>NC_140589.1:1292610553-1295570419 GCF_964204655.1 Triturus cristatus
CCGCTGTCAGGGCTTGTTGAGCACACAAAAAATTATTACTATTATTAATTAACATTTGTTGAGTGCATTGCTACCCGCAGGCATCCCGGCACTAGTGACAGCAAGCAGACACAATTAGGGGTTCTAAGACATATTCTGGAATAGGGAGGTCTTCAGTTGCTTCCGAAAGGAAAGATGGTGGGCCGTTGATCGAAGATGAAGAGGAGGGGCGCTTCATAATCCAGCAGCGTTATAAGAGAAAGAGCGGCCCCCGGAGCGGGCTCTCTTGATTTTGGGGACTGATGCCAGAAACAGATTGGTTGAACGAAGACATCTTAAGGGGCGATAGAACGGGATGAGGGAGTGATTGATTGTGGAACCTTTCCCCCAGAGGGTCTTGTGTGCTATACATAATGATTTGAATATTATGCGTTCATTTATTGGCAGTCAGTGCAGTGTTTTAAGAGCAGGCTTGGCTGTGTGAATTTTAGGGGTATTGTGTTGCAGCCGGGCTGCGCAGTTCTGCACGACTTGACATTTGCTTGTGGTGGATTTAGGGGCACCAAAGTAGAGGGAATTCCCATACTCCAGGCGGGAGAGAACCAACGCCTGAACCATGACTCTCCGAGCAGGTAACGGAAGAAGTGGTAGAATTTTCGGAATCAATCTGATGATACCAAAGCAGGTGGCTGCTAGCTTCACTGCTTGGTGGTCGAATTTGAGAGATCTATCCAACCAGACCCCCTAAGCTTTTGATTTCGGGTTTCGGGGCTAGCGGAGGGCCAAGACAGTTGGGACAGCCCAGTCCGGGGTTGGAGACAGAGTGATTACCCAAGATCATTAGCTCGGTCTTGTATCTATTGAGCTTGATGTACGAATGGCCCATCCATTTGACCACAGTTTCCAGACAGATTTCTATGTTGGCTGGAAGGTTATTCGGGTGTTTTAATGCTACCACTAGCTGTGTATCGTCGGCATATGTGATGATATGGATACTATATGGCAGGACTGACTCAGCGAGAGGTTTCATAAAGACATTAAACAAAGTGGGGCTCAGAGAAGTGCCCTGGGGAACTCCACATGTGGGTGGCATACATTTCGAAGTGCTGTTACCTTCAAATACCTGAAATAATCTGTCAAGTAAAAAGGACTAGATCCAGCCCATGACGTCACCTGAGACTCCAACCATTCTAAGTCTGTCAAGAAGAATGTTAGAGTTGACAGTGTCAAAGGCGGAGCTCAGGTCAAGGAGGATGATGACCACTGCTCCTCCCTGGTCGAGGATTTTCCTAGATTCCTCAACCACTGCTAGAAGAGCGGTTTTCGTACCATGTTGCAGTCAGAATCCGGTCTGTGAGGTATGCAGTAGGGTATGAGTTTCTGCAAACTCAGAGAGGATTCTATGAACATATTTCTCTAATATTTTGCTTATCCCGGGGAGAAGCGAGATGAGGCAATAGTTACCCCATACCTCAGGGTTCAGATTTTCTTTTTTAGCAGTGCTCTTTTCATGGCATGTTTCCATGGTGAAGGAACTTGACAAGTGGAAATAGATAGATTTAACTCTACTAGTAAGACTGGGAGTATGATTTCCTCTACCTTATGAAGCATATGGAGAGGTGCAGGATTGCGCTGGGAACCAGATTTGACCTGGGCAAAGAGTTGAGAAACAGTGGCCACATTCATAGATGGAAGTTCCTCCAGTCGTGGTATGCTGCCAGGAGGAGTATCAACTTATAGGGGCAAAGAACCAGAGGGAAGGTATTGTATAGATCTAGAATTTTGTTGTTAAAAAATTCAGCAAGTTCATTACAGCGAAATTGGGAAGAGTCAGGTGGTGTCTCAGGCAGAGGACACTTCATAAGGTTTTTAGCTATCCGAAAGATTTCCCTGGGAGCATTGGCTGCAGAAGTAATTTTTTCTTTAATGTACCGTGCTCGTGCTATCTTTATTTCTGTTTGGTAAATTTTGATGGACTCTCTATATTTCTGTTTTTTTGAAGAGTTGTACTCTTTCCTCCAAGCTCTTTCTAATCTTTTGCAATTTTGTTAAAGTTCCCAAAGTTTGGGTGAGTACCAAGGCATTGTTTTCTCTTTAGGGCTTTTATGGCTCAATTTGAGTGGTATGGTGGCATCCAAAGATGATTCAATCCAATGGTTGAATTTATCAGTGGCTATATTAAGGTTGGGATCCAGTAGAGTTCTAGTATTCGTCAGGGCTGTGATCCATGACTCTAATGAGAGTTTCGCCCAGGGGCATTCTCATCTACTAGAGGATTGGATGTTAGTGGGCTGTGGCGGGATGTTCCATTGGATCGAGATTAAAAAATGATCCAACCAAGACACAGAGATTTGACCTTGATTTCAATATTCAGCACCCTACCTTGTAGGCTGCCAAAGCCTGCATTAGGGGTGACTTATTAATATTAAAAGGGTAGTTTGGACTTGGCAAAAGGAGTTTTTTTGTCACGTTGTTACAAATGAATTTCTGGTTGGCTAGGGCTTGTGCCTAAGCCATGCAGAAACCACCACTCTAGTGAGGGCAAGGGAGTTACACGCTGAAGATAACCCCTGCTCACCCCCTTGGTATCTTGGCACGAGCAGTCAGGCTTAGCCCAGAGGCAATGTGTAAAGTGTTTGGGCAACACACACATACAGCAGCAACACACTAGGCTCACTACAAAATAGACTCCACACAAGGTTATATAGAAAATAGCCTTTGTATTATCCAAAACACATTAGAATCATAATCACACATATACACTGTGCCAACTGGCACCATGTCATAATTTACAGGGGATTATATACATGACAGGGCCAATGGGACCACTGTCAGAACCATCAAAAAGCAGAAGTAGCACCTAAAAAACACAACCAGTCACCACTGGTACAATACTGTACTTAGTCTTATCACCTTCAACATAAAGGCATTATGTCTGCATCACTTTGGCATAAAACACATTATGCATAAATCATCAGCATAAGCACATTATGCATAAACACTAAAGTATAACATTATCCATCAACACAAGGTGCATAAATCATTAGCATAAACACATTATGCCATAGGCTTCACTTTAGGGCCTTTCACCCCACCAACACTGACCCCTGGCCAACTGGCCTTTCTGGGGCTGAAAATGCCCTCTATCCAAAATGTCAGGGCTTGCAATTGTAAGGGCTCCCAATTAGCCCTCTGGTTGCCAAAAGCATGGAAAACACAGTGCGCAATGTGCTGGGGGCATGGGGTGCTTCTCACACCTTCCTTAGCATGAAAACACACATGCCCCCGTCGTGGCAGCTGTCCGCTCTCCTGCGGGGCAGCTGAAGGTAATCAGCACCCAATGGCACCAGCTCTGCAAATCCGAGCCCCTCTCACCGGGCTCTCCTTCTTGACTCCTCCTGTCTCTCCTTGTCATCGGCAGAAAGGCACCGACAATGTGCCACGGCCGGCCCTTCTCCTGGGGCCTCTCGGGACCTGCCTCTCATTTCCACAAAGCCGAGGGTCAGAGATAGAGCCTGCAAGGCTCCCGACTCTTCTGGGTACACGCGGGGCTCCCCCCGGCACACAGGGGTCCCGCCTTCCTTCAGGCAGCTTGACTGACTTCCCCTCTGGCCGTGCTTGTAATTGGCTGCCTCGGCAGCTTCCTCTTCCAGGCCCGTGTCTATTGGTGGGCCGCAACGTAGCCCAGCCCACACCCAGGCACAGTCTTCTGCCTGACTTCCAGGCTGCCAATCTTGGCAGCGGCTTCGCTTCTCAGCTACCAATTGTGGGGTAGGCTCATGCTGGTAAATACACAAATGCGGGGTGGGATCACGCCAACAGGAGCACGAACGTGGGGTGGGCTCCTGCTCAGCAGGCCTAAAAGCAGGGTGAGCTCCCGCTATCTCTGGTAATGCGGGGGGAATCCCCACATCAGGATTCCCTCGAGATACGATGCAGCACGACCGCCAGGCACACAACAGTGGGGTGGGCTCCTGCTTCTCCTGCAGGTACGGGGAATCCTCCACACGCCGCAGCCTTGCACTGCAGGCCACCAGCATACCTCCTGGAGTAAAAAATATAGCGCTCTCGAGGCGCAAAACCCAAAGTCTCAGGGTCATAAGGCTGGGCCCAGGCAGGCCAGCTCACAGGACCTTCCAGCAGGGAGGCAGTCACTCGTGGTGGTTCCTCCTGGGGCCCAGCAGCAGCAAGTCCCCCCCAAGTCACAAGGAAGCACAAAAACATGGGGTCACAGCCCCAATATTTCTACCACGTTTCTCTTTGTCTGCCCAGGCAAAGATCTTGGGGGAACCAGTTTCAACAGGTTCTGGGGGGTTTTGGAACACTCTGTTTACAGGGCTCCTCTTCCCCTTTGTCAGGTGGGGGCTCGGTCATCAGACACACCACAGGGGGGGCAGAGCCAGCATTCATCTAGGCAGGCACAGATCTATTCAGGGTCAGGGGACTACTCCTCCCACTACTCCAAATGCAGATCTCCTATTCAGCCTAGCGCTGACTCACTCTTCCCTCCCTGGAGCCACACACATCTCACCAGCCCCTGTTACTCCAGAGTCAGACATGCAATATACATCAGGCAGGCAGACACATAGCACAGTGAAATACCAACTTCTAAAAGTGGCATTTCTAAAATAGTGATAATAAATCTGCGCACACCATTGTGCAGCATTTATTATTACTATTCCAACCATACCAAACTTGACCACGCTCCTCCTCTCATATCAGGAATTACCACTGAAACACTTATCAGGGAATCCCCAATGCATTCCTATGAGAGTGCAGCCTCACACCAGTGAGAAATCAAAACGGCTGTTTGTCACCACCAGGACATGTCACACACTTAAGGAACATGTCCTACCTTTCCCCTACAATGCACCCTGCCCATAGGGCTAGCTAGGGCCTACCTTAGGGGTGACTGACATGCAGTAAAAGGGTGGTCACAGACGTAGCACACATTTTAGGTGTCACATCACAGCGGCAGTAACACTGCGTGCACAGACCCTGCAGTGGCAGAGGCCTGAGACAGGTTTGAATGGCTACTGTGGTGGGTGGCGCGATCAGCGCTGCAAGCCCACCAGTAGAATTTAACTTATGGGCCCTGGGTATCTAAGATGCCACTTTACAAGGGTCTGATAGGTAAATTAAATATGACAAACAGGTGTAGACCAATCTTACCATGTTTACCACAGGGAGCACACGCACTTTACACTGGACAGCAGTGCTAAAGTGCCCAGAGTCCTAGAACCACCAACACCATGTCAGAAAAAATGCTAGGAGGAAGGCAAAAAGTTCAGGGATTACCCTGCAAATAGGGCCAAGTCCAACACACGTTGAGTTGGCCGGTTAGAAGCTGCCTGATTAAGTAGCAATTTCAGAACTAGAGCTAAGTTTTCACCTTGCCACTGTAATGCTGGCACAATTAAGTTATGCTGCTCACTGGTGACATTAAACTGGCCCTGGGTATGACTTGTAACATATATTAGGGACATAGAGGCAAATTAAGTATGCCAATCAGGTATTTGACGATTGTACACAACTTTGAGGGGTCAGATCACATGCACTGGGGCTTGGACAGCAGGGCCCAGTGCCCTACAGAGTCGAAAAAACAGCAGCATCAGTCCAAAATTTGGAGGGTGCTCATACTAAAAGAACCATTTTCATAAACATAAGAATAATTCATGGAAATAAAAGATCTCTATGGTGAATTCATTAAGAGTCATCTTTTGGCTGTGCCTCGAAAAGGCAGATACAATTGGGTGAGCACCTTTTATCTTAACTTTTTGCAACTGTCAAGGGAGACACAAATCTGGCTACAATGCAGGATTAAGTTCACAAAACATGAAAAGTTACAGGTTTTGGTTGTAAGCGAATGAATGCCACAACTAGCAGCAGTGCCCTATATATACTCTGACTCTGTTAGTTGTTAGAAAGCTATGATCCAATGAGCAATGCTGAAAAGGTGCTTGCCATGAACCTTTTCAGTATGGTAACAGTTTACCATGCACACAGAATTAGCATTAAGCAGGGCAGAATGCTCTAAACAGATCACTGACCACACAGGTGGAGAAACATTGGGGTATATTCACAAGAACGTGTGATACCTACCGCAAGAGTAGCTTAACGCAACTCTCAACATCGCAGCCTATCGCGGGAAAATGATGCCATGCCAACCAAGTATTCACAACATGGCGGCATGCAATAGTCACCAGATAACGCGTCAAATGCCAGCGTGAAAATCAATGCCACACCGCAAAAATGCGAAACGCAAACGCAAAAAAATCATGCGAGGAGGCCAAACGCAGTAGAAAAATCAGCGACAGGCCCGCAAAGCTCATGCGTCTGGCGGGAAAATGCACTATAAAAGAAAGAAACAAAAAACACAAAAACCAATTCAAACTGCATAGCACCATGGATGTACCCGGACCGAGTGCAGAGGACAAGCCAAACTCCACAAGCCCCACGGAGGGCCAGCCAGGTGCCTCGAGTTCGGGGATGGGCTAGGAGAAGAGGAAGAGGAAGACGGGGTTCAGTCCGCAGGAAGACCGGATCATCGTCACGGAGGTGATAGAATACCATCAACAACTGTTCGGCACCTCCACTGCAGCACTGGCAACCCAAATGGAAATATGGCAGGCCATCGTCACCAACGTCAATGCAGTCAGAGTGTCGTGGAGGTCACTGGAGGAGGTCAAGAGGCGCTGGCATGAAGTGCACAGCCAAACCAAACAGAAACTTGCCGCCAACAGGAAGGCAGCAACAATGACTGGAGATGTCAGTCCTGCTACACAGGAGGAGCTGAATGAGCTGGTGAAAATGGTGGCCACAGTCAGCAATGTGGAGACGGTCGCAGGATTTGGGGGCCTGGACACAGCTCGATATGACCTGACCCAACAGCAATAGGGTGAGTAACGACCAGGGACTGGGGGGACGGGGGGAGATTGGCACAATGGCACACATGCACAATTATGCGTAGCACGCTGCACACCCTACAATGATCGTGGAACATGTCCCTGATAGCCTTGGCACACTGCAGCACACATCGAAACACCAAGTAGGCCCCCGTCCACAATATGCACGAAGGGGCCCTCCTCCCTTTCACCAATATCACAACTGACCCATGCACATGTGCTGAATCCAGCAAAGCAGCGGCTCTGTGACCCACACTGACTATGCAAGTAACACTGCATGCCCGATAGCATGGCAGCAGCCAAAAAACATGACTTGGCCCACGAATCGACATGGAGGTGGCCCAGTGCAGATCACATCTGTAAAGGAGCAGGTCACACTCTGACATATCCCCGTGCACCCACAACCCATGCCGTACAATACACGCACCAGACGAACAATGCACCAGGCCACAAAATCTGTCCAAGAGCACATATGACCCAAGTCAAAAACAATTCAGCCCCAGAAAAACAAACAATTCAAAGGCACCCCGCTTCAAAGGTAGAAGTCAACATGAAATCAGAGCTGCAGGGGCAACCCCCCCACAATGCAGCACACACACATAGCAATCACAGAACATCAGCAATCACGGCAATGTGGTACAAAGTGCAACACCAACACCACAGGACAGGGCTCACAACAGGTTCCACATGTGCGTAGTAACTGTCCACTCACATCTGACTTTGCCTGACACTGTGTGATGATAATGTATGGGTGCTACCACACATCCGCCATGTAGTCGTAAAACACACTGACTGCCATCAAATAGCCAGCTCCACCAAAACAGTCACAATGTACATTGGCAGGCAGTCTGAATGTAAACATCTGCAAATCTTCAACACGCCTCATTGTGGCACACGAGTGGACAATCTTATCAACAGACATCACAGTTAGACACCAGTGGATTGGCATAGACTTTATTGGCATGTGCGTGTCAGTACGGACAAGGCAACGGCCACAACAGGCAGGCACATGCTTAAGACACTTACACGCAGCATGGGAACTTGTCGAGGTTCAGAAAATGGTGAGGCAAAAATGGACAACAATCATCACGGATGGCAATGGTCTCAGCCCACCTTGCTTTGCTGGATGAGTCATGTGTTGTTTAGCATCTGCCCATTTCCCCGTGTGAGTGGGCACAACTCACTGCCCATGGGATCTGCATAGTGCTCTGCCACCGGAGTGCGCCGATTGTCTGCTCTCCTGACAGTGATCGGGTGAAAGGGTCCGACAGGTCCACATGTCGTGCTACATTGACATGCGTGTACTCTACCCCCAGCAGTGTGTCCGAATTGGCAATGTTGCCAGATGATGCTGTGTTGCTCCGACCATGGACCTGCATCACCTTGCACAGGTGTGTGTACACACGCGTAGTTCCACGTACATGCATCCAGAGTCCTGACGAAGGCAGACATGTCCTCTGTTGTTGGGACCTGTGCTGTGGGTGACAATCCGATGTGGCTGCAGGAACGTAGTTACTTGTCCATGAATGCCTGTGCAGCTTCATGTGCAATGTGTTCCAGTAGTACGTTGTTGCCATGTTCAAAGAACACCAAGGTGAGCCAATCCATTAACTGGTCCGGGCAGGTGTGCTAAGCCCACGCCGTTTCACCAATCTGCAACGCAGCCCAATAGGGGAGTGCCTCGATGTGGTCACTGCACACAAGGAATGTGCAATCTCCCATGCACAACTGCCAATACATACGCAGTATGTCAAGGCATCCCATGCACAGCTGTCTCAGTTACACTCCTGTTCATGATCCAACAGGGGGCGCAGACACAAGTCATAGTCCAAGTCATCTACGGTTGTGTTGGATAGGCAGACATCCATTGGGCACTCGAATGTGCATGTTCGGCAGTGGAACCAGGGCTGGACGCAGGTGACGTAGGCAAACCGGAATCTCAGCCGGTAACTGATCCGCAGCACTGCCAGTGGCACTGCGCCCAGTAAATGCAGCATACGTGCACGGTACTGTTCCACGTGACGGGGGTTGTGCATGTGCCCGGGATGGCCTGCCATTGCGTTGGTGCGTCTTGTGGGACCGGCACTCTTATGAACTGCAGCAGATGTGTGGAGGATATGCCACAGCTCTGAACAATGATTCGAATGTTTGTGCAACATTGGGAAGAATGGGTTGCTTTTTCTGTGCGTGTCAAGGGCATCCCATGCTGGGGTACCTCAGGCAGGGGCTTCTATGTGTGGGGTGTGGATAAGTCAGATAGTTCATTTGCGCAATACGTGGTGTGGGAGTCGTCCCCATCTGCCATGGCATCTCTCTCAGGGTGTTCTAGCCGTGTTCTGGACCAAGGTCAGAGGTGCAGGTGCTCCCCCGCCTTCTGCATTGGAACAATGGAGGTTTCCTCCCTTAAGTTTGTCTGACTACTACTTGCGTTTTCGGAATGTGATGTGGCTTTGGCGCTGAGACTGGGACAAGGCCTTGGGCTCATGGTGTACGGATGGCGATACACACACACATGTTGGCATGTGGAGCCAGGTGCCCGAGAGACCTTGCGCTGCTTGTGCAATCTCACTCCATCTCTCTCCCTCACTCTTTCCTTTGTTGGGCACATGGCACACCTTCTTCTCTTGGATTTTGTCTTCCAGGCTGTGTCCTACAGATTGACCAGTGAGGACCCGCTAGGACTCATCTGAATGGTTGGTTTGGCTTTTGTTTGAATGGTGTTTTGTGTTGGTGATTGCATTGCTGTATGACTGATTCTCCATTTTCTGACCACGCATGTTGTTGACTTTCCTGCTTGTGCGACATCAGGCAAAATATTTGTTTTGGGATTCATGGTGTTGGTATGTAGTTTCTTTGTCTGGGTTTGGGGGTGGACCCGGGGGGGGGCATGTTGCGGGCCTGGGTGTGCTGTTGGTGGGTGTTTTGGCCCACTTGGGTGTCCTTGCTGCATGTTCAGTTGCTCGGGGGCATCGGTTGTTCTTCATGTCTGGCTATGGGCTGTGCTCCCTTGTCTGGTGCAGGTTGTGGCCCGATTTAGCACCAGGTCTTAGCAGGTGTTAATTTCCTGCTGCTAATGCACCTTATCACCTGTTTTGTGTTCTTATCATAGATCTGGCTGGTTGTTGAGAATGTTGTGGAGTGGTGTTGTTGTGGCTTTTTACTTGGGTATGCCTCCTCTGCATCTCATTAGCGATAGTTGCCGAGGTCATCCATGGCGATGTTTGTTGTTGATGCTAACGGCGGAAAAGTGGTGCTGTAGGCTGTTTGCACCGGCTTGTGAATGGGGAGGTAAATTTATCATAACTTTGGCCGCGCTAAAGTGCCGTTAAATCAGAGATTGCTCCTTGAGAATATGGTCCATTGACCACACCTTTAGCCTGCGCAGGATGGAGGTGACTCTCTTCTGTAGGTTATCCCATTGCTGGTTCCCTTCATGTACCATTTCTGTGCGGTTTTCCATGGCTAGTCGACGATATTGTTTGTTTATGAGCTCTAGTTAGGTCAGGCTTTCATGGACTTGACGCTGAAAGGCCTGAAGCCAAGGAAACAGAGGGGCATATTATCAAGGGCAATATCGCCGTTTTAGCGGCACTTTTTGCCACTAAAGCTGCGATATTTTTATCGCCCTATTTGCAAGCTGTCGCTAACAGCTGTTAGCGACATTTTACCGGCTATATCGCCCATTTTTTTGCTGCTTTGCATCAGCAATGAATATCGCTAATGACATGCAAAGTAGGCGTTCCCTTACATCTCTCCATAGAAATCCGCACTGACATGGCAGCGCAATATTAGCAAGCCTCAAGCAAACCCACGAAGCAATAAAATAAACCGCGCTAACCACGGTTATTGCGGATTTGCAACGCCTGCTTTGAAACTGACTTAGCCATACTTATCATGGTAGGTGGATTGTACGGCTGAGGCAACGGGGCATATTATCAAGGAAACACGATAAAATTGCATTTCCCAATTTGCACGATTCTGTTTGACGCTACTATCGCAGGATTTGATCGCCATGGAGATATGCGTTGATAATAACGTGATATCTCGGCGATTGAATCCTGCGATACCAGGCGTTAAACAGAATCGCGCAAAGCTGGAAATGCAATATTTTTCGCGTTTCCTTGATAATATGAGATATTCAACAGGGTATGTACCTTCATTGTTCATGGGAGGACCTGGCCTGGCAGTTCGGGCTGGACTGTTCCCATTGGGCGCAGGGTCAAGACTGATTTGCATATGGCTGTGTCCAAACTGGAATAGCATGGTGAGCAAAAGAATGATGGATTTATGCCCAGATGTCTGTACTTGGGTGAATGTATGACATTGTTCTGCATTCTGTCCATCAATTTTTCTTTTTGCATTTAGCAGGGGAAGGTGGCCGTCCACTCCAAGACCTTCAGCCAGTCTTCTAAGCAGCTGTTGTCGTCCAGAAACTTCTGCCACAGCTGCCAGGTCTCCTCAATCCTGTGAAGTGAATAAGAAAATAGCATTTGCCGAGTATAAAGAAAACGGGCCACAAAAGGTGCCTGGCCGCACTGGAGTATCCTGCTAGCTTGCGGTGCTCGCTTTAGAAGCAACAGCTGCTCCAATTCATATCTGACTTTCTGCCAATACAGGACAACCGGGCCAAGTAAATGTGGGTCTGTCTGCACCGGAATCAAACCAGCTGCTTTCTGGCAGCAGCCCCTTTACAAATACGGCAACCGCTAATGCTACACTGTAAACAAAACACTGCCTCCTGAGACACTAGAGGACATGAATGATTTCTGCAGATCACAGCGGTTGCAAAACAAGAGTGTGTGTAAGTGTTGGCTCTACTTATGAGCAAAACGTCACCGCACGAGATATCGAGATTCTCTCACATAAAGCATGTCAGTCTGTTAAAGATGTTCCCACCATAACAAATCTGTGAAAAGCTGCTAACGACATGAACTGCCTTCCACAATTTCGGTATTAAAAAAGTCATCCACAGAAACTCCTGCTAGGACATAGTAAAGTGGCTTCAAGGTTGCGCAAAATCAACCCACGCTCCCACACATAAACACCGGGGCTGTGAATCCTAACATGCGCAGTCTAGCTGTACAAATGTCTTATAAAACAGATGTCAGAATTATCTTACTTTTGAAGATAATGAGACTTAGTTTGCAGGATGCAGCCAGCTCTGACTCACTGTGAAAAAACCTGCACTCCCTTCTATTAATGAAAAGCATTTACAATGCAATAAGACTTGCATTTACGCGAGACCTATTGCATTGCAAAGGGGAGTGTGGGCGTGTGGGGGTGCATATGGAGAGACGAGAAGGCACGACCAACAGGAGTGCGGGAAGGCGAGAAGGCACTGACCTGGGGGGGGGGGGGGGGGTGGAGGAGGCACAGGATGAAAATAGAGCTCACAATCTAAATAACACATACCATGCAACACTCGAAATAAAGGGGCCGGTAGCCATGGAAGGATACAAACGACAACATGGCCGTCATAAGGAGAGACTAACAGGCCTCTAAACCAATCAGAAGGCTGCATTTAGAAAGGACAAAGACACAAGCCAATGAAAAAGATGGGCGGGGAGTGGGCGGAGCTTCCACTCCATATTCCATTACTGCATGCCTCACAGAGCGAGCTGCGCATGCGCACTGCTGCTATAGGCTCGACCTGAAAAGGAATTGTAGAAGAAAACCTGTTTCAAATGCAAAATCTTAACAATACTACACAATAAAGAAAGGGATGTAGTGATCAAAGTAAAAAGTATGACGACTTTATTTATTTAAAAAACAGTAGCATAAACATTCATATTTACCCAGTGAAAGGAGGGTTGGGGAGATTCAGGAAATGTCAGTCGACTTCATTTATTCCCTTCTTGCTTGTATTTACACTGGACCACCTAAGTATTCTACAGTGAAAAAAGACCTTCATTTCACACCAGAGGAGTTTTCTCCTTTGCCTAGTTTTTGCCTCTGGCAGAGTGACCGGGTATGTATCAATGAAAACCTGGGGCCGTACTACAGAGAATGCTCTGGGGGTGCAAAGGTCGTCTGCGCTCATTGTGCGAGCCCCGAGCACTTTGGTATTACTGGAGGGGTCTCAGAGGCTTGTGCAGCCCCTTCAATATCACCGATAGCACTGGCGCACATAAAGCGCCAGCACTATCTTCAGGGTGTGTTGCCTCATTTACACAGGGGTGTGCCGCATGCAAATTACGGAATCCCTTTGCCTCTGTGCCCATGCCCTATTGCAGACGCAGGCAAAGAAGCTCTCTGGAGACGCGCTGACAGTGCGCCACCTAAAAGGTGGCACATTGTCGGTGCGCCCCGTGATTGCAGCCCTCTGGGGAGGGAATAACCCCATACATCTCCTTGCAGGTGGGTGCAGTCACCCGTCTGCAAGGGCATCTATAATCCCACTCCAAAGTGCAGCCGGGTTCGAGCCTGCACAGTGAAACACGGGGCGGCTGCTTCAAAGACGATCCGTATTTCACTTGAATGCGATACTCCCAGGTCATCGGAAGTTCGCGGCTGCCCTGAGGGCAGCTCATTCAATGTAATAGGGTGCACCTTCTCTGTTTGCGCCTGGCGCATCTGTTTTAAGGTGCGCCAGGCGCAAACAGGGAACGTGCGCCTTAATACATAATATGGCCCCTGAACTGTTGCTGAGGCAGGCGGATCCTCATTCTTTCATCAGAGCAAGGCATTGAAGACGGAGAAGGCTGTTTTTAAAGGCCTGCTGAACTCTGGTCACAGAGTTGACCCTCTGAGTGCATCGGTACATAGCAGTGGTGATCCCTGCGCCTATAGCTCTCATTGGCTAAACAGAAGAATTATTTTTTGTGAATGCGTCAAGGAAGAGGGGGTTTTGATTATATTTGTAAAGACCACACACTGAATGAGTGCAGTAACGCCAGCAGCACAAAGTGAGATCATGTGAAAGTACGGTTTTGAGGCAGTATGGTTGCCTGAAAATCAGGAGCTTACTGCCTAGGGGCCGGCTTTAGAGTTTGGCCATTGGGTACGCTGTCACACACGTAACGGATATCCGGTCTGCCATATATCATGTGCCTTATATCCAGGGCCACTGGAATTAGGGAATTTTGTGGCTGCAGCATTTGCCACAAAATATTGATATACCGACTTTGCCACATAATCAATCATGAGATGCATAGTTTGCAGATTTTGACAACAAAAAAAATTCTACATCAAATGGATCAAAAGTTACCAAAAAAAGCAGCGACACGCATTAGAAAGTCACCCACTCATTGCTGTATGGGTGTTAAATTGGTACTATGTCAGTGAAACATTTACGATGACAGTTTTAACATGGGTAAAAATGACAAAATAATGAACTAATACTATCACAAAAGGTGCAGCATTATGCTTCATAATTTACCTTTGCTCATCACATAATTTGGTCAAGCCTGTCATGTAATTAGGGCCTCTCCTGCTGCATAATTTCAGTGGCTCTGGTTATATCCGTGTGCATTTGTAATAAGGCTTACGAGATACCCTCATGTCTGCCAAACTCAACAATCAGTCCCTAATCTGGTATGATAGACGACTAAACAGTATCTTGCGGTATGCTGCAGAAAACTCTCGTAGTGAGATTTTTTGTAGGTTTATTTTTCATCCATTGCTGCAAACAAAGAGAAGCTCTTTTTTTATTTACCTTTGCAATGCAGGAGTAAGGTGTTTTTTCCCATTCCTCTGCAGGGCAAAGGTTCTCCGTTTTCCATTGCAACATTCCATAACAAATAGGGCCACCTGTATCAAGCCTTTTTGCTTTCGTAAACTGCCTCATTCCCAGAATCAGCCGTTTTTCGAATGCAAAAAGGCATTTTGGAATGTATTAATCCAAAATTGCTATTCAGTAACATGTTACCGAATCGCTATTTGGGATTGAGAATGCATGCCAACTCAGGGGCTTATTTACAAGCCTCTTGCGTCACTTTTGCGCAAAAGTGGCGCAAGGGTTTGTCAATCTGCCCCTCAGTATTTAGAACTCCCAAGGGGTCTTGACTCAAGCTTATTGCTAAGTAAAAATCTAATTTGACGATGTTCAACAACTAGATGCATTACCCTACAGGTGTAAAGTGTGTTACTGTGGCTCACTGTTTAAATCTGAAGTGTGGAAAGCTAAATGGAAGAAAAAAAACGTAATTGCGTGTCTATAAATGGAACGGCAGTTTTGCCTCTACAGTGTTTTTACCAGTTTGAGAGGACGATTTTGTAGAGATAATTTCCTAAAAAGGGATGGAGAGAGAAGCAGGACATCTCCTGTGATGTTGCGTTTGAAAGCATCGCGGGATTTGAACATGGCTGCCATTCCTATAAGCGTTGTTATCAGCGGTCAAACACACAGGCAGGGGTGAGGGAGAGTTATTGTTTTTATAAATCGCTCATGACAGGAAGCATCTGATTTGGGATAAATGGCCACAGTTGAGTAGATCGACATGGCAAGCAAGCATAAGGAAAATAAAAATGACTTGGACATTGTGTAAATGAGCATTTGCTATGCAAAATGACATCAATCACAGTCCATATTGCATTGGTATGCCCATTCACGGGAGGGTCGCTGCCCATGTTCAAAGCACCACCACAAAAGCGGCAATTTAATAAAAACAATACTTTTTCATACATTTGAGCCCAAGCATTTCAACACAAATATTTAATGAAGTAGACTTGTGGTTAGGAAATTCACATGAAAATAACTCGTAGTTGGGAAAACTGATCCCCAATGTAGGAAGGTGGATATCTGACTATGGTTACCCCCAAAGTTTTGCCTAGTGTCTAGCTGGTTTTTCGACTTAGTTGGCCTGAGATCCTGCCATTCAGGACCTCAGCCCATCTGCTCTCTCTTTAAAATGGACTCCATGTACCCTAGGTGCATAACCCATTGGAACTAGATCACCCTGTGAGCCCCTGTACCAGTGTACACTAGGTACCCAGGGCATTGGTGTATCTAAGGCCACCAAGGGCTGAAGCATGTATTATGCCACCCCTGGCCTGGCCTAACAAATTTGACACAACTGGCTGATCACTCAGCTGGGGTAAGTTGGTGTAACCACCTCTTACTTAGGTGTAGTATACCTATACCTAACCTTAAATGGGACACCTGGTAACCTATAAGTCACTCCTATGGCAGGCCTTAACAATCTTGAAGGCAGAGTGCTTGGTTCCATGTGAGATGGTGCTCTGGCATGAGCTGAGCCTGTCTGCAGTGGCCGGAACAACTTCCTTCTACTGTTTCCAGATATCGTCATACCATATACTCTTAAGTGCATTATGAACCTCGCGGTTAAATGCTATCTTTGGTTTGGCTTTATCAAAACATGTCGAGTAAGGTGTCATACGAATTGGAATACTAACCCCTCGCCAATTCTGGCGACGGGGTTAGCATTCCACCCTTCTAGAGGGACACGACATGTACAGTACCTGAAACCCGGGTAAAATCAGACATAGCCTCAGCTCCACAAAATGGATGCTGCCACCACAGACACAAGTCTGCCCTCCTGCTGCTGGGAGTCCTTCCAGCTTGGGAGGTGTGGTCAAAGGGTTTCCTGCCAGGGGAGGTGCGTGGACCACCACAGACAGGATTTTGTGTATTGGTCAGGTAGGGCTTGAAAGAAACCAGACATGCCTGAGGCTCACAAGGAGCCTCGGTGCATATGCCAGTTCAATCCGGTCCTGGGGCACACCAGCCCTGGACCTGGGGCGAGCTGGACAAAGGATTGGGGGTGTAACCACCCCCCTTCCTGGTCCCACCCTTAGGGAGGGACCTAGCAGGTAGTCCGGCCCCTAGAATCCGCTTAAAGGTAGGAGCTGTGTCCTAAGACTTCAGACATCCTGGAATCAACTTGAAACTAAGAAGAAGACGGGAACTTCGACGCTCTGCCGCACAGAGGACTGAAGCCAATCTCCCCTGTGGTCAGGGAGTGACCACCTTGCTAACGCAAGCACCATCCAGCGAATCAACGTCTGCTTTGCCGCCGCCTCCCGCCGGAGCCCGAGCCCAGAGACTAACAAGACCTGGACCTCCAGACCTCTCACCGCCCGATCCACAGTCCCTGAAAAGAGGAGACCCGTGGAGGCACCGAGACACGTGGAGCCAGCCATCTTGAAACGACCACGACAAGCTGACAAGTGCAACAACCGAGGCTCCCTCCAAGTTGTGCTTTGGGATCTGAGAAGCCCAACATCCAAGCAGCATCTGCACCAAAGGTGAGCCCTCCAGCATCTCCACGATCTGCGTGGGGCCCTTCTGCATTTTGCCACTCGACGCGCCTAACCGGTTGCTGGCCCGCTGGCTAGTGGCCATCTTGGCGACGAACTTCAAGAACTACACCACTGGTCTGGTTGCTCCAGACTGGCCCTTGCTCCCCTCCAAAGGAGCAGTCCCTCTGACCTTGCTGGTCAGAACCATCAGCTTATTTCGTTTTACACAACAATTGCTTTTGCCAAGGCTTGGTTGCTTCGATCAAGTCGCCGACACCGCCAACAGCGAGAGCCTGCGTGGGACAACTCGTGAACCAACTCCTGGATGTCGTAGACCTTCAGGGACCACGTGGCTGCAGAGACAAGCTACACCTTTCTTCCTGTTTGCACCCGACATCGCCTGGTACCCACCTGCTGCCACGCTGGTCACTGGCTAGTGACTGTGAACACTGTCCCCTCTGCTTACAGGTCTTCTACAACTCCGATCCACCCTTGGATCCACCGCATCCCTTCCGGACCGACCGCCTGCAGCATCTTTGTCCACAGGCTCCATTGAACAGATAGAAGAAACCCGACGCACTTCGACACCTACGCACCCGCTTCCTGTGGGTGAGGTAAAGCTGGCACTCCGGTGCCCAAGTGTAGAGTATCATCTCTAGTGTCTGTGTTTCCAATCTTGAGTCCATAGTCCATCCGGAAGATCCTCTTTGCAGTAACTTTGTACTTTTTACGCACCCATTGAAAACCTATGGGAGCTCGCGTGTGACTATTTGCTCTGCACACGCAACCCGTGGACCTCCTGGTCACTAACTGAAGTTAGCTCCTTGTAGGCCCAGCGATTCTAGAGGCCCTAGGCCTTTTCCCTTTTCTGTTCGTGGTACTTATACCACTATTTTAGTATATGGTTTGAGCGGCCACCAGGGCCTATCCATATAAAGTGCAACTTCTGTGTATTCTACTGTAATCTTGTTTGACGATTTGTGCTCCTGTGCTCATAAAGAGACTAGGGGTTACTTTGAGAAATAAATACATATATATTTTGAATATATATCTGTGTGGTGTCCTTTCATTGGTATAAAAGGGGGTTGCATTTGGTAAAACAGCTTGCTTAACACGTTTCACGAGTTTAGCCTCAAAGACTGCTTAGCCTACGCTACCACTAGGGCAGCTAGTCCGAAAAGGTTGACTTACAACCACACCATAAGGGTTGCTTGGCATGGTACAAGGTGGTCACTTTAACTAGTGAACATCATATACCAGGCCAACTTCTCACATTGGTGAGCAGCGGTTGGATTTGAGCCTGCTGTGTTTTACCATTGTAATCTCTTGGTTACCAATTGAAAGATCACATAGGTACCTGTAGGTACATATAAAACAAGATTAGATATACTTAAGTTATACTGAACTTAGTTGTTGTAGAGCAAAGGGAGTAGCACACCCTGACTACAACTACTAGATAGGTTTAGTAGGCAAACCCAAGTGTAGGTAGATTGCAACACATCCACCCACACTTAAGAGAAATGGCTGGGGCAGAGGGGTCCAATGTACCCATCTCTGTTGAGAGTGACCCCCAGAGGGCACCATCCATCTTTGCTACCCTAAACCAAAATGAGCTCAGGCAGTTGGCAAATATCAGGGGCCTTAAACAGCCCAAGAATCCTACTTCTGCTGAACTCAGAGAGCTTTTACAGGCTGATGAAGATCAGAAAGCTCTCAGGAAAGCCTCCCAGTTAGGCCCCTAAGGGACAGGAACAGGAGGCCCCCCTTCTGAAGATGCTACTGAGGTACCCCTTTCCAATAGTCACCCCTTAGATGAGGTTCATACTACAGAGGATGAAAGTGAGAAGGGTACTGATACAGAAGGTAGTGGGGATGAAGGGAGAACTAGCCCAGTGCCAAGTGTTATACGTGGCCCAGCTAACTTAAGGCTATTGGGGACTGACAATGGGATCATCCCATTGGATCTCCCCAGTGGACTTAACCAGGGGCTTGGGAGGCAAAGGAATCACTCAGGTGAATCTAATGCTTCTCATGTCTCTAGAGGCTCTCAAGGTCACTCCAGGAGAAGGATGACCACCCCTCAGAGGAGGGAGCATGAGGCCAGAATGCAAGAAGCCCAGCTGAGGATCAGGAAGCAGGAGCTAGAAGTAGCTCTGATGGAAGAGAAACTGAGCAAGGCTAGGCAGCATAAAGAGAGTGGGTCTATACCCACTGGTGGCAGCACTGTCCCTAGGGACAAAGATAGGGTCTTTGACAATAGGAAACTGTCCAAGGTTGTGGCCCCCTACAAAAGTGGGGATGATATCCACAAGTGGATGACTGCTCTTGAGAGAGCCTGCAAAGTACAGCAGGTTCCTGAAGACCAGTGGGCAGCAATCTTATGGCTCTCCTTTGAAGGTAGAGGCAGAGATAGACTCCTCAATGTTAGAGAGGAGGATGTCAGAAACCACAGAGCCCTGAAGAGTGTCCTGGTTGATGGGTTAGGCTTAACCACTGAACAGTACAGGTTAATGTTCAGAGATACCCAGAAGACACAGACTCAGGACTGGTCTGAATATGTGGAATGTGCCACTAAGGCTTTGGAGGGTTGGTTGCTGGGAAGTAAGGTGTCTGATTATACAGGATTGTACAATTTGATGATGAGAGAGCAGATTTTAAGTAATTGTCAAAACCAGCTTCTCCATCAACACCTGGTAGACTTAGATTTGACCTCTCCCCAAGAACTGGGAAAGAGGGCAGATAAATGGGTCAGGACCAGGATCAGGCCTAAAAACCAGGGTGGTGACCAAAAGAAAGATACCACCAAGCCTCAAGAGAAGGGTGGGGATAAAGCAAAAGAGAAATCTTCCTCAGGGCCCCAAAACTCCACACAGGGTGGTGGGTCCCAAGCTCCCTCCTCTACCACAGCTAAAAAGCCTTACTGCCATGAATGTAAAATTCCTGGGCATTGGAAAACTGACAGCAGTTGCCCAAAGGCTAAAAACAAAACTGTGCCTCCAATTTCTCCTGTCACAGCACCTATTACTGTCAGCAGTAATCCCCCAGGTGGTGGGAGTGCCCCCAGAAATTTGGGTGGGTTTACTTGGGGAACACAGGGGGACCCTGGCTTAGCCAATTCCCCTACAGCAACTACTCTTGTCTGTGATGGTGGCATGGGGTTTGCCAACTTCACTGCCTGTCCCAACACTTTGGGTAGGTACAGACAGGAGCCCTACATCAATGGTACAAAAGCCGAGGCTTACAGAGACACTGGAGCTAGCATCACGATGGTGGCCCATTGGCTAGTTCCCTCTGAGCAGCTTTTGCCTGGTTTCTCCTACCAGGTAACTAACAATGATGGCAAACAGAACAGTCATCCCATGGCAGAGGTATGTCTCAGCTGGGGAGGGGTCACTGGCCCTAAAAGGGTGGCAGTGTCCCCAACCTTGCCTGTAGACTGCTTACTGGGGAATGACTTAGAACTCTCAGCTTGGGCTGGAGTTGAACAAGACACCCATTCTAAAATGGTAGGCCTTTCACAAAAGGGTAGTGGGGTTGTGCCATTCACAACCCCTGTCCAAATAGATTTCCTCCCTGGAAAGGTTGGAAGGGCAGTGGTAGCCACAGCCCAGGCAAAGACAGACTTCCCTGTAGAGACTGGTAGAGCTGTGACAGTCACAGCTCAAACACAAACTGAGTGCCCCCCTGAAAAGGTTGGCAAGGCTGTAATGGTCTCAGCCTATACTCAGACTGACATAGGTGTAGTGAAGCCTGAAACTATGGATCACTCCACACAAACAGAGAGTAGTGGGGAGGAAGAAAAGTCTCCCTCTCCCCAGACATTAGGAAAAGGTCAGCCTCCTCAGGGATCTGATCTCACCCCTTGTGAAGGAACTGCCCCAGAGGTAGCCAGGCCTGGCCTGGCAGAGCCTCTGATGTCAGTGGCCCCTTCCAAGGTGGGACCCAGTCTGGTGCAGGTAGCCTGCCTCTCTCTACCCTGCCTCAGTCAGCCCAGGGCTGCAGAGGGCAGGGAGGCCAGTGGACCCCAAGAGGGCCCCTGTCCACAAGAACCCCCCCATCAAAAGAATGAGGATTGCCTGGCTAGTAGCCCTAGCCAGGTGATGGGTAAAAACATTCCTGAGGGATCTCCTTTACAGGTAGTTAGGGACCTCCCCCAGAGGGATTCTGTTGGGCACAGGCAAACATGGGACCTTAGGGCCCCAAACCTGACCTGTCCCTCCAGTAAGCCCACAAAAGGGACCCAGCCTTCAGCTTTAGGTAGCCAGAGGCTGACCCTGAGAGCAAAGTGCAACTCAGCTAAAGAAAGAAAGGCATCCATGGTGGAGGATGATTGGAGGAAGCTGAAACCTCACTTTGAGGACACTCACTTCAGTACTCCATCTCCACACCAGCCTTTTACTTTGCAAAGACACACCAAAGGTAGAGATTCCCTATGGTGGAGACCCTCTGATACCCTTAGGGTGAGGGATTGCTTAGTGGACCATGAGACAGGGGGTAACCATGCCAGTGCTGGTTCCTCCTTATATGGCCACTTGGGCAATATAGGCTTACCTGGTCAAGGTCAGCCTTATCTCCCTTCGTTTGGGGGGGGGTTGTGTAGGAAGGTGGATATCTGACTATGGTTACCCCCACATTTTTGCCTAGTGTCTAGCTGGTTTTTCGACTTAGTTGGCCTGAGATCCTGCCATTCAGGACCTCAGCCCATCTGCTCTCTCTTTAAAATGGACTCCATGTACCATAGGTGCATAACCCATTGGAACTAGATCACCCTGTGAGCCCCTGTACCAGTGTACACTAGGTACCCAGGGCATTGGTGTATCTAAGGCCACCAAGGGCTGAAGCATGTATTATGCCACCCCTGGCCTGGCCTAACAAATTTGACACAACTGGCTGATCACTCAGCTGGGGTAAGTTGGTGTAACCAGCTCTTACTTAGGTGTAGTATACCTATACCTAACCTTACATGGGACACCTGGTAACCTATAAGTCACTCCTATGGCAGGCCTTAACAATCCTGAAGGCAGAGTGCTTGGTTCCATGTGAGATGGTGCTCTGGCATGAGCTGAGCCTGTCTGCAGTGGCCGGAACAACTTCCTTCTACTGTTTCCAGATATCGTCATACCATATACTCTTAAGTGCATTATGAACCTCGCGGTTAAATGCTATCTTTGGTTTGGCTTTATCAAAACATGTCGAGTAAGGTGTCATACGAATTGGAATACTAACCCCTCGCCAATTCTGGCGACGGGGTTAGCATTCCACCCTTCTAGAGGGACACGACATGTACAGTACCTGAAACCCGGGTAAAATCAGACATAGCCTCAGCTCCACAAAATGGATGCTGCCACCACAGACACAAGTCTGCCCTCCTGCTGCTGGGAGTCCTTCCAGCTTGGGAGGTGTGGACAAAGGGTTTCCTGCCAGGGGAGGTGCGAGCACCACCCCAGACAGTATTTTGTGTATTGGTCAGGTAGGGCTTGAAAGAAACCAGACATGCCTGAGGCTCACAAGGAGCCTCGGTGCATATGCCAGTTCAATCCGGTCCTGGGGCACACCAGCCCTGGACCTGGGGCGAGCTGGACAAAGGATTGGGGTTGTAACCACCCCCCTTCCTGGTTCCACCCTTAGGGAGGGACCTAGCAGGTAGTCCGGCCCCTAGAATCCGCTTAAAGGTAGGAGCTGTGTCCTAAGACTTCAGACATCCTGGAATCAACTTGAAACTAAGACGAAGACGGGAACTTCGACGCTCTGCCGCACAGAGGACTGAAGCCAATCTCCCCTGTGGTCAGGGAGTGACCACCTTGCTAACGCAAGCACCATCCAGCGAATCAACGTCTGCTTTGCCGCCGCCTCCCGCCAGAGCCCGAGCCCAGAGACTGACAAGACCTGGACCTCCAGACCTCTCACCGCCCGATCCACAGTCCCTGAAAAGAGGAGACCCGTGGAGGCACCGAGACACGTGGAGCCAGCCATCTTGAAACGACCACGACAAGCTGACAAGTGCAACAACCGAGGCTCCCTCCAAATTGTGCTTTGGGATCTGAGAAGCCCAACATCCGAGCAGCATCTGCACCAAAGATGAGCCCTACAGCATCTTCACGATCTGCGTGGGGCCCTTCTGCATTTTGCCACTCGACGCGCCTAACCGGTTGCTGGCCCGCTGGCTAGTGGCCATCTTGGCGACGAAATTCAAGAACTACACCACTGGTCTGGTTGCTCCAGACTGGCCCTTGCTCCCCTCCAAAGGAGCAGTCCCTCTGACCTTGCTGGTCAGAACCATCAGCTTATTTCGTTTTCCACAACAATTGCTTTTGCCAAGGCTTGGTTGCTTCGATCAAGTCGCCGACACCGCCGACAGCGAGAGCCTGCGTGGGACAGCTCCTGAACCGACTCCTGGACGTCGTCGACCTTCAGGGACCACGTGGCTGCAGAGACAAGCTACACCTTTCTTCCTGTTTGCACCCGACATCGCCTGGTACCCACCTGGTGCTACGCTGGTCACTGGCTAGTGACTGTGAACACTGTCCCCTCTGCTTACAGGTCTTCTACAACTCCGATCCACCCTTGGATCCACCGCATCCCTTCCGGACCGACCGCCTGCAGCATCTTTGTCCACAGGCTCCATTGAACAGATAGAAGAAACCCGACGCACTTCGACACCTACGCACCCGCTTCCTGTGGGTGAGGTAAAGCTGGCACTCCGGTGCCCAAGTGTAGAGTATCATCTCTAGTGTCTGTGTTTCCAATCTTGAGTCCATAGTCCATCCGGAAGATCCTCTTTGCAGTAACTTTGTACTTTTTACGCACCCATTGGAAACCTATGGGAGCTCGCGTGTGACTATTTGCTCTGCACACGCAACCCGCGGACCTCCTGGTCACTAACTGAAGTTAGCTCCTTGTAGGCCCAGCGATTCTAGAGGCCCTAGGCCTTTTCCCTTTTCTGTTCGTGGTACTTATACCACTATTTTAGTATATGGTTTGAGCGGCCACCAGGGCCTATCTATATAAAGTGCAACTTCTGTGTATTCTACTGTAATCTTGTTTGACGATTTGTGCTCCTGTGCTCATAAAGAGACTAGGGGTTACTTTGAGAAATAAATACATATATATTTTGAATATATATCTGTGTGGTGTCCTTTCATTGGTATAAAAGGGGGTTGCATTTGGTAAAACAGCTTGCTTAACACGTTTCACGAGTTTAGCCTCAAAGACTGCTTAGCCTACGCTACCACTAGGGCAGCTAGTCCGAAAAGGTTGACGTACAACCACACCATAAGGGTTGCTTGGCATGGTACAAGGTGGTCACTTTAACTAGTGAACATCATATACCAGGCCAACTTCTCACACCCAATTATTACGTTGATATATAACAGTTCATATATTATTTTTAGTGAGCATGATTTCATATTGTTTTGTAGTAACATTTGTATAGCCCTTCAGACCACTGACAATGTGCTTTGGTGTGTGTAGCATGTTATTCTGTGCATATGTTTCGCTGAAAGAGTGTGAGTTTTTTGTGTGGCCTATGAGCAAAGTGTTTCGGGATCAGGTGTGATAACTAAAGGGCAGGCATGTCTTTGCGGGTCTCGGGCCATCAACTTGATGCGGGCCCTTCATAGGACTGTGACTTGTTTCAAAGTTTTAATATATGTCATTGCGCCATCTAGTGGTAAGAGCTGTATTAGCTCCCTTTAGCTGCCTCATCAATAATTAAGACTATAGCTGTGTATTAAATTCTATAAATATATATATATGTAGCAGAACGAGCGCGGGGCCCTAAAAAAGTATGGTTCTTGGGGTATAACAAACTGTTTGTCCCGCCCATCTTCTGAGCAGAGTCATAGAGGTGGTCCTCTGATTGCGTCACGTCCAGGTGCACTTGAGGATAGAGTGGAGGCACTGTGAGCGAGAGACAGAGTCACCAGTTCTTATACATAGTAATAATGTGTGCCACGTTGGCCCGATGTGCTGCCTTCAGACACTCACACTGCAGTACAGTTGCTTTATATTCCACATCTGTGAATGGTATTCCTAGAATAGGGATCATTTATCAAACATGCTTTTTCTAACCAGCACAATTCTTGGGGCCTGGTGAAGGTTTGGTGTTAATAGACAATCCTCCGGTTCCTGTAGGAAGCGCTAAATCCGGGATATAATCCACAGGTGGAATTTATTCCACCACAATTGAACGAGAGCATCTACCTGTGCACTTTGTCCAGAAATTGGTAGGTTTTCTGCTAACGCACAAATCTATTCATGTATTGCCTTTGGCTTCGTTGTTCATGATGTCACCAAACTCCTCAATGATGATATTGAATTATATTAGAGTCGCCTGTTAGGTATCCATTATGTATTTTCTATATGGTACATGTAGTGATTATTGCAAACAATGCAGGAGAATCACCTATTTTATTGCCTAGAAAGCCACATTCGCTTAGCTTTAGGATAGCTGGATTTGCAATTATGTTAACAATAATAGGGAGGTATTAAGCACCCCCAAACACATTGCATTAAATTCTTATGCTGTTTACTGGTAATATTATCGTATTGAATTTTGCACATTTATACAGCAAATGTAAAATGTTTTATGTATGTTATATTCTATGTGCTTTTGTGGCCTATAGGCCGAAATAAAGTCTAAAGTAAGCAAACAATGCAGTGGTATAGCATCTGTATATCCAGAGAACTATGAAATATGCTCCACTTTTCATTGAGGGGGCTTTCTTTTGATTTGATTATAATTTATGACCCTATGGATTGACCTCGACGAAATTTAGCAGTCCTCTGGTGTAGTGACCTATGGTCGCTGAAAGGGAAAATGTTCTAGAGGACAAAAAGGGGGGGTGTTTTCTATTTTAGTAGGTGGAAGTAGAATTTTCCTCAGAAACCACAGTTGGTTTCAATTCAGTAATTTTGGAGAAATTACTGTTCAAAAGTTGAAAGGCAGGCTTTAATGGGTGAATACTTTTGTATACCACTGCAGTTTGAAATTCACACACACTGTGATGCCTCAAGCCAATGGAAGGGTACGCTGAAAGGGTCCTTGTATGCTAAATAATGAAAAACGTATTTGCTGCATCTATTGCATCATTTTGGGGAACCTGGATCCACAACCTTTACAATATAAGCTGGAATCAGTGGTACCGATAAAGTTCGTGCCCACCACGGCTGATACTGGAAATGTCGGGGTGCTGCAGGTCTCAAATTGTGCCGCGGTTCCAAGTCAAGCTTCATAGCCTGGCGCAGTGAACTCAAGGTAAACTTCACCAAGTCTTTGGCCAGTGAAGTTTGGCCTGGGTTCACAGTACCAGGGCTTGAATTTAGTCCTGGATCGTTGGTACTAAATAATAAAAAAAATTAGGTTAAGTGGTCAAAGCAGTTGACTGCCTGTGGCCTGATGACAGGCTCTGAAGAAAATCCCTCCTGAGCATTGCCAACGACAGTGCATGGACAATGGCTGCACACCGCATAAGTTTGTTACCTGCAATGAGGGTTGGCAGGCTGCGGCTTGTTGGATGCCAGACCTGGCAGTAGGTTGGCCACGCACCACAGTTTGAACACTGCGACCAACCTCCACTGCACACAGCCGAAGCAGTACACAGTAGAAGTTGGCTGCTTGTGTCTACCCTATGCTGTGCAATCCCTCTCAATCAAGTCAAGTCAGGAGATACTTTATTTCGGCCTGATAAGGCCATAAAAGCACGGATAAACATGTAAAGAAAAACAGTGCAATCAATACAGATTTTTCAACATTAAAATTCAGCATACACATTAAAATATTTGATCGATAAAAAATTGTAAGATGTAATAAATATCCTAAAAAAGACACGTATCTCAATCATTCAGTACAAAATCACGTATGAAAAAGGCGGAATCGCTGTCATAGTGCAGAAGTAAGGAGAGTTGGTTGGGCATGCTCTTTCTTTAGAACTGCTCGGCGTACACACCACATTGAAAACAGATAGCGGGCATACTACTATCATATTTTAGGATCCTGAAAGCTTGTGAGCAGTGGGAAGTTCCGAGATTCCTACATAGCTGACATAACCAACAAACTCTTACTTCTTTATATGCAGGACAAAAAAAGTGCGTGCAGGTCAGTCTCCGTACAATTATTACAGGATGGGCAATCTTTTGTGGAGCTGGCCCCCCACCTATAGGTAACGGCACGTAAGGGAAGTGCACGATACCTGAACTGTAAATATAGTTTTTTAGCTAAGGACGGCTGTATATCGTCTATGATAGATTAAAAACTGTATTGCATTTTGACTTTTAGGAAAGATGCTGTAAGTGTGCCAGTCCTGGGACCCCTCAGTAATAGGTTAAGTTAATGGTCTTTGAAATTCTTGATCAATACCTTCCTAGGTGTTAATGGATATCTAACTTCAGCACTATCCCATAAGTCTCCCATTCCAATGGATATCAGAGAATTCTTGATATGAGTAAGCCAAGATATTTTGCTTGCTCCATTAAGGTTGGCCACTTCCCTCACTTCCTCTCTATACATGGATAGTTCAGGGGTGCTCCATAAGCGGCGCCAGTATAGCAGGGGTCTAAGGGCGACCTCAAGTGAAGTTGGGCTAACTCCAAGATCCATTCTGAGTGGGGTGAATGGTGTGTTTATGGGAAGTCCCAAGAGTTGTCTGAGGAATGAGTTCTCAACCTTAGCAAGTTGTTCCGGTGGCCAATGACCCCAAATTTCTGCCCCATATAAGGCAGCTCCTCTGGCTTGTGCCTTATATATTTCTAACACGGGCCCCAGCATCTTGTGAACACACTTCCTCTGCTGTTTGGCCAGCCCTCCGGATGCTTGTGCCAGTTTCAAACAGATCTTCTTAATCTGAACCCCCCACTCCATTTTCTCATTTAGAGATAGTCCCAAGTATTCGCATACAGGAACTTTCTCTAGAGATTCCCCATCTAATTGGGGATTAGGTCGTTTTGAGTACCCCGCGTTAAAGACCATATATTTGGTTTTCTGGGTGTTAATTTCCAGGCCCCTTTTCTTGCAAAATAAGTGGAAAATGTCCAAAACCCTTTGTATGCCTATCGGTGACCTCGACAGCAGGAGGGTATCATCTGCGAACATCAAGGCAGGTACTTTGCGGCCCACTAGCTTAGGAGCATCTATGTCCCCTCCTGCTGTCGGGGCCCCCACTAAGCCATTGATAAAAATACAAGAGAGGGTCGGAGCCAGAACACACCCTTGCCGCACACCTCTCTCTATGGGTATGCGATCGGTGAGCTCTTCTTGCTTCCCATATCTGATTTGGGCAAAGTTGTATTCATGTAATCTTTTCAGAATGTGGCATAGGTATGGGGATGCTCCCAAATCTAGTGAAATAACCCATAATTACTCCCTGGGAACTAGATCGAAGGCCGATTTTAAGTCCACAAAGATCATATAGAGGCTGCCACCCTCCAGAATTACTGTTTTCCAGTGCAGTAATTGCAAGCTGAACACTTGATCGATTGTGGACTTTTTAGCT
This sequence comes from Triturus cristatus, assembly GCF_964204655.1. Lineage (NCBI taxonomy): Eukaryota > Metazoa > Chordata > Amphibia > Caudata > Salamandridae > Triturus > Triturus cristatus. The sequence continues at coordinate 1,292,639,127 of NC_140589.1, forward strand.
CTAAAACCGGCCTGGTGGGGACTTAGAATGGAAAATTCCTCCATCCAGTTCTATAAACGGTCCAGGAGCACTTGGGTAAAGATTTTCTGTGCCACGTCAATAAGGCTGATGGGCCGATAATTTGCGGCATGTAGGGGTGATCCTTTTTTAAAAATTGGAATAATTTCCACCCCTAACAATGTTGTGGGGATCTCCATTCCCTGGAGAATAGCATTGAAAACGGTCTATAAGTACGGAGCCCAAATGCTAGGTTCGGTACGATAGAGATCCCCAGGGATCTTATCTAGGCCCGGAGCTTTTGCTGGGATTACTCGATCGATTGCGGCCGTTATCTCTTTTAGGGAGATTTCGGGGGTATCCAGGCGAGCTAGTTGTGGCTGGGGACAATGTTAGCCCTAGTTACCCAAGAACGAGACATCTCGAACGCAACTGGTTACACTCACTTAATATGGGCTCATATAAGTGTGGGAATTTTAGTATGTGCAAAGTAGCGCTACATGGTAAACTGGATTTTGAATATAACGGGTCTACTAAATATCAAATAAAACAACATATTGATTGTTCTACCAAGTTTGTGGTTTATGTGATCATATGTAAGTGCTCAAAAATGTATATTGGGAGCACGATAAGACCGTATATCTGAGCAATTTAGAGCACTGAAAAACCATGATTCTAGATACCCAATAGTGAATCATGCCCTTGAATGTACAGCACAGAATACTAGGTTGGCTTTTACTTTCCATGGTATTGAAGCGATACCATGTGATATTAGAGGAGGAAATAGAGAACTAAAAGTACGACAATGTGAAACCCGATGGATTTTAAAGCTACACACAGTAGAAAGGGGCATTAACATTGATTCAGAGCTACAAAAGTATTCTTGATGTGTCACCTTAGACATGATGTATTCCGATTTCTTCACATTGTTCTCATATGTGAATTGATTGTTGTTCATTTTGAGTAGTAAGAACATGTTACTGTAATTTCTGGATTGTTCTTATCCATATGTAGTTACTGCTTATATACATTTGCTTATGTATTTATGTAATTCTTTCTCCTACCCTTGTTCCGAATTTTGCTAAGAAGTAATGTATGTTGCTTTTTGTCACATTGACATCTTATGCAAATTGACTGCTGATCGCTCTTAATTAATAAGAGCGGGTTAATGTACTTTTTGAGAATGCTCTTATCTATATTTTAGTCACTGTTTATATACAATTGTTTGTGCATATATTTCTCTCCTCCTTTTTCTTTTGAATTTCACTTGGACCACTACTTGCACGGCAACTTCACTTCTTTCCGGGTTTTGTAACATCCCCTCTCACTCGTGTAAGCGATCCTTATCTTTTACTTTGGTACGGTTAGGCTTAGTAGTTAATTTGGAGTTAGCGCCCTCATTGGTTCTGGCCTTTTGCCTTTCTCGTTCACGGCATTGATTTCAATTGCAGAACAAGCCTCTTTGAGGAACTGACTAGTATGTTAGTAATAAGTAGTTTGTCGAATAATTTATTTTTATATTAGTATTTAGGTTTCAATTTACGCTAATATTCGTCTGCTGCGTCCTTACATTCATTAAGAATTTTTTGAATGGTGATTGCTTTTAAATTTAAGGACTTTTTGTAAGCCTGTCCTATACAATATTCATTACTGTTTTCAAAGCCAAAGATGGGGCGGTAACAGACCTTTAGTAGCAGAGTGTATTTTGAATGGGACTTTTTCTCTGTTTACAACTTTAGTATGGTTATATAGCCATTCCAAGATGGCGCGGATGCTCCACGCCGGGACTTGGATGTGGTTTCATAGTACTCTCCAACGCGAGTTTCTACACAAATCTTTACAAATTCAGGTACATTTGTTATATACTTTATGCTGGACTGTGCTGGGATTTAGATATTTTATTGGAATTAATAATAGCGACCAGACTAGTAAAACGAGCCTTCCGGTTCATTGTCTTTTTGATATAGACTGCTATTTGGAGTCTTGAAGATCGTGAACTTATTTTAAAACTTCTGGAGGTCGTACTGCTTGACCCAGTAGCCTTGCTACTTAGTGGTGAGTCTGGACTGCATTATTATTTTCTCACGCTGAGTTTCGCTACAGCAAGCAATTGCGCTAATATTTTGAATTCTGATTGGTATCTTTTATCTTTCACGTATATGGGGGAGCATAGGAAAATCTGCTAACTTTAAGGACAGCAATATTTGTAAGTGCAGTAGGACACTTTACCTATTTGATTCACCTACAGATACCTGTTGATAGCGGTGAGCCTTCTTGTTAGATTTAGTAGTACTGACGTTTAGGGGTGGGCGGAATTTGCGTAGTCCCGCTACGCAAAGCTCCGTGAAACTGTAAAAAATCTCCACGAGCATGCAAAAATTCCGCGAATAAGCGGAATTGCTTGTTCACAATGCTTTTTTCCTGTTCGCGAACGCTGTTTGCGTGCTCGGGGGGAAATATCTTGTGAACAACCATTTTGAGAACGCAATAAAAGCAAAAAATTCCGCAAAGCCACAGAACGTAGAATTTTGGGCAATTCCGCATTCTCCGCGGAATGAGAAATTACCCAAATTCAGCAAATTCTGCGAGCGGAACGGAATTTATTGCCCAGGCCTACTGACGTTTAGTCACTTGGGCGCTTTTAAATTCTATAAACTTTGGATTTTCTTTTTGTGAGATTTCTACTGGCTGTGCTTTGGCACTTATTTCCTTGGTGATTTGATTTCTCATTGTCCCATCCCTTTATATAATGCACTTTTTATCTATGTTTCTCTTTACAAAGTTGCTAAATTGATGGTGCATGCAAAAGAGGTGGTTCTTTTATCTAAATTTGACTTGGTGGTAGGCCCTTTCACTTTAAAGTAATACATTGTTCATTGTTTTATAATGGTAATTTATGTATCTATTTGTTGTAGCCCTGAGGAAGTCTTAGGTTAATACCTAGAGACGAAACACGTGTTGGCTCAACCTGTGGCTGCCTGTAATGGTGAAGAATTTTAGTACAATTTTATCAAAAAGGTGAATAAACATCGAGAATAACCACTTGAGAAGACCATTTCTTGGACTGATTGTGATACTAACAATACGACTGTGGCTCAGGACTTTGAATTTGTTTTGTACTTATCCAATCACTCTGCCAAAGCCAAGCACTTATAAATTCACCATGCACTCTCCTTGCAGTACTCTAATCATCCAGTAACTACCCATGAACTCATGCAATGACCCAGGCAGTAACACATGCAGTGGTACAATCACCTGTGTACTGCCCATGCAGTCTTTCAATCACCCAGCCACCATCCAATCACTCCGCCAAAACCCAAGCACTTATAAATTCACCATGCACTCTCCTCGCAGTACTCTCATCATCCAGTCAGTACCAATGTACCTATGCAATGACCCAGGCACTAACACATGCAGTGCTACAATGCCCTGTGAACTACCCATGCACACCTCTAACCACCTATACAGTACTGATTCACTCCTGCCATTACCCAGGTAGTACCCATGCACTCCAGCGGGCTACGGCAGTGGTGCATCTTTCAATTGCATCCAATAAGCGGCTCCACGGTGGTGGAGCACGCCTACCGCGGTTTTCAAAATTGCATCAGGTCACCGCGATAGCGGTTCACATTGGTTGTAAGGGCATGGTCCATGGCGGTGAGATACCGCGGTGTCCAGGCGGGCGCTACCGCGGTTTGAGTGCCATACAGTGACATGGGTGACCGGGATTTGGGTGGCGGAGAATGCCAACCGCCATTTGGCAATACATATATATTTATCACTACCGCGATTTTGTCCTGGGCATTGGCAGTGAAACACCGCGGGGTCCAGGCGGGTGCTACCGCGGTTTGAGTGCCATATAATGACATGGGTGACCGGGATTTGGGTGGTGGGGCATGCCAACCGCCATTTCAAGCTATGTAGATGCATATCACTATCGCCAGTGTGTCATGTGCATTACAAGACACACTGGCGGTAGTGGTAGGCATCTCCATAGCTTCATATGGTGGTTGGCATGCTGCTCCACTTAAGTCCCGGACAGTATGGGCGGTCGCTACGGCGAGGCTGCAGCATCACATTGTTGACTCTGTGCGTTATTGGGTTTTTGGTGCACGTTTAAGGCACCTCCAGACACATCATGCTGTGTCAATATCAATGGTCATTTATGGACTACGGACAGTGGACACTTACATTCAATCGTGGCACTGGATGTCATTGATATAGTCTCTTGTTACACAAGGCATCCTTACATAATATCTAACACCAAATGCCACACTGTATTTCCTAATGTTGCACGAAAATTACCCCAAAATTCATATCTGAGCCCATGTGTCACCCTAAATATCAATATTTTCTCATGATTACAGCATTAATGTCATCACTGGACACATATGTCACCCTGTTCTAATTTTGGTAAGACAGATTACTGCCTTCATTTAATGTTATGGTACACACTGGAAACTCCTGCAGTGTATGTCCACATGTACATGTGGGTGATCTACCTACTCAAGGATGTTAAGTACATCAGCGCCACACTTGGCATTCTGTACATTCTTATTCTTTGTCACTTGGGTATATGCCTGAGTGGATATTTTGTCTACATGTCTGCCACCTGTTACCACAGTGACTTATGTTGTTGTATCTGGTCCATGCTCATGTTGTTAGGCCTGTCGTATGTGGTTTTGTCACATGTATATTTCCACAATGGTGATTTTGTTGATTTAGGATTTGAGTAGTGTGATGTGTTCTGTTGCTACTCACCTAAGACCAGTGCATTTCCATTGTTCACATCAAGAATGTTGCATTGGATGATGGACTGCATGCAAAATTGTGGATGGGTCTCACTGCCAGTAAAGTTTGCTATGGCATTTGTGAACAGTCAACGTGGGCACACCATTGCTTGCACATTGATGGAATGGGTGTGCTTTGATTTGTGGTAGTAATTGTGGGCAGTGTTGGTGGGTTGCACGAGTAGGACATGTGTGCGGTCTATTGCCACCAACACAAGTGTATGTGCCTGCTATGGAGTGGTAGCCATGCTTGCTCACCAGCTGTTCCTGCGCAGTGTGGGTGAACTGAATGTGCTGGTGAATAAAGATGAAGAGGGCATCCAAGACAGGTGAGATGTGCCTTGATAGGGCTGCCTGTGACACTCATCCAAATCTTACATTTGTTCATTGGGAGGTCCTAATGGCCGACAAGTGATGCACAGCCAGCAGCTTTGTCTGCGGTTGGATGTTGATTGTCCGCTGTGTCGTCCCTGCCAGCCTGTGTGTTATGAGGCTCAGGATGCATGTCCTTTGGGACAAGTGGTGTGCAATTAGGTCCACTGGTGTCATGTGTCTGAGGCTGTTGTGCATTTGTAGGGCATCCAGTCTATTAATGCGCTGACTTGTTGGTATACTGGGGTGTGTTTGTCCTGGTAGTGTTGTAGGTTGGTGTTGTGGCACTGTTGTATCTCCAACCAGCTGGATGACTATCGCCATGGCATCTGTTGTAGTTCACATGCGTCTTTGTGCAGTGCTACCTTCATACTGCATGTAACTGTTCAACTTAAGGGCAGAATAAAGGTTGTCTACAGTCCCTGCTGATCATGTACCTTATCCACTTTTTGTGTGCCACATTGACAATCTGTCTGCTTGTTGAGAGTATTGGGCAGTGGTGTAATGGTGGCTTGTTACACATGAACACATACTCTGCAAATGCTTTGCATTATCTGTCACTGTCAGACTTTGAATTGTATTTGGCAGCAGATATAGCCTGTCTGCTGATGACAGTGGATATTGACACATGCTTGTGAATATGGATGTGAATGTCTCTGAAATTGTGTGTCTTTGATGTGGCACTGAATCCAAAAACTGTCCCACTTATCTAGCCACATTGTGTTGTTAATGTGTCCCCTGTCATGATTGCACAAGAAGGTGTGGCAGGTACAGCAGCCACGTAGAATCCAGCAGTGTCTCTGCTTCCCACATGTCCTGTATCATGTACTCTCAGGGCTGGGTACACAAGAGCTTGAAATGTAACTACTATCATTCACAGAAACAGTTCCCGTATTGTTTCTACTCACTGTGCAAATACAGTACAGGTGTACGTCTATTTCGTCTCAAGGTGGCACAACATCTAACTTGCAGACAATGTTGTTGCTGTGACAGGAAGAACTTTACAATTCTGTGCACATCTAGTTGTGTGTTGCAATGACGTGTCCCCTTCATCTCACCTAGGAGGCGACCGAATGTGTATCGTCCCTTCACCTTGCTGGCTGACATGGAGGATAACGATATTATACAGCGATTCCGTCTGGACAGGACAAACCTACAAGACCTATGTTTACACCTGCGTCCTCGCAGGACATATCCAACAGCACTCACAGCAACAGCGAAGGTGATGGCATTCCTGCATTTCCTGGCTACTGGGTAATTCCAGAACACTGTGGGCATTGCAGGGGGTATATGTCCCAACCAACATTCAGCATGGTGTTACGGGATGTCCTGTTGGCTATGATGCAACACAAGGACCGATTCATATATTTCCCCAGGAGGCAGGAATTGGCAGATGCAAAGGGTGAATTTGATGCACTTGGACACATCCCTAATGTGGTTGGTGCAATAGACTGCACACATGTTGGCCTGGTTCCACCACAGGCACGGGAGCACATATACAGGAATCAGAAACATTTCCATTCCATCAATGTGCAGGTGGTGTGCCAGGCCGATATAGTCATCTCACACGTCTGTGCCAAGTTTCAGGGATCAGCCCACAATTCCTACATTCTGCGCAATAGCATTGTGCCCCAGCTGATCGGCAATCTGCTTCCGGAGCGGGCATGGATTGTGGGTGAGTACAAAGAGTCAAGTTGTGTGCTGTTTGTGTGCTATGCTGTCCTCGGCCACATTTCAGACACTCAATCTGTATGTGTATTTCACACTTAGGTGACTGCATATTCCAAAGGCCCTTGGTTGCTGAGTCCACTACGCAATCCCAGGACACCAGCTGAAGTCCGCTACAACAATGCCCATGGCAGGACACGTCGGGTGGTTGAGCGAACATTTGGACTCCTGAAATCACGACAGGACCAGAGGATGCATGCTACACAACCTGGCCTTGCGGGAGGGAATCCCCTTGATCCTGGATGATGATGACCAGTCACAGCCCCCACCTGCAAACCCCCAAATGTCGAGTGACGAGGATAGTGGAGAGGAGGAAGGTGTCGACCAGCGTCAGCAGCTCATCAACAACTACTTCACTTGGAGGTGAGTGACAATGTACAACATGGCCGTTGTCTGCTGATGTTGTGTTTGGTGAATAGGTCTATGTGAGCTTTGTGACTGCAGCAGGTTGTCGAGTCAGTTCTGGCTGCAGATGTTTTGGGAACAGGGTAGTTTGGCACAGCTACTTGATGTCTATGTTGGTACTGTTACCCATTGTAATGTGTGCAGATTGGAGTACCTTGATGACAAGTGTTGTGTGATGGTTGATAGGCCACCAACTGAGTAGCGACTAATGTTTGGTTGTGTTTTCCTAGGTCCCTTCAGCCTCTCCTTGCCTGCAGAGAATCCCTGCTCCTGTGACATTGTAATCATGGGTAACATTTTACATACTGTGATAAACATGGAGCAGAGACAACTACATTGGTGCGTGATTAATGTTTATTTACAATGGGTATCTGTGACAGATAAGTGGATATTTACATACATGTGAATGGTGAATCAATCATTTGGCAGGGATGGTAGATGAGACAATCGAGTAAACACCACATTGTTATGGTGACACAGTCCAACAGACAGATGACATTTCAATGGCAGTGTGGGTGGGGACAGGTTACAAAATCAATTGCAGGGTGAAGAGGGGTGCCATCATGGCTGGCTCCTTGACTGGCGTTTGGTAGGTGCTTTGCCACGGGATGCTCCCAAGGATTCCTTTGGACGGCCCCTTGAGCTCTTGGCAGGGGGGACGCAGGGACAGTGGGGTCTGAGGAGTCCCCCCTCTCCGTGTCCGCAGGGGAGGATGTGGAATTGTCATCCTGCGGGCCACCGGAGGGAGGTGGAGGTGTTGGTCGTGCCACAGGCCTGTCCCTCAATACCGCCACTAGCTGGCCCAAGAAGTCCACAATTTGGTCCATGCGGTCCACAAGTTGGCCCATGCGGTTGTCTATGGACCGCAGCATCTGTTGTTGCTCATGGGCATCTTGCTGAGCCTGCACCAATTGTTCCTGGGCCTGTTCATAGACCCCAACAACTCTGTTGATGTGTGCCAGGGATTCGGTCCCAGGGTCCTGTTGGCTTCGAGTACCCCTCGGCCTCCCACCTGGCCTGCTGTCACGGACCTGTTGCCTCACCACTGTGGGTACCCGCCTACTCTCCCTGGCCTCCACAGTTGTTGGGGTGGGCTGGTTTTCCTCTGGGGCAGGGCGAGTGTTGCAGGCAGCAGTGGTAGTGGTGGTGGCACAGTTCGTTCCAGCATGGCTCAGCGTTGATGTTGTTGCTGAGGGGGGATCAGTGGGGGCCTGGGACAGATTACGCCATGACCCACTAGATGGGCCGGCTTGGTCCTCCACATCCTCAGTACCCTGGGAGTCTGCATCAGAGTGTCCATGTTCCAGGGGAGGAGACTGGCTCTGCAGGTTGAGGTTGTCATCCTCTGCAGTCAGATGTTGGTCACCTGTGGGACAGAGGGTAGATGGTCATTGACTCACACCCCTCAAACTTGCTGTGTTTGATGTCTCTTATTCACATGTTGTGCTACACACAGTTAAGTATTTCACACATTGTATGTCTGCACAGTGATGTGCGTCCTGACATGATGGGGAGTTACATTCATTATTTTCCAGGGTGTGACATGTTATTGGATACCATGCCCCACGTGTAGGATTTGTGGTTACAATGAAAGTTTGTCATCTGACAACTGGCATAACTACAACTTGATGTGAAGCATCTTTGCTGATTACTCTGCCTGTCAGCCATTACATGTGCGCATGAACTAGCCATTGTCATCTCATGCATACCGTTGTCATGTCCTGTGCTTGTATTTCTTTATACAACAGACCATGCTTGTTTATTTTTACCATGGTTCTTAATGCTCAGCACCCCTGGTAGTTACAGATGACATTTGGGGCAGTGCATGTATGGTCCCCGATTTGCTTACACATAATTTTTGGTGGGTCAAAGTTCTGTTCCTGTCACAGTTAGGTATGCCTAGCTGTCTGCATACTGTCAATAGATATGGTGTTTGGTTCTATATTGGAGTAGATTTGGGCCTTGTGTTGTCATATGGCTCAATGCGTTTGGTGAGGGATGGTGGGGTGCATGCACTGTCTGGTTACCTGTCCATTTTTCCTTTTTGTGGGGACTTTTAGACATATGCTAAGGGGGGGGGGGGTTGTAGTGCTCCATCCTGCTGAGGGGTGGGACAGGGGGCCCTGGTGGGAGTTGTAGTACAGGCCTCCCACCCCCAAACAGCCCTCCCTGGGAAGATGGCTACCTACCTGTTAGGTGAAGGTGAGCAATGCAATGGCTGCCACATGCTTCTGGGTGGGTGGAGTGCTCCATCCTGCTGAGGGGTGTGACAGGGGGCCCTGGTGGGAGTTGTAGTGCAGGCCTCTCACCCCCAAACAGCCCTCCCTGGGAAGATGGCTACCTACCTGTTAGGTGAGGGTGAGGCATACAATGGCTGACACATGCTTCTGGGTGGGTGGAGTGCTCCATCCTGCTGAGGGGTGAGACAGGGGGCCCTGGTGGGAGTTGTAGTGCAGGACTCTCACCCCCAAACAGCCCTCCTTGGGAAGATGGCTACCTACGTATTAGGTGAGGGTGAGGCATACAATGGCTGACACATGCTTCTGGGTGGGGTGGTGTGTTCCATCCTGCTGAGGGATGGGACAGGGGGCCCTGGTGGGAGTTTGTGTGCAGGCCTCCCACCCCCAAACAGCCTACCCCGGGAAGATGGATACCCACCTGTTAGGTGAGGGTGAGGCATACAATGGCTGACAAATGAATCTGAGTGGGGTGGAGTGCTCCATCCTGCTGAGGGGTGGGACAGGGGGCCAAGGTGGGAGATGTAGTACAGGCCTCCCACCCCCAAACAGCCCTCCCTGGGAAGATGGCTACCTACCTGTTAGGTGAAGGTGAACAATGCAATGGCTGACATATGCTTCTGGGTGGGGTGCAGTGCTCCATCCTGCTGAGGGGTGGGACAGGGGGCCCTGGTGGGAGTTGTAGTGCAGGCCTCCCACCCCCAAACAGCCCTCCCTGGGAAGATGGCTACCTACCTGTTAGGTGAAGGTGAACAATGCAATGGCTGCCACATGCTTCTGGGTGGGGTGAAGTGCTCCATCCTGCTGAGGGGTGGGACAGGGGGCCCTGGTGGGAGTTGTAGTGCAGGCCTCCCACCCCCAAACAGCCCTCCCTGGGAAGATGGCTACCTACCTGTTAGGCGAAAGTGAACAATGCAATGGCTGACACACGCTTCTGGGTGGGGTGCAGCGCTCCATCCTGCTGAGGGATGGGACAGGGGGCCCTGGTGGGAGTTGTAGTGCTGTCTCCCAAGACACATTCCCCCTCTCTGGGAAGATGGCTTCCTACCTGTTAGGTGAAGGTGAGGCATACAATGGCTGACACATGCTTTTGGGTGGGGTGGAGTGCTCCATCCTGCTGAGGGGTGGGACAGGGGGCCCTGGTGGGAGTTGTAGTGCTTATTGTCTGGACACATACAACACAGTTGATGTTGGGTACCTTTGTGGTGTATCAGGTTGGGTGGAGGTTACATTTATGTGATCTGTTTAGGGTATTGTGGGGCAGAACAATGGACTTGGGCCTAGGAGGTGTAGGTTTGTAGTTGTGCAGGACAGTCCACAGCAGTGTGATGGTATACATTTGTTAGTACTTACCAGCTTCCACTCCCCCGGGTATTCCTTCAAGACTCTCTGGTTGCAGTATGGTAAGCACCTTCTCCTCCCACTCAGAGAATGGTTTAGGTGGAATTGGAGGCCCTCCACCAGTCCTCTGAGCCAGCTCACGGTTCTTGGCCCCCTTCTTCTTGACCACGCTCTTCAGGTCATGCCATCACTTCTGTATTTCCTGCTTGTTGCAGGGGTGGTCCCTACTGCATTGACCTTGTTCACTATCCTCACCCACATTTGGGTTCTGGTGGCTAATGGTGTCTGTTGGACCATGTTACCATAGAGTTGTGGTTCAACTCTGATTATCTCGCCTACCATGACTGCCAGCTCTGTTTCTGTGAATTTTGGCATTTTTTGTGGTGCCATGGTGTGTGATGTGCTGATGTTTTGGGGTGCAGTTGTGAGGGTGGTGTGGGTGGTGTAGGTGGTGTGTGTGTGTGTTGTGGTGGTGGTAGGATGTGTGCAGGTTTGCCTCTTCTTTGTTCTCTGGTGTTGGGTCCTTCAGTTGTAGAGTATTGCAAAGGATTGTGGTCAGGGAAGGGGCTGGTTATATGCTCAGCTATGTGGGTGTGGCAAGCTAGTGTATTGCTGTCAGATGTGTTGTGTGGGTTGTCCTGTGATTTGTTGGTTTGAATTTGCCATGGGGGGTGTCATTGTGCAGTTTTAGGTTAATTTGGGGGCAGGCCTAATTCCCTGTGTACATTTGGTGGCCTTATTGTGTGTTTCTTTCATCGTTCGCCATTTTTTCACGGATCCTCCGCAGTGATGGCTATGCTGCAGCCCTTCCGCCGGCTGTCACATTCATCACTGTTCGCAACCACGGCAGTCGGCTACAGCGGAACGTACCGCTGTGGAATCAGGGATATCATATTGTCAGGGGCAGTTACTCCGCGTGCCTGGCGGCGGTTTGTATATTTCCAGCTGCGAATACGACCGTCGCGGTCAGATTTCCACCAGCTCCGCCGGTTACGGGCGGTTTTTCAATGCCTCCTATCGCCGCGGTCGGATTATTTTGGCCATTTATTACAATATGACCTTCGTTTTTCCCACTGGTCCTGCGGGTGGTCTTTTCCCGATGGTTTTCGGGATGGCTTTCCGACCGCCATTCTAATCGGGTCCTATGTTTGTGTTTGTTGTTGATGAACTCACTATAGAAATCAAACTAGGAATGTATTTAAAAAGTGAAATAGAAAACAATGATAAGTGGAACGAATTTGCAACTTATTTGTTGGTAGATAGTTGCTTTGATTTGGGTAGTGATCAACGTATTTGTAAATATTGTTATACCAAATTAGAGGACAACAAAATGCCAGCTAGAGCTGTGCATAACAACCTAGAGTTGGCAGGTATTCCTCCAGAACTGGTAGATTTAAATACTTATGAGTCCATTCTGATTCAATCTGTGCACTCGTTTCAGGTTATTGTTTGTATGGAGCCGAAAACAGGTAAGTTGCCTCCCACAGATTTACAAAGAGGATTAAAAGGAAGAGTTGTGTATTAACCTTTAGATTTAAAGAAACATTTTGAAACTATTGGTGTAGAGAAAGAGGAAACTGAACCTGTAGTTATTTTAGTTAATGGTGTTCCTACAAAGAGTCGGAAAATATGGCAAGAATTAGTAGATGTGAGCAAAGTGCAAAAGGCTACGTTATATCTGATAAAAAACAATGATTACCACAAAAATGTGTATGTGGAAAAAGAAGAAATAGTTTTAGGAGATGATAGCAAAATTTCAAGTGGGCAAATTGAAAAAGTGGACATCTCCAAAAGTGAAGACATTTATTAACATTATAGTGTACTTCCTTTACATTCAAAGGAAGTGATTGGAAATACTATTGAATTATTTCAAATGAAGAAAGTGAAGGGGGATCCCATGAGTGTTAGGGAAAAAAGTTTGGAAGCTCGTTGTTTTCCACAGCTGTTCCCCACTGGAAAAGGTGGATGATATGACGAACGACCAGTACAGATTCCCGCATCAGAATATCGGACAACAAGATTGTACTCAGAATATACAAGATTTCGACAATGTATCCCATATATATGTCATCTTTTGTTTGAAAGTGACTTGTCTGGTCTTTCATATGCAGTCAACCACATATTAAAAACAGGAGTGCATCTTCAAAATGTTTCTGCAAAGGAACTCATGGACACAGTACAGCAGAGAGACGATCATTTAGAATCTCAATTGATTAATTTGATGGCGTGTCAACGTGGTACTAATGAGTATTGGTATCGTCGTCATGGAGAACTTAAATGTATGTTAAGGAACTTAGGAATCCCCTACATGGTTTGTTACGCTAAGCTTTGCTGAATACGCATGGGACAATTTACTTGAATTTCTTCGAGAAGCAAATTCAAATATTAAAAACATTGAATTCAAGACACCTGGAGAACTGTGTTCTTTGGATCCTGTAAATGTGTGCAGATAATTTAATCATAGGTTTCCAGCTATGATATCTTTTATCTGCAATAAAAACAATCCACCTCTTGGAAAAGTTATTGATTTCTTTTGGAGAAAGGAGTATCAAGCTAGAGGTGCTCCTCATATACATATGCTTTTATGGATCAAGGATGCACCCAAATTTGGAACTGATTCGGATGAGACTGTTTTATCTTTTATTGAAGACTATGTTACATGTGCTATACCAAAAACAAGAGAAGAAAATACCTTAAGACAACAAGTTTTACAGTTTCAAACTTATTAATGTGGCAAATACTGTAGACCAATCCATAATCAGTATAGCGACTGCACACCTTCTCTTCATGTGTGTTTAGGTTCAATTTTAGAAACAAAATTTTGTTGTGCGTGCGTGCAAGCAGCATGCTGTGGCCGTCCCTGCACAGCATTTAAATAAATGAGAACTGACGAAGGGGGCGATTGTCACCACCCCAATTGCTGCACTGCTAACTTGAGGAAACTGAGACATTTTATTGGTTTGCAATAGCGCACAGGGGGTCACGTGAATAGTCGTAATTAGGGAATGATAGGTAAAACGTGTGCGCGAGAATGCTTAAAAAAAAGCTCAGTAGAGGCGGGAAGTCGATGACTCCCTTCATTTGGAGAACGCCAAACGCACTTGAAACTGTTTGTTGCGAACAAGGAGGTAAAAGAACGTTTTGTTGGAAGGAAGGATGATTACATGTCACTGTTTCTGTTTGCTTAGACTACAATCACGAGGAGAGAAAGAGGGGTGGGGGGGTTAAATCACTGGCTGCTAATTTCTTTACCGTAGTTTTGTGTTTCTTCTAGACTCTGTCAATATAATATGACCGTTGATGTGGTTCTTTTCGATTTATTACAGTACCCCTGACGAAGAACTTTTTACAGTTCGAAATGCATTGGGTGATTTTTGAAGCGCCAGCTCGAAGGAATGTTTAAAAGCACATGTCTATGTTTAAGCATACTGCAGCATAAGACGTTTGAAAATGCAAATTAAACACTCTTTACTCAACATCATCGTCTCTGGAGTGAATGAAAGACTGTATATTTTGAATTCTCTGACAACGAACCTCTTGATTACTATCGATCACTATTGAATACTTTGGTTAAAATGGAGCGCATTTCAGAGGAAGTTTCCTCAAGTTAGCAGTGCAGCAGTTGGGGTGGTGACAATCGCCCCCTTCGTCAGTTCTCAAATACTGTAGACCGAAATACAAGTCAAAGGAAAAGTTTTATACCAAATGTCCAGTAATATCCAAAGGAAGAGTCAACAATTTCATGTCAGCAGTCACTATCACTAGAAAATCTCCCAAAAATACTTGAAAACAAGTGATCAGTCAAAGTATAATAATGATTATAATCCAGTGATTTCGTCGATGTGGAATGCAAATATGGATATCCAGTATGACGCGGATGATTCTATTGCTGTTGCTCGGTATATAACATCATACATAACAAAATCTGAAAAGACGGAGTTTAAAGAAATGTGGGAAAAAATTTCCCAAGAGAATACTCTTAGTAACAAATTGTACAGCTTTTGTTTGAAGATGCTGTCCCATCGAGAGATTGGATCCTACGAGTGTTCGGATCGGTTGACCTCTGCAAGTTTATATTCAAAGTCAAGAGGAATAATTTGGGTTAGTCTAGGTCTTGCTGCAACACGAAATTGAGTACTTAAATCTATACAAGAAATCGAATATTTAGCATTAAATTAACTGGAAAGCACTGATATTGTAAAAACAAACATGTTGGATACTTACTATCCTAAAAGAAGTCCCTATCTTGAAAACATATGTCTCTATGAAGTCCTTCAATACTACAGGTTTAAAAGAAATATTACAGAGAACATAAATTAAGAGAAATACGCAGTGATTGGTTGTGATGGATGTTTGGTGAGACATAGTAAAGGAAATTCCATTAATCACAGGAAACTGAGTTGCGATACTCCAGATTAAAGGGAATTTTACTATTTAGCACTTCTGCAACTCTTCAAGCCGTGGCGTACTGAAATGGAATTACTTGGAGATTTTCAGTTATATGAAGATACTTTTAATGCATGTAAAGATAGCATTGAATGCACAGTTTTTCAAAAATATCTACAAATGTTGAATGAAGAGATTGAACAAGAATCTACTATTGCAGCTGAGATTGCTAGAGACAGTTCTCAAGACAGTCAAAGTTCTGCCCCACTGAGTCAAGATCCACTAGGAGAACCAATTATTGAAAATGAAGCAGCAATTGAAATGAGTGAAGTAGAAACGGCAATGCATCAATCTCAACAGGATATTATGGAGTTCGGAAACTAGGAAGAGCAACTAAATATTTAACAGAAAGAAATATATCAGAAAGTTACACAACAGATCGACCATGGTTTACTCCAAGAAACTAAAGAATGTAACTGCACATCATTTCAACCTATCTGAATGTATATCAGTGGTCAAGCTGGTACAGGAAAAAGTTTCTTAACTAAAGTTTTAACCAGTTATTTGCAGAAAAACACTGAATCACATTTATCTTGTGTTGTAACCGCTCCAGCTAGGTTAACAGCACACAACATTAAAGGGATTACATTACATCATTTACTAATGCTACCTGTTGAGCATGAAAACAAGTTGGAATATCACAAGCTTTCTGGAGAAGCTTGTTTAGAAGTTTCAAGAGTACTAAGGAAAATGAAACTTCTGATAATTGATGAGGTGAGCATGGTCTCAAACTTAATGCTTGCCTTTACACATTTACGAATGCAGCAAATGTTAAAAACAGATTATGATGTGTTATTTGGAGGAAAACATGTGATTGCTTTTGGTGATCTACTGCAACTTACTCCTGTAAAAGGGGAACCAGTTTTTATAACACTTCTGCATGTCAAGATACCAGGAAATCTCTGGGAAGTAATGGAAATGTCAACATTTGGTCATATTTTCAATATAAAGAACCTATTAAAAATATGCGACAGGCAAGTGATGAAGATTATGGAAGCATTCTCCAAGATATAAGAATTGGTGTATTGACAGAACATGGAAAAGAAGCTTTGCAAAGTCGACTACTTACAAACTTATTTCCAAATGACAATGATTCTCCGGAAATAATGTACAAAAAAATTGGAGAAAATAAATCTATAATCTGCCTAATGCCAACGCTGCGATAGTGTTCCACATTCAGTGAAGAACTTTTGAAGCTGGAAAAATAACGAATAATAAAAATTGAAGCCATTGATAAAATAGAGCTGAAGGAATTACTATTATTTTGGCAGAATAATTAAAAACAAAATTGGATTTATTGGAAAAATCTATATCTAAGACTGCTGGTTTAGAAAAGAGTATGTGAAAACTGTTGGGTAATTGTATGGCGTAATTTGGATCTGGAAAAAGGTTTAGTAAATGGAGCAATGGGAAAAATTGTTGATTTTGTTAATTATCAAAATAGAGATGGAATTGAATTTTTGAAGATTAAATTTGATCACATTGAAGAGGTAAAACAGATTGGACGTTGTTCTGTTCATTTTTTGCTTGTTAAAGACTTGTATGTTCGTAGAAAACAGTTTCCTCTTTCTTTGGCATATGCGGTGACCATTCATAAATCTCAAGGATTAAGTGTAGACAGTGATTTGGTAAACATTGGAAGTACCGTGTTTAAAGAGGGCATGGCATATGTTGCATTGTCCCAAGTGAGAACTTTATCTGGATTGTATTTGATTGATTTTGATGAGAGAAAGATTAGTGCCGATGCAAATTGTGTAAGAGACTATAATCAGTTAAGAAGACTGTATGCTCCCAATTTAGGGGAATGTCCTGTATATGGAAAGTGTGTAGTAGGTCGAAAACAAACATATGAGAAACTGTGTAGTGAGGTTGGAAATAAGAAAAAAAATCAAGAGAATGTTGAGGCTCCCAAAAAAAAAATGGACCGTGTTGAAGATATGGTAGGATATCAGTAAGAAAATAGTTCAGGTATCAACTGCTATGCTAATGTGGTTGTGAACGTCGTATTTTTCTAGAAAATCTCCAACAACAAATTATGGAAAATCAAGAAAAAAGATTTTGTTCTTTGTTGCATTCTATTTTTCAAAACTTGACAATTGATAAAACTAAAATCCATACTGTTTCTGGCATTCGGAGTCTTCTGGATATATGTTCTGGCTCTTCACAATTTACACTTAATGTACAGCAAGATGCTCAAGAATGTCTTATGTTTATGCTTGCAGTATTGGAAGATGAAGGAATACAAATTGAAAATCTGTTTGGACTACGTTACAGATGGGAACATGAATGTGAAGATTGTACATTTACTTCTACCACTAACATAGACACTGAAAGATTCATATATTTGACAATACCAGATTGTAAAACAGTGTCTTTTAACAAATCAGTAAAATCAGCTAATCAAAATTTCGAGTGTAGTCACTGCAAATCAGAAATATTATCAACATTATTTATAGAAAGATTTGGACAATATATCATTTTAATGATACAATGTTGTAGAGCAGATGGAAGAAAATTGGAAACTAAAATTAAAAATGTTGTGGCAAGTCAACTATCAATATCAGGAAGATCTTTCAAAGCAGGGGCAATTATTTTCCATGATGGACCTTCTACACCATCTGGACACAAGACTGTGTATTTAAAGTGCAGTAAAGGATGGACACATTGTAATGACGCCCATTTGCTTTTCAAATATCGGTTGCGTAATGAATTACCAAATTCATACCTAATATTTTTGATGCCAAAGTTCTGAGAACATCATTCGGCCTATTTGGAAGATGTCAATATGAATTAATGAGATTATTTCGGATATTTTCAATACAAACGATTTTAGAAACATCATTCGGCCTATTGGGAAGATGTCAATATCAATTAAGAAGTTTATTTTTGGTATTCTCACTGCAAATAATTTCAGAAACATCATTCAGATTATAGGGAAGATTTCAAGAATTGCTGATTCAATTATTGTTTCTGTTCTTTGATATTGTATTTAGAAAATTGTTTTAGAAAGAAGTAGTTCATCTATTATATGCAATGTTATTGAGGATGTTTATTTTAGGAAATGTGAACAGTTAGTTGAGTTTGTTGTAAATATTTTGAAAACAGATTTGTTTTGTTTTAACAATCTTATTGATTGTAATTTATTGCCCGCTGTTACATGATAATCAACATTGAAATCACTGTCAATGTTAAAATTCATTAGAATCTGAGAACAGGAAAAAAGGAAAACTGAATATGTTATGTAATTGTAAAATTATGTTGTGTACTTTAAACTATAATATTATATGTTGTAACTGTATTTTTTCTTCTCTTTTACAGACCAAAAGTCTAAAGTTTGAAACTTTTTAAAATGTAGATTATAAAAACGAACTGAAAACATTGTTTCAATGACTTTCATATCTACTATCGAAAAGGTAAGATTAAGTAACCCAAACATTACCCATGCACTACTACTTTCACCTCTGTACTACCAATACAGTCCTCTAACCACCTAGACACTGCTCATTCACACCTTCAATTACCCATGTATTACCCATGCAGTCCAGAAATCACCCTGTCACTCTTTGTGAACTCCTCCAATCACCCAGCCAGTACCATGTACTTATCCAATCACTCCTGCGATACCCAAGCACTTATAAATTCACTCAGGCACTCTCCTTGCAGTACTCTAATTATCGAGTCATCACCCATGTCCTCAATCAATGACCCAGTCACTAACACATGCACTGCTGCAATCCCCTGTGCACTACCCATGCAGTCCTGTAACCACCTAGACACTTCTCATTTACACCTTCAATTACCCATGTAGTACCCATGCAGTCCATCAATCCCCCTGTCACTCTGCATGCACTCTTCCAATGACCCAACCAGTACCATGTACTTATCCAATCAGATCGCCAACCCAAGCACTTAAAAATTCACCATGCACAACCCTTGCAGTACTCTACTCATACAGTCAGTACCCTTGTACTGATGCAATGACCCAGTCACTATCACATGCAGAACTCTAACCACCTACACACTACTCATTCGCTCCTTCAATTCCCCAGGTAGTGTCCATGCAGTTCACTGATCACCATGTCACTCCCCGTGCACTCCTTCAATCCCCCAGCCAGGACCATGTACTAATCCAATCACTGTGCCAATACCCAAGCACTTATACATTCACTATGCACTCTCCTTGCAGTACTCGTAATCATCCAGTCACTACCCATGTACTCATGCAATGACCCAGGCAGTAACACATGCACTGCTATAATCACATGTGCACTGCCCATGCAGTCCTTTAACCACCTACATACTTCTCATTTGCTCCTTCAATTCCCCAGGTAGTACCCATGCACTCCAGCAGTCACACTGTCACCCCTGTGCACTCCTCCAGTCAGCCAGCCAGTACCATGTACTAATCCAATCACTCTACCAATACTCAAGCACTTGTAAATTCACTCAGGCACTCTCCTTACAGTACTCTAATCATCCAGTCACTACCCATGTACTCATGCAATGACCCAGTTACTAAAATATGCACTGCTGCAATCCCCTATACACTACCCATACAGTCCTCTAACCACTTACACCCTTCTCATTCACTCCTTCGATTCCCCAGGTAGAACCCATGCACTCCAGCAATCACCCTCTTACTCCCTGTGCACTCCTCCAATCACCCAGCCAGTACCATGTACTAATACAATCACTCTGCCACTACCTAAGCACTTATAAATTCACCATGCACTCTACTTGCAGTCCTCTAATCATCTAGTCACTACCCATGTACTCATGCAATGTCCCAGACACTAACACATGCAGTGATAAAATCATCTGTGCACTGCCCATGCAGTCCTCTAATCACCCTGCCAGCACCATTTACTTATCCAATCACTCCACCAAAACCCTGGCACTAATAAATTCACTATGCACTCTCCTTGCAGTACTCTAATCATCCTGTCACTACCCATGCACTCATGCAATGGCCCAGGCACTAACACTTGCACTGCTACAATCGCCTGAGCACTACCCATGCAGTCCAGCCATTTTCCTATCACTACCTATGCACTTCTCCAATCACCCAGCCAGCACCATGTACTTATGCAATCACTCTGCCAAAACCCAAACACTTATAAAGTTATCATGCACTCTTGTTGCAGCACTCTAATCATCCAGTCACTACCCTTGTACTCATGCAATGTCCGAGGCACTAACACATGCAGTGGTGCAATCACCTGTGTACTGCCCATGAAGTCCTCTAATCACCCAGCCAACATCATGTACTTATCCAATCACTTTGCCAAAACGCAAGCACTTATACATTTACCATACACTCTCCTTGAAGTACTCTAATTATCCAGTCATTACCCATGTACTCATGGAATGACCCAGGCATTAACCATGCACTGCTGTAATCACATGTGCACTTCCCATACAATCCTCTAACCACCTAGACACTGCTCATTCACACCTTATATTACCCAGGTAGTACCCATGCAGTCCAGCAATCACCCTGTCACTCCTTGTGCACACCTCCAATCACCCAGCTATTATCCTTGAACTCATTTAATCATGTTGCCACTACCCAAACATTCATTAAAAAAACATGCAGAAGCCTTGCAGTTCACCAATCACCCACACATTCTTCATACTCTTGTGCAATTACTCAGGTAATTTTTTTTTTTTAACCAGTAGAGGTGGTTCCGTAAGAACCATTGTTTTTTTTGTAACAATTTTGATGATTTTTTTTGTATTTTTTAAACCTTGAAAAAATAATTTGCATTTGTGTGCTTTCAATGCAGCACTAATGACATCTAGGCACTGTTCAGCAATGCAAAGTTGTACATTGCACTTCTTGCAACATATAGTTGCATCCAAGAGTTCAGGCATGATGTGGGGCCTTGGAGCAGCTGCAACTTGCTGTCTAGATGTAAATGGAGCATTAGGGTCTTCCTGTGCTGCAGCATTTAACTCCCTCCTTTGTTCTTCCCTTGCAAGATGGACTGGGTGCAAGGTTTCCAGGTGTTTCATCATACTTGAGGTGCCACAGGAATATTTCTTGTCTGCCCCTCTTTATAAAACTCTTGTGCAAATAATGCAGGTAACTTTCCGGGCGTTTACTTTTTTTATCACCCTCAGGAACTGTGAAGAAGGCCCACACAATACTTTCCTTCTTCTTCCTGTAGTCCTGCACCATCTGTTCCTCTTCCTCCATAGCCAAATGATCCACTGTAACAAGACTGGAAGCCATTGTTGTTCACCCAAAAATTAATAAACACACACAAAAAAATACAAAAGGCAGAGAAGTAAGAAACAGGTCTTCTCTCTATGATTAGTAAAGATAAAGGGAACTTCACAGGGATGGATCCTCCCTCTCCTAGAATGAAAATTATATAAACCAATCAGATTCTCTTTTTTTTCTACTGACATGAAGTCGCGTAGGGTGCACACCTACGTCACGCACCCGTCACACACCTGTAAAATATTGCATATATAACTATAAACTATAAATAAAAGTTTCTATAATATATTAATAAGTATATTTCAAAAACTATATACTCTAATTTCCCATTCAAAATTCAGGAGTAATTTTTTAAACTTTGAAAATACGCTGAAGTTGCAACCCCTGCGCGAGGACGGCACGATCCCGGAAATACGTGCCGGGAGGGGTCGTGAACCGTACGAACATACGTCGCACATACGGCAAATTTCGTATCATTCGGAGTATACTGAAAAAATTGGTTTATAAATAGTTTTGTAAATAATATTAAACAAACACTTAGAACAAACATTTTATTGATAATTACTTTAAAGATATTTAATTCTTTCCAAATTACACTGAAGTTGCGACCGCAATGCGACTTCTAAAACGGGCGCTACCAGGATGTGCGCAGCCATCGTGTAGGGTGCGTGTAGGGTGCGCAACTTCTGTATAATAATAAAAAAAAGAAAGAATGAATATAGTTTTCCTAACTATAAATGATTCTCATCTTTTTTTAAATATATATATTTATATATGTAGTAAATAAAAAAAACATAGGATTGAGGCACATTATACTTAGAAATTCAAATTTAAAGAACCCTGGAAATTCCCAGAAAAAAACATACGTTTCCACGGATGTTATAGTTGGAAATTAGCATTAAAACAGCCTTTGAAATTCATTGAAAAAACCACAGGTTTCAGGGACGTTATAGTTAGAAATTAGCACTCTAAAAAACCTCTGAAATTCACTGAAAAAACCATAGCTTTCAGGGATGTTATAGTTAGAAATTAGCATTTAAAAACCCTTTGAAATTCACTAAAAAACATGGGTTTCTGGGACGTTATAGTTAGTTGGACATTTCACGCTTACAAAACCAGAGAAATTCGGCCGTTATAATTAGTTCCCTAACTATAACTCGCGCGCCCGCAATGCATTGCTGATGACATCACATACTACATCACTCATGACACGGTCAGTGACATCACTGATGACATCACTGATGACATCTCAAATGACATCACTGATGACATCATCCATGTGACAATCTGACACACCACTTTACACCCTAATATAACCTTTGATACACCCACTCTTAAAATACAGACTACCATTTTCGAAACCATAGACACACCAGTACCAGTTACTACATACCCATTCACTCATTCCTAGGTGAACATACAAATCCACTTACTCACCCATACAACCAGTCATACATGCAGTCACTCATCAATACAGAACTATCATAAGCACTCATACACCTGTACATAAACTCACACACCACCAGTCATCCATAGAGTTACTCACACACCTAGTTACTCATGCAAACAAACACACACCCATTTACTCGCCTATTCAGTTATACGCACACCACCACACTTATTTATACAGATACTAACACATACTTACTTTCTAAAACAATCACTCATACAAAAAGACACTTATCCATAGAGCCATTCTTGTAATCACTCACTGACACAAACAGTTATTTATATACTCCAACACTCACATATACTGCCTTAAAACATATATAGTTATTCACACATGTACCACATAGACATCTATTCACTCACCAACACACCTATACACACACTCACTCACCCACCCATACATCTCTTCACAGATGCACTCTTTAACTCATATGCCCATTGAATCACTCAGTCACACATCTAAGCACACACATTCCCCACCCACCTACACAGACACTCAGGCACCCATACAGATACTCAGACAACCCATATATACAGTTATGTAGCTACTCACCAACTCATGCAGCCACTAATACAACAATTGACAAAGTCATACAAACATTTACACAGTTTATTCACTAACCCATGCATTCAGTAAGATATCCTTAATCTATCAATTATACAATCGGTTACGCACCTTCAAAAACATCCATTCAAACACTTACACACACACATTCTTCAAAACACCTTGGCTATCTATATCTATAAAACACATTTAAAGTTAACAAAAAGCACACATTCAGTGGATGATGTCATCAGTGATGTCATCAGTGATGTCATTTGAGATGTCATCACTGATACCATCAGTGATGTCACTGACCAGGTCATGAGTGATGTAATATGTGATGTCATCAGCAATGCATTGCTGGTGCACGAGTTATGATTAGTGAACTAACTATAACGGTCGAATTTCTCTGGTTTTGTACGAGTGAAATGTCCAACTAACTATAACGTCCCTGAAACCCATGGTTGTTTTAGTGAATTTCAAAGGTTTTTAAAATGGTAATTTCTAACTATAACGTCCCTGAAACCTGTGGTTTTTTCAGTGATATATATATATATATATATATATATATATATATATATATATATATATATAGTGATATAATATATTGCATCTGGTATGCTGTTCCTAAGCTTCTTAGAATGGAAACTCAGGGCATGTAGCACCATATTTCCAGCCATGCTTTTCCTAAATGTCTTAGTTTGCAGAGTTTCATCCTTCACATAAATGGTCAGGTCGAGGAACTCTACCTTGCTTTCACTAATATGTGAGGTGAATTGTAGGTTAAGCTTGTTATCATTCAGTCTTTCCACAAATCTCGTAGCTGATACTTTGTTGCCACGCCAAATGACAAATAAATCGTCTATATAACCTGACCACAAAATAACATTGTCAGACAGCTCCATAGAGAATTCCTTCATGAGCACCTGCTCCTCCCACCAGCCCATATGCAGATTCACATAGCTGGGGCGAAGCAGGTGCCCATGGCTGTGCCCCTCATCTGTTCGTACAAGTCTGGTCCAAACATAAAAATGTTGTTACATAAACACCATTTAAGCATTCCCATCAACATCTCTGTGTGCTTATATAGTGTAATAAGTTGAGAGCTCAGGAAGTGTTGTACTGCCCTCAATCCATCTTGATGTGAGATACTTGTGTAAAGAGATGTCACATCAAGCGGGATCATAATGTAATCCCTTTTCCATCCCACACTGTAAATCTTTCTCAAAATGTCTTCAGTATCTCTCGTATACAATGGCAATTCTTTGACTGGGACCTGAAAGAAATAGTCTAAATATTTTGACATGTTCTTGAAGAGACTACCTATGTCCGAGATGATGAGTCGGCCTGGTGGCACATTGATGTCTTTATGTACCTTCGGTATCCGGTAGAGAACAGGTGTTACTGGATTCTCTACCTTAATGAACTTAAATTCTGCCTGAGAAATAAGTCCCACTGCTCTCCAATGGTTCAAATCTGCATAGAATCTGTTGGTTATCTCCTGTAGGGTATTTCTATCTACTTTGGCATAAAACAAATGGTCACCAAGCTGACTTAAGGCCTCTTCCTGGTACATAGATAGTGGCCACAGAACGACGATATATATATAAAAATCAAATTTCTTCAATCAACCTTTTTGGCACCTTAATTACTTGGCCTGATCTGGTTACTGGAAGCTCGGAGATGTCATCTTCACAGTCAGAGAACTTTGAAGATGGTGATGAAGTAACAGCAGTCGCTGTGTTCTCAGGTTCAGTCTTTCTTTTACCATCTGAATCAGAAGACCAATGAATTAAGTGACGATAGTGAGAAGAATCTCTAATAATAAACTTACAAGGATGCTGGACAGTCACCATTTGTCCCATGGTGGACACAACGTGAACAGGTGCAGCATCATATAGAGCATCAGATTTTCTCCCTCACAGTTAGTGGGCGATCACTAGATCACCTGCCTTACATTCAATGTTCTGTGCTTCTTGCTTCTTGTAAGAATAGGCTTTTATCTTTCCTTTATTAACCAAGTCCTTCATTTGAGTTATTGTGTGACCCCCTTCTCTTTTATTGGTCCATTGAGGTAACTTGGTTGTCATTGCTCTCCCGAACATCAAAGTCACAGGACTTTCATCTGTGATCGAGTGAGATGTTGAACGATAGGCTTGTAGGGTGGAATTCAACACAGTATGCAAATTGAGCCTCTTAAGAGTTGCACCTTGTACTGCTTTCTTTAGCCTACTCATTAAATGCTCATCAAGGCCATAGGTCCTGAGGCCACAAATGTGTCCTCTACTGATGCTTTATGTTCAGATGCTCCAGAAAGTCCTTGGATTCTCCACTGTTGAACAGTGGAACATCATCAGACTTATAAATGACTGGAACTCTCCATGTTGCAAAAATGCCATCGAGTCTCTCAATGACTCAAACACTAGTTGTGGCCGAGAGATACTCAGTGCCGAGACACCCTAGCGTATTTGCGTGCTCTACAAATCGCCTAAATAAATAAATAAAAAATTAATGGAAATCGCGAGTACTCATCCACAATTACCATCAAATGCTGCTTTTGGATATGACCCTTTTTGCAGGGTCATCCTCAAAATTTTTGCGTTCCTCCTGTATTTTTTTCTGACCTGTGTTTGTTGCCTTTAGGACTCTGGGCACTTTACCCTGCTATTCAGTGCTAAAGTGCATGTACTCTCTCCTTTAAACTTAATGTGATTGGCTTACACCTGTTTGGCATATTTAATTTACCTGTAAGTACCTTGTAAAGTGGTATACCATATAACCAGGGACTGTAAATTAAATGCTACCAGTGGGCCTGCACCGCTGGTTGCATCAACCACTGGAGCAGCCTTTCAAACCTGTCTCAGGCCTCTGCCACTGCAGGGCCTGCGTGCACAGTTTTCTGCTACATTGACTTGGATTTTGAAGTTACTTGCCATGCCTCAAACTCCCCTTTTGCTACATATAGGTCACTCCTAAGGGTGCCCTAAGTGGCCCCTTGGGAAAGGTGCTGTGTAGGTAAAAGGTAGGACATGTGCCTTCATTGTCTGGCATGTCCTGATAATGAAAAACAGTCTATGTGGTTTCTCACTGCTGTGAGTGCTGCTCCTCTCATAGGTTTGCATTTTGGAATTTCCTGATATGTTTTTCAGTGGCAATTTCTGATCTGAAAGGAGCAGCGCTGCCATGTTTGATAATTTAGGAATAGTGGTGATAATTTCTGCTTATTGGTGTAAGTGGATTATTCATTACTATGGTAGAAAAGCCACATTTAATAAGTGGGTATTTCACTGTGCTTATGATTATTTGTGCTTTGCAGCCTGACTCCAATTCATGTCTAGGGTAGAGTGACAGCTGTTTTTTTTGTATACTTTCCAGACAGCCATCACACAGAAAGGGTTGTGTGTGACAGTGTTGTATCTGCATTATCTGCATACTGAATGGTCTTCCTGGGCTGGGAGAGAGGGAGGTGGGTGGGGCGCACTTATATTTGTAAATGTTGGGCCCTGCCCTCGCAAAAAAAAGTTTGTTTATCCCCTACTGATGTCTGGAGCCAGAGCTGGGATTGAACGGGCGAGTTGGGAACTTCTAAAGTTCTTTTGAAGTTACCGCCACCTCAAATACATTTTGAGTTTAAGTACGGAGGCTCTGACCCCATGTTTTTAGACACTGCATTGGACTTGTAACCAGACGCTGCTGGCTCTTCATGCTGCACCAGAGGATTGCTATGCTGCCAGGAGGAACCGACATTGGACTCCTTCGTTTGTTTTGCTGACCTGTGGCCTGCTGGGCTGCAAGAAGGTCTTCCTCTTTTCCTGCAAGCACTCTGGGTGCTGGCCTGCTCCCTACATTACAGCTTGGGTGCACCAAGTGCTCTCCCAGGACCTGTTGGCCTGTCTGGGTTGGTTTTAGCTCCAGCAGCATCAGTACTCCTCTGCCATGGGACTCTTGTGGTCTGTGAGTCCTGCAGCAGTGTAAACGACAGTGGGAGCAGTGCATGGAGTTCTCCTGATCTTGCCACATTATTTCTACTGCCAGCATGTGTTGAGCGCTGTGGGGGGCTCTGTTTTGTTGTCATCACCCACCTGGTAAACACGGGTCCAGAAGCGCGTGGTAAATGCACTGCACTCTGGCAGTTGAAGAGACTGCTGCTTCACCTGAGGCCGGCCCGAGCAAGGAGTCCCAGTTAAGCCTACAAAAGTTACTCCCAAGCCCCAGAGGTGTACTGCAAGTAAGTGGGGGCATGGAAGGGAAGTGGTATGGCTGTCCCATGCTCCTTGCGGTGACTCTGGCCTATTTGGGAGTCTGAGCAGCCCTGGAGGGCCCCAGACTCAGGGGACCAGCCCATGCACGGAGAGAAGTGGTGCCTCACGTTCCGCCCTGTGGTCACACTGATGCCCGCATGGCTGCAAAACAAACAGCGCCAACAGAGGAAAGAAACACCGCACTCGGCCAGGGAAGCCCCACCCATTGACAAGAAGAAAGGCTGTGCATGTGGTAGCAGCTGCACCACGCACTCTCATGCAGCTGCCTATCACCTTCCGAATGCGGGGAACCAAGCAAGGTCTCCCTGTGAGAGTTACAGTGAGTGTGTGCCCCCGTATCCACAGCGATGACATGTACAATGGGGCATTTGTGCTTCAGGTACATCTTTTTCTCTATGCTGCAGTCCATGGGGGTAGCCTCAACGGAAGCCCCTGGTTTACATCTGAAAATTGCCACATTAGGAATGACCAAACTTTATGTGATTGGCGCGCAGGTGTTCCTGCGGCCTACAGTGACATTTTCCCCCCAGGGTGACTCATTGTGTTTACTGCATCACATATAATAGAGGCGCAGTTTCGCTACATCTATGTATTGACTGCCTTTATGGTGATTGATGGCTCCCAGTGAGGTATGGTGATCGATCTATGTGTTTCTCTCCTAACCTAAATGCTGCATATTATGGCCTGATGTAATGATATAGGTCATTTTGCCTTGCATTGTCAGAATAAGTATTATTTCAGAATTTCCTTTGTGTGTGCGGTTAGGGTGTTTTTCTAGACGTGTGCAACATATAAGTCTTTATCTTATTGCACTGACTGTAATTTTATGACAACTGCCTAGTTGGCAAAGTTCATGTTGTTTTGGTCTATGTTTATATGCAATACAGAAACTTACTTTTATATATTATTGTGGGGAGTCTCTTTTGTGATGTATTTTATGGGTGGGTGGAATTTGCATAGTCGCGCTACGCAAAGCTCCGCGAAAAGGTAAAAAATTGCCGCAAGCACGCAGAAATTCCGCAAACACACGGAATTCCTTGTTCCGCCTGTTCGCGATGCTTTTTTCCTGTTTGGGAACGCTGTTTGCATGCTCGGGGGGAAATATCTCACAAACACCCATTTGGAAAGTGCGAACAAGCAAAAAATTCCGCGACGCTGCGGATCGCGGAATTTTTGCCAATACCGCATTCTACACGGAATGTGAAATTGCCCAAATTCCGCAAATTACACGAGCGGAACAGAATTGACCACCCAGGCCTAGTGTATTTATTTTGTCAACGGTGTGAGCGTGTTGAGCTTTACACTTTGTCTCTGGGATAAGTTTGAATGCTTATGCTTAGCTACGAAGGGGGTAAGCAGGTGTGTAACACACTAACCCTGACTAGATTGATGTGTTCTGCCTGGCTGGAGGTTTATACTCTAGCCAACCAGAAACCCCATTTATAACAGATGCCCATTGTCAAGTAGACCAAAGAAAACAACGACTATTTTCTCTCATGAATGCTTTGGGATTTCTGAAATGTT
This sequence comes from Triturus cristatus, assembly GCF_964204655.1. Lineage (NCBI taxonomy): Eukaryota > Metazoa > Chordata > Amphibia > Caudata > Salamandridae > Triturus > Triturus cristatus. The sequence continues at coordinate 1,292,668,448 of NC_140589.1, forward strand.
AAGAGTATTTTGAGCAATGTTCATAAAGAGGCAGTTACATAGATGACAGGACTTGAGTTCTTTTTCATCCCTCTCATCTAAATATGGAAACCAGACTCTATCTCGGAGATCTCGCTTGGTGGCAAAAATACCACCATGTCCTTCATGAGCCAATTCAATTATATTCTGTCTTAAACTCTCCAGAATTAGGCTTCTCAACCCTCACAGTACCTTCCTGAGGTATAGACAGTTTTTAACGTTTTTTTATGTTTGGTATTTACCATCACTGGTAAGAGGTCGAGCATATTGGTTCCCTGACTGATTGATAATTATATCTTTCAATTCATTATGTCACTGTCATGGCTCGTGGCAGTGATGATCTGGGCTAGTGATATGGAAGCTGGAGTATTTTAATTTACAATGAAATTAATGTAGGCTTCAGCCGTCTTGGATGGAGTACCTTGAACTTCTATAGGCACTCTGGAAAAGCAGTCAGCAGAGTTTTGATTTTCCCTGGGATGATGTACAATGGTATAATCATGCTCTTGTAATCAGAGACCCCGCCATTCAAATCAAGCAGCCAGCTTGGATTTTGGACTGCCAAAGATAGTCAATAAAGCTTGATGATTGTTACGAGCATAAAAGCTTTCAAAAGCACTACATGGAAATGTTCACAAGTCTATACCATGGACAAATGTTCTTTTTCGGATTAAGAATAAACATGTTAAGTTTGGGACAAACATCTACTGGCATATGCCACAATATGTCTTCGAGCGTAGGGGTGTCTGCTGTGCTGTGCCAGAATAGCGCCTAACCTAACAGGGCTAGCCTCAAAAACAACCTCTGTGTGTAGCTTGGGATTGAAATTGGCCATTTTAGCAGCTTCAATTGCTTGTTTGATTTTCTTGAAATTTCTCACATTCCTGTGACCACTTGAATGAAACATTTTTATTCGTTAACTCTCGTAAGAGAGTGCTTATGCTTGAAAAGTCTCATATGTATCTGGAAGAGTAACTAACTATTCAGAGAGATGATCGTATCATAGAAACATCTTGTGCGGGATCAGCACTAGACATTGCTTGTAGTTTAGCAGGATGGGGCTTCATACCCCCATCAGAAAAGATTTGGCCAAAGAATTTTTATTTTGTCTTGTGGAGCTCACACTTGTCTGCATTGAAAGCCAGGCCTGCATCAGTCAGTAAGTGACATACTTTAGCAAGAGCTTTATCATACTCCTTCTGTGTAGCTCAGAAAATCAATTTGTCATTGCTATCGTGGAATGCGTTCACAGCCGGTTGTATGGCACGTCGAATGATGTCTTGGAAATGTTCTGTAGACATTGACCGACCAAAACTGAGTCTTTTATATCGAAAAAGACCTGCGTGTGTAGAAAAGGTTGTAATATACCTGCAATCTTCTTTGAGTTCCAACTGATTATAACCTTTATTGAAGTCAAGGAGAGAGAAAACCTTGGCACCATTTAGTTACGTTATCATGCCATCAATATGTGTGTCAGCAATATGTGGACATGGATGTCGTTCTTCTTCGATTGCCTTGTTTGCTTGGCGCATATCAACATATATGCGTACAGCTCCTTCAGTGTCTTATGTGGGCTCTACCACTATGTGAGAAACCCATCACATCACAGTTGACTGCTCAACATTGTCATATTTGAGTAATGATTCATGTTCTTTTTCAGCAGCTTCTTGTAAATGCAAAGTAACTCGTCTATGTCACTTAGGAAGAGAACAGACATCATCATTAATGTGTAACTGTACTTTTGTAGTCTTTAGCTTTCTCAAACCATGAAACAATGAAGGAAACTGAATTAATAATTTGTGGTGAGCATTCACGTTGTAATTCACTGAAACTGGGCAGACAGTCACTTGCTGCGGTACCGTGGAGCACATGGATGGCGTTTCACCTTGTCTTTTTGTGTTTTAATGTCGCTACTAATGAACCTTGATTTTTTATGGGCATCGATACAGCCAAAATGCAAACTTTGGTTTTGGGTGCTGTCATTCGAGACAATGTATGATATTTCTCTTCAAGCATTAGATTAGTTGATGCACCACTGTCGATGATGAAAGGTATTGAGCAGTCATTTACTTTTAATGTTATTTTTGTTCAATATTGGTATGACTTTGGTGCTTTGGCATGTCGACTTTCCTTCGACTGACATTTTTCCTCACCCGCAGCCCGTACGACATGCGCTCTCATCACTGAGGAAAGCATTGACATGGCACAACTGGCTTCCTCACTTTCACTGGATACTGAGGCGGACAAACTGATGAGGATTTAGATGACAGTCAACTTCGTTCAGTGTCAATTTGCCTCGATTAATGTCACCACTTGCATCGAATGTCGTCTCTGGAATGTTCTGACGGCAATTCTGTCTTCGCGCCTTGATGCACTTGCTTTTTTCTTCATTTTACAAACTGTTACAAAATGGTTCACTTTCCTACAGCCTTTACAATATCTGTCCAATGGCAGGACATTTGTAAACAAAAATCCACATCAAAAACACAACTTTTTACTTGTAGGCAGCACTTAGTGTCCTTCACTCTTTTGCCTTGGCTTACTTTTAATGCTCATGACTGATTCACATTGGGCACCTCCGGCCTCCATGTCAGTGGCTTGTCTTTCAGCAGGCTCCTCAACTCTGGCAGCCATCAACATCCACCCTAGACTAAATGTTTCTCTCAGCATTCGTAGTCTGAATTAATCTGAAAAGCATTCATCAATACCTCACATATCTAACTCATCATTTAATACAATGAACTTACAGTGTTTGATGAGTGTATCAATTCTCTCCACAAAAAATGTTCAATGGTTTCACCACCTCTTTGGCTTTCTTGACCGAAAATAGATCTTTCATAATCAATGTTTGGTCCTGGGTTGAACTTTATATTAAGCATTTCTTTAATCTGACAATATGTAATTTCTTCATCACTTTGCAACATTTTCTTTATGACTTCTTTCAGACCATTACCAGCAAGTTTTTTGTGATACTTGATAATCTTTTTGTTATCAGTCACTTCAAGTGCCTCAACAAAATTGTCAATTGTCTCTATCCACACAGACCACCTGTCGCCAATATTTTGCATTTTGGACGTATCGAAAGGTGGTGGCGGTTTCAAGAATGTGGCATCGTGGCAACCAATTATGGTAGCGGCTGATCTTGAGAGTGGAGATCTTTCTGCTCCTCTTGGCTGTCCATTAGAGTCACTTGTTCTATTTCTGAGGCCTTGCGATGAACGAGCCTCAGAGTCATCATGGACAAATGGAATAAGCGATGACTGAGTCCCCAGTCTCCATCAAAGTCCTTCACTTGCTGGAGACCTCTGGAGTTGTTCCGAGACGTCACCTGGCAACTTTGGTTGAGGGCCACTTCAGGTGTGAGACAGCTTAGTAAGCACAACCCTTGTGCTTCTTCTTGGGTCTCTTTGACCGGTACTGAGGTCGTAACACTCCGCTTGTCTACGCTCTGGTAAGTGCAATGACAATTATTCTATCAGCCCACTCTTCTTTTTGTACCAGTATGTAATCACCTTTTGCATTATAACTCTGTATGATGTACAACTTTAATTTGCGTGGCAGGTGGTATCCTTATGTATTGAGTGACTATCCGGTTCCCGACCATGAAGGTGTAAACTTTTTGAAATGCTTCAGTTGTCTTCATGTGCTTTATAGCTGCTCGAAATACGCTTTGACTCCACTTGCATGAAGCCACACACATGGCACACACAAGCAGTATGCTTGGACCACCAAAAACACTGTGGGAGAGCACAGCTGTTCTTCGGGTTACTTAATCCCGATCTCATCACCATTTGTAGCGTCTTCCCATCTGGGGCATCCGCCAATAACCATACCACACACTGAGCTTCATATTACATGTCTTTATTGTGCTGCGTGTAACTGCGAGCTCAACATTCTAAAACAAGCTTTAATGGCATTACCCTCTGACACCTACGTCACAGCTCTATGGAATCCGTTAGGAGCCAAAAGGGTTCCGTTCTAAAACATTGCAAGACACTGCCATTTGAAAGATAGAAATGTCTTCTTTCATCTATCATGGCAGTAGGTAATTTGGTCCATATAAATCAGTGCTCAGTTTGAGCGTAGCCTTCAGTATCAGGTAAGTGGGTACACCCAGAATCACCTTTTGAAATTAAAAGAGCACATGTTATTAGTATTTGAAAAAAATCTGATCACATGACTGCTTTTGCTTCTGCATTGCACCATTTTCCATACATTTTAAGCAAATAATGGGCGTATTCTTAAGGAGCTATCATCGAGTTAACGGCACTTTAACGCAGCCAAAGTTGCGATAAATATATCGACCCATTCACAAGCTGGTGTTAACAACCCAGAACACCAGTTTACCCGCGATAGCAGCCGCAAAAAACATCACCACAGATGACCCCGGAAACTACCGCTATTGAGATGCAGAGTAGGTGTTTCCTTGCCAAAAGCCGCAACAACCCCACTCCGCAACATTCTCAACAACCAGCCAGATCGGCGATACGAACTCAAAACAGGCAATAAGGCGCGTAAGCAGCAAAAAACTAACACCTGCTCTGACCTGGTGTAAAGTCGGACGGCAGCCTGCACCACAAAATGGAGCCCAGCCCAGAGCCACACCTGAAGAACAACAGATGCCATGGAGCTACTCATCATGCAACTCGGAGCCCCAACAGGCCCACAACACCCACTGCCACCACCCCCAGGACAGCCACCCCCCTGGACATGCCTCATCTCGCCCCCCCAGACCACCACAGAGGCAGAATAGACACAGACCGCGGACCTTCAGAAAACACACCAGCCTCACTGACATGACACCAGAGTATGTAATTGCCCACTACAGGCTCAAAAGGACAACCATCCTCCGCATCCTGAACATCAGAGCCTACAGGCTGACGTACCAACACAGCGGACAACCAACATCCCTATGCAGACTAAGCTGCTGGCTGTGCTGCACCTGTTGGCCTCTGGGACCTTCCAACCAACAACCGCCAGAGTCGGAGGAGTCTCACAGCCAGCCCTATCAAAGTTCCTCAAACCCGTCCTGGATGCCATCATCAGCTTAGTACCCTACTACCTATACTTCCCCCATACTGTGCAGGAACAGCTGGAACCCAAGCAAGGCTTCTACGCCACAGCTGCATTCCCGCTCGTGTTGGGGGCAATTGACTGCACCCATGTCCTACTTGTGCCTCCTGGTGACACTGCACACAATTACCTCAACAGAAAGCACCCGCAATCCAGCAATGGGCAGGCAATAGTCGGCCACTGGGGACTCTCCATCAATGTCATCGCCAACTACCCAGGTCCATCATCAACCAGCGCTCCCAGGATGGCACCTATGGAAATGCACTGCTCGTCGGTAAGTACCAAATGCACACACCACATACCTCAACTCTACAATCATGCAACTCACAACACAGGAAATGCACACGTCACAAGCTCACATACAACATGCCCACCCACCAGACATGACAGCACAACTCACCGTGGGAACCTGGCCTAGCCATGTACATGAGCCATTAACGGCATGGCACCTCAGCCACACATGAGCAGAATTTGGGAAGAGGAGGGAACTAGGCTTGTGCGAAGGAGGCGATGTGACCGATGAATGGGACTGCACACAATGCTAAGTTTGGCGTGGATGTGTTGGACAGACTGCAGTATGCAGACCACACACATATCCATGTCGACATACACCGCTGGTGTTTGGTGTAGTCGACAGTGGACGCAACCATGTCACCCCAGCCAGTGGGGGAGATCATGGATATCTACCGAGTGGGCTAGCCTAGCATACGCCAGGTCAGCGTAGGGGTGTGAATAAAAAGCACGTAGCCCTGGGTCTGGTCCTCTTCCGGAATGCCCAACGTCTCTGCCAGGGCAGTGCCTCTCACCCCACCATGAGGCCTATGCCATGAGTGGGGATGCCTGGGATCCTGTGTGCCTGCTGCAGCCCGGGCCACAGGTCCCTGAAGCCGTCATGGCCGCCCCTGCACATCCAGGCATCATTGCTCACCTGTCGTCACAGGCGTGTGTCAAATAGGGCCCACCACATGTGGTGCAAGCTCCAAGCCAGAGGTCCCCGACCTTGGCAGTCTTCTCCGACCATCACAGCCTCCGCAACACAGGCCCGCAGACCTCCTTTCTCTTTGACGTTCTCCACCGGCATATACAGCGGACAAGTAGGACACACATTTGGAACTGAGTCTTTATTACACCATGGCAGAGTACATGATTTAAGGCTGAGTTCATGTCACTATACAACCTCTGATGTGGTGCCACCAAGTCTGTGCATAGGACTTCCACCAAACGTGTCTGTGGCCCTTGCTGACTCCAGCCTTCGGCCTGCACTGCGGTCCTGCAGGCCTCACACCAATCCAATGCAGTCCGTCACAGGCAGGATACGGCCTCCTCGCTGGCTGCACACCCGCCCAGCTCTGGTGCCACTACCTGTCAGCCACAAATCTAATACAAATGCCATTCCAACATCGTGTGTGAGAGATCCAGAAAGAGATGGCTGGATAGCGGTTTGCCCGAGCTGACCGCTGGAGTAAGAGGAAGACGTGCTTCAGCCCGGAGGAGAAAAGGCTCACCTTTATGGAGGTGATGGGCCACTACCAAAAACTGCCCTGGTGCCACTGACTCCGTGCATCACGAGCCAACGACACATGGCTGTGGGCCACTGCTGACCGCTGCCTCCGGCCTACACTGCGGTCGAGTAGGTCACACATTTGGGACTGAGTCTTGATTTAGCAATGGCGGAGTGCATATCATTGTACCAGCATCATCGCAGACTGCATCCCCTCCCAGCCCCGGTGCCACTAAGTCTGTTCCCCGACATTCATGGACACTTTCTGGTCATACATTGGTGGCATCTGAGTCTATGGACTAGAGGGTAGTTTTCATCCTCATGCAGCTGATACCGAATTGGTGGTGGCAATGAGGCAGTCGCTTTCCACTCCTCCATTTGCTGCTTCTGGATAGCTTCTGCCCTCTGCATCATGCCCTGGAGGACACCTTCCACTGTCCCCCGCAACCTTCCACCACATTCACCCTCACCTTTGACATCGATGAGGACCCGCTCAGTCTGCGTGGCCCTACCTCAGTGGACCGCAAGTCACTGTCCCGTGGTGGGTGCCTGTGCCAGATGTTGTGCGTCTGGGGCCACTGACTCTGTGCTGGTCAGGCCAGGGGCCTCTTCTTCTGAGATATTGGATGGCTTCTGAGGCGATGGCCTTGGGGTCATCAACGCCATGTGTCAGTGGCCCTGCGCTGTCAGCTGCCTCTGGCCTCAACTGCGGCCCACCAGGGCTCACACATCAAATCGAGTCCTGACCGGCCTGGACGTCGCATCACCACAGAAGGCACACACCACCACCGCTAGGACCAACTCCAACTGCCAGTGTCGAAATGGTCGTAGTGGCAGACTGACAGAGTTGCTCACACCTGTCGTGGATGCCATCTTCTGCCTGGTCCCCTGCTCAGCACTCCAGGTGCCACTAACTCAGTGCACCATGAATCATCGTCCATTACTGTTTTTGGTATGTGCTGTGGAGAGTTCATGCAGCAATGTCACCTCAGGCAGTGTGGGAGACCTGGGATGACAATGAGGAAGAATGATGCAGGTGAGACACCCCCACCCACTGTAGCTGCATCAGGAATGTCCCGAAGGGACACAATCCTAGACATTTTCTTCACATGAGCACGCTCAGCTCTAGTGCCCCAGCACTGCAACTCACGGACACTTATGTTTGCTCATTGTGTGTCCTCTGGACTTGCTCCAGCTACCTCCATGATGCTCCGCAGTTGTCCCTGTAATGCTGCTGTTGTCTGTTTCCGTATTCATAGTGTTCACTGTTGTATAAGTTGCCAGCACCAACAACTCCCTGAGGGCTGGCTTGCACTCACCCCACACACATCCAGCACAGGCGTCACTGTAAATGTGGCCCTGCCAATAAAGGGGCCGGGCGCACATGCCCGTAGTCAGTTCAACATAATATCTGCATGTGTCCCTGTGGTCTTGTTGTATGCATAAGGGCCCTGGGCCCTACAACATTACATTGTCCTGTGTACAGCGGATGCAGACATGTCACTGCAGGCAGCGGGTTAGAGCTTGGACATGTATCTTTGTCATCACCCACTCAATTCGTAAGGGGAGTGGACTGGGCCGTTGTACGCAGAGCCAACGTGGATGTGTGACTGAATTGTACATTTCCCTGGGTGTGGCTCTGTACTGGGAATGTGCATCTGCATGTGTCTCTATGGCAGTGTGGGTCTCCTTTGTGGGGGTGTAGGTGGTCCCTGAAGGGTAATGGACACCCATGTATGTGTTTGAGTTCGCCTTCCATTGGTTCGGACCACACCCGCTCCTGTTCGGCCACCTCCTTTTGGTGCATTGGGGTGCCATGTGTGGGTCGGTGAAGTGTTGTGAGCCAGCCCTGCTTGAGGGTGCTTCATGCTGTGTGGTCTGTTGCAGGGGCTGGGTTCTCCTCTAAATAGCTTGTCTGCCCTGGTGGTGGGTTGCGAGGGATGTCCATGGGCTGTTGTAGGGTGTTGGTGTTAAAGGTGTGGTGGTCGTCTCCGGCATCACTGATGGGTTGTCTGGTCTGACCTGCTGGAGGTGTTGTTTGTCCCTCTGCAATGTGAAGGGTAGATGCATGTTGACATTGTGTTGACATTTATGTTGGCGCATTGTTCCTGTAGACTTGCAGACGGGCGGTGCTGGCAATATGAGGGGGGACAGTGGGCATTTGGACTACATGACTGATGTGAGGTTGTACCCGTACATATGCATCTCACAGTTCCCTGCTTTGTCAAGTGTGATTGGCCTGTTTCTGTGCATGGGTGGACCCAGTTGTGTCCCTTGTTCTGCAGTGTCGGTGTTGCACTTTGTGCCACATTGTCATGGAATGTGCTGTGCTTGCTATTTGTGTGTGCTACTGTGTGCCACGGGGATGGGGGACATGGCCCTGGGTAATTGTGGGTGTGCAGTGTGCTACACACCGTATGCATGTGTGTCATTGTGCCCATCTCCCCCCTCCCCCCAGTCCATGTTCGTTACTCACCCTGTTATTGTTGTGTCAGGTCCTCTCGAGCTGTGTCCGTACTTCCACCTCCTTGCACCGTCTCCACACTGATCACTGGCCTCTATTTTCCTTCAGCTCCTCCTGTGGCACAGGACTCCAACCTCCTGTCGCCGTTACTGCGTTCCTGTTGGCAGCGGCTTTGGGCCTGGTTTAGGTTTTCACGTCATGCCAGCGCCTCTTAGCCTCCTCCATTGGCCTCCTCAACACTTCGGCTGCATTCAAGGTAGTCTGGTTGTGGGTCAGTTGCTGGTAGTGTTCTGTCACCTCTGTGACGCTGGTCTTGTTTTTCTGTTGATTGCACCCCGTCTTCCTCTCCCACTTCTCCGTGGCCGTCCCCAACCCCATTGGCCCTTGCTGGTGGTCTGTAGGGCTTGTGGGGTTCGCGTTGGCCTCTGCGCTCGGTCAGGGTGCATCCATGTTGCTGCGCACTTTGGATTCTTTCTGGTGTGTTGTTTTTGATACTTTTATAGTGCATTTTCCCGCCCGACGCGTGGGATTTGCAGGCCTGCTGCTGGTTTTCGCTGCTTGTTGTATCGCGATTGGCCTCATCGCAGCTTTTTTGGCATTCGTGTTTCGCATTTTTGCAGCATGGCGTTGATTTTAACGCAGCCATTTGACGTGTTATCTGGTGACAATCGCATGGTACCGCCGTTTTGTGAATACTTGGTTAACACAGCGTAAATTTCCCGCGATGGACTGCGATGTTGGAGGTTGCGTTAAGTTACTTTTGCGATGGTTATCACACGTTCTTGACAATATCCCCCTAAGTTGTATAATACATTAGTCACTCTTTCACATTATCATTTGATGTTTTTTATTACATTTTGGGGCATATTATCAAGAACGTGTGATGATCAACGGCACTTTGCATATCGCAGTGCATAGCGAGAAAATAACACTGTCTTAACGTCCAATTCCCAACCCAGCGGCACCATGCGATAGCAGCATGATAACACGCCAAATAATCGCGCAAAAACCAACGTGACAAACAAAAAATGCGAAACACAAATGCCCAAATTGCGGCAATGGCAACCCAAACAGAAATATGGCAGGCCATCGTCACCAACGTCAATGCAGTCGGAGTGTCAAGTAGGTCAATGGAGGAGGTCAAGAGGCGCTGGCATGATGTCAAAAGGCAGACCAAACAGAAACTCGCCGCCAACAGGAAGGCAGCAACGGCGACTGGAATTGGGAGTCCTGCGACACAGGAGGAGCTGGATGAGCTGGAGGAAATGGTGGCCACAGTCAGCAGTGTGGAGACAGTGGCAGGATTTGGGGGCCTGGACACAGCCAGAGACGACCTGACCCAACAGCAACAGGGAGTAACCACCAGGGACTGGGGGGACGGGGGGAGATGGGCACAATGGCACACATGCACAATTACGTGTAGCACACTGCACACCCACAATGATTGTGGAACATGTCCATGATAGCCTTGGCACACTGCAGCACACATAGAAACACCAAGTAGGCCCCCGTCCACAATGTGCACTAAGGGGCCCCCCTCCCTTTCCCCAATATCACAGCCTACCCATACACATGTGCTGAATCCAGAAAAGCAGCGGCTCTGTGAGCCACACTGACTATGCAAGTGACACTGCATGCTCAATAGCATGGCAGAAGCCCAAGAACAAGACATGCTTCACGAATCGACATGGAGGAAGCCCAGTGCGGATCACATCTGTAAAGGAGCAGGTCAAACTCTGACATATCCACGTGGATCCACAACCCTTGCCGTACAATACATGCCACAGACGAACAATCCACCAGGCCACAAAGTCTGTCGAAGAGCACATATGACCCAAGTCACAAACAATTCAGCCCCCAAACAGCACCCAATTCAAAGGCACCCTGCCTCAAAGGGAGAAGGGTACACAAAATCAGAGATGCAGGGGCAACCCCCCACAATGCAGCACACACACATAGCAATCACAGAACATCAGCAAGGAAGGCAATGTGGTACAAAGTGCAACACCAAAACCACAGGACAGAGCTCACAACAGGTTCCACCAGTGCGAAGTAACTGTCTACTCACATCTGGCATTGCCTGACACTGTGTGATGACAATGTGAGGGTACTACCACACATCCGTCATGTATTCGAAGAACACACTGACTGCAATCAATTAGCCAGCTCCACCAAAACAGTCACAATGTACATTGGCATGCAATCTGAATGTAAACATCTGCAAATCCTCAACATACATGTGAAACTCTTTTAACCTGAATCTCCCCTTCACATTGCAGAGGGACAAACAATACCTCCTACAGAGCACACCACACTCCTCATCATTGATGATGAAGAGGAAAACCTGCACATATGTCAAGACACCCTCCAACGGATAATGGACAGCCTCCACACCCCATCCCCAGGAGCAGAGCAGGCCAGCTGCCTCGAGGTGACCCCACCACCTGCACAGACCACACAGCAAGAAACACCCCCACCCACGGTTGTCTCCCAGGACCCCCACGACCAATATATGAAACTCCAATGGCGTGTGTTGGGTTACCAGGTGGAGTTGGCTGATCAGCTGCAGGTGGGTTTCAAGCTCGTGGCAGCCAAACTCGATGCCATATGTGGGTGTCTGAGTCCCATCATGGACCACGTTCAGTCCCTATCGGACACCCCCTGTCCGCACCATGCTCCACCACTGACCTTGGCTGACCTCACTGGGGCCATTAATCGGATATAAGAACTGTCTGCTCAGACAGGCACCAGCGATGACAGCACAGAGTTGGCACAGATGCGGAGGTCAATGGAGACCAAGGAGCAGATGCAGGCTGGAAGTATGGCTGCCACGGCTGGACACCAGCGAGTAGTAGCTGGGAACTTCAATGCCCTGCAGTTCTTCATCTTGCCATTGCTGCCACTGAGCCTGTCCCAGATGACTGCAGTGGGAACATCGACACACACAGCTCCGACCCCCGATGTGTCAGTGGCACACAGTGATTCAGCCATTACCCCGCCACACACACCGGACACAGAACCCGTATCAGGGGAGTAAGATGGGGATGGTAATTACTGTGTGAGGAAGGAGGCAGTAGCATCCATCACCACCATATGGCCTGTCCCTGCCTGGTTCTGACCTATGCATCATGCCCTGGGACAATACCATCCACTGACCCCCGGAACACTCTGCGACATTCACCCGGACCCCGAAACGGACTGCTATATCTTCACTGCTGGACAATTACACAGCAATCCTGCTGTGGATTGCACTCCCCCTCTTCCAAATCACTTTTCAATCCCCAAAGGACTCTGGTTGGCCCACCACTGGGCTTCCATGTAATGTGGGCTTGGATGGCCATGTACAGCTCCAGCTCCATCAATCACCAGAATGTAAATAAAACGTTATAAATCACACACACAGATGTATCATGAGTTTGTTCACTCATGTATGGAAGTATGGCGGGATGTATGGACAATGATTGCACATGAAGGTACACCCTGGTAACTGACATCTATTCGCATGTTTATCCCTGAGACACATGGCCAATTGGATGACTGTGAAGGTGAGTACTAGCTGTGTCCCCATTGCTCATCAACAACAATCTCACAACACCCCAACGTAGGCACACATCCGTGTATTGAATAGGGCTGTGTGTAGGAATGACCAAATCAGTAGCAGGCCAGAAATGGTGTCCTACATCACATGTGACAACCGAACTTCACGTCACATACCTACCCACACACATATGTGTGGACACGTTCTGTTATGATTCATAACATTGCTCCACATAGTCTGAGTTTGGACACCATACTCACATTGCAAAAGTCACGTAAGTGCACAGGTCGGCCAACAACTATCCCAAAACAATGCCTGGCTCATAGAGGTGGAGCTTGCAAAAGGGAGCCACCCCCATTGTACATGCGTTAGTCAGTTCCTCCCTGTGTAGGAACGATGCTCATTGTTGCACACGAGTGGACAATCTAATCAACACTCATCACAGTTAGACACCAGCGGAATTGCATAGACTTTATTGGCATGTGCGTGTTAGTACGGACGAGGCACCGGCCACAACAGGCTGGGACATGCTTAAGACATTTACAAGCAGCATGGGAACATGTTGAGGTGCAGAAAATGGTGTGGCAAAAATGGACAACAATCCTCACTGATGGCAACGGTCTCAGCCCACCTTGCTGTGCTGGATGAGTCATGTGCTGTTTGGTGTCTGCCCATTGCCCCGTGTGAGGGGGCACGACTCACTGCCCATGGGGTCGGCATAGTGCTCTGCCACTGGACTGCGCTGACTGCTCTGCTGACAGTGATCAGGTGAAAGGGTCCGAAAGGTTCACATGTCGTGCTACATTGCCATGTGTGTACTCTCCCACCAGCAGTGTGTCCGAATTGATAAGGTTGCCAAACGACGCTGTGCTGCTCCGACCATGGACCTGCATCACCTTGCACAGGTCTGTGTACAAACGCGCAGTTCCACGCACATGCATCCAGCGTCCTGACGAAGGCAGACATGTCCTCTGTTGTGGTGGGATATGTGAGCATTCCCCACAATGCAACAAGGTGTTGGGACCTGTGCTGTGGGTGACAATTCGATGTGGCTGCAGGAACGTAGGTATTCGTCCATGAATGCCAGCACAGCTTCACGTGCAATGTGTTCCAATACTACGTTGTTGTCGTGTTCAAGGAACACCAGGGTGAGCCAATCCATTAACTGGTCTGGGCAGGTGTGCTCAGTCCATGCCGTTTCACCAATCCACAAAACAGCCCAATAGAGGAGCGCCTCGATGTGGTCACTGCACACGAGGAATTGTGCAATCTTCCATGCAAAACTGCCAACACATACGCAGTATGTCAAGGCATCCCATGCACGCCTGTCTCGGTTACACTCCTGTTCGTGATCCAACAGGGGGCGCACACACAAGTCATAGTCCTATTCATTTACGGTTTTGTTGGATAAGCAGGCATCCATGGGACACTCAAATGTGCATGTTCGGCAGTGGAACCAGGGCTGGATGCAGGTGACGTAGGCAAGGCGGAAGCTCAGCCGGCAAATTATCCCCAGCACTGCGCCCAGTAAATGCAGCATACATGCCCGGTACTGTTCAACGTGACGGGGGTTGTGCATGTGCCCGGGATGGCCTGCCATTGCGTTGGTGCATCTGGTGGAACCGGCACTCTTCTGAACTGCGGCAGTTGTGTCGAGGATATGCCACAGCTCTGAGCAATGATTCGAATGTGTGTGCAATGTTGGGGTGAATGGGTTGCTGTTTCTGTGAGTGTCAAGGGCATACCACGTGGGGGTACCTCAGGCAGGGGCTTCTGTGTGTGGGGTGGGGATAAGTTGGATGGTTCATTTGCGCAGTGCGTGGTGTGGAAGTTGTCCTCATCTGCCATGGCATCTCTCTCAGGTTGTTCCAGCCGTGTTCAGGACCAAGGTCAGAGGTGCAGGTGTCCTCCCGCCTTCTGCATTGGAACAAAGGAGCTTTCATCCCTAATGTTTGTCTGACTAGTACTTGCGTTTTTGGAATGTGATGTGGCTTTGGCGCTGAGATTGAGAAAAGGCCTTGGGCTCATGGTGTACTGATGGCGATACACATACACAAGTTGGCATGTGGAGCCAGGTGCCCGAGAGGCCTTGCGCTGGTTGTGCAATCTCACTCCATCTCCCTTACTCGCTCTCTCCCTCCCTCTCTCCCTCTCTTTCCTTTGTTGGGCGCATGGCACACCTTCTTCTCTTGGATTTTGTCTTCCAGGCTGTGCCCTACAGATTGTCCAGTGAGGACCCGCTAGGACTCATCCGAATGGTTGTTTTGGCTTTTGTTTGAATGGTGTTTTGTGTTGGTGATTGCATTGCTCTATGACTGATTCTCCATTTTCTGGCCACGCATGTATGTTGATTTTCCTGCTTGCGCGAGATCAGGCGAATTGTTTTCTTTTGGGATTCGTAGTGTTGGTGTGCAGTTTCTTTGTCTGTGCCTGGGGGCCCGGGGGGGGGGGTTGCGGGCCTGGGTGTGGTGTCGGTGGGTGTTGTGGCCCTCTTGGGTGTCCGTGCTGCATGGGCAGTTGCTCGGGGCGTCTGTTGTTCTTCCTGTGTGGCTGTGCACTGTGCTCCTTTGTCTGGTGCCGGTTGTGATCTGACTTTGCACCAGGTCAGAGCAGGTGTTAATTTCCTGGTGCTAACGCTCCTTAGCTCAGATTGGGCTGGATTTTTGGAATGTTGCGGAGTGATGTTGTCGCTTTTTGCACGGGAACACCTACTCTGCATCTCATTAGTGATAGTTGCCCAGGTCATCCGTGGCGATCTTTGTTGCGGATGCTAACGCCGGAAAAGTGGTGCTGTCGGCTGTTTGCACCGGCTTGTGAATGGGGCGGTAAATTTATCACAACTTTGAAAGCGATAAAGTGCTGATAACTCAGCAATAGCTCCTTGAGAATATGGCCCTTTGTGCTTAAAGCATAAAAAGAGTTGTGTGTTTTTATACTCTGATATGATATGCACTACTGGAACTTTTGGGACGGCGACGACACATGCCAGTATGAAACCACTGCAGCTCAAAGTTGCACATTTAATGACAATAAAGCTCGACAAACGCGGGGGCACTGTCATCTTACAATAATGCAGGGTGTGTTTAATATTTTTCCCTGACACCTCGGGATTGTCAGTCACGGGCAGCAGCCTCGTCGATTACCACATAATAACTCATTTGTATGATGCATGAGTATGCCATTACCGGTTCAATGTTGTGTCAAACCGACGCTTGGAGTCATAAAGGTGCGCATATCTCTCATAGATTATCACTGAGTTCCATTAAAATAAATGTTTTCTCTGCACCCGCATCAAGGGTCATATGAGCTTCAGTGAGTGGTGTACGGCACTACGCACCCTAAAATGGCAGCCGAGTGGAAACATCTTTGCAGAGGGGTGCTGCCTTTACATTAATCCTTCTTCCTCCTGTCCTGGGGATACCAGCCCTTCGTGCTCAGTCAGTGTCTGGATATTATGAATATTGTTTTGTTGGCAGTGAGTAGCCTAAAGCCATGGAAGGCCCTCAGTTGCTGCGGAATTAATGCGGTTTATAAGCGATAAAATGGAAAAATGTTGGCAATATGTGATTACAGATTAAATGATGCAATTTCAGGGTCAGCGCTACAGTAGGCTCTCATGAAGAGGCTGACAAGTGAAGATAAATGTCAAATGAATGAGGGCATTTTACGTGAATGTGCATTGGCCCCGCACTCAGTAGCCTGCGCCACCATCTGCTGGCAAGAGGAAAGCAACACAAAAATCAGCATTTAGAATTTCCCTATTAGCTCCGCATTCATAGCCGTTCAGCTGGCTCTCATTACAGGGATAGTTCTCATCGTGGGCCAGGGCCTGTACTTTCGGCGCAAGTCTTGTCAGCCAGCCACCCCTAGAATTACTGTATTACTCTTTTTTTTAACAGCAGTGCGGAAACAGCAAGTACTTCTGCAGAGCAACTCTAACCTGGCCAAGCACTGTACCGTGTACACGACTCTTACTTACTAGAACTATGCAAATAACTCCTGTTGTAGAATTTAGAAATTATTCAGATTCAATGACTTACATATAACTTATTATACCCCGTCGAGTGCTGACACATTCATGTGCCTCATTCTACATCAGGGCTGGTGCTGCCCTACTTGGCGCTGTCCAGGGGTGGGGAAGTTCACTGACCTCAGGGGCGGCGTTGGGTTTAGCAATATTTTAGGATCTAAAAACACCTGCTGCAGAGTTCCATGTGCGTCCACTTTTCAGACAGCAATAAAAAGGCAAGATGAGTCTTGTGATTAATGTTCCTGCTAGGGAGAGAGAGAGAGATTGGAGCTTTTGTCTAGTGGCAGTTTTGACTCGCCATAAAGTAGCGCAGAGAGTTAATTTGCCTGCTGCAAAGAACATATCTGTATTTTCTGTGAAAAGATCTGTATTTGATGTGGATAGCTGAGTGGATTAGTAAAGCCAGCCCTTACCGGCACTTAAAAACAAATTAAGTGTATGTGAGAGCGGGGGTATGGAGAGATGAGGGGCAAGTTTGCTGTGTGATAGTAAAGTAATCCTAGGAGGAGGTCTTGGGTGTTGGTGCTCCAAAAAAGATTGTCTCACTGTTGCCACCAGCATAAAGCCGGCCGTGTTCTACATGCAGTGAAAGCGTGAAGCAGGGTCAAGAAACAGGCTGAGACAAAGGGCCTGATTACAAGTTTGACCGTCTGCCCACCCGCCCTAACGCCGCATCCGTGTCCTCTACAACCCAGCAGCACTGGCGATCTACCACCCACCATTTTACAAGTTGTGTTGTCTGGCCACAGTGGTCTGACCACAGGGACCAAAGTGGTCTGCAATGTCGCTGTGACATCCACCCACACCACCAGTTTCGAGGTCTATCCGCCCAGTGTATTACGACTACACAATTGTACTCGCAGTCTCCCAGTAGTGGTAAACAAATGGCGGTTAACCATGTGGGGTGACCGCCGCGGTACATGCTACAAAAAACACCACAACATTGACCATTGGTTGGATTTAAAAACTACACAGCTGATGTGGTTTGGCAGTGGACATGACGTTAAATCACAATCTAAAACACACCCTGTCCTTTTGTTCCGAACTCCTGCCCACAAGACAGGCACCACCGTTTTCTGCATTTTGAGATAAAGCACCCCTTTTTTCATCTTCCCATTTAGCACTCTCCACCACCTGTAATTTTGTTTGCACCTTTTTACCTCTATCACTTATTTGTTTTTCATTCATAATGTTAGACCTGGCATCCTTGGCATAGTTTCCCCTGACTTTTTGCCTCTACCTCCACTATTTTTGACACTGCGCTGGAATTCGTTTTTGCTGGTTTAGATGCTTTGGGCACTTTGCCACTGCGGATCAGTGCCAAAGTGCAAGTGCTCCCTGGTTAAATTATTATTGTGATTGGTTACCCATGATTGGCATATTTGTTTTACCAATAGGTCCCTAGTAAAGTGCACTGAGTGTGCCAGGGCTAGTTATTCAAAAGCTACTAGTGGGCCTGCAGCACTGATTGTGCCACCAACATGAGTAACCCTAAAATGGTATCTCAGGCCTGCCACTGCAGTGCCTGTGCGCAGTTTGTTAACTGCCATGTTGTCCTGGCCAGTGTACACACTTGCCAGGCCTGCCTCTTCCCTTTTCTTACACATTGGACACCCCTATGGTAGGTCCAGGGTGCCCCCCTGGGCAGGGTGCAGTGTATGTGAAAGGTAGGGCATGTACTAGTGTGGGTAACATGTCCTGATAGCGAAATACTGCCAATTTCATTTTTCACTATTGAAAAGCTATCTTGCCCATAGGATATAATGGGGGAGGCTGTGTACCATGTTTACCTGCATATCTTCCCAGAGCAGCAAGATAGAAAGTTGGAATCTGGTATCCCTGAACTTAGAATTTAATAACCGATCTTTTAGGGAGGATGTTTTTTAATTCAAAGTTTGGAAATGGCACTTTTAGAAAGTGACTATTTTCTTGCTCAACCTTTCTGTGTGCCCCTGCCTGTTTGTAGATTGACTCTCTGGTTTGTGAGTGACAGGTGCTGGGTTGGCTCCAGGAGGCTGGGTGAGTCAGCACTTGGCTGAATAGACCTATCTGCATGTAGAGTGGTGGGAGGAGTAGCACCTGGGTCTGAATAGGGCTGTGCCTGCCTCCTACAATGCTAACTCCACCTCCTGCGGTGCGTCTGATGGCCCTGGCCCACACTCACAAACGAAGAAGATGTGCATTGGCAGAGTGTACCCAAAACTGGTTTGGACTGGGTCCAGGACCCCTCACACAAGAAAAACAAAGACTTTTGGGGTATAAATATCTGAGCTGAAATCCCTAAACTTTAGACTAGGAAAAACTTTGTGATCAAGAAGGAAATCCTGTCAAAAAAGAACAGCCAGGAAGACTGAGGAAAAGTGCTGCCATTGCTGTGTGTCTGGGGGCTGACCTGCAGTTGCTGTTATTGCTGAGGAAGAGGACTAAGGGACTTTCTGCTGTGTGCTGTGTCACCCTACTTGAAGAGGAACTGTGCTGTGTGCTTTGTCCCTCTGAGGTGAACCTGTCTCCAAGGGCTTGAGAAGAGCTGGCTTCTTGTTGGAAACTCAGGGATACAAAGGTTTTGTCAAAACTCCTGAAACCCGCCCTGCACTGTGCTCCGCTGTTTCTGCTGCCTCTGAGGACAACTGTGTGCCCCCAGGAAGTCACTGGTGCCGCCGTAAAACCTGTCCTGCCTGCACGCTTATCTGCTCTTAAGAAGCACCAAGAGCGCTGCGTGCATCACCGCCGCCGGACAGTGATCAGAGAGAAGCACTGAGGGCCAGTATCTCATCACCACCGGCCCCTGATCCCCAGAATTGCTGCGTGTTATTTTTACTTCACCGCCGCCACTCGAGCCATGTGCCCGAGGCCGGGTCCACTGAGGAAAGGAGCCGTGTCACATCTGAAGCGAAGCCAGAGGGTTGCCTAGTAACCAGGACACCCGCGCCCACGTCACCGCTATGTAGAGCAGGAAGGCCACCCCGAAGGAAGTCCCATCCCGGCCAGCTCGTCACCGCCAGATGAGAAGGGCTCCCGCTGGAGGATCGCCTGGGAAGAATCGTCACCGTAAGAGCTTCCCCAGGTAATACGCTCCCAGCCGCGCTGTTGTCTGTGCGAGGCCAGGAGCGGGTTGGGAACCGGTGGGGCTGCCTGTGACTGTGAGGGCGTGCTGTGGTTGAAAAGTGCATCCTTCTCTGTGCTGCGAGTGCAGCGGGGGCATTGTTGAGACACGCAACATCGCAGGATAACGTGCTTTGCTAAAAGTGTAGTACTCTGTGCTGCGAGTGCAGCGGGGGCATTGTTGAGACACGCAACATCGCAGGATAACGTGCTTTGCTAAAAGTGTAGTATTCTGTGCTACGAGTGCAGCGGGGCATTGTTGAGACACGTGACATCGCAGGATAATGTTCTTTGCTACAGGTGCACATTCTGTGCTACGAGTACAGCGGGGGCATTGTTGATAAGGGCACCTTTTTTAAAGTGACTTTCAACACGTTGGAAACAGAGTCTACAGCCATACTGACTCTCTAAATTCCTTTACTTTTACAAATACAGTTATTTTTGCAAGAACTTTTTAAAGAACACTTCTTGAGAAAAAGGATTATTTATGTATGTGGGTCCTATGTCGTTTTGCTTCTTGCCTAATCAGATAAAGAGATTTAGATTTTTATAAATAACTTGTGTGGCGTCCATTTATGATGTTTCACTGTGTTACTGTGAGTGTTGGTATAAATACTTTACACATTGCCTTTGGGATAAGCCTGTCTGCTCGTGCCAAGCTATCAAGGGGGTGAGCAGGAGTTATCTAAAGTGTGTATCCCCCTTACCCTGACTAAAAGCATGGGTCCCTATTTGGACATAGTTACCAACCTCTGCCAACTAGAGACCCCCAGTTCTAACACATATACTCACTCACATTTTAGTATTTCACCATGCCTGCCAAAAAAAACACGCTTCACTGAGCAAGAGTTAACAGTCATGGTGGATGAATCATTAGGGTAGAGCTCCAACTTTTTAGTTACCAAGTCCAGTATACTCCTCTCAGTAGGAAAACGGAAATGTGGGACAATATAGTCCATATAGTGAATGCTGTTCTACCACCCTGTGGACACAGGCCGACATTACGAGGAGGTGGACTGACCTCAGGTTGAGGGTGTGTACCAGGTACAAAGACCACCACCTGGAGGCTAAGAGGACTGACGGTGGCCCTCCAAGCGCAGCTTTATCATTTTTTCCCTGGAAGGAGAAGGTCTTGGCCATCATGCATTTTGAGGGCTTGACAGGAATAGAAGGGGGAGTGGACTTTGGTATATTACACTTCAATAGCTGGCACAATATCACAATTTCCTGTTTGCCCTCTACTCTATCTACTTTCCTAACATGCTATACTCAAAGTATCATAGATGTTGGGTTGCCTGCACCAAAGTGTATTATTGCATATAAGAGCACATGTATCCAACTCCAAGACATGCCACATGTTAGAATGAAGTCTGTTAGTACATTACCATCAAAATATCAGTCTAGGACCCATGATATGTGTCAATTTTTAAAAGTATGGCCCATTCCAAAGGTACGTTGGCAACTGGTATGGTACAGTAAGCATTTGTCAAGTGTTGGTAAGTTGATATTATAGTGACTACAACTAGGCCTTGTGACTAGAACTCTAATCAAACTGCTAGACTCCTTTTGCCCATTCTCACTAGTATGC
This sequence comes from Triturus cristatus, assembly GCF_964204655.1. NCBI lineage: Eukaryota > Metazoa > Chordata > Amphibia > Caudata > Salamandridae > Triturus > Triturus cristatus. The sequence continues at coordinate 1,292,689,762 of NC_140589.1, forward strand.
ATTTCACTACTGATCTTCACTAGTCATTCAGCTTACCATTTCTCAAGTGTTGCTTGAGTTAGATTTAAGTGACTACAACTACCATGAGGCCCTAACGAAGATGTTAGACTCCCTTTGTCCCTTCTCACTTGTCTACCATGTTACAACTGATGTTTACTTAGCATGCAGATTACCATTTGCCAAGTGTTGCTAAAGTGAGATTGAAATCATTACAACTTACATGAGGCCCCCTCTCACTGCAACTCTAACCATGATGCTATGCTCCTTTTGCCCCTTCTCACTTGTCTGCCATGTCACTACTGACCTTCAAACATCATGCTGCTTACCATTTGTCAAGTGTTGGTAAGTTCAGATAGAATATCTACCACTACTACCATGAGGCCCTGTGATTGGAACTTTAACCAAGATGCTATACTTTTTTGGCCCCTTCTCACTTGTCTGCCATGGACAACTGATGTTCACTTTTCATGCAGGTTACTATTTGTTAAGTCTTGGTAAGTTGAGATAGAAAATTACCACTGCTACTATGTGGCCATGTGATTGGAACTCTAATCCAGATAGTAGCCTCCTTTTACTCCTTCTCACTTGTCTGCCATGTTACAACTGTTGTTCACTTAACATGTCGGTTACCATTTGTCAAGTGTTGCTAAAGTGAAATTGAAATGACTACAACTACCATGAGGCCCTGTGACTGGAACTCTATCCAAGATGCTAGACTCCTTTTGCCCCTTCTCACTTGTCTGCTTTGTTACTACTGATCTTCACTAGTCATGGACTGCAGAATGTACAGACAATGCTCTATTCAGATATATATCTGAATACTTTGCTTGATAATGTCCTGGTCTCATCAACTGAAAGTATTGATGGCATGAGTAACACCATAACAACGATGTCCCCCTAATGTATGTGAGCCATCAAGGAAACTCAGTTGATGAGCAGTGGCAGGTGACCTTTTGACTGTGCACTTCTCACATAATGAACAATGCTACGCATGCAACCAAGCAGGATGTTTGTCTGTATGAGCCACAGCTAGGCCTTGGAATGGACAAATACACGTTACAACCACATTGTGTTTGCAACAGTTTTGGAGATATATCATGTCTAGCCCTAAAGCCAATATGCCACATATCTGCACATCTAATGAGCTGATGAAATCTGCTACGTCTCTTGAATGTCTACAAATGCCTAGTAACCAACTTCGACTCCACGCAAATAAATGACAATACTAATCTCTATCTATTTAGCTCCATTCTAGGTTCACGTTTACTTTGACACAAGCAATGTGGATGTAGATTCCTCACTTCCACCATTGACAATGTTCTCTATTTCTCAACAGGTCAATCTCCACCGCACCTGCACAGAGGTTGGAAACTGAAAAGAGTTCATCCTCACCCCAGGACAAAGCCATCAGTGATGACAATGCTCCTGGAGAGGTGAACTTGGATGATGGTCCTCGCCCATCTGGTCAGCCTGGGCAGACACCAACAGTGGAGCTCACAGTGACCACAACAGTACCTCCTACCACAGCTGCAACAACACAGCCAAACACTGCCCCCCCAACCTCTACAGCTAGCACGGTCAGTCCCATACTGTGACCCCAGTCCTGAAATCTGAGCCAGTTATCACCACACCAGTCACAGAAGAACCAGGACCCAGTGGGAGAGTGCAGTTTGTGCCAAGGGCACAGGACCGTGGAGGTAGGCATAGTGGGAAGGTAGCTGTGGGCCCACAGAGTGAGCCCACTGGGGACACCGACACCCAGGCTGCTATCACCCAAGTCCTGAGAGTATACCAGGACTTCCAAAGATTCATGGGCCAGGTATTGACCGAAATCTGGGAAATGAAGGAGCTATGGAGGGACACATACCAGAAGGTTGCCTGCATCCACACCATGGCGGCCAGCATCCACATCGAGGTGGCCGGCATGAGCACCAACATGTCCTTTCTGGTTAGAATGCTGCGGGACATTAACACCACCCTCTGCAGGGCTTTTTCAACTGCATCTACCCCTTCCTGTGGTCAAAGAACATCCAGGCCATTAACACCTGCAGCAGCCACAGGAAAGGAGGCCCTGTCAAAGGACAACCCACCTGCATGCACCCCTGTCTCAGCAGCTTCAGATCCCACTTCTGGCAAAAAGAGGGAACATCCACCAGGGGCTCAGGATGGCAAGATACCCACCACCGCCAGGAAGAAACCTTGCCCTTCTGTCTGTGCTACACATTCACTTAGTGGATTATTTTTGCCTACTTTTCCATACCTGATAGGAGTATGTTGGACTTTGGACTCCTGATCATTTGGACTTTACTACAATGATTTCATCCACCATGACTGAAGACTTCACTTTGTATTTGAACTGTGAAATGTTAAGTTAATGTATTGATCTTATCCTTGTTCACTTCATTAAAAACACACATCACGAAATAATTGTCTCATGTTGTAATTCTCACATATAACAACATGAATGTACTACCATGTGAACTTTGTAATGTCAAAACTAGGGACTTCTGGAAGCATGGATATGTTGTATGCAAACAATGTCCAACTCAGGATCACTACCATGTCATACCAACACATACATACAAGTGTCTGGTCTGAGAACATCTTTCTCCCATTGTTCAAATCATAGGCTGACATGATGTCTGAAACAGAAAATAAGACATGATTCGGTTATTCTGTGTCAGTGATCACATAATCAGTTGCAGACGTTCGCAACATGGAAGGAGGGGATACATCTGACAAAATCCAAAACAATAGGCAACAATAAATTAGGTCTACATCATCAGCTGAAGCCACATTGCCTACCTCAGAAAAGGAATCCTACGTAAAAAAAACAAATAAGCAGACACTTGTCAGTACAACAGTTTCTGAACACAGGGATTGGGCACAACAGAACAATGTGTTGGAGCACTTGATGGCACACATATTGCATTAGGATTAACACACAACAAGAAACAAGTTCAATGGAAGCCAGGTAACTTCCCTCCCATCACTGTGCAAGCTGTCTTGGTATGGGCTATCTACACAACAAAGACCTGGGTATCAGAAGGTATTTTGAGCCATACAGGTTGGTTCCAACCTTGTGGGTCTTTGGTAACGCCCCGAGTCAGAAGATCTTTTGTGGGGTAGTTGCCAACTAGTTGGCTACCTTCACTTTCTTAAAAACCAGAAAAAGATGAATGGTTTTACTCTCAGCAGTCTCTCCGATGATCGTAAAGGTGTCTAAACTTAAATGTGGTACACCTGGGGTTTCTCAATACAGTAAACTCATGAGTAAACCGTGAAAAGAACACATAAATGTGAAAAAATGTGAAAGAGACGTGATGGCACCTCACGTGCTCAAAATACCTTCTGATACCCAGGTCTTTGTTGTGTTAGATTATTTGAGTGGAGGGCGACCTGGGCTATTTTCCCTCTAGAGCTCCTTATTGTATACATGGGCTATCTACACCCAAATTCTGTGACAGACATTCCCAGGAACAATCCATTGCAATTTCAATTTCATACATCTGAACAGCATCAGTTACCTGCTAATGTCACAACTGTGACATGTCTAAATGAAGATGACATGGTGAAGTTACCTAAAACAGACCAACACCATGAGAAATGCAGAGAAAACATACGACACACATATCCCATTGTCAACTTCTAGAGAAGACAGTCCATAACAACATTTACAGCTGAACAAAGCTACACTTACAAAACAAATCCCTTTCACCGATGTTTCCAGACCCATATATTTCTAGTATATATCATTAATATCCTCCTCACAGCATCACTGCAAGAGTTGCAAGAATAATCAAAGTCATTAAATCTCACACCATACTTCCACCCAGAAGAAGTAGTTTCAATGAGATCTTAATGCAAGTCAGCTCCTTCCTCTTCACCACTATCATCATCTTCATTTGGCATTTCAGGGTCCCCAACCGGTGGGTCGTCATGGCCTGCATCCTCTACTATGTAAGGTGTGTTCCTTTGCAGGGAATTGTTGTGGAGTATGCGGCAGGCCATGATGATCTTACACACCTTACCGGGTGAGTAGAGGAGAACTCCCCCAATCTTGTCTAGACATCTGAATCTGGCTTTCAGGAGCCCCAAAACCCTCTCTACTGGCTGCTGTGTTCTTCCATGGGCCTCATTGAAGCATTCTTTCCCTGGTGTTGTACGATTCCTCAGCGGTGCCAACAACCATGGTCGGTTAGAAGATGCTGAGTCTTCTAAATGAAAGAAAGACAGAAGAACAACATTTAGTTGCACACTTTTAGATCATACAACCTGACATTACCCACACACAGTTAGGACAGATCATACTTAACTACAAGCCAGGTCCTCTCTATTAGTAGTTGCGACATCAGCTGGGGTATAGTGCTGTTCAGCAGTATGAAGGAATCATGTGCAGATCTGGGTACCGGGCACATACGTTTGTGATGTACAAATCCAGTAAGCAGATACAATGGAAGTGCTTGCTGTTCCGGGACGCTTGCTTGCTGGCTTGTGGTGGTACTAAGGCAATATGGGTGCCATCAGTGGATCCAATCACATGTGGGATGTGACCAAATCCATAGAAATCCAAATTCACAGGGGTTACATCTTCACCTCTGGGGAATTGGATGTAAATGGTCACATGTCTAAAAGGTGCTGCTAGCACCTTTGTGAGTACCCGACTGAACATAGGTTGTGACATTCCACCTGAAACAGCAACAGTAAATTGAAATGAGCCTGTGGCCAAAAAATGCAAAACAGACATGAGTGATGGTATCAATGTAGGATTATTGATGTGAGGTAGGAGGTCAGGCTCCAACTGATGACATAAATCCATAATTGTTTGATTGTGTAAAGAGAACTTCTAGATGACATGTCCTCTTCCATGGTGTTCAGGTCTGGAAATGGGTGGTGCACCAGAGTTTGGCATCTCCTCGCTCTCCCAGGGTACCTATGTGAGGAGTAACACATAAATTAATTTGAGGCAGAGTAACATATGTGAAGGGTAAGGCAAACGTCATGTGTCTGAACATCAATACTTTTTGAAGCAGTACACATTTCACATCATCATTTTCAGATCTTGAATATCCACCTGTCATCGCCAATGTGGCCGTCACATGTCTGTAACAGAACTGTGCACATCATCAATTCATAAATTGTAAATTGGCACTTTTGTAAAGGTAGCATAACATTTCATGTGAAATACTGTCAACCGATGTGTACAGTGCACCGTGCACATTTTGCCTATGTGCACAGTAATGCACATGCACCGTACACATTTTGCCTATGTGCACAGTAATGCACTACACAGATGAAGTTTTGTATTGAACAAGACATGGGAACAGGGCATTTCAAATGTAAACATGTTTACCCTCATTTATAGCGGTGGTGACGCTCTTCACTGTCACAAATACAGTTTTCCCAACCGCTAACTTGGCGGATGCCTGACCTCCTTATTAGGACATGTCAAATATACGCCGCCGGAGGTAGTCAACCGAGCAGTGGGCGGTCGCAGGCACAGCAGTCACAGCCATAGGCTAACGCTGGGAATAGTAACGGTTGTGGATCGATGGCTTTGTGCTCCGATGTTGATGACCGCATATGTGGAGTACATGTGAGCGGTGGTATGAAAAAAATCTCACTTGCCTTCTGACACTGCTTCTATCAACACCTCCTTCATTTTAGCTGCTGTTTGCCAACTCAGGGAGCAATCATGACACTCGCTACAGGGAAAAGGGCCCATCTTTTCACTCCAAAGGAGCTGGATTCCTTGGTGGACAAGGTTCTTCCTCTGTATGCCAAGCTCTATGGCTCACCAGAGGAACAGGTACATTTCTGCATATTGAACACCATGTCACTGCTTCTTTTCCAGTCCCATTGACTACAATGTGGCTCAGAGTGTCAGAGTGTAAACATTATGTTGATTGCATACATTGTGTGGCCCCTACATAGGACACACATGTAATGGATAATGGGATCCTGGACTTGTTGAGAGAAGGCCACCATTAGAATGTGTGATAAGGGTGATTTCTCTGTGTTCCATGCATATCTCTATGCAGAGCTCAAGTCCATAGTAGCTACCATGGTTATACATACTGAAAGGCGCTACTGCATAAGGGAAAATATGGATATGATCTACAACTTCCTTCAAACCTTTTAAAACATGGAGGTTGCAGTTAGTAGAGCGTATGAATTAGAAATGCCATTGGCGTATCAGTTAAAGTCAGCTATGTATGTTTTCCTGGGCAAGGACAGACATGTTGTGCTTTTTCAGCTCTCATAGAGCAAAGAAGAAGAAGATACTTGAGACCAATATCTGTTAAACTTCATAGGTGTACATTCTTTGAAGTAGCGTTGCTTTTTTACCATCCAGATTTGCATCTGGTTGGTGCCAATGCCTTGTACATCAACTTATCACACCCAGCAATGGCCCCTCTTAAGAGAATCCTTCAGGCCAAGCACAACTCATCAATGATCTTAAAAAATATGACTACGTCACTCCCACCATTATGTAACCCTACTTCTCCTCTTTGCAGCCCACACTATCATGATGCAGGCAGGGATCTCGAAATAGGATGGGCTGTCTTTCACCACAGGAATGGAGGCCATCGCAGAACCCAAACTACACTATACAAATTCATTGAAACCCAACAAAGAGGACAAAGCTACCAAGAACTTGAGTGGGACAAACAGTAACTCAAATTAAACCTAAAGTACCCAAAGAAACCAGCAGAATCGACATCATGCTACAATGCAAAGTAAAACTCCTTGTCAGCAACAAATGACTACACTACCTAGAATCAATAGCCAAAATTCTATTGTAAAAAATTAAGGTGACTACACAGCACCAAAATAAAAATCCAAGCCAAGACCAAAACAATAATTTTGTAACTAGTTAATAAAAAATTATTTTTACACATCAGTTTTTAAAAATATAAAACAGAAATGATAACCTAAACTGATGAATAAAATTAATATGCATATTGATCAATTGGAAAACAAAAAAATAGCAGGTACTACAGTGCATAATACGAACAAAATTGCAGAAAACCAATTCATTAAAGTTTATAAAATAGAAAACAGCACACAACAATGGCATAGATAGCATAAATAAATATGTAATTTCCCACCCAACAATAAGAAATGTAGAGTACAGTAGCTGCAGAACTGTCTTTGTAGTGATGCACTCAAAAATATAATCCATGAAAATATAAAAAAGTAAATGTATATAAACCCAGAAAAATACATAATAAGATCAGTCCACTAGTAATAAATCAAAGCAATCTAAAATCTAACATCATCCATAAAGCACCCAAAAAGTTACAAAAAGAAAAATTGCACCAGGACAACTGAAAAATTAAAGGAAATAAAAAATACAAATATTAGTTTACTAGCAACTAAAATGTTTCCTTTAAAAAACAGAAAGGAGGGGCCTGGCCAAGTTGGCGTCTTGGTAGGATGCTTACACGGAGCTCTCCGCTCCCACCATGCCCTAAATAGCAACTCTAGCGGTGTGAGAGTGCCAAGAGTGCCGGGAGTGTCTCCTGACGTCGGGGTCGCCCTACGGAGCAGCAGATTGTTCGACGGGGCCCACGGCGTTCCCACTGTGCACTCAGGGGACTGGCATCACTTGGCAGCCCGACGAATCCTAGGTGACCACTGCTACACACTGTCCCTGCAACATCCATCTCAGCGGAGCAAGAAGCTAATCCTACCTGGTGCCACCGGGAAGACATCGGACCATGACACCTATGCGAGGTCTCGGAAGCAACACCGCCAGCAGGCCTCCCTCCTGATGACCAGTGGGGGAGGAGTTGCCACGGCTGTGATCGGCGCCGTGCCCTGCCACTGGCGACCACTCTCCTCCACCATTTGGTGGAACTGTGGGTGAGCCCCTGGGGGCCGGTGGGGTGGCTCTTTGGACCCAGGACATCGTGCCCCTGGATGGCGAAGACAGAGGGGACAGCATGCGACTCGAAGGCCGGGCCGGGATGCCGACGGGCTCCCAGTGGTGAGCAGGCATTGATCGGTGGTCCCGGTGTATCCTAGGGGGCCCCCGGCGAAAGAGATCCAGACCCTACTTCTGGCTGCAAAGATGGAATCGGGCTACAGCATTCACGCAGGACCCCGGCGCCACTGGTACACCTAGGCCTCACCCCTGTAGCTCAGAGGGGAGTGGAGCTACAACAAGCACGGCCTGCACGGCACTGAGCTGCTAAACCATCGCCTTACATCACCCACTAGCTGCGGGGCCTACTGAGGAGCCTTTCAATGCTGGTTTGACAACTCTCCCTGCCTGCGACAGTGTGCTATAGTCCGGAGGAGGTGATGAAAAGCATATATAGCGCCTGTGTCTATCGTGGGAGGCCTAGGGGTCTGGACTTGATTTCAGCGTACTTTGAGAACCTGTACGTTCTGACCTGGGCGGGGGCTCCTCGAACTCTTACTGTGTGCGGCACCTCCCGTCGTGGCAGAGCCCCCCTTCACAGACTGAACTGTCAACAGATAGCCCAGCGACACAGGTCTAGATAAGATTCAGCAGGGCCCGAACGGAGAGATCCAGTAGTGTTGTCGACCCTGTGATTAGCTCTGGGCCCGCTACCTCTTGTGAGCACAGGAGTTACCCTGCGGAATCAGCAGCGGGCCCTCCCAGGTACCGCCACTGCGCTTGCACTCTTTGGGCCCTCACTTGCTACCACCTGTGCCTCTCGCTGGCAGAGGGGCCCTGGGGCATAAAAACACTGTCCACTGATGCCCTGGCTGGAGGTGCGACACCTCCGAGACACAGCTGAGCCAGAGAAACTACCCAGGCCTCGGGCGTCTATTCAGCCTGACCTTGCTTTCCAGCAATCCCACAGGAACTCTCGTCCCAGCGGACCCCCGTCCCCCTTGTCTTCACTTAGTCATTGGGTCCCACGGACGTGTACACCATGGCTGCCCCCAAGGGCTTGAAAGACAGGACTTTCAAAGAGATGCCGCTCAAATCCACTCAGCAGTCCGAACGCTAGGTGGGCCCAGGGCGTGCGGACGACAGTGAGGGAAGCAAAGGTCCAGAGGCCCCGGTCAGCCAAGCCATACTAGAGTCCCTCTTTTCCTCAATACGAGATGACCTAGCCTTGATGAAACATGACATCCAGGCAGATCTTTGGGATGTCCGCCGTGACGTGGACTCCCTGGGTGAACGAGTCCACACGCTGGCGGAGCATGACTTTGGAAGGGATGAAGAAATTGAAAATCTCCAACAAGACCTCCTCCGACTGCAGGAGCAGAATCTGGACCTCCAGGCTCACACCGAAGTCTTGGAGAACAGGTCCCAGCAGAACAATATCCGCATGCGTGGCATGGCGCACGAAGACGGCGATGGTGATATCGAGGCCCTCGTGGCGGGCCTTTTCCGCTCTGTCCTGGGAGAACCCACGGAGTTCCCGGGCAAGCTTGACCGCACTCACAAGGTGGGCCCTTGACGAGTGGCCCCTGCGCCACCGGCAGACATCCTGACCTGCTTCCATGATTACCAGCTCAAAGAAAGGATCCTCCGCGAGTGTCAACGGAATCCAGACTTCGTATATCAGGGACAGAAACCTATGCTTTTCCAATACCTGGCCGCCTCTACGCTTCTCAAACGCAAGTTCTTCCGGCCAATCACACTCCACACTGAAGCTGGTATAAAATATTCGTGGGGCCACCCGTTTAGACTGATTTTCATCTATAAAGGGGAACTAAGGCAAATTCGTTCAACCTCTGTGGCTTACAAATTCCTGGGCATTGATGAACCCGCCCCGGACCAACCTAGTCAGAACTTGCGCACTCGCAGGCACTGGAGCAGCCATGGTTGGACCACCATCAAACCCCCGAGCCCAGTGTCTCGTCCCGACCCGGACACTATGGCTAAAGAATGACAGGCAGTGCTGTCATCTCTCTCTAGGGCATCTTTGGAATAAGAGAGGATCTCCACCAACTACATTTTGGTGCACTATCCGTACGACCTCGCCCCTAGAGGAGGGTGTTGATACAACTCATATGGGCTTTCTCTGGTTGGTGCAGGGAGCTACGGGCCACGAATGCCATTTTCTCCCTTCACCAAGAGCAGGACGCTCTAGACATTGGCTTTGATTCTCGCATTACTTTATGGTTTCGTTTCATATGGGTTTTTCTTTTTTCTACTGTTGGAGCCTCCTCTCCCGTTTTAGGTCTGTCCAAATGCGCGCACAAGGCTTCAACCCATGCATGGTATTCACACCGTACTTAGGATATACCACAAATAGGGCGTTTGCTACCCGATTAGCTCTTGAACACCCCAAACTCATAGCTTTCTCCCCTTTTCAATCTCTACACAAGATGAGTGTTAAGTTCCTTACGCTCAACCTAAAAGGGCTCAACAGCCCAGTTGAGCACCGAGACATCCTGTCTTACTTAGAAAACTCTGGGCTCACATTTGTTTGTTACAAGAGACCCACCTGCTGGCCAGTGATACTCACAGGATGCACTCCAAGGCCTTCCCACAACGGGAAACAACCTTAACAACGAAGTTTTAGTTACGACTTACCTGAAAAACGAAGGCCGAAAAGCGAAAATCCTTAACATCGACTTTCCTAAACCATGGCTTTTCTAAACCTCTAGCGATCTAAGACTGCCAAGGCCTGACACGAAAGGCTTCTACATTTGTGATTAAGCAATTTATAAATATGTGTAAATACGTTTGAGGTAGCGAGGAGCCACACACTTTAGTTAAGCCCCCTCCTATGACTGCTAAAAGAGAAGCATTAGTTGTGACTCCTGTTTCTAAGTAATGTCAAAATGATAAATGCACGCTCACGACAGGGCAGGTGTGCATTTCAGTCGTGAGAAAGAAGAGATAAAGCTATTTAAGATGCTCTTCCTCTTTCCCGTTCTGAAGCCTCCTTGCTGCAGAGAAACACTCTGCATGGTAGTCACTCCCCTTCGCCCCCACTGACCTGACACGCTCATCGACCCCTGCCATGAATCACTTGGCACTGCAGCCACCAGGCAGGCGGGCTATGAGGAGCGCGGGGATGCAGTCAGCTTAAATCATGCCAGCTTTGTAGCAACGTCGGGGGCACAGCGTTACTGGGAATGCTCTGGACTCACCCACAAATACATTGTTTAAATTAATCTATTATTAGATTTCCTTTATAAAAAATGTCAAACATGCAGATAAAAAATGTGTAATTTAAATATTTTATCGTGGTTTAGGAACTCGTTCTAAAAAAAAAGTAGTGGTTTGGGATTGCTCGTTGTTTAGCCATCGTGGTTGAGGACTTTGTGGTTTAGGCAGTAGTGGTTTAATCATACCTCCTCCCACAACAGTACTTCTCCTTCCTCCATTCTAAGAAGGCCGGAGTGGCCATCCTGGTTGCATGCACATTTCCTGGGATGGTAGGGACTAGGGTATCGGAGATCAAGGGGAGGCTTCTGGCACACTCAGTGAACATAGTGGGACACACAATAACACTGGCCACCATATAAGCCCCCAACGAGAGGCAGGAGACCTTCTTGCACAAGGCAATAGGAGACTTCACCTCTACATCTGATCGCCATGTCCTTATAGGGGGTGACCTGAATATCGTGTTTGATGGCCAGCTTGATCGCTCTGCACATAGGCAGAGACTGACGGGGGCTCTCTCTGATACACATCGCCAGTAGTTGCTTGATCTGGGGCTGGTAGATCTGTGGCTGCACCTTCACCCTCACCTTTCTGACTACACTTTTTAATCTCATGCCCGGGGGACTTATGCACAACTTGATTATTTCCTAACAACTCGGTCTCTCCTCCCGACAGCGCAGGACTCGACAATTGCACCCCAGGCACTCTCGGACCATTCAGCTCTTACAGCAACTCTGCAGTTCCCCCCCACTTTCAGACCCTCGTACTCCTAGAAACTTAGGGACTCACTCATCCATCGCCCCGACGTTGTCACATGCCTCACAAAAACACTGGAAGACTTCTTAGCTATAAATGATACACAAGACACTTCCATCGTCTCCCTTTTGGAAACCCTCTAGTTAGTATCCATGGGTGACCTCATAGCAACGTCAGCTGCCAATAACAAGGTCCGCAAAGAGAAGAGGGATGAGCTCTTCACACAGGTACTCAAATTAGAAGGGATCCATAAACGGACGGGGGCACCTCGCATATAGAGAAAACTGAAAGCGCAAGGGCGCAGTTAGCCAGCCTTGACCTTGACAGGGCAGAACATGCCGCGTTCCACTTGAAGCACACATTTTATGTCAGGGGGACAAATGCGGACGGTTATTAGCCCATAAGCTATGCACGTAGAGAGAGGCGGCGACAGTCCCACTCATCTTGAACTGATGCAGGCATCGAACACACATGCGGTGAGGGGGCAGCAAACGTGTTTTGAGAATTTTATGCAAATCTGTACACTGCACAGTCCCTGCCTGAACAGAATCCCTCTGGTTATTGCCAGGGCATAACCCACTCTAAGCTAACTGCTGACCAGGAGGCGACCATAGACAGCCCCATTAGAATAGATGAATTCATCCCAGCCATAGCTCGACTTAAACTTCTTAAATCCCCTGGCCCAGATGGATTTAGCACCATATTTAAAAAAAGTTTCTGCTCCCTTGTAGCTCCGATACTGACACGACTTTTTAATGCCATAGACGACACTCTGGAGTTACCATCCACAATGTTTTTAGCTTCAGTGGCACTGCTGCTTAAACCCCGCAAAGGCAATAGATTCTGCGCCTCCTATAGGCCGATATATATCTCTTGAATATAGATTTTAAGATTTTCACGGGTATCCTTGTGGCCCTACTGGGGCCTTTGATGTTGGGATTGATAGACCCGGATCAGGCTGGATTTGTGGCGAGCAGACAGGGTAGCAATAATACTAGGCGGTTACTACACTTGTTGAGTAAATCCCACCGGCAGCAAGAGGAGCGGGTCTTCCTGTCAATAGATGCAGAGAAGGCATTTGATAGAGTCCACTGGCCCTTCTTAGAGAATGTCCTGAAGAGGTTTGCGTTCGGGCATCGTTTTCGACAATGGGTTTTTAGCGGCTACCGCCGCCCCTCAGCTACTGTCCGGGTAAATGGCTTTACCTCTTTACTATTTCTAGGGGTACACGCCAGGGCTGCCCCCTCTACCCATTACTATTTGCCCTTTACATGGAGCCGTTCGCCCAATGGGTTTGGGAAAATCCACGGATCCAGGGGATTCTTTTCGGGGGGGGGAGCTTCATACCATCAGCCTTTATGCCGATGATGTTGTCGCCACACTCGGTTGAAGATTGCATTAATCTCTTAGCATGAGCTGAAAGCCATTTTGTACTTGGCAGCCATTTTAGTTAGCTATGTGCTGGACATTTGCTGTTTCCCTCTCCCAGAGTCTTGCACATGCTCAGATGTGCTTAGCTAGTAGAGTGCACCTGTTCCTAGTATAGAACTGTCAGGCTGTTCTAACTGATGTCAGAAACTTATTACTCCTCCTACTTGTTGACTGTGCAGTTTATGTATGACCATCTATGTGCATAACTCTTCTCATGTGTACTTGTACCGCCTTTTTCAGCCCCTGTGTGGGTATATAATGCCCCTGTTCTCTGTACTCCTTAGAAAATGTCTCATACAGTGACTTGAGAATACTGTGTGATGCATTTTTTCCCTCTTTAGAGGTTAAATAATAAGATGTCTTTTATATTACAGCTTCTGTGCCAATCTCTTCTTTGTTGGTTTAAAAGGACCAGGTGTATCAGTGAATCCCCTGAGAAGGTTTTGATTTCTACAATTGGTGCCCTCTGTGAGGCTCATCAGAAAAGTGTCTATCCAAGGGAGTGATCCTGATGGGAGACAGGAATCTACTGAGGAGGACAGAACAGGACTCTAGTAAAAAGGTACCCTAAAACTGAGATTCTGTCTCTGCAGCCCAGTATATTTCTGGTCTTCCTGATTGGACTCCTCCAACTGCTTACCACTCCTGACTGAGAACATTTTGGCGTGAGTATTCTAAAAATGACCGTTTGGTCACTCAGAACTTGGCAGTTAGAATCTGGAAACTTGTGCTTGGTAAGGTCGTTTGTTACGACGCTTCTTGGATTTGTATGGAAATTGGCCAATATTTGGATTTGAAAATATGTAAACTGCAGTTCATGTAGGTAGTTAATGAGAAACGTTTGTAAACTTGAATGGCACACTTTGAGTTAAGTGCTACTTTGTGTATAATATTGTATATGCTGCAAATGTTTGGCATGCCTGTTCTTGGCACACATCACAGAATGTGTTGCTTTGTTTGAAGGTACCCATGGAACTTGTATTGAATTAGCCGTCTCCCCTAGAGGGGATACTTAACTAGGTTTAGGTATAGAAACGTATTTCTTCCTTGGTGACTAGTACCCCGAGGAACTAAATATGTACGTAGAAAGGATCCTGGTCTGTGCACTTAGTAACATTCATAAGTGGTGATATGCAGAGCGTTTTTTCTTGGTGTTCTGCCAGCCAAATCTAGTGAATATGACTTACAACTAGTATTTACAAATAGTTTGGTTTAAGTACAGTCTGTGGGCTGTCTTTTGTTTCTGTCTTAAGTGTTGATCTGTGGGTTAAATGTGTGTTTAAATGTCTGTGGTTTGTCATTAGTGGTACTTGTGTGAGTAAGTAGCGATTGCGCTCTTGGTGCAAGAATGGCTACCCTTAAGTGCCCTGTATTATGTGTGTGACACCATTTTGAAAATGTCTGGAATGAGCTCAATGTTTTTTTTTGTCATCATTCTGTTATGCAAAATATCATTAAAATAAAATATATTTTAAAATAATCCAGCAATGAATTATATAATATATGCTAAATAGCTGCACGCTATCATTAAATTGACAGAGTAAGACACTATACATTTGTGCAAATTGCCACAATGTTAAAGATAAAATTAGAATCCACATTTAATAGGAATAAAAAAAGCTTCAAAAAACGAAATTGTGTGTTTTGCAATAGATAAAATTAAGATACAAAATGTCACAGCATTTATCCTTCTGTATTAGGTATTAAAAGGCATTCACATTATCTGAGTGAGTTGGTTGTTGCTGACCTGAATACACAATACAGAACGCCAGATTTGTGCTGGCTCGAAAGGCTGACTTGAAAGGCGTGCGAATTCGACGCCTTTTTGTGTCAAGCAGCTGTGTAAACATTAGACTATTTCTGACTCCGGCCACATAAAACAGCTGAAGTAAAACACAGTGTAAAATCCTGCATTTCAGACTGCTGTTTTAAAAGTTAGAAATATAGTTTCATTATTTTTGATAAACAGAGGACAGATTGACAGTAGGGATTTCTTTTCTTAATGCCTTTTTAAATAAGGATAAGAGTGGTTTTTGATGTTAAATAATAATGACTGTCCTTTATTTAAAAGTGGCGCAGACTTAAGATGTTTCAAGTTAAGCTTCTGTTCTTAGGGCTGTGAATGAATGCATTTAAATATGATAGGCAAGGGATGCAGCTTGCTTTTCATATGTGGACTCATGAAAATGATTAGATTTATTAAAAATAAATTAAAAAATACTTTGATTATATAAAAAATGTTATTTAAAATAGGTGCATTAAATTTGTTTTTTAATATTTATAATGCCTAATAATGATGCTGTGACCTCCTAGCATCCAAATTGAATTTAAGCCGTGCTATACAGCAATAGGGGGTAACTTACATGTGAAATGTCACTTTACCCAGGCATACAAAACTCATTTTTATAAGGGTACACATTATACATTTCTGATGCCACATCTCTGGGATATGTAGAGGACATTCTGGGGATGACTATTATGCAAAAACATTGTAGGATATTCATTTTTAAGTGCCCCAAACATCAAAGTCGAAATTGAGTATAATTCACTATTTAAATGAGGTTATTCCAATCAGAGCAGCTTTTAAACCATCTTAGGCTCCAGTAAATGCACATATGTAAGTATAGAATGAATAGCTGACATCTATACTGCTAGACAAGCACTCAGCACACTGCTTACAAATATAAATATATACAAAAAAAACGGGCAGAAGTTATTAAGCTTACCTCTGAATTGCTGGTAGACAGGAATGGAGTGGGTTGTTGAGCTCTCAGTCTCCAGGGTCACTTTGAATTGGTAAAAGTAAAACTGCATGAAAATATTGTACACAAGATGGAACAGCTGTGTTAGAAGGGCTAGCCCCAGGGGAGGACAGAATATGTGCTGGACCACCCTGCGCCCACCCTTCCGGGAGAAATAGCCGAGCACCGGTCGGAGACCCCTTCAGGACTGGGTCTCACACCTAGGATCGTACACGCTGCTTCAGCACTAGGCAACACAGAGACACCACACCGTAGATTCTGGTATACGTATGCTTTATCTAGCAATATCAGGATCTTTATGATCCGCAGGAGTATGTACAAGTAGAGCAAGGGCTCACAAAGTCTCGGTTGGGGTAGGGGTAGCGGGACAGTTTTAGGATCTGGGTCAATGCAGAAGCGTATCCAGCGCACAGCTCTCAATCCTCGAGCCGGGGGATACGAGATGATCTTTGGGGTCCAGCCGGACCGGAATGTCTCTTGAGGGTGTCCGCTCTGCAGGACTCGAGTACGGGTGTCGGAGGTCAGACAATCTTCCAGGAGCCGCGAGTCACTCAGCAGGGCTCAGAGTTCTCTAGGGTGCAAGGTGAGCCGCGACCACGTCAGCAGGGCTCGGATGTCGTTAGGCAGAAGTCCGTCTCTGCCAGGTAGAGCCGCGACGCTGTCTGCAGGGCTCACCAAGGTTCCAAGAGTTCCGTAAGATGTTGTGTTGATGTTCTTCAGCCGCGACCACGTCAGCAGGGCTCGTTCGTTCCAGGATTCAACTGCCGAGGGTCCCAGGGCGCCCCTTGTTATAGGTCGACTCCTCTTTGATGTCCGGAGTCCTCACGGGCAGGGGTCTTAGCGCCTGGGGGTCGTTTGTTGGGGGTTCCTGCCACGCGGCCATTTGATCCTTTCAAAGCGGGGTCGGGAGGGATCCCAGACACGCAGCAGGCGTGGAGCCAGCCCTCAGGGTGGCCGGAGGGCGATAGAAACCATCTCTTGGGAGGAGGCCAGGTGTGAATGAAAACTACTCCTCCCTCTCCTGCTCACCAGGAGCTCTCTCTCCCCCCAGCCGGCATGGCGCGACTAGGCCGGGGTTGCGCTTGGGTCGAGGCGGCCATCGGGGGTGCTGGGCCGGGTACTGGAGGCCGCAAGGCCGGGGGAATGGGAAGGGTGCCTGGTGTCGGAAAGATGGAGGGGAGGACAGGGGTAACCCCGGGTTCCGGGTCGGGGAGGCTACGCTAGTCACTGTAGTGTGGGGTGTAGGGGGTAGCCTGGTGTCGCTACGGGTCTGAATGGGCCACGCCACGAGGCCGGGTCCAACAAGCTGCATAGGTTAAAGGTCGAAGTCCTATATTTAGAAGCCTAGCAGGGCTCAGCGCAACATTTGCTTTGACATTTCGACATTTGAAAGACGAAATGGCTGGGCAGGGACAGAAAGAGGTTTTGCTTACTTTTTTTGGCAAAAGCAAGTTTTTGTTCACTCATATGAACAGATTAAATAATAATGGTATATGTGAGCTCTTATTAAGACAATGGCTCTGCCACATATATATATTGCAATAATGCTTTTAGGGCTGAATTAAGGAAGCAATGGGATTTAGTTTGAATTCATGTGCCCTCGTGTTACACTTGTACATTTGCTAAAGGAATATGTAGCTAGCTCAATGCGCTATTTAGCTCCTCAGAGTTTGTTTATGCCCAGTTGCTACAAATTGGGGTTGATAGTGTTGACAGAATGACACCTGTTACAGGTTTCCTACTGTCAAAAAAATGGGGGGAGGAGGCTAGCTCCTCTACAAATTAAGGGTAGGCAAATTTATATTTTCTCTCTCTTTTTCTCAATTTCTTTTGAGCCTGTCTAAACTGTCTGTGAAATAGCCATGAGACATTTAATTGGCTATTCAGTAATACTGTTTTAAACATTATTGGCATTAATAAAATGAATAAATACATTTGCTATGTTACTTCCCACCCTGTCTGATGAAATTATGAAAGGATGAGTAGTCTAGATTGCTGTTTCCTTATTTGATCTTTAAGGGGAACTAGCTGTGGGTAATTTTTGTTCTAAAATTCTCAGGTGATAACACCACTATTGTTTGTTATTCTCATGCTACAAACAGTTTTGCAAGGGCATTGCTAGTTTTTATTAGCTAGTCTGTGTAAATAAACTGACAGTCCTTACTAGAGCTGATGTTGCATAGTTTGGATTGTGAAAAATAGAATGCAGAGAAGATGCCCATGTGATCCTTAGCAAACATTTTTGAGGAAAATATTGTTTTATAGGAGTCTGTTTGTCACAAGATGTTCTACTGGAGAAAATGTACCCATTATGTTGAAGTTTTTAGTTCTTTATGTAATAGGAATCCCTGCTAAATTAGCAGTTTTAGATTTTCCTGTTGCTCCTATAACATGAGCGCATAGTCCTAAGCATACAATGTAGGTGCTTTTATTAAGAGAAATCATTTTAGAAGTGTCTGCAGTCCTGTACAAGTAATGCAAAGTCTATGAGTAAAAGTGTAGAACATTTCCTTTTTTCTTGAGGGTCTTTAGATGATTAAGATAGGAATATACAGATGTAAGGATTTGGAGTATGTCTGTATTGTTTTTCTCTTTTCCTCAGAATTTAGAAAATGAACACAGACTTCCTTGGCTGCTTGGGATTGGGTGACGTATTACTCTTGTCAGTTCACCAAAGAGTTCCTTTTATACTTGCCAATAGGTCGAGGCTGTTGTTTTTTTTACTCTCACATAGATGAAAGTGGTTCTTGGGTGCCTTGCTAATATATGGGGCGTCCCTAGACTAGGAAGTATTCTAAGACTAACCTCTCTGTTGATAGATTATTTCTGTGCCTTGTCTAAAGACCTTTTGTTCTGTCCACCAATAGATATTTGCTGCCTTACAACCATTGCCAGAGGGGAACGGACATCAGATCTAGCTTGAGGAGTCAGCACCAGTCCAGCTTGAAGTCAAAGTGAAGGTAACCAGCACAGGTATTGCTGGCAACCCGTACCTCAGTGAAGGTAGAAGGCCGGAAGCACTGGGATGTGAAGTGTGTACCCCTGCCACTGTCTTTGGCGAAAGACGGGGTCACAAATCTGAAAGGAGAAATCGTGGATCAAGTTTTTGATGCCCAGCCGAGAGTCACAGACCGACCAGGAAGGCGAGAAAGTTTTTGCTTGAGGTAACCCCCTTTGAAACAAGGGTTGCTTCAGAGATCCTAGCATCAGGCCTCTGAATCCTGGTCCCAAAGTGGCTGTAAAGTCTTCACCTTTGTTGGTCAAGCGATACCTGGGCACACTGAATGCAATCTATGGTCCCAACGAAAGAGCAGTGTGCCAGCAGAGTAATACAGGAGTTAGGGAAGGACTTGAGTTCAGGGTACAGGTGCTGTGTCTCTGGTGCCTGTTAGATTGAAATGAAGAAAACTGGTGCACTGCCTGAGACACTGGACAGGATCGCTGAGAGCATTTACCCTGGTGGGTGATTGCCCTATCCTGAAAGAATAAACTTTTCCCTTGAAACTGGGCCGTGATTCCTGAGTTGTAAGTTGTGCAGCTCCACCGTGGGAACAACAAGAGCCTGCCTGTGAGGCTCAAACGGACACAGGGAGAAGACTCCCCTCTGGTTGGTTGTACAGCGGCTTTAATTTCCCAAGGACTTCTTTTTCTTTTTTGTTGAAAATGTACCCCATTGGTCGTCCCATTTTTGAGGAGGAGCAACCCTTTGCAGCTCTTCGTCCTAATTCTCATGGTCCTGTGTAGTACTCCTGGTCCCCTGGATCCAGGATCATTTTTGTAATAATATGTCTGACTGCTTTCATAATTGTATTAGGAATAATGTTTATTCTGCGAGAGAAAAGTTCATCTGAGCAGTTGACAAATGTTACTTTACCCTTTCCTTGATTGATACTCTAGCCCTCAGAAAGGAAACACTGGAAAAGTCTAGCGAAAATGTTTTTATTAGATATGTGCTGTTGGCTATTTTGAAGTTGAAATTGATGGTCACTGAAATGCATAGGAGCCTTGAAAATGTTTTTACTGGATGGTTCTAGGATTTGCTTAGGACTAGAAAGCTAATAGTTCTGTTTCTGAAAATAGTAATTACTCTCTCCTGCTATCTGTATGACCCAATGCTCTGTTCCCTTTGTACTCCTGCTTATACCTTATACATACCCGCTTAACAATATTTAGAATGAGAAATGCCCACCAAGCAATGAATTAGCATATTGATAAATTTATGAAAAAAAATAATGTGCATATTTTCTGTTTTCCTACTGGATTATGGGAAATGTCTTTAGCTCATGCTAAAAGGACCATGCTTAATCTCTTAGCATGAGCTGAAAGCCATTTTGTACTTGGCAGCCATTTTAGTTAGCTATGTGCTGGACATTTGCTGTTTCCCTCTCCCAGAGTCTTGCACATGCTCAGATGTGCTTAGCTAGTAGAATGCACCTGTTCCTAGTATAGAACTGTCAGGCTGTTCTAACTGATGTCAGCAACTTATTACTCCTCCTACTTGTTGACTGTGCAGTTTCTGTAGGACCATCTATGTGCATAACTCTTCTCATGTGTACTTGTACCGCCTTTTTCAGCCCCTGTGTGGGTATATAATGCCCCTGTTCTCTGTACTCCTTAGAAAATGTCTCATACAGTGACTTGAGAATACTGTGTGACACATTTTTCCCTCTTTAGAGGTTAAATAAAAAGATGTCTTTTATATTACAGTTTCTGTGCTAATCTCTTCTTTGTTGGTTTAAAAGGACCAGGTGTATCAGTGAATCCCCTGAGAAGGTTTTGATTTCTACAACACCTCAGTTCTGGCGTTCCTGGCCTAACTGGAGGAGTTCACAGCAGCCTCCGGATTTAGGGTCAATGTGACCTAGTCCCAGGCGTTGGGCTTCTCCTTGAAGCAGACCACCACCACGGCCCTTGCCCACGCATGCCCTATCCCATGGGATCACAAGACTATGCCATACCTGGGTATCATCCTGTCCTCCTTCATTGCTGAGACGACATCTCTGAACTATTCCCGGCTGCTATACCAGGCCAGGCAGCAGCTCAGCCAATGACGGCCGTTTAATCTCTCATGGCTGGGTAGAGTTGCAGCCCTTAAAATGAGCATACTCCCCAAGGTCCTACATCTTTTCCAGACTCTCCCGGTTGAGCCATCTCGGGGGGTTTTAAAAAAACTACAATCCGAGTTTGTCAACTACGTCTGGCCAGATAAGAGACTGCGAATCAATAGGGCTCTGAAATTTAGACCCCATGGAGAGGACGGATTGGGGATACCCGATCTCGACCTCTATTATAAACATACCCAGATATGCTCTCTTTTAGAATGGGCTCACTCAGAATCTGAGAAATGCTGGCTCTTCATGGAGCTTGCACTAGCGAAAAAGGCTCTCTGGAAGAACCCCTTCCTTCACAAGTCTTCCAGGCCCTCTGGGCTGTATGGCTCCCTGGTGGCAAAGCTTGGAATGCCACCGTTACCCGCAACGGCCTGACAACTTTCACATCACCCCTTAACCCTATTACTGAAAACCCAGACTTCTCCGCAGATTTTGATTGGAACGCATTCAGCTTTTAGGACCTAGCAGGGTTCAGGTCTTTAGGGTGCTTTTTCAATACAGAGGGCCTTTGAGGACTTGAAAACTGACTATGATGTACCCAAAACAGAATGCTTCCACAATTTCCAAATACGACACTGGGCTATGCAACCCCAAACCTGCCCCGGTGTGGAGAGGCCCCTCACTCAGTACGAAAGTTGGCTACTCTCGAAACACTCTACAAAGCGACTTATTACAGAACCCTACCATATCCTGCGTCCCCCAGAACCGGTGGTCAAGTCAGCAGGTCAAAGACAGTGGGAGGCCGAGCTGGGCAGGACCTTGACCCCTAAAGAATGGTCAGACGTCTTTTATAGAGACCGACACACAGCACGTAAAACATCTAGCATCGAAACGGCTACTAAGACTATGACATATTGGTATCTCACTCCCTCCCGACTCCATAAATACGACTCAGATTGGTCCACTACATGCTGCAGGGGCTGTGACACTAAAGGGACCCTCTTGCATCTCCTGAGGGAATGTCCTATCCTTGCCACTTATTGGACGCAAGTGCTGGACAAGATCGACAGTCACTTTGACACTATGCTCTTATGCTTCCCTGCATATGTGGTCCTGGGAGTGTCTGACAGACTTACCTTTCCCCTCAGGTCCAGCAAAGGTAAACAATTAGGTATAGCCCTAGGGGCGGCACTTCAGAATATTTTATCTCATTGGGGCACAGATAGAACACCAACCTTGCAGGGATGGTTGCATCGTTTGCGGTTTGTTCTTGGCATGGAACACATCTCTTCTACGCTTCACGGGGATGGGGACTCCTTTGCTGATGTGTGGCAGCCATTTGTCACCTTGTTGTGCACTGAATTCCGTGAACTGTCCTGTCCTAGATATTTACAACTTCTGCACCCTTCCGAACTGCAGCAATGCGTGAGTTAAGCATTATGGCACTGTGCAATGGAATGTGGGGTCTGCTCTTCCCTTTTTCTTTTGTTGTCTTGCTATTCTTATGGGGGAGGTGGTGGGAGGGGGTGGAGTGGGAGGGGGAGGGAGGAGGGGGGGGTTTGTTCTGGGGTTATTTTGATGCTCTGTGAAGCAACATGTTGGGTGCCAGCCTGTGACATGGGCCTTATCGCTTGCTGCATCTTGTTTGTTCATAATTTTATAAAAAGATTTTAAACTGAAAAGCAGAAAGGAAAAAGTCAAAATTCCAAAAGACACCTTCTGATCCACAAACCTGTAAAAAAGAGAAGGTACCCACCCACAAAGAACAGTACTTTTAGACATAAAAATTACCTATTAGTAAAGTTATGGAATACACATACTATAGTAAAACACAATATATAAGAAGTATATCTCACTAAAATATACAACCTATATCTAACAGAAATGACAAATAAACAAAACAGTGAAAACTACTTTTAACCTTAACAGGAAACACAAAACATAACTCTAACCACTAATTACTACTCCTTATATCACCCATAGCCCCAAAACCCTAAATGCAAACCTTAAAAAAGTTCTTACCTGCTCTGGCAAATAGCGCCACCTTATTGTGAACCCAAAACAAGACAAATAGACTGGAAAAGTAAAATTAAGAGGGGGGAAAATGGCTGCTAAATAAAAGTAAAAAAATACTATTCTCCTATATACAACAATTGGAATTAAATACAAAAACATATATAAAGTCTATAAAAAATTATAACTGTTTAAAAAAAATGAAAACATGTTAAAAATGTTTTAAAACATATGTACCACTACTCCAAACAGTAACATGAATAATACTATCAAAGCAATGGTAAAACCTAAACAGTTTAAAAGTTAAAACAATTGTAAAAATGTATTTCTAAAAATGTGTGTGAAAAAACTTTGTGAATGTAAAGATACAAAATTTACAAAAGGAAACAAATGTTAAAGAAGTTAAAATTGTACAACACAGTCTATATAAAACCTAAGTTTTTTCTTATTGAAAAGATATGAATGCATTATTTAAAAAACAACTTGCATGTTTGTATTATATGTTAGTGAGCAAATACACACAAATAAAAGGGGGTAATTTTTTCTTGGCATTTGTGGACTTATCCTCTGCATTCGATTGTGTGGTCCACGATAAACTTTGGTCTATTATGACCTCCATGGGCGTTGACTGTGCCATCATTAACTTTCTTAGATATTTATATTCAACGAGTTCTGCCAAGATCAGATATGGTATGAACGGTGAAAGTACAAGCCCAGTCGACATCAAAAAGGAGGTCCGCCAGGGGTGTGTGCTCGCGCCTTTCTTATTTAATTTCTATATCAATGGCCTGGGTGCTACCCTTGTGGACTCATGTATGGACCTGCCCCAAATTGGCAACAGGCCAGTACCGGTATTACTGTATGCTGATGATGCGGTGCTTATGGCCCGTACACCTAATGCACTTCAATATCTTTTAGATGAATTTGTTCATTTTATGGAGAATCTGGGTCTTTTAATTAACATAGGTAAAATGTTTGTAATGAAAGCTGGCTGTAAGTCAGCTAAGGAATGCAACATTTTAATAGGAAACAAGACTTTACCTCAAACACTAACTTTTTCGTACTTAGGAATAATGTTTGATAGTAATGGTAACTGGAAAAGTGCAGTAAAATTAAGAAGAATGCAGTTCCTCAAATCAATTGCGGGTCTGAGTAACTTTTCCAGGAAACTGGGTCGTAAACTCCCTAGGGACATGTTGAGCATTTATAACGCAAAATGCCGGTCAATAGCCATGTACGGTTCTGAATTGTGGGGACATGTAGATGTTGAGTCTCTACAGCTGGTAGAAAATGGGTTTCTTAAAAATCTGTTAGGGCTGCCTAAAAGCTGTTCTAACTTTGTCTGTCATGCAGAATTGGGTTTAACCTCCTTGGAGGACCTGATAAGGGTGCAGCCAGTCCTCCTATGGCACAAGTTATGGACATCGGATCACACGAGTTTCAATAGAGCCATTTTACAGGATTGCTATGGCGCTGATCATGCAATGAAAATAACATGGTTGAAATACGTAAAAAATGTCATGCATGATATTTGTCACCCTGAATACTATGCAAAGCCTGAATCTTTACTGTATATATCCAGAGAATCATTAAAAAGTGTATCTCTGAAGAACCAGGAGGAAAAAAGATTAACATTGGAACTTGTGAAGCCCACCGTACTACATAATCAAATTATATTAACCTGTTATACGATACAACCGTATTTAATCGGTGTTTTAAATGCCCAACATAGTTTTGTTTTGACACGCTTCAGACTGGATATTTTTAATCGCTTGACTAGTTTCCCTAATAGAAATAATTGGTCTTGTCAATTAATATGTTGTCCATGTGACCGGATCTCCAGACAATCAACCATTCATGTATTGTTTTTTGTACATTTTATTCTGATTTAATGTCTACTTTTATCAAGCCTTTATTGAAATCCTTAAACTTCAGACAATGTAGATCGGCCTATATATTTTTACAACTGCTTCCGGATTTGTTTACTTGTGTGGTAGTGGGCAAGGTTTTTGAGATCCGTGATTACCAGAAGGAAGTTTTCAACTGATGCATCTTAAATTTGTAAATGTATTTAATTGAAACGGTTTTTAATGATTTGAATAACTTTCTCTTTTTAAATTTGTATTGAACTGCAAACTTTTATGATTCTTTCTATGAATCGAATAAAGTTAAATTGAATTGAATTGAATGTATTATATGTAAACATATGTATGACATAATAAATATACACATGCACATAAAATAAAAAAAGTTAAAAAAGGTTTGTTATGTACCTTTATTCAAATACAAATATAAACTATAACCATATATATCAAAGATAAAAGGCTAACTCTAATGTGCAATATTTTGTGGAAGGTGTAAGACACTAAAGGAGTTGCATTTACTATTCCCACTCCAATCTAGACAATTTTGTGGAAGGTGATGAACACTAAAGGGGTTACATTCACTACTCCTACTCCAATCTAGACTATTTTGGGGAAGGTGTTGGACAACAAAGGGATACATTTACTGTTCCCAGACCTATCAGCACCATTTTGTAAAAGGTGTTTGTCCGTAAAACACTTACATTTTGTATACTCATTGTAAATAAAAACTTACACAAATATTTTAAAATTCTTCTTCTTATATAATCAATATTACATTACATAATTTATACATCTTGCTCCACAAAATATATTTTGATTAATAAACTAGACATTTAAAATGTGAAATAAATGATATATGAAACCAAAAACAACTAAATGAATATCATTAACTAACAAAATAACAACATACAATTATACTCTCAGATATTTATAAACAATTCACTTTACTAACAAATTAAATATATTTGCATATTAAAAATTGGACATAAAAAACACATGTATAATAATACATAAAATACCTCAAGTTAATTCATAGAAAAGCAGTACATCATTAGTTTTTTAATGAAAAACAACACATTTTTAGAAAACATTAACATATTATTGAACATTTTTATAAAGACCTACAAATTTCTAAAGTTTTTTCAAACAATACATTTTCTAAATTGAAAAAAAATATGCGTCAAAGATTAATAATAAATACTCATCAATAAATAGGAATCTGCTTTAAAATACATTTTTAAAAACATTTATCGAAAATATATATTTTATTATATGCACGCAAATATACAAATGTATAAAATTGTCTTCTTAAACATTTAAAAATATTATTTAAACAATTAAAAAGTTAGAAATGCTCTGCAATCATTAAATAAAAAAGTACTCAATTTATAAATAATAATTTAAATAAAATAATACATACAAATATTTTAAAATGTACATATTTAAAAAATGTCCCCACCCTTTTCTCCTCAAAAACACAACAACCTGCTCCTGTATTTTAAATACAAAATATATAAAAATCAATTAATATTAAAAATTAAAAATCATTTAATTTTTAACTAATTTACTTTAAAATTTACTAAACATATTAACACAAAAAGCAACAGAGAAATGTACAAAAATAGATTAAAAAAGGCAAAATTAATACTTAACAATAATTTGTTTAGCAACAATATTTAAATAAACAATATTTTCAACAACAATATTAAAAACAACCCTTATATGATATTCTTACCTTTGATATTTCTGTCAACAATATTTTTGATAACACCATATTCTTGACAGGATATTTATTTTACATGATATGTTTTCCTCAATATTTTGCCAAACACCACAGGTATCACTGGGTGAGCAGATCCTCAGTGCCAGGATGCTCGGGTATCAGCTGTGTCCTGTAAAACTCATCACATAAAATATTAAGGCACATAGATGATCCTAGCTAAGGAGCCCAGTCTGGAACCCAAAGTCCAAGAGCAACTAAAGCCTCAGCATCAAAAGTCTCACTTACGGCTTCTCAAATAACCCAGGCTGGTAGTCATACCACCAACACATAGACCTAAATCCATTTAATTGACTAACTTCCAAAATCCTAACTTTAAACTTAAGAGAAAGGAATGATAGCATGAGGGCAGTTGCTGAACATTGATAGTCTAGAAAACTCGAGCAGGGTAAAAAAACTGTAACCAACTACAAATATTAAGATCAGTAACAAAACAAATATATTGGTCATTGCAAAGAAGAGAATGAGGGAACTGAAAAAGGGGACAAACATCAAAGTGAGGCAACAGAGCTGTTAGACCTGTCAGCCCTAGGGTGGTCTACCCCGTTTTGTGCCCTTGTGCCTTATTTTTTTCCGCCATCTTTTTGTTGGCCCTAGGTCTCTGGGCGCCTTAGCACTGCTAACCAGTGCTGAGGTGCGGGTGCTCTACTACCAACATGGCTGCCACAGGCCCCTGCTACTGCAGAGTGGCCATCGCGCACACATAAGAGTAGTCAGGAGCCGGCTGGGACATTGGGATACAGTATCTTTTTCCATCCCGCCTTTTTGTCCCATAGACTATTATGTGGAAGCTCCTGGAACCTTCCAGCCCTGGGAGGGATTTTGCTTTGCCGCCTTTGCAGGAGGGTCACCTGACCTGGGGGTATAAGGGGAAAGGAGGGAAACCTGACTAGTCAGTTGGGGCACCACTGGACCTGGGGAACCTCTGCCGGAGCGTAAGCGGTTGGGCCTAGGGGCAGGCCCGGACTGGCAATGTCGGGCACCGGGCAATCCCCCGGTAGGCTGCCAGGGGTGGGGGCCGGTTTTTTGGTAGGGGGCCGGTTTCATTCCTGGGGCCGATTTTTTGGTCCGACGCGCGGACTCGACAACAGCGTTTGTAAGAAAATTACGTGCGGGACAGAAAAAGTACAATCATATCGCACTGTTCGCACACATCACTGTTCACACACACTTAGTCTCAGGCTCTCTACACTGCCTGGGCAGCGCCGCCGCATTAGCCTGCAAATTCATTTATTATTATAATCACCTGCATTGGGGGGTGGGTCGTCGGGTCGCGCTTTGCGCAGTCGCAGAAATCTCCGCCGGCGCCAGCCCCCGCGTGTGCGCACTGCGCGGTCTCAGTACACCCACCTTGTGGTGACATGCGCATTGGGGTTTAGGTGCGCGTGACTCGTGACCCCGACCGAGGAGACGGAGCATTCCAGAACAGCCAGAAGACAGGGAACGCACGGGCGCCGCACCCCATAATTTATTTCTAGTACAGACAGAGCGAGGCTGTCCATCCGTTGTCGAATCGTCGCCCGCCGCATGCAGAGGTGAGTCAGTGTGTCACTCTTTACTATTAGGCAATTGAATTATTTATTATCAGACAGCAAACGTGCAAAATTGGCACTTCTGTGGGCCGGGCCGAGGGGCTGGGCCGAGGGGCCGGGAATCACTGCGCAGAACCGGCCGGGCCGGGGGAAAGGCCTATACCCTTTGTTAATCCCACCGGGATTAACAAAGGGTATAGGCCTTTTCCCCGGCCCCGCCGGTTCTGCGCAGCGGCAGCGCACTAGCGCCCTGGGCCGGCCCCTGACTACCTACCAGGACGGTTCTTATCTTGACGATCCTGCTGGCTGCTGCAGAGCAACAATTTGTCTGTTGTTGGTAGTTTTTAAATGCAGATAAACTGAATTGTATGGGAATAGCTCAGTAGGTTACGCCTTTGTCACAGCGATCCTTGTGTTACTTGCAGTTCAGAAGTTGCTATCTTAACATAAGACAGTGACCTATGAACGGTCATCAAAGAACTGCATGCAAATTTCGCTTTTTTGTGTTGTGATGTAGTTAGAACTACTCCATTCTTTCATTATTCTAATGTTACTAAAAAGAGTTTGGTCAGTTATACATTTTTATTAGTAAAGCCGACCCTGACCACTGGAGTACTCTTTAAATCCTGATTTTGTGCTTCTCCCGACCAAACCCCCATAAAATATATTACCCACCAGAATGGATGAATTGATTTCTACACCTTGTAATCCTCATTAGTTTATGTGACATTTCGTGTAAACCGATTTATTGTCTCTGTATAATGTGTGCTATGTAAAGTACTGTGACACCCTACACTACACTCATATGAGTAGCGCAATACAACGAATGGAATGGATATGAGAGAGGGGCAACGGAGACATGAGGGGCACTAGTGGAGGGTGGCAGTGAGGGAATACCAGGAAGAGGTCTTGGGGTGGGGAGGAGCTACGGGGAGATGAAAGGTGCGGGTGGCAGTGAAGGAGTCAGAGGAGGAGGTCACGGGGTGGGGGGAACTACAGACAGCTGAGGGGCACTAGTGGAGAGTGGCAGCGAGGGAAGCCGAGGAGGAGGTCATGAGGTGGGGACACTACAGAGAGATGAGGGGCACTAATGGAGGGTGGCAGTGAGGGAAGCCGAGGAGGATGTCATGGGGCAGGGGGAACTACAGAGAGATGTGGGGCACTAGGGGAGGGTGCCAGTGAGGGAATCTGAGGAGGAGGTGGTTCACAGGCTGGAGGGGAACTACAGAGAGATGAGGGGCACTGGTGGAGGGTGGCAGTGAGGGAATCCGAGGAGGTGGTCACAGGGTGGGGGGGAAAATACAGAGAGATGAGGGGCACTGGTGGAGGGTGGCAGTGAGGGAATCCGAGGAGGTGGTCACGGGGTGGGGGGGAAAATACAGAGAGATGAGGGGCGCTGGCAGAGGGAGCAGTGAGGGAATCCGAGGAGGAGGTCACGGGGTGGAGGGGAAACTACAGAGAGATGAGGGGCACTGGTGGAGGGTGTCAGTGAGGTAATCCGAGGAGGAGGTCATCTGGTCATGGGGTGGGGCGTGGGGGGAACTACAGACAGATGAGGGGCGCTGGTGGAGGGAGCAGTGAGGGAATCTGAGGAGGAGGTCATGGGGTGTGGGAGCTACAGAGAGATGAGAGGTACTGGTGGAGGGTGGTAGTTAGGGTGTGAGGAAGAGGCCATGAGGGGGAGTGGCTACGGAGAGATGAAGAGCACTGTTGGAGGGTGATTGGTAAGTTATCTACAGAGAAAGAGGTCAAAAAAGAGGTTAAAAAGACTTTTGTTACTCCGCACTTTTTGAGCGCACGGCTACCCCAGAAGGGTGTCCCGGCGCTTTGGCAAAGTGACCCAAAGGAACACGAAACCCAAAGGGAACGACCTACTACCGTCACACTAGGTTACTTAGTAAAAAGCAGAGTTTTCAACTCCTTCCTGAAAGCCAGAAGATTATTCGCTTTCCGAAGGGAAAGTGGGAGCTCGTTCCACAAGCAGGCTGTCACGTACTGGAAGGAGCGACCTCCCATCCGGACACGTTTGACCATAGGCACCTCCATTTTAGCCAGGTCCGCCGACCTCAGCAGCCTCCGCGGCACATAGAAGACAATACGCTTCCTCAGGTAATAAGGGCCAATCGCATGAAGGGCTTTGAATGCCAGAGTGAGGAGTTTAAATCTATTTCTCCCCAAAATTGGGAGCCAGTGCAGCCTAGCCAAAAGCGCAGAGGCACTAGCTCTCCTAGGCAACCCATAGATAGCTCTGGCCGCCGAATTCTGGGCAATCTGCAGTTTAGATAACAAATACTTAGGTAGGCCTGCAAAAAGAGCATTTGCATAATCCAGGCGGGAGCCCACAAGCGCCTGGACTACCTTCCTACGATACTGCAGTGAAAGTAGGGGAAGAAATTTCCTAAGCATCTTAAGGATGCTGAAACATTTCCCTGCTAATCCCAGGATGTGTGGACGAAAGGATAGATCATCGTCAAACACCACTCCGAGATTTTTTTACCTGGGATGATGGCTTCTCTGGGGGGGACATGTCCTGGGGCCACCATGACTTCCAGCCCGGATCAGGGGCACAGCCGAAAAAGAGCAGCTCAGATTTATCTGAGTTGCATTTCAGGCTGTGCCGCTGAAACCACGCAAAGACTGCACTCAGGCAGTCCTTAATTCTGCCGCCGCTAAAGGCCTCTCCCTTCCTGCAAGTGAACAAGAGCTGGGTGTCATCAGCATATGAGATGACCCGGGCCCCGAACGCCTCCGCTACCTCCGCAAGAGGGGCCATGTATATGTTAAAGATGGTGGGGCTCAGGATCGAGCCCTGAGGCACCCCCACCTCCAGCGGAAGCATTTCGGCCGAGAACGGCGGGGCCCAGATCACCTGTCGGCGGTCGGCAAGAAAGGATTGAAACCAGTCCAACACCGTCCCTCGCAGACCAATCTCCCTAAGTCTTGAGAGAAGGCCTGCGTGTGGGACGGTGTCGAATGCCGCCGATAGGTCCAACATAACCAACATAGCCTTTCCCCCATGATCGAGCGTCCCCCTGATGGCGTCGGTGACCTCAACCAGAGCCGTCTCCGTGCTGTAATTCGCACGAAAGCCGGATTGGGAGTCATGCAGCAGTTTGTTGTTCTCAATAAAGGTGGTCAGAGTGTGCTGAACATGTTTCTCCAACACCTTCGCCAGAGCAGGGAGGAGGGAGATTGGTCTATAGTTGGCGCATTGCAGGGGGTCGAGCTGAGGCTTCTTAATCAGCGGCAGAATAAGTGCGTGTTTCCATTGGCATGGAACCACCCCTGAGCTCAAAGAGAGATTAAGCAGGGGGTTCAGCAGACAGTTCACCGCCGAAGCCACCTTGCCCAAGCATTTCGCCGGACAGACATCCAACGGCGAACCAGATTGCAGCCTGGATAGCAACTCAAGCGATGTCTCGCAGGACAACTGGGGAAAAACAGACAGTAAGGGCCCAGTTTCAGCCTGCAAGGGCGCTACATAGGTCAATTTATCCCCTGACCCCACATCCACCGATTGGAAATCCGCCGTTGGAAAAGTGGCCTGAATCTTTGTGATCTTAGTCACAAAAAAGTCGGCGAGCTGTTTGATCCATTTCTCCGAATGAGAATGGACCGGGGTCCCTACTGCCGGGTTGACAAACTCCTTCACCACCCTAAAGAGTTCCCGGCTCATATTATCCGCTTTATCAATTCTCTGCTCCAGATAGTTCTTTTTGGCTGCGGCAATCTGTTTATAATAGGATTTTATCGCACCTCGGTAATTCATTCGCTCCACAAGATCGTACTTGCGCCGCCACTGCCTTTCCAGCTTTTTGCAGTCTTGTCGCATTGTACGTAAAGCGGACGAGAACCATGGAGCAGAATTGAGGTGAGGTGCTGTTCTAGCAAGCTTCAGAGGGGCCAACTCCTCAAATCTTGCCTGCATCCAGTTCTGGACCAAGATGAGATCAGTTTCCAGAAACCCTGTCACTGGACACGGATATTTGCAGAGAGCCTCGGATAGCATATCTGCTGACACAAGATGGTAGGCTCTAAAATGCCGGGGACCTTCCTCTCGAGCCCTATGACTAAGCCTGGATTCAAGCACCAGGTCAAAATTTATCAGATAATGATCTGACCAAAGGACCGGGAGTGGAGGGAACACCTCAATAGGTTTGGAGGCAAAGATCACATCTAATGTGTGGCCTTTCTCGTGAGTGGGGCTATGAATAAAAGGGGCTAGCCCTAACATCTCTGTAATCTCGCGGAGTTTAATAGCCTCCGGATCCGTAAGGCAGTCCATATGCAAGTTTAAGTCGCCTAGTAACAAGCAGTGCGCCGAACGCATACAAGGTACAGACAAGGCCGACTGCAGGTCCTCAAAAAAGGAACCAATGGGTCCAGGGGGTCTATAAAGGAGAATACCGGTATAGGTCTGGGACGCCGATAGATGGAGTGTAAAGCCTAATGCTTCACATCCGGCAATGCTGTCCACCACAAAGGAGGAACAGTCAAAGACCTTGTCCACTACCAGAGCCACCCCGCCGCCTCGCCCCTCAGTTCTATCCCTCCGTAAGATGGAATAATTAGGAGGGACAGCACAGGCGATGTCGGGTTCAGAACCCACTCCCAGCCAAGTCTCAGTTAAAAATAAACAAGAGATCTTGGAGTACGCGAGTAGATCCCATATATCCGAAGTATGGCGAGGCAGGGACCTAGTGTTGAGCAGCGCGCACTGGTAGTGTTGCGGAGGGGTAGATGGACTATGGGTAGATAATAATGAGGGGAGCCAATTCCACACGGGGCAGCCCCGACCCAAACGGCGACCGCCAGGGAAGAGAGACAGACAGGCAGAGCGTGTAGGGCGCAGAGCACGCAAAGAAGCAGCGCTGTACGTGATCATCCTGAAGCTACAGGTAGGCACCTCTAATCCAGCCGACACCGGAGCCGGAAGCCAGAGTCCGACCTCGTCTGCCTCCGAGACGCTGACGAGCGCAGACGGGCAGGACTCTGGCACGACTCAGGCGCAGTGAAGGCGCTCCGCTGCGCGTTACCGCTGCGCGAGACCAGCGAGCATGAAATAGCGTCGTCTCGGCGTCCCAGGTGACCTGGACGCTCAAAGATGGCGCTCGCGCTTCCTCCCCAAGGCAAAATGGCGCCGAACCCAGCAAAACCCACAGACCTCCCGGTAACCCGGACCCGCCAAACAGCGGTGGTGATGACAGATTATGGTGCAAGGTAGGGGCCAGGAGCGCGTTATAAAAACAGGGGGGAAGGCAAAAATAAAACAAAACTAAACTCCACAAAACTGGGTTTTTTAAAATCTAGGCAGAGCAAAGATTGTACCAGCACTAAAGCCGGCCCTGTCATGGCCTTTCTGTTTGTGTTCATTTAATTAAGTCAGGTGATTAGTACAACTGTTGAGCATACTTTAACATGCATGCTGATTACATTTACTGCTATATTCAATGTTTCAAGTTTGAAGGTGATTTTACTTTTGTTTTTTACTGGGAATAATGAAAGTGCAGCCCGATGGTGCCTGATATGGGGCTGGGTCCCAAGGTCAGCTGTGAGATAAGGTGCAATGGAGAGGGGTGGTAGAAAAGTCGATAATCAAGTCTGTAAGGGAGTGCGCTGCACAGTCATGGGCCAGGTGGAGGTAGTAATGAAGAGGGTTTCTCCCTGAAGGCTCGCACAGAGGGAGCCCGAGTAGAGTCACTTGCTAGATACTCCCACTTTAGAAACCTCCTCTTCCCATCAAAGGGACATTACATGGAAGAAAAGCACTTTTTTAGAGTGATAACATTTAGAAAGAGTGTGTTTTACTGTACCTTGTAAGACTAAGGAGAGATAAAGGTAGGGCCCAGAAGCAGGCCTGGCTAGATATATAAGCGATAAATCTGGCCAGCAGTGGCCCACCTGAATGTACGTTTGGCCCACCCAAACAAAAATTCCTGGAGCCGGGCCTGCTACCTACACCCCCCTTTAAATTGCAGGCAACCCTTTGGTTCCTCCTTCCACCGTCGGAGTCCACTGCTGCCGGAGCGAGGTGGTGGTGGTGGGTGGGTGGCTGCCTGCCTGTGCCTGCCTGTGCCTGCGAGAGTCTGGCTATGCTAGTGCAGCACTGTGGATATGTGTGACTGTGCTCCCATTGGTGGCGCTGTTGTGCTGCTTGACTCTTGGGGGGCTGTAACTGGGGCGAAGGTTGGGGTCAGCAAGTCTGCTTAAAATATATTTTTCAGCACAAGCCCCAACTTGGGGCTTGTGCTGAAAAATATATTTGAAGCAGACAACAGGGCTTTCTAGAGTTTATTTATGTAAAAAAAAATTTTAACACGACTGAGTCCTTTTGTTTTGTTTTCCACTGGCCACTGCCTGGTGTTGCCACTGGGCTCTGGCACTTGCGCCGCTTAGGCTAACGTGGGGGCCTTTTTTAGCTCATGTTCAGGACAAAGGCTTTGTCCTGAACATGAAAGATAAGTCTGTTTTTTGGGAAGGAGTCCGAGCCATGTGGATTACCGAGTTTAACAGAACATACTGCCAACACGTGTCAGTCAGCCTGGTCGGCGCCGCGTTCAATCCTTACATCAGGGTGGTTGTTGTAGTGTAGTCCGCATTGTTTCCTGAATTAGGTTAGATGTTTCAATTCGGTGTCAAATTATTGTGTGGTGCACATGGATTTTTCTTGTATCTAGATGTCATTGTGATTGTGCAGTCAGTATTCACGCTAAATAACCGATGTAGTGTGCTGAGAGACAGCGCATCTTAACCGGCTGCTAACACGGTGCCTGATTTTATATTCGCTGTAGGAAGTGTGCTTCGTATTCAAGGCACACAGCGACAAGATGATGAGCTGCGCACAATATTTACATGCCTTTACTTATCTCAGTAATTTCAGCATCGCATCGACAATATCGGCGAGTGACCTCAACATAGAAGAGGGCATTGCATTGAAACACAGACATAGGCAAGTCAAAGGTGGCAGCTGCTTTTCTTTAAAGATGGTGTTTATTTTAGGGCCACACCCTTGCATTCTCCTCTCGCTACCATTATGGGGATACATTAAATAAAAACAGTACTAGACAAATCACATCTCTCGGGAGAGCAGCATTTTATTAAAGCACTCCAAAGTGTGCCCCTCGTGCACGTTCTTATTAATAAAGTTTTCACCAACTAATGCGAACAGAATTTGAAGCTAGCCTACAAGAAGTGTCTTATGGGCTCCAGGATCATTCGCGATTCTGATATAGGATTGTAATTTAACATCTTATGGTGCAGGTTATAGAGTAAAGGGCTTAGCGCTGCTACCATCTTCTTCAATGTAACTTTTGACCTCTAATGGGTCTTTGTATCAGTTCCATCTATTGAAGGTCGCCCTCGGTGCGTTCCCTATGCGCTGGCTCAGTTGCTTCATGAATCATGACTTATATTTTGTTTAATTTTCCGGATTTCAGGCCGGATTTCACAAAAAAGGAGTTTGCGCTGGTAAAATGCGCACTTGCGTGTTCAGTGCTAGTGTCTCTTTTGAAAGTCGCCTCCTGCTGCTAGGGCCTGCTCTTTTGCTGTGTGAGGAAATCGAAACGGCCCCAATCAGTTCCGCTTGGCTAGCGAGTTAGCACTTGGCAGCCATGTGCCAAACAACACTCTCCCTCCTGACCCTGGCGCACATAAACAGACACACACTCAGGGAGGCGGTGACGTGCTGGTGGGTGCAGTGAGGGAGGTTTGGGGGGGGGGGGGCAGGGCGTGACTATACCAGCAAGTTAAAGCCGAAATTGGTCGCTTCAGTGTTGAAGGGGAGGAAAGAAGTAATACCTTTCCAGGAAAGGTATTACTTCTTTGTCATGATGAAACCAATTGCTATTGGACACTTCTCCAAGTAGCCGGGATCGCGCACTTCTATACGGTGCAGCTTTTTATGCGGTTGTACATTCTGAAGCAGCGCATTGATTCAACAAGATAATCTGCGACCTCCCCCAAAACAGTGGCTTCTATTTCTGCGCTGTGTTCTTTATCTCGCAAGTACTGCTACCTCGCTGAGGCCGGCACTCAAATATGTAATCACACAAATATGCGAAATCTATAGCAATTTTACACTGATTCACTTCCTGTGGCCTGCCACTACAAAATGATATAAATAGAACATCATGCTGCAGTAAGGAGGAGAGCCTGAGGCCAGATCACATTCATCACTTAAGAGGCATTGATTGGCACAGGTACCGTACAGTAGCAGAAATCACGCAGTCTCGTAGAAATAACACCGGCCTTCCGCATTGAAGTTTCTACCTAACTTTTCAAAACATTCCCATTACAGTTTGCATTGCATTGCCTGCTCAACAATCTCGTTGCTACCTCTGAATAATTGTAATACTGATCTGTTGAGAATGGGACCAGATTTACCATACCACACTAAATGTCCACCACTGTGACCCCCCCATCCTCCATGGCACAAGATCACTAAATTGTACTGATAAAGGAGATAATTGTATGTTATGGTTACAAGGCCAGTGTCATATGTTGAAATCCCCCAGTGACGCAATTAAAGCCAGGAAATGCTGGAGAGGAGGGAAAGGAAAGGGGGGAATAATGGAAATTTGGGGGGAGAAACTTGGAGGAGATAACGAGAAAGACGTCCTGATTACTCATAAGCTTGATAAAGGATCCATTTTGCCCTTTAGGAGCAGGTCCATGTACACCATAGTACCCCCTAGTAATGGTTGCTCACTGCGCTTGCTCGATACACACCATGTGGGGGCTGGTCTCACTTTTACTTCTCTCTGATTTACTACTTGTGCCTATTTTTGGTGCTCTCTGAAAGAATGTCTATGGGTACATATGACTGGGTGGGTAACCTGGTGCTCTTGAAGGTCATCATCTACTATTTACTGTGGTTTGAAAGTTGATACAATTGACTATGTAATGAAAAATGTGCTGTAAAATTCACAATTTTGGTCGGTTGTTTTTCAAATTTTCTTGGGGGGAGAACCCCCCCAAACCCCCCTAATAGCGGTCGGGCTCGCTCGCTGCGCTCGCTCGCTGCGCTCGCTCGCTGCGCTCACTCGCTGCGCGCTGGACGAGGGCTGGTCTTCCAAATTTGACGGGGGCTGGTCTGCCAAATTTTGCCAGGGATGGTTTCAGTTCCCAGTCCGGCCCTGCCTAGGGGAGACACCTACACTACTGGGGACTGATTGAGTCTAGGCCCTGCTGTACCCAAGTTAGATGAGGGACTCTACCTGCCTACTGATCTTGCCTGGTGAGGGGGCAACCCAGGGGACAATCTCCAGTGTGCTGCCAGGCCCACCCTGCCTCTGATGCCTGCCAACTCAACCCACTTCTTCCCCCCCCACTGAACCTGCCAGGGGAATCTGCCATCTACTTTCCCCCTTAGACAAGTGCTGACCTGGACTGTTGCTGTGGGCCCTACAGAGCTGCAGGTAAAGCACCGTGTCCCCCAAGTGCTATGCTGACAGACCTGGGCCCCTGAGGAAGAAGCTGACTGGGATCAAGCGCTGCGTCCACCTGGCGCTGTGCTGCAAGAACTGTGCCCTGGGAACTACATGCCTGCTGTTGAGCGCTGAGCTGTCGCTGTGTTTCCCCCTGTATGCACTTCTCTGCCTCAAGCGCTGTGTCAGCTCTTAGCGCTAAGTCATTCTAGACACCTCGACCTGCTGGGCCCTTGCGTGCGGCGACCTACCCGCACCCTTGTCACCGTGCGCTGCCAACCCTATCCACCACCCCGGCCCGGGGACCTGTAACCTAGCGCTGTGAGAGTGGTAGCGCCAACTGTCCCCAGACACCGCCATGGGCCCTCGCTCCGCTCCAGGGGAGATACTGCCTCAACCTTCACCGCTGTGGCCCGGGGACCACGTGGTAGCGCCGGGCCGTGAAAAGAACTCACCAGGTGAACACCGCCGCCACGACCCTAGCGCCCCCTGCCCCGGCGCAGCTTTGCTGGAGATCCACCGCCACGGCCCCCGATGCCCGATAGGGCCGCCGCGATAGCTCGAGAGGCTGCGCTGGGCCCGGTGAGTGATGTCAGCTGTTCCGCAGGGAAGGCGCAGCCCCATTGGTCCTGGAGGCCGCGCCCTCGGAGAGCTGGCCACCGATTGCCTCCCAGGTCGAGGGAGAGCCCAGAGCCGCCTTGGTCTTCGTCTCGGGGGCTCCGAAGACGGAGGGAGCCCCCGATCTGCCCCAGGCCGGGACAGAGCTGCAAAGCCCTCCGGGGAGGCCGGGCCCACCGGAACACCCCCAGAAGTGGCTCCACCTCGGAGGGTACGGCGGGGCTGCCGAAGAGCAACCCACAAACTGCACGGCAGCCCCGTAACCGCCCCTCGCCTCCCTGGAGCCGCAACCAGGCCTCGTGCCCCCCCAGGTAACACCGTAGCTCCCTACTGCTGGGCTAAGGGGATCACCAGACTGCCCGGGAGAGAAGTGTAGTAGGGACTAGTCCCGCGCTGGTCCGGTAACCGGGATAACTGATACCAGGACCCCATCTACCAGAATCATTTAAAGGGCGTAGCTGTTACCCAGGAGAATTACCGGCGATTACCTATTGAACCACTGGAATGAATTTGTCCCCCTGTTCTGAGCCACAAGAATCCTAAGTTGGCCTGAGGTTTCTTGCACTATTCCCCTAGATGAGATTGCTCCCGTGTTGGGGCTAGACTGAGGTGCTTGTGGCCAAAAGTTTAATGGTGCTGTTCACTTGAATGAATTCATGCCTGTTTTATCCCAATGATTCAAGTGTTGCTTTGAAGTGCCCTGATTGATTTAATGCCATGAATTAATTGTCCCTTTAGTCTACATCGCTTAAAGTAACTGAATGGACTGGTTGTTATTGTTGCCTTGAAGTGTACTACTTCATCATTTGGATGACCTGATTGTTGCCCGGTGATTAACTGTTTTAGCTACTCCATTACGCAAATGAACTCGTTGATGCCTTGAAATTAACTGCATTATTCCTGAAATTAATTGAGTCACCACTACTTGATCTAGATAAATGAATCTTGTTTTTCATCAAACCATTTTTTTTTTCTTTTTTTTTTTTTTTTGTCCTCATCTCACCTGATCAAGCGGCAGCGGATTTTATAGCCAACAAGTATAGATGGATCGGGGGGCCCAGTGGCTTACCGCGCTTGCTTGGGATCACCAGACCCATCCCTTCTGATTTTTCTCAGGAATATGGTGTAATCATAGGACTGATGGTAACAAGCTCAACGAGTGACCCCAACGCATTAACGAATGCCAGATATTTAAGACCTTGTCCACAGAGCGCTCATACTCCAACCTAGCCATAATGAATGCCGCATTCAACCAATCCTCTCTTTTCGGGAGGAGTGGATCCTTCCATCTCTTGCATATCTCTCTCCGGGCCAATAATATCAAGTACATTAGTAACCCTTTATCCTGCTCGGTGGCGGAGCTAGAAAAATGCCTATTGGCTCCAAAGAACACCAATGAGAGATTTACTTCCACCTTGGATTTGAAAATGTCCCGGAGGGATATCCCCACTTCGTTCCAGAATGCCTCCAGATGGTCACATTGGAAAAAGATATGCTCATCATTGGCTAACGGAGTAGGGCACCTTGGACATTTAGGAGGTGGAAGGGGGGCACACTTGGCAATCTTATAGGGAGTGTAATAGAGACGATTTATAACAAAAAAATGATTTTTCTTTAAGCAGGCTGGCTTTATACATTTATAAAGAGTTTTTAAAGAAGGCTCAAAGAGGGCATCGACTTGAGGGCCCATGATGGAGAATTTCCATACTTCAATCGCCTTAGGTGTTTTGATGTCATCTGCCGCTAGAAGAAGATTATACCAGACCGAAATCTCCTTCTTGAGGGGACCCTGCTGACACAATCTCTCAATTTCCCCATTGCCTTTTATCTCGTCCCTCTCCCTTTCCACCCCAAACCAAGAAGTTATCTGAAGGTATTTGAATCTGGACAGACCTGGACCTATCTTAATTCTTAGGTATTCCCAAGAGAAAACACCTTCACCATCCAACAGATCTGACCAGACAGAGATACCAGCACGTTTTATTGGGATGGCTAGGGAATCCTTGAGCCAGAGAGGTGTGCCAGGAGAATCCCAAATAGGAGCCAGGTCTGAGTAATACCCAATCCCCCAACTCGATCTCACCTTATGCCATAACTCTAGGGCAGCCCTCAATATCTTTAGTCTAACCTGCTTGAAAAATCTAGGGGAACCAAATTTATAGAGAAAAGCCTCTCCTATATCCCCTCCCTCAGTTCTCACCATGTCAGCTAAAAGTTTGCCCCAGCTTGAATCATCCAACTTCCCCAACAACATTCGTATGCTCTTAAATTGAAAGGCTACTGCATAAAGGCTTAAGTCTGGCAAAGCCAACCCACCTTTAAGGAGTCTACGCCTGAGCTTTTTCCAAGATAGCCTTACTCCTTTATCGCCCCATATAAAACTCCCTATCCTACTCTGTATTTTATTAATACTCTTCATTGGAAATGACAACGGGATGGTAGAGAATAGAAAAGAGAGTTTGGGAAGAATGACCATCTGCACAAGGTTAACCTTATCAAAAATCGTCAAAGGAAGATTACCCCATTTGTTTAGCAGACGGAATATTTCCTTGGAAACTCTCTCTAGATTGATTTGCGGTATTTTATCCATATCTGCGACCACTGTAATTCCCAAGTATCTAAACTCAGTGGACACCTTCCCGCTCCAATTGTCTATATTCCAACACATGACCTCCGTTTTGGCGCTGTTTACTTCATAACCAGACAAAACACCAAATGAGGCCATTAAGTTTTCTATAACCGGGATCGTGATTCCCGGATTACCAGTATATATTATTAGGTCGTCCGCATATAGGGCTAGTTTCGAGCTAAAAGGGCCAGATTGAAAAGGAACTATTAGATTATTTAACCTAATCGCTTGGGCCAACGGCTCAATATAAATATTGAACAACATTGGGGAAAGCGGACAGCCCTGCCTAGTCCCTCGTTGGGTATAGAAAACAGAGGTAAGCACACCATTCAGGAGTATCCGGGCCGATGCCCCCTGATAACATCTCTGAAGGGTCTCAATAAAAATCAGACCAAATCCCATCGTCTCAAGGACAACCCACAAATAAATCCAACAAACTTTATCAAAGGCCTTGGCCGCGTCTAGCGCGACCAAAGCCATGGGGACTTGTCTTTGTACCGCAAGATCTATATTTCCTATCAGTATATGAGTCAGATCGTCTAAGTGTCTTCCGGCCATAAAACCCGTCTGGTCCTGATGGATCAATTTCGGAGCCAGTTTTGCCAATCTCCCCGCTAGAATGCCGACAAAGATCTTGTAATAGGCATTCAGCAGGGAGATTGGTCGATATGAGTCAGCCTTAGTGGGATCTTTACCTGGCTTTAATATCAGAACCAGAATGGCTTCCTTCAATGATGCAGGGACCCTGCCTCCTATCGAGAAAACAGAGTTAAAGATTATCTTTAAGGCCGGAACTAATTCGTCAGCTAAGAGTTTGTAAATCTCACTTGGTATTGCATCGGAACCAGCCGCTTTTCTGTTCTTCAATCTCCTAATTTGATCCTGAATTTCTTCTTCGGAAATGGGAGCCTCTAACCATAATTTATCCTCCGAAGGTAAGGCTGGGAGTTGTTTATCACTTAGCCAAACTCTTATTGCTTCAAAGGTTGGGGGAGACCCCTCCCTGTATAAATCCGAAAATAGAGATAGCAGACAAGTTTGCATATCCTCAACTCTATTCGAAATCTCTCCTTCGTTATTTACTACAAGTTCTTTGATATCATTTTTAGATCTATCAAGTCTAGCCTTCCAGGCCAACAAAGCTCCAGCTTTCTCTCCGTATTCAAAATTTTCCATACGAGATGCATCCCACTGTGCTTTACATTTCTTGTCCAGCTTCAACCTATAATCCTGTCTCGCATTATCAAGGTCTGATGAAATCATTCGAGCTTGCTCAGGAACATTAGAGAGGGATAACCAGGCAGACTCTAGCTGGCCGATTTTCCCCTCTAGATCTTTTAAGGCTTTGGTCTCTTCTCTATTAATTCCTGAAATTAATCCGTGGAGTGTACCTCTTAGAGCGGCCTTATACGCATCCCACACAAAATCAAGCGAGGCGCTGCCAATGTTTCTAGGGAAAAAGTCGATGGAAAAGAACTTAATAGCTGATATAACATCAGGGTTGTTGAGCATTACCCTCTTTAATGTCCACCTTGTCTGCCATCGTTCTTTACCGCTAGAGAGTTTT
The DNA here is from genome assembly GCF_964204655.1 of Triturus cristatus. Taxonomy (NCBI): domain Eukaryota; kingdom Metazoa; phylum Chordata; class Amphibia; order Caudata; family Salamandridae; genus Triturus; species Triturus cristatus. Next base: position 1,292,732,298 of record NC_140589.1, read on the forward strand.
AAAACTAGAGGGGCGTGATCTGATATGTGACTAGGTAAGATAGTAATCTGCTCGATATTCCTTTGCGACAGACTATCTACAAATAGATAGTCTATCCTCGAAGAGTGACCCAGTTTCTTATTCTGAAACGTGTACCCCCTACGTGGACCCTCCTTAACCCTCCACGAATCAACTAGTTGGAGATCGTGGATTAAATTCAAAAGTGCCCGACGAACCTTAGGGGCTCCTACGTAGTGGCTTAAATTAGATCTATCTATTTTAGGATTTAACAGCACATTAAAATCCCCTCCTAAAATAAAAGGTGGTTTCTCCAGCATCAAGATTGATTGCAGTTTAAGCAAATAGGAGGGATTGTCCACATTCGGACCGTAGAAAGAGACACAAGTTGTCTCCACATTATTGAGAAGTATTTTAGCAACAATCCACCTACCCGAGGAGTCGGATTGAACTCTCCCAATTGTATATAATGTACCTTGCTTTATTAAAATCGCAACTCCTCTTATGTGAGACAACTGATGGGAAGCGCTGAAGCACTTTATCCAACTAATTTTTGAAAATATAGAATTACTTTCCTCCAGGGACAGATGAGTCTCCTGTAGTAGTAAAACCTGAGCGCGGGATAATTCCAGATACTTAAGAATCAATCTCTGTCTCCTAGGGCAGCGCATACCGTTTACGTTCCAGGATAAAAACATGGACCCTCCTCTCTCTAACCCCATATCCCCCGCCATCTACCACTAACAGACACAAAGAAACTCTCAGCTAAGACAGCACTTTTCTCAAATATCGGTAAGATGAGGTTTTTTTTATATTTTTGCCCATATGCTCCCCACCCCAGTGCCCCACCGAACCTCCCACCCTTAAAACCCAGTGCCCAAAAAAAAAAAACCTAACCCCCTAACCCATGAGAAACCCTCCTTACCAATAGGCGCTGCCTTTTTGGCTCCCCCTCCCGGTATATGCCAGGCTTATTAAGAATTCCCTAAAAAAAACCTTTTTTTTTTTTTTCTTCATCTCCCCTTGTTTTTTAGCTCTAATCCAAAAACTGCTCTTACTCCTACCTCTTCTAGAAATAGATGTTACTACTGTCGCTTATCTCTCTGATCTCTCTGATCTCCCTTTATCTTAACTACCAAAGAGTCTGCCTCTTCTAATGACTTGATCTGATACATGTGGTTATTCCACATCACCCGGAGTTGCGCTGGGAACTTAAATTTTGCAGTGGCCCCTAGAGCATTAAACACCTCCAACCTCTTTCCCAGTTCCCATTGCCTGACTGCCATGATATGGGAAACATCAGATCTTATTTGGAAAGAAAACGAATTGAAGGTTTTAGATGTTATCGATTTCTCTTTCAGGGCTTGTGCCAAAATCCTTTCCTTAACTGTAAATGTTAAAAAATTTATCAGGATTTTCCTCGGCTTTTGATGCGCAAGATTTCTCCGGAAGGGGTCCCGATGAACCCTTTGTATCTCTATGCTCAAGTCAATTTCATCTGCACCTTGCAACACCGTCTCCCTCAGAAGCCTGATCACAAACCCTTTTAGGTCTGAACCCTCTTGTGCTTCAGGTACATTCAACAGTCTTAAGTTATTTCGTCTTGAATAGTTCTCAAGCCGCTCAATGTCCTCCCTCATCTCCATATTCTCCTTGGACAATCTCTCTACATCACCTTCCACCATAGAGATTGAACTCTTCATCTTTGGTAACTCATTTTCTATAGAGTCCGTTCTCAGTGTAACTGCATCTATCCTTGCTGAGAGTGCCTCACATGAGGCCTGTATTGCTGCCTGATTGGCTTCTGAAATAGAAAACCTATTAGCCAACACCGCTTGATTGCTCTCAGATATGGTAAATCTGGAATTGATGTCATCCTTCATTGTAAGGAGAATATCCGCTAAAGAGGAAAAGGAGGAAGAGGGGAGAGTCGACTGATGATCTGAAGATGTATTAGGACAAACAATACGAGTGTTCAATGTATCAGGAGTATCTGAGGCTAAAATAATAACCGGGGCCGGCGCGGTGACACTGGTAGCTGCACACATGGAAGTCGTGGTGATGGAGACAGTGTCGATAACCCCCCTGACACAGGGTCTGTCCCTCTCTGGGACTGATTCTCTAAGACCCTCTTCAGCAAGCGCAGCGAAGGAGTTTGATAATCTTATCTCCGGATGTATCCTCACCATCTGCTCCTGAGAGGAATCTATAGCTACTGGAGAGACTCCGTCATTAAGAGCCTCTGTAGGCGTGGTAGTAGCTGTGATGGAGGCCATGACTTTGTAATAGGTCTTAAGAGATGGTGTCACTCTGATTTTTGAGGGAGGAGATTTCTTGGATTTTCCTGTTCTACGCACACTAGTCACGCTGGCCTGATTCTTCTTTAGGGAGGCTTTGGGGCTATCTAATGGCTCTTCTAATGTATGGTCCTTTTTGCTCCCTGGCCTTTTATTTCTAAAATCGGGGGAGAGGTCCTCAGCGGGTATTTAGAGGTTTTTGATTGAGGGTCCAGGACCAACCTAGCACGCAAGGCGTACCTGTTCCGGTAGGGGGCTTTTACCTGCGTTGATAGGTTTTTTCGCAGGAGACCCTGAGTACCGTTTACCGTACCGTTTACCGTCCCACCACTCTCCAACCCCCCCACTCTCTCCTGGACTGAGATATCAGGGCGCCCGGCAGCAACATCCATCCGTCCACTGACACTGACACTCGGCGGTACACACTCCACCGCCCCCCAGTAGGAACTTCTCTCCTCCCTAAGAGAGCGTTTCTCCCCCCACTCCAATCGAGGGAAATCGCCAGAGCTGGATCTTACCCTAAACCAGAAAATAGTGAATCCACCAAGGAGACACACAGCTTCTCCACCGACTCCGACTCCACTGACTCGCACCGTTCTGACTTTGTCGACCGGGAAAGCAAAGCTCCGATAGAACCTTCTCACCGCTACAGCGCCGCTACCAGTCACTCGTTGAAACCCTCCAATCCGAGCCGGAACCCTCCTCCACCAGCTCCGAGCAGCCAGCACCGCCCAATGCGTACAGCTGAGAATACCGCCGCCGCAGCGATCAGTTTTGAAACCTGACTCCATCGCGGTAGTTGGAGAGATAAATTATTTTTACCACAGAGGCAGGAGGTAAGAAAAAGAACAAGGGGGTGCAAAACCTTTAGCAATGGGAAAGAGACATTATTGAATCACACGCCCGACATCTCCGAGAGGTGAGCCACGGCCGTTTAACCTACGGCCGCCATGTTTCTTGCACTATTCCCCTAGATGAGATTGCTCCCGTGTTGGGGCTAGACTGAGGTGCTTGTGGCCAAAAGTTTAATGGTGCTGTTCACTTGAATGAATTCATGCCTGTTTTATCCCAATGATTCAAGTGTTGCTTTGAAGTGCCCTGATTGATTTAATGCCATGAATTAATTGTCCCTTTAGCCTGCATCGCTTAAAGTAACTGAATGGAGGGGTTGTTATTGTTGCCTTGAAGTGTACTACTTCATCATTTGGATGACCTGATTGTTGCCCGGTGATTAACTGTTTTAGCTACTCCATTACGCAAATGAACTCGTTGATGCCTTGAAATTAACTGCATTATTCCTGAAATGAATTGAGTCACCACTACTTGATCTAGATAAATGAATCTTGTTTTTCATCAAACCATTTGGTGTCCTGTCCTTCATTGTGTGCGCATGGCTGAATCCGTGTGAGTGAGTGCTGTACTAGTGCTTTACACATTGCCTTCGGGTGCCTTCCTACTTCGCGCCAAGCTACCGTGTCGGAATTGGTGACCCCAGTTCTAACAAGAGCTATATGAGTGTGAACTGGTATGTCAAGTGAGGAAGCTGGAACAACCAATAATGTGAGACACAGTCTTCTGCATCCATGAACCTTTTTTTTGGGTTCTGCCCTCTCTGACCTGGGAGTCATCTAGCGGTGCTCTGGAGGCTGGGGCAACATATTTCAGACCATACCCTGAAAGCTGTTGTTCTCCTTTAACCCTCTATCTCTTCCATGTGGTATGTGTCCTCTTTCTCTTGAGTGGTGTTTTACTCTAAAATTCATCAGTATCCTCCATGAAAATACCTCTCATTTAGGGCCTAAGTTTGTTGGAAAAAACTTTAAGAAATTACTGATGCATGGGCAAAGGCTGCTGGTTTGAGGGATTTATCTGAGTGAGAAATTGGGTTCTTGGATGACTGTGGTGTGAGCCCTGGTCAAGCAACAGCCACAATCCCTGGCAGGGTGTCCCTTAAAAAGTCACTCATTTAACCTGTGCTTAACCCTGGGTAACTTGGCACAAAAAGCAATCAGGCTTAACATAGAGGCAATGTGCATAAAATTCAAGCAACACATGCACAGTAATAAAGTGAAAACAGAGCACAAGGTGAGTCCCACATCAATTAATACATTCATCAACTAATAAACTATTTGACACCAAACTGACAAAAATCCAATCAGTAGAACCAGATTTATGAATGTTTACTATTGTTTAGTAAAAACTAGCACCTAAAAGATCAAAGTGCCAACCACGGACATTTAGTCATGGAAGACTGGATCAAATTCTAAAAAAATGTCAGACTGAGATGGAGTGCGGTTCGGATACAGAAAGTGGACTAGGATAGGTCAGTACAAACTTGTGGACTTAGAAGAATTGTCAAGAAAAATTTTCTGAGAAGGTAAAGTTAAGCAGGGCAAGGATGCAATAGGTGTCTGAGGGAAGAGCTTTGTTGTCAGGGAGCCTCTGGATGAAGTTGCATTGAAGATCTTTACATTTAAACTTTTTGGGAAGTTGAAAAATTGCAATGGGACGAAGCAGGAGAATATATCCGAAGACAGTTCCAGGAGGTCAGATACCCCTTTGGAAAAGAAATACTGAACAGGATGTGCTGCTGTAGGGAAGAATGTAGCGGGAGCAGGGGCAATGTCAGGCCGACCAGTGATGCACTATGGGCATATCGAGGAGCAGCTTTGGTCCTGGTCTTCCCTCAGTTCTTAGAGCAGTTTTTAGCCAATAATTTTCCAAATCCCAAGTTTTAGATTTTGTCTATCAGGCCACCTTAAGAACCACAACCAAGTGTCCAGGACTGGTGGGACACCACTTGGGGTTTCAGAACTCACTCAGGCTGGATCCAGGTGTGGGCTCAAAATGGTGCGAGACTTTTATGTCCATGTGGCTCAGAACAGGAGGCCAGCAAACTAATTCTTGGAATCAATCAGGTAGTCCTGGGTTCAGGTGAAGGTGCAGGGCTCAAACAGCAGGTCTCGAGGCAGCAAAGCAGTCTTTATGACTTATATGTAATACAAGGGGAGTTTAAGGTTGAGTAAGAAGATTATATTACCATGTTTAAAACTGCATTTTGGCATTAATGTCAGGCTTGGAGATGTTTGATGGGGCTACTTAAGTGGGCGACACAATATGGACTGCAGGACCACTGGTAGCATTTCATTTACAGCCCTGGGTATTTGGTATACCGCTTTACAAGGGACCTATAAGTAAATTATATATGACGAGTGGGTGTAAATCAATTGAACCATGTATAAATGAGAGAGCAAAAGCACTTTAGCACTAGTTAGCAGTGGTAAAGTACATAGAGTCTAAAGGCCAACAAGAGCAAATTCATCCAAAATGGGAAGAGTAAAGGCAAAACGTTTGGGGTGACCCTTAAGAGAGAGCCGGTACAACATGACTCACCTCTATCCTAAAGCCAGGGGAGACTAATCAATACCTTGATAAGCTTCCCTACTAAGGTGATAGAACATGGACAATGGCCCTCTACTGCAGAAGCTCTTGCCATTTCCATGTGCCTCTGAATTCATTTAAATTCCTACATCTACACTCTCCTCAGCCACTGTACTGAACCATGGGAAACCCTTCTTCTCACCTGCACCCCATCTGTGCAGCACCTAACCTTAACTTACTCACATATTCATCCCAGTGTGCAGACAGTACCACCATGCCCAATAAGGTGATTTGGTCCATTGCACCCGTTGGATCAGACTTTTTTCTCCAACCCCAGGAACACTCTGTTCATAAGGACAGCAACAAACAAAGACTACTGATAGTTGTCAGTCAGCAGTCAGGCCCCAGGCCACTCAGGGATCTCTGACTCTGTGGATTTTCAGAATGGGCGGCAACAGCCCGAGGTACTTGGCACCCTTCTTCCACTCTCCTTCCCACCAGTCCAAGGGTGGTAGCCTGAGACTGGCCACTCAGCTCAAGGTCTGTACCCTGACGCTAAGCTGGGGTCAGGGATGAATCCTTCACTCCCCTGTCCTCCATCTGGACCTGTGTACCCTCCATTTGGGAGTGGGACCCCCCAGAATTCTGAGCTTTTACTACTCCCTGGGTGGCCCCCCTCATAGCGCTTCCCTCACCAATGGCAACTCATTCCTTAGAATATGGTCAATGGGCATATGGGGATAAAATATGACCTTCTCCTGGTCACCTCCCTACTCCACTCCACGGATCCCAGGGCCATGGGGTGGAGAAAGTCCTACACTAGGGCCTGAGTTACCCTACACACCTGACCAGTGTTCTGTTCTGGAGAATTTGACCTTTCCACTACCATAGTCTGGCTGGCCCCAGTGCCCCTCAGAGCAGTGACAAGGACCCCATTCAACTTGACATATTTAAAGTTCCTACTCCCACCCTCAGGGATCACCAGTCTACCCTCTGAGTTCACCTCTGAAATAAGGGAGATTAGGCATGATCTACTTCCTGCCCCAAGGGACTACTTACACATAAGTCCATATTGGCCACCCCTGCATAGGTCCCACCGCTGGGTGGTTTCTTGGGACAGATAGAGTCACCCTGCTTGTGTTCTACATGAGAACAATCAAAGCAGAGGTATTAGAAATAGTGCACCTTGGGCCACCGCCCACAAGGATCTTTCTTCTTCTCAGAAGGGGCATGGCAACCCTTTCCTTCCCCCTTAGTCTGCGACTTGTCTGTGTCTCCCTTGACCTCCCCCTCACTCTGCTAGGGGAAACCTTCACCACCCTTCTTGGATTCACCCCAGTACCTTTTTGAACATCCTGCTGCTGACTCAGAGGTATGCCTCCTCAGCAAGCTTGCTAGGTCAGTCAGCTTGCTATCCAACAGGTGTTGGTACAGTTCTGTAAACAGGTATTGAGCTTTTGCTCCCTCAAGATTATGTAGTACAGCCCAATGTAGGGGATCTGAGTCGGTTGTAAACCATTCCCAAACCAATTCAGTGGAAATGCTTTCCTAACCGCATCGTAATCGGGACCATAATAATTAAACTTGTTGCCTCTCACCCAGTCATTTAGTACCTTGCTTGAGTAATCTAAGAAGGCCACCCAAGACTGTTTTGGGAGTTTGCGGCTGTCCCTGAATCTCTGAGAGGATTTCTCAGGGGTCAGCACAAATTTGCCAATCAGTATGGCTTTCATTGGAGCGTACTTTGCCTTGTCATCTACCTCATGTATGAGAAGTGTATCCCTCCCCAGTGTAATCATATACTTCCATAAACCACCCCAGTGCTCCTCTGGTACCTTGTATACCCTCTGAGCTTCCTCATAAACAGAAAACCACTTGTCAATATCATCTTCTACCACAAACCTGGGCACCAGTTCATTTGGTATGCAGACCCTCACCTCTTCAGTGGAAACTTCAGGTGTGCTGCCATCATTGTTTCTGGACTCTGGCATTGTCTAGCTTTCAGCCACAGCTCCTTTAGTCACATTTCATGTGCCAGCACATTTTCTTTCTCAGCCTAGGCCTTCTCTGCCTCAGCTTTCTCTTTGGACAATGCTCTTTCTGCCTCAGCCCTCCTTTTTTCTGCGTCCAGCTTCATCTTGGCCTGCTGCTATTTGAGCTCCCTCTCCACCTTTCTGTCCTCCAGTTCCTCTGGGGATAGGCCCCCGGTAGATACATGCTGCCTTCTCAATCCTAGGCATACTGGGCATCCGCTGGGGTGAGTTCAGCTCTCCTTGCAGCTAAGGACCCAGGGCTAGGTCCTCAATCTCATCATCCTCTGAGAGTGCTCCTTCCTTCTCATTTTCATCATCATCATCATCTCCTGAGGTGCACTTCTGCCTCTGCACTTCCTCTTAGGCTCTCAGAACTACCTGGATATCCAGTTAAATAGCCTTCTTATCTGCATACAGCCTCCTCTGTTTGCAAAGCTTCAGCAGTTCAGCCCTGTTGAGGTTGTCAAGATTGCACAGCTCCATCCCCATGGTAAAAACTAAGCAGACAGGGCGTTTAAATATAGGAAAGGGAGAAAACAGGCAATCGAAAACTAGGAAGAACTCATAGACTGTTTTTTCCTGGCGTGTACACCAGTCCACACCCATTTGCCACACTGTTGATGAGGGAGGTTCGGGGGACATCCAGTTGTGGGCAATGTCTCATTTGGCTGCTAAGGATGCCACTGTGATAAAGGTCCTCTCCATCCTCAGTCCCCCAACCTCACCAATAGACCCAGCAGAGCAGGCCTGGGGGTAAGGTCAATGCGGCAGCTGAGGACCAAAGAGAGCTCACACCCTATTTTTCTCCAGAAGGGGTCAGTGCCGAACAGGCCCAAACCATGTGTAAAAAGTCATTTTCAATTAAGGAACATCAAGCACAGCAGGTCTGAGGGGCTCTGCCAGGTAGTCTCTGGGGGTTTCAGTAAGCCATATAGAGATAGTTAAGCTGAACCATGCAGAGGCATGAGGAGCTAGCCAATTCCCACCGGAGCCAGACAGGCCTCCCACCAATCATCATTGCCCAGCTCCCCCATCCATGCCTCCCACCTCTGTCATAAGACAGAGAAACATTCTGGAACACTGACAATCAATGAGCAATAGATTCTAGAAACAGCAACCTTGACCAGCCTCCCTAATAAAAGCTTGCCTTCAAGGAGATTGAAGTCTGGGATCTGGGCATCTGTGGGGATATGGTCTGTTAGGGCATGATGTACCTGAAGAAATCAGTAGAGCTGTGTATATGAAAGTTTGTAATGTTTCTGCACTGCGCTAAATGTCTTCTAGATAGGTAATTCCTATTCTGTTCCAACACGTAAAGCCCCAGAGGCTCACCACTTGATGTAACCACATATTATGACACAGCAGCATCATCCCAGTCAGTTTGTGATCCCAATTAATGAAGCACAGTGCGTTCCCCACAGAGGTGGAGGATCCCAAGGCATCTTGGCCTGATGACTTCAGAAAACCAAGAAATAGCACAATATCATCTGCATAGAGAGCTATGCGCCCCTCAGAGCCTCCCCCTCAGGCCATCCCCATATTCAGATGTTGCATCTGTTGATGCGCGCCAAAGGTTCAATCGCCAGGACAAATAATAATGGAGTCTGGACACAGCCCTGTCGGGTGCCACTGCGGATGGGAAAAGGCAAGGATAGAACTCCGTTAAACCAGACCTGAGCAGTAGGGGAGGTTTATAAAAGGCCAATGAGTCTAAGGAAGAAAGGCCCAAAGCCTGAGTGTCTCAGCACAGCTTCAAAAAAGGTCCATGTAACAATATCAAAGGCCTTCTCAAAATTAATTAGGATCAGAGCTAGTGGCCGCCAAGTCAATGTGCTTAAAATAGGGTGAATTGTATTCTCCGTACACACTGACCAGTACTCCATTGTTTGGCATGAACCCATATTCATATGGATGGATTAAATGGGACATGCCTGACTTAGTTGAGCTTCTAAAACCTTCACAAACACCTTGAAGTAAGAATTTAGGTGGGAGATAGGCCTATATGAGGATCCTTGGCCTGCGTTTTGGCCTGCCTTAGGTAATACAGCAATGGTGACTAAGTTGAGTTCCAAGAGCAACAATCTGCTGCCTCAGTATAGAGTGCTGAAAGGTGTGGAAGCAGAAGGGATTGATTACATTTAAGAAATTCGATCAGAAAAATATCTGGGTCGGGGATCCTACCCGGGTTCAGATCCAATATGGCTTAACTAACTACCTCAGTCACGATTGGTTATTGAAGGTCCCGGGCCAAAGACCGGGGGATAGAGGGCAGGGCGATCTCTTCTAATAAGGGAGATTCAAGCTCCTACAGAGGCATGGGTGTCGCCGCAGATAGTGTTCAGTAGTAATCTGCAAAGTCTTGGGAACCTCTGGTGTGAATTAATGGAGGTCACCGTGAATATCAGGATGGATGGTACAATTCTAGATGATGCATCTTTAGTTGCCAGCCAGTGCAGGAGTTTACTAGACTTGTCCCCATGTTCATTAACCTGCTGGGTTGATGCCCTCCAGAATTGCCTGAGTTCTGCTAGGGAAAATTACTTTAGTGTAGATCTCGCCAATGCCAATTGGTGATTGACATCTCCGGAAGGGCAGGAATGTGCTCGCCGCTTAAAAGATAGGATCTATGCTTCTGAGTCTGTCACCTGCGCCACTTGGTGTGTCTCTTTACTCCTAATGTATCCTTGAGCAGGTCTCCCAGGGTGGGTTTTCTTGGATGTCCATAGGGTCCCGGAGGAACAAATAATGCTGCAATTCAGTTTTTAAAAAACTTGATTTCCTTCTCTAGAAAGTTGGCACTATTCTGATCTACAAGATACCAGGCATTGAGGTGCCACATAGGTCTCATGAATCCTTGAAGGGGTCTCATCACTAGGAGAAGAAGAGCATGGTCAGAGATGCATCGGGGAGGATCTACACTCATTTCAGAAAGAGAACATCAGTGGCTTGAAGCCAAATCTAATCAATTCGAGACCTTGTTTTATAGGCTGCAGACACATGGGTATATGTCCGCTTAGAGAAGTTCCATGATCTCAATGCGCCAAATAGGCCCATCAAGATGGCCCACAGTGTGAGTTGGGAGGATTTGGCACATTGGCCTGGCCGAGGAGGTTCCGAATTGTCTAACTTGGAGTCTGGGACCACGTTAAAGTTACCCCCTATCAGAGTAGGGCCATTAGGAGATCTTGAAGCGTTTGTAATGTCGACTGACTGCAGATTCTGCTGGGGGACCTGACATAGGTTGATATGAAGTTGTAGTTTCAAGCATCAAGGTGGCCTTCAATTCCTATGTATCACCCTTGAGTGTCCATGTGAGAGGTGGAGACCACCAACAAAAGGCCCTATGTAGCAGGATTGCCCCCCCATCATGAACCTCTGGAGAAACCAGAGTGGAACACTTGGTCATAGCCAAAGTGATAAAAAAGGAACAGAGGTGGGTCTATTGGAGTATGACTATCTCTGGGCTAAAACTTTCAATATAGCACAAAACAGCTGGTCAAGAAGGCCATTCACATTCCATGGAAGGACCTTAACCATCTGGGATGAACATGGGAATCAATGGGGCGGCTCTTTTCCCCAAGATAGTCCATGTGGTCCGCATAGGGCAAACTTAGTGAGACTGTGAAACATGTTTTTGCCAAAAAAGTGTGCACAGCAAATAACAAGCGTAGCAACTGCATGTAAAAGTAAATCAGAACAACAAAACAACAACCCATCTCCCAAACTTCCCCCCACCCCATACTTCTAAGCCTGAAACATCTGTCACCACTTACCCAAACATAAAGAAACCAAAAAGGGGTCTCAGAATTCATCTGAGGCTCCCTGTAACCCCATATAAGGATTATCATGCTTCACAGCAATTTCTGTTTTTCTCAAATCAGTAATAGAACCCCCCACCCGACCCCAGCAGAGCACCAGCAACTGTAAGTAGCAAGATATCACGAGATGTCTATATTAAAGGTTGGCCTCGTATTACGAGATAGGTTCTGATCACCACATCGATCCAGTGATCACGTGAGCCTTTCAGGATCATCATCTTAAGTTTTGAAAAGAAAGGGGGTATCAGAAGGCAAAACCTCTGGTTCTGGATTCCCTGCAATGTTTCAAACACCGGGTGTGTTTAGTGAGGACAGATCTCCCTTTCAGGACAAATCTCCCTTTCATTGAATGGGTTCTTTACCTCAAGCGTGGTTTCGAGGAGGGACCAGAGATGAACCTCCTAGCCACTTCGTTGCCCTCTACCATGCTTGCTGTGGAGTGTCAAAGAAATTGGTCGACAAGGTTAAGATTTCTATCAGTCGGGCTGGGAGGAGGACCATTAATTGAATCTTAAGAGCCTGGAGTTTCTGCTTTACCTACTTCAAAGGAGCGTCTGCGTTGCTGGACTGCCCAAGTGTTGCCTGGGATGATCATAATCTTTGAGTTTTGAAAGCTCAGATCCTTGTGGTTTCTGGCTTCATGCAGGATGACATCCCAGTCTCGATGATTAAGAATGCCAACTATAACGGGGCAACGGGGGCCATGGGAGTGGTTGTCTGTCTAGTGACCAGTATGTCATCTCCACCATTAAGCATCAAGATACTTTATCAGATAGGATCCAGGACCAGAGCCATTCTTCCAATGGTCAGTCAGCACCAGAAGTCACGAACCCCTCTGGCAAGTCAATGAAGCACAAGTTGTTTCTACAGGATCAATTTTCAGCGTCTTTAGACCATTCTTCCAAGGACGCTGTTGTGGACAGCAGTTTAGTGGTTTGACGTTTAAGGGTTGCCACTTTGTACTCCACTGTAGAGAACCTGGCTTTGCTCTCTGTCACCCTGTCTGCCATGATATGAAGTTCCTGGCGCAGTAGAAATACATCCATCCAGCCTTTAACTACCTTGATTTCCACTGCATCTCTGGAGTTTTTAATGGCCTTGATAATGACGCCACGGTCTGTTTGTTGTGCGACGTTACTCATGGTGAGAGGTGCCTCATTGGACCCCCTGGGCACCAGAATTAGGTCTGGTGTACTGGTCCATTTTGGGCTACGATGGCAGGTGGGGGTCTACCCCAACGCCATCTCCAGGTACCAATCTAAGGCTGCGTCAAGAGATTAATATCACCCCACTACTGGCCCGTTTGCCATTTCTGGGAAGCATGAGCACCTAGGACTGTTGGATAGTCACTGAAACCCCTTAGGGGTGTCAAGTTAGACCCAGGCATGGTGGAGCAAGTGAACAGGCTGTCAGTAGTTCCCTACAATGCACTATAACACATGGAGGGAGAATGGCCTTGGAAAAGCAGGGAAAGGGAAATAACCTTCCCTAATTCCAAGGTCCAGCAGCAATGATTCCCCAGACCTCACATATCCTGGAACCGTTGCAGGTGTGGCCAGGTATGGGCAGTTATGTTTGCCCCTGGCTGCTTCTCCAAGTAGAGGTGTGCAGTCTTCAGTGGTCCGATGTGATGTCAGGCTGGCCAAGCCCGATCTGTGACAGTAGAAGGCCCTAACAGTCCAGGCCACTCAAGGTCATCAGAATATATGGTACATCCTCTATTAGCAGCCACCACTAATTCAGAGCCACAATACGTCTTATTCCGGATACGTGAGACTGGTCAAGTACAGTCTTATAGATTATCGAACAAGGTCACCCGTCCGCAGGTAGGCCAAACAGTCAGGAGACGGTCCCTCTATTTCTTAAGTACTGCTCCTGTGTGTGCCCTAGGCCAGGTTAGACCTGCAACTAAGCCCTCTGCTATCCACAAGTGAGTACCCATGCGGTGATAAGGAAGGAGCAGCCCCCATCTCTGGCCATAAAAGCATGACAATCTGATGATAAAGTTAATAGGACAGGAGGTAGAGGACTCTGGATGGCAGCGCGGACTCTTAACATTCGCAGGCAGAGGGATGTACACCGCCGCAGGGAGTCAGGGAACTGCATGTAGCTCAGTGCACATCCACTGTAATGTGGGGGTTTGCGGTCCGAAGATCTGCTGATGCAGCTCATGGTCCCCCGGAGCTGCAGCAGCAGAGCCGATCAACTCCCCCAGGTGGGACCCTGATGTCAATGTGGCCAGCCGGAAGCCACGCTGTCAGGTCCCGCAGTACAGGCCCCACTCCCTTTTGTAGCATCAGTGCCATGTCAGTTCTCTCTGCATGTTTCTTTCAGCAGCAGAGCCAGAGGGCCAATGGCCTGACTCTCTCAGCTGGTCTTATGACAATCTGTTGGTGCCTGGTGCGGGGGCAGCCATCATCTTGTTTTACTCTACCCCGGTGGTTGCCTCAGTGTGGGTCCTCCGTACCCCTGTTCAGAACCCAAATCGGCAGCAGCTGAAACCCATACATTCCCCCTTAATAAGGAGAGCCTGGGCAAGTTGATAGATTGCGCTGTCAGGCATGATAACGGCAAATTCTTGTGGGGTAGTGGGAGCTGACCTAGAACACTGCCGCCATCTTGTCTGCCCAAGCCACGTCCCATCAAGAGCATGTACATTTAATGCTAATAGTGGGCCTACAACACTGCTTGTGCCACCCACTAAGGTAGCCCTTTAAACATGTCTCAATCCTGCCATTTTGACCTGGCAAAATAAACCCTTTTCACTGAATACTGCTTACAGATGGCAGCATGCACACCTTGTTGTTTTCAATTGATTGCGTTTGCGTGTAGACTGGTAACGTGCCTCACCTCAAGGCATGTAGAAGAAATTCATGACGATAGGCAGCGTGAATAGCACAGCCAAAAATTACGAAACTTCTTTAACTTTCATCCAATTTTATTCAATTGATTCAACACATATTCCTTTTTTGTTCACGATAAGGTGGGTTAAAGTCCTGATTTTTTCAAATTATGCAATTATGCCCATCCGGGCCTTTTACTACATCACGTGGGTACATATATTTCATGATCAGCAACTAAAGTTTACATCGTATCCCAATGCATTTTGTGCCTTTTTATTGCCCTTTGTCAGGGGTAGCTGTCAAATTGAAATAAAGAACCACTGTTAATTAAACATTTTTGTGCCTGTGATGTTTTTACAAATATGTATATTTAAAATCAAACGTGAATAAATACATACATGAATAAATACATTAACTGATATCAGTTAATGTATTTATTCATGTTTGAGTGAACAAAAAAAGGAATATGTGTTGAATCAATTGAATAAAATTGGAGAAAAATAAACCTTTTTGCCAGGCCCAAACCTTCCTTTTTAATACATATGTCACCCCTAGGATAGCCAATGGACAGCCCAGAGGGCTGGGTGCAGTGCATTTAAAAAGTAGGACATGTCATTTTAAGTGCTATATATCCTGGTAGTCAAACACTCTCAAATGTGTTTTTCACTACTTCAAGGCCTACTTCTCCCATAGACTGACATTGTAGTTACCTTATTACATTTAATAAACTGTTAATTTCCAAACTGGTGCAGTTAACCAGTTTATGTATGGTGTCTGTAGAATTGCAATCAAACAGTCTTAACTTATGGTGACAATGAATTTTAAATTACAATTTTGAAAATGTCACTTTAAGAAAGTAAAAGGAACAAATGATGGATGGAATCCTGAACAATGCAAACATTCACCTCCAGTCGCAAAGATCTGGGTTTAATCCATTGTCTTTTGCTCACAATATTTCTCTACTGTAGATAATTTAATTAATCTCGATGGCATCAAGGGTTTTAAAAACCATATGGTACATGATGTACCACACCAGTCTCCAGATCTTTTGTGGTAGATTATGCCACAGCCTATAAATAGGAATGGACTCAAGGCTAGAGGGCAACTCACTATGAGGTTGTTTCAGCAATGGTGCAATAGTGAAGGCATTTTTAAGTCTCTGAAATGCCTTTTCTTGGTTATATCTCAAATTAAATAGGACCCCCTTCTGTGTAGGTCTTGATATACGCCTATCCATGTTCGAGAACTCTTGCACAAAATGCCTGTAAAAATTGGAAAATCCCAGAAACCTTTGAATCTCCTTCACTGATCCACGGGACCACCATGACTTTCTCCTGGGCCATATGAATTCCCTTCTGAGACTGCTCCTGTAGCCTCGAAGGTAATTTTTCAACTTTTGCAAACAGTGTGTCTGTGACCTGTCCAACACTTCTTTTACCTGTTTCCAATGTTCATCAAGGTACTTCAAAAATATTAAATGTCATCCAGATTTATCACAACATATATATCCAACACATCCTTGCAAAACCCTAAAATGCCATTGGGCAGAACAAACGCCTGAATAAATATTCCAAATGTCCATATTGGGGCATTAAAGGCCGTTTTGGACTCATCTTGAAGGAAGTGGCTCTTAGGGGCCACCTGGGTTATATACAACCTCCTGCTATGCCTTCCCAAGTAATGAAGAGTTGGTCAGACAGTAGAGAATACAAACAGGCTTTTATTAGCAATACTCTGCAGAGGAGCCTAATCTGACCTGCACCCTAAGATGTCTGCTGAGGGACTGACCCCCCCAACAGCCCACAACACATAATCATTCCTCCCAGAACCTCCAACCACACCCAAAGTGGAAATTTTCCGGCTCAGGCCGAATGTGAACAAAGCAGGCACAGAAGGATGGGCTACCACCTGCCAGATGGGTACATACTATCAGTATCTCAAGGTTGCTGTGCTGAGGCTTGGCGTCTCCTATTGTGGGAGCAAAGTTACACACAAGGATTGGAATGCTAGGGCAGAATGGCCTATTCATTAGTAAGTCAGAATCCAACCTTGAGCAGGGAAGGAAATAATAGCTGAAAACGGTGTTCTGCTGAGGCAAGCAATACGAACAATGAGGCCTAGTTCAGACACAGCCTAATGGGGATGGCGAAATACAAAATGGAGTCACACTTGCTAACTGAGGCTTGCGCATTACAAGGACAACTCATCATTTAGCAGCACACTGCTAACCTACTATGGCACGGAGTAAGTTTATAATAAGAATGGGGTTTTTCAAACCTAACAGACCCTCCTTTTAGCATGGGTGGCTAAAGGCTTTATTGGCTCTATCCGGCAGGGTCTTTACAATTCTAATCAGGAGGGGAAATCTCTATTCACATGATCAATATCTTAATACTCAGAAGTGTTCAAATGCTCGCTATTGAGCAGGGAAACTATAAGAGACATGTTGACCTAAAAAGTGTTTGCATCAATGCTCATCAACCCATCAATCTCTTTCTGAAGCATGATCTTAGCATTTGTATCGCATGGATATCCTTTTTCTTGGGAGTCGGTGAACTTAAATAGCAGGCAGAACGAGCTGGGAGACAGTGTATACATGGGCATATTATTTGCGTTAGCAACCCCTTTTGACTAAGGGCAGAAACCTACTTTCACGTTGTAACTGATGGAATGTATGATGCATAGATGAGACAACAAACCTTGGGGAAAAAGGAAAGAGAGGCAACATCTGTCAGACCATTTCCTCATAGGTAAACAATTGTGAAAGTAATGATTATAAAGTAAGATACAAGGCAAACTTGTTATCAAGCAAGCTATATGTCAGCAGGCTGCAAAGAGGTGTTCTTCTTCAATAATGGCAAGACCAAAAGCATACATGGTAATTGAGAGAGAAATGCAATGCAATAGAATTGCTGACCAAGGAACAGGGGGATTGGCAAAAGTCTTCTTTCCAGTGTCTTTCAGAGAGCCATCCCTGGTAGGCCTCTATTGTTCATCTGGCGTAGGCGCTGTTGAGCACCGGCGGTGGAGCTACTCATCTAGCTCTTTCCGGAAAAATCCTCTTTACTCAGGATAGGGCACCCTCTCTCCTTGGAGGACACCCTTAACTAATCCTGTCCAGTGTCCAGGCCAGTGCACCAATCTCTTTTTCTCTACTCTATCTCTGGCACCTTATACAGGGTACCTGCACCCTATTTTTCATCCATGAAGTCTATCCCTACTCATTCAACTTTCCCTCAGGTGCACTGTCCTTCCGTCGAATCGCAAATTATGCCTCAATACTCTGGGCACAGGGAGTCAACAGAGATCCTGATTATATAAATAACTGACAAATTAAGCATAATTTAGCATGTTTTCTCCAGCAAAACGTGTTGTTCCAAACAAGCTCTGGTAGAGCTATGTGCTCTTCAAACTGTTAACCACTAACATGTGTGGTGCTCAATTACCAGGGGAATACTGGCACCCTTCCGAGTATTGTGCATCATGTGCACCATACAGTACACGAAGTGGGCCATGCGTCATCGTAACCAGGGGAAAGACATAGGCATCCAGCAACATTCGTTTTCTTTTCTTTTTTCCTTCTGGCCTACCAATTCACCAGCTCTATTAAGGGCTGTTAGCTCAATTACACAGGCTAACTGATAAGAGACTTGTGATATCTCTGCAACTGTATATAGTGTTGCGGTAACATGAACAATAATAGAGTTGCCTCCTGGGAATTTAAACAGGAGCCATCAACCTATAGTTCCCCTTAAGTATCAGATTAGGGCACATCAGTCTAGTCTACCTGTCCTTTCATCTTCTTTTCAATTAAATTCCATCAATTTACAGAAAGGAGGGGCAGTAACATGGCTGACTTCAAGGTGACACACTCCTAATCATGGCAATTTTTCCGAACAGTACTTTTTTAATAGTCAGTTAGACATGCGATGGTTAGGTGCTGTGCCTCTATTTATTCAAGTGCAAAAACAACAATTGATGGACAGAATGCAGAACAATGTCATACATTCACCCCAGTACAGAGATCTGGGCCTAAATGCTGGACTGTTCCCATGAGGCACAGGGTCAGACTGATTTGCATATGACCATGTCTGAACTGGGGTGGCAGAGTGGGCTAAAGAACGGTGATGGATCAAACCCAGATCTGTTGACTGGGTGTGAGTGTTTGATTGGTTCTGATGCTCCGTCCATCACCACCCTCTTTTGTACTGCTTTGTTCGCCATAAGTTGGCAGGGTATGCTCAGACGTGAGTCCCTTGCTCACTTTGCCACTGGATTCAAGCAAGCCTGGCTGAAGACGGCTGAAATGCCAGAAACCGGTCCTAGGAAGCTTGTTTCCGGTCCAAGGAAGGCATGGCTTGGCAGTTCAGGCTGGACTGTTCCCATGAGGCACAGAGTCAGACTGATTTGCATATGGCCATGTCTGAACTGGGGTGGCAGAGTAGGCTAAAGAACGGTGATGGATCAAACTCAGATCTGTTGACTGGGTGTGAGTGTTTTCATTGGTTCTGATGCTCCGTCCATCACCACCCCCTTTTGTACCAGTTTGTTCACCATAAGTTGGCAGGGTATGCTCAGACGTGAGTCCCTTGCTCACTTTGCCACTGGATTCAAGCAAGCCTGGCTGAAGACGGCTGAAATGCCAGAAACCGGTCCTAGGAAGCTTGTTTCCGGTCCAGGGAAGGCATGGCTTGGCAGTTCGGGCTGGACTGTTCCCATGAGGCACAGGGTCAGACTGATTTGCATATGGCCATGTCTGAACTGGGGTGGCAGAGTGGGCTAAAGAACGGTGATGGATCAAGCCCAGATCTGTTGACTGGGTGTGAGTGTTTGATTGGTTCTAATGCTCCGTCCATCACCACCCCCTTTTGTAACGCTCTATTTATTCAAGGGCATGTTCACAGCATGGAGTACCATATGTGTGAAATTAGTAGCTTAAGCAAGTCCAACTGCTTGTCTTATGGAGACGGCCACTCAGGAGGGCTCTTGTAATAACGTCAAATACAGACAGCGCGTACGACAAACCATCTTGTGTACTTACAACACAAAACAGCACACAACTATATATTTGCTAAGCACAGAAGCCAAAGAAAAACGCAGTTTGTTAGTTGCCCAAATGACTTTTTCATGCACCTCATTTACTGTGTTAGTTCGCCAAGGAACTAATCTCCTATCCCCCTTCGACAGTATGTGACCTAAGCAGGTGACCTCCTGTGGACAATACTTACCCCTTTTAAAACACAGACTCCCTAGCCATTGAGAGCTAAACACAAGAACAATGTGCTAGAAATGGGGGTCTCTAGTTGGCAGAGGTAGGTACCTCTGTCCAAACAGGGACCCTTCCCTCCAGTCAGGGTAAGGGGAATACACACTTTAGATAAACCCTACTCACCCCCCTTAGTAGCTTGGCACGAGCAGACAACCTCATCCGAAAGGCAATGCACAAAGCATTTGTACCTACACTCACAGTAAGACAGTGAAGACACCACAAAAGGACACTATACCAAATGCACATCCTCTTCCTCTGTCACACTGAAACAAGACAATCAATCCACAAAAAGACAGAAACGCACAGAAAAGTTGGACAAGAAAAGATCTGCTTCCTAAAAGGGTTGTGTTCAAACACAGACTTTAAAAACCATACTTACTAAAATATGTATTATCAAATTCTGAGCTTGTTCCTATTTTCTATCTTATCCCTATGAAGGATATACTTGTAAAATGTTACAGAAAATGTTCCCATTCTGTCCTATCAGCAGGACTGCCCTTCAATAATGAAAAAGGATAATGGTATCTTTTCACCACCAGGACAGGCCACACACACCAGCACACATCAGCACATATCCCACTCCTCGTGCCCCACCTGGGAGGGGGGCTTGGGCCCACCATAGGGGTACCCTATGGACAAACTGCTAGTAGCTATTTGTTTACCAACCCTGGCACAATCAGTGCACTTCATGAGGGATCTACTAGTTAAACCAGTATGCCAATCGGGGAGAACCAAGCACAATATCAATTTACACAGAAAGCACTCGCACTGTGACACTGATCAGCAGTGGCAAAATACCCAAAGCATCTAAGCTAGCAAAAATTAAAACCAGCACAGCATCAAAACATAGGAGGTAGAAGCAAAAGGTCAGGGGAAATCACGCCAAGCATGCCATGTCTAACACCGTGCAACTGTACTGCCCCTACAACTTTGCTGTGTCTAAAACGATGAGCAAGTAACTACCTTGTATTTTTAAACTTTTTATAGATGCCCTGTCTTTCTGCATGGTCCTAAAAGGCACAGCAGAGCCTATATCTCTTACCAGTCAATGTTATTCCAGACAAAGACCTATCATATATATTCTATAAGTAATACTGCCAAAGAATGCGCTTTAGATCAGCACGGAAAAATATTGAGCAGCAGAAAAACCATAATAATAGCCAGAGCAGCAGACAACTGGAGGGCCACATTTTTTTCCCCTTTGAACTGCACACAGGTCAGTCACAAATTGTAAACACAATCGAAATAGTGGGACTATTACAATGTACCAGCCTTCTCCTCTCCAACACCTTTCTCAACCAAATCCGGAATCATACACATCAAGGCTCGTGAAATCTGTAGGAATCCCAGCTCTACATCGCCTGTTGCCCACAAAGTGGGTGGCACATCCACAAAACTCGGGGGGAAAACAAACACTACTCTCTACTTACATTAAGGCCCATCATCAGACATTCACCTGCCTGAGAGCAGTGATAATAGGATGCCAAAACCATCACATGCTCACCACAACTAGGCATTAACTGAAATGAAAAATTCACAATAAAAAAGTACCAATAATCAGAGCAAGAGAGCGCAAAACATGTGCCTCAACTAATGCGGTTGAAACACCCACCAATACACGCTTAGCACTGTACTATGTTAAATACATAACTAAAAGAGACAATATAGACCAATTACTTCCCAATATCTACAACCACGTCGCTATTGCAAAAAACACAATAAAAACGTATCTGCAAATAAACAATAAAATTCCTCTTTTAAGACCCAAATCCTGTTCACTAAAATCTAAATAACACCTTTACTCTTTCATCTTTCCCCTGACAGCAACAACCAGAACAGCCTGAACGTCACAGCAGGAATAAAAACAGCAGAAAGAAAAGAACAGCTGAATGTTTAAAGCAATAAAATCAGAGGGATATTTGCAAATTTACATTTCTAAAAACAATGCTACGGCTGTCTCCTGCTGGGCCCCTCTAAACTGTACATACTCATCTGTGCTTTACCTTTTCTAATGAACCTATTGTTGCTGCAACGTCCTCTAACACTTATTGTAATTTCTCCTTTTAAAACTCCAACAGCTTTGATATTGCGCCTTTATTTCTGCTTGTGAAACAACGCATTTTAAACCACTTTTCATTCACTGCAAACATGTTTTCTGAGCAAACCCTCTCTGTACCATCATATATATTTATATATTTTTTAAACTCTTTCTACTTCATTCCTTGTCCAGCACTATAGTTCCCTTCATCCTTCAGAATACCATCTATCAACTTTCTTTGAAAGCAAACCAATATTTACTGTACGTGCACCCTAATAAGATCAGCGAACATTAATCCAATAACCAACTGAGTCACAAAGAATCTCATGCCACCGGCTCCAGAACATTCTATCTCACAGTGTTGTGAAAAATCTAGATACACACTTTCACAAAACTCATGAACCAATTCTTTTAGCTCCTGTGTTCTTTTAATCTGTACCCAATTAACATCTTTTGCTGGCACTCCGCCCTTCAGGAAAGTCTGTCTCTGCGCTGTGCATCTCTGCCTGTCTGTGTCAGGAGCTGGGCATGGCCCCCACCTTCCTTTCTGGCTTCACAGAACTTTCTCTCCAGTGTCTAACTTCTCTTGTCAGCTGCTCTGAGTCTCCCAGCTCAATGAGGCCCCTCCTTGGGAATTCCTTCCTAATCTCACTGAAGGCCATAGCAAGCCTGCCACACACTGAATTCACAAGCTATGTTTTTCAACCTTGAAAATCCTTTTATTTAGCATAAAGACACACTGCCTGGAGTGCTTGAAACACTTTTTCCAAATTAAATACACGTTCTATTGTGGGCAAAACCAAATGAAACACACCCACTCAAATCAATCATAGGTTAACTTCTGAGCATTGCACCGAATTTCTACATGCCAATTTTCAGAATGCAGTTCGTATCTGAAGCTGGAAAGATCTAAGTACCGACACACTGCTCCCTTTTTCCCTTTCCAGAACTCCTGCCCCCCTTTCATGGAAAGACCAAACACATTCAGCGCTTCTGAATTACGAGCGTGTATTTCACCTCTTCTACTGCACCTTTAGAATGTGTGTATGTTCAGCATAAATATAGATTACCTTGAATCATCACAACACTGTTTTCAAGTTAAATGCTCATCCCTTCCTTACAATTTTCTCATGTTGTACTCTTCCTATGTCAAAACAAATGTACATTTGTGCTAGTATTTCTGATCAAACCAGATATATATATATTTTTTTATTATTCAAAATTTGAAGTGTTGTCAGGAGGCGCCAGCTAACTTCCTTCCAATGGGCATCTGCAGAGAAACAACAACAACAAGAAACCAAATTAAGCTAATTCCAGACATTTTCAAGAAGGGGCCACACTCATCATTTTGCCGTGCAAAGGAATTGCAAGGACTTTTCCCACAGACTGTCCTCAGACCATGTCAAATAAAAACCCCACACAACACAGCTTGCTGAGTCAAGGCATCCTTACCTTCACACGAAGAGCACATTCGCTACTCACTCAAACAAGCATTTCACAAGCAACACCACCGACGTCAGTCCACAAACCTCATAGCACCCAAACACAACAATCAAACCACAAGTCAGCGTGGAGACTGCATCAGAACAGGACAGTACAAAGACTGCACCAAGACAAGACAGTCCAAAGACTGAACCAAGACAAGAAAACTGGCTCTAGCTCCAGACCTTTTCAAGAGTAGACCAAATTTCCAGTCGGCCTGGTAGATTGTTCGCAAACAGTCATGGGCCTTTTCAAAAATAGGCTAAATTTCCAGTTGGCCTGGTAGACTGTTCACAAAAACTCTGTGTCTTTTAAAGGGTCTGCAAACCCACCAAGTTCAAACCAAATCAGCCCAAACACCGTACCAAGACACAGCCCGTCAGCTCGTGCCATTCAAGCACGGCAGTCCGAAAACTGCACCGAGACAGTCCGGAGACTGTACCAAGACACAGCCTGTAGGCTTGTGCTGTTTAAGAATGGCACCATTTTTCCAAGAATCAAATCACTCACCTGGTGCACTCAGGTTAAGCAAGGCTATTCACCACTTCCGACTCTTCGGACCAAACTGTCAAATCAAAGGTATCACCTTCTCAGGACCCCAGCCGGTGACCACTGGACGAGGAGTCACCCGATCAGACAGGCGGGGCAGCTGCGAGAACCTATCTTGATCGTGTGGGGTACCCCAATCCACCCGATCAGATGCAATCCCGACCCTGCAACCCGATTGCGGGTGAGTCGGGTCACCTTGCGGTGTCCCTGTTCGGGCGCCATCTGAAGGAAGTGACCCTTAGGGGCCACCCGAGTTATTTACAACCCCCTGCTATGCCTTCCCAAGTAATGAAGAGTCAGTCAGAATACAAACAGGCTTTTATCAGCAATACTCTGCAGAGTAGTCCAATCTGACCTGCACCATAAGATGTCTGCTGAGGGACTGACACCCCAACAGCCCACAACACATAATCATTCCTCCACAGTGGAAAATTACAGGCTCAGGCCAAACGTGAACAAAGCAGGCACAGAAGGATGGGCTACCACCTCCCTGTTGGGTACATACTATCAGTGTCTCAAGGTTGCCGTGCTGAGGCTCGGTGTCTCCTAACGTGGGAGCAAAGTTACACACAAAGATAGGAATGCGAGGGCAGAGTGGCCTATTCATTAGTTAGTCAGAATCCAACCTTGAGCAGGGAAGGAAATAATAGCTGAATACAGTGTTCTGCTGAGGCAAGCAACACGAATAATGAGGCCTAGTTCAGACAGAGCTTAATGGGGATTGCGAAATACAAAATGGAGTCACACTTGCTAACTGAGGCTTGCACATTACAAGGATAACTCAGTGGGTTACATAACGTGTACGCAAATGGAACTTCATTTAGCCGCACACTGCTAACCTACTATGGCACGGAATAAGTATATAATATGAATGGGGTTTTTCAAACCAAACAATCTCCCTGTCGTATTCTCACCAAATTGCATGCAGCCCTTAAATCCAATTTTGGACAATATGGACAGATAATCAGTAGATAACCATACGTTCTCATCTGTGTTAAACGGAGGTCCTGCACTATATTTCCTGTCTACAAACCTCTTATATTGAGTTTGTGCCCTTCTTTAATGGATCAACATTGAATCTTGGATCTTACATATGTCTTTGAGTAGAATTTGTACAGAAGGGACTGTGTAGGAGGAAAAGGCAGGAGGCCGGGTGTGGGAATGGAACCCTATAGAATGGAAAAACTGAGGGCCTCATTTCTGAGGTTTTACCACAGGCCAGCTCCACAGGCCTTCCTGCTTCACTGCCCTACGGTAAAAGAAAAGGGCAGGAATGTGCCGTTAATATCAGATAGTGTGCATTACCCACACTACTCCAGAATCCGTTCAGGGCTGGTGATTCGAAAAACATGTAAATGTCATCTCGTACCGTCTATCTGCATTTTATGCATTTTTAGCACCATGTCTTCCTTAAACTCCAACATCTTAGCTGGAGTCCAAAACCATCTATGGATGGTGTAAAGATGATTTCGTCTAAGTATAACAGGCTTCACAACACCATAAAGCAAACTCAAAAAGTCTTGCCCCTCACTTTCTGGAGAAATGTGCACAATTCTTGTTACGATTCCTTAATTTATACACAATGCATTAAATCACATTATGGGTAGATACACACAGATTTTTCTAATACACGTTGGGCATCAGAACATTCTGGTTCATTCAGATCTTTACAATCTGACTTACTTGGCACACGTCACTTAAGTTCTAATGTGAATACCGCAAGCTTAGTCATCATTGTAACAGTGGGTGCAATTGGATTTACTTATACCACGTTTAACGACAGTGAGAGAGTGCTGATTGCATATAAATCGCATTTATATTCCAGTGCCGAAATGCGTTGTGCATCCACTGAAAAAATACTGACTACTGTGCAGATGGCTTTTCTTAAAGAGCGGCCACTTGCACAAGACAAATGCATTATTTTTATCACTCCTGTGCCAGCCTTAGAGGCTGTCACAAAGGCTAGCGTTCCAAAGTGAAGCCCTCCATCCTGGATGGATATAGTGGGAAACATCCTTAACAGCTGTTGGTATAGACTTTGTCTTTCACCCGTCTTGACAGACACAAGAATTTCTACAATGTGAGCATGACTATCCCATGCCCAGCACAGTTTTTCCTCTTGAACAATATAAATATATAATTTATACTAATGCTTCAGTTCAACCTGCTATAGGGACCAAGCACCAATATTCAGTGGTATACACCACTGTTGTTGGTGTAATGTTGGACAGTAAATTCCAATCTAAAAACACGCACTCAATCCTTTGGGGACTGTACTGCGCAGTTGACTGAACTGAAAGCTTTGCTTATGGCACTAGAGTATAAGGATCCTGAATTCCCCACAATTATTGTATGTGATTCATATTGCTGTGTCCAGTCTTATAATGATAACTGACATTATTGGTGCCAAAATAGATTCAAATATTTAAAAGTTGATACAAAAATAATCATAAAATGTTTTTAGGTGAACCTAAAAGATAGGTTGCCACTGACTCACGTTTTTCCTATGCTGAATCATCAATGTGTGGGAGCACACACTGTAGAGAATTTTCTGGCTGATGAAGTGGTCAAATTTGCAGTTGCGACTGCAACTGTTGCTACAATTACTCGGTCAAAAAAAATAATAGATAGTGATATCTTGGCTGCTGTTAATGCTGACAAAGATGGCAATCCTTTAACTAAAGGTTTTCCATCTAAATATACATACCACTTAAGCGAACAAAAGATTGCCTTTGTAATGATTCCGGGGGTTGGTGATTGTTTGATTCCCAACCAAGACCGCAGACTAGCTTTAGTGATAGATGCACATGTAGGTGTCACTTCTGCACATGTAGGTAGTGGCCACAATTTTGTTGTTACAGCAACGTTATTGATGGCAAGGCTTATATCAAGAAGGCAAAAAATATGTCCTTTGTTAAGAAATTTGTCAACAAATGAAAGCTTCCACCGTGGTTCATCCACCACAGACCACCTTCTGATTTCTATCAAACCTTTAGATTGCATATATTTGGACCACTGTGGTCCTCTGATTTCTGATCCTGCGTTTAAATTTATCTTAATTGCAGTTGATTCTTGCTCCAGGTTCATCTGGGTTTGGCCACAGTGTTTGTCTGACACTCCCACTGTTATTAAAGACATGCAAGTCTTTATTGAAACATATGTATGCTGTACACTCTACTAGGACCAGGGCCTGGCTCTCGCCTCAAAAGTGTATTGGGCTACTAGGGCTTCACTGGGTTTACAGCTGCATTATTCCTATCCAGAGGATGAACCATAACTTAAAACAGTCCTTAACAATTAGAGTTTTAGGCACAGGGCATAGTTGGATCTACCACCTATATGGGGTACAATGAGCACTTAATAATCTCCCTAAATGATCTCTGGGTGATTGGACCACTTGCACGTTTCAGACCTTGACGGTCCAGACATTGTGGCAGCAGCGACGCACTTTTACATAGACGTTTGTTTTGCTGTCTTACAGGATTTACAAACCTGGGACACCCAATCTAACAAACTACTGAAGACGTCTGTAGAAATTAAGGAGAGACCAGAACCTTCCAGCTGAATTCCACTGGTTGGAGATCTCGTGTGGGAGAAGATGGCAGTGTAGCAGGAGTTTTTCCCATTATACCAAGCACTGGAGCCAGTACTTGGCGTACAAAGTACAAAAACTATAATCCTGCCACCACTTCCTCGTTCCAATGACAATTGTTTTGTCTCCATTGATCACATCAAGTTACATCATATGACTAATTCTAAGCAGTAGACCATCAGGTGTCCTTGACAGTTCCCCAAAGCTTCTAGCTACCATACAGGAAATTCCTTTGCAGCTGGTGAGCACCACCAAAGCTGTTCCTCCTGGGCTGGGGGCAAGGGGGGCTGAGCATGTACTTCAGTTGATTCCATATGCCTATTCAACTTCCAGCCACACGACTGACTTGAGTACTGTACTCACTACTGTGTCTGCTGCAGCTGAAACCGTTCCTATTGATCCACTTTTTTTGGATATTTCTAGTCCTGTTACTGTACATTTTTACGATGAACGGCTTCTGGTTATAATGTTGGTCGAGGTGATTTTTCGAAGGACTCTTTTGATGATTCTTCAGATTTAGACACTCCTCCTACATGGATCTGTGTGTTCTTTTTTTGGCTGAAATGTACTTCTTTGGTCCGTCCTTTGATATGTTTGGATAACACTTTCCTTAGTTTTTCTATTCTTGTGGATTGGATTTGTAATTGATTTCTTCTTGCTGAATAATGACCATTATCTTACAAAACATTTTGCTACAGAACTGGTCAATGAGGTGTTGACCCTTTACTCATCTTCATAAAAGCTAAAAAGAAACTTGTCCCTCATGAACATTTAAGCTGTTCCAGTAACTGATAGAATTGTTTGGGCTAAAGTACATAACAATATTTTCGGCCCTACGGAAATTCTGCAGCTACCTTATATGTTTAGGATTTTCAACGGGTAATTGATCGTGTATTACATTCTGATGATTGGATGCTGAGACTGTAAATTCCATGCTCTCTGATCTGAAATATATATATATTTTTTTGTTATTTTATTTATTCCGTCCGGTCAACAGTACAGGTTATACATACCATGCTGCCATTTGTTACTATTCATACATCAGAACAAATGAAAAACAGTCAATGCTTGTTGATAATACATTTTTCAAAGTTATACAATCCAGGCTGCCCACAGATTTCTCATCCCTTCATTATGCGGCATCAATACTCACGACATCATAAGTTAACAGCACATTGTTTGGCAATAAGAAATTTCAGTATTTGACACATGGAATTTAAACAGAAGACACAACATTTCCATCTCGATAACAAAAAGAAGGAAAAGCTACACCAGAGTTTCATCCATGTCTGTACAGTGCCATCTATTTATATACATCATTTATTCACCTGCATGGTCAGAAGATATTGTTTCAGTGGTTCCCAAAAATCTCGGGGTCTCGACAAGAGAGGCAATTCCTCCGAATACATCTCCATGGTTTCCCTGCAATATGACATGTCCGTAAGCCAGTCCTTGAATCCGTTTACTGCCCCACCTAATAGCTACCCGTCATTTCGCTAGTAATAGTGCTACCACCAAGAATTTTCGCCTCCTCACAGGTATCAATTTATATATCCCCAATAAAAGGTTTTTTCTTTTCCTGTTGTGTTGTGTTTCTCCTTGTCTCTGCGCCGGGACGCTCCTTGGCTGGAGTAGCTGTGTGCATAATAAATCAACATAACATAACATAACATAACATAAACATACCAGAGGCGTGTTCGGAACCTGCTCCGCTAGCATTGCGGTTATAGCCCCCATAACTTCCCGCCAGTAATCATGTATCGTGGGTCATGCCCACACCAGATGCAGGAAGTCAGCTTTCATTGCATTGCACCTTTGGCACCTGTCATGTTGTCTTAGGCCATATCTGTAAAGTTGAGTCGGTGTGTAATAAAATTGATGAAGAAATTTAAAGTGTATTATCCTTAGATTATTATTATTATTATTATTAATGAGTTTTATAACGCGCCTGGTTAGCCTTGGGCATTCCCGCGCTCATCCAGAAAGAGACACCATAACATGAGGCACCGGAAATTAGGCAGGAAACAGGTCAGTTTTTAACAGCTTACGGAAGCGTAAGAAACTTGATTCCAGGCGTAAGTACAGTGGAAGGGAGTTCCACAGAATGGCCACATTGATGGAGAATCTTCTGCCCCCAGTTCTTACCTTCCTTACTCTCATGACCTGCAGCAGATGTTGATGGTCCGAACGGAGGGAACGAGAGGCCTTATAAGGTTGCACCATATCCCGTAGGATAGGAGGGCCTTTCCCCTGCAAGATTTTATGGGCCATGCAGAGTGCCTTAAATTTCACCCTCTCCCTAACGGGAAGCCAGTGCAGCGCCTTCAGCGCAGGTCGAGCAGACTGACGCCTGGGGAGATCCATCAGGAGCCTGGCGGCCGCATTCTGCACTTGCTGTAATTTATTTAAGGTGGACTCTGGGGCCCCCAGAAACAGCACATTACTAAAATCCAGCCGGGAGATGATAAGCCCCTGAATAAGTAACCTCCTAGAGACCGCTGGGAGAAGAGGTAAAATCTTCCGGGCTGAGCGGAGCAGACCAAAACACACGCCTGCGGTCTTTTCACACCCCCAAACTCTTGATCTCCTGTTTGGGGGTGGGAGCCGCTCCCAGGCAACTCGGCCAGCTGCTCGGAGACAAGGTAGGAGGGGAATTCCCCAATATCATCAATTCCGTTTTGGAGCCGTTGAGCTTGAGTGCTGAGCTACACATCCACGTGAAGATCTTATCCAGACACGTATGCAGCTGATCGGGATGGTAAGATGACTGGGGGAGGCCTACCACCAGCTGGGTATCATCAGCATAGCTGATAATCTTGATACCCAGGGGCAGTATCTCATTCTCCAGGGGGGCCATATAAATGTTAAATAAATAGATGACAGTTCGACGTCAATAGTTGTAGTTGTGTGCAGCTATATTCCCAGTCCTGCTCCTCTATCTTGTCTCTGAGCAGCGTTTCCCACTTTACTAGAGATCTAGTGGCTACCTCTCTGTGTTCTGATTGTGCCGTATTGTATAGGCGAGTGACTAACTTCTGCCTGGTTGGTGCTACGAGTAAGGCTTGTAATGCCTTTAGCGTTGGCGGCTCTTCCGGGTAAGTATTGTAGAGCTCTCTGATCGCTGCTTGCAATCGCATATGTGTAAAAACCTTCATTGGTGTGTTATGTATGCTTAGTGACGGATCATTTCTTTGTATAAATCTACCGTTGGGGAAAACATCTTTCATAGTGCAGATTTTAATTTCTTCTAGCAGGGACAGCATCTTCTTCTTTTGCGTTACTGATAATTTGGGATGGTTGGCAAGCGGGAGCGCTGGAGCGTAGACCGGCAGTTTATTTGCCCTATGCGCCAGTGCATGCCATGCGTTCGAGGTGCAGAGCACAGGTTGTATCGCATCCCTATGTGTGTAGGGCCTCGGGTTTGATATGAAAGTCATCAGTGGAGTGGGTTGTATACTGTCTGTCTCCACTGCCATGTGTGCGATAAATCCATGCTTTTGAGTCCAGTAGTGGGCGTGCTGCGCCTGCGCGCAGTAGTAATACAACTGCAAATCTGGTGCTCCGAAACCACCCACATGGCATGGCTTCGTCAGTCCAGTCCAGCTGACCCTAGCTTGTTTACCCGCCCACGTCAGTTCCTGCATTGCAGACCGCAATTTTACAAAGAAGGCCCGTGCCAGCCAGATTGGGATGTTAATGAAGAGGTATAAGAATCTAGGCAATACAATCATCTTCTGCAATGCTATCCTATCTGCTAGTGATAGAGGCAGCTATATCCACCTGGCGACTTGTTCCTCCAGTTTGATCATTGCCCTGCCATAGTTTTCCCTTATGACAAGGTATGGGTCTCTATGAATCCATATCCCCAGGTATTGCACTGGGTCCGTTTGCCATTTCAAGGGGTAGTCTAACACTGGTTGGGTCGTCGCTTATGTCAGCGGGATAACCACCGATTTATCCCAATTAATTCTTAATCTTGCATACCGTTCAAAACAAATGTACTCTCTGATTAGGTTGTTTAAATGTGTATTAGGGTGTCGTGTAAAAAGTACCATATCGTCTGCGTATAATGATATGTTGAGAGGGCGTAGACTAAAGTGTAAAGCTGCCTCCCGATGGGTTTGGCGAATCCTGCTGGCGAGAGGTTCCAGAATCAAGGTAAATAAAATCGGTGACAGCGGGCAGCCCTGTCTCGTCCCCCTTTTTACCTCTATAGGGTCAGATATTTGTCCATTCAGCCTGACCCTAGCTATTGGGGCCTGATATAACACCTCTATCCATTTCACAAAGCATTCCGGAAACCCATTCTCCACAGCACCACAAACATAAATGGCCACTCCACTGAATCAAAAGTTGTCACAGCATCCAGCAGGGCCACCGCTGCTGGCAATTCTGGGTCCAAGTGGTGGTATAGCGCGAAAATGGTGCGTATGTTCTGTGCAATGGATCGTGTGGGAACAAAGCCTGTCTGATCGGGTAATACCAACTTCTCCTGCAATAGCTGTATCCTAGTGCAATAACTTTCGCCAGAATCTTTGCATCTATATTTATTAATGACAGGGGGCGATACGAGTCGCATCATGATAAGTCTTTATCTGGTTTACGGAGCGTCACTAGGAGAGCTTCTCTCAGTGAGGTGGGGAGTTTACCTGCTTCATATGCTTCCTCATACACTTCAGCTAACTGAGGAATCAGCAGGTCTTTGTATGTTTTGTAAAATTCCCCGGGTAGTCCATCCAACCCAGGGGCCTTGTTATTTGGTAGGGTGTTAATTGCATCCGTAGTTCATCCTTGGTGATGTGGTGACTTAAGAATTTACGGTGGTTATCAGAGAGCCATGCTAAAGCTACGTCTTGGAGATAAGTGTTTATATCCACTGTCGTGGTGTTGGTTTTTGTGTTATAAAGCTGTGTGTAATATTTCTGGAAACAGTTGGATATGGACTGAGTGTCGTATAGCATTTGACCCTCTTCATCCCGTATCTGTGTTATATAAGAAGTCGCGTATGATGGTTTAATCTTGCTCGACAATGCGCGTCCCGGCCTGCCACCCTCCCCATAGTTTCGTGCTGTGTACCTCTTTGATTTGTATTTTACCTCATCTGCAGCGTATTTCTGGTAATCGTCCATATTTTCCCTTATTCTCGCCAGTGCAGTCGGATCTCGCTTCCGCGTATGTTCCGCCTCGATTGTACCTATGTCCCTTTCTATTTTAGCCAGTTGCTGTTGGATATCCTTCAATATCCCAGCATGTTTATTGATACAGTATACCTGTATTTTTACCTTGAATGCTTGCCACAGAGTCCCCGCACTCGCTACAGAGCCTGTGTTCAATTCGAAGTAGTCTGTGATTGTTCGCCGAAGCTCACTGTTGAAAACTTGATCTAACAAAGCGCTACCCTGTAGTCTCCACGAGAATTGCCTGGGTATGTGGGTGGGGATGTCTAATATAAGGCTAACCGGGGAATGGTCCGATAGCGTCTTGGATAAATGTTGGACCGCGCGCGTCCATGTACATGCTTCCGCCGTAAGCAGCCAGTAGTCTATCCTCGACGATGTGTTATGTGTCGTAGATGTGCATGTCCCTTGCCTCCAGCCTGCGTGTCTCAGTCTCCATATGTCGGACATTCCCCAAGTTGTCATACCGTCTTTAAGGGCTCTAGCTGCTCGCCTACCATACCTCTCATTCCCCGTGGACCTATCTAGTGCCGGATCCAGACAAGTATTAAAGTCTCCCCCCATATTATTGGGGCACTAGGAAAAACCCCCAATGTGGTATATATGTCCGCCTAAAAACCGGGGTCATCGATATTGGGGCCTTATGAGGTTATGATGGTCAACACAGTGCCTCCAAAGTTACCCTGCACCATAACATATCGGCCTTGATCATCCCCAAATGCATGGAGCAGTTGAAATGGGATGTTCCATCTTATTAGTAGCATAACCCCCCTAGCATACGTAGAATATGACGATGCTATGCGGTGCTACGCCCACCTAGTGCCCACTCGCGTTTCTGTAGCCGATGTTAAGTGTGTTTCCTGTATTCATGCCACGTCAATACCATGCCTGTCAAGATATGCCAAAACCTTCCGTATTTTTTGTGGGTTCTGAAATCCGCAGACATTCCACGTCAATAACGTCAGCATCCTAGTGTTCGTTCTGGTGTCAGCCAGGGGCATTTAGAATACTGTGGCCTTGTTGTGTGTTTCGCATGGTGTATCTGTGAGGTGGCAGTTGCGTCAGCAGCTCCCGTCTGTCGATCAGTCCTTTTTTATTTTCTCCCCCCCCGCCCCCACCCACTCCGCCCTGACCCCAACAGCGGAGACATTCCCAACTTGAATAATCATTGAAAAAAAACAACCTGAAAAGTGAAAGAAAAAAGGAACCCTTACAATGAACTAGTGTGGTGTACACTTGAGGGCCAGAGCTGCCTGCCCGTTTCCTGTGGGAGCCCTCACATGGGCATATGCCCTGCAGCAATTTATACCTCAAACCCAAACATAACATGTTGTGTCAATATGGGAGCACCTGGCAAGTCCGCAAACAGTCTGCAACACCTCCAAGATTGTGCACAATCCTGCAGTGAAAAGAAAAGAAAAAAAATGTGGAAATGTTCAACTTATCTGTATTGGTCACTGGGTTCTCTGGTCTGTTTCTAGCTCCCCCTTGTTAACTTTTCATTCCATCGGGTCGCCGGAGTCATCTATAGCTAACCCGCTGCACCTGGTCAATGTCCCGTAGCCAATCATCAACTTGGATATGATTTACATTCGTTTCCCAAGACTGTATTCATGATGCGGCTACACCGTGTTCTACTAGGCCATGTCGGATCTATCATACGTGCAGTGGTGGTCTCCCCCTTTTTTTTTTCCCCTACTATGCCTTGTCATTCGACATCCGATGTAGTATGCTGGTCTTCTTGGTCTCCCCGCGGGGATCTACATCTTGGTTTTGGATGTTCTCTCTGTTGTATGAATTTGAGCCCTTCTTCGCTTTCCCGTCATCTGTGACCAGCATTGCATATGGAATATTGATACAGCATTGCATATGGAATATTCAGTTCCCTCAGTTTCTGTTTCACCTGGGTAAATTTCTTTCTGGCTTCCTGCACTGAGATCGTGAAGTCGGGGTAGATGGAGATATCCATGCCCTCATGCGTCAGCTTCCCCAATTCTCTAGCCTTCCGGAGTGCAGCGTCTCGATCTCTATAGTTCAGAATGCGCGCTATAATCGGCTTTGGCGAGGTGCCGATCGGCGGTCTTGGCGCCAGGGATCTGTGCGCGCGCTCCACGATGAATATTTCGGAGAATGTGTCCCGGCCAAGCATTGTGATTAGCAACTGCTCCACATATCTCTCCATTGGGCCTGTGTTTGTTGTTTCTGCTATGCCCGTCAATCGGATGTTATTTCTGCGGGACCTTGCTTCCAAATCTTCTGCCTTCGCTGAGATAGCTGCCAGTTGCTTGTCCATCCTCGTCTGCTTCGTGTCCATCTGCACGTGAGCATCATCCGTCGCTCAGCCGTGTCTAGCCGCTCCGTATGCTTGTCCAGGCGCTCGGACATCCTATTGACGCGATATGTGAGAGCATCAATTTTCCCATCTATATTGGTGAGAGCAGCCGTAATGGTGGTGAACATGGCCTGAACTTCGACATTCGTTACTCCGCTAGCAGCTCCCTCTTCTTCTTGTTGCTGCGCTGGTTCTTCAATCCCCCGATCCATTTGTTTTTTGGAGTGCTCGAATGTGAGCCTTGGCTGGGTCCTGTTGGTCTTGCCCATCCTCCCAGCTTCTTGCCTGACCCTATACCCTCGGTCTCGCAAATTGAAGGTTTCAGGGGAGGTGACCACCACAGGCACCGATATGCAGTTGCTGCTATTTTTTCAAGTGAGTGTCACTACGATTGCGTGGCTCGGGGGTAGCAGCGCAGGTCACATCAAAACCCAGGCAGAAGTAATGGCAGTCTTATGGGGCAGATGTGCACACAAGCAATCAGCAGGTAGGTTGTTTCAAACACGGCGTCCCCACAAATCTTCACTGTCACCGCTTTCCTCCCGTTGCCAGACCAATCTATGTTCAGGTAATCAAAATTAAGTCCATGCCAAGCAATGCCACACCTGCGCCCCAGTATGCCCAGCTCCCATTCACGGGCAGCCTGATGCCAAATCAAAGAAATGTTGTCTACGCCTCCTGGTGCACACAGTGTTATATACTGCATGGGGGTCCGCCCCCCGTCCCACTGTGAGATGTAGCCGTTAAAATAAAAATTCCCACAGTTGTGTTGCTGTATGGCAATGCTGACCTCCAATGTTCCCAATGGAACTCCTGGACAACTTATTTGTTAGGCGAGGCTAGAGACCTTAACACAGATCCAGCAGATGGCACCCCTACTCTCAGCCCCCATCTGCACACCAACTTGTGAGTTTGAGACGTTTGGGACAGTTTAAAGGTCCATGCTGGTGGGCGCCTTCTCCCCCGGGGTGCTGCACTCACCTCCTGGCACCGCTCAGAAAATCACCGTGTGCTAGTGCCTCTCGCCGTCGGCCTCCCCGCCAGTGCTGTATGTTGCGCACCGCTCCCGCCGGCCCACCTCCTTCAAGAACGCAGTTGCCGGCGGCCGCGTTGGTCAGACCGCTACCGGCAGGCGGTCCTCAGAGTGCGCCGCAGGAGGAGCGGCAGTTTGTTTCATCGCTCCCCGCTCCCCGCATCCCGATTTACCACCACCTTGCCGCTTCTGCCCTCCGGGGGCGTCCGCTGCTTCTTCCGGCGCCACCGGTCCTGAACAGTAGACGAGGCCGCAGTGTGTGCCTTACATCTCCGCGTCTCAGGTTACTTTAGAGCGCTGCCGCAGTTCCGGTTTCACCTCATAAGGTCCTAGTGATGAACTTCACTTTCTTGGGTCGTAAATGCTCAAAAAACATCCGTATTCTGATCCTGGAGGGCACCGGCCAGCTCACGATCCCCAGACGCCTCTTCTTTGCGCAATTTAGGTTTGATATATATGATAATTGTAGGATTTTTTTCGGGCTGCAGCATGGAGCTCACTTAGAAAGCAGCCATCTCGCTGCGCAGCAAGCTCCGCCCCCTGAGCTGAAATATTACACCGTTTTGAATCAGAGGATCTATACCTTAATTCTGCTAATGTTCTGTTACCATCATTATGTACCTCACTATATACATTGAGCTAGTGTTCAATGCATACTTTTTAACTACACACAATGGGAACATTGTCCCACTCCCCCACAAGAGAGCTCGAAAACATATTGGATAAATCTACATATTTTTCTGGATATAAGACATCAGACCCAACATCGATTATTTCAAACTAGTCCCAAACTACAAAAGAAATATGCTCATACAAACTATACTAATATATACAGATTAGTATGTCACACAATTAGCTGTAAAAGGCTATGATTATTGGAAAGATACAATTGCCATGATATCAGTTTGGTGTACGAAACCTCGGCAAATACACAGAACGGAAACCTTATTCTGAGCCTGCTTAATTCCACACAAATGATTTTTCTGAATTACACCGTTAAGCAATATTAGGATTGTCTAAAATTAAAGACATGAATACCCCAAATATTCCTTCTATTGGCCGCAATGAAAACTGGCAACATGTGACATATGACACTGAAGAACAGCTCAATTGTATATTGCAGGATGGTGCATTCAATTCCACACTTTCAGGTCCTCACAGGTGGTTACTGTGGCCAGTGGACGCAAAATGTTATGCTTGTTTTCTTAATTCCACACCGGGTTTAAGGCAACAAGACCCAACCCCCACTATTCCCACTCCCAACATTCAGGTATTGTTACCACCTATTCAATGGGGAAACTTTGTCAACAATGGTTGGAACATTCTACATAGTCTGCAGGTAAACAACAACTTCCTCTCATGACGGAAGACATGGACCGATCTGACTTTCTATTAGGCTCTAAGTCTCTACGTTCCAAGAGATTTATTTATGCCACATATAATGAAATTGAAAGTGCTTGCTTTTGTTGATAATAGTATCAATACACTGTCTTCTTGCACTTATAATTTACATAACATTGTGTCATATACTATAGATATCATGTAAAGTTACATGTCTCTACTGTATCATGGGCAAAGTCAGATTAGACCTAGCATGCAGTTTAGCTGGACACTTCAACCCCCTTAAGAATAGTCATGTACCTTGATGTTACCCTATTTTGAGCCAGCCATTCTTGCCTTTCAACCTGACACGTAAAGAACAGCTCATGACAAAGAAAGATGCCACATACACCATATTACATCTAGAGAAGTTAGAACAGTTCCCATTCACAAAAGCAAAAGGATCCTCCGCTGTTTGATTAATATACAGTGTAATATCTTTGAGATTTTAAACATTTCAGTTCACAGCATGCATGAAACATTTTCCTGTCGGTATATATGAACCCCTAGCAGGCAGCTTCATTCATGAATTATGGTCACTCCCGTTTTCCTATTGTTGAGAACAAGCCAATAAAGAAGTATTCCTTACAGGAAAGTAATGTGACCCTTCTTTTGGACATTCATTCGTTTGCAAACATGTTGCCATTCACAGCGCATGTAATGTTTCAGTCCCGGATTTGGCCTGCTATCTTCAATACTCCCCCTTATTAAAGTCCTTTCAAATGGAAGCTATTTAATGTTAAGTGATCAGGATTGTTGTGGAATGAGAGTGGCGATCCCATACATTTCATCGGTCTCCCAGATTGTGTCCTGCTGTAATAACGTGCTCTTCCCTCCCTCTCAAGGGGGTATGGATAGCTTGTTGTGGCCTTCAGTTCCAACTTTGAAGGCAGCCCTTAACAATGTAAGTGGACACAAAGGACTATTGTTTCAAAAAGATGTAGCATTAACATCTGCTCAAGAAACTTTTAAATTACAAGTTGGAAGGACATCCAGTGAAAATGTTTAACACCTAACTCTCACTACATTTTGACGAGTTAGTCCACGAAATATTTAATGCGTCCAATACTACCAGAATAGCTACTTTTTTAACGTTATTGGGACTGGCTTAGTCAGTTAATTTCAAAAGATTTTGGGAGTAGTACCAGCTTTTATTCATTCCATATTTTCCATTGCGTTTGAGGGCATTTATTTGGTGTTATTCCTCATTTGCGTGATTGTGGTTCTATTTTTGCTTTACCACAAAGGATGCCCCTTTTTTAAAGCCCTCTGGAACTACCACCGCTCCAGCTGTGCTGTGAGCGCATGCTTGATAATTCGGAATCTTCCTGCTCTAGGAGCTTGAACTCGATCGGTCTTTGTCATTCCTACCTGCCTGGTTCCCCTGCGTACAAACCGTTTTTCATTGCCTCTGGTGCCCCTTTGAATTGGCACTGAATATTTGCCTGGCTCTGCGGATGCCAGTTCCTGTGAACATGAATCTGTTGATGAGCCCTTTATCGATCCATTTTCAGAGTTGTATTTTGGCTTGCAGCTTCTTCTGAATGCGAGGTGAAAGCCACTCCCTCCATTAGAGATGGGTGATTTAGCACATGGATCACTAAATGCTGGCTCTAATACACAGATGAGGGTTACGTGACAACTTCCTCAGCATCGGCTGATATGGAAGATCATTTCTGTTCTTTGGAGTTTGTGAATTGGGCTATTTCAGAGTCATTGTCTGCGGAGACGGAATCCATTCTGGATTCATTGGCGTTCATACTTGCAGAAGACATAATTGGTGCCTCTGGTTCACCAATTTGGCTAAGGTTTAAAATAGTCATGTTATTTCTTTTACTATGATTATATATTTTTGTATAATATGCTTATTAGCAAGGCACTGATTTTGCTTAGCTTGTATTTTTGTTTTTTATTTTCTAGTTAGTTGCTATGTTACTGTTCCGACCAGTCAGGGGGAGTAGCAAGTTCCATTTAGGGCCCACTTAGTTATCCCTTATTATAGACTAACTGCACATTGTAGGCCATTTTGCTTTGCACACATTACAAAATAACACGTCTGTTTTTGTGCCAAAACATTATTTTAGAAACACTGTCCACAAGATTTTATTATTTAGTAGTTCTTCCTGGGATTCGGTCTGAATATTTCGTACAAGGTCAAACAACATTGTGCTCTTTTTCTCTGTGGTCGGTCAGCAACATATTATAAGATTTAGACACAACATAGAGATCCACTTGCTGTTTTCCAGTATGGCACCTCTCATCATATAAACTGAGACTTGCCTTTTTTTAAATGGAGAGCAGGATTTCTAGCAGAGGGAAAGGTCCTGAAAAAAGCGCACCAGCTTTGCGCAACCTGAGATGCAGACCAGATAACTACGGATGACAGGTATGGGGTCCCATACTAATCCCAGAGATCACCGACATATCACTGTGCTCACGTAGTGACGGTAGGCTTAGCATCTATACCATTCACCATGATAGGGCTTTTCATTTTATACAGTTTGCTCCTAATGCTAATTACTTTGCTCTGTTGTATATGTTTCCTAATTGCAGCACAGTTTCTTCATGATAGAGCACAATAGTTTTAATAAATATTGTAAACTTTACTCATGTCTCTCTTTTGTTTATTGTGGACATACATGAGTGAGAAAACTAAAGGTGATGATCAGTTTCCACGGTTCCCTTGGGGATGAGAATGTTGTGTAGTAGATTGTCAGTTTACCTTTTCCCCTGGAAAGGTTAGGAGGGCAGGTAAGGCACTATGAGCTAGTGGTATTTAGGCCTCAAAGTACAGACATGGTATGGTGACTCAGTCCCTACATACTGACGTCTTGTGATCCCAGGCATAGTTCTGTTTCCAAGCTGAATCCCTGCTACATGTCCAAAGGCCCTCAAAAACAACATCAGTAACAAAGTGGAGGAGGAAGACAAAATGCTTGGGGAAAGTCCACCCTAAGGCTGGCAGGTCTAACATCTAGTTTTCACTTAGTGCAATCCACTCTTCTTTGTTGAGAGTTTGTTTGGTTATTTTAGGGATTGCAAAATGCTTTGCACATTATCACATGTCTTTCCGTTAGAAAAAAGATTGATGGAGGACAGAAGGTTGGTGTTAATTCTTCTCCTTGATGTGATGAAGCATCCACTTTTTTGTGCATGTTACAAGGCCTATATGTGATTTCATAGTGAAATGTGGATAAAAGTATAGACCATCAAGCATGAATTGTATTCATGCACTTCATTCATTTTAAATAGCCTTAATTTTTATGATCAGTCCAGATCGTAGTCAGTTGCTGATCCTCTTGCAAATTGGGTCACCTATTGGCCAAAGCATGTTAAACATCTTAAATAGCCAAAATATCTCTATTATAGACAGTGTAATTAATCTCTGTGGCATTGAGGGCTTGAGAAACATATGCTACAGGATGTACCACACCAGTCTCCAGATCTTTTTGTAATAGAATTGCTCCAATAGCTTACAATGAGGTATTGAGTTACAAGCTAGATGGCAATTCACTATCAGGTTGTTTCAACATAGATGCAGTAGTGAAGACCTCTGTATGCCTCTTCTGAAGTGCCTTTTCTTGAACATT
This sequence comes from Triturus cristatus, assembly GCF_964204655.1. Lineage (NCBI taxonomy): Eukaryota > Metazoa > Chordata > Amphibia > Caudata > Salamandridae > Triturus > Triturus cristatus. Next base: position 1,292,773,109 of record NC_140589.1, read on the forward strand.
TCCCAAATCCCATATTTCCTCTGTGTAAGTCGTGATATCTCCTTAACAATGTTTGAGAAGCCTTGTACAAAATGCACAAAACAAATGGGAAAATCCCAGAAAATGTTGAATCTCTTTCGCTGATATGGGGAACAGGCACTCTTGTACCATCCTGACTTTGTCTTATTCCATATGGACTCCCTTGTCAAATATCTTAAAACCCACAAAGACTACTCCAGTAATCTCAAGTGTTTCTGTGATCTTTTCAACATTTCCATGACAAGTTTCCGGTGTTTGTCAAGGAAAATATTAAACGTCACTTAGAGAAATTACAACATATATATCCAACACCTCTCTAAAAATATAATTGACTAAATCTTGAAATGCTGCTGTGCAGACTAAATGACCTGACTAAATATTCAAAATGTCCATATTGGGTATTAAAGGCAGTTTTCTAGACATCTCCTGTCAGATTCTCACCAAATTTTCTGCACCCCTCAAGTCCACTTTTCGTAACATTTGGCTGATTGTATAAGGTCTAGCTGGATTGGGATGAGTGGTAGAGGATAACTATTATGTAAAATGATAGCACTGAGTTCTCTGTAATCAATGCTAGAACAGTACACCCCTCCTGGTTTTGTTTATAGAACATGAGAGGACGATCCAGAAAGCTAGAGAGGTGGACAAACTCTTTCTGTAATTGTCACTTTAATGGCCAAAGGATAAATGCAACATGAGGGATATTAACTTCTGGAAGCAGATCAATTGGACAGTCATCGGACAGATGTGATGGTAGAGCATCTTCGTCTTCCTTACTAAACATATCTTCAAAACGCTGGTAAGGTTCAGAGATAACTAATGAAAAGGATTCTGTCTATAACACATAATGTGATAAGGGCAGAATTTGTCTTAGACCTTGTAGTAGAAAACATCTCACTTCATCATACTGGAAGAAGTCAAGTTTTTGCTCTTTCCAATTAATTTGGGGACTATGTTTGCATGCTCAAGCTTTCAGGCACATCGGGAGCCCGTGACCGTCTGGGCATTTTCCGGGAACGTTTTCAGCAGGGCGACACAAGATACATGCCAACTCCACCAAGGAGTCTCAGGAGACGCAAAGGACTATGTGGCTGCCATATATCAGACACAATGAGAAACTAAGACGTAATGAGTAACTAAGAGGAGCCTGATGCACGATCCTAGTCTCCACAAGATTCTAGTAGGATCAAGTGAAACTTGCCATTACTAATCCTTATACAGCAATAATGTTAATGTTAATATGATAAAAGTCAATGCTAATATTAAAAATGGTACACTCATTTATGAGAACGAAAGCACGTCCTTATTAACAAATTCTCCCATTGTGAACTCCACGTCAACCCTGACTCTCAAATACGTAGTCAGCTCAGCACTAAGACCTAGGCCCAAGGTCACTGATTGATAGGCCACAGGTGGGGTGGCACGTAGCTGGCAGACTAACGCACAAAAATGAAACTTTAGATCAATCCCACAGCAACAGGAGCAGCAACAGTACAATGATCAAGGGAGATTGGCCCCAATGAAGTACACCTGTCTGGAGAGGGTAGGCAAACTCCTAAAACACCATAATGTTAGATGGCACATTAGTTAGGAACATATAGCTAATCAGGACATAGCTCATGCAGTGATAATGCACTCCGCATGCTGGAATTCTGGACACATTACCCACTGGCAACATTATATCTATGTAAGGTCGAGGCCCACTTGTAATTTCTATTAGACAATTAATTCATGAATCCAAAGGCAGCAACTTACATTCCTCACCATATATGGACCACCAGAAATGGTTTATTATCTACGATAAACTGTATAAAAAAAGGCCGCAGACCCATTGTAAATGGAGCCAGTCCTCAGACTTAGTGCCTTTAACTGTTATCCCTGCTGCTCTGTTCAATTAAACAAACTGTTCCTGTTTTGCCAAACGCCTCTTGTCTCTTGTTTTTTCAAGGTATTTAATGTTCAGGTAACATTTTGGTGAGCTACCATCAGAGCTGATTGGTACCTCAAACTTGACTGCAGCCAAAGGAAGGAGACCCCACCTGGATGGATTTAAGTTTGTGCATCAAGGAAGGTGAGCAGACACCGCAATTGATTGGAAGTTCTGCTGAATCCACAGGGCGGAGGTCCGGACTGAAGCAGTCGTCACAGATGGTGAGAGTCTAAATCTGAACCTAATTTAAACAATTTGACAGATGGTAAACTAGGCAGAAGTGCAAAAAGAGAACCTGAGCATTATATGTTCTATATGCACACTAGAAAAGGTGAATTTTTATTGCATAGCCCTTTATGGCACCCAGGACGCTATTTGTGTGATAGAGCTATCCTGATTGGGTGGAGTTAGTACCACAATCTAATTTTTTTAGTCTAAAGGTTTTCTCAGTGCTGTTGGTTTCTTAACACGGTTGATTTCTGAAAGGAGTGAAAAGTGTTGGTCATTTGGACAGCTGGAAGTGACACAGATGGTACGCTAGGCTTCTTTTGTGATACAGGCTGTAATTCAGGCATTAGGGAAAAAGATATGGACCTGGGAAACTAGGTGTAACTTGCATGTGGCCAAGAGAGGCATGTGGTTCGAAATGATTACTTTTTCTACATCTATGACTATTACCTTAGTCCTGACCCTGACATTGAGAGATTATCAGGCTCACTTAGAACTGTGTACTGTGCACAGCTTCCCCGTTTGCAGGATAGCAATGCGCTAGAAGCGGGCTAAGAAATCTTTGACAAAGCAATCATCTTTTTATTTCTGGCAACCTTTGTTGAGATGGTAATGTACATATGATGTTACGGTGCTATTGTTTATTACAAACTGTATATTGTGAAATAATTGAGATCATGCACATACTGTCCTAATGTTGCATGGGTTTTTTGCACCTATGTTTTAATACTTCATATGAGGGTCCTGTCATTCATTGCAAACTATATTTTGTGCAAAAGTTGATATCGCGCAGATGCTGTTTGTCATTGCATTGTTTCAGCTATATTGCAACCCTTTATATGTATTGTCATCTGTGTTTATTGAAATGTTCAAGTTGAATTGTTTGATGCATCCGTGAATAGCACTGAGCTCATAGTACATAAAATTGTAGCAGCGCTCCATGTTAATTCGTCCCCTAGATTAGAACAAAGACTCCCAAAATGATTTGACTTGTATTTTGTCCACAAAACCACTAAGATTGTCATAGATTCCCCATTAAAACACATGGACTCCTGGTTCCCCACATAGGCAAGGAAACATTATAAGTTCTGCCAAGAAATAGCACGCGCACACAAAGGTATGCATATTTCCCTGGCCTAAGGAGGGAACATTTGCCTCAAATGCAATTAAGCACAATAAAACACATATAAAACAAAACATACGGGTCAAAAGAGAGACAGGAGAGAGGCATTACAAGAGTTATGGGCCATCTTCAAAGAGGCCCAGAGCGATAGCCCTACACTAGTGATAGAAAGCAAGGCATTGGCACCTCCCAACCATATGTAGGCATGGAGGTGCTCATGCCAGCTCCAGCTGCATTAAGATATTCCAATCCACCAATAGTAGGAGCCAATGGGCCCCCAACTGAAAGATGGATAGTTAGACCCAAGCATTAGAAACCAAAAGTTCAGTGAGCCCAGATGCTTCTAGCGCAGCCTAAGTCCCTTCAAAAGGTCCACAAAAGCTCTTCCTCACGTTTACCTTGTTCAACACAGTGCAGAGACAGAATATCGAGTACAAAATATCGAGTTGCACAAATCTCGAGTCATTAATATTGTGGGTCAGAAATACCAAATATCATGGTCAAGAATATCGGTTTAAGGTAAGTAGTATCGATTTTAAAAATATCGAAGTGTTTAATATCGGTTGCAAAAATATAGTTGTTAAAAATATCGTTTTTTATTATTGTATGTTAGTATATAGTTTATATGTATGTGATGTATGTTTTTTGGGATAAGAATGGTTTGTACTTTCAATATATGCGTTACATTTTTAGTAGTTATTATTTTTTTAATTTGAATTTTCCGCTTTTAGTTCCCTAACGGATTGTGTGTTTATAGAGAAATCGGGTGGAAAGTAATTTAATTACATTAAATGTATTAAATATTTTTTTATTTGAATTTTGCATTTTCCGTTCTGCAGCGGGTTGTGGGTTTGTAGGGGAATAGGGTGGGAAGTAATTTAATTATATTAAATGTATTGCTTAATTTTTATTTATTAATATTGGTTTAACCCCTTCCATGCTCATGACGGAACGGTTCCGTCATGAGCCACGGTTGAGCTGTGCTCATGACGGAACCGTTCCGTCATGAGCCCGCCCGCGCTCGAACCCTTCAGCACCGCGGCAGAATTCGCCCAGCGCTGAAAGGGTTAATTGATATGTTATAATGTTAAATGTGTGAAGTAATTTATTATCAATTAATTAATAATTGATTATTAATTCGTTTTAATTAATTAGGGTTATTGCGTAATAAATTTTAGGTGTGGTGGTTTTTATAGGAGTAAAGGGTGGGAAGTAATTTGTGTTTAATTAATTGTATTTAGTTGTTAATTAATGTTAATTATTTGATATTTAGTTTGGGTAATTATTTTTTGTGTGTTGTTTTTACTTATAAAGGGATAAAGGGTGGGTATTAAATGAATTTTAATTATGAAATTATTAGTTGTTAATAGTAATAGTTTTTTCTTTTAAAAATAATATTAAATTGTGTTTTATTGTTTTATGTTTTAATTTTGGTTTGTGTTGTGGATATTATAGTGTTAAAGCGTGTGTACTCAATAAATGTTTATTTTTGTATTAATAAGATTATTTAATTGATTATTAATTATATTAATTATCTAAATACATTTAATCTAAAATGTTGAAGTGTTTTGTCATTGGTGTGGTGTTATAGAGTAGGAAATAAAATAAATACATGTTTTTGAATAATATTTTTGTTTGTTAATATTTGCTACTTTTAAATAATTATTGTTTATAAATGTATTTATTAATTTATTTTATATATTATTTGTAGGTTTTTTCTATATGTCATCAATATTATAACGTGTTCTTTTTATATGTTTAATTTTATATTTTTGAAATACTGTTTATTTGTTTTTAATATTTTTTATTTTTTTAATATTTTTTATTTTTTAAATAGTTTAAGTGTTATTAGTTATTTTTGTTTCTCTGCTATCCAGCACTTTCCCTAGTGTTGCACTAACTGGAGTGGGAATAGTAAATTTTGCCCCTCCGCTATCCAACACTTTCCCTACTGTTGCACTCACTGGAGTAGGAATAGTAATTTTTACCCACCCGCTATCCAACATTTTCCCTACTGTTGCACTCACGGGAGTTGGAATAGTGATTTTTACTTCTTGGCTATCCAACAGTGTCTCTATTGTTGCACTCATTGGAGTGGGAATAGTAATTTTTTTTCCCTCCACTAACCAACACTTTCCCTTACGTTGCCCTCATTGGAGTGGGAATAATCATTTTTACCCCTCCACTATGTAACACTTTCCCTACTTTTGCACTCACTGGAGTGTTGAATAGTAATTTTTACCCCTCTGCTATCCTACACTTTCTGTACTGTTTCACTTTTTGGAGTGGGAATAGTAATTTCTGTCCATCCGCTGTCCAACATTTTCCCTACTGTTGCACTCACAGGGGATGTAATAGTAAATTTAATTCCTCCGCTATCCAACACTTACCCTACTTTTGCACTCATTGGAGTGGGAATAGTAATTGTTACCCTCCTGCTATCCAACACTTTCCCTACTGTTGCACTCTTTAGAGTGGGAATAGTAATTTTTACCCCTCTGCTATCCATCACTTTCCCTACTGTTGCACTCTTTGGAGTAGGAATAGTATTTTTTCCCCTGCGCTATCTAACACTTTCTTACTGTTGCTATCACTGGAGTGGGAATAGTAATTTTTACCCCTCCACTTTCCAACATTTTCCCTACTGTTGCACTCACAGGAGTTGGAATAGTAAATTTAATTATTCCACTATCCAACACTTACCCTACTTTTGCACTCATTGGAGTGGGAATAGAAATTTTTACCCCACTGCTATCCAACACTTTCCCTACTGTTGCACTCTTTGAAGTGGAAATAGTAATTTTTACCCCTCCACTATCCAACACTTCCCCACTGTTGCACTCTTTGTGGTAGGAATAGTACTTTTTTCCCCTCCGCTATCCAACACTTTCTTACAGTTGCTATCACTGGAGTGGGAATAGTAATTTTTACCCCTCTGCTATCCAACACTTTCCCTACTGTAAACCGGAGGTTTATTGACCGTGAGTCATTGAATGGATTAACACACGGGATTGCTGCCACATAATACTCGACAGAGTGTGCTTTAATGTGATTTTGGGGCCATACTCGGCTGAACAACCCCATTGTGCATGATTGACTTGGAGTTTCGATTGTTTGGAGCATATTGGATTTTATGATAAACCCGTTCATTGGATGCATATGGAATTGACATTTTACTCTTGAGCCGGGATGGAATGATTTTTGGTTTAGTGATTTATTATGGGATAAAAAATGTTACGCCGTTAAGCCCTAAAGAAGTCTTGGGTTCTGACCCTGACGAAACACGTGTCGGCTGGCCATTGTTAACTACAATAAACATGTGAACGCGAATCATCTGGAATGTTCTACGATCATTATTGTTTTGGAATCAAATCATAATGAACATTGTAGCTGTCGTATATGGATGTAGAATATGACAGTACTAGTTTGTTACACCTGAGTTGTGTGTGCACAGGCCCATTGAAGAATAGACAAGTAACCCAATACCGCCGAAAAAACCCTAGCAGACACCATCAGTATCCCCCTCCCTTCGAAAGAAAAAAAACACTTTCAGCAATAGAGATCCATAGATTTTACTGGGGTCCAGGAGCTTTGGGCTGCTATATGGTTTCTGTCGACCAGGTAACCTTACTAGAGTACAACATCAGAGGTGCCTCCGGGAGCTATGGCCCTACTCTGCTGTTAAATCCCCAGGGCAGGGTTGGCTGGCCATACCCCAGGGGGAGGTCAATCTGATGAGGGGACAGGGCAGCACCCAGAGAATGTATTTAAAACGCAGACCCCGAAGTCCATTTATCCAAAGTCAATAAACACAGGTTCCAATCACCAAGTCGAAAGGTCTCCATTCTCGGACATCCATGACGGGATGGCGTATGGCGTGTAGTCCCAACAGTGTCTCCAATGAACTAGAAGCCTCTGCCCAATGGAGGCTCCCTTTCATTTCTAAAACAAAGCTGTTGTCAGTGGCGGGAACCAGGACTCTTGTGTGCTTAGGATGATAGAGAAGCAAATTCTCCACAGCAAATGCACAAAGATGCAATAAGCTGTGAGACATCTGCATGTTCTTAAGCCTAAGCTTCTGAGGGGAGGGATGGATTCACCAGGGTGACCAGGCATCCGGGATTTGTTAAGGCAGTCCCTGGATTTTTGTTTTCATCATCACCCAGCAAAGATTTGCAATATTTGATCAAATGTTCCGAGATCCACGTTCTTGAGGTTCAAGGCAAACACAGATGTAGTAAGCTTTCGCCTATGCTTTATGCAATATCCCGCTTTTAGAAGTTTGGTTACCGTGCAATGCCCTTGCAACGCATGACTGTAGAAATCTTAGCCACCAACTAGGGGCAGCAGACAGTGGTGTGCTGAAAAGAAGCATGGAATGGTCTGAGGGAGAGGGGGGTGCCTGGGAAGAGGGATCCCAAATGTCCACTGCAGCTCCAGATGAAGGTAGGTCACTGAATGGACCCACACCCAGATCAAGCATAGCAACCAACAAAAACTTCAAGCCTTGCATGGAGCATTCAGGGCAAGCAGTCGGTCCAACCTCGGGCACCACAAGGCAGCTTAGATTGAGGTAAAAAGGCGGCCACAGAGTACCGTACAACCCCCTCCTACAAATGAAAAGTGAGACAGTAGATCACACGAGACTTAGGGCAAAGCCCAAACCTAAAGGTAAACAGCCCAAAAGGAGGTTTCCAGATAAAAGGCAGGGTTGAGATACCTGGTGCCACAAGGGTGAGTCACGTTGCATGTCACATGCCAGGAACCGAGATTTATGTACACATGTGATCTCAGAGGACATTGCACCTACCAGTGGCACTAATTAGCAACACTCTCCCTTATTGCATAATTCCAAGCACAGGTAGACAACAAAAGATGCAACTCACACCAACAGTGCATGCATGCATGCACCAGGCGAGATACAGTCCTGGAAAACTAATGTCACCCACTGAACCTCTGCTGAAGCATGTAGCTATCCATCCCTATGCTCTTGAGACCACCCCACAAATATTTTAAACTAATTGAAACATCCCTTTAGGAATAAAAGGGGGGGGGGCTCAACGGCTTATCAGGAGATTACTCTGCCTGGGTATCCAATAATGCCCCTTATTCCCCCAAACTATCAAAAAAGATGCCCCGATCGGGGCTACTTCCAGTGCCTCACTAAAATATAGACTAGTGGTGTGTCAAAGACACGCCCCTAGGATAAAAATACAGGAACTCCGGAAACCATTGATTACAGTGCACATGTAATGTCTCTGAGTTAACAGTGAACCAAGTTCTTATCCTAAAAGGTCAACCACCGAACCTTCAAGAGCACCAACATCTAGCTGCCATATCAAACACCACAGCCTGGAAAAGAAGTTTACTTTTAAAAACTTTGAACTGACACCACACATTTTGTGTTTAAACTGAGGAGGGAAACCACAGCATTCTGCAGACTACAGACTCCTCCCAAGGGACACATACCAAGACCTGCAATGTCAAATGAAAGGTTATGTATGATTGAATCCCTATGTATCCTCTGTCTATTGTGGGTGATACCACACTTATACACAGCTGAGGAGCTGCCGAGCAAAATGGTGTTTATGTACAAGTTAACTAAGTGCTTGCATAGGGACCTTTTCCATGTCACCTACAATTACACTAAGCAGAAAACCAGCATCCACATGCACTATACAGCCCCCTTTTGCATAGCACATGGTACCAGCATACGACTGCTGGTGGCTCCCAAACATCAGCCAGGCCATGTTAATTCTGTTCTTTGATTCCACGTGTAGTAGGCTCAGAAAGGCTTTACTTTTACCAAGAGGTAGCCCTCACACGAAAGCCAAATGCCTTATTGACCTATATCTGTGCAGAATAAAGGGCCAAGATCCAACCCAACAACTTAGAACGGCACAAGGTAATTGGACCCTATATGACACCAACCCAACTGTGTTATACCTCTTCACTGAAATAAATGATGTACCAACTGAGTTGGACAGGATGCGTAGAAAAGGCACCATAGAGGAGGATACTGTTTGGCCCCGAGACTTTCTAGAGAAGAGATTCTTGAAGGTAGCAAAACCCCTGACTTAATGCACAAACACGTCCTCTCCTGCATCCATCTGTTGACCGAGGGTGTTCCCTGGTCACCATACACAACCCAACCCTGGTCATTCCTGAAGAAGAACTATCAGACTCAGACCAGTACCTATAGAAGACTACCTTGCTGCACCAGGCTCACAAGAAGAAAACTGAGGTCTATTTTGGCTGAGCTCAGTGCAAAGGCATTCCAGAAGAATTCCAACTGTTTACTGAAGCACAAGTGTAAGCAGGAGGGTCGATACCTTTCTTCACCCTGCAAACAAAAGCTAATGCCCACTGGTTATAAATCACATCTGCCTCAATTCGATCAAGGAAGAACTATGAGCAATCTGCTTTATGGTAATGCAGCACCAATAAGTATTGGACTTAATGACCACGATAGAGGGAGGGGTGTGTGCCAATACTGGTGCAGCCATTTATTTCAGGGAATGATATGGACATTGAGTCATTGACACTTGCCATCTAAGTATTTCGCCACTTACAAAGAGATATGCGTGAGGATGGAGGTGCACCTGAGCAGGAGTGATTTTCGAATTGGTTCTCCTGACTTTCCCAGTTTTCATTGTGTTACTATTTGTGTGCGGGTCTGTACCACTGGATATTAGTGGTTGTCGAAAGTGAGCATTAACAGCAAGGGTCCCAAATAAAGCAACTGTCAAAAGATATGAGTATATAGTGTAGTAGAAAAATCAACTGGAGGGGGGAATGTTGATATGGAAAAGGTTGATGATAAGTAGGGGATACCTTGTTCTTATGTGGCTATGTTTGCAGAGCCAGTTCCTAAAGCCACAGGTGTAGGGACATCTATGAGATCATATTGTTTATTTTCTATCTGCCCATTCTGTAATGCCATAACCAGGTCTATTGTTTCCCCTCTTACCCCTTCATCAAACTCTACCATCAATTCCTTCAGTGACTTTGGTTATTTTTTTTGTATTTTTGGAAGTTTGTGTAGCACAAGGATCAGCACATAAAATGACTGATCCTTGAAATAACTTGATGTGCCACAGCCTATTTAGCAAGTAGTTTCTAGAGCCCCTTTAAGGTTAAGATCTTTGTCTGGAGTTTAAAAGAGGGTCTTGTATTTCTTTAGGCTTTTGGAATAACCTCTTACCTTGGAAGTAACTCGGCCAAGGTTGTCTGTTATGGTCAGACTATTTGGTTCTTTTACAAAGTGAGGATAGTTTTTCCAAAGTGCCTAGTATTCCTACAGTGGAGACCAAGTCCTCTGCACCATCTGTATTCCTTTTCTTCTAAGGTAAGAGTCTTTATGATGCTACCAACTTGCTTTGTCTTAGCAAGGGACTGTGTGGAAACATCAATGCTCATTACTAATACTTTCTAGGGTTTCTCTTAGCGTCTTTTTTCTACACATCAATTTGTAGCTTTAAGTCTATTTGAGCGACTTATGCGGTAATCCTGTTCATCATAAGAGACATTTCTTCCAGGTCCTGGTAAAATGCAGCAGCATCATATTCATCCATTCAGCCTCTCTCAGTCACGAATGTCTGGTACTGACTAACACATGCAATTATGCACCAGATGTACTAAGAACCGGTCGCAAAATAGGGGTCGAAATTTGAGACCAGGACTTTTGTGAACAGTGTTGTAGTTTGAGAAATCTACCTATGTATCAATAGGTCGGTTCTCAAAATCCTAAATTGTAGTGGGTTTTTGGATGATAATCATCCTTTTACCCTGATCACACTGATTTTACTGCAGGTTACAGACTCTAAAAGTGCCCTGGGCTCTGCTAACCAGACCCAGGGCCAGTGCTCTGTCCATAAAAGGTATATGGTAATTGATTTATTGAAATTGATTCAGACAACCTACCTGTAAAAAGTCCCTAATATAAGGTAGGGTATGTAGTTGTAGAGACCCCATTGGGCTTAATGCACTTATGTGTTCACTGCTGTGGTGTCTGATGTCATTTTAAAGTCAGCTCAGCCTTGTAGGTTGGTTTCAAAATAAAACTGCTCAAATTCAACTTTGGAATTAAAAGTACTTCCAAGGTCCAAAACTACCTTTTCTTTACATATATATCACCCCTAAGGTCTGCCCTAGGTGGCCAAAGGGTAGGATGGGTTGTCATAAAAAGCAAGGGTGTTATAAAATATGTTTTATATGCCCTGCTGAGGGGAAAACAGCCAAAATAATGCTCCCAATTATAGTGCTGCTAGCTCCATAGGCTAACATCTGAAGGCTTTATCAAACTTTAATAAAGTCTAACTTTTGACAGGCGTGAGCTTGCAACACAATTCAAAGTAATCCTGTTCATAATAAGAGACATTTCTTTCAAGTCCTGGTAAAATGCAGCAGCATCATATTCATCCATCCAGCCTGTCTCAGTCACGAACGACTGGTACTGACTAACACATGCAATAATGCACCAGATGTACTAAGAACCGGTCGCAAAATAGGGGTCGAAATTTGACACAAGGACTTTTGTGAACAGTGTTTTATTTTGAGACACGTACCTATGTATCAATAGGTCGGTTCTCAAAATACTAAGGGGCCGATTCCGATGTCGGACGGTCTGACATCGGTCAGGAGCCGTAACCGACCGACCTGCTGTCGTCGGTTATGGCCCTGCAAGTACGATGTGACCAAACAGGGTTCGGTCGCACTTGTATATTTCACAATGCAAGCATGCATTCCGAACGGAATACATGCTTGCATTGTGAAAAGCAGGGGTGCAGTTCATCCCTGCACCCTGTGGACGGCACCCCAAGGTGCCTGCCATCGGGTGCAGGGATCCACAGAGGGGCACCATAGGTGCCCCCAGGCCGCCATTCGGCAGCCCCGCACCCATGGGGGCCCTACTGGGGGCCCCCAAAGACAGTTTCCGATTGCCTTTTTGTGCCAGAAAGACCGGAACGAAAAGGCAGTGAAAAACTGCCATCGTACTCCCTCGGTCGTAAAGAGGCGGCCGGGGGAGTACTGAGCGATTTACAGACAGGCTCTCTGAGCCTGTCGTCATCCATCCGGAAATCCGAGTCGGATTCCTTTCCGGCCGAGACCATCGAAATGGCTCGGTCATAAAGGAATCCGGCCCACACCTTCCGACTCGGTCGGAAAGGCTCCGACCATCGTTCGGAGCCCTTCTGGCCGAAATCGGAATCGGCCCCTCAATTGTAGTGGGTTATTGTATGATAGTCATCCTTTTTGCCCTGATCACACTGATTTCTTTTTTAATTGATACTGCTGGTTACAGACTCTGAAAGTGTCCTGGGCTCTGCTAACCAGACCCATGGACAGTGCTCTGTCCATAAAAGGTATATGGTGATTGGTATCATTAAAATGGATTCAGACAACCTACATGTAAAAAGTCCCTAGTATAAGGTAGGGTATGTAGTTGTAGAGACCCCATTGGGCTTAATGCACTTAAGAGAGCACTGCTGTGGTGTCTGATGTCATTTTAATATCAGCCCTGCCTTGCAGGTTGGTTTCAAAATAAAACTGCTCAAATTCAACTTTGGAATTAAAAGTACTTCCCAATTCCATTTTCTTTACATATATGTCACCCCTAAGGTCTGCCCTAGGTGGCCAAAGGGTAGGATGGGTTGTCATAAAAAGCAGGGGTGTTATAAAATATGTTTTATATGCCCTGGGGAGGGGAAAACAGCCAAAGTAATTTTCCCAATTATAGTGCTGCTAGCTCCATAGGCTAACATGGGAAGGCTTTATCAAACTTTAATAAAGTCTAACTTTTGACAGGTGTGAGCTAGCAACATAATTCAAAGTTTACAAAAAGTCCAACAACCTGCAAAGTCAGATTTATCATAACTATTGCAGTAAAGTAGTTTTAGAACTTGCTTTCCTGACCTTACCCAAAACAACACTGTAGCAGCCTCTTCTGATTGGCCAGACTTTGACAGCCTGAGCTAAGCTGCTTCCTGAGTATGTGTGAAGAGGCCTGGGGCTGAAACAATGTAGCCATCTGATGGAAGGTGATCTGCTGCTTGCAGATGCCAGGATGGGAAGGAGCTGTGGAGATAAATTGGTCTTCAAACAGAGAAGCCCAGATAACCCAGGAACCAGACCCACCACCTCTTCCTTGATCCCCAGCCAGATGGGAGCTCCTTTAATTGGATCAGGAGAGGGGCTAAAAGGAGAGTGTAGAGTAAAAGGTAGCCACATCTGTTGGTTGAGTTAGCCAGACCTGAACTCCAAGAATATTTTTTCTCCATTTTGATTTTTGTTGAGATGTGCAATCTGGAACAGAAATATGCCACACTTCCCAGGACGTGGTCAGAACTTAGTGTGGCAACTTGAACCCCATTGGATAGGGTGCCCCCCTTTTGTCAGCCAAGAATATGGAATTAGTATTTGAGAGCAATGTATCTCAGACCCCTGCCTGGAAACATCTGGAGAAGGAGTGCCCTGCTAGACCCTTGTACTGCACAAGAGAGGACTTCACTCAAAAAGGACAGCACCTGCTGCACTCTCAAGGCTTCAAAACAAAAGGACTTTGCCTGCCTTAAAGGATAAGGAGTGGACCCCCGATCAGCAACAGATAGAAAAGTGCTGGAAATGCAACTAGTGCTCATGTGAAGCACTCTGATACCTTCGGGTCAAGTCTGTGCTATATAAAACTCTAAAATAAAACATCCACAACAAGGGCAGGTCAAGCTGACCAGCTTCACCTGGATTTTACTTGGATTGACCAGGTGCATTGTGGCATTTGGAGTCCGAGACCCCAAGAGGCAAACCAGAGCTTCTGGACCTTTGGCTGGTGCTCTGGACACTCTCTGACCCTCAAGGAACCCTTCAGAAAAAGATCAGAAAGTTTGGGAACTTTTGGACAACTTTTGTAAACAAAAAAAAGACTCCATGAGAAGGATGGCAATGACGACGAGAGTCCAGCAGTCGGCATCTAAACGCGACTTGGCCTGACCATGCAGGTTTGCCCCGCTGAAAGCTCTGGAGCTCCTCACCGTCAATGACGAAGACAAAGACCTCCACGACTCACAGAGGCATTACGCTGTAGCAGGGCAGCATCATCAAACTGATCTCCAGGTACAAGGACCCGATTGCTCAACATCAATAGAAAAAGCTCAAAAAAAGTGACTAAGTCAGAAAACAAAAACTTGACCGCTCATTGTATGTGACCTGTGCTCCATTGCAGTCCACCTGAAACTTTGACTTTGCCCTGGTCCAGCTTGTCCAGATAACCATGGTTGGCTCTTTTCACCTTTAAGTGCGAGAAAGAAAAAAATTCCATTTAAAGTTTGAAAATTCCTAACTCTGGTTCCCTACATTGGATTTTTGTCAGTTTGGTATAATTTTAAAGATAACAATATTCTAAATATTTATAAATTGGTGTTGAATTTTTATTGTGGTGTGTCTTTTACTTATTTACTATGTTGGTGAGATTAAATGCTTTACACATCTGTCTCCTAGGTTAAGCCTGGCTGCTCATCTGCCAAGCTACCAAGGGTTGAGCAAGGATTCGTTTATTGAGACTTGACTGGACCTTGTTAGTGATTGTGGTGTTGTTACTAGCTATAGGTACCTACCTGCACCTACTAACAAACCACCTTCCAACATTTGTTGCACAGTGGTGGGATCCAGAACTTGTGTCTAATACCATAATTCAGTATTTAAGTGAGGCAATTAAGAATCCTCTAAATTGAACTTGTGCAAACAAAAAATTGATTATTAATTTGAACTAATAATAATTAATTCAGAGGCCCAGCGTAGGTTCAGCCGATGAAACAGAAGAGGCTCCAGAGATAGAAGAAGAGGGGCAGGAGGACTCCTTAGTACTCAGTGAAGATGTGACAGAACTCCTGTCCACTAATACAGTAACCAGCGCCTTGCCTAGAGCTAGTAGGGCAGAGGATCCACCACAGGAGGAGTAGGACTGTCCCTCAGAAACAGAAACGTTGGCCCTGGCCAAAAGGAAATGGTCACATAGGGAAAGAAGAGATAGTGGCAGCGAAGAAGAGTCAAAGGTGTCTAGCGGTGATGGTTTTGACCTAAGACTGCACTAAATATCAGGAAGGTGATGACATTGACAAATGACTGACAGCTTTTGAGAGGGCCCTTAAAATGAGGAGGTTAAGCTCTCAATATTGGGGTCCCTCCTGTAGGAGTTGATTACAGTAGCTGGGAGAGAAAGCCTCTTGACACTAGAGGGAGAGTAAGCTGAGTTTGACTTCAACATGAAACAAAGGTTGATCAGGAGATTTGGTCTCATCCCTGGGCAGTATAGAATGAAATTTAGGGACACCCAAAAAGTCAGTACCCAATCCAGGGATCACTTTGTAGACATGTCTGTGAAGGCACTAGAGGGCTGGATACAGGGTAATACCTTGCCAGATTCGCAAAATAGTTTTACATTAAATGAACCTAAATGAATTAGATACATAGACTTGAATTAAATCATGTGAATATACATCAGTCTCTGACTACTTCTCAATGAAAAATAGAAATTATTTGGATAAGAAGTATGCAATGCATCTTTGTGGCCCTCATGGTATCATATGATAATGCCTGTGGTTGATGTAATTAACAGAAGCAGAAGTATGAGATTGTTGGTATTAATTGTTGTTAACCATCTGTTTTTACTTTTGTATTTACTGTACTGTGTTTTATGGATCTTTGTACCTGAAAAAAACAATGATGATGATGAACAGAAGGAGAAATATTCCTTTGCACATCTTATTAGTTCTACGATGTTACTTATCCTCCTGATGCAAGAGGTAGAGAGTAAGCCAGCGTGTACTAATTTGCACAAACAAACCATGTTGCATTTTCTGCTCTTCTGTAAATATATAAAATGTATACAAAAAAATGCCTTTTACCAATTTTTGAGGCTTAGAAATGTATGGCTCTGGATCCAACCTTATCACTTTGTACTAGCATTACCAAATGATGAAACGTGTGGATATGTGGCTCTATTTCTTAAATCCACAGTTTGTTCTAGGAGGTCGATGCTTTAAGATTAATTTGTTTCTAGCCTCAGCTGACCGATGAGTTAGCACCTGACTCCGTCTTAGCTTGGTTTGTGTTTACCACAGCTTGTTTTTATTTCCTAAGCCTGATGATTTTATGTATTTTAGCATTTTATTTGAGTGTCTTTAAAAGTAATTTTGTGATGTTGTATGCATTTTATTGCTATTTTTGCATATGTTTTGTTTGCTTTTATGACTGTTCACAGCCGAATAAAGAGAATTATGTTTCTGATTCTGATTCTGAGTGAGTCACCATTTTGAAGCCTCTTTGTGTCACAGTGTGAAGATCTGTATTGCATGAAGAATACTCTAATTAACTTTCCCCAAGGACCAAATGTCATTTAGATGGACTACAAAGCAAAACAACATATAACCAAACCACTGCCACCAAACTAGCCGCAAACATAACCCTAACCCAAATACTAAACGTATCCTTAAATCTAACCTTAATTCTAACCTTAACCATACAATTAGATTAACTCAACTCATTTCCTAACCCAAATTCTAACCACAACCCTTACTGTATGTGCAACCCTAGCTTTATTATTAATAACACGTTTTAATCACCATATCCCTTTTATTTTTATATCACTTTTCTTCTTTATCCAAATGGAAGGGCTAAGCAGTTTTATTAACATTTTCATTATTGTGACCTGAAATTATACTTCGTTATTAGATACTTTTCATCATTCGCTTTCTTCACAATAGTATTTCTTCATAAACATTTGTTCATAGTGACATCAAAGTCACCTCTTCTCATGTCACACGAAACATGTAGATGAGACAGGTGCAATGTGCAAAAGCAATAAAATAGCTTTGCTTCAAACCTGGGTTTGTTTAGGATTGACCAGCCAAAAGAGAGTAACTTCTCAACCTTGTGCCTCTGGAAATTGGCACCACATTGGGCATATCAAGCTGAACAGCATGAGACTGTTAATGTCTGCTGGAAACTCTGCTGCTAATGCAGCAGAACAATAAACGAAAACAAGCAAAGCATATTCAATCCACCATGAAGAACATAAGCACATATGGATTTTCAATTCATCTGAAAAATAGATTTCAGAGACTTTATGGACAGGGGAAAAACTTGCAATTAAATAACGGTACGGTGAACCAAATTATTATTCGTTTGGAATAAACATCAAACCCAGCTCAAGAGTAATAGCTCAGAGCTGAGAAAGCTTGTAAAATTGGGTCATTATTCTTTCTTTTGTGACTTAATTATTCCTTAGATTTCATCCATCTTATAAATTGTATCAGAACAAAAAAGACACAACAGTGTAATGCTTAAAGATGCACGCTCCAGGTAAGAAAGAAACAGCTGGGATGGTTGCATTATTTAAACCCAAGGACACAATGAAAAAGCAACAAACTGGTAAATAAAAACGGTGCACATTTGTTTTTTTCTACTTCAGTAACTCGATCTGAATAGGCGGATCTTTTTAAAAACACAGTTACACATCAAGATCTAAATTTCAGAAGGTCTCTTTTAATTTATTGTGCTCTGCAGTGCTAAGTCCTGCCTTAAACAAGCATTGATAAAACCGACAGTTTTGTCATTCCCATATCACATGCAAATGGAGGCACGCAGCATACAGATACAAATGCACAAACAGACAATGCACACTTGCCAACAGACATACAGCCTCCCATTTGAACGCAAACCAACAGACATATATGCACCAGTGCACCCAACACACCAATATACAGAGATAAAACTCAGCAACCAACAGTGTAGGGCAGAAGGTAATGACAGCCCTGCCAATTATCCAAGGTCCAAGCATGATGTGCTGTTTCAATCCAGGTTTTTCCTATGAATTTTGGTACTTTCAGTCCTGTTTGATCCGTTATACAACAGACCTACAAATCCTAGTATTCAAAGCACATTTCTGAACTGGAGCTGCACTTCACAAATGGACAGGAGCTTCGGTTGAAGTGTATTAGGGCAACAACATGAACACAATGGTGGTGCATTATGGACCTAAGGGCAGGTCTGCATGATGAGCCTGATGGAAACACTGGGCAATGCTTTGCATAGGAGCACTGGATGATGTGGTACACAGGAGCATTAAGAGAGCAGTGGTTGTTGTGCTTGAAGGACGCCTTGGCTGCTCTGCATGACGTGAGACCTGGGTCTTCTGCAGTAGGAGGGCCTGGCTGATGTACAGAACAGAGGCACAGGGTAATGTGCATCAAGGAGGAGCTGCAAAGAGAGCATTGTGGTGCTTATGGCATTACAGATGATGTACACAAGGGGCACACATCAATGTGTAATAGATGGGTACAAGCAGAAAGGTATAGAGGTCTCAAATTTTCCAATGTCAGATGTAAGGTGCTCGCCCAGTCTTGTTTTGTTTGTCTTTACATTCTGACTAGAATGTTCCCGTTATAACTATAGGATAAGTACAATTACTAAAATACAAGGAAACAGTTCAAATGACTGGATAAGCTTCCCACTAATGTTCTGAAAATACTTGGTCATAATTTCTTTTTAACACATGTAATAAGGGAAGGTAACTTTGTGGGAGTATTATTTATGACAGGCTATGACAGGCTATATTTATGATAGTAAAAGAGTAACTAAAAAAAGAGGTATAGCAGACAGCTCAGAAGTTGTACTAATTAGTATCTGATTCCTGCGTGCTTAGATGTGCTGCTCTTATGGATGCAAACCTCGCGCACATTTTTTCTGGTGATAGTCAGAATGGACTCAACCTGATCGGGGATCTCCTAAAATGAATTAATTGAAGCATCCTGTGGTGACAAAGCTAGAACTGATGAACATGGTACAGCTGGCAGCAAGGAATGTGGATGAATGAAAAAAAGCATGCAGTATTTATTCATGATATTGAAAACTTTACCTATTTTCAAAATATTCACAACTTTTTCGATTTCCTGAATTTTGAAACAAAAAAAGCAAATTAAATGACTATTTAAATTATTTTCATTTACCTTATAACTCCCCATGTTTACCTGTCAAGGCTAGCACAAAATATGCCTTGCAATTATTGATGAATGGGATATATGAAAGATCACAGAATCACTGAACAGTGATCAGGCGAAGCACTGCACGCCTCAAGCAATGTGTGTCAAATCTGTATTTTTTTGTAACCGTGTGCCAATGAAAGCATCAGATGTCATAGTAATGATGACATCAAAAACTAAACTCCATTCTGCAGGCATGATGCTGGCAGCCAAACCATTCCCAGTTCCTGGGGTCAATTTGTAATACTAGTTGACATTTATTTTTGAGAATCCCCAAAAGGATTTGGCACATGATTGTTGCATGATGTGTTTGTAAAGACAATGCTGAAACAAAAAAAAATAACAATAGTTCGTTTGGAAGCGGTATCTAAGGCGAGGGGAAAGGTGCTAATATGGCTTAAGTGAACTAGAAGATAACATAATGAGCTCCATTCAGGTCAATCAGAATAAGTATAATGTCCCCATGATCAACAATTGCCTTGGTCATCATTACTATGCGGCTGGTGCACTAATTACCTAACTGCTTGCATAGCAATTGCTGCCACTTCTAACCCTTGAAAAGACCTACAGTGGAGATGCTCTGAGTTCCACTTCTACTTAAGGATCTCCTCCTTTTGTATTACCCTCTTTGAGGCATCAGAATCCTGTTCACCGGTGGAACTGCGTGGGGCTTTCTACACGTTGCTGGTGATTCTCCTACAAGGGGAGTCTGCAGGCTTCATAGAGTCTGGAGCAGCTACAAGGCATCCGTATTGTCTGCTTCATGTGCACCTCTGGTGTTAATTATGGTTTAAGGCAGCTCGATCCTGGGTCAAATCTTCAGACAGCTAGTGAGAATGATCATGGTACACGATACGCTGTTAGATCCGGTCATCAAAAGAACGCTTAATAAAGTTATGCTGTGATGAATCAATGACCTGGTGCTATAGTAAGACTTGGCTCCCATACAAGAGAGTGTGGTTGGTACACCCATAAATGGTGTTTTAATTATTGCAGATACCTTCTGGGGGATAAAAATACTTGCATTTCACCAGAAGATCAAATATACACTCTTGAGATTGCTGTGGGCTTTAAGTGTAAGACCAGGGGATGGTCAGAATCATAAATCTGAATGTCTTTAGACAGTTCTTGCAATGTGTAAAACGCTGATGTTCACCTGCCCTCTCACTTGTTTTTTGTTTGTTTCAATTCATGTATTGATAAAACTATGAGTTGAGAAATAACAGCAAACACAGTGATATGCAAGATCAGCTTATACCCATGTAGGGATACAAATGTTGACTGTGATACACTTAACAATAACAAGAAATACTTAAGTATAATATTTAAGAAATGAAGAGAGGGATGAGAGAGTTAGCTATAGAATAAAGAAAGGGAAGAGAGAAAGGGAAGAGGGACAGAGAAGGGTGGAGGGGTAGTGAGTGTATTGATGGTAATGAGGCAAAAGTCTAAGTGAAGTATGGAGGAAGGATGGAGGCATCTTGCAAAAAGGGGGACCATGAAGAAAGAAAAATATCTGCTTTGTCTATTAAATTGTAAACCTTATTTTCTGATGATGTTGTCTTGTACATCTCCATAATCCAATCCTCATGTGACAGCAGTTGTGGAGAGTGCCAATGTTGCAGAATACAGATTTGGGCAGCTGTGAGGGCAGTGTTGAGTAACTGACAAGCAGGAGGGGTCAATTCAGGAATGTTCTATAAGTCATGGAGGAGAATTAGGGGGCCTGGAAGTGGAGAGGGCAAATCCGAACATTCCTGGAGCATGGATTCCACAGCCACCCAGAAAGGGTGTATGGTGGAACAGTCCAACAAAATATGGATAATATCACAGGGTGCCTAATCACATTGACAACAAGCAGAATGAGGGAGAAATACCAGGTCCTCCAAAAGGTCAGTTCATTCTTTCTCGTCATACTGCACCTGCAGACAAGCATGCCAAGTCCTCCTTGTGGATGAGAGTATAGATGACGAATCAAGAGATGATATA
Source organism: Triturus cristatus (assembly GCF_964204655.1). NCBI lineage: Eukaryota > Metazoa > Chordata > Amphibia > Caudata > Salamandridae > Triturus > Triturus cristatus. The sequence continues at coordinate 1,292,794,431 of NC_140589.1, forward strand.
ATGGATCCAGGTGTTGCGATAAGAGAGTACTGGGGAATAGGGTATGGTCCAGGGTTGGGGACCCAATTTACTCTGCAGCCAATAACGTAATTGAATATATCACCATTGTTGAGTATGCAACAAACCAAATTTGTCCTGTAGCATCTCAAAGGACTTGAGTTCACCAGCAGAGACAAAATGTGTAAGATTCAGAATCCCAACTCTGTGCCAGTGGCCCCAGTCAACCATGTTCCTTCCTATGCAAATGCCTGCATTTTTCCAGATTGGAGCTTTGTCATGAAGATATGCGTCCACCGAAAAGAGCTTGTTGGCCTGCATGCCGGCAACGTACATGGCTTTCAGCACAGGATTGGGGGAGTTGTCAGCAGTGGGGCCAGGAAGATAAAGGGCCTGTAACCCCAAAGATGCCTACTGGAGTTTGAGCTCAATCATAACCGACAGCCGAGGGTCATTGACTTGAGTGTGCATGTATGTAATTTGAGCCAAATATAGGGCTAAACGGTAATGTCCCACGAAATGCAGGCCTAGACCTCCTGCTGATCTTGAGCAATATCTTTCCGAATTGCCAGACAAGATCTTGCTGAACCCCAGATGAAGGCCTTAATGGTCTTGTCTATCCAACAGAAGGCCGAGAGGGGCATTAATTGGGGAAGCATGCCTAACACGTACGTCATTCGGGGAAGGGTAATTATTTTCACCACCTGAGTCCATCCCCAGAGAGAGAGATTTAGGTGGGACCACTTCACAAAGTTCAGTCACATTTGGTCCATTAATCGGTCGAGATTATCCACAACCATGTGCTCCAGACCCCTAAATACTAGAGTGTCCAGGTATGTAAGGCGAGAGTTTTTCCACTGGAATGGGTAATCATCTATGGTGGCGCAAGTGGTGATCCATGATAACGGCTAGGCCTCACTCTTTCCCCAATTCACTTTGTAACCGGATACTGCTGAAAAGGCATCAATAGTCTCCAAGGAGGAGGATAAGGCCGATAAGGTAAGCACAATATTATCTGCATATAGATACAGTGTTGAAGGACCTCCGGGTGTTGGAATACCTATTATCCGATCCGATTAGCACATGGACGTCACTAAAGGTTTCATTACAAGGAGAAATAACCGGGGGAAGAGTGGAAAACCTTGATGGCCACCCTTCGGAACAGGAAAGGGGTCTGAAAGAAAGCCACCACAATTGACCTGCACTGAGGTGGAATCGTAAAGCCAGCTCACTCTGGAGATGAAGTTCTCTCCAAGGCCAAAGGTCTGGAGCATGGCAACAAATAGTCCCATTCTGTCCTGTTATAGGCCTTTTCTGCACCTAATTACAGTGCCAGGGCTTCAACCGGAAGGTTCTCTGCTAACCAGACCATAGTAGTTAATGTGCTGAGATGATTATGTGATGAGCAGCCTATTACAAACCCCACTTAGGAATGATGAATAAGAGAGGGAAGGACTAGCTTAAACAAGTTGCTAGAATGCTTGCCAATATCTTGATGTCCCCTTTAAACAAGGATGTGGGGTGATAACTTTCACAAAGGAGATGATCTTTTCCTGGTGTGCGTAGGACCTAAATCAGTGCCCTATTGAACAATATACCCAAGGAGCCTGAAGGATCAACCTCAGTGAAGGCATCATAGAGGAGATCCACCACCTCCAGTTTCCCAAGCCCTCCCTCTTGTAAGTTATCTGGAACTTTGAGCCAATGATGAAGTGGGTGCTCCAGATATTGCAATTTTCAAATGGTGAGCATGCTGCTAAACTAGAAAGGTTCCTGCTGGGAGATTTTTCTTAAAGGGTAGATTAATGATGCTCTAAAACCAAAGATTTTGTTCAAGGCCTTATTGGGTAAATATTGCATAAAGTTGCATCAGCTAGGACACAACCAGAGGTGTGACTAAAAATAATCATGGTCAATCACCTGACCATTTGGTGACACAGATGAAATCTTGCAGAGTCAGGAGTAAGGTCCTCAGTCCTACATGAAAGCTCATCAGCCACACCCCATACACACACACCCCGTACCATGCTCAGACGATTGAGAATATGTGTCAATCCTTTCCTGCTATCAATAAATGGTTAATATTTGTTAAGCTACAATGTTCTCTGTGTGATTAAAGGTAATGACTGTTCAGAGGATCAACTGCCTGAAAAACGATCTCTGGAGTGGCATTTGCTTTGTTGTAGCTACTAGTAACTACGTTTTCAGAAGCTACACATATCATGCGCAGGTTTAGTGAATAAAGCGTTCTAGGAGAATTGTGTTAGGTTTAGTATTTCCTATTGTGAAAACAAAGCATTTGTACACAATGGATGTGTTCCAATGCGCTGAAAGAAGTTATATGATAGTGATAAATAGTACGGGTATTTAGAGTGTATTACACCTAAATATAACCTAAATATGAAAATAACTTCTTGTGTATTTTATCTAGTTCTGGAGGCTTTGCATGGAGTTATGTGTCTTTATCTTGAGGATTCATTTTCAGTATTGAGGTTGATTCTGGAGGCTAAAATGTATGTTGTGTCCATTTCTAGAACTGTCACAAGGAGAGCTGTGAGAAGTTGTGGAAGTCTCATCTGGAACATTGTGCTTTGTTTTGGGGACCACCTCTAGCATTTTGAGTCCAAGTCTCAAAGCCACCTCCAGTGTATTGTGTCAATATCTGGACACTACATCTTGACTGCATTGTAGTTTTGCAGATCTTGCATTTAACTCTGAAATATCAAATGGTGATCTGGGAACACATATTTGTGGGCTATCTCCAGTGTAATGTGCAAATTCTTGAAAGCCACATTCGGAATAGTGCTAGTGATGCAAAACCTGCTGTACCGTGCGGCACAGTTCTGAAAGTCATCTTGGTCATTCATATGAGCATCTGTGGCATATTGTGTCCAATTCTGAAGAATACAAAGAACGTGATGTATTTGGCTCCAAAGGACTCATCTGAAGTATTCTGATCTCCTCTAGAGGTAACAGTGGGAGCATTTTGTTCCACTCTGAAGCCCACCTCTACTGTATTGCATTGAGTTTGGGGCCCACATGTGGATTATTATGTCGCAGTCATTTGGAGTATTGTGTTCACCTGAGGAGTTTACATCTGGCATGTTGTATCCTTTAAATGGAGCCTTCTCTGGAGTCACATTCAGGAGAGCTAAAATAAAGCTTTGTGTCAAATACCTAAAACCTCCCCTTAAGTATTGTTCACATTTTAGTGTCAGTGTGTGGCATATTATGCCCAGTACTGGATGCCACAATTTGAGAGTTTTATCTTTTAGAGGCATGCATTGAGTATTGTGTCTAGTGCCAGATGTCCCAGCAGGAGTATGGTATGATTTTATTTGTTGTAGCTACTAGTAACTACGTTTTCAGAAGCTACACATATCATGCGCAGGTTTAGTGAATAAAGCGTTCTAGGAGAATTGTGTTAGGTTTAGTATTTCCTATTGTGAAAACAAAGCATTTGTACACAATGGATGTGTTCCAATGCGCTGAAAGAAGTTATATGATAGTGATAAATAGTACGGGTATTTAGAGTGTATTACACCTAAATATAACCTAAATATGAAAATAACTTCTTGTGTATTTTATCTAGTTCTGGAGGCTTTGCATGGAGTTATGTGTCTTTATCTTGAGGATTCATTTTCAGTATTGAGGTTGATTCTGGAGGCTAAAATGTATGTTGTGTCCATTTCTAGAACTGTCACAAGGAGAGCTGTGAGAAGTTGTGGAAGTCTCATCTGGAACATTGTGCTTTGTTTTGGGGACCACCTCTAGCATTTTGAGTCCAAGTCTCAAAGCCACCTCCAGTGTATTGTGTCAATATCTGGACACTACATCTTGACTGCATTGTAGTTTTGCAGATCTTGCATTTAACTCTGAAATATCAAATGGTGATCTGGGAACACATATTTGTGGGCTATCTCCAGTGTAATGTGCAAATTCTTGAAAGCCACATTCGGAATAGTGCTAGTGATGCAAAACCTGCTGTACCGTGCGGCACAGTTCTGAAAGTCATCTTGGTCATTCATATGAGCATCTGTGGCATATTGTGTCCAATTCTGAAGAATACAAAGAACGTGATGTATTTGGCTCCAAAGGACTCATCTGAAGTATTCTGATCTCCTCTAGAGGTAACAGTGGGAGCATTTTGTTCCACTCTGAAGCCCACCTCTACTGTATTGCATTGAGTTTGGGGCCCACATGTGGATTATTATGTCGCAGTCATTTGGAGTATTGTGTTCACCTGAGGAGTTTACATCTGGCATGTTGTATCCTTTAAATGGAGCCTTCTCTGGAGTCACATTCAGGAGAGCTAAAATAAAGCTTTGTGTCAAATACCTAAAACCTCCCCTTAAGTATTGTTCACATTTTAGTGTCAGTGTGTGGCATATTATGCCCAGTACTGGATGCCACAATTTGAGAGTTTTATCTTTTAGAGGCATGCATTGAGTATTGTGTCTAGTGCCAGATGTCCCAGCAGGAGTATGGTATGATTTTCTCTAAAATGATGCAATTAAAGTGCAGGAGTACTGAGTCCAGTTCTTGAGGCTAACTCTGGCACACTGTTGAAAATTCTTGGGGCTTCTCTGGTATAATGGGTCCATGTCTGAAACCTACGTCTGGTGTATTGTATTTAGCTCCAATCTTCTCATGGAGCTTTTTCCCAAAAGTGTGCAAAAAGTTTGCACATTTTCAGATCTTCTGAAAGGTTACTTGAGGGTCAGAAAGAGTCCACAGCACCAGCCAAGGGTTCAGAAGCTCTAGTTTGCCTTTTAGGGTCTGAGACTCCAACTTCCACAATGCACCTCGTCAATCCAAGTCAAATCCAGGTGAAGCGGGTCAGCTTGAGTTTTCATTGCTGTGGATGTTACAGGTAGCTTCTTCCAGCACTTTTCTACCTGTTGCTGATCAGGGAGTCCACTACTTATTCTTTAAGACAGGCAAAGTTGTTTTATTGTGAAGCTGGGAGACTGGAGCAGGTGCACTCCTTATGAGTACAGTCCTTTCTTGTGCAGTGCAAGGGTCCAGCAAGGTAGTACTTCTTCTCCAGATGTTTCCAGGTAGGCATCTGAGATGTATTGCTCTCCCATATTTATTCCATATTCTGGGATGGCAAGGCAGGGAACCCCATCCAATAGGGTTTATGTTGCCACCCTCTGTTAGGACCACAAACTGGGAAGTGTGGCATATTTCTGTCCCAGAATACACATCTCAACAAAATTCAAAATGGAGAAAATCTCTCTTTGGAATTCAGATCTGGCTAAACCAGCCCAAGGGTGTAGCTAAGTTTTTCCTACACTCCCCTTCCAGCCCCGCTCCTAATCTAATTAGAGGGGCCCCATCTGACTGGGGATCAAGGAAGTGGGGGTGGGCCTGGTTCCTGTGTTATCTGGACTTCTCCTTTTTAAGACCAGTTTATCTTCCGAGCCCCATTCCTGTCCTGGTATCTGCAAGGAGCAGATCTCCACCCACCAGATGGCTGCGTTGTTTCAGGCCTCTTTGCACTTAATCAGGAAGCGGCTTGGCTCAGGCTGTTAAAGTCTGACCAATCAGAAGAGCCTGCTACAGGGCTGTTTTAGGTAACTTCAGGAAAGCAATTTCAAAACTACTTTTCTGAAGTAGTTATGATAAATCCGATCTTGGTGGATTCATTGTAGTTACTGTTTTGATACTTTGAATTATGTTGCTACCTCACTCCTGTAAAAAGTTAGAATAAAGCCTTCTCATGTTAGCCTATGGAGCTAGCAGCACTACAATGGGTACGAACGACGTTGGCTCTTTTTCCCTCACCATGGCATATAAAACATATTTTATAATGTACCTGCTTTCTATAGCAATGTACCCTTCCCTATGGGCACCTAAGGCAGACCTCAGGTGTGACCTATATGCAATACAAAGGTAGTTTTAGATTCCAAAAGTCGAATTTGGACACAGTTTTACTTTAAAACCAGCCTTCCAGGCAGGGCTCGCTTTAAAATGACACCAGACCTGAAGGAAGTGACCCGATTAGGGCCACCCGGGTCACTCGCGACCACCTCTCAGCCTTCCATACAAATGAAGAGTCGGTCAGACAGTAGAGAATACAAACCAAGTTATTTATTGGCATGTGCTCGAGCGGAGTCCGGTCTGACCAGTCTCCTTAGATAGCAGCCGAGGGACTGACCCCCGTCCACATGGTAAAGTCAGATATAAATTTCCAACAACCCTAAAACCCGCCCAGACCGGAATTTTCCAGCCTGGGCGCTAATGAACAAAGGAGGTACAGAAATATGGGCTACCATCCTGAGACTAGGTACACGCTATCTTAGTTTCAAGGTTTCTCTGCCTGTGCTTGTCTCTCTGAGAGTGGCAGCAGACCTTCCTACGGGGAAAGGCATGCAGTTACAGAATGATCTATTCATTAGTGCAGCGAAGCTCAACCTTGAATGATGAAGAGAAACAATCAAGGCTGCTTTCTGCTGAGGCAGACAGTATGCGACAGAAGCTTCATTTCGATCATGGTACAAAATGGCGGCTGAATACAAAATGGTGCTGCAAATGCTAACTTGACTCACACAATGCTATCAGAAGTCATCCAGACGCATTTTCAGTCCAACAGACCCCACAGCATTGTACACTTAAGTGCACTCATATGCTAGTGACTTGCAGGTAGGTTGTCTGAACTAATTGTAATTGTACCAATTACTATATACCTTTTAATGACCGAGCACTGGCCTGGGGTCTGGTTAGCAGAGCCCAGGGCACTTTCTGAGTAAGTGAGCACCAGTATCAATAAAAACAATTGGGTGATCAGGACCAAAGTACAACTTTCCTACATGCCCTCCCCCAAGACAAAAGGTGATAGGTAGCCAACCCTGGTATTCCTCATCAGCTAGATGGAAAAACCTGGTAGGTCCTTCTGCATTGGCATGGGCAGACCCAGGTCAGTGTTCCACTGTGAAGTCCATCCTCTGTAGGGAAATGTACCACCTTAAGAGTTTTGGATTCTCTCCCCTTATCTGCATGAGCCATCTGAAAAGTCTGTGGCCAGTTTGAACACGGATGTGAGTACCAAGCAGGTATGATCTCAACTTCTTCAGGGACCAGACCACAGCAAAGCCTTTTGTGTCAATGGAACTCCATCTTTTCTCTTTACGGGGTTGTAGGTAGCTGCTAATGAAGGCAACTGGCTGATCCTGGTCCTCCCTATTCACTTGTGCCAACACTGCCCCAATCCCCTATTCTGAAGCATATGTTTGCATCACAAATTGCTTTATGAAGTCAGATGCAAAAACACTGGTGCTGAACACATGGCCTCTTTCAGAGTGTCTAAGGCCTTATGATACTCTGGGGTCCAAATGACCTTTTTGGGCTGCTTTTTAGAGATGATTTCTGTCAGGGGAGCCACAGTGGTCTCATAGTTCTGAACAAATATCCAACAGTACTCAGTCAGGCCAAGAAATCCCTGAACTGTGTCTGGGTTTTAGGAGCCTTCAGTCCAGGATGGTCTGGATCTTGGGCTGGAGAGGTTGTATATGGCCTCTAATAACAATGTGCCCTACATCCACTACTGAACTCTGCCCTATCTGGCACATGCATTTCTTGAAAGCCAGGCCTGCCTGTTGAAGGACTTGAAGCCCTTCTCTCAGGTGGACCAGGTGCTACTCCCAGATGTAACTGAATAAAGCTATATCATCGAGTTAAACTGCACAGAAAGTTTCCAAAACAGACAGGACTCTGTTCACCAACCTTTGAAAGGTGACTGGGGCATTCTTCAAACCAAAGGCCATCAGCTTGAGCTGGAAGAGGCCCTCTGGAGTGGCAAATGCTGACCTCTACTTTGCTCCTGGACTTACTGCAATCTGCCAGTAACCTGAGGTCAGATCAAATACCTTCTATCAATGAGCTCATCAGCCCTAAGAATGGAGTCAGCATCAGTCTTGGTGACTGCATTCAAACCTCTGTAGTCCACAAAAAACCTCAATTCTTTCTTCACACTTTGGAGATTAGGTTTAGGTACCAGTACCACTGGACTGGCCCATGATCTGTCAAATGATTCAAATAAACCCAACTCCAGTATCTTGGCTACCTCAGCCTTAATGCTGGATCTGGCCTGGTCAGACAACCTGTTCAGGTTGTTTTTGACATGTAGACTTTCACCAGTGTCAACATCATTGACACACCACGTAGTGTTCCCAGGCATCAAGAATAACAGCCTAGCATACTTCTTTAACACTTGTCTGCAGTATTTTGTTGCTGGCCTGTCAACTTGTGTGAGAGTAAAACTCCCTCTACTGACCCCTCTTGCACATTGGTGGACAGGAGGTTTGGCAACAGCTCACTCTCCTCCTCCTCTCCTTCCTCTGTGACCATCAGCACGGTCATGTCTGCCCTGCCTTGGTGGAGTTTCAGTCTGTTGATGTGCTGGATCCTTTGAGGATTCCTGTGGGCGCTAACGTCGACCAAGTAGGTGACCTCATCCATTTTCTCCAAAATGTGATAGGGCCCAGTCCATTTGTCTTAGAGGGCCCTAGGAGTCACAGGCTCCACCACCCACACCAATTGCCCTGGAGGATACGCAGGCACAGTAGCCTTCTCGTCATACCAGAGGTTCATGGGCTCTTGGCTGGCCTCCAAGTTGCTGCTTGCTCTGCTCATGTACTCTGCCATGTGAGACCGCAGGCATAGCACACAGTCCAGCACATTCTGTTTGGGTTCCTTAGAGGCTTATCCCATGATTCTTTCACCAAACACATTGGCTTTCTTCCAGGGTGCCCAAACAGTAACTCAAAGGTGCTAAAACCAACCCCTTTCTATGGCACCTCCCTGTAGGCAAACAGAAGTCATGGGAATAGAACATCCCATCTCCTCCCAAGCATGCCAGTCAAGCCCATGATTATGCCCTTCAGGGTCCTATTGAACCTTTCTACCTAACCATTGGCCTGGGGATGCAAAGCCAAAAACATGAAACAACGGGGGACCACAGTTACCACGCCTCATTCTGAGTTTCAAATAGATTATGTCCTGTGCACTACTTTACCGGTACCTGCTGCATTTTGGTACCACCATCAGAGAGAAACAGACCCGAAATAGGCAACTGAGATGCTTATAAATTTATCAGCTTAGGGGGTATCTATTGTGCATATTCCGTCAACAGACGATGTTGCCATAACCAACTTGAACTTAATACTGTGAATGAACAGGAGGATATTAACCCCATATGACTATGCAGCTACCAAACCAATTCATGAGGATTCAACTACATAAAGGGAATTGGTTTCCTGATTGGCAGATATAATGAGCCCTGATTAAGTTCAAAAGAGGGTTCTTTCAATAACACGTGTTTGGCTGAAAGTTTGTTGCACAAACAAGATTGTTTTTGTATATGGATTTAAGACAACGACAAAATAAAAACAGAAATCTTGCAACAATTATTGGATTTTCAAGGACTTCAATTATTTTCCAGCCGCACCTTTCCATCATTAATTGCCAGTGGTCTGGTGATGATACAGGGTGGTGAACTTGTAAATAAAAACCACATTCATTCCACATCACATTCAGATAGGCAGACATAAAGTTAGTCCCCTTCTCTGAGACCACCTCTTTCAGAAAATCCACTCTGGTGAAGACACCAAATAGGTCTCTGGCCACTGTGGGACCAGTGACTGTTCTGAGGGGAAATGTCTCTGGATATCTGGTGGCATGCTCCACTACCACCAAGATATATATGTTCTCTGAGGCAGTTGGTGGGTCTAGGAGACCAACAATACCAATCCCCACCTACTCAAAGTGAGTCCCAACCACTGGCAGTGGTCTCAAGGGAGCCTTGACATGTCCCCATCTTGCCACTGGCCTGACAGGTGGCAAAGGAGATACAGAACTCCTTTACTTTGGTAGACATTTTGGCCCAATAGAAATGGTTGACCAGCCTATTCCAGGTCTTGGTCTGACCCAAATGTCCTGCCGAGGGGAATTCATGGCTCAAGGTGAGGAGAAACTCTCTATACTTCTGAGGAACCACCACTATCTTGGTTTCTCCTGGTTTGGGTTTCCTTGCCTCAGTATAGAGAACTCCATCCTCCCAGTAGATTCTGTGGAACCCGCTGACATCAGTCTGCTCTTGCCTGAGGCCCTCAAGAGTGGGACAATCTATTTGCCCCTGTCACAGCTCTTGTCTGGTGGGTGTACCCGCTTCCTGCAATTCTGCCAAGTTGGCCAGATCTTGTAGGGGTGGAATTCCTACCTCAGAGGCCAGATCCTCCCCCTCAGGCTTGGATTCCTCCTGGTCCTCCTGAGCGGTGTGGGCTGGCTCACAGCCCCTGTGCCCTCTTTCTGGTTCCTAGAGGCTTGGCCCATTGTTCAAGGGTCCAAGTGCCCAGCACTCCCCTGATGTGCAGTCTGTAACCTAGTCACAGCAAATACCCACTAAGGGAGGTCCAACATCCATGCATAGACCTTCCTTTCCACCCCTGACCTTTCAGAAGCTTCAAGATTATTTCCCAGTAGACACTCTACTTGGAGGGCAGGAGACCTTCTTAAGGCCAGTCACACCTCCAGATTCCAAGCTCACCATTGCCACAGGAAGGAGCTTGGCTCTGCTGTCTACATAGGTAATCTGGTGGAATATACCAGGTAGGATCTGCTCTGGGGAAACTTGTTTGTGAACCACCATGGTAACACTGACTTCTATATTCCTCAGAGCTTATACCTCAGTACCATTTATTTTGGGTCTCTGCCTCTACTTCTCCGTGCTTGGAGGTAAGGTGGCCAGGGCTGCAACTTCCACTCCACCCATGGAAACTAGGGTCACCTTTGTATCCCCTTTTCCCATCTCTAGGCTACCTTCCACACCCACACCTACACTAGAAATACCCTGGGACTGCCCACCGGTGGAGGGCTTCTTGGAGCAGACGACATCTCCCTTCTTGGGTCCTGCTGCATGCAGTAATAATGCTTCCCTACCTTTCAGGGTCAAAGAACTTCCCTGGAAACCTCCTTGCCCTTGAAATTAGAATGGCGCTGGAACCCCCCCCACCATGTGCAGGTTTTTGGGGACCTTTAGAGGACTCAGTTTGTTTGTATCTGAATTTCCCAGGGCTTCCCCTGAGAGGGGGGCGGACCTCCTTTCTTCTGATCACCTCCCTGGTTCTTCTAGGTCACACTGGTGTGAACCCACTCATCAGCTGTTTCACCCAGTTCCCTGAGACTAGCCAGCTTAGAGTCAACAAGATTCCGGTGTAACTTCTCTGAGGGTTAATTTCTCAATATGTGCTCCTTCATGTACAAATTGAAGAGCAGCTCACACCTTTTGAGTACTTGGTAGTACGTACAATTTGTCATGATGCTGCATATGTTTATCCTGAGGAGGAACACGCAGACATCTTGAATAGTCTATGCAGTATTCTCTGGTGAGTATGCAGACCAGTTAATTTGTTGGAATGGTATCCACTGGTAGTTTTGTGATTTGAAGACAGAGTGGATGGAAGTGGGATAAGCCCTTGGGCTTTGTAAGGAAAGTTTAGAATCAAAATCAGCTCCTCCGTGAAGATCATTTTGCTGCATTTATAACATCATCAACACTGATTTCATTACACAAGGTTGAAAGAAAGGAAAGGGAAGGGGAATGAGGACATGGGATAAGGATACAAAAGAATTTGTACAGAACACCATAAGTGCGAGCATGCAATATCAGAAAGCCAAGTTTAAGAGTAAGGAGAAAAGAATAAAAGGAAAGTTGTTGGCAAAAATAAAAATGCAAGATAAGGCAATGAAAGGAGAGGGTGCAGGCCAAGAGACTGAAAAGAGGCGCAGAAAAGGAGAGAAATGGAACAGAATGAGACTATGATCTAAAAATTGCAGAAACAAATAACCTCATATGTTGTATGTTACAAATCTGTGAAAGATATCGCATTTAATGAGTCCAGTGCAGAGTTCTATGTATAATATGGAGGTCAGTGGGTCCAATCCTTATCAACAGCTCAGATTACGCTTCAATTCGTCAGCATTATCCAAATAAAGGTAATCATGGGTATAAAGGAACCCAGCCGCGGTCCATGCAGGTAACTTGGGTGGTGCAGGGTGGGGGGGATTTATAGGGACAATGCAGATGGAAATTAAATAAATATTCAATTTTCCCTCTGCATCATCCCTCAAAATCTCCCCCAGGCCACCCCACTGCCCCACCGCTGTTACATGCACCAGCCACGGCTGAAAGAACCAGCGCCTCCCTGGTTTCTTCTGACCCCTTCCTCCCAAGTCCTCCCAACAGACTAATCTAAGCATTTGCCCTGTTTAACAGGACGGCCGCCCAACCCCTGGTGCTGACTAGACTTTTACCGTCACTAAAGATCCCAAATAGGACCAGATCTGAATAGAATTGGAGTGAGGGACCTAGGGGCATATTCACCAGGATCTATCGCCAAGTCAATGGCTCTTTATCGTAGCCAAAGTAGCGATAAACTTATTGCTCCAATCCCACAGCACCAGTTTATCCGCGATAGTAGCCGCCAAAAACATTGCCACAGATGACCTCCGCAACTATCGCTAATGAGATGCAGAGTAGGCATTCCCGTGCCAAAAGCTGCAATAACACCACTCCACAACATTCACAACGACCAGCCAGAACTGCAATAAGAACACAAAACTGGCGATAAGGCATGTTAGCAGCAGGAAAATAACACCTGCTCTGACCTGGTGCAAAGTCAGACCACAGCCTGCACCACAAAAGGGAGCCCAACCCAGAGCCACACCTGAAGAACAACAGATGCACCCAGGCAACTGAACACGCAGCCAGGAGGGCCGAAAGGGCAACAACACCTGCCGCCACCACCCCCAGGACCCCCCTCCCCGGCACCCCCAACCAAAGACATTCCACATCAGCTACACCTAAACATGTAAAACTATTCTGCATGATGTTGCACAATCACAACTGGTGACATGCATGTGTCATCACAAAAATGAGCATCACACATTCACTTTCGAAGCAACAAATGAAACTTTATTAAAATGAACACTGAAATGAAGACACATGGCGGCTCCCCTCGGGACAATCCGTAGGTCACAGCCTGCAAGACAAAAATCATGATGAGAAGGTGTGTCCTGAGCACATCAAAGGACAGAGAGAGAGGAAGGAGAGATAGAGGAAGAGAGGGAGAGAGAGAGATAAGAAGAGAGGAGGAGAGAGAGAGAGAAGAAGCGAAGGAGAGAGAAAGAGAGAAGAAGGGAGGGGGAGAGAGAGAGAAGAAGAGAGGGGAGAGAGAGAGAGAGTGCCGCCCCTGCGCACCCAGGCCACACTGCTCACCTGCTGCCACCAGTGTGTCTCCAACCACTTGCCGGTATGTATAGCATGCACAATCAGGCAGAGGTACCCCAGCCCCTCCCGGCGCCCATCGGAGCATGCCTGCCCATGCACACCCAGGTATCACTGCTCACCTTCCGCCACCGGCGTGCAGACAGGAGATCCCACCACATGCCACCGCAAGCCACAAGCCCGGGGCCCACGGACATGGCACCCTCCACATCATGCAGCCCCGCTCCGCAGGCCACCAGGTCTCACATTTGGTGCTGGGTCTTGATTACTCCATGGCAGAGGACATACCAGTGCACCCGGCCTCATCGCAGGCTGCACACCCGCTCAGCCCAATAGTTGCCACTAACTCTGTGATCCCGGAAGCGACGCCACGTGGCAGTAGGCCAGCGCTGCCCACTGGCTCTGGCCTACACTGCAGTCCAGCAGGGCACACAAAACCTGAGCTGTCCGGACGCCGGGACGGGGAATCATCGCAGGCTGCACACCCGCTCAGCACTTAAGGTGCCCCTACCTCAGTGCACCGAAAGTCACTGTCCCTTGGAGGGGTGCCTGTGCCATCCGCAAAGCTTTGGGTGCCACTAACCCTGTGCAACCCCAGTCAGTGCCACGTGGTGGTAGGCCCATGATGGCCGCAAGGAGTGGCTGTGACATCCTGACAACTAGACCAGTGACCTGCACACCACCAGCGAGTACGCCTGCGACGGGTAGCAATGAGGGCCCCCCTCAGAGAGTGAGTGTAGTGTTCTGGCCTGCTGTATGCCGGACCAGCGCAGGGCTTGCAACAATGACTCGTGGTCTCTGGGCGTGGTTCAGTCCATGTCCAGACATGGAAGTAACTGATGCGTGAGTCCCTTTTGTAGTGTCTACGGCACCCGGAACTCAACAGGCAATGCAGCACCCTCTGACTGGCATCCCACAGGATGAGCATCATTGACGCAAGGGACATCACTGTCCCTACATTCATCCACACATACATACATGAATGATGAAAGACATAACACAGCAGTGCATTACTGGATGTTTACTGCACATCCAGTGCAGTTTTGCAGCTGGAGCGGTACAGGGCAATGCCAGGCACACTACAAAATATGGGCCCGTGGAGGGCCAGCCAGAGTCCGTCCAGGGATGACAAGTATTGCAGAAGAGGAAGGGTACAGTCCGCAGTATGGTCGCCTTGTCATTGGTCATCAAACAGGATATGGCAGTACATGTTGCTGTCCAATGTGAGCGCATCAGAGTATATCGGGGGTCAGTGGAAGGTCATGGGGCCATGTGCGGCACCAAGCAGAAACAGGCCAGGTGGCAGAAATGAATGCTAGTGCCTCCTGATCACAAACTCATCCACGTCCTTGTCCCTGGATGTGTGCTCTGCCCCACCTGTGGGTGTTGCAGTACCGGCGAAGCACTGTGTGCCACTGACACATCAGGTGTCGGAGTAGATACGTCTGCCGCACTGTGAGGCAATGGCACACCAGGGGGCGGAGATGTGGATGGTGTGGGGGCAGCAGCATTCATCATCGCCACGCCTTGTGGCAGCAATGCCATGATGAGGATCTGCAGGGCATGGTAGATCCCAGCTACATTTTGCTGGTGTGCAGCGGGGGCAACCATCCTTTCTGCTTCCATCTGCACCATGTCCTCCATGAGCCTCCGCATGTGTGCCAGCTCATGGCTGGTATCGCTGGAGCCCCTCAGAGCAGACAGGTGTTCTTCTCTCCGCGTCATGACTCCAGCAATGTCAGTCAGCGCTCGTTGGAGACCATGGAGCGGGCCTAGACACCCATGGACGGCGTCCAGTTTGGTATCCATGAGGTCGAACCCCACCCGCACCTGCTCAGCTGTCTCCCTCTGGCCCTCCAGCACACGGCGTTGGAAGGCCATGTGTTGTTCCTGGGGCTCTTGGGAGACTGCCGGGGCCCTAGGATCCTCCTGCTGAAGTGTTGACGGTGGCCCTGCAATGTGAAGGGGAGACGGTGTATTGCAATGTGTTCACATGTATGTAGCCGCATGATACATGTTAACATTCAGACTGCATGGCATTGTACATTGTGATAGTCTATAGATCTGGGCGATGATCCAGAGTCATTGAGGGTGTACACTGTGCTCTGCTTGATTGTGCATATGTGCCATCGTGGCCATCTCCACCCGTCCCCCCAGTACCTGGTGGTCACTCACCCTGTTGCAGTTGTGTTGTGTCCTGTCGAGCAGTGTCCGGTCCCCCGACTCCAGCCAAAGTATCCACACCAGCTCCTCCATGTCATCCAGCATGAGCTGTGGCACTGGGCCCCCACCTCCAGTCTGCATTGCTGCCTTCTGGTTGGCTGCGAGTTTCTCCTTGGTCTTTCGCTTGATGTCATTCCATCGCCTCTTGACCTCATCCATTGACCTCTTGTGCTCTCCGATGGCATTCACCTTGTTCACGATGTCCCGCCATATTCCATTTTTTGTGCTCAATGACATGTTGGAGGTGACGAACAGTTGTTGATTGTGTTCCATCACCTCCGTGACTATGATCCTGTTCCCCCTGCGGACTGAACTTGGTCTTCCTCTTCTTCTTGTCCTTGCCCTTCCCTGTCCCCGAGGTCCCAGGCTGGTCGTACGGGGTGCTTGTGGGGTTGTGCTCATCCTCTGCGCCTGCTTCGGCTGCCTCCATGGTGCTTGGGTGTTGGTCAGTTGGTGTTTGGGTGTTTTTTCTATTTTTATGGTGATTTTTCCCACCTGCCAGGTGTGTGTTGCAGGCCTGGCACTGCTTATCGCTGATTTCCTCATCGTGCTTTGGCCCATCGCAGGTTTTTTTGCATTGGGGTTTGTGTTTTTATCTCCGTCGAGGTGGTTGTAGCACGGGCAATGGCCGCGGTTTCGGCAAACTATTGCATGGGGCCGCCTTTTTGTGAATTCCACGTTGACACAGGGTTATTTTCCCGCGATAGGCTGCGATGTGTAAAGTTGTGTTAGCATGCTTTGGTGATGTTTAGCACACGTTCTTGTGAATATAACCCCTAGTGTTCTTTTCACCAATGATAGAAGGTGTGTGCAAGACACAAGACAAGGCATGCCACTCCATGTATTACAGTTCTTCAGCAAACCGATGATTTCAATTGCTTTCTTTATAGATTTTAACCCTCCCCCTTCTCCTTGAGGACGATTCCCCTGTGAAAATTTATGCCGCAGACAGACACTTTCTAGAGACACAAATAGGCTGTGCCAATGTTTGCATGTGTTACATTAAAACTAGAATATTTTGCTTTCAAAGCTTGTTGCAACAAATTTACAGTCTTCATGTTCCATAATCTTCAGCTTCACAATATCATGGCAGATCTTGCTGATCTCCAGTCAGGGTTTATTTTCAGTTTGTTGGAAATATAGTTCTGTTTTTGCAGCATCAATTATGATGGAATCAGGCACAATGAATGCTTGGACTCAATTTCAACTCATTTATTTGATCTAACTGGTACCATTTGATAAAAGCATTTACCAAGTTTAGGGAGAAACGCGTTGGCTACTTGTTCGTTGGGTGCAAGCAAATAAAGAAGATTTTGAAACTTCATTTGAAGACCCAAGATTCTGTGTTCTTACTGTTTGAATTGAATTTGTGTGTTGCCTCTCTGTTGTTTTTTCGTGTAAGTGATCCTGTAGCACAGAAGTAAGAGAAGTCTTGCTCTTTCCTTTTCTTCCCTTCCAAACTTGTTCTTACCTGACTGTAGGGGAAGCATTCGTTTTTTAGGAGAACTAGCATCCGTTGGGTATGGATTCCTACTCCAATCAGTAATGTGATTCTTCAATTTGCCATCCAGTTTTCACAAATATGTGACATTGTTCCTGTTTCGGGAGAGTGCCTTAGTGCACATAATCACTTTTATAACCATTTACAAGTAAAAAACTAGTATGTCAGGTTTTTGGTGAAATAGCTAAATCCTTCCCTCTAACCCCATAAATCACCTCCCACTCCATTCGAGTCTGCTTCAAAGGTATTCCGGCATTTTCTATTAACACCTGCAAAGGCTGTACTGCAGAGCAGATGAGACAGAGAGACTTGAGTGGCTCCTTTCATCAAGCACAAGAAAAGTCTCTAACCTCATATTGTGACTTTTGTGTCTGACTCCCTTCAAACCACGGGTTATCAGATGGCTTATGCAAGGCCATTACAAGGTGTTAAGATCGCCTGTGACAAACAAAAATGCCTTGTCAATCCACTTCAGCTGGCAAGCAATTTACTTTTTTTTTTTTAATAAGAATCAGATCTAAAATGAGTAAGTCAGGCCTGAATTTAAATGTATCTCATGGTGAAGTGTGTAGAGCTTGCATATTACTACATTCACCACCACCCCTCTTCAGATCCAAACTTAGAATTAATTTAAATTCAGTGTTATGAGAAAAAGGTACTGTCACAAGATTGCCAAGGACCAGTGTAGCTTATTAAACTCCACAACATTGCAGTGGGATATTATGTACTTCCCTGTCTTAAAAGTGGCCATAAGCCACTAGCAGAGAAGTTATTTGTCTCATCATAAATGAAGCTCTTTGAATTCTAGAACAAAAAAGACAATTAGATATAACAAGCAAAGAATATTTAGAGCTATTATGAGTTGCGGCCGAAAGATAGCAGCACTCTGCAGCCCCCCCAGCAACTCTGCTCCTTAAGACGCACATGTTCAAGTGGTTCAGAGCGAGATGTCGCCACATATAGGTAAGTACATCCTGCAGGTCCTGACATAAACGCTTAGAGTCAATATGTGATTTAATCATTGAAAAATCAGGACAGACAGTGCGCAAAAGTTTGTAAAAAAGCTAGCCACATTACAGCGCTATTTTCTTTTACTTTGTCTATGTACTTATCCATGTTGTAGAGCAGCTGCATCATAGCATTGTTTTTAAATATTTAGTCATGCTGCACATTAGTAGTGCTGCTGTTAAACATAGCTAAAAACATTAACAAAGTCAATATCTCTTGTAGACAAGACCTATTGCCTTTGTCATTTTTTTTTAGGCCATGCTGCACACTGCTGTACAACATGGCTAAACAGTGACAAAAGGATTAGCTCTCCACTTGTAGGCGAGACCTATTGGTTTTGCCAGTGTTTGATTGAAAGTGATTAAAAAGAATTAAAAAGGCAGATGTTATTTTGTTGTAAAAAGAACATAGAAGAAATAATGCTAATAAGAAATTTAAATGATATTGCAACAATATTTATTGAATGTGTAAAAATAAAGGGGTCGATTATGATAGATGGCTGTCAGATCGCTGCCCACTACCGTGGCAGGCAGGTGGCAGTCCAATCGCCCAATTACGATTTGACCGCCGTGCTGGCGGTCAGAAAAATGCTCTATAACACCGCGGCTTGTGCTGCAGTCCAAGAAAAATGACGCAGCACAAGCCACAGTTTAATGGAACACTTTGTGCACATCCATGTGTGTCATGCACCATAGGTGCATGGCACACAGTGCATGGATGTTAATGGGGGCACTACATGTGCCCCCAGGGCCACTTTGCAGTGGCTCAAGAGAGATGGGGGCCCTGTTTGGGGCCACCTATGTCCCTTTCTGACAGCCTTTTCATGGCAGTGGAACAGCCATGAAAAGGCTGTCTGAAAGAACATCGTAAACCCACCGCCGGTTGGCTGCCTCGACATCACCGTCATTAGGGATTGCGAATTCAACCACCACCCTGTTGGGATCAATAGATCCTGTAGGAGGCGGCAGCCTGACCCCATCCAACAAGGGTCCAACATCCTGTATCATAATGTGGCGGTCAGACCACAGGACTGATGGTCAGGCCATCATGATTAGACCCAATGTTCCTTTGGCAGAATTTCTCGCAGTAGTATTGATTTCAAAATGTGCCAATATTTTGTGTGATCAGAAGGAAAGAAAATGAAGAACACAGGATGGAAGCTGGAACAGACAAAGGAAGCGGACACGAAGACGAGAGATGAGAGCAGGCAAAACAAAGAACAGGTCCATGGAGTGGCTCCATGTGGAAACAAACACGTGATTACAATAAATAAATATAGGGAGGGTGTAAAAACATATGATAGGAAGGAGACATGAAGGGAGCAAATGAAATCATGCAGCTGTATGGAGTGTGATACTTAAAGGCCGGTTGTCTTAAAAGTAAACATCTCAATGGAAATCGTTACGCAGCTTTGCTTAGTTGCCAAAGGACCGTGAAGTTTAGAAATGCGAAGAGAGCAATAAGAAAAATCTGTCACAATTGTATGTCAACCCAAAGCATATGGCTCTATATTTCGCAAACACATACAGTCACACTGAGTGTTTCATGTATGGGGGTGGGTGTAAAAACAATAGGCAGGAAGCTTTCGTCAAGAGAGCAAATGATAACAAAAAAAAAAAAACACTTCACAATACAAACAGTGGAAGGACACAAGCAATTTTGTCCAAGCTCCTTGGGAGAGTCAAATGGACTAGAAAATGTGACAGTGGCATGAGCTAACCAAAGAGAAGCAAGCAAATGAAGCTAGCCAATGGTAGGCAGTAGGTGGGCTCTAAACCCACTGTAAGTTACCACAGTGTTTCGCAAGCAACAGTGCATGTGCTATCTCAGGCAAGACCTAAAACCTGAGAAACACAAATATGAGAAATCTTTGGATCAGGTAGGCATTCAAGTCCACATTGATGAGGTAGGGCGCTATGTGTGCTCTCAAGTGCAGTGGGTGTGTGGCTGTTGGGATAACAAACCTACTTAGAATCGTAATGGGATAATAAAAGCAATACGGGCCACAACATGGAGGTAACAGGGACATGTTGGAGGATAGGTAAAAGTGAAGGTGGCAAAATGCAATCGGGGCACATGTCGCGGTTACTTACCGGTAACCTTCATTACTCCGAGTATAGTCTTCCTCGCCACATGACTAACAAAGTGAGCTTCAGCTCCACACAAGAACCCTCCAAAGCAAAAAGTCAGCCTCCCATGCCTCCCATCCCTTCCCAATATGGCCGACCCATTACACCCTGACCTCTATAAGAGGCGGGCCAGCCCAACCCATCAGCCTGAAACTACCAAGCACAAACATAAAGCCGATAGCCAGACAGGGAGGGAGGGATGGGAACTCATGTGGCGAGGAAGACTATACTCGGAGTAATGTAGGTTACCGGTAAGTAACCAGGGCATTACCTCCTCGTTAGTCTTCCTCGCCACATGACTAACAAAGTGAGCACATACCAAAGCCAAGCAGCTTCATGGAAACTCACAAGAAACCAACGGACCAGGATGGGACCCCCACGGAAGATGGCAAAATCCAACAGGCCAACAAGTGGAAGAACCACCCAAGAGAGAGGCAACCACGAGCAGGAAGAACCAGCCCGGGACAGAAAGACACCCGTAGGGCCTCCAAACAGGACCCCACAGACACGAAGCGCTGACAAAAAATGTGCCCCCAACCAAAAAGAACCCGGGAGGACAGAGAAGGCACGGCACCAGACCACACGGAGCCAAAAGGCAACTGTAAACAGGCCCTCAAACAGAAAGCAGCAAGCCGGTCCAAAATGCCAAGACTGCCCAACGGACAGCCCAAAGCGAGAGGGGAGCAAAAACCCAAACAGCCCATGAGCCACCGGGGCCCCATAGGAATCGAAGAAACAGAGGGCAACCACACCACAGTGACCCAACAAAAAAGGCCACAGCAGCAAGAGACCCAGTCCGACCGAAGCCCATCCGAATGCACGGCGGACCACCAACATCAAGAGAGTCGAACCACCCCCAAACCAAAGACCGGAGGGGAGAAGAAAACAAAAGCCACCAGATCCGGCGGCAATCAGGGGCAGAAGCAAAAGGAACCAGAGGGAACCCAGACTGGCAGGAGCCGCAAGAACGGACGGAGGCACAGAAAAGGAAACCAGCACCCCACCCGAACAAAAATGAAGGGCACCCAAGTCCCACCAGCAAGGAGAGGCAGGTGGGACACGGACCACAGCCCCCCAAAGGATCCCCGGACGTGAGCGTGACAGCAACGAGAGAGCCCAGGCAGGAGCAAGGCAAAACCGACCCCGGTGGTCACAGGAAACCACAGCAAAGCAACCCCGTCATCAAGGTCACCGAAGAGGACCAGGACCAAGGCCAAGCCCCAAACAGGAAGGGGAACACCCACAAGGGGACTCATTCACAAGAAAGCATGACAGACCCGGAAGGAAGGGGAATGCAGAACGAACGAGCAAGACAGCCCAGCGTGGAGGACAAGCAAAATGCCACCGCAATGTTCCACAAGCCACAAAGGAGCCACCGAGGCGAGCACCCAGGAGACAAAACCAACAAACCTCGGGACACAAACTCATGACCCTAGGAAGAAGAGCCTGCAAACTGAACCACAAGGCCACAGTCACACATACCGACACCCAGGACCGACCCAGCCGCATAACGGATAACCGACAGGGACTGGAGTGAACACAGGGGCAAGGCCACAGGCAGCAAGCCACCAAAGGCGAGAAAGACAGAAGAGCCGGGCGGAACGAGCCCGAGAACGGCCATACCCCCAGGGATAAAACCCGAGCCGGAAGGACCCAGTACCCCCACCAGGGACAAAGAAGAACAGGATCCAATCCGCCCAGGGAGCGTCAGACCCCGACCAGGGAAGAGAACCAGTAAAACCAACAGCCACGGACAACCACAAGCATAGCGTGAGCAAAAAACCCCAAGGGGCAACAAAAAACCGTGGCAGGATATGAAACCCCAGACTCGAGTGACCCAGCGCCCACAGAGGCATAACACGGACCACTGAGCAAACCCAGAGTCACAATCCGCAGGAGCAGAATCGGGAAGCACCCACGCGAGCCCCACCAACAGGACAAACACCCCAGTCAACAAGCCCAGGCGCGAAGCCGGGATCCCAGACAAGAAGACAGGAAAAGCCAGCACCCGGGACACAAACAGAGAGCGACCGAGGCAAGAGCCACAAGAAGCCCCCGCGAGGCAGAGGCAAAACCAAGCCAGGAAATGGCCAACAGAAGGCAGACAAGAAACTGCCAAAAAACTGAACAACCAACCCAGCAGAGACCCAAGCACGCCCCACAGGCGGAGAGGACGCCAACACCCGGGAAGGGGAGAACAGAACACAAAGACCACCGGCCACACGGGCAGACAGGGCGGGAGGGGAGCCATATACAGAGTTAGGGGACACCCGGATCCGAACCAGGGACACCCGGATCTGCAGTCAAATGCTCCACCGGAAGGGACACCCACGGGAACAGGCGAAATCAGGAAACCCCACAGAGCACCGGGACCAACCAGACGGGGAGGACCCCCAACAGACAGACCGGCACAAGGAGCACAAAACCGACACTACGGAAGGACAACAACAGGGTAGACAACCCAGACATGAACTGCCGGGGGCCACAAAGAACCTAGACGAAGGGGGACAATCACCCAAGGCAGGAGATCAACCACAGAGCCACAGCACGTGGGACCAGACCCAATCAGCCAAGAATGCAGGAAACCAGTGGCATGGAGCGCACAGATGATGGACAGAAAGCAGAACGAAATGCATCCACCCCAGCACAAGAGAACTGGGACCAAAGCCACCGGACACTATAGCACACCATGCCATTCCAGCGAGGAACAGTAAAAATACCACCAGGCAACACCTGCCACAACTTGTGCACGGGAGCGCATGTGAAATACAACACAGCACACAACTGGTAAACTGTCATCACCAGAGCCCTCGAAAGGAGACAGTAGAAGTGAACATGCACCACATGCACCAGCTGAGAACCGTGACCACACGACGAGGAGGAAGGCGCAAGGGACGCCCACCGGGCCATGGAGCAGGAGGAGGAGGGGACACCACCGCCGCGGCCTATGGAAGACAAGCCAAACTGCAACAACCGGAACAGAAGCCAAAAGACCACTCGGAGACCAGAGAAGCAGCCCGGGAAGGAAGAACAGGAGCAAACCGAGGACCGCCCCATCAGACATGCAGGCGCCCACAGCCCCTGAAAACCCCGAAGGCAACACCAACCAGGACCAGCCAAGAAAAACAGTGGAGAGCAGGCGGGGACAGGAGCACACAGGAAGGAAGGACCACCGGGCCAAAACCCGAAAGCGAAGCCTGGGAAAGGGAAACACACACCCCACCGGGCTAAAGGCCCAACACCACGTCCACAGCACCTGGTACACCCAGGCGGTCAGCCAACCAGGCACCAACCAGCCCGACCACGCTCAACGCCGGAGAACAGACGAGAGCAGGACCCACAGGGCGGAACGGCCGCAGGGCCACGGCAGAAAGACAGACTGCCCGGAACCCGATGAGCACGGACACCCAGAAGGAAACCGGGCACCGTCTTCGAAATATTTCTCAACCGCACCGAAGGAAATACCAATCCCTACACAGTAGACCGAGCAAACAGTGACAATGAAAGACCAGTGATCAAACACCAAATCTACAGAGTAAGAGTCTATGACCCTAACCATTATGCCAGAGTGACGCTGTAACAGAAAACCACAGCAACCCAAACCAAACAGGGAGTATAAGAGAAGTGCACAGAGACACGGAACATCAAGCACGGGAACCTATAGAGGAACCCAGGCTCACAGCGACAAGGACGCCCAACGCAGCCACCACTTAACAAATGAGCGAGGCTCCGTCACAGTAAAAAATTGCAGTCAACCACTCCCGTCCAGCAGCGTCAAACAGTGCGAACTGGACCCGAAGGCAACAAAGCGCATCACACCAGCCCAGGGAGAAGCAGCGAAATGCCCAGAACCACCAGAGGACGAGCGTCACTACACAAGAACGGAAAGCCTGGAGGGAAAGGAGGAACGAACACAGAACACTCATTTGAAAGATCAGTGAATGAACACCTAAATTTCTGAGTAAGAGTCTAAGACCTCAACCATTAGCCAGAGGAAGAGTTCCCGCCGTCCAGCACAGGGCCACTAAGACCCGAAAAACAACGTAACCGTGGGGCCCCTGCACACCACCACTGCAGCCGCAAAGGAGGCAGCCCGGCAGCCGGACCCGCTGTACCTGAAGAAAACAGCCCAGAGCGAAGCGCACAGAGACTGAAGCCGGGGGAGCTAGGCCCCGCCCCTCGGAGGCGGACCAGCGAGGAACGCCCACCGGAAACCAGGAGGAGCAGTCAGCGGCCCGGCCCCATCCAACGGAGGCCTTGGGAAATGGCACCCGCCGCGACGCAGACCCCCGCAAAACACCCGAGCAGATCCTGGAGCGCCGAGGAATGCATCAGCCCCTGCACCCGAAGGTAAGCGGTGAAGACAGGGACACAGGGGCGCGGGCGTGAAAAAAGAAAAGAGGCGTGCCGCCGCCAACAGCCCAGGAGACGTCCGACCATAAGTAACAACAGGCTCGCTCCCATCTAAATACAGGGAACCGCATGGCAGGCAGCCAACAGGCCCATCCATACGCAAGCAGAAGTGAGGGAAAGTGCAGAGCTTCCAAGCCCGACAGCAGGCAGCAACCCGTCCCGCCACACTTCAACCGAGACGGGCCAGGGTAGAACAAGAGATGCCGGGGAAAGAAACCCTGACGGCAGGCTGGGGCGTCAGACACCCAAGCAAGCGCCCAACCACAGCCAAGGCGGCAGTAGAAGATAGCACACAGTGGCAGTGTAGAATACCACTCCGTGATGGCATGAAATGCAGGGAGGCCCACCCGGAGAAGAAGTGAGTCCCAAAGGAAGCTCGCAGCCACCCGGGACATGACAGCACACCCCGCCAGAGCCCGTCAGCCATCCCACTCGGTGACAGCAGGGCCCAAATACTAAAGCCCGCTAAAGCAGGGCAGAAAGCAAGGAATGGAGAGGGTGCAGGGCAAAACTCCCAAGAGTCCGCAAGCACCAGAAGCTCGCTAGAGCAGAGCCATGAACCCAAAGGGACAGTGCGGGGGCCAGAAGGCAGGGGAACCAGAAAGCGAGCCCGCTGGAGCAGGGCCTCCTCCCAGGGCACCGGGACCTGCTGGAGCAGGACCTCAGCCCAACTTCCCTGATCAGACGCTCTGGAGAATCTGCACGCAGAACTAAAAAAACAGGCTGATGGGTTGGGCTGGCCCGCCTCTTATAGAGGTCAGGGTGTAATGGGTCGGCCATATTTGGAAGGGATGGGGGGCATGGGAGGTTGACTTTTTGCTTTGGAGGGTTCTGGTGTGGAGCTGAAGCTCACTTTGTTAGTCATGTGGTGAGGAAGACTAACAAGGAGGTAATGATCAGTTACTTTGAGATGCCATGGCAAGGAAGTAACTTGGCCTCTCAATTGCATGATGATGAGTAATGTGGATACTCTGGCACAGTGTAGGATTTACATTGGCAGTTCATCATAGTCTACATAAAGGGTGCATGGGCACTTGGCACAATGTAGGTTTTCATGAGACCATGAATGAGAGTAACTTGGGCAGTAGTATACCAGCAGGGGTTAGATTTCATAGGCACTTAGAAACTCAGAGAGAAATTGCCACTAAGGTGCATTCACAGTGATAATTATGGAGAGGTTAAGCCTAGCCAGATCTTACATAACTTGAGTCTTTTTGTCACTTTAAATGTGCCTCTCTGAGCTCTGTAGTCAGACTACTCCCCACCTCCTAGATGTGGGTAACCTTATTAGGCTAATCAGCTGAGCTATGGGCAAGAAAGGGGATGAGATATGTCATCATTGGTACAGGTTCCTTGTTTGGATGTTACGAAAGGCAAAACTTTCATTTTGTGCAGAGTTCCCTTTTCAATAGATTTGTGGACAGTTCATACAGTTTTGAACTTGATTTTCTTTTCCTGTGGCAGCCAATGGGGGCACACATTATGTGATGATGCTTCTGGTGACTCAAGCACATTCTGGTTGCCTGGTTGTGTAATTGTGGCACCCTATCCATCTTGTGTCCAAGTGTGCCATCAATAGGGATCTTGTGAGTTCTCATTGGTGGCTTAGCATAGGGGCCAGTGGCTTAATGTATAAGTTGAATAATAGTGGCTGAACCTTGTGGTAATGCGGGGGATGCTTCAGAACATATGATGCCAGAGATGCAATGCGCATTTGTTGCTTTGATCGAGAAGCAAGGGGGGGGGGTGCACTGCAGCTCTATCCCTGTAATCTCTGCCCACTCCTGGAGCACACTCAGTAGAATTGAGTCGTCAGTTGTGTTATAAACATTTGAGAGGTTAAGAAGGCTGTGAATTCTCTGTTTTTTTTGTAAAAGTCAGTTTTGTTCCATATAGAGTAGCAATTGTTTTGTTCCTTCTTTTGCAAGGGCTTTGCTCAGATATGGCAGGATAGAGATTAGCCAGGAGTTGGTCAGGATCTTCGGATCTGCTTTAGGTTTCTTAATCAGCAGTGTGATGGCAGTCTGCTTGAGAGACTGTGATGAAATGCCTCTGTTTGGTCAACAGGGAAATGTTATATTAGTAGGTGTGAGGTTTTGACATTCAACCCTAGGCCCAGTACCTCTTTCCCATCCAAGGAGATGAAACAGTTTTTGCTCTGAGGAGTTATTTAGGGGCATATCAGCAACCAGGCGATAAAAAATTATCGCCGCTTTTGCGTCCGTTTTCGGACGAAAAGCGGCGATAATTTTATCGCCTAATCAGCACCTGAAACCTTGCCTTATTGCCATTTCCCTTAACGCCCATCTTTGCATCTCTAAGGAGATGCAAAGTGGGTGTTCCTCCCCAGGATAACGGGAGAAATGTCGCTAAGCGATATTTCTCCTATTATCAAGCCGCACGCAAAGCAGCATAGTGACAGGAAAAGTAGCGATAACCTCTGTTATCACTACTTTCCTTACGCCTGCTTTGAAACTGACTTAGCCATGATATCCTATGGAAGGTGGATATCATGGCTAAGTATGTGAGGCCCTATCAGCAAGCTATCGCCAAACTTCGTGGGATTATCGCTGGGTTTCCAGCAATAATCTCACGTTTGGCAGTTAGCGCAAGGATTTTTATCGCTTTTGAGATAAGTGTTGCTAATAGCACGCTATCTCAGCGATAAAAATCCACGCTAGCCGGCGATAATTATCCAAGCACTAAGTGCGCTTAGCGATAATTATCGCCGGTTGTTGCAGATATGCCCCTTGATTCTTGGTATTCTGAATCAAATATTGACAGGAAATCACTGAAATGTAGAGGGTAAGCACGGGTCTTTTAGTGTTTGTAGATTTGTCAGTTCTAGGAATTTACCACAGACGTCCCTTGAAATCTTTGGAAACTCATTGATGCGTTTTTTGAGCATGCTTTTTTGCCCTCTTCATGGTTTTTGGTATCCCCTCTTGTATAACTTTCAGAACATTTTATTGTCAGTCGGTGTTGTGGTATGTCACCTTCAATAAAGTTGTCATTTTTTTCTTTGTTCAGCCAAATGTTTGTTAAAGTATTGATCGGTTAATTTGAACTCAGATGCCTTTACTGATTTGTCTGGCAAGCTTGAAGGACGAACTGATTAAGTTTTAGTGTAGAAAATTATACGGTTTCAGGATCAGTAGAAGTAAACGAATTATTTTCGACTGCTTTCTAGGTCTCATTGATTTCTTCTGTAATTTCATAATTTCAGTTTAAGGTGTAATGGTGACAGAATTACCTGCAAAAAAAGTTTAAATTAATCCGACTATCCGCAGATAACCTACTCTGATCATGTCTCGAGTATCTGTGTCGTGTTTTTGGGGGAGTGGGTGGGTATGCGATGCACTTTTAAGCCACTGTTGCGGATTTATGGGGAGTTTTCCTCGTAGTAACCAAGATGTGATCTAGTCCATACAGTTGTGACAATCAGGAGGCTGGTGTCTCTCTGCTGCAGAGGTTTATTTTTTAATTGGGGTGTCATTGTTTTTCTAGACAGTGAAGTGAGCATTTTAGGCAATCGTTCATTATTTGAGTATTTTCACCCTGAAAATCCATGCAGATATTGTTGTGCCCGTATATTGCCTAGCTGCATAGAGATTTCCACATCTGTAACTACTGCAATAGGTGAACGTATGGCACTGCATTTCCCGTTTCTCTATTGTATGCAGGTGTCTTAATGTGCTCAGCAGTTAATTTTGAAAACGAAGCTGCACTGCATTTGTTTTCGTACGGTAAGGTACAGGTGGCAAGTTCTATACTTCACCCTATTTCATTCTGCACCATTTGCTTTTAACTGCATTTGCTTCTTTCAAAATTATACATGTACAATATATTTTTGAATTACAAGCAAAAGAATGTATTTAATGTACTTTAGAGAATTTAAGTAAATACATGAAATACTACCTAAGCAATCAATAAAGACAAACCAAGTTACTATGCCCTTATTGAGTACTTAGAGAGCAAAAGAGGAAGGTGTCATGCTGATTTATTATTTTCGATTTCTCCTCGCTTTGTCCATGGATCTCGTCTCACTAAATTACAAGGGATTAGGATGTGACACCTATGTCATTCACCCTCCCTTATGACATCAAATGACAAGATCACAGATGACCTGTTGCTCCCTGCCATCACTGTGAGTGTTGACACCTGACCTTTGCTCTTGAATGACACAACAGGAAGTGGACTTGCTGGAGCGGGTAATGCAAAATTTTGTATACCCTCCCCAATTTGCATGTCTATACTAATTAGATTAATTAATTAATTATAACCGCATTAATTGTTTGAAGTGAAAAGTAATAATCAACCTTATTAATAACTGAAATACACGTGGGATTTGCATTTGCATGGCCAAACTAATACGTAAACTAAAATATGTACGCATATTAATATTAGAGAAATTAGAATATTGCATGTTATATGTTGCTTTGTGACGTAAATTGTAAGTCGCATAAATAGTAAGTATAAACCGCTTTGAGTGTTGCTTTCTGCTAGATAAATACACACACATATGGGTATTAGCGAGGGAATAACATTTTATTAGCCATTTCTATGTATTAATTACGATTTGTGTTTGTTTTGCTTAAGTTGACCATTTGGGCCTGCCACAAGATGGCTGCCTCCTGCACTTGACGTGTCTAACGACGCTCCACGAGGTTTTGGGTGATGTGTGCCTGCGCTAACGCCAGCAACAGTGGCCTTGTCTTGACCCTAGCCAGACTGTACGCATCAAGGTCGCCCTGGGAAGCCTGCCAGCATCCTGGGAACAATGGACTGTCTTTAAAAACCGGAACCAGCAAGTATGGTGACATAATGGACAATATTCCATGAGAACTTCAACGGATGACCCTAAATCATCCAATCTGAAAAGCCGAAAACCAATATTTGTTACTTTTTGACATTGAAATCACTATAAATTATGGTAGAATAGTGAGGTCTTTCAGCTCATTCGCTCTTTTCGATTTCCTGACGCTATGCTGACGGAGAGGACGGTGACGCTGCAGGACAGTTGTTTCCCTGAATCTTTAACGGACTGAATTAATGCCCAATTTCCTGATGAACTGAACTTTCTAAATTTGATGGGCATAGATTGGCAGAACGACTGGATTTGACTTAGAGGACGACAATTAGCCAGAATAGGTAAATATGATGATTGGCGGTCTGAATAACAAATGATTTCACCTGCATTAATTAGATAAAGATTGATTTTGACTAATTACCAAATGAGTTGGGTTGTTTATTCATAAAGAATGTATCTAGAGAATTATAAATGTACCTTACCAGCAACTAGCAGATTCATCGCCAACATATGGAAGGAAGACCAAAGGTGGAATTTAGGACAAATGAGTTAAACATGGTTATGTAGATTTATTTGTTCTTTAGGTAAAAGGTATTTCCTTTCATGTCAGCGTTTGGAACAATCATCTCCCGAGAAAGACAGACCAACGATGAATGAATGTTGGTGTTATGGGCCCCACCAGCGAATGTATTGATTGTGTGTGTTTGTGAGACCTTTGGTCTGTGACGTAGGGAGGGATTTTGTATTCCACGCTGCATCCAAGTAAAATAAATTACAATTGCAATAAATTTGAAGAAAAGCTAATAGAGCAGATTAACGTGTATTTTAGTTGCCACCATTATATTATCTAGGTGGACAATATGGAACGCCAAGAACACACCCTGGATATTCCCCTCAGGGTAACCTCAGTATAGGGACCTTATGCCTAAATAAAACGACGTATGCCCACTTATAGCCTGAAATCACTAAACATAACAACAGTATTCTCATTTATACATTCTGATGCCCAAGCACGCACTCAAATGTCAAGGTTCAGCCTAGAATGACCTGGCAAGAGAACAGAGCTAAGCCTTGCATCACACATATCTCACAGGCTCAGGCTTTGCACACCAAAATTGTCCATAAGGTTAAGTAGATTTTACTGGCTCAGGCTTCAGACAACTGTTTCATTCCCAAGGTTATACAGGTACTATAATTATAAATGCTTTAAGCTGATATTAAGGATGTCATTATTATTATTTAAAGCAATGTATGTGTATTTGTGGACCTCAGTTGAGGTCTATACCAAATTTAAATAAACTTGAATTAGAAATTTACAGGTGCTACTCACAGAGTTTTGTGGCGCAGACTTAATCCTCAGGTTGCTAAACCAGGCCTAAGACAGTCAAAATGTGCCTAATGGTAATCACTTCTTAAAAACTCTGCCCTTAGAAAGCAGAGATATCCGTTGTGTTGCACAGATCTTAAAGGCTTGTGCCCCAAACAGCACAGCCAGTATTATCATTATTATTATTATCTCACTACTATTACTATAGCTTTACAGTGATGACCCCCACTAATGTATCTATCTATCTATCTATCTATCTATCTATCTATCTATCTATCTATCTATCTATCTATCTATCTATCTATCTATCTATCTATCTATCTATCTATCTATCTATCTATCTATCTATCTATCTATCTATCTATCTATCTATCTATCTATCTATCTATCTATCTATCTATCTATCTATCTATCTCTCACTCACTCACTCTCTATCTATCGATCTATCCATCCATCCATCCACCCACACCCATACCCACCCACCCATCCTTCCACCCGTCCATCCAACCATCCATCCATCCATCCATCCATCCATCCATCCATCCATCCATCCATCCATCCATCCATCCATCCATCCATCCATCCACCCACCCACCCACCCATCCATTGATCCATCCATCCATTCATCCATCCATCCATCCATCCATCCATCCATCCATCCATCCATCCATCCATCCATCCATCCATCCATCCATCCATCCATCCATCCATCCATCTATCTATCTATCTATCTATCTATCTATCTATCTATCTATCTATCTATCTATCTATCTATCTATCTATCTATCTATCTATCTATCTATCTATCTATCTATCTATCTATCTATCTATCTATCTATCTATCTATCTATCTATCTATATATCTATCTATCTATCTATCTATCTGTCTATCTATCTGTCTGTCTATCTGTCTGTCTGTCTGTCTGTCTGTCTGTCTATCTGTCTATCTGTCTATCTGTCTATC
This sequence comes from Triturus cristatus, assembly GCF_964204655.1. Taxonomy (NCBI): domain Eukaryota; kingdom Metazoa; phylum Chordata; class Amphibia; order Caudata; family Salamandridae; genus Triturus; species Triturus cristatus. The sequence continues at coordinate 1,292,826,091 of NC_140589.1, forward strand.
TATCTATCTATCTATCTATCTATCTATCTATCTATCTATCTATCTATCTATCTATCTATCTATCTATCTATCTATCTATCTATCTATCTATCTATCTATCTATCTATCTATCTATCTATCTATCTATCTATCTATCTATCTATCTATCTATCTATCTATCTATCTATCTATCTATCTATCCAAACCAGTTTGCGATCCTCTCTGCCACAAAGGGCTTCAGTGAGGGCGCGAGACCTCCGAAGTGGAACAAGAGTCCTCTCCTTTACGGCGAAGAAATACTCAAGCCCAAATCCATTTCACGCAGATGATTTATTCCATAAGCAAGTTGTAAGCCAAACGCCTGACGCGTATTACATCACTCGCGACATTTCTTATGACATCACTGATGACATCTCAAATGACATCTTTGATGAATTCACTGATTACATAATTCAAGCTTCTTTTGTACACATTACTCTATAAACTAGTATGGCATTAGATGCCTGCAAGTAAGTAAGCACAAAATAGCTCAGAATAATATGAAGCTTCATTAATACCGTCAAAGATACAACTCTCTTAGTTGTAGCAAGCAGGTCCCAGGCACAGCTCTCCCAGTGATGCTGTATCGCTCTTGCTCCTGTCTTCTTGCTTTTTCCCTGTTTTTGAGTGCTTTCTCCTTGATTTCCACTTATTTCGGTGCTTTCACCTTGCTTTTCCCTTGTTTCGCTGTTTTCTACTTGCTTTTTCTCCTGTTTTGTGAGTGCCTTCTCCTTGCTTTTCCCTAATTTTCACTGCTTTCTCATTGCTTTTCCCCATTTTTTGAGTGCCTTCTCTATCATATTTGCTTGTTTTCACCGCTTTCTCCTTGCTTTTTCCCCATTTTTGAGTACATTCTCCTTGCTTTTCCCCATTTTCATGGTTTTGTCCTTGATTTTTCCATTATTGCCGCTACTGCCTACCACCCATTTTTTCCACCTAGCCCCGCCCACCACTTCCCAGCACCCCTCCCTTCCCCCAGGGCCTACTTAATGAAGGCCGTAGTATGACTCCATTGAACAGGCCCCAAGCTGTGCAGACCTCCTCCCTGAGCTTATTATGGTCCCTTGGACACATCCCTTAGGGCCTGATTTTCATATAGGTGGTTGCCCCAGGTACAACAGCTTGAAGCCGAGTCCCACTACCAATGTAAAAAATAAAGAAAAGGTGGCAATGTAGGAATACCCTGACCCGCCCAGATATGGTGGGAGGGTCACTCAGGGAACCCACTGGGGTTTAAAAAAATGTTGCTGCGGACTCACGGGTGGATCGGCGAATCCATGGGTTTTAAACAAAAAAGGCGAGCAGGCTCCAGCACATCTTTATTTTAAAGCCCCTGTTGGGCCGAATCCCGGTGGCATGAAAAAGGGGGGCTCATGGGGCTCCAATTAGGCTTGTGGAAAGCCCCAGGGACTGCCACCTCCCCGGGCAGTAAAGAATAAAAATATGGGGCATGCTTGGCCTCCCACGTAGCCCCAGGGAACACCACCTCCCTGGGGAAATGAACGCTCTGAATGCAGGTGGCCCTCTCGGCCCCCCACTGCTCTAGGACCTCCACCTCCCCAGGACACGTCATGAGTGATGTAATATGTGTGGTCATAAGCAGTGCATTGCAGTAGTGAAAGTTATATTTAGCTCAGGTAACTATAACTGCTGAATTTCACTGGTTTTGTATGAGTGAAATCTGAGCCTACCAATAACGTCCCTGTAACGTTTGGTTTATCAGTGAATTTCTATGGTTCTTTAACAATATTTCCTAACTATAACATCCCTCTAACCTTTGTTTTTTTAAGTGAATTTCAATTTCTTTTTTAAATGTTGTTTCCTAACTGAAACCTTTGAGAGTGGGTGTGTGAGGGGCTGTATAGGTCTGTGAGTGGGTGTGTTAGTGTCTGTATGGGTCTATGAGTGGGTGTATGAACGATTTTATAGGTGTGTGAGTGGCTTAATGGATGGGTGAGTGGATGTGTGAGTAGCTGTATGGGTCTGTGAGTGGGTGGCTGTATGGGTTTGTGAGTGGGTGTATTAGTAGCTGTATGGGTCAGTGACTGGATGAGTGAGTAGCTGTATGGGTCTATGAGTGATTGTGTGACAAGCTGTGTGGGTGGCAGAGCAGCCTCCCTCCTTTTAATTGCACAGGGCTAGCCCCTGGGAGGTGGTGTTCCCTGGGCCCATAAAGACCCCGGGAGAGGGGCTGTATGCCCCCCACCCTCTTTAACATAAAGCATGTGCTAGGGAGGTGGTGGTTTCTAAGGTAAATGTGGCCCAGGAGTGGCACAGAATGGCCCCCTCCACCTAGCTCATGTCTTGTGCCCCAAGGAGGTGGCGGTCCCCAGGGAATTTTTAAATGACCGCTCACCTCCTTTAACATTTACATGCCTGGGGAGTGGTGGTCCCTGTGGCCTTTGAAAGGCAAAGGAGGGGACCATGCTGCCCCCCCATAATGTTATAAAAAAGATTCCAGGGAGTTGGTGGTCTCCAAAGCTTAAACGGCCCTTGGGAAGGGTGGCCGCATGTGCCCCTCCCCTTTTCTTTGCCCTGGGCCTAATCATGAAATAAGAATGGGAACCTGCTCTTATTTTTAAAACGCTTTACAACAAATTAACAAATCTTCATGATTTCACAGCAAAAATTTAAAAATAAATGCTTTTTGGCCCTGACGGGGTCCCTGCTAGACCTAGCTATTGGGCCTAATTTCTTCCTACTCTTCCCCCTTTTGTTTATTTTTGCAATTTTTTGGGTGACTTGGCTGATGGCTGCCAGCATTTGCTGGTTAACTGTTGGCAGCCAAACAGATCTCTACACGAGATCGGCAAGATTTAAAGAGGGTCCGAATCCCTAGATAGAAAAATATGGTTTTCCTTTAAAGCCCCAAGAACTACTGAACAGTTTTACATCAAATAACAAAAAGCATGCTTTCTGGACCAAAAGCTACCTTTCTGCCAAATTTGATGTAATGCCGTCCAGTAGTCTGAGCTGGAGACGTGTCTAAAATCTCTACGGGAATTAACATGGAAAATACACCTATTTTGACCCCCCCCAATTTTTCTCGGCCCCCACTTCTTGACAGATCAAGTTGAAACTTTCCAAGCACAACTAGAAACAGTAGGGCACATTTGTTTAGTCCAACGGCACCAAAGTTATAAGCAAATCAAAAAACACTTTCCCTATGGAAACTAGGCCCTAACTACCTACTAGCTACCGTGAGTAAGTTATTAATATATAGAGTCAGCAGGTGGACTATGTCTGGTCCTCACTTCTCATATTTGCTTACGAATGAATGAGCTTTTCTAGGAAAACAGGAAAACAGGTAGGTCTTAAGAATTTTCTTAAGTTTCAGAAGGTTTGGTCCGGTAAAAGATATGGATTTCCACATTTTAGAGCCTTGAAGTTGTAAGCAGCCTGTGCCCCACTTTTTCAAGTTTATATTTTTTTACCAAAAAATTGTAGCTATTAGCAGATCTAACATAATGCAATGGGGCATGTGTTATGGACTCGCTAACAGAAAATGTGGGGATGTCTCCAAAGAAAAGTGTACATTTTGTGAAGCTGCCAGGTCAATATGAATTGAATTCTTTTACGGACTGGGAACCAGTGCACATGTTTCAATTGCCAGAGACATAGTCAGTTTTTCTTTAGAATAAATAGGATTCTTGTGATAGCATTTTGAAACATGCTGTGGATGTATGATTGTTTTTGGGAAGATGTGAAGAAGCTGAAGCCAAGTCTGGGTTAGACATTGAAGTTGCCAATATTAAGACTTGATTGGACCTATGCACTGCAGAAAGAAAGCAACTTAAAAAAGTGTAACGATTCTAATGTGGAAAAAACGGTTTGGTAACAGAACCTATTTAACATTTGAATGTCAGATGATAATCCAGCATTGTTTGTAAATTACAAACTAAGGAAGTCAATTAAATCAGCTGACCATAGAGGAAGGTCATAAGACATTATTCTAGTTACACAATTTGTCAAAAATGGCAGTGAATTTCAGTTCTGTAATGGATCAGCTTCATTGGATATTGGCGGGCCGCATACATGAGCTGACTATCATATGCACAGTAATACATTTGATTTGAGAAGGATCTATCTGTTAGGCAAGGGGACAAAGATAGAGATAAGATCACAGTGAGGAGAGTATTGAACCTTGTGGTATTCCCAATAAGGAAAGTTAGAACGATAGATAAAGTTCTTCCTGACATAAATGAGAATAGCAACTTTTTAACGTTGCCACCTATTGTCATGGCTTCTAAGTGTTTTAGTAAGATTGTATGACAAATAGATTTGAAGGTGGTGGTAGAGAGATCAAGAAGTATTAACATCCCTCAATGCTCTTAACTACTAATCATATAGCGGTCTTAGAATCGGGTGATTGACAGATTTACCATGAAAAACATTCCTTGGAGAGGTGTGGATGTCTCTAAATTAAATAACGGCCTGTATATCTACCTAAATGAAGTAGTAAAGTTTCAGTGCCAGATTATTGAGGGAATTACTGTTTTTTACTACTCAATGTGTCTTTAACAATAACTGATTTTCTTCCTTGTGCTTTATCAAAACAATCTGTAGGTAAGATTGTGTAGCCTGACAGTACAAGGTACTCACAAATATAGTCACAGTCAGAGGAGAGCCATGTCTCTGTCAGGAATGGCACATGAAGGTTTTGAATTGTAATTAAGCATTAATAAGAATCATGTTTTGCACTGTGGATCCCACGTTATAGAGTTCTGTACACATACCATTGTTGAACATTGTTTCAGCAGCATCTCATATACCAGGTTTGGAGCGAACTGACTTATCTGGTCTTGAAAAAAGTAATTTGTCGGATAAGAGGTTGGCTTTAGTTTCTTCATTCAGAATGTAAACATTGGAAAATAACGCCAAAGGGGCAGGAGTATGACTGTCATGGTGATTTCAATGTGGAAGGGGCAAAGTGACTGGCCACTGGCTGAGTTCTGACAGGGACATGTGCAGATAGGCTTGCCTTAGGTGCACCTTTGGCATGCCAGTGGTGCACCTCTATGCGTACATGCCACAGTTTCCATTTTAACACCCGTGGCACTTATCTCTAGCCCAAGAGACCGGAATGATGTAATTTGCCCAACCTATGATTAGGTCAGACAGACAAGAAATGTGGCCAAAATAAAAATACTACAACTCAGGCTACAGGGATGTCAAAGGTTGAAACACTGCTATCCAACAGGTGACACTGATATTACAGGTTCAGCATACTGATCCATCATGCCACACCGATATTACAGGCTCAATACTTGGACAGCAGAATTAGCCCGAAAGTGAAATAGAGCCTACAGACTTACCCTCACACAGCAGAATTATCCCTCAGGTTACACAGATGTACAGGCTGCCCATATATTACATGCTCAAGCTTTTGACTGCAAAATAAGAGGACGATTACGATGCTTTCATAAAATACTCTGACCATTGGTCGGAGCCTTTCCAACAGCATCGTGATGTGCCAGTCAGATTCCTTAATGCCTGCCTCATTACAATAGAGGCGGTTGGAAAGGAATCCGACTGACTTCCGACGGGCGAGCCCGTCAGACAGTCGGAATGCTGTCAGTAATCCCAAGGGCGGCTCTTTCCGCCCAAGGGATTACGGAGTCAGATTTCGACAGCCTTTGTGTGCCGGCCTTTCCGAAACAGAAAGCCTGTGGGAACTTGACTTTGGGGGAGCCCAATAAGGGTGAGCGACAATTTCCGTTCCGCTCGCCGAAATTGCGAAATTTCGACATTTTTGCGTTCCATGCGGAACGCCGAAAATGTCGAAACTTCCGCGATCCGCGAGGGAATGGAAACATGCAGGGCAGGATTCATTCTGGCACGATGCTCCTGTCATTTTAAACCTCAACAGGAAGCACAAACAGATTTAAAGCAGGTGCCCGAGTTGAAGGTCACTTTCAGTAACGCATTAATCAGCACAAAAGATTTGTGAGCACGGTGGAGGCTAGTAGATGAGTAGTACTAGACTAGTACAGTAACAGGACAGGATATTATCCAATTGTCTGTCTGCCCCCAGAGACACCCAAGTTACATTATGTTCTGTTGTACTTGGCTTTGAGAGATAGCAAATCAAATTTAAATATCTGTAGGAGTCAAATACACAAACAACAGCGCACACAGTTGTAATGATTGAAGAGAAAAAAATGATTCTGTATTGCCAAATTGGGAGTTTCATCGCTGCTTTTCCCTTGGACTGTCAGTCAATCTTGGCTGCCCAGTGCGTGCGGTTTGGTAAAGTACGTGTGAGTTGTTTTTCCACTATGGTGCAGGGTAAGGGTAAAGGGCGTGTAGATAGAAAAACTAAAATTATATTGAAAGATCAAGGAGAAAAGTAAAACTGCATAAGGACACGGCTAAATCATGTCTGTTTCAGGCATTTACCTCCAACAACAGGCTCCCTACCCAACCTCCACTTAGCTTTGAATTTGAGCAAGACAGCACTGAGCACACACACAGCAACATAGCATTTTCCAAATGAAGTAAAAAATCAATGCACCGTTGTCAGTCACACCACACTTGTCACCACCACCACTACACAGACCTGTAGTGTGGTGTTGTTGTTTACATTTAGGCCACTTCAAAGTCATCATCATCCGAATCGGTGGGTTACAGTGAATTTGAAAATGTCCATCTTCTTCTGGTGCCATTTCTCGAAGTAGTCACACTAACGCCCATGCCCTGAGTCATTCCATCAATCATCATTGATCCTCCTGAGTCTGACTCCGATTATGGTGCCAAACTCCATACCAACAGTGCCCCGAGTGAGTCCAGACTCTCTTTTTATCTTATTTTGTAACTTTCTTCTTTTTATACATACACACCCTAATCTCAGAATTAATACTAGTATCACCACACAGGTTACTGGAATTAGAATCTTACCTACAAATGTACTACCTAATTTAATTAAGAAGTTTTTAATAGTAGAAAATCCTTTACCAATTTTCTCCCAAACACTTTCAACCTCCAATGGAACAATCTCCTTCATGCAAGTCCGTTATATTCTGAATATATTTCTTTAAATCTTGACTCTCGTCAGGAATATAAGTACAACAAAAATGTTGCACTTTCAGCATTCCACAGACTCCTCCCTCTTTTGCCAAAATAATATCAAGGGCAAGTCAATTTTGCATCACCATGGTTCTCATGGCTACCATTTCGGTATTTACCAGTAAGAACCCTCCAGCAGTGCTTGTCGATAAGCGATACACTACTGTAGACAATTTTCTAATTTTATGTGCATTCAGAGATATTCCAACTGCTGGTATTAGTGCTCCAAAACTATCCCCTACAATTTCTGACCAACTTTCCCTCCTTCTACGTGTTAGTTGTCTACCTATCTCATGCGCACCATCCTTTCCCCTTCCCACGTGAAATATCTTTGGGGGGACCAGGCCTAGGTAACATGTGCCATACCAATGGTCCGGCAACCGATAATAAGCTTTGTTCCCACAGATAAAATATAATCCAGGGAATACCGGATTGTTTCCTCCTTTAAATCAACATCCTCCCATGATTCTATATGTACCATGGCATTCGCTCGCACCTATAAAATAGTTATCATACACAGTTTCATTTCTTCTGATACACAATTTCCCTCTCTGAGGCCAATCTAAAGCCATAGCCACACTGGTTTCTCCCTTTAAATGCTTTTCTTTTTCTACGTCCCAAACTGTCTTCTCTCCTTTTCCCTCAGGTATCTTTCTTTGCATCTTAATGCTCCTCTCTTCCACCATGTCCAAGAAAGTCTTTTCTTCCTTCTTCAGACTACATGTAAGATTATTCCTAAACACTGCCTCTAAAGTCAATTCTCTAGTTTCTAAGAAATATTCACCTAAAACTTTACCAGGTTGTATCTTATTCAATTCAGGAACTACAGGTACTTGTGAGAAAATGTTATCTACGTCCGAGAAATAGTATTCTAATTTCCCTGTTTTGTAAAACAAACTTGCTAACACACTACAGGTTATTCCATAGGTCACAGGAAGGTGGTGATATGTAACACCGTCTGACACCGATGCAGGTAATTGCATGCAAACATAACAATCCCTTACGTCCATGGTTTTTACATATTCATACAATAACTTTGAGAAAAATCAGTTATAGACCTATCCTTCTGTAAGTCAGTCCTGTCTATCAATCTAGTTGTATGAGTATCATGAATCTTTTCTATATTAGTCTTATTCTCCATATGACCCTCTACCGTTTCGAACGTTACTTTAAATTAAATTATTAAAGCCAATACACTCCACAAAAGCATTAGTAATCCTGTACAACAGCACACTTTGCACCATCTTCGAAGGAACACACACGTAGATTTGCTACCTTGTGTGTTTGCCATTTCGAAAATGATCAGTGTCTTTTGACTTAGCCTTGTCTACTCACAACTAGCTTTTGTCTAATCCCAAGGCTCTGAGCACCTACTTGGTTCTTTTCGGTTATATGTCTTATCCAGTAATTCAATCTCTCTGCAACCTTTTCTTGTCGCTTCAGTCTGGCATTTGATCCTGAACATCCGTCTCTTCTCCAATATCGGACAAGATAACTCTCAGGATTTCCGAATCTTCTTCCTCCTCAACCACTTCCGGTATAGCCACTCCTAGGCTTTCTTGGCTGTCTGCTTCCTCTTGTACTTCAGGAAGTGCCACATATGTCCATTCCGGTGACTTATACTTCTGGTTGGGTTTCTTAATTCGTTTTTCCTTCTTCAAGTGTGTCTGATCAGTGTCTTCAGATTTCTCTTGGCTAGAGACCTCATTCACTTGTTCTGCTTTAGATGACTTCACTCGGGTCAATCAATACCTCAGTCTCTTTATTTGGTTTGGCCAAATTTCCTCCTTTGTTGGCCTTTTCAACTTATTTCCCTTCTCGCCTCTCTCGGCTTTCCAAGCTCTCTTTCTCAGGACTCGTCCCTCTGGTATTTCTCCTTCACTATCCTCGGATTTGGTCTCAGTGTGACTTTTACCTGCTGTCGATTTTTCTTCCACAACTTCCTGTTCCCTATCTATAGTTGTTCCTCCTCGTGTTTCTTCCACGCAATCTTCCTGCTGACTAACTGTCCCTTCTTCTACCTGGATGTGTGGTTTCCCTACACCTCCTCGGGGGTCTTCCGCAACAATCTTACCCTCACTCGCTGTTTCTAATTCCTCACCTTCTACTTCTATGACCTCAGGTTGAATTTCTCTTCTACTTGCATGTGGAGCTTCTTTATCAAGAATTTCCTTTACAGTCTCTTCAACATTCTCCTTTACATTTTCCTGTATTTTCTCTTGTTCATTATCTGACTCTGAGCTAGTATCAGAGATCTCCAATCGCCTTCTTAATGGCAAATTCTCTGGTTCTGTAACTTGACTTGGTTCCAACTCTCCCCTTCTTGGAGTTGGTCTGGCTCTTGTTTCTTCTGAGTCTGACTCGGAACTGGTATCAGATTCTCCAAAGTATTCTTCTTCAAGTCTACTCTCTGGACTAGGGATTCGTAGAGTATGACTCGCATGAATCCAATTCTTTACCCTGGCACATTTCACAGCCGCCATCGTGGTCAAAATCACTTGATGCGGTTTTCCCCAACGTGGGACCAGACAATATCTTCTTCTATGTACTTTGATTCTTACCCAGTCTCCTGGACTGAAATCATGAACGGGCTTCTTTTCAAGAGTGGTTGCATCCGATCCAACCTGATGAAACACAGAATGAACAGAATCAGCCAGCCCCTTGCAATAATCCAACACGAAGTTATCAGATATAGGCAGTAGGTTGTTGACAGGTATGAAAACATGTCTCATCGCTCTACCCATAATAATTTCGTGGGGACTCAGTCCAGTATTGCTATCAGGGATAGATCTAAAAGTCATGAGCACTAGAGGCAAGACATCAGACCATTTTAACCCTGTGGCCAAACACATTTTTTCCAATCTGTTTTGAATGGTGCAATTCACTTGTTCCACTACTCCAGAAGCCTCTGGACGGTAGGCACAATGCAGATTCTGCTGTACATTCAATGCTTCACAAATCAACTTTATGATTTCATTCTTAAAATGCTTTCCTCTATCTGACTCGATCGTAACTGGGAAACCAAATCTAGGAATAAATTCCCTCAATAGGAGTTTTGCTACCGTAACCCCATCATTCCTTCTGGTCTGGTATGCCTCTACCCACTGTGAAAACAGACAAACAACAACTAAGACATATCTTAGCCGATTACATGGGGGCATTTCAATGAAATCAATCTGCATTCTAGTGAAAGGACCTCCTTCACGTTCTATCATTCCCAAACTCACCACTGTCTTTCTTCCTGGATTGTATTGCTGACATGTGAGACATCTGTGACGAAGGTTCTCCGCTACAAGCCTAAACTTGGCATTATACCATGCCTGTTTGAAAAGTCTGATCATAGCATCTCTTCCTACATGTGCCTGTCCATGGTACATCCGTGCCATGGTAGAGACCATGCTATCAGGTATGACTGGTCTTCCATCCAGATAAACCCAAACTCGGTCTGCCTCTCGGGGTGCGCATCCTGATTTTATCCACTGTTTCTTTTCCTCATCTCCTGCCTCTTCCTGTAACTGTCTCACCTCTTTCCACATATTCACAGTGTTAGTAAAATGTAAGGGAAATTAGTTTATTTCCTTCTCCCTGTTCCGGTTGACCGAATTCTGATTGCGCGCACAATATTGCGCTATGTCGTTTGCGAACTCATTTCCCTCCGACACATAGTCAGCAGTCTTCAAGTGGGCAGCACACTTTACCACTGCCAAGTGCTTAGGCAGCTGTATCACCTCAAGCAACTTCCCGATCACTTCAGCATTCCTTATAGGAGTCCCACTCGATGTCAAGAACCCCCTTTGGGACCATATTTGCCCAAAGTCATGTACCACTCCGAAGCCATACTAACTATCAGTAATCACAGTGACTCTCAGATTCTTTCCCAATTTGCATGCTCTTGTTGACGCAAATAGTTCAGCAACCTGAGCTGATCTCACTCCTTTCAAACTAGACGCTTCCAATACAGCCGCTACAGTACATACTGCGTATGCTGCACTCAAAATCCCTTCATCTGTTCTCAAACACGACCCATCCACAAACATCACATAGTCACTTTCTTTCAGATGCACATCTTTTATGTCCGGACGCGGCTTGGTGCAAAAGTCAAGCACTTCCAAACAATCATGATCCACATCATCTTTTACTTCCACATTTTCAGCATCAGGCAACAACGTTGAAGGATTTACATTGAGACACCTCACAAGGCTCACATTCGTGGCACCCAAAATGACTTTCTCATACTTAGTTAGACGACTATGCGTCATAAATTGGGTGCAGCTCCTTGTTAAATGGATCGCCACATCATGCGGTACAAACACTCTCACAGGATATCCCATCACAATTCCTTCACTCTGCTCCAAGCTCTTACAAGTAGCAGCCACTGCTTTCAAACAACCACGCAATGCCACAGCTACAGGATCTAATACAGCTGAAAAACATGCAATTGGTCGTCTCAATTTTCCATGTTTCTATACTAACACAGAAAGTGCACATCCATCTTTCTCACTGCAATAGAGCTCAACTTCCTTTTCATAGTCAGGCATTCCAAGAGCTGGGGCTTCACACAAACTGTCTCTTGTTTAAAAGCCTTCAACTCTTCCTTGTTCAATTCAAGGGGGTCTTTCACATCACTCTTCATCAATCGCACCAAAGGTTTTGCAATTAGTGAAAAGTTGCTGATCCACTGACAGCAATATCCAACCATTCCAAGAAACATTCTCACTTCTCTTTGAGTCATTGGTGCTCTCATCCCTTTTATTATTCTGATCCTGTCTGTTGTCACTTTCCTCAAACCTTTCTCAAATTTATGGCCTAAATATTGTACTTCTTTTTTGCAAAATTGTAATTTCGATGGGAACACTTTAAGTCCTCCATCTGCCAAATGATTTAACAATGCAACTGTATCTACCTCACAGGCCTCTCGGGTTCTCAATGCCACCAGTAGGTCATCGATGTACTGGACTAGTACTGAACTTTCGGGCATTTTCAAATCTTCCAGGGATTTCTTTAGAATCTGATTAAATATCGATGTACCTTCTGTATACCCCTGTGGGATTTGGCACCATGCCAAGGTACGGTCGCCGAATCGGAACGCAAAAATCTGTTGGCTGTCAGGGTGCAATGGAATGGAAAAGAAAGCATGACACAGGTCGATGACCGTGTACCATTCTGCATCACGAGGAATCTGGTATAGGATCACTGAAGGATTTGGCACTATGGGACAGCATGGTACAACAATTTTATTCACTTTTCTCAGGTCTTGCACTATTCTGAAGGTTCCTTTAGGTTTTTTTCCAGACCCACGATTAGTGAATTACATGGACTGCTCATTATTTCTCTCAAAACACCCTTTTCAATCATTTTGTCTATGATGGGAGTCACTCCTACAATTATTTCGGTGGTCAATTTATACTGGGGAATATTTGGGTAACTTATTCCTTCCTTTACAGTTATTTTCACAGGGTCTACATTTCTCATCAATCCCATATCTTCTCCTGTGAAATCCTATACCTCAGGTTTCACTGTTTTCTTTAATTCCTGAGGCAACTCCTCTGGGTCAAATACAGCAAATGCCTCAGTAACCTCAGGTTCCATATTGGCTATGGTCATTTTATACAGTACATCCTCATCAGGAGTTTCAAAAGTACAGAAAATCGTGCAATTCATTTTACACAACAAATCTCTCCCTAACAGATTTACAGGACTGGTATCGCACACAACAAAGCAGTGCATGTCAGAAAATGTTCCTATTTTAACTTTAACTGGCTCAGTAAGGTATGTTTTTATCTGTCGTTTTGAGACTCCAACTACTTGGATTGTGTCATCCGAGAGAGGAAGATTTTTAACATCAGCTGATCTAACAGTTGACCGAGTAGCACCAGTATCTACTAGGAAAGTAATATTTTCATTATTTATCGTTCCGTCTACAAAAGGGCCTGTCAGGTCTACTTCTAGAGCTGTGCCAAGTACACACTCTTCTTCCTCTCCTCGGCACCGTCAATAACTCTCTTTTGACTCAATCTCATCGCTTTGCAGCCAATACTGCGAAACAGCACTAGCGCGCGGTAGCTTTGTTACCTGTTCCTCGGTGTAGAATCATGTCTCATTACTGTATCTCTGAGGGTTTACACTCTGTGGAAAAGGTGGCTTTGGCACCTGACACTGTTGGGCAACAACCTGCTGCTGTCGCTGTGGTAGACAACTCACCTCATTCTGCACCTATGGATTCAATGATGCATTGTCGCCATTAGCACTTGGGGGCAATTTACACTCGGATTTCCAATGCCCTACCTTTCCGCAGTTATGACATGGCCACTTTTTTTTTACTTCATCTAAACTAATCTGTCCCTTTCCCTTTCCAATATTACGTTTTAGTTTTACATGGGCCATGCCATTTGCTTGTTCAATCAGTTGGGCTTCCTGTCTTTCCGCTACCTTAACCTGAGCCCACATGGCCTTCTCTTTTAGCTTGCATTGTTTTGCTTCAATTTCGTCACTAAAATATTTTGCATGTCTCAGTACTTCATCTATCTTTTTATTTTGCCAATCTACTGTATGCTGTTTAATCATTTCGCTTACCTCAGGTCTCAACCCATACACAAATCGATATACAAAATGGCTTAAATCATTTTCACGCAGTTTCTCATCACCACTGTATTGCTTAAAACCTAATAGTAATCTCTCATAATAGGCATGTACAGATTCTTTTACTTCCTGGTGAGTTCTATCAATTTTCACCCAATCCGTTTCTCTCGGAGGCACTTTATTGTTCAAAAAGGTGATTACCTGCTCATACTTTCTCATTACTTCTGGATCAGGGGCACCTGTTTTAGGAACCTTAGGATACTCTTGAGTGGGCCAACCGACTGTAATTTTACATTCAGCCCATAGGTCCACCGGCACAATTATATCGAACAGACCATTCAAATCTATCCCTAGTACTTTTGATAATTTAACAAATCTTTCTACTTGTCGATACCACTCCACCGGCTTTTCCCTTAGCCAAGGAAAATCATTTGTAAATGATAAAATGTCCTGTCTAGTCCACGAGACGTGCACATAACCCCCTCCTGGGATCTCCCTCATGGGACATTCGATTACCACTGTCTCCTTTTCTCCTACTGGGAATGCTGAAAAGGTTGCCTCATCTCTTTTCCGAAACCACCTTCTTTTCTACCTATCTACATCGACCCATTTCCTTAGTAATGCAATCAGTTCTTTAATTTGCGTTAACCTTCCCGCAGTATTTACATTTTCGATATCCTTTTTAGATAAATCTACCCTATATGGTTTCTGTAGTGTCCTTATTTTTAAGTTGATACCCATTTCGCTCGCTGTCTCCTCTAGTTTCTCATGGATACTTCTCTCTCTCCAAGTTATACTTTTACAAACATTAACTCCTCGTCCTGATATGCTTTTAATTTTTCAGTTGGAATGGTTCCTACTATTAATTCTTGTAGTGTTATTTTTAACTTCGCCACATCTAAATGTTGAGGTTCTGCATCTTTTTGCTGTAAACTCCTTAACCAGTCACTCAATTCATCCGAAGTGGGACCTACAGGAATGGTTTCATTTCTTATTCGCTCTATACTTCTTTCTGGGGTCTCTGGTGCTTATTCTGTTGTCATCAGCGTTTTACTTGCTGGGCTTTGATTCATGGTTAGATTTTTAGGAGTACTTAGTCCTGAGGTTCCTACTAATTTTCCCCTTGTATTTTCTCCTGAATATCTTGTTTTCTGTCTCAATTGGTTTATTACTATGGTACGGAATGGTCAAACAATGCTTGCTATCCTTCTGTTTATCAAAGACATTCATCACTGGTCCTATAGTTACAGGAACAGTTACAGCTTCCATATTTTTAATTAATTCCCTGATTTTCTCAGTTAGTTCCAAAGTAGTCCTAGCTAAGTCAGCTGAATTTTTATTTACCATCCTAACGGGTTGTGAGGTTTCAGACTCTAAAGGGATTATTTTTCCCTAAATCAGGGGGCGTTTGCTCAAAAGTTTTATTTCGTTGTGCTTCTTTTAATGGCGCAATCGGCGTCAGCAACGTGGAGTTTGGTTGATACGGGGGAGGATTTTTATAAAACATGTCTTCAAGCACTTCATCCTCTGACTCATTCACACCATACTTGTAGCCTTCTGACCCTATATTGTTTCTTTTCTCTGTACATTTTCTACCACTGGTCCCTTCAGCGTTTCTTAACGGGAACATTCCAACAGCCATGTTTGCACTCCGCCATCTCCTCATCCTGTCATCATGACTTTCCTATCCACACGGTCTACCAAACATGTAATTATACCTTCTGCCACTCTCTTTCATACATCTCATCTTCCCATTCTGTTAAAGCTTCAAACTGAGTAGGTCTAGGTCTCGGTTCTAATCTCATCATCTTTTCTCTTAAGTTCCTTAATACAACTAAATTAAATGAATCACTTTCTGGAAATGCTAGCACTCCATCATCTTTTGTATACTTTGCCCAATTATCTAGCCAGATACATGTATGATACCCATATTTCGCTACAATGAAAGATGCGGGTGATTTCGGTGGAGAAAGTAACTGTCCCTCTCTAGTCACAATCGGCTTATCCTTTTTAAATAAACTCTTGATCTTCCCAAACCATGACTTTTTCTCTTTTTCTGGTGGATCGTAATACATAATTTTCTTATTCTTTACTCTCAACTTGCTGGACTTCTTGAATCGCTCCTCTACGACTATTCTGTGTGCTCTCCAATCGTAGTGCGACTCACACTAACGCACCAATCAGGAGCGTCTTCTACGTCACTCTGTAATTCTCCAATCCCAGCGCCACTCACACTAACGCACCAACCAGGAGCATCTACTTCACACTGAAATTCTCCGATCCTAGCGCGGCATACACCAACACACCAATTCGTGGATTTGTGTCTGTAGACGGCTGGCCAATCCCAGCGCGGTCTTTCTGACGTCAGCTTTTCTCGCTACTCCGGCGCCTGCTGACCCCTCCTTTACAAAATTTAATCTGCAACCTTTCTCTTACGTTTTCTTTAATCAAACATTTGTTAGTAACGACATAAAAACACCACCATTGCCTGTTTGACTAAACCAAAGAGATAGTTTTGTCCAATTACACAAGAATTCCGTATTTCTCGAGAGCAGCGCTTACCTCTGTCCTTCCACGGAATTATTCCGTTTTGCCAATAAAGTAGCACTTCCCTCTACCTTACCCTTCCAACAGGCAAAAGGCTAACCGTTTCTCTGGGGATAAAACACATGTGGAGACTACACTGCTTCTGAGGATTAAGGCCAGAGTTTCAAGAGACAACCTGTTGCTATTTCACCCACACACTTTCACACAGAAATGTCCCTAACGGTAACACACGACGATGTTACCAATTCGAACCCAGACAATGTGTCGTGCGACTCCACTCGCCACACGTTTTACCCGTGTACCTACAGGACAACCAGACAAAACACCGTGCGACTTCACTTGCCACACGTTTTTCCCCGTGTGCCTACAGGGTATCCAACTTCCTACATCCTGAAAGTCTTCAAAAACAACATAGAACGCGACTCAACATAGAATGTTAGAACATAAATCAGGAATCAACCCAATCAATCATCAATAATCAATAATCACCAAACCAATACAATAAAACCATCACTAATCACCAAACTAGCCCAAAAATAACCATCAATCTGCTACCAGAAAACTGCTCCAGCGGGAAAGGCCAAATTTATATATCCTCCCTGCGTCACAGACCCGTCATCACACTAACTCATTCACACATGCATCCATTGGTGGGGCCCATAACACCAACACTCATACGTCTCACTCGAATCTGCACACAGGAGGAAGAGAAGCGCTGGACATGTGGGAGGGTACCTTATTACCTATAGAAAGAAATATTTACAGTATATACATATTATACTTATAGAATCCTAACTTTAACATCAAGGCACTCCACCACTTGGTCGATGGATCAATTAGTTGGACTGGTTGATGGTGATTTAGAACCAGCTAAAACACATTTTAAAGTCTCAACGTCTTTGATCCATACCCTTAAAGAATCACAAACTCGCTTTCTATTAATAAATGTTTAGTTTATCTAATTAAATTCACCCTTATTGGCAAAATCAGTATTATAATCAATCAGAATTTTAATAACATTGGCATAAATCAGTATGACAATTATATTTACCTAATTTCTTATTTTGACGACCATTCTCCAGTAAGTATCAGCCCTGCATAAATCAAATCCCTTCGGGTGTGACCCTCCAATAGAATGCAGGCTACGACCTAAATCAGTCCGGGAAAAAGTTCTCCGGAGGACCCGACAATCGTGCAAGCAAATCGGTCAACGGGGATTCGGATCACACTCCTGGAATGCAACTACTACTACTCTTCTACTAACCCCCCTTTTATAATAAACTTTGGGTAACATGCTACATTTGCTGAATAGGAAATGACTGTGATTAGCTAAGCCATCAAAATGTGCAATATCGGACGTGATTCATAGAGTTCCGTGGTTCTCATGGGACCGAAGATGTCATCCCATGGTTTGGACAGTTCTCATGCGAAAGGGTCCGAAGTATCAATATGCTGGCCTCTAAGGAAAGGTTTCCTTTGTCCTCTCTGTCATTCACACTAGTTGAGTTCTGGCAGCCCTCCACATTCCTATCCTTGGTGAGGAACACTGTGCCCTGGTCAGAGGACACCTGGAGATCTTCAGAGCCATCCGAGTCTGCGCAGTAGACATCACGCTCACACAACGGTGGCCACTTCCGAACTCCATTTTGAATATCATGGCCTAGTAGGCCCGAATGCCAACTTAAGCGAAACAAACATAAAGAGTAATTAATATACGGAAATGAAGATTCTAATGTTCAAACCCACACTAATCCCTTTATATATTAGTATTTTCTTAGCTTATAGCAACATTTAAAGCAATGATCCTCACCATTTCATCCTACCAGGAACGCAAAACATCACAAAGCAACATAAATCATGTGATTACTATCACAACAGTCTCTATAGTTAATATGCGTACCACAGTTAGTCATTAAAATTATTTGCCATGCACTTTAGCATTTATTCCCTCGTGTATTTTGTGTTTATCAAGGTGTAGTATTGGTTAATGTCAATACTCCAAACAGTTAATGCAAGTTAGTAGTTAGAAAGTTATGTAATTAGTATTTTATCATGCAGAATAGAGAAGGTATACAAAAGGTTGTTTTACCTGCTCCACCAGTCGCAGCCATTCAAAGACCTTAGTGTTAAAGTTTTCCAAAATGTTTGCAGCAGTATGGGATTTGCCTTTGGCGAACATGGCTACAGTTGCATGTTTCCGAGCGCCATTAAAAATCTCAGCAATGTCAATACCTGTAAATATCTTTTCTCTAACCCCCACAAAAGAGATCCAGTGTGCAGTGATGCACATGTAATCAGTGGCTTAGCAAATGGTCCACATGTCTGTTGTCAGGTGGACAGTGTGAACGGCACTCTGCTGCAAAGCTTGTCCAAGCAATTCCAGCCCGTTGTGATGTAGCTCTCGAACAGCAACTCTGGTGAAATAGGACCGGCTGGGAACCTTCCATTTCGGGCAGATGGCTGCCACAAATTCAAGAAAACCCACCCATTCCACAAAAGAAAAAGGGAGGAGGTTCAGCACTAACATTTTAGCCAGCTTTTCGTTGTACAAACGTGTCGCTGGGAGGTTGCGTTTGTACTGCCCCTCTGCCTAAACATGGCAAGAATGGTAGCCTGGATTTTTTTCTTTTGTGGTGCCACTGATGTAGGTGAATTCTTAGCAGACATTGGTAGGCTCAATGCATGTTTCGGTACATCAGTCACTGTACTCTCTTGCCTTGGTGTCTTGACCTGACTCTTGTGCATTTGGGATGTTGCTGATGATGATGTGGGCGATACCATTGCACTGCTGGGGATAGGGCTGCTTTGTGTACCAGTGAAAATGCCTTTCCTCTTCTTTACCTTCGACCGTGATCAGATCTGATCTCTGCTCAGCCTTTCACCCCCTCCACAAACAACACTTGCAGTTTTTTTGCTGCCAAGGTGCGCCTCCCACTGGATCAAGTGGTGCTTGCACAGATGGGTTGTTTGGCCTCCGGTACCATAGCTTGTACCAAGCTTACCCCGACTAACACTTGCTCCACAAATGGAGCATATAGCAATGTTCACCTCCTTCCTGCTAACCAAAAAGAAGTCCCAAACTGAGGAGGTGAAATTTCTGATGCTGCTGGTGCCACTTGCAATGTCAGATGAACTGGTAGGTGGGCTTGAGGTTTGACTCTCTGCGGCACCTACTTCTACTGAGGTGGTTGTTGTGGTGGATGTAGGTCACTGCCAGGACTTTGTAATTATGGCAGCTGGAGGTGGTGTTGGTGAGATCAGTGGTGCCAAATCCCTCACAGCATTTTGGGAAGGGGTAATGTTGGTCTCTCTCTCCACTGGGGCGGGGCTAACGTTAATTATGACTGGCTCATCATTGCACATTTTATCCGAAGTGTGAACACATGATCCATATGTGAGTACAGGGTTAGTCCTTGATCCTCTTCTAAAGGCAGGAAAGGAGGGTATGATTATGGGGATCTAGTAGTCCTGATGAAAGCCGGGGAAGACACAATAACCCGCTGAAACATGTCGACTCATATGCAGAGAGAAGAGGCGCATGGTTCATAATCTACCCTGTTCCCCACCATCCTCTGGTTTGTTCTACCTTTTAAATCCTGGCCAGGGAGTCCGGGCATAAAATAGGGAATTGGATATCCCTGAGCTAGTTTTAACATCTGATTTTCTGCACTTATTTTTTGCTTGATCCCTACTCTTCTTTGTGTTTGTATTCTTTCCCCCACCCCATTGCTCCACCCCATGCATTGGTCTGTGCAGGGGTGTGTTTAGCAGCTAATGATGACGCATACCACAATTTTGTGGGTGAGGGTAGTTTTTCCAACATATTGACTTCGCCATAAAAACTCTTTAGGCGATTTTCTCACTCCTACTTCTCTTTGTGTGATTTGTCATCACTCTCCTCTGCTACATCTACCTCCGTTACTCTAAGGCTTTCAGGAACATTCCTTTTCCTAGCCTTGTGTTGTGGCATGTCTTACTCTCAGACTGAGGCAGGATCCAAGTGGTGTCTAGATCATCAGAAGAATGGCTTGGAGAAGAAATTGATACACTTACCCTCCTTTTTCTTGCTGGGGATATGGAAGGCAAAGGATCTTCTGAAAGAGTGGTTTGCTCTTCTTCCTCAGCAGGAAGCTCGATCTCCTGAACTGCCCCTCCTTTGGGAAGAACTACTATCGGTGGTTGTGTCTGTTGTTGTCCACTTATCTGCATTGATTGGGTACTACTTTGCAATAACAATAAGTCAATTTCAACGTCACTGCTCGTCGGAATTGCAGTGATTAGACTGGCTGCCTTTGAGACAGACATGGGCTTGGGCCTAGGTTGGTGGGGTGGGTCTGCTGATGTGGGGGTGCTGCCCCCAGTTTGCTCCCCAGACACTACTGCTGCAGGCGCAATTTATGGTTTCCCCAAAAAATTCTTGGGCGACATACCGGTGTTGGTAAGTGCCTTCTTCTCACTGGCAACTTTCTTGGTACTCATACCTCTCTTCTTTCGGGCCATCTTGAAGCTGTCAGTTAGCTGCGGCACTTAGCATCTCACAAGTTGAAGAGCTGTCTGTGGTCACACATCACGTTGTACACAGGCCTTCTGTCTTGCAGTACTATGGGTGATGTTGTCTCCTCCTCCTCTTGTGCCCCTAAAAGCAAAGAAGCAAGAAGAATATCAGTGAAACGTGGCAGTGTTGTAGTTCAACTACTAGTACAAACAAACATAATATCATTTAGTGTGTGTGGTCACACCTGTTACCTCAGTTATAAAACATTTTTTTACAATACAGTGTAACCATTTCTGAAACTTTGACAACAACATAAACTTTCATGGTGTACTGTACAGTACACGCAGGAAGGATAGGAAAGAAGAACAACAACAACAAAATACAAATGTAACGATTTGCTTTATGTGTATTGTACAATGCATCACGGCGGTTGCGGTACTTAGGGAGCTTCAGCTGACAAATGACAACAATGGAACAATCTCCATACTGTTGTGCACGTCATATAGCAGACATGGGGTTAATGGTTAATTCCTATTGATGCCAAATCATGTTACTTATGAAACTGAAAATAAAAGAATGTAAAACAATTGAAAGAAATAAAAAATAACTACAACATTAAGATTGTTTTTAAATATAAAAAAGAACAAATTAAACACATTGGAAACATTAAAATAGACAAAAAAAGAAAAGAATCTTTATAAATAAGTAAAAAATAAAAAATTACTCTCCAGTATTAGCTGCTATTAGTTCATTGATCAGCTATCCTGCAAGTATATGGCAAAGGGGCACACTGGCGGAACCCACAAAATGGCTACCAACCAGTGCTACATGGTATATCATCATCAACAACAAGCAAGAAGAAGGCATTTGAGAACAAAGAGAAGACATGCAGGCCTATGGCAAAAGCACACTGACTGATTTCCTTCACAAAATGGCCACCAGCCACATGGTCACAACAACAACAACAAGCAGGAGTCCTGGAAAACAATGAACACAAGCAGGCCTCAGGAGGACACATACTTTACAAAATGGCCCATGCCACATGGGGAATCAAGGTAAATGCATTGCTGGCCTACTATTGCAATGCAAACACACTCACATATCTTTAATGAAACAATGCCAAAAACGAAAATCCACAGGGCTAAAAAAGGTTTGCAAATTACAACCACACACATCCAACAAAGGCAGCACACATAAAAACAAACCTTTAGTGAAATACCACGAAAGAAAACCAACACATTTTGTATTTTAATCCAATGCCATCCATGGCCTAAATGATGTTAAATTCAACAGACACCACAGAAGCAGTTGCTTCATGCACCTATGATGAGTAGCTCTGGGCCCATTGGCTGGAAAGGCCTTTGTAAGACTAGGCCACATAGTGAATCAATTCAAATTAATATTGAACAAAAGGTTTGCAAGTTACAACAACCACACCCACCCAAGAAAGACATTAACACAAATGAAAAAAAGTGAAATACCACAAAAAAACATATTTTGTATTTCAATCCAATGCCATCCATGTCTGGAATGATGTTTACATTTAACAGAAACCACAGAAACTGTTGTTTCATGCACCCATGAGTAGCTCTGGGCCTACTGGCTGAAAGGCCTATTGGCAGACTACTGTGCTACATAGTGAATTAAATCAATATTGCAAATTGATTTCAAAACATAGAGAAAATGTAGTAAACTATGTATCACGTTCCCTTTATAAAAGAACAAAAATTACTTACAATGAAACAACCAGGTCCCTACTGAAGCAACAGGCCACCCACCACAATACATTTAAATGCGTTTTTAAAAGTAGAAATAAATCTAGGTGCATGGCCTCAATCAAATTAACAACACCAGTTGTCCAACTTACTTGTGAATTCTCAAATTTAAAGTCCTCAAATTCAATGATATATTATGCAGCAGACACAAAGAGTGATCCTTCCAGCTCCAAATCCAAATGAAGAGTGACCAGGAGATGGACACTGCACTGGGAGGAGCCGGCTGGACAGGAACAGGAAGTTGGACAATCTGGGGCACTTCCTTCCTCTTGAACAAAAAGTAAAAAAAGAGAAAGGACCCCTTGCACAAAAAACCTGTAACGAAATGACAATTTGAAGAGTTTGTTTACTCCAAATCGTCATTTCAAGAAGGTTTAGATGTTGCTCGGGGAGAAAACCTTCTCCAGATTGCAGTCGCGGTAGATCCTGAGTGTTCGGAATTGCATTCATCACCAAGCGGCTGCCTAGCAAATCTTGTGGTGCATGCGAATGGTTCGTAAATCTCGTCTACGATCGTGGGTACCCGGAAAGTCACTCCCACATGTGCAAACACGCATTTGGGGCACGTCAACACACAACAAAAATCTCCGTTCTGAAGTGCGGAGTATGTCAGAAACTTCACATTCTACGAGGAACACGGAGTTGCCAAAACTCGGCAAACTCCATGAGCGGAGCTGAGTTTTAAGCCCCGGTTTATTAATTTTACCATTTCTCTCACTGGTAGTGGAGTCATGGGAGCGCATTTCAACATGTCAGATATGCTCTCTCTGTCCCTGTAAGAAGTTGGAGTATTAATTGAGGGGTGTGAGTACCCAGCTCAAATAAAAATCACAATCTTTGTCAGGATGAACCACAAAACTCACTAAATAAATTTGTGATTGACCTTCTCGTGCTTTGGCAAATAGCAGTCAGGTTTAACTTTAAGGCAAAGTGTTAAACAACCACACAAGAAATAATCCAAACCAATTTATAAAAATAGAGTATATGTTAATAAACAAAATTACACCAAACGTCAAATATCTAATAAGAAACTCCAAAGTTATCAATTTTTTAAGTTTGAATTTAAAATAGACCCAAAAAGCAAAGGAATCAACCATGGTTTTCTAATTGGGCTAGACTGTGTCAAAGTCAAAAGTTAAAGCAGAGAGCATTGGCTCACCGGTTGGATGCAGGAATCAGATTCGATGCGGTGGAAAGAGTACCTTTGGACTGAGAAACTGTTATGGAGGTAAAGTTGCAGTTGACGTGCCGTTGGCAGGACAAGCTGCAAGCTAGATCCAAAGAGGGGTTGACAAACGTGTTTTGCTGAAGAGCAGGGTCCCAGTATGGTCATTGTGAGAAAGTTCAGAGAGAGTGAAGTCAGAAGTCTGTGCCCAGGAAGACCTCGACGTCAATGGGTTACTGCTCAGGGTTGGTCCTGATGAAGCTTTCTACGCTTAGACTTAGAATCTTTTCTGGAAGTCAGCTCTCCTTTAGCAGGGCAAACCAGCAAGCTGAGGCCGACTGGCAATTTGACGTGTTTGGCTGTACCTTCAATTGGAATCCCGGTCTCCGCTTTTTCCAGGCAGAGAGTAGACAAATGCCTTCTAAGCCCCAGCATTCGTGGTGTGGACAGGAGGAGTACACTCTAATGTAAACTGAGGTTCCAGGAACTGGGGGGATACCATTTAGGGGGGCTAGAACTCACTCCAAAAGAGACCAGCAGTGGTGGCCATGTGTGATCCAGTTGGTACTGGTCAGCTGAGTAGTTGCACAGAAAGAGGCCTCTAGAAGTTTGTTGTGTGCCATTAGCTCAAATCCGCCATCTCACCCTTGGAGTCACTTCTGGAGTTCTACATTCAAGACAAGCAGGGTAAGTTTTTCCTTCAGTTTTTCAGATAGCATGGCAGTCCTTCTGATTCTCATCAGGACCAGGAGTATTCTGAGGAGGGTACTGGGTTTGCCACATTTATGCCCAGTGCCAGCCTGTTGGTGGGAGAAACTCCTGGACACTACCTAATCAATGAGGTGAACCTTCCCAGGGGTGACACTGACCACTTTTGTAGCACTTCTTGTATGCTTTACTGTAAACTATCCCGCAGTGCTCCTTTCTACCTACGCTCAACATGGCAGAGCTTTTATTCCCCTGGTCAGAGCTCTCCTTGCCCACCCAGAGGAGTGGCTGTGATAATGGGCAAACCCTCTCTAGTGGACCATCAAAACCAGGTCTAGGGCAGCTCCTCTTTCCCACTGGGAATGGAACAAAGCTGAATAGAAGATAAAAGGGAGGCGGGTCTAGGTGCAAGCTTCATCTGGCAGTGACAGGGTATGCATACATTGAAGCTTAAGAAGGGGCTGGGCTCATCCCCCGAGCCATTCTCCTTAAGGAAGAAAAACACCTCTCTACATTCAAGCTCTATGTCTACTGTCTGAGGGCATTCCACATCTCACCACAGGAGAGTCATCAGCAGTCAGGTGGCTCTGGACACTGAAAAAAGGCATCTTTTGGTTTAGGTAGGAAAATGGAACATTTCTAAAGGTCTAATTTCTTAAATAATATTATAACTTTTGACTTGACCATTAAGCTGGATTTTAAATTACTACTAAAATGAGTGCATGATCTACTTTGCTAGCTACAACCAAACTGGATGTAGTACTTATTAGATATAATAGTGTAAACCAATGTAAACCTATGGGAGCGCCAGGCTTGTCACAGTGAACAACAACTTTGGAGGTTTTTCGCTGCCAGGGCATGTAAAACTTTAAATATATATGCCCTAATTTTCAAATACCAAGCGCTATGCCCTATACGCATTACGGGCCTACCTTACGGGTGACTTGTGATCAACAACAAGAAAGGTTTAGTCCTGGGAAATTTTTTATATTACCAGGTCAAAATGACAGTTTAACGGTGCACACCTAGGCTGACGTGGCAGCCTGAAGTCATGTTTTACAGTTTTCCTTTAGTGGGTGACACAATGAGTGCTGCGCCTCACTAGTAGCATTTAATTTAGCGGCCCTGGATACATGTATTACCATATATTGTGGATTTATAAGTAAATTAATGGTGTCCATTAGGTATATGCCAATTGACTATGCCTAAAACGGAGAGCACCAACACTTTGCCACTTGTTGCAGATGCACAGTGAGCAGAGTCCTATGGCCAACCAAAATGGAGTCAGCCAAAAAGGTAAAAAATCAGAGCGAATACCACACAAAAGATGGTCATTTCCAACAGTCACCTTCAGAGGGAGTGCATGTACAGTGCACCCAAACATACATGCATTATGCAGAGATGCAGGGACATGTGTTGGCAGCCTCTGGGAATATGTACCCATGGATGCTAATAACTGAAATTTTCACCTTCATCAAAGCAATGTTAAATTCTTATCCTGGTGCTGTTCCTGCTACTGTGCATTGAAGACAGAGACAGGGGTAATGGAGAGCAAGCCAGGAACAGCAACTGCCATCTCTAGCCACATCTCAATTGAGGTCCATGTCTTTGTCCATTCTCAACATTCTTTTTCCTGCACTTATCTCCTCTGTATCCACTCCCTTTGCCCTCCTTCTTGTACAAGCATTTCATCCTAGTATTTCTTTCATTCTACATGTGTATGTACTCTGTTAACCCCCCTGCCCACTCTCCTTTTTTTGCAATTTTCTCTTTCCATCTATCTTATATCACCTCATTAACTCCATCCTCCTCTTGACTTTTCTCGTGTCTTTCTCCCTTGGTCTCCGCTCCCTGTCCGCTTTTATATTATTTAGTAAGTACATCCGATATTTTCCTTTCTTCTACCATAACCCCTTTCTCTTTTCATCTGTTCCTGACACTGTTCCAGTTTTGCTCTCTTCTTTACCAGTGGCCACATTCTTCCCAGTTGCTCTCTTCCCTTCCTTCTATCCTTTTCAAGACGATACCTTCTCCTGTCATGATTTTCCTCTTTACCCTTTTCATTTATGCCACATCCACTCTCTCCTGCTCCCTCTTCCCTTCTCCATACATTTTAGTTCGCCCTCCTTGTCCCTTGTTCACTCCCTTTCTAACTTCTTCTACATCCCCATCTCTTCTCTTCACTTCTAAATGTATCCCATTCTCATATAGGTTTGTGGTGATTTGTGCAAATGAGAGAGATTGCTAAAGGGGACACAATCTCAGAGTGCTACAGGAGAAAAAGTACACTCATAAAAGAAAAAAAATAATGAAGTGCTGGTGCACCTAGTAAATGATAGTGTTGAAAGGGCCAGGCTCATATGTTCTAGACCTGTTCTAGAGTCATATACCAATGGTTCTTTTATGCAGCATGAAGCATAAAGGGGAAACATCGTTAACACAATTGTCAATTAGTCAATTCTTCTCCTTGAAACATAATAACTCATGGTCTACTACTTAATGTTAGTTATTTTATTACAAAGCTATAAATAGCGGGACATAAAGACACGTCAACACCCAGGTATAAAAATACAGGGGAATTAGCATGAAGCCAAATCTACGCATCCAATTTAGATGGTGTAGCCTAAGCACGACAATTAATTCAAGAAGGGGTATACAGAAAATCAGGAAGCATGAATCCAACTTTCCCTGCATCGAGGGTTGATGAGTAAAAAGCATTAATTCTATCCCTACTCTAGCTCTAAGGTGACATCCCTACCTAAGCGTTTTCAAGGGAAAGAAGAAAAAGGTGTCAGTGTGAGGAGTCTTCCTAAGAAGTCTGTCCACCATCTATGGGTCAAGTAGCATAAAGCAACTATCAATAGAAAGACCTTGTTCTGAGATGCTCTTTCACTGAAGGCATGAAAAAGGTGGTGCTCTTTCCCTAGTTCCAGAACTAAATTATCCACACATAGCACTCCCAAGATGCATTTCGAGTCAAGCCATCCACTCTGGGTACAGTCCTGAAGGTATTTTTCCACAATGTTTATGGTGTACCTTCCTTGGTTCCCAGGACTCCCAGGCTTTCTCTAGTTGAAAAGTAACAACTTTCCTTTATCGACTCAAGCCACGTGATTGTAACTTCTTCTCTCCTTGCCTAACTAGTGGAACAAAAACATTATTCTAACTAAAAAAAGGCTTCTTCAGCTGCAACACAAAATATGAAAAAGAACAGATTCCACAGCACACATGAAATTCAACTATTAATTCTAAAGCAAGAGTTTTCAGGGACTTGCTTCTCAGGCCTAAGACCTAAGCTAACATAAGAATACACCATGTAAGCTTTACGAATTCCCACAACATTAATGCAATTTCAATTAATACATTTCCCTACGTATGCAATGTCATAATTTAAAAGCACATTTAGTACATGAGTATTTGTCATTTTCACATTATGAGTTCTCCATGTTAATATTTCTGCTAGTTACATTAATTTTCCTACATTCATTCTCTAGTCTACACATCCATGAACTAAAGCACGTCACGAAAATGCATTATTATAATTTGCAAGATTATATGCCAATGCGTTCTACAAGTGATTATAATGCACCCCTGATAAATATAATGAAATTTCCACTTCATCAGTATCTATTTTTAATTAATTTATTCATTTAATATTTATCAAGCACGCCAAGAGAAAAAAGACATTTACCACCCATATGTTTGTGCATTTGTAGCTGAATGTTAATTGACTATGGAAATCTCAGTGGCACACTTTCTTCAGTTTAAAAGAAAGCAAATAATCAGGAACAAAAGGAAAAGTGATTACTTTTTCAATTTCAAGCGGCAGCACATTAGCTATACCTTCATATATTTCCATTTACTTATGGATACAAGCTGCCTAAACATTTCATTACTCTGCGTTGCACACCCAGACTACTTACAATTCTTTAGAGTGTAATTTGCAATGGCTTTTTTGTCCATCAATGACAACTGTAAGAGCAAAATGTTAAACAAACAAAATATTTATGATGGGTTAGGTGGCAGGCCGTAAGAAACTGACCATTTGGAGCATATGGTCTGATGACAGACTTATCTTGCGCATTCAGGGTACTCAGGGGTATATTCACTCATAATTCATGCAACGCAGTGCAGCAAGGCAAGTTGCTGTGCTGCGTTGCATGAATAGGAGAGGTGAAGAGTGCCATATCTACTAAGTGTAGCACTCTTCAGCTCTCTCCCTGTGCTGGTGTACTCTATGCAGACTAGTGCTAGCTCAGATACCCAAGGGTGTCTGCGATACAGGCAGGATTGTTTCTGAGCAGCAAGGTCCACCTTCCTGCACAAAACAATCCTCAGATTCACTTTCCTCTTTCTATGCATGCTGCAAACTGGTACCAAATTGCATCAATGGTGCATATTACCTCTGGTGTCCTCAGCAGAACCCCAAACTGGAAACTAAATACTTATTTTCTCGCTTGACTCTCACAATAGTAAAGAAGAGCAGTCAAAGGCTGACTAAGCGAGGTACTATGTGCTAGAAGCTGAGAATTTATTAACGCACAGCAATAGCACTCACTAAATCAATGTCCAGTCAGAGTATCACAATTAAATCACAAGTATGTATTGCCCAGCTCAAAGAATAATCACAAATCTTATCAGGGCGAACCTTTAAAGTCATTCAAAGAACCTGAGCTCAACCTCCTGGTACCTATGGCACAGAACACACAGTCTTAATTTAGAGCAATCTGCAAAGTAGTTATGGAGTACAAAAAATATAATAAAGACAAAACACCAATCAATAAAAATCCCAAACCAAATTAGAACACTAGAGGAAACTTAATAAACAAAATGACACCCAACCACAAAAATCTGATTAGGGAAACCGAAATTTTGAAAGTTTTAAGTGAAAAATAGTGCCAAAAAGTGCCACATGCCTATGGTAGTCAATGGTCATGGTAGACGGTTTCCAAGGTACCTTTTGAGGCGGACCGCGATTGTGCTCTGGTCATTAACCCCAACAGATTTAGCCTAATATGACATTTTTACCTCTACGTAGGTCTTTTTTCTAGAAGTTAAAAACCTTAGTAGGGGCAAGACAGCATGCTATATCCAAGTAGGTCTTTCCGATGTTGGATAGATTTGGACGAGGCACTGCTGAAGCTGGTGGTTTTGGGGGAAAAGCTCCCTCAAATTCAGATTTCACACAGAGGGAGGTCCTCTCTTGCTGGTCGTATATTTTGTGTGCCTTCACACAGTTAATATTTTCACCTTTGAACTTAGCCTGTTTTTAGAGCTTGGAATCCTTCACAAAGGTGAGGTTGTGGCTCCATCTGACATTGAGTGCCACAAGAAACCTTCTTGCAAAGGGTCTACTGAAACAGAGCTGGTCCTGTGGAGAATTGAAGAGCGAGAGAATCTTGTTTTCCTATTCCAGCAAGGTTGTGCCTTGACCACATAGGCTAAATTTGGGTTTTCCCACCTTCTGGAGGTTTAGAAGTCCAAACTTTTAAGTCCCAGGTTTTTAGGGGTTGTATGAAACAATCTGTTAAAAATAACCAAGGACCTTGATACATCAGACACAGCACTAAAGGGTGAAGACTCACTCCAGCAAAGGCCATTAGCAGGGCCCACACCAGTTCCAGTTGGTACTAGTCTACTGGGATTTTCAGGGAAATTAATTCTTGTCATTTTGTTTGTAGCATGTATCCACGCAGGTGGGCAGCCAACTTACCCTTGGATTCCCCTTCTATGTCCTGGGTACAAAACAGAGAATGAGAGGCTCCTCTCAGCTCACAGACAGCAAGTCAAGTCCTCTTACGTTCTTCTGCAGTACCAGAAAGTGTTTTGAAAAGGTTGCAATACAGTAACTACACTGCAGGAGTCAGACTACAGAGGGTAGGTCTGTAGTCATGTTTGCCTAGTTACTATAGTGGATGGCACAATAGGTGCTGCAGTCCACAAGTGGTATTCAACTTCCAGTGCCTGGGTGAACTTGCTACATCATATCCTTGGACCTTATAGGCAAGCTAAATACACTTATTAAGAATAAGCCAATTCAACCATCTGTAACGTGGGAGTATGGACATTTTGCCACTGGTAGCAGGGGTAAAGTGCACAGAGTTCTGAAGCCAGAAAAGCAGACAGGGCAACAATCTAGGTGGGACATCAAACAAAAGATGATAATTTCATACATTTATGCAATTACATTGGGGAAAACTGTTTAGAATGCATTCCAACATGCCTAGCAAAAATAACCAGGGTGCAAATCACATACAATGAACATTTATCACAGGGGGTAGCCACCCCAACAAAGTTGTGTGTTTCTGTTATCTGTGAGTTCCTGCACATTAGTCTATGCACTTGCAGTTCACAAATAAGTAAACAAGCAATACACCTAAAAGGCATTGAGACTTAACATCAGAACTTGACAATTACATGCCTGCAGGCATTGTCAGATTATTATCTACATTCAAGAAAGGTTCACTGGCTTCACTAATAAGTTTCACAAGCAATAAACCAAGCCTAAGGCATGACCATTAACAAGAGGTTGTCCATCTAGAGGTGAACCAAAATTCTTGAAACCCCCAAAATGTGGCATACCTGACGTCTCTCACTGGAGAAAAAATATTGAATAGAGCCAGACCTAAAACAACACAAAAGGTTAGCATGAGGTACACCATAACGACCACCTAAACATTAGCCAAACTTAAACTCTGATGACTCAGCTTCATAGGCATCAGCCCATGATCTTGAGCCTGACAATGCTGATCTTGATTTAATAAAGATGTGTGCGTAATATTTTTAATATTTCTGCGCCAAAACCGCAACACTGCACTTGACAAAACTGTATTTTCCTGTGTTTGACTCAACTAGGCCCTACTAAACATCATTATGTCTATGTTTTGATTTCTCTATACAAATTGTGCATTTGTAATGTTTTGTATTGGCATGCTGTTCTCAAAGAACCATGGTGAATGTCTTAGCTGCATTCATGGCTCTTCCTGCCAGGAACTATTCATTTGTGTGACTTCCATTACTTTGTAACTAGTTTTGGCCTGATACATCAAATGGCATAGATTTAGAATAGGTCATATTAATATTCAGTTAGCGGGTAGTGCTAGAAATGTAGTAATAAGTGACGCATTATAAATTCTGAAATGTGATTTGTTTGGGTTTGCTCACCTTATGCTGACTGTGCAATTTCCATACAATTCTATGCTAAATATGCCTATAAAAAAGAGAAATCTGGAGGTGAGCCAGTCTTCCCACTCTGCACTGTCTGAGGCTAAACCCGTGTTGCCTCGTCTTAGAATACTTTTGCCTTGACTCCACGTCATTCTCTTGCTGCATTTAGTTGAGCCTCATGCTAATTCCCTGGCCTATACATATTTACTATGCATTTTGATTAATTCCTATTTTTTCCTTCTGTATTGCACTCTGAATTATTTTAATAAACCTTCCGGATTTAACTTTTACCTTTGATTCCTGAGAATTTACTTCCTTGATATGTTAATTATTGAATTTGGGTTTGGGCTGTTTAGGGACACATTGCTTCCGACAGGCTTGAGAATTAACACCATTCTTGATCCGGCGTTCCTAGCTGTCTATTACCTAGGGCACCATAAAAACAATTGTTCACTTTTATTTGTACTTGTCCTTTGTCCCCAACAAACCATCATTTGCACTGGTGGCCCCACATTGGTGGGGCCACACACACCTGTGAAGCCAACCTCTTCATGGGGCACCTGTACACACACACACCCTATCCCCCCGAAAAACTCTTCATCGCTGGAGGCTATCCACTGAGAGCTCAACCAACATTTAGGTAGAATGAATTAATGAAAAATTTGACATACATAACGTTTCTCATTAGAGGGATAAGCATTAAATATGGTCAGATGTAAAACAATGACTGAGGGTATCAGGAGATCATAAGAATTACTTTTATGGTGTTTCCTAGTCATAATTGGTCACTTGATAAAAATGCACTTGAAACAATAGTTCTAACTTGTTTATAAGTATGTTTATTATTGTTTTTTAGTTGAGCCACATTTTCATATTTAGGTGCTATTTTAGATAAATGGATGTTATTTTTGATGGACTGAGCAAAAGTGATCCTGCTTGACAGAGAACAAAGGACACAGTGTGACGTAATTGGTGATCAGTGGCGACTACCATCTACGGGGAGGGGAGGAGGGAACGTACAAGCACAGATAAAATAAATAAATGACATTAAATTAAACACATAGTGAGTCCTCTGCCCCGGACCTCTTCTTCAACTGCAGCCCGGCCAACTGGAAACTCCCTTGACCAATCCAGGTGCTGCTCTCACGCAGCATGAGAGCAGCACCCTGATTGGAGGGAGCGGCCTCACTCGGCATTACACACTACTCTGGAGGTCTGCAGTTTTAAATGTTTAAAGTTCGCATATGTAGCTGGCTGTTGCAAGACGGACAGCCAAAAAGACATGCACACTTTAAACAGTGCACATACAGCTCTGTTAGGGATGGGGGATGAAAAATAAAATGGCAATGAATTGCCATTTTATTTTCCTTCTCTGGGGCTTTGGTGGTAATTTAAGTGGAGGGACACTCCTCCACTCCAACAGAGGAGCCGCCCCTGTTGGTAATTCTTCTGGAGCTCTTAAACTGTGAATGAAACTTTTCTCTGTGTATTGTGAAGTAGCTAAATCTGAAGATTAGGTTCACCTTGTAGATTCCTGATGCTGCCAAGGTGAATATTTATTGTTTAGTAAATGAAACATTTCACATGTAGTGCATCTCTGGGCAGCAATAGGAGTTGATGGGGTCCCACAAGAAGAAGGGCTGAAAGATGTTTTACTTACTTTTGGGGTGTGTTCATTTGTGATTCTTTAATGTTGTAATATCTGTGATCATGCCATGCTGAATTTAAAGGTGTTCCTTATTACTTATGTGAAAATGTGTATAACAATTTCTGGTTTTGGTTGTGAGCTATGAAACGTTGCCTTTAACTCTAGAGAATCTGCCCATTTGTTCTGAGATTTCTTCCTTGTTACTGGGAATGCTGTCAGTGTCTTCTGTGATACTGGCAATTATAATTTAGATAAGCTTTTCCCCATTTCTCCTAAGACTCTGTCTAAACTTTATTAGTTTGCCTTCATTTGGAAATATTTCTGATTTCTGGGTATGTAGTTTGCATGTATGTCTTAATGGCATTTTATCAATTTTACTGCATACTTTGAACAATGGTATTCTGTAATAAAATCCTTCAACTTTTAACTTTTTAAC
Organism: Triturus cristatus; assembly: GCF_964204655.1. Taxonomy (NCBI): domain Eukaryota; kingdom Metazoa; phylum Chordata; class Amphibia; order Caudata; family Salamandridae; genus Triturus; species Triturus cristatus. Next base: position 1,292,859,694 of record NC_140589.1, read on the forward strand.
TCTAAGTTTTCTTGTACTGGAACCCAGTTATTGAGTGGTCCGGATTATTTGAATTTACAAATGCTTTCCTAATGAGATTGATGGTAAGAGGGGTGGTGTCTCTTAAGGTTAGATAAAAAGTGACGGGGCATTTGGGGTGCAACAGAATTTGGGGCTGTGATCCTAGAAAGGATAAACATTAATTATGGCCAGACGTAAACCAATGACTAAGGTAAGCATGAGGTCTTTTCCGAGGCAGACCTTCAAAGTATTAGCCAACCTTTTTTTTAAATTATTTATGATTTTCATGTTGCATCAAAAAATACATACCAACGATAATGCAAAACAATGACAATATGGATGAATAATGAAATAAAAGGGAACAATACCATCAAACATAAGAACAACAAAAAGAAAAGAAAAATGGCCGTAGAATACATACATAGATGGGTAGATTCTACTTGCTACAGCATAGTTACAGCAATAGTACATCACATTCATTAATAATATCAGCAGTTATACAGCTTCTGTATCAGAGGCTTCATGTGAGACAATGGAACGTAAGTATATCAACAGGGGTTCCCAAATATCATTTGGCCGAGAGATCATAGGTAGCTCTTCCGCATATAACACCAAATTCTTCCTACAATACGTCAAGTCTTTAAGCCATTGCGCCTCTGTGGGGCTCAGTTTACTGTCTCATACCATCGCCACTCACCTCTTTCAATGAGCAACGCCACTCTAGCTAGTTTGCCTGTAGCGCCTTTCAAAAAGGGGGGCAAACCCAATAAACATACATAGGGCAAACAAATCAAAGTAACACCAATAAATTTCGATAATGTAGTGGTCACTGTAGTCCAGTAAATCTTCACCTTGTTGCAGGACCAGGCAAGGTGCCAAAAATCCGCTCCAAGAGTACTGCATCGTGTACACACATCGGACTCTCTGAGACCATATCTAAAAAGCCGGTGAGGTGTATGGTAGGTCTGGTGAAGGAACTTGAAATGTATAATGCGGAGGTTCCCATTGGATGTGAGGGCACCAGTTCATGCACAGCAATGTTTCCAATCTTCATGGGTGAGCGGCGGGTCTAAATTCATTCCATTTATTCAGACTCTTATCCTCGGGGAGTGTCCTATCCGCCCTGGCGGCCCGATATAATTTAGTGACAAGCTTGTGCCTAGTGGAGCTAGTTAGTAGGGTGTGTAAAGCCATGGACGACGGAGGTTCCGCTGGAAATGTAGGAAAGTGAACATGCAATGCCCCTCTCAATCTATGCAGCGAAAAGGTAAACAGAAGGGTTTTATGTTGGCTATATTCCGTATCTGCAGAAGTAAAAAACGAGCCATTAGGGAATAAATCCTGCATTTTCTCAATGCCCGCCCGAGCCAGAACACGCATGAGTCCCTCTTCATGTGTTACCGAGATGCCCGCATGGCAAGCAATGGGGAGCAGTGGAGAATATCAGGGTAATTTCCCAGCTAGGCGGCCCAGTGCCTGCCATGCCGCAATCGTCGAGTTGACAGTATTGATTTTGTCACTGGGGTAAGTCGACGGCTGTGTATAAGGATAGAGTTCAGCGGAATGGGGTGCGCATCCCAGTGCTCCACCGCCACATGAGGGATGAAGTCGTGAGATGCAAACCAAAAATGTGCATAGTGTGCCTGTGCACATAGATAGTACAGATAGATATCAGGCGCATTAAAACCCCCATGTTTATAATCAAGAAGGAGAGTCTGCCAGCCCACTCGAGCCTGCTTCCCACCCCAGATCAAACGAAGGCGCAACGACCGTAGTGTTTTAAAAAATTGTTGAGAGAGGGGAATAGGCACGTTATTGAAAAGATATAAGGATTTTGACACCACCACCATTTTTATAAGTGCAATGCGGTCCGCAACAGAGAGTGGAAGGCGAATCCATTTGTCTATCTGATGCTCCAGCCATGTTATAGCCGTGCCATAATTCTCCCGAAAGACTATATCAGGATCACGGTGCACCCAAATTCCTAAATACTTAACCGACTCTGATGCCCATACAAGGGGGAAGTCTAGCTCATGCGGACTTGTACATATGGTCAAAGGCATTACCACCGATTTGGTCCAGTTTATAGATAGCCCGGAGAAACGTGCAAAACGGATATATTCGCGCAGAATTGGCGCTAGATAAGTGTGGGGTTCACGGATGAAAAGCAGCAAGTCGACTTCATAAAGCGAAATGATGAGGGGGCGATGATGCAGATTGATAGCCGCTTGTCTGTGACATTGTCGAATAAGACAGGCCAGGGGTTCCAACGTCAGGGCAATCAGCAGCGGGGACAGTGGGCACCCCTGCCGAGTGACTCTAGTGATGGTAATCGGGTCCGAGGTGTGACCCCCCCACTCAAACCCGAGCCGTGGGTTGTGCATATAGTAGTTTAACCCAATTGAGAAAAAAGGGGGAGAAGCTGAAGTATAAAAAATAAATAGCCCCATTCAATTGAATCAAATGCCTTGGCGGCGTCAAGCATGACAGCCACAGCTGGCAAGTCAGGAGAGAGAGTGTGGAACAATGCGAATAAGGTACAGAGATTGTAAGATGTAGAACGTGTGGGTATGAACCCAGATTGGTCTGGAGGCATGTGGCCAGGATTTTCGCTTATATTTTCACGTCATTATTAATTAGCGATAGTGGTCTATAAGAGTCACAGTGTTCAGGAGTTTTATCCTTCTTTAATAGCGTGATAATTAAGGCCTCACGAAGGGACGGGGGAAGGATGCCCGAGTCATAGGCCTCTGCATACATCTCCAGCAAAAAAGGGGCAAGCTCCTCCACGTAAGCTTTGTAAAATTCAGAGGTAAAGCCGTCTGGGCCTGGGTCTTTTTTGTTAGGGAGAGAGGCTATGGCCACACGGATATCCTCCACTGCGATAGGGTGACCCAAATAATCCATCTGCCCTTCTGACAGCCAGGCAATGGCCACCTGTGACAGATAGGTATCGAGTTCCACCTGGTCAGTCTCACCCTGAGATGTGTACAGCGCCTCATAGGTCTGTCTAAATTGCTCCGTAATGTCAGGAATGCTGTAGTGATCCTGCTCCGATGCATCTGTTATCTTAGTAATGATGTCTTGGCTCAGGCGGTGTTTAATTTTAAGGGCTTAGTGGTGTCCAGGCCGTCCCCCCTCTCCATAAAAGCGAGCCACATAGCGCTTGGATAGATGTCACATTTCTTCCTCTGCCAGGTTTGCATGTTCAAGCATGGCGTCTTTAAGAGACACCAGAGTCGACTCATTGGGCGCACATTCGTAATCGCGCTCAAGTCCGGTTAGCGTAGCTTCTACCTTGGCAATCTGGCCCGAATATCTTTTAATATACCAGCCGTTGTACTGATACACGTGTCCCGAATAGTGGCCTTAAAATCCTCTCACATTACTCCGGCACTATCTACCATCCCTGTATTGTCAGCAAAGTATTGTGTGATAGCTTCACAGATGGTTTCTAAGTAGAGAGGATCCAACAGTGATTCAGAGCAGAAGCGCCAAGTAAAGGTCCTTGCGGTTATCGTAGGAATGCATAGAGTGAGTTGGACAGGGCAGTGATCAGAGAGAGTGCGTGGCAGATTTTCTACCTCCGTTACCCAGCCCGCCACCCTGTCACCCACCAGCCAGTAGTCAAGGCGGGACCAGCTGCCATGTATTTATGAAATATGTGTGCCTGCAAGTGTGTCCATATGTTTATGTCTCCAAATATCTAACAAACCAAACTCTTCCAGTCCAGAATTTAACACCTGACCTGCCCGTGGTGAGTGCCGGTCCCTACCGCTAGACTTGTCTTTGCTGGGGTCCAGATGCGTGTTGAGGTCCCCTCCCCATAGGATCGCTGCATCCAGCCAGTCTTGCAGGACCGCTAAAAGGTTCTCGTATAGACCAGGGTCATCTACATTCGGACCATAACAGTTAACTATGGTGACCAGTTTGCCTGCTAGTGTAGCATGCCCGATAGCATAACGCCCTTCAGAGTCAGTGTGTGTACGATAAGTTGTAAAAGAGAGACCTTTCCTTATCAGTGTAAGGACCCCCTGGCTGTAAGAGGAATAAGAGGAGTCAAGGCGAAAGCCAGCCCAACGGGCCCCCACTAGCTGATCAGTACGTCGTGTCAAGTGAGTTTCCTGCAAAAGGGCAATGCCGATACTATGTCGATCTAAGTGAGCCAGCACCTGGCGGATCTTCTTCGGTGAGTTTAACCCCCTCACATTCCATGTTAAACAGTGGCCAGTCAGACCATTACCGTGCATATTAAAAGCAAAGCATATTGATCAAGGAATCTACCACTTGTCCTAGATGTACACAGAAAAACATAAACAATATCTGATGGAACAAATATTCGTCCAGCCACATGAACAACCCATAAGCGCTTTCTTTCCATCTCACTCCCCACCACCCACTTCAGCAACCCCAACACGCTAAAGCCATCCCGAACTCCCACAAACAAATCCTCAGCAGAGTACCAAGGAAGTAACCATTGACGGGGAACACCCATATGGGGGGGCGCCGAGCGCAAACTCCCTCCCGGTGTAAGTAGGTGGCCGAGGTATCATGATCTACCAGCCTCAGCCGCTGCAATCCCATATCAAATTAATACATGTAGGATAGCCATCCCAATATAATGTGAACATAAAGGCCTCTAGCAGTCAAACATCATCTGTCATCGTTCAGGAGCTACTGCAGCCTCTCAGAAGTCCTGGCTATCAGGACATAGGCCAATAGCAGAGGAGAAAATGCCAGAGGCAATGCACCATTGCGACCCAGCTGCGTCAGTGTCCATCTTGTTCAGCAACTGCATCATTGTGATCCACAGCGTCTGCACCTCCCGTGGACCTGGGGGACTAATTGCGACGGGATATAGTTTTGGCAAAGTCTAGAGCTGATTTTGGGCAATTGAAGAACTTGTATTTCCCGTTGTCCTCCACTTGTAACCTGGCAGGATAGAGCATGGCGTACGGGATATGCACAGCTAGGAGAAGTTTCTTGGCAGGCTGGTACTCCCGATGAGCCTCCTGTACCGCCAGTGTAAAATCGGCGTAGAAAGCAATGGTGTTACCTTTATGTATGATGGTGCTCCTCTCCCTGGCAAGGTAGAGAATCGCATCCCGATCTCTATCATTTAACAGGCGGGCAATGATGGGACAAGGTGGGGTACCCGGTGGAGGTCTTGCAGCCAAGGAGCGATGGGCACGCTCCACGATGAAGACCTGCGATAGCTGTTCCAGGCCAAAGTTATCACGTATGAGCTTCTCCATGTATATCTCAAGGCCTCCCGTGTTCATGGACTCTTGCAGGCCCGTAATGTGCACGTTGTTGCTGTGTGACCTAGCTTCCAAATCTTCATTACAGGCCTGGATGACAGTAAGGACTTTCTCCATAGAAATCGCCTTCTGGGTAACCTGTTGTAGCCCATCTTCTGCATCTGAGATGTGCATCTCAGCCTCCCCCAGACGCTGAGCATGTTTGTCCAGCTTGGATGACATGTGATCAATGCGGAGGTTGAGGTGATCGATGTTACCATCAATAGTTTGTAGGTTGGCCTGTACCGCAAGGAGTGTCTTATCAATATTTGTCAAGTGATCGTTGGGTGTGTCCGCCTCCAAGTCCGAGGCTGCATGCTGAGCCGCCCTGTTGGTTTTCCAGGGCTCGAAGGTAAGGCGTGGTTGGCTCTTCCCCATGGCGCACACCCAGATCAGCGTGCCCAGTAGGATGGATTAGCTAGAGAACACAGGCCTTTACAATGTCTGAATTGTACTGCAGCCCCAGCAATAGGCAGTGTTGTAGCGTCTGTAGCAAAAAAGTACTGTAAGGGGGCCAGGGAGGCCACGGAGGTAGCAGCGTGAGCGAGGCGATGTACCCTCAGAAGTTCAGATTGCATTGGTCCCCAACTGACCTCAAATGACCGTCCAGATGGGCGACCACGTTGTGTCAGCGGACAGGCGACAAGGAGATGAGCCAATGATGAATGTAAGACAGGAGCAAGCTGGTGAACATATCAGGCCAGCACCATGCCCGAAAAAGGGGAGGAACACCAGGCAGCAAAAATCAAAGCAGGTCTGTGCCTTTGACGACAGTATCGGGAGAGCCGGGGCGTGGAGTATGCCTAGGCATGGAAGGGTACGCCCAGGCAGATGCAGCGCCGTTCGGACAGATCCGAGGAGGCAGACGTAGTCCGTGTTAGCTGCAGGCAGGCACCACAGGGTTGTGTAGCGCAGCGGTGGTTCCTTGGGGTGCACCGCAACCAGAGCAGCTTCAATGCGGCTGTTTGCTCGGGGCAGCCTTGTATCCCCCGCAGATCAGAAAGCCCGGAGGCCAATGGCAGCAAGGAGGCCCTCCGGATACTGAGGGCGATATTGCGGTGCGCAGGCCAGATACAGAGCGCTAAGCGGCGGCAACCAGGGACACAAAGCGGCACACTGAGCAGCCCACAGCAGGCCCGTGACCATGCGCCGGTGGGCTGCGAGGTCCAAAGATGCGGCACAGCTCACCGCTAGACCCGCCCCCGGTAGGCCACACGGTCAAGGCCCCGGAGGCAACACGGCCCTCCAGCCCATGAGTTGTGTGGTGGCTGAATGCCACCGGCCCCCCAGGAGCCACCACATGGCCCACCGCAAGCCAGGCCAGGGATCCGCGCAGAACCACGGCACACCCAGCCCCCCTCAGTGCCAGCCGCGGCCTACCTTAAGCGGCCAGTCCGAGCGCGCCCAGAGCCGCCATGCTGTCAGCACGGAGTCCGATTCATACTCGCCGATATCTCTGCAAAGACACTGTTGTTGTCCCCAAAAATCGTCCACAACAGTCCGCCGCTGTTCAGGAAGCTGTTGCAGTGGGTTGGGGCAGATGGCAGGCCTGGATTCCAAGGATTATTGTCGGACGTTGAGCTCAGCCGGCGGAGCAGCTCTACAGATATGCCATTTCGCAATGCGCACTCTAGCACCCCCACAAGTATTAGCCAACCTTAAATGTTTGTAGCAGCACTTTATTGTCTATCAACTAGGTCACCATAAAAACAAGGGTGCACATTTTTGTAAGTATTCTTTGTGTCTTAAGAGATCAATGCTTCTTTAGGGTTTTCATTATGGGTGCACCACACCTGCAAGTCTGCACACACTTGTCTATTTTTAAGGAGCACTTGGTCACCCAAACTCTGGTTGTCTAACCCACTCATCCAAATAGGAATACATGGCAATCTTCTGGAGCCATGCAGTGTTGCCAGTTCCTCTGCATGCTTGACACTCATTCTCGAGTGCCAGGCAGTCGAGCCAGCTGTTCTCCTCGGCTTGCCCGCTCTCTTTCTCCTTGGGTGTGGGGAGAGGTAAAGCAGGTGAATGGTGCTTCTGGTGCTACAGAGACTACCCACCTGCATGGCCACATGATGAAGCCTTGCAGATCTCCTCTAGTGGATAGTCAAAATCTTTGTTTCACAAGTACGATGGACACTGACCGCTTTGCCTCACCTCCACCAAAGAAAAGGGGGAACCTTTCAGCAATGCACTAACAAGCGGGAGATATTTTCGACGATATCCACTTCAAATATCAGTATCTTTGTTCAGAGTTATTTTATATTATAAGAAGCCACCCTGTGCCCACACACTTAGTGCACCAAGGCAAACGTTAACAAATCAGTCTATGAGAAGATAGTTTAAATTAAAATATCTTTGGCCCTAATAGACTGATCTCTACAAGGTTTGCAGTGGTTTACTCCACAGCCTCCCCTGGGATCCTCTGCCACCAGCAAGCGGACTTCTTGGCCCATGATTTCTTTGGAGATTTTCTTCAGCGCCTCACAACCTGTTCCCCAATGTTACTGCTTCTTACAATAGAAGCTTTGCTGAAAGGCTCTGGGCCTCCCATAGTTAAGGGTAGTGGCTCTTTAGAGGACTACCTTGTAAACAGTGAATTTTCTCTGCTATTTACATGGCTGCTGGCTAAACAGTGAAAAGGATCTACTATTTGGCCAGTGGCCTTGAAAATGGCAGGGAAACTTTGGTATTTAGCTGGCTGCTGGGCAAATAATAGATATCCTGCACTGTTTGGCTGGTGGCCGAGAAAATAGCAGAAAAACTTCACTATTTACCCAGTCTCTAGCTAAATGGTTGAGATGCTGATCTGTTTGGGCAGCAGCCATATAAATACCAGGAAATATCACTATTTACCTGTCCACTGGCTATTTAGCAGAGCTTATGTACTATTTGACCAGCAGTCAAGCAAACAGCAAAGAACATCATACATTGCCTTGCTGCTGTCAAAACAGCAGACCTTATTTACAATTTGGCCAGCAGTCATGCAAAAAGCAAAAAAGTCAATTACTTTTCTAGCTGCTGGTTAAATAGCAGATAATATATATTACTGCACTGATAGCCTGGCAAACAGCAAAACAGAAAATCAGTATTTACCCCATATCTGGCTTCATAGCAGAAATGATGCACTAGTTGGCTGGTATCCTGGACAATAGAAAAGAAATTTCATTTTTCTCTTTGTGGCTTGCTAAACAGTAGAAAGTATGGGCAACTTGGCCAGTAGCCAAGCAAATATCAGAGGAACTTTACTACTAACCCGGCTGGTGTGTAAGCAAATTACATTTTGTTTTACTATACCACATGCAGAATTCAACAAGTACTTACCACCAGGTAGAACTGCAAGCAAGGAGTGAATATCATTGGCATCGAACTCCTTATGATAGTTAAGGTCATGATGTATTATTATTTAATTCACAAAATGTGGTGACCAATGGTGTGCATACTTTTTGCAAATTGTATTGTATTTTGCAAACCGTATTAGGTCAGTTCACAAACTAGTCAATTACAGAGAGCTCCAGAATGACCTGCCTTATTAATTTTCCTAGGGCAGGTGACAATTTGCTACCCTCTTTTATTGGGTGTATTTAGAGGGATAGTGGACTGCAAGGAACAGCACACAACCATCCCTATGACTGCATTCCAGAATGAGGCACTCTTTTTTAAAGCAGCCTGTTTTCCTTAGAGAAACCAGCCCTACTTAAAAAACAATCAATTTTGGAAAACATCTTCAACTAAGGTTGCCAACATGATCCCCAGAGGTAAATGGCTCCCCAGGGGACCTCTTCCCCATTCCAAATTAGCTACCATAAAAAACCTCTTTCCTGACCCCTCCTATTTGGAAATCATAGCAATCAGAAAAGTAATTTTAAGAGTCAAAAAACTTGTCCAACTTGTAAAATGGGTTTTGTGGGGTTTTGTGGCGTAAGCACTTCTGAGGTCACAAGCACTGTGATGTTGTGACATTAGGTTTTTAGTGCAGAAACTGGCTTAGAAAAAAACTTATAGGTAGGCCTGAGTGAAATTTTAATCGCACAGCAGTAATTGGAGTGATTTCAGTAATTCTGAATTACTTGTGATGCAAAATTTCTGAAATTTACACAATTATGCTCTCTCACTTTGTTAATAGTCATTTGGGGCAAAATTCCTACCGCCGGAGCTCAGGATCATCTACTTTCATGGGCACAAGCGAGTGCTGCTGTTCCTGTTCTGTTGAATTAGTGCTATTGCTTTAGCACAAATGAATCCAGTGGTCAATGTTGCCTGTGAGGTTGCATTTGGTGCTAAGAAAATAGCTCTAAATGCTGGGTTATGCTTCTCGCGTAATCCTGTACAATTTTGCTGTAATTCCATATAATTACCCTACATCAAATAATGCTAGTTTCATCCACTCCTACTTATAGCTCTAATGGTCCCCAAATATTTAAATCTTTTCATGTTATTTTGACAGATGTGGCACAGAATGACACTCCATTGCACAATGGCCCACAACACAACAACTTGGAGGGCCCTTTTGAAGCTGTCTAGTACTTCAAACATGCTGCTACTCCTTTACATTTATCTGCAGGAATGGCTAATGATAAAGATGATTAGAACCTTTGGAAGGCTAGTTGAAACTGTTTACTCTTCTACGGCTATGTGTTTGCTATTGCTCACAAAGCCATGGGAATACATCAGGAATAAATATGATTACCAAAAGGCTCCATGGTATTAGAACACCTCAATCCTGAGCGACCTACACCCACCAAATTTACAGTTGTCCTCCGGCCCTTTAGACATCTTTACATTGACAGAAACTGCTGTCATGGCAGTACTACTTATGCTGGAAAAGGTTGATGGGTAATAGTGTCAGACATGATAGCCAGATTGCAAACTTTTCAAATGTTTCTTGTTTTTCAAAAGAAAAAATCCTAAAGGTGGAGAAAAAATAAATGGCCTCCACACGCTGGGATTATTCTGTTAGGGTCATTACTTTTTTACTGTTTTTTTAAGATGAGTTTTACTTCAACTAGGGTGGACAGTGTAAGATCTGTCCTCCAGCAACACCTACTCTCTCCATCCACCAGAGCATGTAGTCCACCATGGAGCCAATAAACAAAAGAACCAGACTATAATTATTTGTACTGAATGTCATTGGTGTATGATATTTTATTCATTGAATGTATTACACACATTGCAAGAAATAAGACACTGAATAAACAGACATTTTGTTACCTCCGTTCTTGTGACCAACAGATCAATCATTTCACAATCCCACGTTTATACTCATGTTTTAGACAGGCAATGTGGGTCCACTGTTGAGGTTTGGGAACTGATTTGAGGTAATTCCCTTTTAAATGTCATTTTCTGGCTGTAGCTCAGTCACAGACTTTCTGCTAATTGATGGCTCTCACAGAAGTAGCAATAGTGCTGACCTGGCTTCAAGCAGGAATATTCAAAACAAGGACACAATGAAGCTTGAGATGTCAGCACCTGGGTATCTTCTGTGTGCCTGAGCAGTCATCTGGCACAGACATAAGGGCTACTCCGTTTAGAATCTTTGTCATGTTTAACAAGAGCAACTTCGGACCTGTACCTCACTTCTAACCTTCACCCTATGTCATCACCCAAGAAGAACTAATCAGTCTGTTGTGAGGACCTTTGCTAACAAGGACTTCACAGAATTGTTATAGGTAGCCTTTTGTGCATCCTCCCTTAATGTCTGGGTCTGCACCCTACAACCACATGGATGCAGTCAATACACTTTCACAGTCTAGGGATGCTGCATATACTCATCATCATGTCAAGCAAATGCATCCCATCGGTCCACTCACTTAGACTTTCACCGCACATGAAGTCTTACTACTATATACTTGCTACAGATTCACTGCATAAACACTCACTTGGAATGTTAACTCAAAGGTCTCGGAGTCATAAAGATTATTCTGTCAGTTCTGACATTAATTGCCTCTTTGCTGGCCTTCCAAATACTTCTTCCACACATGTATCTCCACTACCTTTCATCTAGCCCTTATAATTTTAGAGACCACTACTCTAGCGCTGAGGCTGTAACTGCTGACCTTGGTTCCTAGTGCAATAACAACTGGCAATGAGAGCCATGAATTATTTAGACTCCCTCTCTTGGCCATCTCAGATGATCTATATAGAGCCTCCTTCACCCCTATTTTTCTCATCTGAGCTTTCCTTTGATCCTCAGGTCTCTTTTACTGATTGCCATTGCTCTTTGACTCCCTTTGTTAGCCTTAACCATTTTGGCAGACTTTAGCCATTTTAGTTTCTCAAGCTATTTCTGCCATTCTTCACAGACCACACACTCCACTTTTAATGCCCTCAGCCAAGTTTCAGTCCTTCTGCCACCAGACCCACCATTGGACTAATGTGCCAGTTTCAGAGTGTAACAGTCCTGGCATTTATGCTTTGACTTTTCAGCTAATACTTACCAGTTATATACATGGGCTAAACATGTAAAGTGAAGTTTTTAAGGGGTTGGTAGCATAGGAAGCATGAATAAGAATCCTTTACAAAAGAAATATTCTAATACTTGTGGTGTAGAATCTCATAGGTGTCCTACTGCTTCCGGTCTTCTTCTTTCTCCTCTACGATCTTCTGTGCTTTCTGGTGTTAGCCCTCCTTCTGGTCCTTTTCCATGTCCTTATTTTGTGGTTTGTTTCGGTCCACCTAATGCTCATCCTGGGCCTAGTCCAACTTGTTCTGGTCACCCAAAATCTGGATTCCTTAATCTGATATTCAGAGTTCTAGTCCTTTCTGACCCTTATCTTCCTGGCCTTGCTCCTGGCCCTTCCTTGTATAAGCCTTTCCTCGGCCTCCTGATCCTGGTACTACTGATCTTCACCCTGATCCTGCTGCTTTACTGTGTCGTTTCCCCCCTAACCATGTTGTCTTGTTTCTCCTAGATTTCACACTCCTAGGCATTCTGGTCTGGGTCTTCCTGACTCTCCTTGCCTTGTGTTTGTGGTCCACCTGGTACTGTGTTCACAAGTTCTGGTCCTGTGGTTGCCTGGCCAGCTACGTCTGATTCTCCAGGTCTTGATGTCCTAGTCTTACTCACTTTCAGTCTGGTTTGTGCAGCACTGGTATTCCTATTCTTGGTCTGTACAATTTGTTCTCTCTTCCAGGTTTTCTACCCACTGGACTTGATCCATTTCTGGTCCTCCTTGTTTGGGTCTTTGTATACCTAATCTGCCATGTTTTTGGTCCTCCTGGACATCCTGGTCCTTCCAGGCCTCCTTCTCCTAGCTCTTCCTGTTGCTTTCTGGTCCTCTTGACCCATGTCCCATTGACCTGGTAATTCTAATTCTTCGTACAGTGCTCATCCGATCACTATTATCTGTTCCTGTTTCTTCTGGTCCCCTCGGTCCACCTTGCCACTTGGTACTGTTTTTCTTTCTCTGGGTCCTTCAGAACCTCATCTTTTTGGTCCTGGTCTGCACGGAAATCAGTGTACAGCTCCCTAAGTCTTCTGGCTCTGGCAGCCTAGTCCTCCTGATCTTCCTCACCCTGGTGGTTCTACCCATAGATCCTGGTCAATTTGCTCCACATGGTACTCTGGGCCCTGGTCCTATTGTCATGGTCCCTCTGGCAGTTTTAGGTCTGTTTTTGGTCTTCTTAATGCTGACCCTTCTACACCAACCAATCATGGTCCCCCTTACTCTTGTAGTCCTAGGCCTGGCTGTCATGTTTCTCATCTTTCTGCCCATCTTGTTTGTAGCCCAGCGGCATGGACCCCCAGGCCCTGATCCTCTTTTCTCTTATCTTCCTAGGCCCCTTAGTCCTCTGTTTTCTGGCCCTCTTAGAACCTTTTTTTCTAGCTCAGGGTACCTGTGTCCTTGTCTCACCTCACCGGCACTCCTTGCCATGGGCGTGCTACTCTTGTTTTTCAAAGTCTTTGACCTTCCCAAGATTGAGTACTCACTGGCCCTGATCCTCTTTGTCCCTGTTCTTAGAGTTTGGCTCTTCCTGGGTCCAGTTGGCATCGACCTGCTTCAGCAACCTTCCTAGCCTAGTTTGTTGACATAAATCTTTTCCTTTTGGCCATACTGGCCGTTCTTGGTTCCCTCAATCTTGGTCCATCAGACTCTGGTCCTTTCTGGTCCTCTTGGCCCTGGTCATCTTTTCCTGGTTCTTCTTATGCTGAGACTCCTATCCCTGGTACTACAGGGCCTGGTTCATCTAGATGCACTTGTCCTGGCCCTCTTTGTCTTTGTCCTCCTAGTGTGTGTTGACCTAGTCCCCCTGGATCTGTTTCTTGTTCTCTTAGTTCTACTAGTACTTTAGCCATTGATCCTTGCCCTCTTGATCCAGGTTCCCCTTCTTTGTGTTCTCCTGAGCCTGATCATTTTTTTCTTAGTCCTCCTTGTCACAACTTGGTAATCTCAGCCATGGCCCCCTAGGTCCTGACCTTCATGGTACACCTCCCATACTATTAGTCAAGATCCTTCTAGTTCACATAGTCCTCATTGCTCTGGTCTTCTATGTGCCTTTGACACTGGCCCTCTTGATTCCCTTGCTCTTTATAGTCCCTGTCTTGCTTATCTTGGTACTGCTGACCATTGCTCCCCGCTCCCTTGTTGTGATCTTCGTAGTCCTGTTCAAGCCAGTCCAGATTCTCATGGCCCAGGTCTTCCTGCTCCTTGCCATTAATAACCACTTCATGCATTCAGGTGAAAAACTGAGCGGCTTTGAAGCAGCCACTCAGTGTTACACTTTTAAAGGGGATTAGAGATCCCCTTGTAGGCGGGTGCAGTCTTTAGTCAAGTACTGCCTCCAAACATGTTTTTCTAGATAGAGACAGGACCTCGCTCACTTAAAACACTGCTTAGCATGTCAAAACGACCATTCCTAAAGATACATTGTGTAGGTGACTAAAATATCAGTGTGTCAGAAGGGGTCCCTCGTGACTTGGGGCCAATAAGCATATATGCCTCAGACCGATTCTGCTAAGTGAATAGCATGAAAAAGTGTGTTTATTCACGTGCAGCAAATGAACTCCTTCTGCTAATCACCCAGATGCGTTACTTACCTTTCTCCAGCTTTCACTATCCCATTCCACAGAACCCCAATGTCCCACTCAATTTGCCTCCTGCAAGTGTCCCAAAGCCCTTTGCCCTCAAGCACCAATTGCCTACTGTACTTGCCCTTCCCGCTGGGGCCCAGATATTTTCTAAACCATCTGAATTGAAATTGTTACTGTGGTAACAGTGACAATAGCACCGGATTAGATATTACTCAATTATGGTATTGTTGTATTCCTCTGGGGCCCAGAGACCACCTGCATCTCTGCATTCCTTGTTTGCTGCTTCCTGTTGACTGCTGCTGTGTGCCAGGTTTGAAATACCAAATAAGCACATTAAGAAGAAACCTAAAGATAGCACAAGGACTTTCATATGAAGACCAAACAGAGCTTTGCCCTAAAAAGTAATCAAAAAAGGATCATGAACATTAAAAAAAAAAAAAATTCTTATGAGTGAAGAAAACATTTATGTAACATGCTTTCAAATCATACTCATTATTTGTTACAAACAGCAACATCCTGTGCCATATCGTTAAACTTCTAAATTAGAATTATCTACATTCCTTACTTGAATGTTAAAATGACAAATGTGTTTTATTCACAATTGATTTAAATATTTTTGTATCTATAAACAGCTTAGCTAAATTCATGCACTTAACTTTACAGAAGCCATTTGTATAGGCATTTACTTTCAAATACCTCACACATGTTAAATCCCATTACAAGATCGCAACCACCCTATCATTATTGGTTGTCCGTTTTTTCTCCAACTCTGGCTAAATAAGACCTCCTTCACTCTATTTATCCAGCTGTCAGTCAAATTGTACATCATCTCTATGATTTAGCCTGTGGCAAGCTAAACGACAGAGATTATGTACTATGTTGCTGACTGTTAAGTAAATAGCAGAGATTATGTACTATTTGAGTGGCAGCCAGGTAAATTGGTGCTTCCTTCCAAATAAAGGTTGCCTGCATGGAGGTCTTTCTATATCTCTTAGTTGTTAATTTAATTGGGATTACAAATTATTTCCTTTACACTCAGTTATTCACAGTGTACTAAATTGTAATTGAACATTGCAGATAGTGACAGTTATAAAGCTTGCGATCAAATAGTAAAAGAAATATGTATAAAGATATTAGAGAAGTGTGCACAATCCAAAAACTTTTTAATGCTAAAATATTAAGAGGCTGCAGAACAAATTCAAGCATCTGTATAGCAGAATCTTTTCTTTGTACCAGTAAAATTGATCTCAACATGACACCATTAAGTTCTATATTAACTTTGCGAGGTTATATTATTATTATAAATTCTAAGTAGTAGGGTAAAAGATGATTTTTATTCTGCTGTCACTTGTCCCTGTTGGAAGTTGGTACAAATATAGATTTTGCAGTCATCACCTTTCCATTTTAATCCAGATTTCAAACCTGGTATTTGTGCCGATGGATTTAAATGACCACAGTTTCCTCACTTTGGGTTTAAAGTATGAAAGGGTTATATCTATTCTATTTGCCAGTATGTTAATACAATTGTTCTTTGACTCTAAAAAGAGAATAATTGACAGTAGCCCAAAAGGTTTGTCTAGGAGAGGAATAACTATTACCTAAAATGAATAGCAGGGGAACCTGTTTAGAACACTTCGGGATTTTAAATAAACTAGCTTCAAGATTTATGTTTTTTAGTTCACTATTCAAATATATCCACAAGTAAATTCAAATCCAAGACAATTTAATAACTTAAATCCAAGCAAAAAGAAATACTGTAGTACCAGATATTATTTTGCATGAGAAATATATTGATATAAAGAAGAGTTAAATAAGGTAATTTGGTCCCAAATTCTAGAAATTGATCTTAATGGCACCAAAGAAATTAAGCTACTAAATGGTCCTTCCAGAGACAACAAATTAAAATTAAGAAGAACTGGGCCTCAGACAATTAGTGCTCTCCAATCCCTGCTGCTCATTCCAATAGCGCCAGAGATTATTGGTGTGCTGTAGCCAAAATTACTAGCAGTACAATAGACAGAATGCCTGTCCCTATACCACACAAGCAATAGACAGTCTATGCACAAGCGCTGTATTCCTCAAATGGAGTGCCCCAGTCAAAAAAGTGAGGTTGAGGCTCTTCTGTCAAGGAACTCTTCTCCCTCTCAACTTTGAGAGGGAAAAATATTAACCAGGAAAATAATTGGATAAAAGGCCCTGATCCCGGATCAAATATACAGATCTCTCTTTAAGCAAAACTCAAATTTTTGGCATCATTTTCTGGCACCATAATTTATTGCTTGGTTTACTCTTGGTAATTCCTTTTTCTAGGCGAGGAAGCATATTTACAGGAAGTAATCCCATTCGCAACCAAAAAGACTACAGACTGATTTTTTTATTAGGTGATATTTACAAAATATATCTTACCTCACTTCCAGAACACCTCCAGACATGGTTTCAACACAAGAAAATATTTCCTGTGGAACAAAAAGGATTCCAAAAAAATCTCCTGCCCATGAAACATTATGACAGTTCAACTAGTATAAGAGAAATACGTTGTAAGGAAACGCAAGTCAGTTTATGTAGCCTTTATCGATTTCACAACTGCCTTCAATAAGGTAAGCAGTAATGTCTTATGGCATAGGTTGGCATTTTTAGAAATCCACAAAAACCTCCTGAGTGCACTAATCTCTCTACATATTTCTACAGCAACCCAGTAATCCTGGGGTCTGATTGTGGCCCCAAACATAGAAGTTAAACTCCTAATGGTTTAATACACGATTGCCTCTTACGGCCTTGGCTATTTTCTTCATACATCTGTGAGTTACCCAATGCAATAACTACTGTGCATACTGTCCACTGCCATTGAAAATATAAACATAGATATATGTTATCATGGTCATGGATGTAACTTTGATTGGACTTCAGTGTGGATTATCTAAATCTTCATTAATGACAAAAGATAAATGTGGAGGAATTCAAAATCATGGTTTCGGGCAGAAGGAACTGGGCCTCCCTGTGTGCAAGTTTAAAGCTTGCACTGATATTTTAAGATGGGGCCAGAACATTTGTAATGCTTCCACACACTCCCTAAGACATGGGGAATAAAATTAGTAATGTTGCCACACATTCCCTAAGAGCAGTCATTAAAAACAAACTTAGGCCTCATGAGTCCAGAAGTTACATTTTACTTAAATAACTTGGAAATTGCTTGTGCACATTTTGGATTGAATTCTGAATACAATTTGGATAGAAACAGTTTACCAGTTAATAATAGTTTTTCGTCAAGTATTGAATTATGTAAACTGACTCAGTTGTACACATTTATTCAGGACTCTTCAACCAGAAATGATGCGGCCATATTTGTGCTTTAGTTAACCATGAATTGTGCAGATGTGTCTTCTATCTGGAAACAAATGAATTACCTTTACGAAGCATTTTGTCAAAATGGTGTAAAAGCAAAAACGTCTTCCATATACCTGCCATGACAGTTTGGGGCTCCAAATGTAAAACACTTTCTTTTTATCCGACAAGCTCTTAATAATTTGAGGTGCCATTAGGAAAGTTTGTGCCAAACAAGGAAGAAGTTAAATATATGAGCCCAAAAGCTTTCATGGATTTGTACAGTATTTTTACATTGTTATTTTTCGTTGCTTTATGAAATTTGTCATATGATTTCAAGTAGGACATAAAAACGGACCCTGCCGTCACCTGGGGACTGCGGGGGAACTGCATGCCCCAGACAGCCCAGCAACGTCCTGAGATGCCCATTTGAATAATAATGATAATTCCTATTTGTAAAGCGCGAACATATCACCCATCAAGGGTTTCAAGTAGGGGTGGGCGGAATTTGCATAGTCGCGCTCCGCAAAGCTCCGCAAAATGGTAAAAAATCTCCGCTAGCAGGCAAAAGTTCCGCAAACATGCGGAATTGCTTGTTCTGCCCGTTCGGGATGGTTTTTTCTTGCTTGCGAACACTGTTTCCGTGCTTGGGGAGAAATATCTCGCAAACACGTATTTTGAAAGCACAAACAAGCAAAGAATTCCGCAAAGCCGCAGAATTTTGGGCAATTCCGCGTTCTCCGCAGAACGTGAAATGACCCAAATTCTGCAAAATTCCACAGCGGAACGGAATTTACCGCCCAGGCCTAGTTTCAAGGCACTGGGGGCTGTCGGGGAGATTAAGTGAGCTATTGCCCAGAGTCACATGATGCTAAACTGAGCTGCCACAAGCACCGGGGATTGAACCGTGAGCCCCACGCTCTGGAGTTAGCCTCTCTGGCCGCTGCACCACACCTCTCCCATGCACGTTTGATTTCACCAGGAGGTGCCTATTGCCATGTGCTTTTAAGCGCTAGTCTAATGCTCTCTTATTTGGGGGCCGAAGTTCAGCATTTTCGGGTCAGGGATTTTAGCGAGGAAAAATGGGCAAGCAGAAATTGCATTTTAATAAGGAAGCCACTTCTAAAAACCCATGTGACACTACCATTGACTACTTTTTGATACAAGCAGTGGGGGCAATAGACAAAGAAATAACTTTGATGGTACGGCTCCTATCCCTGGGGATGAGTGAATTTCCTCCGAGGCTCCAGGGATCACATAGAGATCCTGAGGACATAGAGCCTCCTCTGGTGACATGCAGCCCACATACCTGAGGTGGATGCTCTGAAGCCACGATTACCAATATGTCCTATGACCCACCTCCGCTACAACTTCTAACTTAAAAAAAAAATGTCACTAGCACTCCCTCACTTCACGCATTCCCAATTCTTGTGTGAGCACTAAAGATACTACCTAAGTGTATGATACTCCATTTATGCAGATAATAAATGTGTTGTCATTTCCCAAAAAACCTTGTGTCCATATATACTAAGTATCAAAGTCCCTCCTTGAGTTTTTTGAACTAGTTCATCTGATTTAGACTGTTCTTAAATCATCAGTCGCCCAGGCTACCTGAGGACCCTTCAGGCCTCTCCTAGACCATTGTTCTACACACCAACCTTATACTACCCCTGGTATCACTACTGAGGTCCCCTTGTTCTTTAAACATATATCCGCTACAACTTCAGCACCCTCCACGATCTCAACCCCGGATGCAACAACAACTGCCAGCTCTCAACGCGACCAACACCCACAGCCCTCTCTCCGGTCTACACTACCACTGCACCTTCACACACCTTTGTACCCCAGCAGCATCTCCCAGACTACCGGACTTCACAGCTCACAAACCACTCAACTGCATCATCCTCAATGTACGTTCACTACACAAGCACGCAATAGAAGTCTGGGACCTCCTCAGCACCTACTTCCCTGATGCCTCCTTCCTCATGGAAACCAGAACCAACGCCACTCGGCACCCAACATCACCATCACCATTCCAGACGGCTAAAAGATCTTGCACAATGACCGTCCAGGAGGAGGATTCGCCATCGTTCACAAAAGCACCCTCCGCATGACCACCCTCCCAGACGACACAACAAACCTCATGGAGTACCTCCACTTCCTGATCCACACCAACCCCAAAACAACTCTCCATGGGATCCTCTTCTCCAGGCTGCCATCTTTACCAACCCCATCACCGCCTTCATAGCACCCCACACTCTTGCATCCACAGACTTCACCCTACTTGGAGACCTAAACTTCAACCTGGATAACTATGATGACTCAAACACCACCTTCCTCCTAGAGAACCCTGTCAACTTAGGACTGAATCAACTAGTAACTGCCCCCTAGCACACAGTGGGGCACACATTCAACCCCATATTCACTGGAGGAAACAGCGTCTCCTACAGCCACACCACGGAACTCCTCTTAACAGATCACCACTGCATCCACTTCTTCAAAAAACCCATGTACACAAGCACGCCCACCACCTCTCCCGCAGAAGGTGGAACAAAGTCACCAAAGACCAGCTCACCTCCGCCCTCGTCAGCACCCTACCACCAATCAAGTCAGGCGCAAACACCGTAGCACGGAACCTCCACCGCTGGATCACGAACTGTGTTGACACACTCGCCTTCCTCAGGAAAGCCACCGGAAAGATGAATCAAGAAAGCAAGCTGGTTCACCCCTGAAAACCAGACACTCCTGCAGATGACTTGAAAAGACATGGAGGAACAACAAAACCCCGGAAACACTCTCCGCCTACAAAGCAGCCACCACCGCATACCACCAACTCATCAAATGAACAAGGAAGAAATCCCTCCAAGACAGAATGCTCGCCAATGCACACAACACCAAAGAGCTCTTCTCCATCATCAAGGAATTACCAATCCCTACAGCAAAACAACAGACGTCCCACCCTCCCAAGACCTCTGCAAAACACTCAGTACTTTCTTCTACCACAAGATTAAGATGATCTACGGCAACTTCGACAACCAAGACTACCTCACCGCCTTACTCCCCCTCATGCGATCACCCCAAAAAGACACTGCTCAAATGGATCCTGCTTGCGACAGAAGACACCCCAAAGACCATGAAAAGCATCCACTCTGGAGCCCACAGCACATCTTCCACAGGGTCAACTCTGCCATCGCAACCGAACTATGTCCGGTGATCAACTGCTCCTTTGAGATCGCCACCTTCCCCGATGACTATAAACATGCCAAACTCAACCTTCTCCTGAAGAAACCCTTCGCAGACCTGAAGGACCTCACAAACTTCAGGCCCATCTCCCTGCTTCCCTTCACAGCCAAGGTCATCAAAATGGTGGTCAACACCCAGCTAGCAAACTTCATCGAAGCTAACAACGTCCTGGACATTTCCCAATCCGGATTCCAAAGCAACCACAGCACCTAGACCGCCCCACTCGCCGCCACCGACTAATCTGCTCCCTTCTCGACCAGGGCGAAATGGCAGCCCTCATCCTCCTGGATCTCTCAGCTGCATTCAATACTGTCTCGCACTGCACCGTAGGCAGCAGACTCTATGATGTGGGCATCCACAGCAAGGTCCACGAATGGATAAGTTCGTTCCTCACCGGCAGAACTCAGTGGGTCAGACTCCCTACCTACCTCTCCGAACTGACAAAGACCAACTGTGGAGTGCCTCAAGGCTCCTCCCTGAGGCCCACTTTCTTCAACGTCTACATAGCCCCCCTCGCAACTATTGTCAGGAACCACAGGCTCAACATCATCTCTTATGCCAATGACACCCAGTTGATCCTCTCCCTCACCAACGAACCCAACATCACTGAACACCACTTCCAAGAAGGGATGAAAGCCGTCACCACCTGGATGAAGAATAGCTGCCTGAAACTCAACTCAGAAAGACAGAAGTCCTCATCCTTGGCTCCAGCCTCTCTGTATTGAATGAATCATAGTGGCCCTCCACCCGTGGAAATCCCCCCACCTCAACAAACCATGCACAAAACCTCGTCATCATACTAGACTCATCGCTCACAATGAACCACCAGATCAAGACGGTATCCTTGACCTGGTTCAACACCCTGCGCATGCTCCAAAAGACTTTCAGATTGATCACAACCGAATCCAGAAAAACCATCACGCACGCACTCATCAGCAACAGAATGGACTACTGCAAAGCTCTCTATGCCAGAATCAATAAGAAACTCCTGTGCAAACTCCAGACTGTCCAGAACGCCACAGCCAGACTAATTCTTGACATCCCCCGGTAGATTTCCCAATCTACCAGGGGATGTCAAGAACTAGTCTGGCTGTGGTGTTCTGGACAGTCTGGAGTTTGCAGAGGAGTCTTATCAAACTGGCACACCATTTATGTCTGTATTGAAGATGCAACATTCTCTAATTCAACCTAATCTTGATCCTCCCCCTGACTTTTGAACATGTGTGGCCATTTTGCCTGATGTCCGTACCTAAGCTCTATTAAAGATGAATGCACTCTCCAGCTAAAGTCTGTCACTGTTTGTCCCGAAACATGGACTTTAGGATCAACCAATTTAAGGAAATTTTATTTGTAAGAAGTTTCAGGTGGGTTGGCCCGTCAGCCAAATGCAAAAGTCTAGATTGTGTTATAATTGATTGCAGTCACCGAAGCCTCACAGAAATCTTAATTCATTGTGATACCAGGCCGAACTGGTAGGGTGCTGGCAATGGAATAAGTATAGTTCCTCTTCGGTACTTCTACAAACATCACTTACCCCCACAAAATGCAAAGACAGGAAAAGGGCATGGTCAAGATTGGGCAATGACACTGAGTGACATTAATGTTCCAGTTCACAATAGGTTTCAGCCGATATCAGGCCTTGAAAGCCTAGATTGACTCTTTGTGAGCCAGCCCAGGTATAGATCTATCTAGAAACACTTGTTTGTGACTAAGACTGGAAGGGTGGTGTGGTTGCGAACCACGACACAAGTCCCAGGTTAACTGTCTATGATCTGGTCTGTTCCACCTTTCTCCACAATACCACTGAACCCCCCTCTAGGAGCACAATCATCTTGACCATATGCAATCTATTAATCCTACAATGGGACATCCATTTCTCCCAATACATCTTAGCAAATATGGCATACCCCCAAGTATACCTGAGACCACCATCCTGATATTATCGAGGAATATCATGGGGTTAAAGCAGAAAATTATGGATCCATGATATATTTATACTACAAGAAAAATGGGTTGTGGAAAAATATTTTAGGCTAGGTTAAACCAACTTCAGCTTTGAAGCAATACTTTCTAAAGCAGGGCACCCGTCTGGTGGCCTTCTAGTATGGGTTAAGAACAAACTAGACTTAACTATCAAAAAGCTGGGCATCACTAGTAATGACATCATGGGATTTTGCCTCTGGGGTGGAAATGGTTACAGGGTTTATCTGTATAATGTTTACAGCTGCTCTGTATGATGTACCAAAGAGTCTCCCACAGTACATTTGCTTGTTGATCATCTTGCTAGGAGAATAGATCGCTTCCCACTCTTAATTGCTGGTGACTTTAATACCTCCTTTGAGCCACTGGAAGGTCTAGCCTCTGTTTATGGTTCAGAGCATAAAATCAGAGGTATCCCCATGTTCAAACGTGAACCACTAACATCCTGGCCAGTAGTGGCTACACAGCTACTGTCCATTACCTTGAATTATGACATAAGGACATGTAATGCGATATTCCCATCTGACACAAAGTGTGCTGACACATTTTCCCGTGGGACCATACAAAGTAAAATGTATTATGTTCTTTTGGACTTAGATCTATGGCATCTGGCAGAGGATTTCAAAATCCTCACCCAGACTGATAGAGACCATAATGGGCTGAAGCTTACATTGGGGGGTCAATTTATGAGGAACTCTGTGGCCCTGTGTGACAAATCAGAAACAATCTTAACCCCAGGCAAGAACAGGAAAACGATTAAATGGTCCAAATTGAGCCCCGGCAAGGGAACTCTAACTGGCATTTATGATGATTTTGATGCTACCCTTAGACCCCTTAATAAAAATGATTGTGCCGCTTAATTATTACCAGACTCTCACCATGCCTTATTTACTGCCCTGAAGCTACGCTGCACCAATGGTAAAAAGGCCCTTTCTTCGCAGACACCTACATGGTACATAAAGGAGTGTTGTGAGGCAATGGGTCAACTCATTGAGGCTGGTAAAAAAGGTGCACATGAGGAAATCCGTGTTGCTTACACAACCGACAAATGGAGAATGACAAATACTAAACAATGTTGGGTACTCTCCTACTGGCTAGAGCTAGCGGAGGCATCCAAAAACAATTACATTGAGACATTTTGGCATATCCTTGCACAAGGGTGCACAGATCTAGCAGCCTTGTAGACTCCACAATCCAGCCACTACAGTGTGTAGAACATTTCTCTGCAATTTACGCCCAACCTAGCCCAGGACTGGATGCCATGGGTACACCAATATATGAGAGCCAGAGCCTGCAACACCAATCACATCACTCCACTTCACCCTCCAAATTACCCTTTGTGCCATAGAGGCCATGCCCCCAGGGAAAGCCCCGGGCCCTGATAGTGTCCCTGGGAATTTGTTTCATTCTGAACCCCTTGTATGGGCAAACTATATAAATTTACTTTCGGACAAGATATTGCGAGCTGGGGAGGTTCCAGAACCTGGAAATATTCAGAAATTGTCCCAGTTTACAAAAACGGAGAAAGAGGAATTCCAAACAACTATTGGCCTCTTAGCTTAATAGACAAACTGCAAGAGGTTTTCTGTTAGGTTACAGGACTGGGTCAATAAAGCTTCAGATTTGTGAATGTTACAGGCTGAATTTTCAGCAAAGGTGAGCACAATAGACCAAATCTTTTGGTTTGCTCTCATTGTGGCAAAATATCTTCGGCTCGCCATTTACCACGTATTCCTGGTGTTTGTGGACCTTAGGGTGGCCTTTGACATGGTTCCTATGCAGCATCTCTGGTCCACTCTAGCCGCAATGGACATAAACCATACCCTGTTGGACAGACTTAAAAGACTACATAACAATACCACTGCACAAGTTAGGTGGGGGCTGGGTGGAAACCTAACTGATCAAATGCTGGTGCAGAGAGGAGTGCAAGTCTTCTCATTATACATCAATGATTTGGCTAAATTTCTAGGTAAATGTGTCCACGACTTCACAAAGTTAGCTGGTTGCTCCATCCCTGCACTGCTAATTGCAGATGATATCCACTTGCTCACCCGAACTCCAACTGGGTTCCAAAATCTCCTCAATATATGTATAGAGTTTTGTAATATTTGTGGCCGAGAGGTGAATACCTCTAAAACTAAAATTATGATGTTTAACCCATATAAAGCTTGTAAATGTACATTTTATATGAAAGGGGAACCCTTGCAAATAGTAGAAAAGTTTGACTACCTGGGGATCATAATAGGCAAGAGCAGAATCTGGAAATCTCATACCGAGAAAAGTGAGTTGGTGTTGTTACATTCTGCTTCTGTAATTACTAAGAAGTTTGAGGCTACCTCTCCCAAATCAGTAGCCCCAGTCATAGAGGTTTATTGGGCAAAACCCCCTGCTTCAGCACTCTATGAGGCTGACGTTCCGGGTAATGTAAACATCAAAAGTCTGATAACAAACCGAAGAGCTTCATTAGCGGATGAAGTCTTGAGCCTGAGTAAAGCGCAGCTGCCCCCCTGGTTTAACTTTGTTAAATTTCATCCCAATGACCCAGGTCTGGGAGGGTATAGGAATAATCCACTCACTATTGAAGCTGGCACCAAGGCTAGAGTCAAAATCACCTCCTGGAATAGAAATGCCATTAAACATCATCGTGAGGCTAAGACTTGGGGTCTGGTGGATGAATTCCTAGCTTGCAAATTCACTCCTGCAAAAGAGCTTTATTTAAACAAGATTCAACATCCTATAGTGTGCACACTATTCATAAAAATTACTAGTCAACAAATTTACACATAACTGGAAAATGTACCATCCAAATTTGGCAGCATGTGGGTTCTGTAATTACGCAAGTGAGGATCTTGAACATATACTATTCTTCTGCCGTAAGTATGATAGGTCCAGGCAGAATTGGCTCAAACCTTTCTGCTTTTCCATTGGTGAGAGACATAACCAAGAGTCTTACAGAATTTTGTGCAAAGACACAAGCCAGGTTTTAGTCTTTGTAATTAGTTGATAATTATATGCAGTATGGCTACTTAGGAAAAAGATGGTAGTCCTGTTTTAAACACCTCAGGAACCCCTTCCCCTCCCTCAAGAGCCTCGTTTAAGGTTTTTAACTTTGTTCCAACCTCAAGGCATCAATTGGAGTTTGGTGTGACATCCAAATAACTGTTTTTAGGAAAACTTTATCACTGTTATAGTTATTTTTTTAATGATCAATCAATGTTGAACTGTAGTATATTTTTATGGCAACTTTCATAAGAAAAATATTTTATCCACGTCCAGTATTTTTCATTATGTTGAAGTGTTTTATGGGCGAGTGCCCGAAAAAAAAATTACAATCGTACTGATTTTGAGTGCTTTATTGTCACAAATGGCTTTAGTGACATTCCTCTTTTTTTTCATCAAACTACTAAATGAAATTTAAAATTTAAAAAACAAGCATTAGAAATGCAATACGTCCTGTATTTTTTTGAGTTAGAGATATTGGCATAGCTCAACAGCTTCCAGGCAGAAATTGCCACTCTGCAGGTGCAGAACAAAGCATTGCTCCGTGAAATGGCCTGAAACCCTAAAACGATGTTGATAGCCTAAAAAATAAAAAGGCAGATTAGGATGACCAGGAGGAACCACGGACACATTGGGATGGCCAACACAAGCAAATTTTGAGTAAAATCTCCTGGGCGTGACCCAAGCATGCAAAGGGGGAAGAATCAGACCCAATGCACACAAAAAAACGTATTTCTAAATGGCACAACAAGGAAGAAAAATGGCAATTCATGGGCATGCCAAAAGATGATAGAGCAGATAACAGCAGGTCTTGCAGATAGCGCATGCGTGCTGCCTAGGCTCGACCTAAAAATGAACCATGTTGTGAGGAGTTTGAGGTAGAACTTTGACAGTGGCAACAGACAAAAATGTTCTTCAACTACCACAGGTAATATCCCATAGCTAGGGTAACCAATGCAGTGATGCCTCCAGTACAAAAAAGATGCGCTTTTCGTATTGCTGAAATGGGAACCGTTGAAAGTTCTATAATTGATCAGATGCATGAAGATATGAGATTAATGTATGAGCTGATTGCTGATGCTGCTATCACACACGACAGGAGCTGCAGACAAACTCTGATGAGGTCATGCGTCAATGTAAGTGAGCATTTCCCATGAAAGAGAATCTGTATTGGAATCAGAAAAATGCACTTTACTTATCTTTATGGGTTCCTGGTTTCCGTTTTTACAGATTTTTACAGAAAAACATTTATTTTCCTGTCTGTATTTATTTTTAAATGTGGATAAAAACGATAATTAGGCTGTTTTTGAATGATTCCAAATGCTATCAGCCATAACTGCCAGGCCAATAGCGGTATGGGTTGGCAGGTATAGGACATGAAAAATAAATGTTAGTAATGAGGCTTACAAAGCACTAGATATGCACAAGGCTGATAATAACATTTTCATGTTTTCACATATGTATATTGATTTGTAATATATATGGGTGTATATATCATTGGAATCTGTCAGGCATTTCAAGTAGAGTGCATTTATCGGGTAAGTAAATGTGGAAATATACTAGTTTCAGTTTCCTTTTTTCACAAACCCCAAAATAAATATGGATAAATACAGATAACATTAGCAAAAAATAAATATGGTTAAAGACAGACGAAAATATATACCATAAGTCCGGGACCCTTACTCATGTTTTTAAATTGTATATAGCTACATATTTATCTTAATGAATAGATAGTTTTTCTTTATTTTATTGAATCGCAGAAAGCATCAATGAAAATCAGCAGACTGATGGTTCACATCTGACAGTTGCTGATGTTACTTTTTACTGTTTCTGCAGTACTAAACACCCAAGATAGACAGATGTGTGAGAATTGTGTTTATTTCTATAATTTTGTTGATCTTGAATAGGAAGCCCTTAACATACCCCTCAATTGGGGGAGGAATGTCCCCTGAATGGTACACTGGAGTATACCTCTTACCAAGTGACCCAACTGCATGTGAAACTTGTATCATGACTTTTTGTTGGCCTAACTAGCATATCAATCTAGAATGTTCCTTGAGCGGTGGAGTGTCCTTGGGAAAAACAAGGTCTAGAACCTTTACTGTGACCTGGAGGGTAAAAGCAAGCATGCACTTTTTACTGGCATAGGACTACTCTCCATGTCCTGGATTATTGACATAAAGTAGTGGTGTCAGTATTAAGAGTTTTGTATTGATATTCTATAATTGTGTCGGATAAGTCAAGTACCCACTATTTCAAGGTGACCCAGTTATGTATTGAACAAGACTAGGAGCCTTTTTTTAAGTTTATTTACATGATCCATGCCCTTCTGGAAAAAAGCATTTGAAATTACCAAACCCCACTTTAAGATAGCTGCTGCAAATATCACACAGGATATGCTAGGATGACATGTATGCTTTTAAAATATATATCACAAGCATTCTCAATTATAGCAGCACCACCCTAGACACCCAATTTTTACTTGTTCATTCTACATGGACATATTTTCCTACTTTGAAGATAGGAATCTAAACAATGACAATAAAGGCTTTGTTAAGATGGCCAGCTATTTTGCAGCACACAAAAAGAGGAATATGTCCCTAAGGATTGTTTTTGCGGAGGACGGAGTCCCTTCCTGCACAAAATAAATCCTATCTGTAATGGTCACAGTGCAAGGATACCTATGTTATGGTAAGTATGGGGGTGTTTAGCTCTCTCTGGTCCACACACTGCAGTACAGAAACTTGCTTTGCTGAGCTGAGTTCTGTTAACTATTAGTAAATATACTACCATATACCTTTTGAGAAAGTTACTTTGAAGATATTCTGTATATGACATGGTTAACCCAACATCAACATTTATTTTTAGGATAACTTCCAAATCTCATGTTAATAAAATGTATTGACAAAAAGCGCATTCATAAAGGTATATACCACAAACCCCCTCAATTTCACACCCATGTGGCACTGTTCCACAAAGGGATGGAGGTTCCTGTGAAGCCTTACACACCTTGCTTAGAAAATGGCAATTGCTTGAGAATATCTCACTTGGTTTCAATAACTAGAAAGCATTTATGGGACTCTAGCATTGCTGTCGCATTAGTGGGACCCGGACCCCGGATGATGAAACACACGCTCCCACGGTCAGTCCACTGAACTCGATTACATCTTCTCCTTTGAACCACCAGTCTCCTCCACCTGGTATAGCAAACTCTAGCTCTACCTTGACACTAAGTGATGGAGGCAGTATGACAGTTTTATCATGGAATATCGCTGGTCTAAGGGCTAAAAGGGATTATGTCAGCTGGGAACTTTTCCTTGCTACACATTATATCATAGCCCTTCAGGAAACATGGGAGACTAACGAAACCTATTATCTGGATGGGTTTATATCCTTTTGTAAATGTGCTATACCGTCCATGATGGGTAGAGCAAGGGGGGGGGCTACTACTGTTGATCAACCTTAAGTTGTTATTCAAAGCAAAGTTGATTGAATCATGTTCCCCCAATATTTTGGCAGTAGAACTGACAGGGAAGAATCTGCCAACTCTTCTAGTGGTACATTTTTATAACTCGTTCACTAGAAGTGATGAGCTAGAGCACCTGTGAGCTCTTACTGCCTTTTTGGACAATTATGCTGACAACACGCACTGAAACTCATTATAACATATTAGTCCTGGGAGATTTTAATATTCATGTTGGCCCTACCAATTGTTTAGTAAGGGTGGAAGAGGAGTATGTCCCCCAGGGGTTAACTCATTTTGAACACACCTCTTCCGGCACATTTTTTGAAAGTTTTTTATCAACCCATAACCTGATCTGCCCCGCACAGTTGGATAGGATGCCTCCTGTACCTACATATGTTGGTCATGGCCGACAAAGTATAATTGACTATATTTTGGTCTCCTCTCCATTGTTTTCGTCACTAAGCACATTAAGTGCAACAAATAATTGTTTTAGTGATCACAACCCGTTGATACTGGACATTAATATTTGTGCTGTAAACAAAGGAAGATCCATGACCCAACTTGCCAATGCTAATATTGCACCCACAGAACAAGCGCGCAGAATAAGGTGGGAAATCGTATCGTATCGCGTTCTTATATAACGCAACTGTCACCCTACGGGTATCCTGGCGCTAGGACTGAGATGGAAGAAGAAGCTTTTAGCCAACCCAGTGTCTACAGCTTACAGCAACGAGAAAGAAAAGAAAAGACCGACCGAGAGTACAGGATTAGGAAGTCATATGCCCCTCCCTGGGAAAGAGCCAGGTTTTCAGACTCCGCCTAAAGTCCGTCAGGGAATTGGCCTGTCTGATATTCAGCGGGAGGTCAATCCAGCAACGCGAGGCCACTGTACTAAATACCCTGCCTCCCATCCTGGCCTTCTTAACTCTGCCTGTGATTAGCAGAGAGGCATTCGAGGAGGGTAAAGCTCTTTGTGGCATATACCAGGAAAGTCTCTCCTGCATAGAGATTGGGCCCAGGCCATGTGCCGCTCTAAAAACAATGCATAAGGATTTAAACATGATTCTTTCCTTTATGGGGAGCTAGTGGAGCTTTTGTAACGCTAATGTGGTTGAAGTGCAGCGTTTTCTATTCAGTGCTAATTTGGCTGCCATAGACTGGACTCTCTGCAAGCTCTGATAGATGTAAAGAGGAGCTCCCAAATATAGGGAATTGCAGTAGTCCAGCCTACTCAGGATAATGCTGCGTACCACCAAAGGTCTGTCTCCCACAGGCAAAAGTGGCAGAATCTGTCGTAGAGCTTTCAGAAGGGCAAAGCACACCCAATTGTTTTTTTGGCTTGGGAAGCCATTTGAAGATTATCATCCAACATGACCCCCAGATTCCGCACCGTTGTCACAGGGATAATGGGCTCCGACTCTGGGGTCAGTTTAAGGTCAAATGGCATATGCCGCACTCCCGCCGAGGGACCGTAGATCACCTCTGTCTTTCCTCCATTAAATTGCAGGGAGTTCTCCCTGAGCCAGTCCGATGTCTGACACATACACTTCTGAAAGCTGTCCATAGTCAGTGCACCCTTTCCCTCCAGTGAGAACACCAGTTGGGTGTCGTCAGCATAGTTGACCAAATGAAATGATCACCCCTAACAGCTTTATTGACAATCTAATCACTAATTGTTCACAGGAGTTTGGGATTTGCTCAGATCAGGATTCCCATCCACTAACAGTCCTTGATGCCTTTGACCGAATCACAAAGCAGGTTGCTTCAAACTTAACTGTTTCCTGCAGACTAAGGCCCCCAAAATTTAAAAAATGGTTTGATGAAATCTGTATGAGTACCCATAAGGAACTCATGCAGGAACTTAAGCAAAAACCTAGGGTAGCTTTACGGGTTAAGAATGCAAGGAGGGCATACAAACATGCAGTGGAAAGGCGGAAAAGGAAACTAAGGGAGATGGTGTGGGAGGAGCTCAGTCAGGCCAGTGTTCTGGCCAATAGTACTAGATTCTGGTCTGTTGTAAATAGCCCTTTGTTTGATGAATCACCAAACTCCAGTAAAGACTGTTTAGTTCCTGCTGAGAGGTGGGTGCAACACTTTGGGAAAGTGTATAGTGATGTGATCATCGGAAGCCCCGCAGGCACAGTAGGTAGTAATCGTGTATCACATCCCTTAGTCTTTACTATGGATGAAGTAACTAAGGCTATTGCATCAACTTCAGGGGGGATAGCCCCAGGCCCAGACGGAGTACCGGCTGATCTCTATAAAGCAGATCCTAAGTTTTGGGCCAAGATTTTAACCCATGTTTTTAATGCAGCCAGCATGTCTGGTTTTCCCCTGTCTTGGGCCAAGGCGGTTATTATCCCGATCTTCAAGACGGGAGCAAGAGACGATCCGGCCTGTTATAGGCCCATTTCGCTCATTGACTCCGCGGCCAAAATCTTGGGCAAAGTCGTCCTCGCACACCTAACAGAGTGGCTTGATCAAGCAAGTATAGGTTCCGACCTCCAATATGGCTTTAGGCAAGGGAAAGGTACGCTGGGCCAATGCCTTAATCTCCACTTGGTGATAGGGAAGTTTACAGTCGCTAAGCACGGAGATCTCCATCTGGCCTTAATGGACCTAACCTCGGCTTTCAACCTTGTTAACAGATCAAAACTCTGGGCGACCCTCCAAGATATAGGGTTAGATGCTGACTTGATCTCCTTTCTGGTGGCCATCCACGTAAATACACAGCGGCAGTGCACTTTAACAAAGATGGTATATATGGATATACTTGGGCCTCTGAGATGTAGCTTTGTAGTTGTGCTGGACAGTACATAGCTGTGTAATGGTCTACAGTTGTTTGTACTTACCAGCCTGCACCCCCCCAGCTATTCATGTGAGACTCTCTGGATGCAGTATGGCAAGCACCTTCTCCTCCCATGCAGTGAATGTTTTGGTGGGATGGGAGGGCCACCGTCAGTCCTCTGAGCCAGCTCACGGTTCTTGTTCCTCTTTTCTTTCACAACCCTCTTCAAATCATGCCACCGCTTCATGATTTCCTTTTTTGTTCGCGGGGTGGGCCCTACTGCATTGACCTTATCGACTATCCTTGCCCAGCTTTGTGCTCTTGTGGCTAATGGTGTCTGTTGGACCAGGATACCAAACACTTGTGGTTCTACTCTGATCATCTCATCTACCATGACTGTCAACTCACCCTCGGTGAATTTGGGCATTTTCTGTGTTGCCATGGTGTGTGATGTGCAAAGGGGTTAGAGGTGCAGGGGTGGAAGTGGTGGTGGTGCTGTGTGTGGTGTGAGTAGTGATGATGTGTTGATTTGCCTCTCCTTTGTGCTCTGGTGTTGGGCGCTTCAGTTGTGGAGTATTGGAAAGGATTCTGGTCAGAGAAGGGGCTGGTTTTATACTCAGTTATGTAGGTGTGTCCAAATTGTGTATCACTGTCAAGTGTGTTGTGTGGGTTGTCCTGGGATTTGTATTTTTGTAGTTGCCATGTGGTTGTGTCATTAGGGTGTGTTAGGTGTTTTGGGGGGGCATGGATAGCTTGATGTGTGCACTTTGTGGCCTTGTTGTGAGTTTTTTCTGTCGACCACCCTCTTTGTCACGGAGCGTCCGCAGCGGCTATGCTACAGCTCTTTCGCCGGCTCTCCCATTCATCACTGTTAGCGACCACAGCTAGTGGAAACAGCGGAACGTACTGCGGTCACATCGGGGATAGCGAATCCGACCGCCGCGGACGGATTTTAGCCTTCTCTGCCTGCTACGGACAGTCTTTGGTGGCCTCATTCCGCCGCGGTCTGATTTTTAGGGGCGGTTGACCCTAATTGTGCCACCGTTTTTTCCGTGGTACCGGCAGGCGGTTGATTTCCGCTACCATGGCGGTCAGGGTGGTTTTCCACCTGCCAGCCTAATAGACCCCTTAGTCTTTTATGTGAGAGGTTTCTTTTAAAAGTTCTATCTGTGTAACTTGAATAGAACCCGTTTTATGTGTTTTTAATTATGTAGTTTTTGAATCAATGTATGAAAAGTTTTTAAAAATGTACTCTTATGGTCATAAATTGACCGAATAATGAATTTTGACTAACTGATAGAAAGAATATGGTATACTTGTATGAGCAGTAGAAGCAAAAACTTGTAAATAAGTTATTTTGAAGTTTTACATTATTTTTCCTGTTAACGTTCTCTATCATTGAAAAACAAGTTCAATTTTGTTAATTTTAAAAAGTGCACTTTCTTAATGTGGTAGAATTCAAAGGATGCAGTTCGTTCAGTGAAATTAAAAAAATGCTTATTACTGAAAATAAAGTAAAAAAAGAGTGTTATGTAATAGCATAATGTCTGTCCATGCTCAGCCTTCTAACAGCATGTCTGTTAAAACCAATGTCTTCAAATGTACCACGGTGACCAGGGCTGTGGGCATTGTGATGTCATTGCTGCATGATGTCACAGCTCAGAACCATGGTCATAGCAACCAAAAATACTCGAGAACCTTCAGTGTGCAGAGAGATCCTCAAAGAACAGATAAAGGCACACGCTCAGACAGGATTGTGATGTCATCACCAGCATGATGAAAGTACAGAACCCTGACCATAGCAACTAATACCACATCAGAACCTTCGGTGTGGGAACATATCCGGACAGGTGAAGCGCCATTGCTCTAAGAGATACCAGGATGGAGACCCCCAAACCAGTTGATCCTGCAGAGACAGCCACCCAAGACCCTTCTGCTTACAAGAGAGCAGGTAAAAGAGCACTTGTTTAAAAATATAAATATTTGGGCTGTAAAGAAATACTATTCATATCGCAAACACTCATATTACAATGTTGAAACAAAATGGCCAAGACAGGACTTTGACTGGAAATCTTGTATTTGGAGAGGGTGAGAAAGGAGTACACAGTTAGTCTGAGTCTGGCTCTGATACACAGACTGAGAAATAAGCAGTGTGTAAGTGAATATGAGTGATCAATAAATGTACCTGTGTTCAAATGAATTATATAAAAGAAAGAAAATGTTAATCAAAAGAAAAACGCAGATGTAATATGTCTGTAGAGTAGCATAGTAATGGTTCCTTGAACCATAATGACACAAAGAAAATGTGCTCCGGTGCCACTACACCTAATGCACTATTGATAGACACAATCTGTGTTTGCTAAGAAAAACAAGCATTGGCATAGCCAATAGGTCTCGCCTTTGGGACCTTATAAGTGTTTGGTTATCCAGCACAATATCCTTGGTGCAACAACATCAACTGTTGCAAGGTTAAACACTTATAAGGTCCCAAAGGCGAGACCTATTGGCTATGCCAATGCTTGTTGTGCTCTTGCAGGAGGACCCTTCAGGGGTCAGCTCCTTTACCCGAAAAAGGGACTGTTTAGGAGTGTCCTTACCGATCAGAGTCAAGAATACTTGGCCCCTAGCTCCTTGATGGCCCCAGCACCTATCACCTAAACTGAACTAAATAAATAAAAGAATCATAAAATAAAATACAATTCCGATGAACTTGTATTACCATAAATCAGGCTTTCACCCTAGGACGTTATGTATTTCTGATTAAACAAAATTAAGTATCATGTACCACTTCGGCTCGAGTAAATTCAAACAACTATCAAGCACGATGTTAAATATAAGAGGAGATAGTAGTTCTACTGTCTTATCATTAATGATCCCGATTTGGTAAATATAAAGAAACAAAGCCATAACAATGTTTTGGGAATTTTGTGGTAAAATTAAACCTGTTTATGTAGGGTAGTGACTCCTTTTAGTTATACAGATGATGATAAGAAAGAAGTGCATTAATAAATCACCCATGTCAGGACAGTATACTGCACACAGTCACAGGGCCACTAGTATTATGCGAGTCTGTGGCAGCTACTGTTTGCGCATAAATAAGGATTTGTCACATCTTTCAGTTACTTATTTATGTATTTGGCTGTTAAACGGGTACTAATTAGGTAAAATCTTTGCCCGGGCAGTTTTAAAAATGATAAAATAATGAAGTAATACTATCAAAAAATGTGCCACGTTATGCCACATAATTTGCCTTTTCTTGCAGCATAATTTAGTCAGATCTGCTGCCTAATTTGGTTCTACCCTGCTGCATAATTCCAGTGGCTCTGACAAGACAGCAGGCATATTAGAGTCAATACGCCTCAACGCTATTTAAAACAGACATTTCTGAAAAGGTGAGCGAATGTCTATCGTTTAAAAAGCTTCTATCATGCTATTCCTAAAAATAATATATACACATTTGTACATTATTTCTATATGTTTTTTCAGTTTGGTGCACAGTGTGAGTAAAACCGTAATCCACATTGCTAATATAACTCAGAAAAATTGCTTTGTTTTAAAGATAACCTGTCTATTAGGGTACCTGACTTCTATCACGGATTACTTGGCTCTTATCCCTGCCGCCAAATGCTCAGACAACCCTCTGGTCTGGCATGTACTATATGAAACTGCAAGCAGATGTATACATTTAACCTTCACATGTCAAGTGTATATTTTGTAGCTTTATGGCTTTCACACCTTTGGACTTTAATAGCTACCAAGATTATTATAACCACAGCAATCATGATTTACATTTTTAAAGTTCTGTGCTGTTACCACCACCTAAACCAAAACCATGATCATACCAGTATGGGAACGTTTGTGAAGCTCCAAATTGTTCGGATGTTTGAAATTCTTCCCACATAAATCACAGGGATAGGTTCTTTGCAACTGTGTTGTGCGTGAATATTTTTCTAATGCAGAAATTCTCTGACACGTTTCCTTTTCAATAGGCTGCTTATCATTGTCGAAAGAGCACGGTTGATCAGCTATTTCTTGCTCCTTGCCCGACGTAGACGAATGGTCAGGTAGGGGCGCAGTGTGACCGGTCCCACCTTCCACAATCATGCTGCAATCATCTACTTCAGACTCAAAAGACACTTGATCTGTTGCTTTTAGGGATCTTAGGAATTTCAACTTTTTGAGGTGCACTGCCTTCTTCAAAGACATCGTTCTATTAGACTGTAAAGATATACTCCCAGAGTTGTTGTCGGAAGCATATAAATTCGAGCACTCACCAAAACAGGGGGATGGCAAGGCTTCAGTGGATTCTGAAACACTCTGAGAATAAAAAAAAAAAACTAATTGTGAATGACTGTGACCGAGTTGAAAAGATGAAATAAATTACCTGGCTTGTACCAGCTAGTATAGTACCGGTCTACAAGTGACGACGCATCGGTCGGCGGTAGCTCACGTTCTGAAAGCACGTCCATGGTGACTGCTGAGTGCTAATCGCCAGAGTGCGAGGGACCCTCCTGATTACCCAGATTTTCCGATTTTAAATAGTGTGCACATGAGTCTTTCTTCCAGGGTACTGACCAGACAAGATATTTTCAATAAAGTTTTTGTTTAAATAAAAAAGTCTGATGTTGTTAAGTCTTTCTTTTGTCTTTATGTGGAACTAAACGTCCGTACCCAATTAGAATTAATCAAACTAATCGTTCTGAAAGCACGTCAATTATTGTGTTGTTTGTACGTTCTGCCAGTAGGTTACAGTAAATGTCCTAATAGATACCAGCCCAAGGTTTACTATACATTTCCTTAAAGGGTATCAGCCCCAAGATTTGACGAGAGAGCGTATTTCGGCGCTGCGTGCTAGATTTTTCCCTTTTTGATAGGTTTTTATTGTTAAACCTATAAATAAGTTCCTCGTGCTGCAGTTGCTGTATTTATTCGACAGGTTCTTAACGAGGAGAACCTGGCAACCCACATTTTTTTTTCCAGCCGGATGGCCCCGTCGTTGTGTTCAATTCGTTCCGAAGCGGGCGATTCATTTGAGGTAGTTGCCTATCCACCCTGTTTATTTGTTGGTGGGAGAGAAGGTTTCCCGAGCACAGGGCTAAAACCGAACAAGAACGGTAAGGGAAAGTGGTAATGGGGAAGCAGCATTGACAACTGAAGGAGGGCGAGAAAGGAACACACAGTGGGAAGAAGTGCATGAAAGAAAATGAAACAAGCATTCGGCCGCGCGGCCGAAAACGAAAGTAATAGTGATCGCGATCAAAGCGAAAGTGATCGCGATCGCTTGGGTGGTGCGCGCGCAGCAGTGATGGGCGGCTGCGCGCGTGCACGTTCACATGCACTGTAGCTTTAGGCCACGGCAGCACTTTGAAAAGCCCAGTTATAAAATGTCTCTTCGAGCCTTTGGCTCGCGAGACCTAAAAATGGGGCTCGCTGAAATTTAGTATATCATTTATTTTAGAACGGAGAAGGGGAACACAATATTTGAAATTCTAAATGTTTGAATCAACATCTGTTTTTCTAAAAGTATGCAGCATTCCATCTTATAGTTCTGCGGGGCGGATTGAATTATTTCCCTCAGTGAATTAAGTCTGTCCAAACAACAACTCTATACTTTTTTAGATTTGCATCTTGTACTGTGAGGTCTTCCTTATGAGCTCTGCACAGTATTTATTCTTCAGGTTTTCTGTTGAAATACCATGCTGCACATTTACATGTTTCACCAGTTGCAGAATTGCACCCAGTAATATCACATTTTCATGTATTAAAAACAGGTGAGTGTAAAGGACATGGAGTTATAAAAAACCATGTGGTCAGCCGTCGATAATTTGGGAACCCCCATGTTATTTCCCACACCAGCCCTCAAAATGATAATTTCTGATAAATGAGGTTGTGGTGTATGCTGTTGAAGGTAAAGCTGCGCCCCGGTGCCACTACACCTGTTGCATTATTAATAGCCTAAACCTGTGTTTGCTAAAATAAAAATTAAGGCTTGCTGAAGTTTAGTACATCATTTCTTGCAGAGGGGAGCAGGATCTTTAAAATTCACAATTTAAGAAAAAAAACAGTTTTTATAAAAACATGCACCATTCCAGCATATAGGGGTGAAGACTGGCTTGAATCATTTCCCTCAGTAAAATAGGGATGCCCAAACAACAACTCCGTATTTTTTCTCAAATTACATCTTGTAATGTCGGGTCATCTTTATGAGCTCTGCTCAGTGTTAATTATGTACAGGTTCTGTTGAATTACCATGCTGCACAGTTTTTGCAACAGCTGCAGAATCGCATCCAGTAATATCACATTTTCCAGGTGCTAAAAAACAGGGGCAATTGTTAGTGTAAAGGTCATGGAGTTATGGAAAACCATGTGGCCAGCAGTCCGATCATTTCAGAACCCGTCGTGTTATTTCCCCAACCAGCCCTCGAAATTGTAATTTCTGCTAGAGCGGTGGTACCTGCTCTTGATGGTAAAACCGTGCCCATGTTACCAGCAAACTCGTAATGTAACCATAGAGTCGAACCTCGTTGTAAGGGAATATAGGGGATCCTTTAGATTACACCAGTGCACTGGAATATTACATCTAGTTACGTGGATAAAATATTGACATTGACATGTTAACAGGTCTTCTTTGTGGTAAGGGCTGCCCAAGTGCAATTGGTGCAACATGAAAAAACATTGTTGAAAATGTAAAGAGACTCCATATTTAAGTCTACCCAAGGTTGGATGGGGTGCTATGGAATGTTTAATGTGTTTGATCCACTTTCACGAATGTTAGATTTTACATAAATGTGCAAATTGTGTCTCAATAACTCTAGACGATATAAACACAATGCTTCACGTTTTCTGCACCTCTGATGCAGCGGTGCACCTATTTTGTTAGTGTGGGTGACTTGCACTAATGGCTGCCATGCTTTGCTCATTTGAGTGCGGGATGCTTGTAATGCTGATGCTCCTTTGGTACTCATTCTATGAGGGAGGGATCTTGCACTGCTGATGCTCATGCCGCTCCTGGTCTGTGATGGAGGAAAGCCGTATCGGCTGATGACCATCTTCTAACTGTTCTGTTTTGGATAGAAGCTTGCACTATACATGTCATGCTGAACCGTTCCTATAGGGGAGACTCACATTAATATCGATGGCCATGACGTTCTGTTTTTTGTGCACAATGAACGTTTTTACTGATGATATCCATTCTCTCCCTGTTCTGTGTATCCATTCTCTCCCTGTTCTGTGAGGGAGAATGCTTCTACTGCTGACACGTTACCATGGCTGTTCTGTGAGGGTGGACAACATGTACTTCTGATTACATTGTTGTACTGCTAGGTTCCCTCAAGTCTAATTTATCTCTCATCTAGTTGCTTCTGTCCAGAGCATTTTCAGACATGTCCTTTCCTTTTTGTTTGTATTACAACTCATTGTGTATATTGGTTCCTACAACCATCTTTGACTGTGCGCCACATACCATGCAGAACTCGGAAACAACAGCTCTTGTACTTTCACTCTACTCCAGTTTTGTGCCTTTAGTTTAGCAACATGGGACCATATGTACAAAGACTGGTAAAAACTATCGCTAACGTTAGTTAGAAGCTGTTTTCTTACCGCCGTGTACTGCTGAAAACTATCGCCATGTTAGCGACGTATTTACAAGCTGTCGCTACATGGCAATAGCTTTAGGGATCTGCGGTGAAAACTGCCGCTAACATTAGCGTGATGGCGATAGGAATTCCGGCGTTAGAGGGCAAAAACCAACGAAAGGCCCATTAGCAGCAAAAAATAAGGACGTTAGTCAGCCCAACGTGAGTTTTTTTGTCTCCATTTAAAAAAAATAGCCTATCAGTCAACTTCCAATGGAAAATAGGTAAAAAAAACAATGAAATGCAGAATTGAGCAGTCAGGGCCAAGTGCAGCACACATCACCAACCACCTCAAGCCACCTAACATCCTGGATGACCAGGATGAGAGCCTGGATGCCTCGCAGGAACTGCGCCTGGAACCTGGATGCCTCGCTAGACCTGCATCTTGAGCCGGGATGCCACGCTGGAACTGTTACTGGAGACTAGATGCCTCGCTGGACCTGCATCTGGAGCCTGGAGTGGGATGCGGAGGAGCTGTGGAGTCGATGAGACGTGACAGTAGACATTGAGGTGCGATGATCGCCCGTACCTGGTGGTGAAGTCTGGCAGGTCGCATGGAGACACGTTGCTGACCCGTGTGAGAAGACCACCTTGAACCCCTTGTAGCTGTGAATGGTAGAGGCGCTCCTGTACATCAATGTAGGGAGGTCTGCATCGCATACTTCGATCGACCACTACAAAGGGGTGCACAGATGGGATTACCAACGGTGGGCGGCGCCTCTCTGCATCACAAACCAGATGATGTTGGGCTGGCCGGACGCTGTGGCGGGTGAGGCCCCTGAGCTGCGCCGAACATGTGTGGAGGGAGCGCAGCAACTTCATGCCTAAGGGGGCCCTGCTGCATCAACTGCATTGGGAGGCTCATCAGCAGACTTGTCGGCGACTGCTGTACCCAGGCTTGTGAAATTGCACCTGGCTGAGGCTCCTGCTGGCTGAGTCACAGATTTGGAGAGAGTGCAGCGGATTGCGCCACGGTGTCAATGTCCAGGTAAGGAGGTGGTGGGATGTGTAGCGAAGGAGGCCCGGGGGTCGAGTCGCCCAGGCCTAGCACCTCTAGATGACGCACCCCGAGTGGCGGATCATCCACTATGGTGGAAGAGCATCGCCCCACTGCTTTCAAGCAGTGCAAGAAGAGGACAAATGATCACATGATGATAACTGCCTGATGTAATTGTGCTATGTTTCCTTTGTGGGCAGGATGGTGTGGGAAGGGCTGCTCCACTCAAGGAGCAGGGCATGGGTGGAGTGGCATGCCCACTTAAGTGCGCAATGATCGTTTGTTCAGCCCACTCAGGCTGTCCAAAGCAGTCATGCGCACTGTCCTGTTCGCAATGCAGGCTGCATTACAGCCTGTATGGAGAACATGCCCACCCCTCCAGCCCCTGGCTTAACGCCTTGTCACAGCACCAATAACCAATCCAAATGCCACATTGCAGCGTTGTGATTGGCTTAGGGGAGGAAGCAGGCTGCCTACTTTCTGTTCCTGGAAGGAGCCTCAGGAGGAGAGGAGCAACGAAGACACAGGACCCGTCCTCGAGGTAAGATTTCTCTCATTTAAATATTTACAACACCCGTTCACACACACACACCCACGTCCACGCCCCATCCAGTTTCCTTTCCGGCGTTTCTCACCTCCCAGCTGTCCAGTTCCCACGCAGCACTTTTCAATGGCGGCCACTGTATGGCTATGCGCAGCAGGCGTACCACTGGTATGCCAAAGGTATATATGAAGTTACAATGCATACCATTACATCGCAGTCCATTACAATGCATACTAATACGAGCCATTTTGCAACAGTAGGGAAGGTGTTGGATAGTGGCGATGTAAATATTACTATTCCCACTTCAGTGAGTGCAACCCTAAAACTACACCTTGCAACCCAAAGAAAACCCAGAACCCTAAAACTCATCTTTGAGCCCCCAAAACACACCCTAAAAATCATATTAGACCCAAATGCACACCCCAATTTTCATAATTAACCCCAAAACACTCCCCAAATTTCAAATTCACCCCATAAAACACCCCAAATTTCATCTCTGACAACCGAAACCCATATCCACCCTAAAACATAAAACTATCCCATTACTGACCTCACAGTGCGTTGTGATGGAATGCGATGTAAATGCACCTGCGTTGTTGGGGTTGCGTTGTAAAGGCATCACGATGTAATGCCTGTGTTGTGATGGACGTCTCCCGTGCCAAAGGCAAGCCATATACAAGCCCGTCTGCGTCCATATGCCCCTGGAACGCTCTCAGCACCAAGCACCCTTCCTCTCGGGCACTCCAGCGATACGACGCCAGCAACCTCCTCACCATCAACCCTGGACGCCACATCGCCTGCCAGGACCAACCTCTGTTCCGGACCGGACGTCGCCATTACCATCACTGATAGCTATGAAATCATCCGCAAGGACCACCCCGACCGTCCTGTAGGCGGCATTGCCATCACCTACAGAAGCACACTCCGACTGACCACGCACTCTAATGACCCAACAGTGAACATGGAACACCTCAACTTCCAGATCCGGACCAACCCCAAGCCCATCCTCTGTGGCACCCTCATCTGCAGACCCCCCGGGCCATGGACCCCCATTCTCCGATACCATTGTAGACCTTATTGCACCCCAGGCTTTCCCATCTACCTACGACATACTATTCGGTGAACTCAAGGTCCACCTGGACAACCCCATTGACCAGAACACCACCCCCTCCTGGGGAAGCTCCCCAACATCAGACTCTAGCAGCAAGTCACCGCAGCAAGCCACATAGCAGGACACATGGTCAAGCAAGTCTCCTCCGCGGGAACTTCAACTACAGCCACACCACTGGATTCTCCTGGACCGACCATCATTGTATACAACACGTCTTCACCATGCCCACCGTATGCCATCATCGCCCCCCTCCCAGCTGGATCAAGGCCACCGAAGAACATCTTGTCAACTCCCTCAGCACCACCACTCTGCCAACACCTACAGACAATGACATCGCAGAGCACAACCGTCACCGATGGATCTCCAACTGCACTGACACCCTGACCCCCCTTAGGAACGGCACTGCATCAGTACCTTACAACTACCTGATGGAAGGCGTAAGGGTGACGCAGTGCCACAGGGATAGGCTGGCCCCGTGCATTGCTGGAGTTGCATCATGGTTGTGACACGACTTCAGCAATGCGCCACTTTAGCGTAGACAGATACATCAGGATTCCAGACGTATCTGTCATTACTTGCATCATGGAGCGCTATCCAGTGAATACCTGTCAGCCTAATTGACGGCACCACCCTGTTATATTGTTCTATGAAATGGATAAAATTCAATTGCATTGATATAATTGAGATTAGAACCGCCGACTGTATTATATTGTATATATTCACCTTCACTTCACCTTGCGCCGTCCCCTTGCTGACCTCACTTTGTCACTTGTGTCGCTGTCTTTATGTGTCACGTACACTTCCCAGCACCAAGTACAATTTTCGGATTGTTTTATGCAAATTGATTCTGCCTACAGTGCTGATATAACTGTAATTGTTACTCCTTCTCTCCCTTTTGTACAAATTGTATTTAATACATGATTGCTTTTTGCTAAAAAATAATTTCCTTGTTTGAGAGTCTTCCTTCTTTGCTTGCAATGTTTTTGACATGTATGTATAATTGCCTCTGAATGAGACCTGTTGAGATCTCTTGTTGTTTACTTTATCCAGTGAATACAGCGCATCCATGGTGTCGCAAGAAGGGGGTAGTGAAAAGTGTTGCAGCGCTGTCTTGTCACAGCGCTGCAGCACATTTCATCACTGAGGCCCAGGAATGTGCACTATCTTATTGATGGTGCGCATTCCTGCCCTGTAGTTTTGTTGCAAGGCAGCACAGCAACATTGCTTGCAGTGCTGTCCAGCACCAAAACCTGCTGAAAAGAGGCCCCAAGTGTTATCTCCATTTTTAAGACCATGTATTTTCTGGTCTTAAAAAACTGCCTCTAACTGCAGTTAGATGCTGTTTTTTTGGTCCTCCAAAGTTCAGGACTCCCCTTGTAAGTTTTGCGAGGTGAGGCTAGCGGCTGTTTTTGCACGGGAACGCTTCCCTTGCATGTCATGATCGCTCACAAAAGTGGCGATCTTTAGAATGGACGTTTTTGGCAGAAAACGGCTGCTAACAGAGTTTAGCGTCAGCTTGTACACAAGGCGATAAAAATCTTGCCGCAAAAACATCGTAAAAGTGCCTCTAAGGCATCGTTAACTCCTTGTACATCTGCCCCATGGTTTTTATGCTTTCCCTTTCTTTCTATATGCAATTGCTGTTATTTCTTGCAATTCATGGAAGAGAGAAAGTAAAATGCTATATGCAATCAGTATTATTGGGTGACCTATACCAGCACTGAAACAGTTTAGGATTATTCAAGATTTTCTGAAAAAAAAAACATATTTTCATTTTTTGTTTGTTTTTTAGTAAATTATTTCCAGAATACAATATACTGCATCTGTTATTTTAAGCTCTGATAGTACAGAATTAAATTAATAATAGTAATGCTGAGAAATTCTAGTATTGTTCCACATAGCATTGTAGCACATTGACAAGGTCTATACCAGTTGACAATGGCCCTATTCCTGAGCTATAGAGTAGGCCACACATAACGGCCTATAGCAAGGGAGGAGGGCATTCAGTAATTGTTGTGACTACGCCTGGACGTAAAACTCTGCTCTGCTCGCTGAGTTTGCAGAGTTGGGCAACTCTGCTTTCCTTGTAGAACCCGGAGTTACCAATAAACTCCGCACTCCGCTACACAGCAGAGTTTTTTTTGTAGCGTCCTCGAAATGTAATTTTACTGTGCATGAGAGTGACATGCCAGCGCTCTTAATTGCCCACTAGATTTTAGAGCCGTTTGGGAGTGCCATGAAATTTGTTAGCCGGTCGCATGCTCCCGCAAGATTTTGCGCTTGCCAACACATTATTCAGGCGTGCCAGTGACTTATGGCAGATGTTTCGTGACATATGCGAACGCGCAGAATCTAACTCTACAGCAATTTGGGGAAGATTCTATCCTTGAGAAGCATCAAAATCTTCCCAAAATTATGATTTGGAGTCAAAAACCTCCTCAAATGGATGTTTGGCATTGCTTTTTTTGTGCAAAGAGTCCCTTTTCCCCCATTTTTTCTAACAGAGGGAAGTGCCCCAGGGTCTTCAACTTCCTGT
This sequence comes from Triturus cristatus, assembly GCF_964204655.1. Taxonomy (NCBI): domain Eukaryota; kingdom Metazoa; phylum Chordata; class Amphibia; order Caudata; family Salamandridae; genus Triturus; species Triturus cristatus. Next base: position 1,292,904,645 of record NC_140589.1, read on the forward strand.
TCCTTTCCAGCAGGCTCCTACCAATGGTTTATCTATCTCCTGGTCACTTTTCATTTGGATTTGGAGCTGAAACGATCACTTGTTGTGTCTGTTGCATATATACCATAGGATTTAAGGACTTTGTATTTGAGATTTCACAAGTAAGTTGAAAAACTGGTGTATAAGGGTGTTGATTGGTTGAATGGTGGCATGCACCTCTATTTATTTGCACTTTTAATTGATTTTCAAAATTTATTGTGGTGGGTGATCTGCAGTTTCAGTAGAGGTCCAGTTATTGTTTTGCATGTATTTTCTTCTTATATAAAGGGAAAATTTTGCACAGTTCACTGCAACTTCTCCATGATTTTCAATAAATTTGAAATATTGATTTAATTCACTATGTGGCCTAGTCTGCCAATTAGTCTTCCAGCCAGTAGGCCCAGTGCAAGTCATGGGTGCATGAAACAACTGATTTAGTGGTACCGGCTGATTGGACATTATTTAGCTCCTGGATGGCATATCATTAAAATACAAAATGTGCTTTTTGTGGAATTTCACATCTTATGTCCCTGCAAACAGTGTGGTGGGGTAATGCCTTTGGAGGAGGTGTGTTGTTGTAAACATTTTAGCCCTGTTAATTTTCATTTTTGGCATTGCTGAATTAATTCTGTGTTACCTGTGTAAACAATGCCTCCTTTGTCTAGCCGGTGTGTGTTTTTGCCATAGGCCAAAATTTGCCTCTGTTCACCATGCCATGTAGTCAAGGGCCATTTTGTGTAGTCAGTGTCCATAGACCTGCATGTGTCCTTTGTTTTTCTGGCCTCCTGTTTCTTGTTGTGACCATGTGGCTTTCAGCCATTTTGTGTAGCCAGCCAGTGTGCTTTCCCCTTAAGCCTGCATGTCTTCTATGGTGTAGCTATGCCTGCTTGCTGGTTGTTGTTGTTGTGACCATCTGGCTGATGGCCATTTTGTGTAGCACAAGCCAGTCAGTGGGCTTTCCCCATAGGCCTGCATGTATTCTTTTTATTTTGCTCCCCATGCCTTCTTGCCTCTGGTAGTGACCATGTGGCTGGTGGTCATTTTGTGTACCCAGCCAGTGTGATTTCCCCATAGACCTGCTTTGTTCTTTGTTTTCCAGGCCTCCTGCTTCTTGGTGTCCTCCCACACACCACAGATAAAGTAAGACTTGGTCTGCTCAGCAAAGATGGAGCGACTTGGCCAGTCCTAGTGGCTTACACGCTGCATCCAGACATTGACACATTGGGAATAGCAGACTTGCGTCCACTTCACAAAGAAATATTAACATTTTACAGAAACTTGACACAGTTTGTTATGAGAACACTCACATTACAACCAACTAAAATTACCACAGCAGGTCAACTTTAAGGGATTGCAACCAAAATCACCCCACAAACGCTGAGCGCTGTAATGGGAAGAATGACCACTAGATATGAGCAAATGCCATACTGGATAGCACAGAAAATAGCACAGTTAAAGCAGAATTTCCACACACAGGCCCACAAGAAAAACACAGAATACTGACAATTTGCTTGCCAATGGGGATAGCTCTCCGATAGAGGATTGTACCTCTTGAGGTACAGTTTTCGCTGCCAACTACAACATAACTCATGGTATCTCTTCAATTGCTGTCATACCAGAAGTATTAAGACAAATACAGAATGAATATGGAGCGGAACCTGCTCTAATCTTGGGGATGAAATTATTAGGCAATTTTTCCCAGGTATCAAAAATTATGTTAGCAAACATAAAGGGGGAGGCAGCTGCGATGGCTATACTCCAACGCCTGGGGGAAAGAACAGAAACAAGAATTTACTAAAATTATCGAAGATACATACACCGAATTAGGTAGAGATAATTTGGGAGCTAGAGCTACAAAACCTCAAGTAATGGGCAGTGGCGGCTCGCTGAGGGAATGCTGCAGGGCAGTGGGCAGGGCAGGGGAGGAGCAGGGTGGGCGGTAGTGGAGTCTGACATACGACGGACAGGAGTAAGGGAAGTTATTAAATAAATTAAACTATTTACCTTGCGCGCGCTGCATCGGCAATCCTAAATTTTTAGCAGAACATACATTTTGGATTTCGCAGAAAAAGTAAAACCTTTCTAGGACTTAATAAGACCTGATTTCTCAGTCCATCGTTGGACACAGGAACACACAGAAATACTTAATTTCCTGCAAGCTGACATGATAGCTTTCAAACACTTACACACACTGTACACTACCAATTTGGTGATCTATGTAATAGCGGGTCAATCAGGATACACATACCTGACCTTCAATGAAGGCGAAGCAGTACCAATTGCATATAAATCACATTTGTACACAAATGCTGAGATGCGTTTTGCGTCCACTGAAAAGATTCTAACAGCAGTACAGATCACTGTAGTGAGATAAAGAGCACTGGCACAGGGGAAACATATAATTGTGACTCCAGTACCGGTCTTAGAGGCCGTTATAAAAGCTAGCATTCAGGAGGTAAAAGCACTGCATCCACGATGGATACAAAAAGCTAATTCTCTCACTGCAAGAGATGTAGACTACAAAATTGATTCTACATTAAAAACCCAAGCATTTCTGAATTACGAACAAGAATATCCACTCCCAAATGAAATGATGCCTCTGGATCAGTATGAATACACAATTTACACAGATGGATCTGCTCAGCCTGCCATAGGAAGTAAAGAGCAATAGAGCTCATCTTGGCCGATTGTAAAAGGACACATGCGGGATGGCAAGTTCCGTCCTAGCAATATGCAGATGCAGTCTCTGCTCAGCTGGTGGCACTAAAAGCCCTAATACTGGCACTAAAGAATACAGATCAAGAATTCCCCATACTTATTGTGTGCGATTCATTTTATCCAGTCCTATAATTAATATTTTCGCTACTGGGGTCAGAATGGTTTTAAAGACTCAAAAGGTTGCACAATAAAGCATAAACTACTTTGGGAACAAGTGGCAGTGCTGAAAAAAGGCTTACCGCGGGCTCACGTGATTCATAGGCTGAGTCATCAACGTGTTGGCTTTCACGTTGAAGGGAATTCATTGGCTGATGAAGCCACCAAGACGACAGTGCGAACTGCTGCCATAGCTGCAATCACTCGTTCTCACACAAGGGTAGACGGAAACATAATGGTAGCTGTCATTGCTTCACAAAAAAAACAGCTCAGCCATGCCAAAAAGCTTTCCACTCAAGAACTCCTACAAGTTAGATGCACAAAATATAATGTATACTCAAATTCCAGGAGTAGGGGATAGAGTAATACCAAACATGGATTGCAGATTAGGTTTATTTCTAGCTGTACACGACGGTCTGGGTTCAACACACGCAAGGATAACTGTGACAGTTTCACTACTGAATCAACGCTAATGGTGACCAGGTTTAACAAAACAGACAAAAGCACTTGTCCTTAAGTGCGCCACTGTAGCACATCCACCGCAAACACCACTACTGATATCAGACAGACCTCCCGCTTGTGTCTATTTGGACTACTGCGGCCCCTTACAATCTGATGGAGGTTACAAGTATATCTTGGTGGCAGTTGATTCATGGTCTAGATTCCTGTGGGTTAGGCCTCAGCGCTTGGCTGATGCCCGAACTGTTATAAAGGATTTGAAAGTCTTTATAAGGACATACGCAATAGGCACATTACATTCTGACCGGGGCCCCACGTTTAGATCTCGGGCTTACAAGGATCCGTTGGAAGTTTGGGTGTTGCATTGTGGTACTCATCTCCGTATCATCCCAAGGGAAATGCAATAGTGGAGAGGAGAAACCAGGACATGAAGCAATCCTTAACAGCAAGGGTATTAGGCTTGGCTGGCAGTTGGGCCAATCTCCTATATGAGGTCTAGAGGGCACACAATAACATGCCAAGAAGTTCTCTAAGAGGCCTTACTCCATATGAGGTCCTATTTTGGACAAGAATGTGTATACCCGACCTTGACTGTGGCAGCATAGTGGGAGATGAAAAACCATTTGACATCCATAACCGTTGGGCTGTTTAACAGGAACTAAATGAATTCCAGGCACTACAAAGCAATGTCCAATTAAAATGCACCACCACCACTGGGGAAGTAAAATCAAACTCAGATCGCATGTACCTGTCCTGGCCATCAAAGTTACAAGAAAAAATACTTCTTCTTGCCGGTAAAAAATAAAATAGATTTGTCTCCATTTAGCTGATTAAACCACACGTTGTGGCCAATACTGAATTGCAGACCACGTGGGCTCCTGGGTAGCCATCGATCTCCTCTCACTACCATATAGGAGGTTCAGACAGAAAGACTAATAACATTTGAAGAGTCTTCTATACAGAGTAATGGAGTTGCCAACAATGAAATGGAATTTGTGCCTGTTGAAACTGAACAACAACAAGCACAAATGAAACACAGATCTCAATTCGGCCTAACACCAACATCTATGTAAATATGCCTCAAAACGAGTCATCTGCCAGTTCAACAAAACCTAATGAGCTACCAAAGATAAATCAAACTGCATCTGGCTATTCCATCAATTTTGATACCTTGTTTCTGGATCCAAGTGAACCTGAGTCACCTCCAGCGCCAGTGTCCCGCAAAAAAGTTCTTCATGATTTCTACCTTTGGCTAAAAAAGACTTACCTTGTTTTCACCCTGGCTACAGCTTTGGATAACACTTGGCCTACTGTTCCTAGTCCTCTGGATAGGTTTAGTGACTGTTTTTTTCATGCTTCTGAATGGACATTATCTTCCACAACGCTCCACAGTATCGCATGTGAACTTGGTACTGAAACCTCATATGTCAGCTCATCGTGAACAAAGAGACCTGTCCTATGTGAACATTACAGCAGTTCCAGTTTCTTAAGGAATAGTGTGGGATAGGGTTTCATATGATGCATTTGGTCCCACTGAACTTTTAAAATACTACATGTATTTAAAATTCCTTTGAAAGATATCATACATTCTCTGACATTTGGGATTTTGAAACTGTAAATAGTATGCTGTCTGATTTAGAACAACCTGCTGCATTTTCTAGAAATGAAATGTGTGATGTTACATCTAACTTTGACACCATGTGTTGTTACCAACACTATGGTCATAATTTTTTGCATAAGTCAAGTGCCCCACGTAATGTTTTCACATACCACCAATGGAAACATTGCCCAAAACCACTGAAAGGTAGTTCACAAACATTTTTACAGAAGTTTGCTTATTTTTCTGGATTTAACACATCAGACCTGCTCTCATTTTATTATAAGCTTGCACCTACATCTGCGAAGAGTAATATGCTTACTAACACAAAATAGAAATACTCTGCATCCTTTATTTCCCAACTGTCTGAACAGGCTTTCGGCTTATGGAGAGACATTATCGACATAAAATCAGTCTGGGGGACTAAAGAATGGCAGGCTCAGGGAACTGAGGCATTATTGAGAGCATACCTCAAACCACAGCAGATTATTTTTCTGAATGACAATGTGTAACAGACTTCCTGTCTTGGGTTAGCCAAGATTAAGGACTTGAACACACCTTGTATTCCCTTGATTTCACACTTTGAGGGAAGGCAGAATCATACAGAACATAATGCGGGTACACTGGATGATATCATCTATGATGTTTCATACAACTTATCAGACCCCAATTCAAAGGGATGGTTAGTTTAGCCTATCAACACAAATAGGTGTCAAGATTTATGGGTACCATCGAAGGGTTTAGTATCCACAGGCCTGACCTACTCTATGTAAAATGAGAACATCCGAGGGTGGTGACATCATACAGTGTTAGAAAGTTATGCCTAGATTGTCTCAGAACCTCAACACTGTCCCAGGTAAAACAACACTTGTCCTTACTCTCAGATGACATGTATTAAATTGTTGATTTGCTAGGTACCCGGAAATCATGCTGTAAACGCATCTTATATGTAATTTATAACGAAATATAGAAAATCTATTAACAGTAAGCTGCAGAGAGATTGCGTGAAATTGACAGAGTTAACTTAGAAAAGGCTTTGGCAGTGGTTGTCAATGGAATGACCACGCTAACATCCAGGATTTATTCACTGGGCAACATTGTGTCTTCTGCAATAGATATAATGGAACAGGATTTGTCCATCTTACAACACAGGCAATCACAGTTACAATCCATTCTATTATTAAGCTGGATGTTACAATCATTGCGCTCTGGTTACGTGCCCTGGCGATATATTAACAGTACATCTTCGTTTTCTGCATATAACTTAACAGAAAGGCCGACAACATGGCATAAAGAGATGCAAAATACACAATGCTGTGCATTGAAAAATTAGACCAATTGCCTTTTACCGTGCAGAATCACTGGCCACAGAATGGTTAATTTATGGCCATATAACATTGCCAGTAACAACTTTCCAATTTCAATATTGCCTGGAATACCACCAAATAGGCAGATATGAAGCAATGGGTAAGGAATTCATCCATGAATCTTGTGAATTACCGTATAGATTTTGATGCAGGAATGGGGACACTGAAGCGTTTCTCAGCAGTAAAGAATACAAGACATCATTAAGGATTCTCTAATTTGCCAAGATATTATGCTTCACAGGGCCTGTAATGGTTCAGTTGCAAACTTAACCTGTCATTTAAAGGGATGCCCAGCTGCCGTTGTTAATCCAGTGTTCAGGCTGCTCTCGAATAGGAGTTACTTAATGCTCAATTATCAAGTTTGTTGTGTGATGTTTCCAGGCATCGCATATCTAGTCACAGTAAGTTCAAGGGTTACTTGTTGTATGCAAGTATTGTTTCCACCATCCCACACAGTCAGGGAGGCGCCATTATGGCCTTCATTGAATCTTTCCTTTATACGGTTTGATTCTCTGAGCCGACTGAAAGCCATGCTTTCACAGAAGGATGTGCCCTAACCTCAGCCAGGGAGACTTTTGATCTTCAGGTTGCAAGGTCCTCACCTGGGATACAGGCACGACTATGAACTAATTGCCCTTTCCATTTCGGAGGTATAGTACAGCATATCTTTAACATGTCTGATACGAAGGGTAATGTACACCTATTTAAGACCATAGGTTCTGGACTGTTATGCACCTTTCAGGCAGTCTTCTGAGTGATTCCAGGTATTATACACTTCGTATTAGGAAGCCTCCACCAAAGCTGCTACTGATAGTAGGTATCCTGATTAGACTTTTTCTGCTATGCAATGGACGTCCCAATCAACAAAGAGATGGAAAAAATGCTCTTGGCACGACGTTGCTGTGACCGCATGGTACTCCATCTGGCACCCCTCGACTTCAGGGGCAAAGCTTGTCTTGGTTCCCATCATTCCGACCAGCCTGGAGTGACTGTGTTTCGCCTGTTCTCTGCTGCTTGTTCTGCAGACAAGAATGCGTGTTGGACCTCTGCCTAACACTTCCATCGGTTGCGCCTCCGGATGTGGATGTATTGCTGGACCCGTTAAAGGCCCACGTAGTGCAGTGTCCTCAGCGTATTCTCATGGTGATGTTGGGATTTTTAGAACAACCACAGGATGCTTCAGCTCCGGATGGATTGGACACTGGTTCTACTAAAGGCACACATGGCTTTGGATGTTTTGAATGCTTCCTCAGCAACAGCTGTGGGAACTGAAGAAGATCACCTTTTCTCCATCAACCTGATCTGTGAGGTGTTGCAGGGACCGTTGTCTGCATAGGCAAGAAGCAGTGATGTTGCGTCTCCCACACAGGACACATAAACTTTTGACTCTCTGTGTGCTGCGAAGAATTGTGCTTTTTTTCCAAAACAACCGAAATTAGAATTTTAATCAAAAATGTTCTTTCTTCACTCTTACTGAGCACCATGGCTTTCAGACATACTCAGTTGCTCAAACTATATATCTGATATTTTTAAAGGACTCAGTGAGTTTTTTAGAGGTTTGTTAAAGCATTTTTTATAAACACATTTACGTATGCCATGCTTTTTAGATATTTTTATTCTGACATTTTAACGCTGTTTTCATGCTTGAATGTTGTAGTATATCGTCCAGTCAGATGAGGAGTGGGTGTTATGATGTGTAATGTAGCTCAATATCAGCCTGGGTAGCCACCTAACCTTTCCACCTACATTTTCCCTGACATTATAATACATAATGGTTTTGGTGCTGACCTTTTACCTAGTTAGGTGCTGCATAGATATTGTGTGGTTTTCTCCAAAGACTAGCCTAATTTATTATGCATAGGAATTCTCAGAATCACAGCAGGATTACCATTTTCTGCATAATAACTATGTATAAGGTTTATCACTATCGTCATCCTCGGCCGACATGACACAGCAAGGTAGAACCCCTTAAGGTACCTTTTGGGTATTTATACACCATATTTTTGCTGGGGCAGGCAGAGGAAAAAAGACTGCCATGCTGACACAAGACGCTGAGGTTCCTGCACGCAGACACACCAGCATGCAGTGGCCTGATATCCTTTGTGGGGTGTCCATCTCGAGACCAAGACGGAGTCCTTCATTCTCTCACATCAGGTAATGGGTTTGGCACTATCCTAGGGGGATTCTTTGCTATACACCTACATACAAGCTAGTTACATTTAGGTACATCTAGTTAGGCTTAGCATCATAGGAGTATGCATTATTACTGTCATGTATTTATATGCTTGCATATATCCATTGTTTCAAGCCTTTGATTGAATTCTACCATCTATTTCCTTTGTTGGTGCTTATAACCGTATACATCTGTTTCTGTCTTATGGTTGTTGCAGCACACATATTTTGCACTAGACTGACACTGGCTCAATTAATGCTTATTGAAAACATCCCCATTGTTTATTCAGTATATCTCTATGAGACAAAGTGAGCACGAGTTACTGAGCGAAAAGTACTGTGAGGTTTACGCGATCAGTGAGGGGCAGGGTTTTCATGATCAATAGTTGCCAGAAACTATTTGCTCCTTGGTAAGAGGGATTCATAGTGGCACTGTGAGCTAGCAGGCGAATATATCCGGTGGGGGTGTGTGGAATCAGTCTGGACTCCAATCCCACAGTTAATTTTGACTAAACAAGGAGATTCTATATAAAATTATAGGAACTACATTACAATAGGCTTACATGACTTCATTGTTGTGGTCATACCTTCTTGCTGGTTGTTGTTGAGACCATGTGGCCAGTGGCCATTTTGTGTAGGCAGCCACTGTGTCTTTGCCATAGGCCTGCGTGTCTTCTCTTTGTTCTCAATGCCTTTTTGTTCAGTGTTGTTGTTCTTGATGACTATGTGGCACTGCAGTCATTTTGTGCCTCCAGCCAGCGTGGCCCATTGCCATAGGCTTGCATGGATGGTTGAGAAACAAATGAGATAGCAGTTTAATAATTTATATATGCTTGAGAATAATTTCACCTATTTCATATTTTTTTATAATTAAATTTTTAGTAAAAAAAAAAAAAATCAACCATTTTCCTAATATCTGGCGTCAATGAATCAACATCACACAAAAATAATTGGGGACCGGGAGCTATTTGGAAAGGAAGAAGGTCCAGTATCCGTGCTCCCAAAGAACAATGTTTATAGCACTGGGTGGTAACTGTTCCTATGGTCTCAGGAGAGTCACAACCAAACTTTGGTTGGTAAGAGGGAATAGTAACAAGTGGTCAGTCTCAAAGAAGGTTGGGTTTATAAATAGTGGTGGGGGAGTCCCTCCTTTTGGATATAGTGCCCTCACACACCCTTGCGAGTGTTATGCTTCATCATTGGGCGTTGCTCCTCATGGGGGCGGTGCTGCAGTTCCCCCATGGGCCCCGCGAGAGGGCTCTTTAGTGGAGATCTTTTAAGGAGACGCCGCAGTTGTGCATGTGGGCGTGTGGGCCTGGGAAGGTAAGTGAGTGGGTGAATTAAAATTACCAAACAGTACCTAGAACCTGTATTTATTCAGGGGTCCTAGTGGTAAGTTTAAAATTGGTGCGAATCCTGGAGCTCCTCTTAAAAACAAATATAGAGTGCGGATGTATGACTAACCGCGGCTCTCAAAATAGGTGCCGGAGTGAATAAATCACACATAAAAAAGGGTAAACATATTTTGCGCTCTTAATTGGTCCTTAAGGGATCCATAGGCGCTTCATCAGGACTGGAAAGCTGGTGAAGTAAACAGGAAGAAGAAAATCCTGTGAACCTGTGATACCTCATTCTTAAGGTGTGTAAGCGTCCTTGCGCAGATAGGAACTCTCAATGTAGGTACCTATCTCCAACCCCTCATTAAGGAAATCGGGCTCCATCGGCGAGCTAGCAGTGAGTGGCTGAGATTAGTTGCTAGCCTCTCCCAGGTTAACGACCTACCCCTCCATAGCAGTGTGCCGGAATCGACCCCTGGGCCCATGTATGCTATAGGCGCACACTGCACAACAGCATTCATAGTCTAGGGATTATTCCATTGTCATAATTTGTCAGCTGCACCTCCCTGAGTTCCAAATCCCATGTGATGCACATAAAGCAAACAGTTACATCTGTATGTTTCTGTTGCTCTTTCTTATCCTTCCTCAGTGTCCACACCATAAAAGTTCATGTAGGTGTAGTTTTATGAATGGATAATGGATACACAGTATTGTTAATCATTTATATTAACTGAAGTAACCAGTGACCACACTATATGATATTGTTTTGTTGGTACTACTAATTGAACTGCAACAATGCCACGTTTCACTGATGTTCTTCTTGCTTGTTTGCTTTTAGGTGCACAAGAGACAGCATCAATCACAGTACTGCCATATAGAAGGCCTGTGCATGCCGTGATGCGTGACCGCACATCACGGACATCTCTTCAACTTGTGAAGCTAACTGCCACTGCCAACTGACAACTTCAAGATGACTCCAAAGGAAGGTGCTACCAAGAAAGTGGCCAGTGTTAAGAAGAAGGAGCTTACCACCACTGCTAGGTTAACCCAGACTTTTTTCAGGAAAAAAACCTGTGCCAGCTGCAGGGCCTCCGGGGAGAAAGCTGGAAACAGCAGCCCCGCATCAGCGGACCCACTCCAACCTAGGCCCAAGCCCATGTCTTTCACAGAGTCAGGCAGTCTAATCATAGCAAAGCCGACGAGAAATGACGTTGAAATTTACTTATCTCTTCCGTGAAATAGTTCCCAATCATTGCAAGAAACTCAGATAACAACAGCCGCAGTCAGCAATAGTAATTCCTCTCAAAGTAGGAGCAGTTCAGGAGATTGAGCTTCATGCTGAGGAAGAAGAAGAAGCAGCTCTTTCAAAAGATCTATTGTCTTCCAGATCTCAAGCAATAAAAAGGAGGGGTTTTCTCCAAGCCCCCTTCTGATGACCTAGACACCCCTTGAATCCCACATTAGTCTGAGAGTGAGACACATTACGAGAGGCTAGGGAAAAGGAAGATTACTGAAATCTTAGACTTATGGATGTAGAGGAGGAGGATGATGATGATCCAGTCATCATGGATGTTAGTCCAGCCCCAGTGGAGACTGACATTACCCCATCCCAACCTACTGTGAGGGTTGTGGCACCACAGATACCACCACCAGCTCCAATATTTACAAAGACCCGGCAGCGGCCTAGATCTACAACCACCTCAGTAGAAGTAGGTACTACAGAGAGTCAAACCTCAAAATTCCCACCTAAGGCCAGTTCATCCAACATTGGCAGAGGCACCAGCCTCAGAAAGTGGACCTCCCCAGTTTGGTACATCTTTAGGGTTGGCAAGGAGGAGCAATATATTGCCATTTTCTCCATCTGTGGAGCAAGTGTTAGTCGGGGAAAGCTTGGTACAAGCAATGGTATCGGAGGCTAAACAACCCATTTGAAAAAGCACCATACCTTCCAGTGGGAGGAGCACCTGAGTAACAAAACACCTCAAATGTTGGTGAAGGGGGCTAAAGGCTGAGCAGGGAATCTGATCCGATCATGATGGAAGGTGAAGAAGAGGAAAATATTTTCATTACATAAAACAGCCCTGTCCCCAGCAGTGAAGTAGTATCATCAACATCAGCAACATCGCAGTGGCACAAGAAGACTCAGGTCAAGACACCAATGCAAGAGAGTACAGTGACTACCCAGCACAAATGCACATTGAGCCTCCCACTGCTCCCAAGATGTCACCTTCACATGCATCAGTGGCACCAGAAAAGCAAAGAAAATCCAGGCTACTATTCTCAGCATGTTTAGGCAGGAGGGGCAGTAAGACTTCAACCACCCAACAGCACATTTGTACAATGCAAAGCTGGATAAAATGTTGGCGCTGGACCTCCCACCTTTTTCTTTTGTGGAAGAAGTGGGTTTTCTAGAATTTGTGGCAGCCATCTGCCCAAAATGGAAGGTCCCCAGCCGGTCCTATTTTGCCAGAGTTGCTGTCCTAGGGCTACATTACGATGTGCTGGAATTGCTTGGACAAACTTTGCAGCAGAGTGCTGTTTACACTATCCACATGATGACAGACATGTGGACCAGTTGCCAAGCCAATGATTGCATGTACATCTATTGAGGACAAGGAGGCATTAACAAAAAGAGCGCACGGTTGTATCACGCTCAGTGACTATGGAAGAATGCAGCCACAAGCATATCTCAACATTGGAATGAATCTAAAAACAAAAGAAAAGTTTTTAAAATTACTCCTCGGCGTAATTCCGGTAACCCTGCATTTACCACCCTGGGTGAGAAAAAACTTCTCGCAGCAGTGCCGCCTGTGCAAAGCTGACAAGGAAGACATCGTCCATGTGATGTGCATTTGTCCTAAATAAAAGGACTTGAGGTATCATTTATTACGACCCTCCTTCAAAGTACATGGCATCCAGACATGCAGGCAGGCGGTTAAACTGTGCTTTAACCCCATCAAAACAAAACTAAACAGTCGGGTCGTAAAGTTTTTTGATTTAGCAAAAAAAAGATACAAGAGTGTTTGATGACTGTCGAAACATTTTATTGACAACTACGAAATGATATTAATCCAACTTGTAAAACTGAGGCAACCGTGCATAATGAACTTCTAACAATTTTTAGCAATGTTTTTACTGCTTTGTAAAGATTTTAATTAATCATGTACAAATAAATTACTTACTTACTTACTCACTGCACACTGGATCTCTTTTGTGGGGGTAAGAGAAAAGATATCTGCAGGTGTTGACACTGCTGAGGTTTATAATGGCGCTCGGAAGAATTCAGCAGTAGCCATGTTCACAATGGAGAAATTCCATGCTGCTACATACATTTTGGAAGACTGTAACAACTAGGTAATTGAATGAACGTGGCCAAAAGGGATTAACAATGCATTTGTTGCCACAGACAGTGGTAGTAATATAGTTAAGGCCATGGCCGGTGATGGCTTTTTCAGGGTCCTATGTTTGGTGCACTGCATCAACATAATTGTACAGGACTTTCTCTAAAAAGAAGACCAAGTAAGCAACTGTCTATCTGCAGAAGAATCTGCACTAATTTCAGCCATTCATTTAAAGCCTAGAGGCAGCCTGTGGTCATTCAGCGTGATGATAGAATGCCAGTTAAAGCACTCCTACAGGAAGTGCCAACTCGTTAGAATTTGACTCATTTCATATTGCAACATCTGTTTGGGTAGTACAGATTGATCAATGAATTTGTCATGCAAAGAGGGTATGCAACTGTGAAAAGCATGATCATTGAGATTGACCTACAGGGCTTAATCAAATGCCTGACAGAGATGCTACTTCCTTTTAAAGTCTTCACACAGTGAGTCAGCATTGAGGGCAGTACCAGGCGCCAAGCTATCCCGTTGTTGCACTTGCTTCAGAAACAGCAAAAGGAGGTGTCTGAAATGTACAAAGGTGTGGAGGAAAAAAAGATGATTATGAGTTGTCAAAAAGCTTAATCCTTCACTTATCTGTTAATACAAGGGTGCAAAGAGACATTGTGTCATCCATACTTTACATCTGTGCCACAATTCTTGATTCAAGGTACAAACAATTATTGGCCAATTTCATTCCTTTTTCAGACGGGGATGTTTCAAACTACAAAACATGGATTGCTGAGCAAGCCAGCGACCTAGTAAAAGAGTGGCTGGGAATTAAAGGTCCACTCCTCCAGAGCACAAGTTCTGCTGTGCAGCCTTCAACTTAGGAGCCTGAGACAGTGCTTTTGGCTCACAGCAGCAAAAACCAACAAGAACCCCAGCAACAACAGTAGCATCAGCCCCAAAATCTACATAGGATTGGTTTCTAAAGGCAGGGCTTAAGTCCAATGCAGAGGTGAAAGCAAAAGAGGTTGAGCAAGGTGGAGTATCAATGACTATTGAACATTGCTGTATTGGTATGGGAAGAGGTGCCAATGGCCATCACTCAGTAGGCTGGCAATAAACTATCTGGCTTCCCTGGTAGCCAGTGTCTCTGCTGAGAGTGTTTTCAGTGCTGCTGGTGCCGTGGTCACAGTGAGAAGGACCAGTCTCCTGCCCCAAAATGTGGAGAGATTAACCATGATCAAAATGAATCAACACTTTACACCACTGGATTACTCAATACCTTAAGTATGACAGGAGCAAGATGAGGGAGACTCAGTTTCATGGAAGTAGTGTGTTAGCTGACCTACTTCTGGGCAAACCACCTAAGTTTCAGGATGAACTCCCTGACCATTAGGCCTGGGCCACTATCCATAAAACTTTCTCTATCGCTGATCTGCTTTACCACCCCCAAAAAAAAGATATAGCTAGGGGAATTTTTTTTTCTTTTATTTGTTTGTGTCTGGCTGACTGATTCAGCCCCACCATCTTAGACACATTTTATTGCCGGATTGGTGTTGCACCGGTGTGCAGTGAATAAGCCCCCAACCCATTTCCTTCCATGACACTGAAGATATAAATTTGTGACTGCCCCCATCCTGTACCTATCTATTCTTTCCTAGTTTATTTCCCTAGCTGGACTGCCACACATTATTTGATTTACAAGACTGGCCAATGTCTATTTTGTGAAACAATAGATCGGCAATATACCACAGTGACCACACTTGAATTAGAAGAACAGGTAAATGGAATACATTGCACGCTGAGTGATTGTTGTTTGTGAGTGTGCTGAGATGATTCATGTGGTGACAGGCAGTGATACTGGGTGTTTGTTTATCTGTAACTATTAAGTTTGAATGTGTTTGTGATGATTTACAATGTCGGTGGCCTAATGTCGGCTGACCATTTGTTTTTCCTGAAGGTAATTTATTCCTTCCCCTTTGATACTTAGCAGGATTTGTTTACCTGGTCCACTCCACACTGCTTTGTTTTCTGATTCACACTCCTCAAAGTGCCCTGACCAGTCCCTTTAGGTAACACAAACGCAAATCAAGTCTACACAAAAAATCACTCAATGTTTCTCTTGTTGTACATCAACAGCATTGATCTATCTATTGCATTTGAGTTAGGACTCAGTCGAAACGGAGTTGGACACCTTACTCAGAGACAGGAGGATGATGGAAGGACTCAGGACCTGGCTACTTTGATAACTGCCACCAGAAGAAGGATGTTTTCAACTTTTACCGAAACCAACCAAATTGATGATGACTTTAAAGTGGCCTACCCAATTCTGTGGAGTGGTGGTGGGAGCTGAGCATTGATTTTATTTGATTAGTGAAAATGCAATGTTACTCAGTGCTGTCTGGCTCAAATTTAAAGCTAAGTGGTGGTTGGGTGGGCGGCCCATTGTTGTAGGTAACTGGAGACAGACATGTGTTCATGAATGATCATCACATCATGCATGTGCTGTTAGGCTCATTATCTTATTCCTATGATTTATGATGATGATAAAGTGATGATCATGACAGTTGTGAGTTTGATCAGCCAGATACATGCATCCAAGTTTGTGTGATTGTTAGTTGTAAATTGCTTTCACCTAATCGTTCACACATCAGTCATAAAATGAATGAGTGTAAAAATGACTATTCTTCGCTTCTCTCTTGTGCTGCCTCTAAGCCTTCCAGGTGCACTCCTTATGAAGTTGACCTTCTGGCCTTCTCCTTGATTCGACACTGTCATTTTCATTTTACAATCTGCAGGCCTTCTCTTATCCTGTGCCAAACTGGAAAAGCACCATAGTACTCACACTTACCTTAACGGACCACATCAGCCAGGCACGCAAGAGTGACGGACAGTTCAAGAAGAATGCAGATGCATCTCCCAGATTGGCAATACAGTATTATTTTTCTTTAACAATTATTAGAACTGTCAGCATTGTTCGCTTGACTCCTACTTCATTTGTAATATATTTCCTGTTTTTTCAAAGCTAGATAACAGAACATTTAAATATAATGTAACTTGGGCCTTTCTCGGGGCAGACATAGTGTTTGGTCTGCATTGCATTTAATTTCCCCAGCAGAATAATCTCCTTGTATAGTGTTTGTCTTTGTCAAACCTTTCCTCAAATCCCCCTTCCCATCCATTCATCAAACCCCTAACCCTCTTCCCCCGGGCTGTGTGATTTATTGAGGTGTGGCTTAAGTTACACCATCAATAGATCACACATTTGGTAGGGGGGATGTGGTGAAAGCAACAACAACTCAGTGCAACACCAACTCAGTTGTACTCCTATTTATGAAATATTAGTCCACACTGGCCCCATTTACCCACCCACGCATAAAAGTGATCAATTATTTAGCTATAGAAGAACATAATTTGTCAGTATCATCATTGAGGTATTGTGTGTCCACTTCAGACTTTCAGTTGTCTTAAAGTCACTTTTGTTTCCTCTAAATACTAGCTTACCAATCATTGCTCTGACTAATTTAGTATTGTTTCTTGTTTGTTATTCTACATCAGGTATTCTTTGTTGTGTGCTAGTCTAGTCTCAAGGGTTTGTAGAGATAATAATATATAACACACTAACTCAGTTTTATTTCCATTTAGTTCACTTTTAGTTGAAGCTTAGACTCCTGAGGCGGAAGCCGGGAGAGGTTGTTTTATGTATCTTGCACTGTTTTTAAACCCAAAACTCACCTTTTAAACTGTGATTTTCCGCTGGAAACACTCGCACTCCAGGGCACGGCAGAGCAGACCTAGCGCTCACGTGACCTGAGCACCGGCTGCCTTCGCCGCTGGACACGCCCCCGTGAGGCCACGCCCACTTCCCGCCTTCAAAAGCGCTGAATTACGAGCGCCCTGTGTTGAAGCTTAGACTCCTGAGGCGGAAGCCGGGAGAGGTTGTTTTATGTATCTTGCACTGTTTTTAAACCCAAAACTCACCTTTTAAACTGTGATTTTCCGCTGGAAACACTCGCACTCCAGGGCACGGCAGAGCAGACCTAGCGCTCACGTGACCTGAGCACCGGCTGCCTTCGCCGCTGGACACGCCCCCGTGAGGCCACGCCCACTTCCCGCCTTCAAAAGCGCTGAATTACGAGCGCCCTGTGTTGAAGCTTAGACTCCTGAGGCGGAAGCCGGGAGAGGTTGTTTTATGTATCTTGCACTGTTTTTAAACCCAAAACTCACCTTTTAAACTGTGATTTTCCGCTGGAAACACTCGCACTCCAGGGCACGGCAGAGCAGACCTAGCGCTCACGTGACCTGAGCACCGGCTGCCTTCGCCGCTGGACACGCCCCTGTGAGGCCACGCCCACTTCCCGCCTTCAAAAGCGCTGAATTACGAGCGCCCTGTGTTGAAGCTTAGACTCCTGAGGCGGAAGCCGGGAGAGGTTGTTTTATGTATCTTGCACTGTTTTTAAACCCAAAACTCACCTTTTAAACTGTGATTTTCCGCTGGAAACACTCGCACTCCAGGGCACGGCAGAGCAGACCTAGCGCTCACGTGACCTGAGCACCGGCTGCCTTCGCCGCTGGACACGCCCCCGTGAGGCCACGCCCACTTCCCGCCTTACGGCTCTTCAAAAATGTGTAACTTCAGAACGCGCAGCGGGCGAGCGCAGCGGGCGCGCCGGTGGCACGCCGAAGGCGCGCCTAAGGCAAGCCCGTCTGCGCCCGTCCGCGACCTGCCGGGGCCTGGGGCCATAAACTTTGGCTCTCATGATAGCCACACCGTGACCTACGGCGCCGCGGCCCTACACAGCATAGGTAGGATTGTTACTCCTAAGTGCTCCCACACTTTCGCGCCGTTGGAACTGCCCGCCCGCTGTCCAGGGTGCATGCACTCTTTCCATAAATCCCCGTCAGCCACTACACAAACGTACCATATGTACTTGCTAAACTGCCGATCTTTGCCCAAACACAGTACACAGATTGCCATGCTGCTTGAAGAACATAAGCCTGACGCAGTATTTCTGACAGAAACGTGGCTCACTGTACACTCTGAACCAGACGTAGTTCAAGCCTTACCCGCAGGATATTATATCCTCAGAGCAGACAGATCGGTAGGGAGAGGCGGAGGTCTGGCAATCATTCTGAAGAACCAGTACCGATGTTATACCACAGCTGAGACTATTCCTGAATGTGAGAGTATTGCATTCTGTATAGAGCTCAGCGCCAATAACACCTTTTCGGGTACCTTGATTTACCGCCCCCCGGAGCCTGTAAAAGAGTTTCATAGGTCTCTTCCTGAGACAATAGCGGGAAGAATCCTCTCTGCCGCCAACTACACGATCTTAGGAGACCTTAATCTCCACTTTAATTCTCTTTCAGACCACATCGCTCAGGATCTATTAGAGGATCTGGAAGCCCTCCAACTATCCCAACTGGTTGCTGCCCCGACTCATGAAAAAGGCAACCTACTCGACCCCATATTCAGTAACTGCACGGATCTAATCGTTGGTCAACCCACCCCCCTCCCATGGTCGGACCATTTTTTGGTCTCTTTCACTTGGGTCAAACACAAAACCCCCCAGCTCCCTCCTCAAGTTTCCTCTAGGAGGAACTGGTCCAAACTTCCACTGGAGCCCTGGCTGCTTAAACTAGACTCTACCCTCCCCTCACTTGGCCCAGATCCTAATATGGCCAACTCTCACTACGAAAATTGGATTACCCACTCGCTAGATTCGATCCTCCCGGTCCGCAAATCTTCTTCGAATAGACCACAGAAATCTGCCCCTTGGTTTTCCGATTCTTTAAAACAACTAAAACGCCTCTGTAGGCAACGAGAGCGAGCCTGGCGCCTAGACTTCCTTCCAGACAAAAAGGCCTCCTACAAAGAGTCGATTAAAGTCTATAAAGAAGGGATCAGAAAGGCCCAGGCAACTTACTATTCTGAGAGAATTTTAGAAGCAAAATCTAAACCAAAAGAAATTTTCCAAATCATAAAACATTGCACCACCGCCAACACAGCACCCCCACCCAACAAAACCAAGGATCAATGCAACGAGCTTGCGGATTTCTTTTATAATAAAGTCACAACAATTTACTCCACCTTCCCCACCTCAGACATAATTCCGGATACACTCCACTCTCCCCCCCCTAAAGCACCTCGGCACCCCAATCAGCCTCTCCTCGAGCATTTTGTTCCCTTGGATCTTGACATTTTAAGCAAGGTGGCACGGCAAGTAAAATCTGGCTCCCCCCGTGATCCCGCCCCTCCAGAAGTTCTATTACAGGCAAGCCCAGCCACTCTACCTGTCATCCGGGATCTGCTAAATACCTCTATCTCCGCTTGCTCAGTCCCCACTGCTTGGAAGCAGGCCATGGTACGGGCACTGCTGAAAAAGCCCAGCCTGGACCCAAACGATCATTCCAGCTATCGTCCCATCTCACTTCTCCCTTGGACCAGCAAGGTGCTAGAAAAGCATATAAACACGCAGCTGGTCCAGTTTCTGGAGGACCACTCCTTACTTCACACATCCCAGACAGGCTTCAGACCAAAGCATGGCACTGAAACCGCCTTGCTAGCCGTCACGGAAGAAACTCGAAGGATACTGGACCAGGGAGGATCAGTGGCAGTGATCCTCCTTGATCTAAGTGCCGCCTTCGATACGGTCAGCTATACCACCCTGCTGGACCGTCTCCATAACATCGGAGTCTCAGGTGAAGCTCTAAGGTGGTTCGACTCCTTCTTGTCTGGGAGATCGTTTCAGATCTTCGACGGAGAGATGGTGTCCTCGAGTAAACCTCTGAGCTGCGGAGTACTACAGGGCTCTTCTCTGAGCCCTGTATTGTTCAACATCTATATGAGGCCGCTGGCGGGTGTTGTCGAACCATATGGCATTAAAATTGTGTCATATGCCGACGACACCCAGCTTGTGGTCTCGTTGGCCACGAAGAACAATAGGCACTCCGCAGCCGATCTGTTAAACTGCCTGATGGACGTCAAGGGATGGATGACCAACTCCTCCCTAAAATTAAACGGTGATAAAACGGAGCTTCTGCTCCTAGGCCCTCCCTCTCCGGTTTCCCTCACCTCTCTGTGGCCTAGTGTTCTGGGTTCTCCTCCAACACCCAAGGACAGTGTCAAAAGCCTGGGGGTGTGGCTGGATAATAAACTCTCCTTCTCCACTCAGGCCAAAAAACTGTCTTCCATCTGTTTCGGCCTACTTAGGATCCTGAGGAAGGTCCTCCCGCTACTCCCCCTCGAGGCAAAAAAGGTGGTGATGCAAGGCCTCATCCAGTCTCGCCTGGACTCGAACAATGCCTTATATATAGGGGCACCGGAGACAACTCTCCGAAAATTGCAGGTCGTTCAGAACTGTGCAGCTCGCACATTGCTGGAAATCCCGCGCACTCAGTCAGCCAGACCTGCTTTGAAAACTCTCCACTGGTTACCAGTGAGGCAGAGGGTCACCTTTAAGGCACTGTGCCTGGCACACCACGCCGTCTGGAAAACAGCTCCTGCCATCAACTCCGACCTTATCACTCCTTACCAACCCAACAGGAACCTCCGGTCGACGGATGCGTTCCTTGTGGTTGTCCCCAGAGTGAAGCGAGCCAGGTCGGGGGGCAGGCTGTTCTCCCTGAACACCGCTAAACATTGGAATGCCCTCCCCATCTCACTTCGATCCAATCCTGACCTCCTCTCATTTCGTAAAAATCTAAAGACACATTTGTTTGCCAAATCCGACCTCTCCTAGACTGTCCTCTAGATCACTCTCTGCTTCTACTCAGCGCTTGGACGCTTTCGGGCAGCAATCGCGCTTAATAAGTACCTTACAATTACAATTACAATTCAATGAATAATTCTTCTGATTAAAAGCCACACTTGGAGTTCACCTAGGTGGGAGTGGGGCCTGACTTCCGATTCCTCCACTGTTCTTAGTGCACTAGCCTGCTACTAATACCACCACCATGGCACCTTGGAAAAACCTGCAGCCTACGCTTCTTCTATTCGGTAATAGAACTATAGTTCAATGTTCTACTAAGTTAATGTAGGAAAGACAATGGGAAAAACCCACCCCCCCCTTTAGTGGTTAATTTAGTTGCAGACTGCAGAGATTAGGAGAGTAGTATGCTAACAGTACCACATAGACATAGCACATACCTAATTGTTGTTACACACTATCAGCACATTTTAAAAATATGTTTTGCTAAAAGGCAGCTTTGAAAAAATAAAACACCCCCAAAGACATTGTTTAGAGGCATAAATAAAGGATCTTAAAAATGTATTATTCTAGTCAAACAAAAGACCCACATCTTCCACCCACCTCTAACAACAGCTGGCCCACCCCTTTCTCCAAGCAAATAAAAATGTCCCCGTCTCCAACCATTGACTGGGAAAATGTCCAGAAACCCAGTTACCAACTCCAACATCTCCACCCTCCCCACCCACAACAACAAACAATTTCCACCCATCAAAATAAAAGTTAAAAAAGGGACAAAGGAAACTAGACATGGTACAGGATCTCCTCTAGGGTCTGGTTCATTCTTCTCTTCCGGGCTTCAATGAACGCCAGCCTAGCCTGGACATGCCGCAATACGATGCGGTCTGAGACTGAGAGGGGGCAGCTGCGTGTGTTCTTGGATTGTTGGCGGCAGCCTGCAGACTGCAACACTGATGTGGTTGGGAAGCTGAAGGTGCCGGGGACACTGCCTCCTCCTCCTTCTGGTCCACCAGCTTCTGGTATTCGGCCAGTGTTGCCTATAGCTTCTGCTGCCGCATATGGGCTGCTACATCTTGGCGAGCTGGTCCCTGGTGACCAGAATCAGCTGAAAAATAAAAAATACAAATTGTAAAGAATGCTATGTCACTCTGTGCCAAAAAAAGTGTTTAAAATTATGTAGTGGCACAGTTGCAGTATATTGATGGTGCCCTAAGGTCATTTGGTTTGATATGTTTAGAGTCACAGCCACCATTACCCACTTTCATAAAACTGAAGGCAAATGTCAAAAACTCTAACTGCCTGAAAGGAATTAACCTCTTCGATGCGGCGCCGATTCCCGCTCAGCGCTGACCGTTTCTTGCGCGGGCGTGGTCATGACGGAACGGTTCCGTCATGAGCACAGCTCAACCGACGCTCATGACGGAACCGTTCCGTCATGAGCACCGAAAAGGTTAAGTCAGAATAAACACAGCAACACACCAGTTTGATAAAACTGCTATTTATTATTTTTATTTTGAAGGATTTCCTAGTAGAGTGCTTAGATGGTTTAGGGCTTCATTGATTAAGCACATTTACTCATGAATGGTCTAGTTTTAGCTACAGTAATGAGTCTGGTATCAGACAACTTGAATTTTCTTTTACCATCTCTAGTCTGACTTTTTTATTTGCATATTTTTCATAGGAGATCAGTCCACTATAAACTGTCCAAAGTGATCGGACCTTTGTCTCACTCCCTGCGAGGTTTGGGAAGTTATGTTATGTTGCGTTAATTTAGTTTTATAAGGCACACAGCTACCCAACAAGGGTTTCCCGGCACCAGTCTGAGAGGAATCAAGAGTGAGTTGAATTATTGGTTAAACAACCAGGTTTTAAAACTTTTTCGAAAGTTTCCATACACAGTTTCGTTACAGAGTGACATAGGAAGGGAGTTTCACAAAGAAGGACCCAGCCAAGAAAAGGATCGGCCACCCATCCGCAACAGTCTGATCCTAGGGACTGAAAATTTAGCTTGAGTGGTGGAGCGAAGAGAGCGGGAGGGTAGGTAAGGGCAGACCAATGCTTTCAGGTATTGAGGAGCCGAGCCAGATTTGATCTTAAACATGTAACTCAAGGCTTTGAATTTAATAAAACTCTCTAGCCTAAGCCAAAGAAGATCGCTCAGAGAGCCAGAAATGGAGGCCGCTCAGGGAACTTGGCAAAGCAGCCTGGCAGCTGAATTCTGCACCACTTGAAGCTTACAGATCACATCCCTTTTAGACCCTAGGTAAAGAATGTTACCGTAGTTCTCTGGGTGGAACGAGGGAGCATCCAGATGATTTTTATTAACCATTTAAGGATGGTAAAACAGGTTGTGGCCACCTTCACGGTGTGTTGATGCATAGATAGCTTATCGTCAATGATGAATCCTAAATTGCGGACTTGGTGAGCGGGCTGGTGCAAAGTGCCCATTTCCGCAGGCCTGTGATGCGGACCCCAGAGATCTTTATTTTTCCCAAAAATTAGGTCCTCAGTCTTGTAAGCATTGAGTTTAAGTAGATTGGCTTGCATCCAAGCAAGTTGCGATGTTCCTCAACCCAACTTGGAGGGCAGATGGTTCGGACTCCTTCCCGGCACAGAGAGAAAATAAGCTGGGTATCGTCCGCGAAGGAGGATAGAGACATCCCAGATTCCTCTGCAATCTCTGCCAGAGGTTTAACATAGATATTAAACAATAGGGGCTGCGGCACCCCATAAGGAAAGGAATGAATTTTGGAGGTAAACATAGAAGAAAAGACCTGGAAAGTGCGGTCAGTAAGGACGGAGGTAAGCCAGTTTAATGCCGAACCAACAATGCCCAGAGATTGAAGAGCTTATAATAACATGGTGTGAGACACCGTGTCAAAGGTGGCACTCAGGTCGAGTGGTATGAGAGCTACTGTGTCCCCAATATCCAAACAGTTGCGCAACATTTCTGGAACTCCAAGAAGGGTAATCTTGGTTGAGAACAATATGAGACAGCTGTAGATTAATGGGTTTTCCATGATTTTAGAAAAAGCTGGGAGCAGTGAAATAGGCCGAAAACTAGAAAGTTGGTCAGGATCAGCATTAGCCTTTTTTAGAAGTACTATAGCATGTTTCCACTGAGGAGCTCGTTCCCTTTAAGGCGCGCGCGCGCACCTTCGCCGACGTCACTGCGCACTCCCGGATGTGGAGCGCGCACAACGATTTCAGGACGTCCCGGCGGAGAGGCGCCGGCCGCGCCGGCCGCGCCGGCCGCGCCGCCGCTTTAAGAAGCGAGCGGCGCGAAAACCAGGCACTTGTTCCAGTGGTGCCGGCGAGGAGTCGTGGAGAGTGCAGGTAAGGGGGCTTGTGGCGGGCTTGTGGCGGCTTTGGGGGGGGCTCTGGGGCGTGTGGCTGCAGAGCGCGGGACTGATTGTGGCCTTTTGTTTATGTATTGATGGTAATCACAGCCCGTGAAGGGGCTCCGATCAGCATCAATACCTAAACAAAAGGCCACAATCGTCCCCGCGCTTTACCAACAAAACAGTAGAGTCGGTTTAATATCGCAGCGTGTACCAAAGTACACGCTGTGTTTTTAAACTGGCTCTACTCTTTTGCTAGTAAAGCGTGGTGCGGGGACGATTCTGGCCTCTTGTTTATGTATTGATGGTAATCGGAGCCCCTTCACGGGCTGTGATTACCATCAATACCTAAACAAAAGGCATCACCTGCTGGTCTGACCCTGGGGCAAGTTCTCTGACTGTCTCCAACTGTAGGTGAAAAAGGGCATCTGCTATTGAGTTTACGCAGCCCGACATATGTCTCACCCTTATTTGCTTTGTTTTTAAAGGTATCTCCATTTTCATATTTTAGACTACTACTGGCTGCCTTGGGTACGTTAATCAAGTAAATGGGGATTGACTTGGTGACAGCATGGTTAGGGAGTGGTTGATGTTGGTTGCGGGGATAATAAATGCCGTTGCTGGAGCTACTCCCAATTCCCTGCAATGCTTGTATACTTTGTGGTCTCTGCCGCACCGAAACCCAAGATGGGCCCCTGGGGTTCCTGCCTTGTTCAGCCTGAGGTTGTCAACTAACATATTAGCAAGAGACATGTCAGTACGATCTTGTGGAACAAGCTGAGAAATGCTATTTGTTGAGAAGGCTTTCAAAGCAGTTTGATTGGTAGAAGTCGATTCAGACAAGGTAGGCTCTGCGGGCACCATTCTGACTAGAGCAAGATTAGGAGGGGTTTAGATAAAGTGAGGCAAAAACGGAAGGGGCTGTTTTCTAATACAATCTTCAACCCTGATTGAAATTTTAGAGACCAGAGAGGTTAAGGTCATTATTGAGCTTTTTAGGGCAGCTATTTCCCTTTGGAGATCAAGGTAAGATGGTAGAGGTTCTTTTGCGGAGTCCTTACTACCTAGTAAAGTTGGGGGGTTTGGCCCTGGATTAGGTGAACTGATGTTGCCCTCGTCCTTCTTCTCTCGCAAATCACTAGTAACAGTGATATCTCCTAAGGGGGCAAATTGATTACACAAAGGAAGGTCTGACAATAAAGCAGCCTCGGAGGAGCTCTCCTCAGAAACTTCACTTAGGGGGCCCAGGGTGCTACAGTTAGTGGAATTGTCTAGGATTGTTTTAGAGATTGAGGTTGGCAATGCTTTGTTATTGGTCACTCTCTTAAATAAAGTTGATATGTCCGCATACCCTGATCTATTATGTCCAGATGCATTTGATGGAGTATGGGGTTTAGAGATATTACCAGTAGCACGGTATCAGTGACTGGAATGGATGGCATAAGCAGCCCCTCACAATCATCTACAAGAGTCTCAATATGACCTAGAGTTTCCACGCCAGTAGTTCTAACCCCTTGATCAAGTCCAGAGGGTGATGATTTTTTTTTCAGTCTTGGCTGACCACACATTTCAGACCTACTGGCTTTGCCAATGCATGTTTATTTTTTCCCCCATAATCATATTTCAACTGGTTACACTGATTTTTCATTATGAATATTTTTGGGAAATACAAGCGTACATCAACATGTTACTAAATGATGCTGCAAAGATATGGCACCTAAAATCTTACAGAAGTTTTGCAACATGGTTTTTTTCCTACTTGCATTTTTTGTGAACATTTTATTTTGAAAGCAAAGAACCATCACTCTTGCTTTCAAGCTTCTGGAAATAGCTGCATATAAACAGAGAGCGTTCTGGGAGCATTATACATAGCCTCATATTACTAAGCTTTGAAAACATGTGTACACATTTATACTGGAGCCGCCATCAGTAGTGAAGGCCGAGCTTACGGCATTTACTTTTAATGCTCACCCTAATAATAAATGCTTTTCATTAATGAACCATAAATACAAGTTTGAACAGCATTAACACATAGACACACATATTACCTTAACTGTAGACAATGGCCTTTCCTAATCCATAATGTGGTACTGTAAACTGGCAGCCAACGGGTTTGTGCTGTAGGGGGTTGGGCCTACTTGTCCCAAGGACAAAATACACATGAAAACTTGATGCCATTGACCCCAAACAATATGTCCTGGGCATGGGGCTATAGGAATTCCACATCCCTGGCTTGTGACTGCACAAATCCTTTGTGCAATGTATAAAAGTAATTTTACATTCATTTCAAGTCACAAATGGACTTTTATAATACGTTTGAAATCACGAGCCCCCTATTTAGGAGTCGCTATGGTATATATCAATGGTTTCAGTGTGAAATCCTTTTTGAATTCCGTGTGCATTTAAGAGATACAGACAGCGCTAAAATATGTTCCCCTTGAAGGATTGCCAACGTACGGATGGAGTTCTGCTGTGGCGTGTAGGCCTCCATCCCTGTGCTTGCAGGCCTTCACTGGGGGTTGCAAAATGCCCTCTTTCTCCTTAATATTCATGAGGCGGGAATATTTTCGCTCTCCTGCGAATATCCATTTTCATACCGGACTGATTGGTACATTGGTCATGTCACATATAGCTGGGCAAGTCACAACCAGTTGGTTTGCAATTTGCACGTACAGGTTTTAACCTGCCCAATGATACATTAAAAACACAGCGTGTACTTTCAGAAAGTAGTAAGTGGGGGCGGAGGGGTACACGGACACACACGTGTATTTTTTTTTTTCTTCTTCGGATTACTTTTAATGTTTGACATGTAAATCTTACAAATTGCCTGGGGGGCCCCGGCTGCCAGTAGTGACTCTCTGGGGGTCCTCAGGAGTGAAAAGCTTGGGAACCACTGGTATGGGAGATGCTATAAAACAACTGAAATACATGTGACAGAGGAATGAGAGGCACCGTTGAAGGGTGATATTAAGGGAATCTTTGAGGAATCCCAACAAAGATTGTTGTAGGCTGGTGAATTGTAAGATTGTCACTTACTATTCCTTAAAAGTCAATATATAATGATACTTGTAGAATGCACCATTGATTCCTAATCTTCTTGGGGGGGGGGGGGCACTCACTGCACCCATGTGTTTATTTTTTTCGAATTACTTTTGTACTGCTTACATCATACTAATAATGAAACACATTGGCACACGCCTGGTTGTCCTAGACTGGAATCCCAGGTAATTATTTGGTCAATTTTTCTATTGGGGTCTCTAGACCCGTCCCATTCATATTTTGTGATTCTTCAAGCGTTTGCTGACTATCTTGTCTTCAGTTGCAGGTTTCCAGTCTGTAAGGTATTTGGATAGGAGTGGTCCGGTGCGAGTACCCACAAAGACAAGGTAATTCTGTGTACGTTCCTCGTTGGGTTTGGGGTTGCTGGTAAGTAGAATCACAATCTGCACCCCTTTTCTTTTGCAGGTTTGGGAGACCGTACTACGAATACAATTGCACAGGCAGACGGGAGTACAGGCAGAACAAACAGGTAATTGTTTGCTAGAGTTAAAGGAGTGCATCTTCTGTTGCAGGCTTCGCAGCCAGACCCCCATACATTGACGCAGGCGTCCGTGAGTTCAAGCAGAAGAGGTAATTGTTTGGTAGAGTTAAACTGTGGTGCATCTTGATCATTGTAGTATAATATACTTACCCATGTTTTCTTCTGTTGCAGGCTTCTCAGCCAGACCCCCATACATTGACACAGGCGTACGTGAGTTCAAGCAGAAGAGGTAATTGTTTGGTAGAGTTAAACTGTGGTGCATCTTGATCATTGTAGTATAATATACTTACCCATGTTTTCTTCTGTTGCAGGCTTCGCAGCCAGACCCCCATACATTGACACAGGCGTACGTGAGTTCAAGCAGAAGAGGTAATTGTTTGGTAGAGTTAAACTGTGGTGCATCTTGATCATTGTAGTATAATATACTTACCCATGTTTTCTTCTGTTGCAAGCTTTGCAGCCAGACCCCTATACATTGACACAGGCGTACATGAGTTCAAGCAGAAGAGGTAATTGTTTGGTAGAGTTAAACTGAGGTGCATCTTGATCATTGTAGTATAATATACTTACCCATGTTTTCTTCTGTTGCAGGCTTCGCAGCCAGACCCCCATACATTGACACAGGCGTACATGAGTTCAAGCAGAAGAGGTAATTGTTTGGTAGAGTTAAACTGTGGTGCATCTTGATCATTGTAGTATAATATACTTACCCATGTTTTCTTCTGTTGCAGGCTTCGCAGCCAGACCCCCATACATTGACACAGGCGTACGTGAGTTCAAGCAGAAGAGGTAATTGTTTGGTTGAGTTAAACTGTGGTGCATCTTGATCATTGTAGTATAATATACTTACCCATGTTTTCTTCTGTTGCAGGCTTCCCAGCCAGACCCCGATAGATTGACACAGGCGTACGTGAGTTCAAGCAGAAGAGGTAATTGTTTGGTAGAGTTAAACTGTGGTGCATCTTGATCATTGTAGTATAAAGGATTGCATTCATGAGCTAGGCGCAATGTAAGCCATGTTCCCTTATCTTGCAGGCTTTGTGGCACAGCAGGTTAAAACCGGCGGGCACGGAAATGTTCAAGCGCAAAGCTGTCACTATGGGAGAGTGCAGTGCGTCACCACAAAGGAAGAAATGTTGCCTTGTATTCAAGGAAGAGTGGATGAAGGAAATTGTGGAGGCTGAGACGCAGAAATCGCAAAGCAAGGTCCGCGTGCAACTCGGGGAACTTTTCCAATACAGTCCAGACGTGGGCTTGATTTGCAAAGCATGTGCCGAAGCCAAGCTTGTTGGGGACTTTTCCACAGGGAAGAAATGGAGTGATGGCTGGAAACTGGATTACATGAAACGCCATCTACTTAGCAAAGTACACGAGTCTGCCATGGTGATCTTGAGAAACAGAAGTGCTGCTGCCAGGTTTGGTTATGGAGTGTGGGCAATGCTGACAGAAACTGCAACTGACAAAGCAAATAGAATGGAAGTAGTTGAACGTCAAAGATCTGTGCCTGAAGAGATAAAGATTCTCATCAACAACGTGCTGCTGGCAGTCAAGATGAATACTTCAATGTTATCTGTACAAGACATCCATGAGCACCTAGCTTTGTATGTCAAGATACGAGACAGCTGGAGGAGCAAGAACTATGCCTTTGAGTTCTTGAGGCCATCAATAGCGTGATACACTGTGAAGCTATGGCAGAACTTCGTAATGCTTTGTATCACACATTGATAATTGATGAGAGCACTGATATTTCTCTTTCAAAAATGCTCATCCTGTACTTCAAGTTCCGACCAGTAACATCAACAGAGCACAAAACACAGTTTGGTGGCATAGTGAAGCTGACTAGTTGTAATGCTGAGGCTATCACTACTGCTGTGAAAGATTTCTACACTGCCAATGAACTGGACCTTATGAAAATGGTCATGTTCACATCTGATGGTGCGTCCGTGATGCTGGGTAAAATAATGGTGTTGCTACTCGCCTTAACCCCTTCTATGCTCATGACGGAACGGTTCCGTCATGAGCATCGGTTGAGCTGTGCTCATGACGGAACCGTTCCGTCATGGCCCCGCCCGCGCTCGAACCCTTCAGCACCGCGGAGGAATCCGCGCAGCGCTGAAGGGGTTAAACAATCCATACCTCATCTAGTTGAGCAGCATTGTGTCGCCCATAGAGAAGATTTGGGAGTTGATGATGCCTGGAAAAGGGTTCCAATGGTTAAAGAGATGGAGACATTATTGAGGACTGTCCACACTGTTTTCTCCAGATCTCCTGCAAGGAAGTCCAAGCTGGATGAAATTGCATCGGTCACTGAATGTGAAGTGGTCTCTTTTCGACCACTGAATGAAGTCCGGTGGCTTTCAAGGCATTTTGCTGTTGGTGCACTAATTCGTAATTACGAGGCTGTTCTTAAGTACTTTGAGCATGAGAAAGTTGAGGAGAATGATCCAGTTGCTAAATATTGTTATAAAAAGCTATCAAACTCCAACTACCGTATTTCACTTGCAGTACTTAATGACATTCTGGGTGAATTTGTATCTTTGTGCAAACTATTCCAAACAAGTTCTCTGACTACTGTTGAAGCTGTACAGTATGCAAGAGCAAAGATTGGCCAAGCTAAGCAACAGTATTTGGGGGACACTGTCTTTTGGAGCAGCAATGTAAGAGATCTGATGGTGTTGTACAAGGAAAGGCAATAGTTTGACAGTGGGCCTATTTTGTCTTTTGTTTCCCTTCTTTGTGAGCACATGCAAAAAAGGTTCCCTGAAGATGAGCTAAAAGAATGGGCAAGTTTTGAAATCCAGGCAATGGCCGCAAAATCACATTTTGATTTTGGGACTGAGAATATACAAAGACTTGTAGAAAAGTATAAAAATGTCTTGGTCCTGGGTGATTGCAAAACACCAGAAGATGTTGTTCGACAGTACAGAGACTATAAATATGTGGTGGCAGAACATGTAAAGGGTGGGTTATTTACCACCTTTCAAGACATGGTGAATTTCACTGTACGCAATGCTGCTCAGTATAGTGTGGTCTCTCAGCTTGTTGATGTCTGCGCAACGTTTCAAGCATCTAGTGCAGATTGTGAACGAGGATTCAGCCTCATGAATACTATAAAGAGTAAATTGAGGAATAGACTAGAGCAGAAGCATTTGGATATGCTGATGAGGACAAAGGCCTACCTCCTGAATGGGAAAGTTGACCTAGATCGAGTTTATCACCACTGGAAAAATGCCAAAGATCGCCGTGAGAAGCAACCCTGTCACCCCTCTAGTGATGCCACTTGACATGTCTCCCTTATTGTTTATATGTGATATTGTATAGGCTCCCAACATTTCCCCACCCAATTAACAGTGCTCAAGTTAAGAATATTTATTAAAATCTTATGATGGTACCACAGTTTAAGTCTTGTGCTTTTCTATACTTGAAGTGTACTTGCCTGTGTAACCAATTCATGTCATCATGGCTTGTTTATCCAATTTGGAAACTGCCCTCAAGACACTTATTGTGGCACTGTATGTGTGAAAATGCACCATCTTTTCACTTATTGAAGTAAACGTTCTGAGTGACATTTGGCGCCGCGCACACACGCGGTGTAGTTCCTGGCGCACATAGCCATGGTTGCAGCGCACAGAGACCCTCCACTGCCGCACACAGAGGAAATAAATTAGAGGGAACATTGCTGAGGAGGAATACTAGCCTCCTGAAGGAAGGCATTCAAAAGGTCCATAATTAAGGTGAGTGAAGGCAGCTCAAGCTGCTGTAACACTGAGATAGGGAGGAGGTCACAAGGCGAACCTGATTTAATACTCCCTAATAGCAGCTTAAAAGAGTTTATATCAAAGGGCAACCAAAATTCCAATTTGTAGATTCCTAAATTGTACTTCTTCCATGACTGTCTGAAAGAGGGAGGATAATTGCTGAGAGATGTTGACAGGCTGATCGCCATTCAGTGGGGAGTAGATTTTCTCTACTTTACTAAGAAAAAAGTTAGCAAGGTCCTCGCATTGGGATCCATTAAGGATAAGAGGGCTGGCCAGAATATCTGAACCAGCTAGTTCTTTAACCATCTTAAACAAGGTCCTTGAACATAACCAGCACAAGCTAAACTACATAGAGAGTGATTTTCTCTTTAGGCTTTTTTATACACAAGTTTAATGTCAGGTGAGTATTCCCTCCTCCAGCGCCTCTTCAATGCTTAACATTTTGCTTTCTCGATTTTTAATGTCTCAGTGAAACGCGGGGCAGGGGGACGGTGGTTGTTAATCCTCTTAGTAGAGGGTGGAAGACAAGCATCATAAGCTTTAAGAATCCAATTATGGATCTCCCCCAAGGAAGTGATAGATATTTGTTTAAAGGAAGGTGCACTAGTAGATAAAAAGTTATTGAAAACTTCAATATCGAATTTACCCCAGTTTCTGTTTTTTTCCTTGATTTCATATGTGATTATTGGCAGGTTCACAGATGTCTTGAACTAAAAAAATACAGCAAAGTGATCAGACCAGGGAAGCCTGTTGGATATTGGGTCAAGGTCATTAGATCTTATCTTAATAGCTGGTCATACAACTTGTCAACAGGGATTGCCAAACAAGAATCCTTGTGTTGCTATGTGCATGTTAGTTTTGTTATCACCTCAGGCCTATTTAACCTTTAACTCCATCAGCTATAACTTACATCCTTTTGAGGAAGCAGACGTTGGGAAAAGTGATGCACTGTAGTTCAGTCAGTGAAAGGATGAAGGACGTTCATCACACTCTATCCCACCCACAAAAGTTAATCAAATTACATTATCAATTCAACATTGCTTTGTTCCTCTAGTATTCTTAATCTTCCCCCTTGGCTTTGATATGCCCCATTTAAGCTTTACATTTTCTCATCCACTCTTTCACCAGAGAAACCTAGGCATCATTATCCAATCAATGCATCCATCCAAACATAGCTCCGAACAAACCTGTCACCAACATCCATTTACCCACCTATGCATCATTGCTTTCACCCATTCCATTCACCCATCCTGCTTTGCCTTACCCACCCACATAATCCTTTCACTTATCAGATTTGCAATTTTAGGTTTTTTACATTTATTTTCTTCAACAATTTTCATAACATCCAGCATCAATGAATCAACGCATGGGCCCATGTCTATTATAGGTGCACAGTACACAACAGCATTCTTTGTCTAGGGATTATTCCATTGTCATAATTTGTCAGCTGCACCTCCCTGAGCGCCATATCCCATGTGATGCACATAAAGCACGCAGTTGCATCTGTATGTTGTTGCTGCTCTTTCTTATCCTTCCTGCATGTACACACCATGAAAATGTATGTAGGTGTGGTGTTACGAATGGATAGTGGAAGCACTGTATTGTTAATTATTTATAATAACTTAAGTAACCAATGACCATACTAAATTGATATTGTTTGTTTCTGCTACTAACTGAACTGCAACAATGCCACGTTTCACTAATGTTCTTCTTGTTTGTTTGCTTTTAGGTGCACAAGACACAGCATCACCCACAGTACTGCCTGACAGAAGGCCTGTGCACAACGTAATGCGTGACTACACATCATGAACACCTTTTCAACTTGTGAAGATAAGTGCCACTGCCAACTGACTGCTTCAAGATAGCCCCTCAAAAAGTTGCTACCAAGCAAGTGGCCAGTGATCAGAAGAAGGAGCTTCACTCAACAAGGAGAGGGACTATAGGGCTTTTTAAAGAGGTCCAGCATACATGCCCTATCAAGTACTACCGCCTAAAGGTATGCAGTTCCTCCAAGAGTTCAGACAAATAAGACAGGGGTAAAGGGGCCTCCTGATTGTGTGAACAGGTAAAGTGGATCAGAGAGAGGAGGAGTAAGGGGTCCTCCCTGTTGGAACTAGAGTCCTCACACACCCAGCCAGCTAGGTGTCATGCTTCATCATATGGACCTGCTCCTCGTCGGGTCGGCGCTGCAATACCCGACGGGCACCCATAAAGGGGCTCTTTAGCGGAGATCTTATGTTCCTTGCCGTATGTTGCAGTGCATGTGAGGGGTCTAGATGTGTTGAAAAAGTGATTAAAATAGGTAGGATAGTCCAGAAAAGGCTTTTATTCTGACAGGCTAGCCACCTAATTAAAAACAATGAGAGTGGCAGCTCCCTGACTTTAAGGTCCAGATAAGCTATTCTCTACTCTAAAGGTCAGAAGAAGGACCTTACCATCACTGGTAGTAGTCCCAGACTTTTTTCAGGAAGAAAAGACTGTGCTAGACGCACAGCCTTTGGGGCGCAAGCTGGGAGCAGCACACCAGCATCAGCAGACCCACTCCAACCTAGTCCCAAGCCCATGTCTGTCACAAAGGCATCCAGTCGATTCATGGCAACGCCAACGATCAGTGACGTTGAAATTGACTTATCTCTTTCTCAAAGTAGTACCCAATCGTTGCAGGAAACTCAGATAAGTGGACAACAAGAGCTGCAGCCAGCAATAGTAGTTCCTAGCGAAGTAGGAGCAGTTCAGGAGATTGAGCTTCATGCTGAGGAAGTAGAGGAAGCAGTTCTATCAGAAGATCTATTGTCTTCCAGATCTCCATCAAGAGAAAGGTGGGTTACTCCACCATCTTTTTCTCCAAGCCTCCCTTCTTATGATCTAGACACCACTTGGATCCCACCTCTGTCTGAGAGTGTGACACACCACGAGAGGCCATGGAAAATGAAGGTTACTGAAATCTTAGACTTAAGGAAGTAGAGGAGAAGGATGATAACGAATCACTCATCATGGATCTTAGCCCAGCCCCAGTGGAGACAGACATTACCCCAACCCAACCTGCTGTGAGGGTTGTGGCACCACAGATACCACCACCACCACCGCCAGCTGCAATATTTGCAAAGTCCCGGTGGCGGCCTCCATTCACAACCACCTCAGTATAAGTAGGTACTACAGAGAGTCAAACGTCAAAACTCCCACCTACTGCCACTTCATCTGACATTGGCTAAGGCACCAGCCTCAGAAAGTGGATATCCCCAAATTGGTACTACTTTATGGGTAGCAAGAAGGCATTGCCATATGCTCAATTTGCGGAGCAAGTGTTAGCCAGGGTAAGCTTGGTGCAAACAATGGTACCGGAGGCCAAACAACCCATTTGAAACAACACTACACCTCTAGTGGGAGGTGCATCTTAGCAACCTAAAAACTGCAAATGTTGGTGAAGGGGGTGAAAGCCTGAGCAGGGAATCTGATCCAATCACAGTGGAAGGTGAAGAAGAGGAAAGGGTTTTCATTACGCAAAGCAGCACTGTCCCCAGCAGTGCAGTAGTACCACCCTCATCAGCAACATCTCAGTGGCACAAGAAGACTCACGTCGAAACACCAATGCAAAAGAGCATAGTGACTTCCGAGCTGAAATGCACAATGAGCCTACCACTGTCTGCACCCAAGAAGCTGCCTGCACCTGCATCAGCGGCACCAGAAAAGAAAAAATTCCATGCTGCTATTCTTAGCATGTTTAGGCAGGAGGGGCAGTACGAACGCAACCATCCAATGGCACGTTTGTACAATGCGAAGCTGGCTAAATTGTTAGCGCTGGAACTTCCCCCTTTTTCTTTTGTGGGAGGGGTGGGTTTTCCAGAATTTGTGGTAGGCATCTGCCTGAAATGGAAGGTTCATAGCTGGCCCTATTTTGTCAGAGATGCTGTTCCAGCGCTACATCACGATGTGCTGGAATCACTTGGACAAACTTTACAGCAGAGTGCAGTTCACATAATCCACCTGATGACAGACATGTGGACCAGTTGCCAAGCCATTGATTGCATGTGCATCACTACACACTGGATCTCCTTTGTGAGGGTCAGGGACAATATATCTGCAGCTGTTGACACTGCTGAGATTTCTAATGGTGCTTGTAAGCATGCAACAGTAGCCATGTTTGCCATGGAGAAATTCCATACTGCAACAAACTGTTTGGAAGACTTTAACAACAAGGTTTTTGAATGACTGCAGCCATGAGGGCATAACATTAGATTCATTGCCACGGACAATGATGTGACATAGTTAAGGCCATGGCCGATGGTGGAAATTTCAGAGTCCTGTGTTTGGCGCACTGCATCAAACTCATTGTGCAGGACTTTCTCAAAAAAGAAGACCAAGCAAGCAATTTACTGTCGACCTGCAGAAGAATCTGCCTCATTTTAGTGATTCATTTAAAGCCCGGAAGCAATTGGGCGTCATTCAGCATGAAAATAGAATTCCAGTTAAAGCACTCTTAAAGGGGATGACTACACATTGGAATTTGACTTATTACATGTTGCAACGTCTGTTTGAGCAGTACAGACCAATCAATGAAAAAGTCATGCAAAGAGGGTATGCAACTGTGAAAAGTATGATCATTGGGATGAACCAATGGGCCTAGTCAAATGCCTGACAGAGATGCTGCTTCCTTTTGAGGAGTTCACATGAGAAGTCAGCATGGAGGACAGTACCATGGGCTAAGCTTTCCCATTGTTGCACATGCTCCAGCAACAGCTAAAGAAGGTGTCTAAAATGTAGGCAGGTGTGGAGGAAAAAAAAGATGCATAAGAGTTGGCGGAGAGCCTAATCCTTCGCTTATCTGTCAATACAAGGGTGCAAAGACACATTGTGTCATCCATTTATTACATCTGTGGAATAACTCTTGATCCACTTTATAAACAATTGTTTTAAACTACAAAATGTGGATTGCTGAACAAACCAGTGACCTAAAAAAAGAGTGGCTGGGAATTGGAGGCCCACTCCTCCAGTGCACAAGTTCTGTGGTGCAGCCTTCAACTTTTGAGCCTTAGGTCAGTGCTCTTGGCTCTCAGCAGCCAAAACAAACAAGAACCCCAGTAATAGTAGCCTCCACTCCAAAATCTGGATAGGATTTGTTTTGACAGGCAGGGCTTAAGTCCAGTGCAGAGGCAAGGGCAAAAGAGGTTGAGCAAGGTGGAGCACCAATGACTATTGAGAGGATGGTCCAGGCCTATCTGAATGACCCCACAGATGTCTTGATCAGAATCCATTGGTGTATCGCTGGGAGTTGGCCGGTGGCTAAGTGGGCTAATGCATCCACTGCTGGGGCTTGTGTTCAGCCTCATAGTCACAGGTTCAGATCCCGGCATTTCCGCTCAGCATTTTATCCACCTGAGGTGGATAAAATGAGTACCATTGAGATGGGTAACAAGAATCATCTGTTATTCAGCGCCAAGATACCTACGGGTAATGTGCGCTTTACAAATACACATGTTATGTTATGTTATCTGCTAAAGTGAGGCATTGTTCACAAGTCCAACAAATTAATTTATATTATTTGTTTTTATTTCTCATTCTTTATATTTCTTAATATTGTTCCTTCCTGATTTGTTCAATTATTCAATCATTAAATAGTATTCCAATCAACTAATACATTGGTTTTCATCTAAACCTATACATGTACAACTGTTACATTAATTCCAACTAACAATATTCAAAATTTCAAACAATATAAAAAATCCGTTGAGTGAATATTGCTCAATGTACATAGCCATACAGCCGACGCGTTTTGTCCTGTCTAGAACATCATCAGGGCTGTAATGAAGGAGAAAAGAAAAAAGAATATCGTATCACTCTCCATTATTCCATGTATGATTCTTACTAAGTACCTATACAAGGAAGAAATGTATCCCTAGTATACAGAATATACCTATTGAACAATACAATCATTAAAATAAAAATCAAAAATATTAATTTATGATCGAACAGTGTTAACAATTATTTTCCATTCTAGTGATGAGCTAATCGCTACTTTGACCCCTGATATTCCAGTTGTGCCCTTGGTCCCACCCATGGCCGTATTATTCCTTTCACGTGTTCCATTACAGAGAGGATAACCCACAACATCCTGCCTATAATATAACTGTTTACAAAATCAACATTCATTTAAGAACTCACAATTTATTATCAAACTTAAAGATATAAGCTGCAATTCAATTTTATATTTTCCAAAAATTGACCCTTTTGTCTTAAAACCACTCTACTTCTCCCCTCCTGCTAATAATATCCAAAAGCTTGCATTTCTCTAATGATTATTTCTCACCTTCATATTACATGGAACAATCCTTGCACAACTATGCTTTCCTTTACTTTAATACGCCTCTTAGTTTTCCGTTGCTTTGTTTATTGCCACCAAAATTTTTTTTTTTTATCCCAATCAATCCTTCTGTATACGATTGATTAATCTTAAATATATAACAAAAGATACATTAGTAATAACAATCCTTTCCATCCTTCCATTAGTAAGTTGACACGTCCAATTTCCTTATCGTATCTATAATCTTATGTCCTCACAACTCCCACATCTGATCCAATGATCCCGCTCAGTTGCTTATAATCGCCATTATCCGTTTGAAACCTCCAAGCTTCCATCAATAATATTGCAAATTCAACTTGTTTGTTATCCTCCTGTTCGCTGACTATTTAACTGTAAATGTAACCAAAAGACACCACATTAATATCACTACTATCAATCCTCCAAAATTAAAATAAAACGCCCTATTACAAACACGTACCTTGCAACAGAAAACCCTCGTGACTTGCAGCCAGTCCGATAGCCTAACTCTGTAGCCTGATACCGCTAACTCTCCTTTTGAAAGATTCAAGCACCAATCATTTTCTCTGATTTCCAAACCTCATTACCATATCTCTCCGGGTGTTTCCATTCTGGTCCACCCGTTTGAACCTCCAATCAAATCACGTTTAACTACATCAAATTCCAAGCAATGTCTGAATGTCTTTCAAACATTGCCGACGAATCATTTTCTCCGTTTTTCCAAACCACATAACCAGGGTGTTTCCCTTCTGGTCCACCAGTGTGAACTTCCAATCAAATCACGTCAACTACATCAAATTTCAAGCCATGTCTAAGTATCATTCCAAACCTTACCGACCAATCATTATCTCCAATTTCTAAGTCCCGTTACCATGTCCCATTTGGGTGTTGCCATTCTAGTCCACCAGTTTAAACCTCCAATCAAATCACGTTAACCACATCAAATTTCTAGCAATATCTGCATATCTTTCTAAACGTTACTGTCTAAAAGTAACTCTCTCTCTGGTCCGATTACCCTCACCCAACATCCGTGAAGAACAAAAATAAAAATAAAAATATATAGGAACTCCTATTCCTGTTCACTAATACCGTTATTGACAATGTCAAGCTAATTATTGTTCCTAGTTACTACGCCTCATTCACATTTGGGCTCAGATAGTTCCCTATCCGACCCATTTAGCCTCACCCAACATCCATGAAGGACAAAGATAAGGGAACACCTATTCAATACATCAACAGACCAGTATCTAGAAAGGGTGAGGGTAATCGGACCAGAGAGAGAGTTACTTGAGCCCTTGTGTAAATGAGGCTTTGAAACCAGAAATAATAATTGATCGGTAACGTTTAGAAAGATATGCAGATATTGCTAGAAATTTGATGTGGTTAACGTGATTTGATTGGAGGTTTAAACTGGTGGACTAGAATGGCAACACCCCAATGCGACATGGTAACGGGACTTAGAAATTGGAGATAATGATTGGTCGGTAATGTTTGGAACGATACTTAGACATGGCTTGAAATTTGATGTAGTTAACGTGATTTGATTGGAAGTTCACACTGGTGGACCAGAATGGAAACACCCTGGTTACGTGGTTTGGAAAAACGGAGAAAATGATTGGTCAGCAATGTTTGAAAGACATTCAGACATTGCTTGGAATTTGATGTAGTTAAACGTGATTTGATTGGAGGTTCAAACCGGTGGACCAGAATGGAAACACCCGGAGAGATATGGTAATGAGGTTTGGAAATCAGAGAAAATGATTGGTGCTTGAATCTTTCAAAAGAAGAGTTAGCGGTATCAGGCTACAGAGCTAGGCTATCGGACCGGCTGCAAGTCACGAGGGTTTTCTGTTGCAAGGTACGTGTTTGTAATAGGGTGTTTTATTTTAATTTTGGAGGATTGATAGTAGTGATATTAATGTGGTGTCTTTTGGTTACATTTACAGTTAAATAGTCAGCGAACAGGAGGATAACAAACAAGTTAAATTTGCAATAATATTGATGGAAGCTTGGAGGTTTCAAACGGATAATGGCGATTATAAGCAACTGAGCGGGATCATTGGATCAGATGTGGGAGTTGTGAGGGCATAAGATTATAGGTACGATAAGGAAATTGGACGTGTCAACTTACTAATGGAAGGATGGAAAGGATTGTTATTACTAATGTGTCTTTTGTTATGTATTTAAGATTAATCAATCATATACAGAAGGATTGATTGGGATAAAAAAAATAATTTTGGTGACAATAAACAAAGCAATGGAAAACTAAGAGGTGAATTAAAGTAAAGGAAAGCATAGTTGTGGAAGGATTGTTCCATGTAATATGAAGGTGAGAAATAATTATTAGAGAAATGCAAGCTTTTGGATATTATTAGCAGGAGGGGATATATAAACAGTTATATGATAGGCAGGATGTTGTGGGTTATCCTCTCTGTAATGGAACACGTGAAAGGAATAATACGGCCATGGGTGGGACCAAGGGCACTACTGGAAAATCAGGGGTCAAAGTAGCGATTAGCTCATCACTAGAATGGAAAATAATTGTTAACACTGTTCGATCATAAATGGATATTTTTGATTTTTATTTTAATGATTGTATTGTTCAATAGGTATATTCTGTATACTAGGGATACATTTCTTCCTTGTATAGGTACTTAGTAAGAATCATACATGGAATAATGGAGAGTGATACGATATTCTTTTTTCTTTTCTCCTTCATTACAGCCCTGATGATGTCCTAGACAGGACGAAACGCGTCGGCTGTATGGCTATGTACATTGAGCAATATTCACTCAACGGATTTATTATATTGTTTGAAATTTTGAATATTGTTAGTTGGAATTAATGTAACAGTTGTACATGTATAGGTTTAGATGAAAACCAATGTATTAGTTGATTGGAATACTATTTAATGATTGAATAATTGACAAAATCAGGAAGGAACAATATTAAGAAATATAAAGAATGAGAAATAAAAACAAATAATATAAATTCATTTGTTGTACTACAACATTTATTTGTTTATATTATGTAATATTTCTCCGCTCCTTTCCATTATAATTCAAAAGTTTTGTATTCAGGTGGCTTTAACGGTGGGCCACTAGGAAGTGAGCAGGAGACTATTAATTGCAAGTTAATAACTATCTACTAGATATTACTCTCTGGTGCACACATAGTTGTAACCCTCATCGTTACATTCATTATATCACATTATTCACAAGTCATTCAACGCCCTCCAGTGAGTATATTACTATTTGTCAATAAGTAAGTAATATGAATTACCATTGTCTGCCTTTCCTGCCGCTAGTTCTCCCCCTTAACTGGTGACCGCAGCAGCCACGTCCCCTTCGTTGGCACCGCCGTCCCCAGAACTGGTAGTCTGTGCGGCTAGAAAAAAACATTCAACATTTAGAATTTCAGATTCCAGATACGCCTCACGCTGTTTTGTTAAGCAAAATACAACCACAAAACAAAACATCACCACAGTTTGGTTACAGTATCTTAATTTTATATCATAATTCAAAACATCACATTGGCCATTTTGTTGGTTGGTAATCATTGAAAAGCCAG
This sequence comes from Triturus cristatus, assembly GCF_964204655.1. Lineage (NCBI taxonomy): Eukaryota > Metazoa > Chordata > Amphibia > Caudata > Salamandridae > Triturus > Triturus cristatus. The sequence continues at coordinate 1,292,946,036 of NC_140589.1, forward strand.
GTAGTCAAGCCAAACAAAACCTTTTTGCAATTATGGAGGGGCAGAGTTCTAATGAATCTGAGTTATTGAAGCACAATGAAGGGGTTTAATAATTGGTAAATGAATGACATATGGTCTTAGTTAGTTGGCAAATGCAATGAGGCCGTCCTTCTTATCATACTTCCAGCCATTCTGCATGGTCATTAACTGCTGGTATACCATGATAATAACCTATGCACAACACTGGGGGGTCCACCATGACCACTCTTCGTTTTACAGTACTGTTTGAACATGAGCAAGAGAAATAAAAGGAGGCTGATGTAAGAAATAAAATTTATCCTCGCTGTCCCTAGGAGTTCCTCTAATTATATTTGTCACTCGGAATTGGGACTCCCCTTTATATCCGACCTTATCAAGCTGGAACCTGTATTGCTTTGGCATAGGGTATGGACAAAAGAAGAACCCAAACTCAACAGAGCCATACTGGCAGATGTTTTAAAATTAGACGGACACTCGAGGATACCGTGGCTGAATTACGTACAAAAATTCTTAAGTGACATTGGTAAACTGGATTATTTTCTAAAACCTCATACCATGCTTGCTATTTCACGGAAAGAGCTCAAAAAAGAGGGTTTGCTCTTTCTAGAATCCTTAAGAATTACTGCTGAGATCATAAAACCCACTGTTTTAAATCACCATTTAATCTTAACTTCTTTTAACATTCAACCCTATTTGATCCATGTCACGGGTAATTACGACAGATTTATAATAACCCGTTTTAGGTTGGGACTGTTTCACAGATTGGTCAGCTTCCCATCAGTTAACAATTGGTCTCATGTATTACCTCCCTGTCCCTGTGATGGAAGTTCCCCCCAAAGCACAATGCATGTTATTTTATTTTGTAAATTTTACCATCAAATGAGGATTGTCCAATTATTACCTTTTTTAGGAGAGATCGGGCACCGGCAATGCCACCCGGCCATGTATGAAATTCAACGGTTGGACAATTGCCTCTGTGTTGCAACAATTACATTGTACTTAAAGAAAGTGATTTCTATTAGAAATAGGATTATCGTGTAAATGGTATCTTTCCCTATTCTTACCCATGATAATGTGTTTTCCATATGATGTGACTTTTTATTAATTCCCTTTTTAATGAACTGTAACGTTTTGCTATTTTACACTTTTATGATTGTTTATTATTTACAATCGAATAAAGTTATATTGATTTGAAGAAATAAAAATAAAACATTAAAAAAATTGTGGTATAGTTAATCTCTCCAAAAATGTATTGACTGGGAGAGGCAAACACAGTAACATTTGATTAAACATTTATAAATCAGATTTCCTTTCCTATCACTATTGTGGACCTATTCCTTCATTTCCTTACCTTCTTCCAAATTTCCTAAACTTCATTGGAACTACTAAATTGCAACAATTGAGCTTTGCTTCTCATCTCATTCACGATCTCTCATCCTTTGACGGGTCTCCTCAATTTGCATTGTTTTTCAATGCATTCTTGATGATGCATGCATAGTTACTAGTTACTTACTACACATCACTGGGAAATCGCTTGGGTTTGGAAGTTGGGACTGTACGAGATACAAAAAATAAAGGCACAGGGAAGTGAGAGAAAGTGCTAGCTCACTAATAACAATAACTACCACAATCTCAGTGAAAGGACAGGGGAGTCTCTGCATGACTTCTTCAATAAAAAGTCAAAGCAAGCGGCAACTACATGAGTAGGATAAGGTAGCTCAGCCTAGCATCTGTCTACTCTAGGAAGATCAGTACATAATATTTGTAACACAAACTTAAATAACCTGAGTGTGAGCAGGTCTAACAGGTCCTGGTCCGATCCAGTATGTCCGCCCACCGATGCGTCAGCTGTTGCCTGTTGCACCGGATCCCAGAACAGCGGCAAACTGCCCGGTGAACACTCTCCCAACGTTGCTTCCACTCCCGGAGGATGTAGCTGCTACCAAGCCTGTCACCTGCTGCCAGGTTGGAGGGGAGGTGGTGTTGAACATAAAAAACTAGTGCTGCCACATCCACCTCTGTGAATAGTGCACAGATTTGCAGCCCTTTGAGCACAGCCTACCGCAAGGTAGGAGGCTGCGGCTGGTAGTTCCAGGGGGCCTGGCACTGACGCTCCCTGGTCTGCCATGACGCTGGTAGGGGGCTGGGCAAGAGAAGAAAGAAGAAGGAAAAACAAGGAAGGAAGGATAAAGAAAGTAAAGCAAAAAATAAAGTACAAAAGACATGCCAAAAAACTAACAAATTTGAAAAAAAGTAAAATACAAAAACACAAAGACACAGGGTAAGGTTATAATAAAAATTGAGGGGTAGATATGTTTTAGAGGAGTAGGATTAACAGGATTAAGGAGAGATTGAAAAAGAGACCCAGCATCATAAAACAGAGCAAAACCAAAATGGCCGCACCCATGCGAACCACATGGTGCCTTTAAGTATGTAGAAAGACGTAATGCGTACAGGCGCAGCAGCAAGCAACTCCGCCCGCTCAGGGACCTCCACATAGCTCGTGGAGTTTTCTTACCACTTCCCGGAGTTCCGCAGAACTCTGCAAACTCTGCCCAGGCCTAGTTGTGACCCAAGACAGCTCAGGGCAGAAGTGCTAGTATGCTATTGCAATTCACCCAATTAAAGTTGAATGATCGAAAATAAACCGTGAGAAACAGAGGAAGGACGTCAGTAATAGTTGTGGCCCAAGGCAAAAGGGCTATTATGCTACTCCATTCCACCCAATGGAAGTTGCATTTTCCAAAATGAACAGCGAGATACAGAAAGACAATCACTGGGATGCTGTGTTGGAAGTTCTTAGCAAGTAGTTATTCTCCATGAGATACTTCATTGTCTTCCATGGGGCTCATAACACTCTGATTGTTTAATCTTCTCTGCTGAGAGGTACAGACAGTGTCATTTTAAAAACACCGGTGCCTTGATGAGAAGTTCTGACACTGTCCAAATACATGTATAACATACCTGTTGATGAGTGGGAGAGCTGTCCCATTCAAATGCAATCCCACTAATAGTATAGCAGTCCTGCTGACACTTTCAGGAACTGTCTGATGAAAACATAGGATTCTGCTTGGAAGAGATCAAATTGTCCCACTGAAGGTATAGCTGTGCTGCTTTGAAGCACAGGTACTGATTAAAAGTGTTACTGGCACTGCTCAGCAGTGTCAATTTCGAAACGGGTACTTTATTAATCTGTTTGAGTTTAAATACCACAACGCATATCACTGAAAATAAAGTGACAGAAGATTGTTATGAAATATCATAATGTCTGCTAGTGTTATACTGTTCACGCCCTTTCAAGCTTTAAAATGTACACAGTGAGCAAGCCAGTGGGCTGACAGGCATTGTGATGTCATCGGCTGCATGATGTCACTGCTCAGAACCCTGGGCGTAGCAACCAAGAACACATGAGAACCTTCAGTGTGTAGAGAGATCCTCAAAGAACAGATGAAGGCACCAGCAACATTTTCCAGACAGAGATATCAAGATGGAGACGTCCAATGAACTTCCAACAGCAGACCTTGCAAAGGGACTCGGAGCCATCCAGGATCCTCCTGCTCACAAGATAGCAGGTAAGAGAGCACCTGTTTAAAAAATGAAAGATGTAGGCTGTGAAGAAACACTACTCAATATCACAAAAGCTCATAATAGAATTGTGGCCCAATTTTGCTCAAAATGAGTAAGACAGAACATTATGACTGGAAATCTTAAATTCGTAGAGGGCGAGAAAGGAGTACACAGTTAGTTTGAGCCTGACTCTGATACACAGTCTGAGAAATAAGCAGTGTGTAATTGAATTAGAGTGATAGATGAAAGTGTCTGAGCCGCGTTCAGAGCTATTTAAAACAAAGGAAAATGTTAAATAAATGAAAAATGCAGATGTAATATGTTTGTACAGTGGCATAGCAATGGTTCATTGGCCCTCAAATCACACATGGAAAATGTAAGCCGGTGCCACTACACCTGATGCACTATTTATAGCTAAGTATGAGGTGTTCCAGCATATAGGGGTGAGGGGTGGCTTGAATCCTTTCCCTCATTAAAGTAAGGATGCACAAACACCAACTCCATAAAAAAAAATATAATTAAATATTGTACTAATTGTAATTATTCTACTATGAGGTCCTCATTATGAGCTCTGCACAGTGATAATTCTGCACATTTTCTGTTAAAATACAATACCGCACACTTACACGTTTCACCAGTTGCATAATTGCATCCAGAAATATCACATTTTCCACATGCTAAAAGCAAGTGCTATTGTGAGTGTAAAGAACATGGAGTTATCAACAACCATGTGGTAAGCATCATAGTTTAGGAACCCACATTTTATTTCCCACACAAGCCTTCGAAAATGTGAAGGGTGACAAATGGGGTGGTGGTACCTGCTGTCGATGGTAAAACCCTGCCTGGTTTACTTCCCCATTTTACCAGCCAACTCGTAATGTAACCATAGAGTTGAACCTCGCTGTAAAGCAATATAGGATATCCTTTAGATTTCCCCAGTGCACTGGAATATTACATCTAGTTACGTGGATTAAATATTGACATTGACATGTTAACAGGCCCATCTTTGTGGTCAAAGCTGCCCAAGTGCAATTGATGCAACATGAAAATATTGTTGCAAATTTAAAGAGACTCCATATTTGAAGTCTAGCCAAGGTCGGATGGGGTGTTGTGTTTGATGTGTTTGATCCACTTTTAAGAATATAATATATTTGACATAAATGTGCAAATTGTGTGTCAATAGCTCTAGAAGATGTAAACACAATGCTTCACGTTTTCTGCACCTCTGATGGAGCGTTGCACCTATTTTGTTAGTGTGGGTGACTTGCACTAATGGCTGCCATGCTTTGCTCATTTGAGTGAGGGATGCTTGTAATGCTGATGCTCCTTTGATACTCATTCTATGAGGGAGGGAACTTGCACTGCTGATGCTCATGCCGCTCCTGGTCTGTGATGGAGGAAAGCCCTATTGGCTGATGACCATCTTCTAACTGTTCTGTTTTGGGTAGAAGCTTGCTCTATGGATGTCATGCAGTGCCTTTTCTAAAGGGAAGACACACATTAATATTAATGTCCATGAGGTGCTGTTTTTCGTGCATAAGGTACATTGTACCGATTATATCTATTCTCTCCCTCTTCTGTGAGGGAGAGGGCTGCTGCACTTACCATGCCTGTTCTGTGAGGGTACTTCTGATTACATTGTTATACTGCAAGGGTCCCTAATGTCCAATTAAGCAATCGTCCAGTTGCTTCTGTCGTTATCCTTTTCAGACATGTCCTTTCCTTTTTGTTTGTATTACAACACAGGGTGTGTAATGGTTCCTACCACCATCTTTGACTGTGTGCCACATACCATGCAGAACTCAGAAATAACAACTCCTGTACTTTCACAATACTTTGGTTTTGTGCCTTTAGTTTAGCAGCATGGTTGTTATTGTTTCCCTTTCCTTCCATATGCTGTTGGGTTTATTTCTTGCAGTTCGTGGGAGAGAGAAGGTAAAATACAATATATTATGAGCTTACAATATTATTGGGTGACTGATAGATAGCAGCACTGAAACAGTTTAGGACCGTGCAGCATTTTCTGAAAAATACCATATTTTAATTTTTTGCTTCTTTTTTAGTATTTTCAAAATTCAATAAATTGCATCTGTTATTCTATGTTCTGATAGTGCAGAATTAAATGAATAACTGTAATGCTGAGAAATTCTGGTATTGTTCCATATAGCAGTATAGCACATTGCCAAGGGCTATAAGAGTTGCCAACTGCCCTCCTTCTGAGCTAGCCTATAAGGCCAGGAGGCCCTTCAGTAGTTGTTAAGGCAGAAGGCTATAATGCAATTGCAACTTTCCACCAAACGGAAGTTGAATTTTAAAAAGGAAACAGTGAGAAACAGAAAGACAAGCAATGGGATGGTGTGGTGGAAGTTATTAGCCAGCAGTTATTCTCCATGAGACACCTCGCTGTCTTCAATGGAGCTCTCATGGGCACACTATCAGCAGCGAGTTAGCTAAACAGCTCTCTCAGATATTGATAAAAGTCTGCATTCCCTACAGTGAACCTTCAGGCCCAGACACTGACCCACAATACTGCCTTCTAATCTTCAGAATGACCTAATCAGAGCTTTTACACCTTAAGCTGATGCGATTCAGTGTCGGAAGTAGGCTTGGGGTTCTCTTCTAGGAAAAAGTATCTTCAAGCAGAGAATAATGCTTAAGACTGTTATCCCGAGGTTGCTGGAGGCAGAGCTAATTAAAGGTAGGTTTCATCTAGTGGTATGCAAAATGTCCGTAGTTTGGTTTCGCATAATTACTTGAAATTTCAGACAAATTATGCATAGTTATGAAAATACCAATCGGTCATTTCACTTAAAATGTGCCCTCTCATCAATTTTTGATGAGAGCACACATTTTAACCAGCAGCGGTCCGTGGAGGGAGTTCCGTGGGGCGGAAAGGCGGGGCGGGGGAGGGGCAGGGTGGGGGGTACTAAACACCGGAACATGGATAATTGGAGGTAAGTAAACAATTAAATAAATAAATTAAACCCCTGTGTATAAATCTGGGGTTTAGGTTTTTCAAAGAGGCAGAACGTACATTTAAAGCAAATACTTCACAATTAATAGTCTTTGGTCTAAGTAGATTCCTATTTAATGTATATCTTATAAGGAAAAAGAAAGGATGCAAGCTATAATACTTAAAGGCTGGTTAGTTAATGTTCTTGGTTGGTTTGATATTGTGAATTTTACTCCTTTACCCTTTGCAAAATGTATTATAATAATCTTTTATATATTATCTGGCTTTTTAACTAATTTATATGTTTTTAGCACAGCTGTGATAGAATTGATTGTGATTGACCCCCACTAATATTGCCTGGAACTTTGGATTGTGTATTATGTTTTTAACTTATGTATGTTGCTTTTATGACAAAATAAGTCGAAATAAAGCTGAAATTGAATTGAATTGAAATAAATAAAACGAATTTAGTAGCGCGCCCTGCATCACAAAATGCGGTGCAGCGCGCGCTATGAAATTCGTTTTTTTTATTTAATTGTTTACTTACCTCCAATTATCCATATTCCGGTGTTTAGTACCCCCCACCCTGACCCTCCCCGCCTTTCTGTCCCACGGAACTCCCTCCACGGACCGCTGCTGATTTTAACAAAAGCACCATGAACACCAGCCTCCTATGTTCTGCTGTTAAATTATGCAAAGTGGCATAATGTTGCAATTTCAGAAATTTCATCTAACAAGCATACAGTGAAATTCCTGATATTATTTAAATTACGTGGATCGGGGCAAAAAAGAGGGGGAAACTCGAAAGTTGGAAAGGAAGGGAGAAGCCAGGTGGAAGAAGGATCAGAAAGAGGGGAGAGCTCCAATTAGGAGCAAGGGCCCTCACACGCTTGAGAGGAGTCATGCTTCATCATAGGGCAGCTCCTCGTTGGATCCCGGCAGTGGGTAGGTCCCACATTAGAGCAGCATCGACTTGATGGTTACTCGTGTCCACTAATGTTGTGCATGGCCGTGCACATCCTGGCTGAAGTGTCAGCTTAATCCCTCAGAGGTTCGCTAGAAGGACAACTTTTGTTTAATCAATGTTTTTCCCCTTTTGTTCTCTGGATTGACTCGAATCCACTCCATTGGGACTGTACCTTTTAGGATACTCCTACGACCATAACCCAAACTACCCTCTTTTTTGCCCCTTCGCATTAGGAACTGCATACCACTTTGGATCCATGTGTCTTTGGGCATGTATGCTGGACCTGCTCTTCAAAAGACCTCATTCCTCCATTATAGATTATTATTTAAATTACACCAGCATCATTATATTTTTGCTAACGCTTAAGTTCATCCCTGTGGAGACTGTGACATGGTCTATATTCTGAAGATCTCAAACCAGAGTCACCCACCTAACAGGGCCCACGTTTTAACTTGTTATGAGATTCAATCATGTTCTCTTTTACCCTTGCAATAAGGCAGTGCTTAATTTGTGCCGGTGCTTTCCGGTGCTTAGCACCGGCACTTAATTATCAGGGCCGGGTCTACATGCATTGCTGCACGTAATTGATTTTTATTTTTGATATTAATTATTTCCGAAGGATGCACCTAACGCCGAGGCGCTAATTCTCCATTGATTAGTGCCTGTAAATAGCCTAGGATTAGTACTGGGAGTGCTGCCTGATGTGCGGACGAAGCCCCTGTCTCTAAAAACATGATGGGCTTGGAAGTGTCGGCCACATGCCAGGTGCGGCCTCGTGTGTGACGGACTCTCCCCAGCCCCGAAAGCCTTTTTGAATAACTTATCTGCCAAGTGACTTACTCTGCTCCAATTCTTCCGAATTCCGACTTTAATTACAGAGGCACCTCTTGTCTGGCACGTGACTGACTTTTCCCACATAAGCACTCGCTTGCCATGGGACTGACTATCCAAAGGCACCACTTTTCTCAAGAGACAGTCAGGGCCAGACTGGGAACCAAAACCGGCCCTGGCAAAGTGCGGTGGGGCTAATAGAGTAAGTGGGTGGAGCCAGAGAAAAGTGGGTGTGGTCTCGACGCACATTTGAGCACCTGCACTTCATATTTTACAAATTAAGCACTGCAATAAGGGCATTGGTACTTTAGCTGAGGTGAGTGTCTTCTGGTGTGAGTGTCTGGAATTTTCATTCTACAAGAGGAAGCACTGACCTATTTATGTAACCACTGAGCCGCTACAATGGCAGGAAAGGGAAGATATAATCTCCCACAATTCTCATTGCAAGGACCCCCTTTTTTCTAGCACTGAAATGGTATTTTCCATAATCCCATTATGCACACTAACATGAGCACACCAGCAACTTTTCCAAAAGTCATCAATTACCTCAATAGCTGGTTCATTGCATGCTCCAACATCCGGTCTCCTCTCCTTGCGGGTGCCGCCGAGCTCTTTGCCAGGGCCGGTTTTCGGCCGATTTTGTTACAGGGCCGATTTTGCAGCCTTGCCCAAAACTGGCCCCCACCCGTGCGGCGCACCGGGAGATTGCCCGGTGCCTACTCCGGCCAGTCCGGCCCTGGAGACAGTTCCACATGCCACTGACACTGCCCCAGCTTTACTGGCATTTAAGTCACTGCCTAGCACCGACCGACTGTACCCCAGCCGCATCTGTCTTTCAAATGCACCCGTCTGCGTGTGAGGGATTAATCTATCTCGTCAGCCGTTTAGAGGCATTACATTAACAACTGGCTGACGTTTCCCCAGTCCTCTGAGCCGTTCAGAGGAACTCGTACTACTAGCGACTGACAGTGCCACTTTCAAACTGTCTTATAGCTAAACTAACCTGATACGTAACTACCTCTCCAAACCCCGATAGATTTCTTAAAGGAACTCCTCATTGTCGGATGTCAATCACCTTTAGACAGCAGCAAAATAAAGTTTGTGTGTTATTGTCTTTTATAGTGCTTTATGTAGTTCGCGGCGCGCTACCTCGTGGCCCTGCAAACTGGGCAGCGACAAAGTGACCACCAAATTCTGAGGTGACAGGAACCTGTTTCGTCAAAACATCTTGGAATGTGCTGCACGCCTTTCAGGTATTATTCTATTGAAAAAACAAGCTGCCCCCCTCGGAGTGCGATGATGTGCAGAGGCTGCATCACTCTGTGCTTAGAAGAGGTTGTGAGGGTGGGCAGCGCTAGGGAAGATGCTAGTGACCTAGACGTAAACCTGGGTTTCCATTCCTTGTATCCACACAGCAACAGCTTGTGTAACTTCAGTAGTTGCCACTGTGTGTGTTACAGCAGTGCCAGTCTGACTGACAGTGCCCACGGTGTGCCTGGCAGCGATTGTTTTATTTCCCTGATTCACCAGTGGGCAAAGCTAAAGATATGGTGCAGTAAGTCGGTGATTCTGACAGGGGGTTGTGATGCACTTATACTGGGCATGAAGTGCTAAAGGGTTTATGTAATTAGTGGCCTACCCTGGCTGAGCCAAGAAGAGAATGGAGATTCATGAATAAATCTCAATCTTTTTGATGGCGTTCAACTTCAGTCACAGTGCTGCCGGCCCGGTGGGCGGGACATTGATTTTGGGCTCGATTTTGGTTCTGCAGGGGTTGGGGCTGTGCGGCAGCAGGCAGCATTGTTGAGTAAAGATGATGTACTCAAGATGGGTAAACTTAGGAATAAGTTTATTTCCAATGAAGAAATAAAGGAAGCACCAGCGGTTACACGTCTTCAAGCTCCGGCTGGTTTTCCTCAACTGCCAACTCTTGATTCTTGGACCCGATCAGGTGTTCTAATCTAGAACATCCTGATCGTGCCAAGAATCAAGAGTTCAAAGCACAACACCACATGAACTCGTGCTTGCAAGCACGAGACAAAACACTACAATGAACATAACACATCTTCCTCCCTTAAATAAAACAAAAAAAAATATTTCCATAAAAATAAATAAATTAAAAAAAAAACTTAAAAAACAATTTTGTTTTTGATAAAGGAAACAAAGTCAGACATCCAACCAGGTTTCCTTGTTTGACGTTTTCTTGAATCAACATTAAGATCCAACTCTTTTGGAACATTGACACTACTGCTGGAACAATCAACAAAATCATCCTCATCACATACATTAAAAGACTCAGGTTCTTCTTCAAGATCTAAATAAACACTCTTATCACCTTTTAAAACAGCAATTCTGCTAAGGTTCCAAACCTTATCATTAGTAAGCTTAACAGAATTTTTAAGAACTTCTTTTATTTCAAAAGGACCCATAAATTGACTTTCACCTTTCTTGACTTTCCACGGCTTTTTAACCTTAACCAACATTCCTACACTGACAATCGGGTCATGCGGAGAACCCTTCTTCCTGTCAAATTGTTCTTTACTGACAGCACGATTCATGATGAGATTTTCCTTCACTGACTCTAAATTTACATCTGATTTGGTAGAAGGAGCCAACCAAGCAGGGTTACTTTTAGTTCTAGGAAGTCTTCCTCTCATAATCTCAAATGGTGAATAACCAGTCATTGCATTTGTAGTCGTTCTATACATCCATACTGTTTTAAAAATCTGTAGCTCCCACTTGTCATTATTAACCCCCGTGGCTTGAATAGCACTCTTGAGAACTCTGTTGAATCTCTCTATCACACCATTACCACTGGGATTGTATAAAGAAGTGGTACAATGAATTATACCCACTCTTTTGAAATACTCTTTTGCCTTGTTAGAAAGAAACTGGACACCATTATCAGTAATTAAGCGTACCGGTAACCCTTCCTCTGTGAAAGTTTCATCCAAAAAAGAAAGTACTGCATCAGTGTCTACCTTACCCACAATTTTAATTGCTGGCCATTTAGAAAAAATATCAATGGTGGCAAGAACATACTTTTGATTGGGACCTACAGGACCCAATATATCCATGGCGATGGTATGCCATGGAAAATCAGGAAAGGAATGCTCACTAAGATTAGGTTTGAGGGTAATCAATGTTTTATCAGCATTGGCACACATGATGCAATCCCTGACACAACGTTCTATGAACACATCCATTCCGGGCCACCAAAATTTTTTTTTTACTCTTTGCTTTGTTCTCACAATACCACAATGGCCCTCATGACCATGTGACACAATATTTTGTCGCAACCTAACTGGAGGAATGGCACGATCATTTCTTTTAAGAATACCATCAACTACCAAAAGTTCATCCTTGATTTCCCAAAAACCCCTTAACTCGGTACTGATGTTCTTTTTATTAGGCCACCCTTCTAAAATGTGCTTCTCCACATCTTTTAAAACTAGATCGTTATTAAACTCCTTAACCCAAACATCACGATCAATAGGTGCAGACTCTTCATCATGAAGTAGAGCAACATGGAAATCATCCCACTCATTGTGGGTACATTCCTTAAGTGGTAAAGGCATCCTAGATAAAAAATCGGCAGTAACATTTTCTTTGCCAGGCACATAAACTATCTTATATATGAAATCCTGAAGACGCATAGACATACGTGCTATGCGTGCAGAAGCTTTCAACATGCCCTCTGTGGTCAATAACCGTACCAAAGGTTTGTGGTCGCTCCTGATTAAACACTCCTTACCCCACACAAACACCCTGAAATGCTCAAGCGCCCAAACACAAGCTAAGGTTTCCCTTTCTATAGTGGAATACTTTTCTTCTGCAGGAGTAAGCGCCCTGGATGCATGGGCAATTATGCATTCTTTACCAGAATCTAATCTCTGAGCAAGAACTGCTCCCAAACCTCTTGCACTAGCATCAGTGGTGATAATGCAAAATAATGACGGATCAAAACTAGAAAGAGCAGTAGCTGAACAAATCGCCTTTTTTACATCTGCAAACTCCGCTTCGCACTCTTCAGACCACATAAACTTGTTCTTGTCCTTGATCAACTGTCTGATGTTGAACATGCGACAAGAAAAATTTGGCACGTACTTTGAGTAAAACTCGGTAAGACCCAAAAAAGACCTAACATCATCTTTGGATTTGGGATGAGGAGCAGATCGAATAGCTTCAACTAAATCATTTTTAGGTTTAATACCCTCTGCGCATAACTCATGACCCAGATAGTTCACTGACTTCACGCCAAATTTACATTTTGAATGTTTTATAGTCAGACCACGATCCGAAAGTACCTCGAGTACCTTCTCAAGTGCTGCTAAATGAATCTGAGGATTGCTTCCAAATATAAGAATGTCATCTTGGAAACAAATGGCATTATCACAATTCTTTAAAATATCTTGCATTACCCGTTGGAAAATGGCTGCTGCAGAAGCTAACCCGAAAGGCATTCTGTTGTACCTAAAACACCCAAACGGGGTAATGAAAGCAGTGTAATCCTTGCTATCCTCATGTAATTCAACTTGGTGATAAGCAGCGGAAAGATCAATTGTTGAGAAAATTTTAGCATTCCTAACAGTGGTTAGCATCTCTGAGATGCGAGGTAGAGGAAACAGGTCAATAACAATGTTGTTATTAAGATGGCGGAGGTCAATGCATAACCTAATTTTTCCATTTGCACGTTTAGCAACGACAATGGGTGAAACCCACTCTGAAGACTCAATCTTTTCAATAATGCCATCTTTCATTAAGGAGTCTAGTTCATTCTTTACTTCTTCGCGAACAGCTAAAGGAATGTTCCGTGCTTTGTGAATTTTAGGACATGAATCCTTCTTAAGCTTGATTTCATGTTTGAAACCAATTAATTTGCCAATGTCAGACTTAAAAGCATTGGGGAATTTATGAAGTAACAACTCACTGAGACCATTAACCTCATCAATAACCATGACAGGATTGGAACTGTTTGGGTTTAACATAATGTCCAATTTTCCCTGATCATACCAGCTCAAAACAGAAGGTCCTTTTTTTGACACATAAAGCTTAGCAGTGCATTCACGATTCTTAAATCTGAAAACAAGGGTTCTGTATCCTAAGATATCTATTCTCTCACCAGAATAACCTTCCGGACTTATGTCAGGAGGATTCAAAACATTACCTAATTTAGGTACAAATTGTGAATTCCAGATCATTTCATTCACAATGGAGTATGGTGAACCAGAGTCCGCATACATTTTAGTATCAACACCACCAATAATCATGTCACATATAGGTTTCTTTCTTATGAAAGAACTGTCAATGTTCAAAATAGCCAGCTCAGAACCCCTTATATTTAGAACATACGAATTTGCACCGCCGCAATCAGAATTAGGTTCTTCATCATCACTGTCATCAGTTTGACCTATACATTTAACCTTATTATTAGCATTCTTTCTGTTACATGCTTTCATGAAATGACCAATAACCCCACAATTAGAACATTTCTGTTTAATGGCCGGACAAAATTTGTAGTTGGCCAGGTGAGTTTTACTTGTGCACCTAAAACACCTTAAACTATCTTTTTGATCTTCTCTTTTCCCTGGATAGGCACTAGAAGGCTTCTTTTTTTTTATATCCTGAGACTTACTATTGGAATTAATTTTAGCCACAACATCATTCTTATTACTGTTAGGCTCGCTCTTGACTTGTTTCGCACTTCTGCAAGACATTTCAGATTTCCTCACAATGGCTAATATGCTTTCGAGATTAGAATCACCATTGACCCATAACCTTTCTTGAATAGTGGAATTACTAGCATGCATCACCACTTGGTCCCTAATGAAATCCTCTTGTAAACTTCCAAATTTACAATCTAACGACAAAGTTTTGAGCACGGAAACATAAGAGTCAACAGATTCATTAGAACTCTGTTTCCTTTGAAAAAACTTATACCTAGAAATACCTACACACACTTTAGGTGAAGAATAACGATCAAAATCTGAAATAGCCTTTTCAAAAACATTCCCATCACCACTAGACTCAATACTCGGTAGTTCATTGTATGCTTTAAGTCCTTCAGGACCCAGGGAATGTAAGAAAATACCTTTTTTTTCATGAGGTTTCATTTTACCGTTGGCATCTAAAGTATCAATGTAGTTCAAAAAATACGCTTTCCATTCTACCCATGGCATACATGGTGATCCTCCGGCAGGCCAGTATGCCTGCGGGGGAGAAAGAGTATAACCTTGTGCACTCATGCTTTTTTAACACAAAAAAACGAGCCACACAAAAAAAAAAATTACCTTGAACAATGCCTGAAATAGAAATTCAATTCGAATTATAAACTGCCCAGAAATCAATTACACATATATCATCACACAATAGAAATTTGCAGAATGCACCTGAAAGGGAAAAAAAAAAAAAAAAATTAGAAAAGCATAAAAATAATCATGAAAAAAAAATTATATCCACTAGATGGCACAGCATCATGTTGAAATAACGAGAAAGTCTTTCCTGAAGAGGGAAAAAAAAAAATGTAAAAAAAAACACGGAATCCAAACACAATTTGATGCGTAGATGTCACTGAATTACTATCCGAAGATACAAATGAAGGACAAGTTTTTTTTTCCAGATAACGAAGCAGTCTTGAAAACGCGCTGAAGATTTTGCTAAGAAATTAGTACATTAAACCTTCCGGATGACAAAAGAAAAGAAAGGAAAAAAAACGAGAACAGAAAAAAAATTGTACCTTTGACAAATAGATGCCTCGTTCTTGACTTGAAACACGGAAATGTGATGACCACAGATGAAATCAGACGTGAATGGGCGTGTTGCGTCGTGTTGCGTCGTTGAACGTAAACGTGGGACGTCACACGCGCGTCATATGCCAGCAGGAGAAGACGGAACGGAACACTCCCCTCGAAGAATCCACTACGGAATGAGAACGAGATGCCGCGTTGGAATAGGTGAGTGAAGACGTTGAGTAAAATTTCAAAAGAACACTTTGACTCCGATGCTTGCAACGGCAAGAACTCCGTTACTTGACAGCTCCTCCGTTTGTCAGCACACCCGTAGCAAATGAAATGACGAATTAAGATGCACTCAGCCGGTTCCTCGCAACAGTTCAAAGGACCTTTTAATTCAAACCAATCGAAATCCTTCTGTGATGCATGAAACGAAATGTTGCCACTCGAAGTAAATCCGGCGAAGAAAAAAAATCAATAAAAATGTGACGAATTAATAACCTTAGAGCAGAACTTCGTAGAACCACAGATTTTAATCCACAAATATCCGGGTTAGATTCATGCAGGTTTTTCAATTCCACGTAGGTTCTTAGAAATAGTGCTTCCTTTAAAAAAAAATCGTCGCCAAGTTTGTTGAGTAAAGATGATGTACTCAAGATGGGTAAACTTAGGAATAAGTTTATTTCCAATGAAGAAATAAAGGAAGCACCAGCGGTTACACGTCTTCAAGCTCCGGCTGGTTTTCCTCAACTGCCAACTCTTGATTCTTGGACCCGATCAGGTGTTCTAATCTAGAACATCCTGATCGTGCCAAGAATCAAGAGTTCAAAGCACAACACCACATGAACTCGTGCTTGCAAGCACGAGACAAAACACTACAATGAACATAACAAGCATGCGCATATTTTTTCAGATTGCGCATTTCCGCGCAGCCACGCCCCAGCATACCCGCACTGCCGCACCTCACCACCGAGTCCTCAACGGCCGTTCAAGGTCGGAGTGCCTGTGCCAGCCAGCGCGACCTCACCTGACCGTCCAATGACGACGTGAGGACTAGCAGCAGTAGCGCCAATACTGACAACAACAGCACCAGGTGTGGCAGGCAGGCTGGCAGGCCAGGCATAACAGTCACTGAGGCGAGGCCTAATCAGTTAATAGCCTAAGCAAGGCAGTACAGTCCATGTGTGTCTCGGCGGCCCGGCCCACCACAAAGAACCAGAACCGGTAGGTCACTCTTAAGAAAGTTAAGCAAGCAGAGCTGCAGTACAGATGAAGTTTAGTTAAGTAACTAGTAGTAGCGTAGCCGCCCTGCCATGATGCTAATAATATGCCTTAGGTGGGTGGCGGAGGCTGTTGTGAAGTTGTTGTTGTGTACCTCACCTCTTCATTGTGTGCCTGCAATTCAGTGCGTACCTGGCCCATACATTCTGCATAGGTGAAGTGGATTGTGCTCCTTTAAACAGTATTGTGGCCCTCTAGTGTGCATTGCACACCTCCTGTGTACATTTCGTGCCTGCTCAGGGTGTGTGAAGTATGTATTTTTTGTGACAATTGTAAAGGTTAAGGAAAACTTCACAAATTTGTGTAGTTTACAATCTTTCATTTTGGAAGGTCCGCCTGAAAATCATGGCTTTTGTGACCGTTTATGTTACATATATTCTTTTTAAGGCCAAAGTATTGATTCTGCAGAAAATCTGTATTACAAAATATGAAGTAGTGCTCGCCTCTGCAAAACTCCTGTCCCCAAAAAAGCTCACCAAAATGCAAACTTGCAGAGAAGTATTCTGCATATATTTTACTGCGTGAAGCTATGACGCAAATAGTAACTTAAGACATGACACACCATGTGTTGTATTGTGCATAGCTGCATTGCTTCATTTGTGGGAAAATATGTGTTAAGCACCAATGATTTTCTTAGGAGCCAGTCGCCGGTACTTGCGAAAGCCAGACATGCCTAAAACCAGGGCTAGCTAGTCTTGACTCCACCTCACGCTTCCTTCTCCACCACCTCAAACTTCCGTTTTTTTTCTCTCACACCAACAGGTTCTTTTTCATCCTGCTTTCTTCTTATGTTTGTGTTTTCCTAGGTTTTTCTCACTCCTTATTTCTTCCTTTTGTACCTTATTTTCTCTTTTACTCTGGGTCAGAGTATCTGATTGTAAAAAATAAGTCCAGGTCCCCAAAAATGAGTTTCAGTGCCAACCACTGGCACAAATTAAGCATGTGTGGCCCATGCCAAACCAACGCTGCTTTTTTTTGGGGAGCGTGGTGGTGGCGTGAGTCGACGGTCGTCAGCAGGTCACGTCACCCTGTGGTAGACTAGTAGTAGCTTCCGCCCGACGGCTCCGCTACACAAGATTTATTCGAATGATAATGATAAGAGATGCACTGCCTGGCGAGTGGCCGCCTAGTACTAGCCGCAACCGGCGGTACTCAGGTTTTTTACTGAAAATGTTGCTGGAAGTGGAACCCCAGCTTGCAATGCGCCAAGAGTGATGCTACTGATGATCAGAAATGATAGCTCGCCTCGGTCTATACAAGCTGCGAAGATTACCTGCATCAAACATACGATGGATGTGGACATGTAATAGATGTATCTGGTTGCTGTAGATGGCCATGTAATAGTTGAAGTATATAATTTCTGGTGCTTTATTTAGGAGTAGACCCAAAACCGGCTTCTGATGTCCACTCCTGAGCTCAAACACACAGTGAGTTTAGCCATGCTCTTTTCAGTAACCAAGATATAGCTTGATAAATTGTATTTAAAAACTGGCAGACAAGTGCAAACCCTCAGTAGACTACTGTACTGTGTTGGAGAGGCCTAATTGTTGGCGTCCATAGTTCAAGCAGATAAAAACATGCTGGCTGCAGGCCAGGGTAGTTTACTAGAGACACTGGCAGCCTTCCCCCATAGAAGTAATAAAAGGCTGGGTTGAGTTTGTGACAAGGTAACAAGGTACAGACTGACAATAGTCAGAGAAAGCGTGACAAAAATTTAGCAGGCTACAGTAGATAGTGAGGTAATAAGATACAGACTGTCTGTGATTGGTCTCTCTGTAATGGAGCTAGGTAGGTACCAAGACAGTGACTGGAGTCTCATCATTGGTACAAGATCTGAGGGGACTGCAAGACTGAGACTCCCATGTTATCTATAGCACTACGGCAGTAGCGGAGCGGACGCTATAGACAGCGCATGGCACTCATGGATTGCTGTTGATTCCACTTGGGGTAACCTCCTATCAAAACCTTACTATGAGGAAGGCTCCCTTGCTGAAATTCAGATCTGGCATTACATCTGACTTTTGGCAGTGCCAGTCGAAGATGTGGGTGGAGCTAATAGAGTAAGTGGGTGGAGCCAGAGAAAAGTGGGTGTGGTCTCGACGCACATTTGAGCACCTGCACTTCATATTTTACAAATTAAGCACTGCAATAAGGGCATTGGTACTTTAGCTGAGGTGAGTGTCTTCTGGTGTGAGTGTCTGGAATTTTCATTCTACAAGAGGAAGCACTGACCTATTTATGTAACCACTGAGCCGCTACAATCGCAGGAAAGGGAAGATATAATCTCCCACAATTCTCATTGCAAGGACCCCCTTTTTTCTAGCACTGAAATGGTATTTTCCATAATCCCATTATGCACACTAACATGAGCACACCAGCAACTTTTCCAAAAGTCATCAATTACCTCAATAGCTGGTTCATTGCATGCTCCAACATCCGGTCTCCTCTCCAGCGTATTCGAACAACATTACCCCGAACTCAGGCCAGCTGGTACACAGAAGAACTCTGGCTAACAGAATGCTACTGCAAGCAACTGGAGTAAAAATGGAGAATAAGTGAAGATACCACCTATAAACACATCTTCAAACCCGCCCTAAGACACTATCATCAGTACCTACCGAACACAAGCACCTCAGCTCTTGCAGACCACATTGACACCAGAACAAAAACAGCAAGGAAATCTTCACCATCATCAAATATTTCACCATACCTCCTCCTGCCTCGAGCAACATCACCCCTCCTCAACATCTTTGCAACAAGCTCTCAGTATTCTTCTGCAACAAAATTACCTCCATATGTGGTAACTTCAACCCTTAACTGGACTCTGTCACTGTGGCAACTCAACTTTTCATCATGGCTGAAGAAGAAACCTGACCTTGCGGTCCTCCATCACCACCGTCGAAACTGCCACTACCATGAAGACCATCCACTCAGGCCACCTCTTATCCCTGCCCCCACCACGCCTTCACCACAGGACTCCAACTGCTCAGCGAAGCACGAACACCCATCCTCAACACCTTTATTGACTCAGCCATATTCCCAGACACCTGAAAATATACCACCATCACACCCTAACTCAAGAAACTATCTGCGGACACAGCTTAACTCCCCAGCTACAGACCAGTCTTCCTCCTACCATACCTGCCCAAGGTCCTATAGAAACTAATCAACTGATACCTTACTGATCATCTCAGCAACCACCAGCTCCTATATTCCATGCAGTCCAGATTCAAGCCCAACCACAGTACAGAAACAGCACATATTGCACCTCAGGTGACATCCGCTTGATCCTTGACAAAGGAAACACTGCAGTCCTCAGTCTCCTGGACCTCTGTGCAGCCTTTCACACAGTCTCAATCCCCATTCTCATAAGGAACCTACATGAGCTTGGCATTCAAGGATCCGCTCTCCACTTCGCTGGGTCCCTCATTCTTAACAGATACAGCACAAGCTGTCAGCCTGACCTTGAACTCCTCAGAAGCCTGCGCACTCATCTGAGGAGTGCCTAAAGGTTAATCTTTCCGTCCCACCCTCTTTCACGTATACATGAACTCTCTGTCTATCATCATCTGTACACATGACATCAACATCCTCTCCTACGCCACAGACATGCAACTCATAATTTCCCTCTCAGGCAAGACCCCCAACACGAGAAACAAGTTCACGGATTTACTATACCTGTAGCAATTTATTTAGCATAGGAAAGGGACAGAATCATAAATCCTTGCAATGTAACACATAGGGCACCATCCTATATACAATACGGGATGTCCCAAACTCAACAGGTACTGGAGGGAGATGATACTAACATTTTGGAGGTTGTTCTGGACCTTGAGATCCCAGAAGCTCCCCAATTGATAATTCTTGGGATCCCAAACGATGTGGGTAGCCCTCATAGATCCTTGGGGTTCGGCATGCTGGGGTTTGTGGTGGCCAAAATAGATGTGGTTAGATTGTGCAGGCAGGCACTATCCCCAACTATAACAAGGTGGAAAGAGGGGATAAACATGTGCATGGAAGAAGAAAGAGTGGTGTGACTTCAGAGGTCTGATATGGTGGGGATCCATGAAGAGCCTACTATGGTCTTGATATATTATGAGAGGACCCAGAAGACAGAGTGATCTTGTCTGAAGTTACACCTCCACACCCCTAAGGTATGACACGGAAGGGGAGACCCACTGAGATCAGGGGCGAATGAGTAACCTGAACAATGGGGAGGAAGGTCTTTGTTGGCGGGAGGGGGAGTTGCTACTGTAGAAAAATGAGTTATTATCCAGCTATATTGTATGCAGGGTTCTGTGCCTTTAAAACCAATAAAAAAGAAAAAATTAGAAACAAGTTCACCACCAGCATGACCAAAGTTGCTAAGTGGATGAAAGCCAACTGTCTCAAGCTCAACACCGACAATACTAATAGGGTACTCGTTGGCAAGAACACCTCGCCATCAGACTCCAACTGGTGGCAGGCTGAACTTGGACCCAAATCCACACTCAGCACTCATGCTAGGAACCAAGGAATTATCATCGACAGCAAACAGGAATTAACTGCGCACGTCAGTACTGTCATTGCATCCTGCTTCCACACTCTGAAGATGCTATGGAAGACCTTCAAATGACTCTCAAGCAACACCAGAGAAACTATCACTCACACCCTAGTCACCAGCATTTTGGACTACGGGAATGATCTCTATACCAGTAATCACCAAGCAGCTCACTAGAAGACTACAAACAATCCAATAACTCCTTAGGGAGGTCCACTGGCTCCTGATGCACAAAGAAGCTTACACACATTCAAGGCACTAGACAACTTAAGGCCCACCTACCTCAACTTTCACATCTCCTTCCATCAACCACCCAGATACCGCTGCTCCACAGGGCTGCCACTGGCACACATCTCACACATACGCAGAAACCGACCAGGAGAACTGATTTTCTCTTACATTGCTCCTAAAGCGTGGAACAACCTCCCACTCCATATCAGAGCTTCCTCTTCTCTTCTTTAAGACCTGTCTATTCAGTTAATCAACCTTCCATAGGCAGGGCTAGAAAAACACACCTGCTCTGTGCCAAGATACTCTCATGGGTGATAGTGCTCTGTACAAATAAGCATAACATAACATACCATACCATAACATAACATAGCAAAACATAATATAACTTAACGCAACAGCTCACAAGCTGGAGGATTCCAGATATGTTGTAGCAGACTAAGGAACTAGGCCCTACGCACTGGTGGGCATTGACATATAGAAATATCAGTGATACCAAGCACTACATAGAATACCATATTTTACCAAACATTTACTGTTTCACTCCTTAAATATCTGGTCCAACTGTGGGGCTCACCTCCTCATGCCCTGTCCTTGAAAACAAGAACCTGTTGCAGGATGGGTGAATTCAGAGACCTTAGTTAAACTTTCAATTCAGATAACCAATACTATACTATTTTGGATATCCCTATAAAAATTATGCTTTTATCTGGTACCTGGCTTTCCACCAAAGCCAAACCTTGAAATCACTGAAGGTCTGAGTGCCCACAAGAAAAGAAATGCAGCGGTGTAGTGTCCATTGTTGGATAATCTCATTCTATCTCCACTTCAACTCATTCTAGGATTCCTGGTGTGGAATTCATGTAAGATATATCCTCATCCTTGTTTCACTCTCATAGCTCATGTTAGCATATAG
Organism: Triturus cristatus; assembly: GCF_964204655.1. NCBI lineage: Eukaryota > Metazoa > Chordata > Amphibia > Caudata > Salamandridae > Triturus > Triturus cristatus. The sequence goes on from NC_140589.1 coordinate 1,292,968,068, forward strand.
CTTCACCCTAGTTTCACTGTTATTATTCATCTTACTTGTATCACTTATAGCCTTGCCACTAAAGTTCACTCTGAAATCTGAGATTTTGCCGCAGCAGTGGTCACTTCTTCTTCCCAATCTCGTATTGTTGGGAACTTTAACATTTAGCTGGATGTTTGCTCGCTGATAAGACAGGACATATCTTTCCTGAGCCTATGACAGGTTTGAGCTTGAAGGAATGGAGATCTGGCTCTACTCTTCGCAAAGTCGCAATTTGAACCTCCTTTAGGCTGAGGACTATTTCATCAACAACATGTGTTTGAACCCTCCTAAAGGTATTGCTTCACTTTAGTACACCGTAACTGGGCTAGCATTTCTGTTATTGCTCTTAATAATGTTGTTCTTAATTTCCCAGTATTTGTTCAGAGTCATTTAATAGATGATCTCTCTACCAACATCTGACACATCCTGACAAATTTAGAAAACTACTTGGCTCATTTGCAAGCTTCTCACAGGTTCACTCCTTTGAAAACTGCTTGTTAGCTCAACAGCTCTCTTGAAATGGCCAAAATAGAAATTTGACAGTGCTTGTTGTCTGTGAAAAACACTTCTGCAGATGGTATTACTCAGAGTGAGCCTTCTTCATCCAAAACATTCATTAGATATGTTTTAGAATGATTCATGAACTGTTCAGCCCAGTAGCTTTCCTAATTTCTGTTTCACCACCACAGGTTTGCTTCACTATCAATATCTTCATCCACAATAAAATCAGTACCATCTGACATACCATCGGAGATCTTAAAATCAGTCAATGTCCCCTGTTATTGATCTCTCCTTCATTAACGACTCTTTCTTTCTTTCCAATTCTCACAGTGGACTTCCTTGTAGTAGCTATTTCCAAACTGGCTCCAATTTTGATCATTCGGCCTTGTCCAGTCATCATTCCAATAAAATGCAATTCTACCTCTCCTTCATTCCTCTAATCTTTCCATTTTGCAAGTTTACTTTGCTGACCAATTTAGGGTTAATGGAGTGATTACACATCTAAAGAAACTGTGCACAGATCCTTTACACAAATGTATCTTCTCCTAGCAGTCTCAAAACTCTTGAAGGCTCATGTGGCCAAACATCTGCACACCCATACTTAAATCAGCTTCTATTTTTGTTGCAGTCTCTGTTGGTTTATTTCTAGGCCCTAGTACAGTCTGTTCTCCTAGACACAGTTGATGACCTGCGGATGGATACCAATGTCAATACACTGTTTGCGCTCAATCTTGCTGTGGTATTTGACACTGTAAATCACTCTGTCCTGTTGTATCAAAGGGGCATGTGGACAGATTGACATACTTTGACTTTTGTAGCTGATGTCTTCTCTTCTTAATCCTTCTTAAGCTGTCAACTTACCCCTATCACTTGTTGTATGTCAGAATTTTGTTAGCAAATATTGTGTCCTAAATAGCTTTTATAGAAATATCATACCATTGGGCATTGAGTTTGAATTATTAGCTCCTGTGGGCCACATGTTTTAAAACATGCCCCATCACCAACTATACTTCTTATTATGGCTGTGATATCTATCAGGGGTTTGTCCTTATTACCTCACCCTTCTAATCTATATGTTCTGTATAAGAAATTGGCAAATTAGTTGAGGGGGTGAGTACTCATTTCAAATAATAACCACAACCCTTGTGAAGGTGAATCCTTAAAGTTATTAAAATAACCTGTGCTCAGGCTATTAGAGGCAATGTGTAAAATATTTATGCAGTACTCATACAGTAATCAAATCAAAACTCAGCAAAATATATCAAATTAAATGACACCAAAATGACAAAAATGCAATAAAGGAAACCAGAGTTGTGTATTTTTAAAGTTAAAGTTTCAAGCATCTCCAAAAAGCATTAACTGCCAACCTCTGTCATCTGGTTGAACTTGACAGGTACCTATGCACAAGTGACGGCTGACCCCAAAGAATAAACCATGTTCAACCTCATCTGAAGTTTTACATTCAGACTCAGGGCCTGATTTAGAGTTTGATGAATGGAATACTCCATTACAAACATGACAATATCCTGTAGGCCTTATTACAAGTGCCATAGTATCTGTCATGATTGTTGCGCAGTATCCCATCCGCCAAACTCTAAATCATGCCCTTAGTCTATGGAATCGGTGTCAGAATTCCCTAGCGTGAAAAGCAGCAGGCTGTGGCCAAAGAGGGTTCCATGTCGTCAGACAGCTGCTAAACGAGTACTCAGTGAGACTGTTGACTTTTGGCAGCAAGGATCTGAGTTGGAAAAAAAATTTGAGCCCTGAGTAAGTCCTTTGTCAGCCTGATATCTTTTACTCCTTCTATTTTTGGAATTAGTCACTTTTTTGGAGCTTAGATTATTCCATTGGGCAAGACTGCTAGCTGTAGCCAAGGGGGAAGGATACTGTCTCTGTGAGGTTGTACTAAATCCAATTTGCTGCTGTGCAGAGCATCCGTCCTGGACCATACAGGCGTGAAACATGTTGACCTCTTAATAATTTCATATGTTGAAATTGTTATGGCTCATTACACACCAGTGACTATATTTTGCGCTCTTGTTCTTAACCCTGCCAAGGGATCATATATTGAAAATGTTGATGATACTCCTGAGGTAGTTGTAAGTCACCGATCCTTCACTACATTCTCTGCCCTACATTCACTGACCCTCATTTACTCATGCAGCTTAAAGGGAAGATCTTAGTCAAAGAGCCCTCTTGTGGTGCCCTTGGGGAACTGCAATACTGGCCCCATGAGAAGCTAAGCCCTAAGATGAAGCATGACACCCATTTGGGAGTGTGAGGGCTTAATCTTCCAATAAGGAAGACCCCCTCAACTGATGGCTCTTCCACCTACGCTTTTCTTTATTTTTCCTCTCTTTTTATAGGAAAGGTTACCCTCATTTTGTATTTATACATTGCTTAATGGAAGCATCGGTTCTGGATCTTTAACTTGCTCCTAGTCCCCCCTCTTTTTGATTGACAGTCCACTATTTATACCTGGTACTCACTTTGAAGTGGAAGAAGCTTCTAGAGTCCTCACCCTACAGAGCTGACTGGAATTTCATTCTACCTTGCCCTGGCCCCAGATTTGCTGATGTCACAATAGACTAGTGTAAAATCTTTTGTAAGTGTGCTGCAGTGTTCCCTTTGAGGTACAAGTATGGGAGGTGACAGCTCCACCCCATGGTGCCAGAGAAGGCCCAACCTGCCAACTTCCAAACTCTCTATTATGATGCTGTCCGGGAGGAAAACATAATGGTCAGCTGACAACTACACCAAGTCATGTGACATAGGAACAGGCGGCGGGCCCAAAATTGTTAGGACAAGAAAATGGCAAATTTCTAAATGTGGCATTTTCAGAATTGTGACAATTTAAAATCCAACTTTACTATTAAAGCAGGTATTAAATACCAATTCTCATCTCAACTTTCTTACCTGCTCCCAATTGAAAGTTATCACTTGTTAAATATAATAAGGTACCAGTGTTATCCTATGGGAGAGGTAGGCTTTGCAGTAGCGGATAAAGCACTACCAGAACATGTAAAACTTAACGTCACCCTGCATTGTAGGCTGTTTAGGGCCTGCCCAATGGTGACTAATATGTATTAAAAAGGATGGGTTAGGCCTTGCAAAAGGTCTATTTCGACAGGTCGAAATGTCAATTTAAAACTGCTCACACAGGCTGCAATGGCAGGCCTGAGCATGTTTAGAAGGCTATTTAAGTAGGTGGCACAATGACTTGTGCAGGCCGGTTAGTAGGTAATTTAATGTCCAAGCCCTCCATACATGAAGTACCACTTTACTGGGGATTTACAAATAAATTAAATGTGCCAATTGACTGTAAGCCAATTTCACCATTTTCAAAGGGAGAGAGCACAAGCGCTTCAGCACTGGTTAGCATAGGTAAAGTGAACAGCATTACAAAAGCCAACATAAATGGGTTCAGAAAACAGGATGGTTAAAGGAAAAAGTCCAACTGGGAGCAATCTGAGTCCTTGGCCCAGTGGCAATGCACTTTTGTCAGATTGGATTGGCAGTTTGGTCCTGATCCTCCAAGGCTGTTTGGAGTCAAAACGATTTGCTAGAAGGCATGCACTTTGATACCAGTCCAAGACTTCGGGACCAGCACTTAAGGGTCAAAACTAATTCTGGAAGAAGGCAGCAGCAGGGGCCAGGGTAGGTTATTTGGAAGTGGTCAGCTGGGAAATTGCAGGAAAGGATTCTAGAAGCTTGTTGTGTCTCTGTTGCTGGAACAGGGGGGCAACATTATAGGCCCTGGAATCCACCTCTTTCTCCAGGATACAAGAGGGAGATGAGGTCCAGTCTTTAGGAATCTTTTCAGGTCACAGACTGCAGGTCCAGTACTCTCCTGTTCTTCCACAGGTCCAGAAGTGTTCTAAGGTGGGTACTATGGGTGCCACATTTATGAGCGGTATCAGCCTGTGTGTGGAAGTTGTCATGACCCTGACCTCCTTGTGTTCTCACTCCTCCTGGACTTGTGTGGGGGGGGGCTTGTGAGATCGAGCACACATCTCAATAGCTTCCTCTTTATTCATGAGACTGATTGCCCTGTAGGCTTGACAATGTTTTTGGCATGGTAATTATCCCTGGAGACCATAGGCCACCGAGTCATGAAACACAAAGGTAGAAACAGTAACATCCCCCCTGACTATGGTGATACCTGGGCTGACTCAGTCACATGACTACGGGGATATTTGGCCTACCTCATCAGCACATGACTTAGGGGCTATTCGGGCTAAATGATAGGCACATGACTATGGGGATATTTGGGCTGACTCATCAGGATTTGGGAGCAGTATTCATACCGCGCTCAAACCACAAGGTAGTGCTTGGCTGACCCACTGGTTGAAGAGGCTGGATCAGCTGCAGCGATCCCACTCAAATGAGCATCTTCAGCCAAGCTTCTTCTGCATTGTTGCTCTACTTCGAATCTGCGACACTGCGGATATCTTCTCATCTGCAAATCCAGGGATATAGTAAACTCCATCCCTGTAATACCGCACAAATCTCCTTTGAAACTCTGAAGCTGCGGACATCTTCTCCCCTGAAAATCCAGCTACGCAGCAAACACCATCACTGCAACACTGCACCTAAAAGGAGAAAACATGGTTAAGCACCATCCTTAAAGTCAGTGCACTAACAGAAAGTATATCTACCAAAGTTTTTAGGATGCTGAAAATCAGGAAACAGGACAGCCTTTGAGATTGAGAGATTGTGGGCATTAGCTAACGCACATACTGAGGCCTTGGTATTAGCACCCAGTGACATTCTTATATGCCATCTTTTATTGTGCTGTAGTCTGTGAATCCAAAAGCACACTCTTATGCACCTTGTGAATCGTGTTGAACAAACAAGGAGTACCTTATTGCGTGATGTGAAAACAGGATAAATCTTCTGCCAAGAGTGTCACAACTCCAAGGGTAGCAGTTGATTATTGAAAGTCAATGCAGCAATAGATTAATTATTGTGTAAGTGACTTTCCCATGTCAAAGGTGGGAGGGAATATTTCACAACTACTCATTTGTTGAATAACCTCTCTACTTGTATTTGAAGCACAGCTCATCACGCACTACATTACAGACATATCACAACGATGCTCTCAAGGACTGAGAAGAGACAAGGTACAACTCCAAGAAGATGGTGGCTGAGTTCAAAGGCACACAAATCTCTCTGTTTGTTATTTTGTCTAGGCCTGGGCAGAGGTTTCAGAGTTCCGCAAGTGACAAAACACTCTGCCAAGCCACACAGAGTTAAGCAAGCTGCATAGTGAATTACGTTGTGCCATTCATGCAGATTTTTAGCACTGGGCGTTTGTCCTATCCTACAAAATCAACACGAACTGTACCACATGTAGTGCAAGAGGGCGCTGCTTCTTTCTGCCACTCATGTAAAAGTTCTACATGAGTGGCAGCTTCCTCAACACAAATCCAAAGTTTCTCAACGCGAGCGGTAGTGACCATCCACTAACGCCAGCATTGAGAAATCTTACTTGAAGGTAGTCTGGTGTTGGATTTTCCTTACTTGCAAACTTAACGTTGGTGAGCACAAGCAAGGAAAAAACTCTGCTCCGCTATGTGGAGCAGAGTTTTTCAAAGCTCCACATGCTCTGTGCGGAAAACTCTGCAAACTTTGCGAACAGAGCGGAGTTTACTGCCCAGGCCTACTTTTGTCCCAACACCCCTTCCCTACTGGGGTAGCAGTTGATTCACAGTTACAAGTGGCCAGACGCATTGCCTTTGGTTCTCATGAGTCTCCGGAGTGTGCCTGATAGGAGAACTGGATTGTCACCCCATGAGATCCTCATGGGGAGAGCGATGCGTGTGCCAGCAATACCTGCCTCTGCTTTGATTAATATCACTGATGATGTAATTCTCGACTACTGTAAAGGCCTGGCTGATGTGGTCCGTTCTGTGTCACAGCAGGTGCAGGCAGTAGCTGTTCCAGCCGCAAGTGATCTGTGCCACGACTTGTGCCCAGGCGATTGGGTATTGGTGCGCAAACACGTGAGGAAGAGTTGCTTGGATGTTCGGTGGTGTGGGCCATACCAAGTCATCCTGGTCACGAATACGGCAGGGAAGTGTGGGGGATTGCCGAACTGGTTGCATGCCTCCCATACCCGTAGAGTCCCATCACCCTTGGAAGATGCAGCCCCTCTCGTGAACAGAAACCGAGCTGAGGTGGCAGAGCCAACTGAGAGGGCAAGTCAAGCTGTAGGGGTGGCTGACGCAGCTGGTGGTGCACTAGACTGAGCCGAAAGGGGATGTGAGAGTAACCCTGAATCGGAAATGGAGGAAGGAGAAGTTGCAGTGGGCGGCATTGAGTCAAATTCTGCAGAAGAAGAGAGCAGTGCACAGGGTACCAGAAGGGAGAGCAGTGGTGTCACAGAAGCAGAAAGAGTTTGGCCCGCGAGCCAGAAACGGGTAAACTTGAGTTTGGCACCAAGAAGAGATCCTGCCCCAGTGTCTGAAGTGACAGAGTCCGAGCAGAGTGACGAAGACCAAGCCCCGGATGCTCTGAGAAGATCGAGGAGAGCAAGAGTGCCGTGTCAAAGGTACGCCTCGCCAGAGTGGACATACGTAATGACAGATGCCAGGTTTGCAGAATACGGGGAGGCTGAGATCGATCACACTGGTCAGCAGTTATCCGACTCTGAAAGTGGAAGTGCTGCTGAAGATTCCAGGATTGGAGATCGAGGGGATATTGACCATCAATATTCCGGATCCATTTCCAGTGGAGAGGTGTGGCTCACTGGTTAGAGGCGGCAGATCCGCAAGCAGAGAATCGGCCAGGGACCAGGGTTCAATTCCCGACGCGGCAGGGTCGTGGACCAGGGTCAAAACGGACTCGATAATTCTCGCCTCGGTACCTACTCTAACCAGGAACACACTTGGCAACTCTGGGCATTAGCTTGCCTCATCTCCACAACGGCCCCCCACATTCGCCGGGGATGCCTGGTTTCACCTTGGAGATACCCAGGAGGGACCATCTCACAGGGATAGCCAGGACGGGTTCCCCAGCGGTCTACAGCGCCACGACGCCTCAGGGCAGCAGTGTGCTTTACAAGACACATACATTTACATACATTTACATCCACCTCTTCTGAGTAACGTCCGTGGTCTGATCTTGGATACGTTGGCTTTCCCGACCTTTGCTGTTATTCCCGCTCCCCAAGAACTGAAAAATCTCAAACTTGAAATCTTACAGGGGGTCCTAGAGCTGTTGGGACTGGCAATTATTCTGGACTAATGATGAACTTTGTTGAGTATAAGCTCGAAAAGAAGATAACCTAGACCCGAGTGGAAGAAGAATACATTTAGGGACCGTTCCCGTTGGAGATATCGAAGAAGGGTTAAGGAAGCCTTTTCTGAACCGAGTAAATAAGGAACTGAAATTTTGTTAGGGAACACTAGCTATAGAGGACGCTTGCCTTGGGTTGAGACGCAAGTCTGGATGAGAAGGAGACTCTTGCCCATTGTCATTGAACTGGATTTTGAACGCAGTGGGAAGATGGAAATTCTCATCGTAGAGCCAAATTAGTGATAGGTACACTTTTGGGGGTAGTGATAGTTGCTATTTTTGCAGTAGTTATAGCGTCTTATGTAGTGGCACACAAGCAGGAGGAGGAGGTTCAGGGGACACCTATACCTACCACTTCCAGTAACAAGGGGGATACTATAGGAGACCGAAGAGCTTCAATGCTAGAAGAAAGTCGTATGTTTCATATAGATCTGTCTAGAGGCGATTTCAAACTTAACGCTTATGCAAAGCTGTTGTATGAGTATGTTGATGCGATGGATGCGAAGGATTGCTATGTGTGTATGCAGCTGCCTGCTTCCGTAGATGAGGGTATTAGATACCATCACCTTCCATTGACATATGGGATTTCTTGCAGTCTATTGCTTAGCCTGTTTTATGAAAGGAAACAGTTTGAGTATTATTTTTCTAATTATGACACAGTGCTTCCTGACGTACCGGCATTTAAGCATTTGAATAAGCATGATTATTATTAGTCAGAAGAAAGACTTCGGACTTATTTCACACCGACTACAAGTTTAGATATAGCTTATGCGCATAGACATAATCTGACGTGTTCGTTATCAGAGACTGAAAAGAAATTCATTGGTCAAGTTGAAGATAGGTATAGAAAATTAACTCAGAATCAAGATGAAGGAAAGAAGTCAGTAGACTGGACGGATGAGGAAAAACTACATAAGTCAAAAGGAAGTTATGGACCCATAGCTTTTGACCATGTACAGAAGGGAAATTTGTGTGTTGCTCGTCCTCAGTCTGATAAGGACAAAACCTGGGTTGGACATAGTACGTGTGATCATACCTTTACTATGGAAGATTCAGCTAGGAATTTCTTGCAAGGTCTGGTACAAGTGATTCCGACAGTGTATTATGTATGCGGAAGGAATGCCTACGTGAGATTGCCTGCGCAGTGGTATGGTACTTGTTATCTGGCTGTTATTTTCCCGAAGATATATCATGCAGAAGATTTGAATTTGCTAGAGACCGGACGGCATTCTAGAGTGCGGAGAGCTGCAAGTGCAGGAGCAGTGATTGGTGATATTTTTGGAGCAATGATACCCAGTTTGGGCGTGGTCTTGAATGATGTGAAAATACGAAAGTTAGCAACCGTGGTTGATGAGTTATCAATGAACACGGCGAAATCAATGCTGTTGGTGGATGGAGAGATGTTATCGATAAGAACGATGGTTTTGCAAAATCGTCTTCCATTAGACGTAATATTGGCAAAAGAGGGCGGAGTCTGAAAAATTGTTGAAGGTTCAGGAATGTTGCACATATATTCCAGACAATAGCAAGGAGTTGAGGAAATATATAGTTAACATTACTACGATTCACCAAGAGATTGCAAGTTTGGCGGAAGAGAATGTGTGGGAAAAGATTGGCAAGGGATTTGGGGACGTAGGAAACTGGTTCGCAGATTTGGGGAAAGGAGTTCTCGGATATGTGCTAAAGCCAATAATCATTGTGGTGGTTTGCGTGATTTGTTTGTGGGGACTTGTAAGAGCGTTTAAGTGGTACAGAGGAAATAGGGCTGAGAGGACTCTCAAAGCGCATGAAAGACGAATGGCGCATATACAGGATAGTCAATATCAGGACTTTAAAAGAATGGAGGGTTTCCGACAGAGCAGGATGGCTACCACTTCTGTTTAGATGGACTTCTTCAGGATGAAATAAGATTGAGATGATGTGATGACAGTTGTCATCAAAGGGGGGAACTGAGAGAGCGTCACTGGTGTTAAGATTTGTAGGGGTGCACCATATTCACTGTTAGTCAGCACCCATATATAGTTCTAGAGTGTTTAGAATTAACATAGAATTATATTCGTTGATATAGAGATGTAGAAATGTAATCAGGCCTTGAAAGAAATAGTGGCCATCAGTTAATATGAAATGTATTTGTATTACGTTTTAATGTTTAAGCTCTGCAATGATGTGATGTATTAAGCAATTGTAGGTCATGCTAAAAAGTTGGAATGTAGGTTGCTCAAGTATAAGTATGCTGAAATAATGATTGTAATGCGTTTTATTTTGTAAGGCCTAATTGTCAATGTAAAAGAGAAGGCCTCTTTGTTCCTTATTTTAGCTATGCTTATTAGGCTGACAGGGCTTTTAGTAAAGCTTAAATTGCAGTGAAATGTAAAACTTCATTATGTGTGGGTTTTTCCGTTCCCTGTTTTATTGCAGGTGCAAGGACATTTAGCTCGTTAGTTAGAATAAGTCTTTGTTGAAGGAATCGAGACAGAAGGAGTAGACTGGAGGGGAGTGAATTGGAATGTGAAATCGCAACTCCTGGTACGGTAGGAGCCTGGGACCCAAGGTCGAATTAATGAACAAAGAAAGATGAAAAAGTCTGGATGGAAAATCACAGAAGGAAGACCTGCTTGAAGGGGTGTGCTGAAGGGCGTGTACCAAGTTTTTGGGGTTTCGTATTAGGGACAGTGCCGCGTGGGTTGAGCAGATGAGACTTAGGAAGGAGGCTAGAAGGAGCACCATAGATCGAGCTCTCATTGAGTGAAGAATTCTTAGGAAGTTTCACGGCTGACACCTTTTATGCTTTCTCACCTAAAAGGGAATGTTATGTAGGGGTGTCACTTTAGAATAGAGTAGGGACAGAAATGCTTTGATTAATGACTTTGAAATTTTAAATCACGATTGCAATTTTGTATCTGATGCTTTCAGAAGCTGTAATCCTTTTTATCTTTAGTCGACTGCGGATACTTCGTAGAGTAGCATTTGTGTTAGTTCCCATTTATCTTTTATGCCTTGTAATGAGGTGCCTTTATATTCAGATGTTTTTGCTGATAATAAAAGGTCAAATTCCCAGACTTTGAGTCATCCTTTACGAGTAATGTAAAATTGCGGTAAATACGTTCTGATAATTGTGTTTCTTCCCTCTACGCCATTAAGCAAGTAAAAAGATCCTGGCGACCTGAGTGGGTTCTTGTAGATAATTGGGTAGAAACAAGAATCCGGCTTTCTCAGGAGCAATTCTGTAAACCACATATGTTTGACAAAAGCTTGTAGTTTACAGAGTTGTCATGCAAGCAGCTCTCTGTCTGAAACTTACCTTGCCAGTCCAACTGCTGGCAGCAGGTACTTTACAATCATCTGTTTTACTCACGTGGGTAGGACATTTAAAACTTGTTTCTTTTCTGTATAGGTTTAGCTTCGCTCTCATTTTCTCTGTATGGTCATCTATTTATTTCTAGTTGGTATATTATGCTCTGTATAATGCGCTTTGTGTAAGTCCTCAAAGCTTTATAAGATTTCTTACACTAAATACTACACAATTAAAAGCTAGAAATCTGGTACATTTTCCAGATAGAAAACTATAACGTTTGGGCCTCCTAAAAGGTGGGGAAGTACCATTGAAATTCATTTAACCTGCATTAGTTAATGAAATAATATATAATATAAAATATTTTAGACCAGTGAGAGCAATGGAGTGCAAACTGAAAAGTTAAGCTGTTGTAAAATAAGTAAGACTAGGAAAAAAGCAGAAAATCACCATCAGAGTACAAAAAGTGCAAATGAATTGGATTGAAGTGGAGCTCTGTGAGCTATAGACCAAACATCAAACTGGAATAGAAAAAGCTTCTAAATGGGGCCTTGATACAAATATTTGTGTTGCTTCTTAGGCTGTACCCTTGATTAGAACCACGTTATATGATATGCCCTCTCATGGGACTGTATTCAAAATAGAAGAGGATTCCAGTCCACCAACTACTGACCTGCTTGTCCCGCCAATGGAAAGGGCGTTTAGAGAAGGAATGTGAAATAACACTGCAGCACCAATGGTCTTAGGAAGTCTTTTCAAGTGGCCATCTTATTTTAGTGGTGGTGAGACTCTAACCAGCTACAGGCTGGAGAATTTCTGCACCCACCTCATCAAGTGATTCTGCAAAAGGCTGTTCCACTTGTGATTGAGATGTCCACATTGGATACCTATATCACTACACCCTGGCATCATTCAGAGACCTAGATTTGAACCAACATTTTGAAGCTCAGGAAAATTCCCCTAGGTTTTAAAGTTTCTCTACGAAGTTCAACCGAAGGAGGTGCTGGATCTGACAGATATCATTTTTGAGACAAAGAGTAATTTCATTTTGTAATTGTTGTGTATGGAGTCTAGGAACACGCCAGTGGTGACTGGCATGCCCAAAGGGTGATATAGAGGGGCAAATAGGAACAAAAGGCAATTACCTTTTTCCGAGCGCAACGTCCTCCTCAATCCTTCTCTCTTCGAGGCAGGCAGCAGCAAGGCTCCTGACTCCCAAGCTAATCCTGGAGTTGCTCTCGGGCAGCATAAGAGCAGTGCTAGGATTGGTGGGAGAGGCCTCTATAAGTGCTCACAAGAGCACTGGAGCCCTTTGCTTTCTCTAACCCAGGTGTCCTAAGACAGATAGGTTAGAGCGGTGCAAAATGTGCATGCCTGGCTGTCGGTCGAAAGACATGCGCTTTTTAAGCTCAAGAGCACAAAGTTCCCTGCTGCCACTCAGTAGCAATAGCCCTGCCCCATCCTGACACTCAGCTCAGGATGGGTCGGTTGCTAAAAAAGAAATTGGTACTACACTTTATTACTATTTTAAATTTCAGCTTTGGCCTGGAGATTTTGTTTGTCGGGCGACGCTCCTACGCTCAAATCGAGAAGCGGCCCCTTCAACACACCCTTGTGTTCAAGTAAACACCATAACTCAGACTCCTCATTACTTCAGTTTTATGAAATTCTAAAGGAACAGTTCTGGAGGGAGTCTAGCAAAACTAGACAGCGTAGGTTTCGAGTAGGTGGCAGTATTGTCGTGAAAGTTATTTATATAAAACATTTTTATTTACTAGTTTTATTTGGCACTACACCCCCATGTAGGGATTAGCTCTCTCTCCATTGAACATGTGGCAATACATCTGCTTGTAGTAAAAGGTAGTTGAATTTGAACATGATTATGTTTGCAGAATGTGACATCAGTAGTGAGTGTACTGGTTCAACACTATCATAAATGCATGTAATAACAGTTTCCACATTACGCCCTACCACATATTACATAAATACACAATACCATGAAGTTCTTATTTTAATCAAGTATGCAAAAGTTATATTTCAAATTGAAATTGTCATAGAATGCAAAGCACACATGGGTACTTTGTTTTCTACGCCATCATACACAGACACTTTCTTATTGTGTGAAAAGAGAAAAATCTGTGAATTGGGATCTGTGTACCTGGTTTGGTTCCATTATTCCTACAGTTGCCCCGAGCATCTGTTTTTTTATTGTGTTCTACATAGCTCTCACCATTGCAATAGGGTTCTGAAATCGATGGCATTCAAATGGAGGGTCTCACTATGAAAGCATAGCTATACTGACAAAATATTCCTTCTTAGTAATAGTGCATTTTTTGTTATCATCCTATATGGAAGCCTGCTCATTCTTTCTACCTGCTATTCTTGCTTCTGTCACTCTATACTTCTGATGTCACCTTTCTGTGGAACTATTGGAATTATTGAGTATGGTGTGGGTTGGTTTAACGGAAGAAGTTGTGAGCTTGCTAGATGCACATGATATTAGTAGCTCTAAATGTTGCCCTAACATGGTCCCAAAGCACAATGGGGAATAGTCCAGATCATTCACTTCCATAGTGCTAGTTCCATGAATGTATATTTTACTTCTCGACACTTGCTCAAGTTGAGTTGTTTGTAACTCAGCCTAAATCTAACTATTATTTCAATGTATTTATTCTCAAACGTAGCTACTGCTTTGTATGTATTGCTAAAGCAAGTATAACATGATCATTTTCCCCCTAGGCACAACGCCTAAAGGAATACCATTTCTGCAACTTACCTCATCGGATCCATTTTTGCACAAGAAAGATTTCTAGAGAATGTTGCATTTGAGAAGGAAGTAGGCAAAGGTGAGTTTGTTGCTGAGGCTGAAGACATTCATGAAGACAGTGACTTAGGGCCATATGTAGGTAACATACTATTTACCGATTCATAAATACCGAATTTTACCGATTCGGTATTTATGAATCGGTAAATAGTATGTAGGTAAATAATCGGTAATTATTACAGATTCGGTAAATATCGGTATTTATGAATCGGTATTTACTGAATCGGTAATAATGCATCCCTTCCCATTCATTCCTTTGGGCCTGGAGGCCCATAGGAATGAATGGGAAGCCAGTTACTATTACCTATTCGGTAAATACCGAATCGGTAATAGGGGAGGCATTATCATGGGTGGCAGGGTGTCACATTGACACCCTGTTGTACCCCTGATTCATGCATGTGTGCACATGTGGCGCACATACATGTATGTCTGCCACATGGCACTTTACAAATAGCACAAAAATGCTTTTTAAAAGGTATTCGTCATTTACCATCAACTTGTAGTTGGTGGTAAATAACGAATCCAGACACCAATAATGCACTCACTTGAGTGCCCCCTACATAGCATTTCTGGATTCGGTAATTTACCGAATCGGTATTTTACCGATTTCTTTAATATCCGATTCGGTAAATACCGAATCCAGAAATCAGCCACCTACATCTCAAGTGCCCCAATACCGACCGGTATTTGGCTACCTACATGAGGCCCTATGTGTTGTATGACAATGAAGCTTCAGCTGTTAAAATAGGATCTTAAAATACAGAAACATCAGAGGAGCAAGTAGAGGTAACTGCTGAGCCTTGTATCCAACCAGCCAAGCCCACCACCTATTACTGTATAACAGACGAGAACAGAAACAGCAGGTTGACTGCAAGCTCAGACTTTCCATTGGAGTGAACTGATGACCTGGAAATCATCCCACCTCACCCACCCAGTTTGGAGTTTCTTCCTTGTATTGACATTACTAAGACTTTTGTGCAGCATTTTCCTGGGGTGGTGGATCATAACATGATTCTCCCCTGCAAGTGTGCTGCTTGATGGCGTGCCTTTGCATTGGAGGGCTTGCTATTTTCCCATGTGATCCAAGAAGTCTTGGAGGATTCCATCTGCCTTGTATTCTTCCAGGGGTGGAAAATTCTGAAAAGGAGTATGTGCATGGTGATCAGCTGACTTGAGAGTGCCACAGAGAGGCGTGGCCATCAGAAGAGAAAGAGACAAGGTGTTGATTCTCTATCTCCAGTAAAATGTGGGCTATGTTGGAAGATCACCCTGGATGTCTCATTTAGCAACAGGGGCAGCCAAAAGAGAAAGCAAAGCAAAGTTGTTTTTAGTTACAAAGCTCCAAAAAGGCACTGTTCTGTTACACAGATATTTCAGAACACTACTGGAGCAAAGCATTCGTAACTAGTGATGGATCAGATGCTCTTACAAGCGCATATTTTTAGCCTACACTTCAGAATTATTTAGTTAATATTAATTAGCATTTAAAGTTTGCAACATTGTTAAGGTAAGCCTTAGGGGAATATTTACATTCATAGCTAATGCAATTCAATTAGCAGAGGCCTCTCTCCCTTCGCTACCAAGACCACCTTGATAGCTTATAATGAAGAATTTTCTGAGCCTCATGGTAAGACTGTCTCACAGCAAATCTCCTTTTAGATGTAACTTTCCCACATTGAGTTAATTTTACATATTGCTGAACATCAAGGAGACATCCATAATGTATGACATACTAGTAAACACCAAATGTAAATTGTTAGTCCACCTGCTTTAAAAGAAACTGAATAGCAGTATCATATTTTATAATGTACAGCCACTTTCTTTGTAGAGCTAGACTTCCCTTTCTTCTACATAAAAAGGAATGCAATGAGCCAGCATGGGTCTGGGTATATACACTTGAAATCGGAGATTGGGGTTGCCTCTAATTGTAAAATATCAAGTTGTCAGGGAATTGGTGAGCAGTGTATCATTAAAGGTATAGGCAGTTCACACTCCCATCCACCACTAGACTATCAGAATGTAATTTATACTTGGAAACTCCTCTCTTATCTTGAATACATCCAAATAAGAATAATGTATGGGGAATGGGAATGTTTCTAAAGAAATGTATCATTTGCAACTGATCCTGTAGAGAGAGAACTGCTTTTTGACTCCCAAAATAAACCTGGTCATTTGAAATAATGTCCTACTTTCCCTTTCAGCTTAGGTTGTTTCCTTATTTTCTCAGGACATCTCTTGTCTGAATCCAGGTTTACATGTGTCAAACTTCCCCAACTCGCAGGCTGCTCTTTACCAAAATCTACTAGGCTGGCTTGGATAACCAAGGTCAGAATAGACCTTTATATTGGAAAAGTTTGAGAACAAATCTGCTTTCTAGTGTGGAACTTCTGGTGCCATCTACTGATCTTAATAGTAAAGCATTCTATCATCAAGGACATGCCCTCTGAGGTATCGTTTGCATAAACCGCACTTGCATTTTCATCCATTGATAGCTTGTTCCTCGATGCTGCCTGCTGAACTGGAGTCACAAACGTATGCACAGCCTATGAAGCTGTGCTCCTAGGAGCTACCTCCTATGGCAGGGAACCCATCACAATTGGTTGTTTGGCATCCAACTTTAGCAGCTCTCCATGTGAGGCAACCTCTACTCTGCAAGTCCCTAATTATGCCTGATGATGCCCAGTGGGCCTGTCATGACTTCTTCTTTCTCCGAATATCTTCCCGCGTCAGGAAGAGGCGCCACTTCTGTTGCATAAATGCACAGTAAGATCATCCTTCGTAGCCCACCCCAAGACTCTGTCAATGGACCTGACATAGACACTCAAGCCTGGGACCAAAAACAGCAGCAATCACATACCTACAAATTAAACCCAGCAGCACTACAGATCAAAGACACAAGGGAAGGCAATAGTTGTTGTATGGGCGGACTTCAAAGACAGGGGTTTGTAAAAGATAAATTAAAGCTCCTGAAAACAGGGACTCAAAAATCTGTGGGAGAATAATTTGGGTTATTGCATAGGTAGAGGTGGACAGGCAGTGTTATTTAGTCCTGATGTGAAGCTTTCAGAATGAGTTCGGCCTCAGACTTACTTTTTTGAGCCATTTTACAAGGAAACTAACAGAGTCCTGATATCTTCGGCAATGTTTTTCAGAACTTTATATACCAAGAAGGAAGGAGTGAGAAGTGATACAGGGTTCATTCACCTTCCCAAACACCTAGCCATTCAAAAACAACAGAAGGGAACCCTACCATGCTTAGCATATCGTAATGTATCTGCCCAAGGGAGATGCACTATGGTATTAAAAGGACTCTCACCCAATGGAATCCCAAGTGGAATGCTTCATAACTGAGTCCTCATCCATATGCTGTGGTGTACTGTAGTAAGCTTCTTCCTCTAGCTCCTGTTGCCAGGCTGTGATGTAATGTTCCAGAATACTAGCTGGAGGAAGAATGTTGTTGCTAGACGTTTGGCAGTTGGATTCTGCTTCCCTGTGCGTGAGGTCTCTTGTTACCTTGGACGTACAATAAACCTATCTCACCTTACCTCTATTGAAGTCTGTGGTCTGCTGATTTAACCTGATGGCAGCACCTCATTTTGGCAATGAGCGAACATTCCACTGTGATGTTTCTAGAATGAGAGACCTCAACACAACCATTCAACTAAGAAGCAGTCACAGTTAACTAGGGATCACTTACTTTTCAGCTGTTGGAACTTCTTCAGCTTCTACTCACTGCTTTGGCCCTGCGGTGAGAGATCCAAGACGAGGAGAACGCTGTCACTTTCTGATCCATGTGGCAGTGTGCCCGTGAAGCGATGCACCAGTAGTTCTTTGTCACAGGAATTGAAAGCACTCAGGTACTTTTGGTGCTTAATCGGCTGCATTTGTGGTTGCATGGAGTCTCTGCGAGCTGCTAGGCCCGTTGCCTTCCTGGTTTTGGCCCTAATTTCGCATGCGTGGCAAGCACTGGCCTGACCCTGCCTGACCGTCCATTTGAGTATAGTGTGCAACAAGCGCTCACCTGACTCTGCCTGACCTTCCATTTTAATGTTGAGCCTGGCACGCATGCAGCCAACGTTGCTGTCCATTTTTTATGTTTAGTGTGGCGTACAAGCAGCAGACGTCGTGGCCATTTTGGTGAAACCTTCCCTTGTTTCATGCCTTGCCTGACCTTGCCTGACTCCATCGCTTCATTATCGTGAAGCGGCAATAGGTGTTGCAGTCATTTTGGAGGCACACAGAGTTAACACGCTAGCTGCACTACTCATCTGTGTGTTTCCGCTGATCTGCTCAGCTCAAGTTGCAGATCATAATCTACTCGCTGGTCTGCACAGCTCCATGGCACCTTGCATCCACAAGGCGGTGTACCCTGATGTCATTCTTTGAGGCTCTTTAAACATTGCCTGATCTCACAGCAAGCCTCTTGATGGCATTGGGACTGGTTACGGTAAGGCAAATTTGAGGACCCCAAGTTTGACTGTATCCTCCGCTACAGTTTATTCGCTGATGCATGCTACTTCAAAACTCTGGATTCAGTTGGTTCATCTACGCTTTATACTCTGATGCACATAGCATCTTCTTGCATATTTATTGATTCTGTTAATTCTGGTATACACAGTTTCTCAACAGTTTGTGCTCTGTTGTAGACAGGCATATGTATTCATCACTTATACAACCATAGAGGCACTAAAATGGAGATATTAAACAATACAACCCTAGAGGCACTAATATCGAGATATTAAACACTAAGTTTAGGCTAATTAGCTGGAACGTGGCAGGGTTTAAGTCGATCATGACCAATAATGAAGCCATTAAACTACTGATGTGTGGAGACATTTTATGCTTGCAGAAAACTTGGATGGAAACAGCCATCTACATTAAAGGCTACCAGGCCTTCCATACAATGGCAAGTAAAAAAAACATCTTCGGAAGACCAAGGGGAGGGATCTCCATATTTGCAAAATTAAATCTGCAACTACAATTCGAGGATTGGCCCACATATGCACCAAATGTCCAGATTATAACAATAAATGGGCTCAGAGTAGAGGGCACTCCGTTTAAACTTGGAGTAATTAACCTATATGTCAATCCTAAAAAAAAGGATAAAAACATAAACATCAGAAGGATCATTAGGCTAATTAGAGCATACCTCCACGAGAGCCCTGGACATGAATGCATTATTACTGGGGACTTTAACATCAGAGACTTATGTGGCCTGGAACAAAATCACGAGGACCGCCGTCGCAAGTTTATGGAAGCCTGTATTAACAAATTCAACCTGGGATCTGCGAATAACGCATGCCAGCTGACAACGACTCCACAACCTACATTTAAAAACACCTCCACGCTTGACTATATTTTCCTGAGTAAGAATTTGCTGAGGAGATGCATAGAGTATAAGGTACTATACACTCCCGGAAGCGATCATCAACAAATCTCTGCTTTGGTCAACATTAGTAGCATGATGCATGAGGAATATCTAACTGCAGGTAACATGCACAGTCTAGATAATGAAACAGCCTCAATTAAATGTATCAGATGGGGGCCTATAAGCCGGACAAAGTATATTAAATGGAAGCAGAACACATGCATAAATGGCCCACAGACCAGTTGGGCAGAAATCATGATCTCGCTATTCAATGCATTAACTTCAGGAAAGCAATCCAATCATAATAAATAACATACGCAATTGGGGAAATTTAACTACATGGACAATCAAATCTTCATTCAGAGCAAA
Organism: Triturus cristatus; assembly: GCF_964204655.1. NCBI lineage: Eukaryota > Metazoa > Chordata > Amphibia > Caudata > Salamandridae > Triturus > Triturus cristatus. Next base: position 1,292,987,742 of record NC_140589.1, read on the forward strand.
AAGAGCTGCCGCTTGGCAGAATCAAAGCATAGGAAGGAAAAGTCTATCCAAACGGAAAGACAATTGAAGATAGCAAGAAAAAAACACAAAAAAATTGCTTGGCAACTAAAACAATCCAGCATAGAGGAAAAATGGAGAATCATTTATACATTACTAGCACCTAATAAAAGCAACGAATTTTGGAGATATATTAATGGCCTACATGGTGGCCATCACATTCACAATGCTGTGCCTGCCAACAAATGGCCTGCTCACGCCACCAACCTATACGTCGACCAAAAAACACCCATGGAAAGCATTGTCAAGGTAGAAGACCACCAACATGGGGAGAGCAATGCGGTGGATCCACATCAAACAGAAAGGGAAAGATTAACCATCCTCCAGGGCATCAGGAAGGATGGGGCGCCAGGGCCCAATGGGTTGCATGGATATCTTTAAGGAAGATCGTGAATACTGGGCACCCCACATTCAAACCTTATTCAATCATTGTTACAATTTTTCTGTTGTTCCGGATTCCTGGAAAGGTTCCATCCTACATCCCACTTACAAAAAGGGGGATGCATCAGATCCAGGGAATTATAGATTGATTGCACTACTGGACGTGGAAGGAAAGGCGTTTGCAAAAAGGCTCTTGAAAGAACAAGAGACATGGATCACGAAAAAACAAGTAATCCCACATTACCAGACTGGCTTTCGGCCGAATTCGTCGACTATGGATAACGCCATTGCACTTTCATATCTGGCAACGAAGGCAACTGAGCCCGTCTCCCCTCCACTATATGCATGTTTTGTGGACTATAGCGCCGCCTTTGATGGAGTCGATCGAAACATCCTGTGGGCAAAATTGGCTAAGTGGAGCATACCACGGAAACTGCTTGCGGCTATCCTATCAGTCTATACCGGCACGTGGGCGTGAGTAAAGCTCACTAGCATATGCGCAACTGCCAGGATCTTCACAAACAGGGGGTTAAAACAGGGCTGTGTGATCGCCCCCACCCTGTTTAATTTATATACTGCTGATCTGGGAGAAGCACTGTTAAAAACTAACATCTTTCCCCCAATTATGCAGTATGCAGATGATCTCGTCCTGTTGGATTATACAAGAATTGACATGAAAAGGGCATTAGAGACATTATATAACTACAGCATGGATAACAAGCTTGTAGCCAATGCATCTAAGTGCTGATATTTGGTCACAAGCCAAAAAAACTAATACTGGCATGGCAGCTGGGTCCTCTAAAGATAAGCACGACTAACAATTACACCTATCTAGGAGTACAATTTACAGACACCTGCAGACCTGTCCTGCAGGTTAAAGCACTGGAGGCAAAAGCAGCTAAGCTAACATATGGCTTGTGCAAACTACACCACAAGCTTGTACGCCACTCGACGGAGGGGATCCGACGAGTTATGCAAGCCAAGCTAATGCCAACACTCAGTTATGGCCACCTTGTCTTCCCTGGGCTGCTGACTAAAAAATTGGAGGGTCTATACACAATGGCGTATAGAAAAGTTTTCAAGCTCCCCTACACGACCAGGCATTCACTGATCCGATTAGAGTTCAATATTACAACAATGGACATTGAATGTAAAAAAGACATAGTCAAACTCCAACACAACATGATCAATGCATGCCCGGGCTCAATCAGGGCAGCGCTACAGGTGGTCTTTACAGACAACAACAGTCACTGGGCGAGGTATTTCTTGATTGCCAAACAAACACTGGGACCATCAATCGAACCTTCAACAGACATACCATTAACAAAGTGTAGAGTAAAGATCCTGCTAAAAAAGTATGGCAAGAACATCTCGAGGCAACAAGACCTTGAATGGACTAGATTGGTCCTGGGTGCAGAAGGCCTTGTTAACTCACATGAAAGTACCACATGCCACCCCTACTTAAAAGCCGGCCTTGGAAGGCAAGCCCTACAAAATGTCATGAGAGTGAGGCTCTTAACCTTACCAATACAAGACTACAGAGCCCACTGGAAAAACTGGTCATCCAGTGGCTCCGGCTGTTGTCTGTGTCAATATCACACAGAATCTGCGGAGCATGTTATTTGTTGTTACCCAGCCTTGCTTTCTCCAAGGCTCTTGTATTTAAGAACCATGCTTATACATCACAGCGTTAGATCATGCAAGGAGGCCTTAAGGCATATCTACACCACCACAGTCCCGATGGAGCTGGCATTAATTGGGAAGTTTTATGCGGCTGCTGGAATGCTCATACGATCAGCTAGAGAAGAGTCAGCTGAATAAACTACGCCTCAGTACCACCGACACTTGAACTTTGCACACCCCCATGTCAAATTCTGCATACGCTGCTACTAAACGGACTGTTTTTAGTTACTGTTTTTAGTTACTGTATAGTATTCTTGCACTTCAAACATGCTGTCTTAATCAGATTTTATGTTTTTAACTCGCACTTCTGCCGCTTTTGTAAAAGATTTTAAATAATCATACAATAAAGTTATTATTATTATTGTATTCATCACTTTGTTTTCTTCTACATACAAGTATTTTCTGGTCTCTGCTGAGCACAGCCCATCTTATGTACTGTTCTGCTATTTTTGCTATTTGATTATCAACCATCATTTATATATTAGGCTGTCGGCTATTTCTCCAGTTATTTGCTACTTCTTAGTGATGTGTAAGTCTGTCATCATGCAAAATGTTACTGCCCCTTTATTTTTTCTATCCTCTCCTGGGGACCCGTTGATTTGTTGGGTGAAATGGAAGAAAGTATTTGCTAATTATGCAAGGGTTTGTGGCACTTCGTACAGTGCTGAGAGTAATTCATCTTCATTTATGCATTGCCTAGGTTCAGAAGGCCAGGAGGTTTTTGAACATCTTCCTTATTTTCCTGACAATAAAGCTGCAACTTTAAATGAATATGAAATTTGCGTCATAAAAATGGATCCGCATTATCTTCCTAAGGTGAGTATGGTGTTGGAGCGTTATCACTTTGGGAAGAGAATGCAAAGGCAAGAAGAATCTGTAGAGCAATATATTACGATGTTGAGAAAATTGGCTTCCACATGTGGTTTTGGTGCAACCTTGGAGGAGAGGTCAAGGGATCAGCTAATGCTGCGATGTTTTGTTGACAAAGCAACAGACAGCTTGTGGCAAAATGACAATCCTTCGCTGCAACAAGTAATTACTATTTTGAAGATGCATGACCATTCAAAAGCCTGTGTCGACACGATTCATAAAGAACGTACTAAAGTTGGTACTGTAGAAAAGAATGCGAAATAATTAGTCAGAGAAGTGAGTAGTAAATCATTCATTAGGCCTATTAAAAATAGATCTAACAAGACCTTGGTGTCATCTAAATCCACCACTTTTAATGCCTTCCAAGGCAAATGCTTTAGGTGTGGGAATCCTGGACATATGCGACTGTCTGGGGCGGAAAGTCATCTGTTCTAATTGTGGTAAAAAGGGTCATTGTTTAAGATGCTTTAAATCTAACAAGGAGCAAAAGAAAGTCAGGGAGGTGGACATTTATGGTCAAGTTTGTGAGGAAGTTGAAGTTGTACAAGTCAAGGAATCAGGGAATGAAGGTCCATTTGAAGAAGTTTTGGTTTATGACCAGTCTGTAAGCATGCTGTTTGACTCAAGGGCTAAGATCATGCTCATTCCTAAAAGATTTTATGACCAGAAAGTCCTGGGTAATGGGAAGTTAGTTAAGCCTGTTATCACACCTACGGTTTATGGAGGAGTATAATTGATCTCTTAGGGTGTTTTTGGAACACAGTTGAATTTAAGGGAAGGATCGTTCCTGGGAAGATTTATGTCTCTATGAAAGGTGACTCGTTGATTAGTTGGTTCCATCAGCATGACTTGGATGTTTACTTGGACCCCAACAAATCTCATTCAGTGTGCCTAAAGGAGTTACCTACGCTTAAGTTGGTGAGTGAGGAGAGTGATACCTAGGTCGCAAAGTTCCCAAATGTGTTTGTGGGGAAAGTTGTGTTGTCTCAAAAAATTATGTTCATCACATAAGACTAAAGTCAGGGGCTGTACCCAAGACAGCGAAAGTTAGAGGTGTGCATTTGCTTGTCAAAGTATGAGGAATGAACTGGACAAGCTTGTGAAGAATGGGATAATCCAGGAGGTGGAAGCCACTGAGTGTATTTCTCCAGTGGTCATGGCCCGCACAGCCAATGGTGAGGCTAGGTTATGCATCGATTTGAGAGAGTTGAATAAAGAGGTGGTTGATGATCACTACCCTCTCCCTAACATTATGGAAGTGTTGTCATCTCTGGGTGGAGCAAAAACATTTTAAACCTTGGACCTTCTTCAGGTCAAGCTCCATCCAACATCCCAGGTCCTCACCATGTTTATAACACCATTTGGAACTTTTAACTTTCTCTGGAGGCCTTTTGAACTCATTTCCGCGGCCTCTGTTTTCCAGAGAGTGATGGAGAATGTTCTCAGGGGAGTTGATGGTACCAAAGTGTATCAGGACAATATACTTGTTTAAGGGGTTGATTTAAAAAGAACATAATGACAGATTGACTGTTGTCTTAGGAAAACTTCTTGTTGCTGGCCTCACTCTGAGGGTGGAAAAATGTCAATTTAATGTTGGAAAAAATGTAATATTTGGGTCACTTAGTCACTGGGTTGGGGGTTAAGCGCAAACCTTCATTGGTAGAGGCCATCTCCAATCTGAACTATCTCAAAGATAAAGAAGAATTGGTGAAATTTTTGGGGATGGCGGAGTTTTATAATAAGTTTGTTTCCAACTTTGCTAAAATAAACTGAAGGGATGCGTGGTTTGTTAAAGAAGAGATGTGAGTTTGTATGGAGTCAAGCATGTAAAGAAGAATTTGATGGTGTAAAGAAATCTTTGAACAAGGCTCCCTGTTTGGCAAGTTTTGATCCATTGAAGATCTCATATTTAATGTGTCTGGAAAGGCTCAAGCTTGGTAGACAATGGAACTCTTTGGTTATTCTGTGGGACAAGGAATTTTAGTATCCTAGGTATGCCTGTGTCAACATGATTCAGCCATCACACTAATCCCTCACTGGGCTAGCTGGCTTTCACCAGGAACTCACAAGGATCCCGTTAAAATCCTATTTATCTGCATTCAATTGTGAAACTTCAATTCACCAAACTCATATAGGCCATACACACCAACACACTTGGTCTCTATGTTTGCATTTCTCTGTTGGTATGAGCGAAACAGAGAAAATTAATCAAGCACATCATTACATAAATCTGTGTGTATCCTTATATATGTCTCCAAGTGATCACTGTGATCATTTCACAGCAAGCAGGACTAATGTGTAAGCAGTAAAAAGTATGAATCTACATCACAGTTACTCTAAATATGTGCACATATTCTGCATGCATTAGGGTGGTATACAGTGTGCAAGTATTATCCTTGAATTCATCAAGATATTGTCTGTGCTGCACTCATCATGCATATGAAGTGTGATTTTTGCTCACTCTCCTACTTAGTAGTGTCCTGTTTAGAGCTACATGAGGATAAGGAGGTAGGTGGGCCTTATTGTCAGAACTTTGTTAACATAGAGGTAAAAAGAACATCCATAAGAGGGTTAAGGTTCTCCTAGTCAGAGGACCCATCAAACCCTCCCCTCATGTCCCACTTACTTCGTCAAAGGTTTCTTTCTGGCTGTGCACTTATTTGGTTCCTCTTTCCCCCGCATTGTAGCATGGGGTTCTTTTCCTGGCCTTAAATACCCCGTGTTCTTCTGAGTCACTAGACTCAGGTACATCATCATATGACTCTTAATCAATTGATGAGTGCCAAAGGTGTTACGCCCCCCTCCTGCTCCTTATCTGCCACAACCCCATCTTGCGTCCTCTGCGTAGTGGTCTAGCATGCAGGGCTCATGTTGCCTCTACTCCTTTATGGCTTATATTTCCCCGTAATCCGCATGACCGATGTTCCCCCAGCACTGTTATAAATGATTGTCTCCTAACACCATCATGACTGATCCTTCTCCAGCTCGTGTAGTTTCCATTGTGCTTGAAACCTTGCAAGTGTTCCCCAAATCCTGTGTTTCAATGGATTAAGTGCTCTCACTGTTCTTGGGGCCTTGGTGTGGTTTTTCATTAAATCCCTGCAAGCTTCCCCCAGAATCCTGTGAGCCAATGGCAAGCCTTGCACTCGCTGTTACTGGAGCCACGGCGTTGTTGTCCATTATGCATGTTTGAGCAAAAATAATACATTTGTTTCCTGTTATTTCGTTTGGATCAACAAGTTGCACCTGTGCATTCTGTAAGGTCAAAGGGAGTGTATTAACATGTGCTTTCCACAGTGTTTAAGAACCTTTCAGACGACCATCTGCCACACGTGCCATACGAGATCTAGCTCCATCAATTGAGTCTTTAAGAGGGTATGTAGAAGTGGCAGATCCTCACACAGCTACTGAGCAGATACAGTACCGCAAGTCTCTCTTTTCCAATTTTATTCCAACCCCTCTTCCCCACAGGATGAAAGTGTGAGATCTAAGATTTCAGTTCCTTGACTTGCATTGTCCTCGGGAAGGATAGGAGGTCCATCATCGGCTCTAGTTGTGTCTTCGTGGTTTGCACCAGGTGAGTTCAAGACAACAGAAAGCTATTCTGCTGCTAATGTGTCTTGTTTTGTATAGAAACTTGCCCAAATGTTCTTAATTGTGAGAGGCTCTTTTACTGCCTGTTTTTTTTTGTTATATGTCAAAAAATGCCAAAATGCCCTAAATATGCTGGATAGAGACTCCCAAGTCTTAGAATTCCTAAGAGTATCCCTTATACAAATGAGAGTCTGGTAATAATTCTCTCTGGGCTCTAACTTTCTTGTATTGTCTGTGCACATATGTGATTATGTACACAGACTCAAGATGTATATAAAAAGAGAAAGGAACCTTGTGAAGTGGCTTCTCATATACTACACTCTTGTACTCATTTACTATACGTTATTCTGATGCTGAGCCCACAGAATGATCTCCAATTTTCATATGTAAGGGTGAGTCAGGATTCTGTGTCAGTAGTTACACCCATGGAATCTCATTTAATTCTGGTTTATGAGTTGACAAAGGAAAGAGCCATCCTTGTTCTTTCTCATATAAGACTCTCTGAGTTTATGATATTGTCTTCTTGTTTAGATTACGATCCATCTCAGGTCCTCAATTGTATTTCCTATGGTCAAAAGGTGCTGTGGCATTTTTGGTGTACTTCGGTCACACCTTAGATTATGACGTTGTTCGCAAATCCGGGTCTTCACCTATATTGGCACGCACATCTATCTTAAATGACCATGCGAAGCACAGTGTACTCATGATACAGAATTTGGTTCTCCCCGATTGGACCTATCCATCAATACTCTTAAGATCAAGTTCAATAATCAAGACTGTCACATTCTCAATAAGAATGACAAGCACAGGTTTTTGTTTTAAAGTTTTATATAGGGAATCAATAGGCAAAATACATGGAATATGCCATCAATTAGTTTAGCAGGAAAGCGTACAATTCATAAGTACAGAGAAATCAGTAAGGTTTTATGTCAAATCCGGCAAAGATTCACTATGTGCGAGGAAGGAAGTAGGGCTGCTCTGGGATACAGAAAAACAAGGCCTTTTATAGGGTGTGAGAAAATGGGTTTCATACATTAACACAGAAGTACATGGTTCTCAGGATATACATCAATCAGGAACAAGCAAGAAGAAACATTTTACTACAGAATACAGGATTTAGTCATTCTCACAGTTTATTCATACACACTAACTGATACATTGTATATTGTCAGCCTGGGACAGTTAAAACATCCTTGGTTAAGCATGATACTGTGGGGAAGTCTCTGGGACACTTTGTTTATTAGGGTAAACTTGCCCTTTTAATTTAGAACAAGAAACAACACTACTAGTCTTCACATGGTATTTTACAAAACTGATTCAAGATGGAGGACAGTATAAACACAGTTCATGTTAGCATAAACCCAGTTTCTAGTGCCTCTAAAGCGGAAAAAGGAAAACAACTCTTACACCTTCCTCATTGTCATGCCTATGTACCTAAGGTTGCATGGGCAAGTGATCAGGTAAAGGACTTGTGTGTTGGTATGTCTTCTTAAAAACACATTTTCTTTAAGACTAGGTCAATCGTCTAATCTTTGTAGGAGACAATGTAGTTTGACAAGAAAGACCAAGACGATTGTCATAGGCTTGAACCTAGGCTTGTAGAAAATGTGTTTTTTATGAGAATTTGCAATTCCAAACAAGTCATTCACCTGACCACTTGCCCATGAAATCTTAGGCAGATAGATATGATGATGAGGAATGTACGACCTGTATTTGCGAACACTGTAGTAATCTAATGTGTGGCCAAAAGCAACCCTGTCAAGTACCACGCATCAGGAGTTATACTAGTGCATTTTAGTGCTGGTTTCTGCATTACCATACTAATAAGCATTAGTCACATATTTTTAGAGAACCTGACCACCACCCATAGTCATTCCGAACTGCATAATTAACCTACCAGCCTTCCTTGAAGTGCTCTGATTGGCTTGCTCTGCCTGCAGCCCATGACAAACTAATAAATTAATTGTCTTACTCAGTGTCACAAATCAACATTCTTTCTAGCGCTGGAGGTCTCTGTGTTTTCAGTTTTGGCACGGGCCCTTCAAGCCAGATTCAGACCTCTGTATCTGGAGCACGTGGTCTCTGTCAAACACTTAGCAATATTAGTGACTGCAGCGTTGTTTTTTCCTTACTGAACCAGCCATCGTGATGCCGCAGCCACAGTAGCAAACTGGCATCTTCCGCCTCAGAGTGCAACCCCTCACAGTGGTGTTTACTGCGGAGGAGGGTAGTGCTGGCTGCAGGATGTCAGTGCTCCAGTGACCACTTGCTGCAAGTGTCAGTCCTGCTTAGCCCAGCCTGAAAGCAACCGAAGTGGCCTTGGCTTGCTTCTTGCTACGGCTCAGTGAGGATGAGTGCAGATACTTCAAGTAAGTTTTATTTAAATGTTCACCTGGACCCCTGATATCCGATGTGGGTGTGTGCAGTTAGTAGTAGTTTGATCATTTTTAGGTGGGGCACTGAACAAGAGCACCATGTGAGTCTGTGTTTATTGCAGTGAACTGTTGAGTTTCGGGTGAGAAAGTTCTCTTATTTTCAGTTCCACATAGGCCCAGCTTAATGCCTCATTTAAAGGACCATCACATTCCTTTTGTTTGAGTGTCATCCTGGCTGGGGGTAGTAGCAGCATAACAACCTGATACTAATGACATAAAAGAAACTCAGCTTTTTACTTCACAAGTGCTTAAACAGTTACTTGTAGCAATTTCGTATGTTTTCAAGATCTGTTCGTAAGAAATATATATGCATTTTAAGAAGGTCATCTGTATCTGTCTAAATGAATAAATCCCAAATTATCATTTGTACAGCACTAACTAATAAGCCTTAATACACATAAGGACCCAATTCAGCAGCCTTAGATTACGGAAAAACTGAGAAAAAAGTAAGAATCCATACTTATGAACATCAGTATACATAGCTCCTTGTTGCCAGTTCATAACTCAATGAGCTAAAATTCAACTATATAAAAGATCTCTCAAGCATGCGCAGTAATCTATTGAGCTCTCCACATAAAATAAAAATCTGTGACCCGTGTGTTACTCAGCAAGCACATTAACCACTCATACTACTTTGGGATGAGTCACATACGTGACTAGACTGCACACAGATTTCTCCAGCAAGCGCACTGACCATCAAGTAGTTTAGTGCCAAATAAGAAACCTTTTCAGGTTGTGTAGCAGTTTCAAGGCCATAATAGCATAAAAAGGGTAATTTCTGACTTTTTGCTGAATATTACTAATATGTACACTGCAACCTTGAAAAAGTCATGCGCAAGCAGTCTAAAAACTTGTGAGCAATGGGAAGTACAACAAACAAACGCTTCACAGCATTTTTTGACAGTAGGACATATAGTTGAGAACCTGACATGGGTAGTAATAGACCAACTACAAGAATAGTATATCAAACGCACGACAGTGCCCAAAATGAGAAAGAACAAAGATGGATCTACCATTTGTCAACTCATAAGACAGGATTAAATGATGAGATCCCATGGATATCACTACAGATATGGAATTCTGTCTCATTCTTAAATATGAAAATTGGATATTAGAGGTCAATTCTGTGGGCATAGTATCAGAATAACATAGGATCAAACAATACATGAGTGTAAAATATGAGTAACCACTTCTCAAGGTTCCTTCCCATTTTTATATTTAATTCAACCACATGAAAATTACAACCCTTATATATCTTGAGTCTGTGTACATACTCAAATATGTGCACAGACAATACAAGGAAGTTAGAGCTCATACGAGAATGAATACAAGACCCATGGTAACCTCTGCACAGCATGTTTAGAACATTTGGGATTTTTTTGAGACATAACGAAATGAATAGGTGAAGTGGTAGAAAGAAAACCTCTCACAATTAAAAACATTTGGAGAATTTTCTTTACAAAGTCAGACAAACTGGGAGCAGAACAGCTTCCTATAGCACTCGACCATTGAGCTAGCAGGTTGTCATTATGTGATGACGCACCTGGATCACGTGATTTGGAGGAACACTGGGTTTTTAGGGCCATGAAAATATCCTCATGCCAAGATGTGGGAGAAGAAGGAACCAAATAGGTTAATGCCCAGGAACAGACCATTGGCTAAAGGAATGGAGCATAAAAGGAGGCTGTAATGGAGGATCACACTTTGTACTAATTACACCCTGGTCCTTCTTGATGTGAAATGATCACAGTGATCACTTGGAGGCCTATACAAGGATCCACCTAGATACATGTAATGATGTTGTGTTGATTAATTATCTCTGTCTCTGTCATACCAACAAAGAAATGCAAACATAGAGACCAAGTATGTTGGTATGTATGGCATGTATGAGTATGGTGGATGGATGTTTCACAATAGAATGCACACAAATAGGATGCCAACAGGATCCTTGTGAGGTTCTGATGAAATCCAACTAACCCAGTAAGGGATGAGAGGGAGTGAGACAAAGTGTTTGTAATTAAATGAACTGATAATGTAGGAATCAATCCTTAATATAAAAATTATATTTTAAGTAGGTTGAACAAAGGTTAGTTCCAAGACAGACACAACATATAACTTGAATAAAAGTATGTGAACACGTAGTAAGTAATATATACTACTTGACTCCAGTGGCCATCTTTTTAAGGATGCCATTGCCTTATAGAGAAGATACATCGATTAAATTCTGATTACGTGGAAGGAGTCTGAGGAATTAGGTCACTCCGTTTGTTACTTGGATTAACAACTTGGATCTTTACTTGAAGTTTAGATCTAATTTGTCAAGAGAATGTATCTTTTTCTTGGATCAGGAAATTCAATTTGAGAATGGTAAGATGATCACTAGAATTTACAGTAAACCAACTGACCACAATAGCTTAATACAGTTTGATGGCGTCCATCTAAGGGGACTAAGCGAGAATTTGCGATTCGGCCAACTTTTTTACTGTGCACGAATTGTACCCAGAGAGAAAACTTTATTCAGCAGGCCAGATATTTGACTCAGAAATTGCAAGAGAGAGGATATCCAAATGACCTTAGGTCCTGGAGGTCCAGGAAGAGAGCATTGAGCAACAACAGGGAAGCGCTACTGAAACCTTCTCTCCGTGCTACAACTCAGAAACAGACGTGTTACCACATTTACTCCATACCCAACAAAGTAAAACACATAATTTTGAAACATTAGAGTATCTTGACCATACGTAATATGCTATTCCCAAACCTCTTTTTGCTTTCAAGAGATCTCAAAGCCTGAATGACTGGCTAACGCACACCAGAACAAGGGCCAAAAATGGGAAGGTGTAAGTGATCAGGAGTTGGGGCCTGCCACAGGTTGTGGGCCATTTCTCTTGTGGGAATTGGAACATCTTTCAGTATAGGAAAGAAACTAAATCCCTTGACCTTAGGATGTGGTCCCCACAGGAGTTGTAACATCATGCCGCTTACAATACCAGGAAATGCATTTATATTTTCACGTGTGTCTGCAATCTTCCATATGTCGGGGTAACAACAAGCCCCGTAAAGGTTCACATTAACAAACACAGAAGCACGAAAAGATGTAAATGTAGTGCCACCAAACTTACTACACACCTGGAGGCCCCATATTCCCCCAGATATTTGTATTGCACTATACTGGAAGTGTTTACCCTCTGTTATAACAGAAAACAAGTACTCTTAGAGAAAGAGCAACTGTAGGTCTTCAGATTGCAAACAGATAAGAAAGGACTTAATTATGAGATTATGTGGAATCAAATCAGGAAATAGGCCTAAATGACACCTACTCTCTTGAAAGGACGTTTTCTCTCACTTAACATCTATTGTTAATGTATGGGGGTGCACAGTTGATATCAGGGCCCTTTTGATGGTATACCCCCAGAAATAAAGACCATGAAGCCTTGATGACCTTTCGCAATAATATTATTCTAATTGTACGGCAAGGATATTTTGTATAACAAAAAACATTTCCCATTTTATGAATTTCTACCACATGAAGGTTCTCTGTTTGTTAACTATTTCAGTTGCAACCTTACTTATAATTACATGTTCAAAACAGCTTCTCCAGTCTAATTTATTACATTGTATTTTACTCCTTGTTCTCTCTCATGATAAAAATGGGCTATCAGAACAAATATAAATGGTATAAAAAAAGATTATAAGTATTACATGTTAAGCCTATTTTATTATACCACTGCAAACAAATGAAAAAAATATACTTTACAAAAGTGTTGGCATCTTTAATTTGGCTGTGGACTCTTTTTTTGTATGAAAGACTTAGGTGAACCCTTTTTATCTCCAAGAAACAGGTTGTTTTTGAGATATCCAGCTGTCTTCATTTAAATATTTTACATGAGTGAATGAGTTTGCTCGTATTATTTCTGCTCATGTATTTCCTCCACATTTCAAACTGCTAAAAAAGGCTCAATTTTTGGTGAAGTCACAAACGCGGCCAACACGAAAAGTAATGGCCATAGGGGAAACTAAGGATGCAAAGAGCGGTCTGGCACCAGAACACTGCTATCAGAATACTGCCTAACATATATATTGTGTCCTTAATATTGTCTACAGAAAAACTGCCTACTTGTAGTTAATAGAAAATCTTAACCCTAATAGGATGACTGTTTTGTAGCTATATTTAAGCTGTTTATATCAGTCCATAATTTTGTATATGATATTTCAAAATACAACCATGTCAAGCAGCACTGTAAACCAACCGCCGGTGAAGCTAAGAAAGACGTGTGAGGTTGTGGACCAGTTACATACATCCCTGAGCTTGCGTGCCAGTGAACGCTGGTGTAGGTAAGAGCAGGGGGAGTCAAGAGATGACGAAGAGGGAAATTAAAGTTAAAAAAATAGAAAACCACATACCTTGTGCTCGCCAAATCTGTTCACCTCACATGAAGTGCCGCCGCCCCCAACAAAGTGCCACCCAGGGTGAACTGCCCCTGCCCCAGCTATGCCACTGCCAATGAAAAAGAAGCAATGTAGAACATCAAAACAGAGAATCATGCAGATGGTGTGAAGATGATGAGGGGAGAGACATCAAGGCAAACAGAGCAAATAAGAAGTCCAAAGATGTGCTGACACAAAATTTATAATCTTCCAGTATGAGGTTTTCTAGTCTCCTACAAGCATGCCGTGTCAAGGAAATAGGTGGTAGGCAGAGCTACAGTACTTTTTACAATTGCCATAGTGACTGTCAGTAACTAAGCTGGTGGCCTATACTTAGCACATCAGTTTATTGGGTGGCTTCATTTGAAATGCTCACTGCATGCAGCTATTTTTCCAAGCAGGTTTATAAGCCCTGATGTCACTGAATTCTGTCACTTTGGCACTTTCACAAATCCTGGCCTCCTCTCCTTTTTGCTCTTCTTACCTGTCAGGCTATATTAAAAAGGACAGGAGGGAGCATCAAGCAAAGTTGTCCATCACCTCATGCCTGTTACCATGCCTTTCTTGACTCACTGGTGCAGCCCTGGGATTGTGCTGCTCTGTCCTCCTACTGAGCCTGCTTTCAGCACATCTAGTCGCAGGACACCCAACCACCCATTCCCTTCGTTCTTTCCTCATTGGGACAGGAACAAACAGAACTGTAGAGAAGAATGACTGCTTGTGGTAGGCATGTTTGGTACTTGTGGGGATCTTTATCATAAGGTTGTATTTCTTTATATGGGGTGGACATCCCAGTATGTGACGAAGAGACATTAGCAGCATATGAGCCACTATCCTTTCACATGAGTCTCCCTAAATTAGTGAGCTTGACGAAATGCTATTAGGTATTAACTACTAAAGAAGTGCATCTACTGTAGAATGGAAATTGGTAATTGGGGACAAAAATATTTAATTTAAATGATCAATGGGTTTATGTACCAATACAAAAATTAAAAGGTGGCATTTGAGGCCAAGGTATCTGCACAATAGCCCTCAGTCTAATCCCGCCCACCCTTAAACAAATAGTGTGAATGCTCTCAATGTAGTAGTGCTAAACCAAGAATCTGATGGGCAATCTCTTAGGTAGCTTCCCAGTCCATTGTGTTCCCCCGACTTTGCTACTCCAGACAGAGATCAGTCATATGCAAATCAGACTTCCGTGCCTGATTACAAGTTTGGCGGACAGTTTTGCTCTGTCATGAATGTGACGGATATCCTGCCAAATTACATTTCCATTATAACCTATGGAACTTGTAATTTGGTAGACTGATGGCTGCAATGTTAGTGATGGAGTATCCCATCCGCCAAACTCGGAAACAGGCCCTTATTACTGCTCCAATATGTACAGTTCAGCCTGATGTGCAAGACCAGGTCTTCAAAAGCAGGAAAAAATATTCCAAAATATGGGTCTCTTTCTCTCTGTGCCACAGAATCCATGCTACACTTCACTAACAAGGCCTGAGATGGTCGTAACTGGTCTGGGGTTGTTTGTGTTCCCTTCTGCCTTCTGCCTTGGCAGTTTGTCATGGAATGTTCCCATGGGGTACATGGTCACTGGTGATTTACATGAGGTGGTCCTTACTCTAAAGGGTGAGTAAAAAACAAATCTTTGGCATTCTACTATGAGAAATTGCCAGTGGTATAAATGAGCATTTCTTTCATCAGGTGGGAGGCAAGATGGCCGCCAAGTAGGAGCCTTTCCCTGGAGCTCTCAGGCTGGGGATTACCAAATTGGTAGATATACCCTTGTAAACCCGGCCATCTGCCTCTAAATAAATAACCTACCTCTTACCTCCTACGATACTGGACCTTTTTTTGTAACGTGGCTTACCTGCTGAGATGATCTCAAGGGGTCCGACTTGCCTCGCCTCTTCTGCCTCGCCACTCTCATCCAGGATCGAGGTCTACAAGTTGTGTGTGCAGCGCCTCCTCAGCCTCAGACAGGTTGGTGCAGTTTGAGCCATTGGACACGCTGCTCTCCTCCGGGACTGATCTTCTCGGGGGAAAGCATGCTTCGCTTTGTCTCCTTTCCTCCACGGTGTCGCTGAATGGGCCTTGAAGTGGCGTAGCCCTGATCCCCCAGTGGGGCTACTAACTGGTCTTGTCTGGCCGTGTGGGGCGCCCTCCGTTCGAGTTGCTGCTGGACCTCTGGAGTTGGATCAGCGCCCTGCCACCATGCAGCCCACGGCTTACTCTGGTCCTCTGGTTGCTGCTTCACCCTGCTGATGACCCTCCCACTAAGTGCACCTCAAGATGGCGAACCCTGGGTTCCACAGTGAGGCTACTGTCTAGCATTTGTCTGGACATGTGGGGAGTACTCTAGTCTAGCTGCTGCTGGATGTCGGGAACCAGGCCTGCACCCTGCCTCCATGCAGCCTGAAGCACTGTGCCACCGTGCAGCCAGCAGCTTGCTCTGTTTCTCTTGCTGCCGTTTTCGCACTACCGACGTGCTTCCCGTCGAATGCGCCTTGAAATGATGAGGCTAGCACAAATCTTCCCACAGCCTCTGTTTTGTAGCCCTCTGACCATGCTCGGTGTGGTCTGGCCTCCGGGTGGCGGCCTCCATCCTGGTGCCGGCATTGCTCTGGATGCTGCTTCGCCCTCCTGACTTGCTTCTCTCTGCATGATCTCCCTGCGACTTCTTAGTGGTGGCTCTCTGGCCATGCACTGTGTTGTCTTGCTGCCAGCTTGCGACCTCGATCCTGGTGCCGACATTGATGGAGGTGACTGAGCTGTCCCGAGCCCCCATAGAATACTAAATTTGTGCCCCAAGATGGCTGTCAAGTAGGAGGTCTTCCCTTGAATTCTAGAATTCTGAGCCCTCCCTTCACCTCTGGAGGCCGATCTCCAGCCGGTCTTTGTCTCCGTCAGCCTCCAGCTAACGGCCTCAGCCATGTAACCAACGCTGACATCCGCAACTGTTTTTATTCCTACTCCTCACCAGACCTCCTGGGGAGGTTGAACGTTGTTTTCTCCGGGCTGCTCAGCTTCTAGACCAGTCTGGGGCTGAAACAGTCTCACGAGGCCACATTGCAGATCCAAGGTCTAGCTGCTGCCCTCTGAGGCTCCATAGAAGCCCACCACTTGAAAAAAGGATGCGCTTCAGAGATCACAAATGCTGATCACCTTGACCTTGTGAGCACCACTGTTCAATATCATACTAGACAGCAATATCAGAGACTATAAAACAATTACTGTGCACGTACTCCACAGGGTATCAATGCTCTCGTAAAATCTATCTGAACACCTTGTACTATGTGAAAATAACATTCAGGCAGTCTAAGACAGGTATCTTTCATGTAGCTACCACTGATGCTCTAGACAACTCTAGAGTTTTTCTAGTTTTGCAATTTCTGATGTTCTCTTGTTTTAATTTCCTTTACTGTTTATTATACTGTCGCATCACCCCTCTTTCCTCCTAGCATTGACTCTCCCTAATTATTCACCCCACAGTAATCATTCCCCTTTTCTTGTATCTTTATATCCTTCCTCCGCTTGCTTTTCCCCCGTCCCATCATGCATCCAAACATGGCTAGGTTTCAAAATATTGATGTTCTCTTTATTTTGATATCTAACTGTTTGTTACTCGGACTAATCACCTCTCTTCTCCCCTAGCATAGAGTCTCATCTCTCTCTATCTATTTACCCACCAATTTTTCACTCCCCTTTCTTCCTGTATCTATACATATTTCCTCCTCTTTCTTTCCCCCTTGTCCCATCGTGCGACCGAACATGTTCCCCCCAAAGCCCTCCTCACTCCCCCTGATACTGCGCTCTCCAGACATGGCCCCAGCTTATGGAACATCTTATGCCCGTCTAATCTTTCCAAAAACGACAAGAAACATTTTAAACATAAGCTATTGATTCGTCACCCTGAAACACTAATAGTTAATACCTACACAGCCTCTCCTCTCCTATGAAAACAAACTTAATTTTCTACTCCAAACGCCCCACCAAATGGAAAAACACTTTCCTTCTCCACCTTACAATCTCTAAATCAAGCAAAATTCCATATGGATTCAAACTGTCAACAACCCCATCCACAGCCTTTCTCTGTGAAATTGAAAACTGGTAACATTCTTATTCAAGCATCTGAATACCATCTCAACATTTTTGATAACCATTTCAGTTCCTTGTCCTACCAACTCTCCCAACTAGTTCTGAACCCTTCTTCAACCCAACTTCCTGACACCCATATGTCATCTCCATCCTCCCCGGTTCTGACCATCTCTCCCCTATATGTCACAACCACACCCACCGTTGTTGATGTGGCCCTAATGCTCCACAATGGACCCCCCACTCCCCCAAGAATGTTGGTTCCCTCCCCTACTCATACCATTGATTGCTACCCCCCTGCCCCTACACTCTTCCCTGACTCTTCCCCTAACACTTCCCCTACTCACCGGCACCTTCCCAAAACTCTTCTGGTACTCTCATCTTTGCCCAATCCTTCATTTCCACCTCCTACTCCTATTATCAATCTCTCCCCTCATGCCCCTTCCACCTTGCCTGACTCTCCCCTTAACTCTCTACACACTGCCCTGTCCCTTCTGGTGATATCTGCTGTCCTCTCAGCTAAGTCCTATTCACCAACCTCTCCTCTCACCTTCGACCAACTCCCCACTGACCCCACCACTCTCCCAGAATCTCCCACTAACTCTTCCCCTACTCACATTTCCCCCTTGGAACTCCCTCTGTTCCGACCTCGAGATCACACGCTCCAATTTTTATTCTTTCTACCAACCGATCCACTCGAGCCCCTATCTTCCTTCCTTTCTCTTCCTCTAACCCTACTCCTCCATACTGGCCCCCGCCTCTGGGATATCCCACTGTACTGTACTGCACTGTACAGCATCCTTCCCACTCAATCCGAAGTGGCTAATCCCTGCATCCCTCACTCTCTCTTGTCCTCTCCTACTGCATTGCCTGAGTCCATGACTGACCCGTTCTTCTCTACGCAGAATCCTTTGCTCAACAGCCAGAACACTGTTTAGACTCCCTCACCCGCCTCACTCCCCCTCTGATCGGGCTTCCTTTCCCTGTTAACATGGAACCCACCTCACCCCCCCTCCTTTTCAACTGATTTCTCCCTTCATCTTACAGCACAGATAGTAACAACATAGAATGCAATCTCTCAGCCACGAGGACTGAACTTTCACGACTCAGAGAAGATTACAACGCCCTCAACTCCAAGACCTACCCTAATCACACTGATTCCTTTTGCTCTTGCTCCCACAACATCTCCCAACACAACCGTTGGCGAACTAGTCCCTTTGCAGTCAAATTCATATGCCACTCCATGCTGTTAGCTACCTCTCCACTTCTGACCTAATTAACCTATGTAACTCCTACCTACCTAAAACTTTGATTACTGATCACCCCCTCCCTTATGCCAACATCCCAGTGATTGTGGGCATTAACAGAATCCCTTCCTCACCCATCTCTCCTCAACCTCCAGCTCAACTTACCACCATCCACTCTTGCAAACCTCTCAAAGACAACCCTAATCCCCTTTCCTGCATGCTTGTTAACTGCAGGTCGGCTCTCCGACATGCAACGGAAATATCAGAAACCATCCTCAGCGAGGCTATTGACATTGCCTTCCTTAATGAAACCTGGCTCAATGACCACTCCAGGGCTATTCTTGACTTACTCACCCCCGGTTACTCCATCATTAGGAAAGACAGACCAGACAGAAAAAGGGGTGGACTAGCTATAATCTACAAAAATGAACTTCACCTCACCCTTTTAAAGAACATGGACCACTTAACTTTTGAATAACTTGGCGTTGAACTCACTGTTCATGGCTCTTCTCCGATTAGACTACATAACATCTACCACCCTCCAGGTGAACCACTTATGAATTATCCGACCCTCTCACACACTCCTCTCTTTCTAACTTGAAAAATCTCTTCTTAGGAAACTTCAACATCCACTGGAATAATGGTGAGGATCCCACTGCCATGCGCCTCATCAACCTTCTAGAGATGAATTACCTTAAGCAACTATGGGGTATATTCTCAAGAACGTGTGATAACCATTGC
Source organism: Triturus cristatus (assembly GCF_964204655.1). Taxonomy (NCBI): domain Eukaryota; kingdom Metazoa; phylum Chordata; class Amphibia; order Caudata; family Salamandridae; genus Triturus; species Triturus cristatus. Next base: position 1,293,007,270 of record NC_140589.1, read on the forward strand.
AAAAGTAACTTAACGCAACTCTCAACATGGCGGGAAATTTACGCCGTGTTAACCAAGTATTCACAACACGGCGGTACCATGCAATAGTCTCCAGATAACGCATCAACTGACCGCGTTAAAATCAACACCACGCCGCAAAAATGCAAAACACGAACTCAAAAAAAGCTGCGATGCCCCCAGGCGTGATACCAAAATCAGCAAAAACCAGCGACAGGACTGCAATTCCCACGCATCATGCGTGAAAATGCACTATACAATCAACAAAAAACAAACACCAAAACCAATTCAAACTGCGTAGCACCATGGATGCACCGGGACCGATTGCAGAGGAGAAGCCGAACTCCAAAAACCCCACGAAGGACCAGCCAGGAAACCTGTGTTCGGGGAAAGGCAAGAAGAAGAGGAAGAAAGGGTTCAGTCCTCAGGGAGACCGAATCATCGTCACGGAGGTGATAGAACACCATCACCAACTCTTCGGCACCTCCACTGCGGCACTGGCACCCCAAACGGAAATATGACAGTTCATCGTCACCAATGTCAATGCAGTCGGAGTGTCGAGGATGTCAATGGAGAAGGTCAAGAGGCGCTGGCATGAAGTGCACAGCCAAACCAAGGAGAAGCTTGCCACCAACAGGAAGGCAGCAAGGGCGACTGGAGGTGGGAGTCCTGCGCCACAGGAGGAGCTGGATGAGCTGGAGGAAATGGTGGCCACAGACATCAGTGTGGAGACGGTGGCAGGAGTTGGGGGCATGGACACAGCTCAAAATGACCTGACCCAACAGCAATAGGATGAGTAACCACCAGGGACTGAGGGAAGGGGGGAGATGGGCACAATGGCACACATGCAAAATCATGTGTAGCACACTGCACACGCACAATGACTGTGGAACATGTCCCTGATACACTTGCAACACTGCAGCACACATACAAACACCAAGTAGGCCCCGTCCACCATGTGCATATATGGGCCCCCCCATATCACCAACGACACATCCGAGCCATGCACATGTGATGAATCCAGAAAAGCAGCGGCTATGTGAGCAACACTGACTATGCACGTGACACAGCATGACCGATAGCATGGCAGCAGCCAAAATACATGACAAGGTGCACGACTCGACACGGAGGTGGCCCAGTGCGATCACATCCATTGAGGAGCAGGTCACACTCTGACATATCCATGTGCACCCACAACCCATGCCGTCCAGTACACACAGCAGACGAACAATGCACAAGGCCACAAAATCTGTCCAAGAGCACATATTACCCAAGTCACAAACATTTCAGCCCACGAAAAGCACACTATTTAAAGGCACACCTCCTCAAAGGGATAAGGGTACACCAAATCGGAGCTGCAGGGGAAACTCCCCCACAATGCAGCACACACATAGCAATCACAGAACATCAGCAATGACGGCATTGTGGTACAAAGTGCAACACCTACATCACAGGACAGAGGACACAACAGGTTCCGCTTGTGCGTAGTAACTGTCCACTCATATCTGGCATTGCCTGACACTGTGTGATGATAATGTTCGGGAACTACCACACATCCGTCATGCAGTCGAAAATCCCGCTGTCTGCAATCAAATAGCCAGCTTCACCAAAACAGTCACAATGTGCCTTGTCATGCAGTCTGTATGTAAACATCTGCAAAGCGTCAACATACATGGAACACACTGTTAACCTGCATCTTCCCTTAACATTGCAGAGGGACAATCATCACTTATTACAGAGCAGACCACAAATCCCATCATTGATGATGTAGAGGACAACCTGCACATATGTCAAGACACCCTCCAATGGATAATGGACAGCCTCCGCACCCCACCCCCGGGAGCAGGGCAGGCCAGCTACCTCGAGGTGACCACACCACCTGCACAGACCACACAGCAGGAAACACACACCACCATGGCTTCCTCCCAGGACCCCCACGAACAATACATGGAATTCCAACGCCGTGTGTTGGGTTGCCAGGTGGAGTTAGGCGATCAGCTGCGGGTGGGTTTCGTGGCAGCCAAACTCGATGTCATACGTCCCATCAGGGACCACATACAGTCCCTAACGGACACACCCTGTCCGCACTATGCTCACCGACAATCCTTGGCTGACCTCGCTGGGGCCATTACTCGGATACAGGAACTGTCTAGTCAGACAGGCGCCAGGGATGACAGCACAGAGTTGACACAGATGCGAAGGACAATGGAGACCATGGAGCCGATGCAGGCTGGAATTATGGCTGCCACGGCTGAACACCAGCAAGATGTAGCTGGGATCTTCCATGCCCTGCAGTTCATCATCTTGCCATTGCTGCCACTTAGCCAGTCCCAGATAGCTGCACCGGGAACTTCGACACACACATCTCTGACCCCTGATGTGTCAGTGGCACACAGTGATGCAGCCCCATCACCTTCGCACCCTGATGTGTCAGTGGCAAACAGTGATGCAGCCATTACACCGCCACACACACCGGACACACCGGACACAGAAGAAGTATCAGAGGAGTAAGATGTGGATGGTAATTACTGTGTGAGTAAGGAGGTAGTCGCATCCATCACTGCCAGATGGCCTGTCCCTGCCTGGTTCTGCCCTATGCATCATGCCCTGGGACAACACCTTCCACTGACCCCTGGGACACTCTGCGACATGCATGCCATTGCTTTTGTTGGTCTCATGGCACCGGCACTCCTCAGACCGGCGGCAGTTCAGTGGACGATATGCCACAGCTCTGGGCAATGAGTGTGTGCAACGTTTGGACGTATGGGTAGTTTTTAGCCAATGTTTTAAGGGCATCCCTTTCAGGTGTAGGTCATACAGGGACAAGTGTGTATGGGGTGTTGGCACATTGGTGTTTCATTAGCGCAGTTCATGGTGTGGGAGTCGTCAGAGGCTGGGTATGATATCTCGCACAGGGTGTGCCAGCTGCATTCAGGACCAAGGTCGGGGGTTCGGTTGGCCTTCAGCCTTGTGTGTTGAGACAAAGGGGCTTTCATTCCTGATTTCAGTCTGGCTACTACTTGCATTTCTTAAATGTGATGTGGACTTCGTGTTGACTTTGATGCCAGGTCTGTGAATTTGGGTGCACAGATTTCGAGACACACGCAGCTGTTGGCATGAATGGCCTTGCACTCCTTGTTCAGTCTCTCTTTCTCTCTCTCTTTCTCTCTCTTTCTTTCTCTCTCTCTCTTTCTCTCTCTCCCTGTCCTTTGATGAGTGCCTGACACACCTTCTTATCTTGGATACTGTCTTGCAGGCTGTGAGTCACAGATTGTCCAGGAATGCCTCGCCATGACTCTTCAAAATAGTTGTTTGGTGACAAATTAGGATGTGACATTTTGTTTGGTCTTTCAATGGTGAATGTAAGGACCAGAGTTTCAGTGCTCACATGTATGTTGATTTTTGCTATTGTGCAACATCAGGCGGGTGCTTTTGTTCTTGTTTTCGTGCCGTTGATGTGTAGTGTCTTGGTCCAGGGGAGGTGGGGGGTGCCTGGGGTGGGGCTGGGGGTGGTGGTCCTGCGGGTGGTGGTGGTGGGTGTTGTGGCTTTCTTGGGTGTCCGGCACGCATGTTCAGTGGCTCCATGGCATCTGTTGTTCTTCAGGTGTGGCTCTGGGCTGGGCTCCCTTTTTCTGGTGCAGGTTGTCGTCCGACTTTGCACCAGGTCAGAGCAGGTGTTAATTTCCTGCAGCTAATGTGCCTTATTGCATATTTTGTGGTCTTTTCACCGATGTGGCTGGTCGTTGAGAATATTGTGAAGTGGTGTTGTCGTGGCTTTTTGCTTGGGAACGCCTACTCTGCATCTCATTAGCGATAGCTGCCGGGGTCATCTGTGGCGATGTTTTTTGTGGCTGCTATCGCAGGTAAACTGGTGCTGTGGGCTGTTAGCACCGGCTTGTGAATGGGGTGATAAATTTATCGCGACTTTGGCTGCGATAAAGTGCCGTTAACTCGGTGTTAGCTCCTTGAGAATATGCCCCTATGTCACAATCCAACCCATACTAAAGTGGCCGCACTCAACGCCATCATTTCCAGCACTGACTTAGCCTCCCTTTCCAACATCATCCCCATCGACTGGTCTGACCATCACCTCATTCTGTTTAAGATCGCAATGAGGCCCTACTCCCCCCTACAATAAATATAAAACCCATGAAGTGGACCAGAAACCTTAAACAAATCCCCCCAGGTGATCTTGAGTCTAAACTCCAAGCACAACTTCATCTCACCCCGCTCTCCAAAAATGCTAACAAGCTCACTGAACATTTCAATAAGACTATTAATGACGTCCTAGACCAAGTTGCCCCTCTTAAACTAAAATAACAAAGACAAATTCCATCCAAATCTTGGTTCAAACCCGGAACTCAGTAATGAAAGACGACTACTTAGACTGGCAGAAAGAACATGGAGACTACACCCCTCTCCCTCTCATCTTGTCCACCTCAGATCTGCTAGATCAACTTATAAGAAACACATTTTCAATGAAAAGGCAACCTTTTTTCGAGCTCAACTTGATTGTGCAAAAAATAGGGCCAGAGAACTGTTTAACATTGTTAGAAAACAAACATCATCTGCCCCTAAGATATGACGGCTTCAACTGAGAGATGTGAGGTAATTGCTAACTTCCTCTCAGACAAAATCTCCAAAATAGACCAATCCTTCCATCTAACTCAGGTCCCGCCCAGCCCCCAATATGCCTTAGACGTTGCCATAGACATACCTCCCTTCTCGACTCTGCCCCTTCCACCTAATCGTCCCACTCACCTACCCAATCCAACTTCTCCCGATGACCTCCTTTCCAACTTACAACTGAAAAATAATGCCTCCTGGCATATTTTTCATCCTATGACTGAGTTTGAAGTCTTTAATATCATTGCTAAACTAAAGCCGACCTCGCACACCAAAAACCCTCTCCCTTCTATCCTTGTTCAAGATCTCAACCACATCATTGCCCCTTTTTGGACTAATATCATCAATACCTCCCTTGCCACTGGATGAGTTCCCGACTCCCTCCAACTCGAACACATCACTCCCATTCTTTATAAACCTCACTGCTGACTGCGACGATCCTAATAATCTCCGCCCTATCTCTAACCTTCCACTTCTTTCAAAGGCCCTTGAAAAAGGTGCATTGCTTCAATTGGACAAGCACATAGGCAATTTCAATTTACTTGACTCTTTACAATCCGTCTTCAGAAAAGGATGCTGTACAGAAACTGCCTTGCCAAACATAATGGATGACATCCACTGTTCCCTCGATAATGATGAGACCTGCCTTCTTATACTCCTCAACCTCTCTGCAGCCTTTGATACAGTAAACCATTCTTCCTTACTTAATTTGCTTAAAGCTCGCTTTGGCCTTAATGGTCTGGTCCTCAAATGGTTTTCCACTTTTATCCAACACAGAACACAACAAATCAAAATCAATTACTGCCTCTCTAATCCTACACCTGTCTCCCTGGGCGTCTCCCAGGGCTCTATTCTCGCCCCCTCTCTCTTCAACCTCTTTATGGAACCCCTTACCCTCATTCTGAAACAAGCTGGAATCAATTAACACCTCTATGCTGATGACACCCAACTCTACTATAAGATTAGATCCCAATCTGATGTACTTCATCTAAACAATACCCTGAGTAAGATCCAATCATGGTTCTACTCTTACCATCCCAAACTGAACCCTACAAAAAATTAAATCATTCTCTTCTCTCCAAAAAACAACCGGCTCCCCATCCAAGGCTGGATCATGGACCACAATGCCCTCAATTGTTCGCTCTCCTTATCCAACTCGGCGAAATCACATGGTTTCACTCTTGACAAAACTCTTAATGACCACTTAATAAACTTGGCTACAGGAGCTCTTTTCACTCTTCGACACCTCAAGAAAATCAAACCCTTCATTCCATTAAATGACTTCAAATGGGTTGTCCAATCTCTAGTCCTCTCTAAACTAGATTATGGCAATGCTATCCTCACTGGAACCCCTAAAGTACACCTAGCCCCCCTTAGATTTGTGCTCAACTTAGCAGCCAGGCTCATCACTGACTGTCAACGATTTGACCACATCTCTCTGGCCCTTAAAGCCCTTAATTGGCTACCCATTTAAAGAACATGCTTCTACAAGACGGCATGCATTATGCACAAAGCTCTTCACCAACAAACCCCGTTGTAGCTTACAAACAAACTCAATAAAGCAGGCTGCTCTTGACCGATGAGAAGCACCAATGCACTCCTCCTTGTCCCCCGCTGTTAAAAAAGAAAAACAGCCAATCTCGCTCCTTCTCCGTGAACACCCAGAACATCTGGAATGCACACCTTAGGGACCTGTGCTGTAACCCCTCCTACCTCAGCTTCAAAAAAGATCTAAAACATCACCTTCTCAACAAATATTGGGATCCATAACCGCTCCTCTGACCTTGCTTTCTGCTTCCCCTGTATTGGTTATTATTTTGTTTTCTTCCTGGTTCTCACCTTGCTCCCCCATTTCTTACATATCACCCTGTTTACTCTCACCCTACCCCCCTTTTTTCCCCACCCCAAGTGTTCTACTATTTGTCCCTATCTCTACCTTTATTCTTTCTCCGTCGATACTCTCTTCTCTGCCCTAAATTGTCTCACCCATTCTTATTACTTAGTTGTTCATTACCGGCTAATCCGCCTCAGAATTTTTGCCCCCTCTTTACTTAATTGTGAGCTGTACCTGCATGTTTTTGTTACCTTGAAAAATCGCTCTTCTTGATTGCCTCTACTTATGTAAATAGCTTTTTGCCCCTTTTTAAAACAAAGTGTGTTGTACTTGCTTGTCTGTGTTTTCCCATGAACAACTGTTTTTCTATGACGGCCTCTGCTCATGTAAAGCGCTCTGATACCCCCGGGTCTAGCCAGCACTATATACAACCTTTCAAATAAAAAAATAAAAAAATAACATCTTGTGTGTGAATTTGACTGTAACTAGGAGGACATTATTCTTTTTGATCATCTCTAAGTTCTGTGGCACTGTTAGCAAGATAGCCAGAAAATCACCACTATCCATGTAATGATGACCTCTTTGCCTCTCATCCTCCATAGTCCTCAAAGTATCAAACAATACATATTCTAGGTAGGGATGTTTCTAGTGTTGTGCAATTGCCAACTTGGCCACCAGGAGTAGCTAGAATTGTAATGTTTAAACTCTTCAAGTACCTTCTTCCCATTCTACAAGTTTTACCTCTAAAATTGAGATTGCTTAGTCAGTCCTAAGTGGAATATCTTTCATTACAATAGCACGATTGGCCACAATATATTGCATAATGTCCCACCTCCCTGAATCCCCTTAAATATTATCTATCTTTTAAATAATTTGGTGAATTTTGTAGAGCGTCAGGTGGCACCCAGTCATACACTTTAGGGATGATTCACTATATTATACCAATGTGCCTTTTCTCCCATAGATATATATATATATATTTGTAAACCAACAATGATCCGGCACTCCACTCAGTAGTACATATGTTACAAAGAACACATTTTCAAAAACAAATCAGCAGGTCATTGTATAACTCCTTTATTCAAAATTCTTCTTTAGAAATGACACGAAGTAGCCAACGCGTTTCGTCCACGGACTTCTCACAGTTGCCCCATACCCTGTGAGTTCTTGTATATATATATATATATATATATATATATATATATATATATATATATATATATATATATATATATATATATATATATATATATATATATTGTTCCAGAATATCTCTCATTCTTTCTAGGTTATTGGCCTTCTTAAATCTTTAGTCTAAGTGCAGCACATATTTACTTTTACTGCTCATCATTGACTATTCTATACTGTTGGAATAGCATAATTTTAGCTCCATCCTTTTACATTTGGCTAGACCATATACATATATTTACCTTTAGCCTTATGTACTCGTGTGATGCAAAAATACTTATGAGATATGTCGCACAAAAGATATAAAAGGTGCATTTGTTGTGTGTTTTAGACAATTGTATGTGCATATTAACGTTTTTCCTCTGCAGAGAGATCAGGATTGTTGATATTAATCTTCTAATATGTTTAGATTGTAAGGTGGGGTGCTAAAATGCATTTAATGCAGTGCATTTGCCAAGGATTAGTGAGAATCAATTATATGTATGTTCAATGCTTTCTTTCTTTATAAATTATGACCAGTTCTTGTTTTTGGTTAATAATACATCTCTTAGTTTATTGTACCACATATAAGAGTACAGTATAATTTATTGGATTATATGTAGATTGTAGAATCAATATGCATTTGAAGACAACTGTTAAGTTAGTGTGATTGTGGGCCTTAAGCTTAAAGTCGAGACACTTAATACTAATGTGAAAGTTATTTTCTGCATGTTTCTCTCCTCTGCAGGTGCAGACCAAAGGGATTGATTAGTTAGTAAAATGCAAATTTTAATAAAGAACAAAGGAAGTGTTACCATTTGGTAGTATCAGATGAATGGAGGAATACAAGGACGCCTTGGAAGTGGAGACAGGAACATGAGAGTAGCGTTCAAGGTGTCAAGTTCTTTCTTTGGAACTGGAAAAGTACTATGATGTGTATGAGGTCATATTTCCAGAATATTCTTTGTATATTTTAATTAGTGAGCCCATCTTGGGTTTGGTCAGATTCCCTTTAGACCTGGTGAGGTACAGACCTCTTTTGTGATCTCTGATTGTGTGGATTTATGCTATACATGACTCCTTATTTACAGAACTTCTACAGAGGTTCTGATGCTGACACCCTTTTTACTTCTTTGATTCAATAGGGTTTTCCCTATCCTTAGTTTAGTGTAGGGTCCAGTAGATGTTGTCAAAATTTTCCTTATATGAGGAGAAGGATCAAAACCATTTGTCTAGTTATCAAATCGTATTTTTTGTCTTTTACATTGTTGCCACTGAATTCCTTAATGCTCCTTGCAGTTAAGGACCAATATTGTACGTCAAGTTGGTCTGCCTTTGATAATCCTATACTTTTATTGTATGTTTTGAGATTGATTTATATTAGTCTTGCTTTTAGTTTGTAATAAACCTTTTAAGTTCAAGTTACTGACTCAGACTTTTATTGTGTGATTCCCATGGTCACACTGTACCTTAAGACTTGAATTTGTTGCTAACCCGTTTTCCTCTCAAGCTACCAAAAAGGTCTATTGAGCAGAGTAAATTGCAAGAAACGGCCGAGAGCATTCTCACAGTCTTGATGCGCAGTCCTTCATTCTTCCACAAAATGTCAGTACTTATTCAAATTTGGTCATTTGTGGAAGCTGTTCTATTCTACAGGTGTAACATCCTTGCGGCACGTGCTGATAACTAACCATTTCTGGCTCATGAGGAAAGATCACTGTACAAATATTAAACAATCAAATTTGTCAATTTACATACAAATTTGATATCACCCGTCATTCTGCTTCTCCACTTTTTTTTTTTTTGGAAAAACCTTTATTTAAAAATCAGGACACAGCTATTCAGCCGACAACCCGGAGGTTCGGCAGCATCGATAATTAGAAACAGTGATGCGTCCCCAGTAAAGTACAAAGAGAAGTGCAAAGGTTCAATTTTAAACAAACACAAAAAGCACAGCAAACCCCAGCAAGGCAAGAACACTAAAAACCATGGTGAGAGCCCCCAGGGGAGGCCGGACCCCACTCATCTACCAGTTACAAGATAGTGTAAGGAGGAAGAGGGGGGACAGCAGAGGCCCAAATAGTTCATAAACCAGACTGTGCTGGAAAGAAGGTCAGGGGGAAAGCTGTTCCTCGGGCGGTTCCAGATCAGGGGCAAGACATATTCCCCCCCTGTATTGATTCCACCGCCCCCAGATGGCGTGCCACTTCCGGGGGCGGCCTCTAGAGCAATAGACTGTCTTCTCCCTAAACATGCTCCAGTCCATGTTCTCTTTCCACGCAGTCAGTGTGGGGGGCCCCGAGGAGCCCCACAATCGCTCGATATCCCTCTTAGCGACCATGTTACCCAGTGTCACCCATTGGGTCCGCGCCTCATCGAGGTCAGTGGGCCCCCAGATATTCAGGAGACAGCACCGCGCCTCCGGCTGCAGAGCAATGCCTGTCACCTCCCCCATTACTGCATGGACTCCCCTCCAGAATTCCACAATGACACCACACTCCCAAATGATGTGCAGGAAAGTACCCACCATACCACACCCCCTCCTGCACAGGCCGTCCTCCGAGAACCCCATGTGGACCAGCCTTGGCCCCGTCACATACACTCGGTGCAGTATTTTAAGCTGCACCAGCCTCAGGCGCGACGGGATCGCAACCTCCTTAGGGGAAGAAACAGCTGACTGCCAATCCTCATCATCTAACTCGAGGCCATCCCTAGTCCACTGGTCCCTCAGCCCCAGAAGCATGTCCGCCCGGACGTTTATAAGTTTCTTATATATGAGCGAGATCGTGCTCTCGGGCATATGGCCATCAAGGACCCGGTCCTCCAAGGGAGAGGACTCAGGCACCTTCTCACCCTCCACGAGGACTGATCGGAGGGCGTGGCGCATCTGAATATATCTGAAATACTCGGAGGGCCCCAGCTCATACTCAGTCTGCAACTCCTCAAAGGACTTCACCTTCCCCTTATGCAGCACATCACCCACCCTGGAGATGCCAATCAGGTCCCACTTATCAAAGCCTTTTGAATGCCAAAGCCTTCCCAATCTCTCCGATTCAAACAACGGGGTAGCGAGGGTGAGCTTATCCTTCCAGCCCAGCGAGTCAGTTGCCATCTTCCACACCCGCACTGCCACAGCGGTGGGCCCCGTGAGGGACGAGTCTAGGGATCGCGAGTACAACGCCCTGTAATAGTTACCACCACGCAGCAACCACCTGTCCATGGCATACCCAGGGCTGAGAGCAGGGCCATAAAGCCCATGATTGATCGCGCTCAGCTGTGTGGCCCAATAGTACCGACGGATATCTGGGAGCGCAATGCCCCCGTCGTACCATGGAAGCGTCAGCTTTGCAATAGCAATTCGCGGCCGCCCATCCCACAGTAACGTCCGTTGGAGGCCTTCGACCTCCCGAAAGTATTTGGCCGGCACCCAATCCAAGGTATTCTGTAAGGCGTAGAGAAAGCGGGGGAGAGACATCATTTTGAACAGGGCCGCACGCCCAACGAGGGAGAGCGGCAGCCTCCGCCAACCTTCAACATCGCGCCTCAGGCGTGCCAGGGGGGGGAGCAGATTCTTCTCATAGCGCACAGCAGAGTCCATGGAGATAAAGATCCCCAAGTACACGAAACCCTGCTGGGCGATCTGTATCGAACATGTTCTAGGGATCGGTGGAACCTCGCCACTAAGAACATACAAGTACGATTTGCTCCAATTGATGACGAGACCCGAGTTCCTACCAAAAGATGTGAGTACGTCACAGACCACTATAAGCGACTTCTTAGGTGAGGCAAGATACAACAGGATATCATCGGCATAGAGCGAAATACGGTCCTCGTGTTCAGGCGACCACCGAAGGCCCCGTATATCCGGGTGCCAACGTATCCACGCAGCCAGCGGCTCAAGGGCGAGGGCGAACAACAGAGGCGACAGGGGGCAACCCTGCCGAGTACCCCTCCCAAGCTGAAACGGAGTCGACGCCCGACCATTCACCACAACACTAGCTAGCGGCCCCTCGTACAGCAACCTCACCCAGCTCACAAAACCGCGGCCGAAGCCGAACTTGGCCAGCACGGCCCACAAGTATGCCCACTCCACCGTGTCAAAGGCCATCGTGGCATCAAGAGACGCCACAATAGCCGGTTCACGCAACGTGCCCGCCCTGGCGATTACGCTATGAAGACGCCTAAGATTCAGCGCTGTGTTTCGGTGCGGGATGAAGCCGGATTGATCCGGGTGGACTAAGTCGCCAAGTACCCTAATCAAACGGGACGCCAGGAGTTTAGCCAGAATTTTCAGCTCCGCGTTAAGAAGTGAAATAGGCCGATATGAGGCGCACTTATCGCGGGGTTTACCCTCTTTGTGTATGACCACAATCGACGCCAGTCGCTGATCCAACGGGAGGGCCCCACCCCCCCGCGCCTCCAAAAACATGGCGCGCAGGTGAGGGGCGACCCTATCCGGGAACAGCTTGTACAGGTCGATCGGCAAGCCGTTCGGTCCCGAGGCCTTACCCGAGTTTAACGCGCGGATAGCCCCCGCCACCTCGTCGACCGTTATGTCACCATCTAGATCGTCCCTATCTATAGCAGAGAGGCAGGGCAACTCGATATCACGGAGGAGGTCACACGAGTCCTCGGGTGGCCTATCCGACGCAGAGGCATAAACCTTACAGAAATAGTCCGAGAAGCTCTTTACAATCCCCTCAGGTTCCACAATCGCCTCTCCCCTCTCTCCCGTCAACTCTGGCACCACTCTATTGACCCGTTCTTTTTTGTCCAGCCACGCCAGGAGTTTCCCTGCCTTATCACCAACATCATACAGTCGGCCCTGCTGTTCCCTACTGAGGGTCTTAGCGGCGTTCGTCACCAGGTCTTTATACTCAGTTTGCTTCAAACAAAGCTCATGCAGTGAGGACTCTGTAACCTCCTCCTCCATCGCTCCCTCCAGAGCCGCGATCTCCTCCTCCACCTGCAGAATCTCACCATCTCTACGCCTCTTGGCAGCCACTACTAGGGAGAGGGCTTCCCCCCGAAGCACGGTCTTAAAAGCTTCCCACAGCGACACTGCCGAGTCAACGGTACCCTGATTGTCCTTGAAAAAATTTTCTACCTTCTTTACCAGGGCGCTGCGCATCTTGGGGTCTCGGAAATACCAAGGGTTGATAGGGGCCACCCTTCCTCCTCCTTCCCGACCTAGATCCAGCCGGATCCACACTGGCGAGTGGTCAGATATACCGCGCGCCATGTGCCTCGCCTCGGATACCAACGAGGCATGCGCGGCCAGAGTGAGCAGGTAATCAATCCTGGAGAGGCTACCATGTGCCCCGGAGTGGAACGTGTATTGGCTCTGTGTGAGGTGCCGGAGCCGCCAGCAGTCTATCAGACCAAGCGTGTCTAGGAAGTCTGGAAGCCATTTCTGAGCCCCCCCTGTGTCTCTGGGCGGGTATCTATCCAGCAGGCCGGAGCAAACAGCGTTGAAATCCCCTCCCACCACAAGCATTCCCCCCGGGAGATCCAGCAGGGCCCTACCCAGATCTGCAAACATGGAGGCCTGCAGGGCCGGCGGGACATAAACCGAAACTAAAACCACAGTCCGTGCTTCCCACCGCCCCGCCACCGCCACAAACCTCCCCCTATCATCAACAATGGTGGAGTCCACCTCAAATGGCAACGAAGCTCTAACTAGGATGCCCACACCCCTGGACCCAGATGAGAATCCTGAATGTGCAATGAATTTATACCCCTTCCTATTCAGGGCATAGCACGTATTTCCTATAAGATGCGTCTCCTGCAGCAGGGCAACATCCGGCATTGATCGTTTCAAAAATTGCAAAACAATCCCCCGCTTAATGCGATCCCCCAACCCATTAACATTCCAGCTTATAACACCTAAGCCCCTACCCCCCATCCTCAAACGGAAAGAGGCCCACCCCACACCCGAGGAGCCACCATGGAACAGCCCTGGATATAAGCATCATGCCTTGCAGAAATAAACCCCCCAATAACAACCCCAAAATCCCTAAAACTCCCCCCACCCTGCACCCCTGCTGCAGCTTACAAAGCCCCCCCAACTTGCAGTGTGCCTGTCGCCCTACAAAAACAAAAAGTCTACAAAAAGTACCCTAAGGGAGGAAAAGAGCAACCCTCGTCCTCCCGCAACCCTCCACAGTTACTGCACTCTATGCAAGTCTTCAAGTATAGTCAAATCAAGTCAGACCGGCTCCGAGATGTCAGCCCTGCCCATCCCGGCCACTGTCTCCATCCTCGGCTGTGTCGTCCCCCGTCCGTCGCCGGGGCAAAGCGTCCAGCCATTCGTCGGCCATAACAGGAGAGTCAAAAAAGAATGTCCGATCGTCGTGCACCACCCGCAGTCTGGCAGGGAAGAGCATGGCATACTTCAGGTCTCTTTCCCGGAGCCGCCGCTTCACCCCCAGGAAGCCCTGTCTCTGCCTCTGCACCTGCTGGGTGAAGTCCGGATAGAAATTCACCGACGCGTTCTGGAAGGGGACCGGGCCCGTCACCCTCGATGCTTGCAGAATAGCGTCCCGATCTCGAAAGTGAAAGAGCCGGGCCACGATCGGCCTCGGCGGGGCACCCGCCTTAGGCCTCCCGCCCGGCACTCTATGGGCCCTTTCCACCGCAAAGAACTTCCCAAGGCCCTTGGGCTTCAGATGATTAAGGACCAAGTCCTCAACAAGCAGGTCAACCGAAGCCTCATCCGAAGACTCCGGGACCCCGATAACGCGCACATTGTTGCGCCTGGCCCGGCTCTCAAAGTCCTCCAGCCGGCGGGCGACGAGATCACTCTCGGTCCTCAGCTTACGAACCTCGGTCTGCAGTTCCGTAACATCATCAGTGAGGCCCGTGGTCTTGAGGTCCAAGTTCTTAACCCGTTCATTCGTTTTGCCCAAGTCCGCACGGATCAGGTTGACATCCACCAAAATGGCATCCACCTTATGTGCCAGGGCCTCAAACTGTCTCCCAATCGAAGTCTGCATCCCTTCGAGCGCGCCCATGACATCCTGCAGGGAGAGCTCCGGGGCCACAGGCGAGTCCTCCTTCTGGGCATCCGGCACCTGGCTCGATCCACTCGGTGATCCCTTTTGCAGAGCATATCGGTCCATGCTATTGACTTGGGTGTAGGTTCCCCGCCTGGTAGACTTAGGCTTCAGCCGATCCCCTTCTGCTTTGCCCGACATGGTTGACTCCAAGCAGGTCGGTTCAGTTAAGACGGGTCCCTCTCAAGGAGAGGAATAAGGAGTGATCAGTTCTACCGTGGACCGCCAGAGTAGCCTGCAGAGCGTCCCCGGGGTAATAAAGCCATCCAGAGCTCTCCAGTAGCAGGGCTGACAAAGGGAGCGAAATCGAAAGTGAAAGTGCGGGGACCTCCGTCCGACAGTTCACACCTCGCCTGGCCGTTGTTGTTCAACTAGGAGTCGGGCATCCAGCCAACTCTAGCCCCTGGCTTCCCCGGGAGATAGGCCGCAATCTTCCGCCAGGCGTAAGCCCGGTTCCCGGTGGGCGATCCGACCGCGGGTAGCATCAATCGCCTCCCTGACCAATCATCTACACGATGCCATGCATGCAGACAGGATTAGAGACAGGATAGTCGACGGAGGGCGCGAGGGTCTCGGGAGCTCTAAGCTCATGCGGCCATCTTGGTCAAGCGCTAGGCTCCTCCCCTCGCTTCTCCACTTTTTAAATGAAAGTCTGTCCCTAGTGTGGCCAAATTCTTAACTGAACTGTTAAGAAGTCATTGGTGACTGAAACCATGTAAAACCTTTCATCTCCTCAACAAAATCCAATGTTTCCAACAGCATGGCAGTTATATGACAGGTTCATGTAATGAGATCTGTGTTTCTTGGGCAACCATATTATGTTCCACAGTGACCATCATGCTTTTACCATGTCTATGTGAGTTCAATGTTACCACAATCCTATCTGGACCATTCACTTATAATTCTCATTCAGCTGGCTTTTAAAAATGAGGAATCTAAAGGAATCCCAATTTCCCTCTCCTTTTTGCGTTCAGTAGTTTTGCTGGCATATTTGTGCTCTCTCGTGCGAGACAAAACTAATCAACATCTTCGGTAGGTAATCAATGGAAGTCTTCTCCATACATAATAGCAGGCCTTGAAATGCATAAAATAGTCTGGGTAGTATATTTGCTTTAACATCTCCAATATTATCCCTAATCTTCAAACTTTCCATTACTATAATGGGGCCGATTCCGATCCGGGTCGGAAAGCACTCTGACCGAGTCGGATACGGAGTGTTTTCCAACCGAGCCGGACCCCTGCAGTCCGACCGAGCGAGTACGATGCGCACGTATGCTGTTGGACTCGGTTCGGTCGGACTCCCATAGAAGTCAATGGGAGCCAGTTGTACGACGCATACAAGCGCTCCCATTGACTGAATGGGTACGCCTCGAAAAACAGCGCCCCCTACAGTGGGTACGCGTCGGTGCCATCCGCGCCGTACATACCTGTGTGGGAGAGTCCCATGTGTCTCTCCCTGTGTGCGAGTCGCACGGCTGCGGGTGTCAGGGGGTCCGACGCGGAAGCCCGAAGTCCGACTCCGGGAGCTTTTGCGAGCCGGACACTCCTGCTCGCACAGGCTGTCTGACGCGTGCATCGTACTGGCTCGGTCGTGAATCGCATCCATTGCACGCCACGGTTAGCTTACGACTGAGACGTACGGACCCGGAAACGACTCGGTCGGTGAATTTCATTTAGCTCGTATCGTACTGGCTCGCTCGTACAGCTGTACGAGTCGGGCGGAAAACACGCGTACAGCTCGTAGTTTTTCCGGCCGGATCGGGTTCGGTACCCTTCCGACCCGGATCGGAATCGGCCCCAAAATGCCTGTGCCTGTAAGATTGATGTAGCCTAAGGAATATGCTTACTTGGTGGAATTTTGACAGCAACTGACATCCCGCCACAGCGGCACATTGAGTCCAATATTCAATATTCATTCTGTTTACAAATGTTGAGAATCAGTGCTGTACATTTGAAATACACATAAAGATACAATAAAATGCCCAAAAAGTAAAAATGAATTTATACATATTTGTACAGAATATTTACAAATTTTCAAAGAGAATAGAAAAGGCAAGACTGCGAAAAGTGATGCATTCCTCAAAAGGATACAAAAACGTTTTAACGGATGTAAACAGAGTGAAGATTCCCACCATTTTTATTCATAGGGAAATATTAGAATCCACCACTAAGAGGCTTTACAAATGCATGCATTAGCTCCTGATTTAAAGGTTAGTGCACAGACACATGGTGGTGTTTGTGGAATATTTTTTAATGATGGCAAAAGAGCAACTTCCACTGATTTATAGTTGTCAGAACTTGGTGGGAAGTTGTTAAAAAGGCCCTCGCAGATTCTGAAACCCTTTCTGCCAAAAGCTGAACTTAAACCTGCAAAAAGTGATGACACAAAACCTGTTTATCTGAGAGTGTGAATTCTGCATAGAAATTGAGAAAAACCTCACCAAAATGTAATTCCACAAAAAAAACTACAGGGAAACAAAATCAACATGAAATCGCAAAAAAACAATGGGATATCATTTGCAAAATGTGTAACTGAAGACACATGGCATGTGTGATGCAAGGAGAAATTATTACCAACGGTTTTGTGCCACCATTCAAGAATTAGTCATGGCTTGGAGTGCACAGAGATACCTCCCGCAATCCAATGGGGTCACAGATGCTTTTGCTTCATAACTAAACTTTTCCTTCTCCTTTGTGATTGCAAAACAAATTTTGTTGGGGAGTAATCAGAAGTTCAGGTTTTTTTACATGTGATCACAGACAAGCTGGCCCACTGACCCCAGTAGTTGATGATTCTTGTGAAGGTATCCAATCGTAGAGAGTTGCAGTTTTCAACCTACGTCATGAATATTTATGCAACCCACCACATTTCTGAATTTTGTGAGCCAACCTATTGGTAAGTAGCTTAGCTTGCATAATTCTTTTCCATTCACAAAAAGTTGGTATGCAGTGTGTTACCACTTTTTGCGAATGGAAAATTCGTATGTCAGGACCTAAGTTTATATTGCACACAATAGAGCTGACCTACTTCAATTTAGTATGCCTATTCCAAGACATGGGTCCATATTCACTGTACCACTGCAGCCAAGTACACCTGCCAGACGAGCTCCAATCAGGACGAAACCAGTCTTGGGTTGCTTATGTTCCGGTTCATTGAGTGCCTGGCCTGACAGTTGAGGCTGGACTTTCCTTATTGGAGCAGGGTCAAGACTGATTTGCATATACCTGGATTCAAACTGAGGTGACATGGTGGACAAATGGATGTATGATGTTACAACGCATGCTTTTACAACGCATGCTGTTACAACGAAATTTTTACAACGCAAATGCAGTGACAACGCAAGTCTTTACAACGCAAGTCTTTACATCGACTTGCACTAGATGGCGTGCTAACATTAAAAAAGTGTAATTTACTATTCTAACTCCAGTCCACGTAACAGTAGGGAAGGTGTTTGGATAGTAAACTACACTATTTTTAATGTTAGCACGCCATCTAGTGCAAGTCGATGTAAAGACTTGCGTTGTAATGGCATGCCTTGTCAATGCATTTGCGTTGTAACAGTTTCGTTGTAATGGCAGAGCGTTGTAAAAGTTGCGCTGTAAAGGTTGTTCCCCGGACAAATGAACAGTGGGTCAAAAGAACAGTTGGTTGGAATGCTACCCGAGCGATTGCCAGTGGTTAAGCTTATTGCAAGCATTCCTCTGTCACCTTTTATCTGTTTGATCTACTTTCATGAAGCAGAAAATTCCTGCAGTCCTGAAGTAATTTTCCTTCTTTCCTTCGACTGACAGTCAATTGTCCATCTCTTGGCACATGGTCTTTTCCATATATGTGCCTCGATCCAGGTCAATCTTGCATTATGTGATATTGTTTGTGTGACGGTGCTGCCTTAAGTTTTTCCATATTTCTCTGCATGATTCTAGGGTGTATGTTGATGTGCTACATAATGGTAGCCTTGATTTGCGTGTGCTGTGAACTCTGGTGTGTGGTTGCTGCAACATGTTGTGAGATATCATAAGAAACACAAATATGGAATATTAGAGGAATGCTGGATAACCGTAGCAAGGATTTTCAAGAATGTACTGAATGAGATTATGTCTGGTGAGTCTCGGGCTGGGTGGAATGTGCCCCCAGCGATAGGTATTCTCTTAATTACAGCTATTCTACGTGCAATAGGATGTCCTTTAAGGGTGATGTCTCCATTGCTGAACTTTACCCCTACAAATCATTATTTTACAGATGTGTTTTTCAAATTAATTAATTAGATTCAAATCAAGACTACAGCATGCATAATGCATTTGGTTATCGCACAAAAGTCCAGACCTGGAAACAGTGGATGTAATGACCTAGAGGGTGGTGGTCACCCTAAAGAGAGACACTAACCCCAGCCTTCTCAAGGACTGTATATAGCGATTAAATCACAGCGAATGGGAAATATAGGCCAATAGCATGTTTTGGATCGCCTTTGGCCAACATACTGGTAGAAAACTGATAGAATGTAACTACTTTAAATGAGCTTTGTAGGACTGGTTCAAAATTGCATTGAAATGTTGTATTTTAAGCCCCTTTAGGTAAAACAATCAATTCAATCTGAATAGCTTCCATTATAACTCAAACAGAGATGCAGTTTAATAGCCCAATAATATTTAAAACTGACAAGTATCAGTTCAGCACCCATCTGTGTGTTGCTGATGTAATAAAAATACCCAATGGTTGTGTCTTGGATGACTTAAAAAACACTTGCACTCTCTAATTGGAGTCTGTCCTCAAGCGACCCCCAATGAGAACAATGTTCATCAGCGATCTACATCAGTACTGTCACTCATAGTGTCCTGCATCAGTATGACACAGCACTTCACAGCCACGGTGGTCAATCAAATGCCTTAAATATGCAAGCAAACAGTCAAATAAATACATAAAAAATATATGAATCTCAAATCATAATATCCTTCTTTTCAGCACAAATCAGCAAAATGCCACTCAGCAGAGGTTTCCACAATGAAGAGTAAACCTGCATTGCCAGTGTAGACAATGCCACACTGATGTATATTGGTAATTTCTCACAATACCACAGTAACCCAACATTAGAATTTTCTGCTTTGCCACATTAAACACTGATTTTCTACTTCAACCTTTTTTAATAAGGACCAGGTAATGCAAATGTTGTCTGTTTTGAATAATGTCCTATTAATGTGAATATAGTCCATCTTCAGCAATTACCCTGTAATGCACATTTGCCAACTGTCAGAAATGGTCTTTTATGTTTATATTGCATGTTTGCACAATACCCTTCTATTGTCCATGTTGCTGGTTTGGAAATTGTCTCTGTAAGTACATTGTGATTATTTGCAAAATGCACCCTAAGCAATCATTTTGATAATTCACTCTGCTTCATGGCTGCACATTTCTCCATTTAAACAATGTCACCCTACTACATTTTGCATATTTTAAGCAATGGACTAACGAGTAAGTATTGACAGATAGCACAATGGGCAGTATCAACAGTGCTCCAGTAAGAAAATATATGACAGTATTCAAAATGCCACATAAACACACATCGCTTAGCCACTGTGCTCCACTAGACACATTTTTGTTAATTTTTACTACTCCCCTATTAATGCACGCAATGCGAGAATATTGCATATGCAGCTGATTAATAACAATTCCCAAATAATAATAAAAAAATTGATGGTTGTCAATATATGCAAATTGAGGGGAAAAATGTATTTACTGGGTTGTCTGGCCCAGCAAGAAGTCTATATGTCAAGCTTAACAGCTTTTTCCATTTTCTTTACCTAATAATTTCCTTGGAAACTTTCAGAGGATTAGCCATCTCAATCTGGCGACTTTGGTATAGTTGACTTGCTTCTTGTAGCCTTCCAACAGATTACGAAGTCCTGGAAAAAAGCAACATCGCTATCTTTTCAAGAATGGTAGTATGGAGTCTGCTATAATCACAGACTAGAGAATAAGTACATCCAATTACACTTGCTGTTAAAAGGGATCTTCTGCGGTTACCCATAACAAATTTCTTAAATTTTTCTGCCAAGACATGTTTACATAATCCATATATTGAAGCAGTACCTTCACCTCAGTGACTTTTTATTTATACTTGTTTTTAGTTATAGCATCCTATCTGCCAATTCTTATATTTACTTAGTTAATAATACTGGTATATAGTTTTTTGTTTTCTTTGATAGTATATGATTTCTCTTTCTAATAGTGGAGTGAGTGGGAAAAGGAGCAGCTCTACTCCAAAAGGAGATATGAATAAGGAGGAGTAAGAAGGATTCAGGGGGCTGGAGGGATTGCTGGGGGATGTCACTCACCCACACAAACGTAAACCACTTGTTCGTTCCAGGGCTGGAGATATGCAACTTACACATTTGAAGTAAATTTGCGCTCAGAGTTTTGGAAAAAACCCCAAAAGTATGCAACTCACTTCATCATGTCAATTACTCACGTGTAAGTTACTTTTGTGAATCAGGCCCAAGCTTTTATTTCTTCTATTTAGAGGAAAGTGCTGCTTCGGTAAGTTTATTATAAAGATATTCTTTTTTTCAGAAAACCCACCTTTTTGACAGAGACTCCCTTAGACTACAATTACATTAATACACCTTCGATATCATGCTACAGCCAGTGCTAAAACTAAAGTAGTTGCAATATTGGTTCGAAGTCGTCTCTTTTTTACCCTTATTCAGAAAACAGATGATAAAGAAGGTAGAATGTTGGGTCTTAAATGTCAATAGGAGATACAGTGTTGGGTCTGTTCTCAATTTATGGCCTGAATGATAACAAAGATTGGATTTAAGATGAGCTTTTTTCCACAATTAACCAATTATGTAGTGGATGGACTAGAGTGGGAGGTGACTTTAATGCTGCATTGAATACCTTAGAGGACAGGTCTGTGCCTAGAGATGCAGCCATTCAAGCTCCTCTTTCAGGGTATAGAGGACTTAAAACCTACAGATATATGGCGAAACCAACATGAAGGAGAGTGGGAATACAGATTTTTCCCTAGAATGCATAGATCTTTGAATCGAAAATCTGTTGCTATCCTAAATAATAGACCAGTGGATTGGCTCAAAAGTGCTCTCTGCTCACGGTCTGTTCTTGTTACAAATAGATCTGACTGCACTTCGTTGAACCAGTTATAGACCTTGGGTGATAAATGAAATAGCTTTTAGAGGCCCCACCTTGAGAGCATCCTTTTGTGAAACCCTGGAAAATTATTTCAAAGCAAATGCGGTTGTCAGCTTCTTTTTCACAAATGGCAAAACAAAGAAAGGTTGAATTGGAAAGCCAAACATAATCAAGGAGGCTCACTTACTGTTCACTGGGATCTCATAAAGAATTGATGTGAATCAGAGCAGCTCTTGATAGACAAGCCTGATTAAATTGGTAATATACATTTAAAAAATAATATGAACAGGTGCGGTCAGCACACGTAAGAGCGATGGGGTGGGGCGGGGCAGGAGTTGACGGGATAGGTAAAATTAATTAAAAAATAAATAAAATCACTTACCTTCTGCTCGCCTCATCACCTCACAGCACTTACCCGTGCCGGCCATGTCTGATTATGAAAGAGATAATAAAGGCAACAGGCTGCTTACCTTTAAATAGAGAAACCTATAGACTTGAAATTTAATTATCTCCATCAGAGATGACTCACTCATTTTGGGTCTTATAGACTGAGAGCTTTGCCAAATTTTAAAGTGAAGGTCTTCACCCTCTATATTGGATTCAGATATAAAAGTTGCATGGCATTTTCTCATTTCTCCTGAAAAATCTAGGTTTATTAAAAATAGACACAGAAGTGATAACGCAAAATTGGCTTGTAATATAATAGATACCACGGAGTGACAAATAAATTGAATGGTGCTTCTCTCACTGGATATAGAGAAGGCCTTCAATAGACTAGAAGTTTTTACTGAAAACCCTCACTAAAACAAATAGTGTCCAAATCTAATTAAATATATAATGACCAGCTTTGCCAGCTTTGCCAGATCCATAGCACAATTGACAAATCAATAGCGAATTCAGCCCAAAATAACACTAACCAGGGGAAAAGACAAGGGTGCCCTCTTTTCTCATTGGTATGCATTCTGCCTATGGAACCCTTAGTTTAGAAGATAAAAGAAATCATAATCTTAAAGGCATTACACTGGGACTGAGGGAAATTAAAATTGCCCTCTTTGCGGATGATATCCTCTGTTTCATCAAAAGACCTGAAGCCTCATTTCCAGCCTTGATACAGGAGCTTGAGCATTTTTCAAGGTTTAAACTTAAGTATTCAAAATCTGCAGTGATGGGGGGTCTCCTAGTGTTGCAAGATGTGCTGCAAGGTTCAGAATTTCAGTGGAATGTGAATTCCATACATCATCTTAGAATTTACCTAACAAACGAGACAAACAAATTATATTTGGTAAGTCAATCTTTATTTGCAGATTAATAAAAAACATTGCAATATCAAAGCCATACAAAGAAGAATAAAAGAATTGCTGGGAGCGTAGTGAAGTAAAATAACTCATTGTTAAAACATCATGCTGTAAAGAAGAGATGACGTTAAGTTTAAACTGTTAGTCCGTGAGAAGTCTAGATAGCCGTGAAGTCCAAGTGTGTGCCGATGTATTTGCCTGAGCTCCAGGTGGGAAGACTCAACAGTTTGCATGCTGATCAGAGGTGGATTAGTCCAGGCAGAGGTTTAAGGTCCAGGGGTCCATGATGGATTAAGGGCTACCTCATACCTTGTGATGGAGCTTGACTGCCTATCTGGATGGTGGGTTCAGGTCACTCGGTCAGTGGTATCTGCTCCTGAGCGCGTCAGTTTGATATCTAGCATAGCTGCTGTTGTGCTCATAATAATTAGTTAACTTGTAATAAGAACTTAACTGTCCTGCAGGAAAGCTGGATTGAATCGCTGTTTAATAGTGTAACCTCTGCACGGTGACAAGATCTTATCTCAAGTGCCCGGAAGGTGGGGCAAATTAATTTCCATCTGAGTGTATTAAGTGTGTGGCAGATGCACAAAAAGTGCAATTGTCTTTCCTCAAATCGGCAACATAAACAGCAAAGGGGATCCTTCCAACTTTGTTTCCAGGATGGGACCTGATTTTTTGAAAGGCAATCCCCCATGCGGATTAGTGGAAATGGTTTGAGAAATGTGGCATGTGTGGTATGGTTGGGCCCCCAGTTGGTGTAGGTTTGAAGGACTATCCAACCATGCTTTGTTTCCCTGCCATTTCTGCTTTGTAGATCATCCATGATTTTAGGTTGGCCGCTTAGTTTTGTTGTTTTAAAGTTTGTTTTTATTGGCCTTGAAACTGCATAGAAACAATGTTGCAGTCATATATTGAAATAACAGTGCAGTCCCCTGTTCCCCAACGTACCACGTGGTATCAAGTCAATCTAAACAAATTCGCATTGCTCTATCTTATCTATACAAAATGTAAACATATTGCGCCAAGCTTAGGTTTTCTGTTCCCTACCCTTTCCCCCCCTTCCCTTCCCTTCCCAACTATACTCCCAGTTGTCATGGGTTTTTGGTACGGTGACAGTCACTAATCCTGTATTCCAGGTGTACCTTGCACTGTACCCTCCTCCTGACATCCCCAGAGTGGCGTGGCTCCTGTTTCATTTGTGAGTTATTGAGTCCCCATGTCCTGTTCCCGCTTAATGTCCTGTAGCATCTTATACCATGCCTGGAGGTCGTCTTCAAGTTTTTCGTCTTTCTGAACGATCATCATTCGCACCCTTTCCACTGTTTCCCATTCACACACATCCCTCATCCATTCCTCTACTCTTGTACGCAGCGATACTATTACCATTCGCCTCCTGGCGAACACCAATCCCAGGGCAAGAAAATGCCTACTTTCTTAACTTTTTGTTTTTAGGTGTAGGTATCAAGCCTAGGATAATCTGTTGTATCTCTTCAGGGAGTACCCATTCCGTCGCTCTCTGGAGGTGTGCCAACACCATGTCCCAGTAGGGATCCAGTGTGGGGCGTTCCCAAATAATGTGGAGGAAGTCCGCCACCTCTGATCTACATCTGGGGCACTAATCCCCCTGGGCCGGGTAGATCCTGTGCAGTCTGCTCAGGGTAAGGTACACTTGCTGAATTATATTATATTGCAGGAGTTTGAATCTTGCGTTGGAGCTCACTGTTCTCACTCCCTTGTGTACTCTCTCCCATTCTCTGCCTGAGAGCAGTTCCTCTAACACTTTGTCCCATTTCTGTTTCACTGATAGGGTTCCATGTGATAAGTCCTCCCTCAAGGCCCGGTATAGGTAAGAAATGTATTGTCTCTCCCCTGCTATATACAGCATTACCTTAGTATCTTAGTGTTGGGTGATTCCTTTGGTAGGCCTGGCCAAATTTCTCGAGTAACTTGGGATATATTCCCATATTGTAAAAAGTGTCGCTCCCCCAAGTCAAAAACTCTGTAGCTTCTTCACGTGTTATGAATCTCCCTTCTGTGGATATATCTCCTATTGTTTGGCATCCTCCTTCCTTCCTTCCACCTGCGTACAGACATCGACTCCCCTATGAGGGCAAATGGTCGTATCGACCAGAGGGGCAGATCCGGGGATAGGGGGCTTGTTGAACAACTCTTCGTACCACCCGTTCCCATATCCCGGCTACATGCCATATAATGTATGGAACCTGGCAGGGGTCCATCCTCCAAGCATCAATGGTTCCGACAGTGTATATTCAGTATATGTGCCCGCTAATAGCTCATCCTTCCACGTATTGTCTGGGTCCAGTCAGTCCACTGCTTGCTTAAGTTGGGATGCCATGTTATACATCTCTAGGCATGGAACCTACAGATCCCCCTGTCCCCACGGCCTCTGCAGTGTTCACAAATTGACCCGTCTTCACCCGGGCCGTTATCCCACAAAAGATTGACAAGGAGTTCGTCCAATGTCTGGAAGTAACTTCGAGGTACAGTTTAGAATGAGTGTTGCATCGAGTACAGACACCTGGGCACGATAATCATTTTTATAATCACAATTCGGCCCATGAGGGACAACTGTAATTCTCACCAGAACCTTTGGGTTCCCTTTAGCCCCTCTTTTACCCTTCCAATATTAAGGTCTAGAAACCTGGTGGAGGTCTGTGCCAACCTCACTCCCAGATATTTCATTCCCTCCTCACCCCAGGGCATCACCTCCCTGCCGCGGTCGGCCCATGTTCTTTCCGCCAATCTCCCAATGGGGTTGAGTTTGGACTTCCCGGTATTGATGTGGAGTCCTGAGGCCTCCCAAAATCTTCGCAGCTCTGCTATCAGCAGTGGTACCGACTCCAACGGCTGACACAAATAGACCAATGTATCATCGACGTACAGGAATCACATAGGCGTCTATCCCACCTTGATCCCCCATTCAGCCAGCCCACTCCGCAATGCCGACACTAGTGGTTCCATCCCGTGAGCGAACAGCTGCCGGGAGAGCGGGCATCCCTGCTGTTTGCCCCAGTGCAGTTCAAATTGTTTGGATACCTGGTTTCCTAGTCGGATACGTGCCACAGGAGAGGTGTACAACAACACAACCCGTTGAAGGAAGTTCTCGCCAGCCCCCACCTTCCGCAAGACCAAACATAAATATTGCCACTCCACCAAATCTAATGCCTGTTCTATGTCTAACAGTGCCATGGCATAATCATCAGAAATCAGGCATGGGGCATGCCAAACGTGTGCCGCCATCCTAAGGTTATAGGAAGTGCTGAATTTAGGGATAAACCCCGTTTGCTCCAGGTGGATGATCTGGGAAATCCCAGGTAAGCGACGCACTGCCATAATGCCACTAAGGATTTTTATGTCTATATTCAATAGATCAAAAATAACAAAAGAAGGGAGTGAAGAGGTTTTTAGATAGAATCTACCTCCTGTACAAGTATTTATAAACAATATGATTCTACCCTATATTTGTTTCATGTTTTGTATTTTATACTATTCGTGATTCAAAAAAGTGAGTGTTGCTGATCCCGGAAATGTCAAGGAAAAGCACTAAGGGGCAGATTTATATCGGACTTGCGTAACTTTTACGCCGCCGTTGCGTCACTTTTGTGACGCAGCGGCGGCGTAAACCCTGCGCCATGTTGCGCCCCATTTACATCGTGACGCATCTATGGAGATGCGTCATGGTGTAAAGCCCTGCGCCACATGAAACCTGCGTCAGGTTTCATATGGGCGTTTCCACGCAGGGGGGGCGTTCCATCGCAGGAACGCCCCTGAAAAGTGACTCAGTGAAATCTATAAGATTTCACTGAGTCACTTTCCCAACGCTGATGCGTCAAAACCCTGCGCCTGCTTGAAGCAGGCGTAAGGCTTGATGCACCATGTTAGGGATAGGAAAGGATGGAACAGTGCTGGAGTTGCGTCGCGCTTGCGACGCAACTTCAGCACTGCGCCAACCTTACGCCGGCAGATGCGTCACGTATCTGCTTGTCCTTGCGCCACGATGCGCCGCATTGTAAATGCGGCGCATCTGCGGTGGCGCAAGGGCAAACTTGCGTGACGCATCTTCCCTGGCGCATCCATGCTGATTTGCAGGGATGCGCCAGGGAACATAAATCTGCCCCTAAGTGTTTTTAAAAATACCCCTCACACACTAAAAATGCCATAGTGTCATGTTTCATTATAGGGGTCTTCCCGTCCCTCTACGGGGCGGGGAGTGCTTCAACCTATGAAAATAGGCTATGTGTGGTGTGGGTAGTGAGAGTGGTAGGGTGTGTGAAAGATACAAAAATAGGTGCTTTAAAAATTCGAACTGCCTTTTTAGGATCACGCTTACGCTCTAGTCTTTTAATAAAACCGGCACGTCAACGCGCAACTGACACAGATAAACTCCTTCATTATTTCTATTTTCTCTCAGTCGCAGGATAACGATTATTACCACCTTTTTATTAGAATTAAAGAAGCCGCTATTTTTTCACTGTTTATCTGTCCATTGCATAGATATCTCAAATTGGGTACTCTGATACAGGAAGTAGAGCTTTTTCTCCCTTCCGAAATTGCACAAAGCAAGCGGTCATTTTAGCCTCAGCTTAGGCTCTAGTGCATCCACACAAGCCGTTTAGCTGTTTTTCTTCAATGAAGCACCAGATAAATACCGAGTCAAAACTGTCCCTCAGCAACCCATGGAGCAGCACAGAGGTATTTAGAGGAGAGGGAATATCCTGCTTCATTGACTATAATTGAGGAAACCTCCCCTTCGGTGCAAGCTCATGGGGCCTGACCACCATTCCAAATAGTGTATGTATTGCTCTCTAATTATAATATTATATATATTTTCATTATGATTTAAGATCAGTCTTCTCTCGCATATTCTGCATTTCAGGATGTGTCAGTCACCAACAATACTGCAAAATGCATTGTGTGAGAACTCATGTATGTGTATAAGTCAGTCACCATTAATACCGCAATAACGCATAGTGTGAGAATTCATGTATGTGTTTATGTGATCCATGTGGTGGTTTGGTAATGTTTTGTCTACTTTAAGTGTATAAAGTTCCAAGGAACAATCGCAAAGTCACCTAAGAATAGGTAGAACTTTCGCAAGCAATGATAGGGTAACAGTGAAGTGCCCAATGAGAAAAATACATCACAAGATTTCCACTATACAAACGTTATTCCACGTTATGGTGATGAGTTAAAAAGACAACCAGACAGGTTGTTTATTTTGTGTTTTTCTCATTTCAGATACTAAATTGGCCAATTTTACCCCCCTACAAAACAGACTAGCCTATTTTTGCAGTCTGTTTTTTTGGAAGATAGGCATATTACATATAAAATATATTGTTTTTTAGTGCAGTAGGGATCATATTAGGTCCTGATGAGTAAAGCAGTGGGGACTGCTTACGAAGCATGTCGACCCAGTAGGGCGTAACATACACCCCCCTACAAAATCCCCTTTTTTATATTTCCAGCTAGGGAAGTGAATACAATTTGTTTTCTCCCCTAGCTAGGGAATGTTTAAAGCCCCTATTTTTGTATCTTTCACACACCCTACCACTCTCACTACCCACACCACACATAGCCTATTTTCATAAAACCAAGTGCTCCTGCGTATTCGTAGGTTGAAGCACGCCCCGCCCCGTAGAGGGACAGGAAGACCCCTATGATGAAGCATGACACTATGGGATTCTTAGTGTGTGAGGGGTATTTTTAAAAACACTTAGTGCTTTTCCTTGACATTTCCGGGATCAGCAACACTCACTTTTTTGAATCAACAATAATATAAAATACAAAACATGAAACGAATATAGGGTAGAATTATATTGTTTATATATATTCAATAGAGAAATTGGTCTAAAGGAACTGGCGAGCAGTGGGTCCTTGTTTGTTTTGGGAATCATTGTAATTAGGGCTTCTCTCATGGTAAGTGGATGTTCCCCCCACCCAAGGCCTCATTATGCACCTCCACTAGGTGCATACTTTTGAAAAAATTCTGCTGGTAGGCCATTGCCCCCATACATTTAGTAGTGTTCAGTAGTTGAACGGCCGACAGAACCTCCTCCTGTCTTGTGTTTTTTTTTAGCTCCTCCGTCAACTTCTCCTCAAGTTGAGGGATTCCAATAGAGTCCAGAAATGCTTGAATTGTCCCCAACGACGCAGAGGGTGACCTTTCATAGATTCGCTCAAGGTTTTTCAGCTAAGGTGTCTGCAATCGCAGTTTGAGAATAAACCATGGTACCATCGCATCTCCGAAGTTGCACTATTGGTCCAGTCTGGGTCTCTTTTTTAATTAATAGAACCAGTTGGAGCACCTGTTCTGTCTCCTTCCCTGTGCAGTCTTTGTCTGAATGTGGTATGTACATGTTATTCTAATCTCTGGACTGCCATCATCAGCTCCTCATGACCCGGTCGCCACTTTTCCAACCTATGGGGGGCTTCCGGGAGGGCACTCTCTATTTCCCCCATCACAGTCTCCTCTTTGGCTATGTCTGATTCTATCTGATGGCGCACCCCATATGATGTTTTGATACACTACCCTCTTATAACCACTTCCATAGCCTCCCACTCCAGAGCACATGCTGAGGCTGTCCCCCAGTTTGTCTCAAAATAATGTTTTAGGGTGGTGAGCACAGCAAACGCAAATGGGGGTCTTTCAGCGCCTCCGTCATGAGCCTCCACAGTGGTACCGTGGGGCGAGTCCTCGTCCCACTCAGAGTTAAAAGCACAGGTGAATGATCTGATATGTATCTCTCTAAATACTTCACTCCGTATACCCTGGGTTCTAAATCTATGGAGGCAAACCAGTAGTCTAATTGGCTAAAAGTCCCAGACACAGGAGAGTAACAGGAAAACTGTTGTGCTGTTTGGCTCCGTTTATGCCATACGTCCACTAGCTGTAGACCCTCCATAGTGTCCCGCAATGTCTCTGTCACCCTAGCCTTAGTTCTAAGCTTTGGGGTTCATGGTCCAGGCTCCTGTCCAGGACACAGTTCATGTCCCCTGTCAACAGCACAGATATCCCAAGATAACGGGGAACCACCCTCATAAAGTCGGGGAAAAGGATGGATCATCCTCATTGGGGGCATATACGCTAATAATACATATATCCTTACCATTTAGTTTACCTCATCTCCCCTCTGGGTCCACCGACACCCATATAAGGACCCCCCTGATGAACTTAGAGTATGAGGCAGCATAGATCTGTCCCCTCCAATGTTTTTTCAAACAGGTAGTGAGTCCCCCCAGTTGTGTGTGTTCTGCTGACAGGCTATGGATACCGTATACCGCTTTAAATATTAGAAGACCCTTCTGCTCTTATCTATAGTAGCCAGGCCATGGACAATTCCATGTGATTTTTTTTTTTTTTTACGAGGGATGTCTTCCCAGTCCTTCCATGTGTTCCCACCGTACAGTGTCATGTTGTGCATGCCACCCCAAGTACCCATATGCCCTGTTGTCTTCATGGGCTCCCTGAACAACCAAGACCAAGGGTCACAACCAGTTGTCAACTATAAAAAACTCCCCCCACCCCTTGGGCAGAAATGTACCCCCCAGTCGCAAAAGAGACATGGTGAAGTTATATGTTTGCCGCTGCACTCCCCCCAAAACAAAGCAAACAAATACTGTAACAGAATACAATTCTTACCTTACATTTCAAAACAGTTATGCTTTCTGCACTATGCTTATATAACATTTCAACAGCTTCTGCAGTGCGAGTGATAGATCACCAAATGTGTTGCAGGAGCATACCTCCAGCCCCCCACTGAGTCGCCCACCACTTAGGGGGGTTAGGCTTCTTACCAGCACATAATGTATTAAATCCAAAGTATGTTAACCTCATGCCAGTAACCTTTAATTATAACGATCCCCCTTCACATTATCCAGTACAAGGGCTCAAGAATTCCTTGCATTGCACAGTCATATACTTATCAAGCTCAGTTCGCCCTTCAATGTTCAGGTTGAATAGACAATGCCATTCCATCTACTCTTCTTCTTCTGCCTCAGGGTTCACTCCCAGCTGTGATGTCAGGGAGAAGCCTCCTGAGTCCGGCATTGTATCCGAAAATTGCAGCATTTCGTCCTTGCATGCTCTCACTCTTCCAGGACTCTGTGATCGATCTTCCGATAGTGTAGTATTCTGTGTCCCTTTGTCCTTTGAGGTTCGTCGGGCACTGCCCCCCCTGGAGGGACCTACCAAGAGGGCTGCCCCTCTCCTCGACTGTCCCTGAGAGCCTAGCGATTCAGTAGCCTCCACTGCCGAAAGAAAAAACAGTGCTTTTCCATTGCTCTCGACTCTATGTTTAGCAGGGAATAGGAGACTGTATTTAAAGTTTGATTCCCTAAGATGCTTTTTGACCGTCATAAACCATTTCCTCTGTTCCTGCACCCTATGTGTATAATCTGGGTATATCGAGATGGGGTGTCCTTCGTACATCCATGGGCCCCGAGTGTGCGCCATTTGGAGTATAGTGTCTTGATCCCTGAAATTTAAAAGTCTTGCAAATGATGGCCCTGGGAGGCGCACCAGGCCTGGGTGGGGGTACAAGCGCTCTATGTGCCCTCTTCACTGTGAAAAATTTGAAAGGTTTTTTGGGAGCCATTGCAGCCACAATCCAATCCTCTGGAAAGAGATAGGCCCTCCGCCCTTTTGGTAAATCTGAGGAATTGCAGATTATTCCTTCGAGACCTCCCTTTGGAGTCTTCTGGACGGCCATCCACCCAGACTACTTTCTGTTGAAAATCCACCATTGTGGTCTTTAAGGAGTTTACCTCTGTTCACAGGGTCTGCTCATTAGTGTTGACTCAGTGACCTTCCAAAGGTCGCAGCGATGCAGGTTGACCTCTATGGCCACTGTGTCAATGTCATTTACCATTTTGTCCCGTGTTGAGTGTATGGCTTCCAGCACATCTGCTATTGAGGTAGTCTGGTCCTTCCGATCTTACACAGTTCTCTGCATATTCGTGGGGGTTTCCTTCTGATTTTCCTGGGCCCTCATTAATGGGTGTGCATATTTTAAGATTCTATTAGCTTGTGTTACTCGAGTTCCTTTTTCCTTGACCATAGTGGCGTCTCCCTTCATCAAGTGGTATGTGCTCCACGATCAGTTCACTCGATCCGTCCAGTGTTAGGGTCCTTTCCAGTGCCGTCTGGGATCTCCAGACTTTCTCCACGGCTTATCAGAGATCACTGCTGGTATGTCTGCCAGGTGGGGGCCTCGCCCCCTGGTGCCGCACCCCTCTACACTGTGGGGCCTACACTAGGGAGATCAACTTCTGTAGCTTCAGTGCCTGTCTTTGGCCCAGTCCCCTGCTTTCAGTGAAGCTCCACATGTCCCAGGCTGGGCCCGATCCTTGGTCAGGCTGCTGTACTCCGACGTCCCGCTTTCCTTCTAAGCGGTTGTAGGTCCGGCTTGGCAGAGTCCCTCGTGGACACTGGGCCTACCTCCTTCCTTCCTCTCTTGATGACGATGTCGGCTCTACACAACGCTTCTCTGCCTGTACCTCAGGAGGCCGCAACAGTTATACGCAGCCCCCCTTCAATCCTCTTCACAGCAGGGATCGGCTGAGTTGCTATCCACTCTCCCTTGGGGGCTGCTGTCACTGTGGCTATCGACCTGATCTCCCAGGGTCTCTGGAGGTCTTCCAGGCCGGGACAGGTCCCCACAAGTATCCAGGTCAACTTCCAGGCCTGTGATAACCCCCCCGCACACACTTATGGGGCACGGGCCCCCCAAGCCACCGCACCGTCTCCATGTCGGGCGCTCCTCCCGGCTCCCCTCTGCGCTTCACTTGCTTGCGGAGAAGTCAGCATTCTGACTCCTTTCAGGGGTCGTCCCATGCAGGCTACTGAGCCGCTGGCTTCCGAGGTACTCTGCTGCCAGGCCCTGCAGTCAAGATGGCAGCCCGCTCCGATCCCTTCTCGTTTCTGCCTCTCGCCACTTACACCGAGCCGGACGGCAGGAGGTGAGTGTTTACGCAGGTTCTCCTTACTTTCATCTGCATCCTGGTGGGGAATTCAGCGATTACGAACTGCAGGATTCTGACCGATTCATCACTGGCTGGCAGGAGAGCTGAGACACAAGTCTGCTCGGCCATCTTGCTAAGCCACGCCCCAGGTTGCCCTCTTTGTTGGCAATTTATTTTAACCACTCTAAGGCTGATGTTTGACTCCCAGACTTTGGAGAAGCTGAGGCTTGTTGTTGCTTTTCGGAGCACTGTTGTCCTGTCATTTTTATGAGTGTGCTGGATCTCCATTTCGGACCAACACACGGCATGCAGTGAATCTGGTGGTGCGGCTCTCATCTTCCAGCACAATTTGGTTGAAGCGGCAGTCCTTACCAGGAGCTTTTGGAATAGCCCAAATTCCAGGCGCACTTGTGCTTGAGGAATGCGTCATGGTATATGAAAGATGCGTTTGAACAGAGCGGACTGTAATTGTTATAGAGTAGTTGTGTTCTTACCCTTTAGGAGTTCTGAACCATAGGACAGCCAGGTTAGAAACTTCACCCAATGATTTGCAATAAGTATGACTAAGACATCTTTTTTTTGGATTGGCTTGAAAGCAAACTATACTTTGTTGGCCAAAGCCCTTCTTTGTCCTAAGTGCTTTTTAAAGATTAATCTTGAGTCCATTTCCACCCCTAGGTATTTGTAGGTGGTGACCAGATCAAGGCTGCTCCCTGCCGCTTTCCATTTTAACTTTATATTAAGCTGGCTGATTTTTTATGAGAAACAGATGACTTTTGTTTTACTGTAATTTAGCCTGAAGCCTGATGATTCATTGAATTTGAAAAGAGTTGGTATTAGGCGCTGTAGTACGAACGGAGTCTGGCTGCATAAGACGATGTTGTCTGCGTATTGTAGGCTGTGCATTGTCTCTTTGCAAGTCTTGGTGAGTCGCTCAATACTTCTGATAGTCAAGCATCCACATCTGCTGTATTAATGTTGAAAAGACAAGGGGTGAGGACATAGTGTGGGGATATTTCTAGTTGTTCTATTGCTCATGCCTATTTTGACTCATACCCGGGAATCTGTGTGCAGATTAATTATGTCCTCGAGCAGTTTCGGGGGTGCACCCCATCTGGCCCTCTTTGCCCAAAGAAGGTCCCTTGGGACTGTGTTTAATGCTGCTTTTAAATTAACATAGCAGGTGTTTCATGAGAAGACTGAGGGCAAGATGATTGGTGGTTGTGATCATGCCGGCCCTAAATCCCGTTTGTGTGGTCGGGATGATGTTTTCAGGTCTATTAATAGATTGGTAGTGTAGCGTTTGGCTTCAACATCTACCAGGGCAATCAGTATTTAGTTTGCTGGGTTTGTCTGTGAACCAGACTTGAAGACAGGATGGAGGACACTTCCTCTCCACAATCCAGGAATTGTATTGGTGGTGAATGCCAGATCAAATAAAGGTGTAAGGTACGAATCCCAGAAAGCTTGGTCATGCTTAAATAGGGCATTTGGGAGACCTTTTGGTCCCTGTGGCTCATCTGATCTCACTTTCCTCGAGGATTGCCTGACTTGCGTTTCTTTCTGAGCCCCCGAGTGTATATGCCTTACCGGATGACACTGTTTACTACCTGTCTTGGGTGGGCCGCTTTGATGTAAGTTATACAACCTAATTTTTAGAGGTTTGCGTTCTGATGGCATAATTTGCCATTTGCAAGTGAGTTGATTTCTGCCCATAACTATTTACTATTTTTTGTTTCGCTTGTCTGCAGGAATTTTAACCATATATTTGCTTGATATGTTTTTTTGGGCTTTCCAACGTGCCTTTTTTATAAGTGCGACTCAGAGCTGCAATTTGATCCACGGTGGAGTGGTTATGCTTTGGATCCTTTTTCCGCAGCTGCCTAATTTCCTTGTTTAGTTCTATTTTTTTTCTCCGAAGGGCTAAGGAGAACCAGGGTGCCCCTTTATTGAGGGTGTTGAGAGGTTGCCCATGATTGCATGACCAGTTGTTGGTGAGTGCTGCAGTCTGAGACTCCCAGTGAGTCCACAGTGCCTTTTGGGTGGCAGATGTTTGAGAAGTGAACGTGATTATGTAGTTCATTATTGAGGCAGCCATCTTTCCATTCCAGGCTAGACGTTTTGGGCTGTAGGTATAAGGTTGGACCATCAAACCGTTGATTTGTGGAGCTCTTGAAGGATAGATTAAGAGCATTACGTGCTGATGTAAGTGCTCACTCTACTCTGGATGTTTTGCAATCACTTGAGATCTTGTCAAATGTCTCTGTATCAATAAATGTGTAGTCCAAGATAGAACTGGATTTGTTTGAAGTCCTAATGAAAGCGGTTGGTTGATCTTGTGGGAAGTGGCCATTGAGGCAGCACAGGCCAATTTTCTCCAGGGCAGCTGTGCATGTTTTCCCGTGGCGATCAGTTTTTTGATAGTTTTTTAGGACTGATGGTAAAGGCATCGTAGCTCTCGCATACTGTTGGTGATTGGGCTGGTGAATGTATGTTTGTAAAAAAATGCATGTTAAAAACTCCTGACAATATGATTGTATGTTGGGGAAACGTATTTTGCAGTGATTTTAAAATTGTTGATAATGAGGCAATTTGTTTGAGTGCCCTTCTGACTGGGATGAATGTAGATGTTGCTAAGTAGGTTGGCATCACAGGTGTTGCGTTGTGATCTTGAGTCCAGTTGCGGTGAAAGTTTATTACATTGTGCCCATGCTAGGCCTGGGTCTACTTGGTCTTGTTGCCACTGGAGATGGGTTGCTATATCTATTGAGAGTCTATCTATGGCTCTGCCACCTTTTGATTTTTTTAATGGTTCCTGTTGGTACTCCTTGAAGCCTAGGATTGGTGTTGGGGTATTGGCCCAGGAGGATGTTGAAGTTTTGGAGGAAAGTGATGAAGTCTGTCTCCACCACCTTGCTGCCAAGGCTGTTGACGTTCCAAGATCACAGTTTTAAGAAGGGATGGGGAAATGTCGCTACTGTGTTTAGTTTTAATCATGTGGCTCTCCTTGGTGGGGCAGGCCCTGCGAGCTTTGCAGGGAGACCTGTCTCATATAGGTTGGCACTCCGGGGGCTGCTGTTTGGGTGATCCACAGGTTTTCTAGGTTGGTGGAGTGTTTTCCTACTGGGCCAAATGCACCCCTGAGGGTCCTTCATGAGATTTTGCTGGTTTTTGAAGGGTAGTTCGCCTGTGGCCGTCAGGGTATGGGTTCCCTCTCCGACTCCATTCTTTTTAGTTCAATACCCCAATTTTAGAAGCAGCCCTGGTGTTTCCATACCTCTGTGGCTGCTGTTGAACTGGACCAGGTGACCACCAGGACTCCAGCACCCACCCTTTCCGGATTGGGTTTAACCTCAATACCTTCTATGTCATGTGTTCTTTAATTGCTCAAGGTTTCGATTGTGTTGATGTGTTTGAGAATTGCGCTTCTATTCAATATGTTGTGTCGTCCTCTAGACCTGTAAAGTGGAATCATTTCTAACTTCAGTGGGGCTTCTCCCATGGTAGCTTTGAGGTGATGCGTTTCCCCTGGGCTACGCCAAGCCCCTGACCAGAATTGTGCCTCTGAGATGTTCTGGGACTCTGTTTGATCGGTGATAATGACTTCACAGAGTTGGTGAGCCTATTGACTGGGCCGGGCCTCAGCCCATTTTTGTACCTCTTGCAATTGCTGCAAGTGATTTTGATCGCTCAGGCTTATAGCAAGTGCCGTTGGTATTGATTGGGTCAGAGGAAACGTGTTGGTTGGTCTTGATTCAGGATGAGTCGTGTAGTGTTCCTTTGTGGCCACACTCAGGAGCTAGGGTTCGTGGGAGAATGGTCTATCAGAGCACATGAGTGTGTATGGGCGCTCAGCCAAGGTGTTTGCTTGGTGTGGAGGGAGTGATGTCACTATTTCAGGTCCGCTGTTGCCTTTGTTAACTTTTTGAATTCGTTTGTTGATTAGCGCTATGTTTTAAAAAAATATTGGGTAGACGTCTGGCCCTTACTGTCGGGCACTGTCCGTTGTATTAACAATAGTGTCTTGGGCCATTTGGAGATGTGATAGAGATAGTTGTCTTTTTGGTCTGTTGTTCCTTGCTTTCCTGAGACGTTTGTGCTCCCTATGGTTAGGGAGAGTGGTTGCTGGTAGACCATGGGGTCAGAGTCGTCTGGAGGAGGGGAGGGTCCTCCGTTTGCCAGTTTGTTTGTTGTTACTGTCAGTTGTACGTTTTCTTTCAGCAGCTTGGGATTGTCCTCATTGCTCTGTGTGTTTGTGGGGCCATTCTTAAATGTTGGAGTCTTCTTTGGGGAAAGTGGAGCCGAGCTGTCCAGGCTTCCTCTGGGGAATGTTTCTGTTGGAGCTTTGAAGATTTGACCTCCGTTGGGATTTCAGACAGGGTATTTGGGATTGATGTTAAGTGGTCCAGGGTAGCAAAGAATTGGCAAGAGTGATATGCTGTATAATGGTCTTTTTGTGCTCACTTGATTATACAGTTTAATTAATGCAGGTTACGTTTAATGCCTGAGATATGTGTGGCCAGGGCATTCAATAAGTCAACTTGGTTTTCAAGTTTTTCTGAGTGAAATGTTAGGACTAACAAAATCACCTCGATTGTATTTATAAATGGAAACCACAGGGGTGGTGTCAAAACCTCACACCCATCTACTAGAAACCAGGTAAGGAAAAGTATTGCAAGGACCTGGAAGAGGCATGGGAGAATTTCCAAGATGGCTGCCAAGAGAGCCACCTCCCGAGCAGCATTCTAGTCTTGCAAAATCTATGAAGGCAGCTTAGAATGTTAGAAGAGCTCACACAAAGAACCGCGCACTTCACCTGAAGATTTGAAGGAATAGGATGTGTCTTGGAAGTTCAACGCAAAGAAGTTAGTCAGGGTAGCTGTCGCCACTGTATTCGAAGTTTAGAAAATCGCTGCGTCTACGGAGGACTGTGTCTGGGAGATTAGCATCTCCGTTCTGAGCTCTCTCTGTGAGGCGTAGTAGTTTTTTGTTGTAATTACTTACCCACAAATAGATCCAGGGCATGTTCTCCTCATTTACTAAACTCAAGTGATTGTGAACCTATATGATAAAAGAAAGAGAGTAAAATAAACAGCAAGGATACCTCAAGTAATTCAGTGAGGAAATCGAATCTACACAAAGCATAAAAATTAAAAGAAGAAGTATCACTTGCCAACTCACTATATGCAGGAAGCGATACTTACAGGAGAGAGGCATTGGTCACTACGCATAGGAATGGGACCCCATCTGGGAAGAACACTTCTTGAGGTCAGGGAGAAGAGGGGAAATCAACAAGACACTCTAAGAATACTCCTTGTGACCAATATTTCTTTTCTATGATTCAACTATGAATTCAACATGGGCCGTTCATAAAATTAAACCATAACACAATCCAATAACATATACATATTTATAACTTTTGACTTTGTTTATTAATTTTCTTTCTTTTATCAAAACTATTTTTATATAATTTTTTATCATTTGAACATATCAAAATAAATATTAACAGCATATGCAAATAACTTTACAATATGATAACTTCTTTATGTATCAACAAAATGCACCCTCAGATAGAGAAACAACACAAGCATACCAACAAACTCTCATACATTCATACCTCTTGAAATGCACTCATAACCCATTCACAACTGCATATATCTGCAAAGTGTGAGACATAGAGTTGTTTTCAGTCTCCACGACCATTTAGGGCAACTGTATATAGCAGGATGTGAATAACTTGGTCAACGCGTTTCGGTGGTTTGTGAAGCAGATGAACACCACCTTCATCAGGACCCGCCAGATAACAGACCCGCATCTCTACACCCTGGGGATTCCTAAAAAAGTATAAATACAATTAATTTGCAGCCCATGATCTGACAGTAAAATGATATCAATTGGACCTACATGCAAAACTACAATGTACAAGTGCTGTGAAGTTAGAGCCAAATGTGCCACATTTCTCCAAACAGTGCAAACCACCAAAAAGTGTATCC
This sequence comes from Triturus cristatus, assembly GCF_964204655.1. Taxonomy (NCBI): domain Eukaryota; kingdom Metazoa; phylum Chordata; class Amphibia; order Caudata; family Salamandridae; genus Triturus; species Triturus cristatus. The sequence goes on from NC_140589.1 coordinate 1,293,046,365, forward strand.
TAGCCATTGTCAAATAGTTAATATTATCATTCTACCCCTACTCACTAAGGGCACTATAAGTCCAAGAAATAAAACTTCTAACTATGCCACAAAGAATAGTTTTTTATATATCACCACCACCAAAAATATAACAAAAAAGCTGTTTGAAAGTTACATGAGAAAATGCACCATTCATTTCTCCAAGATATAATTTTAGAGTATAAGGTTAGACCAGAATTATTCTTTCAATTGCAATCCGTATTAGGGTACTTACTATTACTATTTCTCCAACAATAGATATAACAATTTGTGATAACGACCCTTTTACACCCAAAATGTTGCCGCTCTCTGTCAAAGAAGAATAAGGCCGTATTATAGCATCAATTGTACATATCAAGATCTTATTACCATTGGGAGATCCACTACAAATCAAAAACGCCTTGCCCTAAATATTCAATAATGTGCATCAACGTAGATGTAGATGCGAGTTTGTCGCTAACGAATCAGTCCTAAATGGGGGACATGAAGAGAGTTTTTTAATTTTTGGATAATTTATACCTCAAACATAGCCACTGGATAGCATTTGTACTTATATCACCATCAATCCTTTCATTGTACCTTTTACGTTTGCTTCAGAGAAACCTCAATGTCATCTGTTCTCATAGTTCATCAATCCATTAGGGCGACATCTTGAATTAATGTGTGCTTAAAAGCACCTCAAGACTGTGTCCAACAAGGTTGTAAAGAGATGGTACAAACTACTGTTAACGAGCGCCACTGTAATCCTGGTGCCAAAACCAATACAACTAAGGTCCAAGATTGATTTGCAAAGGATATGCAATCCAATATTAATCAAAAGGGCTTAATATCGTAGTCTGCCCTCGCTGCATCATATAGTGGATTTTCATAGTATACATCTATCACCTGACGCCTGACTTTAATTTATTGCCAACCTCCTACCTTAAATCGTACTGAACCTATTACGGGTCCCAGCATTTTGTGCCGGTATTAGAGATATACTACGCTGTTACATAATATTAACGTGATATAGTTCTACCAACAAAAACATCAATCTATTAAACTAGTAATCACAGCTTCCCTTAACCATATAGCAGTAACTCTAAGCGGAGTACAGAGACTTGCTATGCTACTCAAAAGTCAGATAGCACGGAACCCTCTGACTCACCTTCTTATGCCAGCACAAACTCCAGATTAGAATCACAGCGGAGGGGCAGTTACACAAATTGCCGGATAGAGTCTAACGCACACCAAATCCTGATGATCTATAGGTGGCACTCAAATGTAAAAAGCGCGCCCAGCCTCGTGGCGCTCACATGGTATATTCATCAAAACTGATGGTAGACTAACCCTACACAGTAGGTCGCAATCATCTTTGTTTGGGCAGTATTTTAAAAAGCTTCATAGCAATCTATTCTAAGTAAAGTAACCAGTCCCACTACTTAGTGATTACTAATATTATCGTTATCATTATTCATCACCAGATTTTCACGCGTAGGTCCATATTTCTCATTTCACACCTGAGTTGGTTTCTATGCATACTCAATATAAAAGAAATAAGATAGAAAACATGAACACAGTGCGAGTTAAGAATTGAAGAAAGGCAAGAGAGGAACCAGATGAAAGGAGTGGCTGTCTCTTCTCTGTCCCCTACCCCTTTCCCCCCTTTGGGTTCTTCAGTCACATTATACATCCTGTGTGACTGGGAAGTTGGAGAGGGGCATTGGGAACTACGTTGTTCTGCTTTCATGTATATTTGGTACGAGCTCTGACAGAGTGAAGTGCCCACGTTGTTTTTGCACCCGAGCGGAATGACTGTAGGTCTAGACCTTAAGAAACTAGGTGAAGTCTTAGAAGGGATACAAAAGGAATTGTTGGCAGTCAGGGGAGAGAATAGAGATTTGAAACAAGACATAATGATTTCTAGAAGGGAGACATCAGACTTAGCAATTAAAATTAGTAATTTTGTACCTAGAGACAGTTTTAAACTCCCTTCATCCCCTGTAGATGTTACTAGTGACACAACAAACCGACAGGCTAAAGTTACCACTCAAATTATTCATTCCTTGTCCCCAAGAATTCCATTGGTGCCTCCTGAGCGATTTAATGGAGACCCCCCAAAAGGTGCAAATCTTTTGGACGCAGTGCAACTTGCATTTTATGTACCACCCAGCAGTCTGCCCTGATGCCCAACCATGAGTATCCTTTATTCTTTCCTATCTCAGTGGAGATGCTGCCTCATGGTCAATGCCATTAGTTTCTAGAAATGATCTCATTCTATACGATCTGGATGAGTTCAAGAAAGAAATCAAATATACACGAAGCATAAGAATTAAAAGAAGAAGTATCGCCTGCCAACTCACTACATGCAGGAAGCGATACTTACAGGAGAGAGGCATTGGTCACACCTGAGTTGGTTCCTATGCATATTAAATATTAAAGAAATAGGAGAGAAGACATGAACATAGAGCGAGTGAAGAATTGAAGAAAGGCAAGAGAGGAACAAGACAAAAGGAGTGACTGTCTCTTCTCTGTCCCTTGCCCATTTCCCCCCTTTGGGTTCTTCAATCATCTTATGCAGCCTGTGTGACTGGGAAGTCAGAGAGGGCATTGGGAACTACATCGTTCTGCTTCTGTGCATATTTGGTACCAGGTCTGACAGGTGGTAAAAGCAATGGTGAGTGCGGGCTGGCCTGCTTTGTTTTGTAGGTGTAAGGGCCTTTCTTGATGGATTTTCCTTGATTTTTGGCTTAGCCTCAGGAATGTTGTTATTGGTAATAGGATCATTTTTGTACTGGAGCTTAATTGGGGAAAGCAAGATGTTATAGTCATTCTTTGGTCTGAAGTTTACGGTTGTGTTTGGGTGGTCCTCATCTTCTTCAATTTTCTCCTTGAATGGGCTGAGTAGCAATTCCTGTCACTTAATGATGTCTCCAATGGTCTTTCCGGAAGTGCACATTTGTGATCTTTGTGTTGGGAATTAGGGAAATTGGGGAAAGGGAGGTGGTAGGGGAGCAGGCTACTCCCAAAATAATGTCTGAGGATGGGCAATTGGGTGAGTCCCTGCTTTGTCATTCAGTTTCTGTGGTGTGGACTTGCACATTAACTATTAGCTGATTGTTAGGTGTTTTTATGGATTTGTCAGTCAGGAGTGGTGGTAAAAATGGTTAAAAGAATCTGGGTGTTGCCATGCTTTGGTTCCTTAAAAATTTTAGAAAATCTTTCATTTTTAGATTCTTGAATGTGTTTTTATTATGATTTGAGCAGATGGGGCTTGTGTGAGTATTTGGGCTGTTAGAGAGCGGTTACCATTGGCTGCTTGGACTGGCAACTTGGGCTTAGTCTTTGGGATGCGTTTCTTTGCTGCTTTGAGGGCCTCTCGGATCCTGCCCGATCTAATAGTAGCGGCGAGCAGGGCGTAAAATTGCTCTACTCTTTCGACTCCCTTTTCTGCACTTGTGCGTGTGGTCGACTGAGGGGCCCTGAGGGAGTTGTGCGATTCTGTCTTGTTCGCGTTGTCCAGTGCAGCCATGCCCTCTCTATGGGGTACTCTATAGTATACTTGCTGTTGGGAGGTGGGTGGGAGAGGAGGCACAAGTGCACAAGGGTTCGGTGGGCTATTGATTTGTTGTATATTCACGTTTCCCCCTTTGGCTGGTGGAGCGGCTCTCTTCTTCGGGGAGTGTTGATAGAGCTCTTGAAGTATCCTTTAGGTCACACTGAGGTGGGCTTGGACCCCTGAGGAGATGATGAAGTGGGAGGAGGGTCGATGGCTGCTGCTCAAATTGGTCACCCCACCTTGCTAGACGTGGCCTGGTGCTTGCCCCCTCGGGGGAACGCTTGTGTCACTTTGTTGTAGGTGAGCCAGGCAGGGTGGAATAGTGCTGTAGAAGGAGGTTTGAGACCAGACATTTGCCAGTCAACTGCGGTGTGAGGGCCAGGGGGGAAAGGGTAGAGGGAAGTCCAAGCAGGAACATGCCAGGCCACCCGCAAGCCGCAACCAGACCTAGCTGGGCCCCTTCTGTCGTGGCCTGGGTTCATGCTTGGTGAGAGGTAGTTGCTACTGCTGGGCTCGGACAACTTGCCTTCCCACTGAGCCTTGCCTCACCCCTAAGCACTGCCGTCACATCATGCTGACAGCCTTCTGTTCTGGACTAGACTGTCCCTTCTTCCTTGCTGCTGAGCCCAGAGGCCCCAAGCTGCACAGAGGTGGGAGGCTGGTGATGGGAGGCAGGAGATTGAGCTAGGCCACAGGGTTGAACTCGAGAGGTGACAAGGCGCCCGCTCTGCCCTCTGCACAGCTGATATTGTGCCCTGGGCTCTAAGCTCACCAGCTGTGCCCAGTTCTTGCCCGCTTCAAATATTTACAGAGGGTCCTGCGATGGAGAGGCCCATGAGCACCATTTCTGCTCAGCTGCTCCATTGCCGCTGCTCCATTGCTCCGCCCTCTATGCTCTACGCTCTCACAGACAAATTGTGTGGCTGTGCTTGTTGTGCATTCACTGCCAAGGACTTAAAGACCTGAGCTCTGTATCAAGAGTGATGATACTCTGGTATCAGTTGCTGATCCTGTGACTGCAACTTGTTAACCTACTGTCGCCATCACATCATACGTCACTCGCTATACTATGAAGAACACGCCCACCATCATTATATTAAAACACAATACCGCTCTTTTTAGCATTGGCAGATGGTAATTCAAGCAGGCAGGGGTGGTTGATCCACACACGTACAGATGCACACTCACTCACACCCATGTAGTCACAGACTTTCACCCACCATTCACAAACACATGCACATGCGCACATACACTTACACCCATTCACACTACACACTCACAAATCACATACATTCATACATACACACATGCACGGACCAAATATTTATTTTTTTAAAACACATTGGGCTGCAGCAGTGATCTTGGTGGCAGGAGTGAAGCCCCAGTAATTCCTGAGGCTTGGGACTGCTGTCTCCTCTCAATGGATGATCTTGTTATGAGTAAGCCAATGAGAGGAGGTGGCAGTCTCTTACTCATCACAGAGTGTGATGGGATCAGTGAGACTGCTGACCTGACCCCACTCTGCGATAAGTCTCACCGATGGACACTCAGCTCAGGCCGCTTCAAGGCTTAAAATTGAAGTGCCCTGACCCAAGGTTATCAGTGACACTCCCCCTCGTCATGAACTGGAGGACCACCAGGTGCTTTGCTGGGCTGAGGAGATCATGCTCACAAAATTGTGACATCTTCAGACTGACAAAGTTTAGCTCATGCAGCCAGACGCCTGTGCATTCAGCACAAGTACAGCGCCTAGCTGTCTGGCCTGAATATGAAGAGTGTCTGACAGACACTAATCACATTGGGGATAAGATTGGAGGGCAGGCCCCTCTGCCCTTAAGGATAGTCTGCTGCTTCTTATTAGATACTTTGTATAAAGACCTTTATAGGTAAGGGAAGCCAGAAATATTTTGATTGGGCCAAGTGGCTAGTATAAAAATTAACTTTCTCCCTATTCTCCTTTATGACTTGCACACTCTTCCACTAAATATGCCTATGACTCCTATTTGCCGAAATCCAAAACCAATGTCTATCTTTCATTTGCAAAATCAAGGGCCTTAGGGTAACTAAAGAAACGTTATATAGAATACCAGTGGAGGGAGGCATGGTTCTACCAAAATGTTGAAAGCTACACGTGTGCAACTCAACTATGCCTAGCGCTAGACTGGCAGAGAGTTTCTATTAAGACAGCATGGGTGGCAACTGAGCAATCTTCTTCTCCTATTCTCCTGTCCCATCTGTCGTGGTTATCCCATAAGTATAGGTCTTGTGTATCTAACATGTTGTCCGCTCCAGTGGTCTTCTTAGATTACTGGGATAGCTTTATAAGGTAAAGGAATACTACCACCTTCCCTTGCCCAATGACCCCGATTACCTCTGGGACCTGTGACTCTGTGTTCCCAATGCAAACCCAGCTCGGCTAAATGACTGTTGTGAGGAAGGAACTCTCTTAGATTGGTACTAGTGGAACCACTCAGCCTCCAAACAACTGACAATTTTAGTTTAACCCATTTATTACATTGGGCAAAGGATAGGCAAGTCTATGCTAAAGTTACAAGGGAACAATATCCCCTTGAATCACTGTTTTATGATGATACAAAAAGAGACTTCATATTATATGCACAGATTGTCCATCTCCAAATGGAAAAAACACCAACATACAATGCTAATTGGTATAGAGACCTGGAAAACCCTTTGCCCGAGAAGATTTTGGCAAAAATGTGGGCAAGAGCAGCCAAGCCCTCCATATGCTTCCAACATAGAGTAAATGCATACAATAGTTTAAGACAATAGTACTTTACACCTGCTTAACTTGATGCAATATATGGGAGTTCTGATATCTGCTGGAAAGGCTGTAGAAGATGATGCAACATTATCCACATGTGATGGTCTTGGTCTGATGTGCAGGTAATCTGGCAAGCAATAATGACTAATACATGGGACATTACAGGAGTTCAACACCAATTGGAACCAGCAATACTAGTGTCAGGTGCCCTAGGAGATGGTTCTATCTATCCTCTCACCACTCTCTTGGGCAAATTATTCACCCACCTACTCTTAGCAGCCTTGCTGTCTCAAATACAATTTGCAAACTAAGACTCACTATTCATATAGGGTTGTCAAAAATATAGACTTTTTATGAAAAGAAAAAGTTGACAACTCTTATTCATGCTAACATGAATAAAATTAATAAAGTTTGCGTTTTATAAACTATATAGAAAAGGAGGGACGGTCCAGGGGAGGCTTGATGAGTGTGCCTGATACCCTTCTGAAGTTAGGTCTGGGTAAATTGTAATCAGCCTCACATTCTGACGCGTACAATGAACTATAACTTTTAGATCTGGGAATTTAATCTGTTCAAAAGCTCATTTGTCATAGTTATTTTTGGGGGTGCTGGAAATGCTGCCCAAAGTCTTCTCAGGTCTCTGTGCCACTCGCTGAGATGTGAGGCAGTGTGCGTCCACCCTCCTCCTGTTTGAAAAGGGTTCCTTGAGCTAATGAGCTGACGAGCTCTGGTTGTTGCCCATGTGCCCAGTGAGTGGTACAGAGACCTGAGAAGACTTTGGGCAGCATTTTCAGCACCCCCAAAAAGAATGTGTCACTCTCCACTGAAGAAGGAGAACTATTCTGAAACACGTGTCTAGAGATACACAGCACTGGCTGCACCAACAAAGGTGAAAAACCAAAGACTGACATGGAATTAAGTGTTATCATGCACTGCATTTACTAAGATGCATCAGAGCAAACTGAGTGCTGGGATGTGAGGCAGTGTGCGCCCACCCTCCTCCTGTTTGAAAAGGTTCCCTTGACCTAATGAGCTGACGAGCTCTGGTTGATGCACCTGCGCCCAGCGAGTGGCATAGAGACCAGAGAAGACTTTGGGCAGGATTTCCAGCACCCCCAAAAAGAATGTGTTGTTCTCTACTGAAGAAGGACAACTATCCTGAAACACCTGTCTAGAGATACACAGCACTGGCTGCACCAACAAGGGTGAAAAACCAAAGCCTGACATGGCATTTACTAAGATGCATCTGGGATGTGAGACAGTGTGCGCCCACACTCCTCCATTTTTTTTTTAAAGCATTCGGTGTTCTTTAAAGGAACAAGTCCTGTTTCGAAATAAATAATTTTCCGTTTTGAAAAACTTAGGAGGGAGGAGGTTGCAGCTCAACTGCAGTTCATCATCTTTGGTTTTTTTTATTCGATTTTACAGATAAAATCATGAAAGACATTAAAGATAAGTAAAAAAAATAACATGCAAATTATCATGAACAAACCCATTCATGTTTTTAAGATCCCCAACGTACTAGGAAAAAGCAAACAATTGGAGAGTTTAACAGCTGTAAAAATAGTACAGCATGCTTAACTTGGGTAAAATTCACTGGCTTTAAAATGGGGTAAAGAAACTTAAGCCGAAGGTTATTATATTTGGACAGAGCATGATGAAGTGTAAGGTGTCATTAATCGATGTGTGTCACAATCACAGATGGGTAGGTCCGAATTCGTAAAACAACCATGATTATAAGTGACTAGGAGTAAATTCATCCTAAAGTGAGTCAGCAGGCGACTTTGATTGTGTGTCATATTCCAAGTTAGATAAGGCTCTATGTTACTAACAGTTTGCACTAATATTGCATGTCACATGGAATGTTTCATTAGAGCAAGGTCCTCGTGTTCTGGTACTAACTTGTCCCTAAACGCCTTTTCAATCTTCTTGCCCACTGCAAGAGTTAAAACAGAGTCGTTGTCATACAGTTCAGATCTCCCTGGGGCCTGCAAGTTACGCACCACATGTGCCACCCACGGGATCAGCGATGATGTTTCCAATCTTAAACAGTCTTACTGAATTAATCTGCTAAAACTAAGTTCCTCCTTTACACAAATTGAATTCCAAAGCTTTAGGGGACCAAGTTGTAGCTGGTCGATGAGCAAGTTTAAGCCTAGTTCCTTGTGGCCAATTTGATATGGTACGCTTTATGGGACCCCCAAGAGACCTCTTAAAAATTTATTTTCAGCTACTTGGAGAGGGGGTACACTTCCATGTCCCCATATTCCACTACCATAGCTCACTACGGGGATGCACTTGGCCCTGTAGATTTCCAGGACCGAATGAATGTGGGTGCGCCCAAGCTGGCGGAAAAAGTCTTTGATGCCAAATGTGGCCCTTTTAAAGGACAGGACATTCTGTGTAATAAGTGGTTGCCAATTCAGCTCTGAGTCTAACAAAAACCCCAAATACTTGAAACTATCTACCTGACTGATGTGCTAGCCTTCTAATACATGTCTCATTGTTTTTGTGTTTTGAGGGCCGAACTTCATAACGTGTGATTTTGAGAAGTTCGTTGTCAGGTCAAGACTGCTCATAAAATGTATAAAAAGAGTAAGGAGTTTTTGTAAGCTTTTGGCTGTATGGGCCATTAAAACAGTATCACCTGCATAGTGCAAGGCGGGTTAGTACGACCTCCTGCTTTAGGAACATCAACACCATGTGCTGACAAGGCTTGCTCTATGTAGTTAATATGAAAAATGAATAGGAAATGGGCTAAAATACAATCTTGTCACACCCCACGCCACAATTTAAAGTGCTCAGTGCATTCTCCATTAGGGCTGAATCTGACATTGGCTGGAAAGTTCATTGTGCAAGTCACACAGATTTTCTTTTAAGACTGGGTCAATGTCCATGTGTTCCATCAGGTACCAAACCTTACAACGGTTAACTCTGTCAAAGACAGAGCTAAGGTCCATGAAGGCCAGATGGACTGTCCTCATCTTGGCCCTAGTATATTTACATATTAGCAAATGAAGATTGAAAGTTTGATCTATGGCCCCCCGGCCAGGACAAAACCCATATTGGAGATCAGTTAAAAAGTGTCTCTCCTAGGCTCAATCTGCTAGGGGGTTTAGTAAAATCCGGCCAATAATTTTCACCTCTGAGCCTATAAGGAAGATAGGCCTAAAGCATGCTGGATCTGATCTATTACCCTTTTTAAAAACTGCGACTATTGTTGATTGGGGCCAGGTTAGTGGAAGAGGACCAACAGCGCCAGCATTTAGATGCAGTGTCAGTAGCAGCGCCCATAAATCTTTGCAGTTTTTGAAGAGGTCCCCTGGCACCCCGTCAGGCCCTGGTGCCTTGTTTGATGGTAATTGGGAGTTGGCAGCTCTGACCTCGGAAGTTAAAAACAAAGTTGTGGACTATCTGGGGGCCTTTTGATATCCCTGCTTCCTCATCTAAACTATAAATGGCCGTGAAATGAGCTACCCAGGATTTAGAAGGAACAGTGCAGGCCTGTGTGGGGAGATGGTCATTATTAAAAACAGGAGCATTAACAATGCTCCAAAAATCAGAGCTATCACATTGCCTGCTGGCAGTTAGTTACTCATCCCAGGACACCTCTTTTAGATGAGCCTTGCATTCCTTGCAAGCCGTTCTGAATGCAGCTCTGACCTTCTTGACCTCTACTTGGCAACGTGGTTTCATGTGCAAAAGGTTTCAAAGGACCTTGTGGGTTTTGGAGCATCGACTATCACCGTTTTTCTACATGTGATCCCTGAGGGGAAGCAGTTTTACAAAGCATGGATTTAATAAACCTACAGATATTAATGAAAGACGCCAAGATGCTATATGGTAACTCATCTTCAGACAAACATGGGACAATATTAGCTCACCGTACCCTTCATCCCTGATCCATCGGGTGGTGGGCTCTTTGTATCGGAGTGCTGATCCTAGTGGTTTTTTATCCCAGTAGAATAATGTTGTTAATGGGTTACGATCATTCAGGTTATGACTTAGGACCATAAAATCAAGGAGAAAGTAACTAGAGACAAGAATATAATCGATAACAGTACGGCGTCCAGCCCCCTTAAATGTGGATATTTTCTACTTTTGGAAATACTAGATACTAACCATTAAATTCATTATCTTAAACTCAGAGACAAAAAACCATTTGCAGCATCACCTACAAGAGAGTGTTTGAAATGCACCTGGAATTTGAGAGAGCCCTCGGGGTCCGGATCCCTGGTCAATATACATGAGTGACAGGGGTGCAGGTTAAAGTCCCTGGCAACCATAATTACGGTAAAAGGTGGTTCCGAGCGGAATAAATCATCAATAAGTGCTTTAAGACTTCTGATTGTGTCTGACTCGTTTCTGGGTGTAACCGCATTGTAAAAATTAATAAGAAGCAGTCTACGCTTGTTGGGGAATATTAGGAGGGCGACCTGAGAAGTCTTAAAGTTAGACTTTAAAACCACTATTTTACTAGAGTTGTGAAGCCACCCTTGGCCCGCCTGAAAGAGGAACGGGTTGCTGGGACTGAGTACGAGGAGAAACATCTAGATATAACCAACCCTCAATGTCCCACTTTTTCTCTAAACAGATGAAGTTATAGTTCTTTATCATACTCAACCACCCTGCATCTGTGAGCTTGCTCTGTACCCCATGCAATGTTCCATCTAAGGACCGCAATGGCGTCTTGTTTTCTTGTAAATCAGTTCCTGGAACAAAGTGTTGGGTTCTGAGTGTCAATTATTGACGAAGGGCCCAGTCAATCAGGATTTTCCGACTCGCTCAAGGGTAGAAAGCGATTACTTAGCAGTAAGGGGGAGTATCAATAGGGGCCGAGAAATGGACTGGCTCATGGCGTGGCTTTATCTGAATCGGGAGCCAGTCTCTCCCGGCCAAGACATCAGGACTGAAGGACGGTTGAAAAAAGCCCAAGGGGAGAACAGATGCGGTCCATTGAGGCTCCATTTTCCCCAGGGCATGAAGGGTCAGGCCGGCTTCTGCAGGGTTGTTGAGATTCACTATGACGCAATCACCCACAAATGATTTGTGTGATTGGCCCACCCTCCTGACCATTATAATTTCTTCAGTCAGCATTTGAGTGGGGGGCTGGTGAACGTTCACCCTGGTTGCCAGCCAGTGGACTACTTTATACTTGAGTTGGGCATGATTTTCCTGAAAATCCTTCCTCAAAGGTGGTACATCTCCCAACACAACAATGTAGGTGTAGCCACCGGGGGTAATTGGATGTTAACATTAGAAGGCGAATGCTTAAATGAAACAGTTTGAAATTAACAGGGAGCAGCCAAAGCTGGTTTAAAGTTACAAACCTGGGTATTCACCTGGGCTTTAACAGAGGGTTGCTGCCCGATATTGGCCTCGGCTGCGCAGGTTGGATAGCTGGAGGTTCACCAGCGATGGTCTGAGTGGGAGCCAGCCCCTCCCCCGTCTGAGCTTCTGTATTTTGTGTAATGGCCTGGCGCTTAACAGCCAGCTCACTTTCAGTGCTGGAGATCTCCTCAGTTAGCGCCCCCACAGCCTGATTCAGGAAGGATAGTATAGATGTGCTGGCTCTAGGCCTTTTGTCTGCCCCAAGTGTGGATTCCGCCTTTCTTTTCCCCATGCTTACAAATATTCACCGCAATTCACCGCTGTTCAAGGGGCAAACTGGCAAGATGTATAAGGAGGATCTCTCTCTAAGGAACTGGGAAGCCACAGACCGCAAAATCCCGAAATATGCACCCTTGGGGTACTCACTCACTGGCACCTGAAGGCTCCTCAGTTGGTCTGTGCACCAGAAGTAAGGGGGGTGGCCCAGCCCCCTCTTTGATGGCTGTGGATGGGCCTGCCCTTGGCCCAGGCATTGTCTGGGCGCAGCCAGCGCACATTCCGCACCGCTTTTCTAGCGCGTCGGCGTTGGTGACCCCAGCCGTGGGTCATGTGGGCAAAGCAGCACAGTAGCCCAGAGTATAGAGCGCCCCATGCCACGTGGAAGTTCTGCTCTTTTCTAGCGTGTTGGTGACCCCAGCCGTGTATCAGGTTGGGCAGAGCAGCACAGCGGCCCAGAGCAGAGATCATCCTGCAGTTGTAAACTATCAAAAAATTCCTTTCTGATTTGGAAATGGAAAGGAGAAACCCTTGTATGCCCCCTCCTATTTGCAAATCAGAAAAGGTTTCATAAGTCCTATTACAAGGTGAAAAATGTTTCTAACTAGTTAAAGTGCATAATGATAAATACTTTTGCACACAAAACGCCTGTGATTTTGGGACAAGCCCTTTAATGCTAAAAGTGGCTTAGTTGCAAGCACAAAATTATAGGCCTAAAGGCCCCAAATGTGTGAATGTTTTCAAGTTTCTTTAACAGATATGGCATAAAATCCCACTCCATTCATGAGCCAAGACCCAGGGACTTGAGAGTCCCTATATTGAGCTGTCTTGTGTTCCATAAATGGTCCTACTTCTTTAAGTTTAGCTGCAGTGTTTGGTAATATTAAAGATGTTTTGAACATTTGCAAGACTAGGTGAAGATGTTTAGTCTTCTACAATTAGGTACTTGCTCTTACTCACAAAGCCATGGGAATGTACCTGGGTCAGATATAAGATCCCCAAAAACTCCAAATTTTCACCTCTTTTAATCCGGTACATCAGTGCATTCTGGAATTATTAATTCTGGTTCAGTTTCATGAAACAAATCAGACTAAAACATCTCAAAACAATGGTGTGTAAAAGCAAAGGCCAGAACTGAAAATGTTGTATCCCAGTGGTCCATCTGGTGCAGCGTCCACTGGTCCTGGTCCTCAATAGGTCCTCTTGTTCTGGGCCTTCTCGTTTTGCTTCTGGTCTGGTTCCATTGGTCCTCGTGCTCTTGTGGTCCTGGCTCCCTTGATCGCTGCCAGTCTGGTCGTCATACCTAAGTTCCAGGTCCTCCTGCACTACCTGGTACTTCATGTCCTGTTCTCCTTGGTTCCTGCTCCTGTGGTCATCCTTATCTTGTTCCTGGGTCTGTTGTTCCTGATCCGCCTAGCTCACATACACATAATCAGACTAGCTCTCATGGTCTTCCACCATCTTGTCATGATACTCTTGGTCCTTATCTTCCTACACTTGTCATCCTGATTCTGCACTAATGTATCCACTGAGTCCTGATTCTCCTTGTTCTGATAATCTTTTTCCTAGCCACCCAACCTGGTCATCATCGCTCCTGTCATTCTGCCCCTCCTTCTCCAGGTCATCCTTGTCCTCCTCATCCTGTTCCTGACTGTCCTGGTATGCTGGGGCCTGATTCTCCTGGGCCAGTGTGACTTGATCTTTTTTCCCCCTTGGTTGTGGTCCCACGGGTCCTTTTTGCCCTGGTCATCTTAGCTCTTGCGCTGCTGGTTCTGATTGCCTGGTCATCTCCTCCTGGTTTACTAGGTCCTGCTCTCCGAGTCTTCCTCAGTCTCAGTCTGGTTTGCCTAGCACTGGCCTCCTATAACTGGTCTTCTCAGTAATGTGTTCTCTTCTGGGTTATGAGCACCCTAGACTTGATCCTCTTGCTTTTGGTCCTCCTTGCTTGGGTATTTGTATATATAAGTCTCTTGATCCTGGTTCTCCTGGCAATCCTGGTACTTCCAGTCTTGCATCTACTGGCTCTGCCTGTTGCTTCCTGGTCCTCTTGACACTGGCTCTCTTGACCTTGTTCTTTTGATCCTCCTCACCCTGATCATCCAATTCACAGTATACTAGTTCCTGGTCCTACTGGTCTCCTGGGTCCTCTAGACTTCTTATATCCAGGTCCACTTAGGCCACATCCTCTAAGCCCTTATCCTGGTCCTCCCGGCTCTGAGTCTTGTCCTCATGGTCCTTCTGGCACAGCATGCACTGCTCACTGCTCTGGGCCCTCTATGTCCTAGCTGTCTTTGTTTGGGTCCTTCTGAGCCTGGTCATTTTGGTCCTGGTCCTCTTGGCCAGCTAGGTCTAGGACCCTTGGTCATCCATACTCTGGCTGTTCTGGTTCTCCTGATCTTGAACTTCCTTACTCTGGACATTCTACCCTTAGGTCCTGGTGTTTCTGCTCCATTTGATACTCAGGGCCTTGTTCCTAAGAACCCTGACACTCAGAGGCCATTCCTGGTCTGCTTGGTCTTGATCCTTCTAATCTTCCTTTCTTTGGTTCTGGTGATACTGGCTCTGGTCCTCCTGGTATCCTTGCTACTAGCCATCTTGCCCTCTTTGCTTATTCTGGCCCTATGGTCCAGCTCGCCATAATCCTCATGCTCCTAATCTTCCTGAATCTTGTTCTGATCCTCCTGGGCCTGGTCCTTTTGCTCCTTGTCATTGTGGTTCTCCAACAACATACCATTGACCTTCTTTTTCTGCTCTTCCTTGGCCTGGTCATCCTCTTCCTAGCACTGCCGCCTGGACCTCCTGCTGGTGGTCATCTTGGTTCTCATGTACCTGGTCCTGATGATCCTTTTACTCCTCACCCTTATCCTGGTACTCAAGGTCATGATCCATTTTGTCCTTATCTTCTTCCTCCCCTCGTCCTTTGTTTCCTGGTCTCTTTAGAGCATTTCCTTCTGGGTCTTGTTGCCTGTGCTTCTAGTCCCACCTCCCTAGTCCTCCTAGCCATGGCCATCCTATTCTTATTTTCATAGTCCTTGTTCTTCTTGATATTATCTGCCCATTGGTCCTGGTCATCTTGGTCCTTAATGTTTGGGTTCTCTTAGAGCTGGACCACCAGCCCTTACAGTCTTGACCTCCTTCATTCTGGTCATCCTGGTTCTTCATGTCCTATTCTGCTGTTTATTCTAAACATTTTCTTTTGGCCATCCTGGTCTTTCTTGGTTTCTCCAGTCTTGGCCCATCTGGTCCTCTTCCTTTCTGATCCTCTGGTTCCTGGTCACTGTGACCTGGTTCTTTGTACATTGAACCTCCTATCTCTGGAACACAGGTCCTGCTCTGGCTGGTTCACTTGATCCAACTAGCCTCTCATGTCCTGACCCCTGAGTCTTTGTCCTCTTGGTTTGGATTGTACTGGTCCTCCTGTATCAGTTCCTTGTTTTCTGAGTCCTATTGGTACTACAGCCAGTGATCCTGGCCCTCTTGATCCAGTTCTCCTTGTTCCGGTTCTCCTGAGTCTGGTCTTTCTGGCCACCATTGTTCACTCCCTGGTATTCAAGACCCAGGATGGTCTTCTTACATTTGGTCCTCCTCACTCTGGTCTTGCTACCTGAGATGATTTCTCTGTCCCACTTGGTAATCTTAGCCCTTGTCCCCAGGTCATGATCTTCATGGCCCTCTTAGTCCTGTTTTAGGTCCTTTTGGTCACCACTTTTTTGGTTTACTTATACTTTCTTGCTCAGGTCTTCTGGGGGTCCTTGGTATGAGTCACACATGGAATGTCAGCACAAAGGTCTGGAAGTCACATAGAGTACCCTACTAGTCTTGACAGTCAGTGCTTCTTTGCTGGTCCTCCAAACACTTCTCCAACATATGTATCTTCATCACCCTTCATCTAGCATTCATCATAGGCTTTCTAGGTGCCCTTGGTACTGGTGTGTCTTGTCTTCCTAGCCTGTCCTGGCCATTCTTGTATTTTGGTTCTATCGGCCATTGCTTTCCTATTCTTCATCGTCCTCTTCAATCTGATCATGATCGGCCTGGCACTAGTCCTCCTGCTCCTTGTCCTCATGGCTCTGCAACAACATGTCCTAGCTCACCACATATCATCTTATTATTTTCAAGTTCTGATGTTCTTTGAGCTCCAGTTTATGCTAACCTTTGAATGGCTTGGCCATGTACTTCTTGTTTCTAGTTTTTCTGGTAGTAATTGCCATGTGCTCCTGCCCCATGTCCTCTAAATTCTGGATCTCCTCTTTTACAGGCTCCTGGACTGTTTGATCCTACTCACCCAAATTCGCAGTCCTCCTGGTCTTGCTCACCTGGCTAATCTAGTCCCCTGGTTTGCCTGTTCCTAATCCTACCACTCCTGGTCCATGTAGTCCTGGTCTTCGTACTGGTACTCCTTTGTCTGGTCCTCCTATATCAGGTCTTCTGATGCTGCTCCCACTGGCCTTGGTTTCACTATCCCTCCAAGTCCCCATGTCCTCCTTCCCCATCCTAATTCTACCAGTCCTCCGGGACTCATGGTTTATCCGTTACAATTTATCCTCTCCATCTGACCTTGGTCTATTTTATCATGGTCCTCCAAGTAATGGTTCTCCTGGGTCTTCCTTATCTTTGTGGCACTGGTTTTCCTAGTTACCATGTTGTGAATCACCCTGGTTCATGTAGTCCTTATCACTCTGGTGGGCGGGACCCCAAATCTCACCCTAATGGACTTACTGATCCTGGTCCACTTGGCCTGGACTTCTTGGTCCTTTATATTCCTTCAAGTCCTGCTGATATCATGTCTCCTGGTCCTGCTACCCCTGGCCCCTTCCCATCATGGTCTTCTCTGGTCCCGACAAGGGCTGTGCCAAATTATAATTTAGGTTCATATACTACCCCTATAGGAGTAGTGTAAAATGTGCAATTCCAACATCATTGGTGAAGTTTTGTACTTAAAATTAATTAACACAATATGTTACTTTCTTCTTGTGTCTCAGTGTTTAGAATTCAGAGCTAGCAATGTGAGCTAATTTCAATCTTCAAGCCCAGTCAGGCTCCAGGAGGCCAGATGTATTGTCCCAAGTGTCTCTCCCTCTGCGCTGATTACAAGAATAGGTAGGGACCTGGGATCCATGCTAAAGCCTGCTGTGTCACAAAGTACCCTGAGCCTGGGGGTAGGGCTCCCATATTGGCTGGGTGAAGAAGCTCTGATCTGGTCCCTCGTCAGAGTTTTGGATGGCCTTGGGACTAAAAGCCTCAATTTCTAAGCTTCATTCCCAGGCCCACTGAGTCGCAAAGTGCCGGTGTCAGGGTCCTGCGGGCCCAAAAAGGCTTCCCCTGCCTGCCCAGTTCATGAATCTCTGATAGTGCCTGGAAAGGAATCCTGCAGACCTGGGACGACATACACTGCCTTCTGGAGTTAAGAAGCTCTGACCGGGCCCCGGATCAGAGCTCCAGTAGACCCAGGGGTTAAAACCACCAGCACTTGGCTCTGTTATCTGGCCAGCCATGTCCCAAAGTGCCTGGGACAGGGACGCGCAGGCCTTGGAACGTCATCTCCACCTGCCTGAGTTAATAAGCTCTGACCGGGCTAAGGGCTAGAGCTCTTGCAGGCCCTGTGGTGAAGGAGTCTGGTCCTGGACTCCCATTCCCCGCCCACCCTGTCGCTTAGAGCCAGGGACAGGGAGCTGCAGGCCCGGACAGCACTTCCCTGCTTGGCCTAGAGAAAACATTCTGAAAGGGTCCTGGGTATAAGCACTGTGAGTCCTCTAAGCCCAGTCATATAGTCACTCTTTTCCCGACCAGCTGGTCATGCATGCCAAGGAATGAATCACATGCCCAAATGGCCAGATTGCCCTGGAAGTCCCAATGAGGGTTCATTTGACTCTTCAAGCCTAACCAGGGCTCAGGAGGTTGGACTAATTTTCACAAATACCCCCACTGTCACTGTTTATTGCCAGATTGTAGAAAATACAGTTATCCTGTCTTCGAAGAAGTAGGGAAAAGGAACTAAAGACCCCCTTGTCATCTGGTTATTGGCCCCGGGTACTACAAGGGACAGGGATGCAAATCTGACATCCCCATGTCAGGTGGTCTGCTTATGGATAATTTAGCCAGTAGTGTAAGGAATATACTGTTTGCCCAGCCTCAGGTGCTGTTTCAAGCAAAGAGCTTGCACCTCACCTGGAATGTTTAACTTGAGGGTCTGCTTTTTGTGGAGGCCACCCTCATAGACCGAAAGCCAAGCAGCCTGGCAGTTGTGCCCACCCAGGTTTCTGACCAGATTGGATGTGGTCAGGTGCCACTAGTCCTGGATGGCCGCCTGCTGGTCTGGACACTCTGAGCCTATCCTTTGCCCTTGTCCACACAGAACATTTTTGAAGCAGCTCAGTTTCATACCTTCATATGATGCTCCGTTGGATCCTGGTAACTGAGACACTAAACAAGGCCCTTAGCAGGGATACAAGCTTCCAGAAGTGTCTGGATTGTCCAGCTTTTTCCTTCTAGCATTTTAAATAGGAGGTAGCTTCATCTTTTACGCCAGCTCTGTACTGTGCAGCAAGATAACAGTGGTATACATCTTCTCGGTTGTCTCAGACCCTAGTGATGTCTGTGTGTGAGCAGGGATTCTAAAATGTTCTCATTTTTGTTTCTGATTTACATGTCCTCGACACTCTGCCTTTTTACCCTAGCCCCTTCCTCTTGATCCCACCTTCACTCACTCTAGTGTTTTACTCCTATTCTGCAATACCAACCGTCCTCCTACTCAATACTCCCTACTCCCACACCACACCCAACACTTCCTTCCACAACTGATCAAACACACGCTCACATCATCTCATACCCCATCTCCCCACCACATTCACCTCTCATCACACCATTATCCACTCAATCAGCCTTGACTTATTATCCTTGTGTCTGTGACCCCTGTCCTGCTACCACCCTGGCCCACCACTATGCCCTTTTATCACCCCCCTGCTTGGCCCTCTCACCACTAGCACACTCAGATCTGTACAGTAGTAAGCCTGCCCCCAAATTTGCTGTGCCCCCTCTGGTCAAAACCTGTAGATTCAGCACTCTGCGGACCAGTGCACTTATGGCACCGCACTGTGGTGAAACACCTGTGGACGTTGCTGAGGCCCAGAAGCTGATGGGACGAGTTGGCTGATGCTACAAGGGGCATATTATCAAAAAACGGCGTTAATAATGTACCCTTGAGCATTCCCATTGAAGCCCATGTTCTGGTGTCAACATGGGCTTCTCTGGGAATTCTCTGCGGCATATTATCAAGCCCATTGTCGTCGCTTTAGCAGCAGTTTTCTGCCGCTAAAGCGGCGATAAGTTTAACGCAGTGCTTGATAATATGCCCCCAAATATGGGAGGGCAAAAATCCACAGAGGGGAGCGGGTGAGGGTAAAAAAAAAAGAGAGGAAGAACTAATCTATGAGAGAATGTGAGAGAATTAACTAGGAGAGTTCAGGAGCACCAAATCAGCTGTATCGTGGAAATAATAAGTTGACTTTTTTTTAGATAAAAGAGAGATCCACCCCTACCTTTTCATGCAGTAAGTCAGACCTCAGAGCTCTTCCACCCATACCCTGTGAGCTAATTCCAGCATCTGCGGCTCTCTGCCCACCAAGCCAGCAAGGAGGTGGAGAAGCCTGGTGGCTGGGGAAGAGGGAAGCGATTGGAATGTCATCACCAGGAGAGACGTGGTCTTGCACACAAGAAAGAGGGGTGAAGCTTCCCTAGCGCAGCGCGCTTGTTTCATCCACTGAATCGAAATCAAAACCACTGCGCACTGGCAAGTTCACAGAGCGCTACCATAAACCTCTTTACTGATGCGTGCAGGGCTCTACCGTAAACCTCATTACTGCTGGGTACGAGAGAGACTTTCAGGACCAAGGGCCTTATTTATGAGGCCTTGCGACAGTTTTGCGCTTCTGTTGCGTCACTTTTCGTGACGCATCGGCGGTGTAAAACATGCCTCCTGTTGAGCCCTATTTACAAAGTGACACATCTAAGCAGATGCGTCACTTTGCAAACCCCTGCACTACATTATACCTGTTTCAGGTATAATGTATGCAGGATGGGCATTCCTATGTAAGTAAGCCTCGTAGAAGTGACGCAGTGAAATCGACGAGATTTCACTGCGCCACTTCTCGGGTGCAAATGCTTTAATATCTTACGCCTGCCTCACAGCAGGCGCAAGACTGATGCAGGTCCTTTCACATGGGGCTTGCCCCATGTGAAAGGACACATTGCTGGAGTTTCGTCACTTTTGTGACACACTCGAGCAATACGTCACTTTTGCGCCTACAGGTACGTCAGAAATTCTGAAGTATCTATAACTCCTTGCGACATGATGCATCATACAGTAAATATGACGCATCCATTATGTCGCAAGGAGGCCGCACTGAGAAGTGACGCATCACTGCTTTCACGCAGCAATGCGCCACTTCTCATAAATGAGGCCCCAAGTGTTCCTTTATAAGGAGTGAGCAACTGAGCACCCTCATAAACTCCGCTCCACCGGCAGATGGCGGAGTTTTTGTTGCTTAACTTTGAACTCCACGCGGGGTGCGGAGCGGCAAACCTCTGTGAAATCTGCCAGCAAGGCGGAGTCTACTGCATACTATTACTAGTGACATGTTTATGAAGTCCTGTCAGATCAAAGTGTTCCACTTTATAGACGAT
Organism: Triturus cristatus; assembly: GCF_964204655.1. NCBI lineage: Eukaryota > Metazoa > Chordata > Amphibia > Caudata > Salamandridae > Triturus > Triturus cristatus. Next base: position 1,293,066,992 of record NC_140589.1, read on the forward strand.
AAGACAAAATTGGGGAAATATTTCTGAGAACTTGCGATCTGGCAGGATTAATAACTCTGAATGTCAGATTCCCGGGCGACATTCCACCGATATGGATAAGGTTCTTGAATAAAATGGTCTTCTGTTTAGACTACACCATGGTGAATCATGTTCTATATAGTCAAATCACAGACTTCAAAATTGACCAATGTATTGGGAGTGATCATCAGCCTCAAAAAATCTCGATCAGAGTCAATCTGAGCCTGTTGGATCCAGCTAGAGCCCTGTTAGAGGAAGCACATACAGACATTTTAAAACGTCTCAAGTAGGATGCAGACAACATCCAAGAAATGATGGCTGCTGCTGCTGAGACCCTTGAAGTTGTCTCAATATGTGATTCAAACCCTCCTATGTTCTTCCAAGCAAAATAACCCGAAAGGGTTCAGGAAGTTAATAAAGGACATCGGAAAAGGCTTTCTATCTGCTGTTATAGTCTGATTGCTGCACACTAGTTTGCGCTCTCGCTTGATATCTCCTGTTATATCTGGGTGATAAACTACCTTTTTGTACACCAATCTCCGCTTATTTTTAGGAAAATTATAATGTGATCTATGTTCTTTGCTTCCCATCTGCTGCTATTTTTTTGTTGCAGATTTATATTGCGCAATCTCGACCCAAACGTATTGAAGCACTTTACATGAGCACCAGATATGTTACACAAGGACACATTCATTTTGTGTAAGGCACGGGGAAATTTAGTGATTTGCCCAGTATAACAGGATGCTGAGCCAACAACAAGGCTTGAACCTGGTTCCCCAGCTCCAAAGTCGGCAGCTCTGGCCATGAGGCCTCATCTTCTCCCCTAAATATGGTTTGCTCAATGTATTTCAGTTCTACCTATATTTGCAAATGTAAAGAAATGTCAGTTTTAGAGCAAATAATGGGCTTTTCGAATTGTTAATGTATTGTCTTAGTAATTCATTTTATTGCATGTTTTTATGTTTATGATTTTTATTAACTAATGAACTAAATTGCTTGCAAATGTCCTCTTTCAAAACACCTGAATTTGTACCAAAAAGTTGCATGTGTTTTTGGTTTATGAAAGACTTGTGAACTACAGATTCCAATTCTTCCCCTAATAGCCTACTGCATGAAAATGTCATCCTCAAATGGTGTGTTTTTGTTATGCATCTACATCTACTTGTCATCCTCTGAGATGCGCATGTCTCAGAGTCACCACTGCATTACTAGCAGAGATACATCTCTCAAGTTGATAAATGTGATGCACAACAAAGATTTTACCTAAACCTCTATGTAAGCTACAATCTAGAACAATCTTTTCCTTGTATGCATGAAGTCAATAATTAAAAGCCTTTAACCAGAAAGTAAAAAGCATATACAGAATGTCTTTCCGACCTCATAGAAAGGCTTACCCCTGCATATTCTCCCTTCAAGGGCCTTCTGTATTGTTATCTATACCTTCTTATATTGAAGAAGTTTGCAATTTCAGATTTGTCAAAGGGGGTAAATGACTGTTGCAGGGATTCTGCTCAGGAACAGAACTATGCTTGGGATCCATGAATATTAGTAGATATGTACTATACCACCTCAGTACCATGAGCCCGAGTCCGACTCAAAATCAGAGGAACAATTGACACCACAGAACACAACACTCCTGACCCTCTCGGGGAACGCAGTGATAGGACACTCCCTTTCACTCACACACCCATACTCACCCACGCTAAGATATGAAAGAGACACAAAGGAAGTTTGAAATGTTTATTTTAACTACTGTGCTCTGAAATGCACAATAGTTTAAATGTCACAATTAGAAAGTAACTGCCTAGAAAAAAAACCATCAGCATTGTCAATAAATCATAAATTATGAAATGCCCTATCATATTATAAGACAGAACATCCTGACCCCCCTCCCCTTCTACAGAAGCAAACTGATTATACAGCAAAGATCTCTGGGCTTATGAGAGGACCCAGTACCTTAGCATACAGAGATGAATGCACTACATCTCAGATAGACCCATAATCTTCTCTCCAGAAATATCGGTCTCTCTCTCTGTGTTACAGTGTTGTAGATACCTATATGACAAGGTTCACATGTTCATAAACAACAGCTGTATTTCTGTCTTGTGTCTAAGTGTGAGTGCCTGACCAGAACCAAAAAACAAGGGACATTGTTGCTTGACCTTCTCTACTGTTCAGACTAAATCCCAGGAATGAACAGAACGAGAAAACAAGCGCTGGTTCTGTGTGAAAATATAATGTGACACAGAAGCAAACTCGATTATGTAGTAACATGTGCAAAGCTAATGTGGTCTGTGTGGTGCACAGTGAGGCTAACATATGGAAAACTAAAATAGGCCCTGTATGAAACACATGACATAACTAGTGACCGTGGAAGTTCCACATCACTTTTGGTCAAAGGATAAAGTTCATTCTCCTTTGAAAAGTCCTTGAATACTTTAAATAAACCTGAACCTTTACTATGACCTAGGAAATTGTCTAAACCACTTTCCACTCATAGTTGACTGTTCATCACACGGAGGAAATTTCTGGTTAAAAGGACAAAGAGGAGATTACTGGTTGAAGCTCCTTGTGAATATACTTCACACCTGTAAAAAGACCGAGGTACATTCATTTAGTGGTAGGCACAGGGAGATTAAGTGATTTGCCCAGAATCACAGGATGCAGCGCCGAAGACAAGGCTCAAACCTGGTACCCCAGCTCCAAAGTCTGCAGCTCTGGCCATGAGGCCCCATCTTCACCCCTAAATATGGTTTGCTCAATGTATTTCAGTTATACCTATATTTGCAAATGTAAAGCAATGTCAGTTTTAGAGCACATAATGTGCTTTTCGAATTTTTAATGTATTGTCTTAGTGATTCATTTTATTGCATGTTTTTATGTTTATGATTTTTATTAACTAATAAACTAAATTGATTGCAAATGTTCTCTTTCAAAATACCCAAATTTGTACCAAAAAGTTGCATGTGTTTTGGTTCATGAAAGACTTGTGAACTACAGACTCTTCCCCTAATAGCCTACGGCATGAAAATGTCATCCTCAAATGGCGTCTTTTTGTACCCAAAAAATCCAGATACTCATCTTAATCTGGGGATGGCCAGGAAGAAGACATAGACAATTGTGAAGTAGATTTTACAAGAAAGTGATCAGAATCATGAGGTGAATTTTGATGAGGAGGAGTAGCAATACCCCTGCATGTTCTGAGAGTGATTTCATCAATGTATGAAGAGTTCGGCTTGAGATTTAGGCCGAATGAACATATCTGTGGTGGCATCTCCTGACCACATTCTCATACTTCCTCCTGAGAGAAGAGTGAAGAGTGAAGAGACAAAGGATGCTTCTACTGTAAATGCTCCCCTTGTCACCACTACAGGCCAGGATCAGGTAATATAGGCGCATCCAAAAAGTCTGAATAAATATGCCAGAATGATCCTCATAGCGGAGATCACAATAATGTCTGTTCCTTCAAAAGGTAACACATCTTAAAATGATAAAACCATTTGGAATTTAAATCATCACATAATTTAAATAGACAATTCCATATGCTTTCCCTATCTTGTCTTTTTTTTAAGAATGTAAGAAAATGTGCTCTCAACAGAGACCTAAACCAACCATATCTTCAAGATGGGCCTCCTACCCCTTTGGTGCAATCAGACACCCAAAAGAAGAGGGAGCACTTGTGTCCTGAAGGTAGATTGCTCATGAAAACAATATCCACTTTAGTTATTCCCTGCACTAGAAAAAAACGCTTCACAGGAAACACTTCATAACTGAAGAAGTGAACCATTGCACGCTATCTGTGAAATCAATTTATTCATAAAATAGGTGGGGAGGCCAATGCATCACCATAACCACACAAAATCTGGTGCGTCTCACCAATGGACTTACTTGTTCACTGTCTGTGAACAATGTGTGACCCTTCAATGCACATTAATTTCAGAGAGCGTGTATCTCCCATACAGCTTCTGGTGGGTCTGTAATACAAGAGGCTTCCTGCATTGTGCATTCCATTTGCAGAGAGCGTGCCTCACCAACGAGCACATACTGCTCTTGGCAGGCTTGGAAGTTGAGTGGGCCAATGCACCACTCACCATAATCTACTTCTGTGTGGGCCAATGCTTTGCATCCAACAATGTGCAAACGTTTGCATTAGAGGATGGAGGAGGGCCTACTGTGTCACCATACAGAAAGTGCCTTAATTAAAAACATAATAAAAAAACAATGCGCAGCTGTAGCATTCCGAATGAAAATCAAAAGGAACACAAAGAACATGGCGCTGAAAATGAGGAAATAAGGAGGGTGAGAGGATGGTTTATAGGGGATAGGTGCTTCTTTTTCAGAGAAAGTCAGCAAAGTTAGAGGTTAGGAGAAGGAATGATAGGAGCAAGAGGGATAGCTTTTGCTCATTTTAGTAAGGAATGGGACAAGGAAGGAGAAGGGGAGCTAATTTACACAATGATTTAGTTAAATGCCCTGCGCATGAATATCATGCCCAGTCTTTGCTACACCCTTATTATACAAGGTGTCTGTCTTTAAAAACACAAACCACACTGTAGGAAAACAAAGGCTGAGGAACGACCCTGGTGTTCATAGAGTACTTTTTTTTAAACTCTATTCTACTCAGACTTTGAGTGGTTATGAATTAGAGGGGTTGGGGTTTGAACTATGCAAATCTGTGACGCAAATTCAAGTACAAGTTGCACTCAAGTGAATCAATCAATCAATCAATCATTTGTAAAGCGCACTACATACCCGCGAGGGTCTCAAGGCGCTGGGGGGGGGGGGGGGGCGCTACTGATCGAACAGCCAGGTCTTGATTATCCTCCTGAAGTTCAGCAAGTCTTGGGTCTGTCGTAGGCTCAGTGGGAGGATGTTCCATGTCTTGGCGGCGAGGTGGGAGAAGGATCTCCCGCCAGTGGTTGTTCTTCGAATGCATGGGACGGTGGCGAGTGAGAGGTCTGCAGAGCGTATCTGGCGGTTGGGGATGTAGAAGGAGAGCCGTCTGTTGAGGTAGGCTGGGCCGGTCTTGTGGAGTGCTTTGTGTGCGTGGATGAGGAGCTTGAAGGATATCCTCTTGTTGACGGGGAGCCAGTGCAGGTTTCTCAAGTGGGGGGTGATGTGGCCGTATCGTGGTACGTTGAGGATAAGTCGCGCTGAGGCGTTTTGGATGCGTTGTAGTCGTTTGATGAGCTTGGTCGGGGCTCCCATGTAGAGGACATTTCCGTAGTCGAGTCTGCTGCTGACGAGGGCCTGGTTGACTGTCTTTCTTGAATCTGTCGGGATCCATCCATAGATCTTGCGGAGCATGCGGAGGGTGTTGAAGCAGGAGGAGGAGACGGCGTTGATTTGCTTGGTCGTTGAGAGCATTGAGTCGAGGATGATTCCCAGGTTGCGTGCGTGGTCGGTGGGTGACGGGGCTGCCCCCAATGCTGTCGGCCACCAGGAGTCATCCCAGGCTGAGGGGTTGGAGCCGAGGATGAGTACCTCCGACTTGTCCGAGTTCAGCTTCAGGCGGCTGATCTTCATCCAGTCAGCGACGGCCTTCATTCCTTCGTGGAGGTTGGCTTTGGCAGTGATGGGGTCCTCAAGTGAATGAACCTTTGTCTCAAAGTGAGGCTTAACTTAAACAAATCAATAATGCATAAATTACAGTGAATGCGTTTGACCCCACAAGGACACAGAAATTAGCAGATTTACAAAATAATGTTTATTAGCTGATTAGTGAAAAACAAAAACCACCCAGTGAAAGTGTTGTTAAGCATAATCCAAAATGATTCAAGATAGCAAATACAAAGACAAGTTGTTTAAAGATTGTTATATGCAAATAATTGAACAAGATTTGGATACCCCTGAAGGGAAATCCCCTAATACTAAACTAAGGATTCAAATAAGGTCAGAGGAAGTTTAGCAGCAGGTGTCAGAAAGAAAAACCTCTAGGGATAGATCCATGAAGGTACGATTGGGTACATGAGAAAGGTTTGCTCAAGAGGTTAAGTATATGAGCAGAGGAAAACGCAGGCAACAAGTCTCAAGGGCACCGAAAGGGTCATCTGCTTTCAAGTAAGTGGGAAAGCATATCTGAATCTGACTAGCTTAGCAATGCACAATTAAACTTACAGTTTCTATAGTGAAGGACAAATCCCTACAGTTACAAGAATTAGGGACCAACCAAAATCCAGCATTTCCCAATAAAGTGACTTTGCCCTTCTTCCCAGGCTTCACACAAAGGAAGCTCACAGCTGCACAGCCTCCAGGAGATGTCTCATTAAGGATGGTACATTCCAATCAGTCTGCCCAAGGCACAGGTGTAGAAAAACACATTATTCAGCTTTCAGTGAAACTCACAATGATAACTGGTCTCCAAGAATCAAAACAACTGAAATAATTTATTTAAATTACTGCATCCTGGAGCTGATCCTGAAACGCGAGAAAGAGCGAGAGAATCACAGCAGCCAAAGAACATGTTTAAATGTTAGCGTGAGTCATTTAAACTGAGGTCTATATTAACTATGGCTAACTTAATGTGAACACACTTTAACTATGGTCAGCTATAACATGTGAATTATTAACTAGGGTAAAACCTAACATGAAAATCACACTTTATATATGAATGTGATTTGTAGGTTAAAGTGCATTATAAGCAAAGCCAAAAACTGGTGACAGTGTGTCACCAGTTAATAGGAGTTCACCTATTCAGCTTGTAGTGGTTTCTTCTTCTGGTTACAAATAGTCAAACAACTGCTATTAGTGCTGTGAAATTTGCATATCATGAGCAGAAACCTGGCCCCCTCTTTTCTGCAGTACTGTATGTACACTCTAGGTTTACTAATGTTCCAATAGTCTATTATGTCCTGTCTTAGACTAAAGGAAGGACCAGTCAAAATCCTTCCACCACCTGATACTTTCAATGCGACAATTTCAGTGAGAACAAAAGTGTATTGTTTCAAAAGATGAAAATCATACAGATGTTTATTTGAAAATTAAAATGCCCCAGAGTCTTCACCACAAGGCATCATGGTAAATAATGTAACATGTCTTCACTTCCATTCCAGCCCTCATCCTAGTCTCCTTTGGGTCCATTTCTCATGTTCTTGCCATGTATCTTCTCAACGAAACCTGGAATACAATGGATTCATCAGCCAAATATGTCTCTAAATGTATATCTTTTAAAACCTTTATGTAGATTTAGTGTCTGTAAACTCTGTAAACATGAATTTTAAATGACTTATAATTTCACCTGGAATCTGCTTCACCTGCAGATTGTTCGAGCCTGCCGCTGGCTGCCTGAATTATATGAGATTGAATATTCATGAGGTAGCGCAGCTTTGTTGCAGACAGGTTTGAAAAAACAACATACTCCCATTATAGTCTCAGACTGTAATAAATCAAATCATTATCTAGTGACAATGCTGGTCTCCAGCGTAGCTTTCACTCACAAAATAGTCTTGATTTACAAATGTTCACTAATGTGTTTGGAAAATGGGCTGACAGCAACGAGGGACTACAAATAATGCTAAACTCTAATGCCACAAAACGGCAATGCAGACTATGTGATTTTTTAACAGCATTGTTCTTCCTCGCAAGGCGAGCTATGCTGTCTCTTTCTGTCTGCTCTGTTTTGCTTACTAGTATAAATGATGTACTAGTGATTTTTTTTTAGAAGCAAACAATTTTTGAGCCAAAAACAATTTCGTTTCTGTGCACGCTATAGTTCTCATTCCAGATGCAATGCATTCTCTTTAAGAGCAGTTTGTTAGATCAGCGGTTTGTAACCCAGTGGCGGCTCCTCCGCAATGGCGTAGGAACATCGCCTCACTGCCTGGCACAGAGTCAGCAAATGAAAAATAAAACAATATCATTGTTTTATTTTTCATTTTCCGGTTGAGAGCCAGCTTGCAAAGTGAGGGCGGGGCATTGGAAGGAGAGTGCAACGTGCACGCCACTCCCTAAGTGCACATATGTGTTTTGGCCGTCTGTCTAAGGCAGACCGAAACACACATGCACACTTAGGTTTTCTGCAGCCCAGCTGCATTACGCAGCTGGGACGGAGAAACCCCACAGACTCCCTGGTCTGAGCAGGTTGTCTTTCCTGCCTGCTCAGACCAATCCCTGGGCTGCTCTCACGTCAGAGCAGCGCCGGGATTGCAGGGAGTCTGTGACGTGGTCCCAGTGCTTGTTGAGACCAGGAAGGACTGTGCTGAGTGTGACTCTGGAGGCAGCTCCATGTAAGAGTTTTTAAAATATTTTTTTTAATACAATCCCATCCCACGTGCGCTTCCCCTCCCGCACTCACCCACCCCAACACCTCTTTATTGTGGCAGCTGCTCCTGTTGTAACCTTTTGACTTTCGGGGACACCCACTGAATCACTACTGGAAGCCAGGGACCCCAAGCTAAGCAATTTTTATGATCTGAGCTGCAAAGCACAAAAACACAGAAACAAGTGTACATCAACATACATGCTAATAGACCCAATTCAGACAGGAGACTCCCGAAATGTGAGACCAAAAAAGGTTTTATTTTCTCTGGCTCCCGCCTGAAAATTGATCTTCTTCAATAGAAGTAAATAGGAGAAATATATTATCGCAATCGTTTTTTCAAAATTTACCACTTGTCTCTAAATTTTGACATGTATGCATCAATTCACAAATGATGACCTATTTTAATTAATTTACAATGATATTTAATCGTAGGGTTGGAGCTTTTCAAAATCTATTTTTTATTTCAAATGACAAAGTGATATGCTAGACTCCAGTATATCATTTTGTCTTTTTTGCTCCAAATGCATGGTCTCTTTTTGTCAGCATTTACCGGAGCTTCAATTGAGGCTACCACTCGTGGACACAAAAGGTATAATTGAGTAATATATGCCCTGCAGTGGATGCCCAGCACAGGGCAACCACGTGTTTGGAAGCTCTCAAGGGAGCTGGCTTTGTATTTTGTCTTGTAGGTGGGGTATAAACAAGTTTTTCAGTGCCCACAATGTTTGTGGTTGTTCTCAAACTTTCTATAGCGTCCCCAGTATGCCACAGGAAGGAAATTTATTCAATCAGATTATTACCACATGCCAGAGTGTGGTTATGCATGAGTAAATACTAATAAAAACTGAAAATAGATTTGTCCTTTATGATTTACAAATATTCATTTGCACTCTAATATTTACATAAATAGCTTTGTCAAATGGACTTGGTAAAGCCGGATTCTCGTTTCTATCCAATTATCAACAAGAACCCACTCAGGTCGCCAGGATCTTTTTACTTGCTTAATAGCGTAGAGGGAAGAAACACAATTATCAGAACGTATTTACCGCAATTTGACATCATTCGTAAAGGATGACTCAAAGTCTGGGAAGTTGACCTTTTATTATAAGCAAAAACATCTGAATATATAGGCACCTCAATACAAGGCACAAAAGATAAATGGGAACTAACACAAATGCTACTCTACGAAGTATCCGCATTTGACTAAAGATAAAAAGGATTACAGCTTCTAAAAGCATCAGGTACAAAATGGCTATTGTGATGTCAAATTTCAAAGTCATTAATCAAAACATTTCTGTCCCTACTCTATTCTAAAGTGACATCCCTACACAACATTCCCTTTCAGGTGAGAAAAGCACATAAGGTGTCAGCAGTGAAACTTCCTAAGAAGTCTTCACTTAATGAGAGCTCGATCTATGGTGCTCCTTCTAGCCTCCCTCCTAAGTCTCGTCTGCTCAACCCACGGGGCACTGTCTCTAATACGAAACCCCAAAATCCTGGTACACGCCCTTCAGCACACCCCTTCAAGCAGGTCTTCCTTCTGTGATTTTCCATCCAGACTTTTTCATCTTTCTTTGTTCATTTATTCGACCTTGGGTCCCAGGCTCCTTCCGTACCAGGAGTTGCGATTTCACATTCCAATTCACTCCCCTCCAGTCTACTCCTTCTGTCTCGATTCCTTCAACAAAGACTTATTCTAACTAACAAGCTAAATGTCCTTGCACCTGCAATAAAACAGGGAACGGAAAAACCCACACATCATGAAGTTCTACATTTCACTGCAATTTAAGCTTTACTAAAAGCCCTGTCAGCCTAATAAGCATAGCTAAAATAAGGAACAAAAAGGCCTTCTCCTTTATATAGACAATTAGGCCTTGCAAAATAAAACGCATTACAATCATTATTTCAGCATACTTATACGTGAGCAACCTACATTCTAACTTTTTAAGATGATCTACAATTGCTTAATACATCGCGTCATTGCAGAACTTAAACATTAAAACGTAATACAAATACATTTCATAATAACTGATGGCCACTATTTCTTTCGAGGCCTGATTACATTTCTACATCTCTATATTGACGAATATATTTCTATGATGATTCTAGACACTCTTGGATATATACGGGTGCTGACTAACAGTGAATATGATGCACCCCTACAAATCTTAACACCAGTGACGCTCTCTCAGTTCCCCCCTTTGATGACAACTGTCATCACATCATCTCAATCTTATTTCATCGTGACGAAATCCATCTAAACTGAAGTGGTAGCCATCCTGCTCTGTCGGAAGCCCTCCATTCTTTTTAGGGTCTGATATTGGCTATCCTGTATATGCGCCATTCGTCTTTCATGCGCTCTGAGAGTCCTCTCAGCCCTATTTCCTCTGTACCACTTAAACGCTTTTACAAGTCCCCACAAACAAATCACGCAAACCACCACAATGATTATTGGCTTCAGCACGTATCCGAGAACTCCTTTCCCCAAATTTGCAAACCAGTTTCCTACGTGCCCAAATCCCTTGCCAATCTTTTCCCACACATTCTCTTCCGCCAAACTTGCAATCTCTTGGTGAATCGTAGTAATGTTAACTATATATTTCCTCAACTCCTTGCTATTGTCTGGAATATACGTGCAACATTCCTGAACTTTCAACAATTTACAGACTCCTCCCTCTTTTGCCAATAACACGTCTAATGCAAGACGATTTTGCAAAACTATTGTTCTTATCGATAACATCTCTCCATCCACCAACAGCAATGATTTCGCCATGTTCATTGACAACTCATCAACCACGGTTGTTAACTTTTGTATTTTCACATCATTCAAGACCACGCCCAAACTGGGTATCATTGCTCCAAAAATATCACCAATCACTACTCCTGCACTCACAGCTCTCCGCACTCTAGAATGCTGTCCAGTCTCCAACAAATTCAAATCTTCTGCATTGTATATCTTCGGGGAAAATAACAGCCAGATAACAAGTACCATACCACTGCGCAGGCAATCTTACGTACGCATTCCTTCCGCATACATAACACACTGTCGGAATCACTTGTACCGGACCTTGCAAGAAATTCCTAGCTGCATCTTCCATAGTAAAGGTATGATCACACGTACTATGTCCAACCCAGGTTTTGTCCTTATCAGACTGAGGACGAGCAACACACAAATTTCCCTTCTGTAAATGGTCTAAAGCTATGGGTCCATAACTTCCTTTTGACTTATGTAGTTTTTCCTCATCAGTCCAATCTACTGTCTTCTTTTCTACATCTTGGTTCTGAGTTAATTTTCTATACCTGTCTTTAACTTGACCAATAAATTTCTTTTCAGTGTCTGATAACGAACACCGTCAGATTATGTCTATGCGCATAAGCTGTGTCTAAACTTGTAGTCGGAATGAAGTAAGTCCGAAGTCTTTGTTCAGACTTATAATAATCATACTTATTCAAATGCTTAAATACCGGTACATCAGGAAGCACTGTGTCATAATTAGAAAAATAATACTCAAACTGTTTCCTTTCATAAAACAGACTAAGCAATAAACTGCAAGAAATCCCATATGTCAATGGAAGATGATGGTATCTAATACCCTCATCTACGGAAGCAGGCAGCTGCATACACACATAGCAATACTTCGCATCCATCGCATCAACATACTCATACAACAGCTTTGCATAAGCGTTAAGTTTGAAATCGCCTCTAGACAGATCTGTATGAAACATACGACTTTCTTCTAGCATCGAAGCTCTTCGGTGTCCCATAGTATCCCCCTTGTTACTGGAAGTGGTAGGTGTAGGTGTCCCCTGAACCTCCCCCTCCTGCTTGTGTGCCACTACATAAGATGCTATAACTACTGCAAAAATAGCAACTATCACTACCCCTAAAAGTGTACCTATCACTAATTTGGCTCTACGATGAGAATTTCCAGCTTCAGCCATCTTCCCACTGTGCTCAAAGTCCAGTTCAATGATAATGGCGAGAGTCTCCTCCTCATCCAGACTTGCGTCTCAACCCAAGGCAATCTTCCTCTGTGACTAGTATTCCCTAACAAAATTTCAGTTCCTTATTTACTCGGTTCAAAAAAGGCTTCCTTAACCCTTTTTCGGTATCTCCAACGGAAAAGTCCCTGAATGTATTCTTCTTCCACTCGGGTCTAGGTTATCTTCTTTTCGAGCCTATACTCAACAAACTTCATCATTAGTCCAGAATAATTGCCGGTCCCAAGAGCTCTAGGACCCCCTGTAAGATTTCAAGTTTGAAATTTTTCAGTTCTTGGGGAGCGGGAATAACAGCAAAGGTCGGGAAAGCCAACGTATCCAAGATCAGACCACGGACGTTACTCAGAAGCGGTGGATCCAGAATATTGATGGTCAATATCCCCTCGATCTCCAATCATGGAATCTTCAGCAGCACTTCCACCTTCGGAGTCAGATAACTGCTGACCAGTGTGATCGATCTCAGCCTCCCCGTATTCTGCAAACCTGGCATCTGTCACTACGTATGTCCACTCTGGCGAGGCGTACCTTTGACACAGCACTCTTGTTCTCCTCGATCTTCTCAGAGCATCCGGGGCTTGATCTTCGTCACTCTGCTCTGACTCTGTCACTTCAGACACTGGGGCAAGATCTCTTCTTGGTGTCAATCTCAAGTTTACCCGTTTCTGGCTCACGGGCCAAACTCTTTCCGCTTCTGTGACACCACTGCTCTCCCTTCTAATACCCTGTGCACTGCTCTCTCCTTCGGCAGAATTTGACTCAATGCCGCCCACTGCAACTTCTCCTTCCTCCGTTTCCAATTCAGGGTTACTCTCACATCCCCTTTCGGCTCGGTCTAGTGCACAACCAGCTGCGTCAGCCACCCCTACAGCTTGACTTGCCCTCTCAGATGGCTCTGCCACCTCAGCTGGGTTTTCTTTCACGAGAGGGGCTGTATCTTCCAAGGGTGCTGGGACTCTACGGGTATGGGAGGCATGCACCCAGTTCGGCAATCCCCCACACTGAACTGCCGTGTTCGTGACCAAGATGACTTGGTAGGGCCCACGCCACCGAACATCCAAGCAACTCTTCCTCACGTGTTTGCACACCAATACCCAATCGCATGGGCACAAGTCGTGGCACAGGTCACTTGCAGCTGGAACAGCTACTGCCTGCACCTGCTGGGACACAGAACGGACCACATCAGCCAGGCCTTTACAGTAGTCGAGAATTACATCATCAGTGATATTAATCAAAGCAGAGGCAGGTATTGCTGGCACACGCATCGCTCTCCCCATGAGGATCTCATGGGGTGACAATCCAGTTCTCCTATCAGGCACACTTCGGCGACTCATGAGAACCAAAGGCAATGCGTCTGGCCACTTCAGAGAAGTCGAAGAGCACACTTTTGCCATCCGGGCCTTCAATGTCCCATTAACTTGTGCCACAATCCCAGAAGCCTCAGGTCGGTAACTGCAGTGCAACCTTTGATCTACATTTAAGGCAGCACAAAGCAATTTCATGATTTCGCTGTGGAAATGCGTTCCTCTGTCTGATTCAAGAGAGGTCGGGAAACCGAACCTCGGAATAAGCTCCCTCAGCAGTAACTTAGCTACAGTTAGTGTGTCACATCTACGTGTTGGGTCAGCCTCCACCCACCTCGAAAAGACACATACTATGACCAATATGTACCTTAACCCATTACACTTCGGCATCTCAATGAAATCCAACTGCATCCTGTTGAAAGGCCCACCTGATCTCCCTATATGACTCATTGTCACGGCTGTTCTCTTCCCTACATTCATTTGTTGACAAGTGACACACCTCTGGCACACAGCTTCTGCCACTGCTCTAAACTTCGTATTATACCATGTTTGGCAAAACACTCGTACCATCGCATCTCTACCAAGATGTACAGCACCATGTATTAGTCTTGCCATTGGGTTCAACAGACACTCCGGTAACACAGCTCTCCCATCATTGGAAACCCAAACATCCACATCTCCTTTCTCACATCCAGCTCGCACCCAGCTATCCCGTTCCTGGACAGTCACTTCATCCTGCAGCTGTTTTAGCTCTTCCCATGTATCAGCCATGGCTAACATCACACTGAGGCCGATTCTCTCTTGACATCCCTCTATATGTCATTCCGTGAAATTACATCCCTGTTCTGCACAAAATCGAGCAACTTCATCCGCATAATTATTGCCTAACGACACAAAATCATTTCCCTTCATGTGAGCAGAACATTTTACAACCGCAATTTCATCTGGACATTGCAACGCTTCCAACAATTGTCTCACATAATCCCCAATTCTAATGGGTGACCCAGATGATGTCATGAACCCTCTCTGGGACCATTGCTGTCCGAATTCGTGAACGACACCAAACCCATACTGGCTATCCGTATAAATCGTTATACGGATCTTGTCAGCGGCCAAACAGGCACGAGTCAAGGCAATAAGCTCAGCCACCTGCGCGGAGTATACCCCTTCTAGGCAAGCGGCTTCAACCACGCCAGTGATGGTACATACAGCAAACGCTGCTCTTAACTGACCAGCACTGTCTCTCAAACATGAACCGTCCACAAAGAAGATTTCGTCTGACTCTGGAAGTGGTTCATCGACAATATCAGGTCTAGGTTTGGTGCATAATTCAGTCACATCGAGACAGTCATGATCCTCACAATCTTCATCATCTACATTTGGGGTAGGTAACAATGTGGCAGGATTCAAAACAGAACACCTCTTCAAAGTTACATTCTCTGTTGCAAGGATGACTTGTTCATAACGGGTCAACCTATTGTTCGTGAGGTGCTGTGTTTTAGTCCTGGTCATCAAAAGTTCAACAGAATGTGGTACATGCACAGTAAGCGGGTGACCCATTACAATGCTCTCACATCTTTCGATACTAACACCTGTTGCAGCAACGGATCTGAGACATCCGGGCAACGCAGAGGCTACTGGATCTAAAGTAGCCGAAAAGTAGGCGACTGGTCTACGGACATTCCCATGAACTTGAGTTAACACTACCAATGCGCAACCTTTCTTTTCACAACAGAATAGTACGAACGCCTTGTTATGGTCTGGCATCCCCAAAGCTGGGGCGCAACACAAGGCCTCTCTCAGTCTCAAAAATGACCTTAAACAGTCTTCATGCCATGGTACCGGATCACTCACATCCTTGCGCGTCAGCCGCTGTAAGGGCTTCGCTTCAAAGGAAAAGTTTGGGATCCATTGGCGACAATAACCAACCATTCCCAAAAACATTCAAACTGCCCTCTGGGTAGTTGGAACAGGCATTTTCAAGATAGCGTCTATATGATCTGTCGACACCTTCCTTTTACCTTTTTCAATCCTGTGACCCAAATACTGTACTTCACTCAAGCAGTACTGTAATTTATTCGGAGACACCTTATGCCCATTCTCCGCCAGGTAGTTCAACAACGCTACCGTATCAATCCTGCAGGCGTCTTCAGTTTTTGACGCCACGAGCAGATCATCAATGTATTGCACAAGGACAGACTCCTGTGGAAGCACCAGACCTTCAAGGTTCCTTTTCAAAATCTGATTGAATAGAATAGAATAGAATAAGCTTTATTCGATTTTTGTCACATAAAAATCATGAAAGCGTACATGTTCATTTGTGTAAATATCGCAACATTTTTTACTTCCGTATTTCATACACCATTTACAAAAGACATTATAAAAAATTACTGTTATTAAAATGTTAAAAATATGTTTAAAAATAAAACAGATAAAACAATTATACAGTACATTAATTACTAGAAGCTTTTGGGTCAATAGGTCGTATTCTATAATACAGAACATTAATATTGGCCCTCGAATTTTCAGTGCATGTAAGTAATATTACAGGGACGCTCTATCGTTACTAACAGTAAGCTCCAAATCATGTTGTTTCCTACATTTAATTATTTTCTTTAAAAAAGAGGCCACCTTTATGGTTAAACATTCATTATCTAGAAATTGAAGGGCAATATAAGCTGGGCGACATTGTCGAAGCCCCCATATTTTTAAAATCGGTATTATCCATTTTTTCCTCAAATCATTATAAAATTTACAGAACAAAGTGACATGCATCGTTGATTGTACAAAAAAATTGTCACACGGGCAGATGGATAGATTTTTGGACCAATCATTAACCGTTGGGAATGTAACCAATCTGTGAAAAATATTCATCCTGAAACGAGGAAGGACAAATCTGTTGTATCCCTTTATGGTATTTCGGAGATACGGTTGCATGCTAAAAGAAGAAGTTATCATCAAATTTGAGAGGACAGTAGGTTTTATCGCCTCATTCACAAATCTTAAATTCTCCATATGTTGCATACATTGTTTTTTAAATTCTTTCCCTGGGATACGGCAGATTGACTCAGGATTATAAAAATATTCTGGTTTTCCTGAATCAGTCATAAAATCCCTTATATATCTTATCCATTCTATCTCTAGAGAATGTTCTAACTTCAGGGCGTCCTGCAGCACCATCTGATTAAGTTTGTTGTTTTGTGTCTTCCAGATACGGTGCCATAGGATTACTGGCTGGATTTTTATGATGTCAGATATATAGGGTATTCCTAGCTCGGCATGACAAATGTAGGTGGAAGTGGAACAGGGCACGGCTAATAGACACCTAAGAAACGCGTTTTCCACTTTCTGTATCACAGATACGTTACAATGGCCCCATATCCCTGCCCCATTTAATGCTACACTTGTGCATGTAGCCTTATAAATCTTTATTAATTCAGTTGGGGTCCTCTTACCTAATTTTTGTGCAAAGTTGACAAGGGCTGATGTTGTTCGCATAAACAGGAGTTTCCTGGTGTTAATGGCTTGACCCCATGATCCCTTGTCATCAATTAATATCCCTAGATATGGATAAGTAGAGGTATTTACCAAATTCCTCCCATTTAAAAAGATGCCCTTCTTTTCCTTGCCTCCTCTACCGCAATTCATTACATATGTTTTTGTGGCATTTATCTTTAAATCAATATTTTCCATAAAAACATTGTAGGAAGCTAATGCCCTCTGCAATGCCAGTGGGGTCCTAGCCATAATTACGGCATCGTCCGCATAGAGTAGTGCAGGTATGCGTCTATTTTCCATGTTCAAATGCAGTTGGGGTACATCCTGGCATCCCTCTAATAATGCCTTTTCTAGGCCATTTGTGTATAAAGTGAACAGAAAAGGTGCCAGGACGCACCCCTGTCTTACCCCTCTTCTCACCTGGAATGGTGAGGTACATTCGCCTTTAAGTCCATACCTTACACATGCGGTTGCGTTATTATAAAGGGCTTTCAGAAAGTCAATTAAGGATGCCTCTATCCCCATTTTTATTAATATGCTCCATAATTTCTCATGGGAAACACAATCAAAGGCAGCGGAGAGGTCCACAAATGCCAGATGTAACTTCCCCCTCACTGTCTTCGTGTATTTACCCATTAGAATGGCCAGGTTTAGCCCCTGATCTATAGTACTCAACCCTTCCCTAAAGCCGAAATGTAGGTCCGAAACTATATTCTTTTCTTTCGCCCATGTTTGTAGCCGAAATAGGAGTATCCTTCCTGCTACCTTTCCCAGTGAATCTAATAGGGAAATGGGTCTGTAGAAGGAGAGATCCTGCCTATCACCTTTTTTATAAATGGGGACCATTATAGACTCGGACCAGCTTTGAATTAAACCCCTCGAGGTGGCTGCGTTAAGGACACGCGTCAATAATGGAGCCCATAGGTCACTGTTATGCTTGTATATGTCAACAGGGACCCCATCGGGTCCAGGAGCTTTGCTTCCTTTACTATCTTTTAGTGCCGATTGTACTTCCTTTAAAGAGAAAAGTACCTGGACACGGGATGAGGGACCGAAAGCTGGAAGCACTCGCATTGGTTTGCAACAGGAGATTTAATTACAAAGGTTAAATTGCTCACATGATGCTTCGACACCGTAACTGTGTATTCTACTATGCTGTCTGAGACTGTATGTCATTATGCCACGTATGATTATGATATCGTATCATGTTTTGTTGTTTATTTGATTGGTTGTGTAAAATCAATAAAAAACAGATCTAAAAAAAAAAAATAAGAGAGAAAATTACCTCAATCGGGTAAGTCACCCTATCGTTAGGAGGAGAAGATATTAAATCTTCTCTGTTTGTATTCCCCTCTGATTGTCCAAAAATTTTAGTGAAGGGACTCACCCACTGGTGTTCGTCAATCACAGCCTCCAGTGATGGTTTGCCCTCGGGGCAAAGAAAAGGAGATCTAATCACTTTCCAAAATGCCCTACTATCTTTTAGTATACTAGACCAGTGCATGTCTTCCCAGAGAGAATTTTTTATGGCCCTTTTTCTTAATTTTATGGCCTGTTTATAACATTTCCTGGCTTGTTGGATTTTTTTGAGTCTATCTGGTTCGGTGTTGTGTATAGCTTTTTTAAGTGCACAATGAGCTTTTGTGCAATTGGTGTCAAACCACCCAGCTTTCTTATTATCCCCCCTTTTTATCTCTGCCTTCAAGCTGTTTTTTATAATTGTGGTGATATATAGGAAATTTTCTAAAACCAACTCATGAGGGGTATTTTCATTTAAACATTTCATAATTGGGTCTAGTGCCTTACCTACCACTAGTTTTATTATTTTGTCCGGATCTACCATTTCCCACTTCAGTGAATATCCATTTGATCTATCAATATCCAAGTTATTACAGATATGGATCGAATTTTTATTTTTATTTTTCGTATGTTGATTACAATTTTTGATTGAAATTCTTACTGTTTGTGGGAAGTGGTCACTAATAGCTATGTCATGCACTTTGAATCCCAATACGCTGTGTGAAAGATGGTTTGAGACTAGAATAAAATCTATAATAGAACTCAAACCTCTCCCGTTAAACGTTTGTGAAAAAGGAATTGGTGGTGAGACCATATCGTTGGCAAAGTCCAAATCCAGCGAGAATATATTCTCATTCAGAGCGTTGCCATAAGCATTATGTGGAAAATGAGTCAGATTGCATGTTTCCTCATCCATCAGGCCACACGACAGATCATTATTATGTGGGCATATGTTAACATTAAAATCTCCACCCCATCTGATTGAAAATAGACGGGCTCTCTGTATATCCCTGTGGGATACGACACCATGTTAACACACGATTTTCCAGCCGAAACGCAAAAAGAAATTGTCTCTCCTCATGCAGAGGGATCGAGAAAAAGTCTTGACACAGATCGACCACTGTGAACCATTCCGCTTCACATGGGATTTGGAACAGGATCACAGATGGATTCGGTACCACGGGACAACTATCTCGTTGATTTTTCGCAAATCTTGCACTATCCTGAATTTTCCGCTAGGTTTCTGTAATCCCATAATGGGTGAATTACATGGGCTACCCATGATCTCTCTCAAAATTCCCTGCTTAATCATAGACTCGATTACAGGTCTAATTCCCTCAATTGTTTCAGGTGATAACTTATACTGGGGTGTTCTCGGGTATTCTGCGTTTGGTTTGACCTGAATTTTCACTGGATCTTCTCCTTTAACTAGTCCAATCTCTTCACCACTGAGGTCCCATACCTCGACTGACACGGAATCCCTCAAGTCGAATGGGAGTTCGTCCACTGTTAGCGCTGGATACATTTCCACATACCAACGCTGATTTGCAACCTTAAAGGTCGCATCATCGTCCCTCGTCTGCACTTCCACTCCCTTCGGGGTACAGTAGATAGTACACTTAAGCTTGCACAATAGGTCTCTTCCTAACAAGCAAACCGGGCTAGAAATGGCACACCACAAACTGGTGTCGATCCCTGAAATTCCCTATCCTGATGGGTATGGGTTCCGTCAGTGGGCTTGTCAGTTTCTTATTTGCCACACCGATAACTTGGATCATCTGTCCAGAAAGGGGTAGATCCGGAACCGCTGCAGACCTTACAGTCGATCGTGTAGCACCCGTATCAACCAAAAAGGTCGTAGGGTGACCATCGATCTCAGCTTCTACAAAGGGCCCCTTCTGATCTACCTCTAGGACAGCTCCGAGCGTACAATCATCCTCTCTTTCCCAGCAGGGTGTCGCCACTAGATCTGGGTCATATTCCCCATTCACTTCGAACAGGGGCATCTGCACATAGGTCCGAGCTCCCTGCTGCATATTCGGTATCCTGGGCGGTTGGGGAACCTGCATCTGCGGAGCACCCGTCCCCCCTTTTGTCATCCTAGGTCAAGTCACTGTAGGGACTGTCTCCGCCACAGGGACCTGAGCTATCTCCCCTTCTTGCTGCATTTGGTTCAACGGGTTCAAAGGACACTCGCGTCTCCAGTGTCCAATCTGATGACAAAGATGACAAGCTGTGGTCTTTTTCAATATCACCACATCTATTCCTGTCCTAGGGTCTACCCCCCTTGGCCTTCCCTGTCCCCGGGCATTCTTTGCTCCTCCTTGATAATTTCCCTGCCTCCTTCCCAAGGTTCCCCCGTTAGGCTGTCCCTGGGCTGTCTTCATCTGTACCAATAGCAAGTTGTCTTTCAATTTCCTGTGCTTAGATTCTATCTCATCGCTACAGTATCTAGCATACCGCAGAATCTCATCCACTGGCTTGTTCTGCCAACAAATCAAATGCTGCTGTATCATGAGGCTAACCTCTGGCCTCAACCCCAACATGAATTTAGAAACAAACTGTCCCATGTCTTTGGTATCCAACGCATCCAATCCACTGTACTGTTTAAAAGCTTGCAAAAGCCTCTCGTAAAACTCATGCACTGTCTCCTTAGGTTCTTGCACTGTCCTGTCTATCTTCACCCAGTCAATGTCTTGAGGTGAGATTTTCGACTTCAACCATCTGATTACCTGTTCGAACTTTTTCATCACTATTGGCGACGGACCATTTGTACTCGGGTTCCTGTCAGGCTCCGAGGCCGGCCACTCAACCGCAATTTTACATGCCAACCACAGATCACCTGGAACCACTATGTCAAACAAAGTATTCAAATCAATCCACAGTACTTTCGAGATTTTGACAAAGCGATCAACTTGCTTATACCACTCCACAGGCTTTTCCCTCAAGCGGGGAAAATCATTTGTAAAGGCAGCCAAATCGCCCCTACTCCAAGGTACATGAACGTACCCTCCATTCTGTACCTCCCGTAAAGGAAAGTTCCCTATCTCCACCGTGCCTCCACCCTGAGGCGGCGTCTCTCCCACTACACCCCTGGAGCTTTTCTTCTTTGACCACCTTTCTTCCCATTTATCAAGCATGATCCATGCCCTCATTGCTATGATTAGATCTTTGACATGGGTTCTCAATCCCATGACTCTTTTCTCTTCCAATTCCTGCTCACTGTACTGTAACCTGTGATTTCCTTGCAATGCTATAGTCTTCGACAAATCCACCCCATATCTCTTTGCCAGCTCTGACAATTTATCATGTGCTGTCCTCGCTTTGCGAGTCACATCCTTCGTTACGAAGAGTAATTCATCCTGTTCGTACGTTAACATTCTCTCAAGGGGTAAATTTCCGCATATTATCTCGTCCAATTCTGCCTTTGGTCTTACGACATCCAGCATCCTCCCTCTCAGGGCTCCCCTCAGGACTTCTCGACAACCTGCACCATCTCTTTCATTGTACCCACATTCTCGTTCCTGTGGCCTACTCTCTCCTGACATGCCCATAGGAACAGAACAATTTACAATCGTCCCTCGTTCCCTCTCTGCTTGCAACACGCCCTGACTTTGGGTTCTCACTGGTGGTGTCCACATTCTTAAGCCTGACCTTGACTCAGCTAAAGGCCTTGATCTACCAGGTCTCGACTCTCCCTGTCCTCCCGAGGAGTCGGCTGTAGCTGGCAGCGGCGTACTCCATTCTACAGGCTTCGGAGTCTGCTCCATTCTCCTCACCGACCCACTTCCTTAGACCACGCTCCTCACCCCTACCTCTGACTGCTCTGAGATTTCCACCTTCTCTGGCTCAAGTTCATACATCGAATCAATAGGTCCGATAATAACTGGTATTTTCAAAGCATCCGGTAACCTCACACCTCTTTCAACCTCGAAGCCAGTTACAGACTTATTCCTCGTATTCTCGGTTCCCATCGAGATCTTTCCTTCCACCCTTACTTCTGAACGGGGTAGGACTCCCCTACTCTCTTCTTCCTTTGTCTCATTTCCCTCTGAGGCCTCCGGGTTATACGGAGGTGGTCTCTCGGACAACAACCTTTCCAATAAGCTGTCATCCGTATCACTGTCCTCTTCCTCCTCTTTCGACTTTTCTTTTATGTTGTCAGGTTGTACTAACAAGGGGTACAGTTTGTGTCCCTCTATTGCCTGTACTCTACATTTTTTTTCTGCTGCATCCCATCTGGCATCCTGAAAAGCCCTGATCTACTTTTTCATCCTTTCCTGGTGTCTATCTCTCGTCTTATCATGCGCTGCTCTAATCCACGCATGTAGTGCTTCAAATTGTGTTGGCCTTGGCAAAGGTCGCAAAGCCGCCATCACAGACTTCAGCTGATACAACACTGCTAACCTGAATGAGCCATACCTCGGGAGAGCTAACTCTCCTTCACTTTGGGTCAATTTGTGCCAATTTTCAAGCCAAATTATAGTATGCAACCCCACATTTCTTGCCATGTAGTGTGCTGGCGTATCCTCGGGAGGGGCTTCTTCACCCTCACGAGTAACCACATGTTCATCACCTCTGCACAACTCTCGAAAAACTTTAAAACATTTCATAATGGCCAAATTCTGAACGCGTACAATTTTCTGTTTACTTCCTGGTAACTGTCCACCAATGACAATGTCTCGCACACCAACCAACCTAGCGCAGCGCGACACCTCTTGATGCCACTTCTCTCCCCACTCGCAGCCGTTCTCCCTGTTCTCAACTCACTTCTTACTCTTGCATTCGTCCCATCCATACACTGAAATAACCGTTTGTCCCAAACAAGTTACTTCTCTGGCTGTCCATCCACAGCTCTGACTGTCCGTCCACAGTCTCTCGAAATTGTCGACTTCGGTTGGCAACTATCTGTCCCCGTCCGGGCAGACAGATCGCCTCTGATAGGTTACAAATACTCAAATCCACATACAGCAACCCACGACCAGCGTCAGGTTGTCATACACTCACACATTTGCTCCCCCTATCCCTGTCCAGGTGATCGATGGTACCTCACGACCCCCTTCGGGTGGTCAACAAAATCTACCACGGGTGTATGCTACACCCAATTGCTTAAGCTTCTCATCGCCTAAGACTTTTCCGGGCTGCGCGCGCTCACAGCCTGATTTCACAATCACTCAACATTCACACCAACTCTGCAAGACATCTCACACAAATCAACACCGCAATCTACAACATCGCATCCTATTCATACTCACTCCTTGAACTGCTGCTTTCTGCCGCACTGCTACTCGCCATCAATGTCCGTCCGCCGGGTCGTCTGCTGCCCACCTTCTGATGATTCACCGTCACATTTATGGGCCTCTAAGATCACTTATCCTAGTATATCTTCCCTCGCTACCAGAAATAAACCATCCTCTGCTACCAACTGGTAAAGCCGGATTCTCGTTTCTATCCAATTATCTACAAGAACCCACTCAGGTCGCCAGGATCTTTTTACTTGCTTAATAGCGTAGAGGGAAGAAACACAATTATCAGAACGTATTTACCGCAATTTGACATCATTCGTAAAGGATGACTCAAAGTCTGGGAAGTTGACCTTTTATTATCAGCAAAAACATCTGAATATATAGGCACCTCAATACAAGGCACAAAAGATAAATGGGAACTAACACAAATGCTACTCTACGAAGTATCCGCATTCTACTAAAGATAAAAAGGATTACAGCTTCTAAAAGCATCAGGTACAAAATGGCTATCGTGATGTCAAATTTCAAAGTCATTAATCAAAACATTTCTGTCCCTACTCTATTCTAAAGTGACATCCCTACACAATATTCCCTTTCAGGTGAGAAAAGCATATAAGGTGTCAGCAGTGAAACTTCCTAAGAAGTCTTCACTTAATGAGAGCTCGATCTATGGTGCTCCTTCTAGCCTCCCTCCTAAGTCTCGTCTGCTCAACCCACGGGGCACTGTCCCTAATACGAAACCCCAAAATCCTGGTACACGCCCTTCAGCACACCCCTTCAAGCAGGTCTTCCTTCTGTGATTTTCCATCCAGACTTTTTCATCTTTCTTTGTTCATTTATTCGACCTTGGGTCCCAGGCTCCTTCCGTACCAGGAGTTGCGATTTCACATTCCAATTCACTCCCCTCCAGTCTACTCCTTCTGTCTCGATTCCTTCAACAAAGACTTATTCTAACTAACGAGCTAAATGTCCTTGCACCTGCAATAAAACAGGGAACGGAAAAACCCACACATCATGAAGTTCTACATTTCACTGCAATTTAAGCTTTACTAAAAGCCCTGTCAGCCTAATAAGCATAGCTAAAATAAGGAACGAAGAGGCCTCCTCCTTTACATAGACAATTAGGCCTTGCAAAATAAAACGCATTACAATCATTATTTCAGCATACTTATACGTGAGCAACCTACATTCTAACTTTTTAAGATGATCTACAATTGCTTAATACATCGCGTCATTGCAGAACTTAAACATTAAAACGTAATACAAATACATTTCATAATAACTGATGGCCACTATTTCTTTCGAGGCCTGATTACATTTCTACATCTCTATATCGACAAATATATTTCTATGATGATTCTAGACACTCTTGGATGTATACGGGTGCTGACTAACAGTGAATATGGTGCACCCCTACAAATCTTAACACCAGTGACGCTCTCACAGACTCAATGTTTGCACATGTTTGTATGTGTAACAGCTATTTGTTACGGTGTAGGACAAACACTGTAGTGTCAAAAGCCGGCTAGAATATTCTAGGTCTGTATTCAATGTTACTGGAATTATTAATGTTTGGCTGGAGTAAGTTGAACAGTGATTTGTGAGGGAGCAGCAACCACAAATGTGTCTGTCACAATAAATATCTTCTTAACTTACCTGCGTGATGACTTAATACTAGTGATCAGTTTAGTGACACACAGTGACTTCGCGCCCATGTGTCCCGCCTCCTCATTAGCCAAAGAATGAGGAGCAATGTGTCTAGTGACTTCCCTTTCCTTTGGCACCTGCCTAGAGGACGTGTAGGTGCCGTCTGAAAGATCTGTGATGGGATGAACAGTGGACCCCAAACTTTTGCACAAAACCCTCTTATTAACTATGTAAAGGCTTGGATGTAACTGAGGCTTCAACAAATGATGTAACTATGCGCTGCCGACCTGCTGATGTGCAAATGATACAGACTGAGTATTTGTCAAGCAGAAGAAGAGCTGCTGAACAAGGGAGCAGCATCAAACCAGCAGGTCTAGTTACCTTGCACATGATGCGAAGGCCAGGCAGCATCAGCGTAATGTAAGTCAAGTGGCTGCCATTTTATTGGCTCACTCAAAGGTCAGGCAGAGTAAAGTCTGTAAATAGGGCAAAGCAGAATCAGAACAAAGTGAGTCAAGCAGTCATTTCTCTCGCATTCAGCTGATCTAGTTTGAATGCATCCTTCTGGTAGATGTGTACAGGTGTTAGGCAGGAGAGCAACCTCTGACAGGAATAATATCTGTAACTTTAAAGTTATATATGTCAAAAAATATACCTAGATTTTGGTTTACTTTTCACAGTTTATTGATTAAGAGGCAAGCATCTTTGCAGTTATGTACCAGAAAACCGTTTGGTTGCAAGTGAGAAGCATGCTTCAGTAAACAAAAATATCTCTCTGGAAATATTGATGATGCATACTGAAAGAGAAAGTTGCTATCTTAGATATTGATTTTCCAAGAGAATATGTTACTCATAATGCAA
This sequence comes from Triturus cristatus, assembly GCF_964204655.1. Lineage (NCBI taxonomy): Eukaryota > Metazoa > Chordata > Amphibia > Caudata > Salamandridae > Triturus > Triturus cristatus. The sequence goes on from NC_140589.1 coordinate 1,293,093,124, forward strand.
GCCTGTCAATCCTCCTCTAATTATTCTGCAATAAGCATATGAACCTTCAATAAAGTGGAAGACGTAGTTTAGAGGATTCAATGTGACTGTAGGGGCAATAGATGGTTTTAAATTTTAGACTGATAGGAAAAGATGTCTACGTGAGAATTCATCGGGCATGGAAGGACAGGGGGTATTTGCATGCGTATCAATTGTGCCCGAGGAGTTAGACATTCTACGTGAATAGCAAGAAACCATACTGAGGGTGGTAACGTGCTTCAGTAAACTAACTTATCTGTGAGACACCACAAGTCTGATGTGACTGTTGACACATATGCAGCCTCACATGTGAATAAGCAATAACGTATGAGTTTGTATCATCTACATAACAGCTAATAAAATAATAGATTGTCACAATGTGATGTAACAAAAGAATTCATTGAAAAACTGTTGACTTGTAAAAATCCCTCACTGGTTGCAGAAGTGGAAATGGGAAAGAAAGTAGATTGAATGGGCCAAAGTATTGAACACATTTCTTAATGAGAGTGTATTAACTGTTAACACAACTTAATCTGGATTTAATGTGAGAACAGATTGAAGTTACCAATGTGGTGGTACGTCACATGTTGCAACATTTAAGTTTGTTTATGCATATATGAGGACTTACTATGAGTTGCAATATGTGAGTTGATTACTCACAGCTTTGGAGTCAAAGATTACTATTCTTTCAAAAGACACATTGTATAATATGAAGTTATTTAGGGAACTTTTAATCCAAGCTGTAAGGTTACATTGAGAGATCAGATATACTTGGTCGGCATCATCGGGGATGGTTGGGGGTTCACCCTGAGGCCTGAATGTAAGCAGAAACTATCAATCAAATTTGGGACTGTGAGGACGACGGTTACAACATAGTTGTTGTAGGAAAATGGATTCTGACTTTTGCTGTGAGCGAGTCTCACTAACTGAATCTCACTCATTGCAAACTCTTTAAAATGTATTGGGAGTGCTAGCAGACAGTCTACCTTTAACACAAGGCCCTCTGCTGTGCAGGTGGGCTAAGACGCTCTGGGTTTGGCTGCATGTGCAAGTTGAGCTAAGAGCATTAATGTCTAGCTGAGCCCTGTATCTGCCCACAAGTAGTTTGTCACAAAAGGTACTCTTCAGAAATTGACCCTGACCTTGGGTATAGCTTATCACAGTTTAAGCCAGTAGTGCCTTACTGAAAGGGTGAGTGCTTTACTGTGTTATACATTATGGACAAATTCTGCATCAAAGTACAGTTTTGCCATAATTAGGCCTAGAGATTGCCACGAGGCACCAATCCTATGGTAAGCATTGATCCCTAGTGCAGATTCAATGTTTCTTTTGTCCTATATGCATTCCTTCTGGATCTCAAGGACTTGTCATATGTCTCTGACTCAGCTCCCAATTAGATTCCAGGCTTTTGTTCCCTCTTCTAGGACAAGTTAAATACTCTGCTGGCCAGCTGGATGATCAAAGGCCTCTCCACACAATAGAGCCATTTGCCAGTGATTGGACATGTTACTAGGGAAGAAAAGGATGAGGAACGAATCTACATGTGCTAATTAGTTTTTACATTGCATCAGGCTGGGAAGATTCAACGCATGGGCAACAAAGGGGGTAAGGTTAGACCTAGCGAGCCAAGCAACAAAGGTGCACTTCTTTAAAGCATTTAATGACTAAACCAGGCAGATGTAGTAGTTAGGGATGTGGTTTTAGGCTCTCAGGGAGGTCTTTTAACAGACTACTTCAGGTCACCAATTTGAGATGTCTCAAAATGGTAAGCAGGTGGCTTGGGACAGGTGTGAAGTGATGATGGATGATCCTAGGATTGGACCAAAGTGCCTACCTCCTGGAACTTTAGGCCCCCCCACTTAAACACCTCTGCACAGAGGCATAGGAGCGAGGAGGGAGCAGATGGACTTGCCAGACCCTAAAGAAGACTGGACCACCATCTGCAGTGCTGGAGCACCCTGGACTTAGACTGAATGGGATTCTGTAGATACACTTCTCTAGGGCCAGTGGTGCTGCCCCATTTGAAGTATAGTAGAGGGATGCACCTGCTGGGGCCCGAAAAGGAAAAGGGTTCCCCTGAAACTCATGGGGACGGGCCTGCAGAGGGGTAACCACCCCTCCGCTGACATCTTCTATCTCACAGATGCCCTTTAGGTGGCCAAGTAGGCTATAGAATCTGCAGAATACAGGCATGGAGGATATTTCACTTAAGGGGTTACAGGGTGCCACTCTAGGTGACCCTAGGTTGAAGAGAATGCCAAGCAAAGAACAGAGGACAAGTTCTGAGTATGAAGCTAAAGAACACAAACAAAACGGGCTACTAGAGAAATATGAAATTTTAGGGACTAGGAAGCCAAATACCAACAATCCTGGTACCAGGAGCAAAACAAGCCCTCATTTTTTCAAAATTGGCCCAATGGGGGTCAAGAAAACCATGGAAGAAGCTTAGTCCACCAGGATGATTGCACATGGTTTCCCCTCTCTAAATTTTCCAAACTCTTCAGGGAAGGCCAAAGAGTTGTAGAGGAAAATGGACAGGGGGAACTTTTCTTTACTGTACTGTCCCTGGGGACCCACCTTCCACCGATGACTGCCACAGAGAAACCGGCAAAAGGACAAAGAAAAAAGAAAACAGAGGGAAGCTGTGCCCGAATCTTTGCTGGTTGACGGACATGACCCGGGCCCCAGGAGCATTGACCCTATCCCTTTGGAGCCCTAGTGCCAAAGAAGAGTGGCCTATGAGACGAGGGTCACTGCTCCTGCACTCTTCCACATCAGAGGTGAAGAGCTATTGCAGTAGCTGGGGCGGAGGGAGATAAAGAGGAGTTCAGTTCCCAGTAGCTGAGTGCAGGAGCTGGCAGGGGCCACTGAGGCTGTGGTGGTTTCTAGGAGTGGGCGGAATTTGCATAGTCGTGCTACGCAAAGCTCCGCGAAATGGTAAAAAATACCCACGAACACTGTTTGCATGCTCGAGGAGAAATATCTCGCGAACACGCATTTTGAGAACGCGAACAAGCAAAAAATTCCACGAAGACGCGGTACGCAGAATTTTGGGCTATTCTCTGCAGAACACGAAATTACACTAATTCCGCAAATTCCACGAACGGAGCGGACTTTACTGCCCAGGCCTAGTGGTTTCACCGTAGCCAAAATTATATAGGCAAAGTGGTGCCATACTTCGGACCAGGAACACATCTTTAAAAAAAATAAAAGGCATTTTTGGACTGAGCACAAGGCTCCATTTAAAAAAACATACCTGGGGCAGGAGAATGGACATTAGCCCCCAAAAGGCTTCAGAAGACTGGCCTATAAGCCCTGGCAGGAGGGTTGAGAGATCTACATATAGTGTTTGTGGTGCCCCAGAGAAGGCACTACACTACCAACATATTGTAAAGTGTTCCGGAGGCTGCCAGTAATGTAGCAGCCCCTAAGGAGCCCAAACATCAGTTGCCAAAAATATTCCCCTATGTTTCCCCAGGGTTTAAATTAGTGACCCTGGGAGAAATCTCAATATTCAGAATTCCTAGGCCCAAAACTCTGGAGTGGTGGGTCCAAATACGGCATTTTTGAAAGAAGAAAAAAGACTTTCACACAATTATTGAACATTGAATATTTTATTGACGTCGATTGATGAGCTACTACATGTAAAGCATATTGTGATTAGAGAAGAGGAGGTGTTTCAAGAGAGATTATGGACGTTGTCCAATTTTGATTTAGTTGTCAAAATAAAGACAATTTACAAACCGCCCCTTTGAGTGCCAGAGAAGAATTTTGCAAGATGTTATCGATCTGAGAGAGAACTGGGTAACGGAACCAGTAGAGCGGTCACTTTGGTTACCATTCACACTCTGGGCACACAAACAACATTGAATTAGGGATGGGCATAGAAGCTCCATGCATCGACAGAGCTATACAGGTGGAAGGTTGCATGGAAGAGATGGTTGACATACTTAGTGATGCAGGTATTTTTTTTAAGGTTGGACTCATGGGAAGCCTATCATTACATGTTATTGACTAAGGAATCTAGTCCTTTGACATGTATTACCCTGGATGGGATCTTCCAATTTTATAGGGTGTCATTCTGGTTGGCATCTGCTTTTAATGTCTGATGAGTGATGTTCTGAAAGATTTAGTGAGGGTTTTAATTTTTCAAATGTATATTTTGTTATATGGCAGATGGGTTTGAACATGCACAGTGGCTGTGTGACATTCTAGCCATAATGGAGAGCAGGGCATTGAGCCTGAGGAAGGATAGATGTATCTTGGAGTGAAGAAAATTAAATATTTGTGATACATTATTACAGATAAAGGTGTTGCACCAAGGCTGGGGGTGTTTAAGGCTATAGAAGAGGCATCTGCACCTTCTATTAGAAAACAACATGCCACTAATAAGCATGGGAGGGCCCTATACTAAGGGCCTTATTCAAAGTTAGCAGACCAGTTACTGTGTCACAAATGTGCAGATATTTCACCTGACGTATTAAAGTGTGATTGGATATAATGCACTTCTTATAAGACAGATGAGATATCTATCCCATTTGTGACAGAGAAACCCATCCCCCAAACTCTAAATGAGGTCCTAATAAGTAGAAAACAATACCACTGAAGTAAGGTTCTCATGAGCCAAAGAGCACGAATACATTTCCCTTGCACATGCACAAGGGTTGAGTATATTTGCCCTTTAACATTGTGGTCTGGGAGCAGCACTTTCACCAAAAGTGTCTTAAATGAATTACACTATAGCTTTTGCATTTTGCCCTTTGAAAGTCTGTCAGGAAAGTCTAAGAATATATATACTTGATTGAAAGGAAGATGACAGCATGTGTTTTTTTCAATTCGCAATCTTAGTACCTATGTGTACCAAATTGAGATTGTGAACTGATCACACGTTAGTCGTATAATTTCTAAGCGTAAGCAATGTACACTCTTACAGGACATTAGAATAACTGGTGAAATATCGTTTCAAATAATTAGAGCGCCACCATAGGACTGAGCATGTCCCTAAAGTCAAAAATAAGATTATTGTTTTTTCTGATTACCTTTCAAAGGAGGTGATTGATGTATCATGGAAGATTATGATTTGGATGAATATGAATGTCCAGTAGCAAGTAATAAGCTGGTCTGAAACTGGGTGTCTCATGTAACAAAATAGTGAAGGACAGCTTTAGAGGAAGATTATGAAGTAAAAAAGAGTGGTGGGCTAGATCAGGAAAGGAGGACCTAGGAAAAGTACTTTACTAACCGGGTTACAAGTATAGAACAAACTGGAGGCTGAGTTATCAATTATGGGGTATTACCTTTCAGGGGTGATGAGTTTATACCCCTGGGTTGATCAGGTGAAGACTGTTTGTTAGACATTGCTTATGAAGGCCAGTTAGGCATGCTAATTGATAAACAAAAAAGGCTATGTGAAAAAAATAAGAAAAAACTATGTGGTGGTCAGGCATAGATACAAGAGGGGAGAAGAAGTTAACTTTGTTCTGAACAAGCAGTGTGAAAAGGGTATGGTGGAAGCGTGAATACCTGAATGTGTCTGGGTGAGATTGGAAATTGATTGCTTTGCTCTACTTCATGTGCAATGCTCAACCTACGGTGGAAATAGGAATAGCTGAATATATCGGCATGAAATTGGAAATTGATTTTCTTGCTCTATTTCATGTGCTCTCTACCTTACAGAAGTATGACAAAGTTTTAATGGACAATCAGTTAGACCAGTTAGTGGGACATTTTCTGAAGACTCTAAACAGTAAAAGTGTTATTGATTTCGATCTTATATGACAAATTTTAATAGGAGGGTAGACTTAGTGCATTATTGACTGATAATTTATTGCATTTCACCTTGGTGATGGTGCAATAACTTTCTAATGGTCTTGGAATTAAACAAAAAAGTTGCAGCCTACATCATCCATAAGGCAACAATAGGACAGAAAAACCAAACAGATTAGTGAGTCAAATAGTGTTGCAGGATGTGTTGGGGTCTATGCTGTGGACTTGTGTAGTGAGTAAAAGGTGAATTGGCAACCTGGAAGACAACACCCCAGGCCCCAGGAGAAATGTGGAAACAGATCGTATTCTTGTATTTCTCACTCATGCATGTCCATAATAAACAAAAGAAATACACAAGGAAAGTTTATAATATTTATTGAAACTACTGTACTCTATTATGAAGCAACTATGCTGTGCTGCAATTAGAAAGGAACTGAGAAAAGGAATCAGCATTACAAGCAAACTGTATACAATAAAAAGCCCTACTATGATAAATTATATATCTGCCTAACCCACCCTCACTACTTGAGCACAGGGATATATCAGTGATCTCTGAGATTAGCACCGGACCCCATACTTGGCATTTGTAGTTAGGTGGTCTGCATCTCAGGTTGCACAAGGCTGGTGCATCCGTTCCAAGACCTTTCCCCTCTGTTTTCCAAAGGGCAAGTCTCGTGTTATATGATTAGAAGTGTTGTGTTGGAAAACAGCAGCTGTGCCCTCTTGTTGTGTCTAGACCTTAGGAGCAGTTGCTTTACTAAGCACAGAAAAACAGGACACTATGTTGGTCGACCTTGTATGAAATATTCAAACTGAAACCAAAGAAGAACAACTGAATAATAATAACGTGTACCGTGTATTTCTAAAATAATATCATGGCACAAGAATAAATGAGTTTTGTGGGGCTGTGCAAAGCGGTCTACAACGTGCAATTAGGCTAAAATAAGGGAGAACCAAAGTAGGCCCTAAAGGGAACTTACTACACAGAAAGACACCCTTAATCTTCTGGCCTTCACTTGGAAACCAAGGTTAGATGCCCTCGAAGGCAAGATTAATTGGTGAGGGTGAATATTCACCTGACCTTCTATAGCACCCAATAATGGCTGGGAGGTCTTGAATGTGGAGCAGGGCTATAGAGTGTGGAAAACAGGTAACTGCACAAAACAAAAGCATGGACACAGAACACACTGTAGGCAAAAGCAAAGTTATAAACTGTAAAACTTAAAAAATATGCCGATATTGCCACAAACCAAACGTCCTCAGAGAGGAAATAAAAACACCAGTGTCAGCACATACTTTGCAGAATGGAACTCAACATTGCTGTTGTTCTTTCAAAAATAGTAAAAAGTGCTCAGTGCGGTAAGTGATCACTTGTTTCAGGTAGTGTAAACAATAGTGGCTACAAGTGTAGAGGTAATAGAATTTGTCACACTTAATAAATCTGCAGTGTATAGGGGAAGGAATGTCTATTGGTTTATACATATTCTATCATGGCAGTTTTTAGGCTTGAGAACCAAAATCGCCAACAGCTTTTCAACCCTTTCAAAATCGACAGGTAATCATTAAGACTGAACATTTCAATCCTGAGCACAGTGTTACACAGAAAAATTAAAAGTAAAATATGTAGTTCTAGTTATAGAAAGGCACAGGTCAAAATTACTTAATACTAGAAGGGCATTTTACAATGCTGGGTGTAATTTATGTTGAGGACAGCAAAAATAAGTTGGCTAAACGGAGGTAGGGTATATGTCCCAGTAGCCAAAAGCAAAACAATGATTCATTCAAAAATGAGAAGCCCGAATGTCTCAAGTGCTGAACACAACAGTAAGGCCCTCGGTCGATATGTTCATGATCTGAAGATGAGGTGATCCTCTGTGGAAGCCTTGTTGCCAGCCAGTGATTAAAACACGAAGCTGGAGAGTACGCTCTGAAAAAGTCAGCATAAAAAAACCTCCTCGGAGAAAGCAGGAAAATAACAGGTAAAAGTAGACGTGGCCATTTTATAGCCAAGAATTGGAGAGACTGGAAAAGATCGAACCCCAACCTGACAGAGATTGCAGAAGCGTTGTGATGCAACATCTTGCTAAGTTAAAGAGCTTAAATAAAAAACTCTAAATTGTCCAGGGCATACTACATTGACCCAGATGTGTTCCCGCCATGTTTCATTGGAAAACTCGCATTGTCTAAAAGGTAATATAATCCATACTGTAATTGGTTTAAAAAAAAAAATGAAGTCCCAGCCAATAGGGTGGAGTCTGACTTCCTGATCACAGCTTCTCAGACAGTTGGCAGCAACATTAGTCTACTCAAAAGAAATCAGGAACTCTTTATGGGTTCTTCGCAGTGGTCGAAGTGGGGGAAAAAAATAGGGGAACTGTGGGCGGAGAATCAGAGGGCGGGAACAACCCGTGGATTGGATCAGTGGGCGGAGTCAGAGGTGTGGCAGAAAGAGCAAAATAGCCCAATTTTTAGTATTTGTTTCCCATTTCACTAACCGGTTACAGCTTATTACGTTATTTAATTTAACCAATGGATACTCATGTTTATTTAAGGTTTAATATGAGTTATTGACATTAAAATACATTCACAAAGTGGGATATGTTTCTAATCACTGAATGTCCCAATTATCCTTAAAAGTGGAATTGCAAGCCAATTGTCTCCCAGCCATGGAGTTTCTGTCATCAGCACTTATCGTTCCTTTTTCCACAAGAGCAATTCAAACATGAATGGCAAAATATCCTAGTTTGCAAATGGTTTCCACATAATTATGGCTCTGCCATATTTGACACATAATACATCATCTGCTGCATAATCTGATGATAAAAAATGTGACTTGTGCTGCTGTGAAGTGGAGGGCCGTTTGCAAAGGTTGACTGGTCACCTTTCTCACTGCTGCAGTTGTATGTTCCACTGGTACTAATAAGGAAAAATATTTGCAGAGACTGTTAGCATCTGTTAGCATGTGTAAAAATGCCCAAATAACAAATTACACGGGCAGAAGAGTTTGGCTTGATCTCGGGATACGAGATTAACCCAAGTAAAACCGAGATTATGGTCTGGAATATGGAACCCACGTATCACCACATTGTCACTAACATGAGATACCTAGGAATTAGAATTACTCGGGAAGTGGAAAAGATCCCAGAATGTAACCTTAAATTTTTTTTTAAAGAATGCCAAATTCAGTTGAACTCATGGGTGCATCTCCCTTTATCAATTTTGGGTAGGATTAACTTGGTTAAAATGTCTATCCTCCCCAAGATCTTGTTTCTCTTCAGTGCTATCCCTCTGGCCTTTGATAGGAAACAATTGGTAAAATGTCAAGAAGATTTAAATTAATTTATCTGGAAGAATAAAACTACTAGGATAGCATGGAAGAAGCTTAGGCGTAAGAGGGAGAAGGGGGGTCTGGCTATGCCCGATTTGCAATATTATGCGTGGGCATTCCAGTTGTCTCATTCTCGTATGCTGCTGAAGACACCCACTAGCACTACAGAGGGACACCTTTTCCGGGCTATGCTGAGGGGCTCAGATTTGTCAGAAGAAGGCTTTATGTTTAAATTCGGAGACCATAAATACTTCAAAAAAGTCAAATTAAAAATCCTTCGGTCATTAGCTAGTAGCTGGTTAGCAATAAGAAGGAGAATAGGGCTGGGTTACTTTTCAGGAAAGGCCCCAATATGGGATTCCCCCGGCACTCCTGCATGCCTCCGTGACAGCTTGTGCAAGCCCTTAAGAGATGCAGGGTTTCTGATGTGGGGAGATCTATTGGATGGTGCTGACCTCCCTCCTTGGGATGTGCTCTATGAGATGGTTGGGCCCGGACTCTCAAAATTTAAGTATATTCAATTGAGAAGCTGGGCACAATCACAGGCTAAGAGTACCGCGCCTTTAGGAAGGGAGAGTAATCTAGAGGAGCAACTGGTTTCAAAGCCTAGAGTAAGAAGAGAGGTCTCTTTTTGGTACTGGGCAATAGTAGAGGAAGTAGATGGCGAGTTTAAACTAGCAGATGTTCTATGGGGGCAGCAGATGAGCATGCAATGTGAATCGATTTGGAGGGATTCATTCAATACACTGTTTAGAATTGTCAAACCTGCTTGGCTTAGGCGTAATCACATCTTTACAGCCCATAGAGCTTATCTTTCTCCTCTTAGGTTATCAAAGTTCCAGCCCGATAAAGCATGCAATAAATGTGGCCTCCTCGCAGCATCGGACATACATATGTTTAAAGACTGCCCTTTGTTACAGGAATTCTGGGGCGAAGTTTTTTCATCAATGGAATCCATTCTTAGGGTTCCTCTGACCATCAGTTTACCCTTAATCATTTTTGGTTTGGTCGATGCTATTAGGGGGCCTGCAAGATCTTTACTTTTCTATGCGATTCTTATCGCTAGAAGACAAATATGCAAACACTGGGTTGAGGCTTCACCACCGACTCACTCAGAATGGTTGACATCGTTGTATGAAGTGTCTAAAGTGGATATGGCTAGATCCTGCAACAAGAAAAATCTGTTTTTTTTGGGATTTACTGTGGTCATGGAGATAGGAGTCCGGGGTTTTTTTTTTTTCTTTTCCCCGGGTCCTATGATTATGCCTATATTTCTCCTTGGACTAACAACAAAAGGGCCTCCCAGCATTATGGTCCGGCAGGATACGAAATATCCTTGGTGGAGCAAAAAAAAAAAGATTCCCCCTTGAGCAATTGGATTCCCTTCGGCTGAGGCGCTGTAAACAAAACAGCTGGCTCGACGGGATATTCTATGTGGGGTAAGGCAAATGAGGACACAAAAAAGAACAAAGTATCACAAAATGTACAGCACCACTAATACCAGTGTAGGGTGTCAGAGCACTTTACATGACACATATTACACAGAGAAAATCAATCATACGTGTGTATGTGTAGGAAATGTTCATAAGACAAAGGACTACATACAAGGTGTAGGAGTCACATGACAACCATACCAGTAGGCAGCATAGTTTAATAAGTGATTGGTCTGGAGAAACACAAACTCAGAATTTAAAACGTAATACCATGGATGGGGGTTCATTTTAATAATCAGAATTGATTTTTACCCAAATGAATCCTTTCTTGCAACATTAGGATAATCAAAGACTGGGGAAAAGAAACATAACGCTCTAATTCATACCTTGCAGTTTGCATGCAGCTCTTACATGACAGTTAATAGCTCACTGTTCTATGTTAAGGATTTTAACTTATTAACTGCAAGTAACAATAGGGTCTCTCTGACAAAAGCAGTAACCCACTGACCTATTTACATTATGTGCACTTTGTGATCTGCATGGTGCATGTTCTTAACAACAGTCGCATTAACCCTCTGCGCTTCCTTTCCATGAATCAAAACGTACACTAGACAAAACACCATCTCTCTCTACTAAGAACATTAATCACTTGAGATATCATGACAGTTTTATTGTTGCTGGAAATTGTTGGAGGCCAGGAAGGAGGTAGCAAGTACTTTTAAAACCATATTATACTTGTAAACACGACGCCCCTGCCTGAAGTCAGCGCCAGCCGCGGTCCATACAGGTAACAACGGTGGAGCGGTGGGGCCGGGTAAGGGGGGATTTTCGAGGGACGATGCAGAGGGAAAATTATTTATTTAATTTTCCCTCTGCATTGTCCCTCAAAATCCCCCCATACCCGGCCCCTCTGCCCCACCGCTGTTACCTGCACGGACCGCGGCTGGTCAGGCCCTGGTGAGGAAGCACTGCCCTAGAGCCACCCTGCTCAAGGGTCCGGTGACCTCAGTGACAGAAACACTGCCACTCTATGGTGTGCTGCTTCATAGGCCTGCCTGCAAGACTGGAGGGGAACTTCAGAATGAATTGTGGCGGACAGGCCTTCAAGGTTAACCCACACTTGCCACTGCTAGGGTCCACCTGCTGGTGCTAAGACACCAAGGCTTTTAAGATCTTGCTGGGCCTTCTCAGGTCTAACATGGGAATGTGCTCCCTCTGGGGGAGTGGTCTGGTGGACTGGTCATGAAGGCTGTACCTGGTTCCCCAGTTCCAAATTCAGCAGCTCTGACCATAGTGCTACATCCTTTCCCCCACTGAGCACCATACTGCCCCACTGAGAGAAACTTGCACTGCACTGACCCGCTATAAACACCTGGATGTGACTCAATTCAAATTATGCAGTAGACAAGAGCAATATGCTGCCTAAAAAAAAATTTACATCATAGAAAAAGCAAACACTCATAGAGAATGCAAGATTAAGTAAGGCGTGTGAAATGTAAGCAGGAACAACATGGTTACCTTTTTCTTTTTACACTCATTATTCTGAAATTATTGTGTGCTTTTGCCTGAAAAGTTAAGGCCATGACTACAGGGCCTGGAAGGGACACGTTTCAATGCCCATTGCTTATATCCTTACAAAATGTGAGCAGTATGGTTTAAAAAGACCACATTCGTGAACATACACCCACTGTACACATTTTGCTTTCCAATTCACCCATCAAGCAGGTATTTCAGTACCTCCCAGAATAGTGCACATATTCCCACCCTGCGAAAACTATGTTGTTCAAAGAGAGATGAGAAAACAAAAGTAGCGCTTCACTGGCAAACACTGTAAAGTGGCGCTAATGTGTTTAGGTGTGAATAAATCAATTTGGCCACCCTGCAACCACTCTGCCTTACTTTAGTTAGTTAGTTATTTTTCATATTTTTAATGTTTTATTCCTCTCCTCCCCGAGGCTGCACTTTGAGAAAAAAAATTGAAAAATGTCAGAAAAAGAGTTTCCAGCAAAAGTGTTTTTCTTTTTTGGATCTATTTCACAGGGGAGCAAATAAACGAAAGGAGGAAAGAGAAGGTAATACCTGTTTCTTGAAGTCTCGGTTTTCACAAAATAAGGAAGAGCGAGACAGAAACAGAGGGAAGAGGGGAAACAAAGAGAGGGGAGGAAGCAGCTAGCAGCGACAGGAGAACTGGACACTGCCTTTGTCTTCTTTGGGCATGAAGGAAAAGACAGAGTCCTTTTAGACAGAGTCCTTTTCCTTCTCTGCCCGTTCTGCCCATCCCCAAAAGCCGAGCCTTAACTATCAGCCTTGGCAATTTCTGCCGTCCCGGAGGCATGTTTAAAATAAGAAAGTAAGGGAACGGACTCTATGAAATTAAAGAAGTAGGGGCACGCCGTACCTTGCCGATTCCGCCCACTTTGACCACTGATTCTTTGTAGAACGGTGCAGCCACTGCTTGCACAGCAAAGATCACCAGACAGCAAACACTGACAGCGCACCTTAAACAAGCCAGCCCTAGAGACTGTCCATAGGTAAGCACCTGCCCTAATGTGTTCCGAGTGCAGGAAGCATTCTATCACAATGGCCAAGTTAATATAGCTGAGTACTAGTAGTTACCCTCTCATGGGTCTCCCGCGTTCCAGTCGTCACAACGTGAGGCGGTCCCGCCCACCCAGGGCTTTATGTGGGATGAAAAAACTAGAGGGGTCTCTCTGGGAGGTGTGGCCAATGCAATTAAGGGCATGGCTTAAAACATGTAAACTAAAAATCTGTGCTTAGCATAGTGTGCTGCCCTACTTGTATTTTGCAGTTTCTGTCATTGCATCCAGATATGATACAACAAGTAACATCATACCTACAACAAGTTACGACTATTGGCTTTGTCTGTGGTTGTTAGTTGCATAAGAAAAATAATCAGCAACTATGGCTTGTAAATATGATTGAAAAAGCTTCCACTTAAAGCCCTGGTGACACCACGACAATGTTGCTGCTTCTGAGTTTCAAAAAGAGAAGTGAAATCCAGAGAGAAAATGACTCTCTGTAAAGGATTTCCCTTACCCTACAACACTCACCTGGCATGACGTCATGCCATAACTTCTGATGTAAGACAGAGCCCGATAGAGACCCGTTTTGAGGCTCCCTTTAAAAAACTGCCGGTGCTCAGCACCGGTAAGACCCGGCCCACTTAAAGCCCTGCGCCCACCACAGGTCCTTTACCACGCTTTAAAAACAAAGTTGTACTTTTATGTCCATAGACATAGACATAAGACTCCTCCCCCTATGTTTCTTTCTGTGTTTTTTCCTCTCTACTTACAGGCACGCGCTACACTAACATTTCCAGCATCTTTACTGCTTTGAATGTATGTTTCAGTGTCTGCTGAAAACGTACTTGTGCACGCTCAGCGCTCGGCACTCGGCGGGGTTTCTGCGCTGCTGCAGTTGCTCTCCCCATTCGTGTACTTGACTGTGGCAGGGAACCTCTTTAAGCACGAAGCTGTGGGCTGCCTCACAAACACCAAGGGTTTCCTGACCCCTGCAGTGTACGCAAGGGTGTAAATTTACAGGAAGGGCTTCATGCCAGTTTTTCGACAACCGGATCTTGTGTTTGGTGAGGTTTGGTTGCTGGAAAACTGGTATAAATGTGAAGTGATGCAGGGCTCACATTTGTCTTCCTAGGCAATTGAGTCTGTCGATTCTGGAAAGAGGGCTGAGAAGCTCCACAATATCATTGCTATAGAGGAGAAGGATACCCTCCAGATTCATAAAGCTGACGTACAGAGGCAGATCAAGCAAGCGGTTGATGAGACTGCCAATGAACCTCAGTCAACGCAGCAGCGTTTGGATACTGAGGATCATGTTGATGTTCCCCCTAAGTGGAAATGGGTTCAAAGGAAGGCACTCGCTGACATGCTCTATCACTTCCGAGCTGTGCTGAGGTTCGAGAAGCATTCTGATAATGAGCATGCTTTTTTCTTTGCCAGTATAGTTGTTCCCTGGAGGAGAATTTGACTTTCCATGACATTGTTCTAAAGGAATAGAAAGATGTGGACAAACAGAATATTCCCAGGTTTTTGAATAAAATATGCTTATAGGAGGGTTTTGAGGAGATTGTGTCCAGCAACTGCATCTTAGGAAATTGTTCTCCCTTCTGGCTGTGTCTGCCAGGTTAAGGGTACAAGGCCTGGTGGCCACAACAACGTCAGTAGTGCCGTGGTCCCAGTTTCACCTGATGCCCTTGGTCAATCACCTCCTAGGTCATTTGGATCCTGCATCTCTGAATTATGAAACTCTGGTTACAGTAACTCTGTACTTCAAATCTGGAGAGGGGTATCTCCTTTAGGTTGCCTCTTCTGTGTCTGCTGAGAAGGGATGCAAGCTTCTGGATTGGGAGTGCAACGGGCTATGATCATTGGTGGACAGGGGTTGTTCCTCCAACTGAAGAGAACTGGCGGCGATGTTGAAAACGGTCCAGTTTTTTCAGCATCCAGACGGACAATCAAGTGGCTCTTTCCTACTTAAATCGCCGTAGGGCACAAAGTGTCTGCACCCGACTCAGCTGGTGATTAAAATGTGTTCCTGGGGGGGAAGCTCATTTGTTGTCCCTGAAGGCAGTGTATATTAAAGGGGTTCTGAATTTTCAGGCGGACTGCTTAAGTTGCAATCTTCCTTCTTCGGTCCTGTTTCATCTGGAGGCTCCTCTGTTCCTCCAGATATGCAACCTCTTTGGCTTTCCCTGGATTGACCTCTGTGCTTCTCCCCAGAACTCCATGCTCAAGGTGTTTTGCATGGAGATGGTCTGCCCACTGGCCAGGGTGGTGGATGCTCTGTCAGTTCCCTGGCCACAGGGTCTTCTATATGCCTTTACCCCAATTCCATTGTTTCCGAAGGTTCTTCAGAAGATTTGGGGGGAGGGCGTATCGGTGATCCTGGTGGCACCAGTTTGGCCCAGATGACCTTGTTCGCTCTTCTGATGTCTCTCTTCAAGTTCCTGTTAGGCCTGCCCCCCCTTTCAGTTGTTCCTCCTCAATTTGGCATCCTTGGTGGCAGGATAGATTTAGCACTTTAAGAAGAATTCAACCAGCGCTTCTTATAGAAAGCATTGGGTTTATTTTTCTCGTTGGTGTCCCTCTAAATCCTTTGACCCTGTTTCTGTTGATCCTTTCCAGATTTTGGATTTCCTGAGGGACGGTTTTCTGAAGAAGCTGTCTCCTTCAACCCTCTCTGCTCAGTGAGCTGCCTTTAAATTTCGTAGGGGTGTCAGGAGTGATTTGTCTGCTGTTACTCCTTTTATCTACTGTTTGTTGAAAAGGTTTCAGTTGCAGAACCATGTTCTCTCGATTAGGGTTCCCTCCTGGGATTTGCCTATTGTGTTGCAGAGTTTGCATTGAGATCCTTTTGAGACTTTCGATTCGGCCCAATTGGTTTGGTTGTCCGCTAAATTGGTGTTTCGTTTAGCCATCACTTAAGCAAGGCGAGTTGGGTTTTCTGGTTTTTACTTCCTCTTGTCTGTGCATTTAGCCTGATAGAGTGGTTCGCCAACCTGATCCTGGTTTTGTTCCTAAAATGAATTCTAAATTTCGTTCTTATCAGGAATTGATTTTGCCTGTGTTACAGGCTGATGATCTGTAGCTGGATGTTTCCTCCCTTTATGTTTGACGTACTCTTCTGTGTTGTTTGGATTGCACTAAGGAGTTCCGAATTTCCAATTCCCTCCTTGTTGCTTTTGGGAGTGTTAACAAAGGTAAACAGGTGTCTGTTTCTACTTTAAGTCAATTAATTTGACAACCTATTTTCGGGCTTATAGGTAGGTTGGTGAGTCTTCTCCTTCTCAGAGTAGGGCCTTTCCATCAGATCTGTGTCCTCTTCCTGGGCTGAGGTTGGTGGGGGTCGATTCAGGAAATGTTCCAGACTGCTACTTAGGCATCCCCTCACATGTTCATCAGACATTACAGGTTGGATGTGTTGCCTGACACTTCTGATAATTTTGGATTACATGTTGTAAAGACAGCAACGTGGTAATTGTTGTGCCTGTATTAAACTTTTTTTTAATCTTCATTAGTTGGTGCAGTGTGTTTTGTTGATGACTTGCGACATCCTCACATTGTGACAAGTGGGATGAGGGGGGCCAATGAGGGGGTAATGACTCCATTACTTACCAGTAACCTTCATTACCCTGAAATGGTCCTCATCGTCGCAGTCAGAGCCCCTCCCTCCCTCCCTGGTGAGAGGATCTGCACCTCCTTTCTCTGGTGTCTTATTTACTAAAGAAAGGGGACATGGGGAGGAGCCTTAAGTCCATGTGGGTCATAGACATAAGGGTAGGACTTTGTTTTTAAAGCGTGGGAAAGGACCTGTGGTGGGCGGGGCCATCTCACGTTTTGACGACTGGGACAAGGGGAACCATACTCGGGGTAATGAAGGTTACCGGTAAGTATTGGAGTCATTACCCCCTCATTGGTCCCCCTCATCCCACTTGTCACAACGTGAGGATAGAAACAATTGAAGGAAAAACGAAATTGGATCGATTTTGAAGGAAGACTGTGGATTTTTAATGCAAAACCCAGCAGATGTCGGAGTCCTCACTGAAATTTAGGGGCATATTATCAAGAAAAGGCGTTAAAATTATCGCCGCTTTAGCAGCAGAAAACCGCCGCTAAAGCGGCGATAATGGGCTTGATAATATGTCCTTGAGAATTCCCATAGAAGCCCATGTTCTGGTGTCAACATGGGCTTCTATTGGAATTCTCTGCGGCATATTATCAAGCACATTATCGCCGCTTTAGCTGCAGTTTTCTGCCACTAGAGCGGCGATAATTTTAACGCCGTGCTTCATAATATGCCCCCAAGTTGCTGTTAATAACACACTCTACCAGAGATTCAGCAGGCTGGGCAAAGATGCCTCTCTAAGAGGGTAGAAAAACAGTTTCATTACTTTTTCAGAAGAGCAGTGAACTGGTGGGGAAGTTCATGATAGAATTGTGTCATCAACCAACCACTCAATCAATCAAACTGTCAATAAATCAACCAACCTACCAAGCAATGATTCATCCAACCAATCAATGAAAGACCTCTTTTCATACAAATGCAGTTCCACTGGAACAATTACAGCTGTTACAGACTAAAATATTGTTGAAGTAAAATGAGAAATGCTAGGGAATCAACCGAAATTATGGATATATGTTACATCAGATCACGAACGTTACTGAAACTTGTGATGTACATTTCCCAAGTTTGCTGTATTCTGTACTCCAAAGGAGAAGTATAAAAGAAATCAGAATTTTATTTTAAAGGGCATTACTCAGCACAGAAAATACCATGGCTGACAAATTTGGCTCGGAAAAGAGCAAAGCAATTTTCTCATCCTAAGGGTGATTGCGCCACTGAACATTTGAAGCCCATTTAGCAAGCTGGTATTTAGGATATACTATTTTATTGATTAGGACATGTATTAAACTTTTTTTTTTAAAGACTCAAGGACACACCAATTTAAAACTATTTTCGATTACAAATGCTAATTATACACCAGGTGCTGAATTTATAAATTACGTTATTGTTGTCTGAACATGTATCTGCCTTAAGAATGCTAAAAACTCCTATTTTGCAGCATGCTAAACGAACAACTTAATATTTTTAGTCCTTGTACAGTCAAAGCACAGTATAAAAAATGATCAACAATTACAGAATACTAGGAAGTAGGCTCGTGAATGGTGGTTCTTGCAAGCATTTCTGACTTCTTTGAGTGCAGAGCTGGCTCTTCTGCTAAGGCGGAGGAGCGTCATCCCACTGCTCGTTGAGCAGTGCAAAATAAAAATAAAATGATATTAACAAGAAGGTATTATCATTTTATTTTCCTTTGCGACTCCAGGTGCGGCAGGGCTGGCTCGCTACAGAAGGAGCAGGAGTGGTATGCACTCCCTCGCTACAAGCACATAACACTGGCCCTATAGTGCCTGCCATACAGATATGCCTACATGGCAAATTCTCAATGGGGCTGTGTTGCACAGCCCCATGGAGAACATGGCCTGCCTCCCCTGGCACTGTCTGAGCGGCAAAACAGCGCGCTCAGACCAATCACTACGCTGCTCCTGCAGCTTCTTGATTGGCTGGTGGAGTCTGGAAGCCGGGGTGCTTCCGGTGCAGGCTGCAGGCAGCAGCCAGGAAAAAGACAAGAAGACTGAGGAGAGGCGTGCGGCGGCAGCAAAGCAGGTAAGTTAATTTTTATTTTTTTCATCTTTTTATCTCTCCCCTGCCCCACTACCCCAGTTCAGAGGCACCCGTCACTGTATGCATGATTTGAGTTTCACCACATTGCTGCTGGCCGTTTCTTTCTCTGCTCTCATCTATGTTTACTTTGATTGTTAGAAACCTCACTGTCAGTCTTTTTTTCATTAAACAATAAAATCACACAATTCAATGGCTTGTGGCAGAACAAAAGCCAATGGTAATTCTTGCCTCTCCTTGCAGTAACCAGAAGCTTCAAGTGTTGTGACGTAACGGTATGCGGTGTCTCTTCCCCTAGAGTTGCAATGAGGACAACAGTAGAAAAAAGATAGAGGACCTTATTTAGAGTCTGGTGGACAGGCTACTTTTAGCGTTAAATATATCCCTCCCACCATATTGCAGGTGTCATAGTCTATAGTGTACTTGTAATAGGGAGGACGTGATATCTGCTAACTCAAATAAGGCCTGTCCCATTTCAGATCAAGCATATACCATACATGACAACATTTTGATATTGAACATTGGGAGATTTCGACAAAGAAATCGGAGGACTGTCTTTTTCCCCATTAACTTATGTCGAAGCCCGGGGAATTTAATTAGGGAGATACCTGAAAGGAAACAATATTTGCCTTAAAACAATCGTGAGTCTCCCACATGAATCGGGAGGGTTGGCATGAATGTGGATACGCTAGGGGAAAGAAAACTCCAATTCTGATTAAAAAAAAGTAGCCCAAACACCTGCTAAAAAAATCAGTGCGAGTTGCATGAGGATATTATAAATAATGAAATTACTCAAATGGTCAAAATACTATTGGAAGGGACTGTGAACCTAAATATCCCAGTATCCGAAAAAAAGGTTATTGAAATGGACCACTGAAAATGTATTTATTGCAGAATTGTAGAGCACAAACGGATACCTTGTAAAAGTCATCCTGGCAGTTTTGAGTGCTTTTCTAAATGCATGAAAATCACTAATGGCATGAAGAGTGGGTGACATGCCATTCCTCTGCTTGGAAGCTTGCACCATAAATGGACTTCTGCCTATCGGAACTTTCTTAAACTTAGAGGCCTTTAATAGATTGGTGTTGGCAGAATAACAGTGGTCTCTGAGGAGTGTAACATTGCTCTTAGTTCTGAAGAGGGCGATGTCCAACCTGGTGAAAAGCTTTGTGAGCAATGCAAAGAGTCTCTAACGAAATTCTCGTAGGCACTAGTAGCAAATGCAGAGCAAGCAAGGATGCTGGAGATCGAGGAGTAATGCGGAAGTGAAAGAGCTAGCTTTGCTGCAGCTGACTGTATACAATTAAGTTGTTTGACGGGATAACCAAATGCTCATAGGAACTGAGCCTTACTGAAGTCTAATGTACTCGAGAAGGTGCTGTGTATTACTACTAAAGGGAACAGTGACAAGATGTCAAACTTAAGATATTACATCGTGTTGTCATTGTTATGTACCCCAATGTACCCCGATCTAGGCTTAAGTAGCAACACAACCTTTCACCTACATTTGTCCTACCTTGCTCTGCATAACGGTTCTAGCACTGACCTTTTACCCAGTTATGTGCTGACTTAATGTTGATTGTTTTCCTTGAAACCAGCCTAATTTATTATGCAAGAGGATTCTTAGAAAAGTCCCTGCACATTTCGTACATAACAGGATTAACATACTCTGTATACAAGTCTTGGTCATCTTCATCCTAGGGCAACAAACTACTTTGCATAATTGCAGGAATTGTTTTAGGCTCATTTGCATAATCGTACTCACAACATATTGATTGTGTTAGGAACCCCGAGGCTATCTTTATGGTATTAAAAAAACATACCTACACTAGAGAGACAGAGGATAAGCTTCCACACTGACACAAGACCCTGAGATCCCGACCTGCAGAAGCTCTGGCACGCAGTGGTCTGACATTCCTTGCGGGGTATCCAACTGGACCAAGACGGGGTACTTCATTCTCTCCCATTAGGTAATGGTGTTGGCTCTTTCATAGGGGATTCTTGGCTTTACACCCACATACATGTTAGGTACACTTAGGTACCCCTAGGAAGGCTTGCATCGCAGGAGTAAGCTTGATTACTGTAATGTAATGTAATGTCTGTATGGCTACATATGTTCACTGTTTTAGCACCATGGTATAATTCTACCTTTAATTTACTCTGTTGGTTCTTGTAATCTTGTACATTTGCTTCTCTCTAATGATTGTTGTGAAGCAGGGTCCCAGGTATACCCCCTAGGGGTGAGAACGGAAGCATATATGTGAGCAAATCCCTAGTCCACCAATCCGGACAGAACCAGTCAGGCCATAGGCTCAGCTGTGGTAAATTGGCCACAATGCCCTGAGAAGATAGAAGCTGTAGGCCATATGCCCGCTAATTAACTCAGGTACATCTCTTCTGTATGAGCCATAACCCCAGGTCCCTGTCTTCAAGGTCCTATAGAGTAAACAAGTCTCCAAGCTCCACCCTGAGAAGATGTCCACACGAGGGGCCATCATGTCATATACATTTGACCAATCACTGCTGTTATGTGCTTTATGCTATTAGCTAATAGAATCAAATTGCCCAGGTGGGCCTCACTTGTAAATTAACTTTTTACCCTCGCACCCCATACCTGGGTGCGAGGAGAACATTTGCGAGCATTTGAGGTTTGAGTGTATTTTTGTAACTTTGTTTCTTCATCAAGCACCTGGCCTTGTGGTCAGTCTCTGCCGTGTGAAAAACTGTATTTAAGGACCTTTCACCGAGCCTTGGATGAACTTCACTGTTGAGCTGTCAGCTCAACGCCACTTGATGTTCCCCTAGCTGGATTAGTTAGCTGCCTTACCATTGGTTGGATTGGATTTATATGATTTGCCATATTCTGCTGTTTTTTTCTCTTCCTATCCCTCCTTGGTATTACATCTCTGACACTCACTTATATAAGATTGCATTGGATCATTCCAATCTGCTGTTATCTCTTCTTCCTATCACTCAATGTGATAGAGTAAATTCTCATCATACTTGAGTTTTCCTAAATCCGTAAACTCAATTGTGACTTCTCCATGATGATTTACGTGTCCTTTGACACTTGATTCCTTAAGTTAGATTGTATAGGTTAATAAAGCTGACACTCCAGAAAGTCGCCTCTTAGACTCTCTTTTTCCGCTCAAGAGCATACGCACTCAAAAATGTATCTGGTTCCTCATTCTAAATGCTTTTCCAACATGCGGTGCCCTCTGTGAGGCATGTATATGGTCCGTCTGCCCAGGGACCCACACATCTGGGGCTCTTTGGTCATAACATGTTTTATACTAGAATGACGCTGGTTCAATAAATGCTTATTGAAAATGTCCCCATTGTTTATTATGGGTATCTCTCTGAGACTAAGTGAGCACGATTGACTGTGCGAAATGTACTGTACTGCTTCCACGATCACTGAAGGATCAAGGGTTGTCATGTTCGATAGTTGCCAGAAACTATTTGCTCCTTGATAAGGTTAGGGGGCTTATGGAGGCACTGTGAGCTAGCTGGTGTAAAGGCTAACATATCCTTTGGGGATGTCCAGAATCAGTCTAGACACCAATCCCTTAGTTTATGTTGTCTAAACGCTCAGATCCTATGTACTACATGACAACAGCACGCTTATGTTCAAGTATTAGAAATGGTGTCCCCTTTTCCCTACTTTCGCAAATTATCGCGAAAATTTTAAAAATCTCCGCAAACACGCGGAAATATCGTGAAGATGCGGAAGTTTTTTTCCCGCCCGTTCGCGGTATTTTCTGCGTGGTCGCGGCTCGCCAACTTACCCATGCGGTTGCTCGCGGGCGCGGCCATCTTGTTTTCACTCTTCTCGCGGTGCATGATCGCGAGAAGAAAGACGTGATCGCGCGACCAATGACATTACTGCGGGCGCGAACTGTCGCGAGACAGCGCAAATGGCTACCAACAATCCAACATCTCGTGGAGAACGCGACCGGATCGGGAAAACTTGTCGGCGAACGCGGGCATTCAGGTAAGGCGATCGCGCGCGAGAATGTATTATTTTACAGCGCGAGCAAGAAACAAATTATCGCTAAGCTGCGGAATGCGGACATTTTTACATTTTCGTGCTCTCCGCGGAACGCGAAAATGTCAAATTATCGCAATTTCCACGAGCGGTACGGAAATTTAGCCCAGGCCTAGTTTGGACCCACCCATATACAAGAACGATGGATTTAACTCAGATCTCTTGACTGGGGCGAATGTTTGATTCATTCAGCATTCTGTCCATTATGTGTTGCTGCAGCACTTTTCGCCGTCAGTGGGATCTGTATGACCAGACCTTGGTCCCTTGATTGCAGTGCCACTGGATTTAACCTAGCCTGCCTGATGAGGGGTGTTACCCTGAAACCAGTTCCAAGATGCCTGTTTCTGGTCGAGGGAGGAACCGGCTTGGCAGTTCGAGCTGGACAGTTCTCAAAAGGAGAAGGGACAAGACTGTTTTTCCATATAGCTGGGTCCAAACTGCGGTGGCATGGTGGGCAAAGGAACGATGGATTAAACTCAGATCTTTGTGACTCGGGTAAATGTTTGCATAGTTCAGCATTCCGTCCATCATTTGTTCTTTTTGCTTTTGTCACCCTAAGTGGGAAGGGTATGCCCAGACGTGGGCCCCCTGCTCACTGCACCACTGGATTTAGGCTAGCCTGGCTGATGAGGGGTGATGCCTGAAAACTGGTCCCAGGATGCTTGTTTCTGGTCCAGGGAGGACCCGGCCTGGTAGTTCATGCTGAACTGGTCCCATAAAGAACAGGGTCAAGACTGATTTGCATATAGCTAAGTCCAAACTGGGGTGACGTGGTGAACAAAACAACTATGGATTGTACCCAGATCTTTGTAACTGGGGGGGAATGTTTGCATTGTTCAGCATTCCGTCCATCATTTGTTCCTTTTCCTTTTCTTACCGGGCCACTCACTGACTTCTGTACATAGTGACCTTGCAACTGCCTTTGAAAGAGCAATGAAGGCTTGTTTTATGCTTGCTTCATCAGCCTTGACATCTAAGCGGACCTCAAACAGGGTGCAATGGCCCATAACCAATTGGGGTACAAAGGTATCAATGTTAACAAGCTCCCACTTAATGCAAGTCACCTTTTTCATTTGTGCAGTGATACCAGTGATTCTCCTAGTGGAGTACACCAGCTCAAGCCAGTGTATCCATAATAAGGCTTTGAGGAAGATGGCCACTAAGAGTGAGGATATGTAGTTGATATCTCCCCACCTTAGTTGCTAGATTTACAGGCAGTAAGATAAAATCAATTCCTGATCCCTCACCATTGCCCAAGAAAGTCATTGGGAACAACCATTTATGGTGCAATACTTATTAGCAAAGCGCATATTGAATTTCGTCAACAGATAATTAATGTTATCCCCAAATACATATTGAGCAAAATTAAAAAATAATTCCCTTCAGAATCCATTAGAACACAAGCATCTTTATACACAGGGGCAGAGGTGGGCATTAATCACCTTCCCTGCTCACTACTGCTCCGAGGGCTGAGTGAAGCCAAGTCAAGGTCTAAATTTCATAATACAGAACCATTGTCTGCTATTGGAATATTGTTGCAGAAATGAATAATGCCCACACGGTAACTTGATGCAAATTCCAGGCCAAGGACCTGATAAAATTGTTTGTTGGTTGCATATAGGAAGGGCTTGGCATTGACCAAAGTCGAGATGTAAATCGCCAAGCCCCCCCCCACCCAGGACTTCTTAGGACACCCAGATGAGGAAGGAGATGTAGGCAAATGAAACATTTTAAAACCATTAATGTGTACAGGGCACACAGTCCATGTTTCCTGGAGACATAGGACCACATGTATCAAGGATTTTTGCATTCGCAAACGGGCCGTTAATCAGAATCAGCCCGTTTGCGAATGCAAAAAAGGCTCTTGACATGCATCAAACCCTATTTTGAGAGCAGCCCACCATCCCTGTGATTTTGGCGATTCCTAGGGGTCGCAAATTGTGACCTACCTCATTAATATTTATGAGGCAGGTCATTTGCGACCCCCTAGGAATCGCAGAAAGTGTTCAACACACTGTAATACATGCTGTCTTGCGATTTCCTAATTGCGAATTTCATGGATTCACAATTAGGGAATCGCAAAACGGTTATTTAATACATCTGGCCCATAATATCATAAAAGAGCTCACATAGTTTGCCCATATCTGTTTCTTGATTTTCCCTTTGATTCCAGCAACGTTTCAGCAAAATGGAGAATTTTTGTGACCTGATCAGATGTTAATTTATTTCCACTTGACAGAGGGTTCTAATGGTGTATTGGTCTTTTCCTGAGAGAGTCTAATATCAACTTTCTGCTTCCCATAGATGTTCACCCCGTTAGTAACTTGCAGAGGGAGACATTTTGAGAAAATACCACCATTAGTTTCTAGAACTGCCTCTCGTGCCATGTGCAAAAGAACAAGCAAGACACTATAGTCACAAGTTGCGTTCCTCTAGAGTTGCTGGGGGAGGTACAGTTGCACTAGAGAGATGACATTCTACACATCCCTCCATGACTTCACGTAAGTGTGGGGAATTGAAAGGCTCTTGCACTAATGATGTCACTTTCTACCAGCCATGTTTGAGAACTAACTTCTCGGTAATGGCACTCTGTATGACCACTTATAACTGTCAGAGGTATAGATAGGCGATTACGGAAATCTGAGCTATTCGCTCCTTTCAGTAATCCTGCCTATGTATTTGGGTTACTGACACTATGCAACAATGGTCTAAGATAGTGACGAGGTAGCACTGTTACCAGCTCAATTTCCTACATAAAAAATGTATCTTTCAAATGTCAGACAAATTTTAATAATTTATTTATTCATTCATGTTTGATTGATTAAAAACATTACATGACTAAGAACTGTATAATCCATTTTCGCTTGGAATAAAACAATGCCTACTGCTACCAAAATGGAGTTTTAAGAATTTAAAAGCAATATCGAATAGATTATTTCATTAAAAAAAAGAGTTAAAACCAACCCTATATGATTAGGATAATAAACAGTGTCTAAGATTTTACAAATAAGAAGGTGAAGTGCAATGTGCCGTATGAATGCTAATACGACCTCCAAATGGTAGGGCTGTTGTTACTGAGGTCTCAATACCCCAGAGTATGTGTGTGCAGCAGATGATCATATTTTCTGGGTTAAAAATCCCCATATCCCAGGGCCACCTGATCATGAAGGATGCTGCACGTGTCCCTTGCGTTTTTCAGTTCCCTTTGGTGGCTCTCTTAAGAGCTAGCAACTGGATGCTGTTCTGGGTTCTATGGCCATTGGCTTTGAACCTTGCTTCAATAAGTGAAAAGCAAATAGAACTTGTATATTTCCCCAAGCATCGCTAAGGTGCTTGGTATATTTTCAGTAAAGCACATATCCGATGCCTCCTTACAGCACTTTACCCCTTTTGAACAACATAGCAGAAGGAGCAGGCAGTTTCGTTCCTCTCACATTTTAGGACAGCAACACAACAGATGAAGCCAAGGGTCTCTTCGATAATTACATAACCTACACAAGGTTGCCTCATTTTGTTGAACCCAACCAGGATTGAAGTCTGAAAGCAGAGGGAACAGAGTCTTGGTCACTCAGGAGTGTCCAGGGGCTCGGTAGACGAATGCCCACCGATGTCGGGTGCTTCAGGTGCGTTGAGAGGGTTCTTGACTCTGCAGCCACCGGGACATGGAGATGTCGAGGACAACCAGGAGCCAGATATGAGCTGTCCCACAAAGTATGTCGAGTACTGAGTGGTTGGTGTCTGGCTGGAGCACCAACAAGCCTTGGCAACGGCAACCCATGCAGAAGGTCAAAGTAGGTTGCGGTTTGGACCAGCAAGATCCAGGAGACTCACCAAACACAGGAGAGTCAGGACAGCCTGGAGCAACCAGGGGAATCCAAGAAAAGCAAAGTTGTCCCTCAAGAGGACCCAAAGACTGGAGGCACAGGTGTCGTGAGGGGACCAGGAGCAGTTTTGCAAAGCAACAGCCCACGGAGCACTCGGTGTGAGGAGGCCAGAGTTCTTTGATGGAAATGGTACCAGAGATTGGGGCTACTTGGAGTCCAGTGCACTTGTTTTGGAAATGCC
The DNA here is from genome assembly GCF_964204655.1 of Triturus cristatus. NCBI lineage: Eukaryota > Metazoa > Chordata > Amphibia > Caudata > Salamandridae > Triturus > Triturus cristatus. Next base: position 1,293,120,002 of record NC_140589.1, read on the forward strand.
AACAAGCATATGCACTTGCAAAAGTACCCGATGCACAGGGGTACAGGTAATGCAGCCCCCACGAGGGATCCTGACCTCAAACTTGGTGAGAGGGCAGCTCGGACCTCAAGGGACTTGGAAACCCACTGCCTGTGTTGCTGGAGCCTTCCGAGTTTGTAGGAGCTCAGGAGCAGCAGACCAGTCAGTTCAGATGTGGTGCCTGCGGTTGCAGGGGAGTGACTCCTTCACTCCAAGGGAGAAGTCTTCAGTTGTCCTTGATGCTCCACAGGTCCTACACAGAGCATGTATGGTGCACAGGCACAGGCAATGCTTTGGACCGAAAGGGAGACGAAGTGGGGCCCTAACTAAGTCCATCATGTCCATACGGTCGAAGGTCAGTGGCTTCTTGATCAGAATCTTGTCCATGTCGAATATAGGGTCCTACAGCCAGGTAAGCCCTTTTGTACCCAAGGGAGAGGATTGGACAGATTCAGGGGACCCTCCGAGGAGAGGGTCTGGACAGTGCGGAGGTTACTCCCATGTCTTTTATCCAGTTTCGCGCAGGAGCAAACGGCTCCCAGGACTAGTTTGAACTGGACTATGCAACTGGACACCAAATGTGCCCCTCATGCAGACTTTCGGTCACTGGCAAACACACCCACCCAGGCCTAATACACTAAATCCTGTCTGGGAGGTGGTCACACCTACCTGTGACAGGATGCCTATTGTTCTGCTTTTCCCTTCTCAAGCTTGGCTCAGCAGCAGGAGGGCAGAAATGTGTCTCTGGTCGGCAGCAACCATTTTGTGCTGCCCGGGACTAGAAGGCTGATACCGTGAACACCAGGGACCTCACAAAGCTCATTTCTGAGTGGTGGAATCATACCTCCAACAGCAGTTACTGGTGTGGGGGTATGATTCCTCAATGTTTGACACCAAAGACGATAGAGCTACTTTCAGCGGTTTTAACAACTCGGTAAAATGGACTCCGAAGGCTGCAGGGGTATCCTGCTCATGCAGTGACTCCCTCTCACTTAGAAGCAAGCACCCTGCCTTCAGGATTGTCAAGGCCTGCTATAGGGGTGACTCATAGGTTTTAAGTGTAGTGACCCTTAGATATAGTAAACCTATATCTTAAGGTAGTGGTGCATGCACCAACTTACACAGGCTGCAATGGGAGGCCCGTAGTTCCATTTTGCATTGCCTCCCAGGGGTGCCATAATACATGCTTCAACCCATGAGAGGCCTCTAGTGTACCTATGCCCTGGGTACATGGGTACCATATACTAAGGACTGACAAGGGTACCCCAGTGTCCAATCTGGAGTGTACTTAGGTACATTACATAACAGTTTAGGGAGAAAGCAGATAGACTGGGGTCCTGATTAGCAGGATCCCAGTCAGACTAGTCAAAAACAGTATAACATGAAGCAAAAAGTGGGGGTAACCATAAGAAGCATATCCTACTTTCCTACACGGGTGCAGTCAGTGACAGCAACCGCCTGCAAGGGGGTGTCTAGAAAGGCCATTGGACTCCTTGTCCCCCGCCAGAGGGCTGCTCAAAGGAGGCACACTGACAGTACCCCACCTTTTAGTGACAGCTTCTTTGCCTCTGTGCCTATGTCTGTAATATGACACAGATAAAGAACTCCCACTGCAGATAGTGCTGTCTCTTTATGTGTGCCAGCACTATTGGTATTACAGAAGGGGCCAAACAAGTGTCTGCAGCCGCTTCTGTAATACCAAAGTGCCCCTGGGGCGCACAAAGTGGGCTCAAACGCCTGTTGCGCCCCCAGGGCACTTTCTGCACTACTGCACCGGATGGTGATGGCAATGTCACTGCCCCTTAAGCCTGGATTGTCCCTGAACTCTACCGACTCCAAACGTGTGCTGTTAATATGTCTAGTGCTCACCACTAACCCCAGCAGTTTCAGAATTGTACTCTTGTTAGAAACATCATGTTTCCCCTAGAATTATAGTGCAGTATGAACTCTAGCTTAGTTGTTGAAAAATTAGATATGCATGCGAGCTTCTGATTTCCCTCCTCTGCTTCCCCAGTTTTATTTGCCCAGGTACTGTAGTCATCAAATAAAGACTTCCCACAAAGGGGAGAGGAATTGACTGCTGAGGCTTCAGACTTTACATGGTCTGTAGACGGGTGAGCAGGCACAACAGCAGCAGTAGACATTGAGGGCTGATGCAAAGGCCCAGATAAAACTGTTGGTTGAATTGACAGTTCCATGTCTGATTGCAAGCCATGGGGTTTAAGATCTTCACTCTGTGTAACAAGCATATTGTATCTAGCAATACTGGTAGTGAGGTTCTCACATGGTACATTGCCAGTGGAGGGATTTGATATTGAAGGATTTGGGTCAAGTACAGTTGGTACCGCATCTTTGACTGTGTGCTGGTTATCCTAAGATGTCTGTTTCCCGCCCATGGCAGTAGTCACTTTACAATCAATATTTAATGCTGGATTGCGATGGAACAGTGAGGGAGTGGGAGGTGCCTGGCTCCTGCAACAAGGGAGTTACCCATCACCGACATTTGTACTGGTTTGTTTTTAACCTTTGTTTTTTAGTTATTGCTTTAAATATGGTTTATTATTTTTAATTTGCTCGCAATTTCAGGCAAGTAGGAGGCGCGCCCGTCTGCGCACGTCCTCACACGGCCCATGCTCAGCATCAGCCATGCTGCCCACTTTAGATCAACTACCCAACAGCAGCTTCATTAATCAAGGAACAAACCATTGGAGCTAAATCCCAGAGGTAAGCTAGCTAAGACATGCCTAATAATGGATTGGGAGAAGGGAGAAAACTGCAATTCATGTCAGGTATGCAAGTCTACATTGCCCACACTCCTTAGACCAAGCACAACACAGCTAGGGGAACCTAATGTTAAGGTATCCGAAGTTAGAAGTGAGCCTAGCACATTATATTTAATGCTAGATCTCTAGTTAAACATTGCTGTGAATGTGCGGTATTTATTGAAAGTCAGGGATGTGACTTCATTTTTATCACTGAGACATGGACTAAGGAACGTACTGGTCCTAGCCTGGTAGAAGCCCCACCACCAGGTTTTGGTATTCATACACTGGATAGAAAAGATAGGAAAGGTGGAGGATTAGCCATTCTTTACCGGGAATCGTTGGTTGGCTCCTTTTCCGTTTGGGAAGCATTATCTTTTAGCTTTAAGGTAAATGCTCAGCAACATTTTAAAGGTATTTTAATTTATCGACCGCAGGACTGAGAACTCTTTTCATAGATAATCTTCATAATCTTTTAGATGATGTGTTGACTGCCTCCAATCTGACAGTGATCGGGGATTTTATCTTTTATCTGGAATCCACCACAGAGGCAGATACAGCAGACTTTCTTGACCTCATTGGCAGTTTTGGGCTCTCACAACTGGTGAAGGAACCCACCAATAGAATGGGTCACACACTAGATGGGTTCTTCACCAACAATCCCCATATTTTGGTAAAGGAAATTTTACCACTCACCTGGTCAGATCATTTGGCCATTCTATTTAATATCGGACTAATAGAAATTGCCCCTCAAACTAGGAGTCACTAATGAACAGGTCAGTTAGAGCCTGGAATAGGATCAGCCAACAGAAATTCCAAGCAAATCTAATTAGTTCACAGCCAGAGTATGGGGAAGATGTAGATAATAACGCCAGTTCCTTCAATGAATGGATGGAAATAAACATTTCCTCCTCAGTGCCTTTGGTCCTTGTACCCTCACGTTGCAATCATCCTACAGCCCCTAGGTATTCAGAAAAATTAAAGGAAGGCAAATTAAATTGTAAAAAAGAATAACTCATTTGGAGAACAGTCTATGATCCCATAGAGAGAAATAAATATAGACATACTCTTAGTGAATATAAAGAACTGTTAAGGAGGGAAAAAGCCTTGTACTTCTCTCAAAAGATAGAAAATGCTCATAATTCCTCTAAGGAATTATTAAAACGCTACCGTCCGTTACCTCTCCACATATTCCAGAGATTATGCCACCTCAATCTTTGTGCGATAAGATCGCCACACATTTTGTGTATAAAGTAGACAGTACCTTTAATGAAGTAGACAGCCGCAGATCCAAGGAGAAATTATTTACTCCGGATATCGAGCAGGTAGTGGTCTGATTGGCGGGGGAGCCAAGTCTCGCAAAGTTTATTGATCTTGATAAAACACAAATAATGGATCTAATGGTAATAACTAAATCAGGATCTCCCAGCAATCCCTGCCCGGTGGCTGTGGTGAAAATGGCCCAAGAGGTAGTGGCTGATAATTTGGTAAGAATTATCAATTTATTCTTTAAGAGAGGAGTTTTACCAAAGATTTGGAAAACATCCTTAATCCGGCCTTTTATTACAAAGCCTAATTTGGCTTTTCATTTGCTAGAATCTTTTCTGGAGGACAGGATACAATTTGTGGCCATGGAGACATATAAGTCCACTCCGTTCCAGCTTCCATGTGGAGTACCGCAGTGCTCCTTGCTGAGCCCCACTCTTTTTAATATATACATTGAAACTCTGGCTCCAGTTGTAAGATCTTTCGGTTTTGCACTAACCTCTTATGCTGACGACACCCAAATATTCACAGCAGTCACAGATCAATCTGATTCCTTGAGTTGGCAATTTAATGACTGCCTGTCAGCAGTAATCAACTGGATGAGATTTAATTGTTTAAAGCTAAACAGTAACAAAACAGAGCTTGTGCTGTTCGGGAATGATCCCTCCTTCTGGTCCGCTAGCTGGTGGCCAGCCAACCTAGGTAAATTACCCAAGCCAGTCAAAAAAGCTAAAAACCTAGGGATGATAATAGATAACAAGCTATCTTTTGGGAGTCAGATTAATGCCTTGACCTTATCCAAATACTTTGTCATATGGAAAACTAGGAAGATTCTAGCATTTAACCCAGAAAATACCCAAAGGCTGGTGGTCTCGACTTTGGTATTGGCAAGACTGAATTATTATAATGGTCTATACCTCAATCTTAGGGCCCAGCAGCTTAGGAAACTACTGGTACTGCAAAATACAGCTGCTAGAGTATTAACCTGTACTCCCAAACATGTTTCAGTTAGGAAGGTTATTAAAGCAGTTGCATTGGTTACCAGTAAATGAGAGGATCCAGTTTAAGGCTTTGTGCTTTGCCTACAAAGCCTTGCACAAACAAGGTCATCAATATCTAGGACAGAAATGTAGATGTTATATTCCTAATAGGACACTAAGGTCATCTAATTTTAATCTCATGGTGGTACCAAAATTTAACAGAAAGAATTAGCGTGGAAGAAGTTTCTACCTCTGTACCATAAAAATCTGGAACTCACTCCCACTATTCATTCAATCTGCTATCTCCCTTCTCAAATTTAGACAAGAGCTGAATACATGGCTTTTCAGTATATCTGATTTCTGGTAAAAGAAGCCTGCCTAAACTTTTGATCATTGGTTGGCACCAGGACACCGTTTGGTAAAAATGTGCTCTGTAAATATCCCTTACATTAACATTAACATTATGTTTTGATTTCACAAGGAGTCTGCTTGCGACAAGCAGAGGGGTGTCAAGATTATCTTCTAAGTCCTCGTTATCAGGTAGAGACTGCTGGATAGTGGCTGCACAGGAATGTGAGATGCAGCTAGTTCTTGACTGTGTCTTCCCTTCCAAAGCCTGTTACGCTCCCTTTTCATGGGTAATCACAAGGAGATGATGGACAGAGTGATGAAACTTTTTAGACACTCACCCCCAGTCACAGATCTGGGTTGAATCCATCATCGCTCTTTAGCTCACTTCGCCACCCCAGTTCAGACACAGCTATATGCAGATCAGTCTTCACCCTGTGCCTCATGGGAACAATCCAGCCCGAACTACCAAGCTGTGTCTTCCCTGGACCGGAAACAAGCATCCTGGGACTGGTTTCGGGCTAACAGCCCTCATCAGCCAGGCTAGCTTGAATCCAGTGGCAAAGTGAGCAAGGGTCCCACATCCTAGCATACCCTGCAAACTTAGGGCGAACAAAGCAAACACAAGGAGATGACAGACGGAGCGCTGAAACTTTTCAGACAAAATTTAACAGAAAGAATTGGGGTGGTAGAAGTTTCTACCTCGGAACTGTAAAAATCTGGAACTCACTCCCACTATCCATCCGATCTGCTACCTCCCTTCTCAAATTTAGACAAGAGCTGAAAACAAGGCTTTTCATGACATCTGATTTCTGGTCAAAGAAGCGCGTCTAAACTTTCGATCATTGGTTATCGCCAGGACACCGTTTGGTAGCAGTGCCCTCTTTAAATATCCCTAGCATTAACAAAAACATTATGTTTTGATTTCACTAGTAGTCTGCTTGTCTACAAGCAGAGGGGTGTCAAGATTATCTTCTAAGTCCTCGTTATCAGGAAGAGACGGATCGGCTGCACAAGAGTGTGAGATGCAGCTAGTTCTTGCATGTGTCTTCCTTCCTAAAGCCTGTTATGCTCCCTTTTCATGAGTGGCTTTACAGCTACTCTGTGCTGGGCTGCAGGTACTGTTCAGTCACACTCACATTCATACCCTCGCCCCTTTCTCTCTGACTCCTACTCACACTCTTCTCACTTTCACTTGTGCTCCTCACACTCTTACTGACTGGACAGCTGAACTGGGGTGTGTGCAAAATATGTAGGTGTCATTCTGCTCCCTACCACATCCTGAAGCCCCCTAATGCTCGGTTGTCTATTACAGAGACCTCTCTACTAAAAGTGTCTCCTGTGATTGGCAACAGATTTATAGAATTATGATGCACGGAGGTATATGATCACAGCTGGAATTTACTACTGTGAAAAGTTAATAGGTATGGCATAATAAATGTAGGGTTTGGTGACCACATGGATTTTTCCACTGGAGGCACAGGGAGTCATCATTGGCAATGTAAAGAACACACCTGCGTAGATATCTATTGACACTCTGCTCACAATGATTTTCAGACTCATTGTGCACACCAGCCATCACGGTCATCAAAAACTACAGTAAGTAAGCCAATTTGGAGTGAAAACATATATTACCTTTCCTGTATTTTATGGGGATACTAGGTACTTCTCCACATGGTAAAAAAAGTTCCAAGTGGTGGGAAAAAGAAAGCAAAATGTGCTAGATTAGGTGTAAGTGTATAAACAGAAATCACTGATTCTTGCAACTTTCTGTTTGCAGTCCATTTCAATTTGTGAAATCTCAGGGTAACATTATAAGCATGATCTACTTCAGACGAATACTCCCAAAATTACTTGTGTTTTGTGAATGATCCTCCTTTAATGAAAAGTATCTCCAACTATCGTTACTCTTTCAGACGCATTGCGGGCCACATTTATGAAAAGTGTAACAGCGCCTTCCTTCCTACACCATGCATGCACGGATTTTACAGTACAGCCCTCCATGTCGCAAGGATTGACCAGATACATCAGGAATCCTGACATATCCGGTGGCGCAGTAAAGACACATCGCTGGAGTGTGTCACAAAACAGACTCACCTCCAGCAATGTGTCATTACACATGGGCGAGTTCCATGTAAAAGGGCCCACGTCAGTCTCTACGCCTGCTGTGAAGCAGACATAAGGATTTGATGCAGTGAAATCATAGAATTGATGCAGTGAAATCTCATAGATTTCACTGCGCCACTTCTACGAGCCTTTTATGTGTGGATACGCCAGCCCTGCATACATTATACCTGATGTAGGTATAATGTAGCGCGGGGCTTTTATAAAGTGACGTATCTGCTTAGATGTGTCACATTGTAAATGGGGAGCAGTGTGGCACATATTTTACACCGCCGTAGCATCACAAAAGAGTGGTGCAACAGCGGCGTAAGGTCTTATAAATAAAAGCCTTCTGTTCTTACTGGAGGCTTATTTACAAGCCCCTTTTGCCGCCAGTGCGCCACTTTTAATATGGGAAAAAGTTTTAGGATTTCCCCCCTTCAGCTCTCAATTTAATAGCCCAAGAAAATTATACTAATCCATTTTTGAGTTGAAAATGGAGTATGCAGACTACTTCTTGCCCATGCCATGTTCCTGACCTTTCCATTCACAATTCAATGAAAGTGAACAGTTCCAAACACAATTTCTTTGTGGACAAAGAAGTTTGTGCAACATTTAAAAAATATATGTTTAGAAAAATTTTAAATTACCTCTTTCAAACATATGCTTTTGAAACTCTAGGAGGACTCACTGCCACAGCCACAGATTGTTACACGTTTCTGGAGGAAAATGCTGAGGAGAAGGTCGGAGCAGGAGAGGCCAGATAAAGGAGGGTCAAGTTCCAGATTGTCTTTCCCCAAGAATGTTCATTCTATTTACCAACCATATGTTTTAGTGTAAGCATAAATGTGCTCTACTCAGACCAAGTATGACATTTTTTAATCATGACTTATTACCTTAATGAAAACGCCTCGTATAAACGAAGTCAACTAAATCCTGGAACTAAGAAACCTTGGCATCAGGTGATACACTGACATTTTACAGCAGAAAACAATAATTTTAAAACCAGTCATCAAACAAGTAAAATGCGGCACATTTTAGAGGCATAATGACCAAGAATATCCATAGCCCTTCATTTAAGATCCACCCTGTGATAACATATAATTCCGCCATTTAATTCCAAACGTTTATGCTAACTCGTAGTACACCTTAAACTATTGTTGCACATAATAGACAACGTCGAGAAAGGGCGCATCCATTTTGTAAAATAAGCACAGCAAAATCTAAAACGGACAACCAGTTTTCACATAGGAAATAACGTCCACAAACTACTGACCAAAGACAAAATAGTCCACCTCCAGCATGTCAATATAAAGGTTTGTATTTTTATTTCTTTTGCCGCTCAGATTTTCTAATTGTGAGGTTGCATCATTTAGTGCAACTCTGTTAGAAATGGATGCCAGTGCTTGCAGAGAAAACAATGGCAAAGGGAAGGGTAATTTATCCGGCTGCTGAGAATTCAATCACATTCATCTCTTGCTGAGGATATGGTAACAGATGCAATCATTTTAAAGGTTATGGAGCAGCACATAACTCATTTACCTTGTCCCATTAATCAAAGCGGGCTTTGCATTTGCTAAGATACCCCAGATAAATCATCTTTCGGAAACATTCTCTTTCGCACCTTATTTATGATGCTGCAGACAGGTCTGTTCAGTTTTGGTAATCCGGGTTTAATAATTTCATTGCTAACAGTGTGCATAGAAGGAGCTCAGCACTCAGAGGCCTTTGTTGTGGTCTCAAAATGGCTGACACTTGGGCCCAGATTTACAATAGTTTTGAGTCTGGTTTGCCTCACGCTTTTGACACATACCCTATTCAAACTACATTTGTTATATTTCCAAAGCAACTCAAATGTCGATGTGTGATGTTTTGTCACAAAAAATAAAAGAAGGCAGTGTATTTATTTTCTTCAGGGAAGCATTCCATGGGTAGTGCATGAGCGTTCCCTATCTACCCATGGATTTTAATGCAAACCATTATTTAGTAAGAGTTAGGGACATGGGATTGAGAATAAATGGGGTACCAACCTGAGGCTGGTATAACAAGGAGAAATATCTTTATTGCAGGAAAGTACCTCTTCCTGAACAGAAACTGTCCTGATCATAATGCAGGCTCCCTTCCGCTATGGCAAGGCTGCCTGCATTGGCACTAGGCAGCCCAATAGCACCAGCTTCAGGCAGAGAGCATAAGTGTGTCATTTGTTTGAAAATATGGTGCAGTTCTACGCTCTCCCTTTCATGCAACACGGTGCAGCAACTTCACTTGCTGCTAGAAATGTTGGTAATCCCTTGACTAGGTATAAATAAACAGCCATGGTGGGTGGCATTTCAACAATCAGAGGAGGGGTGGACAACTATATGATGATAGTATTTGAAGACAACTGATAATATAAAATAACTACTACCACCTTCGCCACTTTCCTGCTCACTCCACTAACTGTATGATGTGGAATCTACCTCTGCAACTTCTGCTGTCTCCTGTGGTGTCATTAGGGGGTGAAAGGTGAGGCCAGGGCTTCAGCTGCAGTCTTTCTGGCACAAACTTGGGCCCCACCACCTAAATACTGACCACACCAGGAGCGGACCATACAAACACCATGATCATGTGTGTTTATTTCCATTTTTAGTGCCAGTGAGTGGAAGTCATACTGCTGACTGTTTGGATGGAAAATTGAAAGTGGTTACTTAATGTAATTATTAAAGTCAGTAACCTGCCCGTGCAGTGACTTTAAACATACTGATGTGGCACAGGGCTGACTGGGTGCTGAACTGTTATTGGTGGCCGTGCCCCAACATCAGCTCCCCACCAAGGATTTGCTTTTCCCCCACCTCTCTCTGAGTGCCATTGTGCCAATAGGACTAAGGGCCGCAGTCCCAGCATTCGCCATGACCACACCTCTGTGTGCAGTGATGCACCTGTAGTGCAGAACATCGAGAGCAGCGCTGTGGAGGCACAGCAATGAGGAGATCCTGGGAGCACTGCACTTGACTAGTAAATTGAGCAATACACGTCCTGTAAAAATATGATGAAGACATTTCTAAATTCATATGTGATTTTGTTCAATATGCTATATAATTTCACTTACATTCAATAGATTATATAACTGCAATGAGTGGCATTTATTAGAAGTGATAATATATACACATGAGCTTGGAAACATTAATGAGCTGTCTTGACTAGATGACATTTGTGGTACAAGATGCAAAACACCTCTCATTTGCCCAGTTGTATCTTCTAAATCACTGTAACCTATGAATCAAAATTACACACACACAAATATACATATAAAGTCATATTTATAAATTTTAAGCATGCACTCATTGGATAGCTTTAACTAATCTATACTACTGTAAAAGCTACATTTTTATTTAAAATTATATACATATGTGTGTGTATATTTATGTATATATATATATTTAAATACATACACATATACATGCATATATATACACGCACGCAATTTTTTTGATTGCCTGTTGTAGGTGGACTCACCAGTTTTGTCCGTGGCACCTTGAGTGCCACCCTCAAAATCATCTTCTAGAGATGCTGCTGACTGTCTCTACAAAACCAACCAAAACTCAGGTACTAATGACACTGAGGCATCAGTAGATAAGAAAGGAACAAACAATTTGTAGGGATATATGGTAAGGTGTCCTTCATCAGAATCATTATATTTACCAGTGGAAAATAACTTCTTGACAACTCTCCTAGTTGCTTTGAAAGACGCCCACCCACTCGATAAGTGTCATGTTTCATCATTGGGTCTCATCTGGACCCCAATACCTCAACGATCAAATCTCCTTCCACACCCCCAAGAGAAACCTCCACTCAGCTGACCTCTCCCTAGCCACTGTCCCATGCTTCTACAGGATCAGAGCAGGTGGAAAATACTTCTCCTACCTCACAGCCAAGACCTGGAACAAACTCCCCCTTTACCTCCGATGGAGCCCAACACTGTACCAATTTAGGAAGGACCTCAAGACCTGGCTCTTCGAATGACCCTAACAGAGCTGCCTAAACCCACCCCCAGTGCCTTGAGACCCTCATGGGTGAATAGTTCACTTTACAAATCCCTGTTTAATTGATTGATCCTGGTTCTTAAAGACCAGGATGAGCTCAAACATATTCCAGGGAGCACTTGTGATATTCTTTCTACCCGGGTCTTGATCTAAGTTGAAAATATATAGAGGGCACCCGGCATCTCTTTAATGATGGGTGCTGCTGGTATAGATAAATGCAATGTGTTGGGTGTTTATAGGATGTAATGTGCTTACACCCTCATTTGTGTCAACATGTTTCAGTCTGTTTTATGTAGCCTTTTGGGGTCTGAGCCATTTGTTAAGACAAAAGGAAATGCCCCAGAATACGTGTGTATTTAACCTAAACTAATTTGTATGTAGCCGTATGTCCTTTCCCTATTCAGTCCGGACAGTTCCATTTTTTTTCAAGAGTTAGTGTTTCTATTATGGGAGAAAACAACAGAACAACAGGATATGATGATTTTGTCAGATGACAAAACATTATATATGTAGCATTCAGTAGTGCCATTACACAACAAAGTGGACTAACATGCACAAATACATTGTAAAGCAGGACCTACATGCATTACATACATGATAAAATATTTTCATACAATCTACATAAGTTTGTAGGTAACTTCAGTAAATTACTACACTGCAAATGTGTGATTGGTGGTTAAGAATACACATAGACTCATAGCTCACGATGAAGCACCACATTAATGTTGTCTACTCGACCTGCTTCAACACTGCTGTGAAAGACCTTCAGATGGATCCCAACCGAATCTCGAAAAACTGTCATGCATGCACTCATCAGCAACAGACTGGCAATTGTGAATGAACAGTGGTATACTTTTTAGGGAAATGGCACTACAAGGGTGATGTCACCCACTATCAGTGTATGCAAGTTTTTGTCTAATGGTGCTGTAAGGTAAGGAGAACCACCAGTCTCCCTAAACTTTTGCAGCCTATGCCACACTTTCAGTAAAAAAAAAACAGCCCCAGCACACAAATCGTATAAGGGTATGACAGCTGTAGCTACAGTAAGTCAAAACAGTACAACAAGTATTAGAACACGTTTCTTTTGTTCTTTATTCTTCTTTTTCGCTCCTTTGTCAGTCTTTATATACAGGTTTACAAGCCACAGGTTTCAAGACAACAAGTGTTTCGTTGCCAGCATGGGGATTGCCCCCGCGGATTTTTCAAGGCTCCTGAGTCCTGTGTTGATATGTTATTAAAGTGTGGTGATAATTCCAACCCACACGGTATGTAGGTGAGGGCAGTATTGAGATGATTTCCAAACAACAGATCCAGAACAGTGGTCTGTCAACGTAAGTAAGAGCGACGTTTCTCCTGTCGCGTCCTCGAGTACGAGAGTAGGAGAAAAAGTCACGGGGTCAATTTCCATGCTGGCGACGAAACACGTGTTGGCCTGTAACCTGTGGTTTGTAAACCTGTATATAAAGACTGAGAACAAACGAGCAAAAATGAAGAATAAAGAACAAAAGAAACGTGTTCTAATACTTGTTGTACTGTCTTCAGCAGCAGACTGGACTACGGCAATGCTCTCTACGTCGGAATCAAGAAGAAACTCCTTCACACACTCCAGACTGTCCAGAACACCGCAGTCAGAATGATTTTCGACATCCCCCATCGCAGTCACATCATCCAAATCCCTCCTTGATCTCCACTAGCTACCAGTTTAAAGAAGAATAACCCTCAAACTCCACACCCATGCATACAAGGCCCTTCACTACACCAGACCCGCATAGCTGAACAGCCGTCTCTTCTTCCACACATCCAAAAGACACCTCCGATCAGCCCATCTCTCACTGGCCACTGTCCCACCTATCAGTAAGACTAGAACAGGAGGAAAGTCCTCCTCCTACTTTGCAGTCTTCCCCTCTAGCAATATATATATCCCACTGGCAAGGAGAGGGGCTCTGAAATCCAAAGGGATGGAGCTTCTGGTAACTTATAGCCAATATATAGGATTATATCTATGCACCTATTTATAATGTCTCAAATACTTTAAAAGCTGTCTACAACAGTAGCCCTGCAAGTTACAATCCCCGTTCTTCAGTGCTATTTTAAATTTATTTTGAACAGGAATAGTGAGCCAATCGAGTGCCCTTATAATCCTATATATTGGCTTATATCTTCTCACATTTAGCTACGGAAACGTGATCCGGGTGCCTATGAGACGGGGTAAATTGTGAACCCCGACTATGATTATATGAGGTAAGACATCAAGACAAATTTGATTGTCTTGATGAATTCTCCTTTTTAGATATATGAATAATTTCAATTAGGAATTAATGTGTTTTTAAAGTTTAAAAAAAAAATTGTCCGTGTGGATTCAAAATCTGTGAATTTTTTTGTTCATTAATTTTTTTAAAAACATTTATTTGTTTGTAAATAAGTGCTTTAAACATCCTAAGTGGAGTGATAATTGTGTTGAGTATGAATGTGGTCGCACACCTAGCGTGAATCGTCTCCTGTCGGTCTTTTCAAAGGGAAAATTTATTTGTAACCTCTCGGTAGTTTTTATTAGGACAAAGGTTTTCATAGTAAAAGCTTTTTTTGTTTTGCCAATAACACGTCCCCCTCGGGGGCTAAATATACTCCGGGGACCACCACCTCCCCGGGAATGTTTACAAAATACAGGGGCTACGTGGACCCCTTTAGCCCCTGAGACAGACACCTCTCTGGGGCTTTTGCAAAATGGGCTGTGGGGTCATGCAGACCCCCTCACAGCACCGGAGACCACCACCTCCCCAGGGCTGTAATGGAAAGTATTGAGTAACACGCGGCCCCCTACCCCCGGGGACCACAACCTTCCTGGGAAATTTTTAAAAAATGGAGTGGGGCCAAGCTGCCCCCTTCCTGGAGCCATAGAGGCCCTGGGGACCAACGGCCCCTAGGGGCGGTTCCCACAATGTCCAGGGGTGCCACCCCCGGGACACTGCAGTTTGCTTGGGCTTAGCAGGAGCATTACCGCTCACACCAAGCCATAGAAAATGCTGCTCCGCTTTCAAGCAAGAGCATAGAAAATGCTCTAACTCGCTGAAAGTGGAGCGGAATTGCTTTTAGACAGAGGGAGCTGCATGTTCAGCAGCTCCCTCTGTCCAATAGCAATGTTGGCTCCTGCAGGGTGTGGAGAGCCAGCAGGAACTGTGGGAGCCTTGAGGCTCCCCTTGTGGTCCCCATCAGTGACAAGTGGGTGCCGTGGGTGGTGTACAGGGCACCCACAACAGAGGCCGGGCCGCAGTGATAGGGTCCCCTGGCCGAAATCAGTCTGGTAGGGGAGCCACACAGCCTCAAGGGATGGGTTCCCCAGGATCAAAATTAGCCCTGGGAAGGGGGGCTACACAGCCCACTTCCCTAAAAAAAAGAAAAAAACAGCAACTTGCCAGAGCCCCGCCTCCTTTCTCCACCACTCTGCCAAAGCACCTCCTAGTATGCTGCTGGTTGGGGGAGGAAGTCCCCTTTTCTACAGAAGGTCCTTGGGGGCCAACAAGCCCTCCTGTTATCTCCAGTAAGTCCCGCACAGCAGCATTTTCTTTTTTTTCAGAGTCTTATATAACACAAACTTGACCCGAGTACACTCAGGTATCAGAGCGCTTTACATAGCACCAGTTACGTTACATGAGGACACACATTCATTTTTTGTTAGGCACGGGGAGATTAAGTGATTTGCCAGAATCACAGGATGTTCAGCGTCATTACCGAGACTCAAACCCAGTTCCCCAGATCCGAGGTCGAGCGCCCTAGCCGTTAGGCCAACTCCTCTCCCCTATTACTGAATACTTTACTGAAAGGATTTTGGAGGCCATGCCCCTTTTCTCCAAAATTCTGCAAAGCGCAACCTGGTGCATTGCTGGTTGGGAGATAAAGACCCCTTGGCTGCTGAGGGTCCTTGGGGGACCAAATACTCTCCTGTTACCTCCAGTAACTCCACACAGTGGGATTGCTGAGAAGTTGTTAATGGCCATGCCCCCTTTTTCTACCACTCTGCAAATGTGCCTACTGGCACACCGCTGGTTGAGGTATGAAGTCGCCTTGGATGATGAGGGTCCTTGGGGGCCATGAACCCCTTTTGTTAGCTCCAGTAATTCCCAGTCAGTTAGTCGGAGGCCCCACTCCCTTTCTCCACAACACTGCAAACACGACTACTAGTTAAAAAAAACATAGAAATTCACAGAAAGAAACAAAGGTTACTGGGACGCTATAGTTAAGAATTTGCATTTAAAAAATCTTTTGAAATTCACTGAAAAAAATAAAGGTTACAAGGATGTTATAGATCAGATATGGAGTAAAAAAAAGCAGAAATTCATTGAAAAAAACAAAAGTTACAGAGACGTCATAGTTAGGCTCAGGTTTCACTCATACAAAACCAGTGAAATTCAGCAGTTATCGTTAGCTGAGCTGTCTATAACTCGCCCTCCCACAATGCACTGCTTATGACCTCACATATTTCATCACTCATGACATGGTTAGTGACATCTCAAATGACATCACTGATGACATCATCCACAGATTCACTGATGCACCCACTCACACCCCAGAGAACATTTCATACATCCACTCCCACACAGCCATTCACAAACCCATTCACAGATATGTACCAATACTTACACACCCACTCAATGATTCATAGATCTGCGCACATCCACTCACTTACCCATATAGCCACTCATACACCCATACCCTCATTAATACATCTACTGGCATAAATACTCATACACATATACAGCCACTGCGTCAGTCACCCATAGAGCTACTTATTCACCCTAACAGTCTATCGCACAGCGACTTACTCACTCTTGCAGATACACACACACTCACTCACTCACTCAAACATACAGATACTAACATGTAATCACTGACCTATATAGTCACTGACACAAGTACACACTCACCCATACATTCACTCACTCACCCAAAAGACACTCATATACCCCATCACTAACCTAAAATGCCTTTCACATATCCAGTTACTCACCCATGAGCCACTGATACATTCATTCACTCACTGACACATCCATACACACACTCAGTCACCTATACAGCCCCTCACTTACACACTCACTAACCCATACAGCCACTGACTCACCCACTCACTGATCCATGTAGGCAGTCACACACCTGTGTGGGTGTATGGATGAGTGAGTGGGTGTCTGGCTGCATGGGTGAGTGACTCAAGGTGTAAGTGGCTGTATGGGTAAGTGAGTCAATATTTTAGTGGGTATTTGGTTAAGTGAGATGGTGTGTGATTGACTGTATTGGAGAGTAAGTGTCTGAGTGAATGGCTGGAAGGGTGAGTGCTTGCATGGATGTGTGAATGGGATTTAAGTGGCTGTGTGAGTGTATGAGTGAGTGTTTGAGTGTCTGTATGAGTGAGTGAGTGGCTATGTTGAGAGGCTGCATGGGTGAGTGAGTGGGTGTGCAAATGACCTTATAGGTTAATAAGTGGGTATATGAGTAGCTCTATGGGTAAGTGTGTGGCTATGTGAGTGGCTGTATGGGTAAGTGAATTATTGTATGAGTGGCTGTATGGGTGAGTGAATAGTTGTATGAGTGGCTGTATGAGGGAGTGAGTGGGTATACGAGTGCCTCTATGGAGGAGTGAGTGGGTATGTGTGTAATGGTATGGGTCTGTGAGCGGGTATGTGAGTGGTTCTGTGAATGATGTCATTCATTTTGTCATTTGAGATGTCATCAGTAATGTCATCCGTGATGTCATTGACCATGACATGAGTGATGTAATATGTGAGGTCATAAGAGTAAAATCTGAGTCTAACTATAATGTCCCTGTAACCTTTGATTTTTTTCAGTGAATTTACATGTTTTTTTAAAATTCTATTTCCTAACTATATTGTCCCTGTAACATTTGGTTTTTTAAAGTGAATTTCTATGGTTTGCAGAGAGGTGGAAAAAAGGGGCAGAGCCTCCAACCAGATCTTGGGAATCCTGCTGTAGAAACTTACTGGTGATAACAAGAGGGCTTCTTGGTCCCCAAGTTTCCTCAGCATCCAAGAGGATTTCATACACCAACTAGTGGTGCCCCCAGAGGCGTGTTTGCAGAGTGGTGGAGAAAGGGGGGCGTGGCCTCCTATGACCTCTCTGCAAACCCACTGTGTGGGACTTGTTGGCGATAACAGGAGGGGTAGTTGGCCCACAGGAAATATCAATAGCGAAGGGGGCACATTCCCCTACTAGTAGTGCACCAGGAGGTGTGTTTGCAGAGTAGTGGAGAAAGGGGCCATGACCTCTGAATTCCTCTCAGCAATCATGCTCTGTGGGACTTACCGGCATTAACAGGAGGAGTAGTTGGCCCCCATTGACCCTCTGGTGCCAAGGGGACTTCATACCCAACCAGCAGTGTGCAAGAAGGTGAGTTTGCAGAGTGGCTTAGAAAGGGGGCGCGGACTCTGACAACCTCTCAGCAATCCCCCTTTGTGGGACTTACTGGAGGTTACAGGAGGGGTAGTTGGCCCCCAAGGACCCTCAGCATCCAAGGGGACTTCATCCCCCAACCAGCAGGGCACCAGGAGGCATGTTTGCAGAGTGGTGGAGCAAGGGGGTATGGCCTTTGAAGACCTCTCTGCAATGCTGCTGTGTCGGACCTATTGGGAGTAACAGGAGGGCCTGTTGGCCTCCAAGGACCCTCTGCAGCCAAGGGGACTTCATCCCCAAACCAGATGTTTTCCAGGAGGCACGTTTGGAGAGTTTTGGTGAAAGGGGTGGGGCCTCCTGTGAATTGCAGGGTTTTACATTTTTTTTAATTTATTCAGCGGGAGGGCGTGGGCAACCCCTTCCCTAGGCCTATTTTGGCAACATGGACCCCATCCCTCAGGGCCAGACCTATTTAGAAGGGGGAGAGGGGCCACACAGGCCCTCTCCCAGGGCTGATTTGGGCCTCGGTGGACCCACTTAGGATGGTTGGAGGCAATGGGGAGAGCCTCAAGGCCCCTGCGGTCCCTGCTGGCTCTTCACCTCGTTCAGGAGCCGGCATTGCTTTTACAGAGATGAAGCTGCTAACATGCAGCTCCTTCTTTGTAAAAGCAATTGATCTCCACTTTGTGCAAGCGAGAGCAAAATGCGCTTGCTTGCTCAAAGCAGAGCACAGTTTGCTATGGCTTGGCGGGAGCTGAAAAGCTACGCCAAGCCATAGCAAACAGCTATGTCCCGAGGGACATAGCAGAAGCCGGCCCTGGGGGTTGGTGGTCCCGAGGGCCATGTATGACTCCAGGAGGGGGGGGTCCATTGCAAGGATTCGAGTCCCCCGATATCTATATTTTTCTAACTTAAATATCGCTAAAGCTACTGAACAGGTTTACACCAAATTACAAAAAGCACGCTTTTTGGACCAACATCTAGCTTTCTGCAAAATTTGGTGTATTTTCTGTTAGCGGATCGTGCTGTAGTTGTGTTCAAAAAATGAAAAATCCCCATAGACATAAGATGGGGAAGACGCGCTTTGGGGCCCCCTTTATTCTCAGCCTTCGCTTGACAGATCACCCCAAAACTTTCAACACAGCATCTGAACCAAAAAGGGGACTTTTTTTAAACTTTGCGAAGATTCATCAGGTGGCAGCCAAGTTATTGGCAAAACATAAAATGTTTGTCCTATAGAAACTTTGGTCCTACCGATAACTCCGTCAGGAACTTCTCTGCTTGTATCACCAACTACTTCGATAGAGACGCCCTTATCAAGCCCGCCAATACCAGTAGTTTCACAGAAAAAAATCAGCTGGCATACACCAGAACATCAGGACCATGAAACATAACTGCACAGACCGAGCCACCCCAAGTCAGCCCCCAACAAATATCAAGGACACGAAAAGAGGTGCCCTGGTGTACCACATCAAAGCCAGCTCCAACCACAGCTAGGAACTCTTCAACTTTTTCAGAGAGTTCTCCTGCCTGTCAACCACCATGAACACAATCATCCCTTTTCAGGATCTCTGAAACACCCTGGTGGACTAATTCTACAACAAGATGACCTCCACCTACAGAAACTTCCTCCATAGCCTCTTCACCCCAATGGACACTACCCACCACCATCCACTCACCACATGGAAACAGCTCACCACACAGAGCACCACAGCCTCATCAACTCCATCTACTCTGGAGCACCCACGGACCGCTGCCCCACCACCTCTTCAACCTCTGAAGACAGGAAATCAGCTGTGAACTTACCTCCATACTCAACACATCCATTACCACAAACCCTTCCACAAGCAATGGAAGGATGCAGAAGTCAGACCTCTCCTCAAGAAACCCCCAGTTGATGCCAGAGAACTCAAAAACTACATAGCCATCTCACTACTCCCCTTCCCTGCCAAAGTCCTTGAGAAGGCCATCAACTACCAACTCACCGAATACCTGAAGAGCAACAACCTGCTGGACACCTCCCAATCCGGCTTCCGTACCAACCACAGCACTGAGACCACCCTGATCACTGCCACTTACGACATCAGGACCCTCCTAAACCAGAGAGAGACAAAGGCCCTGATCCTTCTTGACCTCTAAGCATTGTTTAATGCCGTATCACACCACACCCTGAGAAAGAGACTCCGCAACTTCATTATCCAGGGAGACGCCCTCAAATGAATCGCATCCTTCCACACAGGATGAATCCAGAGAATATGCCTACCAACCTTTACATCGGAAAACAAGATCATTGTCTGTTGGGTCCCTCAAGTTTCATCCCTCAGCCCAACCCTGTTCAACACGTACATGATGCTCCTGACCAACATCATCAAAACCCACTGCTTCAAAATCATATCCTACGCAGAAAACACCCAGCTCATCCTCGCTCTCAGAAGATTCCTCTTCCTCTAGGACCAACTTGTGCAACTGCATGATGAGCGTCGAAGACTGGATGAAGACCAACTTCCTGAAGCTCAACACGGACAAGTCAGAGGTACAGATTTTTGGGAACAACACTTCACCAAGGAATAACACCTGGTGGCCGACCAAGCTCGGACCCACACCCACACTGGCAGACCCCAGCTGTAACCTCGGCATTATCCTAGACAGCAAACTTGCCATGAAACACCAGATCAACGCAGTTTCCTCTGCCTGCTTCCACACCCTGCTCATGCACTGAAAGATCTTCCAATTGCTCCTAGTCAACATCAGTAAAGTCATCACTAAAGCCCCATTCACCAGCAGGCTGGACTATGCCACCGCACTCTAATACCCAAATCCTAGGGAGACTTCAGAAGATACAGAACTCAGCTGCCAGGCTCATCCTCAACCTCCCCGTAAAGACCCACATCACTCCCCACCTCAGGAACCTCCACTGGCACCCCATCCAGAAAAGATGCAAATTCAAGATTTAGACACACACCTGCAAGGCCCTCCAAAACCAAGGACCAGGATACATCAACCACTGCCTGAATTTTCACCACACTTCCAGACACCTGCGCTCCGCCACCATCGCCCTGGCTGGCACACCCTGAATCCACCAAAGCAACGACAGAGGACGTTCCTTCTCCTATCTTGTTGCCAAGTTCTGGAACAACCATCCCCTGTACCTCGAAACTTCATTCTCTGTCCCTGAATTCAGAAAGGAACTCAAGACCTGGCTCTTCGATTGATCCCTGCACAAACCCAGTGCCTGGATACACTTGTAGGTGATTGGCTGCACTCTACAAATCCGAGTTGATTGACTGATTGAAACCACCTGGGCCCCCCCAATTTTTTTTTAACATTTTGATTCAAAATTGGGGAGGATCACTAAATCCTCAGTGGGCGTGCTTCATTTAATTTAGGCTCCAGGGTGGGGCAGGTCCGAGGATATTATAAAGATAATGATAGGGGCCTGCTCATGCCCCCCGCAGCCCTTTGGACTACCACCTCAATAGGGCTAAATACAAAAGAAATGCGTGGGGCCATGCAGCCCCAGGGATGCCTCCTCGCCGTGGACCTCCACCTCACCAGTGCAGATGACAAAATAAATATGGGGGCCACGCCTCCCCCGCAGCCCCAGCGACCACTACCTTCCCAGGGCTAAGTTATATAATAATGCATGGAGGGCTCCTGCCCCCACACAGCCCCATTTTTTATTTATATAAAATACGAGCCTAAGGCCTCCCATGCTGCCCCAGGGACCACCACCTCCCCGGGGCACATAGATTTTTTTTTTTTAAAGCGGGGAAGGCCCTACTGCCTCCAATGCAGCCCCAGGGACCACCATCTCTTCGTGGCACAAATGAAATATTTAAGTTGGTCCATTGCGGCCCCCTGGGCCTGGTGACCACCACCTCCCTGGGGCTTAATTCAGAATGGAGGGGGGTAGCACACCCTCCACCAGGAACCATAGATGGCCCTGGGGACAGCGCCCACAAAGTTCAGCACCTGTAATGCCCTAGATTGCCCACACCCAGGAAATTACAGTTTGCTATGGCATGGTGGGTGCACTGCTCCCACCATGCCATAGCAAACTTTCAGCAAGTGAGGGCAGGTGTCTGCTTCCCTGCTCACTATGAAGTGAGCAGGGAAACAGACACTTTGCTTTGGGATCCAGGGAGCTGCATGTTAGCAGCTCCCTGGGTCCCAAAGCAATGCTAGCTATCTGCAGGAGGTGGGGAGCCGGCAGAGACCACGGGGGTCTTGAGGCTCCTCCTGCAGTCCCCAACGTGGATAATATGGGAGCCCTGGGATGGGACCAAGGCACTCATACCAAAGGTCGGGCCCCGGGGGATGGGGTTCCTCGGGGCCAAAATACACCTGGGAGGGGGGCGCTATGTTTTACATTAAGTAGATATCTGATTTTTAACTTTTCACCTTTTAAAATACATATTAAGTATTTTTTTAAATGTCTACAGATTTAAAAAATGACAAAATTGACCAGCAAAAAAATTGTAGTCAACTTAGTACTAAAAATAAACCCTAGAAATTAACTAAGAAAACTAAACCTTACAGGGACATAATACTTTGAAAATAGAATTAGAAAAACCTTTGAAAAAAACAAAGGTTTCAGTGACGTTATAGTTAGGAAATAGAATTTAAAAAACGTAGAACCTCACTCAAAAAACAAAGGTTACAGGGACGTTATAGTTAGGCTCAGATTATACATGCAAGAAACCATAAAAATTCAGTAGTTATTGTTACCTGAGCTAACCATAATTTATGCCCCCACAATGCATTGTTTATTTCCTCACATATTACATCACTCATGACATGGTCAGTGGTGCATATATACATATATATACATATATGTGTGCAGTTGATAATCCCTACAGGTGTCTTATGGGAGAGGTAGTCCCGTAATTTGCGAGTGCGGGCTGTGGGTGTCAAAGAAGAATTACAATTCCCAGAGATGGCCGAGGACTGGGTTAAGGAGCAGGAAGAGGCGGCCTTGGATATATTTTGTGATGCTGACAAAAGCAATTCCACACCATCTACCAGTAATGTATTGCGAGAGGTACCGCGAGTCTGTGTTCTTAAAAGACTTTCAAATGTGCTAGAAAAATTACATAGAAACGAGGTCTTGAAGTGGTGGGAATGTAAATCATTGTAGAGATATCTAGACATGGGCCGTATTCCTAGAGGCCTGAGGATCCTTGTGGCGCCCACATATGAGAACCCGGACCCTGCAATGTTACATATGTGGGCAGATAACAGCGCACAGTCATCTAAAAACATGCTGTAAATACTGATTAAATTCGCCATGACTTACCGTGAAAAGCTATTGGTCAGGATAAATTAAATCTATAAAGAACTGGAGAAATTAGATAATCAACATGATGTAAAGAAAAATTTGGCAGAAATAAATACAAGAACACTGAAACATGAGCGAATAATTAAAGACAGGAAAGCCATGAAATTCCAGGGTGATAGGAATGACTATCTCAACGGAAGAATCTATACCTTCTCAAAAAAATTCTAAAACATCCGCCGCCAGCAATTATCTTCCTCAGCAGTGAACCCCTTACGTATAAGTGGCCCAAGTGAATCGGATTTGAGTTCTGAAATAGAATCAGACCCAGAAGGATCGGCACGAGGCAATATGAATCCCAGAGCACCTACACCAGTTCAGGAGTTTGGTTTTTTACGTCTAGAATGTATTATGAGCCTGAGACCAAGACCAACAAGACAAGAACAAACCAAGACAAAAATTGCAAATCAAAAAGAAGGAGAAGGAAAGACCGGAGATGGGGAAAACATAACACAAAAAGTTGCAAAAACAACATACAGAAAGAACAGATGGAAATAAGGGCACACACTGAAACCGATAACACAGTAATCAACTTATCAACCATGGATTTAACGCCAGATGAGAAAATAATTTTATCTTTAGAATTATCATATTGTACAAACACGAACTTTGACTACACTCAAACGAGGATAGATGTACACCAGTTCACACGCAAGCTCAAACTGCGCAAACATTTCTTCAACACAACGAGGAATGATAAGGAAAATGAGACACAAATTACAAACACTGCCGCCACAGGTACCCTTTCTGTGGCAGATATGAGCCTCCTGCAAGGTCTGGTAGAATTCGACTATGAAGAAACACCTAGTCAAATATCACCTCTGGAAGTGGCAATCAGATCAGATATAGACATATATGGTACCATACGCACTCCTTTCAGACCGACATCTATTTTTTCTCCCATGATGCCCAAAGATGGAATTGACATGTTTTCTGACAAGGTAACCAAAGACCTCAAAGAATTTGCTCTAATGAGTAGCAGAGAGTTCATCAAGAATAAACACAACCAAAGGACAGAATATGCTAATCTAGTGCAGAAAATGAAACAAAGAACTGACATTGTGGTACAATGGTCGGACAAAGGGGCAAACATAATCCTATGGCCATTAGAGATGTATAACAAGGAAGCCATGACACAGTTGCAGGATAGAAACTGCTACTGCCGCATCAGCGCCACACACATCATTGGGGTGAAAGAAAAATTCCATGCGGCACTATATGAGTGGAAAAGTGTAGGACTGATCACCAAACACGAACTGGACTTTCTTAAGAATGGCTACCCTGAAACACCTCAGCTATAACTTATTCCTAAAATTCATAAGGATGTTCTTTGCCCCCGGAAGACCTATCATTTCTGCTATTGGGGTACTGTTTGAGAATACTAGCAGATTCATTGATTTCTTTCTCCAGCCACATGTCCACGAACTGCCCGCTTATATCAAAGATAAGGGTGATTTTTTAACAAAGATCTATGACTATGCGTGGAATGAAAACTATGTATTCATGACATTAGATGTACAAAGTCTGTATACCAGCATTACACACAGGGAAGGCTTGAACGCAATGAAGTTCTATCTAGGTAAGAGAGCCATAGAGTTACACCAACATACCAAAATGATACTACAAATGGAAGAATGGTGTTTAGAAAACAACATTTTCATCTTTGATAGATTATTCTATGAACAAATACAAGGCACAGCCATGGGTAATTGCTTCGCCCCTAGCTATGCTAATTTGCATATGGGCTGGTGGGAGGAGCAAGTACTGATGACAACACACCACACACCTATGTCTGAAAATGTGATGTTATACGTCATGTATATAGACGATATATTAATTCTATGGCAAGGTACTGAAATAAGTGCTAGGAATTTTGCTAATGAAATCAACGACAATTGTTTGAACTTAACATTTACATGTACAACCAGTAAGGAGTCAATTAAATTCCTAGACCTGGAACTGTGCATAGAAAATGGCAAAATACAGTCTAGGACCTTCAGAAAACCAACATCCGGCAATGCAATTTTGCATGCTAGTAGCTTTCATCCTACCAAGTTAAAAGAGAGCATACCCTATGCAGAATGCCTAAGGATGAAACGCAACTGCAGCACAACAGCAGGCCTTAGTGAATCGACGAAAGGTCTCTTTAAGAGACTGAGTAGCAGAGGTTATGACAAACAAACTTTGTATAAGGCAGAGAAGAAGTGTGCCAACATCAAGAGGGAGGATCTCTTGCACTCCACATCTCACAAAAGCAAACAAAGTGATAAAAATGACACAAACACATCACCTAGACTCATTACAGGGTACAACACCTACCACACCAACTTATGTAAGATACTGCAAAAGCATTGGCCATTGGTTCGCAGTGACCCCGTTATAGGCGGCACCTGCACCAAACTCCCACAAATTACATTGAGACGAGCAAAGTCTATGCGCCAAGAGTTAGTCTGTAACGCACCAACGCTTGATAAAGGAGCCGGCTGGCTCAAACCGCAAAGAGGTTTTCACAAATGCTTTAAATATAAAGCGTGCAAACATGGTGTGAACACCCGAAGCATTTCTCTACCACTCAGAAACACCCCTTTTGAAATCCATGGTAGTTACTCTTGTAAGACGGATTTCACTGTATATGTCCTGCGCTGTACTTGCAACAAAATGTACGTGGGTAGTACAGTACATGTGCGGATTTTGCAACATCTGAGAGCCATTTACCATGATGATCCAGCGTACCCAGTCGCAAGACACATAAACACTTTCCATGGCGGTAAAACAGAAGAACTTTCTTTTTTCGCAATTGACAGTGTCCCCAAAAACATCAGAGATGGAAATAGACAACTGTCTCTCAGAAAATTAGAATCTCGCTATATAATACTACTAGACAGCAGAATCCCACATGGGATGAACGCAGATGAGGCACTAAATGTACACCTTTAGTTACCAAGCCGCTTGTCCTGCACCGCAACCCTGTCCGTAGCGTTAGGCTCTCACATGTTAGATTTCTTT
The DNA here is from genome assembly GCF_964204655.1 of Triturus cristatus. Taxonomy (NCBI): domain Eukaryota; kingdom Metazoa; phylum Chordata; class Amphibia; order Caudata; family Salamandridae; genus Triturus; species Triturus cristatus. The sequence continues at coordinate 1,293,146,241 of NC_140589.1, forward strand.
TAATGTTTTATATAGGGCACTTTAAACATATTATTTATATTTTGTTAAATATGATTCTTTTGATGATGATTTTTTCATTGTATTACCGGCAGATGCATACAGCTACTATTGTATTCTACCCCATGAATCACACAAAGACAGTAATCAGAGCCGTCTTGGGCGGTATGCGCAAATTAGCTGCTTTTCTGAGGTCACTGAGCCACACGCAGAGACAGTCACCAGACTTGATGTGAGCAGTGCTCCCGCAAGTTAGTAAATGCACAAGCATTAGGGACTCGACTTAATGCACTGTAATATGCCCTCTGTATTGTGTTAATTATAGATACATTGTATACATACATAATTTTTGTACAAAGCACCCCTATAAGAGTCTAACAATGCAGCTGACACCTTTCCTGATTTAATGTCTTCCGTACCAATCGTATTTTAACGCAAGTAATATGCATACAATAATGGATGCCGGTATCCATTCGTTACCCTTTTTTTAATATATTATTTATATATATTTTCTTACTAGTCACAGTAGAGATTATAAACAATTTTTTCGTTGATATGTGCACACTAATTGTTGTAATTTAGCAGAAATAGCGACAATAACAAGAAAATGTTTGTGTATATATATATGTACTTTTCTTCTTTTTATCGTTATATAGATGCATGGTTGACATACCTGAAATTTTTCTATGTCTATGACCAGTAGTCAGTTGCTATGACAACTAGCCCAATCAGTGCTCTTTTGATGTAGATATCACCTGTTAGATGTAGAGATGCCTGATGTAGTGAGCAAGGCGGCAAGACCGCCGAAACGCGTCTAGGCCATCACAACAGAATAAATACTTTTCTTTGATCAACTTACCTACAGAGTCAGCGTCTGTTTTCTTACTGTGACCAGGACTGGTACTATATATATATATATATATATATATATATATCTCGCAGCAACTCGTGATGCAATCCCGCTTATGCACGGAAATCACCATATATATATATATATTTATTCACTGAAAGTCGCCTCCTTTGAAGAAACAACAGGGAACACAGCGACTCACAATCAGGTAGGTTTATTGGGTCTCTTTGGCATGACACGTTTCGGATAAATTCCTTCCTCAGATGCCAAACATGATGTGTTGGTGCTCATTACAGTCCTCTCTTTAATGCAACGTGCATCTTCCCCATTGGCGGAGAACAAAGAACTGAAAGTCCCATCATCCCTCTGGACGGATGTTGGAAATAGCTACCAGCTCCCAGATTCTCTTCCCACAAAACTTAACTATATATATATTCACTAAAAAAATCATAGGTTTCAGGGGCGTTATAGTTAGCTGGACATTTCCCTCATACAAAAACCCTAGAAATTCCCCTGTTATAATTAGTTCAGCTAACTATAACTGGCGCCCCTGCAATGTACTGCTGATGACGTCACATATTACATCACTCATGACATGGTCAGTGACACCACTGATGACATCACTGATGACATCTCAAATGACATCACTGATGACATCACTGATGACATCATCCAGTGAATGTGTGTTTTTCTGAAAAGTTTAAATATGTTTTATATATTTATAGTGAAAGACCTATGGAAGAATGAGTGGGTGTATAAGTGTATGAATGGGTGATTTTCTAGGTGCGTAACTGACTCTATAAGTGAGTCATTAAATGTATCTTACTGCAGACTAGTGACTAAACTGTGTGAATGTCTGTATGTGTCTGTGTGTTGGTGTATAAGTGGCTGCATGGTTTTGTGAATAGCTATATGAGTGTCTATATGGGTTATTGATTGGTTGTCTGAGTATCTGTATAGGTGCCTGAGTGTTTGTGTGGGTAGGGTGTGTGTGACTCTGTGCATAGATGTGTGAGTGGGTGATTCAGTGGGTGCATGCTTTTAAGAGTGCATCTGTGATGGACTGTATGGTTGGGTGACTGTATGTAAGGGTGTGTTAGTGATTGAATGTATATCTCAGTTGTACATGTGTCAGTAACTACATATGTGAAACGCAGTGTATATGTGTGTAAGAGTATATAACTATTTATATGTGAGAGTGTGTGATTTTGGGAGTGGCTGTATGGATGAGTGTGTGCTTGTATCAGTAATTGTATAAGAGCGTCAGAATTTGTTAGTATTTTTATGAGTAAGTGAACTTGAGTGTGTTTAACTTTATAGGTGAGTAAATTGGACTGTGTTTAATTATTTGCATGACTGACTAGGTGTGTCAGTACCTGAATGGATGATTGGCGGTGTGTGAGTGTCTATATAGGTGTATACATGCATATTATTGTCCTGTACTGAGTGACTGTAAGTATGAGTGACTGTACAGGTAAGTGAGTCAATGAGTGGGTATGTAGTTATTGGTATTGGAGTATCTATGGTTTTCAAAATGGCCGTCTGAAATTTAGAGTCGGTGTATCAAAGGTTATATTAGGATGTGAGAAGATGCACTAATTTATCACATGGATGACGTCATCAGTGATGTCATTTGAGATGTCATCAGTGATGTCCCTGCAAAAACAACAATTGATGGACAGAATGCAGAACAATGTCATACATTCACCCCAGTACAGAGATATGGGCCTAAATCCATCGTTTTTTTGCTCACCATGCCATTCCAGTTTGAACCCAGCCATATGCAAATCAGTCTTGACCCTGTGCCCCATGGGAACAGTCCAGCCCGAACTGCCAAGCCAGGTCCTCCCTGGACTGGAAACAAGCATCCTAGGACCGGTTTCGGGCTTTCAGCCCTCGTCAGCCAGGATAGCCTGATTCCAGTGGCATGGAGAGCAAGGGACTCACGTCTGAGCATACCCTTCCCACTCGGGGTGACAAATGCAAAAACAACAATTGATGGACAGAATGCAGAACAATGTCATACATTCACCCCAGTACAGAGATCTGGGCCTAAATCCATCGTTTTTTTGCTCACCATGCCATTCCAGTTTGAACCCAGCCATATGCAAATCAGTCTTGACCCTGTGCCCCATGGGAACAGTCCAGCCCGAACTGCCAAGCCAGGTCCTCCCTGGACTGGAAACAAGCATCCTAGGACCGGTTTCGGGCTTTCAGCCCTCGTCAGCCAGGATAGCCTGATTCCAGTGGCATGGAGAGCAAGGGACTCACGTCTGAACATACCCTTCCCACTCGGGGTGACAAATGCAAAAACAACAATTGATGGACAGAATGCAGAACAATGTCATACATTCACCCCAGTACAGAGATCTGGGCCTAAATCCATCGTTTTTTTGCTCACCATGCCATTCCAGTTTGAACCCAGCCATATGCAAATCAGTCTTGACCCTGTGCCCCATGGGAACAGTCCAGCCCGAACTGCCAAGCCAGGTCCTCCCTGGACTGGAAACAAGCATCCTAGGACCGGTTTCGGGCTTTCAGTGATGTCCCTGACCATGTCATGAGTGATGTAATATGTGACGTCATCAGCAGTGCATTGCGGTGGCGCGAGATTTAGTTAGGTGAACTAACTATAACAGGGGAATTTCTAGGGTTTTGTACGAGGGAAATGTCCAGCTAACTATAACGCCCCTGAAACCTATGGTTTTTTTAGTGAATTTCTAAGGTTTTTTAAATGCCAATTTCTAACTATAACGCCCCTGAAACCTTTGGTTTTTTCAGTGAATTTCAAAGGTTTTTTAAATGCTAATTCCTATCTATAACTTATCTCTGAAGATATCTTGTTTAATGATTTTCATTGGATTTCTATATTTTTCAAATTCAGTGTGTCAATTTCATTAATTATGTTTTTTTGAAATTCTTTTTTATCACCATCTTTTAAATTTATTTTTTTAATTAATTCTTTTAAAAATTAAAAAATATTATTTGTTTTTATTGGGTTTTTCAAACATATTTTTTATATTTTTAATAATATTTCTTTAACTATATGTTCAAAACTTTATTTTTATATTTTTTTTTCCATGTTTTTGGATCCGTGCACCCTATGCACACCGTTCTCGATCCCTACGCGTTAGCATCCGCGCATGGTATGCGTTGGGTATGTATTTAGTGCGCAATCGCAATGCGACAGGTACGCGACTCCCAGCCTATATGCGACACGTTCGAATTTCGTAGCGCGCGCTGCATCGCAAAATGCGATGCAGCGCGCGCTACGAAGTTCGTTTTATTTATTTAATTGTTTACTTACCTGCAATTATGTGGGAAATGCAGTTCCCACAGTGTTCAAATAAATGATTAAAGTGCTAAGATTTGGTATTTATGAAAAAAATGTGGCACACTTGAAGCCATCTTGATGGAATCAAAGTTGTAAAAGTGAAAGCATTTTTTCAACAGAGGATACTGCAGTAAATCAAGAAATTAGAGGGTTCTTTTGTCATAGAAATTATGGTTAGTGCTCAAGAAGGCTAAAATGAGGTCTTGTTTTCTAAGATTTTGCAAATATCTTCCTCATGCATTTCTGTAAAATTCAACACAAGCGCCAGTCTGTCACTTAACTGCCCAGTGTTCTACTCTGCAGCTCCCTCAGTGTTCCAGGAACAGCTACAGTGCTAGACTTCCGTATCTATTGCAAAAGTGTGGCACACCTGAATCCAGCTTGAAGGGATCAAAGCAGTAAAATCTAAAGCATTTCCTGTAAAAATAAAAAAGATGAGGGGGTTCTTTTTGTAATAGAAATTATGTTTAGTGCTCTAAAAAACTAAAATGAGGACACATTTCCTGAGAGTTCTCAAATATTTTCCTTATCTATTTCTGTTAAATATTCTGACTTGCAGAGTGAAACATGAACTTCCAACACTAGCAGCAGTCTATCAGTTGACTCCCTAGAAATCAACTGCAGTTTCCCAGGATGTTCAAATGAACAACTAGAGTGCTAACATTCTAGGCCTGATTCACAAAGGTAACATTTTCTCTGAGTTCTCCAATAAAATGTTCCTCTTACATTTTAGTAAAACCTGGTGACAGGCTGAGCCAAACATGCACTTCCAGCACCAGCAGCAGTCAGTTAAGTCCCTTGCAATCAACTGCAGTGTCACCACAATATTCTAATCATCAACTAGAGTGCTAAAAGGTTTTTTACAAGACAAAAGTGTGTCTCACCTGAGCACCAATTTGCTAAAATAGGAGCTGTTGAATTTAAAGTATTCCTGAAGAGAAAGCTAAAGTGAATCTGCACTGAGATGTTTATGGAGGTATGAAACCAGAGGAGTAAAAATGTGAGGTGAGGTGTGGGTTTTTAGTAAATTGAGGCATAATGTATTTTGAAAGGGGCTAAAGATAGTTAAACAGGAAGCCATTTCCATAAGTACATCATCCTCTTACCACGTACTTTTAATTAGCATACTCAGCTGCCTAATTTTAAAATAGTAGCATTTCAACACCTAACTATAATGTCACTTTAACCTGTATATATTACATTGCACAGTGGCTGTCTGTAGTCATAGTAAGGTGAGTGTTTTGATAAGAAAGACATTTTTCTTAACTTTCCTAATTATTATTATTGATTTTTATATAGCGCATAGCTACTTGTAAGGTTTCCCAGCGCTGGCAATGAAAAAAAGTTCACCCTCTTTGACTCCTTCATGGAAAGCTTTCCATTAACCTATCAAACTGGGGCTGGTGGGGAGGTATGGGGGTGAGTGTGATTTCTCATTTTAATTCCCAGTACAAAGTTTGCTCTTTGATGCAGACAAAATAACTGAATGGGTGCACAACACACTTGGCACAAAGTTATCAACTTACTCAGAAAGTAATTTGATGTTAACCTGTTTAGCCGATTTTGAAAAATGTGTATTTAAAATGGTTTCAATTTGGGCATGAAGAGGTTTTCCCCCACACAAAAAGTAAGAGATATCTGGATAGCTAGTCAAGTGGCACTCCCACAGTAAAACAATAAGAAAAGAATACTGGAACCTGATTAGTCAGGGGAGCATTTTCTCTTGTCCATTCCACTTCACCGATACCCTGGTAGAAAAATGATCTCATTGTCTGGTCACATAAGTAAAAGATAAGTCCTGACCTCCAGGCATATGTGGGGTGTACGGAAAGCTATGCGAAGCTGGGGCGGACAATCCATGGTGGCTTAGGGGCATGGTCTGTCTGCAGGACAGGCACTGTGATCCAAACCCCGCTGCACATGGCCAAAGGCTGTGGACAATAGGGTTTTGGCCTCTCCCCGAGGAGTTGAGTGCAGGGACTAGCCTTGCGGCCAACCCATTCTGTGCACAGCATGGGGTTGGCTGCTCCCTGGTGGATTGTGTGAAGGGCATGAATAAAGGCCATGTGCACTGGGGTTTGACCATCCAGTGGTGGTTTAAGCCAGTGGGCGTTTCTGAACCCCAGGCCATCCCCTCTGTGCTACTTGAGGATGTGCATCATGGTATACTGACCCCAGCAATCCACCAGCTGTGTAATGACAGAAAACAGTAGATTGCACTTTGAAACCTATGTCATGAACATTCTTGATTGAGATAGAATTGCAAGCAACTAGAATTCTGTATTTTGTGAACCAACATTTTAGTAAATAGGTCAGTTCGGAAAATATTGTTGGATTTGCAAAACGTGGGGGCAAATATTGAAAATATCGATCTGTAAATATAACATTACAACTTCTGGATGCAGGTCCATAGTAACATACTTTGATAGTTAGGGACAGACATGAAAAAGAATACAATTTTTGTCTATATTTTTACCAAAAGAGATTGTTCGAACAAGAACATTTTTAAAAATGTTTTACCCTATTTATATTTTTTTACTGGGCTCACTCAATTTTAGGTGAGATTAGCTAAAAATAGCAACAAAACAAGGAATCAAAACGTGGGTAAATATAAATATATTTTTGTAGGTAACTCAATGGGAAGCCACCTGGCACCAATAGATAATGTTTTAGAAGACTGAATACATACAACAAAAAGTTTGAATACGAAGTGTTCAAGTCATCTTCTTGGACTGCAATAGGATTGCGAAGTTTCCCACTTGCTCTACACTAGAATAAGTAGGTATCCCCTCATTGTCTTCTGATCTCCACTTTGCAGCATTCAACTCCCACATTTTCGAAGCCTTTGAACTTTGGGGTACCAGAAGTACACAATGTGTACATTTTTCCAGTGCCTCTGCTGTGCTCTTTCTGGCACAATTTGCAGGTGTCCAGTTTTGTAGACACCTTCTTTTCTGCAGGTGGCATGTAGAAGAACTTCCAAACAATTCATTTTGGCTGCTGTTCCTCGCCGAGTGGGCCTTCTGGTGCTTTGAGTTTCCTTCAGATGCCATGTTGTCTAAAGCTATAAGAGTAAAAATACCCAAAAAAGAGAAAACTCTCAGAAGAAAAGATGAGAGTATACAAGATATGGATACAGTCAAATGTGTATGGGTAATGGTTTGGAAACTATTTCAAAATGCATGAATACAGTCACACCAACCAATCACGTGTTGTTTTTCAATTATTGTCACTATGGTTCCTTTGTTTTGTACCACTAAACCTAAAAATTTAGACATTTTAATAAAAACTACAAACTTTCTTACCTATTTGGGCCTGTCAGCTAACGAATAGGCTGAAATTTGAAATATGATCACCTCTTAATAGAAACCTGAATCCTGTGGAACTTATTTTGGGTACTGTGGAACTTAGAAAAGGAAGTAAAGGCTTTACATGAGCGGCAAGGCACTCTATCATTGGTACAATGTTTCCAGAGGGAGTACTGCGGTACTAAGGGGACACCAAAAAAGTAAAAATAAATGCAGCCTTCTGATTTGCACTCAAGGTACACTCCTCAAACAATAAGCCCACCGGCTTCATATATTCTTTATAAACAATGTCCTGTTCCTAAAAGTGTCTGCTGCTGTTTGTTTAGACTTTTCTGTAAAAAGCAGTTTTTGGTGAAAATATATAAAACAAAAATTAATTGCTGCACTCCAGGAAGCAAAGTTTGCAAAGTTTGCAAGTTATTATTAGATTGGTGACAGCTTCACCTATGAGTTTCGACCTCTCAGTCTTTTTCACTGAGGTGAGCCCTTTCTTTCTGCTCAGTTTGAATACATTCTCCTATGCTGCTTTCAGTGTGTCATTATGGGAATTGTAGTTAAAACATTTATAAAATTATTGTGAAAACATGATATCTCATGATTATAACAATTAAAGGAAATCATGATAGACGCATAGCTTTTACTGAACATTAACAAAGTTAATATTATTAGTTCATTAGTAGAATTAATGTGAATCTATTGATGAATGTGGATAACTTAGTTTCCCTTGTTGTTTGCTGTGCCTTGATGTTAATTATTCTAAGGGATCTCACAATTGCGGCATCTTGCATATTATTGCTGCTAATGTCCAGTCATTATATCAAAGAGAGCAATAAGGGCCTAAGAGGCCACATTATCAGCAGTCATTTGTAATAATGAGACTTTTGCTGGTATTCATAGGAAATATATCTGTCATACCTTTGTGAACATGCTCTCTTATGTATCTGTCCACCTTTGTTTCTGCTTGTCCACATCTGTTAGACCCTTTTGGAAATAGCAAGCACACATGCATAATATACTATTCGAAATGGATAGATTGTACTTTACCATTGCATAAACCCTGTCCTTGGCAGACGGTAAATTTAGGCTAGGCCGTCTCTGCAGGGTCACCCCCAAATATTTTGCTTTCATGCTTCTATTTTTCATTTTTTTTTTTTGCTGGCCTTATGACCACTGCTACCAGTGCTAAAGTGCTTGTGCTCACTCCTTAAAACATGCTAAAATTGGTTTACACCTGATTAGCATATTTAATTTACTTATAGGTCCCTTGCAAAGTGGCGTACCATATACCAAGGGACTGCAAATTAAATGATACTAGTGCGTCTGCAGCACGTGTTATGGAACCCACTTGAGTAGCTCCTTAAAACATGTCCCAGGTCTGGCATTGCAGCCTGTATGCATTTTTTAACTGCATATTTGACTTGGCAAAATGACCCTCTTGCTACGCCCTATCTGCCCTTGTATTGCATATGTCACCCCTAAGGTAGGCCCTAGGCATCCCATAGGGCAAGGTGCATTGTACATAAAAGTTTGGACATGTACTTTTAAGTTTTACATGTCTTGGTAGTGAAAAACTCACAGATTTGTTTTTCACTACTGTGAAGCCTACCTCTCCCATAATATTGGGTTGCCTTATTACATTTAGTAAGGGCTGACTTTTGATTGGGAGCGGGTAGGAAATTCATGTTTGATGTCTGCAAAATAATAATTTAAAATCTTCTTTAATGGTAAGGTCGGATTTTAAGTCACAATTTTGAACATGCCACCTTTAGAAATGCACAAGCCTGAAGGAGCCCTGTCCGAGTGACACGGTTTTTGCAAGCAACTGTAAAAATAACAGGCCACAGAAGAGGACTGCCTTATTTTAGACACTGTGGCTGGAAATGAATCTGTAGTGCAAAAGAGTTGATTGAAAGCCTGCTAAGAGGATTCTTCTGTCCAGATGCTGCAGCCACAAATTACAAAGGCATATAACAAAGTCTCGCTAATAAAAATCTGGTTCAAACATTGCTTAGACAACACCAAATATACCTCCAGTTTTGGTGTTTAAGAAATAGCCCAGCCCTTGTCCTGAAGTGAACACATAAAGGAAGTGGGGTTTGAAACGCGTAGACCACAAACAATGGGGTATCCTTGTACAACGCACATCAATATGGATCAATATAATTAAGTTGTAGCAAAAGTCATTTTCTTCAAGTCCATATTAGAAATTTCTGGACCCCCATACTGTGTTCTTAGAGCATCTCTTGTTCAGGTAACGCTTTGGTTCTCCAATTGAAGGACTGGTCGAACACTGATTACTATATGCTTTAATTTTTGATTTGTATATATTACAAATTGTGTTTGTTAATTTTTTGATAGAGCACAATGTCCATTTAGAATTTGCATATCTCAGAATCAATATTTGGTATCACTCCCTTCTTTGTAATGAGATTGAAGCTTTGAAAAGTGTTATAATCATGTATTAAAAAGAACCAGAGGTCACGTTTATTGAATAGGATGATCTTTACACAAAAGTAAAAATGTGTTAAAATCAAGCAGCCACCTAAAGTTGTTTTATGTTCATATTTACTGAGGTCCAAGGTGGTTGTTATCAATAGCCCAGACTGCCTTAGTTTACTTACTTTTAGAAATGTGGTATTTTTCTGCCGCTGCTATTTTGTTACTGCAGTCTTTTCCAGGGTCAGATGATTGGGTGTAGTTGGCAGGTGTGCTTTGTTTATTCCTCCCAGGCTGCCACAAAATAGAGGGATTTGATGTGCCTGGATGGGACATCACTGGCAGGATGGGGAGTAGAGCTGGGCATTACCCCCCTTGCAAAACATTAGGCTGTGCCCTGACTTCAAACAAATTACTTCACACTACCTCATTGTGCCTGTATTCAGGCTGGAGCCAGAGCAGGGGAGGCAAGAAATTTCAAACACTTCTATGGGATACCTCTCCAGAAACCTCTCCTACTTCAAAACTGACACCCGGTATATAGAAATAGGACTGTCAAACCCACTCTTCAGTTCACTTTCTGGACCTACGGAAGAACTCTCAGATGACTTGCTGCTGCTGGGGCCTGATGTGTACTTCAAAAGAATCCTTTGCTGCACCTGTAAGGACTGCTTTACAGACTGAAGCATGCCTTGAACCTCCAGAGACTTGCCCTGTGCTTGAGTCCTGTTCACCTCTTGAACTCAGTGTAATATATAAATGGCAGTCAGATATGTGATAAGATGTGTGTGTGTTTTAAAGCCATGCTTTGTGAGTGGCAGCAGAGCTGTCACCTCATACTTATGGAACCTTAGTAAGATATGGGATTATGGTATGTGGGAGGCTGTGAGGCAGTTGGAGTTGACAGAACTTGAAGGCAACTGATGTGGCTGTATAAGATCTTTTCATGTGGAAAATACATTCATACAAATCTACATCCCGAGCCCTGCTTACTATTATCTGGTATTTGTCATACCCAGGTCTACTAGAGTGACTTCAAGAGCTAGTTGCCTGGCCTCCTGGTCAGAGCCTCAGGGACCGAAAAGTCTCCACCCATTTGGACCCAGCTGGTGTGTGTTCTGACCCTCCAAGTGGTGCCTCTCCAGTCCAGGACCCTTGGAAGTGGTGCTAATTGTGCCCAGCTTGTTCTAAATCAAAAACTTGGGACTTAAAAAATATTTGGCTAAAAAATGCTCTGAGAACTGAGATTAGACCAAGACCTACCTGTTTGTTGAACCACTGAGGGTGAATCGCCTGTGGACCTGACTTTGAGGCAGCTACAGCTACATTCTTTTCTACAGCTGTAAATCCTGTTTGGCTGTCCTTTGCAAAAGGGATATTCAGTTTTGTGGAGCCCTAGTCATATACAGCTTGCGGCTTCAGCCCACTGGAGATTTTTCAACTTCCGGAAAAAAGACTAAGTCTGAATATTGAAATCTTCACCCCTACTTCATCCAGCAACTCTCTGACAACAATGCCTAGTCTTTGAACACTGCCTGCAGCCTTGCCCTGTTGAGATTTACTTTGTCATACATTTTTCCACAAAATGTTTCCTAAGTCCAAAGATAGTCGCAGACCAGGCCCAATCGTGCTCCATTGCGGTCGGCCATATTTTTGAACTTTGAGCCGGTCTCACGCGACTATATGTCCGTGGTGGAGGCTCTGATCTTTTAGGCACTAGCTTTTGCCTTAAACTTTAAAAATTCATAAACCCCGTTCTACAGATTGGATTTTTGTTATTTTGGTGTCAAATAATTTATCAATATTTACTCTATTTTTCTAAAATGGCGTGGGATTTTTCTTGTGTTGTGTTTTCACTTGATTACTGTTTGTGTGCTTAATAAATACACATTGCCACTAAGTTAAGCATGACTGCTTTTGCGCCAAGCTACCAGAGGGTTAGCTTACCTACTTATGCCTAATACCTCTCTTGGAATATATATGCTATCAACTCGGATTCTCTAGCCATCTCTGTCCTGGGCTTTTCTTACAGTCTGCTACAATCTGACTCCAGGTGTAACCCATCTCCTTGCAGTCAGTTTAGATGGTTTCTTGGCCTTCCTCTTTTCCTTTTCCCTTGAGGGTTCCAGGTCAGGGTTCACCTGGTGGTGTTTGATGCAGATGATTGAAGAGGGTTTGGCCTATCCAGTTCTAGTGCCTTTTCATTATTTCTTCATGAGTATCTTGCTTTACTGATTCTTGCCTTTACAATTGGCGTCTATTCCAACTTGTTTGTCTGTGACACTGTTTAGGTAGGCCTCAACCTTTTCCAGTGCATCTCCTGTAAGAATGACTTTTGTGATTACCTGACAGGGAATGTGGCTGTTGCTTGAGCAGGGTTAACATCCCACTCAATAAACAACCCTTTTTGTCACATTCAAAGCTTTGAGACTGTAACATATGCCATAAAGTGTCTGTACACACATTCCACTGAGAGTGCCTAAGAAGGAATAAATCCCTTATGATAGACTCCCTCATTACAAATTGTATAACCTTGCAGTGTGAACAATGTGACTCATAATGATAATTGTAGATACATTTGGAAATGAAACTTTGAAATTTGTCAGGCAGCTGTGTTTCACAGCAGAGCATTTTTCACTTTTTACTACAGATTGCCACATCCTATTCCAGCACCGTCGTATCCAGATGGTCCCACGCAGTATGTACTAGGTCAGTACACCCCTTCTGGATTATCCCTTCTTAGATCACTTTGCCTCCCCATTCCATCAAACGATCACTTTACCTGCAGTATTATTTCGGCATGCTTCTTCCAATATTTTTCACCAGTATGATGCACATCACCACACATGTGCGGGCATGGTATGAGAGACCTTCTATTTTCATTTTCCTGATTATCATTTTAAACTTATCTTTCTTCCCTTCTCTTTTTTCTCTCTCCCCCACCCCCCTTCCTTCCCCACAGGCATTCCTAGTCTCAAGCACCAACTATGCCCTGATGATGATCCCCATATTTATAAGTGGGATCGAAACGTCGTTGACACACAGTACCATAACTATCAGAAATACTTTGCTCCTAATAATTTGATAGGATTGGTACTCAAATTAATTCTGACTAACACTGTTCTTTGAATCTGTGGTCACTTTTAATGTCTGAGCTTTTTCACTTGTTCCTTGTTTTTCCCTACTCACCCCCTTATTCTTGTTTTCTCTTTATTGTATAAAATTGAATAAATACTCACATTTTTCATTTCTGAAAATGTGTTGGCATAGAAGTTATTGTCCCTCTATGTCTGTTAATTTGTCCTTAAATTGTATGAAGGGACCTTTTGTTCCTCGATAGATCCCTCTAAGAAAGAATCAAAGTTTAGCAAAACATCAGTATCGCTTGCTGATTCATTACCTATCAAAATTATGAATGTAAATGCATTAACCACAGCGAGTTAAGTTAAATGTTAAAATGGTGTGAGGCCTGGAAAACAAATGAAGGGCAGAGGTTTTATTAGAAGGGAGAGACAACCCCCACTGTGCCGCGACCCTCAGCAGACACTTTTGCAAAGGATGCAGAATATCAAAAGGATAATTCTCCCTCCATTGTTCCAATATAGATTTTTCTTTTTTCTTACAGTCCTTTTCAGATCAACCCGTGTTTCTCGGCCTGGAAACCATTATGCGAGAATAATAAAGCCCTTATTACTCATAAGAACTTTATTTTAAATTGTCCTTTCTCTGAATTCAACCTGCCATAATTGCTGGTCTCTTGGCAAGTAATCGCGCTCGGTGAAAAGAAAACAATCCCAGAATAAATGGCATTATTTTTCCTTCAGAAACAATACACTGAAAGGATTAGCTGTTTGGGGATCAAATGTTTGAATAATTGACTTTACATTTATAATTTTTAAACAGGAGATAAATCGAAAAGCTGTGAAAAGATTGTGCATTGAAGAGCAGGCTGTCACGTTGCCCTCATCACCTTGTCAATGAAGCTTCGTGCCTTTGTATATATTGATTTGTTTTTTTTTAATATAAATATATATACAAGATCTTTGATTTGGTTGGCCTGCAACTGGGTTGAAAGAGATTCTGAACATCACTTGTGCACATTTTTCTTCTGCAACATGATAAAGTGCCTTTTTACGTTTTTCATGCAATGTACAGGTTTTGCTTTTATTACTGTATTTTTATTAATTGTTTTAAAAAATGCACCATGCTGTTTGAGCCAGTTAAGAACGGTTCTAAAGTTACTATACCAGGAGAAGTAAGTAGTAAGCTCGTGGTATTGTGTTTTTATTTGGCTAACAGACAAAAGAAACAAGCATTGACAAAGCCAATATGTCTCCCCTTTGGGCGACCTATTGGCATTGTCAATCGAGTTAGGGTAGATTACAAAGTAAGGTAATAAGAAGCAGGAATGAGAGGGCAGGGAAAAGGAACAAGGACGGTGTTGGGGGAGAAGAAACAAGGAGGGAGTGGGAAAGATTAAAAAAGACCTATGATGTGGCCAGCGGTGACCGTGTCGTAGCGCTGAGATAGTACCTGAAACAAAGCGTGAGCAGCGGATGGTCTGCGGAGGGGCACTAATCAAACCAAGTTAATCTATACTTAGTCCGTGCTACACAGAAAGAAAAGCAGCAAAGCAGAGCAACAATGTTGTCATAGATGGATATGAAATGGTTAGATTCCAAGCCTTTGATTGAACACAACGGGGCAGATTTACAATAACTGGCGCATATTAGCAGGGATGCGCCAGTTATTTTGCGTGACACAACTCCAGCACTGCTCAGGGGTGCCCTCTACCTTATATGCTGCGTCACTCCTTATGCCTGCTTCAAGCAGGCGTAAGGATTTGACGCAGCTGGGACGTAAGTGTGACTCAATGAAATCTTGTAGATTTCACTGCGTCAGTTTTACGGGGCTTCCTTGCGTCACGTTGTAAATATGTCGCAAAGTGGTGCATTGTTTACGCCGCCGCTGCGTCACAATAGTGATGCAACGGTGGCATAAAACTGTCGCAAGGGGCTTGTAAATCTGCCCCAACATGCTTAAAAGCAAGAGCACATGCGCTAGTAAATGCGCATGCAGGTGAGTCCTAAAAAAATGTATACATGTGTTGCTAATATATGAATTTACCTTACAGAAATTAAAAGAAAAGAGGCGTGTAGCAAAATTGGAACAAGTTGGTTTAATTAAACGCTACGGCCAGGAGAGTCTTGACAGAATGCATCAGAGGAAAGTCTCTAAGTGTAGAACGTTTTGGCGATTTTTTTACAGATCTTGAAGTAAAATAAGCCAACTTCTGCGTTCTTAAAAGGCATTACAGTCATAAATTAACAAGGTTGGGTATCTTGATAAGGACACGAACCTCGGGGAGAGCTAGTGTGAGCCAGTGTTTGTGTCCAGATGTCCAGCATGAGGAACACTGGATCACTACATGTGGTGTGCATGTTGTGTCCTGAATGGTTGAGTGTTTCTATATACATGTGGCATCTAGCTTTGTGATATTTTTGGAGAACGCAAGCATTTGGCCAAACATGTTTTATTGGGGCCAACTGCCGTGGACCTGTTTGTGGTGCGACTATCTATCTGTGGGATCGATCAAGGTATTCCCTGGGTGTGTGCTTATCTTTGGATTAAGATGGACCCCACCTGTGACCTGTTTTCGATAGGCGTGGGTGCAGGTTGCAGAGCATGTCTGACCACGTATCTCTGACTCAAGGTTGAGTTGATGGAGAGGTCACCTTGGGTAAATCCATCACCAGAGGTGCGAGTGCACTGGAACTCCTGAAAATAATATGGCAGTCACTGGTGTCATTTTTATCAACATTAGCAATAGCTTGTGTACAATTGTCATAGCGTACATTTGTATTGTTTTTACTGATATTGACATGGCTGTCTATTCCTAGATCATGAGATATATTAGCATTGCTGTTACTGGTAACACCATTGCCGTTTTCACATGGATTATGGCATATTTTGAAACTGCTACTGCCTGTTTCATCACTGTTGTGCAGAAATAGATTATGACATACATTGCCATTGTTTGTATGTGCATTGCATAGATTATGACACAGGTCATGGCATAGATTGGCATTGCATTTATTGGTATTGTCATTGTGGGACCTGCACACATGGTACTCATTGACATCATATGTACCCATTATAACTCTCCCCCTCTAGTTGATTCTTCAACTACTTTATCCTCCTCATATGATATGACATTTATGTTATTAGAAAGAGAGTGTGTGTGTCTGTTAATTTTTCCCAAGCTAAGTGCATACTACCTAACTTGAGGACTGCAATTTTTACAGCAGGTAACCCCTACTTGTGGAAAACCACATAACAGAAGTATAATCATGAAAGCTGGCATCATTGACGTGAATAGTTTGGATACCCATAGGGGGATCCACAAAAAGATATTATGCAACAAATCCTACTCTGGGGCTCCTCCCTCTATCTTCATGTCGAATTTCAGACAATGCAGTTCTTGCATGGACATTGTCCATGTCATTTCTGGGAATAAAAGTACAACAGGAAGTGCCAATGTTGGCACACACACGCCCTTCCATCGCGGTCATCAAGTCCAACATGTACAGATGTTGCATCACCATAAAGCGGATGGCGCTCAGTTCATCCTTGATAGCGCATAGGCCAAGCTCAGTATTGTTGATCATTCCCAGGAGCTCTCACCTGGTTATTTTTAACCAGTAGGCATTGCTTTTTGTTTGCACGTAAAGAAAGGTATTGATCCACCAGCGTTTACTTGAGTCTCTGTGACCAATCCAATTTCTTCTAGAATGTCCTTGTACTGAGCCCAGCCAAAATAATTAGCAGTTCTTTTCCATCGAACCTGATGCAACAGAGTTTTTTTTCTGTAACAGATGTTGAGACAACTCAGACAGATCTTATCCAGGGGTGGCCAGGGTTGGGGTGTGTATGGTCATGAGGGCGTGGAGGCCCTATCATTCGGGGACAAGCTGGGTGTATGCAAGGTTCCCTTCATTGTCAATGTACATCCATCAGCGTGGAGGTGTCCACTCAAGTTCCATAACATATAATATCATGTGGCAGCCGTCATTATTATTATATGGTTTCTTTGCCTCTGAAACATAAAGAGGCCAGTGTAATCTTCCCAAGAATTAGGGGTTGCTCCTTCCACTCCCGCCATGTGTACCTATTAATCTCAGCATCCAAGATTTCCTGGCATGGGGTGTCTAAGCTGGCATTGGACCCCCTACCATTGGACTCATTTACCCCCATGATTGAGATGAATCACCCTCCTCTGAAATTCCATATCCAGGGTCCATTCACCATTAAAGAAGGTGGCCCCAAAGATGTTTAGGGCCACCCTGGAACCGCAGAAAGAGTCGAGAGTGGATGTATTTGTGCACTGGTGCAGTGGTCTTGCTACCTCCAGGAACCTCTTTTTTATGAAATCCCATGGCCAACCAGACCATAGTCCATCCTATCTACCTCAGATCGGATGTCGCTAGGCTCAGTGAAGAGATAGAGTGCAGTGGGTTGGTCTCATACTGGTTGATGTTTACTAGTGACCTACAGGGTTCTACTCTATGGGGTTGGATTTTCGCACTGATCCTACATAGGTAAAGATGGACAAGCTATGTTGCTCTTTCAGGAGCTATCTCCTGAGATAGGTAATGCCTGTCTGCACCAACAGAGTGGGGTATCAATGCACATATATACCATGACTTGTTCGTAGTTTATGTGCCTACAGCTGTCATGCGTTGGTACCAGGTATTGTGTAGGAGTGCGCTGTGTAGTGCGTGTGGAACTAGCATTTGGTTCGGTGTACGTGTATGTGAGGTGACAGAGGTCTTTGCACCTGCTTTGCAAGAATGTAGAAGCAGAATTTACAAGATTAGGCATAAGTCTAGTTCCTGAGGTGCCTGAGAGTACCCCGGCTAAGTAGGTTTGCACAAAAATACAAAAAGACTTAGCGTAGAAAGCATTTGTCGGCTCTTGAGTCATCTTCGCGTGAGGTATCTGTCATCTTGGCGCCCAGAGGTGTCTTTGTCTTCATGCGGTGTAAACAATATCTTTCAAGGGTTTGCTGTAGAAAGTTAATGTGTCCTGTACTACTTGATTGATTGTCCATGTGAATTAAAGTCTTTAAAAGCTGTTTAGCCACAAGCAAAATAATTCCTCATGGAGTACTAAAAAGGAAGTGCAAAGGTTTTTTGCAGGAGGGTTAGTCTTGAACTAGAATTTTAAGGGAGTAGCAGGTGTTAAACTGTTTTATTGCTCTTGCAATTTGTTTCCCCCCTCTCCTAATTAATCTGTGGTCTGTTTCATCTGAAAGGTATGATGCTTTGATTGGAGCAGGGGCCTGAATGTGCTGCGTGAAGGGCAGCAGGTTTTTGAATTTTTGTTTAATTGTTCAGTTGACACATGCGTATCCTTTGGGCCTTGGCACGTGGCATGGAGTGAAGTTTGTCTTTAATTAAGCTGAGTTACTGGGCTACGCCCTTCTTCTGGAAGGGTGAAGAATCTTTGGGTGGTTTTTATGTTGCTCTATGCGGGTCCCAGTGGGAGGTTACCTGTATTTTTGGGCATGATTTATTTCTCAGAGAAGGACACTGGAGGTGGTTGGAAGATCGCATGTGGACCCCCATGGGAACCTGCAGGGAAATGTCTGGAACTGTGTATGTTGCAGTATTTTCTCAACAAGAATCAGGGGTATCAGTGTAACTTTATGTGCACGGCCCGATGGTGGTTGCACTAAGGAATTGAATGGGTTTTCCTATGGACAGGGGTCCTACAATTGGATTTTCCAGGAGTTTTCTAGTGATTTTACTGGCATTGTGGCCACCTGTGTGTTGAGGAACCTGGCTCCCAACCCTGATGCTGGAGCATTTGCCTCATTTTGGTACCATAGAGGGGCATCAATTGGGCAGTACATCCTGAGGTGGTGGAAACTTATATGGCCCACCCAAAATTGGACCTGGGTGAGCAGTCTTGGGGCCTGTTTTTATACAACAGCTGGGGGGCCTGCCCTGCTCCCATGTCAGTCTGCCCTCTCCTGGGTGGGTCAACCAGTCTCACCCTGGGGGACCAACAGCAGTACTTTGGGATTGTGCTGGGGTGCTGCCACCCGAGGCAGTCACCCCACCCTGCCGTGGCTGTGGGTCCCATCCCTGCAGGGTTGAGCTCCCTGTCTGTTGTGGTGACTGCCTTGTGACCAGCCAACCGCCCAGTGAGGTGGCTATGACCTGGTTTCCTTGGAGCTGATTGTGAGATGCATATGGGTTGTTCTGCACATGGTTTTGGGGGTGTATGTTTTGCATGGGCTGTCTCAGCACTATCCCATTCTGATTGTGGTACATTTTTAGGCAGCAGTGGTAAGCTATGTGGCCCATTCTGTGACAATAGTGGCATTCGACGAGGCCAGTTTGGACCCGGCCTCCCTCGCCTCTGCCACCAGGACTAGGTTGATACCCTCTGCGGTCCATAAGCAAAGCTCCCTTTGAGACGGGTGCCATCTGAAAGTTCGCGTCTAGAATGGCCCTCTAAAGGGTGGTCTTCTTCATATTATGTTGGACAAGTTTTTTGGGTGTATCTTTCTGGACCTGCTCTTTCTTTTCCGTTTCCTTTTCCTGTCTCTTCTGGTAATAGTGCAGTATGTGGACCTGTATTTTCAGCCAAGGGTTGGTGTCGAGCCCTACCATACTATCTAATCCAGTCTGGATTTCATTGGGTAGCCCTCTCTTAAGGATGTTGTAGAGGAATGCGACCTGGGACCCATGTCGGTCCAGGGCTAACCTGTCTCCTGCCCAATAGTTAGCTCATTCTGTCTAAGAATTCAGTCACGGTCTCCCCAGGCTTCATGTTCTCTGCCATCAGTCCTCCTATGTCTGGGTGGTCAGGGAATATCTCCCTCAGGGCCATCCGATCTGGTGTCTCAATGAGTTACATGGAGCTCTGTCATGTTCGGTGTTGATAAGCGGGACTGCAGGGCTGCGGCTCAGGATAAAACAATGTCAGTCTACTCCCTGATGAGGATGCTGAGCAGGCGTTGGGTGTCTACTAAAGCCAGGTTTATACCTGTGGTGTTCTTTTGAAAGCATGAGATCCATTTTCCTGCCTCGTCCATGAATGAGGGCAGTTTATTACTGAGCCCTTCTTTGTCCATCTGTGACCAAGGCACGTAGATGATTCCTGCTGCACCTTTCTGCAGTAGCAGAAAAATCCTGGGTTGGGACAATTCTGTCGGTGTCTCCCCGATGTAGCACTCCCATCATCTAAAGCACTCCTGCATGTAGGGGTAGTTTCTTTTCAGATCTCCCCCTCCATTCCAAATGCAGTCCTCTGCAATGGCCATGTCTTCAGGTTTGAAGGATTCCTCCTCTGGCCAAGGACGGTCATACTGGTGGTCTTTCCTTTTGGCCCAGCACGCTAGCAGATGACAGAAAGGTTGTGCAAAGGCCTCACATTCTTCTCTGGATACTAATTTTCCATTGGTGGGTCTCTCTGACTAGCATGTTCCAAGGGAGTGGCAGATGCCCTCATCGTTGATCACCTCATGCACATGTAGGGGTGCCATACTGCTCCTTCTATGGCTCACTTGCGTTTCTGTCAAGCTTTCCTGACTGCTTATTTCATGGTCAGCCCCTCTCCTCCACCGACGGCTAGGTGATGTCTGCAATTTGGTGATGGGCCTATCTACCAATTCATCTCTAGGTGGGGCCTGAGGCCTGCCTCCTGTTTCTTCAGGGGGATGAGGAGTTGGCTCCTCAGACGAGAACTCTCTCTCTTATCATCTTTAACTCTTGTCTTTACTCTACCTCCCACCTGGTTTGCCTCCTTCTCTCAGTGCTACTTGCTGTTTGTCTAGGCAATGTCTTGGTCTCAACCTCACTCCCTGATGCTTCCTCCCTGCCTCAGGCATGCCTGGGTGGAGTGTAACCCGTGGCTCCCCCTTCGGGGTCGGACTTTGTGGGACTGGTGCTCCTTTCACCCCCTCTACTGGTCAAATGAAATCTCATCCAGTAAGGCCACTAACCTCCCTCTGACCTTATGGCGCCCGGTGGGATGCTCAGGGGTACGTGTTCACTGTTCAGCTCTCACCTGATGGGTTGCAACCAATGGGTGAGGGGTCAAGCCCTGAGGAGTCCGTACACCGGACTGAGCCGGGGTTGTCTTGGCTCGGGCTGATGGGACCTGTGATCCTCCTCCCCGCCTGGCAGCTTACTGTCCCTGGGGAGATCCATCAGCCTCCTCGTCCTGTGGATTGGCATAGCCCAGCACTGCGGCAACTGGGATGGCTGGCATCAACACGAGCATTTCCCTGCTGGAGAATGGTTGGGGAGGTGCAGAGGCCTAGTCTACAGAATCGGGGGCACAGTCATATAGGTTGGGGTTACCTCAAAGAAAACCCACAGCTCTAGTAGGGCCTCTTGCTTAGCCATTTTATGTCCTGTGTACCTGGTCTGAATGCGAGTCTTTGTATGTTCTATGGTGTTGTTGTCGAATGTTCCCCCCTCAGTCCAGGGAAATGCGTGGACTTTTAATATGGACGTGCCACTCGTGGCAGTATTTCTCTAGTTTCCTATTTTGTGTGAGGAACCTCACTTACATTTGGCTTAATAAAGTCTCTATGATGGATTGGGGAACTTGTTTTACGGATTTTACAAATTTGGATTGTCTCGAGATTCTTTAAATAATCATAAATCCTACTCTAATTTTGGGGACGAGTGTACACGGGGTGGTACTGAAAACTATCTACTGGCTACAAGCTCTATAAACAATCAATGCATTGGAAAGGACATTTAACATTAAACAATAGACAAATGCAAATGAAATAGCAACAACCTGTAACAAAATACAATTGTTAGTTCAGAGCAGTACAGGTTGATCTATAACAGTAAACAAGCAAACATTAAATTCTGGTCTGAAAAGACTGGTTACTATTTCATAAAGCAGAGACTTACTTAACCTGACATAACATTCAGACATACATCATATTACAAATTATAACAGTACCACAATATCAATAAATGCAAAAAGAGAACAAATCAAAAAAGAACTAAAGAAAAGGTTGACAGAAAAATTATGATTTTTGTCCTAAACTTAGCCTTCTCCCAGCACCTACAACCTAAGGAGAGAGGATGCTCTGCGTAGCAAGCAGAGCTAAGTAAACCTGATGGTCGAAGCAGACCTCTGACCCACGTCTACAGGTCCAAGCAATCCCCTTCTCACTCCCAGGGACAAAGCGTACCTCTGATCCATGCCTTAAGGTCCAAGTGATCCCTTACTAACACCAAGGGATGAGGAATTCCCTGTGTCCCCCACAGTCGTCCCACAACAGTAGTCGTTACCTTTGCCCTCTCTAGCATGCTGACTAGGGAAAAAGCAAAAACAAACCTACCCTTGTCCTAGTTTGTCATATGCCAGTTACTGGCACTATGGATTAAATGCAGTCTCTTACCCTCTGATGGCAGCCTATGGATGGCCCCTGCCCTACAGATTCAGCAGCACTTCTAATCAATTATGGCGTCTTCTTACCAGTCTTTGTTTGCGCAGATAAATCAGTTCAGACAGGGAACCTTGTCCTTCGGCAGCAGCCGGCCCCGATAAACCAATCTCTCCTGGTTGGCTTGCCAAAATGTTGCTTGGATATGAATTTACCTTAAAGAAATGAAAAGACTTGACAGGAACAAGTTGGTTAAATTAAATGCTATGGTTGGGAGAGTCTCAACAGAAGGCGCCTGAGGAAAGTTTTTAGGTGTACAAAGTTTTTGCTGCCTTTATATACATCTTGGAGTACAATAAACCAATTTCTACATTCTTAAAAAGCATTACAGTTGTAAATTAACAAGGTTGGGCATCTTGATAAGGACACAGATTGCCCCTGACCTCTGGGAGAGCTAGTGTGGCCCAATATATATGTGTCCAGATGTAAGACATGAGGAACATCTGATCACTACCGTGTGGTGTGCATGTCGTGTCCTGAGTGGTTGAGTGTTTCTTTCTACATATGGCATCTAGCTTTGTGTACTTTTGGGGAGCGTGAGCCTTTAGCTAAACATATTTTATTGATGCCAACTGCCTTGGAAAATATTTGTGGTGCAACTATCTCTGGAATCGATCAAGGTATTCCCTGGGTGTCTGTTTATCTTTAGGTTAAGAGGGACCCCTGTGACCTGTTATTCGATAGGCGTGGGTACAAGTCGCATGGCCTGTCTGACCATGTCTGACCATGTATCTCTGATGCAGGGTTGATGGAGAGGTAAAAAAAAACAAAAAAACTTGGGCCAAGAAAGTAGGAAGAATTCTAATGTGGTGTGCCTTTAAAAGGACTGTACATTCCGCTGTATAAGACCCACATAGCCAAACATCCTCTCAGCTCTTGGATCGTAAATACCCTTCATCACTGATAGGCATATCAGCCAAAAGGGCAAAAAATAATAATTGGGACACTCTGGTAGAGGCACGACCACCTATAGAACCTTCTGAACGTTTGGTCTGTGTCAACACCTTTGTAGTGTATCGGGTCAAATTCAGAAATCCATCAATAGTAATTGGCATGTCCTTAACACTCCAACAACCACCTTTTGCTTTCAAGTGCTAACCTGAAAGACAAATTAGTGCATACCAGACCTAGAACTATTAATGTTACCAAACAAAACACGCTGTGAGGCCTCCCACGTGTAAAAGGGCATTTCCCATGTGGCTTATGCGAATTATGTGCCCAGACATCTCATTCCACACATGTTGACATTGGTACTACAAGACCATGAAAACAGAAACACCATACAAATTGCAATAGCGAACGGTTGATATACCTGATTTCATGTCCCTGTAGGTTAAAATACGTCGGGATGACGACACATAAGGTCAAGATCCGAGTAATGGAACACAAGAGCATTATCAGGTGCAACAAACGAGCTAAGCTATTGACTGCACACTTCTTAGAGAAGGGTCATCAGGCCGACAATCTAAGATGGACTGTATTAGACAAGCCCAACATTCCTCAGTCCATCCCAAATGTTACTGAGTACTTGTTTAGAAGTGAACAGAAATGGGTTTTCAGATTAGGCAGTGACAAACAAGGCCTGAACGCTGACATTACCTGGGCTTCGCTCTCACAGACTTAAGCCAGCTTACTCTTTCCTCGAACTTGTAAGACCTTGGATAGGTACCTATCGGTCACCAAAACAACATGACAGTGAGATAGTTCCCTATAGAATATGTATATACACACTGTGAATGGATACCTTTGACCTAACATTTGGCCTGCTAAGGTATGGTTGGACCTGAGCCCTAACTCAATATTAGCCTCTCCTTTAACTATAAAAAAACAAATTTTCTTGCTATCATGCCCCTATGAATGTGAAAACTATTGTTTCCCTCATGGATAGGTGCTCTTTATATTTCAATGTCCCAAATGTATATACGACGGGCCACTGTTTTTTTCAAAAACTACAACCTCCATTATTTTGTATTTACTTTGTAATTCTTTAGTGAGACAGTCATGTGGCCTGAGTGATGGGGTTTCTTTAACATCCATGACTAGGAGTTTAATCAAGAACTAAAATTCTCACCAATTTGTAGCTCTTTAACAAGCCACACACTTGGACCAGAAGAGAAGGGGTGGGCTTGTTACGTGATGCGCTTCACGCACCACTCCGCAAAATTATATAATCAGTTCAGCTCTGTGCCGCAATTCACTACCTTCCGCGAAGCAATCTGTGCCGTTTGACATCGAATTAATCAGGTTTGTGGGAGCTATGGGAGCTTTATAGATGTACTGCGCATTGGGTCGTGTAACCCATCCTCCCTTGTCACACTTGGTGAGAAGGAGCCATGGGTCCTAAAATTCTTCTCTATACCAATCACCCTGCACTGAGAGCTGTAATTTATCATGCATTGATGAACCAGGCCCTTCAGCAAGGAAGCCAGGTAGACTGCCTCAGCAGTCTTTCACATTTTGGTACATCTAAAAAAAGGCACAAGCCATGGTTGCTATACATCGCGTTTCTTTCTTCTTTATTTTTGTTTGTGAGCCCATGAGATAAATGATTAACCACTCTTATGATATAAATTTTAAATCGTTATATGTCAAAGGCCACAATAGTCCACCAAGCACTATTCCACAATGACAATATATGATGCATAGATGTTCCGTATGATATTTGGTGCCTCACCACCAGCACCTATTCCGTTATCCAATAGATACTTAGGATATCACTTGCTATGTTAACATGCACCATCTCATGCTCTTCTACCGTCCCAGAGTATCTGTGTCTCTCTACACTCTGTTCTTCTAAACATGAAACAAACTACATGGAATATGGCTTGCAAATGTATCTATTGTCTCTCGAGTATTTGATTTGCACTTGTCCTCTTAAATTTGTAGGACTCCCTTTGGGCCACAGTATATTTTAAAAAAAGATGTTTGATGAGTGCTTTATCCTGTACACGTGCCGTGTCTGGGTGCGAGAACAAGTCTGATCTACCGAGCATGGCGAAGGTATCCTTTACATATTTCGGCCACGGAATTTTTAGTGCATGGTCCAGAGAGAGACATATATTGGATGGGGTCGGAGGCGCACACCTTTTCTTTAAATGGAACTACTTTTAATTCTATTTGTGTGTCTAAATTAATGGTGTTACAGTGCTACACTTGCTGCCATGACAAGCGTCTAGTCAAACTGAAATAAATACAAGCCAGAGGACTTGCTTGCACCGTGCACTATTCACTGGGTTACAAAGGAACCCTATAACTTTGTCAATGTTCTAAGTCAACCAAATGATTCCATCACAAACATCACGGAGAACAGAGCAACAACTAAGGTATACACGACTGATGAAGCAAGTGAGATCTATGCATTGATACAAGAAGTAAAAACTACAGACACACATGGAGGGTCCATTACCCAACAATTGAGGCAACTGGAATTTATTACTAGACGTCAACTAAACCAAAAACTTCATGCCTCAACATTGGTTCAGTACCATAAAGCGAAACACATACCACGAGGATTACGGTTAGCTATTAAACCCATGCTTTTTCGATTTCATCTTAATTATGGATTTATGGAGAAATGGTATGCCATACTCAACAAACGTTCACTCAATTTGATTTTACTCATCATAGAGGAACTTTCAAAAACCATCTGTGAGTTAGAGGAAGAGATTTATTCTCTCAAAAGTGAAGTAGAATTACGCATGGAAAGCAATGCCTGGCAATTACAATTGGAAGTACTTAATCAAAAACTGGAAAAATATGAAAAGGAATTGCAAGAAGGAAAACTCTGCAAATATAAGAGAGACACCATCGACTATAAACTTAATGAAGTTTACACATGTGCTGAGATTTACGCTCGGAGGAGATTTGACCACAAGAAGACAACAACATTCTCAGATGAAAGTCTGGTTTCAGACAAAGAAGCCACAACCAGCAGAACACCAGCACATGTGGTGATTGTACAGTCACAAACTGCAGGTCCATCTACTGAATCTGGTCAAACAACACAGGTTTTACCAACTGTACCTTTTTTGTGACAGGTTCCAGACCAAGGTCGACCACTGGTACCAACGGATAGGAGCTTTCATACTTCACTCGAAAAACCAGGAGAGGACAAAGAAAAAAGCTGGAAGTCACTTCGCAGTGGCAAGACAGTGATTTAGTTATTAACATCTCAATTAAACAATTGAGTCCACAACAGAAAGCCATTTTGGGAAATGGAATGACATGTGTCCCCACTGGGACAACTACTCCATTACAAGTTCAAACAGACATATACAGATTTATGAGGTCATTGAGAATACGACACTTTTTTATCAACATGGTATCTTCTGAACAAGTTACTGCGGAACGTTCATTAATATATTTAAACCCAGGAGCACATACATCCCACCAGTGTCTCATAAAATGTTGGACACTTTTGAAGTATTAGTACAAAAAGACATCAAAGATCTGAAGTACCAAACCAGAAGAAGGGACAACCTCACTAATATGACAAAAATGTGATCAAAACTTTAGCGAATGACCCTGAAATAATCATGCAAGCAGTGGACAAGGGTGGTGCAATAGTGATTATGGACACAAAATATTATCAAGCCAAAGTGAATGCTCATGTGGATGATGATAATACATATATGAAGCTGATGTATGATCCTACAACACAGTTGCCAGATATACTGGCAAAGTTATTGAAGAATGTCTTAGAGCAAGACTGGATCAACGAACAGACCAAATTATTTCTCACCACTACAAATCCCTGAAGACCCAAACTGTACATGATTCCAAAGATGCACAAGGATGCCTTGAACCCACCTTTTCGACCGATAGTATCAGGATGTGGCTCAATTTTTGACCATATTGGAAAATTCCTGAATCATTATTTACAACAATTTGTTCAGGGGTGGACTTCATACCTCAAAGACACCACACATTTTTTGCAGAAATTGACCGTGGTTGAACTAGAGAATATTGAATCAGCTGTATTATGCACCATCGATGTAACAGTGTTATATACATCCTTACCTCATGCAGCAGGTCTAGAGGCTGTTGAATGGGCATTACTTCGAATGGACGACATTGATATGGAACAGTTCTTCATTTTACAATTGTTGAAATTCTGTTTCCACAATAGTTACTGTGAATGGCAAGGACCGATTTTTGCACAACTGACGGGGACCTCCATGGGATTTTCGGGGGCCCCAGCATATGCAAATACATACATGGCCCAGTATGAGCATGACAACATCATGTCAAACCCTACTTGGTGGCAAAAGATTACCCTGTATTGTCGGTACATTGATGATATTTTTTTTAATATGGACTAATACTAAACAAGCATTAGTGACCATGATTAAGTCATTGAATAACGTCAACCCAAGAATACAATTGACCTACAATATACAAGACAAGAACATACACTTTCTTGATGTACTAGTGAGTAAATCTACAGGGTACAATAACTTTGATACAGCAATATACAGCAAACCCACAGATCGGAATAACGCCTTAGCGTACACTAGTTTTCACCCCAAAATCTTAATAAAGAATTTGCCTTACTCCCAGTTCATACGCATTCGAAGAATTTACTCTGACCCTAACACAAGCAAACAGAAATGACAAGATTACAAACAACCCTATCAAGCATGGGGTTATCCGGAGGATATTCTACAGGACTGCTTGAGAGGTGCTTAGATGAAAGAACGGCATGAGCTATTTCAAACACAAAACCAGACACGAAGATAAAAGACTGGTATTTGTGTCAAAATTTTCAACTGCCTCTCAAGCTGTAAAAAAGATTATAAACTCTAGATGGGAACTGTTACAAAATGAAGCAGATTTCAATGGAATATTTCAAAATAAACCTTTATTTGCCTACACCATGGACAAAAACCTTCGTGCTATGTTATCCACTCCTGACCAAATTGAGAACCAAGCTGAACAAGGAACTAGGAAATGTAACAATTGCATACACTGCAACAATGTCATAACAGGAAACACCTTAACACATCCATTATCAGGAAATACAATAAAATTAAAACACACCAGTGATTGTAATTCTAACAATGTAGTGTATTGTATCAAATGCCCTTGTGGAAAAGCATATGTATGGAAGACTGAGCGTAAGTTTAAAATCAGGATTACGGAACACAAAAGCAAAATTAGAACTAGAAGCACAACATCGAGCTTAGCCACACATTGGGAGGAGGTTAAACATACCATATCACAGTTAAGGTTCCAAATTATTGAAAAATTACAAGTACGTCCAGGGATGGATATCACAAAAAGTTTGCTCCAAAGAGAAATTTATTGGATCAAGGTTTTAGACACCATGAATGCTCTAGGATTAAATGATCGAATTGACATGAGTTGTTTTCTGTAGATTGTACACTAATGACACAAGTGGGTACTAACAACATTATATTAATGGCGTAATACACATATGTACACGGTGGTGGTGAAATAGTTTTTCTTTATTTGTGAGTTTTGTTCTCTATGAGTAACATTTTTTAGAGATCATGATTGATTTGACTTTCTTAGATTTGTCTTCAGTATAAACTTTTGACTACATTGGAAATCAGCTTTCATCGACTGATGTCTTGGTGGCAATACATATTTGTCTAATTGGAGATCAATGGTCACACTTTTCATTATTTTCATCACTGACTTTGATACCGCACAAAACCTATTTTATCGTCGGGCAGAGGCTATATTACACTGCATGTATGACTCTAATGGTCCAATCTGAAGATCTTCATTTTTATTAAGCAGAGTGGATAAACATTCGACCCTGATACCCAGTTTTATTATTATGGAAAATAATGACAATAGAAGTCGTCATTATATGTTGGTTTTCTGGCATCGCACTCCATGTATTCTGTTCACACATTCTATTCCAGTGGAATAATCTAGAGATCAGTGTATACTGCACTTGAGGCATCTTTCGCCCACATTTTTAGAGCACAGAGTGGCAGCTTTAGCTATTATACAACATCATCGTTGGTCCCGTATTATTTTTTAATTCGTAATATCATTCAAACGTGGTGTTCGCTTGGTTAATTCATTTACTCATACATCGTTGTGACGGATTTTACCTGGTTAAATATGGCCGACATATTTGTACACCAGGAGTCTTATTTCTATTTCCAGTTCTATTTAAATCCCGAGCACCTAACTTCTCGCGGACGACGTAACTTTCAATTCTAAGGGTGTTTCGAAGATTGTACGTAGATCGCGATCCGGGGCTTTCACCTGGTAAGAATGGCTTCGGTTCACTATGGGCATACTACGGTTTGCCACTGAGCATAACTAGGACCCGTTCAAATTAGTGTTTCTATCTTTTCCTCAGGGCGGTTTGGGAACAGGTACAGATTTGGCCATAACTTCTCAACTTCGTCTTTTAAGCTTGGGGGTGAGTATGAGTTAATGTTTTCCACAGCTTGTATGATGGGTTCACGTAAATATGTGCATCTTACACCAACCTTGTTTGGTTTTCAGTTTCTGATTACGAACAGCGGCATCTCATTAGGGAACGTTGAGATTTCCCACGAGGTTGTAGAGGTGAGCGTCACATGTTATTTTGGCATATACTTACTATGGAGTCATATTGTTAAAACTAATTTCAGCAGCTTATCATTTGATTTTTTTTGTATAGGGTTGTTTTAGTGACGATATTTTGTAACGACGCATCTTCCAATAAGGTATTTACAAGGAGTGAGATTGTTTTATCATCTGGTGGTCTACTGTTTATTAGTTATTATTTTTCGTTTACAAAGGGAGTGAATCTTTCTTTACTGATATTACCACTACATATGTGTTACGCACTTCGCATAGTACTAACCACAAAGTGGATACATTTTGGAAATTGGGAAGTAACCATCCTACACATCTTTCATAGGAAGGTGACCAGGGTAATGAAACTTACCTGAGTTGTTGTCTGTATTCTTTGAGCATGCACTGAGCAGCATGTAATACATTTTTTCTTTTATAGGTTGCCCCCGAGGAAGGGACGATAAGGTCCCGAAATGCATCGGGCACTCTGAACTTGTACATGGCAGAAATTATTATTTGTTGTGAAACATTATGTTTATGATGAATACATTGTAATCTTTGTTAACAATGTAGACAATATGGACTGTCATGAATGAGAAATGTTTATTGTTTCATTTATTTTTGTCACTATATGAATGAAAAAATATAAGTCTATATGACATGAACTAATGATTATAGTTGAGTATCATTTGGTTGACTTAGACCATTGACTAAGTTATAGGGTTCCTTTGTAACCCAGTGAATAGTGCACGGTGCAAGCAAGTCCTCTGGTTTGTATTTTTTCCAGAGAGAGAGACAGTCATGAATTACCTGTCTGTTAAAGCCTGTCTCCTCGTTGGACCATGCGTTCACCCAACACAATAGGGGTTTCACCGCCACCAAGTCAGAGATATATTTACACCCCAGCTCCTCATGGACAATAAACGCAGGGGTACATTTTCAATAGCTTGTGTACAGTTGTCATAGCGTACATTGGTATTGTTTTTACTGATATTGACATAGTTATGTATTCCTAGATCATGACATACATTGACATCGCTTTTACTGGTAACAACTTTGTCATTTGTACATGGATTATGGCATACATTGACATTGCTACTGCCAGTAT
This sequence comes from Triturus cristatus, assembly GCF_964204655.1. Lineage (NCBI taxonomy): Eukaryota > Metazoa > Chordata > Amphibia > Caudata > Salamandridae > Triturus > Triturus cristatus. The sequence goes on from NC_140589.1 coordinate 1,293,177,303, forward strand.
CATTGCTGTTGTGAAGGCATCGATTAAGACATACATTGACATTGTATTTATGAATATTGCATAGAGTATGACACATTGGCATTGCAATTATAGGTATTGTTGTTGGTGGCCCTGCACACATCATGGTAATCATTTACATCGTATTTACCCATTCCAACACATGACATCAGTCTATAACAGTGTAAATTTCCACTGACAAGAGGAATATAACATTCATTAACAATACACGAAAACCTTCAGATGTCACAGCTAGGAGTGGAAAACTGTCCTTTGCTGCCTGGAAACAGTCCAGAGAGACTGTGGAATAAATAATCAATTCTGATTCAGTACCTCCATCAGAACGTGGTTTAACTCTAAAGCTGCTGGATAAAAAACAATACTAGCTAACATAGACAGGAAAGATCGTCAAGCACCAAAATAAATGGTGCAATAATATTCATCTCTGTGTCTACTAAAATCAGGAATTTTGTAACACTGTCCAATTGGGAAACTTTATAGCAAGACCCATGGCTCTTATTAAGTTGTTTAAGGTATGCAGGGCAAACGGTATGGTAAGTCGAGTTCCTGGACCAATTGTCGTGCCACCACAACCTGCTTGTGGTGAGACCTTGCAGAGACGACATGTACCCACTCCCAGCCGCTGCAGGTAAGATTGTATGAGCAGTGGTACCAGCTGAGGGGGGATTTGGAGAGACGACCACGAGGGAAAATGAAATAAATAATTAATTTTACCTCGTGGTCTTCTCTTGAAATCCCCCCCTGCCAGCCCCACTGCCTCAACGCCCTTGCCTGCAGCAGCCACAGCTGCTCACTCAACCCCACACTCAATCCCACAACCCTGACTCGTGACACAAGTAACCCAGGTGAGATGGAGGCTGGAGTGCGGGGGAAAGGGTCAACAGGTAGGAAGGTGTTTCTTCTATAACCAAGGAGAGGGAGGAAAACCACTTAACTTGGTATTAGGAGTACTGTAGATAGAGTGAGAGAGAAAAAAAAGAGTTATAATACCTATCTGAGTACCCAGGGAAGCACACACTTATTTAGACGGTCATAAACAAAAAATAAAGAAAGAAAGAAAACAAAAATAAGGAATAGGAATAATACTAATCTTCAGTCGTGCCATGACCTTCTAGCATCTCCTCATACATTCAGTTTAGGTCACTGAACTGCTATTCTGTACTCATTCCGTTTTACTCCGATAAACGATAAACATAGATAAAGCCCAGTCTTATTATCATGAAACAAATATAATCGGAGGTGGATAGACAAAAGGATCTTTAGCGCTCCTGCGCGGAATTAACAAACAAGAGTTGACACTCCTGAGCGGTTTAAGGAATGTGAATACACACACCACACAGTGCTCCAGCGTGGTCACACAGCACTCTTACGCGATCAACAAAGGCAAAGAAACTCACAGCGCGCCTGCACAGTCATGCACTGTCGGGAAACATACAGTGCTCCTACAAAGCCAAGAACTGTGGGAAAATACAGAGCGTTCCTGCGCAATCAAGAAATGAGGATTAAGACACAGCGCTCCTATGTGGCCAAGATCTGTAGGCAAACTTGCAGCCCTCCTGCGTGGATTCAATGTTTGCTCATCTATCAGCGGGACTTACTGAACAGCATGAAGTCTGTCTTTTTGTAGACACAATGGCAGCCAGCAGGACGGCAAGGATCCAGAAGCGAGACGAAACAATGTCCTGCTGCACAACTCAGATTTAAACCCTAGGTGAGCCTGAAGTGCAACCCGACTCGCTGCGTCACCGCGTGACCCGGAAATGATTGCCCAGCTGTGTCGGCTCCTTCAGTGCATGGATAACGCTGCAGTCTCACTGCTATGTGTGGGTGTCAGCACTGAAGGTATTGGATGGAATTAGAAACCTGACACTACCCCCTCCCAACATAGGGCCCCCAACACAGGGGGCAGCCGGACCTGGCTTCAATGAATGGCGGGCATTGAACTCATGTATTAGATTAGGTGCATTACAGACATTGGCATGGGGTTCCCATGATCTTTCCTCGGAGCCATAGCCCTTCCAGTCAACCAGATATTACCAAGACCCCACTGGTCTTGCGGGAAACCAATATAGCCCAGACTACGTATTCTACTTGTTCATCGATAATGACTGGCGCAGGTGGGGGTAGTATGTTGCCTGCTGTGTGTGACCTTTTTAGGAGGGATACGTGGAACACGGGTTGTATTTTTCAGGTTGGTAGGTGGCTCTAGCTTCTTGGAGACCTTGTTGAGGACTTTGCTTATGGTATATGAACCCAGGACACGGGATAAGAGCTTTATTGAGCCATGTAGATTAATGTTTCTAATGGATAGCCATACGTTGACCCCTACAGCATAATCCGGGTTCAGGCTGACGATGGACATCGGCTGCTTGTTATATATGCTTTAGCCAGTTCAAAGCGTGCTCACTGCCATAGGTTGTGTAAAGAGGTATGAAAGTCTTGGACAGTAGGCATGGGGCTGCTTATTGGGGATTCCCAGTGTAGAACTTGTAGATATTGGCGCTGATTACAGAAGAATGGGGACATGCCTATGGATGGATGTATTGTGTCATTGTAAGTGAATTACATGGCCCATGACATTTCTGACCATTCCATAGTTAGCAATAGGAATCTTGAGTACTGTTCTATAGTCTGACTGGTTCTTTTTGCGTTGCTGTAAGTTTGTGGGTGGTAAGCTGAGGAGGGACGTGCTTCCATGCCTAGAGTCTCACACAAATCACCCGAAAAATGTGACTCAAACTGGGATCCTTGGTCAGTAATTAGAACTGAATGAATGCCACATAGCCTTACCACATGTTCCATAAATATAGAAGCGAGATCTGCAGCCGAAAGGAGTTTTTGAGTGGTACAAAATGAGCCATCTTGGACAGGTTGTCTGTTATGGTGAGTACTGTGGTGTGCCCTGTCTGGGTTCTAGGCATCTTGACCACAAAATCTATGAATACCGTGTTTTAGAACTGAATAAGCCTCTTCAACTTCAACCTCCCAGAGGAACTTAACCCCCTTGCGTATATATGGTGGCGTCCTTGATCTGGTCCAATAGATTTGTAATCACAGGCAATGGATATCTATTCTTCACAGTGATATTGTTTATTACGCTGTAGTCTATACACGCACAAAGATCACCTTCTTTTTTTGCTACGAAAAAGAGGGGGGATGAAACGGGGATTTGGAGTGAGGGATGAAACCGTTATTCAGATACTCGTCCAGAAAGGAATGCATATGAACATTCTCTTTTTCTGTAAGCGAGTAGATTTGACTACATGGTAGTTTAGCACCAGGAACCAGATCTATTCGGCAATCGAAGCTACAGTGGGGTGGTAAGGTGTTGGCTCCTTTTTATCGAATATGGTAGCTAAGTTTATGAATTCTTTAGGTATCAGGTCCTGTGAATCTATGCCTGATGATGTTAGAGGTCAATCGTAAGCCTGTATGGTCCTATTGTGGTTCAGTTTGGAGTTAGGGTAGCAGACAGCTAAACAATACTCTGAGTCTAACGTGATAACCTTGATCAGCCTGTCGATATGTGGGTTGTGAGTAACCAGCCAAGGAATGCCTAGGATTAAACAGATCTGCGGGACATCCATGACGCTGAAAGTAATGTTTTCACTATGGCATCTAGCACAGGTTATGCCTAAGGGTTTGATTGATACCGAACAGGCCCTTTGGTTAGGTCCTTTTCATCCATAACTTTAACTACTTCAGACCTCTCTTTCCTGACTGTGGGGATACCAAGGTCTTTTAGGTATTGTGTGTCTATAAAATTCCCTGTGGCACCTGAATCGATGAGGGCGTTCACTTGCCAGGTCTAGCCAGCTGCTGACCCAAGAACGATGGTCATACTGATATGATGATGCACCATACAAGAGATAATATCTGGGGGGTTTTTGGGAGTAAGACCCAGTAGGTTGATCTCCAGGCCAGTCAGGTTGTTTCCTGCAGGTTTGTGTTAAGCACATGAAGAGCATAGGTCCTGGCTTGCCTGGAACGGATAGGCTTAACAGGAAATTCTTTTACAAAATTCTCTGTTTTTTCCGCAATACAAACACAGATTCTGTTTTCTTCTTTCATCTTTCTCGTCTTTTGACAGAAGGACCTGGATTCCCCCTATTTGCATTGGTTCACTGGTGGCGGTACTACTATGGTTATCACACCTTGCTTTTTCACGCACTACAACTAATTTGTGTTCTCCTTTGCTTTTCTTGGTTTTTCTTTCCATTAATCTATAGTTTAACTTAACCACTACATCTATGAACCCTCTGATCTCGTCTGGGGGATCAACCATCTTAGATATTAGATCCTTTAACTCCTCAGTAAACTTCGGTAAAAGACAGAATTCGTTTTTGTTTCTGGCCATTTGGCCTTGATCACCAGATGATTAAAAGTAGTAATATAGTGAAGAAGATCTGAGCCTCATGTTTTAGATTAAGGAGCTCATTGTCTGCTGCCTGAACAAAGGTATGGCGAGCAAACATTTTAAGCAATGTGCCCTTAAATGTAAGTATAGGATCATCACATTCCACTATGAGGTATGGACCATTGGGCGGCTTCACCTCCTACATAGTAAAGGATAAAGGCAACTTTAGTCGCATAATCTGGGAAGGCAACTGCTTTGGCCATGAAATGCAGATGGCATTGGTTAAAGAAGACACCGGACTTGGTGCTGTTGCCACAGAAACTTTCGGGGGTGACCAAAGGAATAGGATGAGGTGTGATAACCTGTTTTTCTGTTGGGGTGACCTGAGTCTGGGGACCAGCCCCTCTAAATAGGGGAGGTGTCCCACTAGGATTTAATATTGGTGTCTTCTGTATGTTTTTCTTTTTTGGTGTGACGACTGGGTCAGGACCCCAAGACCCGATAGGCCTAGCTGCTAGTCGGGTCTGTAATTCAGTTACATCCTGTGTAAGGGTTTGAATCTCTACCTGTATACATGTCAACATAGTGGCTATATCCTTCAGAGTAATCTCCTGGGTAGTCATGTCATCTTGGCAACGTTAAAGCCTTGGGCTTCACCTTCTGTCGTGCCACCACAAGCTTACCTTCAGCTTGTGGTGAGACCTTGCAGAGACAACATGTGCCCACTCCACAGCTCCCACAACCCTGACTCGTGACACAAGTAACCCAACCGAGAAGGAGGCTGGAGTGCGGTAGAAGATGTCAAGTGGTAGGAAGGTGTTTCTTCTATAACCAAGGAGAGGGAAGAAAACCACTTCACTCAGTATTAGGAGTACTGTAGATAGCGTGAGAGAGAAACAAAGAGAGGTATAATACCTAACTGAGAACCTAGGGAAGCACACACTTATTTAGACGGACATAAACAAAAAAAAGAAAGAAAGCAAATAAAATAAGGAGTAGGAATAATACTAACCTTCAGTAGTGCCATGACCTCATACATTCAGTTTAGGTCACTGAACTGCTATGCTGTACTCATTCCGTTTTACTCTTATAAACGATAATCATAGACAGAGCTCAGTCTTATTATCATGAAACAAATATAATTGGATTCTGATAGACAAAAGGCTCTACGGTGCTCCTGCGCGGAATTAATAAACAATAATTAGAGCTCCTACGTGGTTTAAGGAACGTAAATACACACACCACACAGCACTGCAGCACAGTCCAGAAAATGTAAATAAACTTACAGCGCTCCTGCGTGATCAATAAAGGCAAAGAAACTCACAGCACTCCTGCACAGTCAAGAGCTGTCAGCAAACACACAGAGCTCCTGCGCGGCCAAGAACTGTGGGCAAATAAATAGCGCTCCTGCGTGGCCAAGAAATGTAGGCAAACTCACAGCACTCCTGCGCGGATTCAATGTTTGCTCATGTATGAGCGGGACTTACTGAATAGCATGGAATCCGTCTGTTTGTAGACACAATGGCAGCCAGCAGGACGGCAAGGATCCAGACATGAGACGAAGCAATGACGTGCTGCACAACTCAGATTTAAATACTAGGTGATCCGGAAGTGCAACCCAACTCGGCTGCATCCCTGCGTGACCCAGAAGTGATTGCCCAGCTGTGTCGGCTCCTTCATGCATGGTTGTGCACAAAGCTTGCAATAATGCTGCAGTCTCACTGCTATGTGTGGGTGTCAGCACAGAAGGTAATGGAAGGAATTAGAAACATGTCACCAATACACTACCCCAAAAATGTCCTCTTTTCTAGCTTCTGCCTAGAATGCCTCCCATGCTAATGCAACTTTAGCTTAGTGTGAACTATAAAACAGTAGGTTAACATTTGCCAACGGCGTATTCCTTTTACATATCCAGCAACAGAGTGTGTCTCAACAGGATTATGTGGTTTCTGAAATGAAGAGCAACTAGTAATACAATGTTTTAAGGAGGCAGATTGAAGCTCATTTTCTTCCAAGAAGTATGCAAAACAAAGCTTTAGCTTATATGGAAAATATGTGTATAAGACAGGGCATTTCCGGTGGTAATGCCACCCCAGTAAAACATTCAGTACCACAGAATGAAGATTTAAGCAATAAACCACACATTTTCCTGTTCCTCAAGCTGTAAAACACAAAATATGCATTTTCCTATTACATAAACATTTTACCTAGTGGAATATGTGTGGGAAAAAAGTGGAACGGCACAACAGCAGTGATAATCCAGTTTAAATGTGGGGCTTGCCGCATTCTTAATGGAATTAGGAACACCAACATGGCCAAGTTAGTTGACTAATAACTTCAGTGAAAAAGTAGACATTTTCTGGGCAGTCTCAGAAAAAGTCTGCAAGAAAGTGTTTTTTAAATTAGGAGGATGGTAATCCACTTCAAGAAGTAAAGTCACTAGCCTGTTAGGTCCAGACAAAGGTTTAAATAACTTAAACCTCAGTTCAACCCCTGGTAGCTATGGCACAGAGCAGAGATGCTTAACTTAGAGATAATGCATACATCATTTACAAGTACCAACAGTTAAAAAGTCAAAAACACACCACAATAACAATCCTTCAAACAATATAATAAAATTATACCAAAACAACAAAAATCCAAAAAGGGAAAGTGGGGATATGACTTTTAAAGATTTAAGAGAAAAAGCAAAATGACCATAGAAAGTACTATTCATGTATGGTTATACAGTCTGTGCATGTAATACAGCATTGCAAGCCTTTTATATACACACATTTTCAATGGTAAACTATGCAATACTGGGACATTGAATGGTGAATGCATCTTGATGGAATCCCTGGACCAGGGAAGCCATAGAATAGGGGCTGAAACATGTTGACTGTCATAGGACCATTATATGCTAACCCCCAAGACAATTCATTTTTATCCATACCGACCCAGACCACTAATAATGGGATTCCTTAATCTGTCTGAGGAAATGTTATCTTTTTAGATACTCCAGTCACAAGAATGTCTAAAGTGCTCCCTGGAATACAATTGTAAATGTAAATGTAAATGTATTTGTACTTATATAGCGCACTTCTACCCAGAGGTCTCGTAGCGCTGTATTCATACCACTGTGGAACCCTTCCTGGTTTTCCTGTGAGATGTCCACTCCTGGGCACCCCCCAAGGTGAAGCCAGGCATCCAAGCGCTGTGGGGGCCGTTGTGGAGATTAAGCAAGCTATTGCCCAGAGTTGCACAGTGGGACCCATGATTAGATTAGGCACCGAGGCGAGAATTATCAGGTCTGGGGAAATTGAATCCAAGAGCCGCCGAGGCGGGAATTGAACCCTGGTCCCGGGCCAGACCTCTGCATCAGGGTCTGCCGCTCTAACCATTGAGCCACACTTCTCCACAATTGAGCCCATCCTGGCTTTTAGGGGGCCATGAGACCCAGTGATGAAGCATGCCACTACTACAGTGGGTGAGGGTTTTAATAAAAAATAAAATACTTTTTTTTCTTTCCTTGACGAGTGACAGGGCATCCCCGCAGGATACCTTTTCCAGAGCCTGGCAAGGGGTACCCCATAGTTTGTTGAATTGTATTTTAGGAGATTGTATCCCTTAGCCATACGTACTACAAGGTCTTCTTCCCTATATAAGGGTAGGGCCCCCATTGTAGGCCTTACCTACTGTTTTGAAAGGTCAGCCAAGTGACCCTTGGAATCCACATCTTTGTTCTTGGTGCAAGTTGGATCAGGTCCAGGTTTCAGGTTTTCTCGCAGGCTTGAGGCAAAAGGTTCAGTCCTCTTCTGTACTTCTGCAGGTCCAGAAAGTGTTCTGTTAAGCTGTGGGGTAGGTCCCAACTTTGTAGGTTTCATTAGCTGTCAAGGGACCACACACTCTTACCTGTTCTAATGTGTGGTTTGAGTTTTGCAGAGACGCATTGAGCCAACTTCCCTGATTCCGATATTATAACAGGTGATTTTTAATAATACACTAGTTATGAGATAAAAACTAGGGAGGAGGGCCGGATACTGGACATTTTGTGGTGTGTTCTTGCTGTCGACCTGCGAGGCAACAAGGAACACGTCTAAGTGAAGAGTTCCAGAGTACTTTTGTCTTTTAAATAATTTTCTATTCTGAATCTGCCTTTAATGCTAAATCTTATTAAAAGCCTACCTGCGATCAGAAGTTGGAAGACCAAACGTCCAAGTATGTCTTGGTGGGCTGGTTAGCAGAGCAGGAGTAGATGTGTGTGCGTCTTTGCTTCTTGATTGTGAAATCCTTTGAAGCTCATGAGGAAGAGAGCAAAACACCAGTATGAATCACAATTCAACTTAATGAGATATTCTTAATAACATCACAAATAATCTTTTGGATATTACAATTTGACATAACTCACGTGTTTTTTTTCTGTACTCCTTTGTAACCTGCTCCCACTAAAACTGAAAAGAGAAAGAAAAACAGCTTGCTTTCCAATCCTATTTTTGCAAACATACAGTGGAATACTCTTTACCAAGACTCAATTCTATGAATGTCTTTTCCTAAAAGAAACTCTGATGTTCTTAAACAAAAATGCTATAAAATCAACTGAGAAATCCACTATAATAAAGTTCTTCTTGCCAGTTTTCTTGTTTCTTTAACTGCGTCGCTATATTCTGCATAAAAGTTTCCAAAAATTAGCGTTTACTTAAATAGATTAAGTTCCATTCTTGCGTCGGGCGCCAAGAACTAACTTGTACTTAGCTTTCTTGTTTTGTTTTAAAGGTCCAGATGTCGCTGTGAAGAAACAAAGATTCAGCAAGCGGAGTCAAGAACAACAAAGGCCAAGAGTCTTCTAGAACTCGGGTGTGGTCTTTTATACTGAGACCACACCCAAGCGTTCACACGTTTGTCCACGTTCCCTACGTGACGATGTGTGCGCACAGATTTCTCCCGATCCTAGTAGCGAGCAGAAGCTCTGCCGGGACCCAGAGTGTTGCTGCAATCTCTTTCAGATCAAAGTCTACTGGCATCTCGTATTTCAAACACAATGAGCAAATCTACTGGCCCCTCGTATATCACATGCAAAGCATCCTTTGCTTACACAAGATAAAAGCTATATGTCAAATCTTAAAAATAACAACACTGCACATAATTTGTTACCAAACAATAATAGCACTAATCACCTAAGCCACACCTTATAAAATGTATATACGCATAAAAATCATTACTGTATTACACAACATCTAAGGAGTGCTGGTGCACGGAATACGGGTGGATTTTTAATAACATAAAAGCTCTGAATGATACAAAGAACACGTATGTATGCACATAGATGATTATTTCAGGATATGCCTTTGCCCTAATCATGACAGTACTCCCCTCTCATGAACCCCCTAAAACCATTGGGATTGGCTTTGGCTTGGTTGGATGTCGTGTATGAAAGGTTTTTACAACACAAGGAGCATTTTTTAAATGTTCTAAAGATTCCCAAGAACGCTCCTCAGGTCCATATCCTGTCCAGTCTACCAAATAGAATAGTTTACCACAAATTCTTTTTGCATCCAAGATTTCTTTAAATTCAAATTCTGGAACCCCTTCTATAGTAATAGGAGGGGAAGGTTTAGTTATACGAGTTTTAGGATGACAAGGTTTAAGCAATGAAACGTGAAAGACTGGCTGAATCCGATAGTGTTGTGGGAGTGTTAATTTTACACTTGCTGGAGTAATTATTTTTTCCACAACAAATGGTCCTATGAATCTGAGATTACATTTTTTGTTTCCTTTTGTTCGCAAGTTTTTTGTTGCAAGCCATACTTTATCCCCTACTAGGTAAGAAGGGTGAGCAGAACGGTGTTTATCAGCTGTTAATTTTTGACTTTCTTTCGCCTTAGCCAAATGAAACTGAGCATCTTGATGAATGGCATTTAGTTTAGTGACAAACTCATGTATAGATGGAACTTCCTCAGAGGAGATGACCTGGTCAAGAATACTTTTTGGATGATAAACATAAGTACAAAAAAATGGAGACATATTGATAGATGAATGATCACCATTATTATAAGCAAATTCCAAGGCCCATAATAAATCTGACCATTCTTCATGGTGATCTCTTAACATACATCATAGGAATTATTCTATGGTTTGATTAGTGCATTCCGTCAATCCGTCGGTTTCTGGATGATAGCTTGAGGATAAACGCACTTCCATATCCAATGCTTTACTCAGATTGTGCCAAACATGTGAGATAAATTGAGGGTCTCTACCGGAAATGACTACAGATGGAATTCCATGTAAACTAATAATATTTTCTGCTAATACTTTTGCTAATCCCATGGCTGAAGGCAATTTCTTCAAGGGAATAAAATGAGCCATGCGAGTAAACTGATCCACTACAGTTAAGATAGTTGTGAATCCTTGTTTAGTAGGTGGAAGTTCAACTATAAAATCAAGAGAGATTGTGTGCCAAAGCTGAGGGGGTATTGGTAAGGGTTGTAGGAAACTACTGGGGGCTTTATGTAAAGATGTATTCATAATACATACAACTCATGTTTCAACAAAAGTCTTGATATCATTGAACATGGAAGGCAACCAACATTTTCTCTTAATTGAGTGATAGTTTTTTATAATATCAGGATGAGCAGACAAAAGAGTGTCATGGTGTAATTCTATGATGGATTTTGTAATAGAAACTGTTGGTACTACAATCTGATCATTCATAAATAACAGATTCTCTTTCCATTGTACAGATGGATATATTTTTTGCCACTCATCTTTGGATTTTGTTTTTAATTCTTCTTGAATCTCATGTATAACATCAACTGTGATAAGTCCAGCTTGAAAACATGACAAAGGTAGAATAGGTTCTACATTATTGATGGACTCACTCTCAGTTTCTTTCTCACCAATGCGAGATAAAGCATCCGCTTTATGATTCTCTTTTCCAGGTTGAAAAGTGATAATAAAATTATAATCATTAAAAAAGAGTGTCCAACGCAGTTGTCTGGCTGATAAAGCTTTAACTGTTCTTAAGGATTGTAAATTTCTGTGGTCAGTATGGATTGTGATTGGATGACGAGCACCCAACAAGTAATGGCGCAATTCTTCAAAAACTGCCTTGAGTGTCAATAATTCTTTAGCTGCAATGGCATAATTCTGTTCTGCAGCAGATAATTTACGTGAATAATAAGCAATGGGGTGCATCTGTCCTGTGTTTTTATCTCTCTGTGAAAGAATACCACCCAAGGCAAATTGTGAGGCATCCGCCTCTACTATAAATGGGCTAGATGGACCAGGATGTCCTAAATTTGGCGCTGAAGTGAACAAATCTTTCCATTCTTGGAAGGCTTTTTTGGCTGCTTCATTCCATTCAAATTTTACTAAATTACGAACAAGTCTAGTAATAGGGGTAATGATTTGTGAGAAATTCTGAATAAAGCATCTATTAAATTTGCAAAGCCTAAAAAGCTCTGAATCTGTTTTACAGAGGTGGGCCTGGGCCAGGAACTCACCGCTTAAACCTTCTTGGAGTCCATTTCAATTCCAGAAGGACTGATTACATATCCAAAAAATTCTACTTTGGTGACATGAAACATACTCTTTACTAATTTAACAAATAAAGAGTTTTAGAGTAGTTTTTGGAGAATGGCACGCACTTGTTTTACATGTTCAGACTTGATGTTTGAATAAATAAGAATGTCATCTATATAGACAACACAACAAACATCAATACATTCGTGCAATACCTCATTTATAAAAAATTGAAAAGCGGCAGGAGCATGACAGAGTCCGAAGGGCACAGCTTGGTATTCAAAAAGACCGAATTTAGTGCGGAATGCGGTCTTCCATACATCTCCCTCACGAACTCTTACAAGATGATATGCTTCAAGCAAATCTAATTTAGTATAAATAGTCGCTTGTTTGATTTGATCTAACAAGGTCAGTATCAAAGGCAAAGGATATCGATTTTTTACTGTCACATTGTTCAAGGCTCTGTAATCGATGCAGAAGGCCAAGCCTCTTCTAGAACTCGAGTGTGGTCTTTTATACTCAGACCACAACCAAGCGTTCACACGTTCCTCCACGTTCCCTTCGTGACGACGTGTGTGCACAGATTTCTCCCAATCCCGGTAGCGAGCAGAAGCTCTGCCGGGACCCAGAGTGTTGCTGCAATCTCTTTCAGATCAAAGTCTACTGGCATCTCGTATTTCAAACACAATGAGCAAATCTACTGGCACCTCGTATATCATATGCAAAGCGTCCTTTGTTTACACAAGATAAAAGCTATGGGCCCGATTCACAGAACAAACTTAAGACTAAATCCTAAACTTACTACCATTTAGGTATTCACAGAATGCACCTACTACATCTGGTATTCACAGAGTGAACTTACTACTTTTGCTATTCACAAAATGAACTTGGGACTTTTGCTATTCACAGAATCCATTTACGACCACTAAACTTACGTCCGCACTCGGGCCAGAATTTCCGGCTCCGGAGCAGAATTTCCGACTCCGGAGCGGAATTTCTGGGTCCGGAGCGGAAAGTCCGCTCGCGGGCCGGATAGTCCGTCTCTGGGCCAGAAAGTCCGCTCCGGAGCCGGAAACTCCGCTCTTGGGCCGGAAATTCCGCTCTCGGGCCGGAAAATCAGAATTGGGACCAGACTACATTAACTGTGGCCATTGATCATTTGAGCCAAGGGTAAAAACCTGTCCAAGTCCCTACCATCCCCCACCATGCATCAGCTGACGCACTCCAGCCAATCCGAGCCAACAGCTCCAGTTTGCCATCATGTTGCTAGTGCCTACCATCCCCCACCATGATCCAGCTGAAGCCAATTAACACTGATTGACCAGCAGCAAAAAACATTAAAAAGCAGCACACAGTGAAGGAGCAGGTTTGGCCACACAGAGTTTGTATTTGCAATCTGACACCGGCTAAGAAAAATGGACCTCCTGAAGAGAAAGAGGAACTACACAGCAGAGGAGACCACCATGCTTGTGGAGTTCATTGTCAGGCACCACAAACGCCTCTATGGACTCCCACCCTACTGCACCAGTGGGACACAGAAGGCAGCCCTGTGGCAGCAATTATCCACTGCTGTCACAGCATTGGGGGAGGAGAGGCGCACTGTCCAGGACCTAAAAAAAAAATGGCAGGATGAGCGGCTGAGGGTAAAGGAGAAATACTCCTGGATTGAATTACAACGGATCCTCCCAGCCGCATACTCTGGACCACACATCCGTCTCACCCCACTGGAGGAGGATATCCTGACAACCATACACCCCCACTTGGTCCATGGGCTGCCTGTCAGTGACGTCCGCTACGTGGTACCAGGTAAGTGGGATGAAAAGATAAAGTGCATGAATAGAATGTCTGTGTTGCACTGTCAGTGTGAATAAGGAAGTAGTCCAAAGTGTATAAATAAATCTGTCAGTCAGAGATTCCTGTGTCACCCTCTGTATGTAGCACTACAAGTCCCACAATCCTTAGCGATGGAAATGGCAAATCCCTCCCCCACTTCAGAAAACATGGGCACTGTCCAGTTGCAGTAATACACCAGCCCGCTAAGTAGCAATTGACAAATATCAGCAGAGATGCACCAGTAACAATGCCACACGCAATCCAACTCTTGTGCAACCGCGGATGCGTCACATTGACAATGCGGTCCACTGTGGCGCTGGGATAGACAGATGGGTGTCGCAACTGATGGCATTAGGGGGGTGCTCTGCTGGAGTAGTGTCGCAAGTGTGACGCAACTTCAACAATGTCCATGGACCGCCTACACCTAACGTTCAGGGCCACTCATTACATGTGCCTCAAGCTGGTTTAAGTTTTCATGGCACCACCCTATGAAAAGTGACTACGTGAAATGCCGTCGAATACAATGCATCACTTGTACGAGGCATAACCAAATAAACACACACCCTGCCTACATCACAGCTGATGCATGTTTAATGTTGCGCAGGACCGCACACCGTGAGGCATCCCCATAGATGCATAACATTGTGAATAAGTCTACATGTGTCACCTGTATTACCCCACCACTGTGTCACAGAAGGGACGCAACTGCGGTGTAAATGTATTACAAGGGGCGTGGAAACATGCCACTAAATATCAAAGAAGTTAATCACCCTGTGCCAGCTTAAAGCACAAAGCAGAAGGTGAGAGATTCATCAGATCCAAAAGTCAGACACCTATTCTGTTGTACATTTCCCACCCTGCCACGCCATTACGTCCCCAATGCAACACTGCTCCTACCTGCCCAGTCAGCGGCAGTACTGCATAACACTGTTAGCATGCAGAAGAAATGGGGAAATCACAGAAATGTTCCACAAGCACATATTCCAGATGTTTAGTTTTCTCTCTTCTCACCCATTGACACATTCAGCCAGAGCACAGACAAATGCCGCAGCAGAGGTCCCTGCATCGACTGGGAGGAATCGACACCGTACAGTGATAGGCATACCACCCTCACTGACTGGTAAGTCAAAGTGGCCAGGAGATGGTCAAAATGCATACATTGTCAGGAGTGACCGAGGGACATATAGTGTCCACATATGAAAGTCAACCAGAGATGAACAAATAGCTGCATTACAATTGGAGTTGTCAATGGACATCCACCTTTAGCTAATTATAATTGTGAACAGCTGAAGACAATATATTACATGTGTTGGCTCATCAAACCTTCGTAATTGCGGAACATGACATGTTTTTCTGCAACAGCCCCAGACCTGGCAATCCAATCCTGTTATCGAGTGCCACAACTACTCAAAAGGGTGTCCCCACTATGTTGTAATGGTGTCTGTAGACGTAATCAATCAAACTAATTGACTGAAATATGGCAATGATGAACAAGTGAGATCCCAGGGTCATTAGTATTGACAATGCATACACTGTCCAACTTTGAATGTTTCCAATATGGATCAAATTCCCAGTCCACACAGCTGGTCATGTACCACTTACATTGTCTGGCTTTTGTGTTGCCCATCAACAAAACACGATAGTGGACCTCACATCAGGATCCGTAGACATGTCATTGTGATATTGGTCGCATCCTGGTAGTGGGTCCATTCGAAGTCATGTGGGAGCAATCATGAATTTACGTATAACACACTTCAGCGACGCTGGTGCCCACAACTGCTTGTGCTCATCCTTTGTGCCAGAAATCTAGTGCATCACATGTGGCTGCAGGAATGTAAAGTAGCAAAACACACTTATCATTGTAGGTACAACAAGGTCCTCCCAGAATCAAAGACACACACTGACTTCTGCTACAAGGTTGGCTGTGACATCTGTTCAGGGCCCACACACTGTTGGGCCAAGGGAGGGGAACCCAAGAATATATCAGGCTGACTGCTCATGAAATGTGCCTTTCATGTCCGCCGTATGTTGTATGTGTATTACAACACTGTTGTCCTGCATCACAATATGCTCACATATGGCATTTGAACCCATGCAAGATCAGACCCTGGTGGCTAATGAAAGGATGACACAAAATGTATGCCAAGTGAGTGCAGAATGGACATTCAATAGTACCATGAGTCATATGAAGTGACCAAAACACAACCCGCTTGCAATTCAATGATAGGAAACACCATGATGAAAATAGCATGGCTGAGGCCAACACTGATGCCAGTAGTGTACCTTTGAGATGAATCTAGGGCCTGCTAAGGTGAATCTTCATGCAGTTACACCTGCTAAATGACTAGGCTGAAGAGCAACACGCTAATCCAGTGCAGGCAGAAGGCATCAAAGCCTCTCAGCCTATCCGCAATGTGTGAGTATAAACCAAATGTTACATTCTGCTTGCCTCCTCTCCTACTGTATTCACATGTATAGGTGAGTGTTTGACATATGAGGTTTGGATGTCTGCTGTACAAGACACCAATCGTCGTCAGCTAAGTAGTACCATGATCTGGGAAATAGAGTACGCAAAGAGAGGACACTCAAAGGATGGACATAAGACATCTGTGTTCTCTCATACAAATATGTGTGACTTCATGCGTGGGGAAGCACAAATGAGCAACATCATGTCCCTGACTATTGCTAATCTCACACATGAAACCCTTTCTGACTTGATAACAAACAACATGAGACTCTGGAAATATGTAAGTCTGAATGGCTAAGGTGAAAGCAGTCTAATGGGGAGGAATCCGGGTCATTTATCCCTTCCTATCAGTAATCTTCTCATACATGTGTGTCTGTTGATGTGTCATCTTAGTGATGTCACTGCTGTGTGGAGGAAACAGCTAGCAACTGCTGCATGTGAGCAGGTGCCCAAATGTAAAGTTTAGGAGCTAAACATGCTGCACATTGTACGTGGTTACCCACAAATGGTGATTGAGAATGACATGTTGGCTCAGAGCTTCCATCTGTGGTTGAAAAATATAGACCTGTATGTCTTATCACAGCTGCTGACCGGATGAGACCACAGCAGCGGACACCGTCCCGGGGACTGAATGACATCCTGGCTGCAGCAGTTCAACCCTCGCGCACCAATCCTTCAGGTAATTCTAGCATGAGGTGTGTCTGTTGATGTGCCATCTTATTGATGTCACTGCTGTGTGGAGGAAACGGCTGGCAACTGCTGCATGTGAGCAGGTGCCCAAATGTAAAGTTCAGGAGCTAAACATGCTGCACATTGTTCTGGATTACCCACAAATAGACATTAAGAATGACATGTTGGCTCAGAGCTTGAATCTGTGGTTGAAAAATATAGACCTGTATGTCTTATCACAGCTGCTGACCGGATGAGACCACAGCAGCGGACACCGTCCCGGGGACTGAATGACATCCTGGCTGCAGCAGTTCAACCCTCGCGCACCCGTCCTTAAGGTAATTCTAGAATGAGGTGTGTCTGTTGATGTGCCATCTTATTGATGTCACTGCTGTGTGGAGGAAACGGCTGGCAACTGCTGCATGTGAGCAGGTGCCCAAATGTAAAGTTCAGGAGCTAAACATGCTGCACATTGTTCTGGATTACCCACAAATGGACATTGAGAATGACATGTTGGCTCAGAGCTTCCATCTGTGGTTGAAAAATATAGACCTGTATGTCTTATCACAGCTGCTGACAGGATGAGACCACAGCAGCGGACACCGTCCCGGGGACTGAATGACATCCTGGCTGCAGCAGTTCAACCCTCGCGCACCCGTCCTTCAGGTAATTCTAGCATGAGGTGTGTCTGTTGATGTGCCATCTTATTGATGTCACTGCTGTGTGGAGGAAACGGCTGGCAACTGCTGCATGCGAGCAGGTGCCCAAATGTAAAGTTCAGGAGCTAAACATGCTGCACATTGTTGTGGATTACCCACAAATGGACATTGAGAATGACATGTTGGCTCAGAGCTACCATCTGTGGTTGCAAAATATAGACCTGTATGTCTTATCACAGCTGTTGACAGGATGAGACCACAGCAGCGTGCACCATCCCGGGGACTGCATGACAGCCTGGCTGCAGCGTTGAAACCATCGCGCACCTGTCCTTCAGGTAATTCTGGCATGAGGTGTGTCACTGGCTTCGACTCCAAAGCCATGACAGAGATCCTGATTCCCCTCTGCATGTAATCAGCAGTTGTTGTGTACAAAGTGAAATACAAATCAGGAGTGTCATGTGCCTGTCTGACAATTGGTGATGCAGATAATTGAGAATGTTGTCACTTCCCTCTACAGCTGCTGGTTCAGGGACAGCTAGGCCTACAAAAGCAGTGAAGAGACAGGTCCATCAGGTGACACTAGGGGGGAACACCAAGGGACAGAAAGTTGTGGCTGGAGCTGGTGAGTTTGCCTGTATCTGTGTAACACCTCAGTGCTATGGTGTGAGCTGTCATTTGTGGTGGTACCCTACACAGGTCACATGATCCTCATCTGTTGATGCAAAGTACAGTTAATACAAACCCTTTTGTTGCACCACATGTCATACCAGGTCAATCCCTAATACGGTTGCAAACTCAGTTCCAGGGGATGCTGATGACGAGGATGACAGGCCTATGACCAGTGCAGGCCGACGGGGAATCAGAGCGGAGAATCCCCTGATCCTCCAAGCTGTGATGTCGGCTGCAAGCACTGCTCAGGAGGAGGAGGATGAACTTCCTGAGGACGTCTACTTGGTGAATGATGAGGACTACATGTCTGATGACGATGAAGATGCCAATGCGCGCTATCCTGCCAGATTGGCTAAATCGGTCAGGGCATCAACTCCTCTGCCAAGCAACGTCCGTCAGCCTCCTCCCAAGCATACCATGGCCTGTCCCCAGACTCGAGCAAACCAGCCACAGCACCCACGCAGCACAAAACAGACATCACTCCCTCACAGTCCTCACGTCCAGGACCAACATGGTGGTTCCCCTACCCACTCTTCCCTAGACAGTGTATCCCTGCCATCCTCTCCACCATCTGGGGGTAGTACCAGCCCTGTTGTGCTGCCGGAATCCCCTGGGCACCATTCACCTGCCCACAGGCTCCCACCTGCCACCCCCCCCCCCCTGCTGTAGGACCTGCTGGTCCCATCCATGGCAGACAGCTGCAGAGAGGGCCTGCACCTGGCTGTGATGACCAGTGGGAGCAGGACTTCTTCCAACAGCAGAGCGATGTGAGGCAGGACATTATTGCCATAGGGGCTACCCTGTCCGACATGTCGGACTCCCTGCAGGACATGGTGCACTTCCCTCAGGCGGTGGAGAGGCTGAGCCAAGTGTTGGATAGGATGGATAGGACTTGGCAGGACATGTCCAGAAATATGCGAGACATGCTATCCATCCAAAGGGAAGAGAGTGCAAGACACCATGCCTTGGCCATGAAGATGATGGAGGGCATATTGAGAGTGAGCCAACCTTTCCCTTCACGGTCAACGCAGGGAGGGGAGCCATCATATCTGCCCACAGGACAGCACATCCCCACACCTGTACCAACTGCACAGCAACAGAGCAAAGGGAGACATCCACACCAGCGGCCTGAACTGGCACTCCCAACACCAACCCCTGTACAGGCACTCCCGCCACCTGCACAACCACCACCAACCCCTGTACAGGCACTCCCGCCACCTGCACAACCACCATCAACACCTGTACAGGCACTGACCCCACCTGCACAACCAAAACCACCCCCTGTACAGGCACTCCCACCACCTGCACAACCACCAACAACCCCTGTACAGGCACTCCCGCCACCTGCACAACCACCACCACCTGTACAGTCACTCCCGCCACCTGCCCAACCACCACCACCTGTACAGTCACTCCCGCCACCTGCACAACCACCACCACCACCTGTACAGGCACTCCCACCACGTGCACAACCACCAGCAACCCCTGTACAGGCACTCCCGCCACCTGCCCAACCAGCACCACCACCACCTGTACAGGCACTCCCACCACGTGCACAACCTGCCCTTGTCCAGGCACAGCCATCAAGTGTGCATACACCATCTGCCCCAGCACATGTAGATGACCCTGGACAGTCTCTTGGACAGTACCCACCTCCACGTAGGCGGCGAGCCAGACCTGAGCACTCCGAGCGGTCATCCCCCCCCAAATTGCGGCGTCGCACTCACCAGTGACAGGAACCCAGGACAATGTAACCACGTGATTGTGTGTGCACCAAATAAACACCTACCAAAAATAAAATTCTGTTGTGTATCATGTCTTGTGTAACGATGTAGGTGGCCTCGAGATGTGAGAAGGTATGTGTGTGTGTGACACAGTTACAAGTGTAACCCATCATTGCAACAAGCCATTATGTGCATAGCAGATGACTCACCAAATATGTGTCCATATTCAGAACCAGACATTCAGAATGAAGTCAAACAAGTGGAAGTTATTAGTATTCCTAATTGTATTTTAAGAAGGTACAAAAAACAACAGTCCGTTTGGAAGGGAGAAAGGAAAACAAATGATGATCTTAATGGTGAGGGAGATGGGAACCTGGATTGGGGTGGGGCAACAAAAATATAACACGTCAGGGAGCGTCAGGGAAAACAGTCTATTTACAAGGGGAAAATGAAATAATTGTTCACGTCAAAAGTCAAGTGTCCTTCTGGTCATCCTCTAGGACCACAATGTCCAGATCCTCAGAGTCCGATGCAGGTACACGTCTGGCGGGTGCAGGAACAGGCACCACTTGGGTTCGTGCCACACGAGGAGTACGGGGGGAAACAGTGTGGGGCAACGGACAGGGGGAGACATTGACGGTGGTATGGGAAGGGATTGGGGAGACAACAGACGACATGGCTGCGGTCAGTGAATTGATGCTGGTGGTGAGGGTGGCCATTGTTCGGAGCATGTCCTCTCGCATCATGCGTACCTCAATACACACTTGTAGCATGATGCGAGCGGACATGTCTGGCTGACCCTCACACATCCACATCAAGTCCACTGGCACAGCCACAGGAGGAACAACACCGGGAGGGGCCTGGGGGGGACAGGAGGGATGTGGTGCCTGAGGTCCGGAGCCAATGATGTTGTGGAGCTGGCGGCTACGATGAGGGGGACTGGTTGCAGGGGATGCAGCTGGGGCCCCCGATGGAATGGGGGACTCTAGAGGTAGGGAGGGGCTGATGGCAGGCCCAGATTGTTTGTTGGCCTGCCCCGAGGACACCTCTTCTGGGACCACAGGTGAAGAGTCCTGAGGAGAGTAGCTCTCCAAACCTCATGGTCCGAGGTGTCGTGTTCACCCCCCCCCCCCGATTCAATGTCTGCAGCCTCCACCCGGGATGTGGCACCAGCATCAGGGTGTCCCTTGTCAGTCTGGGTGGGCGCAATCCCCTTGCCTCGTGATGTTGAGGGTCCCTCCTCATCCTCCTCTTCCTCGCTGGTGGAAAGAGGGTGTAGCCGCCGCCGCACTGGTGGCCTCGCGCTCCGGACCTGGTCCTGCTGCCCTTCTTTTTCGCCAGCTGTGCCTGGTGAAATGTAAGCAAAATCCGAATGTTATGTTTGTGTCATGCAGGACGAGACACATTCATAGAGGAGCCAAGGTCAGACTTATTTTCCTCTGATCACACTCAATAGTTGTCAGTGTCTATGAGCTGACATTACGTGTATGTTCACCGTCATTTACTGGATTGAGTCTGACATGGTCATCTCACGTGGATGTGTGTGGCTTACACAACTGTATTGGCCAACCCTCAACCTGGCATTCTGGTGATCTGTGTGTCCTGCCACAGCTACATGTGCAGGTTCCAAAAGCAGTCCACCAATGGAGAACATGAAGTCCAGAATCTCAGATTATGGCCATTCATAGGGAGTCGCAGCTATTTAAGGTCTGGACAAGTGTCATCTGCTTTGTAGCATTGTATGGGACACGACAAGTGGCGAATGTGGGTCACACATGCACTGAGGCTCTGGGCTATTTCTGTAGCTAAATTGTGAGTTTAGCCTTTGGCTGTCCCCACACATGTTCTGACAATCCAGTGGCACATATTGGCTTTGGTGACTGATATGGTAATGCAGTACACCGCTGAACACTGGGGGAATTTAGTGACAGCTACCTGTACATGTGAAATGTGAAACAGGCCACTGAGGCTGAGACGCCTGTCAGTGGACACCCCTTGCAAATTTAGAAGCGCTTAAGAGTGATGCAAGGAGGTCAAAGTCTGTCTTGACTCCATGGCACATGATGTTTTGTCACAATTGGAACCCAAATTCTAAAAATGCAATGCAAGTCATAGCATCCAATACCCTTTGGCCTGCCATGCGCACACTGGACAGTGTCTGTACCATTGCTCATCCAATGCACACATGATTTCCTAGTGCCAATTGTAGTGGTGCGGGAAGAGCAGATTTCAGTATAAATGCACAATTATGGCTCATTTAACGAAACTCCAACTACCAAAATGCACTCTGCCCTGTACAGTCCATATGCCACAATGTGCCTTTTTAAGCTTGGTGACTGCTGCATGGACACGGAATCTGTGAATGGAGGCATCGGACACACAATGGTACAGCACTGTTTCACTCACATCTAACTCCCAGACACATTTAGCATATGATGCACTTACCATGTCCCTGCTGCTCATGCTCCTCCAGCTGAGCATGGAGGGTCGGCCAAGCTGCTCGCAGGACCCTCCTGTACAGTGGGGATAGGCGAGGACGATGCACATGGTGCTGGGAAGCCTGGCCCACCAGCTCCTCAGCCTTGTGCCGGGCCCGCCATTTTAGGTCCTCCCAGCGCTTGCGGCATGCCCTCACACTCCTGGTGTGGACTCAGCTGGTGTTCAGGGTCCCCATATAGCTGAGGAAATTTGCCCAGCACCCCCTCAGCCAAGATGTTCAACTCACTTTCAGTGAAAGGGGGTGCCTTCTCTTCGTAACCCTCAGCCATTATGGGGATAATAAGAAGGATGAGAGCAGCAGGATGTCAGAGGATCTGTCTGTGATAGAGGATGACTCAGAATGAACACAAAATGGCTGCCAACTATTTCCTGTGATGTATTTCCTGCCTCCCACTTCCTGTTAAACATTTCCTGAATGAAATTATGTGTTCCGGGTCATTTTCGGAGTTTACTGCCCGTAAGCGCAGTTTCCGGTTCCGGAGCGGGGGGTCCGCACACGGGCCGTACGCTCCGTAATCGGAGCTTCCGCTTTTTGGCCGTAAACTCCGAAAATGACCCGGAACAAATAATTCCATACAGGAAATGTTTGACAGGGAGTGGGAGGCAGGAAATACATCACAGGAAATAGTTGGCAGCCATTTTGTATTCATCCAGATCCATCCACAATCAGGAATCAAATCTACTGCCATCCTGCTGTTCTGTTGTGGATAAAAAAGAAAAGACAATGCATGTGAGAATTATTAAAATGTGACAAGAGGGGGAAGAGACCATTTCAAGACATTTCTGCTGTTTCAGTTTCAGTTTCTCCTGCTTTGCATTATGGTACATGTAGTCCATATTAGGTGCTCATTTGCAGAGTTGTATGATGTGTTACGGAACATTGGGTTGGAGAAGTGTGGATATATCACAGACACATGGGGGCAGATTTACGACTTCTGGCGCATCTCTGCTAATCAGCAGATATGCGTCAGAAGAGTTGGGATGCATCTGCCCACCCGTGCGCCAACACAGATGCGCCGCATTGACAATGCGGTGCACCGTGGTGCTCGGATGTGCAGATGCGTGACGCATCCCCCGTTGGAAAGGCGGCGCATTGCTGGAGTTGCGTCGCAAGCGCAACGCAGCTCCAGCAAGGCTCGGGGGTGCCCTATCCCTATGATGCTGCGTCTATCCTTACGCCTGCTTCAAGCAGGCGCAGGGTTTTGACGCAGCATGGCCTTAAAAGTGACTGAGTGAAATATTGTAGATTTCACCCAGCCACTTTTAGGAGGCGTTCCTACGCCGGACGGCCCCCCCCTGCGCCAGAACGCCTACATGTGGCGCAGGCCTTTACAACATGACGCATCACCCAGATGCGTCATATAGGACATACCCCGCAGCATGGCGCTGGCTTTGCACCGCCACTGCGTCACAAAAGTGACGCAATGGCGGCGTGAAAGGGGCGCAAGTCCCACATTGATCTGCCCCATGGTGTCTGATTGACCCATTGCATCACTCACGTCGTGGGCACATCATTTGTGGGGGAGTCACATCTGTTGATGGCACAGGGCCGACAATGCTATGGTTATGGCCTTTTCTGATTAAGTGACCCATCCTCATGAGGTCCGGCAAGGTCTCTCAGTACATGTATCATCTTTCATCTGCGGCAATAGATTCTTTAGGGACATCCACTACACTGATCGCTGACATGGGCACATGTGCTAAAGCAGGCTCAACCTTTTGACTACTGTCAAGAGCTGTGATTAACATGCATGTGGCTTGCAAAGTTGCCTCAGGAAGGAATTTATTGACACAGTCGTGTATATCCAAGTTTCATCATTGGCAACAGACAGCAATCCACATTTAGTCCATTCCAATACAGGTTACTCATGTGAAAAACGTGGCAACGAGCTGCTCACGGACTTGCATGCCCTGACCTCGGTTATGTGCCATGGCCCGGTTTCCCAGATTCATAGCTAGCCGAGGTTCCAGCGGTATCTGTAAGCCATGCGTTAAGGCAATGTTGTGCAAGACACAACAGGCTAAAATGATCTTGCACACTACTTCTGGGGAGTACTGCAGCACCCCCCCTGTACGGTCGAGACATCTGAATCGCGACTTCAACAGACCAAAAGAGCGCTCTATGATGGCTCGAGTCCGTATGTGTGCCCTATTGTACCTACGCTGTGGTACAGTGTCTGCACGCCTGTAAGGGGTGAGGAGATGTGGGGTGAGTGCATACCCAGCGTCACCTGAGGAGAGGGGAAAGGGCAGTTTGTTACATTTCCCTCTTTGAATTGCACAGGACATGATCTATACTGTATTACATGCATTGTCAGTTGGGCCCTGTATCTAGCTTTATGATTCTTATAGTACAATGGTTAATGTTGGGGGGCATTCAGACATTTCAAAAACACATATTCCTCCTTTCTAACGCTTGGTACTTACCCAGTAGCCACATGTTGCCAAATTCTCCCGCAGCCATCCGCCGGGCAAGAGGTGACATGCGGAATATGAAGCTGTCATGGGTACTGCCGGGGAACACCGCATGCACATCAATGAACCTCCCTCTGGCATCACAGACAGCTTGTACGTTGATGGAATGCCATTGGTGTCTGTTGCAGAAGATGTGTGCAATGTGGCGGGGTGGCTGAAGGGCCACATGGGTACAGTCAATTGCACCCAGCACACGTGGAAATTGTGCAATGAGAAAGAAATCTCGTGCTGCCCTTTGTCTCAGGGCCAGTGTCGGTGGCATATGTATGTGGTGGTGGGATCTTGCAGGGATGCATCGCAGTACCTGATGCAGGCACCGCGACTGGCTCGCCTGGGATATGCCCACATGGTCACTGGAGACCCTTTGGAATGAGCCAGTGGCAAAGAAATGGAGCGCAGATAGGATCTTTAGGTATGCTGGTATTGCATGTGAGCAGCAGGTCACGGAATCAAGTTCCTGCTCCCACTCACATACCATATCCAAGATGATTTCTGTAGGGAAACGGTACCTGGCCCTTACATCTTGACTGGACATTCCAAATAAGTTGATCCTCTGTCTGAAGATCCTCTCTGCTCTGGCTCTCCTCCTCCTCCTCCTCAAGTCGTTTTGCCGCATGGCAAGGGGCAGTGCAACAAACACATTCAGTGACACGTTGAAAGGGTTTGTGTGTGTCTGCTCTGCAGTTATACATGCTGCCGAGCTAGTATTGGCTGGAGTGTGTCAGGACAGGTGTTCACCCTTGGCTCACATGATCAATGTCCACCAAATCGGACATTCCGGCACGCAATCGGAACTTCCGGCCCGTGGCCGGACTTTCCGGCCCGTAGGCGGAACTTCCGGCCCGTGAGCGGATTTCCGGCCCTTAAGCGGACTTTTCGCTCCGGGTGCGGAAATTCCGGCCCGGGTGCGGAAATTCCGGCCCGGGTGCGGACGTAAGTTTAGTAGTCGTAAATCCATTCTGTGAATAGCAAAAGTCCTAAGTTCATTCTGTGAATAGCAAAAGTTGTAAGTTCATTGTGTGAATACCAGAAGTACTAGGTGCATTCTGTGAATACCAGAATGGTACTAAGTTTAGGATTTAGTCTTAAGTTTGTTCTGTGAATCGGGCCCTATATGTCAAAGCGTACTCAGAAAATAACAACACTGCACATGATTTGTTACCAAACAATGATAGCACTAATCACCTAAGCCACACCTTATAAAATGTATATACGCATAAAAATCATTACTGTATTATACAACATCTAAGGAATGCTGGTGCATGGGATAGGGGTGTTTTTTTTTATAACATAAAAGCTCTGAATGATACAAAGAACATGTATGTATGCAAAAAGAATCCATGTTTACATCTGCAAATATATCTTGAATTGTAAGTGTAAAAAGTGAATAAAGAAATACATGATTTGTTTTATTACGAAACTGATCATTAGTGCACACATATAAACCTCTAGTCTCTACAGTGAATACATTTCAATAATGCATTTAAAAGCTTTACAAATGTTAATAAAGTTTAGGCACACAGTAAATATAATGTCAAATGCATGTATATAATTTAATTTTTTGTGACGTGTAAGGGTGGAGCCTAACCTTCACTGCTCTAATCCCCCTTATGATGGTGATGTTAGACATCACAATCAACATATGAATCTTAGAGATGAGATTGAATCAAAACATCGAGGCTTTCATCCTTTTCCGTCTGCAGTGTTTTCAAGAGTTTCATTTCATCATAAAATCTATACTGACTTTCTTCTGGTACCACATCCCCTCTTTTTATCCTTATTCCTCTCCTTTGCTGTACCTCTCTTTTTGCTTTCATGTACTTGTACCCCTTAAAGATTACAAAAATACATATTACACAAAAGGGAATTATCACAAGGGATCTCAAAACAGAAGCACATATTTGACTCACAAGGTTTCTAAACCGTTTGCCTCCTTCAACTAATCCATTTCCAATTGCTTCCCAAGCACCCGTAGTTTCAAACTTCTTTAAATTTGCCTTTAAGACTGTAATATTCTTAATGTATTCCTTGACTTCTTCACTCTTGTCAGGAATGTAGGTACAGTATTGCTGGACCTTCAACATCTTGCAGACTCCGCCCTCCTTAGTGAGGGGGATGTCTAATGCAAGGCGATTCTGCATTACCATAGACCTATAAGCTATAATTTCATTGTCCACAGCTAACAATGAATTTACAGTACTAGTAAATAAATTATCAACTATAATGGACAGCTATTCAATTTTGAAATCATTTAAAACTACCCCTACAGAAGGAACCAATGCACCAAATATGTCTCCAACTCTTTCAGTATCACTGCTACTTAGTTTGGTTCTCATACGTGAACTCCACACAGGATCATCTAAATGCTCTACATGATAAATCTTTGGAAAGACTACTGCCAAGTAACATGAGTCAAGCCAACCTCAGAGTAATGTATAATATGCATGGTCTCCACACACTTAATAGACTCCAGGAATTATAGGATCTTGGCCTCCCATGAATAATGGCAAATGTCCCCTATATTCAAAAATGTAATCACAGTCACTTTTCCCCATGAATTTAGTATGAATTACAGATTTGCATCTAAGTACACATGACTTCCCTTTATATTTCCATTCGAGAGTCAGTGCAGCCATAGTTCCTGACCATTGATGCTTTACATCTTCTTTAGCACACTAGTCTCTATACTGTTGGCCTTTCACTGATTTGGATTTAGCATCCATTGTCCTTTTCCTGTCTTTAACTAAATCTTAAAATGTATTTTCAACATCTGTCAAGGAGCAAGCCATGTGGTTTCTGTGAGCATTAGCAGTATCTAATGTCATTGTGGGTTTGAAGAAACAATCAGCTGTATCCATATCCTTGGGATCGGTGTGATGCTTAATCATGGGAACTTCTGATAGAACTAAATCACAATTCAAAAAACAGTATTGAAAATCCTTACACAAAAAGCTCAACAGAAGGCTTCATGTAACACCATAGGTAAGAAGAATGTGATGACAAGTGATAATCTCTGCAGCTGATGCAGGTAACTGCGTACAGACATAGCAGTCCTTTGCATCCATAGTGTCAATTAACTCCTAAAGCAACTTAAAATAAGCATTTGAGGAAACGTCTCCTCTTGATGAATCTACATGCAGTCTTAAAAGCAAATGCATGCAAGTTATTTTCAGCAGGACCTGGGGTTTTCAGGGTAGTTCTAGTCTCAACTGATTTGGGAAGTGTAGGTGAATATAATCCTAGAAGAAAAACAATAAATACTACAATCACAGCTATTAATTCACCTCATAATTTCAGCCTACGTCTATAAGGGTTACCAGTTTTCATGACTTCACTAAAATCAGACTGTTGAGCAAAATTTTAAGCAAGTATATTTCTTCTGTAAGCTTCTACATATGCAGGTGGAAAAGCCCATGAATCATGTGATGAAAGTATTAACAAAGTCTTTGTGAGTCTTTCCAAACCCTACTCCGTTTTCTTCTAAATTACACCCTTACGCTTCTTCTGCAGCCTCTGGCCTAAGGAATCTTCTTCACTCTTTTCAAAAAGGTTATTTAATTGCCTCTAATAAAAGAACAGATCAAAGTCCACTTTAGAGATCATGCCAATGATAAACTGTGTCAGTTTATTCAATGGCAAGGCAAATACAACATGCAGTTCATTCACAAGCCTTAGTGCACAAAGGTTCCACTGGAATTACACTGTCTTCCGCCAAATCACAAAGTTCTCTCTAATTGTGGCAAAGTATGTCCATTCAGGGGATGAGTACCTCCAACACTGTACTTTAATTCTCTTTGATCTCCTGAGTGTAGGTCTTTCGTCTTCACTGTCTCTCAGAACAGAATCATCAGTATCCTCTGTGATTGTATTGGGCACAATCTTTGTAGGCAGACTCATTCTCTCTCTCTCCTGCCTCTTTGGCCAATTGTTGTCAGCTTCCATTCAGCTTGGCACAGCACTAAGCCCTTCATCAGGGTCTGAATTTGGCTCAGTCAGCGCCACAAGCCAAGACTCTCCTATCTCAACCTCAACTGTTGACTCATCAAAATCTCCCTCATGTCAAGCATGTGCTGTTTCAGGTTCTCTCTGATTTTCTGTGACTCACTCAACTTTCTTCCACTGCCTTTCAGTTGCAGCTTGCACTTCTGGTAGAGGTACTATCACATCATCAAGGGGACACTCCACTCTGCAACTTTGGCAGCATTGATCCATTTGGGGAGACCTCCACACTTAACAGCAGTGTTCGTGATGAGCATAACCTGATAAGGGCCATGCCAGCGAGTTTCTAGGCACATTTTCTGAATGTGTTTCTTCACCAGGACCCAGGCGCTGGGACTGAGGTCATGGTACTGCTCCCAATACGGTGGCAGCTCCAACTTGGTGAGGCACAGAACACACCACACCAGCTAGTCGTTTGCAGTAATCACAAATAATATCATCTGCAATCTTCACAAGCACATTTGCAAGCACAGCTGATAAGGCTCATTGCTCTGCCCATGATGATATCAAGGAGGGACACTCCTGTTCTTCAATCAGGACTGCTGTGATGGCTCATTAACACAAAAGGCAAAACATCTGGCCATTTCAGGAAAGTCAAAGTAAACACTTTGGCTAATCTGGATTTCACAGTTCTGTTTACTTGTTTGACAATGGCTGAAGCATTAGACGTGTAACTGCAATGTAGTCTTTGCTCCACTTCTAATGCAGCACACAACATTTTATGGACCTCATTATTGCAATGAGTTTCTCAGTCTGACTCCAGCTAAGTTGAGAACCCAAAGCTCGGTATTAGTTCCGTTAACAACAATTTAGCCACTGTGAAGCTATCGTCTCTTCTGGTGGGGTGAAGCTTCAACCCAACGCGAGAAGATACACACAATTATCAGGACATATCTCAACCCATTTCATAAAGGCCTTTCAATGAAGTCCAACTGCTTCCTATTGAAAGGCCTACCTGATCTGCCTATGTGGCTCAGTGTCACTATTGTTCTTTTCCATATGTTCATCTGTTGTGACGCATTCCTTCAGCCATCAACCTAATCGGGAGGGGTGTTAAACCAATTCTGTCGAAACAATCTGACCATTGCATCCCTCTGAACATGTGGGGCACCATGAAATGTCTAACCATTGGAGACAAAAAGCTATCTGATAATACAGATCTTCCATCCTAGGAAAACTAAATGTCAACATCTCTCTTGGCACAACCTACTCTGACCCAACTCTGCTCTTCGTCCTCTGGCACTTCCTTCTATAACCTCTTCACTTCCTCCCAAGTGTCATCTGTCTGATTTTTTACTGATGATACAGGAGCAACATATTTATGATCAAAGGAGTTCTTCATGTGCTTCCCCACCCAGGAGCAACAGAAACATTAGTTGACATATTTACTCCAGTATGAACCGTGAACGCATGTGTCATCTGTCATCAACAAAAGGCTATATTTGGTCTCATCTTCAGATTCACTTACATAGTCACCATTCAATGTTTGGGCCTCATGGCCACAATATCTCACAAACTCAGCATACTGGTTGCCAATTGTCACATAATCATCTCCGGCTCTGATGGGGGGAACATTTTTAAACTGCTATCTTGATAGGCAGTTGCAATGGTTCCGGCAATCTCATGACATATGAGCTGTTACTGATTGGGGATCCTGACGAAGTCATGAATCCCCTCTGTGACCATAGCTGTCCGAAGTCATGAAAAACACCAAAGCAACACTAACTATCAATGACAATCATCACTTTCAGCTGTTCAGAAACATAGCACACCCCAGCAACACTGATCAATTCCGCCACTTGTGTAGATGACACTCCTTGAAACCAGAAGGCATTGACTAATCCTGTGACTATGCAGACTGCATAGGCAGCTCTCCATCGTCTCTCAAGCAGAACCCATCAACAAACAATATGAGATCAGACTCAGTCAGTGACTCATTTTGTATATGTGGTCTTGGCTTCCTACTTAGTTCAGTGACAATGAGACAGTCATGCTCAACTTCTCTATCACCACATTCATTTTCAAGTAGGGGTATAAGTGTTGCAGGATTCAAAGTAGTACACCTTTTAAGTGACATATTCTCAGCTGCAAGAATAATCTGTTCATACTTAGTCAATCGACAATTAGTCAGATGATGCGTCCATGTACGTGTCAACACAATCTCCACTGAACGAGGCACAAATACAGTAAGGGGATGACCCATAACTATACTTTCACACAGTTTGATGCTTACGCTAACCTCTGCCACTGCTTTAAGGCATCCAGGCTGACCTAAGGCTACATGATCAAGGGTAGCAGAAAAATAAGCCACAGGTCTTTGTGCATTTCCACGTATTTGTGTAAGTATTGAGTGAATCAGCCCTACCTCTCACTGCAGAAAAGCACAAACACGTTGTTATAATCAGGCATTTGCAGTGCCATGGCACAACAGAGACTTTTTCTCCGCTCTAGTAAGGGCAACCAATCAATCGTTATCTCAGGGTACGGGATCCGACCCATCACTGTGTGTCAGCCTCTGTAAATGCTTGCCCACTAGGGAAAAGTTTGATATCCACTGTTGATAGTCACCCACCATTCCCAAAAACATCCTGATGTCTGTCTGGGTAATTGGCGGATTATTTTTCAGAATCAGCAAGATTCCAACTTTTTCCTTTTATTTTTCTCTTTCTCTTACTGAGATTCTTTACATAGCTCCTTCAATTATGTTGGTTTTCCATTTTAGAATCAGATGCAAGTTTGACAGGTTGGGGCACCCGGTGTGTTCAGATGTTGACTGGAGATACATGGTCCCAACAGGAGTCTACAATGCATATAACCTGTTTAGAGATGCTTGCAGGCTCCTTTGCAATCCAGAGTTTTTAAAAAGAAACAGGTAAGTTGCTCCATTCATCTTATAATGGGCAACCTCACGGCGGTGAGATATATCAACCATCTCATAGGTGCAAAGTCTAGACTGCTTGCATAATTAGCAAAAGAATTCTGGGAATTCTGTCGGCTCATAAATTATCGGTAAGGGCAGAATATCTTCTGGGTATTCTCAACACAGTTTGGCATTCACAATACGTTCATGATTCAAGTAATTGGAGGTTTCGTCCCTTTCAAGAAGCTCTATGTCAAATGGGATCAATTACAAAGAGATCTATTTGCTTCCAGACTCAACACTCGTCTCCCAAAATTCTTCAGCTGGAGACCAGATTCCTTAGCCCTACCAATGAATGCCTTTCTGCAGGATCGATCCCAGAGAGTCAATTATGCATTCCCTCCTTTTCTCATGATGAACAGAGTTCTAGCTCAAGATGACAAAAATCTTTGCTGGTGCTGTAGTTCCTCCTTGGCAGTCTCAGGTATGGTACCCATATCTTCTAAAACTCTAAACTCATTTGCCAATGATTCTACCTTCCTTTCCCGGTCTTCTTTTAGACCCAGGAGGGCATATGCACAATCTAATATCGGTCAACATTCTAACTCTTTCTGCCTGGAAGGTAGTGGGATAGCCCATTCTAATCCAGTCATTTCATCAGAAACTGCAGACTATATCAGTAAACCCTGGGCCCTGGGAACTACCAAAGCCTAAAATTCAGCTTGGTAGGTTTAGTTAAGCTGATGTTTGGAAAAATCTATTGATCCCTTTTCAGCAGCTATCACTTTAATAATGAATTTTTTTAAATTTCCCAACCTAGTGAAAGTAAAACCATTCATACAATTAATTTATATTGTTCAGTATTTTCGGAGAGCCATTTCTACATCAATTGAAAATCAGTTGTAGGACATCCCTTCGTAGGCTGTCATTTAAAGGGAGTAAGATGTTGTAATCCTCCTCTTACAAAATATAGTGAGCTGTGGGTTGTTAATTTGGTTTTACAAATGTTCATTACTTGGCAAGAGGATCCTTCAATATCTCTTAAAATGCCTTATGCACAATTAACAATTTTGCAGAGAATTACAATTAGCTTGAAGGTTTCAATGTTCTATTTTATCCTCAGTTAATTCTGAGAAAAATACCCTCTTCAAATTGATTTCCAAATAAAGTGTCTTTATTCAAATTCAAACTCATCTCCTTCTCCATGCTATATCATCATTCCAGTACTACAAATCATCTCAAAATTCCAATTCCAGTCAAACAGCCAACATGTGTTTTGTGTTTTTTTGCCTTGTTCAGGGCTGCTGAATATAAGATATACAATACATACAACTCATCAATTATTGACGATATACCCAGCAGAAATTATTTATACAATAAATCTCCTAAAAAAACATTTAGAACAGTCATCAAGAATATCCTGGTGTATAATTTTCTTCATTAATGATTTCATTCATGCTCACTTGTTTCGATTATATTTGAAGATTCTACCACCATTATAGGACAATACCCCCAGTATGCTTTTCTTAATTATCAAAGCCACCTCATAACCCAAAACCTTTGACAAAAAATTGGTGATGATGTCAAGACATGTTCTTCCCACTGATTATATCACCATTCTTTTACTTGCTCAATGGTTAACAATCATGCAAAGAAAACGTCTAAAATAAAACTCCTATTATGATTATAAATCCCATGGTCTAAAGAAAGCTAGCCAAATATCATGTATCCCCAACAACCTATATCCCACTCTCACCTCAAAATTCAAGTCCTTTTTTACCACATAATTGTATTTTATTAATCATTCAGAAACCCAAATACACAAATCTGAAATTAACAGTAAAAAGCACATTAAAATATATACATGCCCCCTAATGTGAAACATTCTATTATCTAAAAGATAACCCCTCCATTTAATACCAAACCCAATCACCAATTAAAGCTAGGTCCTCAATCTCTACAACTCCAAAACTCCCCTCAAAATTCAAATCCCCTTCATCTCATACTTACAAATAATCGTTCATAAAAACCTCAGATACAAAGATCTGAAATATACAGTGAAAAGAACGTATTGATCAAATACGTAATTCCAATATAAACCCTCAATTTGCCCCAAAATGCCAAAGAATAAAATAATATTATATATGGTTTTTGCACCCTGGGACACTGCTCTTAATTGCCCAGTGTATGTGCTTTGACCCCTAAAAAATCTCAAAGTTGGCTATTCTCCTAATCGGCATATTTAACTTACCTATACGTCCCTAGTATATTGTACAATGTGTGCCGAGGGCCTGTAAGTTAAATGACACTAGTGAACTGCAGTACATATTGTTCTACTGCTAAATTGAGAATACAAAAAATTACTTTAGGCCTGCCACCAGTGGCTTTGCTGTGCGGGTTTAAATAGCAAACGCGACCTGATAAAATAACCCCCTTTGACAGCTATTCCATGGGAAAGCACTGGGAGATAATATTAAAATAATTCAGTTATCTTTGCTTGGAAATAGTCAAACCGTTCATTCTTAGACTTTTAAAACTATTTATCGCAAGTTCAATGCATTGGCAAAGTTGGATTTGTACTACTAGGTACTTTTATATAGTCACCTTTTACCTGTATCAAGCATCTAGAAGCCCATTTGCATGAGATTCCAACAGTCACACAGAAGCTGGAAAGCTTCTTGATAAGTTGTGAACACACTCTGAGAGCTAAGACAGAGGCCTTGGATGTGGGGAGATGCTCAGTTCCTCTAACAGAATGACTATCTGGCAATGGCCAGGAACATAATTATCCTCAAAAGGGGCCTCCCTGTCACAGGAAAATAGGTCGATAATACCTGGACCCACCCCCTTTTGTCCTGTTAGCCACCCAGGCACCAATCCCAGTGGGAGAGGATCTGCCTTCAGAGCTGGTTCTGAGTGACTAAAAAGGTGGGGTTGCTTAGTTCGCTAACCACACCTCTTGGGTGGACACAAGAGCGCCACACAAGGGTAGACAGGTTCTGCCATCTTGGTTTTAGGTAGAGGGGGTACTGTGGCCTTATTTGCAGTAGGGCACACAAGAACGGCTTCAAAAGTGAGCGGAGTTCCCTGTGGGAGCGTGTTCATACTGGTTAGGAAGGGGCAAATAGTCACTTGCACCCACAGGCTTTTGCCAGGGATAGACTTAGCACCCTCTGACTTCCTCTTCGGAATGCCACTAGACCTATGGAAAACAGAAGGACTGAGAGGAGAACCCTGAAGGCTGTACCTGCTCCCACTTGTACCCAGGACAAAGAATTGGACTCCAATGGTCAGTTGGCTAGCTTCCTGTTAAGCTACAGGAACACAAAAGCTGCACAAAGTCCAAATTCCTGAAAGAGCCCAGCCTAGTTACAACTGAACCTGCCCTGTGCTCTGCTAGTGAATTCTGTTGGAGTGAGTCTTGACTTCCAAGTGCTGTTCCAGAGACCTGGAACCCTTTGCTGGTGTCAGATTGTATTCATTCTGCTGAGAATGAAAAGCTGGCACTTAGAAACCTTTTAAAGATGTTTTGCTTAGAGAACTGACAGAAGGCCGGAGCCAACCTGTCAAGCCTAGCCGGCGAGGTTAAATCGCTGGTGTCCCTGAGTTCGCTGTAGCTCCTGCTATGTTTCTGATTCTGAGAGTCTGGTGCCAACTGGTATCCAAAGAGGGTAAACCCTCTTTGTCTAAAGCCTGCAACCTTGCCCTGCTGAATGGTCCTGACTTCTGGAAAAGAGAGTAAGTTCGAAGGAAGAAATCTTTACACCGAGCAGCATCTAGTCAACAACATCCTGGGCACGAATTCTGAACATTTCCTACTCTGAATCCCGCCCCCCCCCCCCTCATCAACGGCTTTAAAAAAAAACTTGTCATGTCAACTTATTGTTGACAAGCACATTTTTGGATCCAGCCTCCACCTTGCCTGCTGAGATCTCTACGTTCTCAAGGAAATGTGAAATCTAAAGGTAAATATTCAATCAGGATAAACCTGCTCCTTGTATCCAACTGCGCTACATTGTGATCATTCTTTAAACTCACCTGTTTCCTAGTCCAAAATGGCCAGCTGCCAGAAGTTGTCACTTTGCACTTTTTGACACTACTCTCTGGTTCTCCTTTTCGGGATTTTGTCATTTTGGTGTTATTTTGTTTATTAAAATAGTCTCTATTTTTACATATTGGAGTGGGAATTTTGCTGTGTTGTGTTTTTGACTTTTTTACTATTTTGGTACTTCTAAATGCTTTACACTTTTTCTTAAGTTAGACTGTTTGCTATGTGCCAAAACTACCAGGGATTGAGCTCAGGTTTAAGCTACTGAAACCTTTACAGGGTCTAACAAGAATACTGTTACTATTACTTGTGGTGGGCTACCAACCACCCCAACAAATAATCTACTTTCACACAATGGGCTTATCATAACTCACAGGAACAGGTCAAATATGTGACTCTATGAAGTCTACATAGTGTCAGTGTGATCTTAATGTCACAATTTTGGCTTATTTCTTTTTGTTAAATAGAACCATCTATATGTGTGGGATATACATTTCACTGACAGAAATGTGGGAACATTGAATGGGTTGACTTTTGCCATGTGATTGAAATTCTGTTTTTTTCTCACAAAAATGGAAGAAGTGATTTTTAACTCACATTTTGGCATGTGAAGGAGATTCTGAATAAAGCATAGTGGCATTTATGTAAGCTACATCTCTGTGTATTCCCATTTGCGTCTGGTTTCCAGAAATTACTGTGGTCAGTAGATTTCTTTGGTCCTGGCTAAACCTGCTACAAAATACTACAAACATCTCTAAAGGTATCTCCTCCATCAAAAACATTCCTTGGTGTCTTGAGTGTGAATGCCTGCTCAGATCCATTGAGAACATACCCATGTCAGATGACCAAGGGGATCACAGATTTGGTTTCAGCCTCATGAAGGATATGATCCTGTGTGACTAAAGGAAACTACTAGGTTCTGGGGGAAAATGTTAAAAATCGGATCAATCAATCAATTAGGGAATTGTGAAGCACGCTACTCACGTGAGGGTCTCAAGTCACTGGGGGTGAGGGAGTGCAGCTCCGAGTCAGCCGAAGAGCCAGGTCTTGAGGTTGTTTCTGAAGGTGTGCAGAGTGGGGGAGCATCTGATGTTGACCAGGAGCTTGTTCCAGGTCTTTGCTGCGATGTAGGAGAAGGCTCTTCCACACGCTCTTTTTCTGCGGATGCGGGGGGTTTCGGCGAGGGCGAGGTCGGCAGAGCAGAGGTTTCTCTTGGCTACGTGGAAGGAGACTCTGTCATTGAGGCATTTGGGTCCGGTGTTGTGGAAATATTTGTAGGCATGGGTGAGTAGCTAGAAAGTTAATCTCTTCTTGACAAGGAGCCAGTGGAGATCTTGCAGGTGTTGGGTGATGTGTTCATTCCGTGGGATACCAAGGAAGAGTCTGGCTACGGTGTTCTGGATGGTCTGGAGTTTGTGTAGCAGGGATTTGTTGATGCTGGCTTAGAGGGCTTGCCGTAGTCCAGTCTGCTAGTTATGGGGGCATGGGTGACAGTCTTTCTGGATTCGGGGGGGATCCATTTGAAGGTCTTGCAAAGAATGCAGAGGGTTTTGAAGCAAGTGGAGGCAACGGCGTTGACCTGTTGGTTCATGGTGAGGGAGGATAACTCAGGGAAAGCGTAGTCAGGTACCCAGAGATAAAATTCTCTTTAAGTGTAAATATTAAACATACAGTCAAGGGATGATACATGTGACAAAAGGACAGGTACCTTAAACCAGCATTTCACTTGCAGCTGTTTTTCAAATTTCCAAAATACACTGCACCCAGTTGATCACCTGTAGGCAACATGAACCCATAGAAACCTCACATATGTATTGTATCCTCATGATTAGGCAATTAAAATGAATATGTTTAGGCAGGGATATAGCCCTGTATGTAGGTGAATGGAGTTAATGACATTGTTTTGTTAAAAAATGCTAAAAATATGAAATTGGCATGTTCAGCATGCTCTCCCGATCCGCCATCAAGGGTTACTATAGTATGTTTTTATGCAGCCCAGGCCTAATATCTGTAACCAAAATAAAGGCACCATTAATCAGCATTTCACATGCTGCTCTTTTTATCTTTTCCAAAATGCACTGAAGCCATTTACCACATGTACCTACCCTAAAGCCACAGAAAACCATACATATCTAATACTTTGATGCACAGAAGACCCAGAGGACACAGCTGAAAGTCAAGTCTTGGCAGGAATATGTTACTGCGTGTAAGGAACTAGAACGAACTGTCATGTTTTGGAAAAAATTAGTGAAAATCTGTCCAGCATCAAATCTTAGAATGTGTTGATGTTAAAAATGTATAGTAGTGGTACATTTACATACCACTTGGTTGTGCCATCTATAACCAAACCAAAAGACAGGTACCCAAAACTAGTATTTTACTTGCAGCTGCAATCCAAATCTCCAAAATGCACTACATGCAGTTTGCCAACTCTGGGCACTCTGAACCCATGCAATACCTGTACATGTCTGGTACCGCCACACTCAGGTGACCCAGAGAAACATAGCTGGGGATCAAGTCTTGGAAGCGATATTTTCCTGTGGAAGGGAAACTAACTAAATACAATGTTTTGGTAAAGTATGCTAAAAATCTGACAAACTTCTTGCTCATAGAAGTCCAACTGCCAACCAATTAGAGTTAGAGAGGTCTATCAACCTTTGAAAGAAATTGTAGAATCCTTAGATGTAAAAGTATAGTTATGGAATGTTTCCATACAGCACAGGGAAGATAGTTATAACTAAAAGACAGATATCCTGCAGATTCTTACCAAACTTTCAAAATGCACTGCTGTGAGAAGTTGGCCTAGTAAATGCTGTCCACTACTTATAGTGGGCACCTTGTACCAGTCCAAACAACCCTTATTGATGATTAGGTTTAACCCCTTCGGTGCTAGGCCTCCCCCCCCCCCCCCCCCCCCATGCTAAGCCTTTTTTTGGCTGTTTGGGGTAGTGCGTGCTTAGGCCCCTGTAACTTTTTGACCACATAAGGTATCCACGCCAAATTTGCGTCCTTTTCTTCCAACATCATGGGGATTCTAAAGGTACCCAGGGTTTGTGGATCCCCTGGAGGGGTCCCAGAAATTAGCCAAAATACAGCTAAATTTTGTTTTTTGGGGGAAAAATGGGAAAAAAGGCTGCAAATGAAAGCGTCTGGGTTTTTCCCTGCAAATGGTATCATAAAAGGGTTTGTGGGGCTGAAATCACCATTTTCCCAGCTTTTAGGGAATTACAGACTTTTGTCAGAAAACCAACATTTTTTACAGTTTTGGCATTTTTCTGGGACATAGCCTATTTCTGCAATTTTTTGTGCTTTCAACCTCCTTCCAGTTAATGGTAGAAATGGGTATGAAAGCAATATTGGATCCAGGAAAGCTATAAATTTTAGAAAAGTAGACAACATTTTAAATTCAGCAAGGGGTCATTTGTGTAGATCCTTCAAGGTTTCTTTATGGAAACTAACAATTAAATATAGGAGAAATTGAAAATTAGTTGAAAAAAGCAGCCTTTTGTGTCAACGTTTTCACCTGTAACTTCTTCTAATGACAGCTCTTTGAAAGCAATATACCGTTACATCCACTGGACCTTTCTAGTAGTGGGGATATATAGGGCTTGTAGGTTCACCAAGAACCTGACGAACCCAGAGTCAAAAACTGAGCAGCAATTTGCAATGGCTTTTTATTATGTACCGGGTATATAGCAATTATTGTGGGAAAATGTATACATGGAAAAATTGGTATGAAAGACACCTATGTATTTCTGAAAGGGTAACATAATATAGAGTGTAGAAACAGTAGATATCTGCACATTTTCGAAATTGGGAATACTCATGCTAGCTTGAGAATTATCGGTCATTTTTCAAAATGACTTCTTTTTTACACAGTGTCTTTCATTTGGAAGGCAGAAATGCATCGAAAGTCAATAGGTAATAACAGTTGCTTTACAAATCTGAATTACCCTAAGCCTCCCGATAAAAATGGTACCTCACTTGTGTGGGTGGGCATAGTGCCCACGACAGGAAATGGCTCAAAAACTAACGTGAACACACCACATTTTCACAATGAAAAGTTACCCTTTTTTTGCAAAGTGCCTAGCTGTAGTTTTTTAACCCTCGCTCTGCCGACACCTAAGGAAACTTAGGAAACCTATACATGTTTGAAAACTAGACACCCAGGGGAATCCAGTAAGGGGTGACTTGACTGCCTCCCACCTTCTCTTTCCCAGAATCCCTTGCAAATGTTAAAAATTGTCAAAAAAATCGCATTTTGCCCACATTTCTGTGGTGGAAAGTTCTGGAATCTGCGTGAATCCACAAATTTCCACCCACCCCGCGTTCTCCAAAGTCTACCGAGAAAAATGGTACCTCACTTGTGTGGGTCGGCCTAGTGCCCGCGACAGGAAACGGCGCAAAACGCAACATGGACACACCTCAATTTCGCAGTGAAAAATGACCTTTTTTGCCTAGCCTAGCCTAGCTGTAGTTTTTTAATCCTAGCTCTCGCGGCACCTAGGGAAATCTGCCAAACCCACACATTCCTGACAACTAGACACCCCGGGGATTCCAGGGAGGTATGGCTTGTGTGGATCCCCCAACGTTTATTTACCCAGAATCCCCTGCAAACCTCAATTTTAGCTGAAAAATGCACTTTTTTCACACATTTTCGTGTGGGAAAGTTGTGGCATCATCGGGCTGACACAAATTTCCTACAACCCAGCGTTCTCCTGGGTCTCCCGATAAAAACTGTGCCTCACACGTGTGGGAGGCCCAAATACCCGCGACAGGCAAGGGCACAAAACGTAGTGGGCGACATCAAAATTGCCTATCACAAAACAACCTGGATTTGCAAGGGGGGTCACCTGGGTTTTTGGCCCCGTGCTCGGCGGCCATCTAGGGAAACCTACCAAACCCACACATTTCTGAAAACTAGACACCCAGGGGCTCTCAGGGA
Organism: Triturus cristatus; assembly: GCF_964204655.1. NCBI lineage: Eukaryota > Metazoa > Chordata > Amphibia > Caudata > Salamandridae > Triturus > Triturus cristatus. The sequence goes on from NC_140589.1 coordinate 1,293,218,022, forward strand.
GGTATGGCTTGTGTGGATTCCCCAACGTTCCTTTACCCAGAATCCCCTGCAAACCTAAATTTTACCTGAAAATAATCACTTTTCACACATTTTTGTGTGGGAAAGTTGTGGCATCACAGGGCAGACACACATTTCCTACCACCCAGCGTTCCCCCGGGTCTCCCAATAAAAATGGTGCCTCACTCGTGTGGGAGGCCCAAGTCCCCGCGACAGGCAAGGGCCCAAAACGTATTGAGGCAACATCAAAATTGCCTATCACAAAATGACTTGGGCCCTTGCCTGTCGCGGGCACTTGGGCCTCCTACATGAGTGAGGCACCATTTTTATTGGGAGACCATGGGGAATGCTGGGTGGTAGGAAATTTGTGTCAGCCCGGTGATGCCACAACTTTCCTGCACAGAAATGTGTGAAAAAAGTTATTTTTTTCAACTAAAATTGAGGTTTGCAGGGGATTCGGAGTAAGGAAACGTTGGGGGATCCACGCAAGCCATACCTACCTGAAAGCCCCCACGTGTCTAGTTTTCAGAAATCTGTGGGTTTGGTAGGTTTCGCTAGATGGCTGCCGAGCACAGGCCCAAAAACACAGGTGACCCCCCTTGCAAAACCAGGTTGTTTGGTGATAGGCAATTTTGATGTCGCCTCAGTACGTTTTGGTAACCTGCCTGTCGCAGGAACTTGGGCCTCCCACACGAGTTAGGCACCATTTTTATCGGGAGACCTGCGGAAACGCTGGTTGGTAGGAAATTTCTGTCAGCCCGGTGATTAGTGGGGCTACACGGAGTGTGAGGAGTGTGCATAGATTTGGCCACACTCCGTGATGCTCTGCGTAGCCCCACTACGCCCACTACGCCCAGGGTTAGTAAAAATGTGGTGTGTCCACGTTGCATTTTGGGCCGTTACCTGTCGCGGGCACTAGGCCGACCCACAGAAGTGAGGTGCCATTTTTCTTGGAAGACTTTGGAGAACGCGGGGTGGGTGGAATTTTGTGGATCCACACAGATTCCAGAATTTTCCACCACAGAAATGTGAGGAAAATTAGTTTTTTTGGACAAATGTTTAGGTTTGCAATGGATTCTGGGTAACAGAATCTGGTGAGAGCCAGTCAAGTTATAACATCCTGGATTCCCCTGGGTGTCTAGTTTGTAAAAATGTACAGGTTTTCTAGGTTTCCCTATGTGCCGGCTGTGCTAGGGCCCAAAATCGACAGGTAGGCAAATCAGTGCCTAGTCTGCTTTCTGCCGCCCTGGGGGGGATATTGGGGGGTAGGGTTGCCCTGATATGCCCCCAAGGGGGGCAGAAAAACTGTGGCTATTTGTTTCGGGGTGGAGGCATTGGTATTCCCATTCTGGGCAGCCCCCACCCCCACACATAAAAAAGCCAGTGTAATCATTGGCATCTAGTGGGCTTTTTGGCCCCCTGGGGGACAGATTGGGGGCTACTGCCCCATCTGCCCCCCAGGGGGGTAGGAAGGCTGTAATATTTGTGGGGGTGGGGGCATGGGCATGCACGTTTTGGGCAGCCCCACTGTATTTCAAATTTGCCCCCAAAAAAACCCTGTCGTCTAGTGGGCTTTTTGGCCCCCCCCCAGCGGGGCACTTTGGGGGGCTAACGCCCCCATCCGCCCCCCAGAGGGGGCTGAAAGTCCACTAGATGCCAGGGAGTTCTTTGGGCAAATTTTAATTAGGGTGGGGGCTTCCCAAAATAGGCATGCCAATGCCCCCACCCTAATTAAAATTTGCCCAAAAAATCCCTGGCACCTAGTGGGCTTTTTGCCCCCCAAGGGGCAGATTGGGGCTACTGCCCCATCTGCTCCCCAGGGGGAACAGGAAGGCTGCAATTTTTGCAGGGGAGGTGGTGGGGGCATGGCATGCCTGTTTTGGCAGCCCCCACCCTAATTCAAATTTGCCCCAAAAGAATCCCTGGCAACTAGTGGGCTAGTGGGCTTTTTGCTCCCCCAGCTATTGCCCCCATCTACCCCCCGGGGGGGCTGAAAGTTCACTAGACACCAGGGAGTTTTCTGGGCAAATTTTAATTGGGACGGGGGCTGCCCAAAATGGGCATGCCAATGCCCCCACCCTAATTAAAATTTGCCCCAAAAATCCCTGGCATCTACTGGACTTATTGTCCCCCCGGGGGGCAGGAAGGCTGTAATTTTTGTGGCGGATGGGTTGGGGGCATGGGCATGCCTGTTTTGGGCAGCCCTAACCCTAATTCAAATTTGCCTAAAAAAATCCCTGGCGACTCATGGGCTTTTTGCCCCCCGCGGGAGAGCAGAAAGCCTACTAGACGCCAGGGATTTTTTTGAGCAAATTTTAATTAGGGTGGGGGTTGCCAAAAATGGGCATGCCAATGCCCCCACCCCAATAAAAATGTGCCCCCAAAAAAATCCCTGGCGTCTAGTCTGCTTTTTGCCCCCCCGGGGGGTAGATTGGGGGCTACTGCCCCATCTGCTCCCTAGGGGGGACAGGAAGGCTGTAATGGTGGCGGGGGTGGGGGCATTGGCTTGCCCATTTTGGGCAGCCCCAGTCTAAAAAAAATTACGCGAAAAAAAATCGCTGGCGTCGAGTGGGCTTTCTGCCCCCCGGGGGGCAGAAAGGCTGTAATGGTGGCGGGGGGTGGCGGCATTGGAGTGCCCATTTTGGGCAGCCCCCACCCTAAAAAAAATGGTGCAAAAAAACCCCTGACTTTTAGTGGGCTTTCTGCCCCCCCAGGGGGGCAGATTGGGGGCTACTGACCCACTGTAATTTTGTGGCTGGGGTGGGGGCATTGGCATGCCTGTTTTGGGCAGCCCCCACCCCTAATAAATATCCCATAAAAAATCCCTGGTGTCTAGTGGGCTTTCTACCCCCCGGGGGGCCGATTGGAGGCTACTGCCCCATTTTCCCCCTAGGGGGGCAGAAAGACTAATTATCCCAACATTTTTATGGGGGGAGCAAAAGCCCTTGCCCAAGGGGCCACTCCCCCCTCCCTGGTGCCTAATGGGTGGATCCCTGCTTAGGGATCGCCCTCCTGGGGTACCATTGGAAAGGGGAGATTCTCCCCTTTCCAACGATACCTCTCCTGAGTTTCTACGTGCTCAGGGGGCTGAGATAGCCCCCTGAGCACGTAGAAACTGAAACCGAAATGAGCATCTTGGCTCATTTCAGTTTCGGTTTCACTGTAATGACATCAGTGCGACGTGCGCACCGATCGTCATTTCAGGGAAACAGGGGGGTGGCCTCAGGAGCTGGGGAAGCTCTTCCCCAGCTTCCGAGGCTTTAGCAGATGAAAGGGAATCCCTCTGGTGCCCGCACCAGAGGGATTTCCAGTGCTGGGTGTCATGGCGAGCTGGACTCATCATGAGCACATTACCACTGTGTGCCATGACGAGTCCAGCTCGTCATGAGCACCCAAGGGTTTAAGACAACCTTTATTGAAAGCTATCCTAGTGGTAGCTATGGAGAGCAGCCTTCAGGCTCAGTCTTGAAGGAGTGTAAAGCAGCTTGGTTTACCAGATTATAACTCTTGAATAACTCAATGGGAGGAGAACCACACAAGGTACATATATAAAATATATGTATTTATTTCTAAACACTCTCTACTAACCTCATTATGAAGTTAGAGAGCAAAGCACACAATAATACAGTTATTAAACGACAGTAAATAGCACAATATACAATGGGCCCCAGGGGGAGTCCAAACCATATATTAAGAAAGTGGTATAAGAACCACGACTTGACTAGACACAGTGCCTAGAGCACGTATAATCGCTGGGACCCCAAGGAACCACCCAAGGCAGTGACACAGGAGACACACGGGGGACATGTGCAGTGTGAGAACACAGCCGCGAGTCCCATACAATTCAGCCCCTGCAACCGGTTTGAGCTAGACTATGCACAGGGGCAACAAATGTGCCCCCAGTGCAGACATCAAAGCACTCTTGGAGTGCACCCACCCAGCCCCAATACACTAAAGCCTGTCTGGTGACAGGAAACCTATTGTCCAGGCCTCCCCTACCGGAGTTTCATCCAGCAGCAGGAGGGCAGACTTGTGTCTGTGGCTGTCAGCATCCATTTTGTGATGCCACGGTCTGTTTAGCTGGTACCGGGTATACCGGTGCTGTCATGTTTCTCCCTCTAGTAGGGTGGAATCATACCTCCCACACCACTTACTGGTGTGGGGTATGATTCCAAGGTGTTTGACACCAAGCACAACATGTTTCCGTGCAGCCATTCCAAAGTTAGCACCGCGAGGTTATAATGCACTTACGAGTATATGGTTTGGCTGCATCACAAACAACCCCGGAATAAAGGTTCCGAAAGCTGCAGAGGGGCTCTGCTCATGCATGGGCACCCTCTCACATGAAACCCAGCACCCTGCCTTCAGGATTGTTAAGGCCTGCCATAGGGGTGACTGATAGGTTTACATGTGCAGGGATACAGAGAGATTTACGTAACCTATATCTCAGTAAGGGGTGCATACTCCACCTTACACAGGTTGCTTTAGCAGACCTGTTGTGTCATTTTAAATGCCTTCCCAGGGGTGGCACAATACATGCTGCAGCCCCTGGTAGGCAGGGTCCCAGCCAGATTAAAGTCGTAAAACAGTGAAATATCAGCAAAAAGTGGGGATAACCATAAGAAACAGATCCTACTCTCCTACAACTGCCACATATTATCACCTTCGGTCCCCACTGAATAAAAAAGATAAACCCACAGATGTCTTGTACTTTCATGCTCAGAAGACCCAACGGACCAAAGGTGATATCAAGTCTTGACAGGGATCTCTATTCTTGTGTAAGAATGTATGGAATTACCATGTTTTAGGAAAAAAAGTTGCTAAAAATCTGACAAATGTCATTTTTTACACAATCTCTTGGCAAATCATCCGGGTGTGAGAGATCTGTCACTCAATGATGGAAACCTTAAAGTGTTTAGATGTTAAAAATACATGGTGTACCTCTTGGAAGCGATAAGAGTCTTACAAAAGGATCGGGCGAGTGAACACAATGGATCATAAGACAGACAAGGGCGCCAGAAAATGGTCCAAGACTTGCAGAATGCCATGGTGACATGAGGACAAAAAAAAAGACATGGTTGTATTATGGTTCCATACAGCCCAGGACTGATATTTTGACAAAAAAACCTGGTACCCTAAACCAGGATTTCATTTGCAATTCCTTTCCAAATTTCCAAAATGCTCTACACTCGGTTTCTTGTCTATGAAAACCCTGATCCCATAGAAAACCTATACATGTATGGAGACCCAGTGGAATAAAGTTAGGAGTCAAGACTTGGTAGTGGTATGTCCATGTATGAGCTTGGGAGGAATTAACATGTTATGTGGAAAAATGATAAATATATGACATACATTTTGTTCAGCTTGATCTCAAGGCAACCAGTGGGAGAGAGGCCTGACAGTCAGTGTCAGAAACTTTAGGCTGTGTATACGTAAAAAATATATAGTTGAGGTATGTTTTCAAACACCCAAGGGTGATATCTGAGACCAAAAGACAGGTACTCTAAACTGGTATTTCCATTATAGCTGCTTTACAAATTTCCAAAATGTACTGCATACATTTTGCCACCTGTGGGTAACATGAATCCAAAGAAAATGTCTGATACTACCTTGCTCAGGGAACCCATAGGAATATAGATAGGATACAGATCTGGGTGGGTACATATTACTGAATGAGGAAGACTGGAAGTAATTGTCATGTTTTGGAGGAAAGTGCTAAAAATCTGACCAACATCATATTTAGCATGATCAACTGTCCATCCAATCACTGAGAGAAATGATTGGCACTCAGCTATGAACCATAAAACGAGTACTCACACCTGAATTTCACTTTCAATTACTTAACACATTTCCCTAATTAACTGTGTCCAATTTATTGCTTGTGGGGACCCTGTACGCTTAGAAAACTCTTACGTGTGTGATACCCTGAGACCTGGAGGACTCATGTTAAGAGTGAAGTTTTGGCATGGTTTTTTCCTGCACCAGGGAGATTGGATGGAATTACTTTGTTGTGGGGAAATTGCTCAAAATCTGACAAATGCATATTCGGTGCTTTTTCGCAGCATGCCAGTCAGGGTAAGGGAGTTCTGCCTTTCCAGTGCTAGAAACCTTCTGATGTGTAAATAAAAAAAAAGTATGGCTGTGATATCTTTCCATTTAGCCTAGGGGGTCATACCTCCATCCAAAGATAGGTACCTTAAACAGACATTTTGCTTTCAGTTGCTTTCCAAATTTCCAAGTGCAATACACCCAGGGGCAGATTTACAAGATGCATCAGTTCCCCTGAGCCGCCATATGAAACCCTTGCGCCACCATGGATGCACCAAAATTTACAATACGCTCACCATGGCGCAAGAATCGACAGATGTATCAGAAATTCTGATGCATCTTATGGTGAGAAAGTGACGCACTGATGGAGTTGCTCCACAACAAATAGTTGAGTCCCATTCAAAAATCCCTGTGTCATTCCTTACGCCTGGTCTGAACAGGCATAGGGATTTTGATGCAGTAAAGGCGTAGAGTGACGCAGTGAAATGTAAATTTCATGGTATCAGTTCTACATAGCTTTTTGAGTGGGAACGCCCACCCTGCATACATTATACCTGACGCAGGTATAATGTGGCACAAGGCTTTACAAGGTGATGCATCTCCCTAGATGTGTCACATTGTGAATTGGCCGCAATGTGACTCATTGTTTAACCCCTTTACCGCGGCAGGAATTCCGCCGCGGCGCTGGGGGGGGTTTGGGGGCAGCGCGGTGGCGCTGTGCTCGTAACGGAACCGCTCCGTCACGAGCCACGGTTGAGCTGTGCTCATGACGGAGTGGTTCCGTCACGTCTCCGTCCACTGCGCTAATCGCCCGCACAGGTGGGGAATTGGCGCCGCGTGGGCGGAGCGGCAGCCAATGGCCGCAGCATGACGGAAGCACTCCGTCATGAGCACAGCGCAACCGTGGCTCATGACGGAGTGGTTCCGTCATGAGCAGGGAAGGGGTTAAGCCGCCGCTGTGTCACAAAAGGTGATGCAACGTCAGCGCAAAAGTGTTGCAAGGGGCTTGTAATTCTGCCCTCCAGATCATCACTTGCGGGCAATACACATTCGTAAAAAATGCATACAAGCTTAATGACTCCCTCTCGGGATACTAAGAGAAACACAGTTTAATGTAAAACATTGTCAGGGACATGTTCCTGTGCAAAGGAGACACAAGGGAATTGCCATGTGTCAGAAACAAATTTCAAAATATGAAAAATTTAATGTTTAACACATTCCCCTGGCCAGCCACTCAGAGCGAGGGAGATCTTGCATCTAGTAAAAGGAACCTAAGGATGTGTATATCTTAAAAATATATGGTTGTGGCATTTTTCCCAGGTGTGACATATATGACTAAAATACTGATACCCTTAACTGGGATTTCCCTTGTAGATGACTGCACTATTCCTATTTTACCACCTGTGGGCACCATGAACCCTTAAAAACTGGCTTATGTCTGGTACCCCCATCAAGAAACCCAAAGTTACAAAGGTGTGTGTCAAGTCTTGGCAAGAATATTTTCCTGCACTAGTGAAAATTGAGGGAATTTCTATGTTTTGAAAAAAAAGCTCAAAATCAGAAACACATTGTGTTCAGAGTGTTCTACTGGTCTGCCAGGCAGTGAATGAGGTTTGGCTTGCAGCAGTAGATTCCTTACCTCGTACAGAATTAGAAAGTATATGTTTGCTGTACTTTACTTTCCATATATTGCTGTGTTTGATATCTTTTATCAAAACAAGTGTGTTATATGTAACAGTAAGTCTATCAAAATGTTGTGATCTGTCCTAATAATACACAATTAATTTTTCAGACCACAATCCCCTAGAAAATTATCTATACGTTTGGTTTTGCCAGACTTCAGACATTTATATCCACATTTCCCTTGTTAGGTTTCATATAGTTCTGGTTGTCTGTTTGAAAAATGCAGCAAAATATTCAATAACTATTCTTAACAAAAATTATATAGATCTAACTTTTTCATCATGCATTCAGGCAAAAATGAGATATTGATGGAGGGTTTGCATCAATTCATAGTTTTGATTTTTCCAAACACAAATGTATAGTTTGTGAAGCTTCATAAGCAGACCAAAGAAGTACATGTTCTTGAACAATCTACTGCTGATTTTTCAGATAAAAGCTCAAGCACAGAGATGCGCATACACCTCAGCAGTGAAGGGGTGGATGGCATGGTGACTCGCCATTATTGCGCGAGTCACAAATGTTTTTTGCGAGTCAGTGACTCGCAAAATAGCATTTGTACATGGCTAGAACTATTTTTTGTGGTCGCAAACGGGACGATCTCCTGTTTGTGGATGAAAAAAAGGGTTGTACATCTAGCCCTAAATTTGCTCTCAAATAATGCACTGCATCTTCTGAATTTCTGTGACGTTTACCTGGATGTATTCGTCAAACTCTCTGCATAGTTGTAATTTCTCCTACTTGCTTTTCTTATCATTTATCTCCCATACGTAACACCAGCTTTGGTGATCACTGAGTTTGTTTGCCAAAAATTTCCTTTCACAATTTCATTTCACATAAAAGATTTGTCCAAGTGGGAGAGGTGTGAGTCCCATCTCATTTGCCCTAAATGTTGTTAAATGACCCTTGAATGTGTGGATGTTCATTAATCGTTTAGTCATGCTGTGTTTCTTGTGTTGTGTCTCTAGTTTAACCAACTCTGCATGCAGTTTCTCGTCCATCAACCATTATTCTACAGCTCTCTTTTTATGAGTGAATATAACAGTAAGTACCCCCCACCTAATGATACACTTAATAGCATCCAAATTTGTGCCATTATTGGTGTATTCTTGTGTGTTTATTTCACAGAATGTTTTTATTTTCTATATAACTTCTAATGTGTGTTGGGTCTTAGAAAGCACCAGCATGGTGTCCCTTTAATTTTAACCCTGATATCACAGACTCTTTGTAAATCTGCAAGGTCCACAAAAGAAATGTTACTCACCTATCCTTCATCTATCTCTCCTACCAAAGCACTGAATATTAAGAAATAGTCTATTGTGGTGTGAGTACTGTGAAAAGCTTACAGTTTCCCTCTCTCTCAATCAATCAATAAATCAATCATTCAGAGAATTATAAGCACGCTACTCACCCATGAGGGTCTCAAGGAGCTAGGGGTGGGGGGTATGCAACTCTGTTCAGCCGAAGAGCCAGTTCTTTGGAGTTATCCTGAAGGTGTTCAGGGAGGGGGCGAGTCTGATGTCTGCAGGTAGCTCGTTCCAGGTCTTGGCTGCAATGTGAGAGAACTATCTTCCATCTGCTCTGGCTCTGTGGATGCAACGGGTTTCCACCAGTGCAAGGTTGGCCAATCTCAGGTTTCTCTCTCTCTTTCACACTCTTTCTCTATCCTGCACCTTTCATCACACATCTGCAAGCCTAAGTCACCAATCAATGGTCACAGACGGACACTGGCAGTGACAACTGTGTCTTTATCAAACTTTAGTAAAAAAAAATCAGGAACTGTTCTCGGCTTGTAATGAAAAAGTAAATGTTCACCATTGAGAACTTGGGCCTTTCAGTTATATAAATACCATGAAAGAATCTACCATAGGGCTCTTTTTCCAGTGGAAAGGGTGAGCTTTTTATTGAAAAGCATGGTGACCCCTGCAGATTTCGATGTTGCCCGGTCCACAAATTGTACTCAGAAGAGAATTACGCTCTCTGGATTTTGAGTTTTTTCAATGAACACAATATCAGAATCTAGCTATTTGGCATGGTGCCAAAATGTAGTGCATATGGGCTGAGAGTTAAGACCCCTACCACTGAGATTTCACAGGCACTAAATTAATCTATTAATGTTTTGGTCGTGTCACATTACCTTTCAGTATCGCGCCCACATCATGAGAACCTCCCCGCAACCTCCTCAGAATATAAACTACGCTTCAGAAAAAACAAATATAAGTAACTTAAAACTCAGTGCGAATGAAGGTGCTATATGCTCCAAAACCATATCTAATCATCTGTATCAGGATAGTTAGATTGTAGATAGTATGAATGGATTAAACGTCCAGATTGTTGGTTAGTATAAGTGGATTAAATGTCCTTCTTAACCTATTATAGAATGTCTGTTTTGCCCTCACTGTACTCCCAATAGCCGTAGGCCAGCAAAGAAAGTAAAAGTTTAGAAATATGCACACAGCAATAATTAGTTACAGGGATAAAGGATCTCCCCTCCTCCATTATTGATATTAATAAGTGTCATTTGAACCACTGCAATTCTATTGAGTGTTTTCTTTTTCAGTATTGCGTAGTGGCCTTCTCATCACTGGAAACCTAACATCCAGATATATTTTCTCTTTTCTTTCCCTCTGTTGGCTGTGATATCTGTTCGTCCTCCACTGCTTCTGATAAATTGTTACTCATTGATATCTCTTTCTCCTCTTCCACAAGACCTGCATGCCTCACTGAACCACAAATTAGTTTGGAAATGTTAATCTATGGTGTATTTGTTTCATGGCGAGTTTTGTAATAATTGGGTTTTAAGTGGCATAATTTTAGCAGGACTGTAGCAGAAAGATTTTATGATTTGCGGATCTGTTCCTAACATACTAATTTTTTTAATTTGGTGTATCCTTTCAAAATCTCACCAGAAATTAGGAATCCAATTTAATTTCCTTAGGAATCTAAGGAAACTTTGACGACTATTCTTAACAACTCCATCATTTTGTAAATCTTTTCCATCACATTGATCTTTCAAATTACTCGTTCTAAAAGTGTCTCTATGTGGTCAATTCTCCAAATCTTATCATTTATTGTAGAGTTGTTAAGTTTGCCCTTCGCTGGTTGTTATGGAAATTGTCGCATTGTGTTCAGTCAGCCATTGTTTGCAGTAGCTGTTCAGCTTCATCACCTCTCACGGTAAGACTTTGCACATACTTCTTAATATTATTTCTGATACCTGTGTGAAGTTTCTCCAAACCCTCTTTCAAAACGGCTACTGATTTTGTATGTATGTGTGTGTGTAGGTAAGTGAGCGTTTGGGTGGAAGGAAATTCCACATCTGTATTTTAAACACAGAGCATTCCTCCAGAGATATCTTTACACCTGGGAGCAGCTGATGTTTGCTTTCTGACAGATGCGGCACAGCGGTTTTGGCTGATAGACCCCAAGTGATGAATAGCCTCTCTGCTAAGGATCTATTGCAATGTATGAAAGTGAAATATATTTTACACTCTTTTTTTACTACATACTGACGGTTTTTTCATGAGGCAGACTGAATGATAAATAAGGCCTTCCATGCCCCCCACCCCATACAATGGGCCACGTATTTCTGTCTAGACAGAAATTTGAGAGGGAATTTCCTTCAGAAAACAGCCCTTTGAGTAGAAACACATAAATACATTTTCATCTGTAAATATATATTTTTTTTTATATAGCATGAACTCGATCTGCAGGTATTTAAGCGCTTTACATGAGCGCCAGTTATATCACACAAGGACACATTCCTTTTTGGTAGGCACAAGAGATAACTTGATTTGCCCAAAATCACAGGATGTTGAGACAATGCTGAGACTCAAACTTCCCCAGTACCAATGTCGATACCTCTGGCTGTTACGCTACACCCTCTCCCCAAATATATTTGTCCTCCATTAATCCCTACTAAATCTTAAATTCTTTCTTAATCTTTATGATAAATGTAGATGCAAGACATGCAGTACCTTAGGAATGACAAATCTTCCATATGAACAAAATACTGTATAAAGGGATCAATGGAGTTTGACATCTGAATTAGGAAATGTTGGCTGATTCCCATTTGTAGGAATCTGGGATTTCGTCATTTTAAGCAGGCTTGCAGGACGCTAGTCTATGATACTCATCCCAACATTGTTTTTGCTGTATCCCGCTATCTCCACAGCATGTGGCGTAGGAGACAAACGTTTTTAACCTAATCACTTTCACATTGATGACTTGAAGTTTAATTCTTTTTTTAATTTTTTTTTAACTCTGAATGTTATTTATTGTTTTATTGTGCTATTGTAATTGATGATGTACGTACGTGCACTTTTATGGTCTTATGACCGAAATAAAGTTATCAAATGAAATGAAAATGAAATGATTTTTTGCTGTTTTCCAGATGTTGTTGTTGGCCGTTATTTCAACTCTGTGGACTGTGGCACTACTACTCATTGCTACAGTGTGCTCTGACCCTAATATTGTATTGGTAAAACTGATGCCATCCAAGAAGTCTTTTCAATTTCCATCTAAGGGCGTAATAAATGGAGCAGAAAATACACCAATGACTTGGAAGTTAAATGATGTATGTGGGCTGCAGAGTCTATTTCGGCCTCCCCCAAATATGACAAAATATATGTCTGCTATGAGCAACACTGCTTTGGTAGGGCTGTGGTTTAAACATACTGAAGTGACACTTGGAAAGGAAAAGTGTATTTGTCTTGTAAGAAAACGTACTTTATACATTAATAAGTCACTTGTAAAGTGTGCCTTGCACACTAAAAGGAAAAGATGCTTAAAATATGTTTTAAAGTGTCAGTCTACATATTTAAAACAATGTGGCTTCTCAGGCCTAAAAACTGCCTTCACCTTGTAGGATTTTGCAAAATAAAATGCTACCTCAGTGCTACAATGTGCTTTGCCCATAATATGGTATTGGGGAAACTGATGCCACTCAAGCAGTCTGTCCAATTTTCATCTAAGACCATAATCGATGGGGCAGAACATGCACCAATTGATTGGATGTTAAATGGTGTATATGGGCTGCAGAATCTATTTAAACCAACCACAAATATGATGAAATATATGTCTGCTATGACCAGTAGTGCTCTAGTTGGGCAGTAGTTTCAGTACACTGCAGTGAAACTTCTAATGGAAAAGTATATTTGTCTAGTAAGAAAACCAATTTTATATAGTCAGTCAGTCAGTCAAATAAACTTTATTTCGGAGAATATCTCCATAAAAGATGCATAGAATTATATTATTATAAAAATATTTAAAAACATACATAAAATTAGTTAAAAAGTGGTTTAAAATATTTAAAACATTTAAAAGACCAGGACATCTATATGGCCGCTCGTTACAACAGTCATATACAGTTTAAACCAGTACAAATTGAATCAGGTGAGCGTTTTCAGGTACCGTCTCCTTGTATGCCAGAAAGCCCCCAGAAATTTGGCCACAACAAACACAATATGGGCAGCCATTTCACTCTTGAGGATTCTAAAGGCTTCATGACACCTAGTAAAACCCAAGTTCCTGCAAATGGGGATGATCCATTTTCTCCGCGCCTCACTATAGCCCGGAAAAAAAAAAAAATTTTATGCAGTTCAGTTTCATCACTTACTCTGCATGCCGGGCAAGTGCTAGGTGCGGACTCAGTCCAGTGACTAGTGAGTGCACGGATTGGCAGGGACCCATGCCTCCATTGCAGATACAGCTTCCTTATTAGTACTGGGTGTATATTGTCCAGGGCTGGTTCCAGGCTGTAAACATTTTTAATACAAATAAATTGCTCCGTGAGGGTCCTAGGGGTTGTGCAGGGGTGGAATGTGGGAGCCTTGGAGTCATAGTACATTTTAGTGAGGGCCTTTTTTGGAAGCCTGGGGCAAGCATCTAGAGGATCATTCCATAGGGTGTCAAGGCCTAGACCCACCAGACTACTCCTTACAAATTTGAGTCAACCAATATTCCCCGAATTCAGAAGGCTAAGGACTTCCTGCAAGCCCTGCCTATAATGGATCAATTCGGGCACCGCCCACAGTCTGCGCCAGTAGATCAGAGGGCGGAGCGCCAGATCTTCTTCCAGGGGTCTAATACCTAAGTCAAGTCTTAGTGGCACTAAAGGTGTGCTTGGAGGGAGGGCTACTAAGCACCTGAGAAACCTGTTCTCCTCCTTTGCCAAGCAAGACGAGACTTTGTGGCCCCATAACTCACTGCCATAAATAACGGCTCCTCTGGCTTGCGCCCTATAAATGTGGAGCGGAGGGCCTATAGGTTTAAGAGTTGACCTATTCTTCCCCAACAGCCTTAATATCCCACCCACATGTTGTACTAGTTTTAGCTTTGCTTTCTCCTGATGCGGACCCCACCCCATTTTCTCATTGAGGGTTACACCAAGATATTCAAAGGTGTTAACCCGTTCTAGCGTATTGTTCCCTATACGGGGAATGCAGTGGAACCTAGGCGGGGGATTGAAGGCCATAAATTTGGTCTTCGTAGTATTAATCTCCAGTCCGTGCTCTCTACAGAAGTCCACAAAGCCATCCAGAACACGCTGGATTCCCATCGGCGACTTGGAGAGGAGGAGGGTATCATCCGCAAACATAATTGCCGGAACCCTCCTTCCTGCCAGCTTTGGGACGTCAGAATTAGGGACCCCGTTGAGGTGGTCAATGACCCCATTGACAAAGAGGCAGAACAGGGTCGGTGCAAGTACGCACCCCTGTCTTACCCCTCTGCCAACGGGAAACTTGTTGGATAGGGCGCCCTGCTTACCACACCTCACTTGAGCATAGGTGTTGGTGTGAAGTCGAATAATCATCGACAATAGATCACTTGGTACCCCCACTCTAGCCAGCACTTCCCACAGCTTACCACGTGGAACCAGGTCAAAGGCCGCCCTCAGGTCCACAAATACAGTATAGAGGCTGCCACCCTCCAACTGTATTGTTTTCCAATATATGAGGGACAGCCTGAAGACCTGGTCTATGGTAGAGACCTTTTGTCGAAACCCAGCCTGGAGGGGGCTCAAGATTTCCCTATCTTCGATCCAGTCCGAAAGCCGATCCAACAGAAGCCTCGCAAAAAGCTTCTGGGGGACGTCTATCAGACTGATCGGTCTGTAATTGGCTGGAAGCAGAGGTGAAACCCTTTTAAATATAGGGACAATCTCTGCCCCCAGCCAAGTAGAGGGAACCGCCATACCGTGGACAATAGCATTAAAAAGTACGAGGAAGTAGGGGTCGCAAATTCTAACCTCATGTTTTAGGAGGTCGCCTGGGAGCTTGTCAAGTCCTGGCGCTTTTCCCGAGGAAAGGCGAGCAATCGCCATTTCCAAATCCTCCAAGTTAAAATCTTCCATCATGGAGGAATTACCAGTGGTTAGGGACACTATCTCTCCAGCCTCGGTTCCCAGGTGATCCAGCCCAGCTACGCTATAGAGGGATGAAAAATGTTCCTCCCACGCTTCGGGCGCAATATTTGCCTCTATAGCCAGAGCAGGCTCAGCAGAGCCATGTTTCACTATTTGCCAGAACTTCCTGGGATCTCTGACTTTGAGAGCAGATGTCATTTCTGACCAGTTCTCCCAGTCCCAGTCTATTTTGTCATTTTCAAGGAGGAGCTTATAAGCGGCCCGCTTTTCCCTAATAACCAGATGGGCCTCCCTGTTTTTGAGTGTCTGGAGAAGGTCTGCCTTGGCTTTCCTGCAGCTGGCATTGAACCAGGAGGCTCTTTCTCTCCTCGCTTTCCTCTCCCGAACCACCGGGTTCAATACCTCAGCAAGGTTATTACACAGGGTCAGATGGATATCCCCCAAAGAACGGCATCCATCAGGCGAAGGCAATTGTGGGAGAAGCCTTCCCACCTTTTCGAGGGCTGGGGCCACTAACTCATAAATCGCCCGGATACGATTTGGTTTTTCCAAGAGTTTTTCCCACCTTATTCTTCGCCTATTACTGGATATAGTTAAACTTGTCACCAATGCTCTATTTTCTACCACAACAGCATTGAGGAATCCGTCGGCTGCTAAGGAGAGGGACAGGCCATTATGATCACTATCCGGCCTGGGGACTATTTTAAATTCTTTGACTAGTTTCCAATCCTGTAATCTAGTTAGTATATAATCTATCCGGGACTCATGGCCTAGTCTAATAAAAGTTGGTCGCGGTGGTATGTCCCCTTCAAACCTGCCGTTGCAAGCTCTAAGTGAGTTTGCAAGGGTCATAGTTGTTATTTGGGATACAAGTAGTGAGCATGCCCTGACCGGGGGACCCACAATAGTTGGAATATCCCAGAGATCATCCTCCTCACTGCTGACCCCGTCTAGGTAAGCCGGGAGTGGTTCGTACTGAATGTTAAAGTCGCCTCCGACAAAGAGTGTTACTGAGCTAGAGACAGAGTCGAGAAATGTAGCCAGGTCCTCCATTGTCCCTGAAATGCCCGCTACTCCAACCGGTCTGGAATATACATTTACCAGTGTTAGACCCATCCCAGTGGGCCAACACAAGGCCACACACAAAATGTCCAGAGAGTTGGTTTCTACAATCTCGGCCTTGCAGCCAAGATGGGAACCAACCCATATTGACAGACCACCGGACGGGCGTCCCTTCCCTCCCCATGTGGCTAAAACATTAAAAGTTGCAAACCCAGCATAGCAGTGACTCTCTCTGGCCCATGTCTCCTGGAACATACATATATCGTATTTTTTAATGAAGTCCGCCCATTCACTACAGTCTAATTTATTGGGTAACCCCGCTATGTTCCAAGATAGGATTTCTAATGACCTCAGATCCTTATCTGTATTTGTAGCAATCTCAGCAGGAATACTTTGATCTGACCCCGGGAGGGCCCGATCCCCAGTGACAGAGCGTTCACTGCCTAGGATAGCCCGTGGCGAAGAGACCTTTCTTGGTGGGCACCCACCCACCCCAGTATTCCTCTCCCCCCCAAATGTTGGACAGACAGTGTGCTCCCCTTTGGAATTATACCGTCAATCCACAGCATCAAGACAGTCAAATCTGTTAGGGTGAGCAAATGGGATCCCATTCAGACCCAAGGCTGGCTGGTTCCATCTATTCATACCCCGGGGATCCCCTTGGGGATAGACTCTTCTCCCCTGGTACAACTTTCTCGGGCCCACCCATGACCAACCCTCGTCGCCTCCCTCCGCAAACCGCTCTAATTTGTCGGGGTAGAAGGCCGATAAGGGAAGTGTCTGTATGGTGGTATGTGGTGAGCCCCCAACCCAATTACAGATGTAGGCAACTGTTCTTGGGTCTCTGAAATTAACCAGGACACAGTCCCCTGTGCCCCTTTTGATTGAATCTCCTACCCACGGAACCCGCCTTGCCAAAATAACCTCATTGTGCATGCCCGGGGGTAGGGGCCTAAATTTGTTAAGCCAATCTATGGTCTTATTTTTAATAGAAGTGGGAGTCTCATTGGAGCCCTCAGCAAGCTCAGGGACACCACTAAGCACTACCACGTAAGGAGCGGCACCTGGAGGTAGATGGGCTGGTCTCCTGGCGGAATTGGAATCAGGAATCTTCATTGAAGGTTGCATGGCTTGCTCCCTAGGATATAGATTGGGTCCCTTTGGCAGATTTACCGAGAGATTAGGTCCCTGTATCTGTGTAACAGGGGTAGCTATTACAGGGATTTTGTTGGTAATGTCCCCCCTGGGAGGTATAGATGGGGGGGGTTGGTGGGGAAGGGTTTGGAATGCCCCGTGGGGTGTCATTACTTGGGACTAGATTGTTGATACCAGATGTAGTAGGTAGAGCAGTGGCTGAATGGAATGGATTCGTTGGGTGGGTGGATGATGTTACGGGAGCTACATCTCCCCTTGCTGCGCACTTTGAACAGATACCACTGCTGTTTTGCGGTACCTTCAGTGTCCCTACACCCTTTACCAGATCTTTCATTAAATCCTCCATTCTAGTCAACCTGCCCTCTACTTTCCCTAGCCCCTGGGTAGATTCCATAAGGGTTTGCTGAGTAACGTTTATACCCTCCTCAATACCACTTAGTCTAGCCTCTAGCCGTGTTAATCTAGCTTCGAGGAAGTCTATCAGGCATTCTATAGTGGAGCTCAAGTCTCTATCCCCCAATTGCACTTCCCCGTCAGCGTTGGAAATTGCAGAGAGACTGCTTGACAGTGGGGGAGTAGCTTCTACCCTTGGGTTGGTGTTAAATACCTGGGGGTTCCTCCCTTGTCCCTTGCTCATATTCCGTGAGGATTGGGGGTTATCATGTTTTGGGATTTTAGATTTTTTCCCCCCCAGACCCTCAGTGCACTGTTTCCTTTTCTTGATTGCACCTTCGCGTTGGCCTACCTCTAGGGTCTTATTCCTAAATACAGGGCCCTGTGGGGGTTGGGTGGAGGGGACAAGGAGGGGGCTTTGGGAATCACCTTGTGTGTCAGGGATAACAATGTTGGTTGAGGGTTGAACATCACCAACTATCCCTAATAATGGAGGTGTTAAACTCAGGTCCCTGGCATTCACCGGAAGACCCTGCTGAATAGGCGATAAAGCCCTAGCAATAGCCCCCAGAGAGGAGCGTTTCGATGCAGCTAAGCCCTGTGAAAGTCTCCTCTCTAGCGTGGTGATTTCTTTGTCCAGTACAGAGTTGGCCCTTATGATGAAGTTGTCCATAGTCCCCAAAGTAGAAAGTGTTTGGGCTCCAGACCTTGCAGTAGTGCTCCTAGTTTCCCTTGCAGCCATGGCCACCTATTCGTGTCAGAGATGATGTGCACAACTCAGACCTATCCCCTGGCGATTCCTTTGCCTGGTGTGTGTTCAACAAAAGGGGGTGGCCCAGCCCGGCCTCTTCTGGCCCCTGACGGCCCGCCCTTTGCCCGGGCTTAGCCCGGCGCGCCCCGCGAGCGTCCTCGCGGGACGAGCTAACGTCCGTTGGTTTATGCGCCTCCAGGCGTGGGAAACTCGTCAGCGGGAGCATCACCAGGTGAGGGGATGCTGGGAAATGAAGTCCCCTGTCCGGCGGAGCCAAGCCCGGCCGGTCGCAGGAGGGCGAGGGAGAGGGAGACAGCAAGCGTGCTCAGCGGAGCACAAGCCCGGCCGCACACAGAAGCCCCCAACAGCAGCACCAAAGGAATGAATTTGCACTGCTCTGAATCCAATGCGAGAAAGGCTGGACCGAAAAACAGTATGAGCATGCAGCGTCTTACAACGCGCTGTCTTTAGTGTTCCGCCACCCACAGAGTATGGTCAGTAGTCCTTTCTCAATCTCGACGTGATGCTGTGCACTTATAGTGGTTTCAATAAGTAAAAAGAAACAGGACAGGGTCCCAGGAGTTGATGAATTATTGTGCAGTGCAAGGCTTGTAATCCTGTAGTAACGTCTTACCCAAATAAAAGATTTCAATATCGTTTACACAGTTTTTTTTTTTTTGTCCAGTATGATTTCAACAACGCTTTACTCAGGTCATGTCCATAAAGAGATCCCAGCGCTTACCGAATGTAGAGAAGCTGATTTCAAGCGAAGATTAGTCCACCGCGCTTCCACGAGCAGACGGCAACAGCGGGATACAAAGTAACGAGGAATTGTTGCAACCGTGTTTCCTCACGCAGTCGACAATAGGCTGGATACAATGTAACACTGATTGGTTTCAACCGCATTGGGTGCACGCAGTCGACAAAAGCAAGGCAGGAGCGCGTTTCCAGCGCGAGACGAAAGATATGTTCCCAAAGCAGGTTCCGAGGAGAACAGGTTAAGAGGGAGAATGGCGAGTAGCCATTACGGCGAGATCCACACAGGAAGAAGGAAGAATTTTATATATCAATAGATCACTTATAAAGTATGCCTTGTATGCTTAAAGGGTAAGATGCTTAAAATATAAAAATGTGACAAGCAACATATTTGAAAAAAGGTGTCTTCTCTGGTCTAAAAGCTCCCTTCACTGTGTAAATGTAGGTATCATTCTCAAAGAAACAGCCTATAAATATTCAACATGAATATTTTGATCTGCATCTGGGATAATGCTAGCAACTTGAATCTAATGTATTTTCCTCTTACTTTTCAAAATCTGATTTATTAGTGAAATCCTATATATATATATATATATATATATATATATATATATATATATATATATATATATATATACAAAAAATGTAATACTGTGCCTGGAGTGGTAATTGGCTTTTGTCATTTTACAGCTCGGCAAGGACAGCACTGTGCTAGTCCCATGCTTAAAGACTTTGCTGTACAAATGGCAAAAGACTTTGTCCTTTTCTATCTCGGCGTGGATGGCACTGTGCTAATCCTATGCTTAAAGATTTTGATAGAAAAACAGACATTTGAGGTGAGCAGATCTAGAGTGTCGCTGGTGTTGAGAGTGCTCCATACAGGAACTGCTTTCCACCTAAACTTGAGAACTACCCAGAGTTCTCTGCTTCTTTTTTGCATAATTTATTCGTCACTCTATGCCTGAAAGGGTATTTCTTTGACTTATACTGGGTGCTCCCTTGTGTCTGGACAAAGCTATACCTCTCTGAAGAGCTCTAATTAGAGCGAAACACTGTGTCAGGGGTTGCTTTTACTCATTTCAGGTTGGCTTGATTGGTATTTTATCAATTCAAAGCTGTAATACTGTGCCTGGAGTGGTAATTGGCTTTTGTCATTTTACAGCTCGGCAAGGACAGCACTGTGCTAGTCCTATGCTTAAAGACTTTGCTGTACAAATGGCAAAAGACTTTGTCCTTTTCTATCTCGGCGTGGATGGCACTGTGCTAATCCTATGCTTAAAGATTTTGATAGAAAAACAGACATTTGAGGTGAGCAGATCTAGAGTGTCGCTGGTGTTGAGAGTGCTCCATACAGGAACTGCTTTCCACCTAAACTTGAGAACTACCCAGAGTTCTCTGCTTCTTTTTTGCATAATTTATTCGTCACTCTATGCCTGAAAGGGTATTTCTTTGATATATATAAATATATATATATATTTATATATATATATATATGTATTTATATTTATAACTGTTTTTATTGAACAAGCTCATACGACAGTACATTATTGAGCGTATATGCTGTACACCACCAGGTTGACTGACAACTAGAATACAGCGTAGACGGGGTGAAGCAGACATAGCCTTCCTAGAAATAAACACATTATTGAGGTAACAATTACTTCCAAGACCAGGAGGTGAGCTATAATAGAGACCTTATCATACATTACAAAGTGAATGGAACCGTGTCGCAGGTCCCATACCCCACTATGCTTTCTGTATCTACGCCATGGTGACCATATTTTTCCCCATTACTTCACACACACCCTACTTATGTATACTACCTCTTCCGCTCATTGGCACCAGTCTAAATCCTTCTGCCACTCCATCACCGACAGGGGAAGGGGCGCAACCCAGTGCCAGGCGATGGTATGTTTTGCAATACCTGCCACCAGCACCAGCAGTAACTTTATAAAAATGTACTTTGTGCTGCCTAGACTACAACTGGTTTAGAACAAGTTCTGTGTCTCATCTCATATTTCTATCTTGAGGTATTGATCCTACCCTCAAAACGACAGTAGTCTGTCCTCTGGACCTGGGAAAGCAGCGGTTTTGTCTACATCGAGCCAAGAAGTAGGTCTTAGCCATCAAGGAGTGGACAAGAACAGGTGGCAGAAGAGCAGTAAGTCCTAACACCACCTCTTTTGACTTAAAGATACTAAGTAGGATTGCTCTCAGTCATAACCAGAGCCCTCCTAGACTCTTTAGCATTACCCCATGCATGAGGGAGAATCAGCCGGGACCTTGACATAATGGAGTAGACCTCATCAAAATTGGGCAGTGTTTTTAGAGAGAACCAGATACCCTCCTGCTAGAAGAAGGGTTCTGCTATTTTACATTTATGGCTTCCATGAACGATTACAGTAAAGTGACAAGAAAATACTGCAAAAGGAGATTGGCATGGAGCTCAAATGTAAGCAAGATTGGGACAGAAAAGTTCTCAAATAACTTGCTTGTGCTTAGAATAAGCCTGACAACTTACCAATAATGTCTCAAAACCTTTCTGGACCGATTAATACTTCACCGGAAGACGAAAGCCCTGCTGGAAGAAGGAAGACCCAGACTCCTGATTTCGGCACCTAAGCACTGGATCTACTTTTTATGGATCAGGTGGCTCACCTCCTGTGTTGCCGTCTCCAGGGACATAAAAAGCAGAAGGACTCCTGAATCCAACAAGGTCATCTGACCATAAAAGAACCCATGGCTTGAGAGAGACCTGGTGTTTAAGAGCCTGCACTGCAGGTGTGGTCAGAAAGAAGTTTGCCTATATTTGGAGAAAAACGGTACTGACTATATTTTGTATCTTTAAACATCAGGGACAAAGGCTCTTGCATGGTCTAAAGTAAGCCCAACCATCAGGTGCGCCCACTCTCTCCATATCCTCTTCTCCCAGAAGCAAACCCCTGGCAAGATAAAAACTACAAACACCCCTAATGAAAAGCCCTAGCCAAACTCTGATATATCTTCCCAATAGATTAACAATCACATTTCTTACAATAAGTAGAATGCATAGGCCTTCAATACGCATGGACCAGGCGTCCCCGCTACTGAAGGTAAAGGTAACTCTGAGGGTGGGGAAAATCAGGCTCATTATGAGTCGTACCATCAGGGCCCATGGAGCAGTGAGGATCTAACAGGAGATTTGGTAATGAATGTCTGATTCCCCTGACAATACCCCACATGGGGCCAGAATTTCCAGGTGAAGGAAAAAAATCATAATGCCGATTGGGCCTGCAACTGCTTTATCTACCGATTGGAACCTAGCGGCCATTCTTAATCAGGTCCATCGGAGAAGGCGATTCACAAAGCTCCAACCCCTCTCTCCCATCACGTCGCGCACCATATAAAAAAGCTTCATTCAGCTGTGTCAAGCCAACTCTGTATGCAATTTGTGAAAATATGAATTGCTAGAAATAATAATGGAAAGAACTGCTTAGCAGACCACATGAACCGTGACATTAAACAGCTCACAAGGAAATACCATTCAGAAACATGAAATCAGTCTTCATTTAGGTTTGGCAGATGTTCCCAAATTAGGAGTGAAGGTTCGTACTTGTAAATACCAAACTTGCATGAAGAGAGAGAGAGCACGTGAGGAATAAGCCAAAAGACGGTATCCTTCTCTTGTTTACACAACTTGCCTTGCTGTACATGTTTCCTCCACACTCAGCCCGGTTCAGCAGCAGCACCGAGAGGACAATGTAACATGGTCTGTAGCTTCGGCCCAGGTCTCTCGCAGACAAGAAATGCAGTTATGGAACCTTGCCCGAATATAAATTACGTTAAAATGTCCTGGTCACATATGATGTTGCCAAGTACCATAATCAGGAAGGGCATATCACTCTATAATTCAGAGGGCCACAGCTGGGCTGGCTTCCATGACTGCTGCTTCTCTCTGACTGTAAATGGAATGTGCCAAATGGGAGCGTTTGGGCTAAATCTTTTAAGCGAGCATCTATTTTTGACCTGCATGCAAAAAGGCCGTGTTCGGCTGAAGTGCCTACTCCCTGCAGATGTGTAACTGCCACTGCTCCAATATCTCTAACACGCCATGCAACACAAATAACTGATTTAATTTAATTTACATTCAGGAAAGAGACCTATTCACTACTTGAATTAAATAATAGCAACCATTTAAATTAGGAAATACATTTGCACATGATTACTCATGTAATGAAACATATTTTTATAGAGATTGCCTCTGCTATTGGAAGGCTTTTAGTGGCAAAAGAGAATATGTATGGTTTTGTGATTAAAAATAATATTACAAATCTGTTGATGAATTGTTGAGTGTCTAGTGTATTCGTTCTTCCCGCTTTCCAATTTAATTAAAAAGGGAAGAGAGAACGCTTATGATACAAGGAAGATCTTAATCAGATAAAACAGACAACATGTTGGACGAAGTAATGTCTTTTGCAATAGCATGAACAGCGGATTACCAACCGATGGAAAGTATTACAATATGGTAATAAAAAAAAACTCCAGTTCTGTGTTGCTAGTTACTGACAAACTTAGACTATACTGTGGGGTCACTTCACAAAGTGACAGATATACTGACAGTGGGTTCGCAAAGTTTTGTTAAAATGTGACCACCTTTTTTGAGAATCCAATGAGTTTTTTCAATCCACTCTATGTACTATTAGGTCACTTCTGAAAATCGCCCGGCAGAGTGGGTCGCAATCTGACTTACCTATTGAATACTAATGAGATATGTTGCAAATTGCAACTTACTCTTATTGGATGCCATCACAGAGATGGTGGCTTTCTAAGGTCAACGTCAACAGTCCACCGTCTCTGTGATTGCTTTAAATAAAGTACAACTTTTTTTTTTAATGCAGCCTGTTTTCCTTCAAGGATATGGGGGTGTGTTGAACTTGAGAATTGGCAGAGATCCCCTGGGCAACTCCCAACAAACTTTTTCTTAGCATTCTCAAAGGGCAAGAGGTCCGAAGGAAGCCCCTTCTTCTTTGCAAATGTGTTACCACCTCCTTTGAGGAGTCAGTAACTTTTCAATAATTTTCAGTGGTGGCTCACACAGGTAACGCTGTGGGGCGGTGAGTTTGGGTGGGGGCAGGGTTGGGCTTAGTGGAGTTCGACATACCACGGGAAAGATTAAAGTAAATAAATTAATAAAACCTTATCTTGCGTTCGCCGCATCGCCGACTCAGCAATGTGGAGAGCACAAGGTAAGTGGTTTAATTTATTGATTTATTTACTTTCACCTTGCACGTCGTTTGCCAAACTCCACTACCCTCCAACCCGCCGTGCCCCCACCCCACCTTACCACCCCACAGCGTTACCTGTGTGAGCTGCCACTGATTGTTTTGTTATCAAAATTGTTGTCACAAATTACTGATAAATTGCTTTACACATAGCAGTTTGGAAGGGTTAACACGCACTTTCAGTCTGCAATTCGTTATGCATTTTTTAATCCCATTTTGCAATTCAGTAACCATCTACTGAAAAAAAAACGGTGTAATACATATTAAAAGCAATTTATCAGTCACAAACCTGGTTATTTGGTAATAACAATAATCCACATTTTGTAAAGCGCAAACAATCACCCGTAAGGGTCTCTAGGCGCCGTCGGGAAGATTATGCAAGCTATTGCCCAGAGTCACATGGTGCTGGGCTAATCTGCCGCCGGCGATCGAACCGTGATCCCCAGATTCCGGAGTCAGTCGACCTGGCAGCGGCGCCACACCTCTTCCTTCCTTTAGTGACTTGCAGGGTTTGTGATTACTTAATGACTTAGTACATCTGGCCTAAAGATTGATAAAGATAGCCACATAGTTGTGTTTTTCTTGGGATTCAGAACAATCACATTTCCAATAAAGTAGTTACACGTGTAGGATGGGGGCAAACTGCCCCACACTCACTAAAGACTAGTACATGCTTTGCCAGTTGACGACCTGATCTCTGAGATTGGGGACCTTCTGAATTGATATTTAAGCACCTCATTGAGGTGCCTGAAGTCTGTATGATGTTCTCACAAGTCCAATTTGTCTTGCTTGGAGGTGAAGTTTTAGGTACAGCTGAGAGTCTCTAAGAGTTAAATTAGGTCCATTTGGTGGTTTGCTGAAGGTGTTTAAGGGCACACTGAGGATTTCCAAGGAATGGTGCTGGTAGAATATTGGGAGCAGCTGAAGGAGGTGCAATACAGCATCAGAGTCTCTTGAGGTCCCATCAATGGGCTCTGAGACCAGATCACAAGCCTTTAAGTATCAGGTGCGGCTAAAGGCAGTCTGAGGGTCTCTCAGAGGATGTTCATGAATAAGAGCGTGATGGAGGTGTCAGTGTGCACACTAAAGGTGTCTGGGAGCACACAAGGGTTCTTTAAATACCAGAAATTGATTCCTAAAGACAGGCTGGGAAACAGCTTGAGAAACAAAGAGCCTAACTGAGGTGTTTAAGGGACAACCCAGCAGCATGCTTGGGATCCCGGTGGGCTGGTAAGGAGTTTCTGAAACTGGCCTGTCATCCTTAAGAGTTAGGGAGTGCGTCTAGCGGCTGGCTGAGGGTCTCCAAAAGCCTGCTCAGGATATTTGGAGGGACTGAACAGATGAAGTTTGCTTATCTGAAGGTATAGATCTAGGAGAGAGGTCGAAAGGAGAATGCTATGAGCATGGTGACAGCTGAGACCGATTCATGGGAGGCCGAAGGACAAGGGCCTGGTCTTCCAGGTTAGATGGAGAAGGTCAGTCAATCAGGCTGCAGTAGGATAACATCGAGCATACTTTAAGCAGGCAGGTGGTAGTAGCAATTTTCCTTTCAACTATTTATTTGTAGGGTTTCAGCTCGCTTAGTTTGTATTCAGTTTATGGCATCTCCCTACACCTTTGTTTTGTTCACGTTTTTCCATCATGTTTCCCTTTATTTTTCTTCATATGCCTTTGAAGATCTACCCTCCATTGACTTGCATCTGCTTTGTGATATTGGATGCTGCCACCTCATTTTAGCATCTGCTGCTCCTGAGGTCGGGGCAAGTAACTGTGTACTTCCTGGGTTTGTTAATGGCTTTCTCACAAGGAGCATCAGGTGAGAGCAATTTAACTGAGAATTGCTAGATATGAGTGTACTAGAACCACTACTATACCTTGCTATCTGTTTTTGTCATTATAGTTAGACTTTGCGTACCAGTGTTGTGTCCTATACCTTCCAGAGAAAATATGCCATTTAAAATGCCTGGGAGATGTAACATCCACTCCAGCATGTTTTTCTATCTCGTTTCCAATCCCCCTTTTCCCATCCTATGACTAGTAGGTTTTAAATTCCTGTTTGTCTGCTTACTGTTCATACTTTTTCGTGATTGGTGGATGAGCATTGGAATTCCCTCCTCCAGCATGGCTCCTAGCAGGGTCATAACAGAAGGCAGGCTGTGGGTCTCTTGGAGATTAGCTAGGTTGTCTGAAAGTGACCCAAGATAGCTGATTACCAAAGAGGGTGTCTGTGGCTGAGCAGAGCCTTTTTAGATGAATGCTGAGGAACACTGATGATGTGTTAAGAACATTTGAGGTAGGGCCAGATGTGTTTGAGGATGGGCTGGGGGTGTCACAAAGCAGACCAAATATATCTAAAGCCTGGCTGAGGGTCTCCAAGGGACTGCAGATGTTATGTTATGTTATTGAGTTTTGCAATGCACTCATTCACCAAGAAGGTTTCTTGGCCCTAAGTAAAAGAAGACAGCACATGGCCTTACATCAGCAATATGTAGGCTTGTCTGAAGAGCCAGGTCTTCAGAAGCTTCCGAAATCTCATGTAATTGGAAGTGAATCTGATCTCTGAGGGAAGAGAATTCAAAAAACAAGGGACAAGAACAGAGAATCTAGAGCCCCGTAGTGTCTTCTTTTTGAAAGAGGAGACAGTAAGGAGATTCAGATGAGTGGATCTTCGATTGCGATTGGGAGCATATTTTTTATGCGAGAATATTGAAAATCAGGGCATTCATCATAATGGGATTTGAAAATAATACAGCCCGTCTTGAAGATGGCTTGCTGTTCAACTGGTAACTAATGGAGTGTTCTCAGCAGAAGGGTGATGTGGCACCATCTAGGCGGTTGAAAAATAAGCCTTTCTTCCTGATGTTGGATCAGCTGAAGTCTTCTATTGAGGCCTTTAGGGAGACCAAGATACAAAGAATTGGCAACGTCCAACCTGGAGATGACTAGAGCCAAAATTAACAGGGCCAAGGCCCCAGATGTCAGAAATCTGCCAATTTTCTTGGGCAAAACAGGAGGTTTTGGCACTTCCAACTGAGGTTTCATCAACAGGTTCCCATCGAAGAGGACTCCGAGACTCCCGACAGACTTCTTAGGCATAGAAGGGATGCCAATCGCAGTGGGCCAGAAAGAGGGATTCCACAAGTCCAGCTTATCATGGGTAATGAATATCTCTGCTTTATGAAAACTGACTTTAAGTTGGTTTCTATTCATCCATCTCGATGAGTAGCATAGTATTCTGGAAAGTTTCCATAAATTCAGGGGAATGATTGATGGTGAAGAGCAACTGTATATCATCCATATAGTTAAAGACTCTGACTTGCCTCTCCTTCAAAGAGTGCACCAGTGGATGAATGTATCAATTAAAAAGATGGGGAGTCAGAAAAGGTCCCTGAGGAACTCCGCAGGCTAATTGAACCTTAAGAGATTTAAAATTGGATAGCCAGACAGATTGTGAGAGATCTTTTGAAAAGGATGTGACAGAGGCCAGTGCTGAATCCTGGACGCCTACGGCTCCGAAATGGTTGATTAAGAGCTCATGATCGACTGTGTCAAAAGACGCCGAAAGATCAAGAAGAAGTAGACCTTGTGTAGTGCCTCTGCCAGCCTCTTTCTGCATATTATCAATAAGTGAAAGAATAACTCTTTCAGTTGAGTGAGCGGACCGAAACACTGCCTGATGAGTGTAAAAAATATTAATAGTGTTTGTGGGCATGCTAAGGATTTGTAAGGGCAATCCTGAGGTGTTGTAGGACCAGCTTAGGGTGTTTGATGAAAAGTTGCAGGGAAATCTGAAGGAGACCAAGAATTATTTGAGAGTAGGCTGAAGGTATCTATGGACCTGCTATGGAGTCCAAAGGCTGGCTCAGGGCCTTTATGGGTCAGTTAGTTATTGTCTGAAGGTGAGATGGGGATTGTTGATATTTGGCAGGGAGTGCCTTGAGGGCAACCTCTGATGTATTATGTGGTTCTTTGTGGGCTTACTAGAGCTGTCTATGGTCCAATTGCAGATATTTGAAGGCCACATGAGGGCAGGCTGAGTATCCTTAAGGACAGACTGATGTTCTCTGGAGGTTTTTAAGGGCCCCTAGAGGAGCATATTAAAAAACTGCACTTTGTAGTACATTTGTCAGTATTAGAGTAACACTACTTGACAACTCTATTCACAAACATACTTGCAGAGATCTCCATCTCCGCTCATCCTATCTTTTATAAGGTTGAGATCTCTTCCTCATATGTGATGAACTCCACACATGTACACATAAGGTTAGTATTAAATGTGGGAGGGGATAGGAGAGTGGCTCAAAAATGGGAAGGGATTAGGGAGGAGTAACAATGGGTAAGGGGGATAAGGGGTAGTTTATTGATGGACAAAAACTCGCTCACAAAAGAGTGTGCACATTGTTATCCACAAACTGCACTTCTAAAGCTACTACAACCAAAAAGGTTCTAAAACAGTAGTAAACGTGTTCCAGCTCAGTCTTGAAGTAAATCCCGCAATACACATGGCCACTCACAGGTACTGCAACACACTCCCATAAACATAATGAAGCCATCAAATTACAATAGACATATAATTCAAAATAATGATGAATATTTTAGCAAAGCTTACAACACTTGCAACACACCTGGTAATGCACGGAGTGATGGTTTTGAGCTCCACTACCCATGTACAAGAGACATGAATGTAAACTACAATCACATCCAGACTGACCACATCCAAAATGAACTTACATACCAAACAACTTTTTCTGCTTTATCGATGTCAGTGAAGGTGTTTGTTGCTTTACCCAGCATTTTGAGGAATAATTATTTGATGAAGGGGGAGTTTACAGGCAAAGGATCAGAATCTTTGGAATTTCCAGGAAAGCATGTATTGCCAATAGCTTTTTTCACAGTGAGTGATCCTTGACATGTTTGCAGACTTGGATTCACCTATTTCCTGCACCCAGGCTATCCCTGTCCATATCAAAATACAGAATACTGGGATGCATCAACAGAGGAGTGCACCAGTTCACCATGCCACAGACACTGGCTAAAAGGCAAAAGGTGATATGGGAATTCTATGCCTTTACTCACTTCCCTCATGTGGTAGTGACCATTGACTGCATCCACATGGAATTTCAGCTGCCTCACCACCAGAACACTGTTCCATAACAGACACCCTGCAACTTCATCACAGAGCAAACTGTGTACAATTCCATGTTTTTTTAATTAATGTATACACTGTTTTTCCAGTAAGCACACACAACAGCTGCATTGTCCTTCAGTCATCACTTGCACATCTGTTGGTTGCTATGGATTTCTGTCAATGAATCAATCATTCAGGGTCTCAAGGTGCTGGGGGGCTGCTGGTCCCTTTTGGTAGGGGATCATTTGAAGAGCCAGGTCTTGAGGTCACTCTTGACTTGGGTCAGTGGCGCTGATTGCTTGAGGTAGAGGGGCAGGGTGTTTCAGGTCTTGTCAGTGAGGTAGGAGAAATAACTTTCTACGGTTCTGGTCTTGTGGATCCTGGGGATGGAGATTAGGGCGAGTTGGGCGGAACAAAGTTGTCTGGTGGGTATGTGGAATACGAGATGGTGGATCAGGTATGCTGCCATTATTCGTGGAGATCTTTTTAGGCATGTGTGAGGAGCTTGAAGGTTATATTCATGTTGACTGGGAGCCAGTGGAGTTGTTGGAGGTGTTGTGTGATGTAGCTGGAGATGTCAAGGACCAGTCTGGCTGCGGCATTTTGAGCATTCAGTAGTTTCTTCAGTTGTTTCTGGGTGACTCCAGCGTAGAGTGCGTTGCCGCAGTCTAGTCTGCTGGTGATGAGTGCGTGGGTGACCGTCTTTATGGATTCTGTGGGGATCCATCTGAATGTCTTTCAGAGCAGGTGAAGCATGTGGAAGCAGGCTGAGGAAACTGCGTTGATCTGGCGGTTCATTGTGAGCCAGTATGATGACAAGGTTGCATGCATGGTTTATTGGTGTGGGAGGGAATACCAGAGTGGCTGGCCACCAAAAGTCATCCCAGGCTGAAGGGGTAGGCCCCAGGATGAGTACTTTGGTCTTGTCTGAGTTGAGCTTGAGGCAGCTGTCTTTCATCCAGGTAGCTATGGCCTTCCTTCCATTGTGGAGTTGGTTCTGGCGGTTGTGGGATCGTTGGTGAGGGAGAGGACCAGCTGGGTGTTTTCAGCGTACAAGACAATGTTGAGTCCATGGCAGTGGCGGCTCATGGAGGGAGTGCTGCGGGGCAGTGGAGCAGGGGAGGGGAAGTGTGGGGGGTAGTAAACTCCGGAATACGGCCGGAGTTGAGTATATAAATAAATAACTAAAACGAATTACATTGCATGCTGCTTGTGTTGCAGCGCGTGCAATGCAAATCGTTTTATTCATTTATTTGTTTACTCAACTCCGTTTGGCTGTATTCTGGAGCTTACAACCCCCAACCCTGCCCCTCCCCCACCCGACCCCACAGCACTCCCTCGAGGAGCCACCCCTGGTCCATGGCTTCTAACGATGGCTGCGAGGGGGGCCATGTAGATGTTGAAGAGGGTGAGACTCAGGGAGAAACAGTGGGGCACCCCGGACCTGATCTCTGTGGGTTCTGAGAGGAATGGGGGTGGTCTAAGTGGCTGTGCTCGGTCATTGAGGAAGGAGTGAAACAAGTCCAGTGCCTTGTCACAGATGCCAGCATTGTGGAGTCTTGTGATTAGGGTAGGGTGGGAGACAGTGTCCAATGCAGCTGAGAGGTCCAGTAGGATGAGGGCTGCGGGCTTGCCACAGTTGAGGGGGATGCAGATGTTATCGGTGGCAGCAAGGAGTACGATCTCTATCTGTGGTTGCTTCGGAAGCCGGATTGGGAGGTGT
Organism: Triturus cristatus; assembly: GCF_964204655.1. NCBI lineage: Eukaryota > Metazoa > Chordata > Amphibia > Caudata > Salamandridae > Triturus > Triturus cristatus. The sequence continues at coordinate 1,293,249,342 of NC_140589.1, forward strand.
CCAGAACTTGGTCCACTTCGATAAACTCAGCGAGCTTGGCGTTGATGGCCTTCTCAAAGACCTTCACTGAGAAGTGGAGGAGGGAGATGGGTCTGAAGTTCTTGAGGTCTGTCTGGTCTGATGACGGCTTCTTCAGCAGGGGGTTGATTTCAGCATGTTTCCATTCATTGGGGAAGGTGGCAGTTTGGAGCAGTTGATGGTGCAGCAAAGTTGGGGGGCAAAGGCAGCAGCTGTTCTGTGAAACATGTGGTACAGGCAGGGATCGGACAGGGCTCCTGAGTGGATGTTCTTCATGGTCTTGAGTGTGTCCTCTGTTGTGAATGGGGTCCAGCTGAACATGGTCTGTTGGGGTGTGGCGTGGTTAAGTGCGGTGGTTGCGGGCGTAGTGGCAGGGTCTAGGGTGCTGAAGCTGTCATAGAGCTGCCTGATCTTGTGGTGGAAGAAGGAGCAGAGTTTGTGGCAGAGGTCTTGGGAGGGTGGCACGTCTGTGGTCTCGCTGTTGGGCTTAGCGAACTCCTTGACGATGGTGAAGATTTCAGTCCAGAGCCTGGGGTGCAATGAAGTCTACAAAGGCATCAGTGAAGGGCAGTCGGGGGCCTGTAGACGAGGGTGCTGCAGAGGGTGATGTTGGGGTTAGTCTGGATCTGGTAGTAGAGGTATTCCATGATCGTCGTTGGGCCGTTGGAGTGCGTGGTCAGTCAGAGCTTGTTCTTTTGAACGATAGTGATACCTCCTCCTGGACATTTGGGGCGGTCCTTGCACGTGATTTTGTAGCCATAGGGGATAGCGATGGTGATATCCGGTCTGGAACAGGGATTGGTCCAGGTTTCTGTGAAGAAAGTGATGTTGGAAGAGGTGGTGTCAAGGAGGTACCAGACTTCGGAGGCGTGATTGTGGAGGGATCACACGTGGAGGAGGATGCAGTTGAGCCAGTTGGGTACGCTGTTGGTTGGCTGGGTGGTGTGAGGAGCTGGCGTGTTGGTGTGGGTGAAGACACAGTTGCAATTCTGGCAGGCGAAGGATCCATGGTTCTTCTTCGGTGACGCTAGGTAGCAGGTGGCGTGGCATCCAGGGTTGAGGGCGAGGAGGGTGCTGGTGTTGTAGCAGTGGAAGGTCCGGGAACCAGGGTCCCTGGTGCTGGGCATGGTCCAGATATGGATGGGCACAGATGGGATTGCCTTGTGCGCACCTTCGGCAGCATGTCCGCTGCACAGATTCACAGCACCTGCCATTAAGTAGTGCTGCGGGGGGGCTGGCCAGCTGGGGGGTGGGAAAACACAGGAGAGGGAAGGGACACTAGAGGGGGCAGGGCTAAGGGGGATTGCAGGGGCAACAAAGGGCAAATCAGGCAGAAAATGGAAAAAAGGAACGAAAGCCAAAAGGCAGAGGCAGAAAATTGAAAAAGAGAAAAGCAGAAGAGAGACTGAAGGGAAGCCCTAGCAGCAGTGCAGTGATGCTCTGCCACTAGACCACTAGAGGTGAGGCGCATGCAGGTGCATGCAAGTGGAGGAGGGCCTGGAATTCCTGGCCGCTGGGTCAGCAGCAGTATTAGAGACAGCAGCAGCCACCAGATGGAGCTGCGCTAGGAAAGGGGCAAGTCCACTAACAGGATCGTGGACTGCACTTTCACTGTGGAGTGGCTGCCATTATGGAGTGCTGCGGGGGTTGCTGGACAGCTGGAAGGTGGGAATACATGGGAAGGGACACTGGAGAGGGGCAGGGCTACAGGGGAAAACATGTGGGAAATGGAAAAAAGGAAGGTGAGGCAAAGCCAAAAGGTAGAGGTAGAAAATTGAAAAAGAGAAAGAGAAAAGCAAAAGAGAGACAGAAAAAATGGAAAGAGAGACAGAAGGGCTGCTTTAGCAGCAGAGCAGTGACGCTCTGTCACTTGACCACCACGGATGAGGCGCAGGCAGGAGCCTGCGGGTGGAGTAGGGCCTCAAACTCCTGACCTCTGGATCAGCAACAGTAATGGGGACAGCAGCAGCTACCAGATGGAGCTGCGCTGTAAAAGGGCAAGTCCACTAAAAGGATAGTGGACTGCATCAGTGACAATTGGCTCATTGGTAAGTAAAAACATCTCACAATGAAGCTACATTTACATCTAGATGGTGTCATTTCAAACATACTCATTGATCACTAGAGCACGATACACGTACATTACCATAACATTCACTGCATGTATGTCGGTGCATTACACTTAGAATAGAACTAGGGGTGTGAGAAGTTTGTGTAATTTGCTTTTGCGTAATTAAATTACATTTTGATCAAACAGTGTGAAATTACACTTCATTACACAAAATAGGATTATCCAATTTATTCATGCATTTTAGTGTGGCTAAAGCAAGGAAGCTTGTCGAGCTACAAAATAGTGCAAAATATACAAGTGCTGTGAACAATAGCCACTCATGTTCTGGTTGTTACTATTGTTTCTTCAGTAGTTTACTAGTTTTGCTTCTGCATTTATGTGGTTGAACAGTCCTATGTCAGTGATGAATGGTGGTCTACAACCCTCTCCATATATGCTATCCTGCGACAACTCTTTTTAATTTATGTAATATCATCAAAAATATTGGTATGTTCTAGTTAAAAATGAATTGGCACTTCTTTTTATATAACATTCAAATACGTTTCATTAACCACACTTAAGAACATACTCTTGCTTAATATAATGATGCTATAGCGCATACATACTAAAAACCTTACTTTTGCTAAATAAACTACATATAAAACAATATCTATTATAATGATTGAGATCCTCTACATTTTTTATGAGTATCACTGCTTTTTTAATCGGTTTCCTCCCCTACCCATAGACCTGGGCATATCTTTTCTAACATGGTCAATGTATCTACTAATTCCCCTCTTCCGCTCACCTGGTCCAGCCATCAAACTATTCTCATTTCATTTCCATTTGTTAAACCTCCATCCTGTCTTTTTACAGCCCAGGTAGTACGGTCACGCAAGTGGGCTAGGGTGACTCCCGCCAACTTCACTCAGGCGCTAGACTGACGTCGTCCCATTGTCGATAGTTGAGTCGATAAAGCTAATTCACAAATGGAAAGCTGGATTTCTGGTGCACGAGATGAAATAGCCCCTTTGGCTAATCAGACTCTCCGTAGACATAAACCATCAGCTGAGTGGTTCAGTGATGAACTGCTCACACTCAAAAATAACTGCAAGCGCTTAGAGCGTTCTTGGCATAGAGTCTATGACTCCATCAGTTAAGCGAATTATTTCATGGCCCTTAAAGTGTATCATGGCTGCATCAGGCAATCTTGCCGCGATTTCTAAGGTAACTGGGGGGCATATTATCAAGAAAGGGCGTTAAAATTATCGCTGCTTTAGCAGCAGAAAACTGCCGCTAAAGCGGCGATAATGGGCTTGATAATATGCCGCAGAGAATTCCCATAGAAGCCCATGTTCTGGTGTCAACATGGGCTTCTATTGGAATTCTCTAGTGCATATTATCAAGCCCATTATCGCCACTTTAGCAGCAGTTTTCTGCCGCTAGAGTGGCGATAATTTTAACGCCTTGCTTGATAATATGCTCCAAAAAATGTTCTGCCCTGAACTAAAACTACTAGCCAGAAAACGATTGGCCCATTCCGCTGCTACCATTTTCCTCCAAGGTCACAGACAAGTAGGTCAACCAGCAGCTCTCTAATTCTATTGAGGCTAATGACCCACTCCACAGGACGCAATCGGGCTTCTCTGGCTCCTATAGCACAAAGTCTGCCCTGTTTCTTGCTACAGAATCCATTCGCTGGAGCACTCCTAATGTTAAATCTCAGTGCGGCTTTTGAAACCGTGTTTCACAACCTCTTGAAGAGCGTGTGTGTTGTTGCAGTGTCAATTATAAATCCCTGCAATTGGTTGCATGCTTTTTGCAGGAGCGCAACTTTCAGGTGCTTTAAAATCATTTCCATTCTCAGGTTTTCCCATTGCAGCAGGGAGTGCCTCATGGCTTCTCCCTGAGCCCAACGCTGTTTAACTTAGACATGCGCCCGCTGGTAGAGGTCATCGAGCGTCACAGTCATAACATATTTACGTGCATAGATGACACTCAGCCCATTATCACCCTGTCACAGAACTCCATCAAAGTGACTCCCTTGTTGACATCTTTCCTCACAGACGTCGCCTAATGGATGGACCTTAACTGTCTCAGGTTGAACACAAGGGAAATGGAGGTCCTCATCTTGGGCAAACAACCATCCTTCTGGTCCATCATATGGTGGCCGAACTCTCTTGGCCCAAGTCCAGGGTTAAAAACTTAGGAAGTTTACTTTCGACTAGCAAATCACAGCTCTGGCAGGAAAATGTTTTGTGATCTTCAAGACCCTTAAAAAATGGTTTTGCTTCCAGCCAGAGAATACAAAAAATATCGCAGTCCTGGCCCTGGTTATGTCCTGGCTGAACTACTATATCTTCCGATGCCTAGGGGTGCCTAAAACCCGGCTGGAGAAACTTCAGTTAGTGCAGAATGCGGTGGACCACCTTCTTCTGGATCTTCCCAGATGGGCTCCTATGGTGGTTGCGCTCTCCAAGATGGACTGGTTGCGACTGAAACAGAGACTCTCCTTCAAACCCTGTGCATTTGCTACAGGGCTTTTGCTAACAGGGGCCCTCACTATCTGCACTCCTTCATCAAGCCTTACCTTCATGACAGGAATCTTAGATCTTCTGGGGCCACGCTGGCTAGCATCCCCACTGCAAATGCAACACACATAAAAACAGAAAAAAATGAGAAGCAGTAAAGCATTTCTCTTTGTTGCTCTCTGTTAAGACCAGGTTTTCCCTGGTCTTAATTTTGGCGCTGCCCCATATTTACCCCACTCTCGCAAATATGGGGCAGTGTCAAAATCAATGGGTGTTGTGGCGGAATACCCACCGCAACACCCACTGCCCACCCCTTTCACACTAAGTATAGGGTGAATGGGTGCATTATTTACAAGGCAGTGTTAAGCCACTTTAAGTGGCTTAACGCTGCCTTGTAAATTAGTCAAAGTCCGTATCGCCAACACAATATCAAAAATGTGATGTTCTGGTGGCAAAAGGGTCTTGTATATATGCCTCTTAGTTACTTAGCACAAAAACTCTGGTTCTCTGCTGCCCCTTTAGTATCGGCAGGCCCTGTCGGAATCACCCTTCCAAAAAATATTAAAAACCTGTCTATTTAGCTTGGGCTAATACTACGATTCATTAGATGAGCTCTGGGCTTTCTGAAGTTGGACTTCAGTGCTGCGACACTTCGTACGAAGTAACCATGCTCTTTATAAGTCGTAGTATTATAATTATTATTATTATTATTATTATTATTATTATTATTATTATTAAAGTCTACCCGTACTAAGTTGAGATCTCTGCCTACTGCAACAAATGGGAAATTACATACAGGAAGAGGAAGTCAGACATTACATTGTCATTTTGAGCCATCCTTTCACCACAAAAACCATCTGCGACCATCGTGCTGCTCCTTTCTTCATCTAAACCCCTAAAATGGTTTACGGACAGGATGAGAGGGCCCCCACTGATGAAGAATTAGAGATTATTTGTGAGTGGGTCCTTATGAGTGTCCAGATACCCAGCTGAGCAGTGCAGCACAGTTTCAAATTTAGCAAGACAATTGCAGTGCACAAGGTATCCAGACCCCACTGAAGTAGGAATGCGGAAGTGCTCGTAGTTACTGGGGTTGTAATACTTATGTTACTGGGCTTATAATAAGGGCCAGGATGTTCTGCGTGTATCCTTCCAGCGTCTTTCTAAATACCACTGCACGGCTCCACTGTACTAGAGCAGCCACGGCCCGTATAGGGCGTGCCACCGGGCGGTGACTTGGGGCGGGGGGTTGTAAAATGCGGCATATGGACGATTTCAGGTAAGTAACAAAAAAAAAAAACTAATTTCGTTTCGCTTTTTTTCCCGTTACTTACCTGAAATTGTCCGTATGCCGCATTTTACAACCTCCCATCCTCCCCTCCCCCGCCCGACGTCACTGCCCGGTGGCACGCCCTATACGGGCCGTGGCTGTACTAGAGGTCCCTAAGAGTAGCCTGGTTAACCTTCCATGCTCAGCTGGAGGAGTTCGAGCAGCAGCAAGGCCACAAGCATAATGTTTGCAAAATCAATTAAAAGCACATGAATTTTACAGTGGCTTCCATTCATGCATGCGGCCTGAGCTTTGTTCTAATATTCTGTGTTTTATTTAGCTTTTGTTATTTGTGGATTGCAAATAGATGGAAAGTTTCAAAACACTAACACGCATATAATGTATTTTTGGCTGGCTTTCTCATATGACATAATGGAAAATCTTTTCATATTTTATATTTACTGACAACGTAACCAATAAAAAGTTTCTTTGATGTTTTGAGTATCCAGCATTTCCATTTTATCAAAGTTAGTTTATGTACTGCTGAGGTGTAGACATACTTTAACTTTCAAACTACCATGTTTTATTAAATACAAATATAAAACATCACATAATTAGTCAAATGTTTTCCAAACCATTTGCACTTAAACATAGTCGTTTTGAAACTTTTTTTGCCTAGTAAAAATACACTTGAATCTAAGATAGGTAATGTGTTGAAAATGCTGCAATATATCTTTAAAAATGTGATGACAGGATTATCCAAATAAACTAACAATCTTTGCTCAAAACTTACTCCTCCTTTCAAATAGAAACAATACATAAGCAGTGTAGGCCATCTATGATTGCACTAGTGTATTTCTTTTTTTATTAACTTTTAAGCTCAACTTTTAATGACCCCGCCGCTTAAAAATCATACTGTAAAAACATTTCTATTACAACTGGAAAAAGAAGGGCTAGTGATCACAATTAGTATGTCTCAGTTTGAGTAATTAAAGTTCAAAATAGAAAATGTTGTCATCCAAAAGTCGCAAATAACATCCATTCAATCGACTTCAGTCCATCAGGATTCGTGTATTTATATTCAAATCCAATTTTATTTATTCCTTTATCAAAAGTCAATCAGCCCAGTCAACGCGTTTCATCCAATAGGACTTCATCAGGGTTGGCGTATCCATGCACCAAGTATCCCAGCATAGTATGAAATTCCCCCCATGGCCAGAATCATAAAGAAAATACCCTCGTTTTTGGTGGTTTAGTAACCCCAATGGGATCTTCATTGTTTAGGATGCAGCACCAAATGTGGGAAATCCCTCAATCCAAGATAGGCAATGAGTTGAAGATGATGCAATACATCTTTAAAATGTGATGACAGGATTATCCAAATAAACCAACCATGTTACTCCTTCTTTCAAATGCGTAATTCAAATTATTTAATTAGTATTTTTTTTAAAGTGAATGTTTGAAAATATACGTAAATAAACATTTCCATGCTAAACGTTTGGTAAAGAATGCAATGTCTTGTATTTAGGGATATAATATTCCTTTTTTACCAAAGCTGATTTGATATGCAGTATTGAAAATATGAATTAAAAAATTTGAATTCGAATTGAAAATAGTAATTCAAGGCGGAATAACATTCACGTCAGGGGGGTTCCACCAAAAGAAGAGGGGGCTGATGTCGCCCAATTCTTCCAGGGCATGTTCAGAGAAATTCTGGGAGAGGCCTCTGACTTTGATATCCGCATCGACCGAGCACACCGAGCGGGCTTGGCGAGACCGGCACTAGCCCCGTCACCGGACATACTTGCCTTCATACTGGACTTCCCCCTCAAGGAACGCATACTACATGAAGTCAGGCTTAAGCAACCCCTCAAATACCAGGGTCACTCCATAGCATTATATCAGGATCTGGCCTCCATCACTCTACAGAAGAGGAAAGCCTTCAGGGATGTGACAACATACTTGAGGGGAAAGGGAGTGACCTACTCTTGGGGTCACCCTTTCCGTTTGATCTTTAAGTGGAATGACAAATTACACCAACTTCGATCTCTCCAAGTAACCTGTGCGATACTTGGACTAGAGCATCAGAGCCTGGACGAGTCACCCAGCCGCACACGAAAGTCTTCAGGGGGAGGATGGCAGAGAGTAGGCCGCAGATGCTCGCCTAATCTGGACTTGCGGCCGGATCCCGAAACCATGACGCAAGAAGGAATGGCAGCCCTGGAAGCGGTGTCGAAAGATACCACATCACTGGACCGACTTTGATCTGCACAATGGGGTACAACGGCACTGAACTATAGGTGGCTGGAGGGGGGTTTGGGGAGGCCCGCGTCACTTAGGCCATATGTATACCCCGACTTTTTCGTTCCAACATGCCCGCGTCCTCGGATGATGGGCAATGGACTATGGTAAAACTTGGGGATTGTTCAGTTGGGATTAGTGGGGGGACGGTGAGATCCGGGACAATGGGGTTTTGGGGGGACTCAAGAGTGGGGGAGAGGGGGGTGGGAAAGACGGACACAGACTTGAAGCAAAGCACAGGAGCAAGGGAGGCAAAGTTCTGGGCAGGTTGTTGGGGTGTTGTTGGGGTTAGGGAGGAGGGGGGATGGGGAACCGGTGTGCTGCTTGGGGTGGGGCCTAGACGAAGGCCAGGGTCACTAACGAACGGAGCCAGGGTCCGTGAGCACGGCTACACAACTGAAGAGGATAGGTTCCTCCAGCTACCGCGGACAACACTCGAGACCACCTAATGTCGCGATCCACTCTTCAGTTGATCACCCTTAATGTGAAGGGGCTAAATAACCCCATTAAGATTTGAGCTATTCTGTCCTACTTGGAGAACTCAGGGGCAGTGGTGTGCCTCTTGCAGGAAACCCATCTCCTTCCCAAAGACTGGCACAGAATGAGGTCCCGCCCCTTTCCACAACAATTTTATTCCTCCACAATGGACAAGAAGGCTGGGGTAGCTATATTGTTTGCCAGAAAGTTTCAGGGCACAGTGGTAGATAAGGTGGCGGAGGTAAAGGACAGTCTACTGGCCTACAGGTAGGGGTGGGCAGAATTTGCGAAATTCACTTTCGCAAATGATCGCGAAAATGTAAAAAATCTCCGCAAACACGCGGAAATATCGCGAAGATGCGGAAGTTTTTTTCCCACCCGTTCGTGGTATTTTCTGCGTGGTCGCGGCTCGCCAACTTACCCATGCGGTTGCTCGCGGGCGCGGCCATCTTGTTTTCACTTGTCTCGCGGTGCATGATCGCGAGAAGAAAGACGTGATCGCGCGACGAATGACGTTACTGCGGGCGCAAACTGTTGCGAGACAGCGCAAATGACTACCAACAATCCAACATCTCATGGAGAACGTGACCGGATCGGGAAAACTTGTCGGCAAACGCGTGGATTCAGGTAAGGCGATCGCGCGCATGCAAGAATGTATTATTTTACAGCGCGAGCAAGCAAAAATGTTCCAGTAAAATGTGGATTGCGGAAATTTTGACATTTTCGCGCTGTCCGCGGAACGCGAAAATGTCAAATTATCGCAATTTCCGCGAGCGGGACGGAATTTTAGCCCAGGCCTAAGTCCCAGAATCCCCTATAAACCTCGATTTTAGCTGAAAAAATCATTATTTTCACACATTTTTGTGTGGGAAAGTTGTTGCATCACTGGGCTGACACAAATTTCCTACCACCCAGATTTCCCCCGGGTCTCCCGATAAAAATGGTGCCTCACACGTGTGGGAGGCCCAACTACCTGCGACAGGCAAGGGAACAAAACGTAGTGAGGCGACATCAAAATTGCCCATCACCAAATAACCTGGTTTTGCAAGGGGGGTCACCTGGGTTTTTGGCCCTGTGTCAAATTATCGCAATTTCCGCGAGCGGAACGGATTTTTAGCCCAGGCCTACCTACAGGATATGGGTGGGGGGGCTCCCATGGTGGTAGGGTCCCTTTATGCTCCCAACTCGGGACAAGAAAACTTCCTTAAGGGAGCCATGTCAGAGGTTCTTAGTTCCCAAGATAATTGGATAGTAGTGGGAGGCGACCTCAATCTAGTCATGGATGTGGAGAAGATAGATCAGGTCAACGCTATGGCCAAACGGGAGCCCTATCTAAAAATGGGAGGGAATGGCTGGAAAGCAGGGGCCTGGTAGATGTTTGGCGGGAGGCTCATCCCAAGGGCACACAATTCTCATTCTATTCTAACGCACACCACACGTATGCCAGACTTGACCATTTTATAGGATCTACCGAACTAAACGCATTAGTAGACACATTGGACATTGCCCCAGATGCACTCTCTGACCACGACGCAGTGAGATTGGCACTCAACATGCCCCCGACTCATAGACCGGCGGGGAGGTGGCAACCTAGGGAGAACTTGCTTAAACGAACAGGCGTAACCCAGCAGCTCCACAAATGCATCACTGACTATCTAGCGACAAATGATACTTCGGACACGCCTCTAGCGTCAATATGGGGGGCGCTCAAGGCGGTAGTGAGGGGCGAACTGATAGCTATTTCCGCCACGAAAGCTCGAGAACGGAAAGACAAGAGAGAACTGCTTATGGCACAAGTGGTGGAATTAGAAAGAGTGCCAATTGAAAGCATCCAGAGCGCAACTAGCAATTCTGGATCTAGACAGAGCTGAATACGCGTCTCTTCGGCTCAAACACTCATACTATATAGGGGGAGATAGAACAGGGTGTCTCCTAGTGAGTAGACTTAGAGCCCACACCCAGCACTCCAAAATTCTGGCACTTCAAAATACCAAGGGGGGAAAGGTGGAACAAGACGATCAAATATAGGAAACCCTCCGGGAATTCTATGCTTCTTTGTGTGGTAAAGACCCGCAATTGGATGCAGATGGTGGGGCCTATCTCCAACGGCGTTGAACGCAGCAGGGACGGAAGCTTTAGATGCACCTATTAGGATTGAAGAAGTGATAGGGGCAATTTCTCGGCTCAATCCTCTGAAATCACCAGGGTCGGATGGCTTTTCGGCAGGGTTTTATAAGACGTGTTGTCCACTCCTCGCCCCAGTTTTTAACTCACCTTTTTAACTCCTGCCAGGGCCCTGGATCTATACCCCCAGATATGCTAGCTGCTGATATTGTTGTCCTTCCCAAACCTGGGAAGGATGTGACTCAATGTGTCTCCTACCGTCCAATTTCCCTACTCAACCTGGACTTGAAGTTGTTTACAGGGGTTCTAGCAACAGACCGGGCCCATGTATGCCTGGTATCATTGAACCGGACCAATCCGGCTTTGTACATAATCGACAGAGCAGCGACAACATACACGCATACTGTATCTAATCGACGAAGCCTACCGCACCAAGATGAATGCTCTGCTGCTGTCGATCGATGCCGAAAAGGCATTCAACAGAGTCGACAGGGGTTTATTGGACAAAACCCTGACTCACTTTTGCATTGGAGACCGGTACAGGGCCTGAGTGGCGAGTTGTTACGACAAGCCCTGACCTACGATAAGAGTCAATGGGACAATCTCACAGCCCTTCAACATCCAACAGGGTATGAGGCAGGGATGCCCGTTGTCGCCTCTCCTTTTTGCGCTCTACGTGGAGCCTCTAGCACAGAGTATAAGAGACAACCCTGATATCCTTGGCATTCCATTCGGAGGAAAGAGGCACGTAATCAGTCTGTACAAGGACGATATTTTGGCGACTCTGAAGGCACCCGAGCGCTCAGTGCCAGCCTTCCTCCGGGAATTGGCTTCCTTTGGCAGGGTCTCAGCTTTTAAAATAAATATGGGGAAATCAATGATCCTGCCTCTAGGCCTAAATGAGAACCTGCACAGGGAAGAGCGAAGGGCGTACGGAGAGCTCCGATCCCAGGCCATGATCCCGTACTTGGGGATAGTCCTGGCCCCTTCTATTGAGCGAACAGTCGTGAAAAATTACACCAAACTCCTATCACAAATCCAGAAAGATCTTCGTCAATGGCAGAAGCACTCTCTGTCGCTCCCTGGCCATATCGCTGCCTTCAAAATGTCCATACTCCCTAAAGTGCGTTACATTTTCCTAACCCTACCGGCATGGCCCCCGCCAGGTACCATTCACAAGTTGGAAGAGGCGGTGCAACACTTCATCTGGGCCAGAGTGCGTCCTCGGATTCGCAGAGATATCTCCCACAGACCTCCAGACGAAGGGGGGCTGGGAATCCCAAAATTCCTGGAATGCTTTTGGGCGACGCAACTTAGGCACTTGGTAGAATGGAGCAGACCTGAGTCTAAAGAGAGATGGCTGCTTCAAGGTAGGGCGCTGGCAAAGTTATCCCTATGGAAGGTATCCTTTTTAAAGCATCCTGATAGACCACCAAATCTTGAGGGCTCTCCACTTACACGCAGTGTTGCGAGTTTGGGACACGGTAGCGGTTAAACGCGGATTCACATCCTTCCCCTCACCATTAACACCCCAATTTGATAACCCAGAGTTTCCACCAGGGCTAGAAGAGCGGGCGTTCTCGCAGTGGTGGGCCTCGGGTTGCAAGTCGGCAGGACATCTCTTTGATTTAGTGGGGTTCCTCAAGTTCTCAGACGTGCCATAAGTCTATGATATCATAGAGCCAAACCGGTTCCAATACTTCCAAATCCGCCATTGACTCCTCCACCCCGATGTGCGCCCGTTGGTCCGCAGAAAACTAACCACATATGAGAAATGGCATATAACCAAATACTCCGACAAAAAGATGATCTCGGAATTTTACAAAATGCTTCATCCACCAGCTTTCTCCGTGCCCTCAGCCGGGCAAAAGCGATGGGCGCAGGAACTGGGGAGAGATCTATCGGAGAAGGAATGGTGTGATATTTACTTCAGGGAGAACCATACCGCCCGAAATATGGCCAGCAGAGAATCAGCGGTCAAGGTGGCAACCTACTGGTATTTGACACCTGCCAGACTGAATAAAGGAAATACGGACCGCAGCCCAACTTGCTGGCGGGATTGTGACGAGGAGGGTACACTGACTCACCTACTCTGGAACTGTAAGAAATTGACGGGATACTGGACTGCTGTCCTAGACAACATCGACAAACAATTTGAGACTGAAATACCTCGCTTCCCTGCCTATAGGTTACTGGGGCTCCCTAACTCTCTCACATATCCACTGAAGTCAATCAAGGGGAAACAGATGGGCCTAGCGATGTCAGCAGCTGTCCAACACATTCTCTCCCTACACAGACTCGACCGACGCACACAGGATGGCTACACAAGTTATGGTATATCATTGGTATGGAGAGAATCCAAGCCACCCGAACGTACTCAGCAGACTCATTTAGCACCACCTGGCGTCCTCTATTGTCCCTGTTAGCTTTGGAATTCAATGAAGTAACATGTCCAAAATACCTCCGCCTTCTTCGGCTCACTGAAGCTCAGCCGGCAGTAGCGGCCACCTAATGTGTTGTATGAAATGGACCTTCCATGCAGTGACCTAACAAGGAATAGATCCAGCACACCGGTTCAGGGGTGGGGGGGTTGGGAAACGGGAGGGGGGTCGTTTGGGGTTTATATTCTTCTAAGCCTTATACACTGCTTGTCTGGGTCAGAACCATACCCTACAATGCTGGCTCTGGTCGCCGATCACACTAAAGGTTCACAGTTGGGCCCTCACAGGTATAATGTGGCCTGGCCGGATTGGGGGGAAGGGGGAGACCAAGTTGATGAGCTACGGAAATGTCAGTTGTATTTATTGTGCCTTTTCATTTGCCTGAAAATCAACAAAACTAAGTTAACCATAAAATAGTAATTCACATTTTTTGTTTTGCTTTCCTTTTCAGGGGACCAGGCTAGCCAACCATTATCAAAGGAGGACCTGTGGCACAGAAGATAATTCTCAACTGCAAGGCTGGCAAAAAAGCTTTCCACCTCCAGAGAGGAGAGGGAAACCTATGCAAGAAGGGGCTGTGTGCCTGCCCAGAAACAAACAAGGTCAGCCACCAAAAGACTTTGGGTAGAAACAGTATAGCTACCAATTGGAAAATTTAGACACTATCTGCCAGGAGGAGGCAGATATTGAGGCTCCTCTAGACCTTGAGGAAAAACAACTTCTGTTGTCTAAAGAACAGGTTCCATTGACATCTGGGCCTGCACCCATCCGCGCCTTAACTCCTAAACCATCAGCCCTCTAACTCCACCCCCAGCACTACCCTCATCTCTTCATCCAAGTGTATGCCCAGAACAATAACAACAACTGAGGAACGCTTTAGCCCCAAAAACCTCAAAGGCAGTCCAGTCTCTTCCCCCACAGTATGTCACTTGGTCTGCTCTTGAAGTGTCCTGAGGACAATCGGAGAGGTTCAGGGATTGAGCTCACAGAATATCTGGAACTTACTTATAGATTTCGGGATACTCTGATAGTTGGTCACTGAACAGTTCCAAACCTTATGTGATCTTCCTCTGCAAACTGCCCCACTTGCTTTTGTCACATCTCACAGTTTGTCTCTAGCTGTTTCTCCATTATTTTTGTCTTTTCTTCCTCCCATGTGGTGTCTGGTCCTGCCACTGCCAGCCATTTAATGTCTGAGATGGAGGAGTACTTTAACATCATTATGGTGAAGAGTGAAACAGAGGATGGAGAGAAACCTCTGACACCAAGCCAAAAACATGACTCTGTAACTCCTCTCTGGCTTTGGGGTATGACTTTATTATTGTTTTGAACAATGAACTTGGTTCATAAACATTTGAACCCTCTTTGAACATTTTGTTATAAATCTGCCCCTTTGTGTATAGACTTGCTTGCTTGATATTTTCTGGTGTGTTTTTACTATTTGCTCACCTCCCTCCAAATTTGTATTTCCTCTATGAAACAAGTCTCCATTTTATTTAATTTTGCCCATTCTCAAGGACAAAATATATTTCTCACAATCATTTATTCCATTACTTCTGAATGTATTCATTATATTTACAGTCTATTAAACATTTCAAATATTGATGTCTTTCTTCATTGTATAAACAAATGCAGATTAATGCATTGTATGTCATGTAAATGAAATGTCTACGTATTTTGAATATGCTTTCAGCATCATAAAGACAAGCAACACCTTTTAAGGTAAAAAAGAACAGAACATCAAGAGCACTTTCTTGAGCGGTAATTTCAACATCAAACATTTAACACAGATGAAAGATAGAAGAGGTATTTTTGTGTTGTTTTTGTTAGGGATAGAGTACTGAAATGTAATAAAAGAAAAGTTATTTTCGTGTATTTATCTTGCTACTAGATTAGTTGAATGTGTGCATGTCTTGGGGGTGATTGAGTTGGCAGTGGCTGAACTTACTCTAGGCCCCTCTTCAGCCAATCGGAGGCCTCCCACAAAACCTATCCAAAAAAAAGGCCATATCACAGAAAGTAAGCAGAAGATCTGCTGGCTTCAGAAACCAGTTAAAAAAAATGAAAAATGTGCTAATTAAAACAGATCTGCGGTCAACGTTGCGGGCCCAACTCAAACAACACAAGCACCTGGTTTGGTCTACAATACGTAAACACATGAACAACAAATAGCTACATATATATTAATTACCGGGCAAACATAGTCAGTCTGACTTATGGAGAGAAGTAAAAAATAAAATGTGTCAAGAAGGCCCAAGAAATGACACAATTGACGAACTTCAGTGGACCCAGCATGTAACCAAGTTACATGTAGCTAAAACAACAAGTATCTTCTCCCTGAGAAAATCAAGCACTGCAGTCGATGTCCTGAACCGAGAGTCAATCTTCATGGCGAATGCAATCTCAAAAACCATGTATAAAATCAGAGTAATGGGTGATCCGGCCTTTAACGACATCCCAGCTCAAGTCTTAAAGGTGGACATCGACTTTTGCTCTACCACACTTCTCGCATTGTACGACACATGCTTAGTCACCTGGCAGGTAACACAAAGTTGGAGGTGCTTAATCATACATCCAATATTTAAGAAGGGAGATAGGCTGGATACAGCCAACCACCACCTCATCACCCTTCTCGATATCGAAGCCAAGGCATATGCCTCAGTAAAAGAGATGGAGTGCTGGGCAGAAGCAAACGAGATAGATCAATTTTGTCAAACTGGCTTTAGGGTGAACTCCTCAACTATTGATAACATAGTTGCTATCTCCTACCTAATACATCAAGTCTCCAGCCAGAAGTCGTCCCCACTCTATACATGTTTTGTTGATTATTTTGCTGCATTTTACTCAGTGGACAGGAACAATCTATGGAGTAAACTACAGAGTTGGGACATTGCTCTGGGCAATATTGTCACTATATACCTTGTCTGGGTGAGGGTCAAGCTATCTCAGACAGTCATAACAAGCAAAGTCCCAACGGACAGCGGACTAAAGTAAGGCTGTATCCTTGCTCTCGTGTTTTTCAATTTGTACACCTCAGGCCCTAAAACACGCTAATCTGATCCCACTAAAAATTGGAGATGTCAAGGTTATTAAACTGCAATATGCAGATGACATGACTCTGCTGGACCACTATAGAATCGGCATCCAGAAAGCTCCAAACACTCTCCATCCATCAATCATTCAATCAATCAATCATTTTCTAAAGTGCAGCACTATCACCCCCAGGGGTATCTGGGTGCTGAGGTTGCTGCGTCTGCGCCAAAAAGCCAGGTCTGGAGTAATTTTCTGAAGACTGTCAGAGAGGGTGCCATTCGGAGAAGGGGGAGGCCATTCCAGGCTTGGCTGCAATTTAGGAGAATGCACGGCCCCCACTGCAGGTGCGATGGATACGGGGGACATGGGCAAGGGTGAGTGAAGTGGAGTGCAGGTGTCTCTAGTGAAGATGGAGGTTCAGCCCGCGGTTAATGTAGGAAGGCCCTTGTTTGTGGAGGGCTTTGTAGGAGTGTGTGAGCATCTTGAACTGCCATGTTTTCTGGGCAGGGAGCCAGTGGAGGTTTCTGACGTGAGGAGAGATGTGGGTACACTTGGGGAGGTCCAGCATGAGTCTGGCTGCCATGTTCTGTATTGTCTAGAGTCTTTTGAGGAGTTGGGTGGAGATACCAGTGTAGAGTGTGTTGTCATAGTTGACGCAGCTGGTGATGAGAGCTCATGCGATGATCTTTCTGGTGTTTACTGGGATCCAGCTGATAATATTTTGAAGAATGCAGAGGGTGTGGAGAGTGTGGAAGCAGGAAAAGGCGACTGCGTTGACTTGTTGTTTCATGTTCAGTTGGCTGTCTAGGACTATGCCATGGTTGTGAGCGTAGTCAGTCAGTTTGGGTGTTGGTCTGAGTTCTTCCGGCCACCAGCTGTGCACCTAGGCAGAGGTGTTCTTTCCAAAGAGCAGTACCTCAGTTTTGTCGGAGTTCAGTTGAGGCAACTGTTTCCCATCCGGTCAGCTATGTCAGTCATGGTATTATAGAGGTTGGTTTTGGGGGTTAGAGGGTTGTTGGTGAGCGGGAGGACAGGTTGAGTGTCATCAGCATAGGAGAAGATGTTGAGTCTGTGGGATCTGACGATGTCCATGAGAGGGGTCATGTTAATGTTGAACAGAGTGGGGCTGAGGGATGATCCTTGGGGCATGCCGCATATGATGTCCTTGGGAGAGGAGGTGAAAGGAGGTTGATGGATCCTCTTGGCAAATCCTGAGAGGAATGATATGATCCACTTCAGGGCGTGTTGTTGAATGCCTATGTTGTGGAGTCTGTCGATGAGGATGTGGTGGGCATCAGCATTGAGTGCTGCAGGCCGAGGAGAATCAAAGTCAATGTTTCTCCTTGTTCAAGGAGGGTTCTTGTGTCATCAGTCGTGGCGATGAGTGCGGTCTCGGTGCTATGCTTGGCCTGGAAACCTGATTGTGGTGGGCTGAGTAGGTGCTTTTGTTCTAGGTAGTCGGTGAGCTGTCGTTTGTTGGCCATTTTGAGTACTTTGGCGGGGTATGGAAGCAGGGAGATCAGTCATTAGTTTTTGAGGTCACTTGGATTGTCTGAGGGCTTCTCCAGGAGGGGTCTGATGTTTGCGTGATTCCATCCGTCTGAGATGAATTCTGTGGATATGAAAGTGTTGAGGAGGTTGGTGAGTTTGGGGCTGATTATGCTGCATCCGAGGTTAAAGAGATGGTGGAGGAAGGGGCTGTGAGTGCCACCAGAACCAATGGTGGACATGATTAACGTGGTGGTCTGTACATCGAGTAGGGACAAGGCAGTTATGGCTGGGCTGGGAATCACTGGCTGGGTGAGGTTGTCGAGGCTGAGCGAGGTGGGATGGGGTTTAAAGTTGTTGTAGACTTCGCAATCTTGAATCTAGAAGTAGTCGGATAGTGAGTCAGAGAGTTGTTGGGAGGGACGTACCATGTTTTCTATGGCAATCGGGTTTGAGAATTTCTTGATCATTTAAAAAAGTTCCTTAGTTTGGTTGGTTGCGGCATCGATGTGGCCCGTGGTGGCTGCTCTTTTTGCCTCATTGATGTGCTGGTGGTAGTCATTGAGTGCTGTGTTTTGTGCGGCTCTGGCAGAGTGGTCCTCAAGTAGAAGACAGTTGAGCTTGGTGCTGAGCTCCGGGTTGTACCAACTGACTTGTCTTGGTGATCTGTTGGTTTTTGCCAGTTTAAGGGGGGGTGACTTTGTCAACACATTTGCTGATCCAGTCAGAGAACTTGAGGACGGCCTGGTCGAGGTTGGCTGACGTGTCAGGTGGTGTGGTGCTCAGAGTCTGAATCCATTGCCTGTCAGTTACTTTTTCTCAGCTGAACAACCACTCACAAGAAAGGGGGCCCCTGAGGCGAATATAAGGCAAAGAGAGCAGGGGAACAGTCACAGAAAAATCAAAAAGAAACAATCTGCCTCAATTTTGTTTTATTTAATGCAGTAAGTCACTGATATATACAAGACAGTCCTAGGTAGGGTACCTTTCACACTGATAGTATAGAGACCTTTTGCGTTGGGGATATCATATTTCTTTTAATTTATTTAATCAACATAGTGCAAAAGACATAACAGACTAAAATGATTCACGAAAAGATACAAACATCCTGACCTGCACACGTACACACTTTCAGGCAAACAAGCAAACACTGACTCATACGTACTCAAACATTCCATCCAATAACAAAACATTAAAATGTACCAAACACAGTCTTATGGAACAGAACAGGATTTACATCACATAAGGACATTTAGACAATACGTAAACTAAGAAGCTTCCAGAGTTGGTTGATTTTCATTATATAATACTAATAGGGTCCATAATCAGGTTGATTCTCCAGGAGACAATAGCAAGCAAAGGGTGCACAGTGGCTCCAGCGCCGACGCTTGTTTCAGTGTCAGACCCAGGTATGGGTCACACCTCCTTCAGGGCGACAGTTTGTGTGCAAGCAAAGGAGCCTGGATAACAATGCCCGGACGACAGCCAGACTCAAGAAAATGTACAGGATATACAAGATAATGAACGTGGGCTTCAGGGGTGCAGTCAGCATGCTCAATAAAATCACGGGTGTAATCAGCCCAGCCAAGTCTTCAAGATATCTGAAACCTCCCCGAGGGGGGGTCTTTTTTAGTAGTGGACACAAGGCCAGGTAGGAGAGTTCCAATATAGCAATGTTTAAAGGCTAGGAAAAGACGTTCACGAGTCGAAAGGACCTCCAGATGAGGGGCAGCAATCTAGCAGCTGGTAATCCTCAGCTGACCTGGGTGGTGCTTTCGTGCTTGGTGGTGGTGTGCTGGGCCTTAAAGATAGTAAATAGATGATTGTGTGGTTGGTCCAGGAGAGTTCCATTTTGTGTATGAATTCGATTCTGTCGGTGGAGGAGACAATGGTGTCAAAGATGAGTGGGAGGGCTCTGTGGGAGGGTTCAGAGACTAGTTGAGTGAGTCCGATGTTATTGATGTTATCCAGTAGGGATATGGAGTTGGGTTCCTTGGGGTCCTCAATGTGGAAGTTGAGGATGCCTAGCAGGATGTAGTGGAAGGAGTCAATGGAGAGGGGGGCAATGCTGTTGCTGATGGTGTTGCAAAATGGTGGCTGGGGTCTTGGTGGTCTGTATGCGAGGGTGCCTCTTATGGATGTCTTGGCATCAATGTGTAGTAGGAAATTGGGGTGCTCCATGAGAGGCGCTCGGTCGTCATTCGTGGCTGAGCATTGGATGGTTTTCTTGAATATTATGGCGATTCCTCCAACGTGCTTGTTGGGGCGGTCCTGGTGTATCATCTTGTATCTGTTGGGGCTGGGGATGGTGGGGTTGGAGGTGGGGTTGAACTATGTTTCGTTGATGAAGGCGACGGCTAGGGTGAGAGTGGTGATGGCGTCCCAGATTTCATTTCTGTGATGTGTTTGCTGAGGGAGCGGGTGATGAGTAGGACGCAGTGTAGCGGTTCTAAGTTGTTAGTGGTTTTCTGGAAGGTAGTTGTGTTGGGTCCTGTGTGGGAAGGCAATCCTGTGAGGCAGGAGAAGTGGCATAAGTATAATGAGGTAAATAAAATGATGACAAATGACATGAAGATCAAAGTCGTAGTCTTCGAAAAGATGACAACGAAAGTAAACAACGACTGGAGTGTGAGCCCCTAAAAATCAAAAGGACAAAATCGTACCACTATCTGGGTATGTGGTTGACCGCAATTGGAGGGACAATAACTCACTTGAACCACCTCAAATCAAAGGCCGAACTGATTATCAACAGAGTCTGCCAGCTCAGTAACGTCCTAATACCTGCAATCAAAAATGGTCATGAAGCCTTCCCAGGGCAACTGACTAAATTAATTGATAAACTGCAACTTAAAGCGTACAAGAGGATCTTTAGTCTGTCCCAATACATAAGAGGCTGTATGATCAGACTGGAACTTAGCTTGGAGGGTTATATGCAGTCTAATATGGGCGCCTTACTAAAATATTACTATAGGTTCATCAAGACCCTGCCCAACACTCTGAAATCAGCTCTCTGGTACATCTTTGACTTAAAGAAGATATCTTAGACCAATTAGCTAAAGAAATGACTCGATACTCTCTAAATAGACCAGTCTGAACTGAACAAACTTTCACAGAGCACTTAAAACCATCTTGAAAGACAGACAAAATTGGTGACAATGCTCACTGACATGGCTAAGCTGAACAGCACACCAGTCCTAGAAGCGGTGGCTACATCATATGCTAACATATGCACCCAGCCTGGTCTGAGACCACAACCATATCTTCATGTGCTCGACCAGCAAGGCTTGCCTTGAACAAATCATGGCTGCAAGGTTGATGGGCCTCCCGATCAAAGAAATGAATCCAAAATGGCACGTTGTTTAATCATTTAATGTTTTATTGTTCGGCTCTGCAAAAAGAACAAATGATGGACAGAATGCAGAACAATGTCATACATTCACCCCAGTACAGAGATCTTGGCCTAAATCCATTGTTTTCTGCTCCCCATGCCATTCCAGTTTGAACCCAGCGATATGCAAATCAGTCTTAACCCTGCTCCCTATGGGAACAGTCCAGCCCAAACAGCCAGGCCAGGTCCTCCCTGGACTGGAAACGAGCATCCTAGGACTGGTATCGGGGTTTCACCTCTCATCAGCAAGACTAGCATTCCACTCGGGGTGATAAATGCAAAAAGAACAAATAATGGACACTCAGCACACCTTGTTAAAACTACTTTTTTTAGCCCACAGAATAAAAACTTGCAATGAGGCCAAGAACTTTGCTTTTTCCTATGAAGGAGCCAAGAGATATGACCAAATTCAGCAAATATATCAGCCTAATACAAGAACTTTTTATGGAACTCAATAAGACTGGCTAGTTGCAGCCCGTAAAGACAAAAACCATGTCAGGTAGTCACCGATGGCAAGCAATGACCTCTCTCCGAACTTGTGCAATGCCTACATATCCCACATTAAAGATGCTATCAATGTTTTTTACCAATGGATTTTTAATGTCTCTTGTTATTGAATCTTTTAACCTTAGCACATGACCAGACATTTGTATTTTATGTGCATTCCTGTCACGTCGGCACTTTACTTTCCTGTGTGAAGATGCATGCCCCCTGCTATGATCTCAGGCTCTCCCTAGAACACTTGCACTTTCTGGTTATCCCAAACACTGTGGAGCATTTAACTGGTTTGTTACCAGCCTCAGGTTTTATCTCGAGCTTTAAAATAAACCCTCAAGATGTCTCTTTCAAAGCCTTTTTATGCATTTTATCCCTTTTTAAGCATATTTGTGATAATAGTTTTAATCCATGGTTTATTTATTTTTTATTTCAATAATGCACTTCCTTCTGCCTGGTTTACTTATCACAGTTTTGATTTCTGCATATATATTGTAATGATTTTAATTAATTATACAATAAATAGAGATTGACTGACTGGTCTTTGAGTGCCTACTGGCAGTGTCTGTAGGTGTGGTAAGTGTTTCTGAGGGGCATCAAGCAGTCTCTATAGACCATTGGCAGTTTTTGGATGCTGACTAAGTAAAGGCTTACAGGCACATGCATCAAGAAAAGCTTTTGCGAGTCCTTAATTGCGAATTCTAAGGAATCGCAATTAAGGACTCGCAAAAGCCTATGCATGTAGGAATCGCTATTAAAATAGCGATTCCTTAACATTCATTAATTGCGACTCACAAATTGCGAGTCGCAATTAATGAATGGCTTCCCATTCATTCCTATGGGCCTCCAGGCCCATAGGAATGCATTGGAGATTGCGGGAGCAATTTCTAGGGTGCAAGGGTGTCAAAATGACACCCAATTGCACCCATGTATTTGAACTCTGCACACATGTTGCATACACACATGCTCTAAGGGCATGTGTGAGCGCAACATGAAACTTAGAAGAATGCAAATAAGTGCATTTTTCTAAGTTTTAGCAAATTACCATGAAGTCCAGCTTCATGGTAATTTGCTACCGCTAATAGCGAAATCGCTATTTTTTAAACTTTAATGCATTGCATTTAAGGAATCTCAATTAGGGATTCCTTAAATGCAATTGCTATTTAAGGAATCGCTATTTTGAGATTCCTTAAATAGCGATTTTTGCATTTGGGATGATGCATCCCAAATGCAAAAATACCGGTCGCAAAGGGGCAGATTCTGAGAATCTGCCCGTTTGCGACCCGTTTTTAGGTTGATGCATGTGCATGTATGTCCACATTCAAATAGCACTCTATATATTCTTCGCTGGCCTCTACAATGGTTGTAAATTGAAAGAAACTGACACTCCTCAGGGAAGGGTCACAGTATGTCTATTTTAAAATGAGTGGCATGAGAGATGGATTAAGGGCATGTGCAGAGCAAACATGCTTTATTTCAACCTTTAGGTAGTTTGATTTAGAAAGGCATATTGATGGATACATTAGAGCAGCCTTTTCCAGCTCTAGTACAACAGACCCTACCATTGGAGAGACTTTAGAACCTGTGCAGCAAAAAGTGATGGTGCTTAAAATGAGAAGGTTTTGGGGACCTTGAAAATGTGCCTATTATCTAAGGAGACCATTACTACAACAAAAGTAAAAGCACTGCATTTAGATACTCCAATCAATTATCAGATGATTCCTCCAGACCACAAGTCCTGCTGTTTACTGTGACATGGTAATTATCTTTCTGTGTAAGCATTTGTTGAAACTAAATATTTATCTGAAAGATTCCAACTGGAGCTTTTAATAATTAACCCACTTGAGGGCCCTCTGTTTCTTTAACACCAAAAGGACAAAAATCCAATTAATTTTTAAAGTTTTACGTCTAAAATAGCGCCTAAAAGATCAAAGCACCAAGTGTGTTTCTTGTTGCTCAAGACCGGTGCAAAGTCGAAAGTGATGGACAAGAGCAATGGAACACGGTTTGGATACATGAAGTTGATTGGGCCTGGTCTATGCTTACCTTCAGACTTAGAAGAAATGTTTTTTAAAAATGACTGAGAAAGTAAAATTTACTGTGTCAAGGCAATGGGCAGTATCCGAGATAGATTAGTTGTCGTCTGGTAGCTGCTGGATAAAGTCGCTGTGAATATTCCTACATTCGGACTCAGTCTCTTTTTTAGAAGTTGAAAATCTCTAGCTGGATGAAGCTGAAGGCTGTAGCCAACGAGGGCTCCATGAAGACAGATACCCCTTCTGAGAGACGCAGCTGAACAGGAATTGCTGCTGCAGAGAAGAAAGTAACAGGAGCAGCTGCAAAGTTAGGCCAACCAGCGATGCACTGTGGGTGAACTGATAAGCAGGTAGATCCCGGTGTCCTCTTGGTTCTCAGATCACATTTTGAGCAAAAACTCTTTAAGTCTCAAATTTTGGATTTGGGATATTTTCTTAGCACCCCTTCCACTGGTCCAAGACTGCAGTGGAGCTACTTGGAGGGTCAGAACTCAGTCAGGCATGGTCCAGCAATTGGAGTCACTCTGGAAGCTTTGGGGACTCTAGCAGCTGGGAAGATTTCTGAGGGCACGGACAGACTTCTAACGGCACAGGCAGACTTCAGGCAGTAAAGCATTGTTTCATGATACAGCAAGGCAGTCTTCTGAAGTACACAGCGGTCCACAGCAGAAGGGAGTCCTCTGAAAGGCTGTCTATGGGTCCAAAAAGAGAACTAAAAAGTGGATCGGAGAATCCTATTTTTATACCTGGAGACTTCTTTGAAGTGGGGGAAACATATGGAGACTTTTCTTCACAAAAGCGTCTGGAATTTCCCGCCTCAGTCTTTCTGCAGGCATTAAAGGCTATTATGTACTTCATTGTATGAGAGCAGGGCATAGCCCATTGAAGTGCAAGCGGGGCAATTCTGCCCCAGATGGCACATCCAGGTACACAAAGTCCCTTTATTGTGTAGCTGTCTGTGAGGAATACACAAAGGCCAACTGCTAACTACACCCAGTCACGTGACCCAGGAACAGGCTACAGGCCCCAAATGGCAAGGGCAAAAAAAATCTCACTTTCTGAAAGTAGCGTTTTCAGAATTGTGTCTTAAAATCTGATTCAGCATTAAAGAGGATTTTATATTACAATTGCTCAGGCACCAAACATGAAACAGTTAGCACTTATTCATTGTCAGAAGGTAACTGAATTTTAAAACCTAAACATACATGGCCACATTTTTAATGACAATGTTCCCTGCCCTATGGCTGTTTAGGGCCTACTTTAGATGTGACATATATATATTAAAAAGGAATTTTTAAGCCTGGCAAATTGGCTATTTTGCCAAGTCTAATGGACAGTTTTAGACTGCATGCAGGCTGCAATGGCAGGCCTGAGAAAGGTTTTAAGTGGCCGCTTAGGGGGGTAGCACAATAAGTGCTGCAGGCCCTCTAGTAGTATGTACTTTACCAGCCTTTGCCAAATGGTATGCCACTTTACTAGGGACTTATACATAAATTAAATATGCCCATCAGGTTTAAGCCGATCTTACCATGTTTAGGGGGTGAGCATGAACACTGGTTGACAGTGGTAAAATGCACAGAGCCCTAAAGCCAACAAAAACAATTTCAGAAAAACAGGAGGGGAGAACGCAAAATGTTTGGGGTGACCTTGCAAAGAGGGCCAAGTCCAACACAGGTATTTTATGTAATTTGATCCCATTTGTAGCACATTCTCTTATATATTGTCAGAAAATGCATTTGGGGATTGGAGCCCTGTTTTCAGTGATATTTTTATCCTTCCAGCCTTATCTCATTATTAATGCTCAACTCCCCTTCAAATTAGTCATTATATTCCACAATAATGTATCATGCATACTCATGTGCCATTTGTCATTAGATTTGAACAAATACCTAAATATACCAAGGCCCAGGCAAACATTTTACTTACACTGGCAAAATTCACGTAATTTGGGGAATTACACCTTACGCTTATTGCGCAAAATGCATGGAATTACTCCATGTCACATAATTATGCTGTGGCAACACTCTTGGGCCTAATTTATACTTTGACACGCGACTCATTACTCGGTCGGGGAGTAGGATGAGAATACTCTGCCCCCCCGTGGAAGTCCAACTCGCCAAATTTAGAAAAGACAGCCAAGCGGTCAGTGCTGTTTACAGTAGGGTGCAGGGCTCTGTAAACATGAAAATAGAGACTGCTTGATGTCACTTCACCAAACTGTTTACTTCTTTCTTTTAAAAAGAAAATCCCAAATTGGGATTTGCCTTTTGAAAATAAAAAATAAAATGCTCCCCTTATCATTGAGTCCTCTCGCATGGTGAGGGGAGTATTCAGTAGTTTCCAGTGCACCTTACCGCCAGGCTTTTTCTGGCGGTGATGTGAAGTGAACACTGACCTCTAATTCTGCCCATCTAAATTACGTGGGCAGACTGAGAGTACAGCATCTGACAGCCTTTTGTCCGCAGGGCTGGCAGAGAGGTTTACTCAATGCATAGATGGAGTAGTCTCCGTTGATTAAGCTTAAGGTTCACCTGCTTTTAAATTTGGCAGGTGGAACATTATATTGGCAGTATGTATACTCTGTCGCCGCTGCGATGGAGAATACATAATTTCACGATGTAAATCAGGTCCATAGTGTGGAAACAATCAGAACAAAACATAATCGAGTAGCTCTTGTTTGCAGCACTAGTGTATTTGGGGCAATTTATAGTGTGAAATGCATTCTCACATCGAAATTGGAGGCAAGAATGCATTTCACTCTAAACTATAGTGCTAGGTTTCAGATTTGCGTTTTGGGTACTTATGCATAATTTTGTTTATTTTTCCGAAATCCTGCACAAGTACACGAAGCCAAAATACACAAATGTCCCTGCCCCTAATTATGCCCACCTGGCATCCAAATACCAATGTGACCAACAACACAGAGACATTTTATAATATTTTTCCACCACAACAGCAATAATGGCTATAATTCTGCCCATAGTTTTGAATGAAAATCGACAAATGTAATACATTTCCACATGTTGGTCTAAGGGTATCCTGGAGAATTTGTAAGAGGCTAAAATTGGCCAGTTTGGCTATCATTACAACTGGAATTACCAACAGCAGCAGGTATGGTAATGTTAAGGTGTATTATTACCACAGTACTCTAAGCTTCCCCCTGATTAATAGAGAATCATAACTGGAATTTGATGTTTGCTCATAAATTCATGCACAATTTGCCTTCATTCTGCACACTTTTCCTTGCAGATATTTCACAAGGGTTTCCTCACACAATGGGCATAGGCAAGCAATCTTCGAAAGGCAGTTGTATCAAATGTGCCTTTTCTGTGTTATTATCCTAGATTTTCTGTTCTGGACCCTATTTATGCTGCTATTAGGACTCTCTGTATTATGACATTTCTACTCAGCGCCACAACTACCCTAAAATGTTAGAGGTAGAAATGGTTTTACCCAATTGCCGGTGTAATTTGTGTAAAGCCATAGTAGATGTTGCTGAAAATACATCAGTGGCATGGGGGATATATATCACATGTGGACTGCAGTGTATATTTATACCATCCACATATATGGCAAACCTACATGGCTTCAAGGAGAATCGCTTTCCTCTAGCTGAGCTGCAGTTTAAAGATACTGCTGCAACACATGGCAAGGAAAAGTGTCTTTGCCATGTAGGAAAACATATTTTGATATATCAATGTTATCTATAAAGTGTATCTTGTGCACCTACAAAGCAGGATGTGTAATACTTTTAAAAGATGCCCTCACAGTGACCAAAGCCTTAAATGCTATTTCACAGTCTAGATTCAACTGCATTTTCCATAAGACAGACCAAAGTATGATTACAATATTAGATTTTAAATCTTCACCCAGGGAAATCCTAACAAAGTCATTCAAAGGTATTTCCTAATTAATTTTAAAATCAAATCATAGCGAAATTAGATTTTTGATATCTTGAGTTGAAAGTAACTTTTAAAAAATGTACTGAATTTAACCTGTGACAGCAAGAACGGACTTAAAGCCAGTTTGGTCACTCATCACACAAGATGTAATATGCTTTCTTGGGTTGGAGACTTAATGACCCTAGCTCAAAATAAAATGGCCTACCTCTGAGAGGAGAAAGGACAGTGTTGTGTTATCTACTGATCACATAGAAGGGATTAGCTATCCGAGAGTGGACAGGGACAGCTGCTATGCTACTGCTTGGATTTCTCATTCCCAGAGTTCTTTGGTGAAGTAATTGGAAAAGGTCATATCTGTCCCAACATAAGATGGCAGTTGCCCTGCAAGTTACTGAAAGTCTTGCCATAAATCAATATGAATACAGCACAACTTCCTGTTTTCCTACATATGGAAGGAGGTTACTCTTTCTACTCTGCGTCACAATGCTTTGGAAAGTTGTACGTTGTGTTGCTTGTTCTTAAATTTCTTCCTGAAACTTTATCTTTTTTCCTTTCCCTCACTCCTTTCCTCTCCATTAGTCTCCTACGCCATGGCTTGCATTTTCTTTTTCATTGTTCAAAATGGTGATTCTTGCTTCCATCTGTCGAGCTTTTCACCAGATCACCACTTGGCATCTTCTTGGGTCAAGTCATCTCAGCTTTCTGGAGCCTTTGTGGACAGTTTTTGGAAGTTTTTGCCCATTAGGACTTTTTACAGCTCCTCCTCAAAAACACTATCTGCTAAGCACATTCCTGTGTCAGCAGCACCTAGGCTATTGGACGGGGTCCCCCTTATCTCAGGCAGACTTAAAGCTGAGAAATAGTGTAAGGACCCAAACCAGGAGTCAAGACATACTTGCCAGACCAAAATAAATTACTATATCCTTTGACTTAGAGATGGCAGGAGACCTTCTCTTGTTCATTCCCAGGACCCTGCTAGACAGCCAGGCTCTAGACCTAGTGAGGGAGAGAACCATTGTGGTCCTTGTCAGGTGGAAAGAGAAATCCTCTAAATAGTAGAGTGGGTAAGGAGCTGAAGACAGGCCTGAATTGGTGAAGAGGGCTTCTGCCATATTGAAACAGGGGCTTCAGGGTAATTTTGCGACATGACAAAGAGGAAGTGCTGCAAATTAAATGAAGAACTGTGAGAGAATAGTCAGGACTGAGTGGCTGAATTTCTTCAATCCCTGACTAGTTCCCAGGATAAATCTGGCACTTCAAACACCATTTTCTCAGAACAATCCTGGACCTGAGATACCTCCACCAGAAGAAGATCACCCTGCTGGAGGAAAGAAGTCTTCTGACTCCTGCTTAAGGATTCCTAGCTTCTATTGGCACTCAGGGACTGGACCCACTCTCCAAAGTGCAAGTGGTCGGTGTCTTGAGTGCCTACTTCAGGAACGCAAGAAGCAGAAGGACTCTTGGCTTCAAAAGGTCTCATTTGATGACAGTGGATTGCACCATGCAGCACGCCAGCCTGGGGAAAGACCTGGTGCCTAGAAGTTTGCCCCGGGGAGTTATCGGCTGCTAAACTCGCCAGAAGGAACTTTTGCAGCAGCAGAAGAAAATTGTAACTTACAAATGTTGTTCCATCGCTAGAGGACCGGGAAAAGGTTCTGAGGCTTTCCTAGGAAGGTTTCTCCATAGTAAAGCACAAAAAACCTGTTTTGTCCTACTTTGAACTTTTTGCTGAATTTAAAACAGATTCAACAGGACCTTGCTGTAAAGGTATCCATCTGTGTGGATCCCTTCATGGCTACAGGCTCCAACCTTTCCCCTCTGGAGGATTTTGACTTCCAAAACAGGGACTGATTTTCAAGGTAAAGCCTCTGAGTGGCCAGGCAGCAATCTGTCTGACAGGCACAGCAATGTTGGTGGTCTCGAATCCAACTTTATCCTGTTCAGATCTACGTTTAAAAAAATTATATTTCCTAAATATAACATCCCTGTAACCTTTTGTTTTTTCAGTGAACTTTCAATGTTTTAAACAATATTATTTCCTAACTCTAACCTTTGACAGTGGGTGGGGTGTGCGAGTGGCTGTATAGGTATGTTAGTGTGTGTTTGAGTCTCTGAGTGGGTGAGTGAGTAGGTGCATGAATGACTGAGTGGGTATGTAGATAGTTGTGTGATCAGAGTGGATCTGTGAGTGGTTATGTAAATGTCTGAGTGGGCCTAGGAGTGGGTGTGTGAGTCTGAGTGGATCAGTGAGTGGCTGCATGAGTCTCTGAGTGTGTCTGTGAATAGTAACTAGGCTTTGGCTTAAACTTCTGCTCTGCTTGTGGAGTTTGCAGAATTCGGCAACTCCGGGTTCCACGGAGAATGACGAGGTACTGATAGACTCTGCAACGGAGTAGAATCTATTTGTGCCATAGGTGAGTGTGATCAAGTGCAAGCGACTGCAACCTGTAGTGCTCCAGGAGGCCTGGGCCCTTTGCAGAGTGGTTGAGAAAGGGGGTGGGTCCTCTGAAGATGTCTCTGCAATCCAGCTGTGGGACTTACTTGTGGCAACAATAGGGATTATTGGCCCCGAACGAACCTCAGCAGCCAATGGGACTTTATGCCCCAACCTGTAGTGCTCCAGGAGCCCTTGTGCAGAGTGGTTGAGGAAGGGGGTAGACCTTATTATCACGTCTCAGCAATCCCACTGTGGGGACTAACTTGTTCCAACAATAGGGGTTCATGACCCCAAAGGCTCCCAGCAGCCAAGGGAACTTCATCAACCAAACAGTAGTATGCCAGAAGGCCCATGTGCAGAGTGGTTGAGAAAGAGGGCTGGCCTCCGATGAAGTCTCAGCAGGCTGGCTGTCGGGGACCTACTTGTGGCAATAATAGGGGTTCTTGACCCCCAATAACTCTCAATAGCTATGGGGACCTAATCCTTTAACCAGAAGTGCTCCAGGAGGCCCCTGTGTAGAGTGGTTGAGAAAGGGGGTGGGCCTCCAACCACGACTCAGCACTTCTACTGTGGAGGACTTAAAAGTCACAATGATAGGGGTTCTTGACCCCCAACGACCCTCAGCAGCCAATGGAACCTCATCCCCAAACCAGTAGTGTGCCAGGAGGCCCCTGTGCAGAGTGTTTGAGAAAGGGGGTAAGGACATTTACGATGTCTTAGCAGTCCAGCTGTGGGGGACTTACTTGTGGCAACAATATGGGTTCTTGGCCCCAATGACTTTCAGCAGCCAAGGGAACTTCATCCCCATCCAGTAGAATGCCAGAAGCCCCCTGTGCAGAGTGGTTGAGAAACGGAGCAGGACCTCCCATGTTGTGTCAGCAGTTCAGGTGTGAGGGGCTAACTTGTGGCAACAATATGGATTCTTAGCCCCTAATGACTCTCAGCAGCCAAGGTAACTTTATCCCCCAACCAGTAGTGCGTCAGGATGCCCCTCTGCAGAGCAGTTGAGAAAGGGGGTGGGCCTCCAACCACGACTCAGCACTTCTAATGCAAGCTAGTTCTGACCTTTATTTTGTCTCTTTCTGCTTGTTTCTGACCTTTATTCTGCCTCTTTCTCCTTGTTTCTGACCTTTATTTTGCATCTTTCTGCTCGATTCTCAACCTTATTCACACTCTTTCTGCTCGTTTCACACTTTTTTCTGCCTCCATTTGCATATTGCTGAGTTTTATTACGCCTCTTTCTGCTTGTTTCTCAACTTTATCATCTCTCATTCTGCTCGTTTCTGACCTCAATTCTGCCTCTTTCTGCTCATTTCTCACCTTTATTCATGCTCTTTCTGCTCGTTTCTGACGTCTATTTTGCTTTTTTTTGCTAATTTCTGATCTCTAGTTTGCCTTTTCATTTTATTGCTGGCCTTTATTTTGCATCCTTCTTCTTGTTTTTCATTTCTATTTTGCCTCTTTCTGCTCATTGCTGGCCTTTATTTTGCCTCTTCGTGCTCCTTTCTGACTTTTATTTTGCCTCTTTCTGCTCATTTCTGCTCTCTATTTTGCCTAATTCTGTTCATTGCCGGCCATTATTTTCCCTCTTTTTAATTGTTGCAGACCTTAATTTTACCTCTTTCTGCTCATTTCTGACTGTTTTTCTGCCTCTTTCTGCTAATGTCTGACCTTTATCTTGCCTCTTTCTGCTAGTTTCTGACCTTTATTCTGCCGCTTTCTTCTCTTTTCTGACCTTTATTTTGCCTCTTTCTGCTCATTGCTGATCTCTATTTTGCCTCTTATGGCTCATTGCTAGCCTCTATTTTGTCTCTTTCTGCTCCTTGCTGGCCTCTATTTTGCTTCCTTCAGCTAGTTTTTGTCCTTTTTCCTGACCCCTTTTCTGCCTCTCTCTACTCATTTCTGATCTCTATTTTGCCTCTTTCTGCTTGTTGCTGGTCTATATTTTGCCTCCTTCTGCTGGTTTCTGATCTCTATTTTGCCTCTTTCTGCTCGTTACTGGCCTTCATTCTGCCTCTTCCTGCTCATTGCTGATCTCTATTTTGCCTCTTTCTGCTTGTTGCTGGTCTATATTTTGCCTCCTTCTGCTCGTTTCTGATCTCTATTTTGCCTCTTTCTGCTCGTTACTGGCCTTCATTCTGCCTCTTCCTGCTCATTTCTGACCTTTATTTTACCTATTTATTTTCATTGCTGATCTCTATTTTGCCTCTTTCTATTAGTTTCTGACCATTATTTTGCCTTTTTCTGCTCATTGCTGATCTCTATTTTGCCTCTGTCTGCTTTGTGCTGGCCTTTATTGTGCCTCCTTATGAACATTTCTGATCTCTATTTTGCCTCTTTCTGCTGGTTGCTCACCTTTATTTTGCCTCTTTCTTCTCATTGCTGATCTCTATTTTGCCTCTTTCTATATACTTCTGATCTTTATTTTGCCTCTCTCTGCTCGTTGCTGACCTTTATTCTGCCTCTTTCTGCTTGTTTCTCACCTTTATTCACCCCCTTTCTGCTAGTTTCTCATTTATTTTGCCTCTTTCTGTTTGTTGCTGGTCTTTATTTTGCCACCTTCTGCTTATTTCTGATCACTATGGTGCCTCTTACTGCTCATTACTGGCCTTCATTCTCCCTCTTCTTGCTCATTTCTGACCTTTATTTTACCTATTTATTTTTGCTGCTAATCTCCATTTTGCCTCTTTCTATTCTTTTCTGACCATTATTTTGCCTTTTTCTGCTCGTTGCTGATCTCTATTTTGCCTCTGTCTGCTTGTTGCTGGCCTTTATAGTGCCTTCTTCTGATCTTTTCTGATCTCTATTTTGCCTCTTTCTGCTTGCTGCTGCCCTTTATTTTGCTTCTTCCTGCTCGTTTCTCACCTTTATTTTACCTCTTTCTTCTCATTGCTGATATCTATTTTGCCTCTTTCTATATATTTCTGATCTTTATTTTGCCTCTCTCTGCTCGTTGCTGACCTTTATTTTGCCTCTTTGTGCTCGTTGCTGATCTCTAGTTTGCCTTTTACTGCTCATTGCTGGCCTTTATTTTGCCTCTTCCTGCTCGGTTCTGACTTTTTTGCAGCCTCTTTCTGCTAATTTATTACTTTTATCTTGCCTCTTTCTGCTCATAGCTGACCTTTATTTTGCCTCTCTGCTTGTTGCTGATCTTTATTCTGCCTCTTTCTACTCATTGCTTGCCTCTGTTTTGCCTCTTTCTGCTCCTTGCTGGCCTCTATTTTGCCACTTTCTGCTCTTTGCAACCTTTATTTTCCCTCTTTCTGCTTGTGTCTGGCCTCTATTCTGACTCTTTCTGCTCATTTCTTAACTTTATCTTCTCTCTTTCTGCTCATTTCTGATCTTTAATTTGTCTCTTTCTGCTAGTTGCAGGCCTTTATTTTGCCTCCTTCTGCTAGTTTCTGACCTCTATTTTGCCTCTTGCTGCTCGTTGCTGTCCTTTATTTTGCCTCTTTCTGCTCGTTGCTGACCTTTCTTCTGCCTCTTTATTCTCATTACTGACCTTTATTCAGCCTCTTGCTGCTTGTTTCTGGCCTCTATTTAGCCTCTTTCTGTGCACCGCTGACCTTTATTATACCTCTTTCTGCTCATTTCTGACCTTCATTCTGCCTATTGCTGCTCGTTTCTGACCTCTATTTTGCCTCTTTCTGCTTGTTTATGACCTTTATTCTGCCTCTTTCTGCTTGTTTCTCACCTTTAACTTGCCTCTTTCTGCTCATCTCACCTTTATTGGCTCTTTCTGCCCATTTCTGACCTTTATTCTGCCTCTTTCTGACCATTATTTTACCTCTTTCTCCTCTTCACCCAGGAACACGAGGGAACCTCAAGCCCCATGCTCTCTCAGCCAGTTCCCGACTCTTGTGCGAGCCGGCACTGCTCCCACAAGCAGGGAGCTTCTTGACCTAGCAGCTCCCTGCTTGCGAGAGCAGTGCTTTCATTTGTTTCACTGCACACATATTTGTCACAGACAATCACACACCCACTCACACACCCATACAGACACTTGCACACCCACGCACAGACCCATTCACACACTTCCTCATAGATCCTGGGCGAACCTGCAAATTCACCACAGTTATACAGGAGCTGCGCTAAACGTTGCGGTGGATTCGTGGGAAAAAAGAGCCAAATTAGGCTTTTTCACAGGAAATATTGGAAAGGAATAAAGAAATACAGACTATTTAGAAGTGGTATAACAAAAATGAAAGATGAAAGGAAGCATGTTATTTGTTAACTAGAGCAGCATAAGTAAGAGCATGCTAAAGGGTAGTCGTTTTAGCTGATTTTCTACTGAGAGGAGGTAGTTTGCAGGAATTCTGACTGGAAATTTGGAATGAAAACAGATGTTACCAGGCATAGAACTACAACTGAGAGCTTTTACAGGTATGTAAATTAGGTTGTAGCATATACAAGTATATTTAGGTTAAATGATTGTGAGTGTATGTAAGCTGAAAGAAAAGGTGTAGCTTCTAGAAACTATACTAGAAGGGAAATAGAAGGGTGCTTAGATGAAAATATTAACTAAAAATAAAGTGAGCAGGAAAGTAGAAAGAAGAGTTGGTATACTGAATGTATATTAAATGTATTATGCCAGTATGAATTAATGTGTTTGAAATTAGATGTGGTTGCTTGCTTATTGTATGTGATTTAATGGTATTTCATTTGTACCGGCTCACACAGTCAGGCAGGCACTTACAGACCCATTTACACTTCCACAAAAGCGCCTATGTACCCATCACTCATATAGCCAGACAGTGACTGCAGCAGTCAGTGACACACCCATTTGCTCACCTGTACGTCCAAGTCTGAGTATTAGTTCACGCTTAGAACCTGGGACGACATCCAAAGAGTGCAATCTGCACCACAAGAATAGTTTTAAGAGTACTATCTCAGCACTCTTGAGAAGGGAGAATCCTGCTTGTAGTTGACCTTAGAACCAGGGCCCGTAAGCGTAGTGGCTCTGAGAAGGAGTAAAAGGAGCAGAGAAATAACAAAGGTTCCAGAGGAGAGAGAAGATTCCCACAGAGAGAGAGTTCCCTATTGGATTTGATACAGGAAGTAGTGTTCTCCTTCCAAATTCACTCCCCTGAGAAGTTCAAGGACAGACAGGCAGTATGGGAACTGAGGCTGCAGCTGGCTGCAGAGGAGAGTAAAGCTGAGGATGAGAGAGCCTTGGAGGTGAAAACTGTCTTATTGGCTCACGAAGTGACTGTCAAGGAGGTGGACTTGAAGGCCAAATAACTGTTAGAGTCTAGTAAAAATGGTGGGAGCAAAACTATTATGTCCAGTGCAGAAGAAAGAGTTCATATACCCAAAGATTTAGGGCCATCAAGGCCCTGCGATAAAATTATCGCCGCTTTAGCGTCCGTTTTCGGGCAAAAAGCGGCGATAATTTTATCGCACTATCAGCAAGGTCACGTTATCGGGTGAATCCATGCCTTAGCGCCCTTTCCCTTAACGCCCAGCTTTGCATCACTAATGAGATGAGAATTGGGCGTTCTTCCCCAAAATAACGTGAGAAATGTCGCTAACAGACATTTCTCCTATCAGCAAGCTGATCGCTAACCTGCGTAGCGATAAGAAAAGTAGCGCTAACCGTGGTTATCGCTACTTTCCTTACGCCTGCTTTTCAGTCTGACTTAGCCATTATATCCAGTAGAAGGTGGATATAATGGCTAAGTCTGCCCTGGCCTATCATCAAGCTATCGCCAAACGTTGTGCGATTATCACTGGATTTCCAGCGATAATCGCA
Source organism: Triturus cristatus (assembly GCF_964204655.1). Classification (NCBI taxonomy): domain Eukaryota; kingdom Metazoa; phylum Chordata; class Amphibia; order Caudata; family Salamandridae; genus Triturus; species Triturus cristatus. The sequence goes on from NC_140589.1 coordinate 1,293,285,085, forward strand.
CATTTGGCAGCTTGCGCTTGGAATTTTATCGCTTTGGAGATAAGTGTCGCTGATAGCGCGCTATCGCGGCGATAAAATCCAGCTATAGCCGCAATAATTATCCTCGCGCTAAGCACGCTTAGCGATAATTATCACCGGCCCTTGCTGATATGCCCCTTGGTGTCTGACTGTAAGGTGGGAGACATAGACAGGTTGTTATAGGAATATGAAGTAGCTATAGAGGTGCAGAGGATCTCTGAGGAGGATTGGGGAGCCGGCCTTTGGAGTCATATTCCTGGTATTGTATTGTTATTGCATTTATATAGTGCTTGTTACCCCTAATAGGGTGTTAAAGCGCTTTTTCGGTGAGTAGCACGCAACATCGAAACCCATAAAGGGTTAGTGGTGAAATAGTATAGTGAAATATGAAATTAATTTGAGTGGTGGATATGTTTGTCAGTTATTTGGATTGAGAAGGATAGAGGAGGGATTGAAGAGGGAAAAAGGTTTGCATTTAGTTAGCGCTTGCTACCACTGATGAGGTGTTGAAGCGCTTTTTGGACGATTTTCACGCTACCCCGAAACACATAAAGGATTAGTGGTGAATTAGTGTAGTAAAATCCAAAATAATTTGAGTGATGTACATGTTAGTCTGTTATTTGGACTGAAAAGGATCGGGGAGAGAGAAAGAAGAGGGAAAGATTTAGAAGGTTTTTTTGTTGTTTTGGTGCTCATAGTAGTAGGAGGAGGCTTGGGATGAATATAAGGGAGGTGGAGGGGGAAAAGTCAGAGGGAAGGGTTTATGAAGGCTTTTTTGGTGGGGACCGGAATAGTAAAAGTGGTATGAGATGATGCAAGGAAGGGTAGAGTAGTGAATAGTCTAGAAAGGGTAATTTTGGGGGATCATAGTAGTGGTATAGAGTTTAGGGTGAATGAGAGAGTGGAGGTAGAGGATATATTGATAGAGGTATAAGGTGAGAAATAGGGTAGTGCCTTGGAAAGAGTAGTAGAAAGAGGTTTGAGATTAGTCACAGTGTTGAGGTAGAGGATATATTACGAGCTATACATGGTGAGAAATAGGGTAGTGCTTTGGAGATGCTGAATTAGAAGAAAAGTAATAAATATATAGATCCATAAGTACATGAAAGGTTTATAGATGAATAAAGGAAGGTAGTATATGTAGATTAAAGATGCATTAAATAAACTACGGCTTTCAAGTGTTGTCGTACTTAAAAATAATTGTATTTATTTATATGTATATAGACAAATAAATAAAATAAATAGCCAAGCAATTGTAGATACATAGTTATGATAAAAGATGTACTTATTTATACAGTCACTTATATACGTGTTAAAATTATGGACTAATGTTACTATCAGTAATATGTACATTTGTTAAGCAGAACTAATGAATTTCTATTTCTTTTTTAAAACAATTATTCTACACGTTTATACAAAGCAATACACATATATAGGTACATCTCTATAGTACAAATAAAATGCTCATATACAGAGGGATATGCTGTATATTTCTGTTTGCGTATGGTGGTTATGTGGGGAAGAGCCAATTCTTGAGAAGTTTTCTGAAGATAAGGTGGTTATTGGTGGATCTTATGTTGGGGTCTAAAGATTTCCATAGTTTGGCTGTTTGAACAGAGAAGGATGTGCCACCCATGGATTTTTGACATACAGGATGTGTCCAGCGATGTGTGTGGGTTTGTAGATGATCTGATGCAGGTTCAGTGTCTAGGCCAGTGATGATTGTTTTCAGATAGGGCATATTGGGTTTGTCAAACCAAATGTTGAGGACACCCTGAATGCATAGGTTAGAGTGTAGTGTTATCAGGTTTGAAACCATGTCTAGAAGTGTGTCTGGGAATGTTGCATTGCAAGGTCGAGGTCTGAAAAGGAGGAGGAAGACAGTGTAGGATTGCATCTGGTGAAAAGGACCTCGCAATCTTTCATTGAGACTTTGTCAACTTTAGTAATATGTAATGTTTGCCTGAACACAACAGCTAGGCCACCTCCTTTTTTGCCTATACAATTTTAGGTGATCGTTTGATAACCTGGAGGAATGGGTTCATGCAGGACTGGAGCCATATCATCTCCCAACCATGATTCAGTTATGAATAGTATGTCTTGTTTTGCATCAGTTAGAAGGTTGTAGATGTGATGTTCGTTTTTTAGAGAACTTTGGCGATAGTGTGACTTCGTTTTGTAGAAGAGTGAGCAGTATTTTGTGGGCTTGGAGCTGGTGTGTCCTTAGAGTTGCCATTAGGTGTATGAGGATAGCAATCGTGTAGCTTTTCTGTATGGTGTTCCTAATGTTGCTAAGAAAGCATTTTGATGGGTCTGCATGTGTAGGTGGTGGAGACGGTGTTTGAGAGTGAGTTGGTGTGTTGTATTGTTTTTGTGGTGTAACCTTGTTGCGCTGTAGACATAGAGAAGTGAAGTTGTGAGGTGTGGCATGTTGTCTATTTTGTTTGCGTCTGTTTAGGGTGGAAGGTGTATGAGTTAGGGGTGGTGGTGCAGCATGAGCCTCATGTAGTTAGGTTCTAAATTGTCCAATGGATGAGAGGCAGTTAAAAGAGAGTTGCTGTGTTGCTGTATATGTGTTAGATGTGGTGGAAGAGAGAAAGCTTGGCATTGGAGTTTGTTCATTTGTGTAGTTTGAAAGGTGGGTGTATGTTTGTAGTGATGGTAAGTATTAAGAGGTGTTGCGCTTGAGAGATTTTGTTGTGCTGGTGTGTGACATGTTTTGTATTTGAGGAGCAATGAAAGGAGATGCTGATGTATTTGCTTTATGAGATGGATTTGTTTGTATAGGTAAAGGGGGTGGTGATGTGTTTGTGAGTGAAGTGTATGTTGTGTATAAGAGGGGTTCAAGTAGAGTTAAGAGTGCTGTGCGATGGTGTTATTGTGGTAGAAAGAAGAGGAGGGAGTTAGTTGGAGAAATGATGGAAGGTTGAGTATATATAAGTTTGTTAGTGACAAAAAAGGGGACTGTTAGGAGTAATTAGAGTAGGGAGTGAGCGTATGGATGGGATATGGTTAAATATGTTGTGGATTTGGGTTGTGTTAGTGATGAGGGGATTGGTTAGTGGTATAGGATAGAGTTGTGAACTGTTTGTAGGTAATGGTGGAAATGTGTGTAAGCTGGGATAGAAGGTTGCATAGGTGTGGTTTGTGGGGTTTTGTAGTGGGCGCTGAGACATTACATTTTCTATTGGGTTAGTTTGTAGTAAATGAGTAGAATACATGTGCTGTGAAGGTGTTACTGTAGTTGTGGATATGGGTGGTGTAGGGTGGGGGCTGGTGTATATAAATATGGGTAGCATTTCTAGCACTGGTCCTGACCAGTCTCTAACAGGCTCAAACAGTCAATTGCTCTTGTCCTCTCAGCCCTTGGCTGAGACGCCCTGAACACTAACCTTAAATAGCCCTAGTAATAAGGTGACCCCTTCGGCCAATGGGAACCCTAGCCCTAACCCTAACCAATTACAACACTAGCCCTAAGCCCTAAGATCAATAGGAGACCAGGTCTTTAGAGCCAATCACAGCCCTAGTCCCAGCATCCAATCAGGCAAGACACCCTACATCCAATTGAAAGTCTAACCCCAGCCCTAGTCTGAACCCTATTCCCAGCAGCCAATCATACAGGGAACCCTAAGTCCTAAAGAAAACCTAACCACAGCCCTAGACCCAACCTCTTTTTCCCAGCAGCCAATCATACAGGAAACCCGAAACCCTATGTAAAATAGAAAGTCCACCCCCAGGAACAAAACCAAACTCCTAAACCTATCCACCAATCAGATAACTAGCCCTAAGCCCTACATCAATAGAATCACTGACCCAGGAACCAGTCAGTACCCTCAAATACCCAACCAATGGGAACACTTACCCTAATCCAAAAGAAACAACAGATGCAACCACCAATGAGTGTACACATGAATTATCCAATAGCAGCCTATATAGGGTCCCTGCGACTACAAGCAATGTTTGTTGGCCAGAGAGTTGGAAGCTGTTCCTCAATTCAGAATCTCCTAGGAGACAGACAGGATCAATCCACACTTAGGAGTTCTGCAAGTAAGGGCCTAACTAGCTTTGCCCTCTAACAATAATGTTTGTCCAAAACTTTACTCACTCTCCTAGCTAAAAAACGAGTGTGCAGTCCCTAAAAAACACAGCTTAAACAGCTAACAGCAAATTACTGCTATCTCAGAGCACCCTCTGTTCACTCTCTGATGTATAATATCTCTGTTGCTAAGGGGGAAGGTGGGGGGTAATATGTTTTTTCTCACTTGGTAACACAAAATGAGAACTGGGGGTGGATTGCTTAACACACAATTCCGAGCACAGAGTAAGGGAGAAATTAGGAGGGAAAAACAGGTAGTCACGGGGAAGGTGAAAAACTTCAACTTTCAATATTTTGGACTGCAGTGCAAATCCCACAGTTCAACAGGTAAAATGAAACAGTCACGGGCAGGTAAAAACCACAAATTTCTAAACAAAACAGGTGAAAAATGATACAATCACTGGAAGGTAAAAAACTTCAATTTTTAAACCATAACAACCACTAGCAAAACAGGTGAAAATGATGCAAACAAGGGTCGAGGAAAATTGCTTTTTAAATTTCAGAAAATAGACAGCACAAGTCTGCCTTCTTACCACCTCCAGGTCCTTGGTTCCCTGCAATCTTGGGCACAGGTAAACTGCAACTCACAAAATGGAGGCGAAGGTGAATGTTTTGGGGTTCACCCAACAAACCCTTAAAGGACCTGGGCAGGTGTAAGAGGAGGGCTAAGGGTTGCTTGGGAGCTAGGGAGCCAATCGGCAGGCTTAGGCTGCTATGCAGGGGTGCTGGAAAGCTGCTTCTCAATTCAGAATCTTCTAGGAGACTCATTGTCAGTGAAATTGCTCCCCCTCCCTCGCAGCTCCACCATTAAGTGAGGCTTGCCCCTGCACTCTCGAGTGGTTGGTGCTCGAGACCCTCCTCCACCCGCAGGTTCACCTGCTCCTCATGCCTGGTGGTCCAGTGGACCTCTACCTCCTTTCTCTCACCCCATTTTCCATTCGTTTTTCACTCATTTTTCTACCCTCATTTTTATTCTCCTTTCTGCACTTTTCTAAATTTCTTCTCTTTTTCTGAGTATTGCCACTCTATATCCTTTTCCTTTATTCCTCCTTTTTCCCTCCTTTCCCGCCCGCTCTCCCTGCCGCTGCTGCCCCTGCTGCCCCTCCCCCCCAGCACGACCAGTGCGACCAATCCAACTCCCCTCCCCGCTCCCGCCTCCCAGCTGTCCAGCCCTCCCTGACCCCGACTTAATGACGGCTGCTGCGGGGACAGGCGAGCAAGACCACTGACTCATTGTCAGTGAAATTGCTCCCCCTCCCTCGCAGCTCCACCATTAAGTGAGGCCTGCCCCTACACTCTCAAGTTTTTGGTGCTCCAGGCCCTCCTTCATCCGCAGGTTCACCTGCGCCTCATCCCTAGTGGTCAAGTGGACCTCTATCTCCTTTCTCTCACCCTATTTTTCACTTGTTTTTTACTTGTTTTTCTACTCTCAGTTTGTATTCTCCTTTCTGCACTTTTTTGCATTTCTGCTCTTTTTCTGTATATTTCCACTCTATTTTCTTTTCCTTTATTCCTCCTTTTTCTCTCCTTTCCCGGCCACTCTCCCCACCGCTGCTGCCCCCGCGGCCCCTCCCCCCAGCACGACCAGCGTGACCAATCCAGCTCCCCTCCCCGCTCCTGCCTCCCAGCTGTCCAGACCTCCGCAATCCCTACTTAATGGCAGCCGCGCGCAGCGGGCGCACCGCTGGTGCACCAAAGGCAAGCCCGTCTGTGCCCATCCGTGACCCAACCCCGACCAGCGCCAGGAACCCTGGATCTCCGCACCGCCAACGCTATGACCCAGCAGCAGTCCACACACTCAACTCAGGCCGCAACAACAACTGCAAGCCAGTTTAACCAGCGGACACCCAAGGACACTTTAGCTGTCACCGCTGCCGACAAACCTACAGCACCGCAAGGAACATGGACCCAGCACAACCCGACTGCAAGAACACACCCGAACCGAAGACCCTGCAATGCATCCTCCTCAACGTCCGATCCCTCCACAAATACGTCACCAAAATCTGAGACCTCCTCGACAGCACCATCCCGGACGTAGCATTCTTCACCGAAACCTGGACCAACACCACCTCGGGACCGGACATCGCCATCGTCATCCCACAAGGATACAAGATCTCCAGGAAGGACCGCCCCACCCGCGCGGGAGGAGGAATCGCCATCATCCACAAATCCACCCTCCGCCTGAGCACACCCCCCAACGAGCACACAGACCTGATGGAACACCTTCACTTCAAGATACTGGACAGCCCCACCGCCACCCTCTGAGTAACCCTGATCTACCGACCCCCTGGACCCTGCAGACCCTTTGCCAACTCCATCATGGACATCATCTCCCCGCAGGCCATCGCATCCACCAACTACACCCTGCTGGGAGACTCCAACTTCCACCTCGACAATCAACTGGACCCCAACACCGCATCCCTCTTGGACAACCTCCGCAACATTGGACTTTGCCAGATCTTGACCGAGTCCACACACTCAGCAGGACACACCCTTGACCCCCTTTTCACTACAGGAAACTCCATCACCTTAAGCCACACCACCGAACTCCCATGGACCGACCATCGTTGCGTCCACTTCATCTTTAGAACATCCATCATCCACAGATAGCAGCACCTGCTCCCACAAACAAACTGGACCAAAATAACCGACGACCATCTCACATCCTCACTCAACAACTCCACCCCAACCATCTCGGAAAACGATGATCCCAACACCGCAGCATGAACCCTGCATAGATAGATCTAGGAAAGCCCCAACACCATAGCCCCCCTCAAGAAAAATAACAATACCTGTGCCAAGAAAGGCAGATGGTTTACCACCGAACTTCGAGAGTCCAGATGCACTGGCCGCCACCTCAAAAAGGACTGGAGGAACACTAAACCCACAGAAGCCCACAACAACTTTAGAGCCGCCACCAACAACTCATCAGAGAAACATGGAAAAAAGCAATTGAAGACAGAATCTCCACCCACGCACCCAACAGCAAGGAACTATTCAACAAGGAGTTCGCCCAACCCACCAGCGACTCGACTGATATTCCTCCCTCACAAGACCTCTGCGACAAACTCAGCAACTTTATCCACCACAAAATCAAGAGCATCTACGACAACTTTGACGAAGACAACCAACACACTGAACCCTCACCAACCACCCCCGACACCCGGAAACCAGTGATTGACAACTGGACAGCCCTCACTACCGAAGACACACTGAAGACAATGAAGTCAATCCATTCAGGAGCCCCCACGGACCCCTGCCCCACCACATCTTTAACAGAGCTGCTAACACCATTGCACCCATGCTCTGCCACACCATCAACCACTCCCTGGCAACCGCCTCGTTCCCCGATGACTGGAAACACACCAAGGTCAACCCCCTCCTGAAGAAACCCCCACCAACCTCAAAAACTACAGACCCATCTCCCTGCTCCCCTTCCCAGTGAAAGTCATTGAGAAAGCAATCAACAGCCAACTCGCCACATTCATCGAAGAGCACAACATCCTTGACTCCTCCCAATCCGGCTTAAAAAAAACACAGTACGGAAACTGCCCTCCTAGCTGCAACAGACGACATCTGCACACTACTGGACAAAGGTGAAACAGTAGCCCTCAATCACCTCGACCTCTCAGCAGGGTTCGACCGTACCGCATCCTAATACGCAGACTCCACGACGCAGGAATCCAGGACAAGGCCCTCGACTGGATCTTCTCCTTCCTCTCTGGCAGAACGCAGCGTGTCAGACTCCCCCCTTTCCTCTTGGACCCTACACCTACCACCTGCGGAGTCCCCCAGGGCTTTTCCCTTTAGCCCGACACTCTTTAATGTCTACATGGCTCCACTCGCCCCCATCGTCAGGACCTACGGACTGAACATTGTGTCATACGCAGACGACATCCAACTCATCCTCTCCCTATCCAACGAACCCAACACCACCAGACACAATTTTCGAGAAGGCATGGAAGCCATCGCCAAATGGATGAAAAACAGCTTCCTACAACTAAACACCAACAAAACAGAAGTTCTCATCATGGACCCAAACCCCAACGCCTGGAGCACACCTGGTGCCCCCCTGCCCTCAGAAACCTGCCAACCCCCACAGACCACACATGCAACCTGGGATTCATCCTGGACTCCGAGATCAAAATGGACCGCCAGATTAACTCCATGTCGTCTTCCTGCTTCCACACCCTCTGCCTCCTTCGTAAGACCTTCAAATGGATCCCCCTTGAACATAGAAAGACCATCACTCATGTCCAGGTCACCAGCAGACTCGACTACGGCAACGCACTCTACGCCGGAATAAACAAAAACCTCACTGCAAGCTACAGAACATCCAGACCGCCACCGCAAGACTGGTCCTCAACCTGCCAGAAACACTGCCACATCTCCCAGCACCTGCGCACACTCCACTGGCTCCCCGTTGAGGCGAGAATCACCTTCAAGCTACTCACCCACGCACACAAGGCCTTCCACGGTACCGGACCAGCATACCTGAACAGCCGACTCAAATTCCACTCATCCCAGCTCTCCTACACCATGGCCGCCCGCACCAGAAGGACAAGATTGAAAGGCTGCTCCTTCTCCTTCCTTGCGGCCAAAGCCTGAAACGTCCTTCCTCTCCACCTCAGACAGACAACTTCGCTCCCCATCTTCGCAAGAAACCTCAAAACCTGGCTCTTCGACAGACCCCCTTACGGTGAGTAGCCTCGCTGAACAAACTTCTGATTGATTGATTTATAGGAACAGACATGCTCAATCCACACTTTAGAGTTCTGCAGGTAAGGGCCTAACAAACTTTGCCCTCTCAGAATGCTGTTTGTACAAAACGTTTCTCACTCTCCTAGCCAAAACACGAGTGTACAGTCCCTAAAAAACACAGCTTAAACAGCTAACAGCAAATTACTGCTGTCTCATTGCAACCTCTCTTCACTCTCTGATGTATAATATCTCTGTTGCTAAGGGGGAAGGTGGGGGTTTTTACTCACTTGCTAACACAAAATGGGAGCTGGAGGTGGATTGCTTAACACACAGGCCTGAGCACAAAGCAAGGGAGAAATTAGGAGGGAAAAACAGGTAGTCACAGGTAAGGTGAAAAAACAGATTTTGGACTGAAAATCCCGTAGTTCAACGAGTAAAATGAAACTTTCGCAGGCAAATAAAAACTACAAATTTCTAAACAAAACAGGTGACAAATGATGCAAACACGGGCAGGTAAGCTTCAATTTTCAAACTGTTACAACCACAAGCAAAACATGTGAAAATGATGCAAACACGGGTAGAGAAAAATTGCTTTTTAAATTTCAGGAAAGAGACAGCACTAGTCTGCCTTCTTACCAACTCCTGGTCCTATGCATAAATCTATAACATTTTCTTCTGCTCAGTACGGCATACACTATGGTACAATAGGTCAGCCAACTTCAGCCACTGGCTAACTTCGCTGTGAGTGGCTGCATTCTGCTAGTTCACAATGGTGGACATAAAAACTAGGGGGCATATCAACAACAACCGGCGATAATTATCGCTCAGCGCTCTTAGCGTGAGGATAATTATCGCCGGCTAGCGTGGATTTTTATCGCTGAGATAGCGTGCTATTAGCAACGCTTATCTCAATAGCGATAAAAATCTACACGCTAACAGGCTAACGTGAGATTATCGCTGGAAACCCAGCGATAATCACACGTTACCTTGTTGATAGGGACAGGCAAACTTAGCCATGATATCCTCCTTCCATAGGATATCATGGCTAAGTCTGAAAATTAGCAGACGTAAAAAAGCAGCGTTAACCGCGGTTAGCGCTGCTTTTTTTGTCTCTAACAGGGTTAGCGACATTCTTGATAATAGGAGAAATGTCGCTTAGCGACATTTCTCCTATTATTTTACTCTGGAACGCCCCCTTTGCATCTCATTAGAGATGCAAGGGGAAGCGTAGAGTAAAAGGGTGCTAACATGCAAATTTGCGTGTTAGCACCCTGTTGTTGATAGGGCGCTAGTTTTAGCTCTGCTTTTTTGGCTTTTAAAGCCAAAAAAGCAGAGATAAAGCCCTTGTTGATATGCCCCCAGTTCCTTTCAGTTCTGGGACAACTATGACTATGTGTTATTTTTTAGACCAAACGCATGCTTATGCTTTGTTTTTTATACTGATGAGGGCCTCACTGCTCTTCAACAATTACGTTTAAAAAAAAAAATGAAACAGACAGCGAAAAGGCTGACAGCCAGAAATGGACTATATGTTTTGGCATTTTAATGTATTTTGTGCGTTTCTGTTGAAAAGTTGGAATTATCAGCAGTTGTTTTAAAATGTTGTTCTATGCGGTCATAGTTACAAACTAACCACAAAGGGTGACAGAAAAGTAATATTTGTATTTTCCAATTGGGAGCGCAGGAAAGGGTACATTTTGACAAGCTTGTCATCCTGTCAGACCTCCTGTGAGGAAGACGGCAATATCTTAGGTGTGACAAAATAGACAACTGTAACACAATAGAAAATGTGTTTTTTCATGCTCTGCACCAAACCTAGAAAATTAGAAGGCACAAAGTACAAAAAGTAATACTGTGTGAAAGAATATCACCTATATAGAACGTCGCTCACCCCCTTTGACCTTTTAAAAGGTCCCAAAATAAATAAGACACAGAGAGATGAAGTTTAGCCTTTCGAAGTGTTTATTTTCTGTAATTGAAAGCTGTAGGCAGTCATTCAGAAAGAAAGTAGGTCACCGCCTCGCCGCTGCCCTCAACGTATTTCCTGTTTTCTCTTCAGATAAAGATTTTTATAAAATGTGAAGTACCTTTCCTTTTGTAGATGGAACAGTGGGAATATGAGCAGGCAGATACGTGTTTATTGTAACATTTATCTTCTGAACTATTACTCCAGACCTTGATATGACAAAGAACAAAAATCTTTATCGTTTGGTTAATTAAAACCATTACCATAGGAATCGTACATAAATGCATGCAGAGCGGCCTAAATGTATATGCATAAGCTGAAAGCAGAGATCAGCCAGGGCATCCTCTATAAATTAGAATTCATACAAATAAGGCACAGCTACTTCATGACAGCACTCTTAATAGTTCCGGATCCATAAACTGCACAAACACTCTCAGAAAAACCAAAGTATCCCCTTACAAACGCAATTGCATTTCATCTTTACAACTTCTATTGCCTGCCTTTTTTAATTCTTGCCAAAGGGTCATCTGGGCCCACAAGGTCGGGTAAGCCTGGGAATGTGCACAGGGGAACTCAAATTGGCAGACTCTACAGTGCTTAATATTTTTTTATCACATATTGAGTAACCCTGGGCAAAGCACTACGCTACGCTCGCGTAGTTTGCTAAGTTTGCGCTACTTTGCACTATGCGAATTGCACGTAGCACAGTGCAAACACGCGTAGCGTAGCATAGCGTAGCGTAGTGCAGCTGTCATTTTTTGCTTGCTCGCGGTCCTCAACGTCAAGTTGGCGACCGCAAGCAAGCAAAATGACATCCCGGCGAGACTTTTTCCTCGTTCGCGATCAGCAACATCAAGTTGCCGATCGCGAGCGTGGAAAATAAACCTTCCGCGAGATTCTCAACGCGGGGAGGTCAGGTTTCTCATTGCGAGTGGTCGCGTATTCTCGTGACTGCTCGCAATGAGAAACTACCAGGCCGCGTTGAGAAAGCTGCAGCTCGAGTAAAAATCTACTCGAGCGGCAGAAAACTACAGCTCGCACTGTGCAAGATGCCGTTTTCAATGATTGCACAGTGCTGGATGCTTGTCCGCACTGTGCAATCATTGAAAACGGCATCTTGCACAGTGCGTACAGGGTACTACGCAGTTCGCGAAGTGCTACGCGTAGCTCACGTAGTGCGAAGTGCACTTTGCGTAGCTACGCGTAGCGCTACTTCGCGAACTACGCCCAGGGTTAGTTGATTGTCCCGGGTATTTGGGTTATTGAGCCGAGTTTCAGTATGCGTTTGGTTGTTGTTGGAATTGCGGTGGTCCATAGAAGAAAGGGGGGGCAGGGAAGGGTGTTGGGCCTTGGAAGGTGGGCCATGCATGCACTTGTCCTTGTCTGCCTTGGTTGCTCCTCCTTCCACCTTGGTTGCGCCTATTCCTGGATGTGCCCCTCCTGTTGTATCCCGTATTGGAGCTGTCGGAGCCGGTGGCTGATCCCTCTGTGTCTGTGTTGTAACTTGGGTTTCTGTCTGTTGGGATGCAGTCATCACAAGTGTAGGGGTGGACCCTCTCATGTGTGAAATTACTTGAATCCTTCTTGAATTTCTGGTATTTCATGTCTTTCAATGTTACTTCAAACTCGGTCATGGTTCTATTTAGATCCTCAAGTCTTTCCTCAGCTCTGAGACTGATTGGAAAGACTTTAAGAAAACCTCGATGGTATGGATCTCATACTTCATCTCTTGTGTGAGCCGTGCCGTTGTTTTTATGATAAATACCAACCAATCTCTGGTGCAATGCCACGAGCTTAGGGACCAATCTTTCTTAAATGCCTTGTTGTGTTGAAAGATGAAAGGTTCTTTGCTTACAATTTATTTATTTATTTATTTATTTATTGAATTTATATATGGCGCACAGCTACCCGGAGGTTTCCCGGGGCCTAGGACAAAGCAAAACAGGCAGGATCAAGAAGTCAACCTAGAAGAGTTACTGGTTTAAGAGCCATGTTTTAAGTTCCTTGCGAAATCTAATAAACACCTTTTCATGACGTAAGTAAGTAGGAAGAGAGTTCCAGAGGGAGGGAGCCAGGAAGGCAAAAGAACGTCCCCCCATTTTGGCACGTTTGATTCTGGGCACCTGGAATTTTTGTTGATTGGAGGATCGGAGAGATCGTGAGGGTTGATAGCGTTGGACCAAATTTCTAAGGTACTTGGGAGCTGAGCCCGTATTGATTCTATGCATATAGCATAGGGCTTTGAATTTGGAGCGGCTCTCAATTCTCAGCCAATGAAGTTCACGAAGAGCACCCGAGGTCGGGGCAGTTCTGGGGAGTTGGCAGAGAAGCCTGACCGCAGAATTCTGGACTACTTGAAGTTTGTGGAGCACTTCTTTATTTGCACCCAGATAGAGCACGTTTCCGTAGTCCAATCTGGAAATGACCAGCGCCTGTACAACAGTTCTTTGGGAGGCCGCTGGAAGCATCCGGAGAATTTTTCGGAGCCACTTCAGAATTAAAAAACAGGTAGAGGCTACTCTGATCACCTGTTGTTTCATAGTCAATTGGTCATCGATAATGATGCCCAGGTTCCGTGCTGAAAGAGATGGGATGGGGGGATCACCCATCTCAGAGGGCCAATGTTGGGGGCCCCAGAGTGGTTTATTATTTCCAAAAATGAGGAGTTCGGTCTTGCCACCATTTAACTTGAGTTTGTTTTTGTGCATCCAGTCGGCTATCTTAGATAGTCCTGCTTGCAGGGAGGGAGGGTTGGAGGTTTCTTTGTGGGAGAGGGAAAAAATAAGTTGAGTGTCATCCGCGTAGGAATAGATGGTCAGACCCGCTTGTTCTGCTATACTTGCCAACGGACTAACATATATATTAAAAAGTAGGGGACTGAGAATGGAGCCCTGAGGGACTCCATAAGGGGATGCATGAGTCAAGGAAAGAGCTGTGGGGGAAAAGACCTGGAACGTCCTATTAGATAAAAAGCTGGACAGCCACAGGAGGGCCTTGCCGCCGATGCCCTTAATGTTAAGAATTTTTAGGAGAAAAGAATGAGACACGGTATCAAAAGCTGCGCTTAAGTCCAAAAGGATAAGAGCTACCGTTTCTCCTTTGTCAACTTGTTGGCGGATATTTTCGGTCACACCCAGTAAGGTCGACTCAGTTGAAAAACCGGCACGAAAACCAGATTGAGAGGAGTGGAGGATGTTGCCGGTTTCCACAAACTGGGTCAGTTGAAGCTTAACATGTTTTTCCAAAATCTTGGAAAAAATGGGAAGGAGAGAGATTGGGCGGAAGTTAGAAAGAATTTCAGGATCGGAATTAGCTTTTTTCAATAAAGGAAGGACCATAGCGTGCTTCCACGCTGCAGGAACACAAGCTTCCGTGAGTGACATATTGAGAAGCTGCATGATGGGGAGAAGTATGTGGGGGTCAAGTTTTTGTAGTACAGTAGTGGGGATAAGATCTTGCGGGGAACCGGACTTAATGCTAGTAAGGATATTATGAAAAGAAGCGGTATCCATGGGAAGCCATTCATTAATTAGATTAGTGCTATTAGCTTGGGTCATTTCTTGAGTGGTAAGAGGAGGTATGGAATGGGTAGATTGTGGTTTAGTACTGGCGTTGGGATGATTAGAGTAGTTGTGGAATTCAGAATAGATTTTGTCTATCTTCTCCACAAAAAAAATGGCCAGATCGTTGCATTTTTTAGAGTTAAGGTCAGGGGGCTTGGGTAAGCAGGTGTCACCCGAGAGCTCCTTTACCACTTCAAACAGCACTTTAGGGCAGTTTTGAGACTGTAAAATAATCTGGGTGGCATATTTGGCTCGCCCGGTGTTACACAATCGGTGATAGTTAAGAAGGGCAAATTTGTAAGTAGATTTCCTATCTGCCTCATAATGTTTCCGCCATTTTCTTTCCAAATTTTTACATTTGTTTTTTTCTATTTTAAGTGTTTCAGAAAACCAGGGGGCTGGGGGGTGCTGGTAGCCCTGTTTATTCTTTTTGTTTGATATAGGAAGACATTCATCAATGGCAGAGGTAAGCCAGTTATGGATGACCCCGTCATCTTTTAAACTCGTGAGCAACGGCATAGTTTTTTCCAGCGTTGAGTTCAGAGTGTTAATATCTATATTTTTCCAGTTTCTATGAGTAGTGGATTTGGCGAGAGGGGCAGGGGGAATCGGACCTTGTTTCTGTTCAACCATAAATTCCACAAGAAAATGATCAGACCATGGGATGGGAATGGCTTGTTTACAGGAAATGATAGCAAGGTTGGAAAGAATCGGGTCCAGTAAGTGACCTGCCTTATGCGTAGGGCCTGAATTATGTAAAAAAACATTTAGTGCTGCTAAATTAGCTAAGAGAGTAGCGCTCGTAGTGCAGGAAGTATCATTGAAGTGTAAATTCAGATCACCTAAGATCAAAAAGTTGGTGGTTTCTAATAGAAGGGGAGCAATGAAGTCAGGAAAGGACGATGCCCAAGGTCCAGCGGGGCCAGGGGGGCGGTAAAGAAGGGCCCCGGAGAGAGTAAAATTGGGTGATAGCAGGAGTTTGAACAACCCGGCTTCACAATCTTTAAAATCCAAGTCTTCCCATTTACATGTGTAGACTGTTTTAAAAATAATAGCTATTCCCCCGCCAGTTCGGTCAATGCGATTTTTTCCAAAGTAGGTATAGTTGGGGGGAAGAGCATATGCCATGTCAGGACCGGAACTCTCATTTAGCCAGGTTTCAGTTAGAAAAAGGGCATCAGGTTGGAAGTCCGTGAGAATATTCAGAATATCACCCTTGTGTTTAGGGAGTGAGCGGCAGTTCAAGCTAAAAAAGGTGAAGGGAGCGAGGGATACGTTATTCCTGAAGGTCGAGGAAGGAATTCGACTAGACTCATGGCAGGGGGGGCTCAGGTAGAGGGCTGGTTGAAGGGTAAAACTACAGCAAGGACAGCTGTAAGGGGCTGTGTCCGAGATGAGGAGTAGGCAGCGGGGGTTGGGGGCAGGACGAAGGGCCAGGAGATTATTACAAATCTGGGCAGCGGAATTTTGGACAGAGATTTTGGCCCCAGGCCCCGTCAGGCCGCGGACGGGCGCAGACGGGCTTGCCTTAGGCGCGCCTTCGGCGCGCCAGCGGCGCGCCCGCTGCGCGCGTCCGCTGCGCGTTGCGTGAGGCATCTGAATTTAAGCAGAATATTTAGAAGTGGAGCTTCTGATCGGTGGGTGACCCGGAAGTCGTAAATCACTTCCTGTTGCACTAATCGTCCCTCCACTCAATCCAAACAATTGGCGGTGGACCGGGGACACAGTGCAGGTAAGGGGAAACGAAGGAATGGTTAAAAACGTGTTAGCAGAAGACAAATCATTATTTTAAAAAGTACAGTACAGGATAAATGTTAAGACCACGGCGCGAGAAATACACAAATGAAGGAAAGCCGGAGCCCTTTGCCAGGCGCTCCTCTTCACAAGTGCTAGTGCAAGTACAGTGTATTTACAAGTGCTAGTGCAAGTACAGATTGTTAAAATGGAGCAGAAGCAAATTTCAGACAGTAATAGCAGCGAAAAACGGAGCCCTTTACCAGGCGCTCATCAGAGCCAAAGACTAGCAGAAACTGCCACCCGTCAAGCGCGTCCGCGCTTGACGGGTCAATCAGCCCACGGGGTGCTGCATTCACTCTCAGATATTCAGTCGTCATGATACCATGGATCATGGTTTTTATCTGGTTCCTCTTTAGTTATGTTAACTCATCCTAGCTCTGGCCCTCTTCATTTGTGTCTATATTAGGTGTCGCAGTGAATGGGGTCATGGATAATGGAATTCTTTCACTTCCTCTTCTGAAAAAGTGAGGCCCGTAATTTCAGCCATGGTGTCTGTGTTGTGGAACAATAAGTATAAGGGTGTGGAAACCCCCACAGCTGTGCACTGTCTCAATACAACCAAGAAATCGGGAGAGGTAGAGGTTGAGGCTAGGGTTACCCTCCTTACTGTATATAGTTTCACAAAATTCGAGTATATCGAAAATAAACTGACCTATGGAGGAACTAGGATTCAACAAAAGTTTGTTGTCATTACGTTACTAGAAAAAAGTATCTTTTTCTAGAGACCCCTCACCCACCAGGGTTTCCCCTAGGTGGCATGCTTCATCATTGGGGTTCCTTTCAATCCTCTACGGATTGAGACGTTCTGCAACGTGCGAACTACTTATTTTTTTATTAATCCATGATAGTTACAATACATTGCAATGCATTTAAATAATCAATGGTTTAAAACAAGATACAGAACACAGTCTTAAAAAACAATTACAATACGCACAATTTCATTGCAGATCTAAAGTGCATGACAATTCCTTAAAGTGCAAGAGCATAGGCCATCAACGTATAGCAATGACATAACACATCATTCATCCATATAGGACACCACCGGCACCCATATCTCCATGCCCAATTACCTTTTTCGTGCACCTTTAAGTACATATAAACTATGTTCTAAATTTAAAACGGTTAAGAATCTGGCCCTCCATAATTCAAAAGTCAGTGCATCTTTCTGAAGCCACATTGAGGCAACACATAACCTGGCAACAGCTGTAGCCAGAAAGATCAGGTATTGAAATCTATAAGCTAGCTGGTCACATCTATCCCTCCCCGCTACCCCCAATAATACGTGAACAGCAGACAGTCTTACTGGGACCCCCCATGATTTCCGCAAAAAATATCTTTAGGTGCCCCAAGAAGTTACTTAAGTGCCTACATGTAAAAAAGATGTGCACAATGTCAGCATCCTCTGTTCCACAACGAAAACATCTTCCATCATGTGTCCCACCCTATTTTAACAACCTAACTGGGGTATAATAGAGGTTAAACACAGTCTTATAGTGTTGCGCCCGGAGATTGGCAGACATAAGCAGCCTCCCCGCTAGTTCAATAGAGACTTCCACCCTAGTGCCGAGGCACCCTAACCTATTGTCCCATTTAGTGTTGTGAAAATCTAAATCCCCACCCTTAGTGTCTAATAATAAATTGTATAGAATACCGATACGTGCGCTTTTCCTCACAGCTTCAACTAAAGGATTTAATTCAACTTTCCATTGATTTTTACATAAATAATCACAAACTTGTAAATATTTTAAAAATTCTAATCTGGGAAGGTGGTATTTCTCAACTAACATCTCAAAGGACATTAAACCCCTGTTAGCATGTAAATCACCAATATATTGAATACATTTAGTCCGCCATCTATCTATGGTCCTATCCCAAAATATAGGTGGCAGGAGTCTCTAATCTATAGTATTTTTGCACGGCTTTCCACACCTTGCAAGCAGCATTTAAAACCTTAAACCTCGTTTTTTTATAGTAGCTTGGCTCCAGGTTAACAGGTTGCATCACTGCCCAATAGCATTTGATATATGGATGGAGCCTCAGCAACGCTAATTGGTTCTGCCCCCGTTAATAAAATATTCATATGTTGCACTATACACACAAAGTAGTATAAAGTAAAAATCCGCACTGCCCAACCGCCTTTCTCACAAGGGAGAGTCATGTTATGTTATGTTATGTTAAAATAATTTTATAATGCGCACAGCTACCCAAAAAGGGTTTCCCAGCGCAGGACTGAAGGACCAAGGAAGTGAAAAATGAAAAGTTATTGATTAAATAACCAGGTTTTTAGTAGTTTACGGAAATTCGTGTATAGTATTTCTCTGCGAATCATTATTCCATAAGAGTGGGCCAAGATCGGAAAAAGAATGACCACCCATTCTTGTAAGCTTGACCCTAGGAACCACAAATTTTTCCTGAGTGGTGGACCGGAACAAGCGGGAAGGTTGATAAAAATGGACTAACTTTTGCAGGTAATGAGGAGCAGTGCCTATCTTGATCTTGAACATATAGTTCAGAGCTTTAAATTTAGTCCGATTTTCCACTCTGAGCCAATGAAGATCTCTCAAGGCAATAGTGGTGGAAGTCAAGTGCCTGGACAACGGTCTTTTGGGTAGCACTAGGGAGCAACCAAATGATTTTCTTCAACCATTTTAATATGGTGAAGCAGGTGGCCTCTGTTTTTACAGCATGTTGTTCCATAGAAATATTACTATCCATGATAAATCCTAGGTTGCAGACTTGAGAGGAGGGCACAGGTTGAGGACCCATTACAGTGGGCCAGTGTTGGGGGCCCCATAGGTCTTTGTTGTTCCCTAAAATAGGAACCTCGTTTTTTTCACCATTAAGCTTGAGTAGATTGATTTGCATCCAAGATGCAATCTTACTCAAGCCAGTTTGAAGAGTGGAGGGGCCTGACAGCTTTTCTGCTGAGAGGAAAATAATTATTTGGGTGTCGTCAGTGTACGAAAAGAGAGACAGCCCAGCCTCTTCTGCAATTGCTGCCAAAAGTTGCACATATATATTAAACAGAAGAGGGCTAAGGATTGACCCCTGAGGCACCCCATAAGGAGAAGAGTAGGTTTTTGTTGTGGCCCTAGAGGAGAAAACTTGAAAAGTCCGCCTGGATAGAAAAGAGGACAGCCAGCCAAGTGCCATACCAGTAACACCGAGAGACTGCAAAGATTTTATTAACATGATATGAGAAACCGTGTCAAATGCAGCCCTCAGGTCTAACAGTACAAGGGCTGTTGTGTTACCTTTATCTAAGTGTTTCCGCAACATTTCAGTGACACCAAGAAGAGTCGTTTCAGTCGAGAAACCTGCACGGAAGCCAGACTGGGATGAATGTAAAAAGTTAGAAGATTCGACAAACTTAGTAAGCTGTAGATTAACGTGTTTCCCTAAAATCTTGGAAAAGATTGGGAGCAAAGAGATAGACCTAAAATTAGATGGCTGAGCAGGGTCAGCATTAGCCTTTTTCAAGAGTGGAAGGACCATGGCATGTTTCCAGTCAGGTGGAAACATGGCCTCTTGGAGCGACGTGTTAAGTAGCCCCATAATGATTTCCAAAGATGGCAACCCAAGTTGGTGAAGTGCAAAAGCAGGAAGGAGATCAAAAGGAGACCCTGACTTAAGACTGTTTAAAAATGTATTTACAGAATCAATATTGAGAGGAGACCATGTTTCCAGTTTAGTTGACAGTTTGTCAGAAGAAATAGGCTCAGACGAGGGAGCTAACTAGATAGGCACCAGTGGTCTAGTTTTGTCTAATGTTAAATATATTTGCTCCACTTTCTTTATAAAACAATTAGCAAGGCTATTACATTGTGACTCATCTAAAGTGGGCGGGGTGGGCTGTGTATCTGAGCCAGCTGACTTTTGAACCACGGAAAACTATGTATGTGGACATTCTTTGCATTGGAAATAGTGGAGGAAACATATTCCGCTCTAGCCAGTTTACATAAAGCCTGGTATTTTTTTAAAGCGGTTTTATATATGATTTTAGATTCTGAGGGGTAATTTTTTGTCCAACATCTTTCCAGTGCTTTACATTTACTTTTTTCAATTTTTAATTGTTCTATGAACCACGGAGCAGGAGGACCATGATTATATAATTTTTTAACAGAAGTAGGAAGGCAGTCATCAGTTGCGTTAGAGATCCAACCTTAAATGGTTTATAAAGAAGACAAAGATATCGAATCCATGGTGGGAGCACTGTTGAACAGGGTTTGATTAAATGTGTCAATGTCCATTTTTCCCCAGTTCCTGGGTTGAGATTGTGATCCAGATACTAAAGTTAATAACTTCCCTGGGACCGTGAAATAGAACTTGACAGCAAAATGATCTGACCAACACAGGGGAAGGCTGGAGGCCATTGAATGTCAAGTAAATTAGAAAAAATGGGATCCAATAAGTGGCCCGCCACATGCGTTGGCCCGCTATTGCAGAGTGGAAGGTTCATAGCAGCCAGATCCGAAATCAATGTGCCACTAGTAGTACACTCAGTATTATCAAGGTGAAGATTTAAATCACCCAAAATGGTGAATTTAGCCATTTTAAGTAGATAAGGGGCAATCAGGTCTGGGAATGATGACACCCAAGGACCAGCCGGTCCTGGGGGCCGATAAACCAACATTCCAGAGAAAGTAAACAGAGAGGTCAAAGTAAGTTTAAATAAAGCTGCTTCGCAACCAGAGAAAGGCAAGTCCTCAAATTTGCAAGAGTAGCATTTTTTAAAGATTATCGCAATGCCTCCTCCTACCCTTAGATTACTATCTTTTCTAACTAGGGCGTAATTGGCTGGTAAAGCCATTTCCACATCTGGTCCTGAACTAGTGTGCAGCCATGTTTCAGTGAGGAAAATAGCATCTGGTTGTTCACTGCTCAGTAAATAAAAAATATCTTCCTTATGTTTAGGTAGTCATATAGTGCATAGCTCAGCGAGGCTTCCCATGAGCCCATAGAAACCTTGCACATATTAACTGCAGTGATGCCAGTTGGGCACGGGGAATTTCAAGCAGAACAGATCTAAAATAATATAAAACTTTGGGTAATATCAACATTTTAAGAACATTGCATCGTCCCACGAGTGAAAGGTGTAGACATTCACACCGGTCTAATTGCTTCCATACAGCATTTAAAATATTGCCCCAATTGACCTCCGCCAGTGATTTTAAACATGTCCTTAATGTGATCCCTAAGTATGATATCTCACTCAAAATCCGATGGTCATCAAAGCTGGCTAGATTTAAACAAAAAAATGTGCTTTTTGAAACATTAAGTTTGTATCCTGAAGCGGCTTCAAACTCCTGCGCTAGCTGCTCTATCTTAGGCATAGCCATCATGGGGTTTGGAATGACCACTGCCACATCCTCTGCATATGCAAACAGTCGGTTATGCTCTTGTCTCCAAATTACTGACTCTATCCCTGCAGTTTGTTCTAGCATCATTAAAAACGGATCGATGTATAATGAAAACAACAAGGGGGAGCATGGGCATCCCTGCCTTGTTCCCCGTTTGATATATACCAGGTCTGATTCCAGGCCCATTATACATATTTTAGCTGTCGGTCGTCGGGATAAAACTTGGATGGCTGAGATGTAGCTTTGCTTAAAACCAACTCGTCATAATACAGCCCATAAAAATTCCCACGCGACCCGATCGAAAGCTTTTGCAGCATCTAGTAGAATCAAGCTGAATTTGCTCCCCGTAGTCTTAGCTATATCCAACAGGGTTACCACCCTATTAATGTGATTAGTTGTACACCTCTTAGGTATAAACCCGTGTTGTCAGATCGACACCAACTGGGTTAATACTTCAGCCAACCGGGTCGCTAGGATTTTGGCATAAATTGTTCAGCCGGTTTATCTTTCTTTTTAAAAACAATTATGCTAGCCTCATCCCAAGTCAGAGGCGCAGCCCCTACCTGAGCCTGCTGAAAAGTGATTAGCATATCGGCCTTAAGTACTCCAAAAAAAGTTTTGTATTCTTCAAGTGGAAGTTTGTCGGGCCCTGCTGCTTTGCCAGGGGCTAAGCTATTAATAGCTCTTTCCAGCTCTTAAATAGTAATAGGTGCCTCTAGCAATTCTGCATCTTTCGAATCCACATTCTTGCAGTTAAGACTGTGTAGCAGTGTTTCCCTGGCTTGCGCATCATAACACTCCCCAGTATAGTGTGCCTCATAAAAGTCGTTAAAAACCCATTTAAAATACCGACATCAGTTTCTATGATATTGCCCCTAGAATCCACCACTGAGCTAGTTCTCTGTGTCGCCTCCTTTGATCTTAACCTTTGTGCCAAACATCGCCCAGTTGCCTCCCCATATTCATAGCTTTGTTTCCTATTAATAGAGTGTTTCCTGGCTATTTCTTTACTTCAGTGTAGATTTATTTTGGCCTTGCACTGGGCTACTTTCGTTTGCAGAGCGGAAATCTCCCGTCCTGCGTGTAGCTCCTGCATAAGTTTTGCTTCTGCTACAGTAAGGCTGACGTATAGATCTTGTAGTGCTACTTGTATTTGTTTTTGCTTTAGTAGCCCAAAAACTGAGGGTCTCCCCCCTAAAACCCGCTTTAAAAGCGTCCCACGCAAACCCGGTCCCGCGGTATTACGATTTAAGACCAAAAATTGCTCGATCCACAACTTCATTTGTGCCACATATCCTTCATCTGATAACAACTTCCTATTGGATGAGAATGATCGTGGCCTAATTCCAGCTCTGAGCATACATAAGTTCAACACTTGAGGTCCATGATCCGATGATACCCGTGGGTACACCTGGATGTTAGCACCAGAAAGTAAAAGATCCGACAAAAAAAAATATTCTAGTCTTACTAATTTTTGGTGTGGATGAGAATAAAATGTATACCCATGATCCGCCCCCCTCAAAGCTGCCCATGCATCCACCAGACCATGATCCCCCAGTAAAGACAGAAGCGCCTTAAATACCTTAGGCTTCTTCCTCCCATTATAAGGTTTGATATCATCCTGCAAAGCCTTTGGCTCAAGCTGTATATTTAGGTCACCACACAAAATTAACGGAGTGGGCCATAGTGCCAATTCCACAATTAACCCTTCGATTACTAGGGCCTCATCAAAATTTGAACCATATATAGAACATAGAGTGCATTTCTTACTGCCGATCATGCATTCCACAATGGCCCACCTCCCTTGTTTATCCGCCAGTGCTCTTCCTGTCCCTTGTATATCGTTTTTAGCCAATATCGCTACCCCACGTGTGGTGGTGGATTGCTTAGTACATACTAATACAGTTAACCCAAGTTCCGGCAGTAATTTTCATTTGCAACCCGTTGCCTTTTATTATAGTTGTTCAACCCACATACGTTCAGGGAACAAAACCGATTGCCACCATGTATGCCCCTATCCCCCATCTATTTTCCCCATATCTTTGTGCTTCAGGACTGTGTGCCTAAAACCATTGAGTTTCATACTTTTCTTTCAGTACACCATCATGGATTATTTTTACTAGTGCCTCCGTCACCCCCTTGACCCCTGCCAACCCACCTCCCCCAACCCCACCGCATCGCCCATACACAGCTTCAACCGATGCCGTGACCCACCCTTCCCCAAACTGGAGGCTGGGAGACACAAGGTCTTCGAGACGGATCAAGCTTCTGCCCCCCTGGACCCCTCTGCCCCACCTATTGCTGTGATTGCTTAAGTATTCCCCCCACAGCTCTATACATAAACAAATTAACTGTGCCATATGTGCTAAACAAGAAAAAAGAAGGAATCCACATTGCATCTAATAGTAGCATAATAATCTGTGCACATAATCTAAAGTGACATTTCTTTTTTTCCTCCCCCCTTTTTTCCTTCCTTCTCCCTTTTCTTGTTGTTTTTCTTTTTTTTCATTTTACAAGGATTGCAGATACTCTTTAGCCGCTAACTCTGCTGTAAAGAACCGCACATGCTCATTATGAATAATCTTGAGCTTAGCTGGATTCAGCAAAAAGGCTTGTGCACCTTTATCCCAAAATGGATTGATAAGCTGGCGTAATTGCCATCTCTCCTCTACGGTTAGAGGGCAATAATCAGGGCACACAAAAAACTCTATCCCCTTCCCACTTTTCTTTCGATCCAGTCGCGCCAGATCATAAATTGCTTCTCTCTCCATAAAATTATTAACTGATTATAAAATCGCCCTTGATCTAGCAGAGTTCTGGCCCGATCTGTTGCGCTGTATGAATGGAAATCTGTGTGCCCTCTGGATCTCCCGATTCCAAGCATATTGAGTTAGCCCGGGGAAAGCTTCAGAGAAAAGTTCAATAATGAATTTCCGCTCATCCTGCCCCTCCACCCTCAGGAATGTCCAGCACTCGGAGATTATTGCGCCGAAGGCAATTTTCCAAGTCAGTGATCTTCCAGAGGGTATCATCCTTTATGGAGCGCAAAGCTTCTGTTGTTGCTTTCTGCGCAGCGAGCTCATCCTCCAGGTTCGATATACGTGTCTCAGCCTCGTTAAACCTGTCAACAAACTCGGACCAATTTTCACATTGTCTGGCCTCATAGCTTATAGTAAACATTTGAAGATATTTTGGCTTGCATTCCTAATGCATTCATTAAAAGCACTCTTTTCCTTTAAGCTCTGAAGCTCAATCCATCAATGGCTACCAACTAATTCTCAAAATTATCAATCCACTCTTCCCATTCAATTGGGGGTGGACCTGACTGCGCTAAAACATAGCAGAATCTGCAACAGACTTATTGACTAATTCTCCATATTGGGATGCACTCAAGAACAATCAGAGAAAGCTATAAATATGAAGGTCACCTTGCTGGGTGCCCTGTGCGGTGAAATAACAATAAGCTCCACAATAAAAGATAAACATTTAGAAGGATCAGTGCTAAGTAGGCAGATTCATCCCAATGATCTCCTTTCAATATAATTGACTTAAGGATAGTGCTTCCTTTTTTTTGTTTTCCTGTCAGGTAGCGGTGTGATCACATGAAGATGTGTGCCCACAGCTAACCAGAAGTGAAGGGAGAGCCATGCTGAGGAACTTTAGAAACAAAGCTTTGTCACTTTGTATGCTTTTCCTGTTTTCCACTCCAGTCCCTGCAAAGCTGCACCTTTTCATTTGCATGTAAAAAGTGACCCCTGCATTGCAGTTGTGAGAGACTACATTCTAAGACTGCTCACATCATCATGGTTGTTCCTTTTTGAGCCAAGAAAAACTAGCCCGGGGCATTTCAGACCACCAGTATAAGAGATGCCTTTGACTACTAACACTAATCATACCACTGGAGAAGCAGAGTCTGACTCTTGCTTTCCTACATCCACTTGTGGATATCTGCTTTGAGATCTACTTGCAGTCCATGAAATCAACACTAGCAATATCCTCACTTGTTTCAAGAAATCTTCTTTTCATTGGGATGTCTGCAATGCCAACGACATTGACTTGGGCCTCTGCGATCTCATACCAACCATGACTAGCTGCCTCCCTCTCCATTGAAGTCAATCATTAGGCTCTCAAACACATAACCAGCAATCCTATTCCAAAGAAGCCCACTGTAGGTCAGGATAACGTTAGCCTTTTTAGATTCTTCTCCGGCCAACTTTGTTTACCAAAGTTGGGCAAAATCATTACAGATCAAATTGTTCCCACCAGAGAGCAAACATTATCCTGAGTGACTTTCAATCAAATTTCAGACCTTGTTGTGGCACTCTCTATACACTAGGGAAGAAGTACTAAGCCTTTACAGCTGGGGCCACTACTGTGCTTTGATTATGGTGGATCTCTCTTCATTCTTCAACGCTATGAAACATCAGGTTCTAATAAAGGCTGGACAACATCAGAGAAACTGCATTGTCGTGGTTTGGCCCACTTCTTCAAACTGCTACTATCAAATCTAACTGGTTGCATTCTTCACTCCAGAACTGTCAACATCAAATACCGTATTCCTTAGGGGTCTGCCTTGTCACCAAAATTATTTAGAAGGCCCCACTTGCTGTAACCCTATATTCTTACAAGGCAGGCCACCATTCGTATGCCCCATGGCACACAGATTCCCCTCAAGCTTAATGATAAACCTGGCAACCTTCCAGCTTCTCACAATGCTTTTCACAGGTTCAGTATTGGATGCAGTATAACTAGCTTTGCCTCATATTGCTAAAACTTAAATCCTAGTCCTTTGCCTGGACGATCTTAATCCCTTAAACAGTTATGCTGTTATTATTTAGAGCTTAATAAGCGCTGCAAATTACCCTGAAAGGGTCTCAAGGCGCTGATGCGAATCTTCCGGTGGGAGCAGCCGAAGGATATTAACAGTGAACTACGACAGGTTAAAAAAATCCATGTTTTAAGAGCTTTTTTGAAAAGTCTGTGATACGTACTGACACTGAGATGGAAGGGGAGCTGGTTTCAGTATTGGGGGGCAAAATATGAAAAATATCTTCCCCCATTTCTGGCAGTACGATTCTGATGGGGATACAACAGATATTTCCAGCAGGACTGTTGGTTCCTAGTCGGAGCATACCAGTTAAGTTTTCTCTGTAAATACAGGGGACCCTTTCCATATGGAGATTTATGGGCCAGTCAAAGAAGTTTAAATTGTGCATGCTTTTTTGTTGCTAGCCAGTGTAGGCTTCTTAGGATGGGTCCTAAAGGCTAAAGGGGAGGAAGTTGGCATACTAAACGTGCTGCAGTGTTTTGGGCCATCTGAAATTTAGTAAACAGTCCTTCATTCATGGAGGCCATTAGCACGTTTCCATAGTCTAGGCGACTAATAAAAAGGGCCTGGACTAGGGAGTTTCTAGATTGAAGTGAAATCAATTTAAATACTTTCTGCAGAGTGGGCATAGTGCCAAAACATGTGCCTGTGAATTGGTTTACATGTTCCTTGATTGACAATTTCTCATCTACCATTATTCCTAGGTTTCTTACCATTGCCTTTGTAATGGGAATGGAACCTTGACTTATAGGCCACCAGTCATCTGCAGTTACACCACAGCTCTTGGAAAATCTGGCCAATCCTAGCTGTGATCAGCAACATGCAGCATAACGATGCTGTATACCCATTCGCACAGCTTCGGAAAATTGCGTCACAAACTTTTTAAACTTGTTCATAAATTTTATTCAAGAATATTGAAATGTAATCCAGCTTGACTTGATTCATACACGATAAAGCTGTCCACAGTGGCCTTATGCTTCACGTAAAATAGTTGTGCCAATCCAGGCCTCTTACTACTTCATGTCAGGACATTTATTTCATGAAAAGCAGCAACATCATACTCCCAATACATTTCGGGCATCCTTTCTTGCCCTTCGTCAGGGGTAGCTGTTTAAATACAATAAAACCTGTGTTACTCTTCCACATCTCTCCTCCATGATCTCATTTCAAACTTCCTCACTATAATCCCAAATGAAACTACAAAGAAAATTCCCTTTCTGACTACTGACGTAATCACTCACCCTCAGAACCATTCTAGCTATATCCAGTGTTTGTTATACCGCGGTAACCTCCCCTTCTCCTTCCTCGCTGTTAAACCTGCCAATATTATGCCGCATGATAAAATAAACACTCGAACCACCCCTGTGTATTCAATACACCTCAAGCTTAACTGAACCCTATTACCAACTACAAAACAAAAATTAAATATCTAATGTCAGTTCCTGTGCCCTTAAATACAAAGCCATCGCGGATTCCTAAATTCCCATTTACCTGTTGAGGACGTTTTGCTCACATCTGCTCTCTGTTCCTTCTTTTACCGAATGCTCAACCAGCCCTGAAGTTACTATATACGTTGTTTAAACTGTATTTAAGGGCACAGGAACTGACATTAGATATTTAATTTTTGTTTTGTAGTGGGAAATTCAAAGCCTCAAAGCTATTGAATATGTGTGCAATATTATAATAAGTATATCAAATGTACCATGTTTGTGGTATACCCCTAAGTTTATTTTTTTTAATATGTAACAGAAGAGGGGCAACTGGTGTGCTATGAGCATAACTATACAGAGCCACTGTTTCCTAAATTACCCTATAAATTAGTTATCTTTATTGAAACTGTGATAATTCAGTTGTACTGTTCCTAGATTCACCCTACACCACCTTCTTGAACTAGGCCTTGACTGCTTGTCTACTGCTACCAGGAGAGTCTTAGTGCACTTATTAATTTATAGATGGATTTTGTGATGTCCTTCTGCTATTTTAGTATGCTTCCAGCCACTGTAATCTCACAAGAGGTACAAAAAAATATTGACAATACCTAACATTCTGCATAGTGTAGACACTTGAGGGCCTGATACATTACTACTCAGTGTCATCCTAAAGGTATTTGGGGCCCAAGGAAGATATAATTTGCGGATCCCCAGTTTGGAAACACTTTGAATTTTGTACTCATTTCAGGTAAATCAAGTCCTCAGAAATAGCATGTTTGAGAGAGTTGAGGATAAGAGCGAGGGGAAAACTATATAGAGGAGGGTTTGGATTTACTGATTCATCAGGTAGAGAGATGGAATACAGCAGTACAGAGCTAGAGAAAAATGAAACAGAAAAGGTGAGGTAGAAGAGAGGGGAAAGAAAGAGAAATGGGTAAAGAAGACAGCAGAGGGTAAGAGTACGTTTTAGGGAAGAAGACAGAGAAGGAGAAATAGGTAGAAAGGAGGTGCAGTCTAGGGAGAAATAAATTACTGTAAAAGATAAGTGAAGTACAGAAAGAGTGGTAGGTGGAAGGGCGGAAAGTGCTGATTAAAGGATGTGTAGAGAGAGGCAGAGGTAGACAAAGGCAGAGAGAGTCAGAAATAGGGAACGATAGGATAGAGAAAGAGCTAGAGGAAGGGAGCTAGAGGAAGAGACAGAGAGATATTTATGACTATTCTAATCATTTTATCAGATGAATATAGACAGAATAAATACAGTTTTACTAACTGTAACAAAGGTTGAGCATTTGCTGTTTTCAGTGAATCTTAATGTTTTTTACTTTGATAAAAAAGTGTTTTAAATCATAGAGTCCGGTGTTATCGAATGGAGTGTTGTTAAGTGGAGTGTCACACATTAGAGTGTGGTAAACTGTCATACAGTGCCGTAGAATGTAGTGTCATAGAGTGGAATAGAGTGGAGTTGAGTGGTGGGGTGTAGCGTGCAGTGGACTAAAGTGTCATAGAGTGCAGTGGTGTGCTATATAGTAGTGTAGATTGCACTTAATTTGACAGGTGTAGCATCAAGTTGAGTAAATTGTATAAAATGGAGTGGCGTCTTGAAATAGAGTGGAGTAGAGTGTAGCGGCATAGAGGGTTGTACAGTGTAGTGTCGGGACATGAAGTGGGATACAGTGTGGTATATTGACACAGTGTGTAGTAGAGTCTTGTAGAGTGGAGTTGCATAGAGTGGAGTATGGTAGTTTAGAGTAGAGTGGAGTGTTGTACCGTGTCACAGGGTTGAGGAAAATGTTGTGCAGTGGAGTAGAATGGAGTGAAGTCCAGTTGAGTGGCATAGATTGGAGTAGCATGTTGTAGAGTAGAATGGCATGGAGTACATAGTATTCAGTGGAGTAAAATGTTGTAGAGTGTAGTGTTGTGTGGTACAGTGGAGTGGAGATGGCTGGCATGTTATAGAGTGGTGGAAAGTTTTATACAGTAGAGTAGAGTGCCACATAGTAGAATACCGGGTTTTACAGTGGAGTAGCATGGAGTAGAGTAGAGTGCAGTATAGTAAGGGACAGTGGAGTAGCATAGACTGTTGTAGAGCAGAGTGTCACAGAGTAGCATACAGTGGAGTGGTGTCAAGTAGAATTGCATAGAGTGGAGTGGAGCAAGTTAGAATAGTGTACAGTGGAGTGGTGTAGAGTGGAGTTGCGTATAGTGGTGTGGCATGTAATTGAATAGCAAAGAATGGAGTAGAGTGGAGTTATGTGCAGTGGAATAGTGTAGAGTAGAGTGGTGTAGAGTGGAGTGGTGTACAGTCCAGTAGCATTGACTGGGATGATATGGAGTGGAGTGGCATAGAGGGGAGTGGGGTGGAGAGGTGTACAGGGGAATAACATAGAGTGGAGTAGCACACAGGGGAGTGGCATTGAGAGGGGTGGCAAACAATGGAATAGTGTGCAGTAGACATGCGTACACTGAAATAGCACAGCGTGTAGTGGCCAAGAGTGGTGTAGCATAGACTGGAGTGGAATGGCATAGACTGGAATAGCATACAGTGGAGTGCCGTACAGTGGAGTATAATAGAGTGGAGTGGTATACAGTCGAGTAGCGTACAGTGGAATAACATATATTGGGGTGGTGTACCGAGAAGTGGGGTAGAGTGGAGCAGCATAGCATCAAATAGCATAGAGCTGAGTGGTGTAGAGTGTAGTTGCATAGAGCTAAATAGTGTATAGTGGAGGGGCGTAGAGTGGAGTGGGGTACAGTGGAGTGGCATAAAGTGGAACAGCATGCAGTGAAGTGCTGCAGAGTGGAGTGCCGTACAGTGGAATGGTGAAGAGCGGAGTGGGGTAGAGTGTAGCAGTGTACAGTAGAATAGCATAGAGTGGCCATTGTTACTCACTACTACTACGGGGGCCAACTTCGTACTATTTACAATCATAGTACATGGTCAAATAACAAATACTTCTCCTAACATTTTTAATGTGTGTAGGATAAACGGTTATGGGAAAACACTTTTTCGTGTCAACACTGTATAGTTATCAACTGTATGCACAATACATTATTTCTTTCATATCAAATTCTAACATCCCCAAGCCTTCCTATTTCATGGGATCATAGCAAATAAAAAATAATTATGCCATTTATGGGAAAACATTTATGACTGCTTAAGTGTGATACATCTCTAGGGTCCCTGAATTAGTGTGGTACAACACAATTCTGCCCTGTATGGGCGAATGCTCATAATGGTCTCCTATACTTTAAGGTCCAACACAACAATGCATGTGTATCAATCCTACAGCTTTTCAAGCAATTCAGATATAAGGCAACTTTTTACTCTGTGAACAAACATTTCTATTTTGCTGTGAATCATGGGTTGTAAGAGGTAGCTATTTCTGCTATACCGTCTTAGAAAATGTAATTCTTGTGACTAAATTGCTCCCCATATGGACCAATACTCATTGTTCTCCTTTAAAAATATTCAGGCATGTACTCTTATTGTTTAATTGTGCTTGACCTATTAGGAAGCAACCAATTTGACTTCAATTACTTGGAGCATGTGATCGGTAGCATTTATACTTAGAGGGAAATGAAAACACTTCAAATATGTACCATACTGGATGGGAAATATTGCAGTATAGTCTCTTCTATTTTAATCACCGAAATGTGAGGCGTATTCTTCCTCGCTATTCAACCTGTGGGGTGTATTTGTATCTAGATCTAGGATATAGCAGAATTCCAGACTCCTTAATTTCAGGATTCTATCACCCCCTCTCTGCCCTTGGGGCATATGATCCAGAGAGAAGAATCTCATCTTTGTCCTATCACTTACATTCTCCCTATCGCTTCCATGATAGTCTTCATAGTGCCTTGCTACGGGATAGAAAGGTTCTCGAATGGTTATTGCTCATATACCTTCCAAAATGTGCTTCTTAGTGGTGTGCACCGTACACCCAATGTACATTTTCTGGCAGGGTAAGACTAAGCAATATATGGTGAAGCTATTATTGCATTTCATTAGAAATCTGATCTGGTATTTTCTGTCCCAGTACTTGGTATATTGGTGTTTTGCAACTATTCATTCACTCTTTACATTCTGTACAGGGAAAGAAGCTAGTCACCCCTTGGACACTTTTATTCGCAACTTGCCTGTAGTACCAAAAAGGATCATCTGTACAATCTAAAATCCTGCTAAATTTCATGGAACTCTGTTCAGTTATTTCACGCTATGTCCTATACAGAGGTCTATAGAAAATGCATTGGTGAAAAATGCATTTTGGGACCCATTTTTTCTTCACATCCCCTTAAGTAATCACTGTGAACTTTCCACCATCTGCCAAAGTAGAAAAAGCTATAGGACTGGAAGGTTTTGTGGAGATTCATCAAACAGGGCAAAGTTATTAGTGAGAAAATGTTTGAGGAACTCTTATACCTGGGAATCTTAACTGTAAATGCAAAGTGGCTACAGCAACTCTGTAATATGTATGTGTGCGTATATTTGCAATTATCATTGATAGAAATCAACCACACGGTTGAGAACCACTAGGTACTATACCTTGAATTGAAAATGTCACTGTGTCTCTCGAGTAATCTCGGCATAAAGTTTATTCAAAAGGTTTGAACTTTTTTTTGAAAAACAGTGACAAAACATGAAACCGATGATGTACACGATCTTTTGGGATTATTGTAACATATCAACTTGAGAAGAAACCTATATATGGGATTCATGTTAAGATTTGGTTTGTATATCAATCATTGTACCACTTTTTATGTTTGTTTGATGGATTATAACGTTGTCACAGACGTTTACTGCTGTACCTTTAAGAACTCCATGACCCCTGTGTGGGATTGCCGATTAAATTTACCTTTTGCTGACCAAGTAGGCATCTGGAATTAATGCACTTTTTTGATTCTGCATGAGGGATATATATATATTTTAGGTACTGGTATTCGCCAGTCTGTAGTTATGGTTAGGACCTGGTCAAAGGAAAATAGTTTTTTCTTTTTCTAATAACTTTGATGCTGTTTCATGAATCTTCATGACATTTTCAAGACTAGTTTACCAGTCAGTGCAACTGCTGTAGGAAATGTTTTGGGTTGATCTGTCAAGCAGTTGGCAAGAGATAAGGGTGGTCCAGAAACACATATTCCCCATGCAATTTACCATAGCAATTTTAGACATGAATATAGCCTGAACTGCTGAACCGAAATACATAAACTTTGGCAGAAAACTAGATCTTGACCAGAAAGACTTCTTTTTGTAATTTGGTGTGAATCTGTTCAGTAGTTATGGAGTTATTATAATAAAATGATTTCTATTCTAGAGACGTGTATATGCTGTTGATCCTCCATGCATCCGTGGATCCACACACCAACAGCAATGCCGTGATTGACTGGCTGCAACCTGAGAGGTAAGTTGCACCCACTATTTTGTGTATCAAGACACAGTTCCCAGAGATGAAAACAAAATGTAAAAGTGATAGAAGGGTTTAGGGTGGAGGTACCCTGACCCCTTGAGACTGATGGAGGGGTCTGTGAAGGACCACTGATAAGCAAGTAATTGCCCAAAAATGTTTCTTTTGCAGCATGTGAAGATCTGTGGATCTACTCCAAACATCATTAAAAAACATACACCCACTCACAGACTAACACCTGCTCACACACCCACTAACAGACCTACAAACCCACCCACTCACAGACCCACACAGCTATTCACTCATTCTCACACACACAGCCACTTACACCCCCACACAACCATTTACTCACCCAAAAAACTACTCACACACCTATACAGCCACTGACACACCCAATCACAGACCCACAAAACTACTTGCATACCCACTCACACACCCATAGACACTCACACACCCAGCAAACCACTCGCACATCCACACAGACACTCACACACCTACTCACACAACCACATAGCCACTCCCATACCCACTTACATACCCACACACCCACTCATGCACCCATATAGCCACTGACACACCCACACAGCCACTCATACAGCTACTAACATACCGGCAGTGATCCAATTATAGAAAATGCAATAGCATATGTTTGTATTAAACCTGTTGTTTTAATATTGAATGTATGCAATATAACCTGCATACCCCTTATTTTCTGAGGAATCATGACAGATCCACGGATCCATAAAATGATTTTTTTTTAAAAAGAAACACTTGGTGCATTGCATTTATTGAAAAAACGACATAAGTTATCTTACCTTCATTTTGATTTTTTAAATGGTATAATATATAAAAAGAATGAATGATTGAATAAAATGTAGTTATAAACTTGTAAAAAGGTATATTAGTAAATTGAACTTCTGGGTCAAATTGTAGTACTATTTATATTTAAAAAAATTGAGGAAATTCACAAAAAAACAAAGGTTACAGGGACACAATATAATTAGGAAATAATATTAAAAAGTCATAGAAATTTGCTGAAAAAACAAAGGTTACAGGTATGTTATTGTTAGGAAATAGATTTTTTTTTAAATCTTAGAAATTCACTTAAAAAATCCAAAGGTTACAGGGATGGTATAGTTAGATTCACATTTTGCATATCAAAACCATAGAAATTCAGCAGTTATCTGATAGCTATAGTTCTTTCAAGTAACTATAACTCCTGCTCTAAGGTATTTATAACAATGAATTTCAAAGGTGATTTTTAAATTCTATTTCTAAACTACAACGTCCCTGTAACCTTTTTTTTTTATGAAAAAATAAAATATATTTTATATTTAACTTTGCACCTGGTCATGTGACCAAGACTTTGTGAGGTGGTCGAAAAGTGTCTTGTTGTTTTCTTGCCATTGAAATTGAATATTCATCACCCAAACTGGAATGGCTTGTTTCTCCCACAGGGGTGTGAGTGTATTTGTTTGTATATATAAGCGGAGGCGTCCGTTGCCGAGCCCCGACCCGCTTCAATGGGCATCGTTGGTTCGCCAAATTTTCATTTGAACTTCAGTAAAAAAATGCCTGCCAGCTGCCGACTCAGAGCAAAGTAAACCTCGGAATTGAAGACGTGGACCCCGGGGATTAAGGTTCCGGCATCCAAGAAGATGTCTGCCAAACCGGAGTGTCCCATACCACAGAACACGGTCAGTTATGGGTAGGCCTGGGCAAAATTTCCGTTCCGTTCGCGGAATTTGCGATAATTTGGCTTGACCGCGAGTGAGTCAAGCCAGGGTACGCCGGGCCAGAGTTGCCTATGGCGCAGACTTGGGGTATAAGGAACGATCATTGGATCGTCTATTCAGTACATCGAAAAAATCATGGCAAGTGACTTTTTAAAGGGCAGGGAGGCATCCACTAACCTGATCTTCAGAAAAAACACTGAAAGTGTAGGAAACGCTACACACTTTGCGAATGAGGAGAGAGCACCATCAAAAATAAGGCAGCGAGGGAATCTGTTGGAAAAATTAAGACGTAGGAGGTGAGCAGGTGGTAGGAGGCTACCTCCTTACAAAATTACTTAGAGGGTAATTGGATCCAAAGGGAACTGAGAATTTTCATCATCCCCACCTTAAACAGCCCCAAACTGCATCTACGCAAAGATTGGACATTATATACAAATGCTTGCTCTAGTACAATGCTGCAAATTCTAATAAAAATGCATGGGAAGAACATAAAGAACTTATGCAACAAATTCAATCCATTACTGATAACCTCAATAAAGAAACAGATAAGACTGAAGTAAAGAGAACCCTCTTAAACATTGAAGCCAGAATGAAGAAATTTGAGAAGAAGGTTATTTATTGATCGTAAACAAAGGAAATTCTTAAGAGACAAAGGAGACTACAATGCAGGAAGAATCCTGACTTTCTCCAGGAAATTTGACAGAATGAGAGAAGATTTGGGGAAGGATAAAGCACTTGGCGTAGTAGACAAGAGGACATATGAATCAACTACCGATTTGAGCTCAGACCAGGAGTCTCTGGATAGTAACACCTCAAACCCAGGAGAAATTACTACTTCTTTTTCCGAGGACAATTTACATTATGGTAACTAAAGTATGGAAACTGGAAGGGAAAGACAGTCCAACCCATTCAGTACCGACAACAGACTAGCTATTGAGGACATACCCATGTTACAGATGATGACTGACTTAGGCGAAGATAGAGTTTTAAACACGACTGACCAAGAGGCTGACCCCTTCGACCCTACACACATACAAGACATGGCACAGAAATTTGGCAAAGGAACACAAGAGACTTTGACAACTGAGTTTAAAGCAAGGTCGAGATATGTACCCATGACAGCTAAGGATAATATCAACATCTTTAGCGACCTGGTAGCACAAGACCTTGAAAAACTGGCACATTCAACACCACGTTACAAGAAAATGACCTAAACCCAGTTGGAAGCCATCAGAAATGTATAGGATGACCAAGATCTTATCATCAAACCCTCGGACAAAGGGGGCAATGTAGTTCTCATGACCAGAATTATGTACACCAGGGAGGCCTACAGGCAACTTAATAATACACAATGCTACTGCAAAGTGGACAAGAAATACTTTGGTGAATTACAACACAAATACCACAGCAGACTAGTTGACTGGCATGAGGGAAGGCTTTTGACATGGGATGAAAGACAGTTTCTCAGAAATAAGACACCAACTACATCCACATTTTATCTTCTGCCCAAAGTATATAAAAATGCACAATAACCCCCTCGTAGACCGATAGTTTCCTTCAAAAATAGTCTTTAAGACCTCAACCTTTGTTGACCATTTCTTATTTCCTTTTGTTAAGAAAATCAGTTCCTACTTAAGAGACACCAGCGACTTACTCGAGAAAATAAGTAACACAGTCATCAATAATAATCAATGGCTAGTGAGTCTGGACGTAGAGTCTCTTTACACTAGCATTAAACATGACGACGGACTGAAAGCATGTAAATTATTTCTAAAAACCCGTGATATCAATTGTTGGAACACACACACATACTTTTGGAAATGATAGAGACATGTTTCAAAATAGAATGTGTTTATTTTT
The DNA here is from genome assembly GCF_964204655.1 of Triturus cristatus. Lineage (NCBI taxonomy): Eukaryota > Metazoa > Chordata > Amphibia > Caudata > Salamandridae > Triturus > Triturus cristatus. The sequence goes on from NC_140589.1 coordinate 1,293,321,842, forward strand.
TATAAAAATCATTACAAACAGCTACAAGGGACTTCCATGGGCACCTGCTTCGCCCCTAGCTATGCCAACCTTATGGTAGGCTGGTGGGAGAAGCAGGTGCTCTGGAATAAACAGACTTAGAAATGGATTTGCAATGTAAAAAAGTGGCTAAGATACATCGATGATGTGTTTTTGTTTGGAAAGGGAGTGAAGTGGAACTTAACTTGTTTATTGACTTACTGAATGAATATGATGTTAATCTCAAATTCACCAGACACTATAGCAAAGAAACAATCGACTTTCTTGACCTGTAGCTTTCCATCGAGGGGGGCACCATATGTACCAACCTCTTTAGAAAGAAAACCGCATGAAGTTCCATCCTGCATGTTACCCGCCGAGGTTCAGATGGAGCATACCCTACAGTGAATTCCTCAGGGCAAAGAGAAACTGTAGCACTACTGCTGCCTATGAACAAACCACACGGGCCATGAAGGAGAGGATTAAGCAAAGGGGTTATCCGACAGAACTGCGCCTCATGCAGTGGAATCAAGAGCAGTCGCAAAGGGGTAAACAAAGAGGAAGAGGCCGTGGAGGCAAAACAAAGGATAAAGAAGTCGATGAGGGCAGAGGAAAGTGCAGCAGTAATGGCATGGAAACACGAGGCCAGAATGCAAACAGATGATGATGGAGGGTAACGTACAACATTTAACGGTAATGAATCTTTCTAAACAAACTATCAATGACAAAGAAGAACAAATTTTGAGGTTGGGTATATCTTTTTGCCCAGACAGACCTCTTGACTATGCGCAGACAAGAATTGACCTTTATAACTTTGTGCGCAAGCTAAAGCTTTTCAAAATACTCTCTATAAGAAAAAGGGATAATACAAATCCAGTGAGAGGGTTAGGTGCTAGTCTTGCAGCTACTACATTATCCTTGAACATTGAGGATATCCAAACACTGAGCCTATTGCATGACCTTAGTAACCAACCACAGAACATGAGAACTCATGATACGTTCGACCGTTTTGACTACATGCATGATGAAGTTTAACTAAGAACACTGGGGCTAGAAAATAGCGCAGCTAGCGGTACCACCTTCAGACCCACTTCCAAGTGCATACCACAATCACCTAAAGATAATATAGATGTTTCATGAGGCTGTGATTCTAGACAAACTCAAAATTAACAACAAAACACCTATCAGGAAGAATCTGACTAAGGAACAATGGGAAGCCATCACAACACTTCAGAAAGATGAAAGTATAGTGATCAAACAATCCGATAAAAGGGGAAAATTGTGGGTATGGACAAAGATAAGTATATTGAAAAAGCACAGAGACAACTGAAAAACACAACATGCTACGAAAGAGTAGATAGATCATATCTCTGTACCTTACAGCTTAGATACTTTGACCTTCTGAAGAAATGGTCGGACAACCAACTTTTAAGTTGGGACGAACAAGAGTTTTTGCAGACCAAAACACCTACCACACCAACTTTCTATCTTTTACCGAAAGTACATTAGGAGTACTAACCCACCCGGATGCCCCATTGTTTCCTCTAAGAACAGCCTACTCGAAAACACCTCAATCTATGTAGATCATTTCCTGTTTATATATGTCAAAGAACTTAGTTCCTATGTCAGAGACATGAAGGATTTCCTTCAGAAGATCCAAAACCAACATTGGGGAAAGATCCGTGGATGGTTTGCCTCGATGTTGAAAGTCTTCATACCAGCATTAGACACACAGATTGTCTCAGAGCCTGCCAGGACTTTCTTAAAACGCGCAATGTACAATTTTTAGAACATACTAGGATGATTCTCAAATGATTGAAATATGTCTAACAGAAAACGTGTTCATGTTCAATAGTAAATGGTACAAACAGATACAGGGCACTTCCATGGGCACCTGCTTCGCTCCAAGCTACGCCAACCTCATGGTGGGCTGGTGGGAGTAGCAGGCGCTATGGAGTGAGGAAATGGTACCCTGGACCAGAATGGTCAATTTGTGGCTCAGGTATATTGACAACATTCTCTTCGTGTGGGAGGGAAGAGAATGTAATCTAATGACATTTGTGACTGAATTGAACAACAATAATTTGAACTTGAGGTTTACAATGCAACAGAGCCAAAACACAGTTGACTTCCTTGATCTTACAGTGACAGTCCATGAAGGGAGTTTATCAACTGACCTCCATAGAAAGCAAACAGCAGGGACTCTATCCTGCATGCAGCCAGCTGCCATCCTCCTAATTTCAGATGCAGCATCCCATACGGATAATTTCTCTGAGCAGAGCGTAACTGCAGCTCTGAAGCTGCCTATGAAAGAACTAAAAAAGATATGGTTTAGAGAGGATACTCAACTTAAATGTTACGCAAGGGAGTCCCTAGAGCAGATAAAACTAAATGAGAAGAGGCTCTTTTCAAACCACCCAAATCCAAAATGGTGAACACCGACAACACTAGCCCAGTGAGATTTATCACTAAGTTTAACACACAGGCCAAGGAGTTTAAACTTATCCTAAAAAAACGATGGGATATACTAACACAGGATCCCCTAATGAAGGTAAAATTGGGTAAATCACCATATATTGCATATAGGAAGAACCTATCTCTGAAGGACCACTTGTGACAAGCAAAACAAACTGGTTAGATCAAGGTGGAGGCTTCCGCAAATGTAAGAAATGTGAGGCCTGTAGCCATAGTGGGAACATCAACACAGTGACATTTAACAGGACTAAGACACAATGGAAAATTCGGAAACCAATCTCATGTGGGACTGAGTTGGTTGTCTATGTAATCACTTGTCCTTGTGACAAGTGGTACATCGGATTCACTACGTTTCCAGTGAAAAAATGTATTTTAGAGCATTGGAGGGCAATCACTAATCACGATTTCAGTTACAGTACAGCAAAACACTTTCACAAAGTCCATAATAGTGACTGGACACTAGGTAGATTCTTCAGGCTTGACACAGTACCGGAAACCCTGGAGGATGAAATTGTGTTCAAACTCTCTGTAGACTTGAATCTTGCTTCATTTTGCAGGCAGGTAGCCTGTTTCCCAATGGGTTGAACAATGATGAGGAGCTGCACTCTCATTTATGAATCATTTTGTTGTAAAAGAAACATGCCCCCGACCCAACTCCAGTTAGTTCAGGAGTTATTAGTAAACATGATTTTAACATTTATTGTAGAATTATTGTTTATACAGTATACAGTGTCATGTAAGTTGTGTATTGTATTGAGAAAACAGACCCGGTAGGCACCATGTCGGACATGTAGCCCAATTCTTATGAATAGGATAGAAATTAAGCAATCAAGAGGTTTCTGGTTGGCTTCTCATGCAACAAAATTGCTGATAAATTACTTCTATGGTCGTATTACTAATAATGCCTTTTATCTTTGTTTTCTTGACAGAAACCTGGGTAGCAGCACATCACGGAATTTAGCCACTCTGTTACAGCTAAGAGCATAAAGGGTAGAGGGACATCTAATCTGTGTTCCCCTTCACTTTCTTTGGGACAGATATCAAGATATATCAGGTAGCACTTATCGTGCACTTTTAGTCTGCATAGAATGAGACCACGCAGTGATCACACTGCCGTCCACCCAAATATGATAAAACAACCAGTACCTCTTTTCTCTCCCCATGTAAAATAAGTCAAAGTCAAAGTCAAAAAGGCTTTATTTCGATAAAAACGTATCATAAAAGCTTCACATTAAAAACACAGAATTTCCAGGAAAGAAAAAAAAAAAAAAGAAGAAATTTGATTACATTTAACCTTAAAGTCTTAATTTTCAAAAAGAAACACATCATAAATAATTATTTAAAAAAGAGATTAAACATTTCCTTTAAGCCTTTTGCTTCTAATAATCCAGGCCCTTGATAAAAATTTGGAATAGGCACAAACATACAGTGGGCGAGAGTCCGACATTAAAATACGTAGTGCCTCAGTGTGATGCCTGGTTCCTAACAAACGGCACAATTGCTTAAGCCATCTTCTTCTTGGTTGTGCATACTCCTGGCATTCAAACAGAAAGTGTGCCACTGACTCTTGCCTGGATATGCAAATAGGGCAAAATTCTGTGGTCTGTGCTGGGGGTTTCCACCGAGATGTAAAAGCGTGCAGTGGAAGAGTCCCAGTCCTAAATTTAAAATAAAGGGTCCTGTCGAATGATAATGTCTAAGTAAAGTTCCCGGATCGGCAAATCCTTAAATTTTAGAAAGTAGTCCGTGAGTCTGCCCAATGTGCAGTTAATGCTCCGTTGGGTCACAATCCAGTTCCAATACAAACTCTTGAGTGTTGCCTTTGGGGGGGAAGACCTATTTGCCCAGGCTTCACTTAGACCCAAGTTATACAGGAGGGCTTTCATATCTCTCAGCCATTTTATCCTATGCCATCCAGGTAATGACATTACTTCAGAGAGCCCTTTAGCATATTTGGCAAGCTCCGGGACTCGCCACAGCCGGGCCCATAAAAGTAAGGGCCGGAACTTTGCCAAATCACCAATGGGGCGGCAACCTAAATCAAGCATTAGTGGGATCATGGGAGTACCCTGTGGAAGTGACATGATGGCCCTACAGAACTTCCTCTTAGATCTTGACAATTCACTAGTGTTACATGAGCCCCATAGCTCTGCCCCATAAAGAGCAGAGCTAACTCCCCTTGCTGCATAGATTTCAATAACAGGGGCTATAGGTCTAATTGCACAGGAGCGTTGCTCCTTCAAAAGAGCCCCTGTTACCCTCTTGTGGGCTAGCAGCATTTTACCTAAATGAGGAGCCCACTGCATATTGTGCGACAAACGGATGCCTAGATAATCAAATACATCCACCCTCCCCAAAGGTACAGCGTTCAACTTTGGGGAACGCACAGGTTTTTTGGGGGGATTCATCACAAGATATTTTGTTTTATCGGTATTGATTACCAGGCTCCGTTCTGCACAAAAAAACTGGAAGTTATTGAGTAGTTTTTGAAGACCCATTGGGGATTTAGATAGCAAAAGCGTATCATCCGCAAAGAGAAGGGTAGGGATACGCTCCCCCGCCAGGGATGGTTCATCTGAAGGATCTTTCAACAGATGCTCAACCACACCATTGACATACAAGGAAAAGAGGGTGGGAGCTAGAACACATCCCTGGCGAACCCCTCTCTCTACCGGGATACTGCTGGTTTTCTCTCCCTCTGTACCCCATCTTATCTGGGCAAAGCTGTTCTCATGGAGCCTTACAAGTAGCAATAGAATGTAATGTGGTATCCCCATGTCAGTAAGGACTCTCCAGAGAGTCTCCCTAGGTACAAGGTCAAAGGCAGTCTTTAAATCAATAAACGCGAGATAAAGACTGCCTTTGCCTATGACCACCACCTTCCAGTATACTAGCATCAATCTAAAGGCTTGTTCTATTGTGCCAGTGCCTGCTCTAAATCCTGCCTGGTAGTCAGAAAGGATGTTGTTTTCACTAATCCATTGTAATATTCTAACCAACAGCACCTTACTGACTACCTTTTGGGTTAAATCCAACAGGCTTATAGGTCTATAATTCGACGGGTCGTCCCTGGCCCCTTTTTTAAAAATAGAGACGACCTCCGCCCCTTTCCAGGATGTGGGAATCGGTGCACTCCTGCAGATGGCAATGAGCAGGCAATGAATAAATTTCCCCCATTTCGGGATATCTGAACGAAGCAAGTCCCCGGGAATACCATCTGGACCGGCCGCCTTTTGGGGCATGATGGTACTAATGGCATACTCTACTTCTTTTATTGAGAAGTCGGGGTCTACTGGATCTACCTCCCAGTCCTTTTGGGGCATGATAGTACCAATAGCATACTCTACTCTTTTTGTTGGGGAGTCGGGATTTGCTAGAGCCACCTCCCAGCCTTGTTCATCATTGGGTGTAACTGTGGTGTTATTTCCAGATTGGCGAGTATACAATTTAGAAAAGTGGTTAACCCACACTTGGCTAGTAATGTTACATGTTATGAGGTCACTATCTGGTCTGTTTCTGGCTCTGATTGTGTCCCAGAAACGCCTTGGATCTTTCCCATAACTTGCCTCTTTTAAAGTACGCCAGTACTCTTCTTCCCACTCCTTTTTTGCACTTGCCAATATTTGCTTATGCTCTTTCCTAGCTCCCTGTATCAGGGCTTGTGATTTGCCTTTAATAGCCTCAATCAAAATCATGCAGATGTGTACCAATCGTGCTTGCCCCTTGGATTCCGGGTTGCCGTGTTCCTACCCACACGCACCTTTTTCAAAAATATGTCCCCAATAGACCTAAGTGTACCCTCAAAAATAGATGTAACCCTTCCAGTTGCTAACGGGGGCGGATCAATAGTATCCAACTCCGTTTGTGAAGTTGTAAGCATTTCATTGATAGTATTAAGTTTAGTTTCATCAGCTGAAACTTTGTTCCACTTCAAGCGTCTCCCACAAGAGGAGACGGAGATTTTGTGAGTTTGCTTAGGGAGCACTTCAAATGTTTTACTAGGCCAAGGGTTTTTAAGAGTCAGAGAAAGCAAATTATGATCGCTTTCTACAGTAGGTAAAACTACCATATCCTGTACTAATCCCCAAAGTGAAAAATCTAGCAAAATGTAATCTATCCTCGAGGTGTGGTTGGCTCTATTAAATGTAGCAGCACCCATGGGGTCTGAGTTTGTACGACCATTTGTGGCTCTTAGGCCAAACTCCAACGTTAGAGCATTTAACTGAATCGCACTTTGGGACCATCTTTTGATCGGAGGAATAGTTAGGGCTAGAATACCCCTTCTAGCATCATCCTCACCCAGGTCCAAAATATCATCTGTTGAGAGAGGCTCATAGGTGCAGTTAAAGTCTCCCGCAACCAGGACTTGGGCACCAACAGTATTTTCTCTGAGCTCTGTTTCAAGAATGGTCACTATCGGGAACATAGACCCATGTTTGGTACCTCTAACATAAATATTAAACAAATCGAGGGTTAACCCCCTACGGGGACCTCTCAAGGAGATTCCTAGAATATCTGGGCTATTAATCTGCTTAAGTATTGTACGGCAGTTAAGGGAGATGCTTACCCAGATGAGAAGGCCCCCCGAGGGGCGACCCTTCCCGTTTCTAGGGAGTACTGCAGGCACAGAGTATGTGACATACCCAACTCGATGGAGTGGTTCTAAACTCAAGGTCTCCTGGAACAGACAGATCTTATGCGCCTCCACTAAAGCATTCCACTCTGGTGAGCACAATTTCCTGTGAATACCTGCTAGGTTCCAACTAAGAATCTTTAATGTGCCCCTAGGATCATGACCATCGCTATTTTGAGGACCCAGGCATTCAATAGAAGGCATGAATACAACAGGAGGCATGAATTTAATAGAAGACATGGACTGAGCAATACTAGGCCCTGGTTCAGAAATAAGGTAGGGACATAAAGCTGGGACCTGTAAGATTGCTTGGTCAATTGTCTGCATCACTGGGGTCATATAGCTAGTATCTATGTTTATATTAGTCGTAGAGCTAGCCAGAGATTGTAAAGGTTTGTGACTAGGATATTCAATGCCCTCAAGGCCATGTCCAGTACACAATAGTGGTCAGTCCACTGCTTCTAGGCAGCTAAACCTATTTGCGACTGGTATGCCTCTCCAGCCTACAAAGGGAGCTATGTCTCTACCTCCTTGACATGACCAATCAACCCACTCCCGTCTTCTATCCCAGTTTCTTACTTGTGACCAGCTCCAATCAGGGGCATCATTATGTTGATTAGTGGGGGGGGGGGGGTAGAAAAAAGAGAACCTTCTTGTCTCTATTCCGTCATTCTTTGCCCGCATACCCCAACAGCAAATGTGATCGGCCGTACAGGGGTCGTCAAAGTTGACTATGACACAATCCCCCCGGGTCCTTTTCCTCTTGTTTCCTATCCAGGGTACCCTGCGCACCATTAAGATCCTGCTACTACAATGAGGTGGCAGCGGTCTATTAATAGTAAGCCAATGCTGTACCTTGTTTTTTAAAGACCATGGGGCAGATTTATGTTGCACTTGTGACGCAGCAGCGGCGCAAATCCTGCGCCATGGTGCGGGGTATATACAACGTGACGCATCTGGGAGATGCGTCACGTTGTAAAGCCCTGCGCCACATGTAGGCGTTCCAGGGCAGGTGGGGGCATTCCGGCGCAGGAACGCCTCCTAAAAGTGGCTGAGTGAAATCTACAAGATTTCACTCAGTCACTTTTAGGCCCATGCTGCGTCAAAACCCTGCGCCTGCTTGAAGCAGGCGTAAGGATTGACGCAGCATTGTACAGATAGGGCCCCCCAGAGCATTGCTGGAGCTGCGTCGCGCTTGCGACGCAACTCCAGCAATGCGCCACTTTTATGGCACAGATGCGTCCCGCATCTGTGCCGTTTTTGCCCCATGGTGCGCCGCATTATAAATGCGGCGCATCCATGGTGGCGCAGCTGTGGCGCATAATAACTGGCGCATCCCTGCTGATATGCAGGGATGTGCCAGTTGTCATAAATCTGCCCCCATGTCGGTTCCTCCGCATTTTGACTTAGCTCGGGAACTTCGGTCATGATTACAACATATGGACTTGCTTCCGGTGGTAGATGTATTGGGTGCCCACTCCCGCTCTGTTCCTATCGTTGGTATACTGTGACCCTGATGGTTTGGCTGGCATAGCTTTCGTGTTGTCAGAAGGGACTGGGGTTTTAAATGGCTCTATGACCTTCTTCAATGCGGCTGGAGTTGGCTTTGTTCTTATATTTGACCCATCAATGGCTATTTTTGTGACTTGCAACTCCACCGTTGAATTTTTGCTGTTTATTTTTGACCCCCCTGGTTTAACCAACCCGGCACCCGTCTGAATATTAGAAGTTGCGTTCATAGAAGCTATCTGCTTTTCAATATTTGAGAGAGATAGTTCGATGGGCTGCATGTAGATTTTGATAAGTTCTCCCAATCTGAATAATAGTTGGTTGTTTACCTCACAAACTTTGCAACCCTCACCCAGACTACCAGGATCATTAAGATTTATTGGGTTCACAGAGAGGGTTATCATATCCGTTGCTATATTGATTGGACCGCTCTGTGTAGGTGCATCTTTTCCTGGCGTATAAATGATAGGAAGTTCTTTATTAGATTTACAATTTTTCACTTCCTTAGGCTTCTTTCGTTTTGGTATAGCACCCTCCCTCTTTCTCCTTGAATGGTCTGTGTTGGGGACCTCCTGCCTCGGGATCTCAAAAAGTTTGGGCGTCTTCTCAAGTGCCTCACTCAGTTGCGTATCCGAGAGTACCAAAGATGCCGAAAAATCAGCCGTATTTGGCACAGTATGTGTTTCTGCTCGTACTTCCATTAGGGGCCTGTTCTCCCGAGGGTTAGTGGGTGTCTTAGCTAGCACTAAAGAGCCCATTGATGATCGCTTGGCCAAGGCCAGATCCTGAGAAACCCTACGCTCCAGGAGTGATATGCCTTGGTTTATCACCTCATTAGCCCTAGTAATATACTGATCGATTGGGCCAGTAACGTGCACTGCCCCCTGTGCAGTTTTACTCCTGCTATCCCTAGTCATCATAACATTAATATATTTCACCAAAGACTATCGAATGATGGTTCTACAAGACATCAGTTAGGAGTTAGCGTGGTATATAAGGGAATATAACTAGAGTCCACAGTTCAAATATAAGAGGGGGGGCCCAGTCCAGTCTTACCCGGTCTTTAACGGGCTTAAACGGGCCCGCCCTTTGCCCGGGCTTCGCTCGGCGTCCCGCTCGCGTCACGCGCAGCAGGACGGTGGGCTGTTTTAATAGAGTGAGCGACGGCCAGGGGGCGGGGCTATCAGGGGGCGCAGACCAGGTGTCAGAGGCCACGCAGGGACTCCTGGTCAAGCGAGTCCCTGCAGCGCTCCACCTCTATAGCAGATGGAATTCCCCTCAAGCACACAGGGTCCTTTAAAGGCGGCTTCCTCACTCTGCACCACGAGGCGGCGAGGTACTGTGGCAAGACCCAAAACAAACACCAACAGAAAAGTTTTGGCAGAAGCTGTGTCCCACAAACAGGTCAGTCCGACAAATCCTCGGCTTGAAGGAGTCAATAACTGGTACTATATACCCAGCATGCCGCAAGTAGTTTTGGTGAAACAGCGGTTATGTAGGGAGAGCACTCCGGTAATGAACCAATTTTATCAAAAGTTCTGACGGGATTTGTAAAAACAACGGTGCTACAGTTATGTAGGAGTTTGTCCTCTCCTACTGTGCTAAAGACCAGATACTGACAGGGTGAGAGCCTGTGTATAACTGTGCACTGTTCACGAAGTGTCTAGTCTGACACTATACAGTCTTTGAAATCATATTGTACTTTAATTTTCAACAAAGAAACATCACATTGTCTGAAGCATTTCGCGTTTTTTTAGGTACGAAACAACAAATAAGTATATTGCGGTTTGTGTCAAAACATAATTCATTGAATGTTTGCATAAAGAACGCGATGTCATACAAAAATCATGTGTAACATTATGTCAATTACATGTTACAAACATATAATAATGCAACAAAATTACATCACAACAGAAATGTAAATGCCCAATGCATTTCGGAACCAGCCGGTTCCTTCGTCAGGGGCCAATCTGAAAGATATAAGGTAAACCATTTGCTTGTGAGTGCAATGTGTTTTTGGCTCAATCTCTACAAAACTGATAATGAACAAACGTCACTCTAAGAGTTACCTGTTAGTGTGTGCGATTTGCTATGTTCTGAAAGAGACAATGATGTGACAGTGTCAGCAACAGCTAGAGCAATGGAGTATACGTGCATAATGGCGGTTGGTAACTGCCAGACTCACGCTTACCTGTTTAAATGGAAACTCGTGACTCTGAAAATATAAAATAGCGGACTGTGTTGAGTGAATGGGGCTAACGATACCTGAGACAGATGAAGTTTACCAGAGACTAATGCGTTTCAAAATTGATAAAGATCTTACCTCTAAGGAGATGCTTTAGAAGGAGAGAGTAAACAGAAAGTATAACATAGCGTACCGTGTTGAGTACATGGGGCTAACGAAAGCCTAAGACAGATGAAGTTTACAAGAATATAGTGCGTTTCCAAAGAAGTATGGAGATCAGATAGATCATGTGAGAACATAAGGATAGTCTGTACACCAAAAGGAATCATAAGGGTGAACTCTGGCTTGAGCTATGGTGTGCTGGTGGGTTGTGTATATGTAACACTGTATATTGCTCTAGTGGTGCTAAAGTGCACATCAGTTGTCTGTGGTATAGGAGGCCGATTAGGGCTTATCTGTGAGGTCAATCAGCTCGTAATTAAATAAAACATGACATGTCTAACCTATCATTAAGACCAATCCAGACATACCAGTGACTGCAACACCACAAATGTAATATACGTGATTAAATGCCCGTGTGGCAAATTGTATATTGGCAAAACCGAACGGAAAATGAAAATACGACTCACAGAACACAAAAGTCGTATTAGAACTCAGAACAAAAATTCACCTCTGGCGACCCATTGGCATGAAGCATGCCATTCAATATCACAACTCAGATTCCAAATAATCGAACACGTTGAGCAACAACATGGAGTCAATACCCACCTTAGACTCCTACAAAGGGAGGTCTTTTGGATCAAATTTCTGGACACCATGACACCGATTGGTCTTAATGATAGGTTAGACATGTCATGTTTTATTTAATTACGAGCTGATTGACCTCACAGATAAGCCCAAATCGGCCTCCTATACCACAGACAACTGATGTGCACTTTAGCACCACTAGAGCAATATACAGTGTTACATATACACAACCGACCAGCACACCATAGCTCAAGCCAGAGTTCACCCTTACGATTCCTTTTGGTGTACAGACTATCCTTATGTTCTCACATGATCTATCTGATCTCCATACTTCTTTCCGCTTAGCACCTACATTCCCCATATGCTCTACAGGAATTTACCCGTCTTAGACAAGGCTCATTCTCTTTCTTTACACAGTCTGCTACCCAAGCCCTTCTCTTGGTGTATCTCCTTTTCTCTTAGCTGAGATTTCCTGAGATTGTTCAAGCCTCCATGCATTTCAGCACTCGAGATTTCTGTTTATTTCCCCTCAAACGTTTTTCCTCTCTTAAATGTTCGTTATCGCATAAATATCTTTTTCTCCACTTTTAGCTTTCTACTTCTTTCACGATCGTATCCTATGCACTTTGCGCAGTCACATATCTACTTGGAAGTCTATTGACTCCGTTTCAAGATGGCGCTTCCGCGCGTCTGTCAGTTTTTTAACACCTAGCAGGTTGCATTCGTTTCCAGTAGTCCTTCTGTTTATGTCGAGCACCTCCGGTTTGCTTCCGGGTTTCACGCTTGAAAAAGCACCTTCGGTTTGCCTTTTTATCTCGCTTATCTTAAGTGGAGCTCCGTCGGTTACTCTCTCCCCTAGCTACTCTTCAGGTAAGGGTCCTGTTACGAGTTTCTTCCGTGTGCCGATGCATCTGTTTACTTTGGTTTAGTTTGGACACGTTTCGTTTCAACACCTCGTTCTGTTTACTCTCTCCTTAGCTTCTAAAGCATCTTCTTTGAGGTAAGATTTCTATGCCTGGGAGCGCTAGGTGGCGCTTGACCGGCATGGCCGCCTTCCACTAAGGCTCCCGGCATCGGTCCCCGCAAATCCGGCTGACTCCTCTACTGGACTGCCCTGGCCGGCTCCCTCGGAGTGCGGGGGTCCGCGAAGCTGCCCTGCCGCCCTGCACCGAATCTTGGGGCGCTGCGGGCTCTGGGAGCCTCCCTAGCCGTCGCGGAACCAGACCGACGGCGTGAAGTGGCGGCTGTGGAACCGCGGCGCGGCCACGCTGAGAAATTTAGCCCGCGGCGCCCACGAGGGGTGCAGGCCTGAAACTGCTGGACTGAGGGACGCGGTGGCCGCGGGGCTGCCGCGGGTGCTGCTGGCACTGGCCCGGTGCTGCCCTGCTTCGCTGACGCCGTCCGGAGCCCCGGGGGTGCTGGATCGGACCCCCCCGCATGGCGCAGAGCGGCGAATCAGGCGGTGAGTGGGGCTGGCCGCCACCGCTTCATCGGGGCAACTGTGGGGTTGGCTGTCCGGGAGAGCCCCCCCCCCATCGGGCCGTGTGTCGGCGGCCGGGGGGCCCGGGCCCCTGGCTCCCCCCCCTTCTCCCTCCCCTCTCCTCCTGGTTGCGGCGCGGAACCGGCTCCATCGACCCCAGACCGGCTGCGGACTCCGGGTGCGGGGGGGCCCTCGCTGATTCGGGCCGCATACCGGCAGCCGGGGGGGGTGTACGTGCTGTCCCCCCCCCCTCTTCCCCCCCCCTCCATCGCTTGGACTCCCGGCTGCGGACCCTGACGAGTGACACCTTGCCCCTCCTGGGGACTGAGGGGAGACCCGGCTAACTGTTCCCTTGGAGACCTGGGCTGCGCCGGAGGTTGCGGCCCTGCGACGGCCGGCTGGGGGGCCCCTGAGCGGCGGCCGGGGGCCTGGAACTGAGACCTACATTGCTGGACCCCGCTTTGCTGAGATGCCCGGCGGGGCTTGACCGCTGAGGCTGGTGCTACCCAGCCGTTCCCGGCCGGTGGTCCTCCCGGACGGGCCTCCTGTTGGTCCCGCGGCAGCCCGGCGGCCCGTTGCCATCCCGCAGGTGTATCACCGGCTAGTTGCCCTCCTTCGCTGACGGACGGCCCAGAAATGGGTAAGGACAGAGCCGCCAAGCCGGCGTCCGGGGCCACCCAAACCAGGATGGACAAATTCACAACCTCCGACAAGGGGCCCGGCCCCACGGGCGAACAGGCCCCGGCCCCTGCTGCAGACCTGGCTGCCATCCTGCAGGCCATCAACTCGTCCTGCGCCTCGCTCGAGGGCATGGTGGGTGAGGTCAAAGTAGACGTCGCTCTTCTCCGGCAAGATCTGAGGAACGCCACCGCCCGCATTTCGGAAGCCGAGTCCCGGATATCCACGGCCGAGGACGACATCCGCCATCTGCAAGACCAGGTTCGGGAGCTGACCACCCACTCTAAGGAGTTGCACCGCCGGGTCGAAGATGCAGAAAACCGCGCTCGACGCAGCAACCTGCGCTTGGTGGGTTTCCCGGAGGGAGTTGAATCGGGCCGGGCGGACGACTTCATGGAGCGTTGGTTCCGATCCTGGATGCCGGCGGACAGCCTGTCGGCTTCGTTCGTGGTGGAGAGAGCCCACCGCTCCCTGGCCCCCAGGCCCCCAGGGGCTCCACCCCGGCCGTTCATCCTCAAGCTCTTGAACTTCCGTGACCGAGATGCCATTCTCCGTGAATCCCGGCGCATGGATGCCCTCCACTATCAGAACCACAAAATCATGGTCTTCCCGGACTACACCCGCGAAGTCCAGGAGCTGCGCCGCTCCTACACTGAAGTGAAACAAAAGCTGCGCTCCCTGGGACTCCAATACCAGCTCCAATTCCCGGCCCGCCTCCGGGTCGTCTTCCAGCAAAAGACTCTCTTCTTCGATACACCGCGGGCGGCCTGGACCTGGTTGGCGGAGGAGCACCCCTTGCAGCGCTCTGGGCGCGGATCGCCTCTGGGTCCACGGGGGAGACGGGGGAGACCCCGGACATCGAAGACCCGTCGGCGGCATCGGACATTGCCCCGGGAGCGCACAACGGGGGAGGCGATCACCACGCGCTCTGGGGGCCGGCCAAGCCAGAGATCGAGAACCTCATCGGCCTCCTCAGCCGCACACACCAGTCCCGTGGCGGATGGGCAGCGGGCCGCGTCACCTCGGCTTACAGGCCCTGCAACCCACCCGGTCGAGTTGGTGGACACTTCGGACCTCTCTCGCAGCCCTACCATTTGACTTTCTTTGCTTACCTTTGGGGTGGGGGGGTGGGAGATGCCTGGGCGGGGGTGGAACGTCCCGTTGTCAGTGTTGCTCTAGGCCAGGGCAGGTAAATCGGGCTTGACTTTTGATGTATCAGGGGTCCACTAGCGCTCAAGCCCAAGCGTTTTAGTTTGGTGGTTCTTCCGTTTGGTTCGGGCGACAGATGCTTCCGTTTTTGAAGTATAGGGCGGGGGGTGGGGGGTTGGGGTTGGTTTGGGGTTGCTTCTTCCTCGTTGGGGAGATTTTGTTGGTGGGGGGTGACTCCCTCTTATCTGTTGTGCTAAGGTATCATGTACTGTCTATCCCGCTCTCTCACCCGACGCTCCGCTGTCCTTCCTCTCTGAGAACCTGCTCAGACGCGCCTCCACTGGCCCATTCTTCTGTCCTTGACTATGGCTGACCCACCTGTCCCTAGGGCCGCCATGCGCATACTTTCCTGGAACGTCAATGGCCTCCTGGATCGTTTCAAACGCATGGCGGTCCTCAAATATGCACAACGGGCAGAGATCGATGTACTCCTCCTCCAGGAGACTCACTTGTTGGGTAACAACTGCCCCTTCCTTGGCCGTTACGGTTATGACAGGGTATGGCACTCAGGTTTTGCTCGGGGATCCCGGGGGGTGGCCATATTGCTTCGCAAGTCCTTTCCCTTTGTCCTGACTCGGGTGCTTTTGGACCCCCAGGGTATGCTACTGGTAGTGTGTGGCACTCTGGAGGGCCGACCCCTTACCCTGATGTCCCTCTACGCGGCGCCGTCCCTCCTGCCGTCGGCCCTTTCCCACGCAGCGGATATCCTCCCGACACTTTCTGCAGGTGCCCTGATACTCGGCGGGGACTTTAACGCTGTCTACTCGCCCCACATGGACTCGACGGGTCCGGTCTCTTTGACCCGCGTCGCCTGCGCAAAACAACTCTCCTCTTGGGCGGAATCCCAGGGCCTCTGCGATGTCTGGAGGATCTGGCACCCGCAGACGCGCCAATACACCCACACGTCGGCGGCCCATCACTCCCACGCCCGGATCGACCTCATCTTTGTGCCCTCTACCGACTGCGCGGGGGTGCGGGACGCACGCATTCTTCCGAGGGGCCTTTCGGACCACTCGCCGGTGCTCCTCGCTCTCGGTCCCCCCCCCCTCTCTGCCCGTCCGATATGGCGTCTGAACGCTTGGTTCCTTCACGACAAGGCTTTTCGGAGGGCGGTCGGGGGTGAGATAGCCGACTACTACTCTCATAATGAGGGCTCTGTCGTCTCCCCCGCCGTCCTCTGGGAGGCCGGCAAGGCGACTGTTCGGGGCGCCGCTAAAGGGCACCTGCAACGTCAACGACGGGCTCAATCCCAGAAGCTCGCGGACTGTGAGGCCCAAGCCTTAGAACTGGAGCGTAGTCTGGGAAACTTAGACTATGCCACACGGTCTCGTCGCTTGGCCTTCCTGCGGGAAGAGATTCGCCTACACTCCCTGGAAGCGGCGAAGATCCTATGGCGCTCCTCGGTGGCCCGGGTGTACGGTTGGGGAGACAAAAACGGCACTCTTCTCCACCGCCTGGCGACCTATCCCCGGGCGGGCAGGATCATCCCAGCCATCGCGGACCCTGCAGGTGGCGTCCACACGGTCTCAGTGGCAATAGCCCAGGCATTCGCTGACTACTACTCCCGGCTGTACCGTCTCCGACCGTCCACGCTCTCCCTGGACGAGTTACTGGGAACAAACGGGGCGACACTAGCGCGGCTGCAGCCTGAGATTTCTGAGACCCTGGATTCGCCGATCAAGCTGCAGGAGATTGAAGAGGCGATCGGCCGCCTGGCACCCGGGAAGACCCCGGGACCCGACGGGTTCCCCCAGGAATATTACGCTCACTACCGTGAGACACTGGCCCCGAGGCTTCGGGACCTCTTTGCGGCCGTGGTGGAGACGGGCTCGTTCCGGCCCGAAACGGATACAGCAACCATAGTTGCACTCCCCAAGACACAGCCTCCCTCGCGGTCCTGTTCCGACTACCGGCCGATATCCCTTATTAACACAGAACTCAAAATCTATGCCACGGTCCTGGCACAGCGGTTACGCCCATCGCTCGCCTCCCTGGTCCATCCGGACCAATGTGGCTTTATGCCGGAGCGGGGGACCAGACACTGTCTACGGCGCCTCCACCTCGCGATGGCGCACCGCGGCCGCCTTTCCCCCTATCTGGCCCTCCTCTTGGTCGACTTTGAAAAAGCCTTTGACTCCGTGGGATGGGCGTACTTGGGTGAGGTCCTGGAGCGTATGGGCTTCGGTCCCCGGTTCCGAGCCATGGTAATGGTCCTCTATGCGCACCCGCGGGCCCGTGTGTTGGTCAATGGGGCACTTTCTCGCCCGTTTCCCATAGGCCGGGGGACGCGCCAGGGTTGTCCACTCTCGCCCCTCCTTTTCGCTCTGGCGATGGAACCCCTGGCGGTGCTGATTCGCGCGGATCCCGTTCTTCGAGGATGGGAATGGCCAGATGTAGCCCCCGACAAGATCGCCCTATACGCGGACGACGTCCTCCTCTATCTCTCGGACCCAGCGACCTCGGGACCCCGGGTCCGTCGGATCCTCCATCGATTTGGCCAAGCGTCGGGTCTTCACCTGAACCCCAAAAAATCCGTCCTAGTCCCACTACACCCGTCGCGGGAATGTTTCGACTGGCAGTCGGACATTCCCCTCCGGAGACTCTCCTTTAAATACCTGGGGATTTGGGTCACCCTCCTTCCGGAACTCTGCTGGGCCCTTAATGTGGCTCCGGTAGTCAACAAAACCAGGTCAGACATGCTCCGGTGGCAGTCCCTCCCATTGAATCCGCTAGGAAGAGTCGCTCTATACAAGATGATGATCCTCCCCAAATTTCTTTACATACTACAAAATACTCCATGCCCTTTTCCGCGCCCGTGGTTCCGAGACCTGGATAAAATGGTGACCAAATTCCTTTGGGGCGGCGGTAGGCCTCGGCTGGCCTTGGATCGATGCAGGGTCCCCTCCTATGATGGCGGCCTGAGTATGACCAATCTATATCTTTACTATCTGGCCACCCAGTTACTGGTGATCCATGACTGGTTCTCGGGAGGCTGGGGCGACCCGGCTTATCGTCTCGAGGTGCAAGGCCTTGGGTTCTCCTCCATCCAAAACATGCTCTATGGCTCAACGGTCCCCCTATCACTCCCCGACGTCGTGCGGGCTCCCTTCCTCGCGTGGCGCGCGGCACTGCGGCACACTAGATGGTCGGGGACGTCCACACAACTCACTCCGCTTTGGCACGGGACCTGGCTGCGGGAGGTGGTGGGATTGGCGGGCTTTCGGCAGTGGGATCTCCTTGGTATCTCCTGTCTGGGCGATTTATAGCGTGGGAGCCGCATGTGTTCCTTCCAAGAGCTTCAGACCCGCTTCTCGCTGCGGCCCTCCCAATTCTACCGCTACCTTCAACTGCGCCACGTGGTCCGGGCTCACGTCCCTCTAGACTCCAGACTGCCTCCCCATAGCCCACCTGAAGCTCAGGTGATGCTGGGGTATCTGGGAAAGGGGGGTATATCCCGCATTTACAAATCCCTGATTAACAATTCCCCTGTGGACTGGAGCGGGCTCAAACAGCGATGGGAGGCCTGGGTGGGACCCCTGGATGAGGCGGACTGGAGGGACGCCCTTATGGGCCCTCGGTCGCTTACCACCTCCGCTAGGCTGCGGCTCATCCAAATCTACTACCTCCACACCGCCTATCTGACTCCAGACCGCCTGTACCGGGCGGGCCTCCGTGTGGACGCCTCCTGCACCCGTTGTGGGGTGGCTCCGGCAGATTTTTTCCACATGGTGTGGTCTTGTTCCCGTCTAGACGATTACTGGGCAGCGATTGAAACTGAGCTAGCGGAGGTCTTGGGTTGGGAGGTTCCCCATGAGCCTAGAATGGCCCTGCTGGGCATCATGGACGGGATCGACGGGTCCCGTAACGAAAAGTACTTCCTCACCACTGCCCTTATGGTGGCTAAGAGAGACATAGCGGCAGTATGGTCACAACCGGACCCGCCCAGAGTGGCTACCTGGAGTAGAGGGGTGGATTGGTGTGCGGCCCAGGAGCGGTCGTTGTGTGCTGCGCGGGGCTGCCCCAAAAAATTCCGCAAGATATGGGGGAAATGGCTGGGGGGCATGATTTGAAAGGTGGGGGCGCAGGGGGTGGGGACGGAGGATGGGGGAGGGTGGGAGGGTCTTTGCAATGGTTTATTGATGCTTATCCGAATGCAGTTACTGATGCCTTGTTCAATGCACTGCTGTATCTCATTCTTGATACTGTTCTTTATGCCGCAAAACACAATAAAAATTTGTTTATCAAAAAAAAAAAGATTTCTATGCCTTTGGAAACGCACTATATTCTTGTAAACTTCATCTGTCTCAGGCTTTCGTTAGCCCCATGTACTCAACACGGTACGCTATGTTATACTTTCTGTTTACTCTCTCCTTAGCTTCTAAAGCATCTCCTTAGAGGTAAGATCTTTATCAATTTTGAAACGCATTAGTCTCTGGTAAACTTCATCTGTCTCAGGTATCGTTAGCCCCATTCACTCAACACAGTCCGCTATTTTATATTTTCAGAGTCACGAGTTTCCATTTAAACAGGTAAGCGTGAGTCTGGCAGTTACCAACCGCCATTACGCACCTATACTCCATTGCTCTAGCTGTTGCTGACACTGTCACATCATTGTCTCTTTCAGAACATAGCAAATCGCACACACTAACAGGTAACTCTTAGAGTGACGTTTGTTCATTATCAGTTTTGTAGAGATTGAGCCAAAAACACATTGCACTCACAAGCAAATGGTTTACCTTATATCTTTCAGATTGGCCCCTGACGAAGGAACCGGCTGGTTCCGAAATGCATTGGGCATTTACATTTCTGTTGTGATGTAATTTTGTTGCATTATTATATGTTTGTAACATGTAATTGACATAATGTTACACATGATTTTTGTATGACATCGCGTTCTTTATGCAAACATTCAATGAATTATGTTTTGACACAAACCGCAATATACTTATTTGTTGTTTCGTACCTAAAAAAACGCGAAATGCTTCAGACAATGTGATGTTTCTTTGTTGAAAATTAAAGTACAATATCATTTCAAAGACTGTATAGTGTCAGACTAGACACTTCGTGAACAGTGCACAGTTATACACAGGCTCTCACCCTGTCAGTATCTGGTCTTTAGCACAGTAGGAGAGGACAAACTCCTACATAACTGTAGCACCGTTGTTTTTACAAATCCCGTCAGAACTTTTGATAAAATTGGTTCATTACCGGAGTGCTCTCCCTACATAACCGCTGTTTCACCAGTTCTTTTGTCCACCAAGGAGTAGCACCCACCCAAACAAAAATGTCGTTTGAGTCCATAACGAACATCACAGACAATAGAGCAACCACTTTTGTCTACACCACAGACCAAGCATCTGAAATTTATTCTTTAATCCAGGAAGTAAAAAATATGGATACGCACAGCGGCTCGATCTCACAACAACTTAAACAACTAGAATATCTAACCAGACGTCAACTCAACCAACAACTTCATGCCTCCACATTAGTACAGTATCACAAAGCCAAACGGATCCCCAGAGGACTACGACTTTCAATAAGACCTATGCTATTTCGTTTTCACCTCAACCCCACTTTCATGAACAAATGGTTTTCAATTCTCAATAAATGTTCCCTTGATCTGATTCTACTTATTATTGAGGAGCTCTCCAAAACCATTAAGGATCTCGAACAAGAAATCAACACACTGAAAGGAGAACTTCAGACAAGGTTAGAACATGATACTTGGAGAATCAACCTAGAGGGTTTGAACATAAAACTAGACAAATACAGCAGAGAATTACAAGAGGGGAAACTAAGGAAGTACAAAAGAGATACTATTGACTATAAGTTAAACGAGGTTTACACCTGGGCCGAAATATATGCACGCAAAAGATTTGAACCTCGCAAACCAAACACGCATTCATCGGAAGAGAGCTTGGTCTCTGACAAGGATATTTCAACATCTAGAATACCAGTTCAGCCGGGAACCTCGGCTTCTAACCAACAAATTCCCACCAAGGATTCCACTGAACACGCCGATAAGACAAGCTCGGTATCTTTTTTGTCTCAGGCTCCGGACCAAGGAATACCACCAGCCTCACAATCAGAGACACAAAGTGCAACAGCAAGACCAGGCGAGGAAAGGGCAGGAAAATCGTTACGCAGCGGGAAGAACATTCCCTGATCATCAATATCTCATCGGTAAACATTACACCTTACCAAAAAGCAGTTTTGAACAGAGGTTTGTCTTTTGTTCCCACAAATCATGCTAACCAATTGGAAATTGATGTTGCCCTGTACAAGTTTATGCGGACATTACGCCTACGACACTATTTCTCTAACGTTGTGGCTACAGATGCAACTCCAGAAACTGGCAAACTGACGAAATTTAAACCTCGCAGCACTTTCCAAGCTCCAGTGTCCCATAAGATGCTGGACACATTCGAGATCATGGTCAAAAAGGACATACAAAATCTGACTCTTCGTTCGAACAAACACCAGAACTTGACGAATAATGAAAGAATCACTCTGAGAATCCTTGCAAACAACCCAGACATCACCATCCAACCTGCTGACAAGGGTGGAGCAATTGTCATAATGGACACAGAGTTCTACCTTCAACAAGTCAACAATCACGTGAATGACCAATCTACATATCTACCACTGCAAACGGATCCAACATCACAACTTGAAACCATCTTACAAGACATTCTGAAAAAAGCATATGACTTGGGGTGGATCGATGAACAGACCAAACAGTTTCTTACTACACCGGATCCTCACAGACCCCATCTCTACATGTTACCCAAAATACATAAAAATCTGCAGCAACCACCTTTCAGACCTATTGTTTCGGGTTGCGGGTCCATTTTTGATACAGTCGGTAAATTTCTGGATCATTACCTGCAGAAGTTTGTGCAGAACTGGTGGTCATATACCCGGGACACTACAGACTTCCTTAAAAAACTTGAGTTAATTCAATCCAACATACAACCAACCTGGCTACTGTGCACCATTGATGTGGTGGCACTTTATACTTCTATTCCTCACTCCACAGGCATGGAGGCAGTCGAATGGGCCATTCTCCAACGTGAAGACATTGAAATAGAAAAAGTTTTCATTTTACAGCTATTACATTTCTGCCTTCACCACAGCTACTTCAAATGGAACGAAAATTTTTACGCCCAACTCTCGGGAACCTCTATGGGTTTTCCGGGGGCCCCATCGTACGCTAACATCTTCATGGCGATGTTCGAACAGGAATATATCATGGACATTTCCCAGTGGTGGTCAAACATCTACACATACTGTTGGTACATCGACGACATCTTCTTGGTTTGGACCAACTCACAACAACTCCTCGAACAAATGATAACCACCCTCAACTCACACAACCCCAGGATTCAATTCACTTACAAAATTGACATACAGTCCATCCAATATCTCGACGTCACAATCAACAAAAATCCAGACGGACATGGGCTGACCACAACAGTCTATACTAAACCCACAGACCGCAACAATGCACTACAATATTCCAGCTTCCACCCTAGCAACCTTATCAATAATCTACCTTACTCCCAGCTCATTAGGATCAAACGCATCTGCTCAGAAATACCTGACAGTACAACAAAAATCAGTGAATACAAGGAAAAATACCAGGAACGTGGGTACCCCCTCACTATCATTGATTCATGTGCACAAAGAGCGATGGCAAAATCTCGTGGAGAACTACTCACACCTGTCAAGAAACCAAACAAATCGAACATAGTGTTCATTTCCAAATACTCGATCAGCTCTACTGCAATCAAAAGAATCATTAAGAAACGTTGGGAACTACTAGTCAATGAAACTGATTTCAACAACATCTTTCGGGAATTGCCTCTGCATGCCTACACCAGGGGTCAAAACCTCCGAGAATTAATATCCTCCACGAAGAAACCACACATCACCAACATCAAAAAAGGAACTATGAAATGTCAAAACTGCTCGCATTGCAATAACATCATCCTAGGGAACATTTTAAAACACCCCACCACGGGCAAGGACGTTCTGCTCAGACATACCAGTGACTGCAACACCACAAATGTAATATACGGGATTAAATGCCCGTGTGGCAAATTGTATATTGGCAAAACCGAACGGAAAATGAAAATACGACTCACAGAACACAAAAGTCGTATTAGAACTCAGAACAAAAATTCACCTCTGGCGACCCATTGGCATGAAGCATGCCATTCAATATCACAACTCAGATTCCAAATAATCGAACACGTTGAGCAACAACATGGAGTCAATACCCACCTTAGACTCCTACAAAGGGAGGTCTTTTGGATCAAATTTCTGGACACCATGACACCGATTGGTCTTAATGATAGGTTAGACATGTCATGTTTTATTTAATTACGAGCTGATTGACCTCATAGATAAGCCCTAATCGGCTTCCTATACCACAGACAACTGATGTGCACTTTAGCACCACTAGAGCAATATACAGTGTTACATATACACAACCCACCAGCACACCATAGCTCAAGCCAGAGTTCACCCTTACGATTCCTTTTGGTGTACAGACTATCCTTATGTTCTTACATGATCTATCTGATCTCCATACTTCTTTCCGCTTAGCACCTACATTCCCCATATGCTCTACAGGAATTTACCCGTCTTAGACAAGGCTCATTCTCTTTCTTTACACAGTCTGCTACCCAAGCCCTTCTCTTGGTGTATCTCCTTTTCTCTTAGCTGAGATTTCCTGAGATTGTTTAAGCCTCCATGCATTTCAGCACTCGAGATTTCTGTTTATTTCCCCTCAAACGTTTTTCCTCTCTTAAACGTTCGTTATAGCATAAATATCTTTTTCTCCACTTTTAGCTTTCTACTTCTTTCACGATCGTATCCTATGCACTTTGCGCAGTCACATATCTACTTGGAAGTCTATTGACTCCGTTTCAAGATGGCGCTTCCGCGCGTCTGTCAGTTTTTTAACACCTAGCAGGTTGCATTCGTTTCCAGTAGTCCTTCTGTTTATGTCGAGCACCTCCGGTTTGCTTCCGGGTATCACGCTTGAAAAAGCACCTTCGGTTTGCCTTTTTATCTCGCTTATCTTAAGTGGAGCTCCGTCGGTTACTCTCTCCCCTAGCTACTCTTCAGGTAAGGGTCCTGTTACGAGTTTCTGCCGTGTGCCGATGCATCTGTTTACTTTGGTTTAGTTTGGACACGTTTCGTTTCAACACCTCGTTCTGTTTACTCTCTCCTTAGCTTCTAAAGCATCTTCTTTAAGGTAAGATTTCTATGCCTTTGGAAACGCACTATATTCTTGTAAACTTCATCTGTCTCAGGCTTTCGTTAGCCCCATGTACCCCACACATTGTACGCTATGTTATACTTTCTGTTTACTCTCTCCTTAGCTTCTAAAGCATCTCCTTAGAGGTAAGATCTTTATCAATTTTGAAACGCATTAGTCTCTGGTAAACTTCATCTGTCTCAGGTATCGTTAGCCCCATTCACTCAACACAGTCCGCTATTTTATATTTTCAGAGTCACGAGTTTCCATTTAAACAGGTAAGCGTGAGTCTGGCAGTTACCAACCGCCATTACGCACGTATACTCCATTGCTCTAGCTGTTGCTGACACTGTCACATCATTGTCTCTTTCAGAACATAGCAAATCGCACACACTAACAGGTAACTCTTAGAGTGACGTTTGTTCATTATCAGTTTTGTAGAGATTGAGCCAAAAACACATTGCACTCACAAGCAAATGGTTTACCTTATATCTTTCAGATTGGCCCCTGACGAAGGAACCGGCTGGTTCCGAAATGCATTGGGCATTTACATTTCTGTTGTGATGTAATTTTGTTGCATTATTATATGTTTGTAACATGTAATTGACATAATGTTACACATGATTTTTGTATGACATCGCGTTCTTTATGCAAACATTCAATGAATTATGTTTTGACACAAACCGCAATATACTTATTTGTTGTTTCGTACCTAAAAAAACGCGAAATGCTTCAGACAATGTGATGTTTCTTTGTTGAAAATTAAAGTACAATATGATTTCAAAGACTGTATAGTGTCAGACTAGACACTTCGTGAACAGTGCACAGTTATACACAGGCTCTCACCCTGTCAGTATCTGGCAAGTTGTTTTGGGCCAGGAATGAATACCTCTTTGGGGCATACTTGTGGGTTACACTGTCCAGAGTAGCCTCCGAATTTAGGCACCTCTGGGTTTAATGAAATGTATCCAAATTAGACTACTATAACATGACGATATAGAATATGTTTCTTAATATCCTTTGTTTTGTTTATATTGAAACCATTGATTTTGAAGCCAAATTATAAGGAATGCATATTAAGACAGTTTGGGGTAAACTGGCAAATTAAATGTGTTGGTTTTGTTTTATGTTTAAACTTTTTACAGTGAAACCATACAGTCTGTTGTCTATGTCAGTTGCACGCTGCGTAGTGCATGACAGCTCACTTTAATATTCCTTGAACTTTGCACCTGGTCATGTGACCAAGACTTTGTGAGGAAGTCAAAACGTGTCTTGTTGTTTTCTTGCCATTAAAATTGGATATTCATCACCAAAACCGGAGTGGCTCGTTTTTCCCACAGGAACGTGAGGGTATTCATTTGTATGTATGTATATGTGTATATATATATATATATTCACTGAAAAAACCATAGGTTTCACACATGTTATAGTTAGCTGTACATTTTACTGATAAAATACCAATGAAATTCCCCCGTTATAGTTACTGTAGGCAACTATAACTCATGCAACCGTAATCCTCTGCTGATGCTAATACTGTATTTAGACACTTATTTGCCCATGTCTTCTTCCATTAAATTTTAGCTATACATATATTACAAATATTTTTTTTTCATAAAGACACATATGTCATCAGCAGAGGATTACGGTCGCGTGAGTTATAGTTGCCTACAGTAACTATAACGGGGGAATTTCATTGGTTTTTTATCAGTAAAATGTACAGCTAACTATAACATGTGTGAAACCTATGGTTTTTTTAGTGAATTTGCAAGGTTTTTTAAATGCTAATTCCTAACTATAACGTGTGTGAAACCTATGGTTTTTTCAGTGAATTTGTACGTTTTTTTAAATGCTAACTTACTTTACGCCATTCGTGGCGTGCGCGCCCAGTTAACGCAGTTCGTTCCGTGCGCGCACCGTGCGCGCACAGTGAGCACGCGGTGCGCTTCGCGCTCCGCGCGCCCACTTTACGCAGTTAGTGCCATGCACGCACGGTGGTCACGCGGTGCGCTGCGCGCACCACGTGCCCACATTATGCGGGAGGGGCCATGTACGCACGATGCGCTTCGCGCACCATGCGCACATGGGGGACATATTATGCGCATCGTTGTGAAATGTTTTGTTTATTATTTTCATTGGTTTGGTATGCAATGCACAAATCGTGCCCTTCGGGCACCATTTGCACATGGGGTGGGGAGAGTGTGGATAATTTTTTTTTTTTAACGAAATTTTTACCGTACGCGTACGGTAAGCGTAATCGGCGATTTTTCGTTTGGGGGCCCGTATATCACTGCTGGGTGATTATTATCTCAATATACTGCCCCTTTACACATTTTTGGGCTTCATTTATGCTACTCAGAGTGCGAGAGAGAAAATGGCGGCCGCCGCTTCCTGGTTTTGGCCGATTCGAATGTTTACTAAGATCTAAGAGTCAATCAGAATCGCGCTCGCGCACGTCACCGTACGCGTACGGTAAGCGCACCGTAAGCGCACCGTAAGCTGTCACAGATATATATATTGATTTAAAGGCTATTTTCTCAGAATCTACTGAACAGATTTACACCAAACCTACAAAAGGCACTTCCTTGACCTGAGGACTACCTCTCTGCCAAATTTCAAGTAATTCTGTTCAGCCGTTCGGGCTGTAGCTGTGTCTAAAGGTCCTATGCAAAAATGCATGGGAAAAACGCGTTTTGGGACCCCCCTTTTATCTCAGCCCCCGCTTGACGAATCCCCCCGAGACTTTCAGGGTAGGAGCGGAGCGTAGCACCCCACCTATTTTGAAACATTCGCGAGGATTTGTCGACCGGCGCAAAAGTTATTCAAAATAGAATGTTGCGGATTTCCTATGGAAACGTGGTCCTAACTATAACTACCTACTGGCGACCGCCAGTAGGTAGACGAATCTTCGCAAAATTTTCCAAACTTTTGGCCAGCTCCGGGCCACTCCTATCCTGGAAATTTCACGGTGATTCGTCAAGCGGGGGCCGAGAAAAAAGGGGGGTCCCAAAACACGTTTTCCCCATGCATTTTCCCATAGGACCTGTTGACGCAGCTACAGCCCGAACTGCTGAACGGAATTACACCAAATTTGGCAAAGAGGTAGTCCTAAATTCAGACTCATGCCTTTTGCTTAAATGGTGTAAATCCGTTCAGCAGTTCCTGAAAAAAGCAAAAGTAAAATCACATATATATCTGGGCGGAGCCTAACCACACATCTCATCGTGAGATCTGATTGGCTGTCAGCACTTCATCCAAGAAGTGTTGGCAGCCATCTTGGGACCAATATACACGATAGCACCTCATTAAAAAGCATTGCAGTTAAAAGAAGGTTTTAAGACTTTAGTTACATTATAAATCATTTGTTGATGGCACTATACTCATTTTAGGAATTGTGGTGTGTTCTAAGGTGATTTTACCATGTGAAAAAGCCTTCTGCTGTGATATCATGAATCATGTTTGAGAGAAAACTATTTTCTCATGCTTTTCCCACAGAGGTTTGGAAGGTGATCTATAAGCTAAACTGAGAGCATATTTTCTGTAAATTCACATTATCTTTCACAGTCATGTGAGAATGAAGTCTGACATTCTCAGTAAAACATGTACATCCAACAAGGGCAGAGACTGTCAGTTGATTCCTTTGTGTTCTACTGTAGCTTCCCAGAGTGTTCTAAAGAACAACTAGAACGCTAACAGTCCTACTTATGACAAAAGTATGGCACACCTGAAGCCATCTTGATTGGAATAAAGTGGTAACACTTAAAACATTTGATTTACAAAGGAACAAAATGAGGGGGTTCATTTTGCCTTAGAAATTATGATTAGTGCTGCAGAAAGAAAAATTGGGGCACCTTTTGACTTCTCAAATCCTCTTCTATTTCATAAAAAAATTCTGACATGAAGACTGAAACATGCACTTTGAATACCAGCAGCAGACTTCCCTGGTGAGCAGTAGCTTTACTACAGTGATCTAATGAGCAACTAGAATTTATGGCAAATGTGTGACACATCTGAATGCCTTCTTGATGGAACCAACGTAAAAAACTGAAAGTATTTCCTACTGAGGAGACTGCAGTAGATGAGGAAATTAGGAAACTTCATAACAAATAAATCTCCCAAGATGGCCACCAGAGACAAAAGAGCCCAAATGTAGCCCAAATATCACCCAGATGTAGCCCACATGTAGCCCAATGATAGAAGTGTGCAAAGTCTGCTGCTCTGGAAGTAACACCACATCCTCTCCCCTAGGTCCAACATTTAATAAAGTGGTCAACTGGATAAAAAAACATAAAGATTACAAATAATTTAAAAGTTCTTTGTCGCTATTTGAAAACTCAGAAAATATGTCCTCATTTTAGATTTTTAGAGCACTAACCATAATTTTGATGCAAATAAGACCCTCTCATATATGTAATTTCTAAAGGAAATGCTCTAGGTATTACAGTTTTAATTACATCAAGATGACATCAGGCGTTCCACACTTTTGTATTAAATATAGAATGTTAGCAATCTAGTTGTTCATTGGGATACTGTTGAGAGGCAGAGGCCAGGGACACGGACTCTGAAAATTGACGGCAGGTAGGAGAGTGCAGAGGCAACAATTTGACCACACTGGGCAGGCAGGAAGGGCAGTGGCAGCACAACAGACTATGGAGGGCAGTGGAAAGTGGGGTAGGGGCAACAAACCAACAATACAGGACTGGCAAGAGAGGTTGTAGCAATATAATAGACCATTGTGGGCAGAAGGAAGAGGCAGTGGTAGTACAACCATACATGCCAACGAACCCGTTTCAGCCAGGAAACGTCCAATGTTTTTAAGCTCAAATGGGCTTTATTTGATCTGTCTCCTGTCTACAATCTCCTCTTTTTCAATGTACCTCAAAGGGGAAAATCAATACCCCAGTTTTTTTTCAAAATCTCCCTCTTACCAAGTTCAAAATGTTCACAAGTATGGTACATTGGATCATGGTAGGCAGGAGGAATTGGGGTAGGGACATGGACTCGGATAACAGAGGACAGGAGGGACATGGAGAGGTGCACCAAACTGACCCTACAGGGCAGGCATGAGGGTTTGCAGCAGCACAATACACCACACAGGGCATGCGGGACGGGAGTGCAGCACAACAATCCATAGAAAGCAATAGGGAGGGGACAGGACCATGCACATGGACAACAGAGAACAGAGGGGAAAGAGGCAATAGTAGCTAGCTGACCATAATGGACAGACAGGAGAGAAAGCTGCAGCATAACAGACCATAAAAGGCAGGAGGGACGGATCAGGGGCATTACAATGGAACAGACAAGCCAGGAGAAGGGAATAGGGGTCTGCACATGGAAACAGAGGGCTGGGGGCCAGGGGGCAGGGCAGGAGCAGCAAGATGATCATGGAGGTCAGGCAGGATGGGCACTCAAAACAAGACACACCATGGAGAGCAACAGTGAGACTATGATGGCATACACACAGCCCATGGAGGGAAGGTGGGAGGGGGTCAGGGGCAGCTAGCTGACCACACAGGGAAGGTGGGAGGGGCCATGGCAGCACAGAAGACCATGCATGGCAAGCGGGAGGGTTAGTGGCAGCACAATGGCTATGATGGGCAAGAAGGAGGGTGCAGGGGCAAGCACAAAGGACCATGGAGGATAGAAGGGAGGGTCAGGACCTGGGCACAGACAAGAGAGTTCAAGGGAAGGGGTCTCACAACAGACCACGCAGGGCAGGCAGGAGGAGCAGTTGCAGCACAACAGACCAGGGAGGGCAGAAGGGTGTGGCAGTAAAATGGACCATGGAGGACAGGAGGAAGGGGATAGGGGCATGGCATGTGTACAGGCAGGGTGGAGGTGGCAGGGGCAGGTTACAGTCATCTGACAATGCTAGGCAGGTGGGAGGGGAGTGGCAGCTCAACAGAACACTCAGAGTAGATAGGAGTGGCAGGTCCATGGAACATGGTGGGCAAAAAGGATGGAGCAGGAGCATGCACAAAGACATCGGAGGGCAGGGGGAAGGAGAATAGGGGCAGCAAGCTAAGCACAGAGGCTAAGCAGGCGGTCAATGATGGGCCATAGAATTGGGCAATGGAGGGCAGGAGGAGTGGACTGGTACATCATGCTAAATGGAGGGCAGTGGCAGCACATCAGACCATGCATGGCAGGAGGGAGGAGGCTAGTCCATGGATTCAGACAACAGAGGATAGAGAGGAGGTGGATGGGGCAGCAAGCTAACTGTTCAGAGAAGGTGGGTATTAGGAACTTTATTGTTTTTAAATGTGTGTCTGTGCGAACTACTTAAAATATGAACAAGTATGCAGCATAATCTCACTTTTATTCAGGAAGAAGAGGACGTTTGTGACTGTGACTCTGGGCTCACTTGGCAGAAACACCCCCGACCCTCCACCCCCCATCGCAAAATGTAATGCCCGTGAAAAGGGTTGGTGGACACAGTGTTATATAGAACATAGTCCTGAGAGCACGATTGAAAATGAAAACTAGATATAGTATATGGTATAAACTATGCACCAAAAAGTGTGATATAAGATGAACCGGGGCGTGAAATATAATATGCAATACATTGTGCGCAATAACAGATTCATTGGAGAACGCAAGATAGCACAGGCACTAGCGCTTGCTATGCGATATGCGCCTTGGAGTGTAATATGCACAGGGCAGTGTCGTGTAACCTAACTAGTCTCTAAAGTTGTTGGGGAGTGTATTGTTGCATATGCACTGTGACAAAGATATGGATCCCAGATTGTAATATGTATGGCATAGCGCTGTGTGTTATAACATAGTCATCGAGGAATGCACGTTAGATGGGGCAATATAACCCGTGCGAAGGCAAGTGTGGCATGACATATTCACGGGGTGGTGTTACAGTGTCATAGCATGCGCACTAGCTGGTGGAATACAACACAGAGGTGTGTGGCACTCGGCGGGCACTGGTGGGTGTAACACAGCATTGGGCTCAGCCAGGAGCATGCTGTGACTCTCAAGTGAGGTTCGTCTCCTTTCCAGAGAGTAAAATAAAAAGTATCACACATCCGGCAGTGGATGTGTGTTTTAATAACCGTGAGGGGGGTTTCTTGCATAGTTTGGTCGAATTTTTGTCGAATCCCCTTTGAATGGCTTGGTGTGTGTGTGTATTAAATGTGCCCGTCAATAGCTACCCATGTTTGTATAAATAAACAACAAGGGTGTCTCCTTGGAGAGTACCCACCGGCGGGGGCGCCGGTATTAGGCACGGTAGGGCGTCAGACATGTCAGAGCTTCACTAGCGGTGTAAATACATTCCACGTGGATTCATTGTATGCATAGTCGCCTTTTAATGAATATCACGCAAATCGTCATGGTGATAGGTACATACGGTTTGTCCAGCATGTCCTAGGTGTTTCTATAAATATATATATTTTTTAGATAATAAAAAACAAAGGCCGGCCCCGGGGGATGGGGTCCCTGGGGCCATAAGTGGCCTGAGGAGGGGGGCAACGCAGCCCCCCTCCTAAAGAATTTTACAAAAAAGGCCATGACCCAGGGGTTGGGGTCCCCGGGGCCGATTAAGGCCTTGGGAGGGCCAAATTTATTTTTTTCAACAAAAGAAATTAGGGTGCAGGCCCTGGGGGATGGGGTCCCCAGGGCCAATAAATTAGAAAAAGAAGGGGGGCCACACAGCCCTCCTTCTTAAAAAAATAAAATAAATAAAAGACCGGCATCGCACCGGGGGCCACGACCCCTCCTTGCAGCACTCTGCAAACGCGCCCCCTGGCCAGTTGTAAGTTGGGGAATTAATTCCCCTTCAATACTGAGGGTCCCTGAGGGCCAACTAGCCCAACAGGTATCTCCAGTATGCACCAGGGAGCTGCATTGCAGACAGGTGTTCTGAGGCCACGCCCCTTTTTACACCTCTATGCAACGCAGCTCTGTGGCGCTTACTGGAGGTACCTAGTGGGCTAGTTTGACCCTAGGGACCCTTAGGATTCAAGGGGACTTAATCTCTCAACTTAGAACGGCCACAGGGCGTGTTTACACAGTGGTGAAGGGAGGGGACGGGGCCTGAGTTAACGTGCGCAAACACGCCCTGGGCACGTTTTAAGTTGGGGAAATAATTCCCCTTCAATCCTGAGGGACCCTGGGGGCCAACTAGCCCACCAGGTGCTTCCAGTAAGCGCCACTGCGCTGCGCTGCGTTGCAGAGAGGTGGTCTAGACCGTGCCCCTTTTTACATCTCTCTGCAACGCAGCTCATTGGCGCTTACTGGAGGTACCTAGTGGTCTAGTTGGACCATAGGGACCCTCAGGATTCAAGGGGACTTAATCTCCCAACATAAAACGGCCACAGGGCGTGTTTACACAGTGGGGAAGGGAGGGGATGGGGCCTGAGGTGACGTGTGCAAACACGCCCTGTGGTGCGTTATAAGAGGTAGTTTTAATCCCCTGCCCTATTATATACTAGGGGCTTACAGAGGAGGTCATGCTGATCACAGGGGGACCCCAACGCATAGTGTTCCCTAGTGTATGTAGGCATTTTCACTGTGTTCTGAGTGTCTTTTAACATAGCACTGGCTCTAGGACTGGTTAGTCAGACTCAGTTACCACCAGTATCCGTCTGAAAAAGTTGAGGGTACAGGATGATTTTGCAACAAGGCTTCTTTCTGCTCTTCTGTTTGTTCTTTCTGCACGTTATCCTTCATCCTGCACTTTTCTTCGTCTTTGACGACTTCTGTTTCCTCTTTCTGCATTTCTTTTTTTTCTTTCAGTGCGTTTTTCTTCTTTCTTCACATGTCCTATCGCTGTAGGCATAGTTAGAAATTAGCATTTAAAAAACCTTGGAAATTCACTGAAAAAACCATTGGTTTCAGGCACGTTATAGTTAGGAATTAGCATTTAAAAAACCTTAGAAATTCACTGAAAAACCATAGGTTTCAGGGGCGTTATAGTTAGCTGGACTTTTCACTTGTACAAAACCATAGAAATTCCCCTGTTATAGTTAGTTCAGCTAACTATAACACACGCGCCCGCAATGCACTGCTGATGACGTCACATATTACATCACTCATGACATGGTCAGTGACATCACTCATGACATCACTGATGACATATCAAATGACATTTCGGCCGAGACAAAGAAGATTAGTAAATTCCGAAGGACAAAAAGGAGACGTGAACAGCGGAAAAGATGGAAACAAAAATACAAAAAAGAAAATTCAATATCAACAGAAAACACGGAGGTAGAAGATAACAGCGTTGTTAATCTGTCTACAGTGACACTTACGAAAGCGGAAGAACAATTACTTGCCCTCGGTCTTAATTATTGTCCTGGTGATGATTTTGATTATGCACGAACACGAATCGATGTATATTGTTACATTCGAAAGCTAAAATTGAAAAAATTATTTGCCCTTCAATCACACAAAGAGAAAAGTATCATAATAACGGGACAAGAAGACATAACAGAGGCTAGTCTTGCTGCATCAGACATTCCTAATGTGCTTTTGTTGCATGAACTTAATGATGAAACAACGTCACAAGATGAGAATGATATGGCAACACAGGAAAGACTCAGAAAAATAAATCACTTGCAAAAAGGTGCTGGGATCAGTCCTTTTAAGTCTAAATCATGTTTCGTACCACTCATGCCAAAAGATAGCATAGATGTATTTCATGACATGATTATAAATGATCTGAATAAATTAAATTACACTGTGCATAAAAATAGAAAAGAGAGAAATCTTTTTTTTTTTAAACGGGCGTATAATGAGTTGGTGAAAAAACTTGACAAAAATCATGAGATTATTATAAAAAAATCTGATAAGGGAGGTAATTTGGTTTTGTGGCCTAAAAAAGATTATGTTTTAGAAGCATTAAGACAACTCAGTGAAGCAAGCTGCTACACAAAATCTAATACCAAAGAATATGAAAAAGCCAAGATTACATTGCTGAAATACCTTGCACTATGGAAAAGACCAAGGCCTTATTTCCAATGAAGAATATAAGTTCATGCACAATAAATTTCCGGTACTACCTGTCTTATATTTGATTCTCAAACTGCATAAAAATATTTTTCCTGTTCCCAGTAGGCCAATCATCTCGGCAATTAACAGCTTGGGGGAAAATGTTGGCCAATACATAGATTTCTTTCTGCAGAATTTGGTAAAGGAGTTGCCAAGTTATGTGAGAGATACTGGTGACTTTCTCAAAAAGATTGAAAATGTGCATTGGACCGATGATCTATGCTTCATTACCCTCGATATAGAATCTCTATATACGAGTATAGATCACACACATGGTATGAGAGCAGTCAAACATTTTCTGGATAACAGGGCCAGTACATTTTATGAATATACCAAAATGATTCTTGAGCTCATAAGTTGGTGCCTAAATAATAACTTTTTTCTTTTTGATAAAGATATTTTTAAACAAGTGAGGGGTGTGGCCATGGGGGCTTGCTTCTCCCCCAGCTATGCATGCTTATATGTTGGCTGGTGGGAGGAGTGGGTCCTCAAAACCACTCACCAGGCGCTATATGAATCTCATATTGTTATGTATTTGAGATACATTGATGATGTTTTCATTTTATGGAGGGGAGGTGAAAAAGAGGCCCATAGATTTGTGGATGAGATCAATAAAAACTCTCTAAATCTCAAATTCACTTCCCATATACATAAAAGTCAGATGGAATTTTTGGACGTAAGGCTGTATGTCAGCGATGGCACAATTGAAAGCACTTTATATAGGAAACCAACATCTGGCAACATTACTTTGCATGCCACTAGTTCTCATCCTAAACACCTCATTGCTAGCATTCCGTACGGTGAAATTCTAAGATTAAAACGGATTTGCAGCAATGATGAGGACTTTAACTTATGCCAGGTTGACTTGGTGGGAAGACTAAAAGCCAGAGGATATTCAGACAAAACAATTGCTGATGCAATAGGGAAGGCCAATAAACGAACAAGAACTAGCCTTTTAGACCGACAAAACAATGAGAAAAGAGAACCTGTATCTCATTCTTCATATAAAATAATGAATACCCCCAGGTTGATTACAACGTATAACAGAGAAGAACGTAAAATAAGATCTATCGTCAATAAACATTGGCCAATAGTACTTACCAATAATATTCTCCGCAATGGAGTGGCAGATGTTCCTATCATTACATTTAGACGTGGAAGTACTATGGGCTCTACCTTAGATAAGGTGTCACCTAAAACAAGAAAGGCTGTTTCCTGGCTCCAACCGGCTAACGGGTTTAGAAAATGTGCAACTTGTAGAGCATGCAAATTTGGCCGTAATATAACTGAATATTCAACTCCCTTTAGCAGAATTCCTTTTTCCATTCAAGGTTCATACAATTGTAAAACTGAATATGCCGTATATGTTCTGACGTGCACCTGTGGGCCTAACTACATTGGTAGTACAAAGCTGCAGGTGCACGTCAGAATACTGCAGCATATAAGAGCCATTCTCCACAGTGATCCCGCATATCCTGTGGCGCGACATTTTAAACGAACTCATGACAATGATATTAATTGCCTTTCATATTATGTCATTAATGCGGTGGCTAAATCCAGAAGAGGAGGTAATAGGGAACGCCAGCTTAGGCAATTAGAGACAAAATTCATTTTTAGAGTTCGAGTGTAAACACTACAGATGATATGCACAATTTTATATAATTGAGATGGACATATTTAAAAACTGGTTTTAACTGTTATTTCCAATATGTCTAGATATAGTAAAGCAATACGTAAATATTGAAGTAACACTGATGAATTAAAAATTTCCTGTATTTTCCGTCATGATCTGATTTTAATGAAAAAAAGTCTTTTAAATGCATTTTTGTAATTTTTTGGATGTTTTTAAGAGTATTTTGTCCCTAGTGGACATTTTACTGTTATTGATATACAGATTTTACATATATTTTTTGCATTTATGGTAGATTTAATCAGATCAACTATGTATATAATTAAATGTTGTCTATTTGAGCACTTTATCTTTGTACTCTTTTGCACACTTTAGCACAGGGTTTTGCACAAGGAGAACAGTAGGGGGAAACACATGACCATATAAGGATTTATCCGGTGATATGAGATTTGATAAGACTGCATTCTGATAGCAATTGATGGATTTATCCAGTTATACATATATTTTTCACTAAATTAATGTTAGTGAAAAAGGAAAAAGAAAATAAGCTATTTGCACATATTTATATGGAATTTTAATGGATGTATATGTTTAAAAATGAAATGTATATGTGATATAAAGATATGCATGTGGATTTAGTCGTAACTGTACAAATCAACTAGAATGTAGTCTTTCCTCTGTATCTTTGATCAGGTGACCTGTGACGTTGGTCAAGGGATGTGTCCACTTTAGAAAGTAAAAACCAAGATGGCATGTTTGCATTTTGCACGTGAACAAGGGCTTTTCAGCCCGAAACGCGTTGTGTTGGGTCTCAATAAACTAGACTTTGCCTGAAGTTCTGTGGGGTCTGTGCCTCCTTCTTCGCCGTACCGCCGCTGTGTGGGAATCAGAAGTGGCAGGAGCAGTTAAGCTTGGATATATATATATATATATATTCTCTGTCAGCTCACAGATCCTTCACTTTCCTGTAAGTACGAGCCACACGAATCCAGTTGATTTACAATTTTTCAATGTTTACGGGCAAACAAAAATGACGCGTTTCGAGCAAACGTGCTCTTGGTCACATGACCATAGGTTCCGAGTTCAGTGTATTTGAAGTCATACAGGAACATAAACAACAGACTTTTCAATTCATACATTTAGAAGAGAAATAATAACAATGATATTTTTATAAATCATCGAGCTGCTGCGCAACGGTAATCATAAACATGAAACGAATGTAATTTAAAGAATTTAGAAAATATAAAGGAACACCATTTATTTGCTATTGCGTCTCCTGTGAACAATCAGATATATAAGGAGGACAAGCAGAATTTACATACTTCATTATATTGTATTTATGTGAGTACAAATAAAACTTATAGTAAGTCAAATTCAACATACATTTTGCCGCCGCCAAGATATGCAAAGAAAATAGTAAATGATTCATCATTGTTAGGTTTCACCCGAAATCAAGGTATAGTACCCTATCAAGCTAAATAAAAGTGTGTTTCGAGCTCTTTTCATTACATACTATGATAGAAATCACGGTGACCCTTAAGGAGATGGTGCTAAAATATAGTCACCAAATGCTCCGTGCTCGTATCAGATAACAGTAACGGTGGTGTCTGAGAATTTCCAGGTCCCATCTAGATGTAAAAAACAAGAATAAAATATATATTAGAGCACATAGTACAGTGTCATTTGAAACACACAGTTATAATGTAAAATATCTGGATTTTCACCTACCAAAAGAAAAAGGATTTTAAATACAAAAGCATATCTACAGCAGGGGTCATAAAATCAATCAAGAAAAAATCCTGCAGTCATAAATGGCGGCCTATTATACAAAGTGAATAGGTTTTCTAGTACAAAAGGTTTCATGAATAATACCATGCATTGCAGCTAAAAAGACGATCTACAGTGAACTCATATAACTTGGAACAGGAGTTACTGAATTACTTGAGGCTAAAACTGCATCTATCAACAATTTACAAATGCACATGCATCTCTTCGTCATTATTCATCCTGAATGGGGCTACACTTCCTGCTTGTAAGATGAACTTGGATTCTGCTCTACGTAGGGCCTGAATTCTGTTCCCTCCTTGAGGGTCTTTAGTTATGATATCTAAGTCAAAAAACTTCGCCTTGGTCCAATCTCCATTGTGTTCTTTATGGAAGTGTCTGGCTGTACTATAACTAAAGTCTTTGTTGGTTATGGCACGCCAATGTTCCAGTATTCTCTTCTTCACTGGAAACATGGTGGAACCTATGTACCACTTGCCACAAGGGCAAGTGATTACATAGATTACGAAATCTGTGCTGCATTGTATATTCTTGCGAATATACCACTTTCTCTTGGTTCTCTCCAGGATTACTTCTTTTACATTAACGCTGTGGCTGCACGCTTTACATTTTCCACAGCGATGGTACCCTCTTATTCTGTCTAGCCATGTGGGTTTGGTGTTACTAAAGTGGCTTCTCACAATCATATCTTTGATCGAGGTACCTTTTCTGTAGGTGATCGCTGGATATGGGCCTAACTTTTGTTTGAGTATCTTATCGTGTGTCAGGATATCCCATCTTTTCTTTACAATCTGCTGGAAAAGATTAGATTGTGAATTAAAGGTGGTAATCAACCTAATAGTAGCCTCTGTTTCATTTTGTTTGCTCCTAGGTGCGTTGTACAGTGCCTCTCTTCTAGTAATAGCATCTGCTCTTTTCTCACCTTTCTTCAGCATCATGTACGGGTATCCTCTGGCAAGAAATCTCTCTGACATCTCTTTTTTGTTTCTTATATATGATTCCTCTGTGCTGCAATTTCTTTTCGCACGGAGGAATTCACCAAAAGGTATGCTCCACCTACAATTTTGAGGATGGCAGCTTGTTGCGTGAAGAACAGAGTTCCCCGCTGTGCTCTTTCTAAATAAATCAGTCTCCAGTTTGTTGTCTCGCACTGTCACCCTGATATCTAGGAAGTCAACAGTTTTTTGGCTACACTGCATCGTGAATTTTAAGTTTAGGGCATTCTCATTCAGTTCTGATAAAAATAACAATAGTTCATCTTCTCCACTCTCCCAAACAAAAAATATATCATCAATGAATCTAAGCCAGATACTGACTCTGTTAGTCCAATGTTCCATTCCTTCACCCCAGAGCACCTGCTTCTCCCACCAGCCGACCAAAAGATTGGCATAGCTCGGAGCGAAGCAGGTGCCCATAGAAGTTCCTTGTATTTGTTTATAGAATGAGCCATTAAAAGTAAACACATTTTCCACAAGGCAAAATTCGATAATTTGAAGTAACATTGTAGTATGTTTGGTCAAATGTATACTTCTGGAGTCAAGGAAGTGTTTGCATGCTTTAAGTCCATCAGTATGCCTAATACTCGTATAATATATATATATACATTATCTACTGGCGGTCGCCAGTAGATAGTTATAGTTATGACCGTGTTTCCATAGGAAATCCGCAACATTCTATTTGGAATAACTTTTGCGTCGATTGACGAATCCTCGCGAAATTTTCAAAATAGGTGGAGCGCTCCACTCCGCTCCTTCCCTGAAAGTCTCGTGTGAATTCGTCAAGCGGGGGCTGAGAAAAAGGGGGAGTCCCAAAACGCGTTTTCCCCATGCATTTTCCCATAGGACCTTTAGTCCGCGCTACAGCCCGAACGGCTGAACAGAAAACCTTGAAATTTGGCAGAGAGGTAGTCCTCAGGTCAGGGATGTGCCTTTTGCAGGTCTGGTGTAAATCTGTTCAGTATTTTCTGAGAAAATAGCATTTAAAAGCATATCTATATCTATAGGCGCGCACCGTGCGCGTACGGTAAGCGCACCCTGCCGTGCACGAGCGCAATTCTGATTGGTTGTTAGATCTTAGTAAACATTCGAATCGGTCGAAACCAGGAAGTGTCGGCCGCCATTTTGTCTCTCGCAGTCCGAGGGAGGTGAAAAATAAAGGTGGAGAACATGAAAAGGGGGCAGGGTGGACAGTTCCTGACCCCCTAGCCATTGCCAGGGGGTCCCCAAAGGACCCCCAAGGGCCATAAATGTTTTTAATATTTTTACGAAAAATCGCGGAGTGTGCTTACCGTGCGCGCATGGTATAAATGGGAAAATTACGTGAGGCGCACCGTGCGCGCACGGTACGCGCACGGTAAAAAACCTTAAAAAAAATAAATAAATACATAACTTAGCATTTAAAAAACCGTACAAATTCACTGAAAAAACCATAGGTTTCACACATGTTATAGTTAGGAATTAGCATTTAACAAACCTTGCAAATTCACTTAAAAAACCATAGGTTTCACACATGTTATAGTTAGCTGGACATTTCCCTCGGAAAAAACCAATGAAATTCCCCCGTTATAGTTAGTAAAGGGAACTATAACTCACGCGACCGCAATCCACTGCTGATGACGTCTGATATTACATCACTGATGACATATGTGTCTTTCTGTAAAATAAATATTTATTAAATATGTATAGCTAAAGGTTAAAGGAAATAAAAATGGGTAAATAAGTGAATAAATACAGTGATGTAATATCTGACGTCATCAGCAGTGGATTGCGGTCGCGTGAGTTATAGTTCCCTTTACAAACTATAACGGGGGAATTTCATTGTTTTTTTATGAGGGAAATGTCCAGCTAACTATAACATGTGTGAAACCTATGGTTTTTTAAGTGAATATATATATATATATATATATATATATATATATTCACTGAAAAAACCATAGGTTTCACACACGTTATAGTTAGGAATTAGCATTTAAAAAACCTTGCAAATTCAATGAAAAAACCATAGGTTTCACACAAGTTATAGTTAGCTGTACATTTCACTCATAAAAAACCAATGAAATTCCACGTTATAGTTAGATCAGGTAACTATAACTCGCGCGCCCGCAATCCACTGCTCATGACGTCACATATTACATCACTCATGACATGGTCAGTGGCATCACTCATGAGATCACTGATGACATCATCCTTTTGATAGAGTGGCGGTCGCGCAAGTTATAGTTACCTGATCTAACTATAACGTGGAATTTCATTGGTTTTTTACGAGTGAAATGTACAGCTAACTATAACTTGTGTGAAACCTATGGTTTTTTAATTGAATTTGCAAGGTTTTTTAAATGCTAATTCCTAACTATAACGTGTGGGAAACCTATGGTTTTTTCAGTGAATTTGTACGTTTTTTTAAATTCTAAGTTATGTATTTATTTTTAATTTTTACGCGCACGGTGCGCTTCGCGCACCGTGCGCGCGCTGTGGGCGCTCGGTGCGCATCGGGCACCGAGCGCCCACGTTGCGCATTTCGTACCGTGCACGCCTCGCCATTTTTTTCAAAATATCAATTGTTTTTTTCTCCCTTGGGGGTCCTTAGATTTATAAATTAAATGTGATTGTTAATTCTTTTTTTTTTTTTTTTTACCGTACGCGTACGGTAAGCTTACCGTACGCGCACTCCGCTATTTTTTTTAAAAATTATTACATTTATTTTTCATACTTTTTGGTCCTTCGTGAACCCGCTGACGAACGCTAGGGGGTCTGCAACTCTCTTCGTTGCCCCCTTTTCATGTTATCAACCTTTGTTTTTCAGTGCGAGAGACAGAAAATGGCGGCCGATACTTTCTGATTTCGACCGATTCGAATGTTTACAGTCATGTAACCACCAATCACAATTGAGCTCGCGCACGGCACCGTACGCGTACGGTAAGCTTACCGTAAGCGCACGGAGCGCGCTTACAGATATATATATTGATTTAAATGCTATTTTCTCAGGACCTACTGAACAGATTTACACCTGCAAAAGGCACATCCCTGACCTGAGGACTACCTCTCTGCCAAATTTCAAGTAATTCTGTTCAGCCGTTCGGGCTGTAGCTCTGACTAAAGGTCCTATGGGAGAATGCATGGGGAAAATGCGTTTTGGGACCCCCCTTTTTTCTCAGCCCCCGCTTGACGAATCCCCCCGAGACTTTCAGGGTAGGAGCGGAGCGTAGCGCCCCATTCGTTTTGAAAAATTCGCGAGGATTCGTCAACCGGCGCCAAAGTTATTCCAAATAGAATGTTGCAGATTTCCTATGGAAACACGGTCCTAACTATAACTATCTACTGGCAACCGCCAGTAGATAATATATATATATATATATATATATATATATATATATATATATATCAACTTTCACTTCTTCAGAGAAACCGGGACACTTTCAGCGTTGGTGCAGTTACGGGTCCGAAGCAGCCCAATTATTTACATCATTTTCACTGAGTACCAAAGTACTGTTGCACTCTCGTCTGGAAGCAATAACCGCTACGAGTCCATCCGTCAATGAAAGATCGTATTTATTTCATTTCATAGTACAGAGCATCAGCCAGATAATTACCCAACGCGTTTCGGCGAAACTCGCATTGGTCACGGGTAAGTGAAAGTCTCAAAAACACAAATTTAAGACTTCATGTTGCGTACAACGTCATGTACATAAACATAGACGACAGACTTACACATCAATCTGTAACATAAAAGTGGCGGCCATTTGGAACAGTCTTATTTCCATTGTAACCTAGATATTTAGTAAATAAAGTTCTAGTTGAAAAAATACTAACATTTAGACACAAACTGGATTTCGCCACAAACTCAAGTGTATCTAATGCGATCTTCACCAATTCTTTTACCCATTTATTCGTAAAATTGCTGCCTCCAATTCCCAGTGGTTTTGTATGCCGTGTTTCTCCTCGTAAATAATTACATATTAATAAATACATAATGTATCAATTAACGGCATAAGAGAAACTACCACTTCCTTCAATGGCTGTAAGAGCATGAAGCTGATAAGCTCCTCGCAGTTAAACTGGAAATTAATAAACATCCAGTTACTGCCCTACTCTGGTTGCTATAACTGGTTGCTATAACTAAAGCTCCTGTAACATAGCAGCATCACTTCAAAAAAGCACGCCCCCAGTGGGGTTAAATTCATATA
Organism: Triturus cristatus; assembly: GCF_964204655.1. NCBI lineage: Eukaryota > Metazoa > Chordata > Amphibia > Caudata > Salamandridae > Triturus > Triturus cristatus. Next base: position 1,293,364,616 of record NC_140589.1, read on the forward strand.
CTTTAAATAATGAAAATCATACTCAAATAAGACATGTCATACGTAGATTCTATATCAGCATATCGAAAGAACTGCAATGTTTATGTTTGCTATAAACATTGCAGTACTTTCGATAATGGATATGTACGAGCATGCAGCCTAGCTCACTTAGAGATGAAAAAGCTTTCATGCTGATATGGCGGACACAAAAACGGATAGAACTGCTCTTACTATTGTCCGTCATCACTGACATTGCTTCTCACAACCAATGGGGAAGCACACATGGATATTTAAATGGGGGCAATGCGATTGAAAAATATCCAGATGCATTGAAAAAGGCGTAATGCTGAAACCGGTCTGCCTGAAATTAAATCCATTGAAGCATGCAAAAGCCAGCGAGTGCGTTGTTTAATTCCTTTCAGGAAATTGGTGAATAATATATATATCTATATATATATATTTATACACACAAAACACACTGTGGGTAACCGGAAAATTGACCGGCGCTTCACGTATCTCAGATACTGGTCCCCACCAGTATTTTTTATTTTAGTTATCAAAAACCATCACTGAGATATACACACATAAGACATCAATAAAAATCAAATCTTCTTAGTTCATTTCTTTTTGTTGTAATTTACTTTTCTTAAGGACTCAAAACATAGCCGCAGTCAGTACAAAGCCAACACATGTTTCCCACTCCACTGCGCTTCTTCAGGGCTCTTGATTTTGCTATTCTTTTTTCATCTTCTAAAGTTAGCACTTGTACTTCCACAAAAAGAATTCTTAGAACGATTTTAATCTTCAAGTTCTAAGTTCATCATTGTCAGTATTTCTTGATATATTAAGTTCCCCTTAATAAGGTCTCCATTCAGGCTGGAAGCCTTCCCGTCCTTCTCCTTCTGAATCCTAGTAGTGGGCCAGGATGTACCTTTGGAGAGTGGTGGATAAAGGGAGCGTGGCCACCGAACACCTCTCAGTAAACCCACTGTGTGGGTCTTACTGGAGGTAACAGGAGGGGGAGGTAGCCCCAGGACCCGCTGAAGCCAACAGGACTTCATACCCCTGCTAGTAGTGCACTGGGAGGTGCATTTGCACAGTGGTGAAGAAAGGGGGCACGGCCTCCGACAACCTCTCAGCAATCCTACTGTGCAGGACTTACTGGAGGTAACAGGAGGGGGAGTTGGCTCCCAAGGATGTCCCTGGGGGCCAACTACCCTTCCTGTTACCACCAGTAAGTCTCACACTGTGGGATTGCTAAGGGTCTTCAGTGGCAACGCCTCTTTCCTGCACCACTCTGCAAACGCGGCTTGTGGTGCACTACTGATTACTGGTTGAGGAATTAAATCTACTTTACTCCTGAGGGACCTTGGGGGCTAAGAAGCCCTCCTGGTACCTCCTGTAAGTCCTTCAAAGCGGGATTCCTGAGAGCTGGCTGAAGGCCCAGGCTCCTTTCCTTACCACTCTGCAAACATGATTACGAGTTAAAAAATCATAGATTGATTAAAGGGACATTATAGTTTGGAATTAGATTTTTTTTTTAACCATAGAAATTCACACAAAAAACCCTAAGGTTACAGGGACATTATAGTTAGCAAGTAGAATTAAAAAAACAAAAGGTTACAAGGACATTATAGTTAGACTGACATTTCACTCATACAAAACCAGAGAAATTCAGCAGTTATAGTTAGCTGAACTAACAATAACTTACACCCCTGCAATGCACTGATTATGACCTTACATATTACATCACTCATGACATGGTCAGTGACATATATATACACCAAGGTGTATTAATGAATCAGTGGATGTATGAACGCCTGTATGGATGATTTAGTGGGTGTATGACTGGCTGTATAGATGAGTGATTTTACGTGTCTTAGTGAATGTATGTGTGAGTGACTAATTTGTGTGAATGTCTCTATCAATCTGCAGTTGGTGTGTAAGTGGCTGTGTGGGTTGTTGAGTAGGTACACAAGTGGCTGTATGGGTTATTGAATGGCTATCTGAGTACCTGTATGGGTGTATGAGTGTCTGTGTGGGTAGGTGAGGGGGAGTGTGACTGCCTGGATGGATGAGTGAGTGGGTGGGTGGGTGAGTCGCTGACTGTATGTGTTCAGGAGTGCGTCTATGAGGGGCTGTATGGGTGAGTGAGTGTGTGCATGGCTATTTCAGTAAGTGACTGGATGTGTCAGTGGTGTATGGGTGAGTAAGTGCATATGTAAAAGACAGTATAGGTGAGTGCTGGAGTATATAAGTTACTGTATGTGTGATTGAGTGATTGTGAAAGTGACTGCATAGGTGAGTGAATGTGTTAGTATCTGTATGAATAAGTGAGTTGGGGTGTGTATAACTGTATAGGTGAGTCAATAGCTGTGTGATTGACTCTATAGGTGAGTGAGTATGTGTGTGAGTAGCTCTATGAGTGACTGACTGTGTGTGAGTGGCTGTTTGGGTATATGAGTGGATATATCAGTGGTTGTATTAGTGAGTGAGTTAATGTATGAGTGGGTGTATGGGTAACTGAGTGGGTGTGTGTATACACCTATGAATCAGTGAGTGGGAGTCTTTCCTTCTCCTGGATTCACAAAAAAGGTGCTGACACTCTCCCATAATGTGCCAATATATATTTATTATCAACACACCTTCAGAGAGCTTCATATATATTTTATATATTTACACATTACTCGAGAGTGCCAGCATTTTTTTATTTTTAAGAAACCAGGAGAAGGAAAGGTTGTTGGAAAATACATAGAGTCCTCCTCACCGACTACTGATCCGGCAGCACAACACAAAATCCTCTGTAGCCAAGTTGGTGATGCAAATTATATATATAACATATATAACATATTTTCTGATAAAATATTTAAATAACCTTTTTCTTTCAAATAAATATAACTTTAATTTTTAGTAGATAGTAAGCAAATATAAACATTTCACTTTAGGTGGTATTTTTTCTGTTCAATAAAATGTTAAAATATAACTTTAATTTAATATATTTAAATTAGTTACACATTTAAATCAAGACTAAGTTCATAGTGCTGTAGCATATTTTATTTTGATATACAATATACAATACATTTACATTAATATTTAGCAAAAACATTTTTACTCTGTTTTTAAAGTCTAATAACTTATGAAACTGTCCTTATGCTTTTCTACTGGGAGAACTCTGTCCCGGTGGTTAAGAACTCCGCCTATGTGTGAAAGGTTACTAGTAGCAAGTTCACACTTTTGAATTGGGCTCTACACCTGTTTGGGGGTAGGGACATGTAAGTCTACACTGTTTAGTAAATATACATTTGGAAATGGTGAATAGACAAAAGTAGTACATTTACTACAAAGTTTAGGAGTGAGCTTACCTCTGTGAATAGGCCCCTGATTATTTATATTGGGTGAGCTGATTTTAAAACTAACCATTACTCATGGTTTTAATGAGGAAAAGCAGCATGTTCTTTTTTACTCTTCTTTTAAATATATCGGTTATAAAGAAGCACAGGTAATATGCAGTCCTTTCAATGGTTTAGACCTTCAACCACCATTTCATTGCTTCATGAGTAAAATCTATAACGAACTAAAGAAGTAGTCATTCAAGCCTTACAGGTCTTCAAGTGCATGGCCTTTAGTCCTTTACATTTTCTTAGTAATGGAACAAGCTCCTTGCATGTAAACTAAACTTAGGAATCACCCTAAATCCAGCAGTGAGAACTTTTAATTTGATGTGAGTCATTTAAAGGGACACATTTTTCTAAGGTGAATTTTCCATTTGGCACCCACAATAAGTAGCAACCGGTTTTAGCATTTTGCACAATCGGTTTCCGAAATCCATTTCCACACCGATGAACGAATTCTGCTCTGCCACATTGCATGCTAAGGCATGTTCTTTTCAGATTTAGTAAACAAGAATTAAAAATTAAAATGCAACTTGATAAGTTGGATAATACAGTTATATGACATGGGCTTCCAGACAATCCCTCATTAAATGTTATTTATTTTGATAAATATGAAAAAAATTGGATTCTTTATGCTGAGTACTCTTCCATACATGAACCTTAATTATCTCAATGCCTTTTAATATAACTGTAGGGTGTAATCCACAACAGTATTCTCAACTTGTTACATTACTAGTTTAGGTCTATAAGTGTGCCTGCCTTATGACATTTCCTTTTCACCCTTAGCATATACTACCCCTTTAATCATCAGCATATGTAACTACTTGTTAACCACAATTTATGCCCATTTAACTCCCCTTCAGAGCAGTAGGTGTCCTTTAAAGGAGCCTTACCCACACATGGCTGGATTTGCAAAGTTTGTTTGACAAACAAATAGTTCTTATTCCTTTCTTAGATGGAAATTAGACCTGAATATCCAAGCCTAATTTACATAGCTTTGTCTGTGAGAAATGCCACAGAAGATATCCAATCAGTGGAGAAGCACCACTTTCATTTTTTTTTTAAACATACCTTGGCTTTTTCTATGCCTTTTTAATTGTAATGCCCAACATCATTGTCAACTGCTTCTCGTGTAGTTTCCTTCTGTTCTTCAGCTTCTGATAGTGAAGGATTGGCTTGCTAAGATGCCCCCCTGATTCTTCTACTCCTTCACAGTGGCATGGATTCACGAAGCTTTTTCTGTCAGTGGCTTTGTCCTAATCCAGGCTTAGGTCTAATTTACCCAAATATTCATGAACCTACTACATGTTTACTAACAGAAAGAAAAGTTTGGTAATTCAAAATAATGTTTTCTAATAGTAAGCATCAGGTTTGTGATATAAGTTGATTTTAGTTGAGAAGTTCTGAGAAGAAAGGATTGTATGAGGAAAGTTGTAGCAAGCAACAGGTTACTGTGATCACATCTACAAACACTCTTCTCGGAAATTGGACCTGGAATTCAACAATGAGCTCACTATTTATTAAAAAAATTTCATATTGTAGCAATATTTCACAATGCACTTTTATGCATGCTGGTGCAATTGAAACAGTCAGCTTACCGATTTCTATTTCTGTGTTCAAGCCCAACAACTAAAACAGATTTTAATGACTTTTCAGAGGGAGCCACTAAGTGCCACAAAGCACAATTAACAAACAGCAAAAAATCCATTCACTTGAATTAATAAACCTAAGCGTCCTACTTCCCGTTTCAGGTTTGACAGCACAGCTTTCTCCAGAGATTATGTAATCAACTTAAAAAAGGGCTTTAAAAAGCACTACCTGGAGAGAGACTTTGACTCCACCGACATATTAGTAAGAAGTACGTAACTAGATTGGGCAGCAGATGTGTGTTTCCAAAAAAAGTACTTGTGCTCCTTGCAGCTGTGGTCATTTTGTTTATTTATCCAGCTACCTGAGCTTGAACTTTCAAGGGTACACACATGACATTATAATGCTATTAAAGTGTATTAGAGCATTGAAATGTTGAGAACTCCATTGAAGTCAATGGAACTGCAGAGATCTGTAATCACTGGTAAAGACCCCCTGCAGTAAATGTGCGGATGTGTTTATTTTATTGGAGCAGCTGTTAACACTTTTAACTCCTGGAACAGGAACAGTGACATAACAAGTCAAATGCCATCATTTTACACAGCAGTGTAGAGATTGTATTCGTTCACGACTGTTGACTAGCAGAACCGCAGCTAGAAAGCAGCAAGGAATTCAGATAAATCAAATCAGGTGTTTGTTAAGCGCAACTATTCACCCGTAAGGGTCTCAAGGCGCTGGGGGGTGTGGGGGGGTTTGCAGGTTCCAGTCCATCAAGGAGGGGGGTCTGTCGAAAAGCCAGGTTTTGAGGTTTCCTGCGAAGATGGGGAGCGATGGTATCTGTCTGAGATGGAGCGGAAGGTCTTTCCAGGCTCAGAGGCCTCCCGATCTGGTCTTTCTGGTGCTGGGGACCATGGCAAAGGAGAGCTGGGCTGATCTTAGGGCCCTTTGGAGTGCGTGGAATTTGAGTCGTCTATTCAAGTATGCTGGTCCGGTGTCGTGGAGGGCCTTGTGAGCGTGGGTTAGCATCTTGAAGGTGACTCTAGCTTTGATGGGGAGCCAGTGGAGTGTGCGCAGGTGCTGGGAGATGTGGCAGTGTCTTGGCAGGTTGAGGGCCAGTCTTGTGGCGGCATTTTGGATGTTCTGTAGCTTGCGGGCTAGGTTTTTGTTTATTCCGGCATACAGTGCGTTGCTGTAGTCGAGCCTGCTGGTGACCAGGGTGTGAGTGACTGTCTTTCTGTGTTTGAGGGGGGTCCATTTGAAGATCTTACATAGGAGGCGGAGGGTGTGGAAGCAGGAGGACGAGACGGAGTTGATCTGGCGGTCCATTTTGAGCTCTGAGTCCAGGATGATTCCCAGGTTGCATGCGTGGTCTGTGGGGGTGGGCGGGCTTCCGAGTGCAGGGGGCCACCAGGTGTCATTCCAGGCATCTGGGTTTGGGCCCATGATGAGTACTTCCATTTTGTTGGTGTTTAGTTATAGGCAGCTGTTTTTCATCCATTTGGCGACGGCTTCCATGCCTTCTCGAAAGTTGTATTTGGCGGTGTTGGGTTCGTTGGATAGGGAGAGGATGAGTTGGGTGTCGTCTGCGTATGACACAATGTTGAGTCCGTAGGTTCTGACGATGGGGGCGAGCACAGCCATGTAGATGTTGAAGAGCGCTGGGATGAGGGAGGAACCCTGGAGACTCCGCAGGTGGTAGGTGTAGGGTCCGAGAGGAAAGGGGGGAGTCTAACCTGCTGTGTTCTGTCAGAGAGGAAGGAGCGGATCCAGTCGAGGGCCTTGTTTTGGATCCCTGCGTCATGGAGTCTGCATATTAGGGTGCGGTGAGAGACTGTGTCGAACACAGCTGAGAGGTCGAGGAGGATGAGGGCTTCTGTTTCTCCTTTGTCCAGTAAGATACGGATGTCGTCTGTTACGGCAAGGAGGGCGGTTTCCGTACTGTGGTTTTTTCTGAAGCCGGATTGGGAGGAGTCGAGGATGTTGTGCTCTTTGATGAATGTGGCGAGTTGGCTGTTGATGGCTTTCTCGATGACTTTCGCTGGGAACAGGAGCAGGGAGATGGGTCTGTAGTTTTTGAGGTCGGTTGTGTCCGCCGAGGGTTTCTTCAGGGGGGGTTGATCTCAGCGTGTTTCCAATCATCAGCGAATGAGGCGGTTGCCAGGGAGTGGTTGATGGTGTGGCAGAGCATGGGTCCAAAGGTGTTGGCGGCTCTGTTGAAAATGTGGTGGGGGCAGGGGTCTGTGGGGGCCCCGGAGTGGATTGACTTCATCGTCTTCAGTGTGTCTTCGGTGGTGAGGACTGTCCAGTTGTCAGTCGCTGGCTTCAGGGTGTCGGGTGTGATTGGTGAGGGTTCAGTTTGTTGGTTGTCTTCGTCGAAGTTTTCGTAGATGCTCTTGGTTTTGTGGTGGAAAAAGGTGCTGAGTTTGTCGCAGAGGTCTTGTGAGGGAGTGATGTCGGTGGACTCGCTGGTGGATTTAGCGAACTCCTAGATGATGTTGAAGAGTTCTTTGCTGTTGTGTGCATGAGTGGAGATTCTGTCTTCGATCGCTTTTTTCCTAATTTTTCTGATGAGTTGATGGTGGGCGTTTGTGGCGGCTCTGAAGTTGTTGTGGGCTTCTGTGGATTTGGTGTTCCTCCAGGCCTTTTCGAGGCGGCGGATGTGCGTCTGGAATCTCGAAGTTCGGTGGTGAACCATTTAGCTTTCTTGGCGTGGGTGCTGTTGTTTTTCTTGAGGGGGGCTATGGTGTTGGCACTGTCGGAGATCCATCTGTGCATGGTTTGGGCTGCGGTTTTGGCGTCGTCGTTTTCCGCAATGGTTGGGGTGAAGTTCCTGAGTGATGAGGTTAGCTGGTCGTCGGTGATTCTGGTCCATTTTCTTCAGTGGAGAAGGTGCTGGTGTCTGTGGATGGTGGGTGTTCTGAAGGTGAAGTGGACGCATCGATGGTCAGTCCATGGTAGTTCGGTGGTGTGGCTGAAGGTGATGGAGTTTCCTGTTGTGAAGAGGGGATCGAGGGTGTGTCCTGCTGAGTGCGTGGGTTCAGTCACGATCTGGTGGTGTCCAATGTTGTGGAGGTTGTCCAGGAGGGATGTCTTGCTGGGGTCCAGCTGGTTGTCGAGGTGGAAGTTGAGGTCTCCCAGTAGGGTGTAGTTGGGGGATGCAATGGCATGCGGGGAGATGATGTCTGTGAGGGAGTTGGCGATACTGTTATAAATACAACCACTTTCATCTTTAAAAGGCATAGATGGGAATTAGCTTTATTGTGTATATTTCGATCAGGCTCTAAAGTAATAAGAAGGTGAAAGCCCCAGTCAGTCTGAAAATGTTTAAGATGTATACCCACAAATTAAACAAAGATCAATACAGATTAACAGGCCTCACCACTTCCTGTTTATGCCATACATCACTTGTTGCTCTGAATAAACATAAAATGACAGCTTTCAAGCTTTGCTGGATATCGCTCATGCCAAGCCCCACTTACCTTGTACAATGTGAAACCAGAGCATTCTGCAACTGTCATACGGTTCCTACTAATTAAGTAGGACTGTGTAGCCAGACAACATAACAGTCAGAATATGAGGACTGAGTCCACACACAGTATGTTGGCCCATTTCCTAACTAGCCCACAGTGCCCCATGTGAACACCTAACCTTACCTGGGGACCAGATGGTATCTGCAACCTCAGAAAATGCCCACTCTAATTCCCCAGGAAAATTGTGGACACAGATCTACCCTTTCATTGTTCACTTTTGCATACCCATGGTAAACACAAAAAATATACAAATTGGCTTTTTAAATATTTATTGAAACAATCGTATTGTAGTAAAGAAAGCATGTGCTGCAATTATTGGGAGGATGAAAAAAAGCATTGTAACCAGCATTCCATGAATGGCGAAAACGATAAACAATTCAACATTTAGAACATTACAGTGTGATATTGGTTATATTTATACTTCTATCTAATACTACCTACACTATCAAGAACCTAGTAAGAGTACCTTCTACTAGATCCCTTTGGACAGCCCTACCCCATACCTATGCATGATATATCAGGAAGCCAATCTGGTGTCAAGCAGGGTATTATCCTTTGTTGAATGAAAGTTAGAGTCAGCAGGGTTGCATCTCCATCACAGTGCACAGCGTTCCAGGATAATCCCAGCAAAGGTACTCCTCTATCAAATTTGCTTCAGAGGCAGTTTATATTATAAAAGTACTGTTCAAAGTGCACTATGTCAAAGGTGTAGAGCTGATGCAGTGGTTAGTCTAGAGTCTTAGAGCTGTTTCCAACCGGACAACCAATTGCAAGGGTATCGTGTTAAAAGTTCCTAGCCTTGGACAGAGGGTACCGCCAACATGATGATATGCTTACTAACAAATGTGCAGCATGCAGAAGAATTTATAAATACAATGTTGTATAAACGCAAAGCATGTCAAACCTTACCATTAGAAAAAGTTGTCAAGTTAAAACATGCAGCTAAAATGAAGGCTGAAGTGCCGACCCTGTTGAACTGTACAGCACCCTCCCTTTGGCTGGGGGAGGCTTTACTGAATCTAAAAGCATAAAAATAACCAAGAATTATCTATTAAATTATCATAAAATGTACTTTAATAACAAAAGCGAATGAAAGCTGTAATGACATCAAAATGGCAATTAAAAATTCGGTATTAGTAAAAACAAATAAAATATCAATTTGATTTAAAAACAAGGGGCTGAATTAAAAACTAGGAGGCTCTTGAAATGTTTCCCATGTTCAGAGAGCCAGTAGGATCCAGGAAGGATCTTGCATCTGCAGATGTTTCCACAGTGGCCTGGACAGCCAGTTCCAAAGAACACACATGGTCAAACCCAATCTAGTCAGCAGATGCTGATGGTGTGCCAGCCGACAGTGTAACCGAAGTGAATGAGCCAAGATCCAGGAAAGGCTCCTAGTAACCATCCTAGAGCAATGATAGTCTCATAGGACAGCATTGAGGATGAGCCCTCAATGGATGCACCAGCAGATCCATATCCATAGATTGAACCAGTTGCATCGGAAGATAATTGTCCAGTGCACACTCAAATGGGCACAGCAGACAGTGGATCATGAGCTGCACGCATTGTAACCATATTGGTCTAAAGGACAAAGACTAGATGTTATTATAGTCCATGAGCATTTTTTCCTAAAGGTGGAACATCCATTGTAGAGCAACAAAAATAGATCCAAAATTCCAACAACCAGAAATAATTGAAGTGGTATGCCTCCAAATACACTGGAAATCAAAGAGTGTAAAAAGGACGAAATCACTCCAAACACAGTCCTGAACGTGCTGACAAAACCAGACCAAATCGCTTTCAAAAAGTGTACCACTTCTGTAGTATTTTAAGCATAAAATATGCAAAGCACAAGTTCACCAAAATGTTGTTGCACATTTGTGTCTAGAAACAAGTGTATTTCAGAGGAAGACTTTGCAACTTGAAGATCAAATATCTCTCTAGCAGATGTGACTGCAATGTCTTTTTGAAACAATAAGGCTTTAACTGGACTTAAATGATCAACGTTAATGTCAAAAATAGGAATTGAAGGCCACAAGGTTAGGGGTGGGTGGAATTTGCGAAAGTGACTTTCGCAAATTATCGCAAAAATGTTAAAAATCTCCGCAAACACGCGGAAATATCGCGAAGATGCGGACGTTTTTTTCCCGCCCGTTCGCGGTATTTTCTGCGTGGTCGCGGCTCGCCAACTTACCCATGCGGTTGCTCGCGGGCGCGGCCATCTTGTTTTCACTCTTCTCGCGGTGCATGATCGCGAGAAGAAAGATGTGATCGTGCGACCAACGACATTACTGCGGGCGCGAACTGTCGCGAGACAGCGCAAATGGCTACCAACAATCCAACATCTCGTGGAGAACGTGACCAGATCGGGAAAACTTGTCGGCGAACGCGGGGATTCAGGTAAGGCAATCGCGCGAGAATGTATTATTTTACAACGCGAGCAAGAAACAAATTATCGCTAAGCTGCGGAATGCGGAAATTTTGACATTTTCGCGCTCTCCGCGGAACGCGAAAATGTCAAATTATCGCAATTTCCCCGAGCGGAACAGAATTTTCGCCCAGGCCTACACAAGGTAATGTCCCTAGTTGCATGTATGGGTGGAAATATCACATTATTACAACAGGTCACAACCCTGGAAACCATCACCACATATGGCACTTCCAGTTTCATCCCAGAACAACCTTCGTCGTTCAGGATACAAATGACTTGAAAGCAACCAGACCACTGGCCGAATCAAGGTAGCTGGGATATCCTTCAGATAGCACACCAAATGGCCCATGGATGCATTACACTCCTCATGGAGTGTCACCTTTTTACAAGGTAACATATGGCCGAATGAGGTTTCACATTTGTTTCCGCTTAAACACCCGTCAAAATCAGGTCTTGTGTAAAACATTCTCCATATCCGGCTTCCTGAAAGTGTTTCGAACAAGATGTAAAATGAAACTTTGATATGGGCAATCAGATCTACCCATGTATTAACCAGCCAGCTGATGGTGTTTCTGCTACTGTAAAGGGACATTTTTCTAAATGTTCTATGTTCAACATTGTATAAGTTGCATCTTTATTTGCCAATAGTCTTTATGTACATGTTAAATTACAAGGCAGAATCAACCTTGTTGCATTCAGATATCCCCAGGGCACATGGTTTGAATTTAAAACCTGCAATGTCTAACTCAGTTGAATAATAAATCTCCGATGGCTTTGCCCATGCTGAAGGAGAGACGTCATTATATATTATTTTGAATGCAGACGATTGCAATATTTGTTACAGTTTGTTGTAACAATCATGCTCAGACTCAATCAGAAGATCCTTGATGTGATACAGCTAAAGATTATAAGTGTTTGTTCAATCTATCTGTAATGATATTATTTTCTTCCATTTGGTTTTGCCAATGTTTGTTTGAAAAGATGTAAGAATCAGCGCGTTCTCACAGCACGTTTCTGTTTCATGCGAGCATGGCAGCATTGTCACGTTTCAAAAGCACGTTGTAAACATGCCCCTGTTAGACAGTTGGAAGTCACGTTCGTAACAGCTACCTTTCACCACGAGTACTTGCACGTGTGCTCTTGTTCCCTCCCGGTGAGCACCCCACCCTCCCGCAAGCTATTTAAACCCCAGACTCACAAGGAATCCTGCTTGCGCTCGTTTGTTCTTCACTTACCTGACGGCGGACTCCAAGCTCCTGCGTCCCGGATCCAGCTCTTCGCCTCCGCATCGGTGATTCCGGTCCGGTCTCCAGTTCCTTCCCTCGCAGTCCAGGAAACTCCTCGCAATCTCTTCCGGTGTTACTGCGAAACAGTTCCCCGCTTCCAGAAGGGAAACAAAACAGAATAAAGACCAGTCAGTGAGTAATTGGCGGACTATGCGCGTTTTACCACAAGTAAGTTCTTTTTTATGTTACCCGTTTGGCGCCTAGGATTAAAAGATAATGCAAGCTTGCACAAACAATTCCTATTTACAAGCAGAAAAAAGACTTAGCTTGTTTTCTCTTCGGAGAGCTTCAGCTTGGAACGTCATTTTTCTTTGCAAAGACTCTGTGAAACAATAGAAAGAATTTGTGTGAAAACGAAGAGACATGAACATTTGTGAACATTGCAGTAGGTGTATATAATAAGAAAAGATCGTAAAATCAACAATCTACAAAAGGTTTCTCAAACAAGACTCTTAAGCTGTAATTATTGTCATTACAGAATTGTAACTTGTATAACGATGTTCAGGTGCTGACTCAACCTGAGTAAAGAAAGGTACGATTCTCTGATCTGTTGTGGAAATAATAACTGTCATGATAAGTTTTATTTAGTGAGCTAATGTTCCTTTGTTTTTCCTGTTTTGCACATAGACACTATCAAGACGAAGCAGACAGCCCATTTTAGAAGTTTAAGCAAGAGTCGGAGTGTCTTGTCTTTCTGTTTATTATTTTGTCCCATTTCCCCCTTCCCTGAAGAGTTTAATTTGGGCAGGCTGTTTATGTATTCAGTCTAGTCTGAAGGAGATTCTTGGGGGAATCGGGAATAAGCATCACATCTCTCAAGTTGAACGTCCTGCTTTTCAGGTGAGTGAAGGTTTAACAGAAGCGCAAGCCTTCACAATAAATAGGTTCTCCTTGAGAGATATGGATTCAGAAAACGATACTATAGATGGCCAAGCAATGGCGCAGGCATTGACAGAAGATCTAGAAAGAAATAAATCCATATCAGACATGTTGCAGAAAATGCAATTAGAAATAGACTCATTAAAACATGAGAATACAATTTTAAGACAAGAGGTTCTTCGTTATAAGCCAAGAGACTCTTTATGGGGAAATCCTGTTTCCACGTTTGAGTCAGATTCTTTAAGTTTTGGTGCTAAGTCTAAAACTCCTAAGGTATTCACGAGTTCAGATGCTAATTCTTCTCCAGTGCAAGTCACGGTAGCTGTCCCTAATGTTGTTCCTTTGGCAGCCCCAGAACGCTTCTTTGGCGATTCAGGTAAATTCGATGTGTTCCTCAGCCAATGTCAGTTGCATTTCATATGCAAACCACAATTGTTTCCCACTGACGCGACCAAAGTGGCGTTTGTGCTCTCCTATCTGGGGGGTACAGCAGCAAATTGGTCTATACCTTATGTAAATAGAGATGATCCCATTTTACATAACTGGCCACAATTTAAAAATACCATGGCAAAATTGTTTGCGAAGCATACTTATGTCCAAGCCAGTGACAATGAGTTACTAAATCTAAAGCAAGGTAAACAAGACTTGTTAACCTATGTAACTTTGTTTAACAGACTTCTAACTGAAACCCAGTGGCCGGAGGAAAAACGTACATCTCTGTTTTACAGAGGTTTGCGCGATGACCTAAAGGATGCTTTGGCTCATATTGTAGACCTTCCGGAAGAATACTCAGACTTGGTAGATTTAGTTGTAAAATTAGATCATCGCTTAGGAGAAAGAAAAGGTGAAAAAGTACGATTTGAGCCAAGGTTTTCTGTGTCAAAATCTGATAAGAAGGAAACTGATACGAAAGTGTCAGAGGTTGAGCCTATGCAGATTGGAACAATTAAGGGACCATTATCCACAGAGGAAAAGGATAGAAGGAGAAGGTTGAACCTTTGTTTATATTGTGCCAAGTCTGGGCATTTTGCGAAAGAGTGTCCTATTAAACCAAAAGGACCAAAGAAAATCAGTTCAGTCACAACAGATTCTAGTGAGCAGGAAAACTAAATAACTCGTCAAGAAGGGGGGTCTCTTGTGCGAGTAAGAACCTTTTAACGACCTCCGATATTGCAACTAATGTAGTCCCCAGAATTCCACGACATTTTCTAATACAGGTGGTTTTGATTGTTAATACCCATATGCGTCATTCAGTCTCAGTCTTATTAGATTGTGGAGCCTCTGGAAATTTTATGGATATTAAAATGGCTAAAAAGTTACAGATACCCATTGAATGGAAGGCTCAACCCGAAGCTGTTTGTGCAGTGGACGGTTCGGCTTTATCTTCAGGAATGATAACAAAGAAAACTAGTCCTTTGATTATGGTATGTCAAAATGGACATACCGAACAAATCTGCTTTGACTTAATTGATACACCAGCATTTGGTCTTATTTTAGGGGTACCATGGTTAACTTTGCATAACCCTAAAATTAATTGGACCTTACGAACAGTTACCTTAGATTCCACTTATTGTCGAGAATCTTGTTATCAGGAAGCATTGAATGACGCAATGACAACCTTACATTGTGCCTCTACAAATACTGGTCTGACGAATTTACCATGTGAATATCAAGACTTTAAAGATGTATTCGATCCTGTGAAGGCTGGTTCTTTACCACCTCATAGATCATATGATTGTCGAATAGATTTAATACCCGGAGCTACCTTGCCTAACACCAGAGTGTATGCCCTCACAGAAGAGGAAACTAAGTATTTAAGAACGTATCTTGATGAACTATTAGCATCAGGGTTTATAAGACATTCCACCTCTCCAGTATCCTCGCCACTCTTTTTTATTCCTAAACCTGATGGAAGTCTCCGCGCTTGCATTGACTATCGCGGGTTAAATAAAGCCACGATAAAAAACAAATATCCATTGCCTTTAATTCCTGTTCTTCTTGACCAATTACGCCATTCCACTATTTACACAAAACTGGATCTGAGAGGTGCATATCACCTTGTCAGAGTGAAAGAAAATGATGAGTGGAAAACAGCTTTCAAAACCAAGTTTGGGTTATTTGAATACACAGTCATGCCATTTGGTTTATGCAATGCACCGGCAGCATTCCAATTTTTTATCAATGAGGTGTTGCATGAATTTCTTGATGTTTGCGTAATTGTATACATTGATGATATACTTATTTATTCAAAAACTCGAGAGGAACATGTACACCAAGTGAGAGCGGTATTACAGAAATTGTCCACAAATCATTTGTTTGCTAAGCTTGAAAAATGTATTTTTAATACAGACACAGTTGAGTTCCTTGGATATTGTTTATCTCCAGCAGGCATAATGATGAATGTTAAAAAGGTGAATGCAATTAAGGATTGGCCTGAACCCACAACATTAAAAGAAATTCAAAAGGTTTTAGGTTTTGCCAACTTTTACAGGCGTTTTATTCCTCATTTTGCTGAGACTGTAGTACCTTTAACTAAATTGTTACACAAAGGACAAAAATTTGTATGGTCAGAGCAAGCAGCTCATGCGTTTGAATCACTCAAGGAAAAATTCACCTCTGCACCTTTGTTGAAGCATCCTGACCCCGATCTTCCTTTTTTTGTTGAGGCAGATGCGTCACAGGTGGCGGTGGGAGCCGTGCTTTCTCAAAGAGATGTTCAAGATGGACAACTTCATCCTGTAGCTTATTATTCAAAAAAACTGTTGCCAGCTGAGCAAAATTACACTGTAGCCGAGAGGGAGCTCTTGGCAATAAAGTTGGCATTTACCGAATGGAGACATCATTTAATGGGCACAAAATTTCCTGTCACAATTTTTAGTGATCACAAAAATTTGCAGTTTTTTGGTTCTGTAAGAGCGTTAACACCTAGGCAAATGCGGTGGTTAAATTTCTTTAGTGCCTTTGATTTTGTTATAACGTATCGACCAGGAGTACAACAAATCCAGTCAGATGTGCTATCTAGATATGGATACACCACAGATCTGAGAAAAGAAGAATTAGGTCCTCCCATAATTCCTCCACAAAAGATTTTGGCACCAATTGTTCAAGAGAATTTTTTAAAAAGTATCAGAGAAGAGCATTTAAAATTAATAACCCAAGATTGGCTAAAAAATCCTCTTCATTCTATACAGGATGGTTTATTTTATCATGATGCTTTATTGTATGTACCAACTAAGGAGTTGCAAGAAAAGGTAATGGCCTGGCACCATGACTCAAGTTTAGCTGGTCATCCAGGTTCACAAAAGACTCTGGACAATTGCAAAAAACATTTTTGGTGGCATTCAATGATGTCAGATATTAAGAAATATGTCAGTGCATGTCCAATTTGTGCCAGGAATAAATCTCTGCATAAAGCACCTATGGGTTTATTACAACCATTACCCACTCCTCCAACTCCTTGGCACACAATTAGTTTGGACTTTATAACTAATTTACCTATGTCTAACACCTATACAACTATTCTAGTAGTAGTGGATTATCTGTCAAAAATGGCACACTTCATTCCTTTAACTAAACTACCTACAGCGGCAGAGTTGACTGACATTTTCATTAAAGAAATTGTGAGATTACATGGTTTGCCAACCAAGATCCTTTCAGATAGGGGCAGTCAATTTACCTCTAAATTCTGGAAAAATTTAGGAAAAAGTCTAAAAATAGAAATAGCTCTTTCTACGGCTTTTCATCCTGAAACTGACGGCCAAACAGAAAGAGTAAATCAAACATTATTACAAACACTGCGTTGTTTAATGGCAGAGTTTACCACTGAATGGGATAAAGTTTTACCTGTTGCAGAGTTTATTTATAACAATAATGTACATTCTGCAACTAAGTGTACTCCGTTTTACTTTATGCAGGGCTATCATCCACAAGCATTGCCTATGACAGTCACTCCTTCTCTAAATCCAGGAGTCATGGAACGATTATCCACACTAGTAGACATACAAGAAAAGGCAATTTTATTTGCGGTACCCTCTCAAGCCTCGCCCTGTAGGGCGGCCTTTAAGGGGAGCGACTGTTACAGTTTGTTGTAACAATCATGCTCAGACTCAATCAGAAGATCCTTGATGTGATACAGCTAAAGATTATAAGTGTTTGTTCAATCTATCTGTAATGATATTATTTTCTTCCATTTGGTTTTGCCAATGTTTGTTTGAAAAGATGTAAGAATCAGCGCGTTCTCACAGCACGTTTCTGTTTCATGCGAGCATGGCAGCATTGTCACGTTTCAAAAGCACGTTGTAAACATGCCCCTGTTAGACAGTTGGAAGTCACGTTCGTAACAGCTACCTTTCACCACGAGTACTTGCACGTGTGCTCTTGTTCCCTCCCGGTGAGCACCCCACCCTCCCGCAAGCTATTTAAACCCCAGACTCACAAGGAATCCTGCTTGCGCTCGTTTGTTCTTCACTTACCTGACGGCGGACTCCAAGCTCCTGCGTCCCGGATCCAGCTCTTCGCCTCCGCATCGGTGATTCCGGTCCGGTCTCCAGTTCCTTCCCTCGCAGTCCAGGAAACTCCTCGCAATCTCTTCCGGTGTTACTGCGAAACAGTTCCCCGCTTCCAGAAGGGAAACAAAACAGAATAAAGACCAGTCAGTGAGTAATTGGCGGACTATGCGCGTTTTACCACAAGTAAGTTCTTTTTTATGTTACCCGTTTGGCGCCTAGGATTAAAAGATAATGCAAGCTTGCACAAACAATTCCTATTTACAAGCAGAAAAAAGACTTAGCTTGTTTTCTCTTCGGAGAGCTTCAGCTTGGAACGTCATTTTTCTTTGCAAAGACTCTGTGAAACAATAGAAAGAATTTGTGTGAAAACGAAGAGACATGAACATTTGTGAATATTGCAGTAGGTGTATATAATAAGAAAAGATAGTAAAATCAACAATCTACAAAAGGTTTCTCAAACAAGACTCTTAAGCTGTAATTATTGTCATTACAGAATTGTAACTTGTATAACGATGTTCAGGTGCTGACTCAACCTGAGTAAAGAAAGGTACGATTCTCTGATCTGTTGTGGAAATAATAACTGTCATGATAAGTTTTATTTAGTGAGCTAATGTTCCTTTGTTTTTCCTGTTTTGCACATAGACACTATCAAGACGAAGCAGACAGCCCATTTTAGAAGTTTAAGCAAGAGTCGGAGTGTCTTGTCTTTCTGTTTATTATTTTGTCCCATTTCCCCCTTCCCTGAAGAGTTTAATTTGGGCAGGCTGTTTATGTATTCAGTCTAGTCTGAAGGAGATTCTTGGGGGAATCGGGAATAAGCATCACATCTCTCAAGTTGAACGTCCTGCTTTTCAGGTGAGTGAAGGTTTAACAATTGTTCAAAGAATAAAAAAGAGTTGATAACACATTCATGCCAATGTCTACAACAGCCAATGCCTTTTCCAAATTTGCCCAGTCAAATTCTCTTATGAGTTCAGCAGCTTCATGCTGAGAAACTTTCCAAAGTTCTTTGAATATTGCGTATAGGAAGCATTTAGAATATGGTGACCTGTGACCCAGCAAGAGATCTTGTAAATCTATTTCATCAGAAAGGAGAGACAAATGTTCCTTAATTGCAGATAACGTTGAATGATGTAACCATTGCTGGCATAGCTTTACTACACTACAGATAGTAACCACTCATGAATGTTGCATTTTAACATATCGGAGATATGGGCTGTGAGCCTTAAACCCCTTTGTGGTGTTTAAAAAAATGTGCATGACAACCATTAGTATCAACTGGCCACTCTAACCACTCATATGAACCTAAAAATAGAAAATGATATGTACCATTCTGTATCATGTCACTGAGCTGATCTTCTGTAAAATTTGCTAAGTGTTTCCAATTGTCAAAACATTAAATAAAGGAATATTAGGTGTGTTCATGCCCTTAATTTTAGCTAAACCCAAGCAGGTAGTTTGCTGCACTGTCTTGTTAAAAAAAAAGCATTACTCTAGGGATTAGACAACGTGTAAACAAAGCATTTAACTTGCCAGTGTTGGGTCCTCCAAATTAATTTTAACTCAATGTTCAATTTGAATTTCCTTGTACGACCAGTTGGGAAATAAATGAGTCTGCATAAATTAATTTGTTTGGGCCAGCATCTTTTTCTTCTCTGGGAAGGGATAAGCCTGTAATTAAAAAAAGCTAGATCTAAGGGGTTTTTACCAGAAAAATATGCAAACTTTTTCAAGTATGTTTTAGAACTACCCACTGGTAATTTTGGGTAATGTTCCCATTGTGTGCAATTGAAAACTACACGTGGATTAGTAGGTCTGTGTAAATAATGGTGTGCACACTGGTGGTAACAAATAATTTCACCATAATTAGCAGAATTTGAATGTCAATCTTCAGTTTCAAATACTGTATAAGATTCTAGTTCAATAAGTATGCTTTTAGCAGTGTTAACATCCCAGTCATCAGAAATACTACCTGGAGTGATGATGTCATCCATCGCAACTTTAAATACATAAGTAATCTGTAAGGTTTCTGTAGGACCACAAATATCAAATGAGGCCTTATCCCAAACAATTCCATCAGGCACATGAAATTTAGAAATGGTCTCAAGGGCCACGTCTCTTCGCACTTTATGTGGAGAAGAATGAGGCTTCAGTACCTCAGCTGCCAGTTCAACAACAAAGCATTCTAGCAGATAATGTCCATTTAGGAGCAAAAAGAAAACTGTAAGAAATGCAATCCAAATGAATAGGAAAAACAGGGAAATGGATATCCAAATATATGACCATGGTGGAGTCAGATAAAACTGTTTCATCCAGAAGAGAAATGCACGTGCCGCATGCAATGAAGTATGTGATGACTCTGAAAAAGTCATCAATGTTGGTAAAGTAGCAAGAGGCAGTTTGTGCAAAAAGAGGATCCTCACGTGGTTAGGGAGAACTGGTGGACACCTCCAGATGGGGTTCATAATAAACAACTTTGTTGTTAGGAGTTGCAGTAGAATACTGTAAACTCACAGCTGGTATGCATTCTGTGTTTTTATTAGTAACAGGAAGTAGTAAAACTTCAACATCTGCAGTTCCCAGCCAGATAGTAGTGTTTCTGTATTATTTAGGGCATGTAGAGGTATTTCTCTTTTATGGTAGTGAGAAGAGACAGGTATTTACCTGGATGTCCTTGTGGCCTACTGTGTAGGACTTGCCACATGGTCTCTATTGATGAAATCAATTGACACAAACAGTTTGCTTCTACTATCAGCAAGCAGTGGAAAAATCACAGTTCTGGTACCTGCAATGCCAAGGACTGGCACTGGTGCTCTGTGTGAAGGGCCAAACTCCTAATTGTCCATTGTCTTCTTTTGAACTAGATCCCTAACTTTAGGAATACAGTCAGAGGTTGGTGGTCGCACCTTTACTTTGTCAGTGGCAGAACATGTAGTTTAATTTGAGCGCTCATCTTGGAAGTCTTGTAGTTCCTGTAACACAGCGAAGTGTTCATTGATATCAAAAGATGTATCTGGCACCACTGTGCTGGGATTATTGAGCTCTGAAATATACATCTAGATGCCAAACAGAACCTAATAGGGGTCCAGCCACCCAAGGACCATTTAGGCTGATAATTGAAAGCTCTCTGAACTCCAAATTAAATTATGTCTTTTATAACTTCCTAAAATCTGTCCTCTTCTTCCCCTATCTTCTAGTGCTTCACGCATCATGGATCTGTCTGTTATGATTTTGGTTAAACTGTTACTTGTTTAATAGGCAGAGGCGTTTGTGCATCTATTTGCTGCTTGGAATAAATAGGGCTGTATTTGACTTCTTACTCTACAGGCAAGCAAGTTTATCAAGCAGAAGGTGGTGTTTGGGTCTACCTCTTTTATTAAGTATGAAATTGGAGTGGATGTTGAGTGAAGTATTAATGAACACACGTAACATCATATATTTGTGGTCTGTTCTCCAATTTATTTTTTCATATGTGCATACCATGTGTTATCTTTTAATCCTATATAAATCTTGTCATCCTTAGTGTAAGTATTTACGTGTACGCTATTCCGTTCTCTACTTTCCCTACGTGTATGCTTTCTTATTCTATCATTGTCACTATTTCTATTATTACCCCTATCATTGTTGCTCATGGATTCTTTAGGTGAATTCATGTGGTATATATACATACATAACCCAGCCGTGCATAACAGAAAAATTTACAAAATACCTAACTCATATCTCTTTGTGCTGAAACAAAGTCCAAATGCCACGTTGGTATTAAGCTTTGTTTGCTCGTTGTGTAAGGCTCAGGTGGATCGATGGTGTTCTGTCTTATACTTTCAGTGCTGTATTCGTTGATTCAGTGACTTTGTAAGGTCCTTCAAACTTAGGGACTTAACACTTCCTGATGACCTTCTTTATGTACACTGTGTCTCCTGGTTGTGGGACGGGGTCTGCCTCTGCCGGATCATTGGAGCTCTTCTGTTGGTACTGTAAAACCTGTTTAGAAAACAATTCTGCTGCCTGTGTTAGTTGAGACAAATAGTCATACTTCTTTTTCTACTACCTCATTTCAGCATCTGTTTTTCTTCTGGATGGAGGCTTCTGCATTTTAATAGTCCTTCCTGTCACTATCTGATGGAGTGTGAGATGATGATCAGTACTTGGAGTGGTTCGTAGTGACAGGAATGCATTGGAATGCAGTGTGCCCATTTTTTGTTTAAAAGTTATTTATATTTTGCTAGTTTTGTCTTATAGAAGGCAAGTAAGGTGTTCTACAATTCCATTATTTTGTAGATGATAAGCTGAAGTCAGTTTATACTTTAATCCTAACATTTCTTTGATATGCTTGTAGATATCATCTGAGAAATTAGTTCCGTTATCTGATCTTATTGCTTCTGGGACTCCCCATCGTCGTATATCCTCTCCTATTAGGAAGTTAGCAGCTGATTGTGAATCACAATGTACACGTGGGCCTGGCTTTATCCATCTTGAGAATGGACAGACTACAACTAATAGATACATGTAGTTGTTGCATTTATCTAACATATCTACAAAGCCAATGTGCAAAACTCAGAAAGGACACTGTGTGCATTGTATTGTTGATGTGATCACTTTTAGAGTTGGTTTTAGGGAATATTTACAACAGGTTTGGCTCTCACTACATATTCACCATTTCATGTAAATTTGGTATGAACCATTCTGATTCCAACTCATTGGATATAGGAGTAATGGTGGTGTGTGCAGGGTTCTACATTTGATCTAAAGCAATAATCAATGGCAATTCGGGCATCACTGGTTTCCTGTAGTGCTTTGTCTGACTATCCAGTCAGTACTAGATTTTTGACATCCTTCCTTTTTCCAAAGATCTTTCTCAAACTCATGGGCTGCCTCTTGCAGTTCTCTGAGATGTAGCTGGAAAGTCTCAACATATGGTGTTGTTCTGGATATCTTTATCTCTTCTGTCTTATTATCTTCATTCTCCTCATTTGTCCTGCATAGAAAATGTGGTGTGTTGATTGTGTGCCTCCAGCTGCTTCTTTTGCTGCTTGAACTGCTAACTCATTCCCTCTTGACAAAAAGTTGTATGCTCCTGTGTGTACTAAACATATCCCTACCCCCACTATAGTTTTAATTCTAGTGCTTCGATGATGAGTTCTAAAATATCTCTATGTGTTTACTGGCGTATCATCACTTTTGAATAATCTCCTGCTTTTCCACCTGGAGATACTAGAATGTACTGTGGTGGTGACATAAGCTGAATCTGAAAATACTGTAATATTATCCCCCTTCCCATGTTCCTGAGCAGCCAGCAGAGCTATGAGTTCAGCTGCCTCTGCCGAAAAACAGGAGGGCAGTGTTTTTTCTCTGTTATCAAGAACATATCACTTTACCTTCAACTACTGCTGCACCGGTATGTCGTATTCCTGTTTCTTGGGCAGTTCTGGATGAGCCATCCACAAAGTATATTGCATTGTACTGTCAGGTATTGGCTCTGTACTGTCAGGTATTGGCTCTTCTTCTGCCTTTATAGCCTCATCTGGGGTAAATGGGGAGCAGTCATGTACTTCATCTCCTTCCTGTACTGGGTTTGCTATGCGTGTGGCGGGATTTAAAGAGACATTGATCTAGTGGCTAGGAGTAATACACTTATGGGAAGAATGAAGGAATGCTGATTGATGTTAAGAGTCAGTTGGTTTTGAACAGAGTTGATAACATTACGGAGGTTTTAAAGTGTCATATTTAGACAAGTGTAATTTGTACCATAAGCATAGTTCAATGAGCTTGTAAGTATACATGTTGCAGGTTTTTTAATATATGTCCTATTGTTATTTTCAGTTACCCCTGACGAAGGGCCCCCAGAGGCCCGAAATGCATTGGGTTTAATAAACTGCTTTTGATGAACTTCGCTTTTGTACGTGTTTTTGAAGAAGAGGTTTGGAAGGCCCACCTAAACATGAGAAACTTAGAAAATTGCATTTCCCTGCTTATGGACTTTGAATGGTTTACAGCGTAAAAGGGGAGAAAACATGGAATAATATGAAGCATAAGTTTCAAAGAAACGAGAACATTTGCAAATGCAATGTTGGCAGTGCCACTGGTTTTGGGGCTAAAAAACAGCCCCAAAGTTGATGGGATTTAAAATAAGACATTTCACTATTTTCAATGAAAGTAAAGATAATATTATTTCATAACCTGAAACTCGTGTTGTTAATGTGCCTTTTGCTGTCGGTATTATGGCAAACACTGCATGTTCCACATACAAAATAAGAGAAGAGCCCAACACCAAAATCAGCGATGCAAGTGCATGGTCGCCTAAAGGGTCCTTTCATTATTGGATCTACTAATGCATTATAGTAGGTGATTGCTTTCTGCCATGAAGGATATTTTTGTGTTAGTACTGCTGCCATGGTTATACCATTACTATAGCAGAACAGGTATCATTCCTTACTGTAATCTGATGTACCAAGCACAGGGGTGATACTTATCTCTTGTTTTAGTGTCTTGAACGTTGCTGTCATTTTCTCTGTCCAGAGTATTTTTTGTTTTGTTTGTTTTATTTATTTCTTTCCCTGCAATACCAGGTCTGTCAGTGAGCTGTAATCAAACACCCACTGTCTGACATAATTACAGAGGCCTAACAGTTGTTGCATCTCATTCACTGTTTTAGGCTCTGTCTTTTTCCTGATAGACTCTGCTCTTTATGGTGTAACTCTTCGTCCTGAAGCGGATATTATTTGGCCCAAGTAATGCACTTCAGGAACTGCGTATTGTACTTTATCTTTTTCAACTCTGTACCTTCTTTGCACTAAGATGGTTAACGGATTGGTGATATCTTTCCTGCACTGCTCTTCTGACCTGATACTTATTAGGATGTCATCCACATATTGCTGTAGCACACTAGAAGTTTGAAAGGTTGGTTTTGCTGTCAGTTCGGATTTGGTAGTAAAGGTGTTCCAAGATCGGAGTTATGTTTTCTGTGGTGGTGGTACAGTGTCACGGTGTGTTATCTTGAAGCCGTGGGCATAGCTGAAGCATAAGTGCCTGGATGTAAGCCCGTCACTTTGCAATGTTCTCAGAATCTGTGTATGTTCTGATATCCAATGTGTACTGGATGAATTAAATCATAAAGAGGGTCTATCTGTTTTACATAATCTGGTATGTATGTTCTACCGAAATTGAGACAGCCTAAAAGTGGTTGTAGCTTTTTTATTGTGTTTGGTGGTTGTAAGAGGGCACGTGTATCCCAAAACTGTGATGCTAGACTTTTGCCTTTATGTGACCACTCTTATCCCAAAAATAAGAAAATGAGAAAAGCAATTTTTGTTTTTCAAAAGTTGAATTTGAAGCCATGTTTCGCAAATCCCAAAAATATGCGATTGATTCCGGTTAGATGTGTGTTTAAGTCATCATCCATGAGATATGTGTCATTGACGTAAGACAATGCTTCTTTGTCAATTTCATGTAGAATTGATGTTACGAAGGCAGAGAACAGACCTGTGCTGTTCTTATACCCCTGAAGAAGTCAACAGAATTTTATAGATCCATAAAGCAGTAAATACCATTAAGTCCCTGCTTTCAGGGGCTGTATTTTGGCAGAAAAGCCATTTGAAATGTCCAAAGTGATTTTGTATTTTTCACTCACTTTGTTGTTCAATAGTGCTGCACGTGTGAGTTTTGTATTGCAAGAGTGCGTGCATTACTGTTTAAATGTGTGTAGTCTAAGACTAGACAATAGAAATGATCTGGTTTTGCTACTGGAAACAAAGGATTGTTCATTGGAGAGATGCAAGATTAGGGCCCAGATGTACGACCGGGGCATTTAGTGACTCTCAAATTGTGCTCAATTGTGAGTCGCAATTAGCGAGTCACTAAATGCCATGTTCAACAGTGCCAGAGAGACTGTTTGCGATTCCCAATGGGGTCGCAAATTGCATGAAAAAAAATACAAAGCAGGGGATAGGAGGGTCCGAGGGAAAATTTAAAGACCTGCACAGATGCTTTCAATAGGAAAACCGCAAAACAGACTAAATTATCTGTGGGTCTAGATAGTTATTTGGTGCTCTAAGGCGTCCTAAACACAAGTAATGTGTGCTAAATCTCACACAAGGAAGCCCTAATTATAGGACAGAGTCCCATCATTCACCAAGGTGACGGCTGTAATTCCTAGTGCAGCCGAGGGCTACAACCCCTCACTGTGAGGGAGGAGCTCCGGGATGTTTTCAATGTTATAAGGATATACTAAAATCCACCGGATAAAGAGCTAGAATTTGTTACTGGGTGATGGGTGCAGTGCTCAAACAAAAAACATTAAGAAGTGTAATAAAACTAACTACCAGGAGAAAAAAATGGTTTAATATGTATCTTGTGGTGTCATCAATATTAATTAGGCACTCACAATTTGCGACCCAATTAGGAATGGCTGGCCCTCCCAGGTATGGAGGCCTGCAGGTCTCAGGAGACCTTCATGTCTGGGACTGCTTTTCAATAAAGCAGTTTTTTAAAAATGCATCCTGTTTTCCTTAGAGGAAAATGGGATGCATTTAACAAAAAAATAAATGTTTTTGTTTAATTTTTTAAGGGCAGGTAGTTGTCCCTGGGACAACTGCCTGCCCCTAAAAAATATTTCCCCCTGCATTTGTAAAGGGAAAGGGGTCCCCTGGAGACCCCTTACCATTTTCGAGTGCATTACCACCCTCTTGTAGAAGGCAGTAAATTGCGAGTGTTTTGCAACCGCTATTGCGGTCGCAAAACATTCTCACATAGGGTAGCAAGTTGCAATTAGGAAGGGACGCCCATGGAACGCCCCTTCCTAATTCCGAGTCGCAAATTCTATTTAGTGAGTCGCAAATAAATTGTGATTTGCTAAATAGGGTTTTTACATGGCCCTATTAGTTTTTGCATGCGCAAACGGGTCACTAACCCGTTTGTGCATGCAGAAATGGGTCGTACATCTGGCCCTTAGGGATTTACCCAGAATCACATTGGTGAGACTCGAACCCGGTTCCCAAGATTGAGATTGACTGACCTAGTCATTAGGTCACATCCTCTCTAGCAGTGTCAATGCCCAAGTCTTGTTCAGAAGTAGTGTTCTCAATATGTGTGGCATGTTTAATGGAAATACCTGCAACTTTCTTCTTTTTGAAATACGTTTTTTGTTGCGGAGGTTTCTCTTCCTTTTTTATATGATGATATCAGATGAGCGTTGTGAGTCCTTTCTCGGTTTCGCACACTCTTCTTGTCTGCACTCCTATCATCCTCCTCTCTCCGAGCGTTTGTTGGGTGAGTTCTGAGAGGAATGAGAAGGATGTGTCTCAGTATACTGAAACCTATCAAGCTGTTTACGTAAATCATGGTTACGCAGGTTATGACGTTTTTCAGTGGACTCCGGCTGTGGAGATCCATCCCTTGTTTTTGTTTTTTCTTTATTTTTCTGTTTATTCCAGTGTTATTTTAGAAGACTCAGGTGCCTGTTTGGTGTTATCTTTTTCAGAGTTACCCTTAAGCTGTGGCTTATTTTGTCTGGCTCCCAAATTATCTTGGCTTATAGATGTATTGTTTCAGCAATAATTTTTGGTAATTTGTGCTCTTGGTCTGCAACAGGAATCTGCGCAAGGCATTGGCGTATAGCCAATAATGCTGCCTCCCCTTTTATATTACCTAAAATAATTGAAGTGACTGTGGTATAGTTGCCAATTAATTTCACCCCCAAATCTAAGGCAGCAGCAGCCCCACATTCATTTAAAATTTGTTTTAGCACTTCAGGCAAAACAGCAATTGATGGTGTACCATGTTTTATGGTATATATTGCAGCAAAGTCTGTGACACAGTTGACACAATCATCTACCAAGGGAAACATCCCAAGTCATAGGCACATGGAAAGCATCCTTGGTTTGTCTTAGGGCCCCGTATAAGGAAAGACTGATTCAAGCTGGTTTGTTTTGTGTGCTATCCAGAACAAAAAGAATGAGCTGCAATTTTTAGGAGGATGTAACAAATCATTGTAACCAACATTACAAAGAATGATGAAAAAGATAAACAGTTCAACCATTATTACATTACAGTGGGATTATGATTATATTTATATGCGTATCAAATCTAGCTACACTATCAATAGCATAATGAGAGTACCCTCTGCTGGATCCCTGGGGACAGCCCAACCCCCCTAACTGTGTATAATAGATCAGGAAGCCAATCTGGTGTAGGGCAAGCTATTGTCCTTTGCAGGATGAAGTTTAGAGTCAGCAGGACTGCATCTCAGTCACAGTGCCAGCATGCTTGTTAAAGACCCACACCTTCATCCTGAGCCTTTAATGCTGGAGCGGGCCTTTAATGGCAGTACAGCTTCCATGATGGGCTGTAAGGCAATACTAGATAACTAGATAATTTATCATGTGTGTTTTTCTCTGGCAGCAGCACTGTAGGGAGGAGGGCAGCCATTCAGAATGCAGTTTTGTATTTTTCTGCCCAGGGCAACACTAATCTACATCAATTTTTTGGTCTGGCTTGACAGTGCAACTGTCACCTGACCTTACAGAGTCAACAGAAAAGAGCTTTCAGAGTCCCACTGAGAATTGTGCTTAGTCTCAACCCAAATGTTGGTTCCCCTTAAAACAGTATTTCATTAGGCTGACTTTGTGTGCTTCCACTAAAAATACTGCTTTTATTTCACTTCTTGGCTTGTGGCAAACATTGTACTGGATACAGCAGGGCTGAGTTGGTTTAGTGTCAAGCCACTGGTAATGGCCATGGGCCTGATCTATTTATTATAAATGTTATGAAAAAGGCACTTGGTCTGACGTATTTATTGAGCAAGGCATATGTTAAAGTTCATAGGGATTTAAGGTTAGATTGTTAATACTCTATATTGAAGCCTACAGATTTCCGTGGTTGGCAATGGTTTTGGTGTTGGTCACTCAGTGTGACAACCCATGGATATTGAAGGTTTGCTTTGTGAAAATTCTTGTAAGCCCATCTTAGGAGAGATATTATTTTGCTTATCCAACTGTAATTTAGTATATGTCTCTAATTTTATGACTGTGTGTCTGGTTGTTGCCTTGTGAGAAAGGTTACGCTCAAAACGGCAGACCTGAGCTGATTATGGTGGCAAGCAATATGCCTGTTTGGTGCACTAAAAATATGATGTCCGATGCCATAGGTCATGTCTGTTTATTATGAAACATTATGACTAAGGCAATTGCAATCTAGCTTATTAATTTTGAAAAGCATAGGTTAAAGCCAGTAAGTCTTTAACCCCTTACCCGCGGCACGAATTTTGCCGCGGCGCTGGGGGGGTTTGGGGGCAGCGCGGCGCCGCCATGCTCGTGACGGAGCCACTCCGTCATGAGCCACGGGCGCGCTGTGCTCATGACGGAGTGGTTGCGTCACGACTCCGCCCACTCGTGCTATTCGCCCGCACAGGCGGGGAATCAGCGCCGCGTGGGCGGAGCGGCCGCCAACGGCCGCAGCATGACGGAACCACTCCGTCATGAGCACACGGCGCCCGTGGCTCATGACGGAGTGGTTCCGTCATGAGCAGCGATGCGGTTAACAGTTGGTTGTTATCACGTTGTGTTTTTGGCTACAGACAGATATTTAGTTTTTTGTATTCTCACAGATTAGCATAGCAGGCAAGGGTTTTGGCCTTGGACACCCATTCCGACAAACCCTGGGGGTTTTCTCAGCAGCGATTCTTGTTAGGTCCTGTTGAGAGCGGTTCTATATTGGTTTTCATGTTATATTTTTCCACATATTTGTAATGGATGCATGATGGTTGCCAGTTTATGTGCACTTGAATAAGGCGGTGTTAGGTAAAGTCTAAACCCAATGTTAAAGAGTAAAGGCTTCATCGGGAAAAGTCATGCCAGATTTCATAGGTTTGATCTATGAAACGTTATGACAAAGCCAATAGGCCTGGCCAACTTATTATGAAAAACATCCATTGAAGACAATAGGCTTATTTGGCTGGATTGTTACTCCACATTGTTAAAGCCTGCATTGATGACAGCACCCCCAGTCTGAAAATTGTTCCAGTACCACTGCTGAACAGCAGCAACCGCGGGCTTCTGAGCGCAGCTTTGGTCACTGGCACTCATTCTTTAACAAATTTATCATTGGGAGTGACCCAGAAGCCATTCACCACATAAAATTATACTTTATCCTGTCAAGTGCAACAAATGGTAAAAATTGCGATGGCAAATGGAGTGACCCGCAGGTTAGCCATGCATCCTTGCAAGGGCGGTAAGTTCAATAATTTGATCAACGATAACAACACTTGTTATTTACAGTGCTGTGAAATGGCAAGAAAAAGTGATAAATACAATAAAATAATTTATTAATATTGTTACTATTATAAAGGCTAGTTAATCAAATGATTACTTCGCAAGGCTATCTCAGTCAATATTTTTGCCTTAATGTAATTCATCATGTATTTCAAACTATTTTTAAACGCACAATAAATACTTATACATATGGTTAAGCACTAGATAACCATGGAAATGACAGAAATGCGATTTACAAACCCTGATAGTGTAACACGCTTGATTGCAAGTGAAAAGTAACTACATGCCAGGAACATTCATTTAAATAATCTTGCCTGCAAATGACACTGACCTCGAGGCTTCTAAATCAGACATGCTAAACAAATCTGTTTGCTTTAGCGGCAAAAAACACAACACAAAAGAAAGCGCCCTCAAACTCACCTTATCTCTTCCATTGGCAGGAATCTGTAATTAGGCATAAATGAGTTTGATCAATGAATCGTTAACTTGCATTAAACTTTAAGTAGATTGTCTGACCCTGCCGCTTCTTTCGGAATTTAATCTGGTGTACACTTGATAATTAGAGTAAAAGGGATGGAAGCTGCAGGCGATCGCTCTCAATCGCCCTCGCACGGCGGAGTCGCTTCAGCTAATAAGTGCATTTTATAATCAGTTTGAAGCGACTGAAATGGCTGTAAAGTGTAATTTTCCCGGAAAAATAAAGCGGGGAGCGATTGTCACTTTGTTTTGCTTTTGGCGTTGGCTCTGGAAGTACCAGCACCTCTCCCAGCTGCAGCCTATGGGCAGCTCTTACCATAGAGGGTATTGCGTGGATCTGAATGGAATTAAAAGGCAGAAAACACCTTTAAATTCCACTGAACGCCAGCGAAGCGTAGCTCGACACATATTGCTTTCTGTTGTTTTCAGGGAAAATGTTGCCACCGGTGGCTTCCTGTCATGCATGATGATTGAAGGTCGTTAGAACAAAGGTAGGTGCGTTAGGATTCGCTGTATTGGAGTCACTACATTGGGAGTTTGCGTGCATCGCTATTTCATAGGTAAGTCTATATATTATATTTGCATATAAAATATCAAAGAAAAAGGTTACACTTTATAATACATTAGCTTACTTTTTTTTAAAAAAAATCAGAGAAATTCACGCAAAAACACATTTAAAGTGCAACTATGGTTTCAAAATAAAACCTAAATACTAATAAAGTTCACCAGGTGTGGTTAGGAAAACTAACTATAGCTCACATCCCTGTCATTCACTGCTTATTACTTACTGTTCACAGATCAATCAATACCACGGCATGTCCACTGCCCACGGCATTGTCCCTCTGTGTTCCCTTGTCACCTTGAGTCCTCTTCCTTCCCTGAGTCCCACTCACAGGGACTGACCATTCGGCCGCTGGTCATCCGACCTGGGTCCTAGCGACCTGCCTTGACCCTTCGGTCATCACATCTCCCTGCCACTTGATTTGAGGGTCATATTTCCCCCATGTCCCCTTTGTCTTTCTTACCAGTGCCTTATATTTCCTCATTCACTTGAGCTGGTTTCCTGGGAATTAACTGTGACTGTCATAGCAGAATGTGGTCAGTACTCAGCAGCAGTAATTTCTGAGCAGAGCCTGTCACCTTGGAATTGAGAGCTTGCGAGTCACTCTGCTGCCATCGGCCATTGCTGTGATCATGGTCCCTTGCCTGTTCCTTACTTGAAGGAAAGGCTTTAAGTGGGCTGGGTCCTGCCAGTGCTGAGCACTGGAAAGTTCTCAAAAGCAGGTGCTGAGACAGGTCCCTATCGGGCTCTCCATTATTGACCTCAATCTCAGGGTGAAAAAATTAAATCTTAACTCTGCAGCAGTGCACCCACCACTGCCTTTAATGTAACTTCAATGAGACTGGGTATAGTTCTTTCACAGTCTCATCATTTCAGAACTAAAGCATTTTCCATATGCTAATCTACAAAACCATAGTTGTTGTTTATTTATCTTAAGCAACTAACAACCATTGGCAAAGCCAATAGCCCTGGCTTGTTCTAGGTGTAATGTTACTTACTGTGTTATATGTCTGGATACAGTGACAGAAGCAGCAAAATACCAGTCGGGCAGCACACTATGCTAAGCACAGATTTTCAGTTTATGTGCTTTCAAGCCACGCCAATTTGAGAGCCCCTCCAGTATTTTTATTCCTACTTAAAGCCCTGCTTGAAGGGAATGGCTGGCATATCTGTTGTCTGCTTTCTTTCTGTTCTTGCCTGAACGGGAAAAGGCTCAGCCCCCTTCTTTGAGGCCTGACTTTGGAGTCCTCAGATTGGCATCAGCACATCTCTTGATCTTGTCCTCTTGCTGCTTGAGTTTGTCATGCAGTACTTCTTCCTGTCTCGCTTGTGTCATGACCATTTCCTTCCAATTGAGGATACTTGTGCGTACTTCTCCCCCTCGCTTAATGGATGCTGGACATATTCCAGTAGTTGTATGAGGTCCATTCTTATACGCTCACAGTACCTTGTTTAGAGCCAGCTATATTTTACGTTTGTCATGTTCAGCTTGCTGAAAAGTTCTTTACAGTGTGTCCATTAATACCTTCATGATCCTTTTGACCTTCTAGGTATGTAGTAAAACTAAAAGATCAAAATCAATACCATTAATCATCCCTATAAGTTTCCATCATTTTTAGAAAGAGCGTGGTTGCGATAAATCAGGAGGCGTTCCGGTTGACGCAAAACGGCCCCTCTCAAACTCACAATCCTCCCGGGTTGACGCAAAACGGCACCTCTCAAACCCACAATACTCCTGGATAGTGGGTTTGAGAGGTGCCGTTTTGCGTCAACTGGAACGCCTCCTGACAGCGAAATTTAAGGTTTATCACAACCACGCTCTTTCTACAAATGATGGAAACTTATAGGGATGATTGATGCTATCGATTTGGATCTTTTAGTTTTACTGCGTACCTAGAAGTGATACACACGAACATTGCAAACCCAAAGTGGAACTATCTTTTTGCCCTGATGAAGTTCCGATAAAGGGAACGAAACGCGTTGGCTGTTGTCCTGTGCTTTCAGAATAAAGATGAATAAAGGATTTTGAAAAAAAGACAACTTTTGCTGATTTGTGACTTCACCCCTGGTGTCGCCTCCACTCTCTCCTTAAGCTTTTTCTCTGGATTTCCAGTGAGATCTAAGTACATCAGGTCTTGGAGACGTTTGGCACAGGATCGAACTATTTACGGGACTCTAAGAATGATGAGCTCTACATCAAGTCAGCTGTAGGATCAGTAGTTTTCCAGAATGTAAGTGTACCTTTGTTATAGTCAATGTTCCACTTCTGCAGGAATTTCTTGTGAGCACTTCACATACTTTTTGGTAGGTAATGGACAACTCTTCTGGCAACTCTTTAATTATCCGCCCAATGTCTTTGGCCAGTTTTTACTTCTATGAATAATAAAGAAAACTGATGGACTTATATATATGTTTTTGACTTCATTCCTGGTGCACCTTCCATTTTCAAAGAATTGGCTTTTGCTGGATTCCAGTGGAGCTCAACGGCGGCAGGTTCCGGAAGTGGATGCACATGACTCTTAATGTTTGTGAATATGGATTGATATGCTGAACCTTGGGTCAGCCGCTGTCAGGAGTGTTTTATTTACTAATGAATACTATGCATTAATTTACAAATATATACATCAGGCAGATTAAAATACCGTGGGCGACATTCTGGAATCAGATTTGACCCTTACAGGGCCATGACCTCCAAAATCACCATAACCCTCACATATACCAGATAGCAATAAAATAGGGTATTACTTCAAAAAAATGTAAGCATATTGACTTCATCCAGCAAGCCCATTTGCTGTGTCAAGGGGCCATCATAACAATAACATAAGGTGAGCCTACTGACTTAAGCAAGGTTCACCAAATTAAAAAATAAAACAATAAGCACCTGTTAAAAATTATATCACAATAATCATGTTTCATAAAAAATATTTGTCAGACACATTTTGTTAATACAGTATCTAAAACAAAGATAACAGATGTCTGTGTGTTTCTTAAACACCTTTTGGCCACATAACATGTAACCTCGAGCAAACAATTAGAGATTACTTAATTCCAAGACTGTAGAACAAAAGGCCCAGCCTTGGGGATGTTTGAAATTAATGGTAGAAAAAATTTGGGGTCATTCATTTCAAGACCCCAGAATAATAGGATCAGTTTTCCAAAATTATTGAAAGGGGGGCTGCTGTGCTCCTGCTCGGACTCAGACTTGGTTTGGGCTCTAAAAAAAAGAAAAAGAAAAAATATGTTGCTATAAATCTGACGACCCCTTGTATGACCAGAACTTAATGGCCAGCACATGTGTGATAGGTACCTCAATTGTGCTGCAGACAGATTTACATTATCTGTTCTTCAGTTCATAATATTAATCGAGGCTACAAAAAGATAGACATCAGGGCATTAAATGTACGGCGTACTACATGAGAAACACATCGTATTTCAAAGGATCATGGAACAGAGTTCCTACCTTAAATTTTATGGGCGTGTGGAAGCTCTTGATACTGATTTAAAAATGGTCCAGGATCTTGAAATGGTAAGTGAAATTATTATAAGTACTGACTCCGCCTGCATTCTGTGCGCGCATTAGAGTTCAACAGTGAAAAGCTGGCTCGCGCTACAATGTTACCTAGAGACTTGTGAAATGTAGTTAGAACTCACGGGCACATCGCCGTGAATTTCTTCTGCAATAATCCTGACTGTTTCCTGTATGAATGGAAAACTACATGAAAGATGTTCCTTGATTTTGTGAAACTCCAACTATTCCAGCAGCAGATTGTGACCTGCCTTTCATTTCAGCCATGCAAAAGCAGTTAGAAAATCATCTTGCTCCTCTTATTCAAACTGGCAGCACTTGGTAACTGCCACTGATGCTTCCTTAAACAACCTGGAAGCAGAACTGTGAGGTCAAAGGCCCCGGGGATTGTGGGCCATGTAGTCCATATTCAAAACCGTTGACATTTCAGAGTTTAGTAATTTCAGATAACTCATTCAGGCCGTGCAAGGCAGTGTTAAATTTTATAATGAGAAATGCCTCTCTTCGTGCCAATACTGTCTCAGGGTCACCACCTCCCAGGTTTTTCTTCGTTATCAGAGACAATACAGTATATGTAAAGTCATCAAATCTGTGGTTCAAAGTTATAAAAGTTTCGACCATGGGGGCAGTAAGAATTTTATTCTTCGAACGTGAACAGTGTTGCATAATCTGATTCCGTATTTCTTGCAGAGTTTTTCCAATATAAATCTTTTTGCACGGGCATGTAACTGTGTAAACCACGTTTTTGGATTTGCAGTTCGTAAATTCATTGTGATACCAGTGTCTCTGGCAGTCAGTGAAAGTGCAGCCCTCAGTGGTGGAATTGCATACTGAACATGTTCCACATTTGTGATGCCCTTGCACAGGTGGAAGATTTAGCATGGTGCAAAGTGTAGACGGTTTTTTACTTTGGCCTGCTGGGTTGGCAATTTGTTGCCTAATACTTCTGCAAATAGGTGTGGTTCGATGTTAGGAATTGTACCTTCAATCAAGTGCCAGTTGTTGCGTATGATTTTCTTCACGGGATGTGTGTAGGGCCCGAAACGCAGAAACACACACAATGCGATGAGTAGGTGACTTACAGAGTGAGAAAAGGCCTGGACTCTGATCATGAGCTGACAGAAATATGGACATTTTGAACAATCCATTAGTTGTACATTTATGTGTTTTTGACTTGCATATTCAAGCTTAGCATACTTGTTTCACCCAAGTTTGATACCTTACTGGACTTTGTAGTCCTCTCCATGCCAGGCTACCTGTGAGCAGTTACCAGGCCATGCATAATGGCAATCGCTCATGTGCAACCTTGCACATGTGTACAGGCATGTTCATGTGTAACCAGCTAAGTGCCTCTTACCCTAGCTACGTCGCAGCAGCCTTATCATAAAAGGCGGACACTGGAGGTAAACATGTGTAATCCATTTACCATGTGAGTACCGTGGGTGAGACACAAGTAGTGAGGCTCACCCACAGTAAAAAGTCCAAAACTGGGTCATCAAAAAAGGCAAAAAATCTGGATGTAATAAATGAATAGAAGCCATTTGCAACACTGCCCTATCGAATTTCAATGGGATTGCAGAGCCTCAAAACTGGATCTTCCCTTGTTTGTGAGTCTGTCTGACCCTTCAAAATGGCAGCCCCATTGACATCTAAGGGGTACTGCCTGACTCTAAGATGGCTATCCAAGTTCTTGTGTCTCTCAATACTTCAGTAATCTTATCTCCTAAGACTGCAGTCTGGTTTGCCAATGGTATTGTGTGCTTGCAGTTTTTATGCTGTGCAATTTGGTGCTCACTTTTTACCCCTCCATTGCAGTGATGTTGGGTGATTGGCTCAGGGTCCCGCTGTCATCTTATCTCTTTCCTTGTGCCCGTAGGTGACCAAGTTTGGTGTCCCTATGTCCCAGCTCTAGCCACTAAGCACTGATACTTTATCGGCTACATCTGGGCTCACCTTATGGAATTAGGCTGGAGATTCCATGGATGTATGTGCACTTGGGCTTCTGACTTTGTTATAAGATGTTGGGGAAGTAACCCAATTGAGATGCCAAACAGCTGATGAGTTGTGATCTATTTGTTTTACTTATTACTCACAGATCAATATCACAGCAAGTCCACTCTCCACAGCATTGTCCCTCTGTGTTCCATTGTCCCCTTTGAGTCCCCTTCTCTTTTCCCGAGTCAACCGACAGGGAGTGACCATTTGGTCATCGTTCTGCAGCATCATCATGACCTTCCTCGACCTTTTGGTCTGTTACAGTATCACATCGTTGGCATTAGATTGTGAACTGTTAAACAATGTAAAAAAAATAGCAAAAATAGTAGGGTTTGACTGTGATAGAATGGGTGCAGAATCGGGTTTATGACCAAAGGCCATAAACGGTGGGAGGCCCCTTGCACAGTGAAGGTTGGCCATAAGACCTGATCTACAGTTAGTTCCTGGGCCTCTACCCGCATTGGGTAACCTACCCCACAGTGCACAGCTTATGCCTGTGTGCAGCTGGGTAAGGCCACAGTCATGACCTGCAGCCAGGACATGCTCCCAAAGTCACTGAATGTGGCTAACTATCGCTTTTGTAGAAACACAAGGGCACCATTTTACGATCCCCACAAGCTGCACAGCCAAACGCCAACGAATCCAATGAATTAAATTCATAATTGTTAATCCTCAATTTTATCCAAAATTATTCATCCTTTGTTATCTTCTTTTTATTCAATTCATTTTACCCATTTTCATATACGTTCATTCACTGTTCATATAACCACAGGAGAGAAGTTGTTTCCACATGCCGCACTTTATTAAAAATCACCCAATGCATTTCGGGAAAAAATCCCTTCTTCAGGGGTTTCGTGACAAGTGGAGATAAAAACCTTTAACAACAAAGCTTTGCTGGATGTCCTCTCATTTTCAGCTATGTTCATTTCTATAACGCGGGTAATCCTGCGCTCTGCTTCAACACGCCTTGTTCACCAAAACTGTGTTCCCTTCGCTTTTGGCCATAGTGCAAGAGTAGCTATAGAATGCTGAATTATTATTCTTTTTTTTATTACAGGGTTTCCAAATCCTGAGGCACCGAATTGAGAACATTAAAATCCAACACAGAATTTGTGAATACTGCAGTTTAAATCATTGTTTTAATAATTATTTTATGCCAGTGGTCTGTTTGTGCCACCCAACACGTGCCTGAGTGTCAGAGGAGGTTCACTATGCTACCTTTAGCCCTTTCTTTCTAGAGCTTTCTTTCCTCATTTTCCCAACTGAGGAAAGAGTGTTGGGTAATGGTGGTGGCAGCAGAAAATATCTTGTAATGGCCAGCTAATCAGATCAATGAGACTTTGCAAGTAGCCTTCTGGATATGTAAACTCGCAATGCATTCTGTTGAATAATGTGTCTTCAGTTTTTTTTATCTGACTTGCAAATTCTTCAGAGATTTATAAAGCCCCAGAGGATCTGTGAATTAAAGCTCTGGATAGCTTTAAAAATTTAAACTCTACATGCTCAGACTGGAACCATTTTTAAATGCTCATTTCCCGAAAATTACTGAATAGATTTGATGAATGTGTGATTGAGACCTATAAGTCATGATGAGACAAATAATGATGCTGCATCACTGAAAACATACCACAGAACTACACCCAATTCTTGGTGGTATGTATTTGATTGTATGAGAGTAAAGAGAAGGGATGATGATATGGGGTTTAAAATTGAATGATATATTGAATTGTGAGGAGATGTGATGTCAAATCCTTGTTTATTGTGGGGAAGGTAAACCTTTTACAATTTTGAATTGAACTTTTCGTGCAGGAAGATGATCTTTTGTATTGCGAAATTTACATTCATTGCAACAATTATGAACTGGATAGTATGATGTGATTCTGTCATCTAAATAATAAATATCAAATGTAATGATACATTTAACAAATGAAAGTGGAGGGGTGGTCCGATTTGTTTGTCATTGATTTTATTAATGTGTATATCTAGTCAATTAAATAAAGTTTTTAAACGTTTGGAATGAAACAAGTTGGCTGATCTCATTGAAGAAAAGTTGAAATAATAAAGAATTTGAAAATTGCAAACTGATGTGTGGCATACAAGTTATTGTTTTGAATTTTGGTGTATTCAAGTATTGTGCATGCTGATGCCAGATGTTTGTACTTGGAGCAGCTTGAGCAGCTCGGAGCGGGTGAAGCAGTGGCTGCGGAGTTACGGGACCCACAGTGCTGCTGGAGGCTTGCCAGTAGGTGAGTCTGCTTGTCGAGGAAAGCCTGCCTGCTGCCCATAATTTTGCCCATTTCATTTCCAGGCTCTGCCTGGCTTGGAGTGGGTGGCCGCAACTGCGGTGCTGACAGAGACAAAAGCAGTCGCTTGGGAGTGGGAGCCACTCTGCCGCCTACATTTTTGCCCGCAGCTCTACTTATATTCATATTTGCCTGCATCTTTACCCATATTGTACACAACTCTATCCTCTACCTAATTCTTCTTGTAGCAGTTTGGAGCAGGTGAGCAGGTGAGCAGCAGTGCAGCAGGAGGCAGATGTGGTCAAGCGGGGAGAGCTAGCTGGCTGCTCGCTTGTCTATCCATATTTCTGACCTTAACTGTAGTCATTTACGTGTTTTTCTCAGCCTGTGATGTCTGCAGGAGGGTGTAACTGTGCTTCTGACTTAGTGAACATGAAAGGGCAGGTGCCGCTGGAGGTGCCAGTGAATACGCTACAGAAGGGCTGCTTGAGGGCCAGAAGAGGGATGCAAAAGGGTGCAGATGCTGCTTAGTAGCCAAAGCAGAGAGAGGTAAGTGCATAGGCACTTTGTGGCAACATGTGGTGAGCAGAAGCAACCAGTATTAGGCCGGTGCGGTTTGCTCACTCGGGGGGCTGCTGTAGGAAAGTATTGCCTCTCCTGCTTGTCTCCAGTCCACTAGCCCAGCTTCCAGTCCCATCTGGTACTGCTCCGTGGTGCTGCCCAATGCCCTACACTCTACCCATGTGCTTCTCTGTAGTGGCTCCTTGTGCCTGGTGTAGGATTTCGCACTGCCGCTACGTGGAACTTTAAATTCTTTTGGACGTATCCTGAGATTGTCATCTAGGAGAACGTGGCCACCATAGAGAGAACACTACATGCTACATGCTACATTGTTGAGAGTGGGGAGTGCTGCAGCATTAGTGGTTGCAGCAGCAGGGTGGAGCTGCAACATCCATGGCCCATCCATGTTTGCGTGTGACCTGTGGCTACTGGTGTGCTCTTATTTCTTTCACCCCCATTTTCTGCCTCCTTTCTTTGCCCACATTTTGCAAAATATGATGGTGAAAAAACTCAGATCAGGAAGAATGCTCCCTTTCAGAAATTGTTGAAAAAACGAAATCAAATTCCCCAAGGAACAAAACACCCCATTTGGGTATTCTAAAAGGGAATAGGACAAATACTGCTTATTTCTTGAAGTCATCTGAAGCAAATATCACTCCTTTTAAGCAATGCATGCAGGGTTGATAAAGAACATAGAGGTGGAAGATCTCTCTTTGGCAGAGTCCGCGAATGGGCTCCTATGGAGAAAATAGCCTGTTCCAACAGCAGCATTAATTAATGGTCAGTGACATCACTGATGTCATCTCAAATGATATCACTGGTAACATCACTGATGAAATCATCCAGTGAGCGTGTTTTGTAAAATCTTCTGAAACTTAAAGAGATATACTAAGCTACTCCATTAGTTAAATTACTATTTCTGGGTAGTATTAATGAGTGATACTATTTCTAACATATGTCATCTGATCTATACTCCCTTTTTTAAAGTGGGTGTAATATTTATCAGAGAACTAACCTCTACAATGAAACATGTCCCCTACTGATGTATGTGTAGGGTAATGCTTTGTGACAGTCAAAGCTGTTCATTGAGGCTTCAATGCACAGTGAAGGCTGAGTATGGTTCTCTTTTACGATACACTGACCGGTTTCCTTAGACCTCTCTCCTTTGTTATGAATGACTGTAGTAGTAGATTGCAATACATTTATCTATTCACTAAGACATTTCTCTAGGGTGATGGTTCAGTGTAGTAGACATTTTCAACAGACTCACTCCTCTGCTCACACCTTTCACCAGGATGAAAAATAAAATTACTAGTGGTTTGTCACACAGTGGCCTGCCTACTAAGACCTCCGTACTAGCTGTATGTTGTAGTGGATTGTGTAAATCCAACATTTGCACTAAAACCTCTTTACAGGTTCACGAATGGTGCTGTGATTTGCAATAGACTAGCCTATACAATTTAACATTTTGCTTTAGTCATTAGTATTTACAGTAGTGGCATAGAAAAGACTGTATTATCTTCTGAGAACTATCTCTTATGTGATAACTGAGTGTAGACGTTGATTAGGTTACAGTGAGCTCTGTGCAGTACATCTCTCACCTGTGTGTACTTGTTTTAAAAAAAATGTAATGGTATTTGATGAAGTATTTTGAAGTTTACTTTGCTAAATGACGTCATCAGTGATGCCATTTGAGATGTCATCAGTGATGTCATCAGTGATGTCACTGACCCTGTCATGAGTGATGTGATATGTGAATTCATAAGCTGTGCATTATGGGGGTCATACGTTATAGTTACCTAAGGTAACTTTAACTATTGTATTTCTATGGTTTTGTGTGTATAAAATCTGAGCCTTACTGTAATGTCCCTGTAACCTTAGTTTTTTCAGTAAATTTCTTATTTTTTAAATTCTATTTAGTAACTATAATGTCCCCCGTAACCTTTGTTTTTCCCAACATTTCTGTGTTTATTAATGCCATTTCCTAACTATAACGTTCCTGCAACCTTTCGTTTTCAGTGAATTTCACAGTTTTTAAATATATACATTGTACTATAATGCCACATTGCAAACCATACCCCAAATCAGTTATTCTAGTTTCACATCTCTCTTGAGCTAGTCTCAAAAGCGCAGCCCCATCTTTCATTGGGTTTCCTTCAAAAGAAGAGAGTTTCAAAGATATATTCTGCTGAAGATAGAAGAGAATGGAAAGAGCAGGACAAAGAAGACAAAGACTTACCACCGCCAAAAGGACTTTCTCTGACATTTGTAATTTTTTCTCCATCCCTTCAGGAGAAAAGAACATTGTTCCAATTTTAGCCAATGCAATCTATGCAGCAAAAAACTTTCAAGAGGTACAGTGAAGAAGTATTCACATGCCACATCCTCTATTTTTAAACAAATGAAAACCATACAAACAAGGACATATCAGAGAATGATAAGAGAGAGCAAAGGGGTGCATCATCATCAGTAGGTATTTATAAATACACTCTTCTTAACTCCATATATATGCTCCCTTAAGATAGATGTATCATCAAGGTAGGTATACGTGGAGTTTGGTAAAAGAAACCTTTACTTACCTAAGTCAAGTTTAATTCATAATATTTCCTTCTTTTTTTTTTTTTTTTTTATTGAGAATTTGCCTGGTGTACATAGTAATCCAATCAGTCATTACAAATAAACCAATGGTAGAATATATAAACATTCTCCTCCAACCGAGCTGATTAAGAAAGAAAGGAATTACATAATACAAAATCGGAAAGTAATCACAACATTAGTCATCAGTTTGATCTTCTCCAGCTATCAAGAGGAGCCCACATATTTCTACCCATTTCCCTTATTTTTTCCCCCTTTTGATCATATAGACAAGACTCAATATTATGTATCGCCAAAAACCTGGACATCCACATTTGAAAGGTTGGGGGGGAAAGATCTTTCCATCCTGTTGAAATAAGAATACGTAACACAGCAACCGATACAAATACCAATGCGGCAGCTCATCAAACCTTTTCAGGACAAAACATTTCAAGCCTATCTGATTAATCCAGCCCAGTTGAAAGTTATTAAGGAAGGGAAGATTAATTATTTCTCCTCTGAGATTAAGGCGAAGGAGTTTCTTGATGCATTAGGCTAACGGGGCCAATTGGGAGTACTGAATTAAGGGAAGTAATTATTTCAAGCATTGTATTTCATTAGGTGGCTGATAAGCATAGGGTTTGGTTTGTTTCTTTTCTTTCTCTCTCTCCTTCATATAGTAATGGCCTCAATGGCTTTAGAGGAATGTTTGGTTCCTGAGTGTATTTTGGCTCTATGTCTCTCTCCTGCGACCATGCTCGCATCACATGCTCAGACTCTACTGAGCGCCTCAACTATGGGTAAGGTGCAGGGGTGTAGGGGGGTGTGGGGGGAGGTTGGAGGTGGGGAAGGGTTGGGGGGAGGGGGAGGGGGTTGGGGGGAGCAGGGGGAAAAAATTAAAAGAGAGTTTGTCTGGTGTGGTAGGGAGGTATTTCAAACAGAAAGATGTCGATGTAGTTGTAGTGAAGGCTATGTGTGCTGGGTGTCTTGCCTTTTTCTCTGTGGGACTGTGCATAAATC
Organism: Triturus cristatus; assembly: GCF_964204655.1. Classification (NCBI taxonomy): domain Eukaryota; kingdom Metazoa; phylum Chordata; class Amphibia; order Caudata; family Salamandridae; genus Triturus; species Triturus cristatus. Next base: position 1,293,407,429 of record NC_140589.1, read on the forward strand.
TGTGTTGAATTCATTCGGGGGCTTTGTGGCTAAGGAGGTTTTAAAATTATGAGAATGGCTAAAGTTAATATATGTACTATCAATGTTAATGGACTGAATAATCTGAAGAAGCGTCAAAATTTGTTTCATTTTATTACGTTTAACAGGTTAGATATAATCTGTATACAAGAGACTCATCTACCTTGGGCCAGCCGTAATTTACTCTGTATGAAAGGGTTTGATATTATAGCCTGTACCACACAAACGTCCAGTGTAAGGGGGGTTGCAATCCTGGGCAGAACGTCTTTGGGAGGGGCAAAGAGGGCAAAAAGTGACAGAATGGGTAGGTGGGTGATAGCAGAAATGAATTTTGGCTATACAATTTGCTCAATATATGGTTCAAACTGTGATGACCCGGATATATTTGATTTGTTGGAGGAAGAATTAGCGGACTGGCCAACCCCATTGATAGTATGTGGCGACCTAAATATTTCTATTGATGGACACAATTTACAGAACTATTCTGGGCGGAAGCCAAGGGTTTTTAGGGCTCTTTCCTCCCTTATAAGATCTCATGGGCTGGAGGATGTTTGGGGTACTAGGGAATTACAGAACCCAGGCTACACTTACTTTTCATACCCGTTTCAAAAGTATACCAGACTTGATTATTTTTTTATTTCGTCGTCAGCTTTGTGCAAGGCTGGTATCAAGAAGCTCCCCAGAACAATATCCGATCACAATCCTCTAATTCTTTCTTGTTGTATAGTTATGGCAGGGCGAACTCGTACCAATTGGACCTTTGAAAGAAGACTACTATCTGATCATAGATTTATAGATCATATTTTAAAATGGACCAAGGAGTTCTTCGATGCCAATCGATATAGTACCTCAAGGAATGTCGTGTGGGAAACTTTTAAGTCGGCCTTTAGAGGGGAATCAATTAGCTGCTCAGTGAATTTAAAGAAAGCAGATAAACTGGAGCTGGAAAGGTTAATGATAGATTTAATCAAAGCAGAGGAGCTTCATGTGAGGGATATCGGAAATGGAATAGATGGCTCGGAAAGTGCAAAAAGTTTGACTATCATCAAAGCCAATATACAGAGATTAGTTACAGAGAAGGAGGTAGGTGAGTATCAGGCTTCCAAGGCCAAGCGCTATGAGACAGGCGAGCAAGCAGGTAGGATTCTTGCCCTACGAATAAGACAGGATAGAACGAGGAATGTAATCTCAAACATACAAGAGGATGGTAAAAATTATTCTGAGCCTCAAGACATCCTCAGGGTCTTTAAAAAATTTTATCAAAAACTGTATGACTGTGAGGATCTCTCTATCGATCAGCAAGATCATCAAAGATGTGAGTTTGATAACGGAGGTAGAGTTCTTGATGAATCACTGAGGGAAAAATTGGATAGAGACATTACTGAAAGGGAAATTAAGGATGCCTTGCATGAGCTGGCTGTCGGGAAGGCTGCAGGCCCCGATGGAATCCCCCTAGAAGTTTATAAGAATATTGAACCTGAGATTGTTCCTATCTTGCTGGATTTGTTTAACGGTATCCTGTGTACAGGCATTATCCCCGATTCATGGAAAGAGACAAATGTAATTATTTTCCATAAAAAAGGCAAACCTAAAGAAAACCCAGGCTCGTATAGGCCTATATCACTCATTAATGCAGACACTAAACTGTATTCTAAAATTTGGGCCAAAAGGTTGGGGGGGGTTATTGGCGGTCTTGTATCCCCCTGGCAGCATGGGTTTGTGCCTGGGCGGGGCACTACAGATCATATACGGAGAGCAATCGCTCTGTTCGACGCTCACGCTGCCAGGGGGGACGAGATGGCCATGATCCTCCTCGACGCAGAGAAGGCCTTTGACCGTGTAACCTGGGACTATCTTTGGGGCATTCTGGAAGATAGAGGATTCGGTACAAAAGCAGTTAACGCTATCAGAGCCATGTATAAAGATCCGGTAGCCAGGGTCTCGGTGATGGGGGAGAGTTCTGAGAAAATTATGATCAGGAGAGGCACTCGTCAGGGCTGTCCCTGCTCCCCGATACTCTTTGCGCTATATATAGATCCTCTGATCTATAGAATCTTGAATTGTCCATTGATTCGCCCAGTGATCGTTAATGGGTATAGTAATAAGTTGTTGGCTTATGCCGATGATCTGGCGATTCTTACGACTCATCCACAGCAGGCGATGACGGCACTAGTGGAGCTGGCAAGAGAATTTGGCAAAAGATCTGGGTACTTGTTAAATGAGGGGAAGACCCAGATTATTGGTACAAATAACATCATTAAGTCAGATAATAGATATGTTGATTCTGCAATATATTTAGGGGTGAGGATCAATGCAGCAGTGGACAAGATTAATGTAGAAAACTACGGTCCGCTCATTGGCTCAATAGAAGCGGAGTTAAAAAGATTGGACGTTCTACATCTATCTTTGGTGGGGAGGGTGAATGTTCTCAAAATGGCAATGTTCCCCAAGGTTCTTTATTTGTTTCGTGCTATCCCCCTCCTGCTAGAGGAAAAACTACTGAAGAAGTTGGAATCAGTTTTCAATAGGTTCATATGGCAATATGGGAAAACAAGACGATCTTTGATGTTCATGTCCCTTCCTTACGATAGAGGTGGAATGGCCCTCCCAAACCTTCGATTGTATCATTACTCTTCCCAGTTAGCTCAAATGTCAATTTTATTCCAATTAAATGATAATCTACCAGGGATTCAGGGAGACAGTCAGGACCCCCCAACTATATTCGAGCTTTTATTGGGGAAGAAGGCTGTAGGGCTACTATTGATGGAAGTCGACCGTAGATATTATTCAAAGGTGAGGCTCAAGATTGTAAGTGGGATATGGGGGATTTGGAAAGCTATTCAAAAGTTGTTAGAGATTCCTAAAGTTAACACATATTTGTCTCTATGGAATTCTAAATTGTTTCCACATCTGGATACAGGTATGCACTATCAATTTTGGAAAGAGCACGGAATCGAGACCATCGGGGATGTGTGGGAAAGTGGAGCGGTTATTGGGTTTGATGTGATCCAGGTCAAATTTGGGATACCACCAACTCACTGGCTTTTTTATAGTCAGGTATTTTGGTTGTTAAAGGCAATCAGACCGAAAATTACTGTTACTACACGCTGCCCGTTATTGGATTACGTAGGGAAAGGGGGAAATAAAATCAAATATATTTACAATCATCTCATGGAGGGTGTACAGGATGATATGGAAAAAACCGAACATGCATTATCCATTAAGTTAGACAACCCGGATGTGGACCTTGATTTAGCGCTTATATTAAATAAAAAATGGCTACGTTCATCTAATTTAAGAGCACAGCATTTTAAAACATTGTTTAATTTGTACTTTACTCCAGCCAAATTGTTTTCGTGGGGATTGGTGGAGAATGATAAGTGCCCTAGGTGTCAGACCGGCCCAGCAGATTTATTACATATGTTTTTTGATTGTGATAAGCTATCCTTGATACTGAGAGAAATCTCTGATTTTTTGGCTGGATTGTTAAAATGTAGAATTGTACTATCTTCTACGCAGGTGTTGGTAGGTGTAGATAGCAAAGCAGACTTGTCTAACTCTGCTGAAGCATTGGTATTTGTATCGGTTGCTGTGTTACGTATTCTTATTTCAACAGGATGGAAAGATCTTTCCCCCCCAACCTTTCAAATGTGGATGTCCAGGTTTTTGGCGATACATAATATTGAGTCTTGTCATAATATTTCCTTCAAATAAAATATTATGGCATGACACGGAGGCCAACATTATGCAAATCTCCTTCATTGCCAGCTCACAGCAGTAACAATTGAAGAGAATTTGGAACGTCAAAAACATTCTAACATAGGATAAAGTCCAATAACGACAGCCATCTCCCTTCTTTGTTGCTGCTGCTCACAAGATAAGTACCCCTCATTTACTTTGTGCTTCTTATGTACATTATTATTGTCTGTATGATGTTTAGCATTATAGATCATGTGTCTTGGGTCCTATTGACCCTTCCATATTATCCTAGGTTAGCCGGTACTGTGGGTTAATTCTTTTTGCTCATTTCTTCATTTGCTCACCCATGCCCCATTTTTTACCCCTGGGACATTGATCCGCTTTAACCCGAAACACCTCCCGGCAACCCTGGCAGCCACCGACCCCCCCCCCCCTCCTCTTTTAGACCAATTTCTGCTCTGCATTGCTTGAATTGCAGTGTTGTTGCTAGGAGCCTCAGCCAATCGGTTAAAACAACCGATGGCAGCTTCTCCATATCAGGCCCCGACGCAGCTGACACTTTCGCCGGACCTCAGGGAAACTCTCCGGCGCTTCGCAAGGTGACTGCGCGTCAGTCCCCACTACCGTGCCTATCCCCCAGTTGAATTTAGTGAATCTCCGATCCAGCATTCGAGGAAAACACCTTAAGAGTTGCGCACGCCAAAAATACGTACATGACTCCATCTTAGCTATACAAAAATTAGCATGAAGGAGAATGGATCCATAGAGGCCCTCTCCTCCCTTCTTTTTTTTGGCAATGATGGTCACTGTTACTAGTTAACTGTGACAGTTAAGCTTGGCAGCCCCCTCACGATCTGCTAATCAGCTGTTAATCTGTCATCTGGCAATTTCCCGGACGCTGCCTCACATTTCCAACAGTTTAGGGTTATTAACTGCATTTCCAACACTTTGTGTTATCAACCTTTGAACCATAACCAAATATAAGCTATTATAAAAAAATATAAATATATAGGAATTAAATACTAGTATCCTCCTGAAAATAAATAACTTTCAGTTTAGGATACAGTTTAGCCATGTCACTCACAACCCCTGAGTTAAATCTAGAGGGGAAGTTGGAAATATTAGTTAACAAAGCCTTTGATAAGGTGATTGGGTCCCTGAGTGATACTATAAATAAAAAAATTGAGAATCTATCTAAGGCATAGCCTACCACAAGCTCTCACCACGATGAATGGTCAGATGGGGCAAACAAGCCCCCAAGAAAAAGGGCAGCGGCTGGCCTCCTCAAGCTTACTAGGCAGTGACAAGAATGATGCCTCGATCATCACAGATGGGCAAGAAATAGGCCCCGAGCTCTCTATTACCATCAACTCCAATGAGGCACTTGAAGCTGACATTGCCTTTCATACTCCTCCAGTTTTGATACCGATACCGAGGAGATGGAGGGCAAAAGATTGGGAAGCTCTGATGAGGCAGCGAAGGCCTCAGGATCTAAGATGGGCATTGTCAACCCCTTTGGTGAAAATCTGTTTTACCCCCTATCAATCAAACACCCCTTAACTCCGGAATGGGCAACCTAACTCCACGTGGAGGACTACCTTTCCTTCTGGCTGAGAAGGGAGATCCCTAAGGAGGTTAGGTCCAGACTACGTTCCCAATGCCCACGCCCATCCCTCCCTGACAAGTTAGCCATGACCATTGAGTTGGACCTAAAGGTTGTAGCATTCATAGCTAAAGGCTCCAAAGATCCTAGGAAGGGAATTGATAAAAGTCTTAAATCCTACCAGGACCGGCTACTGGACATCATAGGTCCTTTAACTAAAATATTTGAACTGGCAGAGAATGCCTATATTGGCGAATACCAAAGATAGGTCTAGCAGGCAACATTAACACTGCTATTTCAAACGAGCGGAGAAAAGGCGTGCTACTTAAATTGATCCCAAACTCACTGAACTGGCGAGTAAAGATGGAGGACCTAGCTCGCAAGGACTCCTCTTTGGGGAAGATTTCATAAGGGAAATGGCTAAATATGTTGGTGCATTTAGGTCCTTCCAAAAATCAGACAGGGACATCAAAAAGGTGTTTCATGATAGGTTTTTTGGCTGGGCCGGGAGAATGCGAGGTCGATTCCGCGGTCGTGGCCAAACAACATCAAGACCCTTCCTGGGCCGTGGTTCCAGATTTTCGCAATCAAGGTTCTCCACCCAGCAATCTTTTTTCTCTCAAAGACAACGAGCCCGTGGAAGACCCTTTAGGAGTGACCGAAGAAAGAGAGGTTTCTCCACAGGTAAGAATCTTGAAAGACCTAAGAAATTAGTTTCCCAAGAAGTGGAAGATATAATAGCCAATAAGGCAATAAAAGAGAGCTTAGAACTGGACAGTGCTATTCCCAAATGATGTCCCTAGACCAAGACTCCAGGAAAGAAATCCTATTGTGGCTGAGGAATGCAGAAGCAAGGAATGGGAGAGCCATCTTTGGGGAGACACCAGAGTTGATAAGAGAGTCAGATGCAAGTTTAGAAGGATGGAGTGCGAGATGTGGTGACTCATCAACAGGGGGTCGCTGAATGAATCAAGAGAAAGAACTGCGCATCAACTGCTTAGAATTAAAAGCAGGTTCATTTGCAGTTCGGCGTTTCCCTTAAACCTCAATGAAATGTTGTGTGATGCTGCGCATGGATAATGTTTCAGCAGGCAGGGATGTCAACAAGATGGGGGGACCGCACTCGAAGGGCCTTAAGGAGATAGTGAAAGGTTTCTGCGCTTACTGTTGAACAGAGGTCTCTATGTTGTAGCAGAACACATTCCTGGTCTAAGCAATGGTGTGGCAGACTGGTACTCCAGGAATTTCAGGGAATCCAGCAATTGGAGACTAGTCAGAGGTATATTCATGACCATTCATGAGAAATGGGGCCCCATTGGGACAGATCTCTTTGCGGACAGGGAGAACTCTTAGTAGAAGAATTTCTTCAGCTGGAGCCCGGACCCTCAAGCACAGGGTGGAGACGTTTTCCTACAGGACTGGAAGGATTTGAAGCCCTATGCTTGCCCACCATTTGTCATGCTCCCTTGGCTCCTCTTACATGCACGTCGATACAGAGAGAGTCTAGTAGTAATAACTCCCCTTTGAAGGTCTCAAGACTGGTTCCCAGTCATCCTGGAGATGAGCATAGATTTTCCTATCCTAATGCCATCCTTCAGACAAATACTCTTAGGCCCTGAAGGAGAGTCACACCCCTCATAGATCTGGAGCTACTAATTCTGACAGCCTGGAGGATTTCAGTTGACAATGGCGAATCCCAGGGCTCTCGCCAGATGATTTCCGACTCATATCTGAGTCCTCATCCCCCGGAACCAGGAAAGCTTATTGACTGTCATGGAACAAATGGGTTCGCTGGTGTCTTCAATGACACTTCTCTCCCATTTCAAATGATCTAGTTCATGTTGTAAATTTCCTCTTAGAATTAATCACGTCAGGACTTAGTTAAAGGACTGTTAACCCTTTATAGATCAGCCATAGCTGTAGGTCACTCCTGGGTTGACTGTGTCTCGGTGGGCCAAAATTCACTGACCCAAAAAATTATGAGAACTATGCAGGTCTTGAAACCACCAACTGCTAAATACACTGCTTTATGGGCTGTTAGAAACATCTTACAAGTTATTTCTTCCTGGGGCGACAATTTCAAACTGTCTCTTAAACGTATTTCTTATAAAGTTACCGTTTTGTTATGCCTGCTGTCCTTCAGATGGACCTCAGATGTTAAGGCATTAGATGTCACTAGCAGGACCTAAAGACGCATGTTTCTATATCAAGAAGAGAATTAAAACTATGTCGTCTTCATTCTTCTATCCTTTATTTCCACTGAATGAAAGATTGTGTGTCGTGAAATGCTTAAAGGAGTGTAAAAAGAGAACTGAATGCTTGAGAAATGATACTACTCAACTATTGATTTCCCACAGATAGCCACATAGAGCTGTTTCTTCTCCCACGCTAGCGAGATGAGTGAAAGAGTTTATGAGCGGAAGTGGCATGGATGCTTCTATCTTCAGATCAGAGCACACTCTCTTAGGGGCGCTTCAGCCTTCATAGCTTAGTGGAGGACTCCAATATATTTTTAGAGACGCAGACTAGTCGAATGAAAGTAAGTTTAAAAAATGCTATTTCAGACCAATCACAAATGTGATTGACAATGTACTTAATACACTTTAAACTTGCATAATGATAGCCTCAGTGTCATGCCATGACATTTTGATTTTTCACAGCCTGATGGGTAGAAAATCTGGATTTTATTAAAGACACAGAGGCTAAGATTATCCCTCCACATGTTCCTGTAACCAACCCTTAGGGTTATAAATGTTTGACCTCTTGCATTTTATTGTGCAGACTAAGATACCTCTTCCGAGTTGGCATGAGAGAACAATTCAACCTTTCTTCATTGAAGTTTAAGATTTATTTACTTAAAGTTACCTTGTTAGCAGCTCCCGGAAAAGAAAGAAGATAGCTGCACGTGTTTGGACTATATACTATAATAGAATGTTTTTAAAGTTCCATGTTCTCTTCAATTGTTGAGGCTACGAGCAGGCAATAAAGGAGATTTGCATAATCTTAGCCTCTGTGTCTTTAATAAAATCCAGATTTTCCACCCATCAGGCTGTGAAAAATCAAAAAAAATGTTCATAATATTTTGCCCCTCGATATTTTATCCATGGTAGAACGTTATTCTGGAGTCGATATTAAGGTGGCACACCCTTTAACACATTTTTGAAGAGTGCATTATGGTACAGTGGTTTCAATTTAATTGCTTATTCTTATTGGCCCACGTCATGTCAGTCGAGACAGCTGAACATGAGGGTTTCATTAGGTTCATAATGCTATGTAATTCTGCCAGGACTCCAGTCACTGGAATAGTGATCCCATAGAACTACTGATTATTGAAGGCCGCACTGTTTTTCATAGAAGAGTCCAGTAACAGGTACACGGCTGAGGACTGCTTTGAGAGCTTTCTCTGTCCATCAGAGCTCAGAATGGGGATAGTGATTTTTGTGCAATTGGCTGCTGGTTCCAGTTCATAAAATTTACAATGCCCTTGCGCCACTTTTGCGCCGCTGTTGCGTCACTTTTGTGACACAGCGGCGGCGTAAACCATGCACCACGTTGCGCCCCATTTACAACGTGATGCATCTAAGGAGATGCGTCACGTTGTAAAGCCCTGCGCCACATGAAACCTGTGTCAGGTTTCATGTGGGCGTTCCTCCGCAGGGGGGGCGTTCCGGCGCAGGATTGCCTCGGAAAAGTGACGCAGTGAAATCTACAAGATTTCATGCAGTCACTTTTCCGACGCTGGTGCGTCAAATCCTTACGCCTGCTTCAAGCAGGCGTAAGATGTGACACACCATGTTAGGGATAGGGCAGGTTGGAACAGTGCTGGAGTTCTGTTGCGCTTGCGACACAACTTCAGCACTGCGCCAACATTACACCGGCAGATGCGTCACGCATCTGCTTATCGTTGCGCCACGATGCACCGCATTGTAAATGCGGCGCATCTGCGGTGGCGCAAGGGCAAACTTGCGTGACGCATCTTCCCTGGCGCATCCCTGCTGATTTGCAGCGATGCGCCAGGGAACATAAATCTGCCCCAATGTGACTTCCATTGAAGAGGCAGATACAAGCATGGTGGAATCACACTAGTTGGGATTATGTAACACAGATTTCTCATCTAGGTACTTTTGCACCCTCCTGGCCTTGGTTATTGATTTCTCACTGGCAATATGTAAAATGATGATTGTTGTCTCTGCCTCACTCCTTGTAGGGATTAGTACATCTTTATCACAAACGCCACTACATCAACTTGACCATCCAGAAAATGGACTGGCTTGTCCCTAAATGGAGGGGTCAAGGAGTACTGGAGTTTGGACATCAGTTTTCGTTTATTGTTTGTCAAGTGAATCATCCTCACTGTAGTTTTAGGACAGCGCTATAAGTTGCTTGTATATTCCTCGGGATCACCAATTCTAATTACCGGCCTAACAGAATTACAAGATTATTGTTTTCACCGTAGCCCTGGTATTATTCCCCATGAGATTTTATCTGCTGACATCTCCTGGTGAAATTCGTGTGAAAATTAGGAATTACCGAGAATAGACATGGAACCACCAATTCTGCAGAAAAATATTTCATTTTAAAGCTTGGCCTCCGGATCCCTCTTGTAATACCGAGCAACTCCATAGCTATGAGTTTTTGATCCCCCCCCCCCCGTATCAGTAACTCTAGGGCAGTGCTTTCAAGTTGGGACCAGGGACGTTAGAATGAGGCCCTAAGAAGGAAATAAGGTGGGGATGCGGATGGTATTACTTACCATTGACACTGAAATTATAGACAAATCTGGCATATTTTATTGTGCCCAGTCCCCATCCTTCAATTTCTAAGTCTTCTGTTGTGTGCAGAAAATATTTCGAACAAACCTCGTAAAAGTGAGGTATGATAGCATTAAAAGCAAATACTTCTGCATGAGGCTGTACTGGACCGTCACTAGCATAACAAGGACGTTATGGGACATGGTGGAAGCAAGGAAATGGCCCTTTTGACTGCTGTATGGTAGTAAAATAGAGTAATTATCAGGGTTCATTGGGCTCCTCGAGGCTCTGGGCCATGGTGACACTGGACCTGCTGCACCGATGCTAGACTAGCTACGCCATTGCTGGATATCACCTCGGGTTCTCTTACAAATGATAGGCAACAGTTGAGAGTAAAGTTATCCAAACCATCCATTATTTTAGATGCCTATGAAACCTACTGCTGCAGATCCTGCAGCTAAATGTAAAAAAATCGTATAATGCAATCTGGAAGCACAATCTTACAAACGAACATAAACGCTTCTCAAATAGACAAATCACCCCTTGAAAGATTAGGATTAAAATATTCTGTAACAAAGAATTTGTTATAACGTCAATGAACTAAATAATTTGCACAACGTCTGAGGATATCACATGCAATAGGACAGAACTGTGTGTTTGGAAATGCTTGCCAAAGTTGTTATGTGTTTTAAAAGAAACAGTGGGTCAGAAATCGGCTTTGAGTATCCTAAGGGCATTACCTTAGATCGGTAAATGTTACTCCCTGAAACGTTATAGAAATGTGCTACTTTCAGCTCAAAATGTATCTCCATTTGTCTGCATCAGAATCACCTCTTTCTTTCCTGTTTCTCTCTTTCTATCTGCCTTTGCCTAATTTTCTCAGCAAGCCAATGTAAGAGGGGATTAGCTAAAACAGATATTTTACCTTAAAGTACCTGTAACCATCGCATACATACTATGTTTGGCTAACCCCGTGACTGAATGCTATTGTATTTGTTTGTATAAAACTAATAATTAATTTTGAAATTAAAAAAGAAAAGTACTTATAGAACACAACATGATAACATTAAATGTAATAGCAACACGATATGAACATGGTAGTGCACACTATAACAAGCCAGTCAAAACAGAATACAACCCAACATCCACAGTACAACACCATGAACACATAATGCAAAAATGCAGTACACGATCATAACTGTACAAAAAGAACACAACATTTCAACCCAACTATTACCACATATTACCACTTATAAAAAAATGCTGTCCTGATAGGATGGTAAAATGTGTTTGCACCAAGTACTGCCCTACTTACCACCAAGGACATATATTTGTACCAGTCTAATATATTTTGTGATTCAGCCCTTGAAGTGCAAACCTAAGACAGGTCTATGCCACAGTTCTAGCCCCACCTAGGTCTTACATAGTTGAAGAGCTGAAGGAAAGTAATTTTACAACCTTAGGTAGTGGTAAATAGTTGTCATTTGACATTTGAAGGGGTATGGTTTTGGCTGGGTCTGTAGTAGAATTTTCTGATGTTTCTAAAGTAAACAACAAACATAACAACATCATACCACTAAGAAACATAACACCACAATGAAATTATAAAGAATACAGCAGAACCAAATAGTCAAAACAAAACGCAACACAACAACAACACAAAGGAACAAAGCAGCACAAAAATGGAACAGCGCAAACAGCAACATAACCTATCACCACCACAACCAGACACAATATCTCAAATATGTACTAACATTTTTATCATACACTCCTACTGGAAACTGTGATTATTACTACTAATTATTACTAGAAATCTGTAATTATAATACAGTGGTTAAAGGTTTAATTTCACCACCCCTCAGCTTGAAGCATCTCCTATCCACCTTCTGTGGGCTTTTCTGTCTAGTCTCCTGAGGGGGTTATTGGAATGTAAGATTTGGTTAAAACCACCTGCGCCTCAATAAAATCAACTACTTTTTTAGGGAGAGGCAAAGGGACACAGAGAGGAAGAACAAAAAGAGGACAGCAGGTACAGTGGTCATACCCTTTGGAATCTACGAGGATGACAATGAGGAGCATGGACCCCCCCAAACAACCCAACTACCAGCAACCACCCAGTCTAGTGGTCAATCTGTCGGGCAAAATTCTATCACCCACCCAACTGGGAGTACTGGAAAAAGGCTTAGGATTCTTTCTCACACCAAGCCTGGACATATTCAAGCTGAGCTGCGAGTTTAACGAATTTATCCGGAAGATCAAACTACAGGTCTACTTTGATAACAAACCAACAACAGACACCAGAAATGGAGACACAGGCCTACATCTGAAATCCAATTTCACCCCCCATCAGCCACATTGCCTGTGGAACACCTAGCCTTTGAAAAAACTATCTTAAAGGAAGTAGGGGAGATTGACCCAAGGGCCATCAAAATCTTCCACAACACAAGCAAAATTGAACATGAAGCCATCCAACAACTGACCGACAACACCAGCATAGTTGTGAAACCGGCAGACAAAGGGGGCGCCATTGTGCCACAGACCTCTGAGACATACCGCATAGGGTGTATGCGACTACTTGGAGATGAGAGGTACTACCCACGCATCTGAGATGACCCTACAAAGCGCCTACAAGTAGGAATCGTAAGCATGGTGGAGGAGGCCATCTTGCACGATTAGATTACCAAGAAAGAAGGGGATTTCCTGATCAACACCCACCCGATAACACCTTATTTCTATACCATACCCAAGATACACAATGCACTGGAGGACCAACCCGGATGACCCATTGTTTCCGGTATAGGATCCATACTGGAACCCGTTTCAAAATTCGCCAATGCCTTTTTACATTGTCTGATACAAGGAACAAACACATACTTACAGGTCACAAAGGCGGTACTTTGTCTTCTTAAAGACTTGCAGTTCAGCCCAGGAACTAGCATCCTCATAGGATTGGACGTCAAAAGCCTGTATACCAGCCTACCACATAAGGAGACCCTAGTCATCACTGAGGCGGTCCTATATGAAGAGAACTGGACCTACCACTCACCGAGATATCTGGTGTTGGAGTGCTGCAAGTGGGCCCTAGCAGAGAATTTTTTCAGTTTTGAAAACACCTTGTTCCGTCAACAACATGGGACCAGTATGGGCAGCACACTCGCCCTAAGTGTGGCCGGATTATATGTACACCACCTTGAGAAGCACAAAATCCTGACAGACACTAACCCATATCACCAACACATCTCACTTTGGTAAAGGTACATTGATGATTTTCTGCTTGTTTGGGGGGCGAAGAGTCCAGAGCAAATGAGTTTATTGCCTGGCAGAATCTTCAAGACATTTTTCTCAAATTCACTCTTACCATGGGAAGATCTCAGTTGGTATTACCTGACCTCAATATCTATGCAGTGGAAGGGTACCTGAAGACAACAACACACGAAAAACCCACCGCCAAAAACTGTTTACTCCTTAACGATAGCTTCCACCCAAGACATTTAAAGGAAAATCTCCCTTTTGGCCAGTTCCTCAGGCTGAGGAGGAATTGCACTGAGACCAGAGACTTCAAAATACAAGCCAAAAGGCTATCAGATAAACTACTAACAAGAAAATACCCAGCAGGTCTGGTATCAAAAGCAAAGAAGAGAGAAGCCAATAATCACAGGGAACACCGCAGTAACATCAGGTGTCACTGAATTACCACAAAACTGTCATCACATTTTATGGAACATAAACATACACCAAACGATCTGAAATGGGTGGTTTTAGAACACCTTAGTCTCATTGATAATTTGGAACATAGATTATTGGAAAAGGAGCAGTGATGGGTGTATAAACTCCGCACACACAGAGAGATTAAATGACAATATCCCTTGGTGGCACTTCTTTGGCTAATCCACTAGGAGTAGCCTGTCTGTATCTCACCAAGCCCCGAAACCCATCCTCTCTAAAGATATACCACACACCTAAAAACCATCGGTGTAGTGGTATAACCTGCATTTTATTTATTTATTTTATTTATTTATTTAATTTATGTGGCGCAACAGCTACCCAACAAGGGGTACCCGGCGCCTGGACAGTGCTGGAATTTTGAAAGATTATTGATTAAATAGCCAGGTTTTTAGTGAACGATGAAACTGGGAGTACAAAGTTTCCTTAAGTATGGCAAGAGGAATGGAGTTCCAAAGAGTGGGGCCTAGAACCGAAAAAGATCTACCACCCATTCTGGATAGTTTAAATCTAGGAACTAGAAATTTTTCAAGTGAAGCAGAGCGAAGATGACGGGTCGGAACATAGGGACAGACAAGGGTATGTAAATAGTCAGGTGCTAAACCCCATTTGATTTTAAACATAAAGCTCAATGCTTTAAATTCGACCCGCTTTTCAATGCTAAGCCAATGTAGATCCCGAAGATGTCCAGAAATAGAAGAACATCTGGGAACCCTACAGAGGAATCTTGCAGCGGAGTTTTGTACAAGTTGCAGCCTGCGGGACACAGCCTTATTTGCACCCAGAAAAAGAACATTCCCGTAGTCCAGCCGTGATGTAATAAGAGCATGGACTACGGTTTTCTGGGTAGCGCTGGGCAACAACCAAAGGATTTTGTGCAACCATTTTAAAATGGTGAAACAAGTAGCAGCAACCTTAACTGCTTGGTGATGCATTGTCAAAGAGTCATCAATATAAAAACCCAGGTTGCGGACATGATCAACTGGCCGCGGAAGAGCACCCATCTCATCCGGCCAATGAGAGGAGCCCCAGAGATCTTTCTGTTTACCTAAAATAAGGACCTCAGTTTTATTGGCATTGAGTTTCAAATAGTTTTGGCTCATCCAAATAGCAATTTGGCGTAAGCCCAACTGGAGGTCAGAAATAGAGCAAGGGTCAGATTTGGAAAGCGAGAAGATGATCTGGGAATCATCAGCATATGTAAAAAGGGACAGTCCGACACTGTCAGCAATATTTGCTAGCGGCCTGACATAAAGATTAAAATGCACAGGACTCAAGATAGAGCCCTGAGGCGATGGAAAAACATTAGAGCTGTCAGAAGCAGAAAAGACCTGAAATGTGCGGTCAGCTAGGAAAGAAGTCAACCAATCTTGAGCAGAACCGCAGATGCCAAAAGATTTCAGTGTATTAATTAATATAGGGTGGGAGATAGTGTCGAACGCCGCGCTCAGATCCAATAATATGAGCGCGACTGTGTCTCCAGCATTCAAATGAAGTCGTAGTCTTTCCGTGACCCCTAAGAGAGTGGTCTCAGTCGAGAAGCCAGCTCGAAAACCAGATTGTGAGGAGTGAAGTATTTTGTTTGTTTCAGCAAACTTGGAAAGGTATAGGTGAATGTGTCTTTCCAAAATCTTACAAAAAATAGGCAAAAGGGAAATGGGTCGAAAGTTATTAAGAACTTTGGGGTCTGCAGTAGGCTTTTTTAGCAACGGGACAACCATTGAGTGTTTCCAGGCAGACGGAACTCTGGACTCTTGCAGAGAAGAATTAAGGGCTTTCAGAATAACCTGAAGATGAATGGGATCGGGTTGTTTTATAATGGAAATGGGTTGGGGATCATTGGGGGAACTAGATTTTATTGTATCAAGAATAGGACCGAAAGAGGCCAGATCCAAAAGAGGCCAAGAGGCTAACAGAGAAGGGTCATTAAGATGTTCCATAGAAATGCTAGCCGGAATTGAAGATGACACCATGCAGGTCATGGTGGACGATTGTTGTTGAGAAGAACAAAATAGAGAGGAATTAATTATTTTAGAATGAATTTTCTCTATTTTACATGAGAAAAAAGAGCAAGATCCTCACACAGGTTCTTATCTAATGGCAGAGGCTTAGCTATAGTTTCAGAACCGGCAAGATTTTTTACTAAACTAAAGAGTGTCTTGGGACGGTTAGTAGCAGTCGTGATAGTTTCAAAAATATACATAGCTCTCGTAGATTTACATAAATCATGATACATTTTTAGGGATGTTTTATAGACTGCTTTCAAATCGGGGGCATAGTTTCTTCGCCATTTCCTTTCTAGTGCTTTGCATTTAGATTTTTCGGCTTTAAGAGTATCATTATACCATGGAGCTGGGGGGTGATGGTGAGTCAATTTTTTCTTAGTCAGAGGAAGGCATTCTTCAACAGCATGGGACAGCCAATTATGAATGTTTTTATCCAATACATTTACCTGAGAATCGACGATAGGAGTGTTTTCGCTAAGCAAATTGTTCAAGGTAGTAATGTCAATTTTTTTCCAGTCTCTTTTAAAAAACATGGACAGAGGAAATACAGATGTCAGACTTACAGGAACAGAAATTATAAACTTCAATAAGAAATGATCCGACCAAGGAATAGGTGTTGCTGGTTCACATTCAATGGAGGAAAGATTAGAAAAAATAGGATCTAGAAAGTGTCCAGCCTTATGTGTGGGGCCAGAGTTGCAGAGAGTAATATTCATGGCTAAAAGATCAGCAATGAAATTAGTACATGTAGAATTTGAGACGTCCTCCAAATGTAAGTTCAGATCGCCAATAAATGAAAAATTAGTGGAACTCAGAAATAAAGGGGATAACAAACCAGGCAAGGTGGCATACCACAAAGAAGAGGGACCTGGAGGGCGATAAACTAATAAGCCAGAGAAAGTGAATTTAGGGGTAAGTGTAAGATTAAAAAACGCAGGTTCGCAATTTGGAAGGTTTACAGAGTCCAATTTGCACTGAAAATGTTGTTTAAAAATAATAGCAATCCCCCCACCTTTCCCAATGGCTCTATCCATTCAGGCAATGGCATAATTAGAAGGAAGGGCAGTAGCAATATCGGGCCCCGAACTTTTATGAAGCCAGGTCTCGGTGAGAAAAAAAGCATCCGGTGCCTCATCCAGGAGGAGATCAAAAATAAATCTTTTGTGATGAGGAAGTGAACGACAATTTAAACAAAAAAAACGAAACTTAGAAGGGGGAGAATTCTCTAACATCGTAATAGGTCTACGTTCGTTGTCCAAAGACAAGTAAGATTGGAACAGGGCAAAAGAACAATTAACACCCGAGCAGGTATGAGTAGTTGCATTTTCAACAGCCAATTGAATGCAATCCGCACTTCTGATTGGGCGTAAAGCAAGGAGTTGTAAAGTAAAATATACTAACCTTGAAGAAGACTGCGGGGCAGGGGTCATAGCCCCAGGCCCCGGTCGGCCGTGGACGGGCGCAGATGGGCTTGCCTTTGGCGCGTCCGCTGCGCGGAACGTGATGCATGGAAATTAAATCCTCCGCAAGGTCAGGTGACCGAGCGCACGCAATTCCCCGCCTCCCCACCTCTTGCCCAACCAGACTGTACCGCGATCTCCCTCCACAACAAAAGGGAAAGCCCGTGGTGTAACGGGGAGTAGGCGGAGCGGTGAATAACGGCCAGAAACTAAGGGTGAGTAAAAGGCAGCAACACAGTAGCAGCAATACAATGTTTGAAATTAATTATCTAAAAACAGATTCCAATTAAAAGTTTTTTAAGAGGACTAATTTCCAGCGCGCGTACGCTGCGCGAACGAGAACCACGGAAGTTAAAGCCTCCGCTAGGTCAGGTGACCGAGCGCACGCAATTCCCCGCCTCCCCACATCTTGCCCAACCAGACTGTACCGCGATCTCCCTCCACAACAAACGGGAAAACCTGTGGTGGAACGGGGAGTAGGCGGAGCAGTGAATAACGGCCAGAAACTAAGGGTGAGTAAAAGGCAGCAACACAGTAGCAGCAATACAATGTTTAAAATTAAATATCTAAAAACAGATTCCAATTAAAATTTACTCAAGAGGACTAACTTCCAGCGTGCATGATGGTTATTCTTGAGCACCTGATAGTCCAGCGCCGTTAGGTTATATTCTCCACCTAGGGACAAGTGTTACATCTATGACGCTGGTTACCAGAGGCTACACAGTGCACCAGAAGCTTCATAGAAATGCCCATGGCATCATAAGCAGAGTCCGTAGCCCGGCTGGAGCATGGAACATCAGTAGTCATCATGAGTAATGCACAAAAAGGACACTCCTAGTTTCAGGCATACTGTATACGGACTAATACTTAAAGGGGTCACTTACTGACAAACAAAAGAACCCCCTCCCCCCGTTGTCTCTCCATGGTTGTGCCAATAATCAGTTTTAAATGAAAAGTAAAGGACCACTATACTACTAAGATGGCCCCGCCATTGTCATAATGGGGGTGGCCATTTTGTTTGATAGTACACAGTCTAGTTAGTTAGTTAGTTTAATGTTTTATATAGCGCAAACCAGACCCCAGGGGGTAGCGGAGCGCTTTACATTCAGTTACAAGAGCATAGCAAAGTACAGTGTAAAAACGGTGTTGCGAGAATTCGTGGGAGGAAGGGAGAGGAGGAAGGAGCCAAAAGCAGGGAGACGAGGAGGAACTGTGTCCAATGTCCGGCTGGG
Source organism: Triturus cristatus (assembly GCF_964204655.1). Lineage (NCBI taxonomy): Eukaryota > Metazoa > Chordata > Amphibia > Caudata > Salamandridae > Triturus > Triturus cristatus. The sequence goes on from NC_140589.1 coordinate 1,293,425,921, forward strand.
TCTGTGACGGTCGAGGGGGATACCAGGGCCAATCTCCTCTTTAGCTGTCTAGCAGCTCCACTGGGCATCAGCCATGTTGCTCAGGTCTCAGCGTTCAGGTATAAAAACAAATTAGACCCGAAGGTATCTGAGCGATTTGAATGAGTTCCACATTGTTCCAAAAGTACATCAGTTACAGGAAACGTATAAAGATCTTTGAGGACGACGTCAAGGGAGCGTAAAAGGTAAGGGTAGGGTAACGGGATAGGGGGAGATACGACGGCGAGACAAAGGGAAAAATCTGTCCAAGGTCCGGCTGGGTAGGTGACGGCCGAGGGGGAAGTCAACAGCCCATCTCCTCAATAGCTATCAGGTAGCTCCACCGGGCATCAACCAAATAGCTAGGTCTCCACAGAACAAAATTCAAAAAATCATAGAAGACAGGATGAATGGAGTGTAGAGGGGCAGGGGTAGGATGAAGGGGAAGGAAGGAGGTACAACAGAGAGACGAAGGAAGGTCTGTTCAAGGACCGGCTGGGTAGCTGACGGCCGAGGGGGAAGACCACAGCCCATCTCGTCTTTAGCTATCTAGTAGCTCCACCGGGCCTCAGCCAGAAAACTAGGTCACCACTGTCGGAGGAAAGATCAACAAGGTCAAGGTCCTGATGGGTAATCATGATGGGGGATAGGTTTAAGGACAGGTCGAAGCTCGGTTCATGTCCCAAAGTGGTAGCACAAAGTGGTAGGGGCTACTGTGGGTGCCATCTTGAGGTCGAGCAAGGGAATTCTGACATTGGTGTTACATTCGGCTGGTCCCAGTGTTAACCTTCGCTCGAAGGGGGGTGCCCGTCGAGCAATTAACAGATAATGGTGTTGCTCGACATAGTTCTTGAAGAGTCACCTCTCTTGCTTACGATGCGAGGGTTAATTATTTATTTTTTTACTCATTTGTATTGCGACGAATCATCCCCAAGGGGATCTCTCGGCGCATGAGAGAGGAGCACCATGTTGAGGAGGAAACATTAGAATAACCAGGTCTTAAGCAGCTTTTTAAAATGGCAGAAATTGGTACAGGCACGAATCTCGTCCGGCAGGGTATTCCACTGAGTGGGGTCCAAGTACAAAAATGCCCGGCCACCCATCCTAGCCTTCCTGTCTCTGCGAACCCAAAGCAAATTACGGCTGCTGGATCTCAGCAGTCGTGTGGGTTGATACCATTCGAGCGTCTTCGTCAGGGAGGCAGGGCCCAACCCATGAAGGGATTTATAAACTAGACATAACAGTTTAAAGGTGGACCTCTTTTTAATGGGAAGCCAGTGTAGTTGGCGCAGGAGGGGTAGCGAGGGGGTCCGTGCCATCTTGTTAAGGACAAGACGGGCTGCCGTATTTTGGACCACCTGTAATTTTGCAGCCAGGTCCTCCCTCATCCCGACCAGCAGTGAATTATCATAGTCCAGTCGACTAACCAGAAGCGACTGGATAAGGGTCTGTCTGGCCATAAATGGAATCCACGGAAAGATCCTTCTTAGCATTCGCATGGTTCCGAAACAGGTGCCTGCCACTGATTTTACCTGCTCATCCATTGATAGGTTGTTATCAATTTTTATGCTCAGATTCTTAGCCCAACCTCTGGGGGCAGGCGCATCTCCTAGCTCAGATGGCCACCAATCAGGGGTCCACATCTCCTTCGCTTTACCATATAGGACAATCTCGGTCTTTGAGGAGTTAAGCTGGAGAAAATTCTTCTTCATCCACTTCGCTATGCTGGTCATACAATGTCTAAATTTAAGTCTGGTTAACGCAGGACTGTTCTCAATAGGAACTATCATCTGGGTGTCATCAGCATAAGATATGGTTTCAAACCCACAGTTTCTAATGATTGAAGCCAGGGGAGCCACGTATATGTTAAACAAGGTGGGCTCAAAACCGAGCCCTGTGGAACCCCTTTGTCAAGGCTAATAGTTTGAGAAATAAATGACCCAAGCTGGACACATTGAGTTCTGTCCGCCAGAAAGTTCTGGATCCATTTAAAGGCCCTGCCTGAGGTTGACTAAGAAGCGCTATGTCATCCGCCATTTTGGGGTCAGGCAAAGTATTCACCATTCGTCTTAGGAGCCGCCTGAGGCTCGGGCACAGAGAGGCAGCGAGCGGTCAGATCGGACCAGCACTCCAAATTTCAGCAGAGCTCCTGGCAGACCACCAATTGAGCCCAGCACTCGGCCTTCCACCACATCGCTGGTGTGTAGGGAGCTGACGTTGGTCAGACGTGATGGCAGGAGCAGTCCCAGACAGCGCACCAGATAAAGCGCTGAAACTCCAGGGATTTGTGTGAGCGGGGGACACAAAGAGTGGTGTTGAGCACAAGCGGGTCACCGGTCACCACTGCCGGACGTCAGGCTCCTGGCCGGTCTGGGGGCAACAGCACCAAAGGGCACAAAAGGGCCACGGAGAGCAAATGGCGCCGGTAGCCACCGACCCCCTCCACAGTCCGACCTAGACGAGAGTCTTCCGGGGCGATGATGAGGAAAGCGCCCGCTGCGAGGTGCTGGTCTCCGGGCTCTATCAAGTCCTCCGGAGTGTTCCAGGTCACGGGCAGACCATAGCCAGCAGGGGTTCACAGCCCAATCCTCTGGACGAGGGGAGAGACATTCAGAAAGAAACTGCACCCAGGGGCATCTCTCAGCGTCAAGAGATCTCGTACCTCAGGGGTAGGCAGGCACGGGGCATGGAGGGGCCAGCCGTGTTGTGTCACCGGGCACTCCTCAACAAACCTCCGCAGCAAGTTGCTCCAGCGTCCGGAGATCAGCCTAGCGAGGTCGGAGGTGGGGCAGCGAGGGTGCAGTCCGGGGCTGAAGCAGTGGTCATTCCCGGGTAAGATGGTAGCTTAATTCAATTTCAGCGATATGTGCCAGAGGGGGATGCACTCCTGTCCGAGGGTAGGAGGGTGGAGAGCCGGTGAGGTGGTTTTTACGGGGATAGCTACCAAGTTGGTACTCCCCAAACCGGGAGCCCCTCCGGAGGCTCCTACTCAGCGGCTCACCCCAAGGAGAAAAAAAAAATCCAGTCTAGTAGTTTAGCAGGATGACAAGGTGCTTCCACGCCGACTGCTTCAAATAGCAACCTGGCAGACAGACGCATTAGTATGCGGTCTCCAGGGTCAGAAGTAGGTAACGAACTGAGAGGCGTGCTTTGATGAAGTAAGTACAAAGAGAAGAGGGCCTTGCTGTACTCCATTGAGGAATTGCCATCCTCCGGTTTCTATCTTGTTATCTTTAGAATAAAATGGCTAAATTGGTGTCTTATCTCCATTTCTAGGGTGTGACTATAATCACCTCTACCTCTGTTGTTGAACATGCATCAATAGTATTGCCTAAATAGAAGTAAGTGCCATCATATGCTACCTGTATTTTAAGTGCTGTTTGTCACGTGGTGTCTTTTCTCACTAGTTTTCATTAAGCATGTTTTCACTGACAACGAGTGTGACTCATTCACTTCACACTAGATGAGCACACAACATAAACACTAAGTGCACCCACTATATATGGGTGCATTGATCTAGGTAATGAGCTGCATGTATTTGCAAGTCTATATTGCCTGTTGGCTTGTCCGGTGGGCAGCAGTTGTTTTTAATGTATCTCTTTGCTTCTTCTTTTACTGATATGGAGTATCATTAAGTAACTGTATGTATTTTGTGTATAAACATTAGGTGTGCACTTCACTGTATCCTCATTATAGGATTTATTAGGAGTGGTACGCATGGGACTTGACCCTGTGTAGTCCTGAGGAAGAGCTTGTAGGGGACAACTTGAAACATGTTGACACAGACGCAATACTAGGGGAACCAAACTCATTGAGGTCAGGTTTCTCCCTGGTATTAACCCCTGATTTTAACCATACCAGCTAGGAGAGGGGAATAAAATAGTAGCTCACTAGCTAAGTATTTTTAAGACTTATCTTCCTTCAACTCCACAGCACTGCACCTCACATAGTCCATAACTAAGTGCTCCTACGTAGTTCGCAAGTTGCAGCAAGCCTCACTCTGTTAAGGATTGAGAGGAACCCCAATGATGAAGCATGCCACCTAGGGGAAACCCTGGTGGGTGAGGGGTCTCTAGAAAAAGAGGCTTTTTTTCTAGTAAGGTGATTACAACAAACTTTTGTTGAATCCTAGTTCCTCCATAGATTAGTTTTTTTTTCGAAATATACTTGAATTTTGTGAAACCATTTATCAAGAGTATGCAAAGATGGGGCAAGTTCTGGAGTGGCTTGCATAGAAGAGAATACCTTTGTCTGAAAGAGCACTGTGCATGGAAAACAAAGGAGATATGAAGAAGAATAGACTAAATGTAAACGTTTTAGCGAGTGGTGCACAGATGGTATTGACGATCAGTGTATACCACGGTTCCTAAATGTTTATTTGACTATGACTAAATATGACTGCACATACCTCCACAACCGAGAGATATACTACCTAAAGGTTATGGATGGGAAGATATACGAAAAATAGGGTTTGTAGATTCCACAATTTAAATTTAAAGGTCCAGTAGCAGCAGGAGCGCTGTATGTGTCAAACAATGTTCCATCCATATTGGGTTGTGTTCAGCAGTATGAGCTACACATTGCCCTTGATACTAGATTTAACAAAAATGTTTTAGTTATCCAGGGTAATGAGACACTAGATGTAGTGTTAGACAAAGTCTATAATGTCTTCAAAGACAAAATTGGCTCCCTGAAGTATGGCATGCTACCAGTAAGCCATAACTTGAAAGACCTTTCCCATTATAATCAGAGATTCAGAGATGTAGTGGAGAAAATTTTATAGGACATGCAGAATGAAGGGATTATAAAGCATGTAGAAGCCTCGGAGTGTCTTTCCCCAGTGGTATTTACTAAAGTAGGAGATAGCCATTTGAGGTTTTGTGTCAACTTATTAAAGTTCAAACAGTGCACAGTGATGGACAGTTTTCCTCTGCTGAGCGTAGTAGGAATGGTCTTGTCACGCAATCGTGCCAATTTTTTCACCAGGTCAGACTTAAATCAGCCTATCATCATATTAAATTACACCCCAAGCCAAAGCCACTCACTGCTTTCATTACAATAGAAGTAGTGTTTCAGTTTACCAGACTTCCTTTTGGCTTGGCATCAACTTGTAGTGTGTTCCAACGAATGATGAATAGTTTATTTAAAATATCTCAAATGTACATTTTTTCAAGACTATACTCTGGTCTTTAGAGCTATGGCAGACAAAAATAATTGTGTCTTTGTAAAAGTACTGCAGATACTTAAAGAAGTTGGATTAAAGCTTCACAAAGAGAAATGCCAGTTCCTATTAATGGAAATCAATTATTTTGGCTATGCCATTTCTGACTGTGGTGTTAGAACAAAAGAAGATCTGGCAACATCTATTAAATTGGTGATAGAACCCATGAAGGAATTATTAGGTAATGGAAAGGAGTTTTATGGGGAGAAAAGCAAGGAAATGTGTTTAAAAACCTCAAATATGAAATTGCCAATTCACAGATTCTGAAGCCATTTGATCCCAAAGGTTCAAGCATATGGACTGTGGATGCTGGGGCTTAAGGATGAAAGGCAGTTCTGTCACAACTCAAAGAAGAAGTGGAGCAACTAGTACCTTTCACATCAAGATAATTGAGTGTCTCTGAACAGAATTATGCAGTGATTAAGCGTAAAGCATTAGCAGCTGCATGGGGAGCCTAATATTTCTGTACATATTTGTGGGGAGTGCACTTCCCATTACTTAAAACATTAAACCATATCTCAAAGTTTTACAACTTGGGGAGCTAACAGAATATCTACTAGGTAGGCTAGATTTGCTTCCTGCCTACAAGAATATCAATGCAAAGTGGAGCCCATGGCAGGGCGAAGAAATATGCAAGCTTACTGCATATATAGATTGCTAGATTGCCTCTAAATGTGGAGGATGGTGATGTACTGTGTAGAATTAATGGTATAGAATGTGTAATTGCTGGCATTGAAGATGCACTGGAAGGAGAAAGTAACGCCACTACATGCGAGGTGTGAAAGAAAGCTGCACAGCCTGATAGAGTATTTCAAAATTTGGTATGAAGTATTCACGATGAGTGGAAAAGAGAAGATGATGTGACAATTTCGTTGCACAACTATGTGAAACTCCAAAGTGAATTGCGCGTGGGTGCAATGGATGCTTTGATCATGAGGGGTGAAAAGTACTTACTCCTAGAGGCGGCAAAAAGAAAATTAATCAAATTTGTCCATGAGGAACATTTAGAGAAATTTCTTACCAACAGATGCTTAAAGATAATGGTTGGTGGCCAGGCATGGATACTGGTGTAAAAAAACATGAATACAAAGATGTGAGTTGAGTAGGAACAATGAGAAATGATTGAAAGTTGGTGGTGAGGGAACGGGTTACTTGATTGATGCAGAAGGTCCATTGGTGAAAGCATGTGTAGATTTCATTGGTCTCATGGATTATTTGTTAGGATTTGAACGTGTTGCCATCATGATTGCTGAAGTTTTTTCAAAATGGTTGGTGTTGGGATCTCACAAAAACATTACCACTGAGAGTGTTATCAAGGAGTTCAAAGGAGTATTCATGAAATAGGAATTTCCTGGAGTACTTATGATGGAACTCAAATTATATCCACCTCAATGCAGGCACTTTAAAAAGGGGGTTAAACACGTTCTCACATCCTTGTATGAACCCCAAGTTAATGTCATAGTTGTGAGGGCAAACTGAGTAATCAAGAGAGCCATACAAATGGTGGTGAGTGGCAGACAGGAACTGAGAGAAGCTGTGGACAAAATGGGGTGGGTGATGTGTTGTAAGTCAAATACTCTTTGTGAGGATGACAGGAAGTTAATCCAAAACTAAACTGTCTAAGTAGTGAATGAAGGGATGTAGATCCCTGAGAGAGAAGCGCAAGAGGATGAAAGGAGAGAGCATTATGGGAGGTGGGTATGTGACAGTTGAGTCGGGAAGAAAGAACGGCGGAGTTATTACATTTTCTGACTCTGTGGAGGCAAAAAGTGTACATATTTAGCATGAGATACTAAGAAACAGTCAAAAAAGGAATAAAAGAGTTGTCTTTCACTACAAAAAAAGGTGAAAGGGATAGGAACAGTGTGGAAAGTCAGTGGAAAGGAGAGGATAATTATAGAAATGGCTGCTGTGGTTACATGGTAATGGATAAGACTTGGTTAAAGCAAAAACTAATAGAAGCAGAGGGCAAATGGTAACACAAGGTGTGAACGAAAAGGCCAGAGGAGATAGAAATAAAACGTTTTAAAAACACCCATGGTGAAAAGGCACAGGGAATATTGCATACCAATTATGTTTATGTTTATGGTTTTGTAACGCGCACACCTACTCAAGAGTGTCCCAGCGCGAGCCCAAGAGACAGGAGAAGGAAAGGGAAAAATTAAGAGCCAATACCACAAAAACCAGATCATTGAAAAAGGAAGGATTTTAGTTTCTTCCTAAATTAGGTAGAATTCTGCAGACTCCGCAGGTCAAGAGGGAGCGAGTTCCAAGCCATGGCCGCCAAATAGGCCAGAGAGCTACCGCCCTTTGTCTTCAAGCGGAATCTGGGGCAGAAGTCAGCAGCATGTTAGAAGAATGCAAGTGTCTGCTGGGGGAGTAGAACTGAAAACGTTTCCTGAGGTAGAGGGGGCCGTATTCATAAAGTGCGGCATGGATAGTTACCAGGGCATTATACGTGACCCTTGCCTTCACCGGTAGCCAGTGCAGGTTGCGCAGGTGTTGCCTGACGCTGGTGCATTTGTGGAAGTCAAAAAGCAGACGAGCAGCGGCATTTTGGTCCAACTGAAGCTTGTCAATAAGATAGGCGGGAAGCCCCACATATAGTGCATTTGCATAATCAATGTTGAAGGTAACAAGAGATTGAACAACCTTTTCCTTAGCTGTTAAGGGCAAAGGGGCAGAAATTCCCTGAGAAGTTTCAGAATACCGAAACAAGTACCAGCCAGTTTATTAATTTGATTACAGAAACTCAGCTTTTCATCAAACCAAATCCCGAGGTTTTGTACAGAGAGTCCAGACGGAGAGGGACTGGGAGACTCATCAGGCCAGGAAGTGTGCCAAACCTGGGGAGAAAATTCTCCAAAGAATAACATTTCTGTTTTATCCTTATTGCATTTCAGCTAAGTGCGTGTCAGCCAAATAAACACTGCAGTTAAACAGGATTTAACATGGGCAGTGGATGACTCTGATTTTTTCCAAGTTAACAGGAGCTGGGTGTCGTCGGCATAGGCCACAACCTACGCTCCTAGTTCTTCTGCCAACTGAATGAGAGGAGTCATATATAAGTTGAACAAAAGTAGGCTAAGTACCGACCCCTGTGGAACCCCTGTCAAAAGAACTTGGGGAGTAGACGTGAAGGGAGGGATCCACACTTGTTGGGTTCTACCTTCCAACAAGGATTTCAGCCTTTCACCGGCGGCACCAATAATGCCTAATTCCTTGAGGCGGGCCAGGAGAAGTGAATGGGGGACAGTATCAAAAGCGGCAGAGAGGTCCAACAGGACCAAAACTGCCCTGCCCCCCGCATCCACAGTCTCCTGAATAGCTTCTGTGATTTCCACCAGAGCAGACCCCGTGCTATAGGCGGCCCTGAAACCAGATTGGGCCGGAGGAATGAGGCCATGCTGTTCAATGAAGGCAGTCAGCTGCTTGTTGACCATCTTTTCGCATACTTTGGCAATAGCAGGGAGCAAAGAAATAGGGCGATAGCTAGTCGGGAGGTGTTGAGTTTCCATGAATAAAGATCCATAAATCCAGATGTAGATGAAAAAAGTTTAATGATCAAGGCACAGTACTGCTCAGTCAAGGTCCAACAGCAGAATAACTAGAGATTCTAATTCTAATTGGAATCATGACTAACTCATACCAAACAGTATGGCAAGTGCCAGGATTAAAAGTACACAGAAATTAAAGGGGAAGAAACATAAAAGGAAAAGGGAAAACAAGGCAATGTAACACACTTCTCCCCTTAGGAGAAATTATGAAACAACATCAATACATTTTGCAACTCGTCTGACATTCCATACTTTGCCGTCCTGGGTAACAACACTATTGCGATTTACTTTCACCACCTTAATGGGTCTCCCAAATTTTATCTCACCCTTATGTACAATACCAGGCTTGTGTATTCTGACCCATTCTCCAACAACAAAGATAGATTATTTGACTTTCATGTGGAAATCATAATAATGTTTACTTTTCAGTTGCTTTACTTCCACCTTTTGGGCCACATCATCCTGTCTGATATCAGAGTTGCAATTCTTATTAACTTCCTTAAACCACCAAGGGCACAGCTTGGAAATTGGATCTCTACCTCTCAATAAATGGAAAGGTGAAACTTCAGTGGTAGTGTGAGGAGTTATCCTGTACAACCACAACTTCTCTCTCAATTTATCCTTCAACTGGGCACCAAAGTTACGTGCCCATATAATGTCCTGCTTGAGAACCCTATTGTATCTCTCTACCTGACCATTTCTCTGAGGTTCATACAAAGCTGTGGTAACATGTCGAATATATGAAAACTTGAGAAAATCAAACATCCCATGAGATTTGAACTGCACTACATTGCCAGATATAAGAACCTCAGGGTAACCTTCACGGGCAAAAACCTCTTTAAGAAAAAGAATGACACTCTCAGTAGTGGCATGGGTAACAGGTTTTACCTCTGGCCATTTGGAGTGGTAATCTACTAGTACCAAGGCAAACCTACATTCTTGTGGCAAAAAATAGAAAGGACCAGCTATGTCCCAGCTTATTTTCTGCCAAGGATAATCTGGCCATTGAACTGGAATAAATGGAGCAGGATCACACTTAAGCATCTTCTCACTGCTGACACATTCAGGACATTCCCTCACATCTCTGTCAACAAACCTGTCTAAACCAGGCCACCAGAAAACGGACCTGATCAACCTTTTCATTGAAGACATCCCCAAATGGCTTTCATGACTCACAGACAAAATATGACTTTGAAGAGACGAAGGAGGAATGCCCTTTTCCTTCCTGAAAATCAAATCACCTTCAATAACAAGTTCTTCAGAAATTTTCTAAAAAGGAAAAATCTTGGCTGGAATATCATTTTTAGAAGGCCAACTCATCCTAGTATAATTGACAACTCTATGCAAAATATCATCCTCACTAATGGCCTTTTTCATCATCCTCAATTTTATCATCAGTACTGCAGGGAAGACTGGATAAACAATCTGCAGTAACATTGATTTTTCCTGGAATATATTCAACTGTAAAAGTATATTCTTGCAAACGGGACATGAGCCTGGCTCTGCGGGCAGTAGCATTAAGACCTCCTCCAGGATACAAAATGGAAACCAACGATTTGTGGTCTGTTCTTAAAACAAACCGCGCCCCCCATTTGTAATTGCGAAAATGTTCCACTCCCCAAACGCAGGCCAACAAATCCCTCTCAATAACTGCGTAATGCCTCTCTGTGATATTAAGTGTGTGGGAGGCAAACACGACATTCCATTCTTCTTTCCCCACACATTGAGACAAAACACACACCAGACCATACAGGCTAGCGTCAACAGTGAGTACACACATTTTGTTCATAAAATATGGTTTAAGTGTGGGAGCAGCTACCATTTCTGCTTTTATGCTGTCAAAAGCTTCCTGTTGCTTTCCTCCCCAAACAAACTCTGCATTCTTCCTCGTAAGTTCTCTTAAACGTTCCATCTTAGTAGCAAAGTTCATGATAAACTTGCTGTAGTACTTGCAAAGTCCTGAAAAAGAAAGGAGTTTGTCTTTACGGTCAGGGGCAGGTGCTTTCAAAATAGCATCAATGAGGAATTTTTTCGGAATTACTCCCTCTATCGACAATGTGTGTCCAAGATATTTAACAGATTCCTGATATAATTGACACTTTTTTTTCTTAAGTGTCAGTCGATACTCTTTGAGTGTATTGCAAACCTCTCTGAGATGCTCTGTGTGTGTTTTCTCATCCGGAGAGAAAATTCAAATGTCACCTTGAAAACACTTTATGAAGGACTGCATGTCCTTAAAAATATGACACATGGACCTCTGGAATATGGAGGTCGCTGACGCCAAACCAAAAGGCATCCTCTTGAATTGAAATAGACCTTGCGGTGTGATAAAAGCAGTCATGTGGCGTGACTCCTTAGCGAGTTAAATTTGATGGTACGCAGCCCTAAGATCAAGAGTGGAGAAAATCGTAGCACCTCCCAGCATGCTTACCACTTTGCTGATGTTAAGTGAAGGGTGACAATCAATAAGAATGTTGGCATTAAGAGCTCTAAGGTGAGTGCATAACCTCAAAGACTTGTCAGGTTTTCGTGCTAATACAATCGGAGAAACCCATTCTGAGGATTCGATTTCCTCTTTCACACCTCCATTTAACATTTCTTTCAAGGCATTCCCCAATTCTTCCCTCACATTAATGGGAACATTTCTTAATTTTTGTTTAACAGGTAATGCCCCTTGTTTGAGTTTGATAGCATGAGTAAAACCTTTCAATTTTCCTAAAGATTCAGAAAAAACTTCAGGAAATTCTCTTTCTATACTTTTACTCCTCCATTCTCTTCCACTACCATGACAGGTTCTTTGCTACGGGGATTGAGAATGATTCCTAATCTCCACTGGTCTCTCCAACCTAAGACATTAACACCCTTTTTGGCAACATACAATTTGATAAAAGCAGATCTTCCCTTGAATTCAATATCACAGGCAATATATCCAATAAAGTCAATGGTAGAACCATCAAAACCCTGAGCATTGATCTCAGGAGGACATAGATCTTCGGTAGATTTGGTATCACCAAATTTCTCATTAAAATAACTTTATGTACCAATGGACCAGGGTGAACCCGAATCTGCCATAAGTTCAAGGTTTCCATTCAAGAAACAAACCATGCACTTGGGGGAATTTAATGTCTCTCCTTCAACAACACATATGTTCACCAAAGAAACAACGATACCCTTTTCAATCAAAGAATCATCATTGGATGACTGGGTGCCCCGTACACATGAATCCTCATTATGTTGATCATGTTTAACACAAGAAACTTCGCTATGATTATTATTAAAACTCCTACCTCTATTTAAAGTTCTCCTCCTGTCATCTCTACAAGCGTTGGCAAAGTGTCCCAGTCTACCACACTTGTTACACTCTTTACCTATGGCTGGACAAAATTTGAAGGATGCAACATGGTTGTTACTACCACACCTATAACATATTATACTCTTATCAATGTTCTTTCCTATTTGGGGATTTTTGCTGACATTGTTCATAGCACACACTTCATCAGACCCCTTATTACTTTTATCAGTCTTACCATTGACATCTTCAATAGTCTTCATCCTTTTTTCGGTTTGCTCGAATGCTTTGGCTGTGGCAATGGTGTCGTGTAAATTAGGATTACCTAATACCCATAACTGCTCTTGTGTTTTCTTACTCTTTACATTCACAATAATTTGATCCCTTATCATCTCGTCTGCTATGGCACCAAAATTACAGGAAATCACAAGGGTTCTAAGCCCAGTTAAAAAATCATCAAATGACTCTGAATCTCTTTGTGATCTGGCATAAAATGTATACCTATTAAGTACTATGCTGGTGGTGGGTTTGAACCTTGCCTCCATGTGTAAGAGCGCTTCATCAAAAACACCCAGGTCACCTTGAACAATGGGTAGGGTTCTAAAAACAACTTGACCATTGGAACCCAGACAATGAAGAAAAATGTTTTTCTTCCGTTCATTACCCATTCTATCCCCATCAATGGCCTGTATATACGTTAAAAATTCCTCTTTTCACCTGGTCCAAGGAATGGGAGGGTCACCCTTTGATTGTAGGAACTTAGTAGGAGGCTTAAATTGCATGGTGGAAAAAAAAAAAAATTGGCAATATAGTTAAGAGAACAATATTAAAATGTCCAAACAGTTGCTAAACTACCTTCTATATATATAAAAAATTTATAATTGCAAAATATGTCGCAATAAATATAAGCAATAAAATAACAATAAATGGTGGTAGCAGAAGTCGTCAATAAGGCGTTAACAAATTGTGGTAGCTGTGCACATCAGTGTGATGTGCAGAAGTAGTCAATAAGGCTTTAACAAATTGTGGTAGCTGTTCACATCAGCATGATGTGCAGGAACAAATAACATGGACTTTCATAAAAACTATAAATTGATGCAAGTACCTTTATGCAAGGATGTGCAGTTGTGTGCATTGACGTTGGTGAGAACTTGTATTACATGCCCAGTCGAGCGCATCGACGAAGTTGGTTTCCTTGGAGATGTTTAAACAAATCAAAAAGTTCAAGATGGCCGATAGCGTAATGATGTAATACTCCATCACGGGATGACGTCGTAGCATTAAGCAACGTACGACGTATGATGCAGATCTGGAATCCAAACGCGTAGACTCCAAGCAATGTGCGTCGTCGTCTTCTTAATGAATCCCGAACCAGAGAATCTTCGCTTACCGTCACCATGGAGCTCCGGTAAGCCGTTGCAGAGCTCGCGTAGGTAACTGCAAAACTGCCAAAGGTTGAAAGATGCAGTAGTTAAACAATGACACAAAAGTGTTGAAATTTGATTTTGTGTCCATGGAAACTCGTAGCAAGATGCAGATATGGCGGTGGACAATGAAATTGAAATGTACACATTAAGGTTGTAGAAGAAAAACATTAAATCTTGTCTTGCTCCATTGTAAATGAAAGTTGAAAATCCCAAAAGAAGGTTATACCGCTCCTGTGCCTTCAGTAGTAACAGGTACACTGAAACTCGTCGCCAGTGTTGAATTTCCAAGAATAAAGATCCATAAATCCAGATGTAGATGAAAATAGGTTTAATGATCAAGGCACAGTACTGCTCAGTCAAGGTCCAACAGCAGAATAACTAGAGATTCTAATTCTACTTGGAATCATGACTAACTCATAACAAACAGTATGGCAAGTGCCAGGATTAAAAGTATACAGAAATTAAAGGGGAAGAAACATAAAAGGGAAAAGGGAAAACAAGGCAATGTAACACAGGTTAGGATCCAAAGTCGGCTTTTTGATCAGAGGGGTAAGCATTGCCTGTTTCCACTCAGTGGGGACATAGGCCAGTGTCAGTGAGGCGTTGATCAGCTGATTAAGAATAGGGTTAATAACTACAGCCGCACTGGCCATGAGTTTGGCAGGGCAGGGGTCTCTAGGGGAACCCGATTTAAGGGAGGATAAAGCTCCCAGGGAGTCCATTAGTGATATAGCTTCAAAGGTGGAAAAGATTACTTTAGCAGGTGAAGGGATACGTCGGTCAGGGGGCTCTGAGGAAACCTAGGTGTCCTGGCTACCGAATGACAGTTGAAGAGCCCTGAATTTATTGATGAAAAACTGAGAAAGCATTCACAATATTAAACAGTTCTTTAACATTATTGCCAGATCGGGCAATACAGTCAGTATATTATGAGCGCTTTGCTATTATGATAGCAGGATAGTGTGATTTTTGAGCTGCCTTCAAAGCAATTTTGGCCTCTGTGCTGTAATCCTGCCTCCACTTCCCTTCCAGTTTTTTCCAGTGTTTTTCCTGGACTTTCAGCTCAGGTGAGAACCATAGATTGAACAATGGCCTGTTACAGGCTTTAAGTCTCATTTGTGGAGTAATGTCAGTCACTACCTTCTCAACCCAACTATTGAATTGAGTGAGAGCAAGACCAAAATCCGCAGAAAGCTGAGGGCGACAATCAGCCAAGGCTTGATAAAAGGCAACTGGTTCTATTTTGTGGGTCGCCTTACCCAAGCCAGTGCCCCGTGGCCTAGATTAATGATTCCCCCTAGTAGTATACGAAGAAAAAGGGATCACATAATCAGACCAAGTTACTTGCAAGGGGCGGGTGCCACCAGCAATTGGAGACTGGAACAGACGACATCAAGCGTGTGTCCCCCACAATGAGTCGGGCAGAAACATATTGCTGAAGCTGGGTCGCATGTAGTGCATCCTGAAAATCACGTGTGTTACTCCCATCCAAATTATCCAAGTGTATGTTACAATCGCCTAAAAGCAAAAAATGTGAATATCCAGTCATTTAGCAGATTCGGAAATCCGCCAGCAATGCCAGGGGGTCGATAGAGTACAATCCCGCCCAGACACTAGTGGGGAGAGATTTTGACACACAAGTCAAGGGCTTCGATATCGGGAGAGTCGGTTAATTTGTTAAATTGGCACTCCCAATCTTCCCTTACCACCACTGCGACACCCCCCCCCCGTCCTACTTTGCAATCAGCTCTAGAGATTTTGATCCCTTTAGGAATAGCCATTTCTATGACCGGACTTGAAAAAGGTTTTAACTATGTTTCAGTTAGAAACAGGAGGTCGAGGGACTCATCAGTAAGCAGGTCAAATATGTCTTGACAATGTTTGGAGACGGAGCGAGCGTTGATAAGTGCAGCTTTAATCAAGATTGGCTCATATCTTCAATTGAACTTAATTGAAATATTATAATGAATTAATCCATTTTTTTTATTTATTTGTTTATTAATGTTGCATATGTTTTTTCTTTGCCTTTAAAATTTTCAGTTGGTGAGGAAAGGCCTTAATTGCTATTGTCTGCCTTATTGTTCCAGGGGCACTATCCACAGCATACTACTCTGCATTCTGTCATGCCATGTCAAGGGGTGCCCTGACTTGTTAAGGGCAAGGTCAACTCCGTTTACAAGTCAGTCCAAAGGAAAGTCAGTTGGGCCTTTGGTCTAAGTTCAAATACGCCAAGCTCACTAGCTCTGGTGGGTACAAGCCTACTTAGGGACCACCGAATTCAGTGGGGCTCTCTCCAGTGGTTCCGCCATAGCTGCCCACAGGGCAGATAGACTTAAAGAATGAACTGTAATTTAGGGCCAATTATCAGACTTATTAGCAAAAGGAAAAAGGAAAAAAGATGCATGCGTACAAAAGTGCACTGCATTCACAAGCCTCTACCTAGGAAGCTCCTTGCTGCTGCTATGGATCGTTTCCAAATGCGAAGATACATACTCACTGATCATTGGCGGTGCTTGGCTACTTTGAGATACCTAAGTCAAGGACTCCTTAGGTTGCTTCCCCATAGCCGCATGCAAGGAATATAATCAGGTGTATTGCCCAATAACCCGGGAAATTAGCAAAGGGACAGAAGATAGCATGAGGGATGGCTAACTTCAATGTGATCCTCAGGCTATGGAGACATGCAGGTACAACATAGATTGTGGAATTCTAGCAAAATCTGGTCATTCAATCTGTCAATCGGAGCCAGGCCCGGTAACAGCAGTTAAACTGGTAAATAAGCATTCACCTGCACGTGAAATGGCATGGGACAGTTGTCGAACAATTCCTGATCAGGACCACAGGAGGGAAAGGACCAAGTCATGGGGGATGCCACACACGAAGGCGTGTGAAGGTAATGGATGGGGTTTTGCATGACACAGCCTCTTTAATCAAAGAACCCAAGGATACTTTGAGGCAGACGGGGTCCACCTGACTAGGGTGGGTATGGACCTGTTTGGGGGGAGCTGCCTGAGGTATAAAAAAACACAGGCAGCGTGGCAGAGACAGCACAGAAGGACAGCTAGGATGAGTTCAACAGCCTATAAAGAGGAGCCGCTCAAGTACATTTCCTTGGGATGCCTAACAGCAGGGACACTGGGGAGCAGGCAAATGGTCAGTAAAGAGAGTCAGCACAGGGCAAACACAGCACTTGCAGCCCGGGCCAGGCACAAGTGCCGCCCACTCAGATTTTGGCAGCAAGGTGAAGGCAAGGGGACGCATAGGTGCTAGATGCCCACAAGAAGGAGATGCTATCGCTATGGGTGCTGTCAGAGGGTACTGTCATTGCAATAGGCTAAAGCAAACTAGTGTTTGCAATATCAGATGTGCATGACGTTTTTGTTGATCAATTATTTGCTCTGATGATACTTGATATGTGAATAAACTGCAGCTATTTTTGCACCAACAAGTGGCTACTATGTGTAAATAAAGAGGGTAAGGTACATCTGGCAATGGCCTGGGAGCCCCCGGGTGGCACTCGGCCATCTTGGAGGGGTTGAGCCATGGACCGGGGCGGAGCAGCCGGACCAGATGGAGCCTGCGATGAATATCTCCCGAGAGCCGGCACCTGGGAGGTGGGTAAGACAGCACGCCTGCAAAAAGTGGGCACCACGATTGGCGGGTGCCATCCGAACGGCCCAATTAGAGGGAGGGCCTTTGTGCAGGGCATAGTTAAAGGGGCAAGTGGTGGCATAGTTTACATGGGCTGTGTGCCCTCTGGAAGATTGGCCCACCCAGCCACACCAGATACATGGGCATCACAGCTGCGAATTTCAAGAAGGGGGCACAAGCCAGCACAGAAGAACAGCTAGGACGAGGGCAATAGCCTATAAAGAAGAGCTGCTCAAGTATGTGTTTTGGGATGCTTTACAGCAGGGGCACTGAGGAGCAGGTAAATGGTCAGTAAAGGGAGTCAGCACAGGGTGAGCATTTCACTTGCAGACTGGGCCAGGCACAAGGGCCTCCGACACAAATCTCAGAGGCAAGGTGAAGCCTAGGTGACGCATAGGTGCGAGATGCCCACAAGAAGGAGCGACTATTGCTCTAGGCACTGTCAGTAGGTGATGTCATGTCAATGTACTAAAACAAAACTAGTGCTAGCAATATCAGATGTGCAGGAAGTTTGTGTTGATCAATGGCCTACAGTCGCCCATCTGGGAGAGGTTCACTCAGTGAGCACAGTTTCTGGTGCACCAGTGGCAGGCTAAATTCAAGCCACTTGGCACCCATTTATGCCTGAAGTGCTCTCGGAGACTGTCACCCTGATTCTTCAAGGATCCAATATTTTTTTTTTTTTACGAAGTTTTATATAACGCGAACGTGACCCGAATCGGGTATCTAAGCGCTTTACATAGCACCAGTTGTGGTACATGAGGACACATTCATTTTTGTTAGGCACGGGGAGAATAAGTGATTTGACCAGAATCACAGGATGTTCAGCGTCATTGCCGAGACTTGAACCCGGTATCCCAGGTTCGAGGTCGACCGCCCTAGCAGTTAGGCCAACTCCTCTCCTCAATTATCTCCTCATATCACCTACTCCATGAATGATGTACTCAACCTAATGTTTATCAGTAAGCATTGGAATGGTTTCCTCATGTTTGTTCACTCTATCTGATGTCCTGCATACAGCAGAAGCTGTGATTGGGTATTCTTTCCTATTACAGATGACGCAGATGCATATTCCAACTGCTTAACTAAATGTAATATAATATTGAAGAATCTCGCAATTCCATACAGTGGAATGGGCATTGATATTCAACCCAGATACTTTTTTATACAATGCCCAATGTTCAATTGCTGGCCAAACATCAGATAAACCTCTAATACAAGGGGGTATATTATTGTTCACAGTGACCTCTTACACAAGCGTGGCGGATGTTTAGCTCCTATCTGATGCTCCACATTGTCCTCCTCATTGTCAGTTGTCACTGATTTTCCTCTTTGAGTAGGTCCTAGTTTACCACCTCTTGAACTTACTCTGGTGCCTTAATTTACACAATCCAAGGAAAAAGTGCAAACTTCTCCCCAAAATGACTTAACTTTTCCCCCTTTGTCCTCAAAACATGTAATTTCTCCATCCTTAGTGACATTAACATTCACCTGTAGGACATGTCCTCCACAACCTCATCATTGCTGTTAGACTCCATGCAATCCCTGGGTCTCATGCAAATAGTCACCTTCCCCTCAGACTGTTTTCACACCTCTTTCTCTTGGATGGTCAATCTATCATGCCATACCCTTCCTTTTGCCTCACTACTCTGCTAAGTATGGTCCAGTTGCACCAACTTCAGCTGGACTCTCCTGACCCGGGTCAAAACTAAGCAGCGATTTCATTTCAAACATACTCAAACACAGCCCTGCACTTTCCTCTAGCGTCAAGGCATCCATTAAAAATGTCAATATTTGGATACAGGGGTATTAGACGCAATACATCCTCTAAAGTCTATCTCTCTTCATAGAAGAAAGTGGACAGCAATGTCGTACACAGAAGCCCTCCATATTTCTAAATGCCAGCTTAAAGCACTCTAACACTTTGCTGTGAAACCGATGTCCCTGATTCTTTGGAAAAGTAGAAGCGTGCTCTAAAAACATATCAATACCAAGTGAAATGGCATGGGACAGTGGTCGAACAATTCCTGATCAGGACCACAGGAGGGAAAGGACCAAGTCATGGGCGATGCCACATACGAAGGCATGTGAAGGTAATGGGTGGGGTTTCGCATGACACAGCCTCATTAATCAAAGAACCCAAGGATACTTTGAGGCAGATGGGGTCCACCTGACTAGGGTGGGTATGGACCTGTTTGGGGGGAGATGCCTGAGGTAAAAAAAACACAGGCAGCGTGGCAGAGACAGCACAGAAGGACAGCTAGGACGAGCACAACAGCCTATAAAGAGGAGCCGCTCAAGTACATGTCCTTGGAATGCCTAACAGCAGGGACACTGGGGAGCAGGCAAATGGTCAGTAAAGAGAGTCAGCACAGGGAAAAAACAGCACTTGCAGCCCGGGCCAGGCACAAGGGCCGCCCACTCAGATTTTGGCAGCAAGGTGAAGCCAAGGGGTCGCATAGGTGCTAGATGCCCATAAGAAGGCGAGGCTATCGCTTGCACAGCATATTTCGCCACAGCTATTTAAACCATAAAAAAACTCTTCTAAAGCTTACTTCATCTCTTTTGAAGAGCTAATGCATCCTGCTGCGTGCAATAACATGATTCAGCCTTCTCGTGAGCTCTGCTCCAATCTATCTATTTTCCTTCACAAATAGACAGTCAACATCAGTCTGATTTTTGTTCACAGCTCTTACCTGAATCATTTCAGTGCCTTCATGGGATTCTGTTCCACTTACACACACCTTTCACAGTGACTTCCAACTGCTTACAGATGTTGACTTACCTTCAGCACACACTTCCATTAAATTAGATTTCCTTATAGATCCTGTTCCTTCTCACATTTTAACTCTTGCCTCTAATTCTGTAAGTCAATTCCCATGTATTTTGTCTCTCTACAGCCACAATAACTTCCACTTTGAAACCCACTTACGTCATACCTCTGCTGAAGAAACCTACTACTGATCCTAATATGAACAACCATCATCGCATTTCCATGGGCCCCTTTCTCTCAAAAGTGTTAAAAAAACGAATTAATACACAGCTGTCTACATTCCTGATTTCTGTTAGGATTCTGCCATCCTGCCACTAGGCAGCACTCACGAAGGACCTCTGGAGTCCTGCCTTTATCCCTGAATATGATATTCTACAGTTCTATGGCTTGCATTCCCAGATACCATTCCTGTACCAGTTCAGACTTCAACAGTGCTGTCCTGATACGTTATAGTCCATGTAGTCCTTTCTGTCTCCAAACCCTGCCCCAATCATGCCCTGGTCATGGTATTCTATTCTCTGCCTCTATTCCTGCATCCCAAAGCCTTTCTGACCTGTTTATATCTGCGTTCTGGACTTTTCGCTCCTGTCCTATGTCTGCTGATTTTCTTGGTCTTCCCCTTTCCAAGTCTCAATTCTGCCTTCCCTTCTGTGGTGGTTCCCTAATTCCTAGCACCAGGTTGATTGCTTGCATCTGCCTCTCTCCGTCAACCTGTGTTCCTCCCTTGAGACCTCAGCTGTTTCAGCCCTGCGAGTGCAGAGTGCAGTGGATTACAACTGACTCTGCTACTGTCTCCTTGCTATCTGCCCGATCCTCCAGCTATTTCAAGGCCTGCCTTTGATCCCAGTTTACATTGTTGTTTAATTCTATGCTCCTGTCATGATTTGTAAATTGTCTCTGCTGCCAGTCTCTTGTTTATCCTTCCTCTTTTTTTCCTATTACCTTCACCCTAGCTCTGACTGCACACATCCAGACCTGTCCTGTATATGCAGATTCCTTGACCTGTATTTATGTGTTCCTGTTCTGGCTGCATATTCCTGTCCAGATCAAGTTAGTGTGCAGATTTCCAGTATATTCAGTTTTGTAATTCCAGTCCTGTTCCTGGCCCTTATTCTAGTCCAGATTTTCTCTTAACCCAATTTCTGTTACAATTACCTACCACTGTTCTGCTTTGTCTTGCAAGTTTATTTTATATTCTAATGCTCATTGCCTTCAAGGGTGCCAGATAGATTTTAAGGCTTGTGCCTTTGGCACAGAGAAGCACCCAGCACACATTCTGTATAAGAGCTACTATGCATCTCCTTAAACTCTGTGAGATTAATCTGCTCCATGTCTTCTTGTATGATCTTTTTCAACTCACTTCAAAGGAGCACTCTATCATTTATGACAGTTTGGCTGTCATTTTCCTACTTTTACCTTCCTGTTTTTACTTCTGTTATATTGATGGTTACCCTGCAGGCTTCCTGTTCCAATCTGCTGCTGTCCTGCTTCCCTCCAAGCCTGCAAGTATTCTGATGTTTATATTAAACCCTATTCTCTAGAAAGCCTTTGTCTCCACTTAGAGCAAGAATCCCCATTGTGCTGCCTTGTCCTGGAATCAGCTAGTCTCCTTGACTGTTTGTTCGGAACGAGCTAGATCCCTGACAATTTCACTGTTTCATACAAAAAAGAGTCTATTTTGGAACTAAACCCTTGGAATTGTTTTTTTGACAAGAGATAATTGGACATAATCACAAATAGTGAACACTGTAGGAGCTAATTTGAGATAGGCCTCTGCCGGTGTTTGGACAAAATATTGAGTTAGAAATGCAGGAACTAATAAATAGTGGAACAGATAGATCAGGATGCGAAAATATTGTGATATATAGAATATCGTTGGCAAGAGTATTTTCAAGAATATTGTTGTTTTTAATATTGTTCTTAGTAATATGTTGTAAAAAATAATTTTTTTTATTCATTTTAGTATTGTTGGTATAATTGCTAATAATGTTTAAAAAAGTAGTTTGTAATTTTAAGTGTTTTACTTTTTTTCTAATCTTATGAGTGATTTATAGTGTAATAGCAGGTAACTGGGTTTGTAGTGGGGCAGGGTGGGAAGTTATTTAAATATGTTTAGTGTATTTGTTAAGTTTTTTTATAGATAAATAATTTTTAATTGTTGATTAATTATGCATTTTCAGGTGTTATGTTTTGAATGTAAAATGTACATTTTCATTTTTAATTTAGTTTTATTATTAGTTATAGTAAGTTATATTTTAGTATCAGGTCATTGAGTCTGTAGGTATGAAGGGTGGGAAGTTAATGAAGTTATAGAAAACAATATTGGTAATAAGTTTGTAGAAGTTAACTAATTATGTAATGAATTGTTA
The DNA here is from genome assembly GCF_964204655.1 of Triturus cristatus. Taxonomy (NCBI): domain Eukaryota; kingdom Metazoa; phylum Chordata; class Amphibia; order Caudata; family Salamandridae; genus Triturus; species Triturus cristatus. Next base: position 1,293,448,226 of record NC_140589.1, read on the forward strand.
TATATGCAGTTTATTACCTATTATATTAAGTTATACTTTAGTAGAGGGTTGTTGAGTCTGTAGTGGTATACAATGGAAAGTTCTTTATGATGTCAAAATACCCACTCCACGCTTTATCTGTATATTTATTTATTTTACCACTGTACTTCTATGCATATGTACTGTTTATCCTACGTTGCAGAAAATTCAATTCAAAGATTTGAACTAAAAAAATAAAAATTATAAATTATTAAGTAGATTTTATTTGTTAATTAATCATTTGATTATTAATTATGTACATCGGTTAATACTGATTTATTTAAGTCAAGTCGTAGTTGTGGTTTGCTGGGATTGTAAAGGAATAGGGCGGGTTGATTAATTAAATTAAATGTATTATAATGTAATGCTTTTTTTGTAATTATGTATATTGCTTAATATATTAATTATTGTGTAACTGTTGTAGATTGTCATTTATTTTAATGTGTTTTAATTTTTATATGTTTACTAAACAAGTATTTTTTTAATTCTATTTGTTTAGGTGAGTAGGTTCCTAGGAAAATACAAATATTATATTTGTATATTTATATTTATGTGTAATTTAGTATTTGTCAATTAATTAGGTATACTGTTTTGATATGTATTATTTTGTGTGAGAATTTGTTTCTGAGATGATGTTTGTTACTTACAAATAATTCGCTTTTTATGTATTATTGAAATTAAATAAATAAGTGATTTCATTATTGTGTTATTTTTGTTGTTAGTGAAGATGCTATTATTGTATGTAATTTTATTTTTTCTTTCTTGTTTAAGTTATATGTTAAAACATGTTTTTATCAATATATATATATTTATTTCTGTATACTGTAATTTAATCATGTTTTTATAGTGATGTTCAATTTTTTTTTACTCATTTAATAGGATTTGTATTCATGTCTTTAATCCTTTGTATGTCAAACATTTTTTCTGTTATTGCTTAAACTCGAGTGGGAATAGTAAATCTATTTCTTCCTCTAAAGTCCAAAGCCTTCCCTACTGTTCCCTAGACTGCAATAGAAATACTAAATGTAACCATTCCAAAGTTCAACACTTTCCCTACTGTTGCTCTGACTGTAGTAGGAATAGTAAATCTAACACCCGCTGAATTGCAACCCTTTCCCTACTGTTGTGCTGACTGGAATAGGAATAGTAAATCTAACCCCTCTAAAGTCAAATAATTTCCCTACTGTTGAATAAACTGAAGTGGGAATACTATATTAAATATTCACAGACTCAAATACTTTTTCTTATATGAATGAAATAGATGTTATAGTAATAGTTGTTTATTTTTTATGTCTTTTTCTTTTAGATGATCATTTTAAACGTTTTAATTAACTGCACAATCCAATTTGTTTTACATATTAATGTGGTTCACAGAAATTGGCTATTTTTCAAAAATTGATTCATGTATGCTATAATCATTTTCCCTCAAAATATACTACATGTATTGCAAGTGTTAAATAGGATTAACTCTTTAACAGTGACTTTTTTTAATAATCAGTATGCTAGAAATACATTCATACAAGCAAGATTAGTTCATCAATACAAACGCATGATAGAGCAAACAGAATACAAATACAAATACAACAATCTAAAAATCTAGAATCTTTATGCTACCACTACCTTGTCAGTGCCCACCCTTAGATTTAAGCCCCCCTAAAACAGAGCTAAATTCTTGCAGCTTTTTTGGTTGCACCAATCCTTTGAGCGTAAAGTTACACATATTTCTTAACCTGTTTAATTGTATCTACCCAGAGCTCAAATCCAGGCACATTCACTGATTTCCATCCCTGCAAGATCAATGATTTGGCTAGTAGTGACCTGATACAGAAAAGTTGTAGTTGATATAATGTTAGCAAGCACTCAACTGGAGGAATCCTGAATAGTGCCCCTTGTAGATTGGGTTTGACTAATATTTGTAGTTTGTGACTTAGCCCCTCCATAACCTTGCTCCAAAAAAAAAAAAAATTGGGGACAGAGAAATATTATATGGGTCCAATCCCTACAGACATGCCTGCAAGCTAAAGCAGCTATCTAACGCAGATGAGTACATTAAGCTGATAAGATGCAGTGTATGATATAGATCCCATTTTGAAAAGAAAGTCATACGTTTATAATTGGCTCCACATATAAGACATGAGATTGGATAATCCTTCCTTCCTTCGAGAAGTGATGACAATGAGGTAAAGGCTAAGGTGGCTGTAGACTAATGCACATATGAATATAGCCGTCGATACCAATTGCCGACACCTACAAGTTTCATTCTGAATGTGCTCTGCTAATATGATCTTTGACTGTGTTAGTTACCTGTAGATATGTCCGAAGATGCTCATACATTTGTCAAAAATCTTTTTATTCAGCATTATACGGAATACCACACACAGAGAACAGTAGGGTGCACAGAACCCACAGTCAAACCCATAGGCTTATGGAAGTCCAAGTGCACATAGCGCTAGGTCTGATACAATCCCCCTGTTATCTACAAAGCTGAGAACCATTTTATGTCGGGCACACCACCCTTGAGCAAAACCATATAGACTGTAAAAAAAAGAAGAAAAAAAGCTAAAAAAGAAGAACAAAGCAACCCCATCCTAACCCCCCCCCCCAAGCCCTGGTGGTGGAGTAACCTTACAGGAATAGAGTAGGTCGCACAGATGCGTCAAGAAGGTGCGGCCGCAGAAACAGAGCCTAAACTGTGAGAGGAGTGATGGGGGCTGTGGTCAATTCGTAACGAGAGGGTTAGAACTGGAAGAGATGCATGGACCTTAAGGAGGGAGGGCACACCGCCAAGGGTAGGCCCTTGTACAAGTAAGACACCAATGATCCTCACCTAGTTTCAAAGGCCTTAACGTCATCCCGGAAGATGTCTGCAAGGCGTTCCATAGAGAGAATCCTCCACAGCCGGGCATGCCATAAAGAAATCTCCGGTGCAGCCTTCTTTTTCCAAGCAAATGCAATCGTGAGTTTCGCCACCCCCAGGCATGCCCACAAGATAGTCTCTCTGCCCTTGTTTGGTGCTCCAATTTGGGATCTTTAAGGCCTAGTAGAACCTCCTCTATAGAATTCGGGACAGGGTACCCCAGTATGTCCTTAATGTGCGAGAGATTTTCTTCCCAAAAAGGTCGGATGCCTGGGCAATCCCACCAGATATGGCGAGAATCCCCCTGTAACCCACAGCCCTGCCAGCAGAGATCGAAGTGTCAGAGAAGATCTTTTTGAGCTTGGTGGGGTAAAGGTACCAGTTCAGTAATGTCTTGTAGTGAGCTAACCGCAAAGCCACCGAGTAATTAAATTTAACAATGTCGCCCCATAGATGTTTCCATTCGGTGTCTGAGACCCCCCGAACCAGCACCTGCTCCCAAAAGGACATGTAATGCACTTGGGGTGCGTGTAGTGTATCTAGGAGTAGGGTATATAGTGAAGAGATTGCCCCCTTCATGGTTGCCGCCTTGAGTACCAACCGTTCCAGCTCTGTGAGCTCTCTGGTAGCGGCATCTCTCATGTGTGGGAGGGTGACCCAGTGCTTGAGTTGCAGGTATTGATAATGTTCCTTATGGGGAACCAGGAATTCTCTTTTGCAAGTGTCAAAGGTCCTGATGTCAAAGTTATGGAATAGGTCAGACAGTTTTAAACAACCACCCTTCTGCTAGATATCAAAGGGTCCCTCGCTCATTGCAGGTAGAAAGGCCAGATTTAAATGGATTGGAGTGTAAGGAGAGGGGAAAGTGGTCAAGCCCTCCCGCTTCGTAACCTGATCCCATACCGTGAGGGTAGGGCAGGTTGGTGTGCTAAGGTATGCATTTGCCGGTCTGTCTGCTTTCGGCTTCCAGAGGACATCCCAAAGGATCTGCCCCACAATCGCCCTATCCATATGGAGCCAGTGCTTTTCAGATTCTCGCATCGTCCACTCCATGATCACCCTCAGTTGAGCTGCCTGATAATATAAATGGAACTCGGGGAGAGCAACACCCCCTTTGTGTCTATGACATTGCACAACATGGAAGGGGAGGAGAGCTCTACCTCCCTGCCAGGCAAACTTGATTACCAACGATCGTAAGTGTGGCAAGAAATCACGCTCCAGTGTTATGGGGGTGCCTGAAAGAGATACAAAAGCAGGGGCAGCAATACAATCTTGACGGTGTTGATCCGCCCTAACCAGGATATATACAGTGGCTTCCATCTTTTAAGGTCTTTAAGTTTGCCTTGAATAGGTCGCCAATTTTAGGAGTGAGAGGCACACCGAGATAAAGCAGGGAGGGTTTAGCCCATTGAAGCGTTGTTTGACCCCGCAGGGATGCCACAGCTATATCCAAGAGTGTGAGATTTAATATGGAGAGATTCACTTTAAAACCAGAGACCCGCTCAAAATGTTGTAGATCTTCCTGCACCGCTCTGAGGGGAGTAGGAGGGTTCCAACAGAATTGAAAGAACATGGTCTGCGAAAAAGGAGGCTTTATGCTCTGTGCCTCCAAAGCAGATGCCTCGTATTGCCTCGTTATTCCTGAATCATGTAGCAAGGGGTTCGATGCTAAGGGCAAATAGGAGGGGGGAAAGGGGCAGCCCTGACGCGTGCCTCTGCTAAGGGCAAAAGGGAGAGACTGGTGAGCATTAACTATTAACCGTGATTGCAGGACGTGGTAGTTGGCCCGGACCATATTGAGGAACCCCTCTCCAAAGCCAAATCTCTGCATAGTGAGGAAGAGGAAGGACAAGTCGACCCTATCAAAGGCCTTCTCAACGTCAAGCCCTACCAGAATTGTGGGGATTCAAAACTTAGAGACTGTTTCTATAAGGTGGATAGTGCTTCGAATATTGTCATGCGTTTGCCAACCCTTTTATAAAGCCAGACTGGTCCGGGTGGATTAGAGTGAGCATCAAGTCCTCAAGCCTGGCAGCCAAGATCGAAGAGTATACGCATCTAGGTTGAGAAGGGCTATAGGTCGATAAGATGCACAAAGCTGAGGGTCCTTCCCCGGTTTTTGAATGACAGAGATAACAGCCCCGGCCATTGAGGCCGAAAACCTGGCATCCAGCGCAATGGCTTTAAACAGAGAAGTTAAGTGTGGAGTCAGCTCGGAGGCAAAGCACATATGAAAGTGAGCCATGAGGCCATCCGGCCCCGGTGCCTTGTGCCTTGTGTGGTTTCAGTTTATTACTGGCTTGTCTAACCTCCTCTGATGTGATGGGAGCATCTAACGTTTCCACCACCGCTGGTGTTAGACGGGGGAGTTCTAATGAGTCAAGATATTGCTGCTGCAGGATGAGGTCGGGGGAGCTCCTCAGTAGAGGTCTCCATAGAAGGCTCCAAAGTTAGCTTTACTGGTGTCATCGTGATAGAGTTGCCCGTCGGTGCCTAATATACTCGTGCTCTAGTTTTTCTCGCAGCTGACGTGCTAAATAGGTCCCAACCTTGTTCCCCTGCAGGTACGATGTCTGTCGCAGTAATGTGTATTCGGCTCTATTATGGTAGATAGCTCTAAGCTTACCCATGAGCTGTCTCTGTAGTGCCCGTGTCGGCTGATCCTTGTGCACTTTTTCAGCAGCCTCCAGTTCCGCCTCCAAAGCTAAACGTTCTTTCGTCCTTTGTTTATTATGGGCGGCATTAAGTTGGATGCATTTACCCCGCAAAACTGCTTTAAAGGCGTCCCAGTTATTTTGTGGGGAGGTGTAACCCGGGGCATTGAGTACAAAGAACTCAGTAATAGCAGACCTCAAGTCTTCCTTGAGAGATTTGCCCCTATTGATAGAGGCTGGGAAGTACCATCGGGCAGTGTCGGATTTGGGTACCCCCCACGCTAAACTAATAGACACGAGACCATTGTCCGAAATTGAAATTGGTTAGATCTGGGCAGCCCGAAGAGAACACTGAAGTGTTTGGCTGATAAAAATGTGATCGATCCTAGAGTAGATGCGGTGCACATGAGAGAAATATGTATAATCTCTGGAGTCAGGATTGAGTGTCAGCCATGCATCTAGCAGGCCTAGGGTGTGGAATTTTTGTTTGAGCCCTTTAGGGAAGCAGGTGAGAGTCGACCTGTGTATGTGGGAGCTGTCTACCTTGTCATGCCAAGTGAGATTGAAGTCACCTAAAAGAAACACTGGGCCCTCCGCGAAACCGCCTATTATATCAAGTGTATTAGAAAGAAAAGTCTCCTGTCCCGTATTCGGTGCGTACAAAGAGATAAAGGTGCACAACGTGCCCCGCAGGCTCCCCTTCACCATAAGAGTCCTCCCCTCCCGGTTGGTTTTAACTGCTTCCGGCTGGAATTTAGCTGAAGACCGCAAAAGCAAAGCGACCCCATTGTGTTTTGTGCTAACCGATGATTGGTAAATTAAAGGATAGGCTCTATGAAGGAGTCGCCCATCCTCCGACCTTTTCAAGTGCGTTTCTTGTAGCGCCACTACCTCAAATTGACAGTCATAATATATTTCCGAATTTTTTGCGGTTTTTGCAGCAATTGAGACCTTTACGATTCCAGGATGCTATCGAGACCATCTAAAAAGCTGAGGATCCCCGACACTCCCATTGGACATCCCGCAGAGAACCACCCCTTCTGTGATATAACTGCTGCCCTGGCGCTAGCATGTACGCCCTACTGACTTTATCCCCATGCGACCGAAATCCCCGCAGCCCCCCATCACAACCACCTTGAGCTCTCCCCAAAACCAAATCCCCAGCAACCCCACAAAAAAGAATGCCAAGATGCCAACTGGCTATTGGCAGAAAACTTCATGTAGAAGCGAAACAACAACTTGGGCAGTACGGTCAAAGCCCGTACCCCCTGCTGCCATACTGCTGTAGCATAGAGAGTACTTGTAGAGTCTGTGGATGTCGATCACACCTCCGCATCGTAGTATGGAGAATTGGCAGGCTCTTTCTGCCACATCGTCGGTCCATCCCGGCAACTCCTTGTGGTCTCACGCGTGGGCGTGGGACAGGCACCTCAGCACTCAGCATTAAAGAAACCTCACTGCGCAGAACAAGAGAGTCACTTAGGTGTCGACCTATTTTTCGTGTAACTGTTTGTCATGACCGGGTCTTTCTTCTGGGTCGGCCTTCGCCGGTAAAGGGACCTAGGGCATCCTCTTCCGTCGGCACCGGGAGGCCGAGGACTCGCAACCCCTCACTCAGCTCCATACATGGTGGGACTTGTTGAGATATTAAAAAACGAGACCAGAGGGATAAGTCCAGCGGTATTTGATGTTGACCTCCTGGAGCTTGGTGGTGACAGGCCATAGGGATTTTCCAGGGTGGCAGGTGCCAAGTCCTGAAATAGAGAACATCTGTATCCTTGAAAGGAGGCCTCATCTTTCTTCTGCGCCACTCCCAGAATGGCCTCTTTTGTTTGATAGGAGTGTAGTTTCACCAAAATATCTTGTGTCCGTTTGCGTTCGCCTGCCTGCGTGGGCCCAACTCGGTGGACACAGTCAATCTTGATCTTTAATTGACGAGGGGCCAACAGTTCCGCCAAGAGCCCCACGACAAACGCCTCAAGGTCGGGCCCCTCCGCCCCCCCTCCAAGTCTCGGATACGTATGTTGTCTCTCTGAAACCTGTTCTTCAAATCCTCCACCTTCAGAAGCAGCTGTTGCAGTTGGGACCAAAGTGCCAGCTGGGATTCGTGTAGGCTGTGGGAGTGGGCATCGAGGGCCTGTGTCTGTTCCTCCACTTCCAGCACCCTGGAACCCACCGCGTCCATGTTTTGGAGCAGGTAGGTCAACTTTCCCATGAGTTTGGCTTTCAGTTGGTCTATGAAGGCATGTAGATCCTTCTTAAGCTCTTGGCAGAGGTCAGTTTTCAAGTCGCGTAGTGTGGCTACCAGATCCTCCCTGGTAAGAGCCATGGTCCGCACATGGCCCAACTCATCCAAAGTGGAGGTCTTGTCTGTGGTAGTAAAGTAACAGGAGACTTTGTTTGACGTCTTCTTAGGTGGCATAAGGGCTCTGCGGCGAGGAACCCCGGAGCTCAGACCGGCTCGTGTCATGGAAAGGCATCCCAAGGAGCCCCCTAGGTTCTTCAGGAACCCTGCGCAATCACAGGCCGGACGCTAGCTATGGGTACTACCGGCCATTTTAAGGTCAGGCAACTGGAGCAAGAAGGTGGCAACCACGGTCGGCAGAATCAGAGGCAACTGTCTCAACCACGGGGGGAACAGGAGAGGGAGTGTATTGCTTACCAGCCTCCCGTGGTCAAGCGGCACAGAACCAGGGACACCCCAGGGCCAGTTCAGGGCGCAGGCGCCATTTTTAGGTCAGGCAGGGCACCACATGGAGTCTTCTCCCAGCACGGGAATCACCAGTCGCTCAGGACGTTTTGTTTAAGGGCTCAATACCCTAGCGCTTCTCACCTTCAGCATAAATCATCCCCTATGCTCTTTGTTGACCACCAAGCGCCGAGCGTACCTCCAGGCGTGCCTCCCAGCTTCACTTAAGTCACTTTGCAGCCGTGCGGTCAGCGTCTGCTCCCTCGAGGCCGTGGCAGAAGATCGGGTGGGCAGGGGCAGACCCAGACAGCCCCCACAACATCATATCCCCAGGGGTGGGTTGCAGCGGCCAACGCTTCAGAATACCAGGAACAGAGGCATTTGGTGGGAAAAGGATTGCACCCGTTCCAGCCCACGTCACTCTCTGCATCAAAATGGAGGACGCTCCAGTCCCGCGCCACACTGCCGCAGATGGTCAGCTTCCCCTTCACAGAGCTGCCGTCAGAACCATTTGCTGACTTCCGGGTCTGTTACACTGCATGGCTCGTCGCGGGGGCCGTGCTCGACTCTCTGCAGGTCAGAAAAATCACTTAGGGCAGCCACGGGAGTCTGGAGCTGAAGCGGCTCACATCCGCTCAGCCATCTTTCTTGGCCACGCCCCCCCATGCTCATAGATTTGGAGGTCAGAGAATGACAAATCAGGCGTAACCTTGTCCCTGTCCTCAAATATCTGTGCTCATGTTTTAATGTGCCCTCCCAAAAGAGAGTGACCCAAAAACCAGTACAGAGCCTTTTCCCATTTCTTGATAATCAATTCCAGGAGGGACAGGCCTACAGTTTTAATTTCAGATAAAGGTACAGATGGATGGGTCAACAGAAAACAGTATTCAGCCTGTAAATGACGAAATCCTGACCACCTTATGTGGAATTTTGTACAGTGAGTGCTAGGGTAGTTTAGGGATTTTCAAAAAAGACGGTAGAAGTCCACCCCGTTCATTCAGCATATACTGGAGGTAGAAACAACTAATCGGTGGCACAATTCAGCCAATCAAAAAAAAAGTGCCAACTCTCCATCAAGAACTGACATCTGCAATGTCTGTAACTTCGTGCAAGGTTTTTTTCCCCTGCCATAAAAACTTGAAAAATAGTTGACCTATTTCAAGAACAAATGCCTGCTTAACCAAAATAATAACTTTGGAAAAAATAAACATAAATAAAGGGGGAATTGACATTTGATAATGGCCATACGCCCAATAATAGATATCTGCAGGTTCTGCCAATTATTTAAAAGCCCGCAAACTTTACTAAGAGTGGTAGAATAGTTAGAATAGTTCAATTTAAACAGATCAGCAATGTCGTGAAAAACGTTGGTGTATTTCCAAAGAAAGAAAGGTGTGGGGCAAAGGAAAAGAAGCACTTAAACTTGGTCTGATTAATCTTGTAACTTCTGATTTACGAGAATAGTTTGATTCTCTGAAAGGTATTATCGATATTGTGGCTATTACCAGCCAAGTACAAAATTATATCATCGGCAAACAACTTGAGCTTGCGAGCATTGGACAATGGTGGGCGAATCTCAGGGTCTTGCCTAAGGGCAGATGCTAAAGATTCGACAAAAAGGGCGAATAATACGGGTGACATTGGACACCCTTGGCTTTTGCCCCGAGAGATGGAAATAACTCCAGCCGACTGTGAATTCACCATTATTCTAGCCTTGGCCTTAGAGTAGAGATTATGCACTAGTTGAACCATTTGGGGGGGCGGGGGGGGGGATACCAAACCGCCGAAGAATCATAAAGAGAATTCCCCACTGTACACGGTGCAATGACTTTTCGACGTCTAACATAATGATGGCTGCTCGTAATTTGTTGTTAGAGATCAAAATCTAATGCTTGTATTTAAAATTTGGTGTTGGTAGATAAAGTTCTGCCTGGCAAAAAGTTGTTTTGGGCTTGATGTACTAGTGACAGAGCAGCAGGGGCTAGTTTTAATGTGATTATCTTTGCGAATAATTTATATCCGGAACTCAAAGCACTTCTCAGATGGTAAGACCCAGCTTGTCCAGCCGGCTTCTATTTCTTTAAAAGACTGACCATTATTTGTCTCTCTTGAAAACTCAATAAAATTCTTAAACACAAAAAAAAAAAAGACTGACCACAACCTCCTCCGTAAATTCCGCAGGAATCTTTCCCCTACTTTAAAAATCATTGAACAATGTGAAAAAAGGATCCACGATCTGATGGGCAAGAATTTCATAAAACTCATATGGTATACCATATTTGCAACAAGCGTTTGCATTCTGAAGCAGCTTTATAGCTTCTAGAATTGTTTCCATTCAATTGTTGTCCAAAAGTCATTTTCGAGAGAAGGAAATACAATAGATTGGAGAAAGGTCTCAATTACATGAGAAGAAGGATTACAGTCTAAAGTATAGAGCTTCTCATAATGCTCCCGAAAGACCTTTCCTATCTGGTCAGAATCAGAAACCATAGAATTATATGTACCATCCCAGATCTCTTTAATAGTTCACAAATTTCAATTCTTTTTTAGTGACCATGCCGAAAGGCGGCCACTAAGCTCACATTTCATCATACTGTGTCTGGAAACAGGTGTGCTGGTTCACTATATCCTAAGAAAGAAAATATTCTCTAAGCCTCCGGCTAGCCTCGGCCAATATATCCCTGGATGCTTCGAATGCCCCCCACCATTTAGCCACCTAGATTGCTCGAGCTCAGATTGAACAACCATTTATTTGTTATAATTTATATTATTTGCTATTAATTTTTAGATTTTTTAAAATGTTTATAGTATTTTTAGTAGCGTGTTTTTGGGGCTGAATAATTAATAATATATTTTGTTAATTAATTGTTTTAACGTAAGCGTGTTTAAATGTGTGTATATATATTTATAGCGATGCTATTAACAAGTGTCTGGGTTTTGGCAATCCCCAGAAAGATATAGTGGAGCGATTTTTGGAAATTGCAGAGTTCATTAGCAACGCCCTTCACATTAAGCCAAATAATAAACTCCCACAAAAGAGGGGTTGATTTGATTCCTGTTGCTCGAAAGCGCATGCCAGCCTAAAACTTGCTCTCCATAGACCACTTAGCTTTCCAGCCACAAATGACTGCTCTAGACAATTCAATAAATGCCCATGTGATGAGTTATCAGCACAGACGACTATGCTTGTTTTATTCTTCTGCAAATTTTACCAGGTACAGAGGAAAAGATGGATACTCCCGGTGCTCAGATCAATTGGCCTGCTTTTATGGTCATACAATCTCTTGGGGAAGAACTTGTAATTTTATCTGTGTCCTCGTTTTTAAAGTCATTTTTTTCCTGCAGAAAGGCCATTTCTATATGATCATCGGATTTAAACTGTATATTATAAACATGAGTCCCATAAGCTGCTGTTTACTCAGTTTTCCTGGTAAATGTACCTTGTTAACATATTATTTTTAGATGATTTTAAAGCAGTAAATGTTAAATATACATTTTATATATTATATGTTTTAATTTTTACGACTTTTTTCAACTGTATATATATTACAACATCAATATTTTTGTATGTTTTTGGATGATATTACTGTCCACTATATTTTTGTCTGAAATGTTTGTCCTTACCAGTAAAAGAATAGGAACATGAATATTTTGGTGATCGATATTTTAACACAATATTTTTATCAATGATATTGTTTACCATGATATTGTTTCATTGATCCCTTCTGCCACAGTTTTAGGCTCATCAGTTTCTTAAACAGCTGAAGAGCTGCATCAGCTCTATTTTACCACCTTTAGCAGTGGTAAATGGTTGTTTGCCAAGGAAACTTTAAAGCCATGTGTTACTTGTGCCTGAAAACGTAACAGCAGCTGTTGACTTATCTAAAGTAAACAACAGAATATAACCGAATATTAAATAAAAAAAAAACATAAAATCACTATTAACATAAAACGACAAAATACAACACAACACTGAAAACAGAATGCAATAAAAAAACAAATTAAGTACAATACAACATCACATTGCAAAAATTCAGTTCAAAAACATAGAAGCCCCCAAAAACAACAAAACGCATGACCTCCACAAGAAAATACCACACACAAATATGCACAAGCATTTATCTCACATTACCGTTTCCAGAACCCTATTTTCATGACGTGGTGGTGATATTTTTTGCGCCTAGCACAGCCCTACTTAATACCAAAAACAAGAAACAAAACCTGCCAGGAATGTTTTGTGATCTGGTCCTTTCTGTTCAATCGAATTGTTTAATAATCAGGGATATTTTGCTTCATAGATATACCTCTGCCTGGTTAAATACACAAATCCCATCACAGACATGTAGTACGAGAAGAGCTTTATCTAGGTAATTGAGGGTGTGCTTTTACCATCACGATTTGACGGAATGTGCCCATCAAAGGCAGTCAAACGTATACCTGCTTATGAAGCAGGATATTAATGTTCTTTGAATGATTTTATTCATTATAAAGTGTTTCGAAGATGAATAAAGTTTAGATAACACATTAAATTTAATTGTGCACTGAGGAAGTGGATGAATTAAGTGGCACAGGTGATGGGCAAAGAATATTTGAATATGAGAGAAATAAAATTAATTTAAAAAAAATTAATTTGAAGAAGAATGATTAAAATGGCAATTATCACGTGGTTAAAGATGTTATTGTCAATCTTGAAACATTTGCAAATTAACCTTCCTAAAGATTGCTCCTCCATCACTTTAGGTTTTGTAAATGTATAAATTCACCATCAATAGAATTGGTGAGTTGGGGGCAATGGTGCTAGAATAATTGTTATAGTGGGGGTGCTTGACAGTGGCATCAGTCTGCTAAAAATGTAGTTGTTCTAATAATGTCTATTTTACTGAATAAGCTAAATTACTGTATGAGGGAAACCTCTCTAGGTCGGTAGTGTAGGGCTTCCAAAATACATGTTTATGTAAATGTGCATCGCTGGTAGAAGCAATGTGCACCAAGCAACGGAAAATTACCCTCAAAATTATTTTCGTAATGCGCGGGTGAGAGAGACAGAGTGCAGGTGTCTGGAGGGTTGGAAGAAATTCAAGTGGTTTTTGATATATGCTCGTCCTTGGTCATGGAGGGTCTTGTAGGTGTGTGACAGAATCTTAAATCACCATCATTTCTGGATGGGGAGTTAGTGGAGGTTCCTGAGGTGGGGGGTGAAGTGAGTCTGTTTGGGGAGGTCGAGGATGAGTCTGACAGCTGAGTTCTGTATCAGTTGTAGTCTCTTCACGAGTTTGGTGGTGATGCCTACGTAGAACACGTTGCTGTAGTCCAGCTGGCTGGTGACTAGGGCTTGAGTGATGGTTTTTCTGTTGTTGACGGGACACCATCTGAAGCTCTTTCTGCCTTGATCTGGCATTTCATGGTGAATTTGCTGTACAGGGTGATGCCTAGGTTACGGGTGTGGTCTGTCGGTGTGGGTTTGGGACCTAGTTTGGAGAGCCACCAGGTGTCATTCCAAGGGTAGGTGTTGTTTCCAAAAATCAGCACTTCTGTCTTGTCCTTTTTGCGCTCCAGACAGTTGGTCTGTATCCAGTCAGCTACACTCGTCATGCATTTATGAAAGTTGGTCCTAATGGTGGTGTGGTCTTCTAAGAGCGAGAGGATGAGTTGGGTGTCATCCGTGTAGGATATGATGTTGAGGCCATGGGTTCTGGCGATTTCGGCCAGGGACATAATGCAAATGTTGAATAGGGTGGAAATGAGGGATGAATCTTGAGGGATGCCGCAGATGGTGCTCTTGGGTTCCGTGATGAAGAGTGGTACGTGGATTTTCTGGGTTTGTCATGTGAGGAAAGATATGATCCATTTGAGGGTGTCTCCCCAGATCCTGATGTGGAGGAGCTTCTTATAGATAATAATAACAATAATACTATTAATTAGAATAATAATAATACCAATTGTGTTCTAGTATTGGCCATAACTATAATTGGCAACACTAGAGCACAATTCATATTATTATTATTAATATTAATACTAATAATAATCATCATCATCTACATTAAACAAAGAAATGTGTTCATACTAAGAGCACAGTATAGTGTATTTATCTTCCTTTTGTGTGTCTAAGATACAAGCTATGGAAACACTTTGATGGAGTAGTATCCCAGTTCACTGGCCATAATAAAATTATCAGATGGGGTTCCAAAGGTGTTTGAACTTCTCCTACAATGAGTGTAGTTCTAAGATGTCCAGGCTTGGCCTCCCACGATGGATACAGGGAGGTTACTCTGACTGATCTCTCATTAGTCTCATTGATATTATCGGAGACAGTTGTAATGTGGGGGGCTCTCTGGAGTATTTAGTCATGGATTTTTCAGTCCATCACCAAACAGAACTCTAGAGGTTGGATTAATTCCTGTCTGTCTCAGATTTAGCGAGTCATGCTGTCATGAAGGAATATCATTCTAAAGAAATGAGGAATCCGGCTAAAGGATCAACTCTGCTAATAACTTTTTAAAAAATGTATGGGGATAATTGACGTGCTCAGATAGCTATTTAGAGTTCTCAGTTTTTTCAGAACCATTTACCAATGCATTGCTTAACCTACAGCCCATGTGATCAAATGCAGAACTGTAAGACCTTTAAGATGGATTTTCAAAGCATGTAAAGACAATAGGCATCTAGCGATAAATTCCATACACCATTGACAGCACGGTGCCTTCTATTGGTCAACTGACCCCAGCATGAAAAAGAAAGGGGATGGTGCAGCATCTGGGGACCGCAGACCCAAAGCTGAAGGGCCGTTCAGCATTAGAATGGCAGGGATCTGGACTACCCTGCCAAGAATTTTAAGCCTACCTTAATGACTTACCCTACCTTCACTGCCTGCAGATTTAATCTTCCAGCATGACAAGTTATTAATGGGTCATTGAACACAAAGTTATCCCCAAAGGCACCCTCATGTGACCAAAAGAAAGACATTTACATTCCTGTAACAAAGTTAGGTTAAAAAGTGCCATCCCGGAAAGAGATCACCATGGCATGAATGCCACCCTTAAGAGGACTTAAACCTGTCGGTCATTTATGTGCAATATATAAATTCTAATTATTCCACATCATTTCAACTACTTATGATGATCGAGACTTAAAATATTGGGTTCATCTTTGAGAATCAAAAATAAAGGTCCCACTTTAAAAAGAAGCATAAAGCAGATAAGATAGAAAATATGTCCGAGTCAGACCTAAAATGTGCATATTTCAGTTATTTACAAAAATATAAATGTCAGCATGAAAAACGTGTGTGGTAGAAAATGTGCATGCAAATGTTTGTGAATCATGCACATTGAAGCATTTTACTTGCTGTCTTAGAGACAATTCGTTCCAAGTGAAGAAATGCATGACGACTGTAGTCAACAGAGAGCACGTGATTTTGCTAGGATGAAAAAGGGGAAGTGTTGATGAGGGCAGAGAGTTGCAAAACTTGTTTAATGCATCGCTGAACATCTCAGTAGGATTTGCAGTTTGTTGTATGTACCTAAATGGTATTACATGTCTGTTGCTACGTCAAGTGCATTCTAATTTGCGTATGCAAATGAAGTACATGTAGGAGCAGCATGGCCATGGCAGTAAAAATATCTCAAGGACAGGGGCCGTGGCTTGAGCCACTTCAAGATGGCCGCGCTCGGCTGAGGCTCTGGGTCCCGAGCGGGACCTCTTTCATCGCCGGAGCTGTTTTTTCTCGTTCTGTAGAGGTATGGAGTGAGGCATCTCGGACGCGGACGAGAGGGCGCAGGTAGCTGTTCTTTTTTACGATTTTCCAGCTCATTTTCTACCTGTTTTCTCCTGCGCCGCCTTCTCCTCAAGTTCTGCTGGTGGCGCCCGCCATTTTGTCCTCGGCGGGACGCTTCCCTTCATCACAGGCCTCCCTGAACTGCTCGCGGCGCGGGTCCTTAGTCGCCGCGGCAGCTATGCTTTGAGAGCTCTTTGGTTTACTGCAAAACCAATTTTAAATGATCTTCCTACTTTCATCGTCACACGCCAGCGGCTGGTAGCAGACCACTGTCTCCTTCATTGTGCAGGTGACTCCAGTTGTGGCTTACTAGTTTCATTTATGGTGGGACTCCTCCATGGCTATACAATATTAAAATTCAACGGTTTCAGAGGGCACCTTTATACTTCGGAATGCTGTTTGAGACTTTTTTCTCCTCCACTATGTTTGGTCCTTCTTGCTGCAGTTTTATGCACAATGCCTTCCTGCTATTTTATATGCTCCACTATCTGGTATCTTTCCTGTAAAAGAATTGTGATAGACTGAACCAAGCCTTTTTATGTGACCTGTCTTTTCTTCCCTGCGCTCATTTCACGCAAGCTTGGTGACGCTTCATTTTTACCTCAGCGTGATGCTATTTTTCTTCATTGCCTACTGGTGCTGACGCGGTGTGTTTTTTCAAGACGCCGCTGTTATCTTTTCAATTTTGGAGCTCCGTTCCTTGTTGTATGGAAAATTGGAATTATATTTTTGTCATGGATTGGCAGCTAGATACCAGCTATTCATATTCACTGTGGGACTCTTGAAATAAGTACTTTGCCTGGAAGTATGTTCTCCTCAAATCTCTCTTGGGGTTATCACATTAGAATTCAAGGCTCTTCTAAACTATCTGTCAAGTTGAGAGGTATGTGTTGGAATGCAGACTGTTACTTTTTGTTGAGTGGTGTCCTATCCTACGCTTATACGCTGCCTATCTCCTAATATCTCCTTTTACCAATACTTTTATTTACATGGAGCCCTCCTCCTCACTTGGTCAGAAAACTACTTCAGCAGACATGACTTCCCTTCGTAAAGACTCCAATCCTGCTGCTACCCCTAAACATTAGAAGAAGGAACGTAACTCTCCCACCAAGTCCCCACTACTCATAACAATGGAAGAACTCGTGGAAGAGATAAGGTTGCTTAAACCTTTTGTGATTGAAACCAACACTACTCTTCAGAAGTGGGATGAGAAATGGTCTAATTTAGATTCAAGAGTTTCGGCTGCGGAGCGGAGGGTTAGCGATACTCAAGATGCGATCCCTCAAGTTGCTGCCTTGTCTGAAGACATTGCCCTTCTCAAGGTGCAAACAGAGGACTTAGAAAATCACAATAGACTTAACAATCTTCGTATTTATGGTATTCCTGAGGGAGAGGAGGGATCTGACATGCTCGCCTTCTTGAAAATACACATTCCCAAAACTGTTGGACTAAAGGAGGAAACCTCTTTCAACTTGCAGAGTGCTCATCGTATTGGTCCCAAAAATGGCGCTTCACCTTCTTCTTCTTCTGTCAATTGTCCCAGAGGGATAATTGTCCTATTTTTGGAAAACACTGAGCTACTAATGGTCCTGTCAGCGGCTAAGCTACGAAAGCAGATGCTATGGTCTGGTCAAAAGGTTTTCTTCTCTCAAGATGTGGCTCGTGCTACTGCTGCCCAACGCAAGGAATTTCTTTCTCTCTGCCCAGCTCTACGATCCATGAATGCTAGATACGGCTTAGTACACCCCTGTTTCTTCAAAGTCACATATAAAGAGAGGTTCTACTCTTTTGATCGTCCTGAAGATCTAAGACAATCTATTTCTCGCCATAAAGATGAGATGGACTTTGGAGGATCTTGAACATCATTGTTGTATTTGCCTTGCACTATGTTCTCTGAGTTTAAATTTTTTCCTTTCAATTTAATGTTCTCATGAGTTTTATTTATTTTTATGGTTGTTGGTTATTGTTTGTTAGTGCAGTTTTTTCTACATCGGTGTGGTTTGTTTGCCTCCAGGAAGCCATTTCATACTATTGCTTTTTGTGTTTTTCTCTACAGATGTTTTTTCCTTCTGTTTCGACCTACTCCCCAGATGTTTCACCTATCTCCTGCCTTTTCATCTCAACCTTATTGTTCACAATAACACTCACGTCTGGTAAGTGCTAACATTTTATATCATATCCCTAACGTCGCTGCTTGATCATTTCATGTTTATTGTTTTATGTTAAGTAAGTAGTGAATATGTATTTGGTCTCCCTTTTTGTGTTATTTCATATTAAGCTCCTATTTCTCATATTTATTTCTTCATCTTTTGGTCCTGTTTGTTTCCCGGATATCCTCGCCGGCTCTGCCGTCTGTCCTCCTTTTTGCATCTCCCAGCTTCCCCATGTTACTTTTCTTAATTTGGATATCCATCCCACTCTTCTTGACTGAAGCCCCTTGGCTTTTCGTCAGTCTCTCTTTGCCTATCACCTATTTCCTCTTCTACCCTTTCCTTTTTTTCCTTTTTCTCATCGTATATTTCCTCTACTTTCTTTTCTTTTCCCTTGGGTCCTATGCCTATCTCTCTGTTAGTAATCTCTTTCTCTCTTATTTTTTCTATCCTTTTTTACTTCTCACTCACTTTCACTTTCATACCCTTTTTTATTCTTATCTGTTTTTGCTTCAGTGCTGCTATCCTATAGAACTTGATTACTGTTTTATCTATTATTTGATCCTTTTCAATTTTGTAATACCTATGCTTATGCTTCCGATCAATGTCTCTCTCATTTCTCAATGACTGATAATATCCAAATTATTTAATGGAATGTAAAAGGTTTACGTAACCCTGTTAAGAAGCAGCGGGTACTTACACATCTTTCCAAATTACAAAGTAAGATTGCACTGTTACAAGAAACGCACCTTAATGACAAAGATGTTAATTCCCTTAAAAAACAGTGGGTTGCTCTGACTCTAATCTCGTAGTGGGGAGTGATTGCAATCAAGTCATAGATCCGTTTCCAGATAGGAAATCCTCCTCTATATACATTCCTAATAAAATGCAAAAGACCTTTGCTCACACTATACTCTCGAGAGGCTTGATTGATGCTTGGAGAATACTCAACCCCGATGGTTTAGAATTCACTTTTTATTCCCCGACCCATAATTCTGCTTCCAGAATTGACTATATTTTCTTGAGTCCTCACCTTCTTCCCGCTCTACTACACGCTGAGATTGGCTCTATTTTGATTTCCGATCACGCCCCTGTCCTCATCAACTTATATCTCCCTTCTTTACCCTCTAAATCCCATTGTTGGCGCTTTAACAACTACCTTCTTAAAGATTCCTCATTTATTGGTCGCTTTAATGACTTCGTCTCAGAATCTTTCTCCTCAATGCTAATCCAGATGCGCCCTTTTACATCATATGGGATGCCTTCAAGGCGAACGCTAGAGGCTTCATCATTGATTATGTAGCTAGTAAAAAGAAGCAATTTCGTAAGGATTCTACCTCTGTTATCCTCCATTAAGAAACTGGAGCACGCATATTTTTTTTCTAATTATGCTGATACTCTCAAGAATTTGGTTCAAGCAAAACTAGAATTTAATAAGAAATCCAGAGCGGAAGCCTCTGGGACTTATTCCAAATTTTATGGTGGCCGTAATAGAGCAGGTAAACTGTTGGCAAATTATCTGAAGATTAAGTCCCAAAGATCTAGAATAGTCAAAATTACTGATGACTGTGGTGTTCACCACTTTAAGGATGAAGAGATATTGAAATGCTTTACAGACTTTTATAAGACCCTATATACCCCTGAGTCTTCTCCTTTCGATGATGCGTTAGATTCCATTTTGGATTCATTGCCTTCTCGCTCTTTCCCTTTTCCCGATTGTCTCTTTCCAAGTTACCCAAAGATAAGGCCCCTGGCCTAGACGTTTTTACGGCTGAATTCTATTCTTGATTTCTCATATTGTCCTGTCGATTCTTTTATCTCTTTATCAATATCTTTCTTCCCATAGTGAGGCTTGCAGCTCTTTTCTTGAAGCTATGATTTGTTTAATTCCCACAAAAGATAAAGATCTTTCTTTATGTCAAAATGATCGCCCCATATCATTGATTAACTTAGATTGTAAAATTTTAGCCAAGGTATTAATCAGGTACTTCTAGAGTTGGTCGGTTATGAGCAAACAGGTTTTGTCATGAGGAGGACAATAGCTGATAATACTAGAACTTTTCTTAATATTATTCATTTAGCATCTAAGAGCTCCTCTCCTATTGCAGCCATAACCCTTGATGTGGAGAAAGCTTTTGACCGCGTTCACTGGCTTTTTATGGTGCGCACCCTTAAATGGCATGGTTTTGGCCCTCTAATTCTGTCCATTATTAATCTGTTATATTCTTCCCCCACTACTTCTGTATTTGCTATTGGCTCTCAATCTTCTTATTTTCCTTTAACCCCTTCTGTGCTCATGATGAGCTGGGCTCGTCATGGCACACAGTCGCCATGTGCTCATGCCATGTGCTCGTCATGACACCCACCCACGGGGGAAGCGCTGGCGCTCCCCTCGTGGGTGGTCGATCTGCGGGTTTCTTACGGGGTAGGCAGGGGAAGACCTTCCCCTGCCTCCCCCCGCCCCCCTCCGCGTCATAAATGACATCAGCGCGCGAGGCACGCTGACGTCATTGAGGGTTCCCTTTGTTTACCGACGCGCTGGAAGCCATTTGCTTCCTGCGCGTTGGTGAACAAAGAGGTAAGTTTTGGGGCTGGGGAGGGGGGGATTTAAACGAAAGAGGCATCGGGGGAAAGGATAAAGGGATTTCCTTTCCCTCGATGCCTCTTTTGTGCATTCCTGCTGCACGATCGCACGAATGCCCACTAGCGCCATGGATTTTTTTTTTTTTAAAGGGCCATGAATTTTCTGTTTGGGGGGAGCGGCCCCTTAGGCAATGATCGCTCCCCCTTTTGGGGGCAATATAATATTTATTTGGCTGCCCCCCTGGGGGGGTGCAGACTTTTTTTTTTAATAAAATCGGCCCACTGGCCATTTTACATCAATGTAGTGGGGAGTGGCCCCTTGGGCAAGGGTCACTCCCCTTTGGGGGCCATTTTATTTAGGTAGTTTGTTTGGGGGAGCGGTCCCTTAGGTAAGGGTCGCTCCTCTTTTTGGGGGCAATGTTTTCAGGCTTTGTCTGCCCCCCTGGGGGGGCAGATTTTCTTTATTAAAAAAAAATGCCCACTGGACCACCAGGGAGTGTTTAGTGGGGAGTGGCACCTTGGGCAAGGGTCACTCCCCTTTGGGGGCTTATGATTTTGTCAGTCTGCCCCCATGGGGGTGCAGTTTATGCCATTTTTAGGTCGAGCATTCGCAACCTCTTCTATATACTTTCGTATATACTTATATGTTTACATGGTTTGTGGGCTTTGGAGATCAGCCCTTGGACTTGTCTGCTTCCGCTTAGGGACTTTTTTTTCTGATCAACTGACTCTATTTAACTTTCTTGATAGAAAACGACCAGCAGAGGTCAGTAAAATACCAGAATCACTTCAGCATTCTCTAGTTTTCAGTCCAGAGAAATTGTCTTCCACGAGCACCCCTAGACAATAATATTTTTTTTAAATCTTGTATTTTCAGTGATATGACCACCGAAGGCCCAGATTCTGGTGCCGATCACGATCCGGTAAAAACCGGGTACGAACCGTCGGACGGAGCATATTCTCCATCCGACGCGTACCCGGTCGTAAAAATATACAAACATAGAATTACGATCGTACGGAAGCACCATATCCGTACGAATCGTACAAAACCCCGACCGACTAAAATAAACATACAAATGTGATCCGGGAAAGCGCCGACGTGACGTCGGGACACCTACAGGCAGAGTTTCACGAACCTGGAATTACGATTCGAACCGACAGCAGTCCGGACGGCAATATTGTTACGGCACCCAAAAAGTGCCGGAAAAGCGAAGTACGCCGCGATGCGAGTGGAATTGGGGGCCCCCGTACGCGCCGAACCCCCCGTGTATGTACACCCCCGTACGAGTCGAACCCCCTGTATGTACACCCCCCCGTACGAGTCGAACCCCCGTGTATGTACACCCGGGTACGTACGAGTTGTACCCCCACCCGTGTATGTACGGTGCGTACATACACGGGTGGGGGTACGACTCGTATGTACGCGGGTGTACATACACGGGGGTTCGACTCATACGGGGGGGTGTACATACACGGGGGGGTTCGGCACGTACTTACGGGGGCTGGGGGGGGAGTTCGGCGCGTATGCGGGCACATGTCTCCATGGTTGCAATGGGAGTTCGGTGCGGACGGTGTTTTTCCATCCGGTTGTTACATCGGACGCACGGGATGGATCGTGATTCCGCGGTCGGACTTCACGTTTCACATATGTACGGTAAATCGTCCGAGGACGTGTCGGACACATTTTCCGACCCGAGGACGTGTGGGGAATAATTCCCAATGCGATTCGTATGGACTTTTTCCCATGCGAATCATGATTGGCAGTTTGTACGCCACTTGTACGATTCGTACGGTAAAAAGACCGGATACGAGTCGTACGGGGAATTATTTTGCCGGATCGTGATCGGCACCTCTATATTTAAAACAGAGCTTTGGACTATACCATTTCCCGCTGAAATGCAATATTTCTCCCCGTGTTTTCCAATACTTGGCGTGTCACGCAGTTTGGTGCTCGCTTTCCCTCCATGTCAAAGAACAGCAGATGTTTCAGGGCGCAGGCTAATGTGCTACATAGCTAAGTACATATAAGGTCCCAAAGGCGAGACCGATTGCATTGAAAATACCTGTTTAATGTAGGGCCCACTAGGCCACCAGGGAGTTATTTGTGGAGAGTGACTCCTTGGGCAAGGGTCACTCTCCTTTGGGGTCAATCTTTGTGGCTGTGTCTGCCCCGCAGGGGGCCAAATGGCCATGTTTTTTTTTAATTGGGCCCACTAGACCACCAGGGATTTTTTTTGTGGCGTGGCCCCTTGGGCAAGGGTTGCTTCCATTTTTTGAGTATTAATTTGGCCGTTTCTGCCACCCTGAGGGGCAGATCGGCTGATTTGCTTATTTGTAGGGCCAGTAGGCCACCCGGGTTTTTTTCTTATGTTGTTGAGTGGCCCCTTGGACAAGGGTCGCTCCCTTTTATTGGAGGATGTTTGTGGTCATTTCTGCCCTCTTTGGGTGGCAGAATAGCAGTGTTTAGGCCCATCTGTGCTCAAGGGGGGCAGAAGCCACTATCCACCTGCGTTTTTTATTTTTATTTTAGTGTTTGGGAGTGGCCTCAAGGGCAAGGGTTGCTCAACGTTTATGGGGGTGAATATTTTATTTATACTCTTAGGCTCACCTATCCCTTAGATTGGCTGGTGGATTGTGTGTGGACTGGTGCATTATTTGCATATGTGAGTGTAATGTTTTTTTCTCCTTTTTATTCTAGTGTAAAGCTTTTGATTCATGTTCGCGATTTCAACAGTGGTGTTCTGCAGTTTTGCGTAGTTGCATTTTTTTGGTAAGAAAAACATTTTTGTTGTATATACTCCAAATTAGTATTTGTGTCATCTATGAATTACTTTTTTTGTAAGTGGTGTCATAATGGCAGCTTATTTAGTTAGTGTGTTTTGCATTGTGTTATCTGTAATTTTCTTTTCTCTTTCTTTTTTAGTGGGATATTGTTGATCCATACTGTGTCTGTACAGAGTAGGTGGTGGTGAATGTATCTGCTTCTGGCAAGTGAGTGGTATCGTTTTGGAGTATATAGGTATTTCTGATAAAGGTGCATTTTGTTTATTACTTATTTTACAAAGTGTTTGTTGTTGTTTACTTGTTTGACAAGTTACTTTTACTAGTAAGCAGTATGGCTAGCCGTAGAATGACTGCTCAGCAGGTGGTTGATATGCCTCTTGAATCTTCCTCTGAGCAGGATTATGAGACTGACAGTGCTTCTGAGGGAGAGGAGGGAGGGGAAGATTCAGGCAGTGAGATTTCTCTCCACATGGAATCATCGGATGATGAAGGTACTCTCAGTGCAGATGAAGGTACTCAGTGCCGATGAAGTGCCTGTTTTAGAGGAGGATACTGCTGTGCCAATGGTGCAAGAGGCATCTGGATTGCAGCCTGAGGCTGCTAGGCTTCCTACTGGAAGTGCTGGAGTCTGGGTTGATCCAAACATGGTGCAGCCGGTGTTGCCTGCCGTTAGTGGTTATGCAGGGTGTAGAGTGGATTGTGAACATTTTTTGCCTATACAGTTTTTTCAGTTGTTTATGGATGATGTATTTTTGGGTGAGATTGTTGAGCAGACTAATTTGTATGCTGAACAGTTTTTGAGGGACAACAGTGACAAACTTAGGCCCCCCTCTAGAGCTATCCGGTGGACTCCCACAAATTTGGAAGAGATGAAGAAGTTTTTGGGTTTGACTTTATTGATGGGTTTGATAAGGAAGCCGTCCATGGCTTCATATTGGTCTACTAGTCCCTTGATGGCAACGGCCATATTTCCTGCAGTTATGACTCGTGATCGGTATTTACTTTTGCTGTGGATGCTGCATTTTGTTGATAATTCTTTGGCGTTGCCACGAGATCACCCTGACTGTGACCGTCTTTTTAAGATTCTGCCTGTTCTTGATCACTTTGTAGATCGATTTTCAGAGATCTATACTCCAGGGAAAGAAAAATCTATTGATGAGTCTTTGGTCTTGTTCAAAGGCCGTTTGGTTTTTAGGCAGTACATCCCTAGCAAGAGGGCGCGCTATGGAATTAAGCTGTATATGTTGTCTGAGAGTAGGACAGGATATGTTTTTAATTTCCGTGTGTACACTGGTAGGGATTCCACTATTGACCCCCCTGGTTGTCCGTCCACTTTTGGAGTTTCTGCGAAAATTGTGCGGGATCTTGCTAGAGGACTGTTTAACAGAGGCCACCATTTGTACCTTGGTAACTTCTACACTGCTGTGCAATTGTTTAAGGAATCGTTCAAAGTGGACTCTTTTGATTGTGGCACAATCCGCTGTAACCGTAAAGGTTATCCAAAAGAGCTTGTTTGCAGAAAACATCAGAGGGGACAGTGCAGTTCCTTGCGTAGTGATGAACTACTAGCTGTGAAATTTGTGGACAGGAGGGATGTGTACATGCTGACTACCATCCATGATGAGAGTACTTCCCCTGTGGCTGTTTGGGGTCATATTTCTGAAGTGCGCAAACCTGTGTGCATTTTAGACTACAATAAGCACATGGGTGGTGTTGATAGAGTAGATCAGAGGTTGGAACCTTACACTGCTATTCGTAAGGCTTACGTTTGGTATAAGAAGTTGGCCATCCATCTCTTTAATTTAGCAACTTTCAATGCTTTTGTTGTGTTCAAGGAGTGTTCTCCTGCATCAAAGTTGACTTTTGTTCAGTTTCAGCAATCTGTGATAGGCAGCCTTGTTGTTGTGGAACAGGCAAGTGTTCCTAGAGTTGGAGTGGTGGAGGATGTGGCTCGATTGAAAGATCGCCACTTTCCTGATTTCATTCCTCCCACATCCTCAAAAGACTTTCCCACTAGGAGATGTAGCATCTGTTGGTGAAGAGGTACGAGGAAAGAGACTCGTATGTACTGCCCCGAGTGTCCTTCTAACCCTGGGCTGTGTGTCCCTGCTTGTTTTAGAGCGTACCACATGCAAAATAATTTTTGGGAGCATACATGAGTGGTAAAGTAAACTGCCTGGTCTGTATTCTTTAAAAGATTTGGTTCTGTTTCAAGGTTGGCATTAGTGCAATGTATTTAATTTCAGATTTTGTGTTAGTAGATTTGTATCTATTTTCAATTTGTTTGTGTTTTTATTTTTGTCTAAACAAAATCCTAAATGTGATAGTGGTGTGTGGAGGCTGGCGCTTGGCTGGTGGTGTGCGTGGACTGGCACTTGGATGGCGTTGTGCGTGGACTGGTGCTTGGCTGGTAGTGTGTGTGGACTGGTGCTTGGCTGGCGGTGTGCGTGGACTGGTGCTTGGCTGGTGGTGTGCCTGGACTGGCACTTGACTGATGGTGTGTGTGGACTGGCGCTTGGCTGGAGGTGCACGTGGACTGGCGCTTGGCTGGCGGTGTGCGTGGATTGGCGATTGGCTGGTGGTGTGCGTGGATTGGCGATTGGCTGGCGGTGTGCGTGACTGGGTTTGGGCTAGCGGTGTGCGTGGACTGGCGCTCGGCTAGCGGTGTGCGTGGACTGGCATTCGGGCTGGCGGTGTGTGAGTAGTGCCTTGCTGCTGGTCACTACACACACTGCTAGCTGAGTGCCACTCCACACAATCCATCAGCTTGTGTGGTTGCTATGTCAGAAATGTGGGCGTGTGAAAGTGATGGGCCCTTTAATGGCGCTGTCTGCTGGTGTGAGTGTTGTATTGTGATGGGCCCGCAGCTGGCGGAGTGAATGGTTTTGTATGTTTCACACGTATGAAAGGCATATGAATGGCCTGTAAAGAGGTTGGTGCCTTGTCGTGGCTTTACAGCTCACGAGCTGTGAGTCAATGGTTCAGTTTCTCGCCCTTTCAATTATTAACAATGCATTTCATTTTTGTGAAATCACTTGCTTATACAATTGTATATACTGAACCATCACTCACTCTCGTGCCAAATCCAACCAGTATGGGTGTGTGCTTGAGGATTAGATGGCTTTGCAGTAATATTTGTCTTTCTGAAGCAGGGGCACCTTGTTCCTTTTTGTGAATGTTGTAATGTGTTGTTTTTGTGCCTGGTGGTGTGAATGGTCTGGTGTGTCTCACGTATGAAAGGTGTGTGAATGGCCTGTAAAGCGGTTGGTGCCTTGCCGTGGCTTTACAGCTCAAGAGCTGCGAGTCATTGGTTCAGTTTCTGTCCATTTAATTATTGACAGTGCATTTCATTTTTGTGAAATCTCTTGTTAATAAAATTTATTATACTGAACCATCACTCGCCCTCGTGCCAAATCCAACCAGTATGTGTGTGTGTTTGAGAAATAGATGGCTGTGCAGGAATCTTTGTCTTTTTAGTTTCTCTGCCAAGGTGCACGTTCCATGTAAGAATAACCCACCAACTGTAGATATTGTCGTAAACCCATGGGAGTTCATGGTGATGTCTCTCTTGTGAATTCCAAAAAGTTATTTTATCCACAATGTCCTGCAAACCTCAAAATGTCTGTCACATTTTCTTTGCAATATTGTGCAGAAATTCTCACGCTGTAGAAACAAACAACTAATTATGTCAAAACAATCTGGTTTTGCAAGGGGGTCAACTGAGTTTTTGGCCCCGTGCTTGGCGGCTATCTAGGGAAACCTACCAAACCCATACATTTCTGAAAACTGGACACCCGGGGGCTTCCAGGGAGGTATGGCTTGCATGGATGCCCCAACATTTCCTTACCCAAAATCCCCTGCAAACCTCAATTTTAGCTGACAAAATCACATTTTTCACACATTTTTGAGTGGGAAAATTGTGGCATCACCGGGCTCACTCAAATTTCCCACCACCCAGCGTTCCCCCGGGTCTCCCGGTAAAAATGGTCCCTCACTTGTGTGGGAGGCCCAAGTACCCGCGACAGGCAAGGGCCCAAAACGTCGTGAGGCGACATCAAAATTGCCTATCTCAAAACCACCTGGTTTTGCAATGGGGGTCACTTGGGTTTTCGGCCCGGTGCTCGGCCATCTAGGGAAACCTACCAAACCCATACATTTTTGAAAACTACACCCGGGGGCTTACTGGGAGGTATGGCTTGTGTGGATGCCCCAACATTTCCTTACCCAGAATCCCCTGCAAACCTCAATTTTAGCTGACAAAATCACATTTTTCAAACATTTTTGTGTGGGAAAGTTGTGGCACCACTGAGCTCACTCAAGTTTCTGGGTAAGGAAACATTGGGGGATCCATGCAAGCCATACCTCCCAGGAAGCCCACAGGTGTCTAGTGTTCAGAAATGTATACGTTTGCTAGGTTTCCCAAGGTGCCCGCAGAGCTAGGGTTCAAAAACTAGAGCTGGGCACTTTGCCAAAAAAGGGTAATTTTTCACTGTGAAATTGAGGTGTGACCACGTTGCGTTTTGCGCCGTTTCCTGTCGCGGGCACTAGGCCGACCTGCACAAGTGAGGTACCGTTTTTCTCGTAAGACTTTGGGGAACGCGGGGTGGGTGGAAATTTGTGGATCCACGCAGATTCCGGAACTTTCCACCACAGAAATGTGGGGAAAATTTGTTTCTTTGGACAATTTTTTAGGTTTGCAAGGGATTCTGGGTAACAGACCCTGGTGGGAGGCAGTCAAGTCACCCCATCCTGGATTCCCCTGGGTGTCTAGTTTTCAAAAATGTATAGGTTTGCTAGGTTTCCTGTTAGACCTGTCAGCCCTTTGGGTGGTCCCTCCTCATCATTGTTTATTTTGTCCCACTTTTGCCTCAAACCCTGTTGGTATTTTTCCTTTTTGGGAACCACCAGACTTTTTCGTGTTGCTGCAGATTCAGGGAGCCATTTTAGCTACCCCTGAAACTTCTGTCTGAGGGCCTGGAGCACAAAATGGTGGCCACCTGTGACATCACCAGCATCCACTGGAACCTACCAGCACCTTCCAGAACATTCCAGAACCCTGTGACAGTTGGAGGCGGTTTAGAATGTTGGGAAGCTAAGAGAGAGAGTTGGCAGTTGGAGCTGGCAGTTGGCACCTGACTGGTGAGGAGTGAGCAGCAAAAACGTGAAGGAGGAAGGAGTGAAGCAGCAGGGGTGGAAACTTGTGCCTGGAGTGGGGTCCATAAACCCACCCTTGATACTAGTCCCTACTGACGGAGCCCAGCCTAGAGCCCTGTGTGGGGAGAAGTCAGAAAAACCATCCTGAGGACCTGGACAGCAGGAACAGGCCTTAGAAACAAGAGAACAGCAAGATCCTGACCTGGAAGCTGGTTTCCCTGAAGTCCGACGTCGAGTAGCCTAAGACCTGGAGCCCGAGGTGGAGAAGCGGCGCTGACTGGAAGAGCAGACGTCGTGCCCGGAGCCGCCAGAGGTCGAGAGAGGGCGCCGTCAGAGGTCGTGAGGAATACCAGAGGTCGAGGAGGAAGTCACCCGAGGTCGAGTGAGCGGCGTCATCGGAGGAGTGAAGTCCGCCCTCCGGAGTCGTCGGAGACCGAGGTGAGGGGTAACGGAGGTCGGGAGTGAGGATCGCACTCCAGAGTCGCCGGAACCTGTGAGAATCGTGCCGGAGGTCGGGAGTGGAGGTCGCACTCCGGAGTCGCCGGAAACCTGAGGAGAGGAGCACCGGAGGTCGGGAGTGAGGATCGCACTCCGGAGCCGCCGGAAGTCGACATCGAGGCAAGGCCGGCCGACGTCATCGAAGCCGAGGTCGCCATCGGACCGGAGCCGCCCGAAGTCGACATCGAGTAAGACTGCCCGACGCCATCGAATCGGAGGTCGAGATCGAACCGAGGCCGCTGACATCGAGACCGGATCCGCCTGCCGGCGTCGTCAAAGAACTGACATTGTGCCGAGGCCGCCGACATCGAACTGGAACCGCCTCCCGGCATCGACCCGACTCCAGCGGCGTCGGAGCATCAGAAAAAGGGCAGTAAGTGGAGTAGAGGGCGCCTAAGGCCCTGTGGAGACCTGAGAGACTGCTCTAAGGGGCTAGGGAGGTGCTGGAACCAACCTGACTGTGCCAGGGGTGAACTGGGACTAATCTAGAGAAGTTGTGTGGAGAGAGAGAGCCAGGTCTCTGGTATTTTCCCCCTTTATCTACCTCAGTTTAGGCCTCAGCCTTGACCAAGCCAGGGAGTAGACACCCCCAAGCCTTCCACATCCCCACAAGCTGTGCCTGGGCCAAATCAGCCCTTAGGAATTCAAAAGTGAACTGATTCTATGAGTGTCACTGTCAGCTTTTAAGTATTTCTTAGGGGCACTGTATTTATTGTATTTAACCTATTTATTGCTTCACTGTATTTATTGGTCCACAGTATTTATTGATGCACAATATTGATTGGTTTACAGTATTTATTGCCTCAGAATATTTAATTGCCTGTATGTATTGCATTTATATTGATGTCTTCATTATTTATGATCACCCCTATTTATTGAATCATTAAGCCAGTATTTATTTGACCTGCACTATTTCAAGTTTGTATATTGTGATTGTTATTTATTTATCCGATCAGCAACTAAGAGAAAAAGAAGATAAAGAAAGATATTTTCATAATTTTTACGGTGTAGAGTCGTTTTTGGAACAGATGCACGCATGGTTATTGTATGGGTATAATGTATGCTTAGCACGGAGCCTGATCCCTGACCACTCGAGCCAAGCTACCACAGTGTGTCCGGAAGACCACCACCACCCTTTCAGAGTGGGAGTGTGGTATTTCCAACATAAATTGGTGGCAGCGGTGGGATAGAGCTGTGCCTACGCATACTCAACAATAACTGTGGGTAGTCCATAGGCCTACACCGGGAGTTTTCTCAAGAGCGGCCTTCCTAATTGTGGGTTTTTGTTTTTTCCAAATTTACTCTGGTGGTGGGAGGAGGTATTATTAAAGGTACCCCCCTGCATAGTTACTGCACAAAAACCTGTCCTCTAACCTGAGTGGGCGAGATGGAGTTTGTACTAGAAAATCTAGAAACGTACACTGTGGCCCAACTCAGGGAGTTTTGCCAGCGGGAGGGGGTGTACTGTCCCCCAGGAGCAAAGAAGGGTGCACTCCAAACCAGCTTAAGGGCTTGGGGGGAGGCACGCCGAGAAAGCAAGGCTGAGGAGGAAGACAGGGATGGAGAGCCTGACCCCGAGGGGGCTGAGATGTACCAACCTGAGGTGGGGAACCTGTCAGCAGGGCCCAGAACCATTTCTAGGAAGGGCAGCAGTGCCTCTAGCGGTGGCTTGTCTGAAGTGGAGCTAACAGACCGGAGGGAGAAAAGACAGCTCACATGGGACTTAGCAAGGCTGGAAAAGGAGAAGGAGGAGCAGAGGATGGCCCATGAATTACGACTGAAAGAAATAGATCTTCAGATCTTGAGAATCGGGGCACAACCTGTTCCTAATGGTGGCAGCCAAACCCAAGAGATCACCAGGGAACCTAAACCATACCTGCCAAAGGACATAGTAGCTAGCTATGGAGTGGGCGACGATATCGCCAAGTGGCTAGCGGCCTATGAGGTCTCATTGAGGGCCCATGGGGTTCCAGAGAAGTACTGGGGAGGGGGATTGTACAAGTACATGCCTCCAGCAGGTAGGGATGCTTTATTGGCCCTCGAGGAGGATGAGCAGACCCACTACCCCACCATGAAACTGGCGCTCATCAGAAAGTTTGGACTAACACCTGAAAAGTACAGACAGAAGTTCAGGGGTAGTCACAAACTGGGCACGCAGAATTGGGTGGACTTCCTGGACTATGCGAAGAAGGCAATGGAAGGTTGGATTCAGGGCAGTGAAGTGAGGAACTACGAGGGGTTGTTTGACCTGGTACTGAAGGAACACCTGCTCGAGAAATGTTTCCCTGAACTGCGGCAACACCTGGTGGATAGCAAGCTGACCAGTCCCCGGAAGCTTGCTGAGGAGGCGGACATTTGGGCTAGTACCCGGGTGTCCACAAGGGGGACTGGAGGGGATACTCAAAAGGCCGGACAGGGCGCCCCCCAGAAGAAAGAGGGAGGGGAAAAGAAAAAGGAGTTCTCCAAAGGCCCCCAAAATAACTTCCAAGGGAAGGGAACAGGATTCACCCCTAAGGCTAACCCGCCCAGAAACCCTAATCCTGGCCAGAGTCAGCAGCCAAGGGTTGTCCATTGCTATGAGTGCGGTGGCGTTGGACACTATAAAGGAGATCCGAAGTGCTTGAAACGACCACCCCCTCCCACTGGAGGAAAGACCCCCGGAGTAGCTAGTGTAGTGCTCGGGGAGGAGATGCCCTTAACTAAGGGAAGGGAGTGGGCGGGTGTCACTTTAGTGTCCCTGGGAGAACGGGAGATGGTTCCTAAGATCCAGGTGCCCGCAAATACCGCAAAGTATGGGCAATGGGTCACCATCAACGGCCAAAGAGGGGAGGCTCTGAGAGACACAGGAGCCAGTATGACTATGGTGCGTAGCCAACTGGTGTCTCCAGAGCAGGTAATTCCCGATGTACTCCACCCAGCCGCGATGGCTGACGGCAGAACAGGCCACTATCCAGTGGCCGAGGTTCCCTTTGAATGGGGGGGGTTGCAGGTTCACTTCGAGTTGCCGTAAACCCTGCCGTGCCAGTCGATTGTCTGCTGGGGAATGACATGGAGCACAACGCTTGGAAGGAGGTGGAATACCGGACTCACACCGAGATGCTGGGTACACCTGACTGGGCCTGTGTTAGCACAAGGTCCGCGACTACCCGAAGAGGGAGTTCGTTTCGGCTGGAGCCTGGAACAAAGGCCCAGCCAGCTGCCAGTCAAGGGAAGAACCGAGGACAGGAGGAGCCTGCCTCGGCGTCCCCACCCCGTAGGACGGATAGGCCACCGGAGGTGGTGGACCAGGAGTCTGCGGTGGGGGACGTTACCAACCTGGAGGACCTACCCATCCCGGCCGAGTGGCACGTGGAGGGAGGCCCGTCCAGGGAGGAATTCTGCCAGGGCCAGAGGGAGTGCCCTACCCTTGAGGGGCTAAGGCGACAGGCCGAAGCCCAGGCAGCAGGGAACGTTGAAGGGAACTACAGTGTTTACTGGGAGGATGGCCTCCTCTACAGTGAACCCAAGGCACCCCTACATGGATCATCACGAGCCTTGGTAGTTCCTCAACGTTATCGAGCCATCCTTCTGGAGTTGGCTCACGAGATACCATTGGCAGGACACCTGGGGCAAGACAAGACCTTCGCCCGTCTTGTCCCACACTTTTATTGGCCTCAGATGAAAGTGTCGTCCGATACCTACTGCCGGACATGTGTGTCTTGCCAAGCCAGTGGGAAAACAGGAGTGAAGCTGAAAGCTCCCCTGGAACCACTTCCTGTCGTTAGCACCCCCTTTGAAAGGGTGGGCATCGACATTGTGGGTCCGTTAGATCCGCCAACGACAGCTGGTCACAGGTTTATCCTGGTTCTGGTGGATCATGCCACACGGTACCCAGAGGCAATACCTCTGAGGACCATAACAGCACCTGTTGTGGCTAGGGCCCTGATGGGAATCTTTACCCGAGTGGGTTTTCCCAAGGAAGTTGTGTCCGACAGGGGGACCAACTTCATGTCAGCGTATATGCGGGCGATGTGGAAGGAGTGTGGAGTGACATACCGGTTCACCACTCCTTACCACCCCCAGACCAATGGTCTGGTGGAGAGGTTTAACAAAACCTTGAAGGGCATGATCAGAAGTCTGCCTGAAAGCCTGCGGAGGAAATGGGACGTCCTCCTACCCTGTCTACTTTTTTCCTACAGGGAAGTGCCACAGAAGGGAGTGGGCTTCAGCCCCTTCGAGCTTCTGTATGGGCACCCTGTACGTGGACCTCTCAACCTGGTGAGAGACGGATGGGAAAGAACTCCCAGAAAGCTTCCCCAGGATGTGGTGAGCTACATGCTGGCCTTCCGGAGCCAAATGGCTAAGTTGTGGAAGCAAGCTTCTGACAACTTGGAAGCCAGCCAAGCAGTGATGAAGGCGTGGTATGACCACAATGCTCACCCGGTGGAGTTGGAGCCTGGCCAGAAGGTGTGGGTGATCGAACCGGGAGAGCTTAGTGCCCTCCAGGATCGCTGGTCAGGACCCTTTGAGGTGTTGGAGAAGAAGGGTAAGGCTACCTACTTGGTGGACCTGAAGACCCCTCGTCAGCCCCTGCGGGTGCTGCATGCCAACCGCCTCAAACCCCACCACGAGAGGCCCGAAGTCATCTTGATGATGGTGACTGACGGAGGAGAGGACGTGGAAAGCGAGCCTCTCCCTGATCTGTTTGCGTCTCAAGAGAAGGATGGGTCGGTGGAGGGAGTGATTCTCTCCCCATCTCTAACTCCTGAACAGCAGGAGGACTGTCGCCAGGTCCTGGGGCAGTACTCCTCGTTGTTCTCCCTTGTCCCGGGTAGGACTCACCTGTGCGTCCATGACGTGGACACAGGAGACAGCCCACCTGTGAAGTCCAAGATCTACCGGATGTCAGACAAGGTGAAGGCCAGCATTCATAGTGAAGTCACTAAGATGCTGGAGCTAGGAGTGATCGAACCTTCTAGCAGCCCCTGGTCCAGTCCGGTGGTGTTAGTACCAAAAGCTGCACCACCGGGTGCCCAACCAGAACTGAGGTTCTGTGTGGACTATCGGGGACTGAATTCAGTGACCAAAACTGATGCTCATCCGATCCCTAGGGCGGATGAATTGATTGACCGGCTGGGAGCTGCCCAATATCTAAGTACCTTTGACCTTACTTCTGGGTACTGGCAGATCTCTTTGACTGATGGAGCAAGGGAAAGGTCAGCCTTCTCCACGCCCAATGGCCACTACCAGTTCTGTGTGATGCCCTTTGGGCTCAAGAACGCACCTGCCACGTTTCAGCGCCTGGTAAACCAGATCCTCACCGGAATGGAGAGTTTCTCTGCTGCTTATCTGGATGACATAGCCGTCTTCAGTAACAGCTGGGAGGATCACTTGCGTCACCTGCAAGCTGTTCTCCAGGCCCTGAGACAAGCTGGATTGACGATCAAGGCCAGCAAGTGCCAGATCGGGCAGGGGTCGGTAGTGTACCTTGGACACTTGGTGGGTAGGGGAGCGGTGCAACCCCTCCAGGCGAAGATCGAGGCCATCATGGCCTGGGAACCCCCCAAGACACAGACTGAGGTCCGAGCATTTTTGGGTCTCACGGGATACTACCGCCGCTTCGTGAAGGGGTACGGTACCATCGTAGCCCCCCTCACGGAGCTCACGTCCAAGAAACAACCTCGACGGGTAGTCTGGACGGAGGCTTGTCAGCAAGCCTTTGAGAAATTGAAGAAAGCTATGTGCGAGGCCCCGGTCTTAAGGGCCCCAGACTTTTCCAAGGAGTTCATTGTCCAGACAGATGCATCAGAACATGGCATTGGGGCAGTGTTATCGCAACTCAACGAAGAGGGTCTGGATCAACCCGTGGTCTTCCTATCCCGGAGACTACTTCCCAGGGAACAGAAGTGGAGTGCAATAGAGCGTGAAGCCTTTGCAGTGGTATGGGCTCTGAAGAAGTTGCGGCCATACCTGTTTGGCTCGCACTTCCTGGTTCAGACCGACCACAGACCCCTTCGTTGGCTGATGCAAATGAAGGGGGAGAATCCCAAGTTGTTGAGGTGGTCTATCTCCCTACAGGGAATGGACTTTCAGGTGGAACATCGGCCTGGAGTGGACCACGCCAATGCAGACGGTCTCTCAAGGTATTTCCGCCTTAGTGATGAGAACTCCCAAGGGGTTGGGTAGCTCTCCCCACTTTCAGCTGGGGGGGACGCGTGTTAGACCTGTCAGCCCTTTGGGTGGTCCCTCCTCATCATTATTTATTTTGTCCCACTTTTGCCTCAAACCCTGTTGGTATTTTTCCTTTTTGGGAACCACCAGACTTTTTCGTGTTGCTGCAGATTCAGGGAGCCATTTTAGCTACCCCTGAAACTTCTGTCTGAGGGCCTGGAGCACAAAATGGTGGCCACCTGTGACATCACCAGCATCCACTGGAACCTACCAGCACCTTCCAGAACATTCCAGAACCCTGTGACAGTTGGAGGCGGTTTAGAATGTTGGGAAGCTAAGAGAGAGAGTTGGCAGTTGGAGCTGGCAGTTGGCACCTGACTGGTGAGGAGTGAGCAGCAAAAACGTGAAGGAGGAAGGAGTGAAGCAGCAGGGGTGGAAACTTGTGCCTGGAGTGGGGTCCATAAACCCACCCTTGATACTAGTCCCTACTGACGGAGCCCAGCCTAGAGCCCTGTGTGGGGAGAAGTCAGAAAAACCATCCTGAGGACCTGGACAGCAGGAACAGGCCTTAGAAACAAGAGAACAGCAAGATCCTGACCTGGAAGCTGGTTTCCCTGAAGTCCGACGTCGAGTAGCCTAAGACCTGGAGCCCGAGGTGGAGAAGCGGCGCTGACTGGAAGAGCAGACGTCGTGCCCGGAGCCGCCAGAGGTCGAGAGAGGGCGCCGTCAGAGGTCGTGAGGAATACCAGAGGTCGAGGAGGAAGTCACCCGAGGTCGAGTGAGCGGCGTCATCGGAGGAGTGAAGTCCGCCCTCCGGAGTCGTCGGAGACCGAGGTGAGGGGTAACGGAGGTCGGGAGTGAGGATCGCACTCCAGAGTCGCCGGAACCTGTGAGAATCGTGCCGGAGGTCGGGAGTGGAGGTCGCACTCTGGAGTCGCCGGAAACCTGAGGAGAGGAGCACCGGAGGTCGGGAGTGAGGATCGCACTCCGGAGCCGCCGGAAGTCGACATCGAGGCAAGGCCGGCCGACGTCATCGAAGCCGAGGTCGCCATCGGACCGGAGCCGCCCGAAGTCGACATCGAGTAAGACTGCCCGACGCCATCGAATCGGAGGTCGAGATCGAACCGAGGCCGCTGACATCGAGACCGGATCCGCCTGCCGGCGTCGTCAAAGAACTGACATTGTGCCGAGGCCGCCGACATCGAACTGGAACCGCCTCCCGGCATCGACCCGACTCCAGCGGCGTCGGAGCATCAGAAAAAGGGCAGTAAGTGGAGTAGAGGGCGCCTAAGGCCCTGTGGAGACCTGAGAGACTGCTCTAAGTGGCTAGGGAGGTGCTGGAACCAACCTGACTGTGCCAGGGGTGAACTGGGACTAATCTAGAGAAGTTGTGTGGAGAGAGAGAGCCAGGTCTCTGGTATTTTCCCCCTTTATCTACCTCAGTTTAGGCCTCAGCCTTGACCAAGCCAGGGAGTAGACACCCCCAAGCCTTCCACATCCCCACAAGCTGTGCCTGGGCCAAATCAGCCCTTAGGAATTCAAAAGTGAACTGATTCTATGAGTGTCACTGTCAGCTTTTAAGTATTTCTTAGGGGCACTGTATTTATTGTATTTAACCTATTTATTGCTTCACTGTATTTATTGGTCCACAGTATTTATTGATGCACAATATTGATTGGTTTACAGTATTTATTGCCTCAGAATATTTAATTGCCTGTATGTATTGCATTTATATTGATGTCTTCATTATTTATGATCACCCCTATTTATTGAATCATTAAGCCAGTATTTATTTGACCTGCACTATTTCAAGTTTGTATATTGTGATTGTTATTTATTTATCCGATCAGCAACTAAGAGAAAAAGAAGATAAAGAAAGATATTTTCATAATTTTTACGGTGTAGAGTCGTTTTTGGAACGGATGCACGCATGGTTATTGTATGGGTATAATGTATGCTTAGCACGGAGCCTGATCCCTGACCACTCGAGCCAAGCTACCACAGTGTGTCCGGAAGACCACCACCACCCTTTCAGAGTGGGAGTGTGGTATTTCCAACATAAATTGGTGTTCAGTGGTGGGATAGAGCTGTGCCTACGCATACTCAACAATAACTGTGGGTAGTCCATAGGCCTACACCGGGAGTTTTCTCAAGAGCGGCCTTCCTAATTGTGGGTTTTTGTTTTTTCCAAATTTACTCTGGTGGTGGGAGGAGGTATTATTAAAGGTACCCCCCTGCATAGTTACTGCACAAAAACCTGTCCTCTAACCTAAGGTGCCTGCAGAGCTAGGATTCAAAAACTAGAGCTAGGCACTTTGCCAAAAAAGGGTCATTTTTCACTGCGAAATTGAGGTGTGACCACCTTGCGTTTTGCACCGTTTTCTGTCGCGGGCACTAGGTCGACCCGCACAAGTGAGGAACCATTTTTCTTGTAAGACTTTGGGGAACGCGGGGTGAGTGGAAATTTGTGGATCCACGCAGAACCCGGAACTTTCCACCACAGAAATGTGGTGAAAATGTGTTTTTTTGGACAATTTTTTAGGTCTGCAAGGGATTCTGGGTAACAGACCCTGGTGGGAGGCAGTCAAGTCACCCCATCCTGGATTCCCCTGAGAGTCTAGTTTTAAAAAATGTATAGGTTTGCTAGGTTTCCCAAGGTGCCCGTAGAGCTAGGGTTAAAAACGTACAGCTAGGAACTTTGCCAAAAAAGGGTCATTTTTCACTGTGATATTGAGGTGTGACCACGTTGCGTATTGCGCTGTTTCCTGTCACGGGCACTACGCCGACCCGCACAAGTGAGGTACCGTTTTTCTCGTAAGACTTTGGGAGACGCGGGGTGGGTGGAAATTTGTGGATCCACGCAGATTCCGGAACTTTCCACCACAGAAATGTGGGGAAAATGTGTTTTTTTTGACAATTTTTTAGGTTTGCAAGGGATTCTGGGTAACAGACCCTGGTGGGAGGCAGTCAAGTCAGCCCATCCTGGATTCCCCTTGGTGTCTAGTTTTCAAAAATGTATAGGTTTGCTAGGTTTCCCAAGGTGCCCGCAGAGCTAGGGTTCAAAAACTACAGCTAGGCACTTTGCCAAAAAAGGGTAATTTTTCACTGCGAAATTGAGGTGTGACCACGTTGCATTTTGCGCCGTTTCCTGTCACGAGCACTATGCCGACCCGCACAAGTGAGGTACCGTTTTTCTCATAAGACTTTGGGTAACGTGGGGTGGGTGGAAATTTTTGGATCCTTGCAGATTCCGGAACTTTCCACCACAGAAATGTGGAGAAAATATGGGGTTTTCGACAATTGTTTAGGTTTGCAAGGGATTCTGGGTAACAGGCCCGGGTGGGAGGCAGTCAAGTCACTCCATCCTGGATTCCCCCGGGTGTCTAGTCTTCAAAAATTTATAGGTTTGCTAGGTTTCCCAAGGTGCCCGCAGAGCTAGGGTTCAAAAACTAGAGCTAGGCACTTTGCCAAAAAAGGGTCAGTTTTTCACTGCGAAATTGAGGTGTGACCACGTTGCGTTTTGTGCCATTTCCTGTCGCGGGCACTAGGCTGACCCACACAAGTGAACTACCATTTTTCTCGTAAGTCTTTGGGGAAAGCAGGGTGGGTGGAAATTTGTGGATCCACGCAGATTTCAGGACTTTCCACCACAGAAATGTTGGGAAAATGTGTTTTTTTTGACAATTCTTTAGGTTTGCAAGGGATTTTGGGTAACAGAACCTGGTGGGAGGCAGTCAAGTCACCCCATCCTGGATTCCCCTGGGTGTCTAGTTTTTAAAAATGTATAGGTTTGCAACATTTCACGAGATGCCGGCAGAGCTAGTGTTCAAAAACTACAGGTAGACACTTCGCAAAAAAAGGGTAAATTTTCATTGTGAAAATGTGGTGTGTTCACGTTGGGTTTTGAGCCATTTCCTGTCGTGGGCACTATGCCTACCCACACAAGTGAGGTACCATTTTTATTGGGAGTCTTGGGGTAATTCAGATTTGTAAAGTAACTGTTATTACCTATAGATTTTTATGCATTTCTGCCTTCCAAATGAAAGAATGTGTGTAAAAAAGAAGTCATTTTGAAAAATGACGATAATTCTCATGCTAGTATGAGTATTCCCAATTTCGAAAATGTGCAAATATGTACTGTTTCTAAACTCCATAATTTGTTCCCATTTCAGAAATACATAGGTGTCTTTCATACCGATTTTTCCATGTATACATTTGCCCACAATAATTGCTATATACCTGGAACATAATCAAAAACCATTGCAAATTGCTGCTCAGTTTTTGACTCTGGGTTCATCGGGTTCTTGGTGAACCTACAAGTCCTATATATCCCCACAACCAGGAGGGTCCAGCGGATGTAATGGTATATTGCTTTCAAAGAGCTGTCATAATTAAAAGAAGTTACAGGTAAAAACGTTGACACAAAAAGCTGTTTTTTTCAACTAATTTTCATTTTTTCCTATATTTAACTGTTAGTTTCTATAAAGAAACCTTGATGGATCTACACAAATGACCCCTTGCTGAATTCAGAATTTTATCTATTTTTCACAAATGTATAGCTTTCCAGGATCCATTATTGCTTTCAGACCCATTTCTACCATTAACTGGAAGGAGGTTGAAAGCACAAAAAATAGCAAAAATAGGCTATGTCCCAGAAAAATGCCAAAACTGTGTAAAAAATGTTGGTTTTCTGACAAAAGTCTGTCGTTCCCTAAAAGCTGTGAAAATGGTGATTTCAGCCCCACAAACCCTTTTTTAATACCATTTGCAGAGAAAAACCCAGACGCTTTCATTTGCAGGCCGTTTTTCCCATTCCCCCCCCCTAAATTTTTTTTGCTGTCTTTTGGCTAATTTCTTGGACCCCTCCAGGGGAATCCACAAACCCTGGGTACCTTTATAATCCCCATGATGTTGGAAGAAAAGGACGCAAATTTGGCGTGGATACCTTATGTGGTCAAAAAGTTACAGGGGCCTAAGCGCGCACTATCTCAAATAGCCCAAAAAAGGCTTAGCACAGGGGGGGGAAAGGCCTAGCAGCGAAGGGGTTAAAACGAGGCACTCAACAGGGTTGTCCTCTTTCACCCTTGCTTTTTATTCTTTCCCTTGAGCCCTTTCTTCATTCCTCGCGTCCCTCTCTCATCTTTCGCGGCTTCAAACATAAGACCATTGAGATCAAATTTACTGCCTATGCAGATGACCTTATGTTATATATTTCGGACCCCTCTACCTCTTTACCCGCATTTTCAGATCTGCTTTCTTCTTATGCCTCCTTATCCGGGTACAAATTAAATTTCTCCAAATCAGAAGTGCTTCCGCTAAAGAAATATTGTTTAAAGAGTATGTTTGACGGATCCGATTTTAAGCGGAATACTAGCAGTATCACTTGCTTGGGAATTAATTATTTTTCTTCTATTGCAACAACTATTCAACTTAATTTAGAAAAGGTTCTTTTAATAACATGATAAGTAAAGGGTCCTCCCTTTTCTTATCATGGTGGGGTAGATTGGATACAATCAAAATGATGCTGCTCCCTGTCAATAACTTTTATTTGTCTATGTTACGAGTGAGACTTCCATTAAAAAAATGTAAGCCCCTTAATGGGGTTTTGAGTACATTTCTCTGGAATGGTCAGAAAGCCCGCATTTCTTTAATTCTCTTGTCTGCTCCTAAAGATCGGGGAGGCGTTCACTTTCCCAATTTCCGACAATATCACTCCTCCTTTTTAATTCGTCAAATGCTGCCATATCTTTCTTCCTCTGAGGGAACTTCCATTCCGGTTTGGCACAAATTGGAGGAATCTTTGATTCACCCTTTTCCTTTTTCTTTGTTAGCTAATTTTACTCACTCTCCTCGTTCCTTTAACTATCCAACAATTTCTAACTTTATTTCTACCTATCATCCAATTAAGCATAAATCTCATACTCCTCGGCAGATATTCTTAGACTCACCTCTGTGGCATAACAAATGTATCAAATTGTCAATTCGTACTATTTTTTGGGAAAAAATTGATTAGAAAGGGGATCTTCCTGGTTAAACACTTAATACATGGTATACTCTTTCTTTCCTCCCATGAGGTTCAATCTAAGTTCGACCTACCTGTCTCCTCACTACTTAGACATGACTCTCTGTGGTTGCTCTTGACCAACCAATTCTCTTCCCTTTCTGAATCTTCCCCCTCTTCTTCAAACCCAATGTCAGAACCTCTACCCAACTGTTTATCAACCCGGGCCTCTCACATTTACAAATATCTCAATTTTTCCACTCCTAACCATCCTAAAAGCAAGGTTGAACTTTTATGGGAATCAGAGTTGCAGCATACCCTATCTATTCACACGTGGAACTCTATTTGGGCACGTTTACATCACACTTCCTGTAATGCAAGCTCCACTCAGACCCTTTATTACTTTTATCAAAGATTATTTTTAACTCGCTTGTCTCTCTCCAAGTATGGCTTAGACCTACCCCCTAATTGCTGGTCCTGTCAACATAACCCTGGCTCATTAATGCACTCCTTTTTTCCTAGTCCTAACATCTGATGCTTCTGGATTAAAGTATGTGA
The DNA here is from genome assembly GCF_964204655.1 of Triturus cristatus. Lineage (NCBI taxonomy): Eukaryota > Metazoa > Chordata > Amphibia > Caudata > Salamandridae > Triturus > Triturus cristatus. The sequence goes on from NC_140589.1 coordinate 1,293,490,093, forward strand.
GTCAATATCCTCGATGTGTTCTATTAAATTTCCTTTTGATATTTACTCCATATTCCTGGGGAGTAATTCTGCTAATTGGTTTGGTTCTCGTAGAGTGGACAAGCTTGTGGATCTGCTAATTGCTATTGCCTTTCAGGTTATTACTTCTAATTGGAACGATGCCACCAAGGTCTCTTTTACTACTTGGTGGAATCTTCTTTGTTATCATCACAGACTGGACAGAGCGTTTGTCTGCACATCTCAGCAACTTATCCGAAAGGGAGACTTTTGGTCCCCTCTCACCAACTACTTATCCACAGCTGCACTTCGGAATAAGGACTGTTCCTTTGTTTATCAACTACCATGAGTATCTTATTTATTTCTATCTTTTTCTTATGTACTTCTCATAAGTCACCGTTTGTTTCCAACCTTGCTTCCATGGTAACGAAAGATTTGATATTGTACTGAGGTAATTTTAAGTATCACATTAGATAAGGATATTACTCTTTCCTTTCTCTCTTTCTTTTTCTTTCTTCTTTTCTTTCCGTTCCTTTCTCTAGCTCTTCCCCTTTTTCTGAAAAATGTAAAATGCTACTTTGTTTTAAGGTATAACTTTTTATTATTGCCTTTAACTTTTGGATTTATTTTTTTAACATTGGTAGTTATCTTAAGTTGCTCATTCCTCTACACTGTATATTTTGTTCGTAACTTTTTCCTGCTATTTTTTTTATATGACTACTGTTATATTGTTGTACCATATATCTATTTGCTTCAAAGGAGCTATTTAAACTGAAAAAAAAAATATCTCAAGACAAGCAGAAGGGGACAGCGAGTGACTCTACCCCAGGGAGAATGAAGGGCACAAGGGGCTCATAAGGTAATTCATGCTAACAGTGCCAGATAAGACTGCAGGGAGAAACCGAGGAGAGACAGAGGGGCCTGGTCAGAGGTTCGCTACTGCTAGACATTAACTAGCCTGGGAGCGAGGTGTACAGGGGCCTAGAGCAACAAGGGTCGGTGGCACAGACAGTAAGTGACTTAGTGGCAGTTTCCGAGTCGAAATATAAAGACGCCAGGTCCAAAATCCCATTCTGAAGTGGCAGAGTGTCATGGGTGTGGACCGACAATACAGTGGTCATAGGTGGTCAGCAAGTGGCCTTCGACTTTGCACAAAGACCAAGACCTGAGATGAAGATGGCATCTCCGACACCGCCGATTTGAGAAGATCTACATATGACGTCAGAGACAACGGGAAAGTGGTAGATTTGCACTTGGGCAGTGAGTGTGCCAGTGGGGCAGAAAAGCAGAGGGCTGCTCTCAAACTGACAGTGGTACTGGTCCACAGGATGGGCTTTCGACTTGGGGCAGGGGTGTAAACACCCACTTGTCAAAGGTTGCAGAGTTTGATGAGGAAATGTGCGAAAGGAAAGAGGGATGGATGGAGGTTTATATGCAAGAAATGCGTACGCTCAGGGTTCAGAGCTTGACATGTTTCAGGAAGCATGGTGGGAGTCATGGGACAGGTTCCTGGAGAAAAGTGAGCATGCCATGGTAATAGCAATGGCAGAGCCACTGAGTGATATCTGGCTAAAATGTTAGATGTGCGTGAAAGGGAAGAGGGTGAACGGAAAGATGGGAGTCGCATGGAAGGACAGACATGGGAGGCCTTGTAGAACAAGACGGAAAACTAAGGAAAAGAGCCAGAAGGAGAGGGTAAAACTAATCATGCCAAGTGTGCCAAGGAGCAGTGAATTGTGATGGCTGAATCCTTGTTTGGGTTTTTGCTAATGATTAATAATAAAAATATTTGGGTCAATGCATATATTGATATATTCAAGTCAGATTCAGAAGTACTTTATTTCCAAGAAATATATTCTTATAAAAATATTACACACATTTCTCGTTCATAAAAAGAAAAAGAAAAGATAAGAGCAGGCAATGTTAGTAAACTAAAACAATTTTAACTATATAAACATTAACATTTTCCCTACCCAGACCCAATACAATCTACAGCCCAAGTCACACATATATTTAAAGCCATTCACTAAAAGTAGTAAACTTGATCAATATAAGAACCGTCCATTCAGTAGTAAGAACAGTTTATTCAAGTCAATAAACAGAGAGACAAGATGCAAAGAGCGATCCAAGGGGGTGAGAGAGAGCTGGCCTGACAACCCAAGTTGACAACCAATATTGATACCTGGACAGCAGTTTTGTAAAGAACACAGGATCTCTCGCACCGTACTTTTTTGTCCCTCAACATTGACATTAAGTTTCAATTACTGTTGAAAATCTTAGTTACTTGTGTAAATAGATTGTTTAATGAAAGGCCAATGATGGTGGCTGGCCTTTAGAGGTGGGCAAAAATCAAAGATTCTGTGAAGTGAACTGTTTACTTTATACAACACACGTAGTGATGCGCCGGAAAGCTCCCTTGCCGCCATCTTCAGGTTTGAAAGGATATTGGTGTGGGTGGCAAATCAGTGCTGCAGGCCCACTAGTAACATTTAATTAACAGGGCATGGATACAAGGTATGCCACTTTACAAGGGACATATAAGTAAACTAAATATGTCAATTGTGTACACACCAATGTTACCATATTTAGGGGAGAAGCACATGCACTTTAGGACTAGTCGGCACTGGTACAGACTCCTAATGCCAACAAAAAGAATCAGCAAAAACAGGAGGTCAGCTGGCAATACGTTTGGGGGAATACCACCCTAAGAATGACAGGTCTAACAGTTTGGCTATAGAGAACATTAACTGTTAGTAGGCAGACCTATTGTTTCCAAAACATAACTTATACTTGGACGTTGAATCAGCCCCTTGCTTATGATTGGATGGCTTTGTTGTCTATCCCAGTGGTCTGCTTTTGATTCAATTTAATGCCACCCTATTTTTGTGTTTGTCCCTTCTATAATCATTTCAGTCTCACAGTGTTCTGATTGAATGCATGTATTCGCAAGTCGGTCCCAACAAACATTGGCAATGCCAGTAACTCTATTTTTTAAAGCTGAGACCTATTTGTCAATGGTTGTTTTAGGTTTGATATGCACAGCACTTGAGCTATTTCTAGTGAACAAATTGTATTGTAGTCTATTCTTGCTTTAAGGGACATTGACTCAGCCTTTGTCAGCCACTAGCTTCTTTCAATCCAGTATCTCAGGCTATTATTTTGAAACTATCAAATCTTGGATCAGTTCAAAAAAGTATTTTAGTCTCTTTGTTTTTATATTGTCTGTTTCATTGGGCCCTAAAAACATCTGTAAACTGGATGCTACAGAAAAAAGAATTGCTTCATTTTTGGAGCATCCATTTTTCAGCTGCTTTTGTCAGCGGTCATCCGCAGTGATGTTACACCACTCACCAACTCATAATAAACATGTTGACCTGGTGACCATCTTGGGATGGTATTTTACATACTCTATTATTGTTTTATTGTTCCTAGTTGCCACTGCATTGGTAATATGCCTGCGAGTGTCACAGCTGTGGCCACGCATTCCTGTTTGGGGCACGTGGTACAGCCAAAGCAGAAAGTGAGGAGAAGGAGGCAGCTGAGGCAGGGGACGTGATCTAGTGTTTCCGCGTCCCCCTTTGTCGGACCACCTCCTGGAAGGTGCAGTTGAGATTCTCTAATGCAGCAGTATAAAAGCTGCACAGAGAGTCTCGTTTTGCCTATAATTAAATGTAAAAACACCTATATTTACTGTGTTGCTGAAGGTCGTTTTCTGCAGACGCATCTACTTCGCTGTGAAATCCCTTGTGTTGATGATTTCTGCTCTTTCTGATTATTCTTCTTGTGCTGCTGACTCTCTGGTGTTTTCTTCAGGTTTTCATATCTCTCTCACGACCTCCGGAGACACAAAGGATATAAGAGGGATTACTAATAACTAGCTGTTCTTCTAAGTTGGTAAGGTGCATGATTACCATACATTGTTGGATATATACTTACCATCCAGTGCCGTGACTCCATGACTTCTTGTGGGTGGCGATGGTTTACTCAGCAAAAGAAGTACAAGACTGTTATTTGGGTTTTTCTACTATGGCACAGTGATTGGAATTTAAAGACTATTATTTCTAGGACTCTTTAGGCACTCCATGGAACAATACTCAAAACCCTACCCTTATGGATATTTGTTATTGCGGGACATTGAAGGAATGATTGAATTCCATTTGTATCTGATCTGCCTTAGACTCATTTTCTTTTATTTTTAGGTAACTTTGGGTGTTGTAGTGAGGTCTTAGTAGCAGTGACGTTCTGGGTACTTATTAACCTACATCCTGTATTGTTTTATCCCCTTAGGGTTTACACTGCACTCTCAGGGTGCCAGCTGCTCAATTTTAGTGGGAAAGTGGGAGATATTAGGTAAGGGCATTAATTATGTTTATGCTTTAGAACGGAAGGTTCTAAACAAAACATATTATATTCTTGAAGATGCATAACGATACTAGATCACTGAGGGGATCCTCGGTATGGAGAACGGAGGCAGTCATCTTGAAAGGACCTCATGGACGCCAAATGTTGTTATTTTTTTCTACTTACCCTTTCCCCAATGTGCTGTTTGCACCTGGAGTTATATTTTTTTCTTAGGTGATTGCAGGGCTCTTTTGGCATAGAGAATCGGCTTCTAGCATTTATGTCTCACTCCCACAAAATTATGCAGCCAAATTAGCATTCGTTGTTTCCAGAGGTTACAGTGAGTAACCTGTAAGCATGGGGGTGGTGGTAGGTGGATGCTGAAAATCACCATACAAATTACCAAATCTTTTTTACTGTTGCATCTGTTTTTCAAATGCTTTTGTCTGCATTATGGTGTAATAGGTTTGATATTTCTACTGCATGCTTACGTTCGAGCCGTATACCATACAAATGTCAAACCTATTGGCATTGCCAATGCTTGTCTATAATTGTTAAGGCAGTGTATGTCTACCCTTTCCTTGTGCAAGCTCCCAGCTGCCATCAATATTCAGACAACCATTTCTAGAGCGGAGGTGGCAATTATTTAGGAAATGCTGGATGTCACGTTGAGCTGACAGAATTTAATTTTCACTGAGGTTGGGTGAAAATCTAGCTGCCATGGTTTGAGTTTTTCCTGGCCATGGAATGTCCTACGGTTTCTGACATTGAATTTTCAGGTGTTGATTTGATATATGACAACTCAGAAACTGAACTTCTCACTTAAGGTAAATTTTTCATGTATCTAGTTCCTTATGCCAAGTTTTAACTTTAACTTTTTCAGACTTTAAAAATGAAACTGCTTTCTAGAGCTAAGGATTTGAAAAGAATATACTATGGAACATCACTTAAGTAACTGTGAAACACTCAAAGAACTTGCAAGGCAGGGGTCCAAGGCAAATTGAAAACATTGCTCATTGACTGAGTACTCTCATAATTAATATAGACAATTATTTATAACCTGTAGTCAATGGCTCTAATCCCCCTTTCTAGTGGATGCTCATATACAACAAAATAACTCAAAGACTCTGCCAGAGAGTTCAAAATGAGCTGCACTGTTATTAATCAATCCATGTAGAGCGCGGCCTATCATCCGCAAGGGGGCTCAATCAAAAAGCCAGGTCCTGAGTCTCTTCCTGAAGTCTGTCAACGAGGGAGATGTATAGAGGTGGAGAGGGAGGGCATTCCCTGACTTGGTGACGAGGTGGGAGAAGAAGCTGCCACGTCTGTGGCTGCACCGCATTTGCAGTGTCTGAGCCAGGATGAGGGATGCAGAGTGTAGGTATCGCGATGGCTGTGGTCATGAAGGGCTTTGTAGGCATGTGTCAGTAGTTTGAATTGGCATCTTTTCTGGACGGGGAGCCAGTGAAGGTCCCTCATGTGCTGGGAGATGTGGGTCAATTTGGGTAGGTTGAGGATCCATCTGGCTGCTTAATTCTGTATAGTCTGGAGCCTTCTCATGAGTTCGGGGATGGTACTTGTGTACAGTGCGTTGCCCTAATCCAGACAGCAGGTGATTAGGGCTTGTGTGACACTTTTTCCTTGTGACAAGCCTTTTGAAGATTCTTCAGAGCATGTCGAGAGTGTGGAAGCAGGAAGAGGAGACTGTGTTGATCTATCATTTCATGGTGAGTTTGCTGTCCAGGATGATGCTGAGGTTTTAGGCGTGGTCTTTTGGTGTGTTAAGTGGGTTCCAGTTCAGTGGGCGACAAGGTTGCCAAAGATCAGCACTTCGGTTTTGTCTATGTTGAGCTTCAAATAGTTTCCTTCATCCAGCCTGAGACTTTTTTAACTCTAAATGAGATTCCCCCCGGCCTGCGTCCAAAGATGGTACTGCGGCCAAGATTACCACGTAAGGAGTAGATTCTGGGGGGAGGTCAATGCATGGACAAAAATAATTAATCTGACTTGGTTTAGATGTTGCTAAGTTCCTGTGAGATTTCAACAGTAAATTTTGAGTCTGATGTTCGTTACCTACAACTGAGTTACTCGCCTCTGCCCTATATGTATGTTCATCTACAGAGGAGGATGGGGTATTACTGTGGAGACTGCTAGAGGGTTGATCTAAATAGGGGACATCATTGGACGCAGTGGGCAAGGTCTGTTGTCGGACAGGATTCGAGGCTAAGGGTGTGGCATACTGTTCGCCAGAAGGCGAGATAACCTGCGTACCTTGAGGTATTGTATCCCTATTCAGAGACTTTGTAATAATGTTATTTTTTAAGGCAGCATCAATTTTGGTACCCCAAGAGTCTAGAGATGTTTTTAAGTTGGCAATACTAATCATTACATCTCTCAGTTCAGATTTTATGAGTTGATCTAAAAAGGATTTAAGCTCCTGCTTCAGCACTACAGCACACCCCGGGGTCTCAAGGTTTTCCATTTCTCTAGCATCCTGAAGACCTCCTCCTAGGGTGTTAATGGGGACTGGCCCTAACGAATGCTCCTCATAGGTCTCCCCCCTCGCAGCACCTTTCTTCCGAGGAGCTCCTTTTCTTTTCCCCCACCCACCCTCCCACATCCACTCTGCTAGTTCTCTTTGGAACTGGGTCTACTTGGGCAGGGGGTAGTTCTGGGGAAGTGGTAGGAGCTAAAGATTGAAATACAACGGAAGACTCCAACTCCACAGACTGAGTCATACTTGTCAATCGTGGGGTGAGAGAAAGACGCCTCTCTGTGCGTTCAATTTCTCTAGAGACCTGCTGCAACATTCTATCGATCGCAGTCGGCTGTGCTGTGGTAGTATGGTTTAGGGTTTTCTGCCTATTGTTGGGCCTTAAACGAGGGGGAGTAGTCTTCCCCATGATTGGAATCATACTTAAACAAAACAAGGGCTATGGGTATGAGAACAATAGAAGTTAAATAATTACTATACTACCATGATGTTCAAGCCCCAATTGGATAAATTAACACGTGATCGATAGAAAGTTTGTTCTCCAAAACCCCCAATTCAAATATAGTCCAACGAGGGCAGAAAGCAATAGGATGGTACTCACTACTTCAAAATGTAAGGGGGATGGCCCAGCCCAGTCTCATACAGTCTCAGACATGCTCAGACGGGCCCGCCCTTGGTCCGGGCTTCGTCCCACGTGCCGCGGGTGGAGAGGCTGCGCTATAAGGGCATTGGCCCCGCCTCCCCCTCACTCATGGCAGCTGCAGGCTGTTGCAATGCACTCTGGGGGCAGTAGTCCTCCCCAGAGTGTGTATGGTGAAGATAGAGACGCTGCACAAAAATCTGTAGCCCCCGTGTTGCTCCTGGGACCCTCGTCCCACCAGGAGTTAGCAGGATAGCAGATGCGGCGTTGCGGGTGCGGGCAGAAAAAGCTCAAAACACAGCCGGCGGAGATTGCAGGCAAGTGACAGAGTGCCCCCAAATAGAACTGTTCCAGGTAACCTGGAGTGAGCTACCATTGGTAATGGAACTCGGCCTCAATATAGTTCCGTGATACATATAAGCGGATCTTTTTTCGGGTAATTATTATTATTTTTTCCAATGCGGATACCTTTCACACACTTGGTTTATGTCGCACTCATGCCCCTTTTATATGTTTTCATCAAACTTCAGACATTTAATATATTTGTGTCTCTCTAGACCCTTTGAATACTGGATGTATATTGTTTGTATTTACATATAAGTATCGGGTCGGACAACCCGGAGTGACCTTTTGCAGCAAACGGAATTAAGCTATAACGCTGTACCAACGTCTTTTAAGTGAGGTCAAAGGGATATTATATTACGCATTGTCTATGGGCGGTGGTGTTGGCGTCCCTCCCCTTATCCCCGATTTTGAAACAGGATTGAAAGTTGTAGCCGAAGCAAGGCTTATGCTTTATTATGTGGTTTTGTGCATATATTCGCTGAAACGGCTTTGGTTAGAGACCGGTCTATTAAATAGAGATGATATCTATAAGGGACTAGTAATAGGTTTAATATTTTTATTATACGGTTAAGACAATGATGATGATATGAAAAAACGTGATGCTTTGTTATATTTATACTAGTGTTATTTACTTTGGCTAGAAACCGGATTCCACTTTGCCCGTCGGATTTGGTTCACCATTGTCCTGATTCAACAAATGGAAACGTTTTCCATCCAATAGACTTTTTGGTGAGGGTGGTCTTACTTATATATATTTATTCCTTTCCTTTCTATATTCTCTGTGCTTGCCTCTTGTCTACACATCTATTTCTTCCCCTCTCTTTTCTCCCCTTTTGTTATGCACTTAATCAGTAAAGAAGTGCACTTTGTTATGACTGATGTGTGAATCAATATTACCACTGAGGTTTTAAGTGTTTAGGATGTATATGTTTTTAAATAATTGTGGAAATGATGTTAGTCTGTTTATTTGTTATTGTTTTTAGATACGTTTGTGTAAATATAGTATTGGTCCTGTCTATTGTGGTTATTTCAGGTTTTTGTGCCGTTTGATATGTAACAGTTGTGTTTATGTACATTATACATATATATATGTGATGTTAGTCTTGTACATATTTATTTTGTATATATGTGTATGTATTTGATTTTATATGTGGTCATTTATATGTTGTTTTGTGTTGATTCCAGCCCTGATGAATTTCCTATAAAGGAAACGAAATGCGTTGGCTGTTGTCCTGTGTTTTTATACAAAGAAGAATAAAGGAATTTGAAATGACCGTACTGGCTGATTTGTGACTTCCTCCCTGGTGCTGCCTCCACCTTTTCTCGAAAACCTGGCCGACACATTTAGGCGGCATATTTTCCTTTTTTTTCAGTTTTGTGGCCTTTACTTGCAATAAAAAGATACCCAACAATTGTAATCATCACACAAGCTTGCTAAGGCCAGATCAATTGGCTTTGTCAATGCTTCTTTATGCCTGTCCTCATCACCACTAATTACCTTTGTTCTGTGTTTTCCCCACATTCCTTTAACTCCTATGCAATATTACATGTTAAGTTTTTTGTGTGGTGGTTTACATATGCATAGGTGGGAAAATACAGAACTTGTATATGAGGGTTCTGCAACTAAGGAATATAATTTGTAGGCCTTACTCTTTGGGGGATATTCTCAATGAAGTGGTGGTGAGAGGCGTTAGCCTTCTTGGCATAACGCCTCTCATCGCCATTTCGGAAATGCGAGGCTGCACCCTATTCTCAAGAATGTGGTGCAGCCTGGTGTTTCACCCTGCAATGGCGCTAAGTTTCACAAATTAGCGCCAACGCAGGCACCCTTGCACCAGAGTGCAAGGGTGTCTGCAAAGAGGGAAGTTTGTTTATGTACAGGAATGTGTCCCTTCCTGCACATAAACAAACCGAAAATGCCAGTTTGCAACTTATATGTGTGCTGCTTCATGCAGCACACATGTAAGTTACAAAACAGCATTTTTTTTATAAAGGTTTGTTTATGTACAGGAAGGAACACCTTCCAGTACATGAACACACCGTGGCATTTTGCAATTTACATGTGTGCTGCCTTGTGCAGCACACATGGAAAATGCAATAAACGAGGAAAAATGAAGCATTTCTCCTCGTTTCGCCAACTTAAGATCAGGATTTTTCTGGTCTTAAGTTCGGCGCTGCTACCTATTATCGCCGCCCTTGATAATAGGTGGCAGCGTCGATCACAATGGGTGTTGTGGTGGAACGCCCACCTCAACACCCACTGCACGCCCCTTTCATTCTAAATTTAGAGTGAAAGGGGCCTTATTCTCCGTTTCCAGGGAGGACCTGGCTTGGCAGTTCGGGCTGGCACAGGGTCAAGACTGATTTGCATATGGCTAGGTCTAAACTGGGATGGCATGGTGATCTCTTGACTAGGGGTGAATGTTTTGATTTGTTCTGCATTCCGTCCATCAATTGTGTGTCTTTTGCTTTCTCACCCTAAGTACGCCGGTTAGACGTGGGTCCCCGGCTCACTGTGTCACTGGGATAAAGCTATCCCGGCTGATGAGGGGTGAAACCCCGAAACTGGTCCTAGGATGCGTGTTTCCGGTCCAGGGTGTACCTGGCTTGGCAGTTCGGGCTGGGCAGTTCCCATGATGCACAGGGTCAAGACTGATTTGCATATGGCTAGGTCTAAACTGGGGTGGCATGGTGAGCAAAAGAATGATGGATTTAACCCAGATCTCTTGACTGGGGGTGATTGTTTTCATTTGTTTTGCATTCCGTCCTTTAATTGTGTGTCTTTTGTAATTCTCAAGGCAGCGTTAAGCCACTTAAGTGGGTTAACGCTGCCTTCAGAATAAGGCGCTGACCCTATCGCCACGGGAACGTCAGAAAAAGTGACGTTCCCGTAGCGATAGGGGCTTGAGAATATGCCCCTATGTGTCCCTCGCTGCTTCACCCTGCAAGTGGTAAAAGCTGCCATTTTTTCTTCTCTGTCATTCGTCTTATTTGTTCTCTAAAACTGTTGAGTAGCCCAGTAGTTCTTGTGTTTGGCTTTATCAATATTGCTAGTAATTGGACATCCATCACAAAACCTTTCATTTACTTATTTATTTGATTTTTACGTATTTATTTATAAATGCATTCATCTTTGATTGAATCTCTTTCCAAGACAACTATACAAACTTAGCATCGCATACATTTCTAGTTTTTCATCCTAAAATGCACTTTTTGTAAATATTAGGAAATTCTCTTACAGCAAATATTACAATTAAATTCATCACATTCAAACATAACTCAGTTCATCGTATATGCTTCATCATTCATGCAATGTCACCTCAGGAGGGAATCAAACATGTTTTTTGCTGCAGATAAACCAGGGCAAGGAAACATAACGATTCAATCTGTCCGCACTTAAAAAATAAGAAATTTGCATATCCCTTCGAACTGAATGCCAAGAAACTGCCCTCAGGCGCCCGGTCCTCAGGCTTTGGGAAGTGTCCAACCCTGCACAGCATACACAGTTTCTGCACCATCTGGTCATGTATCTGTTCCAATTACACCGACACTTCATCTATACAGTATCTTTACAACAAAAGCAATGCAGAATTTTATTATTCGGGACAGCAACATCTGCCTTTCTATACAGTTTTTAGTTATTTCGTTTTAAACTTTAAATTGATCTCTTAAATGTAGGGATGGCCAAATGTTGTATTAAGCGAGCCTGAACTTCTGCAGTACTTGATTCCTGGATTGTCCTAGCTCTATGGAGTTCTCCACATTTCCAGCGTTTGTGCAATTTTTCCTCATAAACTGGCAATATTTCCTCTTGAGTGGCAGCATTTTCCTTTCGAGTGCTAATTGGCATTGAAAATTGATGTTTTGTTCTCTTGCGAATTAACTTCCTTTCTTGCAGCTTTGAAACTGGCCAGTTTCTAGTAAAAACAATTTAAGAGGTTCACAAAATTCCAGATTTAAATCTGAAAACCCAAATACAGACATCTCTGTGAATTGCAAGTAACAATCCTGGTATTAAAAGGAATCACAGAAATTTCACACTAAAATCTTTGTGCACCACTATTTTAATATCGTAAAAACAAAGGGGCAGCTTCAAAACCCCTAGTGTAGAATGCAAAAAAATGTGTATGCTACTTTGACACTTCCAAGTAAATGCAAACCAGGAGAAACGGCGCAGGCTCACTGGGTTCAGACAATTTGGACTGTCGAATTCCCTTTAAATGTTGCTTTCTTTGGGTACAGGAATCATAGTTCAGTAACTGGAAAAATTGCGACCCATGTGCTCTCATCAAAGGGCAGACCTTGAGTTAAATTGCAATTAAAGTATTGGACAATGTGGGCCTAATCCACAAAGATAAATTCTGTTGTGTACATAGATTTTTTACCACATTTACGTTTTTTTATGCACGTGAGAAAAGGAACAAGCATTGGCATAGCCAATAGGTCTCGCCTTTGGGACCTTATAAGTGTTTAGTTATGCAGCACACTATTCTTGGTGCAACAACATCAACTGTTGCATGGCTAAGCACTTATAAGGTCCCAAAGGCGAGACCCATTGGCTATGCCAATGCTTGTCTGGTTTTATGTGCCAGACAGAATATCCTGGGGTCCAGCGGTCCCGGGCTGGTTGCTCACAGCAGCTCCTTGTTTCTGTGTGGTGGCACACACAGGTGACATGATGGTATATGCAATAACAAAAGAATGATGCTGAGAAGGGCTTCTCCCACGCATTTCTCCTGGCTGTCTGACTTTATTCCCAGGACCCAAACAGCAGAATCAGTATAAAAGAGCAGGCATACCTGAATCCGCACGGAAGCGTCAATGCCTAGGCAATCATACCTGCAGCTACTGCTAATTTGCCGTCATTACTCATGACTGTAAGCATGTCAGTGCTACCAAGGGTTCTCCAGCTGTAGCCCTTAAGTCTGAGAGGAAACCCCCAATGAGCACTCATCAGATTTAAAGCCACAGAGGTGGGATGTAGCAGTGTCAGGCACAGTTCCTCTTCGGGCCGTAGGAAAGTAAAGGCAGGCGAGTCTTTGGAAACGGGCTGGAAATTGATTAAAACATGGACATGTATGAAATTCACTGTTTATTAGCTACTGCACAATTATGTGTCTAACTCTAGGAATGCACAAAACAAAAGAAACTTCTTCCGTCCTTTAAATTTCCTCAATAAAGCTTCACAAGGCCACTGCCATTCCAGGACATCACTGATCGATGATGGGTCAATATATATTTTTTAGACAATCTTTATTGGAAGTCCAAGGACGCAATATGTTATTGAACAGTGGTTGATGAAAGGTGTATGCATTTCTTCAATTGGATCCTTCGCAGGAAGTGCCTGTTCCGAGGTGTCATGGCCTACACCCTGTTCCTGTTATTGGGGGCCAATACGTCCCTGTCACTCTCTTCCTCCCTTTCCCCTGCTAATATTCCTTTAAGCTTTCCCCAGGCGTCTTCCTCTGTGACACTACTTTAACAACAACTTCAGTAAAGCAAGCATCAAGTCCCATTGCCCCTTCTCCTCGTTCTGACTCAAACACTCATTTTCTCCTCAAGCTTCATCGATGTTGTAGTATTCTCTGTATAGAATGTTATTACTCTTGTGGGGTTCCATGTTCCACTCGTGACGGGCAGTTGATTGGGCTATGTGCTACTTGGTCGTGGTTGTCTAAGCTGTTCTCTCTCATGTGGAATAAACTTATGTGGAAACCTGATTTGACTACATCTGCTACTTACTTCACATTGGCGACGACCGGGATCAAGAGAGAACAGCGTTCACTTGAAGGTACCAAGACATTTTTTTTTTATTAAAAGTGCGTGAATGTGAGATTGCACACGCACCGGCGGCTGATTAAATAATTGTGCTTTGATTGCACCTGCGGCCGTATTACTGACTGTGAGCCCAGTTTGCCGTGTGAGTTGCGGACAAGGAGACCATCAGCTGCGCCTAGCGCTCGTATCCAAGCCAAGAAGACCATCAGCGCTCGCATCCAGTCAAGCGGATTTAATTGCGGAGCCTGGGAGAGACCGTGGTCTGTGAGCGCGTTTGTTCCTGGTGACAAGTATTTGAATTAGCGGGGTTTGGATATACATTTTGTTTTACTGGATCGTGTGTCAAGACGGTTAAAAGTAAACAACTCACGTTCAACGGAGGTTGAAACCCCATGCCAAGATTCGGTCTCCGCGCATATCCACGATCTTTGTCAAATGACGCCGAATAACGCTGAGAGCACACGTAGCACGCTGAGAGCGTGATTTCATCACACGTTTTTGGCGGCCATATTTAGGGAAGTACTCAACCACTAGCGCGTTTTCTGTACCATCAAAGGGATTTAAACAGCTATTCAAGGAAAAAGGAAAGGCGAGCACTAACTTTGGTGATTCGCACACCGCTTATGTAAAGAGAAAATTTCTTCCTTTTATTTTTTGCTTGTTACTCATTTGTTTTCTCTTTGTTTTCTCATCAATGTGCTCTTATATATTACATGACATGATAGCATAGGGAAACGTTTTCATTCAGCGTGTGGAATAATAATTTCACAAAATCATTTAAATATTCATAATAATTTTAAAATTCAACTGCATTTTTGTTTTAAGAGAATTATTATCATTTTAACATGTCAAATATTTCTGCACCCCCACACTTCTTACCTTCTGCTGGCGAGACAAAAATGGAATGGGATCTATGGTATCCCATGTTCATAGCCTATGTAGAAGTTTTGGAAGAGGATGGCTGTACTCCCAAAAGGAAATTAGACCTTTTGAGACACTGTTTAGGGGGTCAGGGTATTAAAGAGTTTGATAACTTACCTCCCTTAGAGAGTACAGAAGGAGTAAATGTTTTCGAAGTCGCAGTAAAAAAAATGAGTATTAGATTTGGAAAAAAAACTAATGTTGTAATGGAAAGATTTAAATTGTATTCCCGCGCACAAAAAGAAGATGAGTCAATTGAAACTTACGTATCTGCCCTACGCTCATTAGCAGGCTCATGTGCATTTGATACTATTAATTATGAGCAAGTGTTAAGGGATCAAATAATGATGAAAACGAAAAGTAAGAAAATACAAGAACGGTTGTGGTTCGGCACTGAATCGTCATTAACTGCTGTAGTGAATATTGCCAAAGGCATCGAACAATCGGAAAAGTTTGTTAGTGAAATTAGAGGCCAAGCTCAAATATGTAATACTAAGGTACAAGACCCTGTAGTTGAGGTATCACTTGTTAAAAACCAATTTACAACAACAAGACCACAATTTGTCAACAGAAAGGAGTTTAGTTTTAAAGACAATAAGTCTAATAGAAGAAATCCTGTCATATGTTACAGATGTGGCAGTTTCGACCATGTAGGCAACTACAAAGGATGTCCTGCGTGGAGTAAAATTTGTATCAAGTGTAAGAAAGCAGGTCATTTTGGGAAAATGTGTAGGTCAACGCAAAAAGTTAATTGTGTAACATATGATGAAGAAGATATTTCCACAGAATTCAATGAATTTAATTGTATCTCTTGCGTGACTGGGAGTAATTGCAAGGGTTTTCTATCTGGTACAATATCTATTGATGGGAAAGAGGTGCTAATGATGATCGATTCTTGTGCATGGTACTCTATCATTGGCAAGGAGCTGTTTAAAAAATTGTGGGACAAAAAGCAATTATTGCCTCCGGATATCAAACCAGGTAGTTATTCAGGACACAAAATTGACCTGGAAGGTTTCATTTGGGCAGACTTTGAATTTAAAGGGAAAAAGAGCAAGGGTAAATTATATGTTGCAACCAAGGGGGTATCCATTTTGGGATGGCCACATCAACAAGAGTTGGGGATCAAATTGGATCCTAATGCCTCGCCACCTGTGTATAGCATTTTGGCAGATGATGAGGCATTTGTTCAAACCATAAAAAGTTTGTATCCTAAAGTATTTCAAGATACTCTTGGGGAATACACACATTTCAAACACAAGATTATCCTGAAAGACTCAGCATTACCTGTAAGACACAGAGTACGAAATGTACCCTTGGCTTACCGCACTAAATTGAAAGACATATTGGCTGATTTGGTGTCTAGAAGCGTTATTGAACCAATTGAATCTTCCCCGTGGGTTTCTCCGGTGGTTCTTTCCCTCAAAAGTAATGGCGATCTACGCTTGTGTGTCGATTTACGCAGCCTAAATAAAGAGATCTGGATCGACAGACATCCCTTGCCCAACATACATGAGCTGATCTCAACACTCTCAGGTGCGTGTGTGTTTTCTACTGTGGATTTGGCTAGTGCGTATCATCAAATTGTCTTCCATGAGGAGTCCAAATCACTAACAGCTTTTCTCACACCCGAAGGCATGTTTCAATTTTTAAGAATGCCCTTTGGGTTAGCTAGTGCAGCTTCAGTCTTTCAAAGGATCATGAAAGAGGTGTTGGAGAATTGTCCTGGTGCGATTGCGTTCCAAGACGATATTTTAATTTTTGGAAGAAATTTTGAGGAACATGATTCCAATTTAAAAAAGGTTTTAGATGCTGTACAAAAGAAAGGGCTAACACTAAAATTCTCTAAATGTACGTTTAGGAAAAGTAGTGTAGAATATTTAGGACATGAAATATCAAGTGAAGGAATCAAGCCTAAATTAGACCATGTGAGGAGTGTTCAGAAAGCACCGGCACCTACCACTAAAGAGCAACTGTTATCTTTTTTAGGATTGACTGAATTTTATAGTAAATTCGTGAAGAACTATTCTTCAAAAGTATTTCCTCTATGTGAATTGTTAAAAAAAAATGCGAAATTCATCTGGGGTGAGCAACAGAATTTAGCCTTTGGAATTCTAAAAAATGATATCAGTTCTGCTCCTTTTTTGAGACCGTTTGAGATTGGTGGTGAATGCATAGTGGCGGTGGATGCTAGCAGCACAGGTTTAGGGGCGGTACTGATGCAAAAGAATTTTGGAGAGGAGTTTGTAATATCTTATGCCTCTAGGTCACTACAAGGGGCAGAATTCAACTACTCCACGATTGAAAGGGAGTTGCTCGCTTGTACTTGGGCTGCCCAACATTTTAGGCAATTCTTGTGGGGAACAAAGTTCCAATTGAGGACAGACCATAAACCTCTAATCAATATGTTAGCAGCTAGAGGTGGCAGAACACTTACAGCGCGGTTAGCAAGACTAGCTGCTAAATTACAAGAATATCAGTGTTCTGTGGTGTATATTCCTGGCCGAATGAATGTACATGCAGATTGTATGTCACGACTGTCTTTGCCTTTGTCCGATGTTCCAGATTTAGATAGGGACAAAGAAGAATGTGATGTAGCATACACCATGGAGGATATTAACCACAGTATGGGTTCAAGTAGTTTTTCCAAAGAGTTGTGGGAAAAAGAAATGTCTAAAGATGTTACACTGAACAATGTGATAAATTATCTGCGTGTTGGCTGGCCGGAAGAGAGGAAGCTGAATGGAGATATCAGTTCGTTTTTTAAAATTAAAGATGAACTTATGTTCTCACATGGTTTTGTAAGTAGGGGTGATAAAATAGTACCTCCACAAGGAATCAGAAATAATTTAATTAATCTATCTCATGAAGGACATATGGGCATGTCATGCACCAAAACACGTTTAAGAGAATTTTACTGGTGGCCTTGCATTGACAACATGGTAGACAAATGGGTTAGAAATTGTGCCCTCTGCTCCAAAAGTGACAAGACTGTCAAACCTCTATCGGTGGGTGTCTCACCGATTGAATATTCACAAGGACCATGGAAAAAACTGGGTATTGACATAATTGGCCCTTTGGGTCTTACACCTGTGAAAAATGTTTTTGCTTTAGTATTGGTGGATTATTTCTCGAAATGGCCAGAAGTCAAAATTGTAGACAAAATTACAACAACTCAAGTCATAGAGTTTTTGGACAATATTTTTAGTAGAGAGGGTTTGCCTGCTGAACTTATTTCTGACAATGGCCCACAATTCATTAGTAAAGAACTAGAATTGTTCTTAAATAAGTGTGGAATTGTCCACAAGAGAGTGTCTAATTACAATCCTATGGCCAATGGTCAAGTGGAACGATTTAACAGAGTGGTAAAAGAATCAATACAATTAGCTGTTAAAAGTAACATAGATTGGAGGAAAGCTTTGAGAGCCACTTTGCTTACATATCGTACTTCTCCTCATTCTGTAACTGGTTGTTCTCAATTCGAAATGTTAAGAGGGAGGAAAGCGAGTTCGAAACTCAGACCTTGGTGGTTAAAATCTAACGAACTTGACCCTTTGGTAGATTTTGAAGCTGTCAGAGAACGTGTACTAAAATATCAAGACAAAATGCAAAGAGGAAATTGCAAGAATCGTTCTTCCAACCATAAAATTAAAGTTGGTGATTTGGTACGTGTCAAGTTTGGGTGTCCTGACAAAAAATGGTCTAAGTGGTCTGATCCTCTCAGAGTAATTGAGGTTTTTAGCAAAGCCGTCAGAGTTCAAGGTGGGAAAATCTGGAATTTTAGACGAGTGTCCATGTATAAGTCTAACAATAATTTTAGCAAGTTGGATGTTATGCCCAAAAAGGATTTGGGAATTGAGGAGAATTGGGATGATTGTCAAAATTTCTTTGATACTTTTGAGGGTTCTTCTGGGCAAGATCTTTGTATTCCTTCTTCTAATGTTCAAGAAACTTGTGAAGCTACTGTAGACTCAACTGTAAGTCCAGACAATGTAACAACAACCATATCTCCTCTTGTGAATCGAAATGTGGTACCTGGGGTTTCTGGTCAGAGACAAAATGATGAGGTATCTGTTCCAAGAAGAAGTTCTCGCATTAGGAAATCACCTGTTAAATTAAATGATTTTGTCAGATTTTGATTCCTTTCAAATGTTAACTATGTTGTAAGTTTCATTGGTTATACAAATATATATATTTTTTTCTCTTTTAAGGGGGAAGGTGTGTAGTATTCTCTGTATAGAATGTTATTACTCTTGTGGGGTTCCATGTTCCACTCGTGATGGGCAGTTGATTGGGCTATGTGCTACTTGGTCGTGGTTGTCTAAGCTGTTCTCTCTCATGTGGAATAAACTTATGTGGAAACCTGATTTGACTACATCTGCTACTTACTTCAGATGTCAGGCATGCTGTACCTCTCAGACTGGTTTCTGGGCTCCTTTCCAGGAAAGAAGCAGGAACATGGCTATTGGACCAGGTGAGTACTGGAGAAGCAGTGAGTCACAAAACGAAGACACGCGCGGGTGATGCGACAGTGCATGGGAGCCCAAGCATGTCAGGCTGCTTCACACTGTCACATTTGAGTCTGTGCTAGAGTTTCCTCTTAGTAATGGTGCAGAGGAGCAGATGACACTCATTAAGTTCATCCCACGAGGGAAATCAGCTACTGGGGATCCAAGTCATCACACGAGTCCTAGGGCTGCAGGCATCACCTCACTTGTGAACACTACAGCCTTTGATATTGGAGCAGCGTGAGATTGCAGCCTTCTTCCCAAGCAGCAGACCATGTCCCCCCAAGAGGTACTTCTATATTTGCAGCCAGACATGTTCTAATCTAGGGCAATACATTCATACTATTTTTATTTAGAATGTTAAAAAATCTCCCCCTGACTTGGAAGGATAAGGGTGCCGAGCGTAAACAGATTTATGAAAGAACCATCTGCAAAATACACAATACAAAAGCCTGGTCTTGAAAGCTGTAGGTGGATTGGAGGCTGACCGACAAAATATCTTTAAAAAAGGTGTGTTTGCCTTAGCTATGTATCCTTCCTGGCGTCAATGTTTGATCCAACCTGTGCCCTATTAAGGGCCAACGATTAAGCAAATGTGCAGCTCCCATACATCTGCAAGCTCAGTTGTCTGTGCAGATAAAAGACGACAAACGAAAAAGGGTAAACCTTGCAAACCGGTGCTACCATCAAGATGTTTTTCCAATAAACAGGAACACAAACTTGAAACAATCGCGGTAAACAGCAAGGCGGCCGTGTGGCCGCGAAAGTGAAAGTAATCGTGGTCAAGCGCGGAGCGAGCGCCCGCGCACATGTACTGTACCTCTAGGCTGGCCTGGTAGCACTTTTTGGAGCCCTCTAAAAAAGTCTCGTCAGACCAGCGCATGCGCTGGGTCAGACGAGACCTAAAAAGGGATTCCTGGCAGATCTAAATAGTTTTACAGTGCAGATTGTTTTGTCTCGAGTGCGGAGAAATGTGCCCTTGCAAATCGCAAGGGAGGTAAAGATGGTGTTCCAAGGGATGGCACATTTGTTGAAATTTCCGAACTTAACTACTTTCCAACCTTGAAATGTTCAGAGATTTCTTTTATCACAGGGCTGGTGTGTAAGAATCACAGCCTGCTCCCCCAAGTTTGGTGCGCATGCAGAGAAAGGCTTTCTTAATGGGGGAAAGAAGTTCTCCCCATGGAGAAAAAAGTGTGCATTTGCACAGAAGAGAAGTCCACACAACGTGAATAGGAGACTCTGGGAAGAGTCACCCGATGTTCCCAGTGGAATGCCTGGAAACCTGCACCTAACTCAGAATTTCAGGCATACTCTTGGAAATATGGATGAATCACAAAAAGGAGTACATTTCCACCCTCACATAGACATACATCTACAGGTGCACATTACAACTTTTTAGAGGACCCAGGCCTGATCTGTGCAGAAGTGAATTTGGAATCTTGAACGAGTTGTGATGCCAGTTTATTGTCTATTGAAATGTGGGGTCTATAAAGCCAAATCAATCTTTGGCTGTGGAGATGTATTGTAAAGCCTAGAACGTTGTCTTGGTGACCCAATGCAATTAATTATGTTTTCTTCTTACCAGTCAACTAATAGTTACACTTTTACTGAAATTTCATGTCATCCATTGCACCAACAAAAGCTGCATCCTATCTCATTAACCATTTTAGTAGTTACATCAGTCACAATGCATTCTATGTAAAATACTGTAAATTTAATGCTTTGTATACTTAATGTAGACTCTCAAAAACATGTTTTCATTTTTCTCCACACTTATTTTGTGTACATATATTTTTGTGTACATCTAGAAGTCTAGATATAAAAATCTAGAAATAATAGATAATTAGTAACCCAGACATTGTCATTGTCATGAAGCAAAATCCAGCCCAAAGATAACTTTCTGTTTTCAATATTAATATGTTACCAGATTTAAGAAACACATCTAAAACCTGAAAATATAATAAACACAATTTTTTAATATTCAATTTGGACTGTATTTGATCATAGAAGTAATTACAGATTTTGTTACATTGAAATATTATATTAATACCTGCTTATTTCCACAATAGAATGTGGTTATCAATTCAATATTCAATATCCTGCATCACCAGAGGGGACCAGCCTTTAACTAAAGGGCTAGAGGACTCTGAGATGGCCCAATATTGATCTTGTTCACAGGGCCATCCTTATAGGTGCCTTTTAATGGCTTAAAATGACAGTTAAAATCTCCTCCTATAATTGCCATATAGTCTTTGGGCATTATGGCTAGAAAGGAAGTTAATTTGTCAAGAGTGTTTGACTCCTGGCCACATCTCACTGCCCTTGAATACACATTGATGAGTGCAATAGTAATCTTTGGCTGGAAGTGGAGGAGGACACACAAGATGTCATTTGAAGATGTTTCTATCTTATTGGCTGTGCCGCCGAGGTGAACACCTACCCATGTGCATAATCCACCTGAGGGCCTCCCTTTGCCACATGATACTGCAGGAATGCCAAAAGTGCCAAAACTCAGTTTTGAGACTTCCTCTCTTGCCCACATCTCCTGGAACATACAGATTTCAAATTGGTCAATAAAGTGACCCCAATCTGGGATTTCAATCTTAGAGTTTAGGCCAGCTGCGTTCCAGTATATCCCTACATGTGTCATGGACTTGCCAGCAAGAGTCCGTTTCAGCTATCTGCTTTGGTCTCTATCTTGATTGTTGATCACTTTGGTATTGTAACACAGTAAATGGTGGGAACTTGCAGATGAAGCACTGACCATCGGTTAACAAATAACGTTGTCTTATAATGTGTATTCTGCCGAATATTAAAACATTGAGCTTTGAGGAATGAAACAAAGAACATCATCAGGACTCATGTATCAGATTGCATCAATATCTCATGTACTTCATTTGATTAACGGAGGATTTCTGATGACGGAGTTGTGTATAATGTATATTGAAAATTGAACTCACTCTTGTAGCAGAATGTTGTAGCAGAAAACATGTAAATCTCCAGGGATAATAAAGCTGTGAGCTGGGCAAGACCAGTGTGTAAATGTGCAGTTTATCTTTGCATGCCCTCAAGTCAAAATTGATAAGAAGGTGTGGAAATCACTCTCTTTTAGTCTCCACTTGCAAAACAAAGACGCCAGTAGTCGGAGGTTTGAAAAAGCAACTCGTATGTGATAGTAATGCACAGCTGCACATAATAACAGCACTCAGATGGCTATGACAAGAGTGGAAAATTTACACAGTTCTGCGAAGTTATTTATACATTTGGCACAAGCTGGGGCTGTGCAAAATATTTACAGAAGTAGCAATCCCTAACTTGGTAACAAGGTTAAGGTTTGTTTCAGATCCTCGAATACTAACATACAATGAAACAAACAAGCATAAACATTATCAGCGGACATTGCTGGTTCCTTAAGACATTGACAGACAATCAAACAAATGAACACAAACATTATCAGTGGACATTACTTGTGCCTAAAGACATTGACAGACAATCGAACAAACAAGCATAAACATTTACAAGTTGACATTGCTCCTTCCTTCTCCTACAAGTGCAGACAATTGATCAATCAAGTATAAACATTGCTAGGTTAGCCTCAGACAGCTTAAGAGCAGGTATATAAACACCAGGTGTGTAAAACATGATCCAAACAAGTCTGTCTCGGCTGACTTTAAAACACGTCAGCAAGGCATCAAAGTCCATGATCAAAACATCTCAGGGAAATACAAATCGAAGAACTGATGTTCAAAATAATGAATAATGATACTTTTTTCGCACTCAACCCTTAGAACATTAGTTCTGGACATTTCAGGATCCTATGACCCAAGGTATCAACGTGCGCTAAGTTTCATTGTTCAATATTGTTTGCTTGCAAATAAGTGTTCATCTATTTGCATTAACATGAATACTTCCTCCTGTTGAACCATTGACAAATTTGTCTGCTGCTTGAGTGTTAGAGAAGGGCGGCAAGCTGCTGCTGGTAGGCATCAGCACATTGACAGGCATTGTGCACATAAACAACATCCTAATACTGTACTTCCCAGTATAACCACTACCATTAATAATTTCCAACCCCAACTGGTGAAGAAAAAGGAAAATGATCCCAAAGGGAAGAAATATCATCATTGGAAAATGCGTGTACCCGTTGTGCTATTTTATGCTTGTTCTCAATGGCCTACAGTATGTTTTTGTAATTGTCTAGCAAATAAATTCAAAATTCGGTATGCAGAACTTCACATACTTATCCACGTTCTGCAAGCATCATATCTAGAACCATGAGGTTTTAGAGAACCACAGAACGCATAGCAGTCATATTTACTGTTATGTTTTCTAATGCTGACATTGTTTCATTTAGGGTGGCCTCTAGTAACCATCCCAGTCTTCTAATACGACTGAATGTTCATAGCTAGTCCAAGTAGAATTCCTAACCCAAAGTCATAAGCTTCCTGTCCAGCACTATCTGTCTGATCTATTGAAAACATATGTAAAGTATCTCTCTTGTGAAGACCAGGGAATTCTGTGATTTAGCGAACCCAAGGTCAGCGGAAATGGTTCAACTGTGGGGAAGTGCCAATCCCATGTAGTAGGTCCCCCCCGCCTGGCGGCAGCCATGGGTACACCTTTAAACTATATATAAAATATATACATTCACCTCGTGGGAGGGCACGATGAATATGAGAGACATTAGCCATTGAAAAATGTACCTGACAAACACTATTACCTAAGAACAGGGAACCATTAGACATATTTCCCCAGGTGATATAGTTACCTGGAGAGACAGTGGGGAGGAGACCGTAGAATCAGCAGGTGGAACATTAGTGTTCATTCTAGTAAGGAATTGAACATATCAATAGGACATTAAGGAGTTATTAAAAAGGCTTTTATAAGGTGAATTATTTCCCCTAATATTACATGAGGCGGGAACCATAATGTTATATCTAAAGTTCTGACTAAAGTCCATTCCATCTAAAATGTACCATTGCACTACTGTCCGGAAGAGGATAAAACAGGAATCATTATAGGCTAATGAAAATTACAGAAAGGGCATACCTGTTGCAGTGTGTGCTGGAAGTTTCATACATACCCAATATTTTAGTGCGATGTTCATTTGTTTGTAATATGTGTGAGCCATTTGAACAATTACATGGTATTCTGCAAAATGATGTTGGTGTTCTAGCAGGGTGCGAGTAGGTGTAGAAGTAGGTTTAGCCAATATCACATGTACAAGGTGGTAAACATCAAGGTACCAGGTCAAGGAAAATATCAAAATGCAGAAAATAAATAGCATAAAGACAATTATCAATGGGGATCAGGTGTCTCTGACCTGTTGGCAAATTTCAGATAGTTGTTAGTTAGTTCTTTACAGCAATCCAACAATACAGTATGTGGCATATTGAGCAATCTTGATGGATCTGCAAACCAATGGACATTGGCCAGCCTACCCATCACCAATTCGTACGGCAATAATCTTTTCTTTGCTGTTACAGTTGTACTCATGAAGAGCAATGCTAGGGACAAGACATCCACCCAACTTAGCTCACTAGATGCACATATTTTTATAATACCTTGTTCTTTAGTGTCCTATTACTTTGTTCAACCACTCCTGCAGCTGAAGGGTGATCAACTGAATGACAGTTTTGTCTTATTCCTAAACCTTTACACAACAGGTCCATTATTTCATTTGAAAATGTACTCCATTGTCACTCCATATAGTCCGGGGCAAGCCAAACCTTGTAAAATATTCTTTTAATAGTACCTTGCCGTACTCAAAACTGTGTTGTCTATAAAGGGAAATGCCTCCACCTAATTGCTAAAACTGCATATGACAACTAGCACATAGTGCTTCCCATTGCTTGTGGGTATCTGGATAAATTCCATCTGCAAACATTCAAAGGAATATTCTAGCATACAAAAATGACCTGCTGGTACTGCAATTCCTTTTCCCATGTTATGCTGGACACAAACAATACAATTCTTACAAAAATGTATATAGTTACCTTTCTGACTGTATTGTTTTCCCATATTCTTGAAATGGTATTTACTATCCCCTCTGCTCCAACATGAGCTGGTCCATGTGTCATCTGGACCATGGGCAAAACAAAACTGTCTAGTAGAATCCATCTATTTCCATTTGAACCTTCCATCCATGCCTGATGGTGTTGGTCAAACAAGTATCCATTTTCCTGCCACTTTTTCTTTTTGTTCATCATGTGCCAAATTTGTACATCTTTCACTTCTGCATAAGGATCATATTCCTCTCCTTCATCATCAGTTCTCTCTACCACATACATCAATGACTATTCTGCCAAGGCTGTAGTCCACGCAAGCTTATCTCCAAAAGCATTTCCTTGACCCACCTCATCTGTTACTTTCTTGTGTGCACTGCATTTATTGAAAGCTAATCTTTTTAGAGAGGTTGATAGCATATAGAAGCCTCGAAATGAGATGTCCATGCTGCATTTTGCTCTGTTATAGGTAATAAATCTTCTTCCAGCCCATAGGCAGCCAAAGTTATGGGCCACACCAAAGGCGTACCATCAGTGTATATGTTCACCTTTACCCTTTTAGTCAATTCATATGCTCTAGTCAGGGTTGTCAACTCTCAATCAATCAATCAGAGGGTTGTAAGCAAGCTACACACACGTGAGGGCTCATGGGGCTGGGGGGGTATGCCGCTCCGTTCAACCGGAGAGCCAGGTCTTGAGGGCCTTTCTGAAGGTGTTCAGAGGGGGCGCGTCTGATGTTTGCTGGTAGCTCTTTCCAGGTCTTGGCTGCGATGTGAGAGAACGATCTCCTGCCTGATCAGGCTCTTTGGATCCGCGCTCTTTCATCCAATATGAGGTTGGATGATCGCAGGTTTCTTTTGGGTACGTGAAAGTTTATTCTGTCGTTGAGGTATTTGGGTCCATTGTTGTGCAGGCACTTGTAGGCGTGGGTGAGAATTTTGAAGGTGACTCTTTTCTCCACCGGGAGCCAGTGGAGTCGCCTCAGGTGTTGGCTGATGTGTTCGTGCCGGGGGAAGCCAAGGACAAGTCTGGCCGTGGTGTTCTGTACCATTTGCAGTTTGCGGAGTAGGGACTTAATGCCGGCGTAGAGTGCGTTGCCATAGTCGAGTTTGCTGGTGATGAGTGCGTGGGTGACTGTTTTCCTCGATTTGGGGGGATCCATTTGAAGGTCTTTTGGAGAACGCGGAGGGGGTTGAAGCAGCTGGAGGTGACGGCGTTGACCTGTCGGTTCATGGTGAGTGATGAGTCGAGTATGATGCTGAGGTTCTTGGTGTGGTCTGAGGGGGTAGGTGGGCTTCTGAGGGCGGTGGGCCACCAGGTGTTGTCCCATGCTGATAGGGTGGTTCCAAGGACAAGGACTTCTGTTTTCTCGGCATTGAGTTTTAGGCAGTTGTTGGTCATCCAGACTGCCACTTCTTGCATTCCTCTCTGGAAATTGAGTTTAGCGGTGGTGGGGTCTTTGGTGAGGGAGAGGATGAGCTGGATGTCGTCAGCGTAGGATACAATGTTGAGGTCGTGTTATCGAACGATGTCTGCGAGGGGGGGCATGTAGACGTTGAAGAGGGTTGGGTTTTGAATTGAACCCTGTGGTACTCCTCAGGTGATGTCGGTGGGGCGGAGAGGAAGGGTGGTAGTCCGATACTTTGGCTTCTTCCTGTGTGGAACGAGAGGATCCATTCTAGGGCAGTTCCTTGTATGCTGGCCTTGCGTAGCCTGGTGATTAGTGTGCGATGAGAGATGGCTAAAGGCTGCAGACAGGTCAAGGAGGATGAGGGCCGCGGAGTGGCCCTGGTCCTGGAGGGTGCGGATGTTGTCTGTGGTGGCGAGTAGGGCGGACTTGTGCTGTGTTTAGCTCGAAATCTGGATTGGGACGTGTCCAGGACATTGTGTTCTTCGATTAATTGTGTCAGTTCCTTGTTGACTGCTTTTTCTGCCACTTTGGCTGTGAAGGGGAGAAGAGAGATGGGCGGGTAGTTTTTGAGGTCAGTGGGGTCTGCCGTGGGTTTCTTGAGCAGGGGCCTGACTTTGTCGCACTTCCAGTCGTCTGGGAAGGTGCCTGTTTTGAAGGTGGTGTTGATGGTGTGTTGCAGTTGGGGTGCGATGGTGTCCGCGGCTCTGTGGTAGATGTGAGGAGGGCAGGGGTCGGTGGGGGTCCCCGAGTGGATGCCTTTCATGGCTGCAGCGGTGTCCATGGTCATGATTAGGGGTGGGCGGAATTTGCGGAATTGCGTTACGCAAATCTCCGCGAAATGGTAAAAAATCTCCGCGAACACGCAGAAATTCCGCGAACACGTGGAATTGCTTGTTCGCGATGCTTTTTTCCTGTTCGCAATTGCTGTTTGCGTGCTCGAGGAGAAATATGTCGCGAACATGCATTTTGAGAACGCGAACAAGCAAAAATTTCGCGAAATCGCGGAAAACAGACTTTTGAGCAATTTCGCGTTCTCCGCGGAACGCGAAATTGCGCAAATTACGCATATTCCGCGAGCGGAACGGAATTTGCCGCCCAGGCCTAGTCATGATTGGTGTCCAGTCGGAGAAAGTGGGCTGGCTGGTGTCTTGGCGAGGTGCGGGCCTGGCTGAGGTGTCTTGTGGGTGGTCGGTGAAGTTGTCGTAGAGTGTTCGGATCTTGAGGTGGAGGAAGGGTTCTGAGCTTGTCGCAGAGGTGCTGGGAAGGGGTGATGTCAGTGGTTTTGCTGTGTGGGTTGGTGAATTCTTGGATGACGTTGAAGAGTTCCTTGGAGTTGGCGGAGTTGGTGAGGATTTTGTTGTGGATGAAGTTCCTTTTAGTTGCTCTGATTTGGCTGTGGTAATCCGTCATGGCATTCTTGTAAGCGGAGTAGCTGTCGGCTGTATTCCTTCAATTCTTTTCCCGCCATCTGCAGGTGCGTCTGGCTTCTTGGAGGGTGGTGGTGTACCAGGCTGCTTTTCTGGAGCATTGTTTGTCGGGGTTGTGTAGCTGGGCGAGCTCGTCTGCGCAGTTGGTGATCCACATATGGAGTTCTCTGGCTGCGGTGTTTGTGTCGGAGGCCCACATTTGGTTGTCTCGGGAGAGGGTGGAGTTCAGTTGCTCGTCGGTGATCTAGCTCCAGTTCCTGGGTGGTGGGCGAGGGGCTGGTTTAGGTGCTTTGGGTTTCTCAACGGTGAAGTGGATGCAGTGGTGGTCGGTCCAAGGAGGTTGCGTTGTGTGGTTGAAGCGGATGCTGTTTACTGCAGTGAAGATGGGTCTAGGGTGTGCCCTGCCCTGTGTATTGGTGTGTTGATGAGTTGGCTGAGTCTGATGTTGGCGAGGTTGTCATGGAGGATGGTGGAGTTGGGGTCGCTGGGGTTGTCGAGGTGGAAATTGAGACCTCCAATGAGTATGTAGTTTGTTGACGCAATGGCGTGGGGTGTGATGAAGTCGGTGATGGTGGTGGTGAAGGGTGTCTGGGGGCTGGGGGGTCTGTAGTTGAGTGTTCCACGGAGTTTAGTCTTGGGGCTGGTTTTGATTTGGAAGTGCAGGTGTTTGTCGGAGGGGAGGATTCTCACTGAAGCTGGTGAGGCAGAGGGTGTTTTTGTGGACTTTGGCGAGGCCTCCTCCCGTGTTGGTGGGGCGGTCCTTCCTCTGGATATTGTAGCCATCAGGGATGGCGGTGTTGATGTCAGGGGCGGATGCGGTATTGGTTCAGGTCTCTGTGAGGAAGGCGACATCGGGCATAGGCGCAGCCTATGATGATGATTGTTCAATTCTACATGTCTCAACCACAGTACAATTAGTAGTTGCATAGGTGGCTGAAATAGTCCCATCTGGTTTCTTAAGACAAGAACCATCTACAAATAAAGTGTCATCAACATTTGGCATTGGTACATCCACCAGGTCCACTCAACCCTTTGTCTCAGTTTCCGTAACAATCACACAGTCATGTTGTATTTCATTCTGTTCCAAAGTAAGAGGCATCAGAGTGGCTGGGTTTACATCATTCCAGAGTGACATTTGGGGCCATCACAGTCAATTCATATTGCGTTCAATCTGGCATTAGTTAAATGTTGCATTTTGTTTTGTTCAGTAGTATGTCAATAGAATGATGCACATATACTGTAACCTCATGTCCCAAAATAATTGAATCTGCCTGTTTTAATGCCGCTGCAGCAATATTTCAAAGGCATTTTGGCAGGCCTCTTGCGACCAGATCCAATGTTCCGTAACCCGGTTTGGGCACAAACGCCCAACACCAGTAAACTTAAGTAGAACTCAAGGTTAAATCCAATATCCCATCACACATAAATGTAAATGTAAATCTAAAATGGTTTTAGCACACTAGCACGCCCACCACCAGAAAATGTAAGTAAAGTCTGAGCGCAACAACCTGCTCATCAAAAAAAATTCAAGTAAAGCTTGGAGTTGCCATGTGCCCCATCAAAAATGGTTTGAGAACAGCAACATATGCCAAAACCATGAAATGCAAGTAAATACGATTTGGGTCAAAATCTTCCAGCACCATCAGCACACAAAGTAAATAAGGTTTTGGTAACAGGAACACTGCCCCATCTCCGGCAACAGTAAGAATAGTTTGGGGTGTAAAAACCAAAATCCCAGAACTATTATTAGCACGTAACGTATGGGTGAAAACCATACCCTAACCAAAAATGGCTTCAAGAAACAAGTGCATGAGGTACACAACTAAGACACCTTCGCCTGAATCACACACAGCACCTAGTGATGCAGTAAGGTAATAATTGTACAAAATCCATAGCAGGAAAAACATGACAAAAATAAGTGAGAAGGTAATCAAGTAAGTTATAATGCAGTGTTTTGGAGTAGCAGGGAACATGCTCCATCCCACGCAAATATAAACAAGTTTGAGCAAACACATTCCTCATCACCCAAACAGGAAATAATAGCAAGTCAAACGTGGATTACAGGACGCCTGCCCTTGCACAAAGAACTCTACAAATTGTTTGTGAAGCAGACAAATCGCACAAGTGAATGAAAGTTAAGTATAGCACTAAAACACTGCAGCACCAATCCATATTGGCACATCACACCATCTAGCTATTACACAGCACAGTCCAGCAATAATACTCAAATTTCACGCCGAGCGCTACTCACTGTCCCAAAAAGGAAAAGCCATTCGAAAGAATCACATTGTCAAAGCTGTGCTCATCAGAGTCAGTAATATGAGCTCTGTGCACAAACCCCGGGAAATAGATTTATCCCCACAACAACATTCCTAATGGAAAGCTGTGGCACCACAGCTGGAGCGGTCTCTTGCCGTTGTGCTTGAAGATGTACACTGGAAGACCCCGTCTCTTAGGTCATGAAGCGTTGCCCTGGAAGCTCTTGATGAAGCCACACAGCTCTATGACTCTCGAGTATGGCAGCAGCACATTTAGATGACGCTTTTCCAGAATTAGTCTCCTCATTGCGTCTGCTTGTGAATGGAGAGGAAAGCCCGCATTGCCAGTTCCAGTCGCCATGCCAGCATCAGGTACAATCAAAACGTGCAGATCGGCAGTGAGTGGAAACGTAAATATAGAGCGCTCACTATTTCATAGTGCCTATATCGGCAACACTCACCATCCCACCATACAGCAATCTCCTAGAGAAATAACCAGACAAGACACCTTCTTTGTGGAGAAAACTGCTGCAGGTTTATTATGTTATGTTATGTTATTGGGTTTTTATAACGCGCGCAGTTACTCCTGGGAGTGTCCCGGCGCGAGCCAATGAAGTACCAATTAAGAAGAGAATTAAAACAGAAAAGTTTTGAGCTGTTTCTTGAATTGCCGCAGCTCTTGGATACAGCGCACAGAAAAAGGCAAGGAATTCCAAGCCGAGGCTGCCCTAACGGCCAGAGATCTGCCCCCCATTCTTTGGAGGTGCACACGAGGAATTTGCGCAAGCAGCTGAGATTACGATCTCAAGTGTCTGGTAGGCATGTAGAAAGCAAAGTGATTTCTAAGGTATATAGGTCCTCCATCATACAAAGCACAATGTGCTATAACCAGGGCCTTAAACTCAACACGTTTCCTAACCGGAAGCCAGTGCAGCATACGCAGATGATGCTTGGTACTCTTTCTAGTAGGAATGTTGAGCACCAGCCTGGCTGCTGCATTCTGGACCACCTGCAATTTTTTAATATAGTCAGGAAGGCCCAGATACAGCCCATTGGCATAGTCCACCCGAGAAAGGATCAGTGCCCGGGCCACTGTTTCCTTCGCTGTCCTAGGTAGTAATGTAAGGAATTTCTTAAGAGACTTTAATATCCCAAAGCAACTCCGCACAATTTTTTAATCTGAGTCGAGAAGAACAACTGCTCGTCGAACCAGACGCCCAGATTTTTGACTGGTAATCCCGAAGAAGATGGCATAGGATAGTCAGATGGCCAGAGAGATTCCCTGAGCCGGGGGGGGAAATCTACCGTAAAGAAGGATTTCGGTCTTTTCCTCGTTACATTTAAGTTGGGCGGCACAGAGCTACTGGAAAACAGCTGTCAAACACTCCTTCGCCCTCGCGGTAGAAAATTCCGATTTACCCCAGGTGAACAGAAGTTGGGTGTCATCGGCGTAAGCAATGATCTTGGCACCCCACTCTTCCGCTAATTGGACCAGAGGAGAAACATATATGTTAAAGAGCAGGGGGCTCAAAGAAGACCCCTGCGGAACTCCAGTGGTCACAGATTGGGGAGGAGACGAGAAAGGCGGGAGCCAGACCTGTTGCGAACGCCCCTCAAGAAAGGATTCCAACCACTTTCAAGCTTGCCCAGAGATGCCTATGTCCGCCAGCCGAGCCAAAAGCAGTGCATTGGGAACAGTGTCGAACGCCGCCGACAAATGAGCATTATGAGAGCTGCACTTCCGCCCGAGTCCAAACAGTCTCGAATGGCTTCAGAGACATCGACCAAGGCGGACTCAGTACTGTAGGCAGCTCTAAAACCAGATTGTGCTGGATGAAGTAGACTGGCCCCCTCAACAAAATCCATAAGTTGTTAGTTAACTGCCTTTTCACAAATTTTCGCCACACAGGGGAGCAGAGAAATGTGGCGATAATTCCCTGGGTCCCCAGGATCAAGCGAAGGATTTTTAAGAAGCGGGAGGATCTTCACCTGTTTCCACTCCAACAGGACAACTGCCTCTTTGAGGGAAAGATTGAAGAGTGTATTGACCTCAAGATTGACCGATTCGGCGATGGAGGCCAGAAGCCTAGCCGCACACGGGTCTGATGGTGACCTAGATTTCATAGATTTCAATATTTTAAGGGACTCTGACAAGTCAACGGAGGAGAAGGCTGTTAGCGTAGAGACGGGAGCTGGTGCCACAGCCAAAGGTAAGCTCTGGCTGATGAACGTTGCCTGGATGGCCCGAATCTTATCAATGAAAAAGTTGGACAGCTTTTCACACCAGGCAACTGAAACAGGGAGTTTAGTAGTCATAGCCTTAGGGGCCATGAAACTCTGAACAATAGAAAATATTTCCCTAGAATTGTTGCTGGCGGACTCAATCCATTCAGCATAGTAACAGCCTTAGGCCTTTCTAATGGCCATGTAGAAAACTTTCTGGGCTTCTCTGAGTGTCTTCTTTGCCCCCGTACAATAGTCCAGACGCCAGCCGCGTTCCCGCTTTTTGCAATGTTGTTTAAGTGTTTTCAAATCAGCTGAGAACCAAGGTTTCGAGGGAGAGTTCCTATGTCGGAGACGGCATGAAGGCGATGAAAGACTGTCAACTGCCCGTCCAATCCAATCAGTAAAGTTGGCCAGAGCCCCTTTCAAGTCAGCGGGGAGAGCGGACCTAGAATCTTCTAAGACGAGGCTAAAGGCTACCGAATCAATTTTGGCGGTAGCAGGGCTAGAGCTGGACTGATGGTCGGCGGCCCTTTCTCCCACAGCCCACGTAAAGCAAGATAAACAATGGTCTGACCAAGGGACTGGAAGCGGATCTTCAATTGAGATAGGGAAGTTAGAGCAAATGGGGTCTAAAATATGGCCTCCACAATGGGTGGGTAAGCTGACCCATTGAGTGAGCTGTGCCAAATTCAAGGAATCCAATAGATCATGGGTATTCCCCAATTCTGTCTGTTCCAGGTGGATATTGAGATCTCCCAAAAAGAGATATTGCAAAAAGCGCAAAGCGCGAGGAACAATAACATCTTCTAGACCACTAAGAAAGGGCCCAGCAGAGCTGGGGGGCCTGTAGACTAGCGTCCCTCCCAACGTTGAATGAGCCGAGAAAACAATGGTGAAATCCCAAAATTCACCCTCCCCCAATACTATGTTTTTCCCCTTAGTAACCTCCCAAAGATCCCTATAAACAATGGCAACACCCCTCCCCCCCCTACCGCTAAGGCGGTCACTCCGGGAAATTTTAAATCCTACTGGGATGGCCATCTGAACAGTTGGATTAGAGGATCCATTCAGCCAGGTCTCTGTGATGAACAGAAGGTCAAGATGCTGGTCCAGGATAAGATCAAATATGTCCTGGTGATGTTTCACCAGCGAGCGACTGTTTATCAACCCTGCTCTGATGATAGGACGCACTTTGACTATAGACGGGAGCTCATTCAAATGCTCCAACCCCCCCAGGTCAGAGCCAAGGTGAAACTGACACTCCTGACAAACTGTCGTCTGATGACGGCACACAACCCATCTAGGATTTGATTTACATGGGCTAGGCCTGAGCAGCAACAATTTCTTATGACTGTAAAACAACGGAACCTCAAAAGGCAAAATAAAACGGGCAGCATGCCTGGCGCTGGCCGCTTTTGGGCATTACAAATATGCCAAGATTGGTGGGTTATCTTACGGGCGATCCCAGGGCAGGCAGCCCCTCGCCGCCTGGTGAGCCAAATGACACCGTGGCCAATCCAATCGGTGTTTGTCAGATTGGGGGGAGGGGCGACCCCTCCCACCGGTGGACCGCCAGTCCACTCCCTTGCTCATGACCCAGAGGGGGGCGGGGCCTTCCAGACAACCCCCGGTTGCTCAGGTCTACAACCGCCCATAGGACTAACGGGGCGCCGTCGCTCCTCCAGGGTCCAAGCGAGGACCTCCCTGGAGATATTTAGCTTTAGCACCCTTACTGTGCTCATGCAGAGGGTACCCTTCTGTACCTTACAGCCTCTGGATCGCCCTGTAACTCCACCTGCAACACAAAAGAATACATTAGACAAAATCCCCCACACCCTGCCTGAATGCCGGGTATTCGGTAGGGAGGGAAACAGCGTCGGGGTAGTGGGCAAAGAGGGTGCCCAGTGGGCGGGGAGAGGTATATGTACTTCACCCCCCACCCCCTCTACACGGAAGTGATGTGGTACACCGGACCCCTGAGGGTGCCAAACACTGGGAGGCTGCCTCCTGTGCCTCTTGTGGCCCTAAGGCGGCCACCCTCTTCGCGGGTCTCCTTTGTGGACCCCGGGCAGCCTGCATAGTGCCAATATCAGCAACACTCACCATCCCCCCATACAGCAATCTCCTAGAGAAATAACCAGACAAGACACCTTCTTTGTGGAGAAAACTGCTGCAGGTTTATTAGCATTACAAATATGCCAAGATTGGTGGGTTATCTTACGGGCGATCCCAGGGCAGGCAGACCCTCGCCGCCTGCCACCTGGTGAGCAAAATTACACCGTGGCCAATCCAATCGGTGTTTGTCAGATTGGGGCGAGGGGCGACCCCTCCCACCGGTGGACCGCCAGTCCACTCCCTTGCTCACGCCCCAGAGGGGGGCAGAGCCTTCCAGGCAACCCCCTGTTGCTCAGGTCCACAACCGCCCGTAGGACTAATGAGGCGCCGTCGCTCCTCCAGGGTCCCCCCATACAGCAATCTCCTAGAGAAATAACCAGACAAGACACCTTCTTTGTGGAGAAAACTGCTGCAGGTTTATTAGCATTACAAAAATGCCAAGATTGGTGGGTTATCTTACGGGCGATCCCAGGGCAGGCAGCCCTTCGCCACCTGCCAACTGGTGAGCCAAATTACACCGTGGCCAATCCAATCGGTGTTTGTCAGATTGTGGAGAGGGGTGACCCCTCCCACCGGTGGACCACCAGTCCACTCCCTTGCTCACGCCCCAGAGGGGGGCGAAGCCTTCCAGGCAACCCCCAGTTGCTCAGGTCCACAACCCCCGTAGGACTAATGGGGCGCCGTCACTCCTCCAGGGTCCAAAGCGAGGACCTCCCTGGGGATATTTGGCTTTAGCACCCTTACTGTACTCATGCAGAGGGTACCCTTCTGTACCTTACAGCCTCTGGATCACCCTGTAACTCCGCCACAGCTCTGGGTGTGGCCACCGTCACCCCAGAGCCCCCCACCAAGATAGCCTTCATTACTTACACCCTGCTGTCTCAAAGGCCTCCCCCAGATCAAGTAAGAACAGGTCCATACCCACTCTGGACAGGTGTACCCCATCTTCATCAAAACACCCTGTGGCCTTAGTGTGCAGTAACCCATGACGGACAAAGCCAACCCCCCTTTGCTCAGTCAATTTCCTCTTGGCGCTGTTAACCTTCCTGCGAGAGACCTCCATGGCTTTCCTTGATTGTGCGCCCTGCCACACCCGCTGGGGTGTTATCCCAGACCACCATATCCCACAGGTCCCCTGCTGGTTGCTCAACTTACACATGTTGACCGTCAATGCTTGAAGCAGTGCCCTTCTCCCCAGAGATGCCAGATTATTCCCTCCCAGGTGTATGACCAGCACAGTATGAGGTGGAATCCCCCCATTAGTGTACTGCTACCCCTGTGAGCCGCTGCTGTTGCTAATGATGGGACCTGTACCTAATACACCTAACCTGTTTTCCGGCCACTCCCCTGGGTGGCTTACGGTCGCATGTACCTCTTAAAACCGTAGGATTCGCATTGTCCCACCTTCAAGCTGTAATCTGCTGACAAGCCAGCCGTGACCGCTGTGGTCGCTGTCCCAATCCTAACAGAGTGACTGCACCAGCGCTTGTCTGGACCCACACTGCCTGAACTAATTAAGCATGCCTACATTACCTGTACAACCTGAAAATCGGAAAGGGACATGCCAAGTCTTCTTAATGCATTGTAGCCTCTATGTGCTTCTACCCCTTGTTCAAGAGTGCCGGGGGGGGGAATAAGTAAATGCTGTGGATCTGAGGATGGAGAACACAAGAGCCAATTTACTCTCCCCAACTAAATATGACTGCAAATGTATTATGGTAGTAGTCAGCCTTGGTGCTCCAAACCCATATTTTCAACACTCTTGCAGCAACAGCACCTATCTTTGGCGAGACAATCTAAAGCAACCCACCTGGCTGACATGGAGGATCTAATGAAAGTAGCCCCTACGCCAGTGTTAGCTAGAGGTATACAAGTGTGTCACACAGGGCCAGTGCTCCTGGCTGGTGGAGCCCTCGAGTAATAATACGCTGGAGGGGAGACACCCCCCCCGGTCTGTGCCGCAGCTATCTACAGCAAGCTGTTCCAGCTCTAGCCTAGGCCCCCAAACCGAATTAACTTAGTGGTGGAAACAACACATGCCTCCATTTCCGGCATTCTGCCGCTCGTGCCACCCTCAAGACGCACGAAAAGTTATATACCCAACCATTGATCCTGGCAAAATAAAGAAATGCTGGGTTGCTTAACACCCTTAATTGAGCACTGCACACCTTTCTACACCCTTCAGTTTGCACCTAGCATCTTTAACTACACCCTGCTTGTTCGAGCCCCTCACCAGGTCTAGCAAACCTGTCCAAGCCCACTATGGACAAGGGTAGGCATATTTACCTATATCCAGCTGATACTGGGGCCTCTCCCCGGTCCAGCAAACAAGTCTAAGGCCACTTTTAGCAGGTGAAGCCCCATCTTCTTCAAAACACCCTGTAGACTAGGCAAGCAAAAGCCTAACACACATGCCCCCAATTGTTGCCTAACTTACACCTGGAGGACTTCTCATGCAACAGATCCCTCTTCCCCAAGAGAGACAAGTGTGTACACAGGGCCAGTGTTCTTGGCTAGTGGAGCCCTGTGGTAAGTCATACGCATAACTTGCCTGCCCTTTATTTTCCTATTGCCTGCACGTCCATCACCGTCTGCAAGCGATCAAAGATGCTGAGTCGCCATGCTATTGTCCCCACCCTGGCGTGAGTGACCCCATGCTGAACTTCTGCTAATGTAAACCAGGAAGCTGACCAGTGAATGGTGAGAACGGGAGGACAGTTTGCGACGAATCCCCCCCAGTCTGACTGCGGACTTTTATGGATGTTATGTAGCCGTCCCAGTGTACCCACCCTGGTGTGGAATACCCAGCCCCCGGATTGGGATGTTGCGGGGAGCAGGAGAGGACATGTAGGAGCTCTAATACCCTTTATCAACCAGAGTCCTCCAACAAGTGTACCCCACACCCTGAGGATCCTGCCGGATCCTGCCCTCCTCTACGGGCAATCACTCCTACCCATCTGGCTGGGCCAGCTATGGGGCAGGTAGTCTCATAACCAAGAGGAAGCATCCTGTGGTACCCACTGCTGGCCGAGTCTAATGCTACGCGCCGCATAGCCCCTATTGCACCTGCCCTCCTAGATAGGACCTTGACCTTACTTCCTGTAAGTTTATAGGGAACCGATTATGTGACCGGCCAATAACTTTGCTGCCGTCTGAGTGCGGTCTGTTGTCTTTCCATTTATTTGTTGGTACCAAGTACTGCCTGACACCTACCACGCTCTACTGAAGTCTATCATTCCTTCTGGCATACCTCCTGGCCTGCCCCATGCATAGATCAACTAGTGGTAGCAGACAACCCCCGATGGGCGGTATCCTCTCGCACTGCACTCAAACACTTTCCCCCGCCAGATGCTAGACATGTGAAGTACTGTTCCTGGAATTTTTAGACGGTACCACTATCAATTACTGGTTACTAGTGTACTGTACGCATACCAGGGGCATATGGAGGGGGAGGGGAGGCTAGCCAAGGTACCTGGAAGAGGTTCTGTGTTGACCAAAGG
Organism: Triturus cristatus; assembly: GCF_964204655.1. Taxonomy (NCBI): domain Eukaryota; kingdom Metazoa; phylum Chordata; class Amphibia; order Caudata; family Salamandridae; genus Triturus; species Triturus cristatus. Next base: position 1,293,528,062 of record NC_140589.1, read on the forward strand.
GCTGTGTCGCCCCGCGTTGCTTCCGGCTCCTGACTGGGGAAGAACCCAATCCCCTGAGCGACCCCATGTCTGTGCAGCCTCCCCCATACAGCCTGCATGTACTAAAAAAAATAGGCCCTCATTTATGGGGATTTGGCATAGGGCTTCGCAACAGGTCACTTTGCTGTGCTGCCCTATGCCAAAGTGACAGGGCATTTCTCTCCTTCCTTGGGTGAGCAAGATTTTAGAGAAACACGTAAATAACATTATGGTAACCTTTTTGGAAACCCATAACTTGCTCCACCCATCTCAGACGGGGTTTCGTCCCCAACTGGGTACGGAAACTGCTCTTCTTGCAGTGATAGAAGAAACAAAAATGATTGTGGATCAGGGTGGCATGGCGGCCATTATCCTTCTTGACCTCAGTGCCGCCTTCGACACAGTTAATCATGCTACCCTGCTCCTCAGACTCAAGAATATGGGAGTCTCAGGTATGGCAATACAGTGGTTTCAGTCATTCCTCAGTGACCGCTCTTTTAGGGTCTTTGACGGAGATGTGGTCTCCAATGAGTTTCCTCTTAATTGTGGAGTCCCTCAGGGCTCGGCCCTTAGTCCTACGCTTTTCAATGTATATTTGAGACCTTTTGGCAGAGATTGTCCAACCGTTTGGCATAAAAATTGTTTCCTACGCGGATGACACCCAACTTGTGGTGGCACTTAACCACTGTAAAGGGCCTTCTGGCACTCTAAGCACCTGCTTATAGGAGGTCTCCAAATGGATGGAACATTCATGCCTAAAACTGAATGGGGACAAAACAGAGTTGATGCTCCTGGGTAATTCTCCTGTTTTCAACCCTTCATCTCTCTGGCCGGATTGCCTAGGCCCTGCTCCAGCCCCCAAAGAGAAAATTAAGAGCCTAGGCATCTGGATTGACCACACACTTACCTTTAGTCACCAAGCAGCGAAACTCTCTGCAATCTGCTTCGGGATACTAAGGATGCCTTCTAAGATTCTGCCCCTCCTTCCCTTTAATGCTAGAAGGATCATGGTTCAAGCTCTGATCCTTTCCCGCCTGGACTACGGGAATGTATTATACCTAGGAGCTCCGCAGTACACCATTGATAAGCTTCAAGTCATTCAGAACTCCGCTGCTCGTAGGCTGCTTCAAATCCCCCGCTGGCACTCAGCCAAACAAGCTCTAAAGACCTTGCATTGGCTGCCTATCAGGGAAAGGATCCAGTTCAAAGCTATGTGTATGGTCCATCAAATTTTTGGGAAGAATAGTCCCTCCATTCTTCAGCCCCTGATCACCCCCAATCACCCGTCTGTATCCCTCCTTGCTTGTCAACCTAGAATAAGGAGGGCCAGATGTGGGGGCCGGTCCTTTTCATATAACGGCGCCATTGGCTGGAATGCTCTTCCTCTCTATTTGCGGAATGAATCTAACCTTCTTTCATTCCGCAAGCTCCTAAAAAAAACCTGGTTGTTCTAGCTTTTCCTTTGCTTTGCTCTCCGCTTGTTCTCTGTCCGCAGTGCTGGGAGGCCTCCGGGTAGCCAACGCGCTTTACAAATTCTATTTCATTCATTCATTCATATATATGATGAAGTGCTATTCGGAACTGATAAAATGTATCTTAAAAAATAATTTTCTCTGCGTTGGATTGCGAGCGAATCAGTGAACCCCCAGACTCCTGCCCCATATAAAACAGATGAGACACACTTTGCCTTGTAGATCTTGATAAGCTCCTAGGATGGTCTCTTTCCCAGCTTTCTAGCAAAGGTACTTAGGGCTGCTGTTGTGCGTAGGAGTACCAGCTTTTTTGATAAGACTGCTTGTCCCCAGGTATCGTTGTGTGCAAAAAGAATTCCCAAGTATGGGAACTCTTTAGTTGCCCCAATCTTCTGCCCTGCAACAAACATGTCTTTGGGTTTCTTAATGCTAGGGCCACAACGCATAATGAATGTCTTAGAGGAGTTTACTCTCAAGCCAAGATTTTTCATAGAAAGAGAGAAGCTCTCTAACACTCTCTGAAGGCCAACCTGTGTGCGGGACATCAACCCTGCGTCATCCGCATATAGAAGCGCTGGTATTGGACGTCTTCCCACTTGTGGAAAATCTTTATTGTCTTTGAGAAGGGCGTTCCCCAGCCCATTAATATAGAGGTTAAAAAGAAACGGGGCCAGAACACAACCTTGTCTGACTCCGCTCTTAATTGGAAATGCAGCCGAACATTCGCCCTTCAATCCACATCACACGCGTGCCTTAGCATCACAATAAAAACGCTTAAGAAAATAAATATTCTGAGCATCAACCCCCATATCCTCTAAAATAAACCAGAGTTTGCTGTGGACCACGCAGTCGAATGCGGCTGTGAGGTCCACAAAAGCTAAAAATAGATTTCCCTGCTTTGCCCTTGTGTATTTCCCCACCAGGATTGATAGATTTATACCCTGCTCTGTCGTTCCGAGCCCAGCACAAAAACCGTACTGCAGGTCAGACAGAACAGAGTTTTCCTCCGCCCAATCCTGGAGGCGTTCTAATATTATTCTACCTGTTACTTTTGTAATGGCGTTGAGTAAAGAAATGGGCCTATAGCATCCTGGGTCCTGCCTGTTCCCCTCTTTAAAAATAGGCACAATAGTAGATTCTACCCAGGTGGGTAGAAAAGAGGTACTACAGCTAGCTATAATCACCTGGGCTATGATAGCCCCCACAGAGAAATGTTAGTTTTAAACAAATCCACGGGAACTCCATCCGGCCCGGGGGCCTTCCCTCCCTGAGTTCTAGATAGAGCCCTCTCCACTTCATCTAGGGTAAACGACAAGCCAGAGTCGTGATGGGATAAATTAAAGTTATAATCCTCCTGATCATTACTACCCGTCTTATCAGATATTCCTTCGCCATTGTATACTCTTGAAAAATGCTCAATCCACTGATCCTCACTAATTGCTATTTCGATGGTAGGGCCAGCCTTAGGTGAAAGAAAAGGTGTTTTAACAGCCTTCCAAAAAGCCGAACTATCGTTCGCCACAGAGGCCATATGTAATGCCTTCCATGCCTCCTTGTTCCGGGTATTTTTCCTTGTCTTAATTGCTTGTTTGTATTCCCATCTATCGATCCTCAAGTCAGCCAAATTCCCAGGGGATTTATGTAACTCCCTTTTTAGGTGACAGTGTGCTTGCGTACACCTAGAGTCAAACCATCCACTCACGTGTTTTTTACTATTTATACGTCTGAGCAGGGATTCTTTTATGGTTTGGGATATCACCAGGAAAGAGGCAAGAATCTTGTCTGGGGTGGCTGTTTCAGATAAACAGGTCTCGATGGCAGATTTACATCTGTTCACCACTGACTTGATTATTGCTGCTTGGTCTACCATGGACCAACGCAAAGAAAAACCATTTGTACTCCCAATAACTATATTTTCTAGCAACTGGTCGTTTGTGCTAGGTTTAACAATTTTATCTGACATTAGCTTTATTGACAGGCACAAAGGGAAGTGGTCGCTAAGGGAGATGTCTGAGATGCGGAATGAGTGAAGACTCTGCTCGTGGTTACTTGACATTAAAACATAGTCTATGGTGGAGAATAAACCCCTACCGTTAAAAGTCCAAGGCATAGAGACAGGTGTAGGACACAAATCATTTACAAATCCCAACTCAAGAGAAAAAATCAATTCATTTAATTTTTCCCCTAGGGCAGAATGCCGAAAATGAGATGAGCATACCGCCTCTTCTATTGGAAACCCGCATAGATTATCCTTAGCATTGGGACATAGCGCACAATTAAAATCACCTGCCAATAGCATTATCATTTCTTTCACCTTACTTCTGCTATGGATTTCAATCGGGTTGTAATATTCTTAATAACAGTTCCTACATCGGCTTGGGGAATATTATTGTAAAAATTGGTTAAAACTAGGCAATGTTTTGCATCAATATCCAATGTAAGTATATGGAAATAGTGGTTGTTAGCACACATCGTTATTTCCTTTATCTTCAAAGCACTCGATATATAAGTGCAAAGACCACCCTTGGCTCTCCCGCTCAGACCGTCTATTGCTGGGATGTGATAAGTTCTAAACCCATTCATATGGACCACCTGTTTCGACCATGTTTCTTGGAAACATAAAATGTCAATTTTTAGGACAAAATCCCACCACAAATGATTATTTAGCTTTGACCGAATGCCGGCCACATTCCATGATACAATATGACAGAGGGAAGATTTATCACCATCAGGGGCAGGTGTGGTGGTTACTAGCCCTAATAGGTCTTCGACTGGATCGAGAGATAGCTGTGGTACATTTAAGCTATCCGCAGAATTAGGAAGTATATTCATAGTTAAAGCTATCTTCCTCAAATCCTCTTCCCTTTGACAACCATTATGGGGAGTAGGAGGGTATGTATTTCCTACCCTAATTAGTCCAAACTTGCTCTTACTTTCGAGGGAGTCAAGTTCCAAGTTGGATTGAGGATAAAGCCCCGGAGCCAGTCAGTCAACATCTTCCAACTGGTTCAATACATCAAATCGATTACTCACAGGAATCCGGAATCTAGACTCTCCATTCCCTCTGTGATCACCTCCTACATCAAGTGGTGGTCAGCAAAAATTAAAGTGTTGTGGTGGTTCTTAAAAGTAGCCAAGGGGGAGAATATTGATGTCATTAGGGTTAAAAGACCCAATACTTCCCCTGTCCAGAATTGTGCGCACCAAAGATGTCGAGCCAAAGGTTAACACAACGCAGTCGCCACTAAAAGTTTTTGCCGAGGTGCCCACCCACCCTATTCTCCTTACCATTTTGAATTCAGAAAAAAGAAAGTTTGTAATGCCAGTCCTTAGGCCGAGGAAGTATAAAGACTTATTCCTCAGAGTCGACCAATGTTTGAAGGCATTATTTGGTAAGGGGGGTAAGTTTGTCAGAATAATCGTATACGGGGTTGCTTCAGGAGGCAAGTTTAAGTTTTGTGGGGGTTTCGTGGACATATCTCGGTGATCAGGTCATTTAGGACCTCTCTCAGAGTCATTAACTTCATTTTACCCTGGCTGCCTAGCACCTAATGTGCCACTTTCTAAGTTGGCTGCATTGCTAGCTTCTGGGATTGAGTGGCATGTTTTGTGAAGATGACCGGGTTGAGTAGAGTTGCGAGAAGTACTAGGAGTATTATTACCAGAAGGAATCCTAACTTGCGTTTGTCTAGGTTCAGGAAATCTCACAATTAGGCCATACTCGCTACTCTTCGCCCTGTTATTAGGCGGGACTGAATTGAACTTAGGGTTGGTGGCGGGGTGGACCAATGGTTTACAGCTTACCAGCTCTTCCACCTTGGCAAGCCTGATTTCCACCATTGATATTTTTTATAAAATTAGATCCAGTAATACTGTTATCATTGTCCCAGTCTACCCCAAAAATTCTCTTCAAGATTGCTATCCACAATCTTTCCAGTCGTAGTAAGAGAGATGATGTTAATGGCGCTAGAGGGGCGTTCATTATGTCCACTTGGATCTACAGGGGTTCTCAATTTCTTCCCATTTTTTTTTGCACAGGTTTATTCTGTTTACATGGACCACGACTCTTTCTATTTTTTGGGGGATCAGCCGTATGAGTTATACTTGCTTTGGCTTTCTGGCCTCTAGTATTAACTTTTGGCCTAGCAGGACTTTGATCGATGCTAGGCGAGGGAATAGAAGAAGAGTCGTCTATCACATAGTCTGGGTCTTGTCGAAGTGATGAACTAGCATGAAAAGAATCTGCCTCATGAGCTGTCGTTAAATTAGATCCGACACTGATGGTGTTAGGGAAAGTCTATTTTGGGAAGGAAGGGGTTCAAGTGATAGCCTACGTTCTCTAAGTTGGATCTCCTTAATTAGGACAGATTCCGCCCTCTGTAAAAAAGCATCCAGAGTTCCTGCCGCACCCTGTCCTGGTTTCCTCTTACTCATGATGGACAAAGTATAGATGCAGGAGTATATGACAATGTCAATACCACAGGTATTACCGTTAGCGACTTATGAAGAATCCGCATCCAAGTTCTTAAGGGGGTGGCCCAGCCCGGCCTCCGTCGGGCTCCGACGGGCGCGGACGGGCCCACCCTTGGCCCAGGCAAACCGCGCACGTCCCGCGCCGCGGGCGCCCCGATGTCGCTTTATGCGCTGGTTGGCACGGAAGTGATGCGGCACCTGTCGCTATGCCCCCTTGGTTGTGTAGTCTGGGCAGTCCGCGGGAGGAGAGAGTGTATCTGGCCAGCAGGTAGTAGAAAACAAAACAGGCGTTCCACGCCGCGGGAGCCCCTATGTCGCTTTATGCGCCGGTTGGCGCGGAAGTGATGCGGCTCCTGTCGCTATGCCCCCTGGGTTGTATAGTCTGGGCAGTCCGCGGGAGGAGAGAGTGTATCAGGGTCCTCACCGAAACACAACACTCCAGGAACTGTTCCTCACCGCTTCTGCATTCTAACTGAATGTCAATACTGGTTACTTTGTGTGCTGTCCTAAAAAAAAAAAAAGCACCAGCGTCAGACGGGGCAACTCAGTCCCTCTTTCCGCAGTTTGGAGTTTTAAATGTTTGAAGTTTAATCTAAATTTTCTCCCCCTTCCTTCCTTCTCCCCTTAGAGAAAAGACGGCAGGAGACCGCAACCATTACCTTATAGCTGGGCCTCAACTTCATCTCAAAGCTCAGACCCTGCCCCGCGAACTCCAAAAGCGGCCCCTCTAACACCTGACCAGATGTCCCTCGTCCTCGCCGCTAGCAAGACCAACGTGGCTCTTTCACTCCATCAAGCAGGGGAGGTCCAATGGCGAATCAGGGCAGAAATAAACAGCAACTCATTTTCTGCGGTCTACCACACAGCATACAGCAGTACGAAACCACGACCCTCCGTCCGGCGTCCGGCGTCCACGTCCACCTTCACCGTTGGGGCATTCTTCGTGAAATTTTCAAAACCTTTGGCCAGCTCCGGTCCGCTCCTATCCTGAAAGTTTCACGGTAATTCGTCAAGCAGGGGCCGAGAAAAAAGGGGGGTCCCAAAACGTGTTTTCCCCATGCAATTTCCCATAGAACCTTTAGCCTCAGCTACAGCCCAAACTGCTGACAGAATTACACCAAATCTGGCAAAGAGGTAGTCCTTTGTTCAGACTTGTGCCTTTTGCTTAAATGGTGTAAATCCGTTTGGTAGTTCCTGAGAAAATGACATTTAAAAGTACATATATATATAGGGACGCGGATCCTCCTGTGCACAAGCTTTATGCTAATTGGCTGTCAACACTTCAAACCAGGAAGTGTTGGCAGCCATCTTGTGCCTCGGTAGATCGTGGGATGTGCCAGGGAAAAAAAAACAAAGCGCGGACTCCTGCGCTTCGTTTACAATTAGCCCCTGGGGGACCAAGTCCCGGGGGAATATTTTATAGTAATGGGGGGCCCAGAGGGGCCCCCCAGCCCCGGGGACCGCCACCCCAGGGCTTTTATGAAATATGTGGGGGGCTCTCAGCCCCCCAGCCCCAGGGACCGCCACCCCCGGGGCTTTGCATAAAATGGGTGGGGGGCTTAATGGCACCCCAAAGCCCCGGGGACTGCCACCCCCGGGGCTTTATTTACATATTTGCGGGGGGCTCACAGCCCCCCCGCAGCCCTGTGGACCACCAACCCCCAGGGCTTGTTTAATAAATAAACTACCTGTGTGGGGGGCTCGAGCCTCCCCACACACCCCGGGGATCGCCACCTCCCCGGGGCACTAAATATTTAAAATAGGGGGTCCGTAACGGACCACCAAGCCCCGGGGACCACCACCCCCGGGGCTTTAAATTAAGTGGGAGGGGGCCCCCCTCCTGGAGCCTTGTATAGGCCCTGGCGGCCGCCACCCCCCAGGGCCAGCTCCTGCAGTGTCCCGGGTGCCCACCCCCGGGACCCTGTAGGTTGCAATGACAGGGCGGGCGCCTCGTGGCTCCCGCCCTGTCATTGCAAACTGCTTTGCTTCATTGAAGCGAGAGCAGGGAAACCTGCTCTCGATTCAATGAAGCAAAGCAGATTGCTTTTCCATATGGGGACCAGCATGTTAGCTGCTCCGCATGTGGATAAGCAATGCCGGTTCCCGCAGAAGGTGGGAAGCCTGCTGGGACCGTGTGGGAATTGGAGACCCCCCCATGGTCCCCAGCGAGAGGCCAGGCCCCGGGGGATGGGGTCCCCAGGGCCAGAAATGGCCCGGGAGGGGGGCCACATGCCCCCTCTCCGCCATTAAAATAAATAAATAAAAAAATAAAACAATGGCCGGCCCCGGGGGATGGGGTCCCCTGGGACTTAAGTGGTCAGAGGAGGGGGGCTATGCAGCCCTCCTCCAAAAAAATAACATTTTTTTTAAAAAAAGGGCCATGCCCCGGGGGATGGGGTCCCCGGGCCAAATTATGGCCTCGGGAGGAGGGGCCACGCATCCCCTTCCCGATTTGTTTTTTTATAAATAAAAATTGGGGGCAGGCCCTGGGGGATGGGGTCCCCGGTGCCAAAAAATAGAAAAAGAAGGGGGGCTACACAGCTCCCCGTCTTAAAAAAAAAAAAAATGACCGGCATCATGCCGGAGACCACGCCCCCTCCTTTCATCACTCTGCAAACGCGCCCCTCTTGCGCGTTTGCAGAGGGGGAACGAATTCCCCTTGAATACTGGGGGTCCCTGGGGGCCAACTAGCCCACCAGGAACCTCCAGTATGCGCCAGGGGGCTGCGTTGCCCAGAGGTGTTCTGAGGCCACGCCCCTTTTTACACCTCTCCGCAACGCAGTACTGTGGCACTTAATGGAGGTACCTGGTGGGCTAGTTGGACCCCAGGGACCCTCAGGATTCAAAGGGACTTAATCCCCCAACTTAAAACGCGCCACGAGGTGCGTTTGCACAGTGGTGAAGGTAGGGGGCGGGGCCTGAGGTGATATGTGTGCAAACACGCCCTGTGGTGCGTTTTAAGTTGGGGAGTTAATTCCTCTTCAATCCTGAGGTCCCCTGGGGCCAACTAGCCCACCAGGTACCTCCAGTAAGCGCCACGGAGCTGCGTTGCAGAGGGTGGTTAAAAGGGGCGTGACCGCTGAACGCCTCTCTGCAATTCCGCTCCCTGGCGCATACTGGAGGTACCTGGTGGGCTAGTTGGCCCCCAAGGGACCTCAGGATTGAAGAGGAATTAATTCCCCAACTTAAAACGCGCCACAGGGCGTGTTTGCAGACATGTCACCTCAGGCCCCGCCCCCTTCCTTCACCTTTGTGCAAATGCACCCTGTGGCACGTTTTAAGTTGAGGAATTAATTCCCCTTTAATCTTGATGGTCCCTGGGGGCCAACTAGCCCACCAGGGACCTCCAGTATGCGCCAAGGAGCTGCGTTGCAGAGAGGTGTTCAGAGGTCACGCCCCTTTTTTACACCTCTCTGCAACACAGACGGGGCTTGAGGTGACGTGTGCAAACACGCCCTGTGTTGCGTTTTAAGTTGGGGGAAAAATTCCTCTTCAATCCTGAAGGACCCTGGAGGCCAAGTAGCCCACCAGGTGATTCCAGGAAGTGCCACTGCGCTGCGTTGCAGAGAGGTGGTGCAGGCAGTGCGCCTTTTTACATCTCTCTGCTACGCAGCTCTGTGGCGCTTACTGGATGTACATAGTGGGCTAGTTGGACTCTACGAACCCTCAGGATTGAAGGGGAATTATTTTCCCAACTTATAATGCGCCACAGGGCGTGTTTGCACAGTGGTGAAGGGAGGGGATGGTGTAGGAAAGTGGCTCTATATATACTGGACCAAAGTAAAATCAGCCGAACTACGAATTCCGATTTACTCACCTGTTATCAGGAGAGACCTCAGTGCTGCATCTTTAAGCCCAGTACTGATCCTGAAAAGTAATTCTAGCCGTACTTACCAGTAACATGAACTTCCTTCCATAGGCTAACATTGACTGGTTTCACTTGGAAATTCTTCTAAATGTGGAGTTTTGGAACTTACAAATATTCCTCGAAAATCAGCCAAACTACGAATTCCGATTAACTCACCTGTTATCAGGAGAGGCCTCAGTGCTGCATCTTTAAGCCCAGTACTGAATTTCCTTCCATAGGATATCATTGCCTCCCACCCCTGTTCCTGTTTAATAGTACTTCCGTGAGTCATTGAGCTGACGAGCTCGTGGATGAAGCACCCGCATGCCTGTGAGAGGTACCTGACCTGAGAAAGATGTTGGCAGCCTCCTCAGCAAACCCCAAATTTCAAAGACTGTAATCTCTACTGATGACGGTTAAAGATCCAGAAACACGTGTCTAGAGATCTGCACTATCTATGCCAACTGTGGTGAAACACTCGAACACTCTTGAAGCAAGCAAGTAACTGAAACTGCTGGCTCAGGATGGCCCTGCTTAACTGCAGATCCCTCCCGAAGCACCAGGCAGAAATCAACATGCTCCTGCAAGACTCGGAAATCGAGGTCCTTTTTCTCACAGAAACCTGGATTACCTCAGACTCAGAGCCAGACATCATTCAATCACTCCCCTCTGGCTACCTTATAAAGCACCAGGACAGACCGTCCGGTATTGGAGGTGGGATAGCGATCATTTACCGAGACTACCTGTCCTGCCAGTTTAAGGATAGCCCCATCCTGGACTGTGAAAATGTCCATTTCTCTATCCATCGGCCCCCATCTACAACCCTCTCAAGGATATTAGTTTATCGTCCCCCAGGACAGCAACGACGATTCTGCGATTCTCTTATGGACACCACCTCCTCCCTCGCCTGTCTATCTCCGAACTTCACGGTCTTGGGAGACCTGAATCTCCACTTCGATGACCTCACTAATAAAACAGCTGCCGATCTCAAAGCAGATCTAGCCTCCCTGAATCTCCAACTACAAAGTAACCAGCCCACCCACACCAAGGGCCACTTGCTGGACCCCATATTTACTAACCTCACAAGATTAGTCGTGAATACCCCCCTCCCTGTCCCATGGTCAGACCATTTCTTAGTCCCCTTCAAGCTGCAATTCTTGGCTGAGGCACCAGAGAGACCTCCCCCCCAAGCACCTTTCCGCCCGTGGCAAATTCTGGATACAATCTCATGGGCACAAGTACTTACTTTCACCCTACCAGTACTGGACCCAGACCCCTCCAGAGCAGACGTCCAACTACACGATTGGATTAATCAATCCCTCGACGTTACCCTGCCAGTCAAACCCCTACCCAGCAAAAAGAGAACAGCTAAATCCCCGTGGTTCACCCAAGAATTACGTAATCTCAGGAAGAAGTGCAAAAAACTCGAGCGCCTTTGGAGAAAGGACTGGGCGGCGGAAAGCAAAAACGAGTATAGGGCCGCCATCAAGCACTATAAAAACTGTATAAAAAACACGCAGGCAACCTTCTTCGAGGAAAAAATATTAGCGGCAGCCAACTCTGCTAAAGAAACTTATCGCATCGTACGCCTACTCACGAAAACTCCAGACCCCTTACCCACACCCGACCCATCGGGCATTAGATGCAACCAGCTAGCCGAGTTTTTTTCATCAAAAATTGATAAAATTCTTATCTCACTTCCAGCCCCCAATTCCTTTCAAATCCCCGCCATCCCCCCCCCCTCTGCTCCGAGGCTCCACGCCTCCAAACTTTCCCACAGATTACCACAGAGCTATTTCTGTCCACTCTACAAACCGTAAAAAGTGGTGCCCCATCAGACCCAGCTCCTATGAGCAAATTAAAACTGGTCACCTCCACTTTTGCCCCTCCTCTGGCCCACCTCATTAACGCCTCTTTCGCACTAGGCTCTGTTCCAGCCAACTGGAAGAAAGCCACAGTCAGGACTCTTCTTAAAAACCCCCACCTTGATCCCACGGATCTAACCAACTTCAGACCCATCTCTCTTCTTCCGGCTATCAGCAAAGTGGCCGAACGAATTGTCAACCACCAACTTTCCAATTTCCTAGAATCCAATAAACTCCTTCGCCAATCTCAGACAGGGTTTAGACCTGGACAGGGAAGTGACACCGCTCTGCTAGCCTTGGTCGAAGAGGCAAGAACCATCATAGACGCAGGAGGATCAGTGGCAGTGATCCTCCTCGACCTGAGTGCCACCTTCGACACGGTGGATCATGCCATCCTCATCCACCGGCTAAGTTTGGTAGGAGTCTCCGGCTCCGCCCTGTCCTGGATCAAATCCTTCCTGGAAGGAAGAACCTTCCAAGTGTCGGATGGCACAGCTGTGTCCAAAGACCTGCCACTACAGTGTGGGATCCCCCAGGGCTCCTCCCTGAGCCCCACACTTTTTAACGTCTACATGTCCCCTCTAGAGGACATTATTTCCCCATTCGGCATAAAAACAGTCATGTATGCCGATGACACCCAGCTGGTGGTCTCTATAAACCAGTTGAGCAAAAGCCTAGACAATCTGGCAAGGTGTCTCGAGAACGTCTTCCACTGGATGTGTGAATCTCGATTAAAATTAAACGGAGAAAAATCTGAGATACTTCTCCTGGGAAATCCACGCAAACTCCCTCCATCCCTTTCTTGGCCGCAATGCATGGGATCAGCTCCTACCCCCAAACCCGAAGTCAAAAGCCTTGGCATCTGGCTGGATCAAGACCTCAACTTCAAAACTCAGGCCAGAAAAACCACGGGCACTTGCTTCGGCCTCATTCGAATGGCACGAAAAATCCTCCATCTGATCCCCTTCCAATCGAGCAGACTGCTGTTGCAGGGGTTGGTGAACTCCAGACTGGACTACGGCAACGTCCTGTACCTGGGGGCACCGGCATCAGTCATTTACTGTAGGAGAGTAGGGTCTGCTATCCTATGGTCACCCCAAATTTTTGCTTTTTGCTTCACTGGTTTTTGACATATTGAGGCTGTGGGCCGGCCAATCAGACCCCCAGCCTGCTGTTCTCTCTACTAAATTAAAACTTTTCACCCTAGGTGCATAACCAATTGGAAGTGGGTCACCCTGTCAGCCCCTGTACCAGTGTACACTAGGTACCCAGGGCATTGGTGTATCCAAGGCCTGCCAGGGGCTGAAGCATGTATTATGCCACCCCAGGCTTGGCCTAACAAATTTGACACAACTGGCTGATCACTCAGCTGGGATAAGTTGGTGTAACCACCTCTTACTTAGGTGTAGTATACCTATACCTAACCTTAAATGGGACTCCTGGTAACCTATAAGTCACTCCTATGGCAGGCCTTAACAATCCTGAAGGCAGAGTGCTTGGTTCCATGTGAGATGGTGCTCTAGCATGAGCTGAGCCTGTCTGCAGTGGTCGGAACAACTTCCTTCTACTGTTTCCAGATATCGTCATACCATATACTCTTAAGTGCATTATGAACCTCGCGGTTAAATGCTATCTTTGGTTTGGCTTTATCAAAACATGTCGAGTAAGGTGTCATACGAATTGGAATACTAACCCCTCGCCAATTCTGGCGGCGGGGTTAGCATTCCACCCTTCTAGAGGGACACGACATGTACAGTACCTGAAACCCGGGTAAAATCAGACATAGCCTCAGCTCCACAAAATGGATGCTGCCACCACAGACACAAGTCTGCCCTCCTGCTGCTGGGAGTCCTTCCAGCTTGGGAGGTGTGGACAAAGGGTTTCCTGCCAGGGGAGGTGCGTGCACCACCCCAGACAGGATTTTGTGTATTGGTCAGGTAGGGCTTGAAATAAACCAGACATGCCTGAGGCTCACAAGGTGCCTCGGTGCATATGCCAGTTCAATCCGGTCCTGGGGCACACCAGTCCCGGGCCTGGGGCAAGCTGGACAAAGGATTGGGGGTGTAACCACCACCCTTAGGGAGGGACCTAGCAGGTAGTCCGGCCCCTAGAATCCGCTTAAAGGTAGGAGCTGTGTCCTAAGACTTCAGACATCCTGAAATCAACTTGAAACTAAGAAGAAGACGGGAACTTCGACGCTCTGCCGCACAGAGGACTGAAGCCAATCTCCCCTGTGGTCAGGGAGTGGCCACCATGCTAACGCAAGCACCATCCAGCGAATCAACGTCTGCTTTGCCGCCGCCTCCCGCCGGAGCCCGAGCCCAGAGACTGACAAGACCTGGACCTCCAGACCTCTCACCGCCCGATCCACAGTCCCTGAGAAGAGGAGACCCGTGGAGGCACCGAGACACGTGGAGCCAGCCATCTTGAAAAGACCACGACAAGCTGCAAGCGCAACAACCGAGGCTCCCTCCAAGTTGTGCTTTGGGATCTGAGAAGCCCAACACCCGAGCAGCATCTGCACCAAAGGTGAGCCCTCCAGCATCTCCACGATCTGCGTGGGGCCCTTCTGCATTTTGCCACTCGACGCGCCTAACCGGTTGCTGGCCCGCTGGCTAGTGGCCATCTTGGCGACGAACTTCAAGAAATACACCACTGGTCTGGTTGCTCCAGACTGGCCCTTTCTCCCCTCCAAAGGAGCAGTCCCTCTGACCTTGCTGGTCAGAGCCATCAGCTTATTTCGTTTTCCACAACAATTGCTTTTGCCAAGGTTTGTTTGCTTCGACCAAGTCGCCGACACCGCCGACAGCGAGAGCCTGCGTAGGACAGCTCGTGAACCGACTCCTGGACGTCGTCGACCTTCAGGGACCACGTGGCTGCAGAGACAAGCTACACCTTTCTTCCTGTTTGCACCCGACATCGCCTGGTACCCACCTGGTGCCACGCTGGTCACTGGCTAGTGACTGTGAACACTGTCCCCTCTGCTTACAGGTCTTCAACATCTCCGATCCACTCTTGGATCCACCGCATCTCTCCCGGACCGATCGCCTGCAGCATCTTTGACTACAGGCTCCATTGAACAGATAGAAGAAACCCGACGCACTTCGACGTCTATGCACCCGCTTCCTGTGGGTGAGGTAAAGCTGGCGTTCCGGTGCCCAAGTGTAGAGTATCATCTCTAGTGTCTGTGTTTCGAATCTTAAGTTCATAGTCCCTCCGGAAGATTCCTTTTGCAGTAACTTTGTACTTTTTACGCACCCATTGAAAACCTATGGGAGCCCGCGTGTGACTATTTGCTCTGCACACGCAACCCGTGGACCTCCTGGTCACTAACTGAAGTTAGCTCCTTGTACGTCCAGCGATTCTAGAGGCCCTAGGCCTTTTCCCCTTTCTGTTCGTGGTACTTATACCACTATTTTAGTATATGGTTTGAGCGGCCACCAGGGCCTATCCATATAAAGTGCAACTTCTGTGTATTCTACTGTAATCTTGTTTGACGATTTGTGCTCCTGTGCTCATAAAGAGACTAGGGGTTACTTTGAGAAATAAATACATATATATTTTGAATATATATCTGTGTGGTGTCCTTTCATTGGTATAAAAGGGGGTTACATTTGGTAAAACAACCTGCTTAACACGTTTCACGAGTTGAGCCTCAAAGACTGCTTAGCCTACGCTACCACTAGGGTAGCTAGTCCGAAAACGTTGACTTACAACCACACCATAAGGGTTGCTTGACATGGTACAAGGTGGTCACTTTAACTAGTGAACATCATATACCAGGCCAACTTCTCACATTGGTGAGCAGCAGTTGGATTTGAGCTTGCTGTGTTTTACCATTGTAATATCTTGGTTACCAATTGAAAGATCACATAGGTACCTGTAGGTACATATAAAACAAGATTAGATATACTTAAGTTCTACTGAACTTAGTTGTTGTAGAGCAAAGGGAGTAGCACACCCTGACTACAACTACTAGATAGGTTTAGTAGGTAAACCCAAGTGTAGGTAGATTGCAACACATCCACCCACACTTAAGAGCAATGGCTGGGGCAGAGGGGTCCAATGTACCCATCTCTGTTGAGAGTGACCCCAAGAGGGCACCATCCATCTTTGCTACCCTAAATCAGAATGAGCTCAGGCATTTGGCAACTCTTAGAGGCCTTAAACAGCCCAAGAACCCTACCTCTGCTGAGCTCAGAGAACTCTTACAGAATGATGAAAATCAGAAAGAGCTCGAGAAAGCTTCCCAGTTAGCCCCCTTAGGGACAGGAACAGGAGGCCCCCCTTCTGAAGATGCCACTGAAGTACCCCTTTCCAATAGCCATCCCTTAGATGAGCACCATACCACAGAGGAGGAAAGTGGTGGGGATACAGACGTGAGTGAGGATGAAGGGAGAACTAGCCCAGTGCCAAGTGTTATACTTGGCCCAGCTAAACTAAGGCTATTGGGGACTGACAATGGGATCCTCCCATTGAATCTCCCCAGTGGACTTAACCAGGGGTCTGGGAGGCAAAGGAATCACTCAGGTGAATCCAATGCTTCTCATGCCTCTAGAGGCTCTCAAGGTCACTCCAGGAGAAGGATGACCACCCCTCAGAGGAGGGAACATGAGGCCAGAATGCAAGAAGCCCAGCTGAGGATCAGGAAGCAGGAGCTAGAAGTAGCCCTCATGGAGGAGAAACTGAGCAAGGCTAGACAGCATAAAGAGAGTGGGTCTATACCCACTGGTGGCAGCATTGTCCCTAAGGACAAAGATAGGGTCTTTGATAATAGGAACCTGTCTAAGGTTGTGCCCCCCTACAAAAGTGGGGATGATATCCACAAATGGATAACTGCTCTTGAGAGAGCCTGCAAAGTACAGCAGGTTCCTGAAGACCAGTGGGCAGCAATCCTCTGGCTCTCCTTTGAAGGAAGAGGCAGAGACAGACTCCTCACTGTTAGAGAAGAGGATGTCAGAAACTACAGAGTCCTGAAGAGTGTCCTAGTTGATGGGTTAGGCTTAACCACTGAACAGTACAGGTTAATGTTCAGAGACACCCAAAAGACACAGACTCAGGACTGGTCTGAATACATTGAATGTGCCACTAAGGCTTTGGAGGGTTGGTTGCTGGGAAGTAAGGTATCTGATTTTACAGGATTGTATAATTTGATGATAAGAGAACAGATTTTAAATAACTGTCAAAACCAGCAACTGCATCAACACTTGGTTGACTCTGATCTGACCTCTCCCCAAGAATTGGGAAAGAAGGCAGACAAATGGGTCAGAACCAGGGTTAAGCAAAAGAACCAGAACCAGGGCCAAAGGGGTGATCAGAAGAAAACAGACCAAAAGGGTGGAGATCAGAAATCTAAAGACCAGAAGTCTTCAACAGGGCCCCAAACTACTGCTAAGGAGGGTGGGTCCCAACAGTCCAAAAAGAAGAAAGAAGGTCAAAAGAAACCCTGGTGCAATCATTGCAAAAATACAACTCACTGGACTAGTGATTGCAAAAAGGGTGGAGCCCCCAACACTGTTGCCCCTAAGGCACCTGCTCCCAGTACTACTGTTAGCAGTGTTGGTCCCCAGACAAAGGGTGTAGTGGGAATCACTATGGGAACTGAAGGAGATTCTGACTTAGACAGAACCATGACACAGGCAGTCCTGATCTGTGATGGGGACATTGATTTGTCCCTGACTGTGAGCCCCAGTAACCTGGGCAAGTACAGACAGACTCCTTTAATTAATGAAAAAGTGGCTCAAGCCTACAGGGACACCTGTGCCAGTGTCACCATGGTGACACCAGGCTTTGTGGACCCTGGACAGTACATACCAGGTGAGAATTACCTGGTGACCAATGCCAGCAATGCCACTACTTCACATAGTGTGGCAGTTGTTAACTTCTCATGGGGAGGGGTAACTGGCCTCAAAAGGGTTGTGGTTAGTGCAGACCTCCCAGTAGAATGTTTGTTGGGCAATGACCTAGAGAGTTCTCTATGGTCTGAAGTGGAGTACAGGACACATGCAGCGATGTTAGGTATATCACCACATGTCCTTGCTGTGACCAGGTCACAGGCCAAAAAGTGCCTTACTGAACCTCAGGTCTTGGATCCTGGAACAATGGACCAAGCACCTACCAAGAAGAAGAACAGGAGGGTCAAGGCTGTGCCTTCCCCCCTGCCTCAGAGTGATGATCAACCTTCCCAGGAAGCTGATCTAGAGAACCCTGAAGGAACTGTCCCTGAAGAGCTTGAACCTGATCAGGTTGAGTTTCTTGGGACAGGGGGACCTTCAAGGGCTGACTTGAGGCAGGCTCAGTTATCCTGTCCCTCTCTTGAACCCCTCAGACAGCTGGCTGCTGCTGAGGCTGCTGGGAATGCTCAAGGTACCCATAAAGTGTATTGGGATGATGGGCTCCTTTATTCAGAGGCTAGAGACCCCAAGCCTGGTGCTACCAGGAGGTTGGTTATACCTCTGCAATTTAGGGGCTTCCTTCTTACCTTGGCCCATGATATTCCTTTAGCAGGACACTTAGGCCAGAACAAGACTTGGGACAGGCTTGTCCCTCACTTTCACTGGCCTCACATGAATGAAGATTCAAAGGAGTTTTGTCGCTCCTGTGTGACCTGCCAAGCCAGTGGCAAATCAGGTGGCACAACAAAGGCCCCCCTAATACCACTACCTGTGGTGGGGGTCCCCTTTGAAAGAGTGGGAATAGACATAGTGGGTCCCATGGATCCTCCCACTGCATCTGGGCACAGATTTATACTGGTGGTAGTGGATCATGCCACCAGGTATCCAGAGGCAATTCCCCTTAGGACCACTACAGCACCTGTTGTGGCCAGGGCCCTGCTGGGAGTATTCTCCAGAGTGGGGTTTCCTAAGGAGGTAGTATCTGACAGAGGTACCAACTTCATGTCAGGATACTTGACAGCTATGTGGAAGGAATGTGGTGTCAACTACAAGTTCACCACTCCTTATCACCCACAATGCAATGGGCTTGTTGAGAGATTCAACAAGACCCTAAAGGGTATGATCAAAGGATTACCTGAAAAGCTCAGGCGAAGATGGGACATCCTTCTACCCTGCCTTCTGTTTGCTTACAGAGAGGTCCCACAAAAAGGAGTTGGCTACAGCCCCTTTGAATTGTTGTTTGGGCACCCTGTAAGAGGCCCACTGTGTTTAGTGAAGGAAGGATGGGAGTTACCTCTCAAAAAGCCTAAACAAGACATAGTGGACTATGTACTTGATCTCCGCTCCAGGATGGCTGAGTATATGGAGAAGGCATCCAAAAACCTTGAGGCAAGCCAGGCCTTACAGAAAGCTTGGCATGACCAAAAGGCTGTCTTGGTTGAGTTTCAGCCAGGACAGAAGGTATGGGTGTTGGAGCCAGTGGCCCCAGCAGCACTCCAAGACAAATGGTCTGGACCCCATACAATCCTGGAAAAGAAGGGAGAGGTTACCTACTTGGTGGACCTAGGAACTCCCAGGAGTCCCCACAGGGTACTCCATGTTAACAGGTTAAAAGCATATGTTGACAGGGCAGACATGGGCTTGCTCATTGCTACAGATAAGGGACAGGAGGAAGAGAGTGACCCTCTCCCAGACCTGTTGTCTCAGAACCCTGAAGATGGCTCAGTTGAAGGAGTGATCCTTGGAGGCAACCTCACTGCCCATTAGCAGACTGAATGTAGACAAGTTCTACAATCATTTCAACATCTGTTTTCCCTAATACCTAGCCAAACTGACTGGTGTACCCATGTGGTGGACACTGGTGACAGTCTGCCTGTAAAGAACAAGCTCTACAGACAACCTGACCACGTCAGGGACAGTATAAAGGCTGAGGTACATAAAATGCTGGAATTAGGTGTCATTGAACCCTCAGAGAGCCCCTGGGCTAGCCCAGTGGTTCTGGTCCCCAAACCTCACACCAAAGATGGCAAGAGAGAGATGAGGTTCTGTGTGGACTACAGGGGTCTCAATGCTGTCACCAGGACAGATGCACACCCTATTCCAAGGGCAGATGAGCTCATAGACAAACTAGCTTCTGCTAAGTTTTTGAGCACATTTGACTTGACAGCTGGCTATTGGCAAATCAGATTAGCTGAGGAGTCTAAGGCCAAAACAGCATTCTCAACCCCAGGTGGGCATTATCAGTTTGTGGTGATGCCCTTTGGTCTGAAGAATGCACCTGCCACCTTCCAAAGGCTGGTGAACCAAGTCCTTACTGGGTTGGATGACTTTTGTGCAGCATATCTTGATGACATTGCTGTCTTTAGCTCCACCTGGGAGGATCACCTGATCCACCTGAAGAAGGCTCTTGAGGCTCTGCAAAGGGCAGGCCTCACTATCAAGGCTACTAAGTGCCAGATAGGGCAGAGTAAGGTTGTGTATTTGGGCCACCTTGTAGGTGGAGGCCAAGTTCAACCACTGGAGAGTAAGATACAATCCATCAAGGACTGGTCCCCTCCAACCACCCAGACTCAAGTTCGAGCTTTCTTGGGCTTGACTGGGTACTACAGGAAGTTTGTTAAGAACTATGGGTCCATTGTGACTCCTCTTAATGATCTGACATCCAAGAAGATGCCCAAAAAGGTTCAGTGGACAGTAAGCTGTCAAAAGGCATTTGATGACCTGAAGGAGGCCATGTGCTCTGCACCTATCCTGAAAAGTCCTGACTACTCCAAAGAGTTTATTGTCCAAACAGATGCTTCTGAGTTGGGTGTGGGAGCTGTGCTGTCACAACTTAATGTAGATGGTCAAGACCAACCCATTGCTTTTATTAGCAGAAGGTTGACCCCCAGAGAGAAGAATTGGTCAGCTATTGAGAGGGAGGCCTTTGCTGTGGTGTGGGCCCTGAAGAAGCTGAGGCCATACTTGTTTGGGACTCACTTCAAGATTCAGACCGACCATAAGCCCCTCTTGTGGCTAAATCAGATGAAGGGTGAAAACCCCAAACTGCTTAGGTGGTCCATTTCCCTACAGGGTATGGACTTTACAGTGGAGCACCGGCCAGGTACTGACCATGGGAATGCAGATGGTCTCTCCAGGTACTTCCACTTAGGACATGAAGACGAGACTGGTCAAGGCTAGTTTAATGTCCCTGCGTTTGGGGGGGGGTTGTGTAGGAGAGTAGGGTCTGCTATCCTATGGTCACCCCAAATTTTTGCTTTTTGCTTCACTGGTTTTTGACATATTGAGGCTGTGGGCCTGCCAATCAGACCCCCAGCCTGCTGTTCTCTCTACTAAATTAAAACTATGCACCCTAGGTGCATAACCAATTGGAAGTGGGTCACCCTGTCAGCCCCTGTACCAGTGTACACTAGGTACCCAGGGCATTGGTGTATCCAAGGCCTGCCAGGGGCTGAAGCATGTATTATGCCACCCCAGGCTTGGCCTAACAAATTTGACACAACTGGCTGATCACTCAGCTGGGGTAAGTTGGTGTAACCACCTCTTACTTAGGTGTAGTATACCTATACCTAACCTTAAATGGGACACCTGGTAACCTATAAGTCACTCCTATGGCAGGCCTTAACAATCCTGAAGGCAGAGTGCTTGGTTCCATGTGAGATGGTGCTCTGGCATGAGCTGAGCCTGTCTGCAGTGGTCGGAACAACTTCCTTCTACTGTTTCCAGATATCGTCATACCATATACTCTTAAGTGCATTATGAACCTCGCGGTTAAATGCTATCTTTGGTTTGGCTTTATCAAAACATGTCGAGTAAGGTGTCATACGAAATGGAATACTAACCCCTCGCCAATTCTGGCGACGGGGTTAGCATTCCACCCTTCTAGAGGGACACGACATGTACAGTACCTGAAACCCGGGTAAAATCAGACATAGCCTCAGCTCCACAAAATGGATGCTGCCACCACAGACACAAGTCTGCCCTCCTGCTGCTGGGAGTACTTCCAGCTTGGGAGGTGTGGACAAAGGGTTTCCTGCCAGGGGAGGTGCGTGCACCACCCCAGACAGGATTTTGTGTATTGGTCAGGTAGGGCTTGAAAGAAACCAGACATGCCTGAGGCTCACAAGGAGCCTCGGTGCATATGCCAGTTCAATCCGGTCCTGGGGCACACCAGTCCCGGGCCTGGGGCGAGCTGGACAAAGGATTGGGGGTGTAACCACCCCCCTTCCTGGTCCCACCCTTAGGGAGGAACCTAGCAGGTAGTCCGGCCCCTAGAATCCGCTTAAAGGTAGGAGCTGTGTCCTAAGACTTCAGACATGCTGGAATCAACTTGAAACTAAGATGAAGAGGGGAACTTCGACGCTCTGCCGCACAGAGGACTGAAGCCAATCTCCCCTGTGGTCAGGGAGTGACCACCTTGCTAACGCAAGCACCATCCAGCGAATCAACGTCTGCTTTGCCGCCACCTCCCGCCGGAGCCCGAGCCCAGAGACTGACAAGACCTGGACCTCCAGACCTCTCACCACCCGATCCACAGTCCCTGAGAAGAGGAGACCCGTGGAGGCACCGAGACACGTGGAGCCAGCCATCTTGAAAAGACCACGACAAGCTGCAAGCGCAACAACCGAGGCTCCCTCCAAGTTGTGCTTTGGGATCTGAGAAGCCCAACACCGGAGCAGCATCTGCACCAAAGGTGAGCCCTCCAGTATCTCCACGATCTGCGTGGGGCCCTTCTGCATTTTGCCACTCGACGCGCCTAACCGGTTGCTGGCCCGCTGGCTAGTGGCCATCTTGGCGACGAACTTCAAGAAATACACCGCTGGTCTGGTTGCTCCAGACTGGCCCTTGCTCCCCTCCAAAGGAGCAGTCCCTCTCACCTTGCTGGTCAGAGCCATCAGCTTATTTCGTTTTCCACAACAATTGCTTTTTCCAATGCTTGTTTGCTTCGACCAAGTCGCCGACAGCGAGAGCCTGCGTGGGACAGCTCGTGAACCGACTCCTGGACGTCGTCAACCTTCAGGGACCACGTGGCTGCAGAGACAAGCTACACCTTTCTTCCTGTTTGCACCCAACATCGCCTGGTACCCACCTGGTGCCACGCTGGTCACTGGCTAGTGACTGTGAACACTGTCCCCTCTGCTTACAGGTCTTCTAAATCTCCGATCCACTCTTGGATCCACCGCATCTCTCCCGGACCGATCGCCTGCAGCATCTTTGTCCACAGGCTCCATTGAACAGATAGAAGAAACCCGACGCACTTCGACGCCTATGCACCCGCTTCCTGTGGGTGAGGTAAAGCTGGCGTTCCGGTGCCCAAGTATAGAGTATCATCTCTAGTGTCTGTGTTTCGAATCTTAAGTTCATAGTCCCTCCGGAAGATTCCTTTTGCAGTAACTTTGTACTTTTTACGCACCCATTGAAAACCTATGGGAGCCCGCGTGTGACTATTTGCTCTGCACACGCAACCCGTGGACCTCCTGGTCACTAACTGAAGTTAGCTCCTTGTAGGCCCAGCGATTCTAGAGGCCCTAGGCCTTTTTCCCTTTCTGTTCGTGGTACTTATACCACTATTTTAGTATATGGTTTGAGCGGCCACCAGGGCCTATCCATATAAAGTGCAACTTCTGTGTATTCTACTGTAATCTTGTTTGACGATTTGTGCTCCTGTGCTCATAAAGAGACTAGGGGTTACTTTGAGAAATAAATACATATATATTTTGAATATATATCTGTGTGGTGTCCTTTCATTGGTATAAAAGGGGGTTACATTTGGTAAAACAGCCTGCTTAACACGTTTCACGAGTTTAGCCTCAAAGACTGCTTAGCCTACGCTACCACTAGGGCAGCTAGTCCGAAAAGGTTGACTTACAACCACACCATAAGGGTTGCTTGGCATGGTACAAGGTGGTCACTTTAACTAGTGAACATCACATACCAGGCCAACTTCTCACATTTACAGACTGCAATGCGCTCAGAACGCTGCTGCCAGACTCTTAACCGAAACCAAACCGATATGCTCTGCTAAACCAGCACTCAAAAGTCTGCATTGGCTTCCGGT
Source organism: Triturus cristatus (assembly GCF_964204655.1). Taxonomy (NCBI): domain Eukaryota; kingdom Metazoa; phylum Chordata; class Amphibia; order Caudata; family Salamandridae; genus Triturus; species Triturus cristatus. The sequence goes on from NC_140589.1 coordinate 1,293,551,689, forward strand.
TAAAGAAAGGATCACCTTTAAGACCTTATGCATTTCACACAAAATAAAGCAAGGCAGAGGCCCTCCGATTCTGAGATCCATCGTCAAACCTCATCACTCTAACAAACAACTCAGATCAGACTCCCTTTCCCTGGCCAGCGTTCCTAGAATACAAAAGGCCCGATCCGGGGGGCGCTTGTTTTCCTACAACGCCCCAAAACGGTGGAACGCTCTCCCACTTTCCATGCGGAGAGAATACAATCTTTTGGCCTTTTCGTAGGCAATTAAAAACTTGGCTCTTCCCATAATCTTCCACTTCTTCTACCCCCCTCTGGAACTATAGGTCAATTCAGCGCTGGGATGCCCTAGGGTAGCTACGCGCTTTACAAATCCCCATTCAAATTCAAATTCAAATTCAAAATTCAAAATTTACCATAATGCCGGGGGCGAACCTTGCTGGGAGGTGAAGCGGTGTGCTCCCACCCCTGTTCCTGTTTAATAGCACTCCCGTGAGTCATTGAGCGGACGAGCTTGTGGATGAAGCACCTGCATGCCTGTGAGAGGTACCTGATCTGAGAAAGATGTTGGCAGCCTACTCAGCAAACACCAGATTTCAAAGACTGTAATCTCTACTGATGACGGTTAAAGAACCAGAAACATGTGTCTAGATATCAGCACTATCGGCGCCAACTGTGGTGAAACACTCGAACACTGTTCAAGCAAGCAAGTAACCAAAACTGGATTTACCACAATGCCAGGGGCGAACCTTGCTGGGAGGTAAAGCGGTGTGCTCCCACCCCTGTTCCTGTTTAATAGTTCTCCCATCAGTCATTGAGCTGACGAGCTCGTGGATGAAGCACCCACATGCCTGTGAGAGGTACCTGACCTGAGAAACATGTTGGCAGCCTACTCAGCAAACCCCAAATTTCAAAGACTGTAATCTCTACTGATGGTGGTTAAAAAAACAGAAACACGTGTCTAGAGATCAGCACTATCTGCGCCAACTATGGCGAAACACTCGAACACTCTTGAAGCAAGCAAGTAACCGAAACTGCATTTACCACAATGCCAGGGGCGAACCTTGCTGGGAGGTGAAGCGGTGTGCTACCACCCCTGTTCCTGTTTAATAGTATTCCCGTGAGTCATTGAGCTGACGAGCTCGTGCATGAAGCACCCGCATGCCTGTGAGAGGTACCTGACCTGAGAAAGATGTTGGCAGCCTACTCAGCAAACTCCACATTTGAAAGACTGTAATCTCTACTGATGACGGTTAAAGAACCAGAACCACGTGTCTAGAGATCAGCACTATCTGCGCCAACTGTGGTGAAACACTCAAACAGTCTGGAAGCAAGCAAGTAACCGAAACTGCATTTACCACAATGCCAGGGGTGAACCTTTCTGGGAGGTGAAGCGGTGTGCTCCCACCGCTGTTCCTGTTGAATAGTTCTCCCATGAGTCACTGAGCTGACGAGCTGGTGGATGAATCACCCCCATGCCTGTGAGAGGTACCTGACCTGAGAAAGATGCTGGCAGCCTACTCAGCAAACCCCAGATTTCTAAGACTGTAATCTCTACTGATGACGGTTAAAGAACCAGAACCACGTTTCTAGAGATCAGCACTATCTGCACCAACTGTGGCGAAACACTCGAACACTCTTCAAGCAAACAAGTAACCGAAACTGCATTTACCACAATGCCAGGGGCGAACCTTGCTGGGAGGTGCAGCGGTGTGCTACCACCCCTGTTCCTGTTTAATAGTATTCCCGTGAGTCATTGAGCTGTCGAGCTCGTGCATGAAGCACCCGCATGCCTGTGAGAGGTACCTGACCTAAGAAAGATGTGGCAGCCTACTCAGCAAACTCCACATTTGAAAGACTGTAATCTCTACTGATGACGGTTAAAGAATGAGAACCACGTGTCTAGAGATCAGTACTATCTGCGCCAACTGTGGCGAAACACTCAAACAGTCTTGAAGCAAGCAAGTAACCGAAAATGCATTTACCACAGTAAAAGGGGCGAACCTTGCTGGGAGGTGAAGCGGTGTGCACCCACTCCTGTTCCTGTTTAATAGTTCTCCCGTGAGTCACTGAGCTGACGAGCTGGTGGATGAAGCACCCCCATGCCAGTGAGAGGTACCTGACCTGAGAAAGATGTTGGCAGCCTACTTAGCAAACCCCAGATTTCAAAGACTGCAATCTCTACTGATGACGGTTAAGGAACCAGAACCACGTGTCTAGAGATCAGCACTATCTGCGCCAACTGTGGCGAAACAGTCTTGAAGCAAGCAAGTAACTGAAACTGCATTTACTACAATGCCAGGGGTGAACCTTGCTGGGATTTGAAGCGGTGTGCTCCCACCCCTGTTCCTGTTTAATATTACTCCCGTGAATATGGTGAGACCTCACTGCTGCATCTATGAGCCCAGTACTTATCCTGAAAAGTAATTCTAACGGTACTTACCAGTAACTTGAATTTCCTTCCATAGGCTAACATTGACTGGTTTCACTTGGAAATTCTTCTAGGTGTGCAGTTTTGGAACTTTAAAATATTCATCTAAAATCAGCCGCTCTACAAATTCAGATTTACTCACCTGTTATCAGGAGAGACCTCAGTGCTGCATCTTTCAGCCCAGTACTGATCCTGAAAAGTAATTCTAACACTTATAAATTCACCTAGGTACTCTCCTTGCAGTACTCTAATCATTCTGTCTGTATCCAAGTACTCATGCAGTGAGCCAGGCATTAGCACATGGACTGCCTCAAACTCCTATCCACTATGCATGCAGTATCCTAACTAACCAACACACTTATAGTTCTGCACTTATACATTAAAAAAAAAAAACTATATTTCAGTTTCAATATTTTAAAAGACATTTTTATTTCCATTTATATTAAAAATATATAATGTAATTTAAAAAATAAAATATGTAAAAATAAACAGTTAAAAAACTGTAAAAATCAGTATAAAAAATACATATAACTATTATTACATTTAAAAATTATCATTTAAAAAACCTTCGAAATTCACTGAAAAAACCATAGGTTTCAGACATGTTATAGTTAGGAATTAGCATTCAAAAAACCTTAGAAATTCACTGATAAAACCATAGGTTTCAGGGCTGTTATAGTTAGCTGGACATTTCACTCGTATAACCTCCGTTATAGTTAGTTGTACTCACTATAACTCGCGCGCCCTCAATCCACTGCTGATGATGTCACATATTACATCATTCATGACATGGTCAGTGACATCACTGATGACATCACTGATGACATCTCAAATGACATCACTGATGACATCACTGATGATATAATCCATGTGACAATCAGCTACACCTCATCATACACTAGTATAACCTTTCATCACTCACTGTAAAATACAGAATACCATATTTGAATCCATTGACACTCCAATACAAGTTTCTAAAAACCCACTCAGTGTTTCCTAGATCTACACACACATCTAATCACTTACCTATAGATTCACTCATACATGCTGTCAATTATCAATAGAACATTATCAAATATACTTATACAGCTATATCGACATTACACACCAGCACACATCCTATTCACGTATGCAGTCATCCTACTCATTTATGCAAACAACGAATCCTACTTACATTTACTCAGCTACGCACTTATACCATCATCACTTCATTTATTCATATAGATAGTAACTCATACTTAGTGTGTTATAAAATCACTATTACAAGTATACAGTTATCCATACAGTCACTCATACAATCACTGAGTCTTATGCATACTTATTTATATACAACAACTGTCACATACACTGCCTTTTATTTTTCTAGTTTGTTGGACATGTACCATTAAGAGATATATTTGCTCATCACCACACCCATAAAGATATTCACTCACCCAAACAACTGTTATAACATGTAATCTTAACCTCATATACCTACTGAATCAACTATTCACACATCTTTCGGCAGTCACTCACCCCCCACCGAACCACACACACATTCACTCTCCCATACAAATACTCAGTTAACTAATCAATAACTAATATAGACTTTCACATAGCTAGTAACCAACTGGTACAGCAGTTTACACAACAACTGACAAACTGTTACAGATATTCACACAGTTTAGTCACTATCCAAAATATTTAGTGAGACACTATAAAATAGTCAAATAAACATTCAATCACACTGCTACTAAATCCTCCATCCAGATATTTATATTTATATATCCACTCATTCTTCAATGCAGATTGCTATATATATAATACATTATTAACTAACGAACCAAACCACATTCACTGGATGATGTCATCAGTGATGCCATCAGTGATGTCATTTGAGATGTCATCAGTGATGTCATCAGTGATGTCACTGACCATGTCATGAATGATGTAATATGTGACATCATCAGCAGTGGATTGCAGGCGCTCGAGTTATAGTGAGTACAACTATCTATAACAGAGGAATTTCAATGGTTTTGTACGAGTGAAATGTCCAGCTAACTATAACAGCCCTGAAACCTATGGTTTTTTCAGTGAATATATATTTAAATATATCAACCACTCCACTTGCCTCGCCAAAGACACAACAGCTGTGGTGCACGTACTAAACTCTGATTCACTCCACGACATAGTTCCCAGGCGCACACTCCTTTCCGCTAAATAAAGGCAAAATCCAATAGTGCTTGGGGTGACTTTATTTGGGGTACCAAGCCGAATAACCCAATGCATTTCGGAGTAAACAAGGCGTGTTTACGCCAAAGCGCGTGGGGGTATTCGGCTGGGTACCTCGAATAAACTCTCCCCAAGCACTATTGGATTGTGCCTTTATTTAGCGGAAATGAGTGTGCGTCTGGTAACTATGCTGCAGAGTGAATCGGTATATATATATATATATGCAAATAAAAGAAGCAGAGAACTCTGGGTAGTTCTCAAGTTAAGGTGGAAAGCAGCTCCAGTGTAGAGAACTCTCAACACCAGAGACACTCTAAATTAGCTCACCTCAAATGTCTGCTCTTCTATCAATGTCATATATATATATATATATATATATATATATATATATATATATATATATCCACAGCGGTTCAAAAATTCCGGTATTCCTGGCGCTCAAGCAAAGGTGCGTTACCCTCGCGGTTGAACCAAACCGCTAAAATCTGCCACAATTTCTCCGTAATGAAGAAAATTAGGGTCGCACTCCAGCGATTATCAATCAGTACTTAATTTATTCTTCAATCATTCTCGGTCCACAAACAAAGATGCAACCAACGTGTTTCGTTAACCTCCGTTAACTTGATCACGGTTGTTTGTTTTACAGAAACCCTTACGTTTTAAACATACGTTTCAAGGAAATGCTATGACCTCATTTCCTGTGAGTACTAGGGTGTTTTCCTACAGACTCCTGGGAGATGTAGTCCCCTTACAATTTACTCATTTTTCAAGAGTAGGCTAAAGTGCTTAATAATGAATGATTGTTTTTCCATACATTTCAATGATTATTTTACACAAAGTAATTGATTATTATGTACGATGGACCACAATTACATTGAATTCAAAAATACAGATTATATTATTTTTCGCATTCTGAGTGAGACACAGTGTCATTTCCCATAATAGTGTCTCCCATTGACATTCATAGGGGTCCAAATTTTAGGCCACTATTTTTCAACATTTTATTCCTTTCAAAAGGTTCCGCCCTCCAGCGTTGTCATAGATACTAACTTCCTTACTATATTAAATAGATTTGCTCACCAAATGCCACGAAAGGTACTTCCAATTTCCAGAGGTCATATTCACAATTGACAGTCCTCCCACGAACAGCGTATCCCAAACATTGTCTTATTTGATATATCCTGTCACAAAAACTGGAAGACCCCTGGTTAGAGGGCCCCTCGTAAATACTAATATTGTCTCATAAATCCAGATTTTTATAGCACTAAAAAAGCCTTAGATACACAGTTAAACTTATCCCAAATCAAAATTAACATAGCATATTACCTCCCATATTCAAAAATTATATCTTCCTCCCCATAAATCAGAACGGCACTACATGGTAAAGTTTATTTTGACAATATTAAAATCAGTTATCCCTCTCAAATACCTAAAGCAACCTTGAGAGCCAGTAGGCCTATTGTCCTCAACACCCTCACCTCCAGTTTCAAGGCGTCACTCCTCAGCGTATTGTGCCGGGCAACGTGTATGGCGTGTAACTTCAGCGAGATGCTAGGATACCGGCGGTTCTGACAGTTTGCAATATACAATTTACCAACTTGCCACTGACTGCTTTTGAACTCTCTTTATGAGTGGGTGCCTCCGTTGTGCACGTGGGAACGCGTGTTAAAATAGTCCATCAAAAGTAAAGCACCTAGCAGGTTAAAAATGGAATTTATTGTCCCAAACAGACACGTTTCGGCATGCTTAACGTTACCAATGTTTGTTTGGCTTAATGATTTCACATTCCAACTTTTAAAGCAGCTAGGCATACTCCTATTGGATGAGGCATTTTCATCTACAAAGAAAGGACAATTAGTTCTCCATAAATAGTTTACATAATCTGCCACCATCTTTACGTGTGGTCATAACATTGATTTTAAATGTATCATTGCCCCAGATATTATCAATCCATTCAGTAGGTGTTTCTCCACAATGGTTTGGGGTATACAATAATAAGGTTTCAACAACCCTGATGACAGTCGGTTGCCGCACAGTAGAAATCATTTTATAACCCTTGTTCTGCTGTGTATTCCCTTTTATTTGTCACCTACCTACAGACGCTCTTCTTTGTGATACCAGCACCTGTACATTTTGTAATGTCCCAATCCAGTTGGCAGGGGTGACATGCTAGTGTATCGGTGGTTCTGACAGTCTGCAATATACAATTCAACAACTTGACACTGACTGCTGTTGAACTCTTTATGAGCGGATGCCTCCGTTGTGCGCGTGGCAAAGCGTGTTAAAATAGTCCATCAAAAGCGAAGCACTTAGCAGGTTAAAAATGTAATTTATTGGCCCAAACAGATGCGTTTCGGCATCCATAACTTTACCAATGTTTGTTTGGCTTAATGGTGTCACATTCCAACTTTTAAAGCAGCTAGGCATACTCCTATTGGATGAGGCATTTTCATCTACAAAGAAAGGACAATTAGTTCTCCATAAATAGTTTACATAATCTTCAGCCACCTTTACTTGTGGTTATAACGTTGATTTTAAATTTAGCATTGCCCCAGATATTATCAATCCATTAAGTAGCTGTTTCTCCATAATGGTTTAGGTCATACAATAATCAATTCTTTAACAACCCTGATGACAGTCGGTTGCCGCACAGTAGACATCATTTTATAATTCTCGTTCTACCGTGTATTCCCTTTCATTTGTCGCCTACTCGCAGACGCTCCTCTTAGTGATACCAGCACATGTCCATTTTGTAATGTCCCAATCCAGTTAGCAGGGGCGACATGCTAGGGTACTGGTGGTTCTGACAGTCTGCAATATACAATTCACTAACTTTCCACTGACTACTGCCAAACTCTTGATAAGCGGGTGCCTAAGTTGTGTGCCTGGTAGCACATATTTAAATAGTCCATCAAAAGCAGAGCACTCAGCGGGTTGAAAATATAATTTATTTGCAAATACAGACACTGCAGGTCCTGCATCCTCGCCTCTATCAATGTTTATATGGTTAATGGTGTCACATTCCAACTTTTAAAGCGGCTAGGCTTTCTCCTATCGGATGAGGCATTTTCATCCTTAAAGAAAGGACAATTAGTTCTCCAGAAATAGTTGACATAATCTGCCACCTTCTTTACATGTGGTTATAACTTTGATTTTAAATTTAGTATTGAGGTTCTATAGCGATCCGAACCCGTGAATTCGGTATCATAGTACTGACACGATTTTGGTACCTATGAACCGCAAATGATCCATTGTATACGTGACAGTGTTTTCGCTGCGCAACTAGCATGAATTCACTGGAAAATAAGGCATTCTCTCGTAGACGCCATGGCATCCATTTTAGTTACGGCATCCATCTTGTTTCTTGCCCTCACATAGTCAATGAACGGACGATGACCCCGGCAAGATCACCTTGTTAAGGACACGTAAGCTCGAGCCCGAGAAAGGCTGACGCTGCATGACTCGACAGAATCAAGCTGCCTCCCTTGCCTGAGGCCAGCCCTGCTATACTGGTTCTCGTGTCCGTTGTTCTGACTGAAAGGCCGAAGACGATTGCCCTGCCCGTTTATGATCCATAGACACCTCTTATCCTACATTTCAATCCTTTGCACCTGGCACTGCTCCTTTCCTTCTGGGCTTTTACAATGGGGAGGTTACGATTTTTATGACGGGGAGGATCAAGTAGAGAATGGAGAACTGACAAGATAGCCTGATCGAATACCGAAAACCTACAACTAATCATTGTTTGATATTTATTTATTGTCTGTTTGGGATACCGGGCTGGGCATGAGAAATATTTGTGTAATGTTGCCCCGAGACATTTTTCTTGTATTTAAGAAACGACCCACTTAATGCAAGTTGAACAGTCTCGTAGATTCTGCCTCTGTGTGGTTCCTAGGATTTCTGTGTCCCTGCAGTAAATAAACCTTGGTCTTTGACGCCGCCATCGAGAAGCCCGTGTCTCTGTTTATTTGTGCACCGAGACAGGAGGAACTCAGGGGTCTTCGGGTGTTGTTTCCCTGACACCTCTGGACTCTTAAAAGTCCAGAACCTCAAATTGGCGCCCAACGTGGGGCAACGTCATCCGGTACCGGTCCAAAGCCTGAAAAGTTCGAGAAGTTTCGTGTGAAGATTCCGGAGGGAGGTACCCCGCTTCATCGATCCCTGCATGTCGTAAAAGTGGCCCGACGATCTCTTCCACGAGGGTTCCCGTTCCCAGACGGCTACAGAGGACCGCTGCCTTGACTGTCGCCCTGTCTTGGACCCGAGGTGCAGACCTTAGTACGGCGAGACGTAGACGGGTTCTCCTTGGTGACGTCTTCCACATTTCAGTTAAGTATTAATTGGGTAGTGCTCAGTCTGGTCATTTGGATACGTTTGTTTTTGGATTTGTAGATTATCATTGGTTGCTCTTGTTAGGATAATCTTTGTATTTGGTATTGGTTCGTTTTTGGTAGGCCTAAGTTCTCTGCGCATTTTGGTTGGAATTTGTCTTTGTAATCATGATTAAGGGTAAAAATTGTTTCTTGTCCTTATTACGTTGCAACGGGGATTCCCGGTTGGAGGATTCGTGTTCGGTTCCTCCGATTGGAACTCCTACATATGAGCTCTATTGTAAACATGGTGTGGGTCCTATTACATACAATGAAGTATGGGTCCGTTATACCAAGAAAGATGGTGTCCTTAGTTGGCCACCGCATGGTAGTTTTGAAAGTGAAATTCTAGATAATTTAGAAATGAAGTTGTTCAAGAGAAAAGCCCGGCCGGCAATGTTTGATTCTTTTCGCGTATGGCGCAAAGAAGCCAAACAGAGAGAAATTAGGAAAACGAAGAAAGAACAGAAAGAGAATGGGTTGACCTTAATGGAGTCTGCTAGGCAGCTGCATGTCAACGAGACCGAAAAAGCAATAGAAATAGCGAATAGACAACATAATTTGGTGATCGATAAATGCTACCCTGTTTTGCCATCTTGTCCTGCTAAGCCGATGGAGGACCCTGAAAAGGATCCTCTGTTGTCTTACCTGTTGAGTTCACCTCCACCGTATGCACAGGGTATTATAGCACCACAGTTACTACCTGTTGTACAGCCAGCTGCTGGTCAGCATGGAATAGGTGCTCCACTTCCTTTGAATCCAGCTCCTGTCTTTCCCGTGATCAATGATCCTACGGCACCCCCTCTCCCTGGGTCGCCTGTTCCGCCTTTGCCTATCGTTTCACAAACTGCTTTACCTACTACACCCACCCTTACTATTTCGTCTGCTCCAGCTGCCCTGTCCCCAAGCCCTATCATTCTGACTCCGCTTTCCGTTCGTCGGAAGATAACCGACTCTGTGACTAATATTTTAACTCCTCTCTACAGGTCTTTAATTGGGACCCCCGTTTCTGACTCTATACAGAGACGTAGCCAGCTTCCTGGTCCCGAGGAACGAGACACGTTAGATTCGACAGCTCTTAGGTGGATGTCGAAAGCTGCGAAGTATGATGCACGAAGAGTGTTAGAAACATTTATGCAATGGAATGAACCAACTCAACGTTATGTTTTTGACGTGATGTGTTCTCTTGTGCGTGAAGAATGGGAAGATGATGACTTAGATACAGTTCCCTCTGATTTAATAAATATTCAGCAGAAATTCGCCGCAGGAATGGTGATAGGTTCAGAAGTAGGGAGAGCGATAGAATTGGTTTTAGCTTATAGGGATGAGTCCCCTTTCAGGGCGACAAGAGACCCTGATGGTACACCGGTAACTAGAAAAAGACGAGGTCAGTATCTGATGAGGGAAGTTCCGCCCATATGGCGCGAAGCAGTCGCTGCTGATGGGGCTAATAATATTGTAGCTGCTCCAGCGCAATTCCAGAGAGTATGGAAACATATCCCTTAGAAGCGAGCTGAAGTACTAGCGGTAAAACAAGCATTGCCAGATCCTCGTAAAAATCCTGCTGGTTATTACAAAGAATTAACGCAGACAGTTCAAGCGTGTATCATGAATTTGGCAGACATTGAAATGCTATTTGGTAATGTACTGCCACAGCCTATATGGGCCAAGATTCGGCAAGAGAACCACCCAGTCGCCTTAGGAGGTGATTGGCCAGCTATCGTAGCGGCAGATGCACAACAGGTTGGCGGAGCTAAACCTGAACCCCTGATTGCTGACTTACCTGGCAGAATAATCAATCTGATGAAAACGCTGATGCCAGCGTTGCGAGTAAATTGGGATAAACTATCAGCATGTAAGCAAAAGAAGGACGAAAGCGTCTCTGACTTCTTCACTAGATTTGAAGAGACTTTCGTAGATCACAGTGGGCAAGATATGAGTACCGAGGGAGGTCAGAGGTTGTTTGTTGATAAGTTCGTGTTTAATTTATTACCTGAGCTTAGTAATAAGTTAAAAGATTCAGAAAGTGCATGGGCAGTGTCGACGACAGCACAGATACTTGCAACTGCACAGTACTACGAGAATAGAGAGAAAGAAGAGAAGGAAAAATCAGAAAAGAAAACGAAAGATTTAAAAACCAAAGTTCTGTTGCAACAAGCATATCCGCCTCGTTCGAATCAGTCAGATTCACAGCAGCGACCTCAGTTTCAACCGCAGCCACAATTTCAGCAAGGGACGACCCAAAGATTTAATTATAATTTTCCCCGACAACAGTTAGCATGGAATCAGTGTGCCTATTGTAAAAAGGAGGGTCATTATAAGAACGAGTGTCCAGTACTACACCCTCAAACTAGTGGTATCGCAGCTCAGAGAGGAAATGTTGGATTTACGCAAGCTCCTAGAGGTAGAGGGCGTGGTACGATGACACCACAGGCTGATCGCCAATCGAATTATTTCGACCAGCGAAATATACAACCTACACAACTAGGTAGATCTCCACAGTATCATGTTGAAGATTACTATGATCATAATGAAGAGATCCATAGAAGCGAGCAATAGGACAGCCGAAGGCAGAGAGAGGGAGTAGTATCAGTTCCAGTTGATCAGAGTGGACCTTATGTCGCAGTAGCTACCTCAGGCGTGATCGAACCGTTTCTGTTGGATACTGGTGCGGCAAAAAGTTCAATCATGCGTGCAAAACTCCCTGGCGCACCTTTGTCCGGCTTAACGAACATTTCAGTAGGTTTCTCAGGCGCCCCTGTTCACAATCCTGTGTCTAGTCCTTTATCTATCTCTGTTGGGCCATGCGAGCTAGAAGCACCCCTTATCCTAACTACTGGTTGTAATGAGAATCTGCTTGGTTTAGACCTGTTGAAACGCCTGCATGCGACACTGTACTGTTCTCCTTCGGGAGTACAGCTCACATTAGGCAAAAGAATCATCTCTCCGATGTACATGTCGATGGACAAGCTCCCATCGGAGCTGCGTTCTCTCCCTGATACTCTTTGGGCAACTGGTCCTAACGATGTAGGTCTATTGGAAATTCCGCCTTACGTGGTAAGTCTAAAAGCGAATGTTAAATTTCCACGAATCCCACAGTATCGGATTTCAAATGAAGGTGAACAAGCACTTTTACTGATTGTAAAGGACTTGATACAGAAAGATGTGATTGAGGAAACTAGAGGAAACGTGTGTAATAGTCCTGTTCTGCCGATTTTGAAACGCACTGATCCTTCCAAACCTCCAATCTACAGATTTGTGATTGACCTCAGAGAGGTTAACAAAATTGTGATTCCACAGTTTCCAGTGGTACCAGATATCACTGCATTATTGACATTGATTCCTGCATCGGCATCATGGTTTACGGTAATTGACTTGAAAAATGCATTTTTCAGCATTCCGATAGCAGAAGAAAGTAGAGACATTTTTGGTTTCTCCTTAGGAGGACGCAGTTTCAGATTCAAACGCGCTCCACAAGGTTATTGTGAAAGCCCTTCAATTTACAGCCAAGCATTAAAAAGTCAACTAGATACTGTTGTACTTCCTCATGGTGTTGCTCTGATCCAATACGTAGACGATCTGTTACTAGCCGCTGATGACAAGGAAACTTGCAAAACAGCTACTATTTCTTTATTACGTCATTTGTCAGACTTGCATCACAAGGTGTCACCTTCTAAACTGCAATATTGTTGCCAAGAAGTGACCTACTTAGGTCATCTTTTGTCAAAGGAGGGAAGAAGGTTGACCCCAGAGAGAATCAAAGCTATCTCGCAGATGACTGTACCAAGCACACAGAGAGAAGTGCGTGCGTTTTTGGGTATTACGTCATACTGCAGGCAATGGATCCCAAATTTTTCTCTCATGGCGAAACCATTGGTAGCCTTGACTGGAAAAGGTGTTCCGAGCCCCTTGCCATGGTCTGATGAATGTCAACAGAGCTTCTCTGACTTACGTGATGCGCTGTGTTCAGCTCCTGTGTTGGGTACTCCTGACTACAGTAAGCCATTTACTCTATATAAATCCATGAAAGAGAAGGTTGTGCATTGAGTGTATTAACGCAACAATTTGGTGACAAACAGCGGCCTTGTGCATATTTCTCATCCACATTAGATCCGGTAGCCAGAGCATTGCCAAGTTGTTTGAGAGCTACAGCAGCAGCTGCAGTGTCTATTCGACAGTCTGCTGGACTAGTCATGAACAACATGCTAGTAGTCATGGTTCCACATGCTGTGGATACACTCATGAATCGAACGAAAACTCAGCACCTCACCAGTGCTAGATTATCAGGCTACGAGCTGACACTTTTGGCAAGTCACATTCAGATCAAGCGATGCAACATATTGAATCCAGCAACGCTGTTGCCGATTGCCCAGGAGTCGAGTGATTCAGAGCCCCATGATTGTTGTTTCAGAACTGAGGAAGAGACAAAAGGTAGAATCGATTTAAAATATACTCCGTTATCAGACCCAGACGGCACGTTATATGTCGATGGGTCCTGTTTCAAACTCCAGAATGGTGATGTGACGGCCGCGTATGCAGTTACGACTTTGAGTACGATTGTTGAAACTGCAAGAGTGAGTCAGAATTCTGCCCAAGCAGCAGAATTAATTGCATTGACAAGAGCATGTGTTTTAGCTGAGGGAAAGAGAGTGAATGTATTTACTGACAGCCAGTACGCCTTCGGCGTTGCACATAGTTTTGGACGTCTCTGGAAAGAAAGAGGTTTTCTCACGTCCCATGGAACTAAGATCCAACATGGACAGTTAGTCAGCGATCTATTAGAATCCCTGACCCTACCGAATGAAGTTGCGATTGTGAAGTGCAGTGCACATCGAAAGATTACGGATGATGTTGGCCGAGGGAATGCGTTTGCTGATGAGGTCGCTAAAGAAACGGCCAAGAACATGATGAGCCGAATGTACGTTGCAACGTCTGCAAGATGGATTGCTGAATCAGGAATGTGTGAGAATACGATTGACAGTGTGAAAGCAATCCAAAATGAGGCAACTGAAGATGAGAAGAATGAATGGAAGGAGAAAACGGGTAAAATAGATTCGAGTGGATGTTGGGTTGATCTGTCTGAGCAGCAACGTTGGATGTTACCCAATGCGTATGTACTTGCAGTAGTCACGATGGCGCATGGAGCGGCGCACATTAGTTCGAAAGGGATCTGTAAAATGTTAGCTCCAGTATGGAAGAATGATGGAATTATTAAGTGTGCGGAAAGAGTGGTGAAAAACTGCATGGTATGCCTGATGCATAATCCTGGCAAGGGAACCCCAACCCCAACTGGTCATTTTGCCCCCCCTTCTTGTCCCTTTGAAGTGATTCAGTTGGATTATATCCACATGGACAGGTGTAACAATCTTAAGTATGTCCTAGTGGTAGTATGTGCCTTTTCAAGATGGATTGAGGCATACCCATTAAAGGATAACACTGCCATGTCCACTGCCAAAATCCTCCTCAAAGAATATTTCCCTAGGTATGGTATGCCACGGATTGTTTGGTCAGACAACGGAAGTGAGTTTGTAGGGAAAGTTATGAAGAGTGTGTGTGCAGGTCTAGGAATTGTACAGAAATTCCACAGTGCGAATCATCCACAGTCAGCAGGTTTGGTGGAAGGGTACAATGGCACCCTGAAGCTGAAGCTTGCGAAAATTCAAGCTTCCACTGGTCTCTCTTGGCCAGACGCACTGCCTTTAGCTTTACTGTCCACCAGAGCGACTGTACACTCTCGAGTAGGGCTTAGCCCATATGAGATTGTGTTCGGCCGCCCTGCTAATGTTTGGGGAGTCCCTAGGCCAAAGGAATTTAGACAAATTGAATACCCAATGTTGATTGATTACCTTTATGATCTGACTGCTAAACTGAGCCTTATTCATCAACAGGTATTTGAATCCTTGCCTAAACTGCCGGAGAGTCCAGGCCACACGTTGAAACCCGGGGACCAGGTCGTGGTGCGGAACTTTGAACGCACCCGAAACCTTCAGCCGAGATTCGTGGGCCCGTTTCAGGTCCTCCTTGTAACCAGAACTGCAGTACGCCTGGCTGGCAGGAAAAATTGGGTACACGCCAGCCACACGAAGCGTGTCCCTCTTCCACTCCCCTATGACAACTGGGTTAGACAGGGAATTGGTGTATCCGAGACAGAACCTGTTCCTAGACACATCCCTTTCAGTGATGCAGAGTATCTAACGGACCATCCACGAACTGAAACGCAGAACTTTGACACTTCAGCAGAAACCGTTCCGTTGAACCCTGAACCAAGTATTGCACAAAGTGAACATTTGTCACCTGTGGAGTCGAACATTTCTGCACCTGTGGACCAGCTATTTCAAGACCAAACCAGACCTGGAAAGTACAGATACAATCTACGTTCTCATGTGATAAACTGATGACATTACATTATTACATTTTTGTTTGGAAACTGTAAAACTGTTTTTGATTGCATTGCATCCCGTACTGTCAGGAAGTTTGCCTTTTTAATTTTTGTTTTTGCTATCCTCTTACCTTGCCGTCTGGGTTACCGTAGGGTCGTAACGTGTGCCTTGTTTTAATTTACAGGGAATCAGACATTAGGTCGGTTTCTTCTGTCTATCTTGGGAACTCCCAGGATAGACAGAGGTAAGTTTTTAACAGGTACAAACCATCCGTTGCGAACGGTTATAGAAGATGGAGCTTCCTGAATTACGACGGGTTAAAGTCATAAATGTGCACAAGACCAAACTGTATGATATACTATATAGCAAATGTTTCCTAATGCAATGTGCTCTGACACTTCTGATTGTTTTTATAACTCTAGTAGGCGGAATTATTTTTGGTATTCAATTGATCTTTGCACCTGTTATGTCTACAGTATCTCCCCATATTTCTGTTTCCCCAACTATTGGTACTATTCATTCTTTCCACCCTTTTCCTGCTCACGAACAAGCTCGACGCTCTGAGTTTATAAATAACACTTTCATTCAGCTCTTGCACCAACATCAACTAGTGGTTAACACAACAAACTGCTGGGTATGTGGCCTGATACCACATACCATGGACAAGGGCATCCCTTATTTGGTTCTGCCATTCAGTTATAATGGATCATTCTGGGCATTTCAGACCATGTTCGCCTATGTTCTAGAGACCTACCCTCCACGACCTCCGCGTTCCACCCGGTATAACTCTGCTAATAGAGCCTTGGTAAAAGGAATCACTGACATGGTGAGAGATGTCAATAATACTCCGTACATTCCCAAGGATGAGTTGCGAGTTTACATGGGGTGGAACATTACAGAATATGGCATTACTCTGGGCGAGAACAAACGTAAGAGCTCAACTCCGATCTGGGTCGTACCTCACCAAGGTCAGGTCTGCTTGCAAGGGAATAGGAGGAATCAGAAAGCTCGACTGGGGAAGAGTGACTGTATTGAAACATACGTGTTCCCGTCACAATCTTCCCCAGCACTCTTAGCCGCTAAGGGTACCTATTTTGTTTGTCAAGACAGAGCATATACATGGCTGCCCGCTGACTTCTCAGGCTCATGTTATATCGCTCGACTGTTACCTCCGACATACACTGCTGCACCGGACTATCACAAAACAAGAGTTGTGAGAGGTGTATTCAGTAAAGAAGATACTGCTGGCCAAGAAGCAGGAGACTTTTTCAAAGGTTACCTTCCGTTCTGGGGGCCTATGGTCAACAGTAGAAACCTACGTCAACTAACACGAGTAGTTGAATCCACCATTACCGAAACTGCGGGTGCCCTTAGTAACCTAACGGCTGAGCTTCAAGCGGATCGCCTCATGACGTTACAGAACCGTATGGTTCTTGATGTGTTACTTGCAGATCGAGGTGGGGTATGCAAAATGATCCAATCAAGTTGCTGCGTTTTTATCCCAGATAATGCGCCAACAGTATACAAGGCCATCTCTAAGTTACACAAAATCTCCGACTCCATTCATGTAGAGGAAGGTGACTGGTCACTTATGGGATGGTTCTGGAATCTGTTATCTGCATGGGGGTGGAAGGTTCTAATGGTCATTGGTGTTACGTTGGTATTTTTATTCTCGTGCTGTCTCATTATTCAGTGTGGCCCTGCCTCATGTAGCGTTTGTGTTTCATCATGCATAAGAGGACCACCTGTTTCCAGAGATACGCCACGGGATAGAGTAATGCTACAACAACATATCAGTGACCTGATGAACATAGAACTGGACTCTGACATAGAGTGAGTTATTGCCTATGTAAGGGCAAAAGGACGGTCTGAGGTTCTATAGCGATCCGAACCCGTGAATTCGGTATCATAGTACTGACACGATTTTGGTACCTATGAACCGCAAATGATCCATTGTATACGTGACAGTGTTTTCGCTGCGCAACTAGCATGAATTCACTGGAATATAAGGCATTCTCTCGTAGACGCCATGGCATCCATTTTAGTTACGGCATCCATCTTGTTTCTTGCCCTCACATAGTCAATGAACGGACGATGACCCCGGCAAGATCACCTTGTTAAGGACACGTAAGCTCGAGCCCGAGAAAGGCTGACGCTGCATGACTCGACAGAATCAAGCTGCCTCCCTTGCCTGAGGCCAGCCCTGCTATACTGGTTCTCGTGTCCGTTGTTCTGACTGAAAGGCCGAAGACGATTGCCCTGCCCGTTTATGATCCATAGACACCTCTTATCCTACATTTCAATCCTTTGCACCTGGCACTGCTCCTTTCCTTCTGGGCTTTTACAATGGGGAGGTTACGATTTTTATGACGGGGAGGATCAAGTAGAGAATGGAGAACTGACAAGAGAGCCTGATCGAATACCGAAAACCTACAACTAATCATTGTTTGATATTTATTTATTGTCTGTTTGGGATACCGGGCTGGGCATGAGAAATATTTGTGTAATGTTGCCCCGAGACATTTTTCTTGTATTTAAGAAACGACCCACTTAATGCAAGTTGAACAGTCTCGTAGATTCTGCCTCTGTGTGGTTCCTATGATTTCTGTGTCCCTGCAGTAAATAAACCTTGGTCTTTGACGCCGCCATCGAGAAGCCCGTGTCTCTGTTTATTTGTGCACCGAGACAGGAGGAACTCAGGGGTCTTCGGGTGTTGTTTCCCTGACACCTCTGGACTCTTAAAAGTCCAGAACCTCAGTATTGCTCCAGATAGTATCAATCCTTTAAGTAGGTGTTTCTACACAATGGCTTGGGGCATACATTAATCAGTTCTCCAACATCCCTGATGATACATGGTTGCCGCACAGTAGACATCATTTTATAACCCTTGTTCTGCTGTGCATCCCTTTCCTTTGTCACCTACCCGCAGACGCTCATCTTAGTGGTACCAGCGCCTGTCCATTTTGTAATGTCTCAATCCAGTTGGCAGGGGTGACATGCTAGGGTATAGGTGGTTCTGACAGTCTGCAATATACATTTTACCCACTTTCCACTGACTGATGTCGAACTCTTTATAAGCGGGTGCCTCCGTTGCACACGTGGCAGGACATATTTAAATAGTCCATCAAAAGCCGAGCACTCAATGGGTTAAAAATTGAATTTATTGGCACAAACAGACACGTTTCGGCATCCTCGCCTTCATCAATGTTTGTATAGCTTAATGGTGTCACATTCCAATTTTTAAAGCAGCTTGGCTTACTCTTATTGGATGTGGCATTTTCCTCTACAAAGAAAGGACAATTAGTTCTCCATAAATAGTTTAGATAATCTGCCACCATCTTTACGTGTGGTTATAATGTTGATTTTACATTTAGCATTGCCCCAGATAATATCAATCCATTAAGTAGGTGTTTCTTCACAATGGTTTGGGGCATACATTAATCAGTTCTTCAACACCCCTGAAGACAGTCGGTTGCCGCACAGTAGACATCTTTTTATAACCCTTGTTCTGTCGTGTATTCCCTTTCATTTGTCACCTACCCGCAGATGCTCGTCTTAGTGATACCAGCACCTGTCCATTTTGTAATGTTCCAATCCAGTTGGCAGGGGTGACATGCTAGGGTACCGGCGGGTCTGACAGTCTGCAATATACAATTCATCAACTTGCCACTGACTGCTGTAGAACCCTTTATGAGCCTGTGCCTCAGTTGAGTGCCTGGCATCACGTATTTAATTAGTGCATCAGAAGTGGAGCACTGAGCCGGGTAGAAATGTAATTTATTGGCCCAAAGAGATGCGTTCCGGCATCCTCGCCTTTATCAATGTTTGAATGGCTTAATGGTGTCACATTCCAACTTTTAAAGTGGTTACGCTTACTCCTATTGGATGAGGCATTTTCATCTATAAAGAAAGGACAATTAGTTCTCCATAAATAATTTACATATTCTGCTGCAATCTTTACATGTAGTCATGACATTGATTTTAAATGCAGCATTGCCCCAGATATTATAGATCCATTAAGTAGGTGTTTCTCCACAATGGCTTGGGGCATACATTAATCAGTTCTTCAACACCTCTGATGACAGTCGTTTGCCACACAGTAGACATCATTTTATAAACCTTGTTCTGACATGTATTCCCTTTCATTTGTCGCCTACCCGCAGATGCTCCTCTTTGTGATACCAGCACCTGTCCATTTTGTAATGTCCCAATCCAGTTTGCCAGGGTGATATGCTAGTGTATCGGCGGTTCTGACAGTCTTCAATATACATTTCACCAACTTGCCACTGACTGCTGTCGGACTCTTTATGAGTGGGTGCCTCCGTTGCGCACGTGGCAGCATGTATTCAATTAGTCCATCAAAAGCGGAGCACTCAGCGGGTTAAAAATTTAATTTATTGGCCCAAACACGCGTCTCGGCATCCTCGATTTATCAATTATTGTATGGCTTAATGGTGTCACATTCCAACTTTTAAAGCTGCTTGGCTTACTCCTGTTAGATGAGGCATTTTCATCTACAAAGAAAGGACAAATAGTTCTCCATAAATAATTTATCTAATCTGCCGTCATCTATACGTGTAGTTATAACGTTGATTTTAAATTTAGCTTTGCCCCAAGTATTATCAATCCATTAAGTTGGTGTTTCTCCACAATGGTTTTGGACATACATTAGTCAGTTCTTCAACAACCCTGATGACAGTAGGTTGCCGCACAGTAGACATCATTTTATAACCCTAGTTCTACAAACATTGATAAAGGCGAGGATACCGAAACACAACTGTTTGGGCCAGTAAATTAAATTTTTAACCTGCTGGGTGCTCAGCTTTTGATGGACTACATATATATATATATATATTTGTAAAATGTTTTAATTTAGTTATTTAACACTGGGGGAGATGTAGTTTCTTGTGAGTTTTTTTTGTTTTGTTTTGTTTTTTGTCCCCATCTCGCCTATAAACTGCTTGCAGGACTTATCCGGTCTGCGGTGTTAACGAAGCGCCCTCTGACCGCCTGTACTAGTTTAGGTTGTCCAACCAATCCCCTTTTTTTCATCCGGGATTTAGGTGTTAATCATAGGACCGTGATGTTGTCAGCCCATAGGGTCATCCCAGTCTCAGTTCCTGACTCAATCTTATAAATGGTGCCCAGAGCTTTGGAGGGCTAGGGCTGGAACTTATAATTTCCAGCCGAGCCATAGCCAGTGCAGATCTTAACCAGTCTTCAGCTTTCGGGGGAGGGGGGTCTTTCCATTTAAGACAGATTTCCCTACGGGCCAGCAGGATCAGACATAACAGCAGACCTCTGTGTGACTGTTCCAAATGAGCCGTAGACGCCTGATCGTTGGCAAAAAAAATCTGAGATCTCTTCAAAACAACTTTGATTCCAAAGATCTTGCAGAGATACCTACACACCCCATCCCAGTATATTCCTAATTTAAGACATTCATAGAAAATATGTATATCTTTAGCTTTAGGGAGTGAACACCTGGGGCATCTCGGTTCAGGGATTGGGGCAAATTTCGAGATCTTGTCTGGAGTGTAGTAGATTCGATTGGTAACAAAAAATGTTTTTTCTTCAGACTAGCTGAGTTGGTGTATTTATAAAGCAGTGTCATAGAGGGTTCCAGGAGATTTCCGATACCAGCTTCAAAAGGGGAGTTATTCCAGACTGCCACCAGTTGTGGAATACCTACATCGTCTGCGTTAATCAAAAACCTATACCAAATTGAAATTTCCTTCTTCAGATGTTGAACGGTTATAAGCACATCTTCCACCTCTCCGTTGCCCCTAAAGTTCTCCTTTTCAGTTTCAAACCAAGATTTTAATTGGATAAACTTAAACTTTGAGAACCCCGGGCCTATTCTTGCTTTTAATACCTCCCAAGGGTGTATACCGTTTTCATCCCCCAAGTCGGACCATTTGAGGACCCCCGCTCTTTTTATGGGGAGAGCCATACTGTCCTGAAGACAGGGGGGGGTCCCGGGGGAGTCCCAAATCGGAGCCTGGACAGAGTAGTAGCCTATCCCGCATCTGGAACGGAAGTTATACCAGACTTCCAAGGCATTTTTGATCACCTTTAACCTTACTCTTTTAAAGAATCTTGGTGAACCGAACTTGTAGAGAAATCCACCCTTGCCCCCCCCTCCTTCCGAAATGGCCGCTTCCCCCAACAGTATGCCCCATGCACTGGCTGTTGGTTCACCCAAAAGCATCCTTATAGCCTTAAATTGAAAAGCAACCAGATACATACGGATATCAGGGAGGGCCAATCCCCCTTTGACTAGACGGCGCCTCAGTTTATTCCATGATAACCGGACACCAGATGAAACTCCCGATTTTACTTTGCACCTTAGAGATGGAGTGTTTAGGGAAATCAAGGGGGACAGCATTAAACAGATAGGTTAACTTCGGGAGGATGATCCTTTTTACTAGGTTCACTTTCCCGAAGATGGTCAGAGGGAGATTTCTCCATCTTGCGAACACCTGATCTATTTCTTTTATTATTTTTTCCAAATTGATTGAGGGGATTTTATCAAGATCTTTCACAATGATAATCCCAAGGTATTTAAATTTAATGCTGGTGGCCCCCCTCCACTGATCGATGTTCCAACACATAACCTCCGTCTTTGTGGAGTTAGCCAAGTACCCGGAGATTGAACCAAAATCTTCCAACAGGGACCCAACCTTAAGCATTGTTATCTCGGGATTGTCTGTATATATAACTATGTGGTCCGCATATAATGCAATTTTAGACTGATATTGCTGAGTCTTGAACGGTGGGATAGTCTTATCTAACCTTATAGCCTGAGCGAGAGGCTCAATATACAGATCAAACAATAGGGGTGAAATGGGGCAACCCTGCCCATTCCCTCTTTGGATTTCGAAGCTAGGAGTAAGTAGGCCGTTAATAAGGATTTTGGCTGAGGCACCCTGATAGCACCCTCTCAAGGTGTGAATAAAAATTGGACCAAAACCCATCTCCTCTAGAACCTCCCAGAGGTAAGTCATGCACACCCTGTCAAATGCTTTGACAGCGTCTAACGCTACCACTGCCAGGGGTTCCGCTCTAGTGGTCGCCAGATCAATATTACCAATAAGGAGCTGGGTTTGTTCCTGAATATGTCTCCCATTGATGAACCCTTTCTGGTCAGTATTGACCAGTCCGGGGACTAATTTGCCCAATCTTCCTGCCAAAATGCCCATAAAGATCTTATAATCTGCATTCAGCAGGGAGATTGGACGATATGAGTCCGCTTTAGCTGTGTCCTTCCCGGGCTTAAGGATTAAGACTATGATTGCCTCCCTCCACGAGCTGGGGATATGGCCTGTTGGATTGTAAATTGAGTGAAACAAGGATCCCAAGACTGGGATCACTTCTTCAGAGAGGGACTTGTAAACTTCATTTGACAGGGCGTCCGTACCGGAGGCTTTATAATTTTGTGACATCTTTATTTGTGTCCTTATCTCCTGCAACGTAATTGGGGAATCGAGAAAATCTTTATTAGCCTGGGTTAATGAGGAGAGGGATTTTGAGCTCAACCACCCACAAATTAGTTGTTTAGAGGGGGATAAATTCTCCCTATATAAATCCGAAAATAGGGTTAGCATGGATTTTTGTATATCCCCTATATCGTATGATCTGCCCCCTTGACTGTTTATCTTCAGCTCGGTGATATCGTTTTTCGAATGATCGGTTCTAGCCTTCCATGCCAGAAGAGCACTAGCCTTCTCCCCGTATTCATAGTTCTCCATCTTGTTCCTCTCCCATTGGATCTTACACTTCTTATCTAGGATTTCTCGATAGTTTTGTCTGGCCTGTTCGAGTTCATCCAGCACCTTTCTTTGTCCTTCAGGAGAATTTGAAAGCTTAAGAAGCTCGGATTCTAGTAATCCGATCTTTTCTTCACCCAATTTTAATTCACGTCCTTCAGCACGATTTTTAAAGCATATGAGGCTGTGTAATCTGCCTCTCAGGCTTGCCTTAAAGGCGTCCCACACAACCTCTATGGCTACTGAGCCTAAATTAAGATCGAAAAACTCCAAGGATGATGATTTGACTGCCTGAATTAAATCAGGATCGTCTAACCTACCCCTGCTAAGTGTCCATCTTGATTGAATTTTTTTTTGTTAAAATTTTAATGGCACAAAAAACAGGGGAAGGATCCGATAGATGGCTAGGGAGGATAGAAATATCTGAGCCCTTATCGAGTAAGCTCTTACTGACTAACAAGTAGTCAATCCTGGAGGAATTATGAAATCTCTTACTGTGGAATGTGAACCCGGCCCTCTCCCCTTTCAAGAACCTCCATGCATCTGCCAGGCCAAGATCGTGAATCATATTCTTCATTGCCCGTCTAACGAGAGGTGTCGTGGAGGGACACCCCTGATTCAATCTGTCTGCATGGGGGTCTAACAAAGCATTGAAATCTCCTCCGACCATTATCGGGGGAGCCACCAGCATAAGCCTAGACTGCAGTTTTACAATATATGAGGGGTCGTCCACATTCAGACCGTAAAATGAGGCACACGATAAAACAGGACCCCCAAAATCCAACTGTGCAATGACCCACCTCCCTGATTGGTCGGTCTGAATGGATTTGATCGAACAGGTTAGCCCCCGTTTAACCAAGACTGCCACCCCACGACTATTAATATTTTGGTCCGAAACACAATAAGCTTTAATCAAGGATACTCCTGAAAATAATTGATCCGACTCCCTAGCAGTTAGATGAGTTTCCTGCAGGAGGCAGACCCGAGCTTTGGAGAGTTCCAGGTACTTCATTATCAACCTTCGCCTCCGAATGCATCTTAAACCATTTACATTCCAGGAGAGAAAACCCAGACCGGCCTGACCAATTACTGCACCTGCCATCCGTTTACCAAGCCCTTCCCCTTTGTTGTCCCTTCAATGAATAAACACATAAAGTAAGATGAGGTAGTTGTTTTTCCCCTTTTTTATTCCCCACCCAGCTCTGGTGAACCCCCCCAGTACCCCCCCCAAACCCCCCCTGCCCTCCCTGAAACCCATACAAGTCCCTAACCCCTTGAGGAACCCTCCCTTGAAGATGGGTAAACCCATTTGGTCACCCTCGCCTCGGGCATAACTGAGAAGAAAAAAGAAATAAAACATACTAAAGAAAAAGAAAAATGGGGGGATAGGGGCAGGAAGAATAACGAAAAATATGTTTTATCCTAATAAGGGCACATCTCTGTTTACTTCACTTTGCTTACTTTGCTTTCCTTAAACCAGCCATAAAGAGATCCACCTCCTCGACTGTATGAAATAAATGCATCTGATTATTATGCATAGCACGCAACTGAGCCGGAAATTTTAATTGCGCCTTAACTCCCAGGGACCTCAATTCCTCCAATCTGCTTCCCATCTCCCACTGCCTTGTGGCAGTTATATGGGAAATATCTGACCTGATCTGAAAAGTGAAAGCTTCCGACCCATCAGGGGAGAAAGTCACAGACCCCTCCTTAAGACCCAAAGACAGAACTAGTTCCTTTACTGAATAAGAAAGAAAATTGACCAGGATCTTCCGGGGTTTCTGTTTTTTCAGATTTTTCCTAAAGGGGTCTCTGTGAATTCTTTGAATTTCTGTTGTCAGGTCAATATCAGGCTGATCTTTCAAAACCGACCCCTTTAAAATGGAAATGACAAACCCCTTTAAATCGGATCCTTCTAAATTCTCGGGGATATTGAGGAGTCTTAAGTTGTTCTTTCTAGAGTGGTTTTCCAACCTTTCAATGTCATCCTTCAAAGCCTTTTGTTGTAAAGTTAACATCCCCACATCCCTTGCGGCCTCACTTATAGCTTCTTTGATCTCGGGAATTTCTGCTTCTAGGAGACCCGTCCTTACAACCACCTCATCGATCCTCTGGGACAAAACTTCACAGGACGCCTTAATTGCCGCCTTATTGGCTTCAGAGACCGAAAACCTACTGGCGAGCTCTGCTTGGTTTAACTCCGATACCTTAAAACCACTTAGCATCTCCTTCTTCATGGTAATCAATATATCGGACAATGAGTGCGCTTCAAAACCATCTGCTACATCAACGTTCCCCGGAGGCTTTGCCGTTGAAAGGCCTATGGTGGGGTCCTTAGACGGTACCGGCAGCTCCCCGTCTAATGCCCCCAGAGCAGAAAACCGATTTGAGAGAGTCACAGCTTGCTGCGAGGCCTTAGGTGCCGGAGGATCCATGGGAAGCCCAGTGGGTCGCTTGATGGTTTGCTTAACCCCCCTTTGAATGCATTGTGCAAAAGGGGTCATGGGGGAGGAAGCACTCCCGTCGCTTACAGCAGATTTTTGTTTAATCTTCTGCTTTGCTGTGGTGAAGACTCCCTCTAGTTCATCAGGATTTACCGCAGTTGTTGTTTCATTAAGCTCTGTGGTGGTGGCCATAACTCTATAGTAAGTTTTGAGGGAGGGGGTAACTTTTGAGATAAAGGCAGGTTTCTTTTTTGCTCTAATTTCGGTTTTGGAAACCACTCTTTGATTTAATTCCTCGTCTTCCTCCTCCTCCCCGAATTTGGCCCCCGACCTCCTTAACTTCGCTTTAGTTAAATTAACGATGGAAGTTTTTTTTAGGGGTCACAATGGCCTGAGTGATTTCGCGATTTTGTAATGAATAAGCAACCCTGGTTCTTAAGGTATACCGGCCCACTCTGGGAGGAGATGATATATCCTTTGGGTATCCCCCCTCTTTCACCTCCATGCAATTGCCAGTGGAATCGATATTCCCTCCCCCAGGCCACAGACCCCCCCCCCCAAACAGACTGGAGAATCTTCTCTGCCTTACCGGCACTTGAGCTCCCCCCAAAGTTTGATCAGCTCCTCCGCCTTCGCCTTCGCCGAGAAAATGTCATGCAGCTCCTACTTGGATACTAAAGCTGTATGCTCCTGCCGAATGTCACCCAGCAGCTCCAGCAAACCGCATACCTCAACAGCCGCCGCCGTAGGTGCTATCTCTGCCCCCGCGACCCGGAACCAGAAGCAGGCGGCGTTGCGGCGTCTACGATGCCTCGCTGCCTCCTCCCACCTCCAGCCTCGGAACTCTCTGACAGAGAGCGCTCACGTACCGTCAGTTCCGAGGCTCGTCCACATTAGGCAAGCGAGGCCGGGGAGACGTGGGGGAAGAAGGGGCAGCCGATGGGGGAGCCAAGACTGGAGAGATGAAAAAATCGAACCTAGAATTGGTTCATGGCTTCAAGAGTGCACCCTCCTGCCCTCCGAACATTCTTCGAAAAAAAGAAAGAGAACGAAAACCCGAGGTGAGTGTGGCCGCGACCGTTATCTGGCGGCCACCATGTTCCTCGAAAGAGTGATCAAATGTGACCTGAACCTTAACCGTAATTTAAAAAAATTTAATTTATTGGCCCAAACACGCGTCTCGGCATCCTCGATTTATCAATGTTTGTATGGCTTAATGGTGTCAAATTTCAACTTTTAAAGCTGCTTGGCTTACTCCTGTTGGATGAGGCATTTTCATCTACAAAGAAAGGACAAATAGTTCTACATAAATAGTTTATCTAATCTGCCGCCATCTATACGTGTAGATATAACGTTGATTTTAAATTTAGCTTAGCTTTGCCCCAAGTATTATCAATCCATTAAGTTGGTGTTTCTCCACAATGGTTTTGGACATACATTAGTCAGTTCTTCAACAACCCTGATGACAGTAGGTTGCCGCACAGTAGACATCATTTTATAACCCTAGTTCTACAAACATTGATAAAGGCGAGGATACCGAAACACATCTGTTTGGGCTAGTAAATTAAATTTTTAACCTGCTGGGTGCACAGCTTTTGATGGACTACATATATATATATATATATATCTATATATATATATATATATATATATATATATTCACTGAAAAAACCATAGGTTTCACACATGTTATAGTTAGCTGGACATTTCACTCGTATAAAACATTGAAATTCCCCCGTTATAGTTAGTGCAGGCAACTATAACTCACGCGACCGCAATCCTCTGCTGATGCTAATACTGTATTTAGACACTTATTTGCCCATGTCTTCTTCCATTAAATTTTAGCTATACATATATTACAAATATTTTTTTTTCATAAAGACACATATGTCATCAGCAGAGGATTGCGGTCGCGTGAGTTATAGTTGCCTGCACTAACTATAACGGGGGAATTTCAATGTTTTATACGAGTGAAATGTCCAGCTAACTATAAAATGTGTGAAACCTATGGTTTTTTCAGTGAATTTGCAAGGTTTTTTAAATGCTAATTCCTAACTATAACGTGTGTGAAACCTATGGTTTTTTCAGTGAATTTGTACGGTTTTTTAAATGCTAAGTTACTTTACGCCGTTCGTGGCGTGCGCGCCCACTTCACGCAGTTCGTTCCGTGCGCGCACGGTGCGCTTCGCGCACCGTGCGCGCAGAGTGAGCACGCGGTGCGCACCGCGCGCCCACTTTACGCAGTTAGTGCCGTGCACGCACGGTGGGCACACGCTGCGCTACGCGCACCACGTGCCCACGTTAGGCTGGATGGGCCATGTACGCACGATGCGCTTCGCGCTCCGTCCGCACACAGAGGACATATTATGTGCTTCGTTGTGAAAGGTTATCTATTAAATGTTCTGTAAAAGAATATGTCATGCACAAAAGGTGCCCTTCGGGCACCTTTTGTGCACGGGGTGGGGAAAGTGTGGATGTTTTTTTTTTTTATTTATTTTTTACCATACGCGTACGGTAAGCGTAATCGGCGTTTTTTCAACAAAATTTTTTTTTTTATTTTTTGCCCTTGGGGGTTCGTTTGGGACACCCTAACCATGGCTAGGTGGTTAGGAGCTGTCTAGCCTGCACCTTTTCATGTTATCCAACTTTGTTTTTCCTCCCCCCCTCAGATTGCGAGAGAGAAAATGGCGGCCGACACTTCCTGGTTTCGACTGATTCGAATGTTTACTAAGATCTAACAGCCAATCAGAATCGCGCTCGCGCACGGCACCGTACGCGTACGGTAAGCTTACCGTAAGCGCACGGTAAGCGCACGGTAAGCTGCCACAGATATATATATTGATTTAAATGCTATTTTCTCAGGACCTACTGAACAGATTTACACCAGACCTACAAAAGGCACTTCCTTGACCTGAAGACTACCTCTCTGCCAAATTTCAAGTAACTCTGTTCAGCCGTTCGGGCTGTAGCTGTGTCTAAAGGTCCTATGGAAAAATGCATGGGGAAAACGCGTTTTGGGTCCCCCCTTTTTTCTCAGCCCCCGCTTGACGAATCCCCCCGAGACTTTCAGGGTAGGAGCGGAGCGTAGCGCCCCATTAGTTTTGAAAATTTCGCGCGGATTCGTCGACCGGCGCCAAAGTTATTCCAAATAGAATGTTGCGGATTTCCTATGGAAACAGGGTCCTAACTATAACTATCTACTGGCGACCGCCAGTAGATAATATAGATATATATATATATATTTGTAAAATGTTTTAATTTAGTTATTTAACACTGGGGGAGATGTAGTTTCTTGTGAGTTTTATAACGGAACCCGTTTGGCTCCTAATGGACTCTGTTGAGGTGTGATGTAGGTGCTAGAGCGGAACGCAATGAAAACTTGTTTTAGAATTTTGAGTTTGCAGTTAAACACAGCCAAATTACGAAGTGTTATACTAAGCTCTGTGTGTGGCATAGTCATTGGCGTGTACACAGGCTGGGGAGGACGCTACATTGTGAACCAGGCTCATGCATCCTTCTGGGAAGATGGAAAGTGGTGCTATTCCCAGAAACCTAGGAAGGAAAATCTGCCACAGTTTAAGATTTTGGAGTTTGGATGACAATCCTCCATTTTACCAACAGCAGGGTCCGCAGTTTGTTAGTGATCACAAGCAGGATATGCTTGCACACATTATATTGTGTTGAGTTATTTAGCTGATTTAAAACTATGAATGCATAGTGATACAACTGGGTGAATTGTGTGCACTGTACCCCACCTCATACTTACACCACCGCCTTTGAATTAGGGTAATAAATGCTTGTCATGAGTAAAGGAGTCCTGAGAGCCCAACTTTCCATTACAGTTTAAAGATCGAGGGACAAGCTCACAGTCGTTGATTTCTGTGTCTTTAGCTATTCCATATTTTTTGCAACCATTTTCACAACATTGCTTGGATTTGGGCCATGCCATAATATTTTAAGCAAACCATTTTGCATTCTAATTGCATTCCTAAAATCCCATTTGTGGTGCTATAACTAACATTAGACAGTGTGCCCCTTCCAATAATACTTCCAGCAGGAGCTTGCTCTAATTATTCATTTTAACAACTTTCCCTCTCCTGTTGCCTAGGTGCGAGCCTAGTTAATCAATCTCTGTTGCATCTCATAATGCTCTCAGCTCTGCTGTATTCACTTTAGTCTTGGCAAAACGTACGGCCTAATTTCCAGTCTGGTCATAAGGAAAAATCTGATTTCATGCAGAAATGCTGAATTCTCATTTGTTTCTGGCAGTGGATTTTTCTTCACCATAAAATTCAAATGGTGGAGGATATTTCTCCAGCAGGGAGAATAACCTCTGAATTTATCAATTGCCCAAGAAATGTAAGGCTTTTTTCCTATTAGAAACCTGTAAGTATGCCTCTAATATAGGTCTTAATTGTATCCCTCTCTGTAAAGGCTAGATTATTTTGAGCTTCCATGTGTGAATTCTTTGGCAATCCTTCATGGCTGGACTAGTGACCAAATATTTCCAGAAAAAAGTGGAAAAGTTTTCATATTCATTGATTTGCAGCTAAAATCATAAGACTGCTGTGTCTACACATTGCCAGTATGGCATGCCCTTGGCAGCATGCTTCTAAAAAGAATACTTTCTGCTTCACAAACACCAAACTATTGAAAAGGTATTCTGGGTGCAAACTGCATGGCTGGTAAATAGCGATTCCCAGTTTTGGTATTTAACATGTGTGCAAATTGTCTCTTATTTCCCTGTGCACATTTAGGGAAGGGGAATTATGTGCAACCTTGAATCTTTGCACCCACTCATAGGTAAGCAAATAGAGCAAATGAACAATCTGCCTTGCCTAATTGCCCCAGGTTTGCCCTGATGAAAATCAACCTTGCAGAAAAATTTGATGAGAGCAATTTGCACATTGTTTGCAGTTCCATGTGGCATATCAGCAACAACCGGCGATAATTATCGCTAAGCGCACTTAGCGCTAGGATAATTATCGCCGGCAAACGTGGGTTTTTATCGCTGAGATAGCGTGCTATTAGCAACGCTTATCTCAACAGCGATAAAAATCCTAGCGCTAACTGCCTAACGTGAGTTTATCGCTGGATAATCTCACGTAGTGTGGCGTTAGCTTGCTGATAGGAACTCACAAACTTAGCCATGATATCCACCTTCCATAGGATATCATGGCTAAGTCAGTCCTGAAGCAGGCGTAAGGAAAGTAGCGCTAACAGGGGTTATCGCTACTTATCTTGCCGCTATGCTTCATAGCTTGGGGCTTGATGATAGGAGAAATGTCGCCTAGCAACATTTCTCCTGTCATGTCAGGTGAGGAACGCCCAAGATGCAAAGCTGAGCGTTAAGAATTCGTGCGCTAATTGAAGGTTTCACGCGTTAGCGTGACCTTGCTAATTATGCGATAGAATTATCGCTGCTTTTCGGCCGAAAACGGCCACAAAAGCGGCGATAATTTTCTATCGCCACCTTGTAAATATGCTCCCATGTTAGGTTCAAATGGGAGGTCGCACCCGACAATGGTTTAGCGCTCAGATTGTGTCCATTGTTTGAATAATCTGCTCGGGGTGGGATGCATCGTTATCATCACTGCGCATTAACGCAGGGTTAGGAAGTTGCTCCTTTTTTATTACTCTCTGTAACATGCTGCAGCACCTTCAAACATGGACATCGTTTGGGGGTCACCAGGGAACGCAGGTGCGACCCCAGGCTTGCCCTATGCGACCCCTTACACTGTCCTTACAACCCCTGGCCTCAAAGGTGGAAAAATCAGTGCCTTGAGCACAGCCGCAGCTCGTCCTCGCGGACGTCGTTGTAGCTATCTCTGCTTGTTTCCTGCCAATTTTTTATTTCACTAATAATGAACAGTGTTGCATTATTCACTTTGAGTGTAATAAAAATGGAGTACAATTAGCAGGAATATGACCTTCCCTGGCAGGTGAGATAAGTAAAACAATGCTTTTGAATGTATGTTTGTGTGCGTGCTTGTGGGTGAGTGGTGTTTATGTGAGAGAGTTTGTGTATTTGTGAATGTGTATGTATGTGTACACTTGTGTGAGTGAAAGTGAAGGTCAAGGGGCGTGTGATGTCACTTCCACTACCCCTGGCACCTTGGTGATTTGACTTCCTTTCCTTCAAAGTGAGCCTTCCTGTGTTACACATTCTGATTTATGCCAGAAGTTAATTCCTGTGCCCTACCGGTGCATCAGTCTCGGCATTTGCTTCCTGCTGCATAGGCGATGATGTCATAAAATTGATGCGGTGGCAGAGTTCAAAGGCATTTCAAAAGTCTACAGTCGCTCCTCGTGATTTACATCACCTGCAGAAGGTCATTAACAAGTTCCTAATCAGCTTGAAGTACTTTCCAAAAGACTGAATAGGTCTGCAACAAAGGTGTCCCGCAATGAATAATCATTCACGGTGGTACGATTTCCTGCCTATTAATAACAGGCATGCGGCTGAAGCACGAGTTATATTGTAATTAATGACAGAATACCAGCGGTAGCTTCCTACGATGCCGAAAAAGAAAAAAAAATTGTCAATGTAGGCAGTTAAAACAAAGAGAACACAGTGTCCACCTGCATACTACAATTGTAAACTGTGAAACGTTTTGAATGTTTGGAAAACGGTATTCTTGAAAAAATAAAGATCTAAAAAGAACTGAACCTGATGTGTTGAATTTTTCCATAGAGAGAAATGGGGATGTATTGCCAATTGTTCAGCAAAAATCTTCAAATGTGGTGAAGTAGTGAGTATTGAATATTGATGCGATGCTCTTTTTTTATACCGAGCTACCCGAATTTACAATATCAGAGAGAGGCGAACATTTATGTTTTTAATATGGGATATCGTTATGTTATTATGTATGATCAAGAAACAGGTTTCAAAATCTGGTTGTTCACGCCTTTGGCGTCAGCAATAAAGCACCAGGGGACATTTTACAAGCTGGCGATAAAAAATTATCGCCGCTTTTGCGGCCGTTTTTGGCCGAAAAGTGGCGATAATTTTATCGCCTAATTAGCAAGGCCACGCTAACGCGTGAAACCTTGCTTTAGCGTGGAGATTCCTAACGCCCAGCTTTGCATCTCTAATGAGATGCCAAGTGGGCGTTCCTGACCTTACATGACAGGAGAAATGTCGCTAAGCGACATTTCTCCTATCATCAAGCCCCACACTATTAAACATAGCGGCAGGAAAAGTAGCGATAACCCCTGTTATCGCTACTTTCCTTACGCCTGCTTCAGGACTGATTTATCCATGATATCCTATGGAAGGTGGATATCATGGCTAAGGGGCATATCAACAACAACCGGCGATAATTATCGCTAAGCGCACTTAGCGCTAGGATAATTATCGCTGGCTAGCGTGGATTTTTATCGCTGAGATAGAGTGCTATTAGCAACGCTTATCTCAAAAGCGAGAAAAATCCTAGCGCTAACTGCCTAGTGTGAGATTATCGCTGGAAACCCAGCGATAATCTCACGAAATGTGGCGATAGCTTGTTGATAGGGACTCACAAACTTAGCCATGATATCCTCCTTCCATAGGATATCATGGCTAAGTCAGTCCTGAAGCAGGCGTAGGGAAAGTAGCGATAACAGGGGTTATTGCTACTTTTTCTGCCGCTATGCTTCATAGCGTGTGGCTTGATGATAGGAGAAATGTCGCTTAGCGACATTTTTCCTGCCATGTCAGGTCAGGAACGCCCACTTTGCATCTCATTAGAGATGCAAAGCTGGGAGTTAAGATTCCGTACGCTAAAGCAAGGTTTCACGCGTTAGCGTGACCTTGCTAATTAGGCGATAAAATTATCGCCGCTTTTCGGAAACGGCCGCAAAAGCGGCGATAATTTTCTAACGCCTCGTTGTTGATATACCCCTAAGTTTGTGAGTCCCTATCAGCAAGCTAACGCCACACTACGCAAGATTATCGCTGGGTTTTCAGCGATAATCTCACGTTAGGCAGTTAGCGTGAGGATTTTTATTGCTGAGGAGATAAGTGTTGCTAATAGCACGCTATCTGAGGGATAAAAATCCACGTTACCCGGCGATAATTATCCTCACGCTAAGAGCGCTGAGCGATAATTATCGCCGGTTGTTGCTGATATGCCCCCAGGATCCTGAGGCAGTGCCCTGCCATGGTGATGCATCACCTCTCCAGATCGCTGGAGACACCAGGGAGGCTTGGTTATAAAGCTGCTATTGCGTCACCAACTGCCATCTCCCCTGTCTGCATGGGCCCTGCAGACACGCGCTAAGGGGAAAGCTAAGCCACGCAGAACAACAGCTTCCACAGAGCTGCTTTCAGATCGAGGCCAGATTCTCTCATGGGCGGTTTTGTTGAGGGAAATGAGGGAATTCAAGGATGTTGCTGTGTGAGGAAGTCAGGGTGTATTGTTCATAATTTTATTGTGAGAGAAGGGTTAGGGGGCAGTACTGTAAATGGTGGATATGAATTGTACACCAGGTATTTATATTTGTACAGGACGGGGGAGAAGAAAGTTCTTTAAATGTAGTGTTGGACGGTGCCTGGGATTCAAGGTACTTCCAGAAGAACCTGAGGTAGGTGAGGGCATGTTGTTCATTGCTCCACTCGGTGTCCTCTATCCTGTAATGCTTTTCTGAGCAGGGAAAATGGTATGTGAGTCAAATTATAAATAGGTGGTCATCACTAGCATTGATTTTTTCACCTTGGGGCTCAATGTGACAACATAGACAACTCATCTTTCACTCTTGTTAGCTATTTAATGTCACTTGGCACCCTTCGGTGGGAAATATCCCCTTATTTGACAACTGCCCATCTATATAATTCTATATGTTGCTAGTAGCACTGAGTTCTGCATGGGAACAACTCAACCAGGTAATGCTTTGGAGTAATGCAATTGCTCACATGGACATGACCCATGAGAACATAATGGTTTCTTACATGAATTCTTTATATGCCCACAAGACCCTCCAAAACACTTTTTATGCCCATCATATTATCTGTTCGTTTATTGAGAACTGCTATTAAAGATGATCTTGAACACTGTTCAAGGGTTTGTTCTCTCAGAGGTGTCAAAATGTTGAAAGACCCACATGTATGGGTATTATTATCAGTTGCTGCCTGCATGGCACGTGGGTTGGGGGGTGAGGGTTGTGCGGGGAGTGGAGGATCACGTGGGAGTGTAATTTAATTTTAAAAAATATAGATAATTAAACTTACATTTCCGACGGCCGGGTCCAGCGTCTTCTCTCCTCTCTTTCTCTCCAGGAACAGGAAGCAGAAGCAGACAGCCAGGCTCCCTCCCTCCCCTAAGCCAATCACAACGTTGCTTGGTCCGGACGCCGACCAGCCAGGGGCTAATGGGAAGGCCACTTTCTCCATGTAGGCTGCATGCAGACAACATGGCTAAAAGGCAGAGTGGGCATGACTGATTTGGGCGGCACCAGGGGACCGACCAAACAGTCTTTGCGCACTCAGGAGTGGCCAGGCACACCACTCCTCCTCTACCGTGCTCTCAGAGCAGCCCCGCCCACCCTCAACCAAACATAGAATGGTAATAATGGAAAATTATTACCATTTTATGTTCCTGCTTCTCGAACTGGGAGAAGCAATGGGGCGACGCTCCTCTGCCCTTGTGAAGGAGCCACTGCTGAATATTAGGACTGATTCAATTTTTAAAAGGTAAAACCATCTCGGCAATTATAACATTGTTTTAAGGATATCTGGTTTATCTGTAAATATTTAATAATTGGCATGCGTATCCGAGGCATAGAAGATAAGGTAAATATTTAAAAGTGACAATGAAGTCAACATTCCAATTTCTCCATTACTAAAGTCTCAGGGGCTTATTTACAAGCCCCTTGCACCACCGGTACACCACTTTTGCCTATATTAAAAGTTGTGCCGCGTCTGCAGCACTAAGGGCTTGAAAATAAGCTCCTCAATCTGTTGTTAAAACATTCCTGACGTTATATGCCAAAAACCTTTGAAGTCACTTTTGGAATTTATTTGTGGTCGTACTCAACTGTGTTTATGCTGTTAATTTTTCATTAGCAGACTGCTCTTACTTCTGTATGTGGCTAGCATTCAGGCAAGATGCAGCCCTAAAGTTAAGTTGGATGCCCCAATTCACAAATGTAAAAATACATGTGTATAGTTCTTTATATTTACATTTTCTTCTACTTCGTACTTACTTCTCAAAGAGCCCGTTGGACCGTCAGTCGGAGCATAATACCCTACAATAGGTGGGGTGCCTGCTCAGTCACTGCTGCAGGGATTACGATGTCCGTTTCAGACAGCCTTGCCATGGCGGTCTGACCACCATAGATAGAGTGTGAGAATGGGACTTTGTGGGCTCCTAGCAGAGCCCCCGTGGCCCCTGGGCTACTGCTATAGGAGGCGGCGGGCACCCATAGTGCCACCTGAAACATCCATGTACCCTGTGCCAGGCACCACATGATACATGCCACACAGTGCAGGGATGTTTCCAAACATGCCTTTTTGCATTGAGGCTTATGCTGCAGCCCTTTTATGGGCTGCGCACAAGCCTCAATGCAAAAGGGCCTACACAGCAGTCGGATGATAATTTGGAGGTCGGGACAACCGCCTACTTGGCGGGCAATCCTGATCCTGAAATTATGTCGGTCGGACGTTCATCCGACTGGCATCATAATGAGGGCCTTAGTTACTACAAGTAACCTTGTATAACTAATTTACAATCAACCTATTTGACAGACATGTATGCCACGAGGCAGAAACCTCCGTCATGGAGATGGTGATCTTCTGATGGGAAATTATAAAGACATTTAATAAAGGCTGTCATTTGTTTGTTTTTTTAAATAAAAAAATACTCTTAGCACAGACGTCTGGTAAACCTTATATTTGTTATAAATACAGAAACATTCTGCAGAATGGCTCCCTTCTCAAGCAAAACCATGTTGATACATTTCAGCTTGACAAGTAAAAAGCACTGTGAAATTAATTCTGTCTCTCTTATTTTCTGAAATGCAAAGATAAAGAAGAGAAACACGCACTAAGAAAACTTGTTCATGTAATTTTATTAACACATTGCTTTCTGTCACTGTAAAATGAATGTCAATATAGGCTGACTAAGCCTAGCCTCAAAAATGGTAATATTTTCTATGGATTAAAAATGTTCTCACATATCTTAATTCACACAATCCAACAACAAAACAGAATTCAAAATTCAATAGGACACTGGTGGCTTGAAACAAATAGAGCACTATTCACAACAAAATCCAGTGGTTGTGTATGCATTAATCCTTGCTCTTTCCCTAGGAATAGTAATCAACACTACATGGTTACTTTTTGTTTATTCATAGAGGATTTATCATATGTTTTCAGGTATTCAGGC
Source organism: Triturus cristatus (assembly GCF_964204655.1). Lineage (NCBI taxonomy): Eukaryota > Metazoa > Chordata > Amphibia > Caudata > Salamandridae > Triturus > Triturus cristatus. Next base: position 1,293,588,656 of record NC_140589.1, read on the forward strand.
ATCACAGTATCAAGAAGGTATGCCATGTTTGCAAGTCAGACCACTGTAGATCTAGTCAAGCTCACCAACCCATCCCAGACTAAAAATCACCAATCAAATGTTCTGGAGTTGAATTCTTTGCCCATTTGGATTTCTGCCATGAGACAGTGGTTAGGCAGTGGCAATTCCAGAAGTGTATCCATGCTCTTCAAAAGCTTGGGGCCACTGTCTTATTAATAACACTAGCCAGCCTGAGCATCAAGTATGAGGGTCAATGCATTTTTGTTTTGAAGCCCCAAAGGTGGTTGAGCTACTGCAGAAATGGCAGCCAGGGAAATGGCATGCTGTGAGACTTGCAGAAATATTAGTCAGCTCAATGACTTGTTGACAGACTCGCGGCTACAGACCGGCTATCCAACTTCCTCTTTCTGCTTGTAATGTAAAAGCAAGGAGGGGTGTGGTGTTGCTCTTGCTCCTCTCGCCTCTATTTTCTTTCATTTCTTTTTTTCCATAGGGACTCTGGGCATTCGGGTCCTGTCTATGATCTTGGGGTTTTTGGCATGGGCCCCTCGGGGAGGGCTTTACTCCTCACGGCTACTTCGAGGGTCGGATATATTTTTTTTGGTAGGTGGGGGATGGCACATGTCTTCGGCTTTGATTGGGGCTGGGCTCATTTCGATGAGAAGTGGCAGGGAGGGTGTTTCATGGGGGTTGGGTCGCAAAGAGGATTTGGGTTTTCTCATTAAAATGAGGAGTAAAAGTTGGACAGGGGTTGTGTGGGGACTGCAAAATGTTATGAGGTAAAGTGCTATGTGATTGTCAATGAGAATAGCTTTCAAAGTTGGCGGACATCTTATTGTCTTTTGACAGGTGAGTCGGGTCTTGGATAGATCATGATAAAGGTTAATCTTGTTGATAGTCATGACCAGCAAATGCATATCCTTTCTTAGAACATGAACGGCATCAAGGTGCCCCACTATTGCAAAGTAATAAGGGAGGAACAACAGTACTTGCATCCACATATTATTTGCCATTTTGGCATGGGAAAGTTTAGTGTTGGCTAGACATAGTCGGGATCTGAATGGCCGATGGCTTGTTACAGTGATTACCAGGGAGACTGCTCATTTTGCGCTATGTATAGTCCATGGCTCTAATGTGAATTACCTCATGGAATTCAATGGTCTTCCGACCAAGTTACATCAATAGCCTGACCCTCTGATAGTAAGCACTGATTTTAGTGTTACTGTTCGCCCCTGGCTTGATACCTCTTATCCAGGGGAAAACACAGCAGTTCCCAGTGGGAAAAGGAGCTCAAGGGAGGCTTTGAAGCAAATAATGGCATCTTATGCCCTTGCAGATGTTTGGCAATGTTGTTGTTCTAGTGAATCTGGTTTGCCCTTCTAGTCAGCCCCTCATAATTCACCCTCATGGATATGGTATGTTCCTTGCTAGTCATGCTTTGTTACCACTGCTCATTATCCGTCTGAACCCGAGGGGGATCTCTGACCATAACTTACTGTGTCTGTATTTTCACCTACAGTGTTCCCTTCAACTATCTCAAACTCACACCTGGACCTTTGACAGGAGACGTCTTCTTGATGAAGGCTATATTTGTTACATGCACCGGGAAATGAGGGACTTTATGGAGCAGAACAATGGCTTGGCCTCTATTCTATCAGTGTGGGACACGCTTAAGGTCTTCCATCGAGTGGACACTTTAAAATGTTCCTCATATTTGCAGAAGAATAAAAGTAAGTCGGTGGCTTGTATACATTCTTCCCTGGTCTCTGCGGAGTACCGCTTGGAACAGAGTGTAGTTAGTCAAGATTAGGGGAGGTTCTTACTTTCAGATCAACTAGCAATCACTCAGGCCGCCCTAAGGGAAAGGCTAATCCATAATGTGGTTAAGAAGAGTTGAGCTAAACCGCTAATAACCTGTGAAAATAGCAAAGAAATGGGGAGAATACTTCCTTTTAGGGTCAAGGACAAAACTAGTGCTTGTTCTATTTGGAAATAATTAAGAACAAGAGAGAGCAAGTCAGTGATCATGAGCTAATTCGGGAGGAGTTCAATCGGTTCTACCAGAGGCTGTACAGGAAGGATGGGGTCGCTTCTACAGAAGTTATCAATCAGTCCATTAGGAGGTATTACCATTGTGAATTGACTGGACTGCAACAGTCCTGCTTAGAGTCCCCAATTACCCTGTCTGAAGTCAAGGCTGTTGGCAAGGGGTAAAGCCTCCGTCCTAGACCAAATTCCTTTTGAATTCTATGTAACTTTTTCATAAATCCTTTGTGCTCTCCTTAAGTCCTTGTGGTTATTGGGATGGGCCTCTCAGTCCTGGATGAAGACTAATATCGCTATCTTCCGCAAGTAAGTGAAAGACCCCTTGTTCTGTGGTTCCTATTACCCAATATCTTTGATAAATGATGACTCTAAGTCCTATACCTGGGTTCTGGCCAATAGATTTTCCTTGGTAATTTCTGATCTGGTAGATGACAACCAGCACAGGTTTATAGCCAGACATGATACCATCACTAATGTTGTGCTAATGACTCCACAGCAGAAGGTCCGAGAAAACACTGCTTGAACCCGCAAGAGTCCCAAGAGTCTCCAGTCAACACCAGACGTCCTAACACTCATGGGATACAACTTGAAACTGAAAGTCGAGAGGCGCCAATGGAATGAAGGGACCCCTCATGCCAACAGCTGCAGCAACATACCGAGAGTCAGATAGAAATCAATCTCAGTGTTCACCCGTGAACGGTTGGAGAAAGATTTACTCTCCGGATCGTCAGATCTGGCATTAACCGCCACTAATGAGCTGACTCAATAATGGGAGACGCAGGGCAAGCTACCGTGCTGTCTGAACCTAAAATGGCGGCCCCCAACCCCCATTAAGCATCCATTAATGTTGATCAATTCACGTCACAGAGTCCCTACCTCCATCGCCCACAGGATTTTGCCGAATCCTGGCAAGCACTGGACGTCTAACAGCTCTGGACGCAACGCGAAATTGAAAGGCAGAAATCACTGAAGAAATGAAGGGCCCCCTCGCACCAGTAATCGGCCCCCTCCCACCCTCAATGTGAATCAAAAATCAGCTCCGGTGAGTACCCAAGATAGACTCAGGAAAGGGTCTACTCACCGGTACACCGGCACCTGAATTACTCTGTACAAGACGTGCCGACCCAATGAATGAACGAAACAGGTCTTGGGACCTCGCTGCCTGACCCTAAAATGGCGGTGTTAAACCCACAATAACCCGTAATCAGCTCCGGTGAGCACCCGAGTCAAAACTTGAGGAAGGGTCTACTCACCAGAACATTGGCTCCTGAAATATTCTCTACTAGAAGCGCTGACCCAGGAAGAGAGAAACAGGTCATGTGAACTCGCTGCCTGACCCTAAAATGGTGGCTCTCAACCTACAATTACTCAGCCATTAATTCCGATGAATTTCTTCTACTTCAATCACCACCTCCACTGGCCACATCATCTCTCCGAACGTGACAACAACTACTCACAGACACGCAGATGTCTAAAATCAGGAGGCACAGCACACTTCATCCCCTCACATCACGGATGCCTGTGCCCAGGATGGTGGCTTCCTCTCATCTATAACCTCCTTCTAACGGATAAAGCACCCCCAGAACAATTCTACAGCCATGCTGCCTCAATGACAGAAGGCACTGAGGCTGTAAACCCAATTGCCATTACCCGACGTCAACGTGATGCGTGGCTCTAAGATGACGGCCTTTGACCACCCACTAGCGAACCCCAGCAACAAGAGACACAAGTGATGCAAACCCAATTTCGTCATCTGACATCAGCGTGATGCCTGTCCCTAAGACGGCAGCTTCTGCCTAGCCTTATCTCCTGTCTATTGGATAAAGCACAGGTGTTAGCACATGTCTATCTACTGAATCGCAATAAACCAATCTTCAACTACATCTCTAGGCTCCCTAGTTTATCCACTCCAGACAAGCCAGCCCAAGCGAATGCTGAACACACTCTGTCAGTAAGAAAAAGTTGGTCCTGGTAAAAGCCTAACAGTCTGGGTAGAACTCGAAGGAGCTATCCTCCCCTCCAACCAGACAAAATGCCTTCTGCGACTCCAACCTCCCTCAGCCCCTCTTCACTTAGCTACCTAAAACCTCATGGCCCGAACTCCTTCTCCATCATTTCCCCCCCAAACCTCTCTCCAAAAGCGAAAAGAAACTTCAAACACAGACTGAAACACTATTTGCGCACATATACCGCTGCTCCTCCAAAGGCCAGCTGAAAATGGATCTCATTTTCCACACGGAAAGACCAGAAAACTGGAACTCCATTCTCAGATCACATCTCCACATATCCAAAACAACTAACACTCCCCACAGCTGCAAAATGACAATCTCATTCCCTAACCGCCCTATGCGCAGTGACAACACCTCAGCGACCATCTACTCCGACGGTGCAGTCATGATTCAAGTCAACAACGACAACCTAGATGCATTTGACTCCCTCTTCCCCTCACTACGCATCGCCCCCTCTCACACACGTCACCCCTGCCCGATTTACTCCTTATACTTTGACAGATCGACCCGCCACAAGATATCACAAACCAATCTCATGCCCTATGCCAACAACACCGTCCTCCCCTCTGGGCACCAACCTCCCTCCATCCTCCCCGTACCAAACACGCACTGTACATACCCCCTCTCTAATACTAACCGGAGGTACACCACAACTGAGGCTCTCCAACCCCAGGCCGACCGATGCCTATCCCCTCTCCCCTCCCCCAACACTACCACCCCCAACTAACAACTAGCGACCCCAACCCCCAGTCAATGACTCCTAACACCCTCTCTCTACCCACACGCAAGAGGACGCCAGCATTACGTTGTGATTCTTTACTCCCCTTGCCCATGGCCACTCACAGTGACAACACGGGCATCACAACCACCAAAATCCAACATAGCATGGACAAGCTCTCCCCTTCTCGAGACTACCTTGCCCAGAACACCTCCACCCCCAACTCCGAAAAGACGACGCAGCGTCTCGCTCTACTAGAAAGCTAAGTAGAAACTGTAATCCTGGGCCTAAAGGAAATCTTTCTGAACCTCACCACACTCTGAGAGCCTAGTCAACGCCCTCACCCGACTCTCACGATTACCAGCACTAAACATCAAAGGTCCTCCAAGGCTCTATGGCCCAGTTGGAACTCAACCCCCCCCAAACCAGACACAGAGACCCAAAAGAACAAGAGCTGCAATGTCCACGAGCGTGAAGGCAGATCTTGCCTCCTAGTATAACACTTCCTCCACCATCACCCACAAATCCAAGATCTAGGTCTAGCAAAAATCCTGGAAAGGTGTGTTCTCCTCCAACTGACTCATCACATGGACAGCAACAACCTTTTAGACACCCACCAATCAAGGTTGCAGAAGAGGCTGCAGCACAGAAACAGCGATCCTTAAAGTCATTGACGATATACACAAGTCACTCGATAAGGACCAATGCTCCCTACTCCTGGTCTTATCGGCTGCCTTCGACACAGTTGACCACATACTCATTAATGTACTTCAAGAAAGAGTAGGTGCAAAAGAGGTTGTCTTACATTGGTTCTCCTCCTTTCTCCAGAACCGCACCCAAAGAATAAAAATCAGAAACTTCTCGTCTGACCTACATTCCGTCAGTAGAGGTGTCCCTCAAGGATCAGTTCTTTTCCCACAATTGTTCAGCATTTACATGGAACCCCTCACTACCATGCTCAAAAATACCAACATACCCTTCCACCACTATGCTGACAACAGACAGATCTATCTTGAAACCTCCTCCATTGATGACATTCATAGATTCAACAACACTCTAAGAGTAGTCCAACACTGGCTATCACAAAACCACCTGGAACTCAACCAAGACGGCAAGATGGGGGCTGGTCACTCAGCCGAGTGAGCGCTCGTAAACTGACCTCCCTGATCCCCCCGGTGTGAGACGGTGGATCGACATGCACAACCGAAAGAACCACTAACGAGCTGCTAACTACCCCCGGGAATGCTGTGCGACTTACTTCTGTCAAAACACTTTGTAGCGGGTTGCCCGCGATTGTTGCGTTTCTGTGGCTGTGAAGGAGTTTTCTGGCGGGTGCCTACGGGACGAGACAGGATTGTTAGCCAGGCCAGGATGCCGCCGAAGAGTGCAAGAAGCGGAAAGAACCGCGGCGCAGGAGGAAACGTCATACTGAGCAAGCCCCCAGAAAGTGCCCAAAACAAACAACGACGTGGAGCGGCTGAAGATAGCAGCAATAGCCCGGTTAGTAATACCGATAGTGGGAAGAGAGTGACTCCTGCAATCTTTATGGCAGTCAGGAAAGGCAAAAAGCTGACTCTGGAACAGGACACTTCTGAGGAAGCTGCTGCATTGGGAAATTCTGCCAAGGTGAGCGAGGGAGATGGTGGGACTAGAGGATGCACTGTGACTAATATAATGTTATGGAGAGAAAGGGGGACTCTGACATATGTTCCAGTCCTGTAATGCAAAGACAGATCTCACAGCCTGATGTTAGGAGGGAGGCTTTGCCAGCCGTGGTGAATTCTGAAGCACCCATAAGCCTGGAAACAGAAGTTTTGTTGCCATCTGGCAGCAGGGTGTTTGCAAACAAAATAGATGGCTCTAATGATGGTGTAGACACTGAGGGTGTAAATACGCTGGAGACAGATGCAAAAGGGCCCTTCTTCTCACTCTCGGATCATTCTAGTTCATCTGGCGACGAATCCCTACAGATATCTGAGGACCCTCTCAGTTTAACAAGTGGGCGGTGGAGCGAAACCAGCAGTTTATGCCAGGAGGAGGAGACCCCTGGGAAAGATAACAGGGTGTCTAGCTCTGGGACTGTACGTAAGAAAACTATACCGCACGCACCACAGCGGATTCATATGCAGGCCACTCCAGGTCAAACCCCAAAGGAGAAACTGGGTAATGGACCCAATAATGACCCTTTACCGGGGGCACAAGACTAACACAATTCACCAGCACACCCAGAGGGCATTTCACTGACAGTCATATATGAGACAATGATGGCACATAGAGAAGAAAGCCAGGCGGAAAGTCAAAAAACTCAAGGCGCATGTAGTAAATTGCAGAATTCGATTCGGCGGGTGGCTAAATCCTGTTCAGGAATTGCGGAAAGGATATCCGAAGCCGAGAATTGAATTTCTACTCTTGAGGATGAGATGGTAACACAGAAAATAGCCACTGACGCGTTGACAACACACAGGGATGACCTATCCTGGAAGATTGAGGACATGGAAAATCGCCTACGCGGGTATAATTTAAGAATTATTGGCTTACCTGAAAGGATCGAAGGCTCAGACCCCCGGAAATTTGTCATGAAACTTTTTACAGAGGCTTTCCCAGAACTGGTCCAGTGGACATGGGATATTGAGATACAACGAGCCCATAGATTTCCCTTTCAAGTGAAACAGAATCAAACTAATATGAGGCCCAGAGCTATACTGACATGCTTGTCTAATTTTTTGTCCAGGCAGGCGATGTACGATCTAGCCAGGCTAGATGGACAGATAAAAGCGGCTGGAGTAGAATTCTTTGTTCGTCCCGATTTCTATCCCACTACTGTGGAAAATAGATGGCAACTACGGCAGCTAATCAAGCCGTTTCAGGATAAGGGTGCACAAGCATTTCTCCTAAGTCCAGCTGAAAATAATATATAAAGAAAAAACGAGATTTTTTACATCTGAGCTGAAAGCAAAAGAGTATCTACAAGAGATCAAGCCCTAGGGAACATAACACATAAGTGAGGGAAACCCTAGCTAAACGCCGACAGGAGTAATGTTGGTAATTCCTGTAGATTTTTGTAGATTTATGCTGATCCGCATGCTAGTGAATTCTTTTTTTTCCTATTTTGCTTATCCGTTTTTCTCAGTTTTTGCTATATGTTTGAACCAGGGATACTATGCACACGGGGGACATGGGTAGTTACGAGGCTCTCCATCACTGTAGACTGTTGGGTCTATCAGCCTCTTTGTTGGGGAGGGTAAGGGGGCCTTCATTGGTAGAGGAGGCAGAAGTGGGGAGGAGGGGTGGTGCTCCGGTGCAGGGAGGAGGGTGGCTACCAAGGGGGGTGGGGCTGGGAGGGCAAAAAATATTTTAAAAAGCCAGCAGTAATTACAGGACTTATGAAGGAAAGAGAGATGATGTTAAGAGAGACAGGAAATGATATCTGCTTTTTTAAACCAGGACAAAATGGCATTTTTAACTGTGTGTACATTTAATGTGCGGGGACTTAATGTGATGGTTAAACGGCAAAGAGTGGCACATGAAATAAGGAATATATCACCCGATGTAGTCTGTATCCTAGAGACACATGTCTCTTGGAACAAACACATTAAGCTGAAGGAGCTAGGATATGAGTTTCAGGTGTGTACTACCCAAGGGACTACTACTAGAGGTGTCGCTATACTTGCAAAAAAAGGCCTTTTAAAAATTATGAAAAGTTCAGCAGATAAACATGGGCGATGGGCCATGATTGAATGTATCACAGCTAATGAGAAATGTACAATATGTTCTGTATATGGCTCTAATCATGATAAAATGCAAGTAATTGAATATTTGAATACAGAATTGGCCAACTGGGCAACCCCTCTAATATGTATGGGGGATTTTAATATCCAATTGGGAGAAGTGACTCATGGGTTGGGGGGAGATAAATACTTTGGCAAGAAACCTAAGGTATATAAAGCCTTACAGCAGCTTCTTGATGAACATGGCCTAGTCGATGTATGGCCCAGGTTAAAACATCCAGAACCAGGGTACAAGCACTTTTCCTGCCCCCATCAAAAGTTAACTAGATTAGATTCTTTTTTTGTAACAAAAACTTATCTAAAAGATGCACACATACAGATCTTTCCTCGAATAACCTCGGACCACAACCCAGTCCTGTTGAGACTCGTAATGCATGGCTTAATACGACCCAGAAGTACATTTTTCTTAGACAGGAAGTTACTACTTAATGAAGAGTTTATTAGTCATATATACGAAAATGGGTAACACAATTTCTGGCCATAAATCGCAACTCTACTAAGTATGGTAGAGTCTGGAATGCAATGAAAGCAGGACTTAGGGGAGAAATATTAAGCTTCGGACTACATGTGCAGAAACAACTTAGACAGCACCAAATGGTGCTATATGAGGAACTACGTCGCTCCGAGTGCAATTTGATAGAAACAGTACAGGGAACCCTAGATATTGCACAGGCACAAACAGAGGTGGCATGGTGCAAAGCTAGGATAAACGAGGAATGGGCAAAGATATTGCAAAGAAATATCATCTTTTTAAGAGAGATTGTTACGAGTTTGGGGAGGCAACAGGTAGATGCCTTGCGAAAAAGATCAGATGTAAAGAGGTGAAAAACTCTATTGCGGCAATTGAGGATTTAGCAGGGAACATAGTAGAAACATTGGAGAGGATTCTAGAGGTATTTAGGGTTTTCTATGAGGGACTGTACTCAGAGGACAGTGACACTCAAAGAGGAGGGGAAGATTTATATAGGGATCCTCAAAGGAAAATTGTGAATGAAGAAGACCAGAGAATGTTAGAGGAGCCTTTTTCAATGCAAGAGCTTATAGATGCCATAGGTCCACTAGCTACAGGGAAAGCTGCTGGCCCCGATAGGCTTCCATTAGAACTATATAAACTTTTATTGCCAGAAATACAATCAGACATGCTAGCTGTTTACCGGGAGGCACAAGAGGGTGTTGTCCCTGCATCCTGGGATGAAGCTAGTATCATCATTTTTCTTTAAAAAGTTAGACCTCCCACACTTCCAGGGTCATTCAGACCGATATCGCTTATAAAATTGCGATGGGAAAATCTATGCAAAGATATTGGCATCACGACTCTCTCGTGTGATTACACCCTTAGTCTCGGCACGGTCAACCATATTAGTAGAGTTACGACAATGCTGGATATCGCCAACCCGAGTAAATCGCAAAGGGGGTGATACTATTGGACGCAGAAAAAGCGTTTGACCGTGTCTCCTGGGAATTTTTATGGGTAACAATGAGGTGTATGGGTTTGGTTCTGGGTTTATTCAGGCAATTAAAACAATGTACAGATCACCAAATGCGTGAGTTTGTGCATTAGGGCTAGAATCGAATCCTGTATCCATATCAAGAGACACCCGGCAGGGTTGCCCCTGCTCTCCCCTGCTATTCGCGCTATATATTAACCTGTTCTTAAACCTATTGGAACAAAGACTAAACATACACACTACTAGGCCCTAGGCAAGAACGGGTTAAAATATTTGCATATGCAGATGATATAGCGATAGTCTCACCGGATCCTGCCACCACATTGGTAGAGACCGAACAACTTGCATCAATTTATGGGAGAAGCTCTGGGTACAAACTAAACCTAGCGAAGACACAGGTCATATGCACTGATCAAGCATATTTTAATTAATGACCCAAGAGTCATGGAGGAGGCAACATATTTGGGAGTGCGCTTGAATGCATGGTGGTCTTCACTTATCAATGCTGGGAAGATGTAATGTTCTAAAAATGAACATATTACCAGAGGTACTTTATTTTTTTAGGGCAGTCCCACTTGAAATTACAAGAAAGCAGATTCAGAGACTGCAGTCTATCTCCGGTAGTTTTCTGTGGACTCAGGGAAAACCTTGTAGAGCGTGGTAATTTATGACCCTTCCGCGTGAACAAGGAGGCTGGGCAGTTCCTAACTTCCAGTTTTATTATTGGGCTTGCCTACTGTAGTATGTGGGAATTTTATTGGTTGGGGCAATGAGGAATACATAGAGGACACTCCTCATATTTTTCAGCTGTTACTAGGCTCTACGGCAGAGAGAACTTTCTTTAAAACCCTCGAGCCCAGTTACTATAAAAAAAAAACGATTTAAGGTGCTTCAGGCCGCCCATAAGGTCTGGCTTCAGATTAGGCGACATCTGAAGATCGGCAGGATTAATTATTACACCCCTACGGATGCCACAGCTTTATTGCCAGCTATTTTCTTGGATGGCATCATGAACAGATGGAGAAGCAAAGGAAGTTTGATATTAGGAAACCTAGTAGACAGTAGTGGTATTAGGACAAATACTTCATTAATGGCTAATTACAGATTCGGAACTATCTGGGCAAAAGAGGGGTTGCCTCACACCTAGCACAGAAAAATAATCTATTAGAAGTTGTGAAGGGATATGGAAAAACCAGTAACATATATCAAGCACTTACGGAAATACAAAAGGATGATGTGGAGGCACAAAATGATAAATGGAATGCCAGGCTGTCTGTAGAGGGCAATATTTTACAAGAATCTATTACATTAGCTGACAAACTTCTAATATCTTCCAACCAAAAACACAGCAGTATAAAACTATGTTTAATTTGTATTATACACTGGCGAAAATTGCACGTTGGGGGGTATAAATGAGGATAAATGTACCCGGTGCGGGAAGGATCAGGCAGATATAGTTCACATGTTTGCCACATGTCCAGATCTAAAATCATTGATTAATAGGATGCAGACATTTTTAACAGAAGTCAAATGGGTGAGATAACCCCAACAGTTATGTTGCTGGGGGTGTTAGAGGACAATATGTCTGCACAGTGAATGTATACAATCAGATATTTAATATACATTGCTGTTGCCGTGGCAAGATTATGTATAGCCTCACTGTGGTGCCAGAAGGAACCCCCTACGTTTGAGATGTGGAGAGGAAGGCTATTTGCTATATTCAAACTAGAAACTAACCTATATGCTATCAAAGGGCTACAGAAGCGAAGACTGGGCGCTAAAATCTGGGGGCTTTAACTGAATTTATGACACCTGCAATATAGGATCATATGTAGACCCTGTTGTTCGGAAGGATCCTAATCGTCCTGGTTGTTAAAGTATAATGCTCCCTCTGTAAATGTAGTTGTAGGCTATTTGCAAACCACTATTTATTTTCTTTAGTTTATCCTTTCGATACTTACTTATCGGTACCTAGAATTTAATTAATGTGCAAGGGGCTCAAACTCCAAGGTTGGGTCCTATATATGTATATATGTTTATTATCTCAGATTGTACAAATGTTATTTTTCTCGCACATCCTCCCACTTGACTATCTCTCTCTTGTGTTTTTCTGTCTTATGTTTGCTATATTTTGATGTTTTCTGTAATTGTCTACTGGCTTAATAAAAATATATATAAAAAAAAAAAAGAAACTCAACCAAGACAAAACGGAAATCCTCCTCGTTTCCAACAAAGAGGAGAATCCCCAAATCGTAGCATGGCTAAAAGCGATTGATGCTCTCAACGGCAATCTCACCCTGGCGGACTTCGTAAAATCGTTGGGAATCACCCTGAACCCAAAACTAGACATGGCCAAACACATCAAGAACACCGCAAAGAGCGTTATCCTCAACCTGAAGCCACTCAACAAAATAAAACACTTCATCCCGCCCAATGACCTCAAACAAGCTCCTCAATCCCTGGTGCTGTCTAGACTAGACTACGGGATTGCTTCCCTCACAGGTACAGCAAAATCCCACTTAGCTCCCCTCAGATCAACTCTCAATGCAGCTGCCAGAATGGTCACCGGAGTAAAGAAATATGAACATTTCTCGCCCGCGCTCAGAGAGCTAAATTGGCTCCCAGTTGAAATGCGTTTCAACTTCAGAATGGCTTGCCTCACGCACAAAGCACTGCACACAGGGAAACCCGCCTACCTGGCCTCCAAACTCAAGAAGGCCGGTCAGACAAGGAGCCTCAGGAGTTCCAACACTCTACTCCTCATCCCTCCAAAAAACCCGCAAACAAAAAACTGCATCCCAATCCTTCTCTGGAAATGCGCCAAAAATCTGGAACTCCATCCCAGTCCATATCAGGACTACCCCCTCCTTTATACAATTCAAAAGGTAGCTCAAATAACTCTTCCTCAATCCCTCTCTCCCGAATGGATAGCTGCCGACAAAGCGCTCAAGCTTGCACAGTAGAGTACACAGACTCTTTGTCATTAAGACTTCTACCTCATCCCCATCCCAACTCCTCCCTCTATCCCCCCTCCCTCGAGTCAATGTGCACAATATTGTGATATTCTATGTCTTCCTTGCTTTTAATGCTGTACAGTGCGCTGAGACTTCCGATGCGCCATGAACCAATATGTATACTACTGCTAGATTGTGTGTTTTTCCCTGCTACGAATGCTGTAAAGCGCTCCGATACCTTGGCCAGTGATATATAAAACTCCTCAATAAAAATAAAAAAATAAAAAATAATAATGTGAATACTGCCATTACTGCTCTAGAAGAGAAGAAAGCCAATAGAAGCCTAGTCAGAATGATGATGTCCAAGCAGAAAAGGCATTTGGTCGGGTTGCCTGGTCTTTTCTGTGGGCAATTGTGGATGCCTCGGAGTTCGGCCCATGGTTCATTGCTTAGGTTCTTATTATTATAATTGGACACTTGGTATCGCACGTGAATCACTCCTGAAGGAGCTTCTCAGCGCTGTGCTGCACAAGAGGAAAGGTAACAATCTAAAATAGCCATGAATTAGGCACCTTCTTGAAGAAAGTGAGGTCAGGGCAGGAGCGAAGGCCAACAGGATGTTTGTTCCAATAATAAGGAGCAATATATAGGAGAACGATCTGCCCCCATATCTTGAGGTGTAGATGCATGGAATCACCAAAATGGCTTTGTCCGACGATATCAAGCAACTAGTAGGGAAATAAGGATTTAGTAAGATGACAGATAAGCTGGCCGCACCTTAAAGAGGGCTTTGTGTGGCAAACTAATAGTTTAAAGATAATACGCTTCCTAACAGGCAGCCAATGATGCTTTCTGAGGAGTGGAGAAGAAGGCAAGCGCGAAGGGAGGTTACAAATTAGTCATGCAGTGGTATTCTAAACCACCTGAAGTTTTGCCAGCATGGTATAATTTACTGAGGTCAACAAAGTGTTCCCATAGTGCAGGCGGCTGATAATAAGAGCCTGGACCAGAGTCTTCCAAGCAGTATCCGGAAGCCAGAGTAGGGCTTTTTTGTAGAAGCCTCAAGGTAGCAAAGCATATGCCACAGGTGGAGCTGGCATGATCTTTCATAGCGAGAGACTGATCCAGCCTCATGACATAATTACTTACCACCTGCTTAGGTGTAAGAACCATACCAATGTGTATGGGCCACCAGTCAGCTGACCATATCTAGGAAGCCTTACCAAAAAGCATGATCTCTGTCTTGTCTCAATTGGAGACAGTTGCTCCTCATCCAGACAGCAACTTTCGACATGCAGTTTGTGAATTTGCTCTTCACCTTGTCTGGGTAAGGGCCAAAGGAAAACAGAAGTTGCGTCTCATCTGCGTATGACACGTTCTCTACACCGCAGGCTCTAGCGATTCGAGCTAACAGTGCCATATAGAAGTTAAACATAGTGGGGCTCAGACACGATCCCTGGAGGACCCCCTAGTCCCTATGCATCAGTTGCAACTTGAAAGAATCCAGGCAGACTTCTTGTGTTCGATGGACAAGGAAGTTCAGGAGAAAATATAGTGCCCTGCCATATAGCCATGCCTCGTGCAGCCTGTGGATAAGAATAGAGTGGGTGACCATGTCAAATGCAGCAGATACGTCCAACAGTACCAACATGACTGAAGTTCCTACATCAAGGAAGAGCCTGAAATGATCTGACCCAGCCAATAGCGCAGCCTCCGTGCTGTGAAGCTCTCGAAAACCCGATAGTGAGGTATCCACGATGTGGTTAGCTTGAAATAAATGGCAGAGAGTTGTTTATTAATAAACTTTTTTATGTTTTTGCAAGGGCAGGCAATGGTGACATAGGTCTATAATTGGAGAGATATGTTGGATCAGTAGTAGACTTTTTTAGCTAAACAGACACAGAAGCAGCCTTCCAGTCCCTGGGCACTTTAGCCACAGTCAGCAAAATGTTTAATAGGTCTGTGACCATGGGAGCCAGGCATACTGCTAGGTTCAGCAACTATGTCAAGGGCTTAAAGCTAGCATTATCTGCTCAGGTAATATTTCGGACCACATAACTATCACTACAGGTACCTGGCAGATCAGCCCTCTCTCATCCCAGCTCTTTGCAATTATAATTGAGCCTCATATTCAAGCTTTGAAGCGGTATAATGGCATTCTTCTATTGCATATTTATTGACTTGACTTTAAGGTGCTAGCCTATGCGGACAACGTGGCTATTCTAACTTCTGCCCTGGCAGTCTCCCTATTAGCAATAGAAACCCTTGCGAGGGAAAATGGTGCTGTCTCAGGGTACAAACTTAATCTCGATAAAACGCAGGTATTGGCTAAAATTCCACCCCTGGATCAAGACGGGCGTTTGGTAAGATCTGCAACATAGTTAGGTTTTTATCTTTTGCTAAAGATGGAAGAGATAATTTAGCATAATTTCAGTCAAGCCCTCACCAGGATGCTAGAGATCTTTAACAAGTGGAACAGGCTACATTTGGGGATAATCGGAAGGTGTGATCTGATTAAAATGAGTGTATTACCTCGCTAATTGTAACTTTTTATATGTATACCTCTCTATCTTCTTAAAGTTTTTTTCTATCAAATCAAGGCATATTGGCAAATATGTATCTGGGGCCATAAAAAACCTAGGTCCAGCATAAAGCGTCTTCCGTTGCAATGGCAGAAAGCGGGGTCTCTCTGTGTCAGGCCTGCAGGTATTTTATCTGACTGCATTCATGTCATGACTTATCAAGGTCCTGGGCCTGGAGCAGTGGGACCTGGGACGTATGTTTCCAGGTTATCTACCATGAGGAAAGGCCATTGTGCCTCACACTGGTATTATCAACATGGTCTACTTCAAAAGTACCAGGTTCAAGACTCTGAGGGTGTTCCACTCTATCTAGTCTTATCTTAGAAAGAAGCTGCTGGTTATCACCCTCTTTAATGCATATATCTATCTAAGTTTTAATCCCAATCTTCCTCAGTCGGTTCATGAGAGCTGTTTGGAATGCTGGGAGGGATCTGGGGTCCTTACATTGGGCCATTTTGATGAGGGTACTACTCTTTTTTCATACAAAATTCTGTGCCCAAGATTTACTCTTCCTGTGCTTGATTCCTGATTCAGTTTGGAATGCAGGGAGGGATCTAGGCTACTTACATTGGGGCATTTTCATGAGGGTACTACTCTTTTTTTCATGCAAAATTATATGCCAAATGTTTACTCTTTCTGTGCTTGATTCTTTCTATACTTCCAGCTTCAGCATACCCTCTTGAGTAGTTTGCCCTATAAAATGATCTCATCGGCCAAGGTGGGGCGGACAAACATGTTGGTGCACAGTGTTTTAAATGTTTCAAGGATTACAGCTCATCAATTCAAATGTATTAATGATTTGTACTATACACTCTATTGTCTTTAGGTAACGAATATCAGACAGGATGGTAAATATTTTTGATGCGTGGCAGATCAAGCGGAAGATGTGCACATTTTCCCCACCTGTTCCCTCCATTGCTTTTTACTAGGAGAAAATTATGGGAAAACCTAATTGGCTTTGTCAGGCCAACATCCACACTAATTGTATTAGGGGACTACTTGTCTATTCCACTGCACCTTGTTGGGATCTACTGTTCTGGATTACCTCTGTCATGATTAATCTTGGCCTGGCATTGGCTACTTTACTAGGGGGCATATCAACAACAACCGGCAAGAATTATCTCTAAGCGCACTTAGCGCTAGGATAATTATTGCCGGCTAGCGTGAATTTTTATCGCTGAGATAGCATGCTATTAGCAACGCTTATCTCAATAGCGATAAAAATCCTCACGCTAACAGGCTAACGTGAGATTATCGCTGGAAACCCAGCGATAATCTCACGTTACCTTGTTGATAGGGACAGGCAAACTTAGCCATGATATCCTCCTTCCATAGGATATCATGGCTAAGTCAGAAAAATACCAGATGTTAAAAAGCAGCGTTAACTGCGGTTAGCGCTGCTTTTTTGTCTCTAACAGGGTTAGCGACATTCTTGATAATAGGAGAAATGTCGCTTAGCGACATTTCTCCTAATATTTTACTCTGGAACGCCCCCTTTGCATCTCATTAGAGATGCAAGGGGAAGCGTAGAGTAAAAGGGTGCTAACATGCACATTTGCATGTTAGCACCCTGTTGTTGATAGGGCACTAGTTTTATCTCTCCTTTTTGGGCTTTTAAAGCCAAAAAAGCAGAGATAAAGCCCTTGTTGATATGCCCCTAAGTCCTTAAACCTATGCTTTGGTGACATGAATTCTTGAACACTGGCCTCCTCAAAATACTGCTAGTTGATATTGACAAGTGGACTGTGGGTCTAAGGAAGATCTGGGGTCCTTTGAGGAGGATCCTGCTTCATTTTCAGGCTGGTCATGACTGTATACCATAGCCATTTTTTTAATCTTATGTTTGTCTTTGATAATTTGGTGTTCAAGATACACCCTGCACTTTATTGTGATCTTGTGTACTTTATCTTTGTGGGATAATGACTGCATAGGTGTTGTTCTATGTATTCAAAAGGGTCTGTGTTATTTATTCTTGTCAATGTTAGTATTCTGGCTCACAATGTACTCCAAAAAAAGGGAAAAAAGGGAAAAATACTATATAAGGGGGCAGCAGAAAGGCATGCTGCCCCTTGATTTGGACATGAGGTGTCTAGAGGATAACTACTGTGAAGAAAATAAATGTATATTTTTTTAAACTTATTTTTTACGATCTTGTGGGACTCTCACAGGATGATGAATAGTATAAAGGAGTAGATGAGTACTCAATACACTCTACTAGTAGGAATGCATATTGGGGTCCTTGGGCCCTATTCACAAAAGTAATCTGAGACGAAATCCTAAATTTACGACTTTTGGTATTCACAAAGGGGATTGATGAGTAGTAAAGTTAGGAATCCTAACTTTACTACTCCTAAATGCCCTTTGTGAATACCGAAAGTTGTAAAGTTAGGATTTTGTCTCAGTTAATTTTAAGTTTTGGTAAACTTAAGACCAAAACTTAAGTTTAACTGAGACAAAATACTAACTTTACGACTTTTGGTATTCACAAAGGGCATTTAGGAATAGTAAAGTTAGGATTCCTAACTTTACTACTTCTAAATGAATATTGAAAGTCGTAAAGTTAGGATTTTGCCTCAGATTACTTTTGTGAATCGGGCCCCTTGTTTTTGAGAAGAACTGTGCAATAGACAAGAACTGTGATGAGTAGAAAGCTGTGGCCTGCCTCTATAGAGCTATAGGACGGGACTCCACGCAACCTCTGGTCAGATTACGACACAAATGGGAGGACGACATTGGCAGGCCACTAGAGGACAAGGACTGGGACAATGTCTTAGAGCGAACTGCAAAAGTATCTCGGAATACCCGGTTTAGCCTGATCAGCTTTAATATACTCCATCAAGCCTATTTAACACCAGAACATATCAACCGATATTTCGATGGCGCGGATGCTAGATGCACGAGGTGGCAGAACTGGGGGCGACTTTTATACATATGATGTGGAGATGTGCCTCCTTAACCCATTATTGTCAGGAAGTGACACAAGTGACAGCGAGGGTGACGGAAAGGGTGGTCCCCTGCACATCTGCCCACGTACTGCTCCATTTATTTCCACACTCTGCTAAAACCAAAACCACAGACAGATTCCAGGACATGGCATTTATTCTGGCGAAGCGAGAAATCACTAGTAGCTGGAAGAAATCGGGGGGCCCCAATTTCCTCAGATGGAAACACGAGATGGTGAAGTGGGCGGGTTGCGAGAGCAGGGTCCTACTCTGGAATGCACAGTGGGGAGTGCGCAAGCCGGAGAGAGCCCAGGCATGGGAAGGGCTGGTGGCGGACTGAACAAGAATGGGCAGAGACTCGGAGGCTTCCACCCCAGAGAGACTCCAATAGGTAGAGCATCCCCAGGGACCAGATTAAGGTGGAATACCCCAGTAGAGACGCGGGAATGGGAGCGATTCATAGCATCAACACACACGGGTGAAGAAGGGGGTCACAAAGGAAGGTCCTGGTGCAGCACCACTATCCACGCCTGGAATACCAGAGAGCTTACTAATCAAACTGAACAATACTCAAGGGGAGACAGCAGTGCGGGGAGGGGGGGCGAGGGCAGTTGTGGTTGATGCCTTATTGTTGGGGGCAAGGGAGGGGGGTGTATCCAACATACTTGGTACATAGCTATGGGAAAATAATGTGATCATCCAAGATGTCATGTACAAATGGGGCACGGCGAGGGTACTGACAGAATCAGTATGGAAATATGTTGTATTGCCTGCCCCTGCCTAATTTATACTGCTATCTTAAAGGAGATTGATGCATGCTGTATAAAAGGCAATAAAGTTTGTTTAAAAAAAACTGTGATGAGGAGAAAGTTAATTCTTTTTTTCAAAGTTACAATCTTCTGATTCTCTTGCAGAATTGTCAAAAGTAGGAAGGAGTAGGTGATGTTTGAATACACTCTGGTATGCTCACGTGTTACTGTAGGAAGGAGTCCTTCTGGAGATGGTGCTTTTCAGAGTCTACTAAGTAGGCCTTTTGGCTTTGAAAGAGTTGTGAGAGAGAAGTCTGAATGGATTGGCCAGTCAATACACACACCCTGTTATGCACACCCATCAACTGTGAGAGAGGTGTCACAGAAGATGGCATCACCTACCCACACACTACTACCACATTCTTCATTTGAGAGAGAGGTCTGAAAGGAGAGATCACTTCATCCACACACACTACTATGCACACCTGTCATCTGAAAGACAGGTCTGAAAGGAGAGGCCCGTCCATGTACACACTGTACTGTGCACACCCATTATCTGAGAGAGATGTTTGAGGGGAGAGGCCATTCACTTCTCACAAACTACTATGTACACTTGTCATCTGATAGAGAGGTCAGAAAGGAGAGGCCAGTCCCTTCCCACTCCCTACTACACACACCACTCATCTGTGAGAGAGGTCTGATAGGAGAGGTCAGTCCTTCCCATACACTACTACGCACACTCATCATCTTTGAGAGATGTTCAAAAGGAGACGCCAGTCCATATGCACACCCTACAATGCACACCCGTCATCTGACAGAGACGTCTGACAGGACAGGGCAGACCCTCCACACACACTACTATGTACATTTGTCATATGAGAATGAGGTCTGAAAGGAGAGGCCAGTTCATCCACACACGCAACTACACACACCTATTATCTGAGAAAGAGGTCTGACAGGAGAGGGCAGTCCCTCCCCTCACACTACAATACGTACCCATCATTTGAAAGACAGGTCTGAAAGGAGACGCCAGTCCATGTACACAATATTCTACTCACACCGGTTATCTGAGAAAGATGTCTGGCAGGAGAGGACTGTCACACCGCACAAACTATGATGCACACCTGTCATCTAACAGAGAGATCTGAAAGGAGAGACCAATTTCTCCCTACACACTACAACACACCTATCATGTGAGAGAGATGTCTGAAAAGAGATTCCAGTCTATCCACATACCCTGCTATGCACACCTGCCATCTGAGAAAGACATCTGACTAGGGTGGGCAGTCTCTCTGCGTAGACTAAAATGCACACCTGTCATTGAGGTTTGAAACTAGAGGTCAGTCTATCTACACACTCTAATACTTATACCCATCATCTGAGAGAGAGAGGTCTGACAGGAGAGGCTGGTCCATCCACTCATTGTGCTATGCACACCCATCATCTGAAAGAGAGGTCTGAAAGGAGAGGCCAGTCAAGCCAGACACTCTACTACACATACCCGTCATCTCAGAGAGAGGTCTGATACGAATTGACAGTCCTTCCCCACACACTACTTCACACACACATCATCTAAGAGCGGCGTCTAAAAGGAGGGACCAGTCCATCCTCACACTGTGCTAGGCACACCCATCATTAGAGAGAGAAATGTCTGACAGGAGCGGCTTGTCACTCCCAAAAAACTACTATGCACACCTGTCATCTGTGAGAGAGGTCTGACAGGAGAGGGCAGTCCCTCCCCACATACTACTACGCACACCTGTCATCTGAGAGAGACATCTGGAAAAGAAGGCCAGTCAATCCACACACCTTACTATGCACACCTGTCATCTGAGAGAGAGGTCTGACAGAAGAGGCCTGTCACTTTTCGCAAACTACTATGCACATCTGTCATCTGAGAGAGAGGTTTGAAAGGAGATGCCAGTCCCTCCCACAATGTACAGACCATGTTCTGTAGCTACCCCGCTCCATGCAAGATCTGTTTCTAAGAAAAACCTTTGCAATTCACTGAAAAAATCCAAAGGTTAAAGTAATGTTATAGTTAGATGAGTTTGTCAGTGACAACATTAACGTTTTGAACCGAAAAAAACAGAAATGTAATCATTTGATATGTGCTAAATAAGTGCCATTAACATAACATTCCATCAGTGATGTCACTAACCAAGTCATGAGTGATGTTTAATATGTGAGGTCATAAGCAGTGCATTACGGGGAGTAACTTATAGTTAACTCAGGTAATTACAGCTACTGAATTTCTATGGTTTTGTCCATGTACAATCTGAGCCTAACTATAACGTCCCTGTAGCCTTTGGTATTTTCAGTGAAATTCTATGTTTAAAAAAACATTCTATTTCATCCCAGCAGCCTTTCTTTTTTTAGTAAATTTCTATGGCTGTAATGCTATTTCTTAACATGTAACCTTTGAGAGTGGGTATGTGAGTGGCTGTATAGGTCAGTGAGTGGGTGTGTGAGAGGCTGTATGGGTCAGTGACTGGGTATGTGAGTGACTGTATGGGTCTGTGAGTGGGTGTATGAGTGTCTCTATTGATGAATGAGTGGGTATGTGAGTGGTTGTGAGGATGTGTGAGGTCAGTTAGTGGGTGTGTGAGTGTATGTGTCTGTGAGTGGGTGAGAGAGTACTAGTGTGGGTGAGTTTGTGAGTGGCTGCATGGGTGTGTCTATGTGTGAGTGGTTGTATGAGTCTGTATGTGGGTGTATAAGTAGATGTGTGGGGGTGTGAGTGGTTTTATAGGTATGTGAGTGGCTGTGTGAGTGGCTGCATGAGTCTGTGAGTGGGTATATGGGTGTTTTTATGAGTGTGTGGGTGGGTGCATGAGTGGATGCATGGGTCTGTGAGTGGGAGTGGGAGTACCTGCATAGGTCTGTGAGTGGGTCTGTGAGTACCTGTGTGGGTTTGTGAGTAGGACATTCAGTGCCTGCATGGATTTCTGAGTGGGTGTGTTAGTGCCTGTGCAGTTTTGCCACTGGGTCAGTGAGTGCCTGTGCAGTTCGGTTACTGGATCTGTCAGTCAGTCTATGAGTAGCTGCATGGGTCTGTGAGTGGGTATAGGAGTGGCTGCATGGGTCTGTGAGTGTGTGTTTGACTGGCTGTGTGGGTCTCTGAGTTGATTTTAAAGTGCCAGTGTAGAACTGTAAGTGGGTGTGTGAGTGCCTGTGTGGGTCTGTGAGTGAGTATATGAATGCCTACATGGGTATGTGAGTAGATCTGTGAGTGCCGGCATGGGTCTGTGAGTGAGTGTGTGAGCATCTATGTAGGTCTATGGGTGAATGTATAACTGTCTGTGGGTATGTATGTAGATGTTTGAGGACCTGTGGGGGTCTGTGAGTGGGTATGTAGGTGACTTTGTAAATCTGTGAGTGGCTGTGTGAGTGCCTGTGTGGATCTGTTAGTAGGTGTGTGAGTGTCTTAGTAGGTCTGTGTGTGGGTGGTTTTGTGGGTCTATGAGTGAATGTTTGTGTGTCTGTGTGGGCATGTGAGTGGGTCTGTGAGTATAAGGGTCCATGAGTGGGCATGTGAGTGCCTTCATGCGTATGTGAGTCGGACTGTGAGTACCTGTATGGGTCTATGAATGTGTGTATCAATGGCTTTATAGGTCTGTGACTGGGTGGGTGAGTACCTATGTGAGACTATGAGTGGGTATGAGAGTGCCTGCATGGCTCTGTGAGTGGGTGTGTGACTGCCTGTGTGGGTCTAAAAGTAGCTGCGTGGGTCTGTGAGTAGGTGGGTGTAAGAGTGTTTGTGAGTGCATGGGTCTGTGAGTGTGTGTGAGTACCTTCATGGGTATGTGAGTGGGTCTATGAATACCTGTATGGGTCTGTGAGTAGGTGTGCCAATGCCTTCATAGGTCTGTGTCTGGATGGATGAGTGCCTATGTGGGACTATGGGTAGGTATGAGAGTGCCTATATGGCTCTGTGAGTGGGTATGCGAGTGGTTTGTGGGTCTTTGAGTGGGTGGGAGACTGCCTGTTTGGGTCTATAAGTGGCTGTGTGGGTCTGTGAGTAGGTGGGTGTAAGAGTGCCTGTTTGGGTCTATGAGTGGGTATGTGAGTGGGTGTGTGGGTCTGTCAGTAGGCATGTGATTGCATGAGTAGGTCTGTGGATGGGTGTTTGAGTAGCTACATGGATCTCTCAGTCGGTCTATGATTAGCCGCATGGGCTTGTGAGTTGGTATATGAGTGGCTGCATGGGTCTGTGAGTGTGTGTTTTGACTGCCTGTATGGGTTTCTGAGTGGGTTTTAAAGTACCAGTGTAGAACTGTGAGTGGGTGTGTGAGTGCCTGTGTGGGTCTGTGAGTGGGCATGTGAGTGCCTACATGGGTACGTGAGTAGGTCTGTAAGTGCCTGCATGGGTCTGTGAGTGATTGTGTGAGCATATGTGTGGGTCTATGAGTGAATGTATGAGTGTCTGTGTGGGTATGTAAATAGATGTTTGAGGTCCTGTGTGGATCTGTTAGTGGGTGTGTGAGTGTCTGAGTAGATGTTTGAGTGTCTGTGTGGGTATCTGAGTGGGTCTGTGAATGCCTGTATGGGTCTGTGAGTGGGTGTGTCAATGCCTTCATAGGTCTGTGACTGGGTAGGTGAGTGCCTATTTGGGACTATGTGTGGGTATGAGAGTGCCAGCATGGCTCTGTGAGTGGATACATGACTGCTTGCATAGGACTGTGAGTGGGTGTGCGACTGCATGTGCAAATCTGTAAATTGGTATGAGAGTACCTATGTGGGTGACTGACTTGGTCTTTAAAGTGTTTTATTTTCAAAGTGCATTAACATTTACAGATTTACACTGGGGCCATGCTGTGCTTCACAGGAGCTCTGAGGATTCCTGAAATGGGAAAACCCATGGGGTCAGATTACCTCTACATATATATTACCTACTGGCAATAGTCAGTAGGTAGTTATAGTTAGGACCAAAGTTTCCATAGGAAAAGCGTGTATTGTTTTGCCAATAACTTTGGCGCTGCTTGACGAATCTTCATGTTATTTTCAAAACACATTCATTCCCTTTTCAGTTCAGGTGCTGTGTTGAAAGTTTCTGAATGATCTATCAAGTGGGGGCTGAGAAAAAAGAGGGCTCCCAAAATATGTTTTCCCCGTGTTATGTTTATGGGGATTTTTCATTTTTTGAACACTACTGGCTGAACCGCTGTACGGAAATACACCACATTTGGCAGAAGGCTAGATGTTGGTCTAGGAAGCATGCTTTTGTAATTTGGTGTGAATCCATTCAGTAGTTTCAGAGATCTTTAAGTTTACAAAATATAAAGAACCCAAAATCCTATTAAAATCCTACTGGATTTATTGGCTGCCAACACTTCAAACCAGGAAGTGTTGGCAGCCATCGGTTCAACTGAGTCAAAGAATAAAACGTAAAAATAGAAAAGGGGGCAGGGTAGAAACACCCTGACCCCTAGGCCTCTTGGGGGGTCCCAGAGAGACACCCCAGGGCCCCCCCCCAAAAAATGTAATTAGATTTTTAGCGGGAGTCAAGCTGGATCCGTGAATCCTGCAGAACTTATTTTAAAACAAAGTGCAGGCTCCTGGGCTTTGCTAATTATTGCCCCTCAGGTAGGCCAGGTACTGGGACATTATGCGAAAACAGGCGGGGCGCACAGAGCCCCATCCTTGAGCTTATTATGCCCTAGAGACCACCTCTTTTCAAATGGGGGGCCCTCTTGGACCCCCCAGCCTCTGGACTGTCATCATTTATGCTAAAAGAATGTGGCGCATCCTGGACCCCCCTGCATCCCCGGGTGCTTCCGCCTCCCTGGGGTTTTTTTAATTTGAAAAAATACAGGGGGCCATGCGGATCCTCGCAATCACAGGGACCGCCACTTCCCAGCGCTTTTTTGTATTGATTGCCCCACTCAGATTTCACTCATACAAAACCAGTTAAATGCAGCAGTTATAGTTCCCTGTTTATGATGTCACATATTACATCATTCATGACATGGTCAGTGACATCACTGATGACATCTCAAATGACATCACTGATGAGATCACTGATGACATCATCCACAGAACCACTAACATACCTACTCATACCCCATACAACCTCTATATGCCTACATATACCTGCACAAGCCCTAACATACCCATTCACAGACCTATATTAGTACTCACAAACACACTCACTCTCCATTGAGCCACTCACACACCCACTCACCCACTCACACAGCCACTCACACAACGATTCACTCACCCATACAGTCACTGATAGAACCAGTTACTTACCCATAAAGCCAGTAATATAACAGCTACTCACACACCCTCATATTTACCTATAAAGTCACTCACTCACCCAATCAGTCTCTCAAAATAGCCACTCACTCACCCACACAAGCTCTCTCACACTCTCACAAAACCACTAACATACCCATTCACTCCATACAAGCACTCACACATCCCTGTATATACCCACACAGCCATTCACACAAATGCTCACTCTCCAATATAGCCACTCACACACCCATACAGCCACTAACACAACCAGTCACTCACTCATATAGCCATTCAGGCATGTACTCACTCACCCATACAGTCACTACACACCCACTTACCCACCCATAGAGCCACTCACACCACCACTCACTCACCCATACAGCCACTGACACACCCACTCATTCACCAAAACAGCCACTCTCACAGCATCTCACTCACCCACACAGCTACTCCCACACCCATGTATACACCCATACTGTGATGTGATGAGGAGAAAGTTAATTCTTTTTTTCAAAGTTACAATCTTCTGATTCTCTTGCGGATTGTCAAAAGTAGGAAGGAGTAGGTGATGTTTGAATACACTCTGGTATGCTCACGTGTTACTGTAGGAAGGAGTCCCACTGGAGATGGTGATTTTCAGAGTCTACTAAGTAGGCCTTTTGGCTTTGAAAGAGTTGTGAGAGAGAAGTCTGAATGGATTGGCCAGTCAATACACACACCCTGTTATGCACACCCATCAACTCTGAGAGAGGTGTCACAGAAGATGGCATCACCTACCCACACACTACTACCACATTCTTCATTTGAGAGAGAGGTCTGAAAGGAGAGATCACTTCATCCACACACCCTACTATGTGCACCTGTTATCTGAGAGAGAGGTCTGACAGGAGAGGGCAGTCCCTCCTCAAATACTACTATGCACACCTGTCATCTGAAAGACAGGTCTGAAAGGAGAGGCCCGTCCATGTACACACTGTACTGTGCACACCCATTATCTGAGAGAGATGTTTGAGGGGAGAGGCCATTCACTTTTCACAAACTACTATGTACACTTGTCATCTGATAGAGAGGTCAGAAAGGAGAGGCCAGTCCCTTCCCACTCCCTACTACACACACCACTCATCTGTGAGAGAGGTCTGATAGGAGAGGTCAGTCCTTCCCATACACTACTACGCACACTCATCATCTTTAAGAGATGTTCAAAAGGAGACGCCAGTCCATTTGCACACCCTACAATGCACACCCGTCATCTGAGAGAGACGTCTGACAGGACAGGGCAGACCCTCCACACACACTACTATGTATATTTGTCATATGAGAATGAGGTCTGAAAGGAGAGGCCAGTTCATCCACACACGCAACTACACACACCTATTATCTGAGAAAGAGGTCTGACAGGAGAGGGCAGTCCCTCCCCTCACACTACAATACGTACCCATCATTTGATAGACAGGTCTGAAAGGAGACGCCAGTCCATGTACACAATATTCTACTCATACCCGTTATCTGAGAAAGATGTCTGGCAGGAGAGGACTGTCACACCACACAAACTATGATGCACACCTGTCATCTAACAGAGAGATCTGAAAGGAGAGACCAATTTCTCCCTACACACTACAACACACCTATCATGTGAGAGAGATGTCTGAAAAAAGATTCCAGTCCATCCACATACCCTGCTATGCACACCTGCCATCTGAGAAAGATATCTGACTAGGGTGGGCAGTCTCTCTGCGTAGACTAAAATGCACACCTGTCATTGAGGTTTGAAACTAGAGGTCAGTCTATCTACACACTCTAATACTTATACCCATCATCTGAGAGAGAGAGGTCTGATAGGAGAGGCTGGTCCATCCACTCATTGTGCTATGCACACCCATGATCTGAAAGAGAGGTCTGAAAGGAGAGGCCAGTCAATCCAGACACTCTACTACACATACCCGTCATCTCAGAGAGAGGTCTGATACGAATTGACAGTCCTTCCCCACACACTACTTCACACACACATCATCTAAGAGCGGCGTCTAAAAGGAGGGACCAGTCCATCCTCACACTGTGCTAGGCACACCCGTCATTAGAGAGAGAAATGTCTGACAGGAGAGGCTTGTCACTCTCAACAAACTACTATGCACACCTGTCATCTGTGAGAGAGGTCTGACAGGAGAGGGCAGTCCCTCCCCACATACTACTACGCACACCTGTCATCTGAGAGAGACATCTGGAAAAGAAGGCCAGTCAATCCACACACCTTACTATGCACACCTGTCATCTGAGAGAGAGGTCTGACAGAAGAGGCCTGTCACTTTTCGCAAACTACTATGCACATCTGTCATCTGAGAGAGAGGTTTGAAAGGAGATGCCAGTCCCTCCCACAATGTACAGACCATGTTCTGTAGCTAGCCCGCTCCGTGCAAGATCTGTTTCTAAGAAAAACCTTTGCAATTCACTGAAAAAATCCAAAGGTTAAAGTAACGTTATAGTTAGATGAGTTTGTCAGTGACAACATTAACGTTTTGAACCAAAAAAAACAGAAATGTAATCATTAGATATGTGCTAAATAAGTGCCATTAACATAACATTCCATCAGTGATGTCACTAACCAAGTCATGAGTGATGTTTAATATGTGAGGTCATAAGCAGTGCATTACGGGGAGTAACTTATAGTTAACTCAGGTAATTACAGCTACTGAATTTCTATGGTTTTGTCCATGTACAATCTGAGCCTAACTATAACGTCCCTGTAGCCTTTGGTATTTTCAGTGAAATTCTATGTTTAAAAAAACATTCTATTTCATCCCAGCAGCCTTTCTTTTTTTAGTAAATTTCTATGGCTGTAATGCTATTTCTTAACATGTAACCTTTGAGAGTGGGTATGTGAGTGGCTGTATAGGTCAGTGAGTGGGTGTGTGAGAGGCTGTATGGGTCAGTGACTGGGTATGTGAGTGACTGTATGGGTCTGTGAGTGGGTGTATGAGTGTCTCTATTGATGAATGAGTGGGTATGTGAGTGGTTGTGAGGATGTGTGAGGTCAGTTAGTGGGTGTGTGAGTGTATGTGTCTGTGAGTGGGTGAGAGAGTACCTGTGTGGGTGAGTTTGTGAGTGGCTGCATGGGTGTGTCTATGTGTGAGTGGTTGTATGAGTCTGTATGTGGGTGTATAAGTAGATGTGTGGGTGTGTGAGTGGTTTTATAGGTATGTGAGTAGCTGTGTGAGTGGCTGCATGAGTCTGTGAGTGGGTATATGGGTGTTTTATGAGTGTGTGGGTGGGTGCATGAGTGGATGCATGGGTCTGTGAGTGGGAGTGGGAGTGGGAGTACCTGCATAGGTCTGTGAGTGGGTCTGTGAGTACCTGTGTGGGTTTGTGAGTAGGACATTCAGTGCCTGCATGGATTTCGGAGTGGGTGTGTTAGTGCCTCTGCAGTTTTGCCATCGGGTCAGTGAGTGCCTGTGCAGTTCGGTTAGTGGGCATGAGAGTTCATGTGTGTGCCTATTAGTGAGCATATGAGTGGTTGTGTGGGTTTGTAGGTGGATGTGTGAGTGCCTATGTGGTTGTGTGAGTGGGTCTCTGACTGCCTGTATGGGTCTGCAAATCAGTATGTGAGTACCTACATGGGTCTGTGACTGGGTCTGTGAGTAAACTGTGATTGTCTGTGAATGGGTCTGTCAGTGCCTGCATGGGTCTGTGAGTGGGTGTATGAGTGGGTGTGTAGTTCTGTGAGTGGGAGTAGGACTACCTGTGTGGGTCTATAAGTATCTGTGTGGGTCTGTGAGTAGGTGGGTGTACGAGTGCCTGTTTGGGTCTACGAGTGGGTGTGTGAGTGGATGTATTAGTCTGTGAGTAGGCATGTGAGTGCCTGAGTGTGTCTGTGGATGGGTGTTTGAGTGGCTGACTGGATCTGTCAGTCAGTCTATGAGTAGCTGCATGGGTCTGTGAGTGGGTATAGGAGTGGCTGCATGGGTCTGTGAGTGTGTGTTTGACTGGTTGTGTGGGTCTCTGAGTTGATTTTAAAGTGCCAGTGTAGAACTGTAAGTGGGTGTGTGAGTGCCTGTGTGGGTCTGTGAGTGAGTATATGAATGCCTACATGGGTATGTGAATAGATCTGTGAGTGCCTGCATGGGTCTGTGAGTGAGTGTGTGAGCATCTATGTAGGTCTATGGGTGAATGTATAACTGTCTGTGGGTATGTATGTAGATGTTTGAGGACCTGTGGGGGTCTGTGAGTGGGTATGTAGGTGACTTTGTAAATCTGTGAGTGGCTGTGTGAGTGCCTGTGTGGATCTGTTAGTAGGTGTGTGAGTGTCTTAGTAGGTCTGTGTGTGGGTGTTTTGTGGGTCTATGAGTGAATGTTTGTGTGTCTGTGAGGGCATGTGAGTGGGTCTGTGAGTATAAGGGTCCATGAGTGGGCATGTGAGTGCCTTCATGCGTATGTGAGTGGGACTGTGAGTACCTGTATGGGTCTATGAATGTGTGTATCAATGGCTTTATAGGTCTGTGACTGGGTGGGTGAGTACCTATGTGAGACTATGAGTGGGTATGAGAGTGCCTGCATGGCTCTGTGAGTGGGTGTGTGACTGCCTGTGTGGGTCTAAAAGTAGCTGTGTGGGTCTGTGAGTAGGTGGGTGTAAGAGTGTTTGTGAGTGAATGGGTCTGTGAGTGTGTGTGAGTACCTTCATGGGTATGTGAGTGGGTCTATGAATACCTGTATAGGTCTGTGAGTAGGTGTGCCAATGCCTTCATAGGTCTGTGTCTGGGTGGGTGAGTGCCTATGTGGGACTATGGGTAGGTATGAGAGTGCCTATATGGTTCTGTAAGTGGGTATGCGAGTGGTTTGTGGGTCTTTGAGTGGGTGGGAGACTTCCTGTTTGGGTCTATAAGTGGCTGTGTGGGTCTGTGAGTAGGTGGGTGTAAGAGTGCCTGTTTGGGTCTATGAGTGGGTATGTGAGTGGGTGTGTGGGTCTGTCAGTAGGCATGTGATTGCATGAGTAGGTCTGTGGATGGGTGTTTGAGTAGCTGCATGGATCTCTCAGTCGGTCTATGATTAGCCGCATGGGCTTGTGAGTTGGTATATGAGTGGCTGCATGGGTCTGTGAGTGTGTGTTTTGACTGCCTGTATGGGTTTCTGAGTGGGTTTTAAAGTACCAGTGTAGAACTGTGAGTGGGTGTGTGAGTGCCTGTGTGGGTCTGTGAGTGGGCATGTGAGTGCCTACCTGGGTACGTGAGTAGGTCTGTAAGTGCCTGCATGGGTCTGTGAGTGATTGTGTGAGCATATGTTTGGGTCTATGAGTGAATGTATGAGTGTCTGTGTGGGTATGTAAATAGATGTTTGAGGTCCTGTGTGGATCTGTTAGTGGGTGTGTGAGTGTCTGAGTAGATGTTTGAGTGTCTGTGTGGGTATCTGAGTGGGTCTGTGAATGCCTGTATGGGTCTGTGAGTGGGTGTGTCAATGCCTTCATAGGTCTGTGACTGGGTAGGTGAGTGCCTATTTGGGACTATGTGTGGGTATGAGAGTGCCAGCATGGCTCTGTGAGTGGGTGCATGACTGCTTGCATAGGACTGTGAGTGGGTGTGCGACTGCATGTTCAAATCTGTAAATTGGTATGAGAGTACCTATGTGGGTGACTGACTTGGTCTTTAAAGTGTTTTATTTTCAAAGTGCATTAACATTTACAGATTTACACTGGGGCCATGCTGTGCTTCACAGGAGCTCTGAGGATTCCTGAAATGGGAAAACCCATGGGGTCAGATTACCTCTACATATATATTACCTACTGGCAATAGTCAGTAGGTAGTTATAGTTAGGACCAAAGTTTCCATAGGAAAAGCGTTTATTGTTTTGCCAATAACTTTGGCGCTGCTTGATGAATCTTCATGTTATTTTCAAAACACATTCATTCCCTTTTCAGTTCAGGTGCTGTGTTGAAAGTTTCTGAATGATCTGTCAAGTGGGGGCTGAGAAAAAAGAGGGCTCCCAAAACATGTTTTCCCCGTGTTATGTTTATGGGGATTTTTCATTTTTTGAACACTACTGGCTGAACCGCTGTACGGAAATACACCACATTTGGCAGAAGGCTAGATGTTGGTCCAGGAAGCATGCTTTTGTAATTTGGTGTAAATCCATTCAGTAGTTTCAGAGATCTTTAAGTTTACAAAATATAAAGAACCCAAAATCCTATTAAAATCCTACTGGATTTATTGGCTGCCAACACTTCAAACCAGGAAGTGTTGGCAGCCATCGGTTCAACTGAGTCAAAGAATAAAATGTAAAAATAGAAAAGGGGGCAGGGTAGAAACACCCTGACCCCTAGGCCTCTTGGGGGGTCCCAGAAAGACAGCCCAGGGCCCCCCCCCCCCAAAAAATTTAATTAGATTTTTAGCGGGAGTCACGCTGGATCCGTGAATCCTGCAGAACTTATTTTAAAACAAAGTGCAGGCTCCTGGGCTTTGCTAATTATTGCCCCTCAGGTAGGCCAGGTCCTGGGACATTATGCGAAAACAGGCGGGGCGCACAGACCCCGTCCTTGAGCTTATTATGCCCTAGAGACCACCTCTTTTCAAATGGGGGGCCCTCTTGGACCCCCCAGCCTCTGGGACTGTCATCCTTTATGCTAAAAGAATGTGGCGCATCCTGGACCCCCCTGCATCCCCGGGTGCTTTCGCCTCCCTGGGGTTTTTTTAATTTGAAAAAATACAGGGGGCCATGCGGATCCTCGCAGTCACAGGGACCGCCACTTCCCAGCGCTTTTTTGTATTGATTGCCCCACTCAGATTTCACTCATACAAAACCAGTTAAATGCAGCAGTTATAGTTCCCTGTTTATGATGTCACATATTACATCATTCATGACATGGTCAGTGACATCACTGATGACATCTCAAATGACATCACTGATGAGATCACTGATGACATCATCCACAGAACCACTAACATACCTCCTCATACCCCATACAACCTCTATATGCCTACATATACCTGCACAAGCCCTAACATACCCATTCACAGACCTATATCAGTACTCACAAACACACTCACTCTCCATTGAGCCACTCACACACCCACTCACCCACTCACACAGCCACTCACACAACGATTCACTCATCCATACAGTCACTGATAGAACCAGTTACTTACCCATAAAGCCAGTAATATAACAGCTACTCACACACCCTCATATTTACCTATAAAGTCACTCACACACCCACTCACTCACCCAATCAGTCTCTCAAATAGCCACTCACTCACCCACACAAGCTCTCTCACACTCTCACAAAACCACTAACATACCCATTCACTCCATACAAGCACTCACACATCCCTGTATGTACCCACACAGCCATTCACACAAATGCTCACTCTCCAATATAGCCACTCACACACCCATACAGCCACTAACACAACCAGTCACTCACTCATATAGCCATTCAGGCATGTACTCACTCACCCATACAGCCACTGACACACCCACTCATTCACCAAAACAGCCACTCTCACAGCATCTCACTCACCCACACAGCTACTCCCACACCCATGTATACACCCATACAGCCACTCACACACCCATATGCACAAGGATACATACAGTCACACAGCCACTCACATGATATAGCGCCAAGACACGCCGAGATAGAAAAGGACAAAGTCTTTTCCCATTTCTACAACAAAGTCTTTACGTCTATACCTCTCTGAAGAGCTCTAATAAGAGCAAAACATTGTGTCAGGGGTTGCTTTTACTCATTTCAGGTTGGCTTGGTTGGTATTTTACCAATTCAAAGCTGTAATATTGTGCATGGAGTGGTAAATGGCTTTTGTCATGTTACAGCTCGGCAAGTACAGCACTGTGCTGGTCCTATGCTAAAAGACTTTGTTGTAGAAATGGCAAAAGAAGGACCCCCAAGG
The DNA here is from genome assembly GCF_964204655.1 of Triturus cristatus. NCBI lineage: Eukaryota > Metazoa > Chordata > Amphibia > Caudata > Salamandridae > Triturus > Triturus cristatus. Next base: position 1,293,622,024 of record NC_140589.1, read on the forward strand.
GTGAAAAAAACATTTTATTATTTTTGAAAAAAATCGCGGGGTGCGCGCACGGTGCGCGCACGGTGAAAAACCTTGAAAAAAAAAAAAATTAATAAATACATAACTTAGCATTTAAAAAACCGTACAATTTCACTCGTAAAAAACCAATGAAATTCCCCCGTTATAGTTAGTTCAGATAACTATAACTCGCGCGACCGCCACTCTATCAAAAGGATGATGTCATCAGTGATGTCATGAGTGATGCCACTGACCATGTCATGAGTGATGTAATATGTGACGTCATGAGCAGTGGATTGCGGGCGTGCGAGTTATAGTTATCTGAACTAACTATAACGGGGGAATTTCATTGTTTTTTTACGAGTGAAATGTCCACCTAACTATAACATGTGTGAAACCTATGGTTTTTTAAGTGAATTTGCAAGGTTTTTTAAATGCTAATTCCTAACTATAATGTGTGTGAAACCTATGGTTTTTTAAGTGAATATATATATATATATATAATATATATATATATATATATATATATATATATATATATATATATATATATATATATATACATCCAATTGCCGCTGGTGCATAGACGACGTAATTGGCATCAGTTACTCCAAAACACTCGCGGACACGGACCTTCGTTAAAGTGCTTATTTATTTCGTAAGGTTGTCGTCATAACCTTTCGGCTCAGCAGAGCCTTGATCACATGACAACGTAAGTGCATTACAAGATCCAATAAATAGCCTGTACAACGAGTTCAAAGTGCAAAATTGCAAGCATGTGACCTTTGATATCATTGACATAGAAAAAACACTACTTCATTCACTTAGTGTTGTGCAAAGTGCAAAAGCGGCTTGATCCCAATATAAAATAGGAGGAAGTTTGTTGTAATGTGCAAATTGTCGCTGTTATTCATAATATTTCAGTTTAAGACAATAAATAGATAAATAAGTCAGTAAAAACAAACAATCCATTTCAAATATAATTGTCACCCTTCATGATAAAATCATATCAGGTAATCATGGCGTAAATGCCAAATAAATAATACCTATAGCCCTAAAAAACAGAGTATTGGATGCTGCACAAATAATATGTGATTGGTGCAAAAAATAATGGCATAAATGCCTGTAGCATCCATCATCAACATACTAAAGAGGTTGTATAAATTAGGGTAATCATGGAGGGGGCTTAAAATAGATGTAGTCTATATCTAAAAAACATGTGTTAACAATATCGGTCATGTGCAAAAAATGTTTCAATATAAATCTCATGATTTGTATCAAGGCTAATAGAGGATCCACCAATAAGTGCTAAAAGATTAAAGTGCATAAATTGTGGAAGGAAAAGCGGATAAAAACATAACCTATCCAACGCTGGCGTGTAATGAGACAACATTGGAGAATTATCTTTTAAATTTCACTAATAATTGAACAAAGAAATCCTGGGTTCCGGTAAGAGTATCCCATTAAGATATTGTGATAATGGGGGAAAAATGCAATAAAAGTACAAAGGTGACATCATCTCATTGCAAGAGCAGCATAATGTTGATCAGCAGTTGCAGTCATTTCATTACATACCTAATCGTGTGGTTCATTTAAGGTAAACATGTATACAAATCTTCAGTTGTGTTGAGCCCTTTCGGATGCTTAGTATCTAAGCGTAATATGTATTGGGTTTCCAACTTGCGGAGCTTCGCTTCCCTATTACCACCTCGTCTGCTCGCATTTATGGCATCAATGACATAGAATTTGAGTAGACGACTATCACTGTGGTGGGACTCCCTGAAATGTCTGGCCACTGGGTATGTGTTGTCTTGATTTGAAATTGCCCTAAGGTGTTGAAGAATTCGTTTGTGCACCGGCAATTTGGTGCTACCCACATACCTCAATGGACACGGGCAAATCAGGATGTAAACTGCGAATTCCGTTTTGCAGGTAAGTAACTTATTGATCTGATGATCCAAGTTACTAAAACCATCCTGATAGGATCTAGTGTTCACACCTTGGAGACATGATTTGCATGTTTTACATTTGTAAAAACCTGTGTTGGATTGTAGCCAAGTTGCTCTCTCGATAATTTCAGGATTAGTATCCACTAGGGAGTCCCTCATCGAGGGAGCTCTGCTGAAAGTAAGCGAGGCACGTGTTGGTAATGTTGTGCCAATGACTGGATCATTGAGTACAATGTGCCAATTGTGGTTGATGATTTTATAAATATCCTTATGTTGCTTACTATATCCTGTGATAATTCTAAAAGGGTTGATTTTGACACAGGGAGTGAGAGCTGGGCTTTCATTCACAACACTTTGACTAGGAGTATAGGTGCTCAGAAGTTCCTCCCTAGTGTGTTGCATAGATTTGCTGATAGCACTATCTATAACTATTTTTGAATAACCTCTTTCAAAAAATCTAATGCTGCTGGAAAGTTGTGCCGAGGTCAAGTCAGTGATATTGCTGCATACTCTTCTGATGCGCAGCATTTCCCCGTAGGGGATGCTAGCTATCAGATGGGCCGGGTGTGAACTCCTGGCATGTAACAGTGTGTTACCTGCTGTCTTTTTACGGTATAGTCTAGTTTCCAATACTTCATTAAGGACATATACCTCAGTGTCTAAGAATGTCACCGATGTCTGGCTCATAGTTGCAGTGAAGCTTAGATTATAGTCATTGCTGTTAATATCACTAATAAACCTTCTAGCTAGGTTCTCATCTCCTCGTCAAACAATAAATAAGTCATCGATAAAGCGATACCATGCTACCACAGAGTTATCCATTACATCCTTGAATTGTGATCTGAGGACCAGTTCCTCCCAAGCTCCCATCACTAAACAGGCATAGCTTGGTGAAAAACTGGCCCCCATAGCAACACCCTGGAGTTGGCGGTAAAGCAAATTATTAAACATGAACAAATTGTTGGTTAAACAATATTGTAACATCTGCAATAACATGATGTTGTGTTCATTGTCTCGGGCACCCCTTTGGCTCAAATAATGGGAAACCGCTTTAAGACCAATCTCGTGTTTAATGCTGGTATAAAGGGCTGTGACGTCAAGTGCAAGCATCCAGTAGCCATCTATCCACTTAATTTGTTGTATCTTGCACAAAAAGTCCCCTGTGTCCTGGATGTAAGAGGGTAGTTGTTTGACAAAAGGCTGAAGGAAATAATCGATATACACAGAAGTTTTCTCCAAAAGCCCCCCTCTGGCTGAAACTATAGGTCTGCCCGGGGGTTTGTTAATATCCTTGTGTACCTTTGGGATAAAATAAATAATTGGAGTTATTGGATTGTCAACTCTGAGATACTTGTACTCCGCTTCTGTAATTAGTTTTTTGTTTCTCCATTTTGTAAGTTTCAAATGATAGTCCTGTACCATGATTTTAAGGTTACTCACATTAGATCTCATATAGCACTCTCTGTCATTGAGTTGGGTGTAGGCTTCCTTCTCATAGAGTGATCGCTCCAAAAGTACCACATTGCCACCCTTGTCACTCTGACGTATCACAATGTTCTTATTTTGCCCTAGTTTCTTTATTAGGTTGTTGTATTCAAAGGATTGTCGGTCATATTTTTTTCTCTGAGTTACTGTCTTTTTGTAAAATTTGTTTATTTGACAGACCGTGTTCTCATGGAAAATGTCTATGGCATCACGTGGCATAATGGGATTGAATACAGATGGAGGCTTGAAATGTGTTATTGCTTGTTTACTTTCCATTGTGTTGGATTGATAGCCGATCCCATCCGTTTCCCATAGTTCTAGAAGCTCAGTTGTTTGCGACATATCACAAGAATCAATATTACCCTCAATCTGACCACTGGACTTCGTATTGTCTATGTTTTTGTTGAGAGCAAAGTACTTGTGGAGTTTTAGTTTTCTTACCGCCTTATAAATGTCACACCTAGTTTTAGTGTAGTTCATGTTGCATTGGGAAACATAGGAGAGACCCAGTTTGAGAATATCCTCTTCAGTTTTGGTTAAAGTACATGAACTAAGATTGAGGATGGTCTTATCAGTCGTGTTCATGTTTATTCCTTGGGCATCCATTGCCCCTGCCCCTCCTTCTGTTTGGATAGGCAGCGCCTCTTCCTCGCCCTCTGTCTGCGCCTGCTTTTGTAATTGGCGTATTTCCTCCGTGTTGTTTTTGGGTCCGAGGTCTGAGCGTCTGGAGTCTCTCCCGGTTTAAAAAACCAATTTCTCTCCCCGGAGACGGCTTATTGCTCTGCCTTAATTGTGCCTCATCCTGCATTTCAGTTTCCGACTCCGTGCCTGTCCCTGAACTTAATTCTGATACTGATGTTTCAGCTTCATTGGCTTTCCGGGTATTCCTCATTTTCGTTTGACCTGTATTGTTGGCTTTTCTCAACGTGTCAAACTTTTTCGAGAAAGTGAAAATTTGTCCTAGGTCATAGTCATTCCTATCTCGTTGAAATTTATAGGCTTTCCTTTCCATGATCCTAGCCTCCTCCTTCTTTAAGCGTGCATTCATTTCGCTGGTTAGTTGATCCTTCTCTTCCTTGGTACCCATGGTTTCTATTTGTTCTTGAAGGGTAGCTATCTCCGTTAGTAGTTTGGCTCTGACAATTTCAGCGTATTTAATAAGGATGAGCACTAGTCGGCGAGAAGCGTCAAGGTTGCTTTCTGCCCATTCCCTCATTAGATCCGGATTCGGGTCCTCATAGCTAGGCGCTATCATTATTCGTAGACCCCTCGGTATGCGATTGACTTCTATATAGCCTTGTAAAGATTTAGCTTCCCACCATTTCGCTTGCTCGCTTTTATTCTTCTTTTCCAAGGTCTTAAAAATTTCCTTGAGTGATTTGTTGGTGGTGTCCGTTTCATCATTAGTTCTTCCACGTATGTTTTGGGGAATTGGGAGGCTGTCTGAGAACATCGAAGACGCCGCTGTTTCCCGGTCCCTCACGTTGTCAATCGACATCCCTTAATTCGATTTAGATTAGAAAAAGGCGGCTTAATGTCAGTTAACTCCTAACGTTACTGAAATGCGCCTGTGCACTGAAATCTTTCCTCCCCCACTCGCAATATCCCGCTTACTTCGGTGTCCCGGTACCTTGAAAACCTCCTCCGATACGCCGCGTCCTCCGACTCGGTTCCCGTCGGCTGTTTTCAGCTTCCGTACGACTACCGCTTCACCGGATGCTGGGGGGGTCCAACGCCTTGCTCCTTCCGGAGTGACAATTCCACCAAGAAAACTTGGATACGGCTTCAGTTAATGGCGTTGACCTTTGTTGGAAAGGGTCCCGTGTTGTGGCTTCCCGAAACCAAACCGCCACAAATATCCAATTGCCGCTGGTGCATAGACGACGTAATTGGCATCAGTTACTCCAAAACACTCGCGGACACGGACCTTCGTTAAAGTGCTTATTTATTTCGTAAGGTTGTCGTCATAACATTTCGGCTCAGCAGAGCCTTGATCACATGACAACGTCAGTGCATTACAAGATCCAATAAATAGCCTGTACAACGAGTTCAAAGTGCAACATTGCAAGCATGTGACCTTTGATATCATTGACATAGAAAAAACACTTCTTCATTCACTTAGTGTTGTGCAAAGTGCAAAAGAGGCTTGATCCCAATATAAAATAGGAGGAAGTTTGTTGTAATGTGCAAATTGTCACTGTTATTTATAATATTTCAATTTAAGACAATAAATAGATAAATAAGTCAGTAAAAACAAACAATCCATTTCAAATATAATTGTCACCCTGCATGATAAAATCATATCAGGTAATATATATATATATATATATATATATATATATATATATATATATATATTACCTACTGGCGGTCGCCAGTAGGTAGTTATAGTTAGGACCCTGTTTCCATAGGAAATCCGCAACATTCTATTTTGAATAACTTTGGCGCCGGTCGACGAATCCTCGCGAATTTCTCAAAATAGGTGGGGCGCTACGCTCCGCTCCTACCCTGAAAGTCTCAGGGGGATTCGTCAAGCGGGGGCTGAGATAAAAGGGGGGTCCCAAAACGCGTTTTTCCCATGCATTTTTCCATAGGACCTTTAGACAGGGCTACAGCCCGAACGGCTGAACAGAATTACTAGAAATTTGGCAGAGAGGTAGTCCTCAGGTCAAGGAAGTGCCTTTTGTAGGTTTGGTGCTAATCTGTTCAGTAGATTCTGAGAAAATAGCCTTTAAATCAATATATATATCTGAGCCAGCTTACGGTACGCTTACCGTAAGCTTACCGTACGCGTACGGTGGCGTGCGCGAGCGCGATTCTGATTGGCTGTTAGATCTTAGTAAACATTCGAATCGGCCGAAACCAGGAAGCGGCAGCCGCCATTTCGTGTGTTTCACTCAGAAAAAAAAGAGTGATAACAAGAAAAGGGGGCAAGGAGGAGAGTTACAGACCCCCTTACATTTGTGAGGGGGTCAAAGAAGGACAGAAAAGTACAAAGAAAACATTTATTGATTTTAAAAAAAATCACGGGGTACGCGTACGGTAAGCGTACGGTAACAAAAAAAAAATAAAAGAAATGAAATTCAGATTTAAGTGTTTAGATATTAGGGGGCTCTAAAAAGAGCCGTTGTGTTTATGAAGTTATTTTTTAGTGGTACCTACAAGTAAGTACCGATGCAGAGTCTAAGGTTCAAGAGGAAGACTCTGTTCCCTTCATCATTGAAGTGCACACCATCTCCTCTATAAATGTCTTGCATGTCGTAACGCAAGTTGTTGTGGTAAATGGAACCCATACCATAGTCACGGAGGAAAGCAGAAACAGATTTGTTGACGTGCTTTCTTGCTTTGTCAATCTGCGGACAGAAATGATTGGACCAGTTCCATTTTTGCCTTTGGCATATGTTGGAAAACACAAAGGCAGTTTTAGGGAAAAGTGAAAACAGTTGTGCAAAGGTGTCCTTCATAAGCATTCCCAGACCTACCCCAGTCAAAGTGCCTAGGTCATTGCCACCACAGTGCACTATTATGAGGTCAGGGTGTTGGATTTGCATGAAGGATTTCACCAATGGCATCAATTGGTGCCACTTTAACCCTCTCTGACCAATCCATTTAATGTCTACATTTGGCAAAGCAAGGTCTCTCACAATACCTGTTTTCTCTGCAAACTTTTCACTCCAGAAGACATAGCTGTGTCCTACAATCCACACTGTGAACATCTTCAAAGGAGATCTGGATGCACTCAGGAGGTGTAATTCAGTAGAATGGTAAAAAGAAATGAAAGACAGTTTGGAAATGGAGGCATACATATTTTTGTTATAAAAAAAAGAACTGATTGGCTGTTTCATACCATTCTACACTAAAAACTAGGCTGTATGTGTAAATTTATAAAAGCATGTTTTGTATTGGTACAGAAAAATGTGTTACCAAAGAACAGTACTATGGATTTGCTGTAAGGTTTGAAAAGTCAAGCACTCTTGCTCTGTGGAATTGAAACATTGTTTGGCGAACTTCTGACCTAACTCCACACAGCAGTGTTCCATGAGCTGTTGCTATGGTAGCAGGCAGAAGTCAAGTTGGGGGAAGGGTACTAGGCAGAAGTCAAGTTGGGGGAAGGGTACTTTTGGAAAAGGGTTGGTTTTCAACCAATAGAAATGTGTGATTACATTTGAAAAAAAGGGGGAAGCACTGAGATTTGAAACTTACATGTATATGTGTGGAAAAATAGAGGGAAACTTTGCCATTATCTGGTTCTGCTGAGAGGAGAGAGGTGTAGAGAACAGAGATCCTGGCTCTGATAATCTGCTGTTTGAGTGCCACATTTCTTTCACAACTAACTAATTTTAAAGGTGAGTTGTGAGTTTGAGAGGGGGTGTATGTGGTAAATTAAGAAATGAATAATAGAAATGTAATTCTTTTTGTTGAAGTTGTGTTTATTATTTTCTATTTTGGGAGAAATTTAAATGTGAGGAACATGTAAAATAATATGGACTATGTTTTCACGATAAATTAAGGTGTATTGGTATAAAAAAAGAATAGTTTAAGGGTTTGAGGTTGGACTCAGTAATGCAAATACATTCAGCATCACTAAGGCTGGTTGCCCTTGGTGGAATGTAGGCAGTCACCCAGGTTACACGTGTTGGGAAATATAGGCAGAGATTTATTGTGTACAACTCTGGTAATTTTATATTTGCATTAGTAGGAAAAAGGGGGAGCGATTTTTTGGTGCAGAAGCAGACTCTTAGCACACACCCAGCTCCTTTCCATGTAGAATCATGCACAGTATTTACAAGCGAGTGGGGTTTGAGGTTTCAGTCTGTAATGCAAATACATTCAGCATCACTAAGGCTGGTTGCCCTTGCTGGAGTGTAGGCAGTCACCCAGGATACACATGGTGGTGGTCTGAAAAAGCAGTCTGGACATGGGCTTTTTTAAGAATCTGAAAAGTGGATTCATAATGTGTCAGTCTGTAAAAGTGATTATCACTTGCCAAAAAAAAAGAGCAGTAAGTGTGCTTTCAAATTGGCAAAGAATTTCGTTTTGTGACTAATGTGAAAACATGACTCTGTGTGCAAATAGGAATTACAGGCAGAGATTTATTGCGTTTTGCTCTGGTGATTTCACAGTTGCATTAGTAGGAAAAAGGGGGAGCGATTTTTTGGTGCAGAAGCAGACTCTTAGCACACACCCAGCTCCTTTCCATGTATAATCATGCACAGTATTTACAAGCGAGTGGGGTTTGAGGTTTCAGTCTGTAATGCAAATACATTCAGCATCAATAAGGCTGGTTGCCCTTGCTGGAGTGTAGGCAGTCACCCAGGATACACATGGTGGTGGTCTGAAAAAGCAGTCTGGACATGGGCTTTTTAAAAAATCTGAAAAGTGGATTCATAATGTGTCAGTCTGTAAAAGTGATTATCACTTGCCAAAAAAAAAGAGCAGTAAGTGTGCTTTCAAATTGGCAAAGAAATTTCGTTTTGTGACTAATGTGAAAACATGACTCTGTGTGCAAATAGGAATTACAGCCAGAGATTTATTGCGTTTTGCTCTGGTGATTTCACAGTTGCATTAGTAGGAAAAAGGGGGAGCGATTTTTTGGTGCAGAAGCAGACTCTTAGCACACACCCAGCTCCTTTCCATGTATAATCATGCACAGTATTTACAAGCGAGTGGGGTTTGAGGTTTCAGTCTGTAATGCAAATACATTCAGCATCACTAAGGCTGGTTGCCCTTGCTGGAGTGTAGGCAGTCACCCAGGTTACACATGGTGGTGGTCTGAAAAAGCAGTCTGGACATGGGCTTTTTAAAAAATCTGAAAAGTGGATTCATAATGTGTCAGTCTGTAAAAGTGATTATCACTTGCCAAAAAAAAAAAGCAGTAAGTGTGCTTTCAAATTGGCAAAGAAATTTCGTTTTGTGACTAATATGAAAACATGACTCTGTGTGCAAATAGGAATTACAGCCAGAGATTTATTGCGTTTTGCTCTGGTGATTTCACAGTTGCATTAGTAGGAAAAAGGAGGAGCGATTTTTTGGTGCAGAAGCAGAATCTTAGCACACACCCAGCTGCTTTCCATGTATAATCATGCACAGTATTTACAAGCGAGTGGGGTTTGAGGTTTCAGTCTGTAATGCAAATACATTCAGCATCAATAAGGCTGGTTGCCCTTGCTGGAGTGTAGGCAGTCACCCAGGATACACATGGTGGTGGTCTGAAAAAGCAGTCTGGACATGGGCTTTTCAAAAAATCTGAAAAGTGGATTCATAATGTGTCAGTCTGTAAAAGTGATTATCACTTGCCAAAAAAAAGGAGCAGTAAGTGTGCTTTCAAATTGGCAAAGAAATTTCGTTTTGTGACTAATGTGAAAACATGACTCTGTGTGCAAATAGGAATTACAGGCAGAGATTTATTGCGTTTTGCTCTGGTGAATTCACAGTTGCATTAGTAGGAAAAAGGGGGAGCGATTTTTTGGTGCAGAAGCAGACTCTTAGCACACACCCAGCTGCTTTCCATGTAGAATCATGCACAGTATTTACAAGCGAGTGGGGTTTGAGATTTCAGTCTGTAATGCAAATACATTCAGCATCACTAAGGCTGGTTGCCCTTGCTGGAGTGTAGGCTGTCACCCAGGATACACATGGTGGTGGTCTGAAAAAGCAGTCTGGACATGGGCTTTTTAAAAAATCTGAAAAGTGGATTCATAATGTGTCAGTCTGTAAAAGTGATTATCACTTGCCAAAAAAAAAGAGCAGTAAGTGTGCTATCAAATTGGCAAAGAAATTTCGTTTTGTGACTAATGTGAAAACATGACTCTGTGTGCAAATAGGAATTACAGGCAGAGATTTATTGCGTTTTGCTCTGGTGATTTCACAGTTGCATTAGTAGGAAAAAGGGGGAGCGATTTTTTGGTGCAGAAGCAGACTCTTAGCACACACCCAGCTGCTTTCCATGTAGAATCATGCACAGTATTTACAAGCGAGTGGGGTTTGAGATTTCAGTCTGTAATGCAAATACATTCAGCATCACTAAGGCTGGTTGCCCTTGCTGGAGTGTAGGCAGTCACCCAGGATACACATGGTGGTGGTCTGAAAAAGCAGTCTGGACATGGGCTTTTTAAAAAATCTGAAAAGTGGATTCATAATGTGTCAGTCTGTAAAAGTGATTATCACTTGCCAAAAAAAAAGAGCAGTAAGTGTGCTTTCAAATTGGCAAAGAAATTTCGTTTTGTGACTAATGTGAAAACATGACTCTGTGTGCAAATAGGAATTACAGGCAGAGATTTATTGCGTTTTGCTCTGGTGATTTCACAGGTGCATTAGTAGGAAAAAGGGGGAGCGATTTTTTGGTGCAGAAGCAGACTCTTAGCACACACCCAGCTGCTTTCCATGTAGAATCATGCACAGTATTTACAAGCGAGTGGGGTTTGAGGTTTCAGTCAGTAATGTAAATACATTCAGCATCACTAAGGCTGATTGCCCTTGCTGGAGTGTAGGCAGTCACCCAGGTTACACATGGTGGTGGTCTGAAAAAGCAGTTTGGACATGTGCTTTTAAAAAAATCTGAAAAGTGGATTTATAATGTGTCAGTCTGTAAAAGTGATTATCACTTGCCAAAAAAAGAGTAATAAGTGTGTTTTCAAATTGGCAAAGAAATTACGTTTTGTGACTATTGTGAAAAGAAATGTAGTAATATATTTAAATAAAATAAAGGATTTTTTTTTTAGTTTTTTTCAGGTATTGCTGAAGAGCAGTGAACAAAATTTAAGATGCCTACAAAATCCAGAGTTAAAAAAACCCACAAAAAAAACCTATAGTTGAAGACAACTGGAGGACCAAAGTTAGTAGAAGATGCTCATGTTGGGAAAAAGAAAAAATCTTCTGGTAAGCAGAAAAAACAATTTCTAAAAAATATATTCAAAAGAAGGAAAAATGTACAAAATGTCTGTACTGGAAAGAATGTTTTGAAAAGAAAAGGACAGGAAAAAATTGAGAATTTAGTTAATGCAAATATACCTCCTGCAACTGAAAAGATTTACATAAATAGAAAAACAGCGTTTAAAGAGATACGTAGAAAAATGTTTCAGAGAAGAGTTATGTCCAATTTGATAAAGGATGTGAAGAAATATAAGCAAAAGACTAAGTTTTATAAAAGAAAAAAAGAAATTGAAGCCATTGCAGCAAAGGCATTAGAATTAAAAAGGAAACTATTCATTTTAATTTTGAATAGGATGCGTACATTAGACAAAATGGTTAATGTACTGAAATCACAGAGCAAAAGGAAAAGAGTAGTGAACAGAACAAACTTTTGTAAAGTGTTTTTAGGAAAGTGGATGCATAGTTCAAGTAGTGAACCTTTTTTTAATGAAGAGAGCTATTTTCAAAGTAATAGTTTGCTGCATGCAGTTGACACCAGAGGTCGTGCTTACGAAGTGAAAAATGGTTGCATAATGGAGAAGGAGATAATGGTTCCAAGAGATGAGGTACAAGTGATGGCGGATGAGGCTATGGGGAGACGTCCTAAAGCCCCAGTGTACACTTGGAATTGTAGTAGTATTTGCACTGTGCGTCAGGAATCTATTGACAAATTTCGTGAGTTTCTAAGAGAATATAGTAAAAAAAGTATAAAACAGAAGATTAAGGTGCTTCAAAGTCTGGATCCATGCAGAGTGAGAGAGAATACTGGTTTGCAGGGTCATTCTCTGGCTTGTCTATCTAGAAAAGTGTGTAATAGTGTTTTCCATCATTTTAGGATGCTGGCTGTTCATCATACTGAAATGAGAAAGTTTGTGAGACGGTTGTATTTTGCCAAAAGTCCAGCAATAAAGTTAAATGAATTGAATAGGGCTCTGTTCCGAGGAACGGTATCAGATGTAGAGAAGGTTGTTGATGAAATTCAGTTTTGTTACTTTGGTCCTGAACAAAACAGTGCAGAGAAGGACACAGTAAATGAGGAAGAAGTGGAAGAGAACGTAGAACCCTCTGTAAGTAACACATTTAATGATCACATAACAAAATTTGCAATAATCTCTAATGAAAGACCAAATTTTACTTGTATTTGTTGCCGCAGAACTCATTATAGAAAACAAACTAGGAATGTTGATCTCTACAGAAAGAGTGAAAATGAAGATAATTATAAGTGGAAGGATTTTGCCACATATATATTTCTTGAAAGTTGTTTTGATTTGGGTGAAGATCAGCGTATTTGTAAATACTGTTACAACAAGTTAGAGGAAAATAGAATGCCGACCAGAGCTGTACATAATAATTTAGAATTGGATGCTATTCCTGCTGAACTTTCTGAATTAAATACATATGAGTCTATACTCATTCAATGTGTTCATCCGTTCCAGACCATAGTACGTATGGAGCCCAAAACTGGTAAATTACCTCCTTCAGATTTACTGAGAGGTTTAAAAGGTAGAGTGGTGTATTTGCCCTTGGATTTGAAAAAAAATATGGAAACTATTGATGCGGATACTTTGGAAACTGAACCATTAATTATTCTGGTTAATGGTGTACCTACAAAGAATAAGAAAATTTGGCAGGAGCTGGTAGATGTGCGGAAAGTACAAATAGCAAATTTGTATTTGAAAAGGAATAACAAATGGTATGAATAAATTTATATAGAAGAAGAAGAAGAAGAAGATTTACAAGAAGACACAGAAACACCAACTGGACAAATTGAAAAAGTGGACAAGTCAAAGGAAGAAGAAATTTATGAACATTTTAGCATACATCCTCTTCATTCAAAAGAAGTTATGGGAGACAATATTGATCTCTTTCAGATGAAGAAAGCAAAAGGAACTCCCGTGAGTGTATGGGAGGAGAGCTTGGAAGCTCGATGTTTTCCCCAGCTGTTTCCTAAAGGAAAAGGAGGACGATACGATGAACGTCCGGAACAGATTCCAGCTTCTGAGTATCGGACTACAAGACTATATGCTGAAGATCCCAGATTTCGACAAAGTATTCCTTATTTGTTCCATCTTTTATTTGAAAGTGATTTGTCTGCACTGTCTTATGCAGTAAATCACATTTTAAAAAGTGGAGTACATTTACAAAATGTGTCTGCTAAGGATTTTATGGAGAAAGTGCAGCACCGAGATGATCATTTGGAAACACAACTGATCAATCTGATGGCTTGTCAGCGTGGGACAAATGAATATTGGTACCGACGCCATGGTGAATTAAAATGCATGTTACGGAATTTAGGAACACCAACATGGTTCGTTACCCTAAGCTGTGCTGAGTACGCTTGGGATGATTTACTGGATTTTCTACGAGAGGCAAATTCAAACATTAAAAACATCGAATACAAGACAGCAGGAGAACTGTGCTCATTGGATCCGGTTAATGTTTGCAGATATTTCAATCATAGATTTGAGGCTATGATGTCCTTCATCTGCAATAAAAAAAATCCACCTCTTGGAGAAGTAGTAGATTTCTTTTGGAGAAAAGAGTACCAGGCAAGAGGTGCTCCTCATATTCATATGCTGTTGTGGATCAAGGATGCCCTAAAGTTTGGAACAGATACTGATGAAGCAGTGTTATCTTACATTGAAGAATATGCAACATGTGCTATACCAAAAAGCACAGAAGAGAAAAAGTTAAAGGAGCAAGTTTTACGTTTCCAAAGTCATCGGTGTGGAAAATACTGTCGACGGAAATACAAGAGCAAAGATAAATACTACACTAAATGTCGATTTGGATTTCCTAGACCTGTTCTTTCAAATGGAAGAGTAAACAGTTTTATGTCAGCTGTGAGACATACTATCACAAGAAAATCACCTAAGAATACCTACAACCTAAAAAGAAAAGAAGAATCAAAAAATATAAATGACTACAACCCAGTCATTTTATCCATGTGGAACGCTAACATGGATATACAGTATGTAGCTGACAATTCTATTGCTGTTGCTCGATATGTAACGTCTTACATTACGAAATCAGAAAAAACAGAATTGAAGGAAATGTGGGAAGAGATTTCTCACGAGAAGACTGTCAGTAAGAAGCTATACAGTTTCAGTTTGAAGATGTTATCGCATCGAGAAATTGGATCCTACGAATGTTCAGATAGGTTATCTTCTGCAAGTCTCTACTCGAAATCAAGAAGAATAATTTGGGCAAGTTTAGGCCTTGCAGCAATGAGAAATCGGGTACTAAAATCTGTTGGAGAAATTGAATATTTGGCCGAGAATGACCCAGAAAGTACAGATATTTTGAAATCAAACATGTTGGACACATATTATCCCAAGAGAAGTCAACATCTGGAGAACATGTGTCTCTATGAAGTGCTGCAGAACTACATTTATTCACGGAAAGCCGCAGAAGACATCAACAATGGAAAATATAAAGTCATTGGTGAGGAAGGATGTTTGGTGAAGCAAACAAAAGGAAGTTTGATAAATCACAGGAAGCTGAGTTGCGACACTACTGACAAGAAGGAATTTTACTACTTGGCTCTTTTACAGTTGTTTAAACCATGGCGTACAGAGGATGAACTACTGGGAGAATTTCAAAGCTATGAAGATTCTTTTAATGCTTGCAAAGACAGCATACAATGCAGTACATTCTCAAGTTATCTGCAAATGTTAAATGAAGAAATTGAACAGGAAACTACAATTGCAGCAGAAATAGCTAGAGACAGTTCTCAGGACAGCCAAAGTTCAGAAACACTCAGTCAAGATCCCCTAGGACAACCAATCGTTGAAAATGAAGCATCAATAGCCATGAATGAAGTGGAAACGGCTATGAATCAAGCTCAAGAAGAATTTATAGACTTACAAAATTTGGAAAGACAACTGAATGAAGAGCAGCAACAAATTTATGAAGAGATCAGAAAAAAAATTGATCACGGATTTCTACATGAAAAAAAAGAGTGCTCATGCACATCATTTTATCCAATCAGGATGTATGTAAGCGGACAAGCTGGAACTGGAAAAAGTTTCCTAATTAAAGTCATCAGAAGCTACCTACAGCAAAAAACGGATTCTACTTTGTCTTGTGTGGTTACTGCTCCAACTGGGTTAGCAGCATATAACATAAAAGGAATCACTTTACATCGTTTGCTAATGTTACCAGTGGAGCATGAGAACAAAATACAATACAACAAGCTAACTGGAGAAGCATCCTTGGAAGTTTCAAGAGTATTGAAGAAGATGCAAGTTCTCATTATTGATGAGGTGAGCATGGTTTCAAACTTAATGCTTGCCTTTGTGCATTTAAGAATGCAGCAAATTTTGAAGACAGACTATGACATGTTATTTGGTGGAAAACACGTCATAGTTTTTGGAGATCTTTTGCAACTTACTCCAGTTAAAGGACAACCAGTGTTTAATACTGTCACACATGAAGACACGAAGAAGTCATTGGGAAGCATCGGAAATACAAATATTTGGTCCTTCTTTGAGTACAAGGAACTTACTACTAATATGAGGCAAGCAAGCGATGAAGAATATGGAAGTATTCTGAAAGATATCAGAATTGGACTACTCACAGAATTTGGCAAAAAAGCATTACAGAGTCGGCTGCTACATAATTTATTTCCAAAGGAAGAAATAGTTGCAGAGAAGATATACAAGAACATTGCAGAAAACAAAAGTGTCATCTGCTTAATGCCAACTCTAAGTGAATGCTCAATATTCAATGAGGAGCTTTTGAAATTGGAAAAGGAAGAGATCAGGAAATTGGAAGCAGTGGACAAAATTGAGGATGGAAGAATTACTGTCACAGTAACAGGCACACTGAAAAATAAATTGGATTCACTAGAGAAGAACATTTCCAAAACAGCTGGATTAGAAAATAATCTATATGTTTGCATGAACTGTAGAGTATTTTTAAGGAGAAATTTGGATGTTGAAAAAGGTTTAGTTAATGGAGCTATGGGAAGAGTTGTGGGTTTTATTAATAATCAGAAAAAAGATGGAATTGAATGTTTAAAAATAAAATTAGATCAGATAGAAGAAGTTAAAGACATTTGTCGTTGTACAGTTCGTTTCATGCTTGTGAAAGACTTATATGTACGTAGGAAGCAGTTTCCGTTTTCGCTAGCATATGCTGTAACTATTCACAAGTCTCAAGGATTGACTGTAGATTGTGCATTTGTGAACATTGGTTCAACTGTGTTCAAAGAAGGTATGGCATATGTTGCTTTGTCACGAGTGAAAACATTATCAGGTTTATTCATGATAGACTTTGATGACTCAAAAGTTAGTGCTGATACAAATTGTGTAAAGGAGTATAATAGATTAAGAAGAAGCTATGCTCCTCATTTAGGTCAGTATCCTGTGTTAGAGAAACGTGTAGTTTCTCGTAAAAGGAGAAATGAGAATATCTGTAATGAAGATGTAGAGAGGAGGAAAAAAAAGAGGAGTGATGTAATTGCAAGCAAAAAGAGTAAGGAAAAAGAAGAACAGGTTGTAGGATGTCATTTTGAAAATAGCTCTGGTGTCAACTGCTACGCTAATGTAGTGCTGAATGTTGCATTTTATCTGGAAAGTTTGCAAGAGCAGATAATAGTAAATCAGGGAAAAAGATTCTGTTCTGAGCTGAGTCTCCTTTTTCAAAAGCTGAGTAATGATAAAACTCAAATAGAAAGTGCTACTGAAATTAGAAAACTTTTAGATGTATGTTCAGGACGAACACAGTTTTCTCAAAATGAACAGCAAGATGCACACGAATTTTTGATGTTTTTTCTTCAGGTACTGGAAGAAGAAGAAGTTGCAATTGATAATTTATTTGGTCTCTCTTATAAATGGGAACATAGTTGTGAAAACTGTTATAATATATGTGGCTCTAATGTTGATAATGAAAGGTTTATTTTTTTGACATTGCCAGAGAGTAAAACAGTCACTTTTGCTAAATTAGTTAAAGATGCTAATCATAGCATGCAATGCGGTGAGTGTCAATCTGACATGTTTTCAACATTAATTTTAAAGGAATACGGACAGTATGTAATTTTAATGATGCAACGATGTAGAGCTGATGGTTCAAAATTGGATACTTTAATAAAGAAGTTTACAGGACAGCAATTATCAATTTCAGGAAAAACTTTTGTAACTGTTGCAATAATTTTCCATGAAGGACCTACTGTTACTTCTGGACATTACACAGTTTATCTTAAATGTGAAAAAGGCTGGACACTGTGTAATGATTCCCAATTGGTTTTTAAGCAACGTTTGCCTTTTGATTTAGCAAATTCCTATCTAATCTTCCTGAAACCTAAATTTTAGAGAGACTTGGCAAGATCTGGACAAAACAATTTTACCATTTTATTGGATTACCATTGGAATTTTCAAAAATAAAGATTTTTTAAATTATCATTTGGCCTAATGGAAAGATAACCAATTGTAATGTGGACTTTTTTAATTTTTAATGAAACTTTCGAAAACCAAACATTTAGAGAAAATCGGTAACATCTGCACAATTTAAATTTTGGAATGTTATTGGAATGCCATTGGAAATTTTTTCAAAAAAGATTTTTTAAATTACTATTTGGCCATGCGGAAAGGTAACCAATTCTATTGTGGACTTAATAAATTATTAATAAATCTTTCGGGAACCAATATGTTACAGAGAATCGGTGAGATCTGTACAAATAAAACTTTAGAATTTTATTGGATTACCATTGGAAATTTAATCAAAAAAGAATTTTAAAATTACTATTTGGCCTAAAGAAAATGGAACCAGATGTATTGTGGAGTTATTTGAGATGTAATATTGTGATTATACTTCTGAAACAAAAATATCAGACGGTATTTTAAAGAAATAAGTATTGATATTAGATGATATTTTTTAGAATATTATGCATTTCTATATTGTTAAGTTTAAGTAAAAAGAGAATGTGGGCTTTTTTAATACAATCTTTGAGATTGTTATTTTTTTTTGCCCACTGTTAAATGATGAATGCAATTGCTTTCACAATTTATAGTGAAATGCAATATATTCTGAAAACAGCAAAAATAAGGCAAAAATTATTTTTTGATAAATATGTAAATATGTGTACTGTATTATAAAATGTTTTAAAAAATATTAATACTTTTTTCTTTTTTTTCAGATTGATAAAGAAAATGTTCAAAACCTAGAACCATTTTTAAAGCAATTTTTAAAAAAAACAAATGAATAAATATTTTTTTGATCGGGTATGGTAAGTCAATACTATCATGGTTCTTTTTTTTCTAATTCTCTACAATCACATTTTCAGTTTTTAATTGTAGTCTCTCAAGGACCTTGTAATGTGATAATTGATTTTTAGTGTTTTTAAAAAAAAAATAAAAAATTACGCGCACCGTACGCGTACCGTAAAAAAAAAAAAAAAAAAGTTTTTAAAAACATATATAAAAAAAAGATGAAAGATAAGGTTGGCTCTTAAAAGAGCCGTTGTGTTCATGCAGGGACAGAGGAAAAAAAGATTGGGAAAATTAGTCTCTGCGACAAGTGTGCTGATCTATTTTGTTGTTCACTAGGGAAACACTGGTCTCCCTATGACAAATTAGATCATGACAAGAGGCGCATCGAATATCAACCCTCAGAAATCGAGGGTTAATTTCCAGAGGGCCAGCAAAAGGAGATGCTCCCCCCGCAGATGAAGGGCTCACCTGACCTGCAGAAGAAGGACTCAGCCCTGCAGATGATGGTCCAGGCTGAGCTGCTGTGGATGTGCTTGGTTGACTTACTGAAGGGTTACCTCCAGTAAGTTGAGCATGTGTCCTTTTGTGTACATCCTTGAGGTGTCTCATCATGGTATGATTCCCAAAGGAATACTTCCTGTCAGGATTACCTCTTGAAAGTACACGCTTACACAGCTTACAAGTTACTAAGGGTGCATTTACCTTTTGCTGGCCTTCAGGAAAAGTAAAATAATCCCATACATAAGAGGTCTTTTGTTTCCTCGCTCTCTGCCTCAAGGTAGTGCTGCTAGTGCTAGCCTCACTCTCAGAAGGGCTCTGCTGTTCTGCCATCGTATCACAAAGACAACCCAGCTCCTTCTCCTAAGGGATCACAAGCAGAAATGAGGGGAATGGGTGTGGTGTAGGAGAGTTCTAGAACTGAAAGTAGTTTCAACCAATCAAAAGTTGTGTTTCATGATCACATGACCTACCGTACGCTTACGGTACGCTTACGGTACGCTTACGGAAAAAGTACGCATGCGCGTAAAAAAGACACGCGCTTGCGCGCATGCGCTTAACAGTCACTTCCCGACACTTCCGCGTAACATGCGCATGTAGCGTACACGCGTACACGTCCCACGCAGAGTACGCGCGGCTACGCAAATTGCGTAAATATACGCAAACAGCGTAGATAAATTACGGACATTGCGTAAACCGTACGCTTACCGTAAGCTTACGGTACGCGTACTAAAAAAAAAATAAAAAAAAGGAAAAAATGTACTGCAAATAAATTTTACATGTTTATTTTATAAAATATATTAAAAAAAACATATTATAGAATTTTAAAAATTTAACCATAGTCTTTATAAAAGGATAGAAAATTAAAATAAAAATATGTTTAAAAAAATAGAAGAAAAAAAAAAAATTAGCATTTAAAAAACCTTGCAAATTCACTGAAAAAACCATGGGTTTCACACACGTTATAGTTAGGAATTAGCATTTAAAAAACCTTGCAAATTCACTGAAAAAACCATGGGTTTCACACACGTTATAGTTAGGAATTAGCATTTAAAAAACCTTAGAAATTCAATGAAAAAACCAAAGGTTTCACACATGTTATAGTTAGCTGGACATTTCACTCGTAAAAAACCAATGAAATTCCCCCGTTATAGTTAGTTCAGCTAACTATAACTCGCGCGCCCGCAATGCACTGCTGATGACGTTACATATTACATCACTCATGACATGGTCAGTGACATCACTCATGACATCACTGATGACATCTCAAATGACATCACTGATGACATCACTGATGACATCATCCAGTGAATGTGTGTTTTTCTGAAAATTACATATGTTTTATATATGTATATCTCAAGGTCGATGGAAGAATAAATGGGTATATAAGTGTCTAAATGGATGAATTGTTTTTGAAGAATTGATTGTATAACTGACTGATTAAGTGTATCTTAGTGAATACATGGCTTAGTGAGTAATGTTTAAATATGTAAATATCTGTATCAGTCTCTCACTTTGTGTATAAGTGGCTGCATGGGTTGGTGAGTAGCTACATGAGTGTCTATATAGGTTATTAGTTGGTTTTTTGAGTATCAGTGTCTGATGTCTGTATGGTTCGGTGGGGGGTATTACGTAGTGCATAGGTGCATGAATGAATGACTCACTCTTTGTATGTGTTGAAGACAGCATGTGTGCAGGACTCTGTGGGTGGATGAGTGTGTGCATGGGTGTGTTAGTGAGTGAATGACTGTCTCAATAGTGTCTCTATGAGTAACTACATATGTTTTAAACTAGTATATGTGACTATTGGTGTATATAAGCGAGTATATGTGATAGTGAGAGATTGAAAGAGTTCCTGAATGAATAAGTATGTGTTTCTATAAGTGATTGTTTAAAAGACTAAGTATGTGTAAGTTTCCGTAGAAGTAAGTGTGGCGGTGTGTGTATAACTGTATATGCAAGTAAATGTATGTTTGATTCTTTATTAGCATGAGTGACTATGTGTGTGAGTACCTCTATGGATGAGTGGCATTGTGTAACAGGATGTATACGTGTATGAGTACATATGATGAGTGAGTACATGTATGAGTGACTGTATAGGACTGTTGGTGAATGAGTGGATGTGTATTTGGATCTTAGAATTACTGTATAGGTTGTTGTAACTGGTATTGGTATGTCCATTGTTTTAAAAATTTTAATTTCTATTTTTGAATGTGTGTATCAAAGGTTATATTAGGGGAAGAGGAGGTCTGCCACTCTATCACAAGGATGATGTCATCAGTGATGTCATCAGTGATGTCATTTGAGATGTCATCAGTGATGTCATGAGTGATGTCACTGACCATGTCATGAGTGATGTAATATGTGACGTCATCAGCAGTGCATTGCGGGCGCGCGAGTTATAGTTAGCTGAACTAACTATAACGGGGGAATTTCATTGGTTTTTTACGAGTGAAATGTCCAGCTAACTATAACATGTGTGAAACCTTTGGTTTTTTCATTGAATATATATATATATATATATTATCTACTGGCGGTCGCCAGTAGATAGTTATAGTTAGGACCGTGTTTCCATAGGAAATCTCAAAATTCTATTTTGAATAACTAGGCGCCGGTTGACGAATCCTCGCGAAATTTTCAAAACTAATGGGGCGCTCCGTTCAGCTCCTACCCTGAAAGTCTCGGGGTGATTCGTCAAGCGGGGGCCGAGAAAAAAGGGGGGTCCCAAAACGCGTTTTCCCCGTGCATTTTTCCATAGGACCTTTAGTCGCAGCTACAGCCCGAACGGCTGTACAGAATTACTTGAAATTTGGCAGAGAGGTAGCCATAAGGTCAAGGAAGTGCCTTTTGCAAGTCTGGTGTAAATCTGTTAAGTATTTCCGGAGAAAATAGCATTTAAAAGCATATATATATCTATACTCGCGCAGGGTGCGCGCACGTGCGAGCACCGTGCGAGCACCCTAACGTGCGCAAGCGTAATTCTGATTGGTGGTTACATGTTAGTCAATGTTCGAATCGGTCGAAATCAGGAAGTGTCGGCCGCCATTTTGTTTGTTTTCAGTGCGAGAGTGAAAAAGGAAGGTGGCGAACGTGAAAAGGGGGCAGGGTAGAGAGTTCCTGACCCCCTAGCCTTTTCAGGGGGTCCCTGAAGGACCCCGAAGGCAAAAGATTTTTTTTAAAAAAATCGCGGGGGTGCGCGCACAGTGCGCGCACCCTGAAAAACCCCCCAAAATTTTTTTTTTTTTTTTTTTTTTTAATTCGCAGGGTGAAAACCCCCCAAAAAAAATAATAATTTTTAATACGTAGTTTATTGTAAAATAAATATATAAAAAAAATAATACATAAATAAATTAGCATTTAAAAAACCATACAAATTCACTGAAAAAACCATAGGTTTCACACATTTTATAGTTAGGAATTAGAATTTAAAAAACCTTGCAAATTCACTTAAAAAACCATAGGTTTCACACATGTTATATTTAGCTGGACATTTCACTCATAAAAAACCAATGAAATTCCCCCGTTATAGTTACTGCAGGCAACTATAACTCACGCGACCGAAATCCTCTGCTGATGACGTCAGACATGTTTTAAGTGAGATCTCAAATATCTTCCTGTTATATTTCAACAGGTGCAGCCTGTCAGTTGATGCCTTTGTGTTCTACTGCAGCTTCCCAGAGTGTTCTAAAGAACACCTAGAGTGCTAACAGTCTTACTTATGACAAAAGTATGGCACACCTGAAGCCATCTTGATTGGAATAAACTG
Organism: Triturus cristatus; assembly: GCF_964204655.1. Lineage (NCBI taxonomy): Eukaryota > Metazoa > Chordata > Amphibia > Caudata > Salamandridae > Triturus > Triturus cristatus. The sequence goes on from NC_140589.1 coordinate 1,293,644,841, forward strand.
GTAACACTTAAAACATTTAATTTAAAAAGGAACAAAATGATGGGGTTCATTTTGTCATGGAAACCATGGTTAGTGCTGTAGAAAGAAAAATTAGGACATGTTTCAAGTGTGATCTCAAATATCTTCCTGTTATATTTCAACAGGAGCAGCCTGTCAGTTGATGCCGTTGTGTTCTACTGCAGCTTCCCAGAGTGTTCTAAAGAACAACTAGAGCGCTAACAGCCTTACTTATGACAAAAGTATGGCACACCTGAAGCCATCTTGATTGGAATAAACTGGTAATACTTAAAACATTTAATTTAAAAAGGAACAAAATGATGGGGTTCTTTTTGTCATAGAAATTATTTTTAGTGCTGTAGAAAGAAAGAAAAATTAGGACATGTTTCAAGTGTGATCTCAAATGTCTTCCTGATATATTTCAACAGGAGCAGCCTGTCAGTTGATGTCTTTGTGTTCTACTGCAGCTTCCCAGAGTGTTCTAAAGAACAACTAGAGCGCTAACAATCTTACTTATGACAAAATTATGGCACACCTGAAGCCATCTTGATTGGAATAAACTGGTAATTCTTAGAACATTTAATTTAAAAAGGAACAAAATGAGGGGGTTCATTTTGTCATAGAAATTATGGTTAGTGCTGTAGAAAGAAAAATTAGGACATGTTTTAAGTGAGATCTCAAATATCTTCCTGTTATATTTCAACAGGAGCAGCCTGTCAGTTGATGCCTTTGTGTTCTACTGCAGCTTCCCAGAGTGTTCTAAAGAACACCTAGAGCGCTAACAGCCTTACTTATGACAAAAGAATGGCACACCTGAAGCCATCTTGATTGGAATAAACTGGTAACACTTAAAACATTTAATTTAAAAAGGAACAAAATATTGGGGTTCATTTTGTCATAGAAACCATGGTTAGTGCTGTAGAAAGAAAAATTAGGACATGTTTCAAGTGTGATCTCTAATATCTTCATGTTAGATTTCAACAGGAGCAGCCTGTCAGTTGATGCCTTTGTGTTCTACTGCAGCTTCCCAGAGTGTTCTAAAGAACAACTAGAGCGCTAACAGCCTTACTTATGACAAAAGTATGGCACACCTGAAGCCATCTTGATTGGAATAAACTGGTAATACTTAAAACATTTAATTTAAAAAGGAACAAAATGATGGGGTTCCTTTCGTCATAGAAACCATGGTTAGTGCTGTAGAAAGAAAAATTAGGACATGTTTCAAGTGTGATCTCAAATATCTTCATGTTAGATTTCAACAGGAGCAGCCTGTCAGTTGATGCCTTTGTGTTCTACTGAAGCTTCCCAGAGTGTTCTAAAGAACAACTAGAGCGCTAACAGTCTTACTTATGACAAAATTATGGCACACCTGAAGCCATCTTGATTGTAATAAACTGGTAACTCTTAAAACATTTAATTTAAAAAGGAACACAATGAGGGGGTTCATTTTGTCATAGAAAGTATGGTTAGTGCTGTAGAAAGAAAAATTAGGACATGTTTTGAGTGAGATCTCAAATATCTTCCTGTTATATTTCAACAGGAGCAGCCTGTCAATTGATGCCTTTGTGTTCTACTGCAGCTTCCCAGAGTGTTCTAAAGAACAACTAGAGCGCTAACAGCCTTACTTATGACAAAAGTTTGGCACACCTGAAGCCATCTTGATTGGAATAAACTGGTAACACTTAAAACATTTCATTTAAAAAGGAACAAAATGATGGGGTTCTTGTTGTCATAGAAATTATGTTTAGTGCTGTAGAAAGAAAGAACAATTAGGACATGTTTCAAGTGTGATCTCAAATGTCTACCTGTTATATTTCAACAGGAGCAGCCTGTCAGTTGATGCCTTTGTGTTCTACTGCAGCTTCCCAGAGTGTTCTAAAGAACAACTAGAGCGCTAACAGTCTTACTTATGACAAAATTATGGCACACCTGAAGCCATCTTGATTGGAATAAACTGGTAATTCTTAAAACATTTAATTTAAAAAGGAACAAAATGAGGGGGTTCATTTTGTCATAGAAATTATGGTTAGTGCTGTAGAAAGAAAAATTAGGACATGTTTTAAGTGAGATCTCCAATATCTTCCTGTTATATTTCATCAGGAGCAGTCTGTCAGTGAATGCCTTTGTGTTCTACTGCAGCTTCCCAGATTGTTCTAAAGAACAACTAGAGAGCTAACAGTCTTACTTATGACAAAATTATGGCACACCTGAAGTCATCTTGATTGGAATAGACTGGTAACACTTAAAACATTTAATTTAAAAAGGAACAAAATGAGGGGGTTCATTTTGCCATAGAAATTATGGTTAGTGCTGCAGAAAAACATTTAGGGCATGTTTTAAGTGAGATCTCAAATCCTCTTCTATTTCATTTGAAAATTCTGACATGCAGACTGAAACAATCACTTTCAATACCAGCAGTAGACTTCCAGTTAACTCCCTGGTGAGCAGTAGCTTTACTACAGTGATCTAATGGACAACTAGAGTGCTAACATTCTGAATTTATGGCAAATGTGTGACACATCTGAATGCCTTCTTGATGGAATCAAAGTAAAAAACTGAAAGCATTTCCTATTGAGGAGACTGCAGTAAATGAGGAAATTAGAAAACTTCATAACAAATAAATCTCCCCAGATGGCCACCAGAGACAAAAGAGCCCAAATATAGCCCAAATATCACCCAGATGTAGCCCAAGTATAGCCCAACGAACAACTAGAGCACTAACAGTCTTACTTATGACAAAAGTATGGCACACCTGAAGCCATCTTGATTGGAATAAAGTGGTAATACTTAAAACATTTAATTTACAAAGGAACAAAATGAGGGGGTTCATTTTGCCATAGAAATTATGATTATATATAGCCCAATGACAGAAGTGTGCAAAACACTTTTTATTTTTATTTTTTCTGCAGTTTTATATATTGCAGACTGGTCGGGTATTTGAGCGTTACATCTTACTTGGACCCCTTATTGCATATTTTGCACGAAGGACATGAGATTGATCTTGAAAACCATTGAACTTTACGATTCTGTTAACCTGAAGTTGCTCTGAACCGGGCTTTGTAACACCCATTTTTACCTACTGGTTTTAATTAATTCTCACTGTATTGTATTAGAAAAGAGGATCTACTGTTTTAATGTACACTTTTATGATCTATGTTTCTAAATCAGATCCAGTAAAGTTTAATGAATTCTATGGCAGGACAGAGGCGAGGATTATGCATATCTTTCCTCACTTTATTTACATAGCAGTTCAAAGAAAACGTAACACAACAAACATTAAACGAAAGACTACACAACCCATGAACCATTCGGGGGGTAGTCTCCAAGGAAACTATAGTCCAATCATATCACAGTCCTTCGTATTTAATATCGTGACATCCCTTCCGCTTCTTCTTTCTTCACAGGCTCTTCCCGAGAGTGTTCTCCCCCTCGCAGTTTCTCCCTCTGTGCGCTCTGTGCGCGGTGAGATCCTGTCAGGTGCATCTGGTCAGGGCGAGGCAGCTCCGTCTTTACGCACGTTTGGGAATCCTGTCACTCCTTTAGTGTCCGCTTGATTCCTGACCAACCCTCGATTAATTTTGACACTGCTACGCGGTGATTTCCCCACACGGCCATGTCAGTGACCAGCGCCACCTGGTGGTGGTAATTGGTATTGCATCTCAGTTTATTCTTATAACAGCTTTGGGGAAAGCCCAGCTGTTGGAGCACCAGCGAGGGGGCTGCCTTAAGGATTTTAAGGGCATTTGTTCTGTGCTCACACCCTCTGCTATCTTGTCTTCTCCAGAAGACCATTTTTACTCCTCCTACCAGGAAGTGGAGGAGGAATGGCCCCCCAACTTCTCCCTCCAGCAATGAACCAAGCCCTCTCTCTGGCCATTTCTAGGGCACTGGCTCCTCTTAGGGATCAGGTTGATAAGCTGGCGAAAAGCATCCCTGGGGTGTTCAGTGACCCAGATCTGGTGGTGGCGGGTCCCAGTAGCTCCCAGATGGGGAATAAAAGGGCCGTTAAGCATAACGTGGGTCACTTGGAAGGATTTGATAAACTTACGGAGACCTCCCTCAAGAGTGCGTGAACGCTAAAACATGCACCCTGCCGGGAGGAGGAGGAGTCCAGAGAAAATTGCGATGTTGTCATTACTATTGTAGACCCCGATGTCGGGTTTCCCTTAGAGGGGGAGGTTGTATCAGAGGATGATTTCTCCTCCGATGAGGATAAGGACTCGGGGCGTCCCTGGCATCCAGAGACCCACTCCTCTCAGTCCCGCGTTGGGGACGGGGCCCACTCGGACATGTTCGAGCCTACCCAAATTTACCATCCTAGGTCGGCGGAGTGGACCCCTGACATCAAAGTGGCAGAGTATGTGGTGGGGAAAATCCATCAACCCCTTGAAAGGGAGGTCAGGAATAGGATGTGGGGAGAATGCCCCAGGCCCTCACTGAAGTGGAAGGTGGCACACACGCCTGAAATTGATGAGAAACTATGTACCTTTTTCTCCAAGTAAATGAGGGATCTCCCAAGAAAGGAATTGATAGGTCTTGGACGTGGTAGGGCCCTTGATCCAAATTATTCAATTGGCGGAGTGTTCAAAAGAGTCAGGATCGCCTTTGTCCACGGATATTGTGGCTGGTTGGGCGCACTACCATAAACCCTAAAACACTACCCCCTCCACTACCCAAACACCACTGCACTACCCTAAACCTTAAAACACTGCCCCAGCACGACTCCCTACACTACACAAACACCACTGCACTACCCTAAACCCTAAATCTACCCCCAGCACAACCCCCTACACTACACTACACAAACACCACTGTACTACCCTAAAGCCTAAAACACTACCACCAGCATGACCCCCTTCACTACACAAACACCACTGCACTGCCTTAAACCCTAAAACACTACCCCAGCATGACCCCCTACACTACACAAACACAACTGCACTACCCTAAACCCTAAAACACTACCCCATCACTACCCCCTACACTACCCAAACACCACTGCACTACCATAATCCCTAAAACACTACCCCCAGCACAACACCGTACACTACACAAACACCACTGCACTACCCTAAACCCTAAAACACTACCCCAGCACAACTCCCTACACTACCCAAACACCACGGCACTACCCTAAACCCTAAATCTACCCCCAGCACGACCGCTACACTACCCAAACAGCACTGCACTACCCTAAACCATAAAACACTACCCGCCGGCACGACCCCCTACACTACAGAAACACCACTGCACTACCCTAAACCCTAAAACACTACCACCAGCATGACCCCCTACACTACACTACTGAAACACCACTGCACTACCCTAAACCCTAAAACACTACTCCAGCACGACCCCCTACACTACTCATACACCACTGCACTACCCTAAAACCTAAAACACTACCCCAGCACAACCCCCTACACTACTGCACTACCCTAAACCCTAACACACTACCCCAGCATGACCCCCTACACTACCCAAACACCACTGCACTACCCTAAAGCCTAAAACACTACCCAGCACGACCCCCTACACTACCCAAACACCAATGCACTACCCTAAACCCTAGAAAAAAAAACACCCCAAGCCCAATACACCTTACCTCTCACTCCTCGTGGTTCCTCTCTCCTCGTGGTTCCTGCTTCATGTTGTCTCTGAGGGACGGTGCACGTCGTTATGAGGAAACGGAACAGCCTCTGTTTCCTTAAAACAACGTGGATCGTCACATTTTTTTTAGAATGCATGGTCATTTACCATACATACCTTTACAACAAAATTTGTTGTAAAGGCATGCGTGGTAAATGAACATGCGTTCTAAAAAAATGTGTAGTAATGACTTTGTGATGTACAACCCATGCGGGTAATGCATGCGTTGTAATGGTATCGCGACATAAAAAAGTCGTTGTAACGGCTGTTTACCGATCAAAGCTGTCCCCTGGACTTCAGTGAGACGTTTATTTGATTAATTAAGAGGAAGGAACGAGTTTTTTACCGAAAAGTGCATTCCCAGCTGTTGTATTGTGAAAGTGTCCGGTGGCCTGGTTTCACTTCCGGTGAGAAAGTGGAAGAGTCTGTTTGGATCTAAAGGAGTTCTGTTGTTGGACGGGGCCGGCACGACACGTCATCAGAAAACATAGCTAATGGAAAGCGTCCTCCCTGAAGTGTGGAGCAATGCCATGAGAGGTCAATGAGTGTGCGTCCCACCGCAGTATGACCGTACCGCGTGACCCATGTGCCGCCTCCAGGGTATGGGAGGCAGAAGTGACATCGCAGGTCCTCTTGAAGACCGTTGTAGCACTAATTCTACATGTTGGTACTAGGGCATTTAAACTTTGTTGTTCCTGCCAGATACAAAGAGAAGATCCTGTGTTATTCAGTGCCCTCGTTACCTTTTTTGTGGGTTGTGGTGCTTGTCACTTCGCTGCCCCGCCGGTGCACATGACTGGGCACCCCACCTTGTGTGCCATCTGCAGGGCCTCTGCCCTCTGATCACTGGTTTTGGTTTCTGGAGTGGCAACATAAACAGTTGCTCCCAAAGGACTAGCCTGAACACATAGGTAAATATCCCCTGCACCAGCATTCCACGGAAATTCTTTCCTAGTTCTCCCACGTCGACGAGGACGTCATAATAGCACGGCTCCGCTCGCAACACCGTATGATATCATCGTAAATATAAGAGGACCTCGTCGGCGTGCTGATGTCAGTTCCACCCATTTTTTCTGTGCCACCGAGGCAAACAGGCGGACCGAGACATTTTCACATGTATACATAGTATAATAAAAATATATATATATATATATTCACTGAAAAAACCATAGGTTTCAGGCCCAATATAGTTAGATATTAGCATTTAAAAAACCTTAGAAATTCACTGAAAAAATCATAGGTTTCAGGGGCGCTATAGTTAGTTGGACATTTCACTCATACAAAACCGTAGAAATTCCCCCGTTATAGTTAGTTCAGGTAACTATAACTCGCGTGCCCGCAATGCACTGCTGATGAGGTCACATATCACATCACTCATGACATGGTCAGTGACATCACTCATGACATCACTTATGACATCCTAAATGACATCACTGATGACATAATCCAGTGAATGTGTGTTTTTCTGAAAATTAAATTTGTTTTATATATGTATATCTCAAGGTCGATGGAAGAATGAATGGGTATGTAAGTGTCTAAATGGAATATTTTTTTTGTAAAATTGATTGTATAACTGACTGATTAAGTGTATCTTAGTGAATACATGGGTTAGTGAGTAATGTTTAAATATGTAAATATCTGTATCAGTCTCTCACTTTGTGTATAAGTGGCTGCATGGGTTGGTGAGTAGCTACATGAGTGTCTATATGGGTTATTAGTTGGTTTTTTGAATATCAGTATGAGTGTCTGAGTGTCTGTATGGTTCGGTGGGGGGTATTACTTAGTGCATAGATGCATGAATGAGTGACTCACTGTTTGTATGTGTTGAAGACAGCATGTGTGCAGGACTGTATAGGTGGATGAGTGTGTGTATGGATGTGTTAGTGAGTGAATGGCTGTCTCAATAGTGTCGTTATGAGTAACTACATATGTTTTAAACTAGTATATGTGAGTATTGGTGTATATAAGTGAGTATATGTGAGAGTGAGAGATTGGAAGAGTTCCTGTACAAATAAGTAGGTGTTTCTATAAGTGATTGTTTAAGAGAGTAAGTATGTGTAAGTTTCTGTAGAAGTAAGTGTGGTAGTGTGTTTATAACTGTATATGCTAGTAAATGGATGTTTGATACTTTGTTTGCATGTGTGACTATGTGTGTGAGTAACTCTATGGATGAGTGGCGGTGTGTAACAGGATGTATAGGTGTATGAGTACATATGATGAGTGAGTACATGTATGAGTGACTGTATAGGGACTGTTGGTGAATAAGTGGATGTGTGTGTAGATCTTGGAATTACTGAGTAGGTGTGTTGTAACTGGTATTGGTATGTCCATTGTTTTTAAAATGTTAATTTGTATTTTTGAGTGTGTGTATCAAAGGTTATATTAAGGTGAGAGGAGGTCTGCCACTCTATCACAAGGATGATGTCATGAGTGATGTCATTTGAGATGTCATCAGTGATGTCATGAGTGATGTCACTGACCATGTTATGAGTGATGTAATATGTGACATCATCAGCAGTGCTTTGCGGGTGTGCGAGTTATAGTTAGCTGAACTAACTATAGCGGGAATTTCTATGGTTTTGTACAAGTGAAATGTCCAACTAACTATAACGCCCCTGAAACCTGTGGTTTTTTTCAGTGAATATATATATATATATATATATATATATATATATATATATATTCACTGAAAAAACCATAGGTTTCACACACGTTATAGTTAGGAATTAGCATTTAAAAAACCTTGCAAATTCACTGAAAAAACCATAGGTTTCCCACATGTTATAGTTAGCGGAAATTTTACTGATAAAAAACCAATGAAATTGCCCCGTTATAGTTAGTGCTGGCAACTATAACTCACGCGACCGCAATCCTCTGCTGATGCTAATATTGTATTTAGACACTTATTTGCCCATGTCTTCTTCCATACATTTTTAGCTATACATATATTACAAATATTTTTTTTTATAAAGACACATATGTCATCAGCAGAAGATTGCGGTCGCGTGAGTTATAGTTGCCAGCACTAACTATAACGGGGCAATTTCATTGGTTTTTTATCAGTAAAATTTCCGCTAACTATAACATGTGTGAAACCTATGGTTTTTTCAGTGAATTTGCAAGGTTTTTTAAATGCTAATTCCTAACTATAACGTGTGTGAAATCTATGGTTTTTTCAGTGAATTTGTACGGTTTTTTAAATGCTAAGTTACTTTACGCCATTCGAGGCGTGCGCGCCCACTTAACGCAGTTCGTTCCGTGCACGGTTTTTATCAACTTGAATAAGCGCTGTACATTTGGTGGCCTTCGGCCACCAAAAGCACAGGGGGTGGGGTCAATGTGGATAGTGTTTTTTTTATTTGGATTTTATAATTTCATGTTGCCAAAATTTAGTTTTTTGTCACTATTAATAAGCCCGGTACATTTGGTGGCCTGCGGCCACCAAAAGCACAGGGGGTGGGGTTAGTGTGGATAGTGTTTTTTTTTTATATATTTTTTTACCGTACACTTACGGTAAGCGTACGGTAAGCGTACTCGGCGAAATTGCCGTAAAAAAAATAAAACCGTTTTTGCACTTGGGGGATGTTTGGGGACTCCCTCAACATGACTATGTGGGAGGGAGTTGTCAAAACAGCCCCGTAACATGTTTTTGGGCATCATGTTTGATAAATAACACTCAGTGCGAGAGACAAAATGGCGGACGCCGCTTCCTGGTTTCGGCCGATTCGAATGTTTACTAAGATCTAAGAGCCAATCAGAATCGCGCTCGCGCACGCCACCGTACGCGTACGGTAAGCGTACGGTAAGCGTACCGTAAGCGGGCTCAGATATATATATTGATTTAAAGGCTATTTTCTCAGAATCTACTGAACAGATTTACACCAAACCTACAAAAGGCACTTCCTTGACCTAGGGACTACCTCTCTGCCAAATTTCTAGTAATTCTGTTCAGCCGTTCGGGCTGTAGCTCTGTCTAAAGGTCCTATGGAAAAATGCATTGGAAAAACGCGTTTTGGGACCCCCCTTTTATCTCAGCCCCCGCTTGACGAATCCCCCCGAGACTTTCAGGGTAGGAGCGGAGCGTAGCGCCCCACCTATTTTGAGAAATTTGCGAGGATTCATCGACCGGCGCCAAAGTTATTCAAAATAGAATGTTGCGGATTTCCTATGGAAAAGGGGTCCTAACTATAACTACCTACTGGCGACCGCCAGTAGGTAATATATATATATATATATATATATATATATATATATATATATATATATATATATATCCAACCAAAGCCAAAAGTTCGTAATAGTACGCTCTCAGGAAGAATCAGGCAACAATCAAGTATGGTGATCCAAATTTAATACTACACAACGCGTTTCGGCGACAGCCTTGTTCACGTGTAGAATTACCAAATGAAAGCAGGTACTGATAAAGTTGTTACAGAACCAAACATGGACAAAAACATAGGACTACGTTTGCAGTTTAGCTATTGAACATGGCATCCATCTTGGAAAGGGGAAATTTCGCATAGTGTAAACATGCTAATGTGTATACCTCCTGTTGACACATTGTAAGGTCCTAGTTGATGATACAGCCACTTAACAAACAAAAATGTTGATAGCATAAATGACAATGATATACATGTGACCTGCGTTTGTTACAATGCACGCGTAAGGGACCATAACTTATTTACGAAGGACAGTGTGAAATACACGGGCCAAATGGCTGACTAGTGTGCGAAAAAATGACTGAAACGTGGGCATTATAGGCAGAATAAATGCTGCAACTTGTGCAAATTGCACCGGTTATATCAACATTGAACGGACCTACTCAAACCAAAAACTATAGTGGTTGCCATGAACACCGTGCTATGTACAAAGTTATTGTTATTGAGACATCAATTCACAAGTTGAACATCTAGACATTATATTACATTGAGGTTATAAGACAAATATCTGTAAACTCACAAGAATTCCTCATAAAGTGGCTGTAATGTAATTTAATTTGGATGGCACATCGGCTTCCATGAGAGATCAACAATGTCCAGTGTTGTGACGTCCTTATACTATGTGTGCAAAAAATTATTCCATGCCATGGTTCGTGTACATACCAGTATCTGTCGGTGATAGTGAAAAATACCAACGTGCATATGAAGAAAAGGGTAGGTGGCCCGTGTGGGTGAGTATGTGTCAAAAGGGTACCTTCCTTTTCTCCTGTGAATGAAAAGAAGAGACAAACAAAATTAATGATTAAAAACAGTTACTGCTATCATAAAAAACTGTACATATTGATAGCATACAATGCACATGTATAGCTGGAAGGAAACAGAGATATTGATATTACTAGTAATACAAAGGTTCCTTAAGTGTTCTACTCAGACATAAAGAGAGAGAGAAAACAACAACAAAAAGCAAAAGAAAATAGGTTATGACCCAACTCTGAGATGGATTGACAGTTCTTCGTCCATGTTTAAACCTCCAGGGCTCTTAGTTTGAAAATCAATGATGTAACGTGATTCTCTCTGGGATTTTTGGGAACATGTTCTAGGATCAAGAAACTGAGATCTGCCACATTGGAGAAATGTTTCTCATCAAAATGCCGGGCTACAGGATGCTTGGGGTCATGTTTGGTAATATATATATATACAATTGTCCAGCAAGGAATGTTACTCAAAAACCACGGTAACTGAATATCACAAAGCTAAGGATAATATCAAGAAGGAGCTTATGAACTGGAGACGACAGGGGCTAATTTCCAGTCAAGAATTGAACTTTATGCTTAATGATTATCCGATTATCCCTACCCTGTATCTAATTCCAAAAATCCACAAAGGAATTAATCCTCCACCTGGCAGGCCTATAATTTCGGCGATTGGGGGAATGAGTGAGCACATCACCGAATACGTGGACTATTTTTTACAACCATTTGTACAAGGCCTGCCATCCTATATTAGAGATACAGGGGATTTCTTAAACAAAATTCAAAATGTTAAGTGGGAGAATGACTTTTTATTAGTGGTGATGGACATTGAGTCTCTATATACCAGCATCGACCATCATGCAGGTCTTACAGCTGTTAAACACTACTTGGATAACAGACCCTTAGGCCTCTACAACCACAATATCATGCTTTTAGAGATGGTGAAATGGTGTCTTTTTAACAACTTTTTCATGTTTGAAAATACTGTATATCGTCAATTGCGGGGTGTAGCCATGGGGGCCTGCTTCTCTCCCAGCTACGCATGCTTGCATGTGGGCTGGTGGGAGGAGCAGACCCTCCAAGGCACTTTGGCCAGGGTGGTTGACAAATACGTTTCACATTGGCATCGATATATAGACGATGTATTTTTTATTTGGAAGGGTGACCATGACAGTGCTTTACTATTTATCGATGAACTTAATAATAATATCTGTAACCTAAAGTTTACTGCATCGATTAGCTCTACTGAGGTCCCATTTCTTGATACTAAGATCTACATTCATGAGGGTCGTCTAGAATCAACACTTTTCAGAAAGCCAACAGCAGGAAACGCCACCCTTCATGCGACTAGTGCTCACCCCCGCCATTTGATACGGAGCATCCCCTACGGGGAATTACTCCGGTTGAAACGAATCTGCAGTACTGATGGGGAATATATCAAATGTTCTGAACAGGCATTATCTCGATTTAAAGAAAGAGGATATAAAAATGATATCCTCCGACAAGCCCAGACGAAGGTGGCTCTCAAATCCAGAGAGGACCTTTTATGCCCCATGACCGACACCATAGTACCACTAACTAGCAGTCATGACACTAATAGTGCACCCCGTCTCATTATCACATTTAACAAACAACATTATCAGCTCAGAAGGATAGTTAATCATAACTGGCCAATACTAAGAACAGATGCAGTATTGGCACCTAGATTGCCTTCTACTCCCACTATCACCTTCAGACGGGCTATTTCGATGAGAAATCAGCTAGTGTCCAAATACATAGAAACCTCTACTAAAACCAATTGGCTGCAGCCCACCAAAGGTTTCTTTAAATGCGCTTCTTGCAGGGCATGTAAATTCGGAGTGAATACTTCAAAGTATAACACTCCCTTTAGTTCTACTCCAGTACAAATCAAGGGGCATTACACATGCCGTACTGAGTTCGCAGTATACGTTTTAACGTGCACCTGCGGTCTCAAGTATGTAGGAAGCACCAAATTGCAGGTGCATGCGCGCATTTTACAACACCTCAGGGCTATTGTAAATAACGACACCACTTATCCTGTGGCCCGTCACTTCAGAGCTGTTCATGATAATGATTTGACCTGCCTCTCATATTATGTAATAGATGCAATCCCCAAACTCAAATATGGGGGTAACAGAGAACGCTTGCTCAGGCAACTGGAGACTCGGTTAATTATTGAACTGGATAGCAAGACACCGCTTGGGCTCAATACAACCGAAGATATGCACATGATCATTCAATGAGACAAGAATGGTCAAACATCTTACTTTATTTGTGCACTTACTGCGTTCCACGCACTCATACATGCTTGAAATAGGAATAACATGCCCACTTTACTGTATGCCCGGTGTGTTTCATTGAGTGATTTCGGCAAACTCACTTTCTTGGCTAGTACTTAGATTAGATAACAAATATGCTTTTGTCGCCTACCACCACATTTAGATTATAGGAATGTATTATTCACAGTGAGATTAGGATTTAATCGGTGCGCATTTTTTTATGTCTGTATTTTATCAAAGTTTTTTTATATTTTGTACATTTATTGCGTATTTGCACATAGGATTAAATTGCACTTTTGCACAATTTGCACTTTAGTAGAATGTACGTACTTGCACTTTTCGCACTTTAAATTAATAGGACAACTTATACATATATAAAAATAAATAAAAAATAAGAAAACGAGAAATTTTATTATAAAAATTAACATACAGTTTAAATAATTAAATTACAATACGCACCGATCTAATGTCACATTATACACATTCACTGATTGGACACATTAAGAATGACATCTATGACATGAGGTACTTGCAAACCGGATTTTATCCAGATGACAATGTGTTTGTTTGTTTTTTGACGAGTTGAATTGTAATGTATCATTTGATATAAAATGTTCTTTAACTCGGTTTGTTTTGTCTGGAGAAAATATGTAAATAGCTTATTCTCTTCACACGATCTAACTTGGGAATTATTTTGATGTCATGTGTTTGAATTTTCAATTAAGCACAGTATTTAGACTGGGAATGTAACATATGACTCGAACAAGATGGATCGTCAACAATGTATTTAATATATTTATTTATGTTGTTATAAGCACATTTACGCATACAACTAAGTATTTATTTCACAAACTCGTCACGTTGTTGTTTTGCGCAAAGTACTGACTTTTGATGCAATAGTATTTCTTTAATTTCTGTCCATCATGTGACGTGGGTGTTAGCATTTTTAAACGCCGTCATACGCAAAGTTTGTCTCATGTGATCAAGGCCGTTCGTCGGCCGAAACGCGTCATGACATAAGGGAGATTTGAAAACTGAATAAAATAACAGTATCTACCGACGAAGAGGAGTTCGTGCATTCTTTCTTTTCCTGGAGAAAACCGGTGAATGCTTTGTGTCCATATATATATATATATATATATATATATATATATATATATATATATATATATCGCCAGTGGCAGATGAATCTGACTCTGGATAGTCATAGTTAGGTCAGTTTTTATGTGTTGCTAATCACTTCTTTGGCTCCGTCTGATGAATCTCCGTGGCAAGTTTTTAAAAAGTGCTACTTTTTGACTAGTTTGCACATGGAATGTTTTGGGGTGATCCATCAAGTGGGCCCAAAGCACAAAACCCCAATGCATTTTCTATAGATGTCTGAAGGAAAGGCCATATCAAAAACTGCTGAACGGAATTGCACCACATTTGGCAAGACACTAGATCTTTGTACGCAGATTGTGCATTATTATGATTTAGTGTAAATCCATTAAGTCATTTTTGAGAAATGAATACTGAAAAAATATAGATATATGAATAGTTGGGTCTGAGGGATTCTCGTGAAAGTCCCTTGAACCCAGTTTTATACTATCAAACATTCTGATTGGTGCAGGGAGCTTTTTTCCCTGATTCCACAGGCAGCGAGCACTCTGCTAGTCTAAGAGCAACATGAAAAACATTTTGCTGGCAGCCACTACAGATCTCGGGGACTTCGTCTCCTGAACATTAATGTATATATATAAAAAAATATATATATATATATATATATATATGTTGGAATTGTATTTTGGGTTTCTGGTACCCGCGCAGGCCGCCGCAATTTGAAGCTATGCACTGCAGGACACAAGGATTTCTTAATTTGAATTTTAAAGTCCGGGGCTTCCCTTCAGCAAATCCTGAGCCACGGCATAAGGGAGCCAATTGGATGCATCTCTGCAATCGAAGGACAGGCTCAGGACAAAGAAACCAGTAAACACGGTGGAAACCGAGGCGGCGAATAGTTCAAGCCATCGGCAATACCCACGACGGAATCCAGACCTAGGGGAGGATAACAGGAAAAGAGTGGAACGGAGGATCCCTCGGTTCATGAACATGCCTACCAGTGCTGAGAATATCGTTACTGGGAACTAATACTGGTTTTCTTAATGCGTGAAGGTAGCGGAGTGGAGGTGAGGGGTTTAATGAATAAGAACCCACATGCCATACCAGGAAGTGGGCATAAGTGTGTGCGTGTGCATTAATCAGAGGGAAGATAAGATGGCCTCTTTGATGGAAGCAAAAAGAAAAGAAGTGTCTAATCGGCTTTTCTTCACACAAGTGTTACAAAGTGAAGCCGCAGCTGGCCAGAGTGCTACAGAACACACGTTAATGAACAATGAGATGCAAGTGCAAATGCTGTTTGATAAATTAGAAAAACTACATCGCAAGGAGATGTCGAAGTGGTGGGAGTCGAAGTCTCTTCAAAAGTACATTGATGTTGGGCGGGTGCCCAGAGTTCTAAGGATACATACCATCCCGAAATACGAAAACCCTGACCCAGAAATGTTAGATGAATGGGCTGGCAAATCAAAGGAGTGCTCCACAACTATGATGAGGATTCTAATTAAATATGCTCTGAAGGATCGAGCAAAACCACTGGAGAAAATTGAGGGAATATTATCAGAGCTATCCAAATTGATATCCAAAGAAAAAATAGATGAGTACATGGTTAAATTGTACACACGTATGGTAAAGATTGAAGAGGATATAACACATAAGAAACAAAAAAAATGTATTAGAGACTTCAAGGATAACCAATCAGGAAGAACACTGACCTTCCACAAAAAATACGATCATTTGTTTACTGATGAGAGTGATCAACAACAAAATAAGAAATGTAGTTCAGTAATAACCGAGGTGGAAGAAAAAGACGCTTTGGCTGAGGAGAGTGATGTCTCCGATAGTAATACCTCGGATGTATCAGTGGAACGACTTAGTCAACAACCATCCACGAGTAACCAAGGCAGAAGTAACTTTCTTAAGCAATTCCAGTTGTTGAATAAAGCCAAACAGAATCCACAAAATGTAAACAATGAGCAGAATTTCCGGCGAGGCCGAGGACGTGGGCTTCGCGGCAAAACCAGAGGGTCAAGAGGAACAAGAAAGCAAAACGGAGACGGAAGGGGAGATTCCAGCAAGTCAACTCCGATGGTTACTCAGGCAAGGAGAGGAATGAAATGACTGTGGTGAATCTTTCAAAATGACCATGTATAGACTGTAGATATCGGTTTCACGTGAGGGTCAGGCACAAGGATGTAGATATACTGTGGGGGAGATTATTGTCCAAGAGTCGTGAGTTCTCACAATCAAGAAAATCAGTTGCCCACTTGGGCTGGACTTGACTTAGAGTCTTCAATAAGCCACTAGGTATTTATAAAAGCCCACTAGGGCAAGACTCTGATAAAGGGACAAATTGTTTAAATCTACATATGGTGTTATATACATTATATAATTGGCAATATTCATTCATGGTTAGTATTGTGTATGCCAAATTAGCAGCAATATACGAATATATGCTGTGAACATCACCAAAGTGCTTTTTTTTAGCAGAGTTTTATATAGCGCGAACTTGACCCGAATCCAATCAGGTATCAGAGCGCTTTACATAGCACCAGTTACGTTACATGAGAACAGACATTCATTTTTTTTTGTCTTTTGTTAGGCACGGGGAGATTAAGTGATTTGCCCTGAATCACAGGAGGTTTTAGCGTTGTTACCGAGACTCGAACCCAGTTCCCCCAGGTCCGAGGTCGAGCGCCCTAACCGTTAGGCCAACTCCTCTTCCCTTTGCTCCTCTCCTCTTCACTTTGATGAAGTAATAGAGATTTGCTATTAATATTGCACTTTGCACTATGCACTTTATTTCATTAGATTTATCATAGTGTTGATTGTATTCTCTTTTTGATATCTTTATATTCATTGGGTATCTATATCAACAATAATGTCACATGCAGTATTTTACACAATATTTGCAGATCTATAACTACATAACAAGATGGCGCCTGCTAAGCGTTGGGTTCGTTAAGTAACATGGTCCACTTTCTAAGTCAATTGTAGATAGTAAATCAGCACCTGCTTTACCGTGACCAAGCCGTAACTGGCAAAACGCTTCGGTAGGAAGCTTTCAATTCTGCAAGATTAAAGAACTAAGCCTTCTGGAGTGTCCTGCGTTTTCTTTTCTTGAGACAAAAAGAAGTTGGAATTATATATATATATATATATATATATATATATATATATATATATATATATATATATATATATATATATAGATATATATATATATATATATATATATAATCTACTGGCGGTCGCCAGTAGATAGTTATAGTTAGGACCGAGTTCCCATAGGAAATCTGAAAATTCTATTTTGAATAACTTTGGCGCCGGTTGACTTATCTTCGTGAAATTTTCAAAACTAATGGGGCGCTCCGCTCAGCTCCTACCCTGAAAGTTTCGGGGTGATTCGTCAAGCGGAGGCTGAGAAAAAATGGGGGTCCCAAAACACGTTTTCCCCATGCATTTTCCCATAGGACCTTTAGTCGAAGGTACAGCCCGAACGGCTGAACAGAATTACTTGAAATTTGGAAAAGAGGTAGTCCTCAGGTCAGGCATGTGCCTTTTGCATATATGGTGTCAATCTGTTCAGTAGTTCCTGAGAAAATTGCAGTTAAAAATACATAAATATCTATATGCGCGCACCGTGCGCGCACGGTGCTCGCACGGGGCGCGCACCAAATGTCCGCGAGCGTAATTCTGATTGGTGGTTAGATGTCAGTCAACATTCCAATCGGTCAAAATCAGGAAGTGTCAGACGCCATTTTGTGTGTGACAGTGAAAAAGAAAGGTGGAGAACGTGAAAAGGAAGCAGGGTAGAGAGTTCCTGACCCCCTAGCCTTTGTCAGGGGGTCCCTGAAGGACCCGAAGGGTGAAAAAAAATTTTTTTTTTCAAAAAATCGTGGGGGCGAGCACCCCCAGCCGCCATTTTGAGTTTTAGAGGCAGAAGAGAGCTAAAAACACAAGTGGAGAACGTGAAAAGGGGGCAGGGTAGAGAGTCCCTGACCGCCTAAGCCTTCTCAGGGGGACCATGAAAGACCCCTAAGGTCCCCCAAATTTTTTTTTAAAATTATAAATATTGCAAGGTGCGCGCACGGTGCGCGCACGGTGCGCGCACGGCGGCAAAAAATTCATAAAAAAAATAGAATTAAAAATCAAGTTTAAGTGTTTAGATGTTGGTTGGCTCTAAAAAGAGCCGTTGTGTTCATTGAGTGTTTTTTTGTACCTACAAGTAAGTACCGATGCAGAGTCTAAAGTTCAAGAGGAAGATTCTGTTCCCTTCATCTGTGAAATGTACACCGTCTCCTCTATAAATGCCTTGCATGTTGTAACGCAAGTTGTTGTGGTATATAGAACCCATACCATAGTCTCTGAGGAAAGCAGAAACAGACTTATTGACGTGCTTTTTTGCTTTCTCAATCTGCGGACAATATTGGTTGGACCAGTTCCACTTTTGCCTTTGGCATATATTAGAATATACAAAGGTAGTTTGTGGAAAAAGTGACATCAATTGCACAAAGGTGTTCTTAACAAGCATTTCCAGACCTACCCCAGTTAAAGTGCCTAGGTCATTTCCACCACAGTGCACAATTATAAGGTCAGGCTGTGGGAGATGTAGAAAGGATTTCACCAAAGGCATTAATTGGTGCCACTTTAACCCTCTCTGACCAATCCATTTAATGTCTACATTTGGCAAAGCAATGTCTTTCACAATACCTCTTTTTTCCGCATACTTTTCACTCCAGTAGGCATAGCTATGACCTACAATCCACACTGTGAACATCTTTCAAGGAGATCTGGATGCACTCAGAAGGTGTCTTTCAGTAGAATGGCAATATGAAAAGAAAGATAGTTGTAAAATGGAGGCTTACATACTTTTTTTTTAATAAAAAGAACTCATTGGCTGTTTCAGACCATTCAACACTAAAAACTAGGCTGTATGTTTAAATTTTTAAAAGCATGTTTTGTATTGGTTCAGAAAAATGTGTTCCCACAGAAGATTACTTTGGATATGCTGTTAGGTTTGAAAAGTCAAGAACTCTTGCTCTTTGGATTAGAAACATTGTGTGCTGAACTTCTGACCTCTCTGCTCACACCAGTGTTCCGTGATCTGTTGCTATGGTAGCAGGCAGAAGTCATGTTGGGGGTAGGAATCATTTGGAAAGGGTTGAAATTTGCAACCAATAGAAATGTGTGTTTCCATTTAAAAAAAATGTGGGAAGCAATGTGATTTGAAGTTAACATGTATACGTGTGAAAAAAGAGAGGGAAATTTTGCCATTTAGTGGTTCTGGTGAGAGGAGTACAGCTCAGAGATTCTGGCTCTGATAATCTGCTGTCTGAGTGGCACATTTCTTTCTCAACTAACTACTTTTAAAGGTGAGTTATGAATTTGAGAGGGGATGTATGTGGTGTATTTTGATTTAAATAATAGAAATGTGTTTCTTCTTTTAAAGTTGTGTTTTACATTTTATGTTTTGGAAGATATTTAACTGCCTTGAACTTGTAAGATATTATGGAGTATGTCTTCACCATAAGTTAAGGTGTACTGGTATCACCCAGGAATACTGTTTTGTGCCTAGAATCACATCATGAGTCTGTGTGCACACAGGAAGTGTTGTCAGAGATTTAATTTGTGTTGCTCTTGTTCTGTAAGACTTGCACTCGTAGGAAAGGGGCAGCTTGTTTTCTTGAACTGTGATGGTTAGCATTCAGCAGAAATCACTATCTCACAGATGAGAGACAAATGCTAATACATTTGAAAACAACAGGGTAGATTTTCCTTCCACTCCTGCAATGGGTGAGGTAGTTCCTACATGTTCAAAACTCCAATTAACCCTTCCCACAGGTGATCTTACATACATCTCTGCAGTCTTCATGCAGTTGTGCAAGCGTCCATGCAGATCTCTCTTGCACCTGACAATACACAGTCTCCAGAAACACACTCTTAGCACACAGCCAGCTGCTTCTCCTGCACTCCCATGCTTACTATTCAGCACTGTGTGGTATTTCAGATAGCATTGTGTAACGCTAACACATTCAACATCACCAAGGCTCATTTCCTTTGCTCTAGTCTAATCACTCACCCAGGTTCCACATGCTCATGGTCTCAAGTAGCTGTTAGGACATGTGCTCTTTTCTGCCTCTCTAAACTATAAGGAAAATGTGTCAGGCTGTTACAGTAATTATCACTTGCTCTACCACAGTAGTAAATGTGCTTTGAAATTGCCAATCAAATATCATTTTCTGCCTAGAATCACACCATGAGTCTGTGTGCACACAGGAATTGTTGTCAGAGATTTAATTTGTGTTGCTCTTGTTCTGTAAGACTTGCACTCGTAGGAAAGGGGCAGCTTTCTTTCTTGAACTGTGATGGTTAGCATTCAGCACACATCACCATCTCACAGATGAGAGGCAAATGCTAACACATTTTAAAACAACGGGGTAGATTTTCCTTGCAGTACTGTAATGAGTGAGGTAGTTCCTACATGTTCATAAGCCAAATTAACCCTTACCACATGTGCTCTTTCATACATCTCTGCAGTCTTCATGCAGTTGTGCAAGTGTCCATGCAGATCTCTCTTGCACCTGACAATACATAGTCTCCAGAAACACACTCTTAGCACACAGCCAGCTGCTTCTCCTGCACTCCCATGCTTACTATTCAGCACTGTGTGGTATTTCAGATAGCATTGTGTAACGCTAACACATTCAACATCACCAAGGCTCATTTCCTTTGCTCTAGTCTAATCACTCACCCAGGATCCACATGCTCATGGTCTCAAGTAGCTGTTAGGACATGTGCTCTTTTCTGCCTCTCTAAACTATAAGGAAAATGTGTCAGGCTGTTACAGTAATTATCACTTGCTCTACCACAGTAGCAAATGTGCTTTGAAATTGCCAATCAAATATCTTTTTCTGCCTAGAATCACACCATGAGTCTGTGTGCACACAGGAATTGTGGTCAGAGATTTAATTTGTGTTGCTCTTGTTCTGTAAGACTTGCACTCGTAGGAAAGGGGCAGCTTGTTTTCTTGAACTGTGATGGTTAGCATACAGCACACATTACCATCTCACAGATGAGAGGCAAATGGTAACACATTTGAAAACAACAGGGTAGATTTTCCTTGCAGTACTGTAATGAGTGAGGTAGTTCCTACATGTTCATAAGCCCAATTAACCCTTACCACATGTGCTCTTACATACATCTCTGCAGTCTTCATGCAGTTGTGCAAGCGTCCATGCAGATCTCTCTTGCACCTGACAATAAACAGTCTCCAGAAACACACTCTTAACACACAGGCAGCTGTTTCTCCTGCACTCCCATGCTTACTATTCAGCACTGTGTGGTATTTCAGATAGCAGTGTGTAACGCTACCACATACAACATCACCAAGGCTCATTTCCTTTGCTCTAGTCTAATCACTCACCCAGGTTCCACATGCTTATGGTCTCAAGTAGCTGTTAGGACATGTGCTCTTTTCTGCCTCTCTAAACTATAAGGAAAATGTATCAGGCTGTTACAGTAATTATCACTTGCTCTACCAGAGTAGTAAATGTGCTTTGAAATTGCCAATCAAATATTGTTTTCTGCCTAGAATCACACCATGAGTCTGTGTGCACACAGGAATTGTTGTCAGAGATTTAATTCGTGTTGCTCTTGTTCTGTAAGACTTGCACTCGTAGGAAAGGGGCAGCTTGTTTTCTTGAACTGTGATGGTTAGCATTCAGCAGAAATCACTATCTCAAAGATGAGAGGCAAATGCTAACACATTTAAAAACAACAGGGTAGATTTTCCTTCCACTCCTGCAATGGGTGAGGTAGTTCCTACATTTTCAAAACTCCAATTACCACTTCCCACAGGGGATCTTACATACATCTCTGCAGTCTTCATGCAGTTGTGCAAGCGTCCATGCAGATCTCTCTTGCACCTGACAATACACAGTCTCCAGAAACACACTCTTAGCACACAGCCAGCTGCTTCTCCTGCACTCCCATGCTTACTATTCAGCACTGTGTGGTATTTCAGATAGCAGTGTGTAACGCTAACACATTCAACATCACCAAGGCTCATTTCCTTTGCTCTAGTCTAATCACTCACCCAGGTTCCACATGCTCATGGTCTCAAGTAGCTGTTAGGACATGTGCTCTTTTCTGCCTCTCTAAACTATAAGGAAAATGTGTCAGGCTGTTACAGTAATTATCACTTGCTCTACCACAGTAGTAAATGTGCTTTGAAATTGCCAATCAAATATCGTTTTCTGCCTAGAATCACACCATGAGTCTGTGTGCACACAGGAATTGTGGTCAGAGATTTAATTTGTGTTGGTCTTGTTCTGTAAGACTTGCACTCGTAGGAAAGGGGCAGCTTGTTTTCTTGAACTGTGATGGTTAGCATACAGCACACATCACCATCTCACAGATGAGAGGCAAATGCTAACACATTTGAAAACAACAGGGTAGATTTTCCTTGCAGTACTGTAATGAGTGAGGTAGTTCCTACATGTTCATAAGCCCAATTAACCCTTACCACATGTGCTCTTACATACATCTCTGCAGTCTTCATGCAGTTGTGCAAGCGTTCATGCAGATCTCTCTTGCACCTGACAATACACAGTCTCCAGAAACACACTCTTAGCACACAGGCAGATGCTTCTCCTGCATTCCCATGCTTACTATTCAGCACTGTGTGGTATTTCAGATAGCAGTGTGTAACGCTAACACATTCAACAACATCACCAAGGCTCATTTCCTTTGCTCTAGTCTAATCACTCTCCCAGGTTCCACATGCTCATGGTCTCAAGTAGCTGTTAGGACATGTGCGCTTTTCTGCCTCTCTAAACTATAAGGAAAATGTGTCAGGCTGTTACAGTAATTATCACTTGCTCTACCACAGTAGTAAATGTGCTTTGAAATTGCCAATCAAATATCGTTTTCTGCCTAGAATCACACCATGAGTCTGTCTGCACACAGGAATTGTTGTCAGAGATTTAATTTGTGTTGCTCTTGTTCTGTAAGACTTGCACTCGTAGGAAAGGGGCAGCTCATATGATAGGATTTGAAAAGCTCAAAAAAATATAGTAATATATTAAATTACATAAAGGTATTTTTATTTTAGTTTCCTTTAGGTATTGCTGAACAACACTGAAATAAATTAAACATGCCTATAAAATCAAGAAAGAGAAAAGAACAGCAAAAACTTCTATATTTGAAGACAACTGGACAACAAAAATTAGTTGAAGAACCTCATGTTGGAAAAAAGAAAAAGTCTTCTGGTAAGCAGACTAAGGATTTTTTAAAAAATATCCTCAAACATAGAAACAATGTGCAAAGTATATCCACTGCAAATAGTATTTCAAGAAGAAAACAACAAGACAATAGAAAGAAAATACTAAATGCTAATGTACAATCAGAAGCAAGAAAGAATGACTTAAAAAGAAAAACAGAATTTCAAAACATTCGTAAAAAAATGTTTCAGAGAAGAGTGGTGTTCAATTTGCTAAAGGATGTGAGAAAATATAGGAAGAAAGCAATATTTTATAAGAAAAAGAAACATATTGAATCAATTGTTGCAAAGGCTTTGGAATTAAAAAGAAAACTATTCATTTTAATTTTGAACAGGATCCGTACATCAGATAAAATAGTCAATGTAATGAAGTCAAAAAGCAAAAGGAAAAGAGTAGTGAAAAAAAATTACTTTTGTAATGTGTACTTAGGAGAATGGAAGCATAGTTCAAGTACTGAACCATTTTTTAATGAAGAGAGTTATCTTCAAAGTAATAGTTTGCTGCATGCAGTTGACACCAGTGGTCGAACTTATGAAGTTAAAGATGGTTGTGTAATGGAAAAGGAGAAAATGGTTCCAAGAAATGAGGAAGAAGTGTTAGCTGATGAGGTTATGGGGAAACGTCCTAAAGCCCCAGTGCACACATGGAATTTTAGTAGTATTTGTACTGTACGACAAGAATCTATTGATAAATTACGTGACTTTCTAAGAGAATATAGTAAAAAAAGTGTTAAACAGAAGATTAAGGTGCTTCAAAGACTTGATCCATGCAGAGTGAGAAGGAATACTGGTTTGCAAGGACATTCTCTGGCTTGTCTTTCTAGGAAAGTTTATCTAAGTGTTTTTCACCATTTTAGGATGCTGGCAGTACATCATACTGAAATGAGAAAGTTTGTGAGAAGATTGTATTTTGCTAAAAGTCCAGCACTAAAGTTAAATGAGTTGAATAGTGCTCTGTTGCGTGGATCTGTATCAGATGTAGAGAAGGTTACTGATGATATTCAGTTTTGTTACTTTGGTCCAGAACAAGAAAGTGCAGGAAATGACACAGTTATTGAAGAAAATGTGGAAGAGAATGTAGAACCCACTGTTAGTAAAAATTTCGAAGATCAAATGACAAAATTTACTATCATCTCTAATGAAAGACCAAATATTACTTGTATTTGTTGCCGGAGAAGCCATTATAAAACTCAAACAAGGAATGTTGATCTCTATAAAAAAATTGAAAAAGAAAATAATTATGAGTGGAAGGATTTTGCTACATATTTGTTTCTGGAAAATTGTTTTGATTTGGGTGAAGATCAGCGTATTTGTAAATACTGTTATAACAAGTTAGAAGAAAATAAAATGCCAGCTAGAGCTGTACATAATAATTTAGAATTGGTTGATATTCCTGCAGAACTTAGTGATTTAAATACGTATGAGTCTATACTCATTCAATGTGTCCATCTGTTTCAGACTATAGTTCGTATGGAGCCCAAAACAGGTAAATTACCTCCTTCAGATTTACAAAGAGGTTTAACTGGAAGAGTTGTCTATTTGCCATTAGATTTGAAAAAAAATATTGAAACAATTGATGCAGATAGTTTGGAAACTGAAGCATTAGTTATTCTGGTTAATGGTGTACCTACAAAGAATAAGAAAATTTGGCAGGAGCTAGTAGATGTACGAAAAGTACAAAGAGCAAATTTATATTTGAAAAGAAATAATAAGTACTATGAATCAATTTATATGGATGAAGATGAATACGTTTTACTAGCAGACACAGGAATACCAACTGGGCAAATTGAAAAAGTGGATAAGTCAAAAGAAGATGAAATTTATGAACATTTCAGCATACATCCTCTTCATTCTAAAGAAGTTATGGGAAACACTATTGATCTGTTTCAGATGAAAAAAGCAAAAGGAACTCCCGTGAGTGTATGGGAGGAGAGCTTGGAAGCTCGTTGTTTTCCCCAGCTGTTGCCTACAGGAAAAGGTGGACGATATGATGAACGTCCAGTACAGATTCCTGCTTCTGAGTATCGGACTACAAGATTATATGCAGAAGATCCAAGATTTCGTCAAAGTATTCCTTATTTGTTCCATCTTTTATTTGAAAGTGACGTGTCTGCACTATCTTATGCAGTAAATCACATTTTAAAAACTGGAGTACATCTACATAATGTGTCTGCAAAGGATTTTATGAACAAAGTGCAACAGTGAGATGATCATTTGGAATCTCAATTGATTAATCTGATGGCTTGTCAGCGTGGAACTAATGAATATTGGTACCGACGCCATGGAGAATTGAAATGTATGTTACGGAATTTAGGAACTCCTTCATGGTTCCTTACCCTAAGCTGTGCTGAGTACGCTTGGGATGATATACTGGATTTTCTTCGAGAGGCAAATTCAAATATTGAAAGCATCCAATACAAGACAGCAGGAGAATTGTGCTCATTGGATCAGGTTAATGTTTGCAGATATTTCAATCATAGATTTGAGGCTATGATGTCCTTCATCTGCAATAAAAAAAATCCAGAGTTGTGGATTTCTTTTGGAGAAAAGAGTACCAAGCAAGAGGTGCTCCTCATATTCATATGCTGTTGTGGATCAAGGATGCCCCTAAATTTGGAACAGATTCTGATGATGCAGTTTTATCTTTCATTGAAGAATATGCAACATGTGCTATACCTAAAAGCACAGAAGAAAAAAACTTAAAAGAGCAAGTTTTACGTTTCCAAAGTCATCGGTGTGGAAAATACTGTCGACGAAAGTACAAAAGTAAAGATAAATTCTACACAAAATGTCGATTTGGATTTCCATGACCTGTTCTTTCAAAAGGAAGAGTAAACAGTTTTATGTCAGCTGTGCGACATACCATTACAAGAAAATCTCCGAAAAATACCTACAACCTAAGAAGAAAAGAAGAGTCAAAATATATAAATGACTACAACCCAGTCATTTTATCCATGTGGAATGCTAACATGGATATTCAGTATGTAGCTGACAATTCTATTGCTGTTGCTCGGTATGTCACATCTTACATCACTAAATCTGAGAAAACGGAATTGAAAGAAATGTGGGAAGAGATTTCTCACGAGAAGACTGTCAGTAAAAAGCTATACAGTTTCAGTTTAAAGATGTTATCGCATCGAGAAATTGGGTCATACGAATGCTCAGATAGGTTATCATCTGCAAGTCTGTACTCCAAATCCAGAAGAATAATTTGGGTAAGTTTAGGCCTTGCAGGAATGCGAAATCGGGTACTGAAATCTATTCGAGAAATTGAATATTTAGCAGAGAACGAACCAGAAAGTACAGACATTTTGAAAACAAATATGTTGGACACATATTACCCAAACAGAAGTCATCATCTTGAGAACATGGGTCTCTATGAAGTGCTGCAGAACTACATTTTTACACGGAATGCCACAGACGAATTCAACAATGGAAAATATAAAGTCATTGGTGAGGAAGGATGTTTGGTGAAACAAACAAAAGGAAGTTTTATTAATCACAGGAAGCTGAGTTGCGACACTACTGACAAAAAGGAATTTTACTACTTAGCACTTTTACAGCTGTTTAAACCATGGCATTCAGAGGATGAATTACTTGGAGATTTTCAGAGCTATGAAGATTTCTTTAATGCATGTAAAGATAGCATAGAATGCAGTACTTTCACAAATTATGTACACATGTTAAATGAAGAAATTGAACAAGAAGCTACAATTGCAGCTGAAGTAGCTAGAGACAGTTCTCAAGAATGTCAAAGTTCTGGTACGCTCAGTCAAGATCCCCCAGGACAACCAATCGTGGAAAATGAAGCTGCAATAGCCATGACTGAAGTGGAAACAGCTATGAATCAAGCTCAGGAAGATTTAATAGACTTACCAAATTTGGAACAACAACTGAATGATGAACAACAACAAATGTATGAAGAAGTCACAAAACAAATTGATCATGGATTACTACATGAAAATAAAGAGTGCTCATGCACATCATTTGAACCAATCAGAATATATGTGAGTGCACACGCTGGAACTGGAAAAAGTTTCTTAATTAAAGTAATTAGAAGCTACCTACAGAAAAAAAACTGATTCAACTTTGTCTTGTGTTGTTACTGCTCCAACTGGGTTAGCAGCATATAACATAAAAGGAATTACCCTCCATCGTTTGCTAATGTTACCAGTAGAGCATGAGAACAAAATACAATACCACAAGCTAACAGGAGAAGCATGTTTTGAAGTTTCAAGACTGTTGAAGAAAATGAAAGTTCTCATTATTGATGAGGTAAGCATGGTATCAAACGTAATGCTTGCCTTTGTGCATTTAAGAATGCAGCAAATTCTAAAGACAGACTATGACGTGTTATTTGGAGGAAAACCTGTTATAGTTTTTGGGGATCTACTGCAGCTCACTCCAGTTAAAGGACAACCAGTATTTAATACTGTTACACATGAAGACACGAAAAAGTCATTAGGAAGTATAGGTAATGTCAATCAATCAATCAATCACTTATAAAGCGCGCTACATACCCGTAGGGTCTCAAGGCGCTGGGGGGGGGGGGGTGCCGCTACTGCTCGAACAGCCAGGTCTTCAGCTTCTTCCTGAAGGAATGTGAATATTTGGACATACTTTGAGTACAAAGAACTCATTACCAATATGCGGCAAGCAAATGATGATGATTATGTAAGTATTCTCAAAGATATCAGAATTGGACTACTCACAGAACATGGCAGAAAAGCTTTACAGAGTCGATTGCTATGTAATTTGTTTCCAACAGAACAAATAGTTCCAGAGAAAATATACAAGAAAATTGCAGAAAAAAATACTGTAATCTGCTTAATGCCAACACTACATGAATGCTCTATATTCAATGAAGAACTTTTGAAATTGGAAAATGAAGAGATTATGAAAATGGAAGCCGTGGATAAAATACAGCATGAAGGAATAACTATTATATTGACAGGCAAATTGAAAACTAAATTGGATTCTCTAGAGAAAAACATATCAAAAACAGCTGGTTTAGAAAAGAATCTTTATGTATGTATGAACTGTCGAGTAATTTTAAGATGTAATTTGAATGTAGAAAAAGGTTTAGTGAATGGAGCTATGGGTAAAGTTGTGGGTTTTGTTAATTACCAGAAAAAAGATGGAATTGAATTTTTAAAAATAAAATTTGATCAGATTGAAGAGGTTAAAGACATTAGTCGTTGTTCAGTTCGTTTTTTGCTTGTGAAAGACTTATATGTACGTAGGAAGCAGTTTCCATTTTCTCTAGCATATGCTGTAACTGTTCACAATCTCAAGGATTAACTATAGATAGTGCTTTTGTAAACATTGGATCTAGTGTGTTTAAAGAAGGTATGGCATATGTTGCTTTGTCACGAGTGAAAAAATTATCTGGTTTATTCATGATAGACTTTGATGACTCAAAATTTAGTGCTGATGCAAATTGTGTAAAGGAGTATAATAGATTAAGAAGAA
The DNA here is from genome assembly GCF_964204655.1 of Triturus cristatus. NCBI lineage: Eukaryota > Metazoa > Chordata > Amphibia > Caudata > Salamandridae > Triturus > Triturus cristatus. The sequence goes on from NC_140589.1 coordinate 1,293,673,831, forward strand.
GCTATGCTCCTCATTTAGGTCAGTATCCTGTGTTTGAAAAACGTGTTGTTTGTCGGAAAAGGAGAATTGAGAATATCTGAAATGAGGATGTACAGAAGAGAAAACAAAAAGAGAGTGATGTGATTGCAAGCAAAAAGAAAAAGGACAATGTTAAAGAGGTTGTTGGTTGTCATTTTGAAAATACCTCTGGTGTCAACTGCTACGCTAATGTAGTGCTGAATGTTGTATTTTATCTTGAAAGTTTGCAAGAGCAGATAATACTAAATCATGAAAAAAGATTTTGTTCTCTGCTGAGTTTCCTTTATGAGAAGTTGAGTAATGATAAAACTAAAATAGAAAGTGCTTCTGATGTTAGAAATCTTTTAGATGTATGTTCTGGATGTACACAGTTTACACAAAATGTCCAGCAAGATGCACAGGAATTCTTAATGTATATGCTTATGGTACTGGAAGATGAAGGAGTAGAAATAGAAAAAATGTTTGGTTTCTCTTATAAATGGGAACATTGTTGTGAAAACTGTCTGAACACATGCAGCACTAATTTTGATTCTGAAAAGTTCATACATTTAACATTACCAGAGAGTAAATCAGTGAGTTTTAGTAAATTAGTTAAAGATGCAAATCACAACATGGAATGTTCTCAATGTAAATCAGAAATGTTATCAACGTTATTTTTAAAGAAATATGGACAGTATATAATTTTAATGATGCAACGTTGTAGAGCTGATGGAACAAAATTGGACACTTTAATAAAGAAGTTTGTAGGAAATCAATTATCAATATCAGGAAAGACTTTTGTTGCAGTTGCAATAATTTTCCATGATGGACCTTCTATAACTTCTGGTCATTACACAGTTTATCTAAAATGTGAAAAAGGCTGGACACTGTGTAATGATTCCCAATTGATTTTCAAGCAACGGTTGCCTGCAGAATTACCAAATTCCTACTTAGGTGCCAATTCCGATCCGGTAAAAAAATTCCCCGTCCGACTCGTATCCGGATTTTTTTCCGTCCGAATCGTCAAAGTAGCGTACAAACTGCCAAGTACGATTCGAACGGAAAAAAGTCCATACGAATCGCATTGGGAAGATTTCCCCACACGTCCTCGGGTCGGGAAAAGTCACCGACACGTCCCCGGGCGAGAAACCCACCGTGCGGAAAAATAAAGTCCGACTGCGCAAGTACGATCCCTCCCGTCCTCCCCATTTCACAACCGTACGCAAAAAACACCGTCCGAACCGAACTCCCATAGCAACCATGGAGACATGTGCCCGCATACGCGCCGAACACCCCACCACCCCCCGCCCGCGTATGTACGCCCCGAACCCCCACCCGTGTATGTACGCACCGAACCACCAGCCGTGTATGTACGCACCAAACCCCCCCCCCAGCCCTGTATGTACGCACCGAACCACCAGCCGTGTATGTACGCCCCCGAACCCCCCCCAGCCGTGTATGTACGGACCGAACCACCAGCCGTGTATGTACGCACCAAACACCCACCCGTGTATGTACGCCCCCGAACCCCCCCCAGCCGTGTATGTACGCACCGAACCACCAGCCGTGTATGTACGCACCAAACACCCACCCGTGTATGTACGCCCCCGAACCCCCCCCCAGCCGTGTATGTACGCACCGAACCACCAGCCGTGTATGTACGCCCCCGAACCCCCCCCCAGCCGTGTATGTACGCACCGAACCACCAGCCGTGTATGTACGCACCAAACCCCCACCCCAGCCGTGTATGTACGCACCGAACCACCAGCCGTGTATGTACGCACCAAACACCCACCCATGTATGTACGCCCCCGAACCCCCCCCCCAGCCGTGTATGTACGCACCGAACCACCAGCCGTGTATGTACGCCCCCGAACCCCCCCCCAGCCGTGTATGTACGCACCGAACCACCAGCCGTGTATGTACGCACCAAACACCCACCCGTGTATGTACGCCCCCGAACCCCCCCCCAGCCGTGTATGTACGCACCGAACCACCAGCCGTGTATGTACGCACCAAACACCCACCCGTGTATGTACGCCCCCGAACCCCCCCCCAGCCGTGTATGTACGCACCGAACCACCAGCCGTGTATGTACGCACCGAACCACCAGCCGTGTATGTACGCCCCCGAACCCCCCCCAGCCGTGTATGTACGCACCGAACCACCAGCCGTGTATGTACGCACCAAACCCCCACCCCAGCCGTGTATGTACGCACCGAACCACCAGCCGTGTATGTACGCACCAAACACCCACCCATGTATGTACGCCCCCGAACCCCCCCCCCAGCCGTGTATGTACGCACCGAACCACCAGCCGTGTATGTACGCCCCCGAACCCCCCCCCAGCCGTGTATGTACGCACCGAACCACCAGCCGTGTATGTACGCACCAAACACCCACCCGTGTATGTACGCCCCCGAACCCCCCCCCAGCCGTGTATGTACGCACCGAACCACCAGCCGTGTATGTACGCCCCCGAACCCCCCCCAGCCGTGTATGTACGCACCGAACCACCAGCCGTGTATGTACGCACCAAACCCCCACCCCAGCCGTGTATGTACGCACCGAACCACCAGCCGTGTATGTACGCACCAAACACCCACCCGTGTATGTACGCCCCCGAACCCCCCCCAGCCGTGTATGTACGCACCGAACCACCAGCCGTGTATGTACGCCCCCGAACCCCCCCCCAGCCGTGTATGTACGCACCAAACACCCACCCATGTATGTACGCCCCCGAACCCCCCCCCCAGCCGTGTATGTACGCACCGAACCACCAGCCGTGTATGTACGCCCCCGAACCCCCCCCCAGCCGTGTATGTACGCACCGAACCACCAGCCGTGTATGTACGCACCAAACACCCACCCGTGTATGTACGCCCCCGAACCCCCCCCCAGCCGTGTATGTACGCACCGAACCACCAGCCGTGTATGTACGCACCAAACACCCACCCGTGTATGTACGCCCCCGAACCCCCCCCCAGCCGTGTATGTACGCACCGAACCACCAGCCGTGTATGTACGCACCAAACACCCACCCGTGTATGTACGCCCCCGAACCCCCCCCCAGCCGTGTATGTACGCACCGAACCACCAGCCGTGTATGTACGCACCGAACCACCAGCCGTGTATGTACGCCCCCGAACCCCCCCCAGCCGTGTATGTACGCACCGAACCACCAGCCGTGTATGTACGCCCCCGAACCCCCCCCAGCCGTGTATGTACGCACCGAACCACCAGCCGTGTATGTACGCACCAAACCCCCACCCCAGCCGTGTATGTACGCACCGAACCACCACCCCACCAGGGAATGTACGGACCGCACCCCCACCAGTGCATGTACGGACCGTACTGACGCCAAAAAAACACGTACTGAACCCGGACAAACCATATTTACACAAGGAGAGTCAAGTAGAGTTTCCCCACACCACCAAACAGGCCCAACAACCCCACAAACATCACATACACTCACCTGCAACTGCCAAACTGCCAAACAGAGGCCCAAAACTCAATCACTCCTCATAACACACCCACACAAATTTCAAACACAGCCACACCCACAAATGGACCAATAAAAATGGACCACACACACAAACCATGAGCCTTTGCAACAGACCCACTGCTGCCAGAGCCCACAGACGACCCACACCACCATACTTGAACCTCACACTTGCATACCTTCACACAACCACCTACACAAACACCCCCTCATCACATTCACACACACACCTCCACTACCACACCCACACACCCACAGCCATCCACACCCACACCCCCACAACCACACCCCACGCCATGTCCACCACCAAGAATCCAAAGTTCACAAAGGAGGAGCTGGAGATCCTTGTCGACGAAATCCTCAGAGTCGAGCCACAGCTCTTTGGGACATTGGTCAGACAGACCAGCATATCCGAAAAAACCGCCATGTGGCAGAGGATCGTCGATTCTGTGAATGCTGTTGGGACAACCAGAAGGACCAGGCACGAGTGCCAATCCAGGTGGTACGATCTGCGGAGGACGGTCAAGAGGAAGATGACTGACAATCACAACCAGGGGAACATCACTGGAGGAGGGCCGCCCCCCAGACCGGTACAATACCATCCCTGGGAGGAGAAGGTGATGTCCACGCTGGCGGTGGAGGGACTACACGGACTGCCAGGACTCCCAGACCCTGGTGAGTACACAAACAACTCACCTCACATGGGGGGGATGCCATACACAATCAATCATGCATGCCACCCCCCCCAAGCCACCACCGGACACAACAACACTCCACAAACACACACATGCCACTGGCACCTCCATGCCCCATGCATCAATCAGGGCCATGCCAAGTCACAGGCCACACAATACACCAACACAACACAGGATGTGGTCGATGCTGGGAGTGGGGGCAGCAAAACTAACATTGAGCAACTCACAAGCACACAACAATGCCCTCAGCCCATATGGGCCAGGGCACAGCCATACAAACTGTGTGTACCCACACAGTACTGTCTTGCCTGCAAATGATGGCTGCCATGCAGGATGCCATGGGTCTGAAGGCACAATTTGCACATAACAGCAGACAATGAAGATGCATCGCTCTGATAGAGTCTCAGCACACACCGCCACAGCAGCAGCCTACACTCAGACACACTGCCCAATGGGTGCCCGGAGAACAGGGACTAACTCACATGAACAAGCCAATGGCCATTCAAAGACCGGCTAACTGTGTGTGCCCAGGAAGCTGGCCTGAGGTGACAGAGAGTGACAAAGAGAGGGAGGGAGAGGGGGAATGAGAGGGAAGGAGACAGAGGGGGGACACAGGGAGACAGACAGAGGGAGGGAGTAGGGTGACAGAGGGAGACCGACAGAGGGAGGGAGGAGGGTGACAGAGGGAGGGAGGAAGGGAGACACAGGGAGACTAAATCACCCTTGGGTGGTGTGGCCATGTCCACTCGTCAGCCGGTGGACTGTGTGCATGCAGACCAGGTCTGGCAGTGCCTCAACCCCCCCTTCCGTAGATGAAGACCGGTCCATGTGTCAATCTGTGCACGAGTCCATCCGTGCTGCAGGCACAGACCTAACCACACACCCAGTATACCCACCCACCGTGTCGGTAAGAACCCTGTCACAAATGCTTCAGTCCCCTACCTGCAACATCAAATTGCCTTGCCAAAACACCATTTGGCCACGTACAGTGCAACACGTAAGGCGCCTCTGCATGGCTCGCTACGCCCGCACACCACACTGCTGACTGTGTACCCAAATAGATGCATCAACTAAGATTGTGTCTCACACATGCGTAAAGCCCTGACAGCTGTGGCCAAGGGACATAGCCATGCACAAGTGCACTGTGAGAGGAATGCAGGACAGATCCAACTACCCAGAGGAAGAGTGCCAAATCAGAAATGCATGCAACATGGATGCCACATGTGACACTGTCAACATTGTCTCTCTCACACACAGGTCAACGTCGACGAACACCCCCCAACACTGGGGGGGAAGTCACACAGGACCAGGCTCCGCGGGATGATGACCCCACCGCCAGCGATGACTCTCACCACTCCGTGGATGACCCAGACCAACCTGGCCCCTCTGGTGTCCAACCACCTGCAGCACCTGCGTCAGGTACAACTGTGCCAACCACCACCCCCATTCCTGCCACATCCCAGGAGACGTCCAGGAGCCCTGCCCGCACACGACCACCCAGCCAGTCTGCCCAGGAGGGACACGGTCCTCCGGGCACCCAGGAGGAGGCAGGCGGCAACGCAGATGCCATCCCTCAGGGGTCCCGGAGACCCGATGCACCCACAACGGCAGGCCAGGTGCACGTGGGCAGGGGTGGCGGGAGTGGAGGACGGCGGAGGCGCGAACCTGACCAGGCAGCTCAGGACCCGGTAGTGTCCCAGGTCAGCAACATCCTGGATACATACCGGCGTGACACCAGGGGCATGGACCAGATTGCGTCCACCCTCAATGACATCAAGGGGACCCTCCAGGAGATGAAGACCCTGCAGTCCCAGCAACATGCCTGTCAACTGCAACACCAAGGAAGGATGGAGGATAGACAGGCTGAGCTCGTGGCGGTGCAAACCCAAATGACCGGTGTACTCCGTCGGATTGCCGACAACATGGGCAACCCTCCCTGTGGCACCAGGCGAAGGCCATTACCAGACACAGGGAGGGATCAGGAGGAGGAGGATTCATCCGACGGAGCGTCACAGACATCGTCACGGACTGCTTCCGAGGGTCCCCGCAGGAAGGTGGGTCGTCCACGAAAAAGACTGTGAGAGTCAGCAGAACATCACCATCTCCCAGGTCACCTGGCCTGGCACCTGGCCCTCTGGCCCAATAGCAGCACATGACATTGTCTGCCACATGGACTTGCTGGTCACTGTCTGACCTATGTTGACGAAGACTGTGGCATGGACTCTGACATTTTGCTACGACAAGGATACCAACTCCCCCAGTGAACTTTGGATTCTACACTCCCGCTGTGCACCTCTTGTCATCCCCACAAACCCGTACCCCACCACAAATAAATTAATCACACTTACAAGATGATGCCGTGATTCTACATTATTACAATACATGTGTGTGTCGTACAGTCAAAGCATGCCTGATCTCAGAATTAACTCCAACCATCCAAACCGTGGGGTCGCAGTCTTGCACAGGACACACATGGGTCCCAATGTCTCATCTGATACAGACATGGAGTACCAAACTCACCTGTGCTGGGCCCAACCAGCTGAGTGGTTCCCGCACAACTGTGGCTACAGACACATTCAGGGGAGCAACAGTCATGCGCAGAGGTCAGGGATCATGTGGAGTGACCTGGCTTGCCGCTCCCAGGTATGTCTAGACATGTGTCCCTACAATGTGCAGCATGCTTGCGTCAGGCGGATGTTGAGAATGGTGGCTAGGCCAAGGTTGGATGCATGGAGATGCCAGAATGCAGTTTAGGATCACTGTGCCACATGGTTGTGTTGGGGTTGTGGGCTGCATCATGAGTGTGGGCGTGGATCTAGAAGGTCATCCTGCAGCTGGCTGTGAAACATTCCCCCCATCCCGTTAGGACGTTGATGTGGCCTGGTTGCCCGACGCAGTAGCAGAGCTGTGCAGATGCACTCCGGATATGGACAAGTACCATGGGAGTCGTGAGGCACATGTCCGTAGACTGCAGGGTAGGATTCTACACAGATGTTGTAGTTTCCCTGGGGGATGGTCTCTCTTGCCTTGAGGTGGATGGAACTGTGCATCTTGTGCATAATACAGTTCCCACTCCCTGACAAACCCCTAGCATCTTGTCACTCTACACATAGACACATATGCACCACCTATGAAAACTATGCCAGACCTGCGGCACGCACAGTGGCAACAGGGCACCATTGACAGGGAAGAGGCACCTTGGAGACAGAGGGACAAATTTATTAGTCATGTGTGTTGGAATGACAATGATACTCTGTCAACACATACACAGGTCATGTGGATGTACATGTGGGAGCAACACTGGCACCCCCCATTGCAACACAGATGCTGGCATCCCATTGACCTGGCACACAAGTGACGGATAACAGCTAAACACCCCCTGCTGCCACGGAGAGGCCGCTATACACCATTGAGGCCCTGATGGGGCAATCACACACCATGTCAACCCGGTGCAACCTGTATGTTTCCGAGGCCAGTGTTACACACAATGATGGCCTCATCACAATCCCCAATCCCCTGCCACATGACAGTCACCAAGTCTGAGCATGGCTCCAGGTGAAGCCTGCCCCATGTCATGTTCCCCATGTAGGATCACCATGTATGCAAATGGAACACACATGAACCGGAGAAGTGCACACAGACTACAAACAATTCACACACCCAAAACGACGTGAGGCATCCCTTACCCTGAGGAGATTTCAACACTTGCCCGTGCATGTGACGCTGAATCAGCACATGTCGCTGTGTTCATGAGGAGTAGCAGGAGCACAACAATGCCACCAGCAGACAGCATGCACATGGACCTGTGGAAGAGAGACACACAAGGATTCAGCACAAAGGAGCACATCCGCAAGCATGTACTTAACACGTATCATGTTGTTAACATGACAGGTGACAATGATGACCCTCAGACAACATCCTTCCATTGCGCCATCACTTGAGTGACACTTCAATACACACCACTGACTCACTTGGCAGACATGCAGATGGACACACACATTGCAACACATGCCACACACGGCCCAATGCGTGCACACTCAGACACTGGAACTCACCACTAAGCAAAGAAGTTGCGTATGAGCCGACTCCGCATGTCCTCCACAGCCTCCTCCTCCTCCACATCACTTGCCCCGTCACCAAGCCCTTCATCCTCCACGGGTGGATGGTCCTGGTCATCTTGATCCAGTATGAGTGGAACAGCTTCCTCCACTGCCATGTTGTGCAGCATGCAGCAGACGATGATGATCTTGCACACCTTCACCGGGGCATATGGGAGTGCTCCGCCGGTCTTGTGGAGGCACCGGAATCGGCTCTTCAGAAGTCCAAACGTCCTCTCAATGACTCTCCTGGTCCGCCCATGTGCGTTGTTGTAGAGGTGCTCGGCAGCCGTGCTGGGGTTGCGGACAGGCGTCATCAGCCATGGCATGTTGGGATAGCCAGCGTCCCCTACAAGGAAACATCATGGACAGAAGTGTGTCAGCACAGGCAGTGAGATTGGAAGATGACGCCAAACACAGAACTGCCAGAGTCTACCCACCAACAATACATGCTCGCTCGTTCCGCAGCTGCAGCATCATTTCTGGCACCCTGCTACGCCTCATGATGAAGGCATCGTGTGCTGATCCTGGAAAGCGAACACAGACATGTGAAATCACCATGTTGGACAGACACACCACAAGGGCATTAATGGAGTGATAATGTTTGCGATTCCTATACACCACCTCCTGTGCCTGTGGTGGTACCAACGCAACATGTGTCCCATCTATGGACCCAATGACATGGGGCATCCCTCCCAGGGCATAGAACTCACGCTTGACATCTGTCAACTGCTCACGATTTGGGAATTTAATGTACTCATCCAGGTGAACCAACATGGCCTCTAAGAAATCATGCAGAACACGGCTGAACATCGTCTGGGACATGCCCCCGACATCAGCAATGGTATGTTGGAACGTACCCGTGGCAAGGAAATGTAGGGCTGCCATCACCTTCAACTTGGGTGTCAGTGCACTTGGATACCTGTGGCGCGGGAGGAGTTGTGCTTCCAGCCGGCCAGTCAACTCATCAATCAACCGTTGGCTGAATCTGTAGCGGCGTATACAGTCCCGTTCATGCAGGGCAGCAATGTCTGGCATACGTCGAGGGAGAGGCGGAGCCCTGCAGTGAAATGGAAGGAACACCTAAGAGTGAGCACTGTACAACAACATCGTCAATGCACTGAGCACATGTTACACAGCCAATACACATATGCCACGTTGTGAGTCAGGTCTGTGCCACAGTTCCTGGACACGAACGCCAGTCAGGTTACACTCCTACCAAGGGACAGCCACTAACGGAGGGGGGCAAGATCACGATGACATGGCATGAGACTAGCTGTGGGCCAGTGTAAGTGAACATGCACACGCATCACAGGATTCACAGACATCCACACATGTGCAGAGGTAGTATGCGTATGGTACAGACAGGTAGTTGGATGCGATATGCACTGGTCACATGTCATAGGAATAGGACAGGCCACACACATTGCCTTTGAGGAGTACATGTCGAGACAGAACATACATAGGGAGCATGTGGATATGTACTTGTGTTGATACTCCGTGTAGTTGGATACATACACACCTCATGGCAAATCACATATGTGGGCTGGTGTGCGGAACAGTGTGCCATGCCCATCGACACACAGACACATGTTGGCAGCAGCAACTGCTGACACATTGAATCACACACCTACAGCAAAATCATGGAAAGACATGCCACACACATGACATGGTTGCAGCATGCAACGCAGCCATACACGTGTCATATGTAATATTCCGTGTACCTGGCATCAGGGGACAGGTGCGGGTGTCCGTGACTGGGACATGCAAGTGACTCATGGCTCCACTAGTGTGTACGACATGCACACATGTCAAAGGAGTGCAGGGGATGTGTGGTACAATGCGCACCATCACACACGACATGTGTACACAGCTCATCGTACATGTGCTTTGCCCACACCTCAGGGGTAAAGTGCCACATCACATCCTGACACACCTGTGTCACACACAGGTGGTATTGCACAGACAATGCATTGGTGTCCACCCTTGGCAATACCTGTCCGCTCCATTCCTGTCTGTGTGCCGCCTGTCACCACTGACAGTTGTTATACGCACCGTACATACGCTCGGAGCGCGTGTATAGGGTCCCTGGGCCAATATTGCCGCTGGCGTATGCGTACGCCACAGTAGTACGGACTGTACACGCGCTTGTACGGTCCGGATCACAATATGTGCGCTGGCGTATGCGTACGCCACAGTAGTACGGACTGTACACGCGCTTGTACGGTCCGGATCACTATATGTGCGCTGGCGTATGCGTACGCCACAGTAGTACGGACTGTACACGCGCTTGTACGGTCCGGATCACAATATGGGCGCTGGCGTATGCGTACGCCACAGTAGTACGGACTGTACACGCGCTTGTACGGTCCGGATCACAATATGGGCGCTGGCGTATGCGTACGCCACAGTAGTACGGACTGTACACGCGCTTGTACGGTCCGGATCACAATATGGGCGCTGGCGTATGCGTACGCCACAGTAGTACGGACTGTACACGCGCTTGTACGGTCCGTACTACTGTGGCGTACGCATACGCCAGCGCCCATATTGTGATCCGGACCGTACAAGCGCGTGTACAGTCCGTACTACTGTGGCGTACGCATACGCCAGCGCCCATATTGTGATCCGGACCGTACAAGCGCGTGTACAGTCCGTACTACTGTGGCGTACGCATACGCCAGCGCCCATATTGTGATCCGGACCGTACAAGCGCATGTACGGTCGGTATCACTGCTTGTGGGGTGCCCTAGGGCGTGGAACGCACCGTACCTGTGTGTAAATGTATGAAAACACATAGGGGACACATGAGGGACAAGTATAAGGGCCTAAATGCCTGATGGTTGCCATGGAGACTGAGTTAAATTTTTGAATTTGAGCACCAGGTGCACAGCAGAAGTCAGTTTGAAAGAATCTACATTGTTGCAATGTGGATGTTGACTTGACATCATTATCAAAACTGAAACCATGCAAAGCCACACACTGGGGTAGGTTTGAAGGGATTGGATGAAACGTAGGATGCTAATGTGACTGACCAATCAATCTGTACTCCTATACATGAACAGGCCAGCCAGGCATATATAAGGCAGCCAGGTCCCATGAGAGAGCACTTGCCTGCACATCCATTCATCCCTGACCACTGCTGCTGATAGTGATTCCTCTGGCACCATGTCCAGGACTGTGGAGAGGTCACAGCCATTCACCCAGGAGGAGAACCTTGCCCTGATAGATGTGATCCTCCCACAGTTCCAGAGCCTGTATGGTCGACCAGGGGTTCAGGTGAGTGCAGACTCCACTAGCTTAGACTGTGCCCCTTTTGTGTGACAGTGACTTCTGGCATTGTGTCCATGTGTGACAGACATGCACTGTTGTTTGGAGTGGGTCCCAGGGTGTGGAAGGCCTCATGTCACCCATGCAGAGCATGCTGTGTTTCCTGTGTGCACTCCTCACTTGCATAGTGCCTACTGTGACAATGAATGCAAGGTGCATGCCACATTCTGCCTGCATACTCCTCCTGGGGATGTTGTTTCCACAGTCCTGATGTGATCCTGTGTTCCCCCCAGTGTGACAGGTGTCAGTACCCATGGATGTGTGTTTGTTCAGTGTACCTGTGCTGTGAGTGTCCAAAGGCCGTGTTCGTCCCCTGCACATTGGTGTGTGTGTTAGTCCCCTGTCATGTGGGTGAGTGCATATGGGGAGTGTTGCACACAAGCAGCATGAGGGATGGATATGGCCTGGCCATCGGATGTGAGCAGGGAGCAGTGCTGTGTGCATGCCGTGCTGAGCCAGCCCCACACCTGTGACACCCACGTCTACTGGCACATGGGCAGAGTGAGGTGTGTACCCGCAGTTGGCAATGCCATGTGATTGTCCTGTACCTGTGTGTGTCTGTGTACTCTGCTGAGGTAGCATCAGTGTGCTGGGGCAGGTGACTGCTGTGAGGTGCTGTACATAATCCTGGTGTAGCCTGTGAGGCACAGTGTGATCCCTGGTCAGTGAGTGTGTGGTACCCCTCATGCCACCCGTGTGCTTCCACTGGCACGTAGTGCATTTGGCCTTCCACAGTGGATAATGTCCCTATGACAAAGGTGCAATTAGTTGCATGCATACCATGGCCTGTTCATAATGAGGATTGTTCTATATGTGTGTCTCTGTGTCTTTGCTCATGTGGATTAATGTATTCTCTCTTTTGCATCCTCACAGGTAGGCGCCATTGCCAAGGGGGAGATCTGGAGGGAAGCCGTCAGTGCCGTGAGGGGTACAGAGGGTCGGAGGCGGAGCCTGTCTCAGGTGAGGAAACGCTGGCAGGACATCCGGTGCTGGACGAGGAGGATTGCACGGCTCCTGCTGGGGGACTCACCTGAGAGCCGTAAGAACCGTGGCCGCCGTCGTCTGACCCACATCCAGAAGCGTGTGCTGGCGGTGGTCTTCCCCGATATGGACAGGCGCCTACAGGAGAGGCAGCAGCAGGAAGGGGGTAGGTACATGTGTGTCAGTTGTGTGTCCCCAGCCAATGTAAGTGTGCAGTTGCATGGATACACTGCCAGGGTTTGATTGTGCAGTGCGTCAACTTCTCCACAAAGTAGCACAGTGCTGTTCTCACTCCCTCCCTTCCCCTCCTTGCAATGTGTTCCCTGGTCTGTCGCCACTCTTGCACAAGGTTATTTATGCAGGCAGTTCATGCAGGTGCCCTATGCTATCAGCATCATGTGTGGGGGTGATGTGCCACAGGTATGGGGACCTTGCGTGTGCCATGGCCAATTTCAGTCATTGTGGTGTCCATGTCACTTGGCACTGATTGTGAATCACGACATAGGGGTGTGTCTCCAAAATGTACAGCCTTCCAGCATGCATGTCCAATTGTGTGCCCTCTGACATGATGTGCCTGAGTGGGAGGCCTGCTAAGTGCAGGGACGGTTGCTTAATTTGCAGTCATGTCCATCCTGGACCATGGAGGAGTGTGGGCACTACTGTGCCCTGGGGCACCTCTTCCTAGGTATCATGTGCGTCATCCAACAATATGGCCATTCACTGTGTCTTTGCCATGGGTTGCGTAGGGTGGCATTGTACCCTGGGCTCAACTGTTAGGACCTACAGGTTGCTACATGTGTCCACTGTACAGGGGGACCCATTTTGCTTGTGCATACTCACAGTGGGCATTACCTGTGTGTGTTGTTGAGACAATCTGATGATGTTTGCCTGTCAATGATGTGTGGACATGGCCACCAGGGGCTGTGTGTTTACAGTCATGAATTAGTGGAGGCCATGTGTTTCCATCCCAGAGTAAGAGGTGTACATACTTTCTCCGTCTCAATGAGATTGTCTCAGGTGTGGGTGGTTTGTGCGTACAAGGCCTACATGTCAGAAGCTTCATCCTCCTTGCTGGGTTTAGCCTGTGTGTGATGTTTGACTGGACATACGCTCAAGGTGCAGTGACCCTGTCATGTGTGGCCTGGTTTCATGTATTGCCTTTGCAGCATGCGGCAAGAGTAAATGGATATGATTCATGCTCATCCCTTTTTGACGACGCAGTGTGGTGCAGGTGCTGTGCACATTTGTCCCCAGAGGCTGACTCCTCTCTAAAATTTCAGGTGCAGTGATTTGCTGTTGTGTCATGATCTCCATTGTGTCTCAGTGGCATGGTGGGTAGAAAAACTGTGTGTTCCATGGCCTACATGTGTACATTGTTTTGTAGGTGTTACTCCTGTTGCTTTTCAGGCTATGCAATGTGACCTATGTATATTTGACTCATGTGACATAAGTGTACAGGTGTCTGATTTTCTCCTGTCTCTTCACCTTGCCCACAGCATCGCCGGGGGACACGGAAGGAGACACTAGCACGGACCGGGAGGAGAGATTGAGCACCAGTACCAGCAGTGCTGTCCTGTCTGGCACATGGAGTGGCACGGAGGCCGAAGGGAGTGAGGCGGAGGACCTGTTGACTGCCAACACAGACTATGACGCAGACGGGTCCGAGGCTGAGCTCCCAGAGGTGGCGGAGTCTGCCCCCCCAGCTGATGGCAGCCCTCCACATCCCCCCGCCACCTCAGGTTCCATCACCGGCCTCCCACATGCTCGTGGCCCTTCCCTCCGTGCTCGGTCCCCACATGTCTCCTTCCTGCCAGGCACCGCACCCCCTGCCCCTGTCACCACTGCTGCGGTGAGTGCGGAGTCTGTGGACATCCTGAGGCAGTTGCAGGTTGGTCAGACTGCGATGCTAAATGTCCTCCATGCCCACACCCAGGTGCTGACCCAGATGGAGGCATACATGGAGGGCATGTCGGCTGCGCAGTCTGACCAACGGCAGTTGCTGAGGTCCATAGACTCCACACTGACTGCAGCACTGGATCTCCTGCAGCGCTGCGTAACACCCCCTACCCCTGCCCCATCCACAATTCCCACTCCCGTGCCTGTCCCACGCACATCCAGACGTCAGCGTGCACGCACCCCAACAGACACAGGCACCACACCACCAGGGAAGTCGAAGCGCACACCTCCTGTCACGCACACACAGGGTGAGGAAGGCACACCCACTGGGTCGGGGGGGAAACGTAGAACACGCAGCCACAGTGGGAGTCCGCATTCCACACAACCCACTCCCTCCAAATCCACTCCCCTTAGCTCTCCTGGCCAACAGTCAGTGACAGCATCATCCACTGCGAGTGTGCCCCCCAGCCCCAGGATGACACCACCCCGCAAGCGGTGGAGGCGGGACCCGGCCAGGGGAGTTGAGTCCCCCACCCTGTCCACACCCTCCCCCAGTGGCGCTGCGACCCATCCCTTTGCCCCCCCCCCCTCCTTGGGGCCTGTGGTTGGATTGGGTACGGGGGAGTCGCTGGGGGAACTTGCCGACGTGTGCAGCGCCATTCTGTCCTCCACCTTTGGCGCTGGCACCCCCCCTGTGGCAGATTCATCCCTCCCTGCACCCACAACACCTACCCTTTCCCCTCCTGTCCCTGCGGTGCCTGTTTCCACCCTCCCCCCTGATGCCCCCTCTTCTGTGGATGAAATGGACTTGTGAACTGTGCAGGCAAGCTAGGGGACACACGTCCCGATGTGTACCCCCCCCCCGGACATTGCTGCTGGGCTGGCCCATGGCCCTTGTACATAGTGGACATTTTCTCTGATATATTTTCCTGCTGAATAAAGCCTTTTCTTTTTGTTTTGCACACTGATGCTTTCCTGGACTTGCTGTTGGTGCTGGTGCTCCCTGCGTTGGGGTGGTGATAATGTGTTAGGGGTCTGTGAAATGTTGGAGTGTGCTGCTCATGGGGTGTACCCTGCCATCTGCGTGCCATCACAAAGGTCTCTGCAAATGGTATTTGGTCATGTTTGCTCTCACTGTATGGTGACATTGTCCCAAGGTGTGTTCCGTCCTCTGTGGCCCAGGCCATTTTTCCTGCAGGGTGTCTCCCAAATGCTGTGCTGTGCTGTGTCTACATTTCCTGGATGTGTGAGGGTTGCCTTTCAATATAGCCATGCTGGCTCAGCGATGGCTCCGCCTGCATCTGGGGTATCACCCTTGTAGGTCACTGAACTTGTTGATGGGGTATATTGTCCGATGTCTGGGCACTGCTGGGAGTGATAGGTACACACCCCTCCTGTGTCTGGGCACTGCTGGGAGTGATAGGCACACACCCCTCCTGTGTCTGGGCACTGCTGGGAGGACCCTGCACCCACCCCTCCTGTGTCTGGGCACTGCTGGGAGGACCCTGCACCCACCCCTCCTGTGTCTGGGCACTGCTGGGAGTGATAGGTACACACCCCTCCTGTGTCTGGGCACTGCTGGGAGGACCCTGCACCCACCCCTCCTGTGTCTGGGCACTGCTGGGAGGACCCTGCACCCACCCCTCCTGTGTCTGGGCACTGCTGGGGGTGTTTTGCACACCCCATTCTTATAGCAGGTTCGGTGCGTACATGCACGGGTGGGGGTTTGGTGCGTACATACACGGGTGGGGGTTCGGTCCGTACATACACGGGTGGGGGTTCGGGGCGTACATACTCTGCTGGGGTGGGGGTTCGGTGCGTACATACACGGGTGGTGGTTCGGTGCGTACATACACGGCTGGGGTGGGGGTTTGGTGCGTACATACACGGCTGGTGTGGTGGTTTGGTGCGTACATACACGGGTGGGCGTTTGGTGCGTACATACACGGGTGGTGGTTTGGTGCGTACATACACGGCTGGGGTGGTGGTTTGGTGCGTACATACACGGGTGGTGGTTTGGTGCGTACATACACGGCTGGGGTGGGGGTTCGGTCCGTACATACACGGGTGGGGGTTCGGGGCGTACATACTCTGCTGGGGTGGGGGTTCGGTCCGTACATACACGGGTGGTGGTTCGGTGCGTACATACACGGCTGGGGGGGGGTTCGGTGCGTACATACACGGGTGGGCGTTTGGTGCGTACATACACGGGTGGGCGTTTGGTGCGTACATACACGGGTGGTGGTTTGGTGCGTACATACACGGCTGGGGTGGGGGTTCGGTCCGTACATACACGGGTGGGGGTTCGGGGCGTACATACTCTGCTGGGGTGGGGGTTCGGTCCGTACATACACGGGTGGTGGTTCGGTGCGTACATACACGGCTGGGGGGGGGTTCGGTGCGTACATACACGGGTGGTGGTTCGGTGCGTACATACACGGCTGGGGTGGGGGTTTGGTGCGTACATACACGGCTGGTGTGGTGGTTTGGTGCGTACATACACGGGTGGGCGTTTGGTGCGTACATACACGGGTGGTGGTTTGGTGCGTACATACACGGCTGGGGTGGTGGTTTGGTGCGTACATACACGGGTGGTGGTTCGGGGCGTACATACTCTGCTGGGGTGGGGGTTCGGGGGCG
Source organism: Triturus cristatus (assembly GCF_964204655.1). Taxonomy (NCBI): domain Eukaryota; kingdom Metazoa; phylum Chordata; class Amphibia; order Caudata; family Salamandridae; genus Triturus; species Triturus cristatus. Next base: position 1,293,690,969 of record NC_140589.1, read on the forward strand.
TACATACACGGGTGGTGGTTCGGTGCGTACATACACGGGTGGTGGTTCGGTGCGTACATACACGGCTGGGGTGGGGGTTTGGTGCGTACATACACGGCTGGTGTGGTGGTTTGGTGCGTACATACACGGGTGGGGGTTTGGTGCGTACATACACGGCTGGGGGTTCGGGGCGTACATACCAGGGTGGGGTGGGGGTTCGGGGCGTACATGCACGGGTGGCGCTTGGGTGCGTACATACACGGGTGGGGGTTCGGGGCGTACATACCAGGGTGGGGTGGGGGTTCGGGGCGTACATACACGGGTGGCGCTTGGGTGCGTACATACACGGGTGGCGGTTCGGGGCGTACATACACGGGTGGGGGTTCGGGGCGTACATACCAGGGTGGGGTGGGGGTTCGGGGCGTACATACACGGGTGGCGCTTGGGTGCGTACATACACGGGTGGCGGTTCGGGGCGTACATACACGGGTGGGGGTTCGGGGCGTACATACACGAGTGGGGTGGGGTTTCGGTCCGTACATACACGGGTGGGGGTTCGGGGCGTACATACTCTGCTGGGGTGGGGGTTCGGTCCGTACATACACGGGTGGTGGTTCGGTGCGTACATACACGGCTGGGGTGGGGGTTTGGTGCGTACATACACGGCTGGTGGTTCGGTGCGTACATACACGGCTGGGGTGGGGGTTTGGTGCGTACATACACGGCTGGTGGTTCGGTGCGTACATACACGGCTGGGGGGGGGTTCGGGGGCGTACATACACGGGTGGTGGTTTGGTGCGTACATACACGGCTGGGGTGGGGGTTCGGTCCGTACATACACGGGTGGGGGTTCGGGGCGTACATACTCTGCTGGGGTGGGGGTTCGGTCCGTACATACACGGGTGGGGGTTCGGGGCGTACATACTCTGCTGGGGTGTGTGTTAGGTGCGTACATACACGGGTGGGGGTTTGGTGCGTACATACACGGCTGGTGGTTCGGTGCGTACATACACGGCTGGGGGGGGTTAGGGGGCGTACATACACGGGTGGTGGTTTGGTGCGTACATACACGGCTGGGGTGGGGGTTCGGTCCGTACATACACGGGTGGGGGTTCGGGGCGTACATACTCTGCTGGGGTGGGGGTTCGGGGGCGTACATACACGGGTGGTGGTTCGGTGCGTACATACACGGGTGGTGGTTCGGTGCGTACATACACGGCTGGGGTGGGGGTTTGGTGCGTACATACACGGCTGGTGTGGTGGTTTGGTGCGTACATACACGGGTGGGGGTTTGGTGCGTACATACACGGCTGGGGGTTCGGGGCGTACATACCAGGGTGGGGTGGGGGTTCGGGGCGTACATGCACGGGTGGCGCTTGGGTGCGTACATACACGGGTGGGGGTTCGGGGCGTACATACCAGGGTGGGGTGGGGGTTCGGGGCGTACATACACGGGTGGCGCTTGGGTGCGTACATACACGGGTGGCGGTTCGGGGCGTACATACACGGGTGGGGGTTCGGGGCGTACATACACGAGTGGGGGTTCGGGGCGTACATGCACGGGTGGGGGTACGGGCCGTACTTCCACGGGTGGGGGTACGGTCCGTACATACCCCTGCCCACGCTCTGCGTGCCTGGGTACGGGCCGTACCCATGCCTTTGGTGTGTGGGTACGGTGCGTCCCACCATTGTTGCGGGCCGTGGGGTCCGCACCGTACACAGGCCTTGGGGGCGTGGCTACGGGTCGTACCACGCGTACCCCTACATGACCCCAGCAATGCTGGTACGAGCTGTACCAAGGCCTTTCTGACGTGGGTACGGGCCGTACCGCTATTGTTGGAGTGACGTAGGGGGACGCGTGGTACGTTCCGTACCCACGCTCTTGCGGCCTGGGTAGGGTACGTACCGGTTCGCGTGACCATCCACTTCCGTTGTGGCGGACGCTTGCGTTGCTGGCCTTGCCCCCACCCCCTGGAAGTGACCAGGCCCTGATGGTCAGGTATGTCCAGGCCATGTGTGATTTGGTACCATGTGTTGGTGTTGTGTGTCCTGCCCCTGCCCCCCCCTTTGCCCCTGGTTGTTGTGCTGACCTTCTGCGGCGTCTGCGTCGGTTCCTGTACGCCAGGTGGACTGCTAGGAGGGCAGGGATGGCACGTAGGTTCGGGTCCATGTCTGTTCGTCGCGTCCAGCTGCTCCTTGCGTGTGTCGTCCTGATTTCCCGGCAGTTTTTGGCAGCCGGTAAATATTTTCCGTGCGGGATGACGTCGGTTCGAATCGTACTTCCTGGTTCGTGAAACGTAGGCTGGATGCGTACCGACGTCACGTCGGCTCCTTTCAGGATCGGAATTGTGTTTAGTTTCTGTTCGGTCGGTGTTTTGTTCGAATCGTACGGAAATGGTGTTTCCGTATGAATCGTACTTGCATTTTCGGATGGATTTCGCACCGGGTACGAGTCGGACGGAGAAAAGGCTCCGTCCGACGGTTCGTACCCGGTTTTTACCGGATCGGAATTGGCACCTTAATTTTTCTAAAACCAAAATTTTAGATACAAATTGCAGCATCTGAAGAAACCATTATTTCGATTTTATAGGATTACCATTGGATATTTCACCAAAAAAGAATTTAAATATTACCATTTGGCCTCATGGAAAGGTAAAAATTTCTATTGTGGACTTCTTTGACAGATATTATTTTGGTGTATGAGCTTAAGCAACAAGATTTACAGACGTTATTTATTGGAAATAGTTATTGTTGTTAGATGATAATTTTAATATATATGTTACATTTCTATCAAGGTATGTTTTACTGAGAAGAGATTCAGGGCTTTTTTTAAACAATCTTTCAGATTGCTAATTTTTTTGCCCGCTGTTAAGTGATGAATGCAATTGATTTCACAATTTGCAGTGAAATTCAATATATTCTGAAAACAGCAAAAAAGGGCAAAAAATTACTTTGTTAAATATGAAAATATGTGTACTGTTTTCTAAAATGTATTGTTAAATATTACTACTTTTTTTGTTTTTTTCAGATCTAGAAAGAAAATTTAGGAAATTGAATCCATTTTTCTTGTAATTAAAAAAAAACATTTATTTCTAATTAAGTTATTTTGTTGGTCAGGTAAGTTTAAAATATCTTTATTTCTCACCCCTTCACTTTCATGCTCCCTTTTCTTCACTTCTCTTCACTCTGCTTTTCTCATTCCCCTTCCCTCTCTCTTCTTCCTTTACTGCTCTTTCGTAACTCCCTCACTCCTTCTCTACTACTCCCCTAGGTTTACTGCCTCATCACTATTTTTTCAACCATGTTTCTCTCCCTGTCTCCATATGTCTCAGTCATTCTAACTGCCTTACTCCTTCTCAGTTCCTTGCTCTCTGTCTCTGTTTCTGTCTCTCTCCCTTTGTCTGTCTTACCCTTAATTTCCTTAACATCTCTGTTTCTACCACTCCTCCTCTCTCCATCACTCATTTTCCATCTATGTTAATTTTTTAACCTTCTTCGTCATTCTCCTTCCCTAACTGTCACTATCCTTTACTCATAGTCACTCCTATTCTCCTACTTCACTTCCTTCTGTCTGTATCTCACACCCCTTCACCTTTTCGCATTCATTCCTTCACTCTCCCTCACTCTCCTTTGCTCATTGAAATCCTGACTCCCTTTCTCTCACTCCAGTTTCCTAAATCCCTCCATCCCCTCACTCCCCATCTTTCACTTTCCCTTACCCACTTTTCTAATCCTCATACCCCTTATCTCACCATCACTCCACTTCTCTTACTTTCAATCCCTTTACCCTGCTGTACTTCATCCGCTTCAACTGTTACTCCCTTTTCCTATCTACGTCCCTTACTCCCCTTTTCTCATTCCCCCTCCATCACTCTCCATTACTCACTGCCATTCCCTTACTCATTCACTCTTCTTACCTGTATCCTCTACCCTTAGTCCTTTTGTTGCAGTCAGTCTTTCACTTCCCTTTCATGACTGATCATACTTTCCTTTTCTCACTCATTCTGTCTGTCCTTTCCTCCTCTTCACTCAGTCATTTCAATCATTTCAATCATTCATGTATACACTACACATTCATTCAATAAAATTACAACACAGTATATTAGGAATATAGCTCTTCTTGGAGAAGTGAAGTGAGTTCTGAAAAGAACTGTATTTTTGTCTTTTTTGTTTTGTATTTTTTTTTTTTTTTTAACAATTTTGTATTTTTTTTAATTTTTTTAGAGCACCAAAAAAAAACTGGTAATGAAAAACTATTCAACAGGAACAAAAATAATAAATGAAAAATATTATGGGCTGGAGCATGTGTGCACAAAATATGTGCACCTTCTGGAAAAGTGGGCGGATGTCCAGTGACCTGGTACACGGAGAATCTGCGGCCGCAGATGATGTGCTCGGCTGAGCAGGTGGAGGGTTGTCTCTTAGAGCTCTAGTTGACTCTCGAGCATAAGGTACAGGATGCACTGTCTTGAAGTGTCTCAACATTGAATAAATGCTAAACGAGTATTTCTTGGTGGGATCTCCTCTGGATAACACACTTCCACAAATAGTGCCTGTCACCTTCGGGGCATTGACCTTCTTTTGGCCCTCTGGAAAGGTGAAGAATTTCCAGATAAAAGAGTCTTTTTGTTTGGTCTGCCTTGGTGGTACCACAAAGGTCTCCTCCTCACTCCCTGAAGTAGACTGCTGTTCTGCCATTTCCAAGTAAAATTGTGCTAGAATAGCTGTTCAGCTCCTTGTCCCAGGAAATAAGAAGAAATACTGAGGGGAGTGGGTGTGGTGTTTGAAGATTCTGGAACAGAAACTACTATGAACCAATGAAAAGTGTTATTTCGTAATCACATGACTTGCCGTGCGCGCACGGTGCGCGCACGGTGCACGCATACGTTTCGCACGGTGCTCGCACGTATGCGCGCACGGTGCACGCACGCATCAGAAATGAATTACTTTTAACCCGATTTCTAAAACATGAAAAGGAGGCATCGAAGACACTCCCTGACCGCCTAGACCTTCTCAGGGGGTCCCTAAAGGACCTCGTAAATCAAAAAAAAACATTTCGTTATAAAAAAAATTGACGGTGCGCGCACGGTGCACGCACCATGAAAAACACTTAAAAAAATAAAAAAACATTTTAAACTGTTTATAAGTTTATAGAAGATATTAACTATGCTGTTTAACTTTATTCAAATAAAAAAAAAAGAGCTGGCCCATTCCATATTACAGGATACAGTCAATCTATAACTATATACATAGGTAGTTTATTGTAAAATAAATATATAAAAAATATAATAATACATACATAAATTAGCATTTAAAAAACCTTGCAAATTCACTGAAAAAACCATAGGTTTCACACACGTTATAGTTAGGAATTAGCATTTAAAAAACCTTGCAAATTCACTGAAAAAAACATAGGTTTCACACATGTTATAGTTAGCTGGACATTTCACTCGTATAAAACCATTGAAATTCCCCCTTTATAGTTAGTTCAGCTAACTATAACTCGCGCGACCGCAATCCACTGCTGATGACATCACATATTACATCACTCATGACATGGTCAGTGACATCACTCATGACATCACTGATGACATCTCAAATGACATCACTGATGACATCATCCTTGTGTAAGAGTGGCAGACCTCCTCTTATCCTAATATAAACTTTGATACACACATTGAAAAATACAAACTAAAGTTTTGAAAACTATAGAGATACCAATACCAGTTAGAACATCCTATTCAGTAATTCCAAAATGTACATACGCATCCACTCATTCATCAACACTTCTATATAGTCACTCATATATGTACTCAGTCATCATATGTACTCAAACACCTATACATCCTGTTACACACCTACACTCATACATAGAGTTACTCACACACATACTCACACATCCATTTACTTGCATATACAGCTATACACACACCACTACACTTACTTCTACAGAAACGTACACATACTTACTCTCTTAAACAATCACTTATAGAAACACATACTTATTTATACAGGAACTCTTCCAATCTCTCACTCTCATATATCCTCACTTATATACATCAATACTCACATATACTAGTTTAAAACATATGGACTTGCTCATAAAGACACTATTGAGACAGTCATTCACTCTCTTACTCACCCATACACACACTCATCCACCCATACTGTCCTGCTCACATACTGTCTTCAAAACACATACAAACAGTGAGTCACTCATTCATGCATCTATACGCTAAGTAACATCCCCCACTGAACCATACAGACACTCATACTGATACTCTAAAAACGAACTAATAACCCATATACACACTCATGTAGCTACTCACCAACCCATGCAGCCACTTATACACAAAGTGAGACACTGATACAGATATTTAAATATTTAAACATTACTCACTAATACTTGTATTCACTAAGATACTGTTAATACGTCAGTTATATAATTAATTTTACTAAAAAAACATCCATTTAGACACTTATTTACCCATTTATTCTTCCATTAACCTTTAGCTATACATATATAAAAAATATTTATTTTTCAGAAAGACACATATTCACTGGATGATGTCATCAAAGATGTCATCAGTGATGTCATTTGAGATGTCATCAGTGATGTCATGAGTGATGTCACTGACCATGTCATGAGTGATGTAATATGTGACGTCATCAGCAGTGGATTGCGGTCGCGCGAGTTATAGTTAGCTGAAATAACTATAACGGGGGAATTTCAATGGTTTTGTACGAGTGAAATGTCCAGCTAACTATAACATGTGTGAAACCTATGGTTTTGTCAGTGAATAGATATATATATATATATATATATATATACACACACATATTACCTACTGGCAGTCGCCAGTAGGTAGTTATAGTTAGGACCTATTATCCATCGGAAATTCGTAACATTCTTTTCTCAATAACTTTGGTGCCGGATGACGAATCTTCGTGAATTTTTTAAAACAGGTGGGGCGCTCCGGTCAGCTCCTATCCTGAAAGTTTGGGGGTGATTCATCAAGAAAAAAGGGGGGTCCCAAAACGTGTTTTCTCCATGTTATTTCCCATAGGAAATTTTGAAACAGGCTACAGCCCAAATTGCTGAACGGAATTACACCAAATGTTGCAAAAAGGTAGCCCTTGGCTCAGAAAGAGACCTTTTTTTTAAATGGTGTAAATCCGTTCAGTAGTTCCTGAGAAAATAAAAAATAGAGGTAAAAAAATCAATTTCCCATGGGAAAGTTTAGACACAGTTGTAGCAAAAACTGCTGAACGGAATTACACCAAATTTGGCAAAAAGGTACTGCTTGGCTCAGAAAGCGTCCTTTTCAAAAATGGTGTAAATCCGTTCAGTAGTTTTTAAGAAATTAAGAAATAAAGATAGTGATATCTATGGCCGCGGTGGATCCGCGCACCCTCCCGATCACGAGCTTTATTCTAATTGGCTGTCAACACTCCAAACCAGGAAGTGTTGGCAGCCATCTTGTGCCTCGGTAGAACCTAGGCACAAGAAACCCCCTAGGCCTGCTCGGGGGTCCCACAAGGACCCCCAGGGCCAAAAAAACAATTTTTTTTTTTCAAACGGCGAGATTCGTGCACCCAGCACGAATTTTGGCCGCAAATTTTAAAAAACGAAGCACGGGCTCCCTCACTTTGTTTAATTAAAGCCCCCGGGTGGGCCAGGTCCCAGGGGCATGCGAAAAAATGTGTGGGGGGGACCAATCCCACCACACTGCCCCGGGGACCGCCACCCCTGGGGCAAAGCATGAATATTTGCAGGGGGAACACGGCCCCCCACAGCCCCGGGGTCCGCCACCCCCCAGGGCTTGTTATGAAATCTGTGGAGGGCCAAGCCCCAGGGCCGCCACTCCCCAGGGCTTTTATTTATTAATTAGCGGGGGCATGACCCCCCGCTGCCCCAGGGACCGCCACCCCCAGGGGCTTTTGTTTTTAAAATAAAAAGACCTGTGGGCGGGCTCGAACCCCCATACACCCCGGGGACCAACACCTCCCCGGGGCACTAATTTTTAAATGTGGCGGTTCCTGACGGACACCGAGCCCCGGGAACCATCACCCCCCGGGGCTTTCACAATGTTGGGAGGGGGGCCACGCGGCTCCAGGAGCCAATGATGGTCCTGGGGCCCCCCAAGGGCTGGCTCCTGCAGTGTCCCGGGGTGCCCACCCAGGGACACTGCAGTTTGCTATGACAGGGCGGGAGCCTCGCCCTGTCATAGCAAACTCTGGTTTGGTTTTTGGAAGAGAGAGCAGGGAACCTGCTCTCTCTTCCAAGGGACCCTTAGGATTCAAGGAGACTTAATCCCCCAACTTAAAACGCGCCACAGGGCGCATTTGCACAGTGGTGAAGGGAGGGGGTGGGCCTGATGTGACATGTGTGCAAACAGGCCCTGTGGTGTGTTTTAAGATGGGGAATTAATTCCCCTTCAATTCTGAGGGTCCCTGTGGGCCAACTAGTCCACCAGGTACCTCCAGTAAGCGCCACAGGGCTGCGTTGCAGAGAGGTGGTCCAGGCCACGCCCCTTCTTATACCTCTCTGCAATGTAGCTCTGTGGCACTTACTGGAGGTACCTGGTGGGCTAGCTGGACCCCAGGTGCCCTCAGGATTCAAGGGTACTTAATCCCTCAACTTAAAACGCGCCACGGGCGCGTTTGCACAGTGGTGAAGGAAGGGGGCGGGCCTGAAGTTACATGTGTGCAAACACACCCTGTGGCGCGTTTTAAGTTGGGGAATTAATTCCCTTTCAATCCTGAGGGCCCCTGGGGACCAACTAGCCCACCAGGTACTTCCAGAAAGCGCCAGAGGCCTGCGTTGCAGAGAGGTGGTCCACGCCATGCCCCTTTTTACACCTCTCTGCAACGCAGCTCTGTGGTGCTTACTGGAGATACCTGGTGGGCTAATTGGACCCCAGGGACCCTCAGGATTCAAGGGGACTTAATCCCCCAACTTACAACATGCCACGGGCACAGTGGTGAAGAGAGGGGGTGGGCCTGAGGTGATGTGTGCAAACACGCCCTGTGGCACGTTTTCAGTTGGGGAATTAATTCCCCTTCAATCCTTAGGGCCCCTGGGGACCAACTAGCCCACAAGGTGCTTCCAGGAAGCGCCACTGCGCTGCGTTGCAGAGAGGTGGTCCAGGTCATGCCCCTTTTTATACCTCTCTGCAACGCAGCTCTGTGGCGTTACTGGAGGTATCTGGTTGGCTAGTTGGATCCCAGGGACCGTCAGGATTGAAGGGGAGTTAATCTCCCAACTTAAAACGGCCACAGGGCGTGTTTGCACACATGTCATTCCAGGCCCCCCCTCCCTTCACCACTGTGCAAACGCGCCCCGTAGCATGTTTTAAGAGGTAGTTTTAATCCCCCTGCCCTATTATGTACTAGGGACTTACAGAGGAGGTCATGCTAATCACAGGGGTACCTCAACGCATAGTGTTCCCTAGTGTATGTAGGTGTTTTCACTGTATTCTAAGTGTCTTTTAGCATAGCACTGGCTCTAGGCCTGGTTAGTCAGAGTCAGTTACCACCAGCACCCGTCTGAAAAAGTTGTGGGCACAAGATGATTTTGGAACAGAGGCCTCTTTCTGCTCCTCTGTTGGTTCTTTCTGCACATGTCTTGCTTCTTCCTGCACTTTTCTTCGTCTTTGCGCAGTTCTTTTGCTTCTTTCTGCATTTCTTTTGCTTCTTTCTGTGCGTTTTTTCTTCTTTCTTCACATGTCCTACCTCTGTAGGCATAGTTAGAAACTAGCATTTGAAAAACCTTTGAAATTCACTGAAAAAACCATAGATTTCAGGCATGTTATAGTTAGAAATTAGCATTTAAAAAACCCTTGAAATTCACTGAAAAAACCATAGATTTCAGGCCCGTTATAGTTAGAAATTAGCATTTAAAAAACCTTAGAAATTCACTGAAAAAACCATAGGTCTTAGGGAAAGTTATAGTTAGTTGGACATTGCACCCGTACAAAACCCGTGAAATTCCCCCGTTATAGTTAGTTCAGCTAACAATAGCTCACGCCCCCTCAATGCACTGCTGATGACGTTACATATTACATTACTCATGACATGGTCAGTGACATCACTGATGACATCTCAAATGACATCACTGATCACTGATCTGTCTGTTGGTGTGTAAGCGACTGCATGGGTTTGTGAATAACTACATAAGTGTCTATATGAGTTATTGATTGGTTGAGTATCTGTATGGGAGCCTGAGTGTTTGTGTGGGTGGGGTGTGTGTGACTCTGTGCATAGATGTGTGAGTGGATGATTCACTGGGTGCATAGTTTAAAGTGTGCATCTGTGATGGACTGTATGGGTAGGTGAGTGTATGTATGGGTGTGTTAGTGAGTGAATGTATATGTCATTTGTACATGTGTAAGTAGCTACATATATGAAAGGCAGTATATATGTGTGTTAGAGTATATAAATGGCTATAAGTGAGAGTGTGTGATTGTGAGAGTGGCTGCATGGATGAGTGTTTGCTTGTATCAGTGATTGTATAAGAACGTAAGAATGTGCTAGTATTTGTATGAGTAAGTGAGCTGGTTTTGTGTATAACTGTATAGGTAAGTAAATGGGAGTGTGAATAATTATTTGCATGACTGACTAGGTGTGTGAGTACCTCTATGGATGAGTGGCGGTGTGTGAATGTCTGTATAGGTATATGAGTGCATATGATAGTCCTGTACTGAGTGACCGTAAGTATGAGTTATTGTACAGGTGAGTGAGTGGATGTGTGTGTAGATGTAAGAATCAGTGAGTGGTTATGTAGTTATTGGTGTTGGAGTGTCAATGGTTTTGGGAAAGGAGTCTGTAATTTATAGTGGTGTATCAAAAGTTATATTAGGGTGCGAGAAGATGCATGACATTTTCACATGGATGATGTCATCAGTGATGTCATTTGAGATGTCATCAGTCATGTCATCAGTGATGTCACTGACCATGATATGAGTGATGTAATATGTGACATCATCAGCAGTGCATTGCGGGGGCGCGTTTATAGTTAGCTGAACTAACTATAACGAGGAAATTTCATGGGTTTTGTACGAGTGCAATGTCCAACGAACTATAACTTTCCCTAAAACCTATGGAATCCTCCCCTGGGACAAATCAGTTTCCCAACCAGAGCGGGAAGGAAATCCAATGTTTTCTCCCAATTAGCAGGAGCATTTTTTAATCTCCCACCATGCAGGAGCAAACACAAAGTTTGTTTCAAGGGGGCAGGTGCTTTAAAAATGCTTTCACTTTCTAGAAGCAGATTTTTTTATCTGTTTCCCTGCCCTCAGTGATGCGTGGGACGTGTGGGAATAGTAAATTTTACCCCTCCGGCAACCAATGGTTTCCCTACTGTTGCACAGTCCACTTACCATTGACGTTTTTTAACATTCGTGAGACTAAACATCTTCCATCATCTGCTAAGGGTGTGAAGTCGTCTCAATCCACCATACCGTCTTGCACCTCTGACCACGCCTCTATTTACACTTCAAAGCATATAGTTTTGTTGTGTCCTATGTTTTCTACCCTTCAACACAAATCTTTAAGACAAATTTTGGTAGCGCAGGGATTCAGGCAAATTAGATCGGCCTATTCACTTCTGCAATTTAGCCCACTCCCAAACTGTGCTTGTTTGTCCGCTAAATCGTATCTGGGGTCCTACGAGAATCTTGCTAGTACTGTATTCTTTAGATTTATATGCAGGTTTTTAGTGTTTGTGTGAATTTAATGAATCATGGTAACTGCTTTTGTATATATTTTAGACGTTGACTTGACAGTTCTTATCATAAGATCGTTAGTTTTATTGAATTGATTTTTGATGTACACTTGTATGATTTTTCATAAAAATTCAAATAAAAGTTGATTGATTGATTGATACCATTGCACAGTCAAATGCTTTCCCTACTGTTGTACAGAATAGAGTGGGAATAGTAAATGATACCCCTTCGATGTCCAATGCTTTCCCTACTGTTGCAAAGAATGGAGAGGGAATAGTAAATTTTACCCCTTGGGTGTCCAACGCTTTCCTTGCTGTTGCATAGACTGGAGTGAGAATACTACATTTTATTTTTGGACAATTAATAGAGTTATTAAATATGGTATGTGTTTGAAGCGGATTACAGTTTTTACTGTTGCACAGACTGGAGTGGGAATAGTAAATTGTACTCCCCCGGTGTCCAACATTCTCCCTGTTCTTGCACAGACTGGAGTGAGAATAGTAAATGTTATCCCTCCAGTGTCCAACACTTTGCCTATTGTTGCACAGACTGGAGTGAGAATAGTACATCATACCACTCCGGTATCCAATGTTACCCCTCGGGGGTCCACCGCTTTCTCTACTGTTGTGTAGACTGGAGTGGGAATAGCAAATTATACCACTCCATTGTCCAACGCTTTCCCTACTGTTGCATAGACTGGAGTGGAAATAGTAAATTTTACCTCTCCGGTGTCCAACCCTTTTCTACTGTTGCACAGACTGGAGTAGGAATAGTAAATTGTATCACTTTGGTGTGCAACACTTTCCCTACAGTTGCACTGACTCGAGTGGGAATAGTACATTATACCATGCATTATCCGATGCTTTCCCTACTGTTGTCCAGACTGGAGTGGGAATAGTAAATTTTACCCCTCTGGTGTCCAATGCTTTCTCTACTTTTGCACAGGCTGGAGTGGGAATAGCAAATTATACCACCTCATTGTCCAATGCTTTCCCTGCAGTTGCATAGACCGGAGTGGAAATAGTAGATTTTACCCCTCCGGTGTCCAACGCTTTTCTACTGTTGTACAGACTGGAGTAGAAATAGTAAATTATACCACTTCGGTGTCTAACGCTTTCCCTACTGTTGCACAGACTGGAGTGGGAATAGTACATTTTTCCCCACTGGCGTCCAAAGCTTTCCCTACTGTTACACAGACTGGAGTGAGAATAGTACATTTTACCCCTTAGGTGTCCAACGCTTTCCCTGCTGTTGCCCAGAGTGGAGTGGGAATAATAAATAAAACCCATCCAGTGCCCAATGCTTTCACTTCTGTTGTACAGAATAGAGTGGGAGCATTAGTACATTTTATTTTCAGGCAATTAATAGAGTTATTGAACATGATATGTGTTTGAAGTGAATTACATTTTTTACTGTTGCACAGACTGGCATGGGCATTGTAAATTATACCCTTGTGGTGTGCAACACTTTCCCTACTGTTGCACAGACTGGAGTGGGAATAGTACATTTTACCACTCTCATGTCCAACGCTTTACGTACTATTGCAAAGACTGGCATGAATATAGTAAATTACTGCCACTCCATTGTCCAACACTTCTCCTGCTGATGCACACACTGGAGTGGGAATGGTACATTTTACTCCATAGTTGTCTAACGATTTTCTTGCTGTTACGTAGACTGAAGTGGGAATAGCACATTTTTTGGGAACAATTAATAGAGTTATTGACTATAGTATGTGTTTGAAGCGAATTACATTTTTTACTGTTGCACAGACTGGAGTGGGAATAGTAAATTATAACTCTCAGGTGTCCAATGCTTTTCCTTTTGTTGCACAAACTGGATTGAGAATAGTACATCTTACCTCTTAGATGTCCAATGCTTTATCTGCTGTTGCACAGACTAGAATGGGATCAGTACATGTTATTTTTAGACAATTAATAAAGTTATTAAATATGATATGTGTTTGAAGTGAGTTACATTGTTTTGCTGTTGCACAGACTGGAATGGGAATAGTAAATTATACCCCTCTGGTGTCCAATGCTTTCCCTACTGTTGCACAGACTGGAGTGAAAATAGTAAATGTAACCCCTCTGGCTTCCAACGCTCTCCCTACTGTTGCACAAACTGGAGTGGGAATAGTAAATTATACCCCTCAGGGGTCCACCGTTTTTCCTCCTGTTGCACAAACTAGGGTGACAATAGTAAATTTTACCACTTAGGTGTCAAATGCTTTCCCTCCTGTTGCAAAGACTGGAGTGGCAATAGTAGATTTAATTTTTGAACATTTAATAGAGTTATTAAATATGGAATGTGTTTGAAGTGAGTTATATTTTTTGCTGTTTCACAGACTGGATTAGGAATAGTAAATGTGCCCCTCTGGTGTCCAACGCTTTCCCTACTGTTGCACAGACTGGAATGGCAGTAGTAATTGTACCCATCCAGTTTCTAACCCTTTCCCTGGAGTTGCTCAGACTGAAGTGGTAATAGTAAATTATACCCCTTCTGACGTCCAACACTTTCCCTACTGTTTCACAGCAGACTGGAGTGGGAATTGTAAATTTTACTCCTCTCGTTTCCAACGCTTTCACTACTTTTGCACAGACTTCAGTGATAATAGTATATCTTTTTTTACATAATATATATATTATATATATTCACAGAAAACACCATAGGTTTCAGGCACGTTATAGTTAGAAATTAGCATTTAAAAAAACCTTAGAAATTCATTGAAAAAAACATAGGTTTCATTGACGTTATAGTTAGTTGGACATTTCACTCATACAAAACCAGAGAAATTCCACCGTTATAGTTAGTTCAGCTAACTATAACTCACTCCCCCGCAATGCACTGCTGATGACGTCACATATTACATCATTCATGACATGGTCAGTGACATCACTGATGACATCTCAAATGACATCACTGATGACATCATCCAGTGAATGTGTTTTTCTTTAAACTTTAAATATGTATTATATATTTACCAAGCTGTATTGAAGAATGAGTGGGTTTATAAGTGTCTGGATGGAGGATTTAGTAGGTTGTGACTGCACATGGAGTTTTGACTAATTTATAGTCATCTCACGGCCCGGCAAACTTGCTCCTTCGGGGTTGGAGCATATGCGGGGAAGCAAGGAGCCTTAAGGAGTGTAGCTTGGTACACAGCACTTCGCCTTGCAAGAAGCCTGCCCACATGGATTTATATATTTTCCCCACACAACACCTTCCCAACAGTGAAGCATCTTGGGACTTGTAGTGCCGACAGTGCTGCTTATGGTGTGTGATCACATGATTGGGGGATGGTGTTTGTTCTCACCAATGAGAGGAGTGCAAGATCAATTTAAGCGAGGGCGAGACTGTGTTCCTTCTCAACAGCGGCATCTGAGGAAGGCCCCACTGTTGCTTCAATAAAGTCTCCAAACCGGATTCCCCGTGTGACCTCTTCCTTTCTCTCTGAGAGAGGTTCCTGCTGCGATATATATATATATATATATATGTTGCAACAATCACTCCATCAGGAAATGAGTGACACGAACTCCTCTTAGGTGGCAAAACGAAATTTATTTTCAGTTCTCACTGCTCTTGGTCATGACGCGTTTCGGCCGTACCGTCGGCCTTGTTCACATAACAACGCCATAGCGGGAAAACTCCAATTTAAATGTTTTTTTCTCTTTCAAACCCAGTGTCACATGATTGATAGACATGGAGAATAGACTGCGACATTTTTACACATACTTGATTTTGGAAAACAGACTAGGTGGTATCTCTCCACACTAATTGCATATTGCTACATAAAGTGGAAGGAATAACATATATATACACCTCTAGATACACATTTACGTATAAATAAATAAATAAATAAATACATAAATACATTTCAGTATAAATACAATATAATTCACTATATGTTAAAATCGTTTTCTTAAAATAATGGCATAAATGCGTAATGTAGTAAGTCTTGGATGTGTGGTTATCTACCTGATCTTAATCTCCATCAAAACTCGTCTAAGTATATGTAAAAAGGAATGAAGGTGTCACAGAAGAAGACTCTACTCCATAGTTAAAATCACCCATAAACCAAGGAAAAGTGTAAAAACATTAGATTGACCCCTCAAATGTGCAAAGTTGCGAAAAGTGCATAGTGCAGATCTTCTAATAGGAATTTAATTTAATGCACCGTCAATGTTGGCAGGTACATATTAGTACATGTGATAAAGTGCTTGAAAAAACTGTACAATAAAATACCTATTTATTTTCACAACTAGTGTAAAGATAAAAAAGAAAATTAAAGTAAGAAGTGTCCATAAGTAAATTAAATCAATGGAAGCTTCAGAGGGGCAAAAAATCCCAAACTAGATGTCTATTCATATCAAGTAAGTGGATCAACTTGATCTAAAGGATCCTATTGATACTAGTATTGTTACCTAAGTGTGTGATGTGGGCAAATATCAACATCATTGCAATCAATATGGCAGGAGACTGGTTCCAGAGTGCTCCTGTTAAAGAGGCTCTTGTGAGGTTTCTCCAAGCAGACTTCTAGGCAGATTTAAAGGTAGGTGTACGTATCTTCACTAGTATTTAACCCATAAGGGGCCTTCGTATCCATTTCCAGTATTAGGCGGGTTTCTAATTGCCTTAGTAGCCTTTCCCTATTACCTCCTCGGCGCAATTTAGGGATGGCATCAATTACATAGTAACTAAGACATTTTAAGTCATTGTTACTATATATTGTTTTTCAATGTGCTCTTGCAACGGAATAAGCACTCACAGCAGGTAGGTAATTTCCTTTAATTATGCACAGTTGGAGGGTGATACAGCATCCGTTCTTTTTTCCTGCCAGCCAACGCGTTTCAATGCTGTTCGCATCTTCTTCCTGGGCTGCGGCGAGAAAAGCGGCATAATAACACGATCAGTCCCGGACTGCCTCCATCTTTAGTAGTATTTGGGGGCAGGCATGTCAGCTTAGTAGCATGTGACTGTCTCGTGGTGCTTCCTGGGACTAGTAGTGATGCATTTTTTTCGTTACTCACAGTGAGTTGCGCTTTTGTTTCCCCTTCCATTTCGACAGGGTCACAGTGGTAATTGAAAGCCCTCTGTGAAATTTAAAGCACTCCAGTGTGCTCCGGTATGAAGCATCCCCTCCGTAATCAAGGCAAACTGCTGTGCCTGCCTCAAAACAGAAATTCTTTGTTCGGGCGGCCCCAGTCTCCAACGGCTCCTGCCTCTTTTCCCAGGTGGTGCTACTTCCCACAACGAAGCTGTCGTGTAATTTATTGTTTTTCAATGTGCTCTTGCAACGGAATAAGCACTCACAGCAGGTAGGTAATTTCCTTTAATTATGCACAGTTGGAGGGTGATACAGCATCCGTTCTTTTTTCCTGCCAGCCAACGCGTTTCAATGCTGTTCGCATCTTCTTCCTGGGCTGCGGCGAGAAAAGCAGCATAATAACACGATCAGTCCCGGACTGCCTCCATCTTTAGTAGCATTTGGGGGCAGGCATGTCAGCTTAGTAGCATGTGACTGTCTCGTGGTGCTTCCTGGGACTAGTAGTGATGCATTTTTTTCGTTACTCACAGTGAGTTGCGCTTTTGTTTCCCCTTCCATTTCGACAGGGTCACAGTGGTAATTGAAAGCCCTCTGTGAAATTTAAAGCACTCCAGTGTGCTCCGGTATGAAGCATCCCCTCCGTAATCAAGGCAAACTGCTGTGCCTGCCTCAAAACAGAAATTCTTTGTTCGGGCGGCCCCAGTCTCCAACGGCTCCTTCCTCTTTTCCCAGGTGGTGCAACTTCCCACGACGAAGCTGTCGTGTAATTTATTGTTTTTCAATGTGCTCTTGCAACGGAATAAGCACTCACAGCAGGTAGGTAATTTCCTTTAATTATGCACAGTTGGAGGGTGATACAGCATCCGTTCTTTTTTCCTGCCAGCCAACGCGTTTCAATGCTGTTCGCATCTTCTTCCAGGGCTGCGGCGAACAAAGAAGCACCACGAGACAGTAACATGCTACTAAGCTGACATGCCTGCCCCCAAATACTACTAAAGATGGAGGCAGTCCGGGACTGATCGTGTTATTATGCCGCTTTTCTCGCCGCAGCCCAGGAAGAAGATGCGAACAGCATTGAAACGCGTTGGCTGGCAGGAAAAAAGAACGGATGCTGTATCACCCTCCAACTGTGCATAATTAAAGGAAATTACCTACCTGCTGTGAGTGCTTATTTCGTTGCAAGAGCACATTGAAAAACAATATATATATATATATATATATATATATATATATATATATATATATATATATATATACACACATATATACTCACGGAAAAAAACATAGGTTTATGGCACGTTATAGTTCGATGTTAGCATTTAAAAAACTTTAGAAATTCATTGAAAAAAACATAGGTGTCATTGACGTTATAGTTAGTTGGACATTTCACTCATACAAAACCAGAAATATTCCACCGTTATAGTTAGTTTAGCTAACTATAACTCACTCCCCCGCAATACACTGCTGATGACGTCACATATTACATCATTCATGACATGGTCAGTGACATCACTGATGACATCTCAAATGACATCACTGATGATATCACTGATGACATCATCCAGTGAATGTGTTTTTCTTTAAACTTTAAATATGTAGGACGGAGGATTTAGTAGGTGTGTGACTGACTGTTTAAGTGAGTGATTAAACGTGTCTTACTGAATGCATTGGTTAGTGACTAAACTGTGTGAATGTCTGTATCAGTCTGTCTGCTGTTGTATAAGCTGCTGCATGGATTGGTCAGTATCTACATGAGTGTCTATATGGGTTATTGATTGGTTGCCAGAGTATTTTTATGGGTGCCTGAGTGTGTGTGTGGCTGCGTGGGAGGTATGTAACTCTGTGCATACATGTTTGAGTGGTTAATTCACTGGGTGTATGGGTTCAAGAGTGCATGTGGAAACAGCTTTATGGGTGATTGAGTTTGTGTATGGGTGTGTAAGTGAGCAAATGGATCTCTCAGTGGTACATGTCCAAGTAACTACATATGGAAAAGGCTGTGTATGTGAGAGTTGGAGTATATAAATGACTATACATGAAAGTCAGTGATTGTGAGAGTGGCTGTATAAACGAGTGTGCACTTGTATCAGTGATTGTATAAGACAGTAATTATGCATTTCTTTCTGTTTGCATAAGTGATTTGTTGTGTGTATTTTCAGGTATAGGTCACTAAATGGAAGTATGATTGATTCTTTGGCTAACTAACTAGGTGTGCGAGTAACTATGGATGAGTGCTGGTGTGTGAGTGTCTGTGTAGGTGTATGAGTGCATATGTTAATGTTGTATTGATGCGTGACTGCATGTCTGAGTGAGTGTATCGGTGAATGAGTGGATGTATGTGTAGACTTAAGAACCAGTGACTAGATATGTAGTAACTGGTATTGGTGTGCCTATGGTTTCGAAAATGGTATTCTGTATTTTGGAGACGGTGTATCAAAGGTTATATTAGGGTGTGAGAAGGTGCATTAGATTGTCAAATGGATGATGTCATCAGTGATGTTACTAGTGATGTAATTTGAAATGTCATCAGTGATGTCATCAGTGATGTCACTGACCATGTCATGAATGATGTAATATGTGACGTCATCAGCAGTGCATTGCGGGGGAATGAGTTATAGTTAGCTAAACTAACTATAACAGTGGAATTTATCTGGTTTTGTATGAGTGAAATGTATATATAACTATAACGTCAATGAAACCTATGGTTTTCTCAGTGAATTTCTAAGGTTTTCTAATGCTCATTTCTAACTATACCGTGCCTGAAACCTATGGTTTTTTCTGTGAATTTCAATGTTTTTTAAAGTGCTAATTTCTAACTATAACGTCCATGAAACCTATGGTTTTTCAGTGAATTTCAAAGGCTTTTTGAATGGTAATTTCTAACTATAACATCCCTGAAACCTATTGGTTTTTCAGTGAATTTCAAAGGTTTTTTAAATGCTACTTTCTAACTATATCTTCCCTGAAATCTGCTAATAATAATAATAGCAGGTACTTGTGTTAGTAGCTAGGCCATTTCATAAGTACCTGAGTAGTAACTGGAATAATTACAGTGCTACAAACAGAGTGTATGGTGAATTTATAGGTGCTTAGGTATTGGCTGGATGGGTGATTGGAGAAGTGCATGGGACTCACAGGAGGATTCCTAGACTGCATGAATAATAACTGGTTATTTAGAGGGGTGTATCAATAGTATGTAGGTGGTTAGAGGTCTCCATGGATAGTGAACAGAATATTGTAGCTGTACTTGTGATAGTAATTAGGCCATTCCATAAGTATGTGACTAGTCACTGGATGATTATAGTGCTGTAAAGAGAGTGCATGGTATATTTATAAGTAGTTTGGTATTAGCAAAGTGATTGGATAAGCACACTGTGCTAGATGGGTGATTGGAGATGTACATGGGGACTGACAAGGTGATTGCTAGAGTGCATGGGTACTACCAGAGTATTTAGAGGAGTGAATGAGTAGTATGTGCCTGTTTAGAGGTCTGTATGGATAGGGCACAGACAATTGTAGCACTGCTTGTGTTAGCACTTGGGCCATTGTATGAATACATGAGCAGTGACTGGATGATTACAGTACTGCAAGGAGAGTGTATGATGAATTTATAAGTAAGCCTGGGCGAAGCACTACGCTACGCTCGCGTAGTTTGCGAAGTTCGCGCTACTTCGCACTACGCGAACTGCACGTAGCATAGTGCGAACACGCATAGCGTAGTGTTGCATAGTGCTGCGGTCATTTTTTGCTTGCTCGCGGTCCTCAACGTCAAGTTGGCGACCGCGAGCAAGCAAAATGACATCCCGGCGAGACTTTTTCCTTGTTCGCGATCAGCAACTTCAAGTTGGCGATCGCGAGCATGGAAAATAAACCTCCCGGCGAGATTCCCAACACGAGGAGGTCAGGTTTCTCATTGCGAGTGGTTGCGTATGCTCGCGACCGCTCGCGATGAGAAACTACCAGTTTGCGTTGAGAAAGCTGAAGCTCGAGTAAAAATCTACTCGAGCAGCAGAAAACTACAGCTCACACTGTGCAAGATGCCATTTTCAATGATTGCACAGTACTGGTTGCTTGTCCGCACTGTGCAATCATTGAAAACGACATCTGGCACAGTGCGAACAAGGTACTACGCAGTTCGCGAAGTGCTACGCGTAGCTCGCGTAGTGCGAACTTCACTTTGCATAGCTTCGCGAAGTGCTACTTCGCGAACTACGCCCAGGCATATTTATAAGTACTTGGGTATTAGTGGAGAGATTGCATTAGTGTATAGTACTGGCTGGGTCACTGGAGATGGGCATGGGGAGTCACAGTGTCTTTGATGGACTGCAAGGGTAGTACCTGGGTGGATTAATCTTACCTGTTTTCAAGTAGATATGAAATTAATAGTAATACATTTTCACTTCTTTTTTTAAATGCAAATTTAAAGTATTTTAAACTTACATATAATTTTATAGTTTTCGCAACACAACATAAGTATACAATTACATCACATATTCAATTTGTGTTTTTTTGCTGTCTTCAGATTGTACTGAATTTCACCATAAACAGTGATTTCAATAGTAATCATCAGATGACAGCGGGCAAAAAAATACAATCAATAAGATTTTTAAAAAAAACATACTTCTCTTTAAAATATCTACAACCAACGCAACTTGGTATTTACATTTTCACAAATAAATATCCTTAGTAACATAGTATATAATACAAAGATCAAATATATCACCACCTTCTTTCAAACACAATTGTTCAAACACAATATGAAAGAACAGAATAAATAATTGAAACCGTAATTACAAACATCTTCCCTATTGGCCGAATGATGTTTCTGAAAATATTTCCATTGAGTATATCCGAAATAAACTTTTGAATTCATATACACACCTTCCCATTAGGCCGAATGATGTTTCTGAAAACATTTGCAATGAGGATATCCAACATACACTTCTAAAATCATATTCACATATTTCCAATAGGGTGAAGGATGTTTCTAAAATCATTTGTAGTGGAAATATCCAAAATATACTCAGTAATTCATGTTGATATCTTCTTAGAATTTTGGCATCAAAAAAATGAAGTATGAATTTGGTAATTCATTAGGCAACCGAAATGTATACTCTAAATGTGCATCATTACATAGTGTCCATCCTTTATTGCATTTTAAATACACAGTATAGTGTCCAGATGTTGAAGTAGGTCCATCGTGGAAAACAATAGCCACTGTTTTAAAAGCTCTTCCTGAAATTGACACTTGACCTGCCACAAAATGTTTGGTTTCCAATTTTGTTCCATCTGCTCTACAACGTTGCAGCATTAAAATACCATATTGTCCACATCTTCCTATAAATAATGTTGACAACATTTCCGATTTGTTCTGAGTACATTCCATTTCTTGATTAGCTGATTTTACTAGTTTGTTGAAAGACACTGTTTTCAAATCTGGCATTGTCAAATATATGAATCGTTCAGTGTCTAATTTAGTGGTAGATGAAAATTAACAGCTGTCACATCTATGAACCCATCTGTAACATAGTCCAAACAGATTTTCAATTTGTATACCTTCATCTTCTAATACTGCAAGCATAAACATAAGAAATTCCTGAGCATCTTGCTGTACATTCTGTGTAAATTGTGAAGAACCAGAACATATATCCAGAAGTTTCCGCACATCAGAAGTGGTATGGATTTTTGTTTTATCAGTTTTCAACTTCTCAAAAATATAATGTAACAAAGAACACAATCTTTTTTCTCGATTTTCCATAATTGCATGCTGTAGATTTTCTAAAAAAAAGACAACGTTCATGATTACATTAGCATAGCAGTTTATACCTGAACTATTTTCTAACTGATATCCCACAATAATAGCAACCGTGTTCCCTTCTATTTTCATTCCAGACTCGTCATTCTTTTCAATTCTTTTTTTCTTTACAACCTCAGTAAAATCTTTATCATATTTTTGTTTTGGACGTATTAAACGTTTTTCATAAATAGGATATTCACCTAAGTTAGGAGCATAGAGTCTTCTTAACCTATTGTACTCTTTTACACAATTTACATCTGCACTAACCTTTTGCTCATCAAACTCAATCAAATACAATCCGGATAACGTTCTTACTCGAGACAATGCAACATATGCCATACCCTCTTTAAACACAGATCTTTCAATATTTACCAAAGCATTGTCTACACTTAAACCTTGAGATTTATGAATAGTCACTGCATATGCTAAACAAACAGGAAACTGTTTTCTACG
The DNA here is from genome assembly GCF_964204655.1 of Triturus cristatus. Taxonomy (NCBI): domain Eukaryota; kingdom Metazoa; phylum Chordata; class Amphibia; order Caudata; family Salamandridae; genus Triturus; species Triturus cristatus. The sequence goes on from NC_140589.1 coordinate 1,293,713,971, forward strand.
AACATACAAATATTTTACAAGCAAGAAACAAACAGAACAGCGTCCATTTGTTTCACCTCTTCAATCTGATCAAATTTAATCTTGAAAAAATTAAATCTCATCTCTATTTGCATAACTAACAAAGTCAACAACTTTCCCCATTGCTCCATTTACTAAACCTTTTTCAACATCTATATTATGCCGTAATATTACCCAGCAGTTTACAGAGACATATAAGGTCTTTTCTAAACCAGCAGTCATAGATATTGATTTTTCCAAAGAGTCTAATTCAATAGCTACCATTTCTATTATCGGTTCATTCTCCAGTTTCAACAGTTCTTCATTGAATGTACAGCATTCTTTCAGTGTTGGCATAACGCAAATTATAGATTCCTTTTCTGCAATTCTTCAGTAGATTGTTTCAGCTGCAATATTTTCTTTTGGAGAAAAGTTTTTTAGTAGCCGACTTTCTAAAGCATTTTTTCCATCCTTTGTTAAGACATCAATTCTAATATTTTGAAGAATATTTCCATAATTTCCATCATTTTCTTGTCGCATGTTCTTGATAAGTTCCTTATATTCAAAATAAGTCCAAATGTTCACATTTCCAATACTTCCCAAAGATTTTTTAGCGTCTTCATGAAGAAGGGTTTTAAAAGCTGGTTGGCCTTTCACAGGAGTGAGTTGTAGTAGATCACCAAATACAATTACATGTTTTCCTCCAGATAAAACATCGTAATTTGTTTTTAAAATCCGCTGCATCCTCAAATGTACAAATGCAAGCATTACGTTTGAGACCATGCTTACTTCATCAATTACCAGAAGTTTCATTTTCTTTACTACTCTTGAAACTTCGAAACAAGCTTCTCCATATAGCTTGTGGTATTCCAACTTATTTTCATGTTCTACTGGTAACATAAGTAGACGATGTAATGTAATCCCTTTAATGTTGTGTGAGGCTAACCCAGTTGGAGCAGTTACAACACAGGACAAATGTGAATCGGTTGTTTTCTGTAGATAACTTGATAAATATTTAATCAAGAAACTTTTCCCCGTTCCAGCTTGTCCACTGATGTACATAAGAATAGGTCTAAATGATGTACATTTGCAATCATTCTTTTCATGCAGTAATCCATGTTGTATCTGTTGTGTAACTTGGTGATATTTTTTTCTGTTCAGTATTCAGACGTTCCTCTAAATTTTCCAAATCAATATTGTCCTGTTGTGCTTGCTGCATCACCGTTTCCACTTCACTCATTGCTATTGCTGCTTCATTTTCAAGTATGGCTTATCCTAGTGGATCTTAACTTTGTGGAGCAGAACTCTGACCATCTTGAGAACTATCTCTATCTATTTCAGCTGCAATAGTTCTTTCTTGATTAATCTCTTCGTTCAACATTTGGAGATAATTTGGAAAAATTGTACATTCAATGCTATCTTTACAAGCATTGAAAGAATCCTCATAACAGTCACAATCTCCAAGTAATTCCATTTCAGTCCGCCAAGGTTTGAAGAGTTGCAGAAGTGCTAAATAGAAAAACTCTCTTTTATCTGGAGTATCACAACATAATTTCCTGTGATTAATCAGATTTCCTTTATCATGCTTTACCAAACATCCTTCAGATCCAATTACAGCGTATTTTCCTTCATTTATATTTTCTGTAAATAAAAAATTTAACTATAATGTTGCAGGATTTCATGTAAACATATGTTTTCCAGGTATGGACTTCTATTTGGATAGTATTTATCCAACATATTTGTTTTCAGAATATCTGCACTTTCCGGTTCATTAAGTGCCATGTATTCAATTTCTTGTACAGATTTCAAAACTCGATTTCGTGCTGCAGCAAGACCAAGACTTATCCAGATGATTCCTCTTGACTTTGAATATAAATTGCAGATGTCAATCGATCCGAACATTCGAAGGATCCAATTTCCTCGATGTGAAAGCATCTTCAAGCTGAAGCTGTACAATTTTTTGCGAAGTGTCTTCTCCTGCGAAATTTCCTCCCACATTTCTTTCAATTCTGTCTTCTCAGACTTGGTAATATATAACGTGACATAGCGAGCAACAGCAATTGAGTTATCTGCAACATACTGTATGTCCAGATTTGCATTCCACATCTTCAAAATCACCGGATTGTAATCATTAATGTACTTCGATTCTTTTGTTCTTTTTATATTATAAGTATTTTTGGGTGATTTTTGATTGATAGTATGCCTTACTGCTGACATAAAACGGTTTACTGTTCCTTTGGAAATTACTGGACATGGAAAGGCAAATCGACATTTTGTGTAAAATTTATCCTTTGACTTATATTTCCGTCTGCAATATTTTCCACATCGATGACTCTGAAACCGTAAAACTTGCTGTCTTAAGATATTTTCTCCTCCTGTATTTTGGATTCGCACAGGTAACATAGTCTTCAATAAAAGATAAAACAGTCTCATCCGAATCAGTTCCAAATTTGGGTGCATCCTTGATCCATAAAAGCATATGTATATGAGGAGCACCTCTAGCTTGGTATTCTTTTGTCCCAAAAAAATCAATAACTTCGCCAATTAGGTGGATTTTTTTAATTACAGATGAAAGACATTATAGCTTCAAACCTATGATTAAAATATCTGCAAACATTTACAGGATCAAGGGAACACAGTTCTCCAGATGTCTTCAATTCAATGTTTTCTATATTTGAATTTGTTTCTCGTAGAAAATCCAGTAAATCATCCCATGCGTACTCAGCACAACTAAGTGTAAGAAACCATGTAGGGGTTCCTAAGTTTCTTAACGTACACTTTAATTCTCCATGGCGTCGATACCAATATTCATTAGTGCCACGTTGACATGCCATCAAATTAATTAACTGTGATTCTAAATGTTCGTCTCTTTCTCTAACTTTGTCCATAAATTCCTTTGCAGAAACATGTAAAAGATGTGTTCCTGTTTTTAATATATGGTTGACTGCATATGAAAGTGCAGACAGATCACTCTCAAATAAAAGATGAAACAAATATGGAATACACGGACGAAATCTTGGATCTTCTGAGTACAGTCGTAAAGTACGATATTCTGCAGCTGGAATCTGAACTGGTCATTCATCATATCGTCCACCTTTTCCAGTAGGGAACAGCTGTGGAAAACAACAAGCTTCCAAACCTTTTTCCCACATACTCATGGGAGTTCCTTTTGCCCTTTTCATTTGGAACAATTCAATAGTATCTCCTATCAGTTCTTTTGAATGTAGAGGTGTATATTATAATGTTCATAAATTTCTTCTTTTCTTGAGTTCTCCAATTTTTTTATTTGTCTACTTAGAATCTGTGTTTCATCTTCTAAAGTCAATTCTTCTTCTTCTTGTACATTTACATTTTTATAGTAAATATTATTTTGCACCAGATATAAGGTAGCCTTTTGGACTATCAAGACATTTACTAACTCTTACTATATTTTCTGACTCTTTGTGGGTACACCATTAACAAGAATGACTACAGGTTCAGTATCCTCTCTTTCTACACCAACAGTTTCAACATTTTTCTTAAAATCTAAAGGTAAATACACAACTCTTCCTTTTAAACCTCTTTGTAGATCTGTTGGAAGCAGCTTACCTTTTTTAGGCTCCATACGAATTATAGCCTGAAAAGGGTGCACAGATTGCATAAGGATACCCTCATATGAATTTAAATCTTTAGGTTCTGGAGGTATAGCTACTAATTCTAAGTTATTATAGACAGCTCTAGCTGGCATTTTGTTTTCTTCTAATTTATTGTAACCATATTTACAAATACATTGTACAGTTCCTAACTCAAAACAACCTTCCACAAACAGATAAGCAGCAATTTATCTCCATTTATCATTGTTTTCCTATTCACTTTTTAAAAACACATCTACATTCCTAGTTTGAATTATATAATGAGAACGTCGGCAAAAAATACAAACATAGTTGGGATTTTCACCAGAAACTACTTTAAACTTTGTTATTTCTTTTTCAAACTGCACATCAGTAGTATCTTCCACCTCTTCTTCAACACCTACACTTATCAAACTCTCATTTTCTCTACACTCCTCTTGACCAGCAAAGAAACGTAACTCTATATCATCACAGACTCTTTTTAACCCCAACACTGAACCATGCAAAAGAGCTGTATTAATTTCATTTAGACATAATGCGGGACTTTTCATGTAGTATAACTTTCTAACTAACTTCCGCATTTCCGAATGATGTACTGCTAACATTCTCAAATGATGAAAACGACTTTGACACACTTTCCTAGAAAGACAAGCCAGAGAATGACCTTGCAACCCTGTATTTTTCTCACTTTGCAAGGATCCAGTCCTTGTAATCTCTTAATCTTCTGTTTCACAGTTTTTCTTCCATATTCTCTTAAGAAATTTAGTAAAATACCAAAAGATTGTTGACGTATACTACAAATACTACTACAATCCCATGTAAACACTGGAGCCTGGGTACGTCTCCCTTGAACTTCCTCAGCTATTACTTCTTCAACATTTCTAGGAACTATCTTTTCTTTTTCAATTGGACAACCATCTCGCACCTCGTAAGAACGATCACAGGTATCAACTGCATGCACTAAACTATTTTGTTGAAAAAAGGTTCCGTACTAGAAGTATGCTTCCATTCCCCGGAAAATATTTTACAAAAATTTGTTCTATTTACAATTCTTTTTCTTTTACATTTCTCCTTCATACGAGGCATTATTGTATTTAAACTCTTCAATCTTTTTAAAATTAAGATAAACAATCTTCTTTTTAATTCAAAAGCTTCTTCAATAACACTTAGAATCTCCTTTTTTTGTCTGTAAAATGCTGATCTCCTTTTGTATATTTTACGCTTTTTTAGTAAATTCTGGAGTACTCTACTTTTATATATTCTTTTTCGAATTTCTGAAAATGGTTTGTTCCGTATTCCGCCTCTGTGAATAAGGCCCGTGGCTGCACCCCTTGTGGGCGCCGCCTTGCTGCTCTTACTCCTCTTCCCCTGGACCTTGCTTTTCTTAAGGCTCTTTGCCATGGTTCTGGGTAGGCAGGGCGGAAAATAAAAGGTAGAAAGTAAGAAAGTAAGTAAAAGAAATGAAAAAAGCAAGTAATAGAAAAAGAGTGAAAAACACACTAAAAACAGACAAAAAGTAGGAAAAAAATGCAAAATATACAATCAGCAATAGAGAGGAATGGATAATAAATAAAAAAGATCCCAAAAAACTTTCTAGAAACAAAGGATTGAAAAGATATAGGAAGGATAGAAAAACATGCCCAGAACCATAGCAAAAAGTGAAAAAACAAGATGGCCACGCCCATTGGCGACTGCGCAGTGAAGTTCACAGCTTATTTTCCTCCGAGCACGCAAAGAGCGTACCCGAACATGCAATACGTATTCCCAAACAGGAAAAACGCATCACAAACGGGCGGAACAAGCAACTCCATGTGCCTGCCGAACTCCGCGTAGCTTGTGGAGTTTTTTTGCGACTTCGCAGAATGCCACGTAGCGCGACTACGCGAACTCCACCCAGGGTTATTAATTAGCAGCAACGTTTAACCAATTTAAAATATTCAGCCATGCATCATGTTTACACCCAATGTAACACTGACAACAATGAGGCTGCATAGTAAACATAATGCAGCATGTTGAGAACAACATACAGTCCATAGTCAAAGGCTATCAAGCTACATTGGGGGCAGAACACCATACGTTGTAGCCCTGTCTATAGATATGGTAGTAAAACAACTCATCAGCTATCAAAAATCAGGTAATTTGTTACTTCATAACAACTGAAACAATCTAAATTAATTTATGCTGTTATTCACAGTGCAACGGTGGGTACAAATATATAATTCCAGTAAGGCCAGTAATGGAATAACATAGTATGCAGTAACCATGTACTCATGTAACGTAACTGGTGTTATGTAAGCGCACTGATACCCGATTCGGGTAAAGTTTGTGCTATATAAAACTTTGCAAGAAAAAAAACAATACGATTTTGAATTCTAGGTGAAGAACTGTACAGTTGGACTATCTTGGACAATAAGCACAGCTTAACAAACATTGGACATGTCCATAGTAGATACTACATGTCATAGTCAATAAAAAAGTGGGTGTGAATATGATCCCAAGATGTTTGTACATGCAGTTTTATATGAGCTGTATATCAAACTAATTGCATTAACCATGCCAGAAAAGTCGCACTGAAGCTAAAATAGTAAAAATCACAGACTGGCAATCATATGGGAAATAACAGGAATTCAAATCCCTATCGATAATGACTGTGAGTGGCAAAAAGTGGGGCAGGAACACAAGGGGAAAGTGTGGTGCGACGTGAAATTAGCCTATGTAATTAACTTATAGTATCCCATTCCATTTCTCTGTGGTATTTAAGCCATAAGTGATATATTGGCATTAGAAAATCCAGCAGCATTCTAATCTGGTGAGTAAAAAGTCCATGTTGCCTCTCTGTGAAGGTTTTTTCACGACGTCAGTCACTTGTCAATGGATATCATTTTGGTGTGATTAGCAGAGATGTAATGGTACACATAGAGGGCATTCTATACCCTGCATTTAATCCTACTCCTATACTGGCTAAAGAAGAATCTCCGCACATAAAAAGATGGGAAAGTCTTATCTTTTTATGGGCTGAGACTCCGCACTCATAAAGATACTACTCATAAATCCCTATGTGAATACCAAACAATCGTCAACTTAAACAAAAGTGTAAGTTTACCTTTGTGAATCAGCCCTTCTATGTTTACCTTATTTCATTTTGCAAGTTGCTTCTATTTTCACAAACGAGAACATAACATTTTAAAATTTTGAGGAACTAATGTGCTTTTGGTAGAATTATTGATTTATGTTTTTCTTTTTAATTTGTTTGTGACAACTTATAGGACAAATGTGATGAACTAGGAGGTGTTGGGATGTGAGTGTTCCCTGCATGGTATACAGTTGTGTCCCCTACCCTCCTTTTCCAACTGCAAGTACCTGGTATCCTGTTTTTGTTTGGATTTTTGGCCCCACGTTTATGTTAACCTATCTTTTGCTTGAATGCCTAGGCCTGGCGTTGACATGAGACTATTGCTAAACTTGTCCTGGACCTGCAGAGGCTCACCAAGTGAGCCCTCAGGAGTAATGGAGGACTACTGTCCCTGTTACGGGTTCATGTATATAATATGGTGGTGGCAGCACACCATGAGTTGTAGTAATGTCACAGGGGTGGAAGTCTATCAGCCCTGTCATGTAAATTTCCACTGCTAATGGTGAACCCTGTATCCTAGCACCAAGATCCAAAGCATGTGAAGAAATACATGTCACCCACTGCATGAGTGTATGAGTGAACCAGAGTGACCCAGACACGTGGGATCCATTTTAGAAACTTCTGGCGTCTCATGTGCACAGGACAGCGGTGAGGTTGTTTTCCCAGACAGAGGAATTAGCATTCTGAGATTGTAGGGATGGAACCCAGACAAAGAAGTGGGGAAAGAAGAGAGAGGCTTCTTCTTAGAAATTCGATTAGGTTTATTGACACAGAGGGCTGCTGATTAGTCTTCCTCAATCTGCTAATTGGTGGATGGAAGGGGGAAGGTGGGTCTACAATTTCTTTTGTCAGAGTGTGAATGTTCCTTTAGTAGAAGGACAGCCCTTCCTCTCTGTTCCTGATCACTGTCAGGTGTAGCTATTGATAGTAGTGTACAGACTGCTCACCCCCTTTGTACCTCTGCTGTGGGTTCTCCAGCCTTGAGACAGCCCTGCTGTGAAGAGCATCACTGAAGGCAAAAGCTGAGTCTGGAAGACAGTGTGACAAGGTCACATAAAAAAAGAACCAATCCAAACTGGTTCTGAAAGGGCAGAGAGAGAATCCTGTCTCCCATCACTGTCTAAGAGTAGGAGCTGCTGACCCACTTCTTGTACTAGTTCCAATTAATCTTTGACCAAGGTGAGGATGCTCCAAAGAGTACCCATATGACTACTGTGCAGCTGGAGCTGATGTCTGGCTGACAGCCAGCTTCCCATCAATGAGGTGACATCAACTGGAATCTTTTCTAGAGGAAGAACTGCCTGTCTTGCCCTTGAAACCTGAGCAGGCCTGCCTGAGCGAGCGGGAAGAGCAAGCCAACTCTAGATGAGGAGTTGTCTGCTGGTGTACAGACATGGTTTACTTTGGTGCTATGGTTTGTCCCCCAGAAACTCACAAGTAGCATGAATGGTGCTTTAGCCTGGGAGCCTATCAGTGAACTCATTGAGGAAACTGTGGCATTTCCAAAGTGTGCCTGAGTGGCTCCCACTGTCATCCCTGGTGTTGCAGCGATGAAACTAGCCTGAGCATTCCCGATCGGTCTGCCCTACTGAAGAACGGATTGATGCTGCCATGCAGCACCAGCTGTGTGCCTGTGATTGTGGTTGGCGTTACTGTGGTCCAACCAATCCATGTCTGAGTGGTTCGTGCTGCCAAAGAACAATCCTATGAACCTGTGGTGCCCATCTCAAGGTACCTGCTGACTGCCAGACTAGCTAGCCTGCCACTGACCCAGAGTGTGCAGAGCGAACTACACTGCTCCGAAGACAAAGCTACTGTCTCAAGGCATTATATGCCTAAGCACCTATAAACTGTCATGCCATTGCATTCCTGAGCACCCAATTAGATTTATTTGTCCATGATTCACCAAATTGGAGGAAGCGACCCTGCTGCAACCGTAAGGCCTGTCTGCTGCTGACACTGCAAAAAGTCCAGAAGACAGCCACTGCCAGATTCCGGCTGCCCTCGCTGCTGTCTTCAAGACTCTGCCGATCAGCATGCACCCAGCTGGCCTTGGGGGCTGCTGTGTGACTCAATTATGACCCAGCACAACTCCAGCAAGTACAGACTGGGAGAACGCAAGACCTGGTACAGCTGCTGCTACTTAGGAAGCAGTTGAAAGTCTAGCAAGCTGCTCCAGCTCCAGAGACAGCTAATGGAGTGGAAGCACTGCACCTGTGCCAGCTACCATGCCATGAGACCCTAGATTACCACAAGGTGAGTGGGTAGAATGTGAGGGGGCAAACCAGCTGGCATATAGATCTCGTACCCATGCATCAGATATCTGATAATGTTTGTGTTCTGTGTATTATTGTTCCTTGTAGTAGAATAAAGTACTTTCCCTTACATGATGGGAAGCACTGAGCTAGACAATCACATTATTGCCCTGCTAGGTGTGTTGTTGAGGTCTTAGTCTGCTGCTACCCCCACACTCTATAAGCCTTCTATCCATTGCTACCATTGAGAGTCAAATGCTGTACAGTTGTACTTGGTCCAGTTGGTCAGAGTCAAAGATGAATGGACCCCCTGGACATTAGAGGCAAATGACCCCAACTCCCACAGTTATTGCCCAGTAGCAACTGCCTTCCCCTTGACCACTCAAATGGGGTGTGACAGTAGGTGATTCTCAAGTTACTACATATTTTATGCCAAAAGAAGTCCAATGTGCTCTTTGGTGAAATACAATTACCCAGCATCTTGAACTTATAGTTGCAGACACTACTAACAAGAAGTGTCTCAGAGGTAAGAGGAGTTATATGACCTTTAAATGACACGTTAGCAAAATATTTACATGGAGGTTGATTCACCAAAATGGCATAAGTAGCGAAGGCGAGATTACATAGGTTTTGATCCCTCAATGTAATCAGGATAAACCAAAATGTCCCATTCTTAGCTGTTCAGCAACATCTTATTTTGTCCTGGAGGCTAGAGAAAGAACAAGGTGTGGAAACAATAGCAAGTATACAGAGCTTATAGACCATGGTACGTTCCTGTTCCTCGCACTGCTTCAGGAGCCCTGAGGCCAACAGATACTATACCCAGCAAAGGTCTTAGAGAAACAAATCAACGGACTCCTCACTGACCACCTCAGCAACCACCAACTCCTAGATGCCACACAGTCTGAAATCAGGTCCAACCACAGTACAGGATCAGCACCCATTGCAGCCACAGACAACATCTGCATGATCCTTGACAGAGGAGACATGGCAGCTGTCATTCTTCAGGACCTCACTGCAGCATTTGACATAATCTCATACCCCATCCTCGTGAGACGCCTGCATGAGATTGACATCCAAGGATGCGCTAGCCACTGATCTGCTCCTTCTTAATAGATAGAACACAAGCAGTCAGCCTAGCACCTTACTCCTCGGAAACCCGCAAACTCATCTGCGGAGTACCTGAAGGTTCTTTGCTCAGGTCCACCCTCTTCAATGCATACATGATTCCTTTGGCCAATGTCATCCGTGCACACCACAACAACATTCTCTCCTCTGCAGATGACACACAACTCATACTCTCCCTCTCTGACAAGACTCCCAACACAAGAAAGAGTTCACCGACTGCATGATTGAAGTCACTAACTGGATGAAAGCTAACTGTCTCAAGCTCAACACGGACAAGACAGAAGTAGTGATCTTTGGCAAGAACACCTCACCTGGCGGCTGACCAACCTTGGACATAAACCCTCACGGAGGACCCATGCCAGGAGCCCCTCTAAATAATCATCGACAGAAAACTGGATATGACTGCACAACACAGTCATTGCATCCTGTTACCATACCCTGATGATGCTGAGGAAGATCTTCAAATGGCTCCCAAGCAACACAAGAAAAACTGTCACTGATGCCCCAGTCATCCGCAAGTTGAAGTATGGGAACACCCTCTACGCCGGGATCACCAAGTAACACCCTAGAAGACTTCAGGCCAACCAAAACATTGCAACCAGACTTATTCTCAACCTCCTGCACAGAACTCACACCCACACTGCAGGGAACCACACTGGCTTCCAAATACGCAAACGTGCTCAATTCAAACTTCTCACACACACATTCAAGGCACTCTACAACTCATGCCTCACCTACCTTAACAGCAGTATCTCCTTCCACCAACTATCCAGACACCTCCGCTCAGCAGGACTCCCATCCGCCAACATCCCATGCACACACTGAACCAGATCAGGAATATAAGCATTCCCTTACATCAATGGCGAGGCGGGGAGCAACCTCCCTCTCCACATCAGAGCCTCTGCCTCTTTTCTTGAATAATGCAATATTCTAAAGAGCTGGATTTTCAACTAACTAACCTACCAAAGGTAGGGCTAGGCACACATCCCTGTTCAGAGCTAGAATACCATCCGGGTGATAGTGCACTTTACAAATACAACACATTACATAACAGGCATAAGTACAGCCAGAAGAAGCATGGTACAGCATCTGTTACCCCTAGTTCCTATTAATTGATGTTCATTAGAATCCCTACACTTGTGGAAGCTTTAAACCAAGGGTTCATTTCTGATGGAAAATCTATTATGGATTTTCTTCAGTACCACCTGGGTGGTTTTTAAATGTATTTATTTTTAATTACATTTTAACACAGCAAAAACAGGAGTTCTGTGATGTGTTGCAACCATGAAAAACAGCCACCATGTTACCACCATAAACAGCCAAGCATGTGCATGAACCTCCTTGAGCCATGCCAACGAGCACCAACATTGTCCAGCTGGCCAGCTGGTGCCTAAAGCAATTGAGTCTGTGTTACAGTTTATTGTGAGAGAGTTGGCATCTCAAATTCATTGCTACAGGATTGTAAACACGAGAGGCAGAAATCCTCACCAGCTCCAAATCCAATAGAAATACAGTATATGTATTAGACTTTTCCTTTCATCATCTCATTACCTCAATCAGGGTACCTCTGTAGTAATCGTATACTAAATTGTATATACTCTCCAGTCCACACTCTCTGGGGTCCTGATTTACAGTTTGGCGGAAGGGATACTTGGTCTGATTAAAAGTGTATTATAGCCTATGCATTTATAATTAGGCAGACGGACTATCCCTCATGTTGTGACTGATCAACCCGCCCCTTAAACTCTAAATGAGTCCCTAAATCTACTGCTAGTCCTCACACTCCACATCTTTATACTATAGTGTTACTTTTCCACATATTCCATCCAACTACTCAAGGGGCGGAATACACCGACTGCACCAAAACGCTGTTGGTGTATTGTGAATTCACATTTGCAGTTCACGTGCACTCCATGTTTACACAGGTCCCAGAGGCTCTATTATGCAATGTTTCACTGATACTAGCACTGATATTTGGACCACCGATTATAAATTGACCTGCCAACGAAATTTGATCCCGTATGCTTCATGTTGATTTGCATATACAACTTCTTATGGACTGCTCACATGTGCACGGTAGTTTATGTTTAACAATCCTTGACTCCAGACAGTATCACCAGAGGCGTAGCTAGAGCTTGTCGTGCCCGGGGCTATCTCTCAGATTGCCGCCCCTGGGAAGGAGGGTTGCTGGGGAAAAAGGACGGCGAGCAGGTCCGAGAGACACGTAGTATTGCCACTAATAGTTACCTCGATCATGCAAGTTACATGCACATACATGACACGGTCCAAGGCTACACAGTTGAATACACCGGTGACTGGCAGTACAAAAGAGAACACACAGACTACATGATCTATCTGGGGACTCAGAAAAAACGCATGTGACATCCATCAGAGAGCTGCGTGAATAATTACCTGGTAATCCCCTCAGCACCATGCAAATATGCACATACATGACACTGTTCAGGGATCCATCATCTACAGCTGACATTATATGGCCAATCATCATGGTCCCCCCATTAAAGCAGTGCACTTTGTGATCTACATGGTACATGTTCTTTGCAGCAGGCACATTAACCCTCTGTGCTACCTTTCCAGGAGTCAACCCTTCCACTAGACAAAACTCCGATCTCTCCCTAGGAAGAACATTAATCACCAAAGTTATCATGACATTTTTATTGTTTCTGAAAATTGCTGGAGGCCAGGAAGGAGGCAGCAAGTTTTTTTCAAACCATAATATACTTGCAAACACTACGCACCCACCCGAAATAGGTACCCAGTGCGGTCACACCGTTTGCATCGCCCTAACCTGCTCAAGGTTCATGTGACCTCAGAGACAGAGTCACAGTGACTGGATCACTGTTGCTCTAGGGTGTGCTGCTTGGTAGGCCTGCCCGCAAGACTGGAGATGAACTTCAGTATGGATTGTGGTGGACAGGCCTTCAAGGTTAACCCACAATTGACACCACTAGGGTACACCTGCTTGTGCTAAGACATCAAGCCTTCTAAGGTCTAGTGGGGCCTTCCAAGGTTAGCATGGGAATGTGCTCCCTCAGTAGAGTGGTCTGGTGGACTGGTCATGAAGGCTGAACCCGGTTCTCCAGTTCCAAATTCGACAGCTCTGGCCATAGTGCCACATCCTCTCCCCTACTGAACACCATACTTCCCCACTGAGAGAAACTCGCACTGCCTTCAGCTATAACCTTACTGTGCCAGCTATAAACACTTGGATGTGGCTCAATTCAAATTATGCACTTGATAAGAGTAATATGCTGCCTAAAAATAAAAGTAAAAGCAACCACTCATAGGGAATGCAAGATTAAGTAAAGCATGTGAAATGTAAGCAGAAACAACATGGTTACCTTAACGATCTCGCACTCACTATTCAGAAATCAGCGAGTGGTTTTACCTGAAAAGTTAAGGACATGACTAGAGGGCCCTGAAGGGAACCGTTTCAATGTCCATTGCTTATATCCTTACAAAACGTAAGCAGTAGGGTTTAAAAAGACCACATCCATAAACACAGAGCCATGGTACACATTGTGTTTTCCAATCCACCGATCAACCAGGTATGGCAGTCCCTCCAGGAATGGTACACTTTCCCACCTGGGGACAACAATGCTGTTCAAAGAAAGACGAGAAAACAAAAGTAGCGCTTCACTGGCAAACTCTGTAAAGTGATGCTGATGTATTTGGATGTAAATAAAACCAATGTGGCCACTTTGCAACCCCTCTGTCTTGTTTTATTTAGTTATGTATTTATTTTTCATATTTAAAACCTTCTATTTCTCTCCATCCCGCTGCACTTTGGAATAGAACAATGCCAGAAAAAGGGCATTTCCCGCAAGAGTGTTTTTCTTTTTTGGATCCATTTCACAGGGAAGCAACTAAATGAAAGAAGGAAAGAGGTTGTGAACCCTTTCTTCAAGTCATGGTTTTCAGTAAGTGAGGAGCAAGACAGAAAGAGACGGAATGATCGGAAGAGAGGGGGGGACAGCTGCCAGCACAAAAAAGAAGAGGACATTGCCCAGCCCTATTCCTTCTCTGCCCGTCCCCGAACGTCCACAAAAGCAAGCCGAGCCTTATCTGAATGCCTTTGTCCGCCCCCAAAATAGTGCCGGCCTGGGGCGGACCGCCCCCACCGCCCCACCCTAGCTACGCCACTGACATTGCCCGAGTTCTATTCCTTCTCTGCCTGTCCCCGAATGTCCACGAAAGCAAACCAAGCCTTATCTGAATGCCTTTGTCCGCCCCCAAAATAGTGCCGCCTGGGGCGGACCGCCGCCACCGCCCCACCCTAGCTACGCCACTGAGTATCACAACTTTATTCTATCATCCACCTCGTTTGTGTAAAATGCCTTTATCGTGTAATTTCTACTTAAATATTGTTTTTTTCCGCTTAAATTGATGATGTTCTTTGTATGACAAGAAACATAATTTCACATATTTTTGGAAAACCGCATCCTTTCGATGAGCACTCTTTACTGTAAAAAAAAAGGCCTCTCTGTACTATTCTTGCCATGTTTAACACTTGGCCGAAGTATTTTCCAGGCCCACAGAGTGAAGTTAATGCAACATTTCTTGGCTGGGCCCAGGGCTCCATAAAAGGTGCTCTTGCGATGGCCTGAGGCTGCTTTCATGCTATTTTTAGTTGTTGTTCTAGTGCAGTGCAGTAACTCTAAAAGGTGGACTGTGCTTTATATAGCAAGCTCGCGAGATTAAAGGACAGCGCGCGCTGTAAAGATGACGACTCCGGAGTGACCTTCACGCATGTTTAACTGGTTCAATGAATTCATGGCCCTTGGCGAGCCTGCTGTAACCCTCTCAGCATATATGCGCTCGGGCCCAACTCTCCTACTATAAAAGGAGGCGCCATCTTAGATTTATGGCAGGATTGATAAATGGTGTCGCATTAATCAATTCAGGAGCCCAAACAAGTTTCAGAACGAGGGATGGCACTGCAGAATGCAAGGCCAGGGCGGTCTGCATGACGATTTTCAGTAGCATGCACATTAAATGATACTTAAACCAAAGGTTAATTGTCAACAGAAGGCAGGGTTGTTTGTGCATATCATGCCAATGCAGAGGTGGCGGCCGGGCATCAAAGCCAAGGAGAGAGGCTTTCTGTCTCACCACAAGGCTACAAGGGCAATGCCAACGTTTAACTCCACTGCCCCTACTTACTGCTCCAGTGAGGCGGTAGATAATACGGTTAAAAAGGACGAGTTTAAGGGGAGAGCACAGCAGAACTGTGCACACCCCTTCGAATCAAACAATGCTTGCCATTGGACATTTCTCTCCGGGGCAAAACGAGATCTACACAGTATATAGCTTGCTATCCCTGCAGCTAAGCGCTTCAGCGCCCCACAAAGGGGAGTAGACACTATAAAAAATGCTCCAATACAATATAATACAAAACAAACTGGATCCGTTTGGCCTAGGCACCTGTGTTAAACACGAAACATGCAGGCACAGTGACTCCAGGTTCGACAGTGATAGCAGCATAATACCACTGGACACCCCTCCTTGACAAATGAAGAGCACTCTAGTACCATTCGCCATTCCAGTCAACCAAACTACGCAGCATTCCACCTCATGGTAGAAAGAATGATGCTACTGCACAATGCAGATACTGAATTATAAGGCTACATGTTAATAGCCAGTGGAACAAAGACATTCTAAATGGGATATGGTGCTGTCCACCGTATATTATAAGGATATTGCAAGTCAGTGAGGAGTTCTGCGCCCGTACAGCAGAAGAAAAGGCAGCAGACCAACTACTTTTATTAGGAGGCGGGACCTACAAGTGACTTGCAATATTTGTTTTTGTACAGATGAGGAGTAAGTTGTTCTTTATAATTTGTGGGCTCTTGTTTCCCGTTCTATCCTGGGTCGAGGCAGTAATCATAACATGTGCGTTTGAACTTTTCTGACCAGCTGACAGTGATGCTTTAGGTCAATATAAAATAAAAAGCAAATCAGTTTGTGCCCTACACACCTGCTAATAGAAAGGCGGGGCCGGCATCGGACCCGCCGATAATATGGCGGTCCTGCCGGCCCCCGACGACCCAACGGAGGTGGGCTTGTCGCGCTCAATTGTGACGCGACAGGCTCGCCACCTCCCCCATTGGCGAATCAGGTCATGGCCTGGAAGTGAAAGAAATCACTTCTGGGTCACGCAAGTCGCCGGATCCCGCCCCCCTGAGGGGCAAGTACTCGCCCCAAATAAAAGGCTGCGGCGCAGAGGAATCTTCCTCTTTGCCATCCGCGCTCCCCAGCCTTGTCGTGCGACCTCATTAAGAGGTCGTAGTTATAATAATTGTTTATTATTTTTCTGGCTCTCTCGCCCGCCTGGAGAAGGATCGTGTCGCAGGATTTTGAGTGCCCCGGGACGAGCGCGTGTCCAGAAATCCTGTGGTGGAAGCCTCTTTGCCCTCCGCGCTCGGGAGCAGCGTGCCCAAGGTGCCTGGCGTCAGGACTTGACTGAACTACGGACTGTACCGTGTGTGCTACGGAGGACAGCCTGGCGTCGGTGTGGAGAAGCAGGTCGGGTCGAGAGGCAGGCAAACCAGGTACTCATGCGGTGTGTCGATAAGCGCTCACCCGCACGTTTGTATAAGCGCGCATTGCATTCATACGAGCCTCTGTCAGATGCTATTGTGCCCGTTCTGTTGCCTTACTGTGTCCCTCTGAGTTAAGTTCTGCTGCCTTACTGTGCCTTTATTTGTTGACTGGTAAAAATGCGGGCCCCGGGGGAAGTGGAGGGCGCAGACCAGTCTTCCCCCGGGGTATTCGCGCAACGGCCGGAAGGACATGGTGGGGGTGGGATTATAGGAAGTAAGGGGACGGGAGTTGGGAGGGTATATAGGTGTCAGGAGAGGACACCTGACACCTGAGCACCACCGGGAGGGAGAAAATGTTTGCAGCGGATAGGGCATACAGTTTTAGGCCAACTGCCGATGGGTCGATCGGCGGGGGGCTGGCACTGGTAGTCAGAGCAGGGAAAGGGAATTTGCCACAGCAGGCCGGATGGCATTGGTGGCACCGATGCGGCGGACGTTCGAGCAGCCTGCGGTTTGGGATGGGCCGGCCGGGTGGATATCCTACGCCCTGGGGCAGTCTTGTGAGGCGTGTGGGCCGGGATGGCCTCGCTAGCGCTGGAGGGTGGAGTCCGTGCGCTGGATGGCGGTTTCGACTGCCGCTTCAGGTTGGGGGCGGGGGGGCTGCCATTTCTCAATTGTCTGGGATGCGAGGGGCCTGGGGGGGCTCTGCCTGCGGGCGCTGCAGTTGTTTGCGCAAGCTTACTGGCATGGGGTCAGGCAGGAGGGGGGGCGGGCACGGGGGGGCACGCATGGTGGCGCGATCTTGTCGGGCGGCCCAGGGCGGGTTCAGCGGCGGGGGAAGGCGGGGTGTCGCGGTGAGGAATGAAGCGGATGCCAGTACCACTGCGGTGTCCGCAGAGGGACCCAGACGGTCGTGACGGTCGCCCGGTGTGGTGGGAGCGCCCCGGTTTTCTTCGTGCGGGTGTGCGGGGGGTTTGTGGGGAATTAGGCTGTGACCCCTCCTCTTTCTGCTTCCCGGAGTGGGGAGCTGGGTTTCTCCGACGGCCTGTTTCGCTGCCGCCTCGGGTGTAGGCCTTCAGGGTCGAGCCTCGTGGCCGCGCTCACGCCCGGTGCTTCTAAGCAAATCACTTAATCTCCCAGTGCCGGCAGGGGTAACACAGATAAGGTGCGATGGAAGCGCTCCAATAACTTATGATCTAGTTCGCGTCATATGAATATGCTAGACGGGCCGCACGTGGCCCACGTGGGGTTCAGAGGGACATGGTTGGGGTGGGGGGGCAGCGTGGGCGGTTGCTTACGGTTTACCCCGGCATTCGTGGAGCCGATCATGGCAGCGGTCAATGGGCCCCACCCGGAGGCTTTACCCTCGGCTAGGCAGGGTCCGGCACATTTTTTGGGGGGGGCTGGGGCAGGTGGCGGAGCAGGAGTAGCGAGGCAGGGCTTGGTATGGGGGCTGCTGCTGGGTAGGAGGCATAGGGGGAGAGCGGCAGGCAGTGGGGGCTGGGGTCATCAGAGGCCAGGTGAGGGACTGCCAGCGCAGCATGAGGCCCGGTGGTGCTGGGGACCCACTTAGTTTCGCGACCGAGTGGGTGGGGGGGATCCACGTCCAGCAACGAAGGCCGGCAGATAAGGGGTGATGTCAGCGGGGCGCACAACGGCCCGAGACGCTGGCCAGAAGCAGTAGGGGGGTCCGCGGCGGCCTGCCCTCCTTCGAGGGATTCGCGCATTGAGCAATACTACCTTGTGAATCCTACCAAGTTCTGAGTATGTGCTGTGTGAAGGGTGGTATGGATGGTGTTGGGAGTGAGGATGGAAGAAAGTGACGGTGTGCGTGCTGGATACAGTGTGATAGGAGGATGTTCGTTGGGGGCCTGGGAGTGGGGGGGGTTGCCCGGGGGGTGCGGGGGGGGAGTTCAGGTAACCAGTCCATTTGTTGATTGTTTCAGGCGAGTGCGGCCTACGATGGAGCGGGGTTCAAGGAGCTCCAAAGGGGATGGCAGCTTCGGTCTGGCAGAGGAGGTCCGCGACGGACACTCAGGTAAATGAATGGGGGGGGGTTCCAGTCTTGAAGTCGCACTTTGAAGGCTAGGTGTTCACGCCCTGGTTGTCACCGGGTGCTCAATTTTAAGTTATGCAATGGTGTTACCTTCGGTAAGGTGAGGACAATGTTGGGGGCCTGGGGAACCCAGGGCCCCAATGAAGCACAGCGGGTCAGCTGGGGAGTTCGGTGGTGACACGAGCAAGGAGGCGGCATTACGTCAGACGAAGGGAACTTTGGGGCCACGCGGGGTGGGGGGTTTTGGGTTTCGAACGGCCGATGGTGATATCAGGCGAACGGAAGGCTGGCACCCAAAGGGTGGCTTGTCCCTATTTGCTGTGTTTAGCGGCTATTTGCCATGTTCGGAGGGTGACTTTTGAGCTGGGGGTGCCAAGTGATGCAAGTTGTCGATATCGGTCTCGGACACATGGGGCTGCATGTTGAAGGGCGAGGCCCGGGTGACAGCTGGGGTTATTTATAAGATGGATGGGGGTGTGCTGTGGCTGGAACTGTGGGAGACAGGTGAGGTTAGCCCGCACGTAGCTCGAATTGGGGTGGTCTTTCTTCGACGCCATATTCAGCCACTACCCACAGCTGGGAAGGCCGCCGGGAGAATTTTCGCGCCACTTAGGTTGATGGGCAAGTAATCAGACGAGTGGTGGACCTGGAGGGAGGGGGTGTTGGGTTTTCGGGGGATTTTTTTCGAACGGACAGGTCACGACCCCCTTTGGGGTAGGCAGGGGCCTGGAGGTCCTTATCTGTCAGTTGGAGGCCATGGGTCCATGGCACCATTTGACTCGCAAGAAGCAAATATGCGGAGGCAATGGGATTGCCGGGCTGACGGTGCGCATTGGGTGGGGGCTGAGGTCTGGAAGACAGGCGGGGCTTTGAGGCCGCAGTATCTGGAGCGCGAGCATCGCGAGGCGTGCCGGAGGGGGAGCTGGTGAGACGGAGAAGGCTTGGGCCGCTGCTTAGGGGAGCCAGACAGGGCTAAGGGGCTTTCGGGCACGGCAAGATGCGTTGGGGGTGGAGATGGTCACCGGGGTGGTAGCGGGCAGTAATTTGAAAACAGGGATTATGGTTGGCGGGACGCTGTTTTTAGTCAAGGGGGCGTGGAGATGGGTCGCGTGTCGGGAGCAAGGAGCCAACACAGTGACACCACTGATAGTATGGCGATTTCGTCACAGGTATCTGGGAATATGGTAGTGCAGGGCACAGGAGATGCGATGATATGGTACTGGTGGGGCGGCAGGCACTGGTGCAGGGGCTAGGGTGACGGGCGTTTTTTGTGCAGGGCTTGTCTGGGTGAAACAGGGGCACGACGTTTTTTCGAAATAGGGCAGCGTGGTGCTTGCGGCGTAGTGAAGAATGAGGGTAGTTGGCCGGGAAAGGGCGATCGGAAGGTTGAGTTGTTGTGCGGCTACAGCGGTTGGGGGGGAATTGGAACGGGTGGCAACGGAGCTGGGGAAGGCAGGGAGGGGGAATGAGGCACCAGTGATGGGTGGTAAAGGAAGGGATGCCTATGGCAGGGGAATCGGTTTGGCCAAAGGCGGAAGGTAGTTTAGCGGGGCTACAGGCTATATAGGTTTCGTTCGAGGGCTGGGCCGACGGGAAGTGGCTTACTTAAGGAGAGGCGCGATTCT
Source organism: Triturus cristatus (assembly GCF_964204655.1). Classification (NCBI taxonomy): domain Eukaryota; kingdom Metazoa; phylum Chordata; class Amphibia; order Caudata; family Salamandridae; genus Triturus; species Triturus cristatus. The sequence goes on from NC_140589.1 coordinate 1,293,734,336, forward strand.
TACGCCTGAGGGCTGGCGCCAGAGGTGTCATCAGGAGGGCTGCTCGGGGGTGGGGGGGAAGTCAGTGATGGGGGAGATGGCAGTTTAGTAGGGCGTGTGGTGCCGTTATAGGTCACAGTGGGGGTTGGGGGGGTGTTTTGGGAGAGACGGGGGATGGTAGGGAGAGTGGCCTGGGATCCAGTGTGGTCACATGGACAGGCGGACATTCTCCCGAACGTTGGGCAGCCACAGAGGCGACATGGCGGGGGTACGGTTGTCCTCCGGCGGGGAACGCAGTAATTGGGATGTTTGATGATTGAAGGGGAACATTTGAATTGACTCAGGGTGAGCGTTGTGGCCAGTGAGAGTGACTGTGTCATACGATATGGGAATTGGCTCCAAGGCCAGCAAAGGCGCTGGAGAGAAGGTACTCGAGACCGTGGCAGGTCTGGTTTATCCGTGAGGCATGGCAAGGGATATGGTTCAATGACTCAGAATTTAGGAAGTGGGTTATGGGGAAGCACTGCGCCTTGCAATGAATGGTCTCTGGGACATCTAGCATGCTTACAAGGAAATGGTCTGCAGCGACGGGGACGGTTTGAGGGGAGACTGGTGGCCTGGTTGGGGATGGGGTGCTTTCATGGATGGGGGATGGTCCTGAACATGTTTCTTGTTTGAAAGGGACACGGGCTTTATGGGTGGACGGTCGTCCACCGATGGTGCCTTGCAGAGAATGGAGTAAGGGTGGCTGGTCATCCACCGATGGTGCCTTGCAGAGGAGGGAATTTTTTGGGGGGCTGTTGGACATGCTTAACAGCTAATAGCTCTCAGGTAATGGGGACTGTTTGAGGGGACACGGGGCGATTTTGGTTTGGTTTGGTGATGGGACACTTTTCATGGATGGGGTTTGCCCTGGACATTGTAGCTTTTTGAAAGGGACACTGGCTTTATGGGTGGACGGTCGTCCACCGATGGTGCCTTGCAGAGAATGGAGTAAGGGTGGATGGTCATCCACCGATGGTGCCTTGCAGGGACTGGAGTAAGGGTGGATGGTCATTCCACCGATGGTGCCTTGCTGAGGAGGGAATTTTTGGGGGGCTGTTGGACATGCTTAGCAGCTAATAGCTCTCAGGTAATGGGGACTGTTTGAGGGGACACTGGGCGCTTTTGGTTTGGTTTGGGGATGAAACACTTTTCATGGATGGGGATTGCCCGGGAAATGTAGCTTTTTGAGAGGGACACTGGCTTTATGGGTGGACGGTCGTCCACCGATGGTGCCTTGCAGGGAATGGAGTAAGGGTGGATGGTCATCCACCGATGGTGCCTTGCAGAGGAGGGATTTTTTGGGGGCTGTGGCGCATGCTTAGCAGAGGATAGCACTCAGGTATTGGGAACTGTTGGAAGGGACACGTGGCGTTTTTGGTCTTGGTTTGGGGATGGCACACTTTCATGGAGGGGGATTGCCCTGGAAATGTAGCTTGGTTGAAAGGGACACTGGCTTTATGGGGGACGGTCGTCCACCGATGGTGCCTTGCAGAGAATGGACTTTGAGGGCTGTCGAACATGCTTACAGGGGAAGGGCACGCAGTTAATGGGCTATTGGAGGAAGCACTGGTGGTCTTGTCTGGGGCTGGGACGCTCTTCAGGGATGGGGGATTGGCCTAGAAGGTTACTGGATGGTGACGGATACTGGCTGTACGGGTGGATGGTCATCCACCGGATGGGGCCTTGCCAAGAAGGGAGTTTGGGGGCGATGGACTACAAGTACATGGGGACGGTCCACGGTTGTGGAGACGGAGGGAAGGAAGAGAGTGAACACAGTTTCTTTTCAGGGTCCAACACCCATGCTATGGTGTGTGCACTGGTACAATGTTGTCATGGACGGGGTTTGTTTGGTAAATACTGCTTAGTGACACGGGGCGCAGTTTTCAAGGGTGGATGGTCATCCACCTGGTGCCTTGAGGGGTGGGGGAGGCATTAGGAACGCAACCTGGGGGGACAGGTAGTCCTATTTAGAATGGGTGCACCTTTCGCAATCTGGGGTGTCCCGGCTATGGTGACCGTTATATGGGGCGCAGGTTGGGGGATGGAGGGTCGTCCTCGGGGTGTCGCAAGGTAGACTGGATGGAGGCGAAAGGTGCACTAGCGCTGGGGGTGGGGCAGGGAACCGCCGTCCGGGGGTTTCCCTGGTTGGCGGTACTTTGGAGGGGTGGGTAGTCACATACGGACGGATCCACCCCTCGGGGGGGAGAACAGTACACAGGTGACTGATAGCGGGCGCGGGAAGCAATGACCAATGAAGGAAATTACACAGAGGATGCTTGGAGGGCAAGTGAAGGTGAGAATGGGAGAGGAAGAAGGTCACCGAGTGAATGGGGGAAGAGTCTAACAGGTGAGATGGTTTTGAGAATGGATGAAAGGAGAATGAGTCGGTATGGGATGGGGAAAGTATATTTATTGCAGTTATGTACTGTCAAATAAAGTCTAAATGATTGCAACCATGTCCTAATAAAAATGGCCTTTTACGCTTCAAGTTACAGCGTGGAGTGTGGTTCTCGCGCGATGCGGGCCCCGGGGGAAGTGAAGGGCGCAGACCAGTCTTCCCCCGGGGTATTCGCGCAACGGCCGGAAGGACATGGTGGGGGTGGGATTATAGGAAGTAAGGGGGCGGGAGTTGGGAGGGTATATAGGTGTCAGGAGAGGAGTATCTGGCCTCCTCCTGACACCTGAGCACCACCGGGAGGGAGAAAATGTTTGTCGGCCCACCCACCCTACAGACATTAAGCGAAGGGTTGGGATAGAAGTTGGGCTAAGCGAGCCAGTTTAGGGCAGGTTGCAGAGTAGAGACGTCACGGTACTTTGGAGGGGTGGGTAGTCACATATGGGCGGATCCACCCCTCGGGGGGGGAGAACGGTACACAGGTGACTGATAGCGGGCGGAAGCAATGACCAATGAAGGAAATTACACAGAGGATGCTTGGAGGGCAAGTGAAGGTGAGAATGGGAGAGGAAGAAGGTCACCGAGTGAATGGGGGAAGAGTCTAACAGGTGAGATGGTTTTGAGAATGGATGAAAGGAGAATGAGTCAGTATGGGATGGGGAAAGTATATTTATTGCAGTTATGTACTGTCAAATAAAGTCTAAATGATTGCAACCATGTCCTAATAAAAATGGCCTTTTTACGCTTCAAGTAACAGCGTGGAGTGTGGTTCTTGCGCGAAGGAGCTCAGAGCACTATTGCTGTAAAGCAAGGGGCGCAATTTCGAATATCGCTGGGGCATTTGTTCTTTAAAGAAGTGACCATCAGCTTGCATGTTAACGGCCTCCGCCTGATTAAGCCGGTTGCGTGTTCCCAGCGCGTTTAGCGTGCGTGAATAGAGCGACGCTGGCCCAAAGGTGAAGGCACTTGGGCAGTCTATTTTACCGGGATTTAACTTGAGGCATAGCAGAGGTTTCCGGCAAGCTTACTAGGAATAGAATTAAAAGTGCGTGCGTGTTAAGGGCATTAAGGCTTGTTTTAAATAGGGGTGGGCGGAATTTGCGAAAGCGACTTTCGCAAATTATCGTGAAAATGTTTAAAATCTCCGCAAACACGCGGAAATATCGCGAAGATGCAGAAGTTTTTTTCCCGCCCGTTCGCGGTATTTTCTGCGTGTTCGTGGCTCACCAACTTACCCATGCGGTTGCTTGCGGGCGCGGCCATCTTGTTTTCACTCTTCTCACGGTGCATGATCGCGAGAAGAAAGACGTGATCGTGCGACGCATGACGTCACTGCGGGCGCGAACTGTCGCGAGACAGCGCAAATGGCTAAAACAATACAACATCTCATGGAGAACGCGACCGGATCGGGAAAACTTGTTGGCGAACGCGGGGATTCAGGTAAGGCGATCGCGCGGGCGCGAGAATGTATTATTTTACAGCGCGAGCAAGAACCAAATTATCGCAAAGCTGCGGAATGCGGAAATTTTGACATTTCCGCGCTCTCCGCGGAACGCGGAAATGCCAAATTATCGCAAATTCCGCGAACGGAACGGAAATTTTGCCCAGGCCTAGTTCTAAAGGCATTTGTCATAAAAGAGATCGATTTGCAATTTTAAGGTTTAAGTTTGTGTGTGCAGGCCTCAATGTTTCAGCACTGTTAGCACATTTGTATTCGTGAATTCACTGGAGGACTCACAGGATTATTGTTTAAGTAGTGGATTGCGCAACATTTAAGTAGTGTGAAGTGGGTACATGCCGATTTGTTTTCTTTTTAGGGGAATGTTTTAAATGACTGCAGGTAGCAGAATTACCTGAGACAGGGTTCCCTATCAGGGTCAGAGTGCTGCTCTGTATTATATTAGATTTGTATTCTGTCGCGGTGCATAGGTTTAGACAATAAGGTACACAGGCATAGCATTGTAGACGTGGTGCTAGTACAAAGAAGTGACGATGTCAGGTCAAATGAAGCGGGGCGACAAGCGCTCTCGCATGGAATGTATGATGGAAGCGATGATGAGTAAGATGGCTACCGTGGATAAGAGACCGAAAAAGGTAGATAAATTGGGGAAACATTTGGCAGATCTCAAGGAGAGGGTTGAGGGTCAGGAAGGGACGTTGGAAAGGCCGAAGCGCACCATAGTACCCCCAAAGCCCAGAGGTGAATTGGAGCCGATGCCCAAACGAGTTAAGCCCAGAAAGAATGGGATTAAGGTTAAAAACATGGTGCCAGTGTCACAACCCAAAGATGGGGAGGTTCCTGGGCCGTCAGGGGTGGTCCCGCTTGGGGGAGTCCCTTTGAGTTCCCCGGCCCCGTCAATACCAGTAAGTGGGGTACCTTTGGGAGAACCATTGCTTGAGCCATTACCAGTTGTCCCGTCAGGCGCAGTCCCAGTAACCATCACGCCACAAGGCACGGGGGTGCCAGATAGTGGGGTCCCTAAAGATATTGCAGCAGGCATTAATACGGTCCCAGCAGATTTGGTGGCGCATTTAGAGGCATTGCTGCCCTGGTTGGGGAAAGCAGGGATTTTGTTGCCAACAGTTGGGGGGAAGGGCATACAGGGTGACCGTGAGGCAGAAACAAAGAGGTTGATTTCCCAGTTTGTGGTAACAACAGTGAGGCCACTAGGAACAGGGCAGGCGCTTCCTTCTCTTCCTTGCCCCATCAATGGGGTTGCACCAGGGGACGTCAACAAAGGAGTACCGGTGGTCAGCCAGGCGAAGGAGAAGCTGACTGAACCTGCTGGAGTGACCGCAGCAGGTAAGCAGGAGACACTGCCAATGCTGGGAGTGGGGGAATCTCGTACTGGGAGGGAGAACGTGGCAAGGCATGTGTCACGCGAGTTGAAGGAACTCATTTGGTCAGGGTGCTATGTTAACATTTTTTCTCTGCTAGTAGTTGAAAGGGAGAGAGAGGAAGCTAAGAAACAGAAAGAGTGGATGCACCCCAGGGAATGGGCAAGCGAGTTGTTAAGATTCAGAGTGGAGGAGAACTTAAACAACTGGATTAGGGTTTTTTCAGTTTTTATGGCAGTAATGGCGGAACGTTTCCCAAACATTCAGGCTGAGATGGCGTGTTACCAGAACCGCATTACCATGGCGCATGATAAATACGGGGGATGGGGTTGGAAACTGTATGACATTAACTTCAGGAGAGCAAAGGCCTCAGACCCAGCGCTATCTTGGAACATGGTGGACATGATATCTTGGTTAGATCAGTTTGGTGCACCTAAGACCAATTATCAGTTTAGCACAACGCAGGCCAACAGGGGGCAAGCAGGTCAAGCATTTCAGCCTCATCACCCTTATCAGCCCTTTCAGTCTGCGAAGAACTCAGGCCCTACCCATAGATCAAGTGGTGGAGGGGGGTGAAAGGGCACATGCTGGGATTTTAACAGAAGAACCTGTACTAGGGCGCCAGGCACATGTAAGTTTTAACATGCCTGCTCTATCTGCGCAAACCTTTCCCACCCAGAATCCAAGTGTCTCAACAAATCAAGAGATAAAGGAAAGAGAAAGCAGGATTGAGGACATTGGGCACCGAGTCACACATTCCCCCCATTGACGTCATAGCCATGAACCCATGGCTGAACAAATACCCCTGTCATGTTACTGCTGGGACACTGCAAGAAGGTTTCACTTATGGGTCTAGGATTCCTGCCACGGGTTTTGTAGGGACGCCTGACTGCAAAAATCAATTGTCAGTGAGGACTAACCCTGGAGTGGCAGCAAATAAAATTGCTAAAGAGCTAAGCTTGGGCACAATAATGGGCCCATTTGATTGCATCCCGGTACATAATTTTGTTTGTTCAGCACTGGGTGTTGGCCCCAAAAAAGAGGAGGGCGAGTTCCGGTTGATCCATAACCTATCTGCACCGAGAGGCAACTCACTAAACGATGCCGTCAGTGAGGAAAGTTGTAGTGTGAAATACCCGTCTTTTGATCAGGCTGTTGAAATGCTCAGGGGGCTGGGCCCTGGTGCCTTGATGGCAAAGTCTGACATTGAATCAGCATTCCGCCTGTTACCGGTTCACCCGGAGGATTTTCACCTCCTAGTCTTCAAGTTTCATGACAAATTCTACATGGATATGTGTATGCCCATGGGTTGCTCGGGTTCTTGCACCTATTTTGAAAAGTTCCGTTCATTTTTGGAATGGGTCCTTAGACGTGTGACCGGGCACCAGTTTTTCATGCACTATCTAGATGACGGCGGGCTCCCAGAAGTGTGCGTGGGCACTGCAGGAATTCTGCACACTCATGCGGGCTTTTGGGGCTCCCTTGGTGCCGGGAAAGACAGTTGGACCAACGACAAAGATAGAATTCTTAGGTATTGAGCTAGATTCTGTTCAAGGGTGTTTCCGCTTGCCAGAAGATAAGATTAAGAAATTCAGGGTAACATTGCAACAATGCTTAGCTAAAGAGAAGGTCACCTGGCATTAGTTGTAGCAAACGGTAGGGCAGTTGAACTTTGCCCTTAGAGTGATCTCAATTAACCCTGGGCGTAGTTCGCGAAGTAGCACTACGCGTAGCTACGCAAAGTGCACATCGCACTACACGAGCTACGTGTAGCACTTCGTGAACTGCGTAGTACCCTGTTCGCACTGTGCAATCATTGAAAACGGCATCTTGCACAGTGTGAGCTGTAGTTTTCTGCTGCTCGAGTAGATTTTTACTCGAGCTGCAGCTTTCTCAACGCGGACTAGTAGTTTCTCATCGCAAGCAGTCGCGAGCATACGTGACCACTCACAATGAGAAACCTAACCTCCCCGCTTTGAGAATCTCGCCGGGAGGTTTATTTTCCACGCTCGCGATCGCCAACTTGATGTTGCTGATCCCGAACGAGGAAAAAGTCTAGCCGGGATGTCATTTTGCTTGCTCGTGGTCGCCAACTTGATGTTGAGGACCGCGAGCAATCAAAAAATGACCGCTACGTGCAATTCGCATAGTGCGAAGTAGCGCAAACTTCGCAAACTACGCGAGCGTAGCGTAGTGCTTTGCCTAGGCTTAATCCCAATGGCACACCCATTCTCTCGCTCTATCGCCCAAGCCATGACCAGACTTCAAGAAAAACATCATCATACCCAGCTGTCGGCTGAGGTCAAGCAGGACATGGGTATTTGGATGGCATTCCTGCAGCACTTCAACGGCAGGGTGGTCTGGCCCACTCCACCCACTACCTCTGCAGAGGTAGAAGAAGAAGAAGAAGAAGAAATTCTTTATTGTATAGTTAATTAAAACCTTTACAATATACCAAGACATAAAAATATATTTCCTTCACATGCCATAATAGAATAAATATACACAATAAACAATAAATAAAAAAAATTTAAAAACTAAAGAGGAATTGTTAAATTATGGTTGTGGCATATGCTATTCTTTTGTTAAATTCCCGAAATAGGATAAAAATTCAATTAGTTGACAAATTAATTGTGGGTCCTTTAAGTCCAGACTTTTTAGTATTGCTGATCTGCAGGTGCGGATACCACTTTCATTGAACTTCCTCTTGAGCAAATCCCGGCGGTGGCATTCTAACGCCGGGCAAATGCAGAGTTAGGTTTATGGACTGACGCTGCGGGTAGTGTGGGATTTGGCGCCATACTTGGCAATGAGTGGGTGGCGCACAGGTGGCCAGACGCATGGGTGCAGACTGGTCTAACAGCTAACATTGGTTTCTCAGAATTATTACCTATCTGGGTCACCTTAACCGTATGGCCAGACAGGCTGCGTAACCAATCGGTGGTATTTTGGTCTGACAACATGACTGTAGTAGAGTGCATCAACCAGCAGGCTGCGAGATGTAAGATGATCCTCCGCCTGTTAAAATAGATTGTCCTTTTGTGTATGAAGGCGAATATGCTGTTTAAAGCTAAACATGTCCCAGGGGCTTTGAATAATGCTGCTGATGCACTCTCTCACTTCAAGATGCAGGTCTTCAGAACACACCACCCTTCCCAGAAGTACTTTGGCTGATTGGTGCCCCCAACTACCGAACCTCGTGGCAGCTAGCCTAGCTCCCAGGACCAAGAAAGCCTATGAGGGGGCGTTTTGGGCATATTGCACTTTTTTGGGGAGTAAATGGGTGGAAGATTGGCACACCCCGAGGGCATTACTAAGCTACTTAGGCGCATTACATGATAAGGGATGCTCAGTGGCGGCTGCCAGGTGACACGTGGCTGCGATTTCTTTCTTTGCCCAAGCTAGGGACAAAGGGGATCCCACTGATAGCTTTACAGTTAGGAAGGCATTAAAAGGTTGGCAGCATATTCAGGGGACTACATCCGATTCAAGGTGTCCAATAGGAATGGAACTACTAGCCGCCCTATTGGGGCCATTGGACGCCGTCTGCATGACAAAAGAGGAAGCTCATTATTCAGGGCGGCCTTTTCACTAGCATTCTATGGCGCATTTCGCATTGGGGAATTGGTCGCCCAGAATAAGCGGGATGCACAGGGGGGTTTACAGTTGGACCATGTGAAAATTCAGGGCGATGCCCTATTGATATGCATTAAAAAATCCAAAACTGACCAAGAGGCGCACGGTGAAGGGTTAGTTTTACATAGAGCACATGGCAACCCATGCTGCCCGGTAACACAATTGGAAGCATTTTTGAGTCGGAAATCTCCTGTAAGGTGTGGGACTCTATTAATCCATGCAGACGGTACACCTCTCACCCGGTTCCAGTTTAAGAGGGTCATGGACATGGCAATTCAGCGGGTAGGTTTGGATCCTGCGGCCTTTGGAACTCATTTGTTTAGAATAGTGGCTGCGACTGAGGCAACGGAGAAGGGGTTATACAGCAGCAATGTCAAGAGAATTGGGAGGTGGGCCTCCAATTGTTATAAACGTTATGTGCGGCTGCACATGTTGTAAGTGGGCCGTGTGCACTGTACTGATGCGTGTCTTTCTGCTTAATGTCTACAGTTTCTCGAGCCTGTCACGCAGGGGGGAAACTGGCATCGGAACATTCACTAACACAAGAAGGACTTGCAACTCTGCCAGCATCAGGAACACTGATGGTTTGGATTATTGGCCATTCCTATGTGACACGTTTGAAGGCATTTTTCTATTCAGGGAACTACAGACACAGGGCGGAGCAGGCTGGTCTAGAAGTTGCATTCCAGGGGAGGGGGGGTTTGTTTGAGTCAATGCAGGGGTTTTATAGGGGATTTGCTGAAGAAAGGGGGACCTCGTCCGGATATCATTATCCTACACCTGGGAGGGAATGATCTGGTGAATGTGGGTAGGAGGGGGCTGGTGGAATCCATAATAACAGAAGTGGGTTGGTTAGCAAAAACATGCCAAGGATGCACCATCGCATGGTCACAAATGGTACCTAGATGTAAATGGAGGGGGGGGAGTCTGTAAGGGCACTGAACCACTCAGTAAGACGTATCAACAACAAGATAGAGAGGTTGTTTAGGTCTACTCAATTGCAGACTATCGCTCACGGGTGTATCAGGGGGGACCCCTGCTTCTTAAAAGACGGTGTCCATTTATCAACTGTGGGGAATGCAATCCTCTCAGAGAATCTGCTGGCGTGGTTGTTGGGCTTGAAGAGCAGGGCATGACTACCTAGTTGGCCTAAGGTTAGGGGGGGACAGATAGTTGGGCAACTATGCTGGCCTGTGGGGGCGAAGGTCATGATTGGTGAGCAGTAAATTTAAGGTCCTTAGGGGGCGGCGCCATTTCTTGAATGGGGTCGCCTAAGGGGGAGGGACAAGTCGTCCCTCCTAGAACTCTCCAGGGGCAGTTACAGCCGTTGTGGCTGTATGGGTGTGGGGGAAGGGGGAGTTATGCTTTTCCTGGGCTGGTTGGCCACCCCGCACGTGCACAATGGCGCCAGTAAGGGCGCAGAACTGCAAGGGCCCCCGATGGATATAGTATACAGGACGTACGGGGGTAACTAGGGGGGGGAGTACCCTCACGGTGAACAGGTCCTCTGCGCATGCATACTCAGGTGGGAGGGTGGGGTTTAATTGATAAGGATCTGACACCAGTTATTGACTTTGCCGTAGGCTCAAATATGGATACGCAGAAAATGATTGCCATTATGATTATGAATGATGTTATGCTTTGATTCGGATAGGAATAACTTGTATTAGAGTTATGTTAGGGATAGCCATCTGAATCTGTACATGCCAAATGTAATCAAATGACAATGATATGATTATCTGCGTACATTTTTGTAAAATTAATATTCATTGTTTGATTAATTTTGTTAATAAATACGGCCGGGGGTTATCTACGACCCCCTTTTCCAATTAAACACTTGTTCTTGATATTCTGTGGGTCTGAACAAGGGAGGAGGGTGTATAGGTAGTACCAGGCCATATTAACAATAACCCTTCTTGCACAGGTGATGGGACCAGCTGCGGCCGCTGCAGGTAAGAGCTGTGGGGTGGTGGGGCCGGCTGGGGGGGATTCCGAGAGACGACCACAAGGGAAAATTAAATAAATAATTAATTTTCCCTCGTGGTCTTCTCTCGACATCCCCCCCAGCCAGACCCACCACCCCACCGCTCTCACCTGCAACGGTCACGGCTGGACTGGACAGCAATAAACACTGAGAGGTCTTAAAATAGCGCATTGTCTCAGACCCGCTTTGTTCTGTGGCACCCATGCATGTTCTTTAATATATAATAAAAGCTTCTATGGCCTACTAGTGGCCTTGGTGACGTATGGGACCTTAGTAAATGTGGTCATGGTGCAAAAGGTGTCAAAGCTTGGAAGTTGCTAGTTGTCCCATTCCAGTGGCAGACTGAAGAAAGTTTGAAAGCACTGTCTTGAGCCACAGTTTAGGTGTCAGCCTACCTGCTGCTTGCTGCTTGTCGGCTCAGCTGGTTGATGCTTTACATCCTTGGCTCCAACTAGACTCTTGGCAGCTTTCTTGACTTAGGCAAATTTGGGCTACTTGAATGCTCTCTGCTGGGCTTTGGTGTATCTGGCTGTTGTGCATCGCAGGGACACAAATGACTCTTCATGTCCTGTGGTTGCATTGACAGCATCTGCCTGCTAGCTGGCGCTGCAGCCACCTCTACTCTCAGGCCACTGCAGCTTTAAGCATCTCAGGGCAGTCCCTTTGCAGGGGTGCACAGTCCCTCCCTTATTGAGGGACAGGGCACTGTTACTGCGGGACAATGTGCTGGAGGCAACAGGGGTTCTCCACTTGCCTTATGGTGGTGTATAATGCTTACAGTATCTGCTGCTGTCTGCTGTTCATAGGGGATCTGCCCAGGTCAAAAAGGAAGACCATCCTGGAGCCATTTTGAAGTCATCAGATGACTACAGCTGAGCTATTTCTGTAATTATCTGGTGAAGTCATCCCAAACCATCCTGAAGTATGCCTATAGGGCAGAATATTTAAATGAGATGACTCTTACTGTAATCACAAAAACTAGTCTAGGATGGTGTGCTGATGACTTCCACTGGCAGGGAGTGATGACCATTTACAACTCCACGAATACTAATTGACAACTTCAGGATGAGTGAGAATTACTCTAGGATGATTCTACAACAATTTCAGGATGACTGTCAATGATTCCTTTACATGTGGCTGTAGTTCAGGGACACCTTCTTTTGACTTTTCATGCTTTCCTTCAATGTGGTGCCTTATGGGGAAACAGCCACTGCAGTGTTTCTCTCCTGCTGGAGTAGTTTAGATGAAAAACTCTCCTTTTCCCTTTGCGGACAGCCATTTTGTCTTTCTCCATACTCCCAATCCCCTGGGACCTCTTCTCGAATGATGTGCGAATCAGAGCAGTCCCCCTGGCAAGGATGGACTGTGGGGAGTGTCCTCTAGGTGGCGCTGCAGCCACCACTAATTCAAAAATGCTGCTGGCCTTGCATGATCGGCCTCCATCCTTGCCTAATCACCCCTCAGATGGTAAGTGGAGCTACATTTCCTATTGTGCTGTGGAGGCAGGCACATAACCATCAGTATGGGAAGGGCAGCCTCGGTCTAAAACTCAGCTCCATCCTGTTTCTTACATTGAGCTGGGGGTGTGCTAGCATGGTGATTTGGGGTATGTTCACTGGGGGATCTAGGGTGACCAACTGGCATAGGTTCAAATTCAGGACAGTGAGTGCAAACATTCTGGACAAAGGGTCAAAATTCAGGACAAAAATTCAGGACAGAAGGTCAAAATTCAGGACAGACATTTGGGACAAAAGGTACGTTTTCAGACACATCAGAGGAGGTAGTACAATAGTGTTTAAGTAAGTAAATAGACAACCAACATAAGTGCACATCAAAAAACGTTTATTTTAAGTTGAGACAATCGCCCACCTCACCGTTTTGGTATGTGCACAGCTTTTAGCAACTGTGCAGGTCTTTTTGTGGTATTTTATTTGATATTTTGTTTACAGTTTGGGGTTCCTTTTAAGTGTTGTCCCACACGCACTGCAGGGGATGCAGAGGCCTTCAGCCTTCATTATACTCCTTTACCAAAGACCTCCCTCTGCACAGATTCCCTCACTATCAACCTCCCATGGTGCCCCTCATCTCCATATAGACCCTCGCTCATGAGTATGTCATTTATTTTACAGTGATGCTCAGCCCAATGTAGGGTGTTGAGCGCTTTAGCTCACACACTTATTGTTCAGAGACAATGACTCATATAAGTATGTAAATCAATATATAGGAAATGTTACTTAGAACAAGGAGGGCAACAAGGTGTAGGAGTCACATGGCATCCATACTGGTAGGTACTATATGAAGGACCACTGGAATAATGCAGCAGGGAGGGCCAAATTATGCTGCAGGGTTAACTAAAATATTTGGCAAGAAAAGGGAATTTATGCAGCGTAATGTTGCAAATTTTGACATAGTATTACCATATTAGTTTCTCATTTTTGCAAATTTTTACACTTTCTGGTCATAGGTTGCCCCTCAGTACCCGTATAACACCCGAATATAGTAATATGCAAAGGAAGGTGACCAGTTAACCTTTACAAAGGGCCTTTGCTCTGCATGTTACACTTTGTGCTTTACAAGAGGCGCATTATGCCTCTATGCTTCTTTATGATGAATCAAAACCGGGATTAGTGAAAACTGAGTTCTCTCCAAGAGATACATTAATCACCAGAGTTCAAATAGATATTTTTGTTATGGCCTGAAAATTACAGGCGCGCAAAGCACTCAGAAGTCTATGCCTTTCATCCTGGCGGATATTTCAAAACGTAGTTTAGTCCTCCAGCACGGCTCCTCAACAAACGCAGCATGCTGTGCCCTAGGCCTATGCAGGGGACGGCCCGCCTCAAGGGCCCATTGCAAGGGAGTAGCCAGAAAAATAAAATGCCCCCGCTTTATATGGCGCAGAATAAAGGAGCAAAGTGAGCTGTCCTGATCTTTCCTTTTGAAGTCTGTGAAAATTGTTCCCCTGATATAAATTTGCAAAAACAATGCAAAATCATGCTTTTTACAGCAGGAAAGAAACTTGCTCTAAAGCTGCATTTACCTATATTGAGATTTGTCTTTTATTCATTCCGTCTTTTCATTTTCTTTCTTTCCTTATGTCCTTCTTTCTATCCACCTTTGTTCTCAACTTTCTTCTATACATCCTCCATTAATTATTGTTTCTATCTTTCTGTCTCTGCATCCTTTCATTTTGTCTCTCATTCTCTCTCTATTCTTTAAATTCATATTTCATTTTCTTTTCATATTTCCATATTCCAAATTAACATTCATTTTTGTTCCTTTATTCCATTTGATCATCCTCTTGTCTTTCCTTCCATTGTTAAATCTAAATCTTTCTCTATCTTTCCAGCTTTCTTTCATTATTTGCATTCTATTCTTCCTTACTTTCTCACTACATTTGTCTTGTGCTTCTTTTTGATTTACCATTATCATAATTTCTTTCTGTCACTGCTTTTGGCTACTTCGGCACCCTCGGCCCCTCTGAACCCCCCCCCCCCCCCACAACCACACAGCTGCATCACAGTGAATATTCTTGTTTATTTGTTTGTTATTCTGTCCTGTGCTGTTCTGTAGAGTCACAGATCAAACTCAGGCACGACCATGAAACACGTATCTGACCCCGGGTGCTTCCCTACACCTTTGGCCCATTGTCATTCTTTAGGTGATAATCAGCCACATCAGAATGACAATGGTCCTGTAGAAAGACTGAGCGAGGTCAGCAATTTACCCATGCCGCTTTCCTCTCACCCCTCCCTTCCATCCCTCTCTCCTCTCCTCTCCCAATCCTGGATCCCTCTCTCACTTTGCAGGCCATTTTCTTTCACCCCTTTTTACAACTTCTGAACTCTCCCCATTCAACTTCTCACTTCACCCTTAATCACCTCTTGCCATTCTGTCTTTTCACTGCCCTCATCTCTAACAGTTTCTCGCATTTATCTCATGGCCTCTCTGGCCCCGTCACCTCCAGTGCCCATCTGCACTTCTCATTCACCTCACATCTCTCCATTCAAATTGTTGTCTATTTGTATCTTACACCTCTCCAGTCCCCCCATTCATCTTTCACATCTCTCCTTTGTTTTTTCACACCTTCTTGAACCAATGCCCCTCTCCCCTGTTACCTCAGCACCAGTGCTTAATTGAGCAGGTGGTTTCCGGTGCTCCGCACTGGCACCTAATTTTGCACACTGGCACTATCACTGTCTGCCACATGGTGGCTCTGTCTGTGTAATTTAGAGATGAGCAGAAAAGCTGTTTATTAATTCAATATACATTAAAAATGATAAACTCCTGACATCCATGCCATTCTTATAGCTTTTGGGGCTTGAAATAGTCACACTTGTACAGTGTTATGGTTGGTTGTTGCATTGGTATTGTCATTGGCCACACAGGCAAGGCAATGGGTGGGTGGTTAAAGTTGCAGTGGCCTACTGGTGAGGGCCCTGGCACATGTTTTATTACAAATTAATCACTGCTCAGCACCCACCCCAGTACTCCCTCTCTTCCCCTAGAGCTGCTGTCCCTCACTCATGTCGCATCAAATTACGTTTTAGGTCACAGATCATCTCTCAGCTATCTTTTCTCACAGTTTGACAGTAGCCCTCCTCTATGCCCTCAACTTTCCCTCACACTCACTTCTTGCGTGTCCGCACTTCCCTTCGGCACTTTACATTTCTCCTCATCCCTGACCTCTTCAATCAAATTCTCTCACTCCCTTGCTGTCCTTTCTCATCCTCTCATCTCTCCTCACCAAATACACGAGTTGGACCCCTATGCTCCTCTTGGCCTGTGCCACTCTGCTTATTGTTCCCTAATTCAGGAAGCCATGAATTGTCTGTCTTGTTGTTTTGGTGCAGGCCAAACAGTTATGGAACGTGCACCCTCATTTGCTTTGCTCCACCAAGAATCTATTATCCTTTAGGAAGATTTAAAATTCTGGCCCTATGCTCTGTAGGTCATCCTGTTTGGCTGGTTCTCCTTCCCCTTCTGCCTGTTTCTCATTTGCCTTCAGGCAGCAGATGGCTATTAGCCCCAGGACACCTTTTGGTAACAGTAGCACACTACAAATGTAAATAATAATAGTAATAGGCAGAAGCATGGGAGCCACCATACCCAAACTTCGCGGGGGGCCTACACTTCCAGGCAGGGCTGGCCATAGCACTGGTCATACATACAATCTTTTTTGGTGCCCCATCCCCGTTTCCTCCTTCTCCATAAATTCCAACACTACCACTCACCAACAATGCACCTCATCTCTCTGTAGCACCTTTCTGACAAACATTTTTTTTTTTATAGTGCTACTCATTGTTTACTCACACTCAGTTCTGTGATCTGCATAGTACATGTTCTTTGTAGCAGGTACATTAACCCTCTGCACTCTCTGGATGAAAAGAGTGCCCATGTGAGTTCACGGTGAGCGATGCCACAGTGCGAGAGTAGGGAAAGAGGAGTGACTGCAGGGTGAGTGAGGTGACCATATGAATTTGGGTGCGGATGCAAGTGCAGAGTGGGACGAATGAATGCATGGTTAATGATGGGCTTGTTTGAGCGAGTTGCAAATTGAGCAGTGAGGGGGCAGGTGAATGAGGTGCCACATGAGTGCAAGATGAGTGCAGATGAGTAGTGTGACTGCAGGCTGAGGTACAGGGTGAACAACGCAAGTGTATTGTGATTGCAGAGTGATCACTGTGAGTGCAGGGTGAGAGGGTGAATGATGTGAGTGCATGGTGATCGGTGTGAGTGCATTGTGATTGCTGTGAGTGCAGGGTGAGCGTGAAAGTGAAGTGCGAGAATGAGAAGTGAGTTCTCTGAATGCAGGGTGCATTCCCAGACACTTGAAGTATCTCAGTATATTATTGACGGCAGCGTAGGGTTTAAGATATAAGTTAAACTATTGCTATTATGACATTAATCAGGGATCGAGGGTGGAGGAAATAAATAATATGCTGATCCTGCAACACACTTCCTGTCCTATGGTTAGGGTTGCCTGCTCATTATTTTGATGTCCCAGACGGTACAAAAATAAGCAGTCACCTAAAGCTGTATATTTCAGCACTCATCTGTGCGTACTTAGAATAGCAAATATAAATAGAAAGCGCTTTTAATTGTGTTCTAAGGCTGCCTCAATGATCCATGACTGATAATTAAAGGGAACAAAGACAGAAAAGTCACATTACGAATGAATACATATGATTTTATTTACAATCCTATTTAGTGTCAAGAGGAGGCCTTTTCAGGCTCTTTAAACATCAAATGGCTGGTATTTTTCTTCTGGCAACCCTACTTTATATTTCTTATCATGAAATGCATTCTCACACTACAGCAGTAAATGTAAAATACAAATGTAAGGAAAACACAGAGTTGGGGCCCAGGGGCTACTGGAACTAGACAAAAAAACTAAGCCTCAGTAACCAGTTTACAAAAGGTATGTAAATATGCAAATGGTCTTTAACGATCTGTGAAAAACTCAGGCGTGCTGGGCTGTGCTGGAGATAAGACTGCAGACACAGCCCAGCGGAGCCCACAGCAGCTCGAGCTGAGACACACTACGGGGGAGGAGGGGGGCTGAATCCCTTGTAGTCCGATGGGCCTGGGCAGAAGTGTGACCGGGAATGCGCGAACCCCTTTCCATCACTCCACGGCCCCCCTGGGGGTCGCGCCGTACACTTTGAAGATCCCTGCCCTAGTGGAATCAGTGCTGGCTCAGAGAGTCACCGATGCATGAGCAGTACGAGTGCTCGTTCACTTTGAGGGCTGCTTAACGGTTAACTGTCCACAACTCAGGGTGTGGTGCTCCAAATGAACCGCTAGATGGCTCTGCAGTCGCTCTTTCACCTCAGCGGCAGCCTCTCTCAGATTACGGGCTGCAAGGGGGCTAAAGTTCCAGGCTGGGGTTCCTGATGCCTGCCAGCATACATATTGCTTATTGAAGCTCAGAGAAGCGACGCTTCATCCTCCACTCTAGGCAGCTCTACTACTTCTTTACTCTGTGCCTTTTCTTTGACATGTGGGGAACGTCACTTCCCAGTGGGGGCCGCTTCATTGCAGAGGCAGGCATCTACATTTAGGGCAAGAGCGGCCTCTTGTAGTTTGGTAGACAGATCTCTGGCCTACAGCACGCTGGGCTGCTGACGGCAATCTCTTCTTCTCCTTGCGGCAGTCTCCCACTATCTACTGGCCGTGCGGGGGCTGGTGACGCAAGTCACTTGTTCCACTGGCAGCGGTTCACTACAGGGAGGTGAGGTGCCGCACTTCTCCAGCTGCTAACAGGCAAGGCCGCTGGGGCAATACCGGCTCGTGGCAGCTATCGGATTGCAAGGCAGCATGTCAATGGCACACAATGAAGCTCTTGGCGAGTTCCTAGGCCTTGCTCATGTGTCGCTGGGCTACTCTGTGCCAAGCTTGATACTGGCTCTGTGCCTCATCCTGGAGGAGGTTCCAGGCTGCTTCCCTTTTTCAGCACCGGTGTCTCATTATTGTGCTGCCCAGTCCCTCAGCAGTCAGAGGGCAGCGGGAGCATCGGACTGTTGTAGACTTACAGTCTATACCTTTTACTCATTCATGGCAAGGACATGGTGTCCCCTTGTTCCTATGAGCTGTCGCAATCTCAGCAGGATTTGGGGTGTTTTAGACACGGGGTACCATTACTCCCCCCAAGACAAAGCATATAGCAGTTGACAGTGCACATGCAGGATTCGTCCCGCTTGTTGCCATTGTAAAGTAGTGAGAGCTAGGCCCACATACTTAGGAAATGAGACAGGCAGATATAGTATATATGGTTCTGTACCTGGGCCCTGACCGGTGATGTCTGTGATGGGTGCATGTACAGTGTATAACATCTCATTCCTGAACACTACTTCATGTCCAGCAGGACAGTACACCCAGCACCATGCTTTATTCATTCGCCTCCTGTGCAGCTGTAGCACAGTCTGGGAGGAACAGATGTATCTACATACCACAGTGCAGGAAGTGCAGCAGTCAGCCCCTTAGGCACAGCCAGACTGCCATAAGGTTTGCGGCCAAGAGAAACTTCATTTAATATAATCAAAAAATGTCTGTGATCAGCTTTATTCACAGTATCTAAAATGTGAGAGGTTCTTTACTTTTTTTAAATCCATTTGAAGCGCTGATTTAAATCAATTAAAGCAGGGATCTTTAATTTTTAAATCAACTGAGGGGCATATTATCAAGCACGGCGTTAAAATTATCACCGCTTTAGCGGCAGAAAACTGCCGCTAAAGCGGCGACAATGGGCTAGATAATATGCCCTTGAGAATTCCAATAGAAGCCCATGTTGACACCAAAGCATGGGCTTCTATGGGAATTCTCAAGGGCATATTATCAAGCCCATTATCGCCGCTTTAGCGGCAGTTTTCTGCTGCTAAAGCGGCGATAAATTTAACGCCGTTTCTTGATAATATGCCCCTAAGTACCTTACAAGCTGTTCCTTACTACAAACCGGAGCCAAGAAGATCTGTTTACATTTCTTTTCATGAAATTTGTATGAGCTAATGGGAGAAATGTAAAATGAAGTTCCTGGATCCGGTTTGTGCTCAGGGACAACTTGCAATTGGTACTTTACTTATTATAGAAATCCCTGCAAAACCTTGCTATAATATGATTAAATAATGGGAGGAATGTAAAATGAAGTGTTAATTTTGTGGCACAAAAACATAAGGCTTAATTAACACTTCACTTTAAATGTATCCCATTTAAAGAAAAGTACCTCACTATTGCAGTGGCCATATTTATCTGTTGTGAATGAGGTCAGTAAATAACAGGGAGAGCTGAAACATAGGCTTAGGTCTATGACCGCATACTTGCATGAGCAAAGTCATGGAAATAATGCAGATAGTGACACAAAAGTTATACCATAATATGATGATTTAAAAAAAAAACGAGATCAGTTTTTTCTCCACCATGCAGAAACATTTAATCAGAACGTCAGATTATAACATTGAATTGAGAGGCATTTTAAGAAGTGATAGTTTGTAAACATGAAACAATCACGGACTCTCACGATTCCCAGATGACAATGCTATATTAATGAACGAAGAATCAAGTCATGTTTGTCATATATGTGGCTTAGAGTATTATTACTGTGCGGAGCATCTTTATAGTCTCTCAGGAGAGATCTTTGAACACTGCATGCCCTGAACTCGTGCATTTCAAGGAGCCATCTTGTGTGGTAATGAATAAAAGGAGGCTTATTGCAATAAAATTATTCTACCATATCGCTGCATTTATATAGTGCTTTCTACCCCTATGGGCCACTAAAGCATTTATCTACATGGTCAGCAAGCTACATCATGTAGGGTGTGTGTTTGGAAAGGTGTTTTCTTTGGTTTGTGATCCTATGTGGTGTGGTTGGAAAGGTGTTGTCTTTGTTTTGTGATCCTATGTGGCAAGTAGTTCCATGCTGTGTGTGATGTCTACTGAAGTATTATGAG
The DNA here is from genome assembly GCF_964204655.1 of Triturus cristatus. Lineage (NCBI taxonomy): Eukaryota > Metazoa > Chordata > Amphibia > Caudata > Salamandridae > Triturus > Triturus cristatus. Next base: position 1,293,754,659 of record NC_140589.1, read on the forward strand.
ACATAGCACATAGCGGACTGGAGGATGGCAAGGTGTTAGAGACAGACACAGTAGTTCATTGTTTTCAGTACTGGCGGTTTCTGTGAGAAGTTGGCCTGGTATATGCTGTCCACTAATTATAGTGGGCACCTTGCACCAGTCCAAACAACCCCTTATTGATGATAGGTTAGAGACAACCCTTATTGAAAGCTATCCTAGTGGTAGCTATGGAGAAGGAATGTAAAGCAGCTTGTTTTACCAGTCTATAATCTCTTGAATGGCTAAATGAAAGGCAACTACACCAGGTATATATATAAAATATATGTAGTTATTTCTAAACACACCCTACTAGTCTCTTTATGAGGTTAGAGGTCAAAACACATAAGTTACACTTCAAATATTACAGTAAAATAGCACAAATACACGTCAGGCCCTCGGGGCGAGCCAAACCATATACTAAAATAGTGGTATAAGAACCACGACTTTACTAGTCACAAGGCCTAGAGCCTGTAGAATCACTGGGACCCCAAGGATCCACCCAAGGTAGTGACACTGGGGACCCACGGGGGCCGTGTGCAGTGTGAGAACACAACCGCGAGCACCCGTTAGTTTCTATGGGGAAAGTCGCGGTTGGATTTTTAAAGATTAGGGACACTTAGAGATGAGCTAGGACCAAACCCTTTTGGACTTAGGAAGTTCTAGGGTCAACATCCACGGGAGCACCGGAGTACTCGAGTTACCTCACCCAGAGAAGCTGGGTGCATAGGTGTCAAATGGTGTCGGCCCGCGTCGTCGTTTTCAATGGGCTCTGTTAAGTTGGCACCGGGTATACCGGTACTGTCTTGTCTCTCCCTCTAGAATGGTGGGAATATCTCATCTTGTTACCCTGCGCCACTTTTCATTTTTCTCAGGGTATGGTCTACTCCTGGAGCTGAATTTTATAGGAACAGCCTCAGGGATCTCCTAGTACTAGATCACACTTGTTACAGTCCCTGGCTTAAGCACATGTGTACATGATTCTACAAACTAGGTTTAAATTTGTTATTGGATGATCCTATTACTAGCATTAATGCGGTCACATTGAAAACTGATTTTTGAAAGTGAAGTGCGAGAATGAGAAGTGAGTTCTCTGAATGCAGGGTGCATTCCCAGACACTTGAAGTATCTCAGTATATTATTGACGGCAGCGTAGGGTTTAAGATATAAGTTAAACTATTGCTATTATGACATTAATCAGGGATCGAGGGTGGAGGAAATAAATAATATGCTGATCCTGCAACACACTTCCTGTCCTATGGTTAGGGTTGCCTGCTCATTATTTTGATGTCCCAGACGGTACAAAAATAAGCAGTCACCTAAAGCTGTATGTTTCAGCACTCATCTGTGCGCACTTAGAATAGCAAATATAAATAGAAAGCGCTTTTAATTGTGTTCTAAGGCTGCCTCAATGATCCATGACTGATAATTAAAGGGAACAAAGACAGAAAAGTCACATTACGAATGAATACATATGATTTTATTTACAATCCTATTTAGTGTCAAGAGGAGGCCTTTTCAGGCTCTTTAAACATCAAATGGCTGGTATTTTTCTTCTGGCAACCCTACTTTATATTTCTTATCATGAAATGCATTCTCACACTACAGCAGTAAATGTAAAATACAAATGTAAGGAAAACACAGAGTTGGGGCCCAGGGGCTACTGGAACTAGACAAAAAAACTAAGCCTCAGTAACCAGTTTACAAAAGGTATGTAAATATGCAAATGGTCTTTAACGATCTGTGAAAAACTCAGGCGTGCTGGGCTGTGCTGGAGATAAGACTGCAGACACAGCCCAGCGGAGCCCACAGCAGCTCGAGCTGAGACACGCTACGGGGGAGGAGGGGGGCTGAATCCCTTGTAGTCCGATGGGCCTGGGCAGAAGTGTGACCGGGAATGCGCGAACCCCTTTCCATCACTCCACGGCCCCCCTGGGGGTCGCGCCCTACACTTTGAAGATCCCTGCCCTAGTGGAATCAGTGCTGGCTCAGAGAGTCACCGATGCATGAGCAGTACGAGTGCTCGTTCACTTTGAGGGCTGCTTAACGGTTAACTGTCCACAACTCAGGGTGTGGTGCTCCAAATGAACCGCTAGATGGCTCTGCAGTCGCTCTTTCACCTCAGCGGCAGCCTCTCTCAGATTACGGGCTGCAAGGGGGCTAAAGTTCCAGGCTGGGGTTCCTGATGCCTGCCAGCATACATATTGCTTATTGAAGCTCAGAGAAGCGACGCTTCATCCTCCACTCTAGGCAGCTCTACTACTTCTTTACTCTGTGCCTTTTCTTTGACATGTGGGGAACGTCACTTCCCAGTGGGGGCCGCTTCATTGCAGAGGCAGGCATCTACATTTAGGGCAAGAGCGGCCTCTTGTAGTTCGGTAGACAGATATCTGGCCTACAGCACGCTGGGCTGCTGACGGCAATCTCTTCTTCTCCTTGCGGCAGTCTCCCACTATCTACTGGCCGTGCGGGGGCTGGTGACGCAAGTCACTTGTTCCACTGGCAGCGGTTCACTACAGGGAGGTGAGGTGCCGCACTTCTCCAGCTGCTAACAGGCAAGGCCGCTGGGGCAATACCGGCTCGTGGCAGCTATCGGATTGCAAGGCAGCATGTCAATGGCACACAATGAAGCTCTTGGCGAGTTCCTAGGCCTTGCTCATGTGTCGCTGGGCTACTCTGTGCCAAGCTTGATACTGGCTCTGTGCCTCATCCTGGAGGAGGTTCCAGGCTGCTTCCCTTTTTCAGCACCGGCGTCTCATTATTGTGCTGCCCAGTCCCTCAGCAGTCAGAGGGCAGCGGGAGCATCGGACTGTTGTAGACTTACAGTCTATACCTTTTACTCGTTCATGGCAAGGACATGGTGTCCCCTTGTTCCTATGAGCTGTCGCAATCTCAGCAGGATTTGGGGTGTTTTAGAAACGGGGTACCATTACTCCCCCCAAGACAAAGCATATAGCAGTTGACAGTGCACATGCAGGATTCGTCCCGCTTGTTGCCATTGTAAAGTAGTGAGAGCTAGGCCCACATACTTAGGAAATGAGACAGGCAGATATAGTATATATGGTTCTGTACCTGGGCCCTGACCGGTGATGTCTGTGATGGGTGCATGTACAGTGTATAACATCTCATTCCTGAACACTACTTCATGTCCAGCAGGACAGTACACCCAGCACCATGCTTTATTCATTCGCCTCCTGTGCAGCTGTAGCACAGTCTGGGAGGAACAGATGTATCTACATACCACAGTGCAGGAAGTGCAGCAGTCAGCCCCTTAGGCACAGCCAGACTGCCATAAGGTTTGCGGCCAAGAGAAACTTCATTTAATATAATCAAAAAATGTCTGTGATCAGCTTTATTCACAGTATCTAAAATGTGAGAGGTTCTTTACTTTTTTTTTTTGTGTTGAAATTTTTTATTGAATTTTATAAGACAAATACATTAGAGCATATGCAATAGTGAGTAAAAGAGAATAATTACATGTTAGAGGGAATCATGGAATAAGATATTAATAAAGAAATACGATATAAATATACGTTTAAATAGATAAATACGAATTAATGCAACAATGAGATCAAAACCCAGAATGACATGTAATAAGAGTGAGCAATAGGGAAAAGAGAGAGAAGAAAAACATAGTAGGATATAAAGTGCTGGAAATATAAAGAAATAGAACAAAGGAAAAATAATTTAAATAAAAGCAGAAGAATATCACAACGGAGGGAGCAAAGGATTGTGAGGGAACAGAGAGAAGAGAAAAAACAAAGGACAGAAAAGTGAAAGTTGATTAGTGTGTTTGAGTAGAAGTGGAGGCCGGAGAATCATCAGCATTTGATTTAAGAAATGGAGACCATATTCGAAGAAAAGTGTCGTTTTGATCTTGAAGATTATAGATTATACGTTCATGGGAAGCAGTTTGCATCATTGCCACCAACCAGTCCTCCTGTGATGGAGGCATAGTTGATTTCCAATGACGCAGTATACATATTTTGGCAGTAGCAATTGAAGTATGAAAAAGACGGAGTTGTGGCTTCGTGAGCTTTGGGGAATGACGTAAGTCATGTAGGAGAATGTTAGTAGATGTGAGTGGCAATTTTAGGGGCATAGTGGATTTCAAGGTAACTCCGATAAAAGTCCAATAGGGTTGGATACTGGGACATTCACAAATGATATGAGTAATATCACAACTTGAATTGAAGCATCTCCAACAGTTAGAATGAGAGAGAAGACCAGCTTGGTGTAATTTGACAGGAGACCAGTGCCAATCATGCAGAATTTTAAAAAGACAAAATTTAAGCCTTGATTCACGGGCTCCCTTATTTAAACTCTCTAGAATCAAATCCCACTCAGCATCGGAAAAGGAAATGGAGAGACGAGATTGCCATTTACGCTGGAGATCATGTGAAAGAGATTTAGAAAAAAGATGAGATGAAAAAATTTTGTATATACCAGAAGTAACACCCTTAAATTTCCCCCAAACGTGCAAATAGGATAATATAGGGGAATCCTGCAGGAGCCATGGTGATGTTCCCATATGGGTCTTTAAACATTGTTGGAGTTGAAGATATTTGGAAGAATGATGAAGGGGAAGATCAAATTCTACCCTGAGCTGAGAGAATGACTTAAAATCCCCATCATGTAGAAGTTGATCCAAATGGAGAATACCTGCAGCTCGCCATTCAGGCCAGGATAACATACGACCATTAAGACGGATCCCCGAATTATTCCACAAGGGAGCCTTAGCATGGATTCTGGAGTTTGAGCCTAATAATCTATGACTTCTCTGCCAGGATTTATGCATGGCAGATAGTATCGGGTTTTTTGGGTCAGAACGACTAGAGCCAGTACCATACAGAGGAGAAAGGTTTGATTCTGAGGATAGGAGATGTCTTTCTATTTGAACCCATTGTGGTAAGTCTTTGATGCCAGGTAAAAAATATGAGATTTGGGAAATATGTAACGCCAAAGAGTAGTGTTCAATAGAAGGAAGACCAATTCCGCCAGATAACTGGTGAGCCTTCAACTTAGTGATAGCAAGGCGCGGCTTCATAGTACCCCAGATGAAAGTTTTAATCTGGGCATCTATTGATCGAAGTAGGGATAGAGGGATCTGCAAAGGAAGCATCCCTAGAATGTATATAAATCTCGGAAGGGTAACCATTTTAACCGCCTGAGTTCTGCCCCAAAGAGAAAGGCCCAAAGCCTTCCATTTGTCAAAATCCCGTTGCATTTGGGATATAAGAGGAGATAAATTATCTGCAACCATATCTTGCAATCCTTTATTAACGAGGACACCCAAGTATTTAAGGCGTGAAGGCTGCCAATGAAAAGGAAATCCAAAAATGGCTGCTTTTGTGGTACCGTTAGAGATGGGCAAAGCCTCACTCTTGTCCCAATTAATCTTATAACCTGAAAAAGAAGAGAAATCATTAATAATGTGAAGAAGAGAAGGAATCGACCAGGGAAGACGAGTAAGGGTGAGTAAAATATCATCAGCATACAGGTATATTTTAGAATGTCCAATTGGAAGGGGGACACCAGAGACCTCATCAGATTGACGAATGGTGGCGGCCAAGGGCTCCATAGCCAGAAGAAACAAAAGAGGGGATAGTGGACATCCTTGACGTGTCCCTCTCTTAATGGTAAAGGTGTCTGATAGAAACCCACCACAATTTACCTGAGCAGAAGGATGGTCGTATAATAAGCGTACTTTATCAATAAATTTCGTGCCTAAACCAAATCTATCCATGACTTTGAAGAGATAGTTCCATTCAATGCGGTCGAACGCCTTTTCTGCGTCAAGTGAAAGGGCTAACGCATCATCCTTGAGATGTTGAGCCGACCATAATGCATGGGCCAGAGAACGCAGATGGTTCCGAGAGGATCGACCCGGTACAAAGCCTACTTGAGAATGGTGTATCAAGGAAGGCAAGACTTTACGCAAACGCGAAGCAAGAATGCTGGCCAAGATTTTAATATCAGTGTTCAATAAAGAGATGGGGCGATAGCTACTGCAGAGCTGGGGGTCCTTACCTGGCTTTGGAAGCACAACAATAATAGCCTTGTTAGAAAGAGGTCCTAGTGAAGATGAACTATCCGCCTCCTGGAATGCGGCATGCAGGGTATCTATAATATTATGACCTGCCCAGCGATAGAACTCAGGGGGAAATCCATCTTCACCAGGGGCCTTGTGGTAAGGCAGGGCAGTAATCGCACTAGAAACCTCATCTCTGGTTATTTCACCCTCTAGGATGGCTCTGCCCTCCGCCGAAAGAGAAGGAAGATGCACCTTTGCAAGAAATGCAGTCATTTTATCCGTGTCCATTCTACTATCAGAGGTGTAAAGAGATTCGTAAAAGGAGGCGAACTCATTAACAATGTCTTGAGGTTTCGTGCACAGGTGACCTTGCGTAGATCTAATGGCCGGAATGGCCATGGACGCCTCCCTCTGACGCAGCTGCGCGGCTAGTAACCTTCCCGCCTTTTCCCCTTGCTCGTAATGCCGACCTTTCATTTTCTGTAAAGCGTATTCTGCTTTAGATGTAAAAAGGCTATTTAAGGCCATTCGAGCTTGCTCAAGCAATTTACGGTTTTGTAGAGACGGAGATATGGTGTATAAACGAGAATAAGTTTGTATGTCAGATTCGAGCTCACTTTGTCTCCTTGCATTTTGTTTATTAGCAACTGCTGCATCGCGCATTAATTGCCCCCTCAAAGTAGCCTTCGCCGCAGCCCAAAGAATCCTGCTGGAGGTGACAGACCCCTGATTAGTTGAAAGATAATGTTGAAGGTGAGATTGCAGTTGGGACTTACCAGCGGGAGTCCTGTGGCGTTGGATGTTCATTCGCCATGGTTTACGTCCAGGCCGAGAAAGACCCAGATCAAGGGAAAGGAGGACCGGAGAATGATCAGACAAAGCCGCTTCCAGGATGCAGGAGTCTGTAACGAATTGAATTGTGCTATGAGAAATAAGGAAGTAATCAAGACGAGAAAATGTACCATGAGCCGATGAAAAGAAAGTATATTCCTTATCCATTGGATGGCTAAAACGCCAATGGTCAACCAAGCCAATATCTGATATGATGTCCCCCAACAAGGCTCTGTCTGATGCGTTGCCCTTATCTAATGGGCCAGTTTTGTCTAGAATGGAATCTTGCGTTACATTCCAGTCTCCGCCAATCAAATATTGTGATGCATTAATTTCAAGCAGCAAACGGGATAATTGAAGAAAGAATGTTTTTTTGGTACCCGTAGGGGCATAAACAGACCCTACACAGATGTGAGACTCTCCAATTTTAAGTTTGGCAAATACATAGCGGCCATTTACATCTGACCATGTTTTGGAGACAGTGACCGGGAGGGATTTGCGAAGGAGGATTGCTACTCCACATTTGCGGAGAGGGCCTGTGTCTGAGGAATCGCCTTGTTGAACACTACTATGGATAACCTTGCCCACCCAGTCTCTGCAAAGTTTATCTGACTCTAGAGCATCCAAATGGGTCTCCTGAAGCAAGGCCACATCTACATGTTTGGTCTGTAGATAGGAGAGTACTTTCTTCCGTTTTATGTAATGGGTGAGGCCATGTACATTCCAAGTGATCGCATTAAGAGAATGTGCCTGTGTCATAGTAGAATAGAGCAAAAATCAGGAGGAAGAAAATAATATAAAGCACAAAACAACGTGGTGAACCAGACAGAGAGAAAAGGGAGAGAAATGACAAAAGGAAGGGGAAACAGAAAGAAAATAAGTGGAAGCAAACGTATATATAGAAAGAAAGAGATTTGGGGACCTGAACTGCTAACTGCGGGTCTGGGCGCACTAGAGCACCGCCACGGGAAAGGACCCCCCCGGAAAAGAAAGGGAGTTAAAGCGAGTGAATATTAATATAGAATAAAGTTCCTGATAGTAGTTTGATAAAGAGTGAGGATAACGATAAGGAAAATCGAGAAAGCAAGTGAGAAATAAAGGTAGACCCTAAAAGCTATAGTACATTCCATTGTAGAGGAGAAAAAACTAACAATTAAGTTACTTATGATAACGTTAAAGAATATACATTATATTTATAATAAACAGGAAATGGCAATAAAGCACAATGTAAATAACATAAAATAGAAAATAGGAATAAAATGTTAAAACAATAATCCAATAAGTGAGTGTCGAGATGGTTAAATAATTACTTCTTTACTTTTTTAAAATCCATTTGAAGCGCTGATTTAAATCAATTAAAGCAGGGATCTTTAATTTTTAAATAAACTGAGGGGCATATTATCAAGCACGGCGTTAAAATTATCACCGCTTTAGCGGCAGAAAACTGCCGCTAAAGCGGCGACAATGGGCTAGATAATATGCCCTTGAGAATTCCAATAGAAGCCCATGTTGACACCAGAGCATGGGCTTCTATGGGAATTCTCAAGGGCATATTATCAAGCCCATTATCGCCGCTTTAGCGGCAGTTTTCTGCTGCTAAAGCGGCGATAAATTTAACGCCGTTTCTTGATAATATGCCCCTAAGTACCTTACAAGCTGTTCCTTACTACAAACCGGAGCCAAGAAGATCTGTTTACATTTCTTTTCATGAAATTTGTATGAGCTAATGGGAGAAATGTAAAATGAAGTTCCTGGATCCGGTTTGTGCTCAGGGACAACTTGCAATTGGTACTTTACTTATTATAGAAATCCATGCAAAACCTTGCTATAATATGATTAAATAATGGGAGGAATGTAAAATGAAGTGTTAATTTTGTGGCACAAAAACATAAGGCTTAATTAACACTTCACTTTAAATGTATCCCATTTAAAGAAAAGTACCTCACTATTGCAGTGGCCATATTTATCTGTTGTGAATGAGGTCAGTAAATAACAGGGAGAGCTGAAACATAGGCTTAGGTCTATGACCGCATACTTGCATGAGCAAAGTCATGGAAATAATGCAGATAGTGACACAAAAGTTATACCATAATATGATGATTTAAAAAAAACAAAAAAAAACGAGATCAGTTTTTTCTCCACCATGCAGAAACATTTAATCAGAACGTCAGATTATAACGTTGAATTGAGAGGCATTTTAAGAAGTGATAGTTTGTAAACATGAAACAATCACGGACTCCCACGATTCCCAGATGACAATGCTATATTAATGAACGAAGAATCAAGTCATGTTTGTCATATATGTGGCTTAGAGTATTATTACTGTGCGGAGCAACTTTATAGCCTCTCAGGAGAGATCTTTGTACACTGCATGCCCTGAACTCATGCATTTCAAGGTGTCATCTTGTGTGGTAATGAAGAAAAGGAGGCTCATTGTAATAAAATTATTCTACCATATCGCTGCATTTATATAGTGCTTTCTACCGCTATGGGCCACTAAAGCATTTATCTACATGGTCAGCAAGCTACATCATGTAGGGTGTGTGGTTGGAAAGGTGTTTTCTTTGGTTTGTGATCCTATGTGGTGTGGTTGGAAAGGTGTTGTCTTTGTTTTGTGATCCTATGTGGTAAGTAGTTCCATGCTGTGTGTGATGTCCACTGAAGTGTTATGAGACATAGCACATAGCGGACTGATGGATGGCAAGGTGTAAGAGACAGACACACAGTTCATTGTTTTCAGTACACTGGCGGTTTTTGTGAGAAGTTGGCCTGGTATATGCTGTCCACTAATTATAGTGGGCACCTTGCACCAGTCCAAACAACCCCTTATTGATGATAGGTTAAAGACAACCCTTATTGAAAGCTATCCTAGTTGTAGCTATGGAGAGCAGCCTTCAGGCTAAGTCTTGAAGGAATGTAAAGCAGCTTGTTTTACCCGTCTATAATCTCTTGAATGGCTAAATGAAAGGCAACTACACCAGTTATATATATAAAATATATGTAGATATTTCTAAACACACCCTACTAGTCTCTTTATGAGGTTAGAGTTCAAAACACATAAGTTACACTTCAAATATTACAGTAAAATAGCACAAATACACGTCAGGCCCTCCGGGCGAGCCAAACCATATCCTAAAATAGTGGTATAAGAACCATGACTTAACTAGACACAAGGCCTAGAGCCTGTAGAATTGCTGGGACCCCAAAGAACCACCCAAGGTAGTGACACAGGGGACCCACGCGGGCCGTGCGCAGTGTGAGAACACAACCGCGAGCTCCCGTTAGCTTCTATGGGGAAAGTCGCGGTTGGATTTTTAAAGATTAGGGACACTTAGAGATGAGCTAGGACCAAACCCTTTTGGACTTAGGAAGTTCTAGGGTCAACATCCACGGGAGCACCTGAGTACTCGAGTTACCTCACCCAGGGAAGCCGGGTGCATAGGTGTCAAATGGTGTTGGGTCGCGTCGTCGTTTTCAATGGAAGCTGGCAAAGAAGTGCTGCTACCGGGAAGATGCGAAGCATCTGAAGAGATCCAAGTCTGGATAGAAGTCAAGAAGAACCTGAAAGCAGAGGGGACAGAGTCTGGGTCACTAGCCAGTGACCAGGGGCACGATAGGCGAATGCCCACCGATGTCGGGTGATTTCTGATGAAGAAGGTGAAGCTTGACTCTTCAGCCACGAGGACCAGGAGGCGTCGAGGATGACCAGGAGCTGGATTCAAGCTGTCCCATGAAGGATGTTGAGTGCTGCAGCGTTGGTGCCCGGATTGGACACAACAAGCCTTGGCAACAGCAACCCACGCAGAAAGGAGAAAGATGCTTCGGTACAGACCAGCAAGGTGTGAGGGACCCACCACATGGTGGGGAGTCAGGGCATGTCTAGAGCAACCAGGGAAGCACAAGGAAAATCAAAGTTTCCTTCAGAGGACCCACCAGTCGACGGACCAGGGATCGCGAAGGGACCTCAAGAGGAATCACAAAATGGCGGCCCAGGGATCACTCGGGGTGACTAGGCCAACAATCTTCAGTAGATTCTCTGCTTGAGGTAGGGGCTACAAGTAATCCCAAGCACGACTTCAAGAGACATCGAGAAGTCAATGCACTTGCAAATGTGCACGGTGACCAGGAGTTCTGGTTCCACGTTACTCACGAGGGCTGCGGATCTCAGCTTTGCTGGGGACTCGGGTCGACCTCGGAGAAATCTGGAAATCCTCTTCATGAGCTGCAGATACTTCGGAATCCTTCGGGAGCTTTGGAGATGAAGACTGGCAAATGCTTTGTTGGTGCCTGCATTTTGTGATGCCAGGGCTGTGTTAAGTTGGTACCGGGTATACCGGTGCTGTCATGTCTCTCCCCCTAGAAGGGTGGGATCATATTCTCACATCAGGCATTGATGTGGGGGTATGATTCCGAGGTGTTTGACACCAAACACAACATGTTTCCATGCAGCCAGTCCAAAGTTAGCATTAACCATTTTAGTTATAATGCACTTAAGAGTATATGGTCAGGCTGCACTACTGACAACCCCGGAGGATAGATTCCAAAGGCTGCAGAGGGGCTCAGCTCATGCCTGGGCACCCTCTCACATATAACCAAGCCCCCTGCCTTCAGGATTGATGAGGCCTGCCATAGGGGTGACTGATAGGTTTCGATGTGCAGTGATAGGTGATATATAGTGAACCTATATCTCAGTAAGTGGTACATGCACCACCTTACCCAGGCTGCAGTAGCAGACCTGTGGTGTCATTTTGGAGGGCTTTCCAGGGGTGGCATAATACATGCTTCAGCCCCTGGTAGGCCTCTGGGGTACCTATGCCTGGGGACATAGTATACCATATACTAGGGACTTATAAGGACACCTCAGAATCCAATCTGTGATGTACCTAAGGTACATGGAATCAATTTAGAGAGGAAGCAGATAGGCTGGGGTCCTGAATAGCAGGGCCCCAGCCAGACTAAAGTCGAAAAACTGTGTTACAGAAGCAAAAAGGGGGGTAACCATGGAAAGAAGATCCTACTCTCCTACACAACCCCCCGAAACGCAGGAACATTAAACTAACCTTGACCAGTTGAATCTTCATGTTCTAAGTGGAAATATCTGGAGAGTCCATCTGCATTGGCATGGTTACTCCCAGGTCTATGTTCCACTGTATAGTCTATCCCCTGTAGGGAAATGGACAACAAGAGAGGTTTGGGGTTTTCACCCTTCATCTGTTTTAGCCATAAGAGGGGCTTATGGCCTGTCTGAACAATGAAGTGAGTACCAAACAAGTATGGCCTCAACTTCCTCAGAGCCCAAACCACAGTAAAGGCCTCCCTCTCAATGGCTGACCAACTTTTCTTTCTGGGGTCAGCCTTCTGCTTATGAAAGCTACTGGATGATCCTGACCTTCATCATTCAACTGTGACTGTACAGCCCCTACCCCCAACTCAGATGCATCTGTTTGCACAATGAACTTTTTGGAGTAATCAGGATATTGCAGAATGGGAGCAGTGCACATGGCCTGCTTCAGGTCATCAAATGCCTTTTGACAGCTAACTGTCCACTGAACCTTTTTGGGAATTTTCTTAGAGGTTAAGTCATTCAGGGGTGTCACTATTGATCCATACCCCTTGACAAATCTGCTGTAATACCCAGTCAGGCCTTAGAAGGCTCTCACCTGAGTCTGGGTAGTGGGAGCAACCCAGTCCATTATGGTCTGGATTTTGCTCTGCAATGGTTGAACCTGGCCTCCACCTACAAGGTGGCCCAGGTACACAACCTGACTCTGCCCTATCTGGCACTTAGTAACCTTGATAGTTAGGCCTGCTTTTTGCAGGGCCTCCAAAACATTCCTCAGGTGGACCAGGTGATCCTCCAAGGTGGAGCTAAAGACAGCAATATCATCAAGATATGCTGCACTATAGTCTTCCAGGCCTGTAAGGACTTAATTCACCAACCTTTGGAAAGTGGCAGGTGCATTCTTCAAACCAAAGGGCATTACCACAAATTGATAGTGCCCACTAGGGGTAGAAAATGCTGTATGTGGCTTTGCATCATCAGCTAGTCTGATCTGCCAGTAGCCAGCTGTCAAGTCAAATGTGGTTAGAAACTTGGCTGAGGCCAAAGTATCTATTAGCTAATCTGCCCTTGTGATGGGATGGGCATCAGTCCTAGTGACTGCATTGAGACCTCTGTAATCCATACAAAACCTCATCTCTCTCTTGCCATCTTTGGTGTGAGGTTTAGGCACAAGGACTACTGGACTAGCCCAGGGGCTATTTGAGGGTTCAATGACTCCCAAATCCAACATCTTTTGGACTTCTGAAGTTATACAGTCCCTGACATGGTCAGGTTGCCTGTAGATCTTATTCTTCACCGGCAGACTGTCCCCAATGTCCACTTCATGAGTGCACCAGGTGGTCTGACTTGGAGTCAGAGAAAACATATGTCTGAACTGGCTGAGATGTTTTCTGCAGTCAGTTTGTTGCTGGACAGTGAGGCTGCCTGTCAAGGCTACACCATCTACTGATCCATCCTCAGGGTTCTGAAAGAGCAGGCCAGGGAGTGGGACACTCTCTTCCTCCTGTCCCTCATCCGTAGCCATGAGCAAGCCCATGTCTGCCCTGTCAACATATGGTTTTAGTCTGTTGACATGAAGTACCCTGTGGGGACACCTAGGGGCTCCAACGTCTACCAAGTAGGTGACCTCCCCTTTCTGTTCAACAATTGTATGGGGCCACTCCATATGTCCTGGAGGGTTGTTGGGGCCACAGGCTCCAACACCCACACTTTCTGCCCTGGCTGGTAAACAGTCAGCACAGCCTTTTGGTCATGCCAGGCCTTTTGCAATTCCTGGTTAGTCTCAAGATTTTTAGTTGCCTTTTTCATATACTCAGCCATCCTGGAGCGGAGACCAAGTACATAGTCCACTATGTCCTGTTTAGGGGGTTTGAGAGGTAACTCCCATCCCTCCTTCACCAGACACAAAGGACCCCTTACAGGATGGCCAAACAAAAGTTCAAATGGGCTGGAACCAACCCCCTTTTGTGGCACCTCCCTTTAGGCAAACAAAAGGCAGGGCAAAAGGTTGTCTCATCTGCGCCTAAGCTTTTCTGGGAGACCTTTAATCATGCCCTTTAAGGTTTTGTTGATTCTTTCAACTAAACCATTGCATTGTGGGTGATAGGGTGTGATGAATGTATAATTCACTCCACACTCTTTCCACATTGCAGTCAAGTAACTTGACATGAAGTTTGCATCCCTGCCAGATACTACCTCCTTAGGAAAACCCACTCTTCAGAATACACCCAAGAGGGCTCTTGCCACCACAGGTGTTGTGGTCCTAAATGGAATGACCTCTGGGTACCTAGTGGCATGGTCCACCACCACCAGGATAAATCTGTGCCCAGATGCTGTTTTAGGATCCATGGGACCAACAATGTCAACCCTTACCCTCTCAAAGGGAACCCCCACCACAGGTAGTAGTATCAGGGGGGCCTATGTGGTTCCACCTGCCTTGCCACTGGCTTGGCAGGTCACACAGGAGCGACAAAACTCCTTAGTGTCTTCAGACATGTGGGGCCAGTGAAAGTGAGGGACAATTCTGTCCCAAATCTTGTTCTGGCCCAGGTGTCCTACTAAGGGAATATCATGGGCTAGTGGCAATAGGAAGCCCCTAAACCTCAGATGTATAACCAACCTCCTGGAAGCACCAGGCTTGGAGTCTCTATACTCTGAATAAAGGAGTCCATCATCCCAATACATTTTATGAGTGCCACTAGCATTCCCAGCAGCCTCATCAGAAGCTTGCTTTCTGAGGGGATCAAGAGAGGGGCAGGGTTTCTGCTCTTGGCTCAGATCTGCCCTGGAAGGGCCCCCTGTCCCCAAGAACTCAACCTGGTCACGTTCAAGCTCCTCTGGGACAGTTCCTTCTTCAGGTTCAAGATCATCTCCAGCAGGAGGCTGATCTGTATTCTGTGTCAGGGGGGAAGGCACTGCCTTAACCCTACTGCTCCTCCTCTTGGGAGGCACCTGGTCCATTCTTCCAGAATCCAGGGCCTGTCCAGTGTTAGACATTTTGGCCTGTGACCTAGTCACAGCAAATACATGAGCAGGGATCCCTAGCATTTCTGCATGTGTCCTGAGTACCACTTCAGCCCAAGTTGAAGTTTCCAGATACTTGCCAAGCAAGCATTCAGCTGGTAGGTCTGCACTTACCACAACCTTCTTAAGGCCAGTTACCCCTCCTCAGGAGAAGTTAACAACTGCAAGAGAATGGTCTGTTCAGACATTGCTAGCATTAGTCACTTGGTACATATCACCAAGTATAATCTGCCCAGGATCCACAAGAGCTTTTGTCACCATTGTGACACTTGCTCCTGTGTCCCTGAATGCCAAAGCCTCTTTTCCATTAATCAAAGGCTGCTGTCTGTATTTTCCCAAGTTACTGGGCCTCACAAAGGAGGAGATGTCCATGCCTTCATCACAGATCAGGACAGCCTGAGTTGGAACCATGACTAGGCCAGAGTCCATCTCAGAACCCAGGGTTAGCCCTACTACACCCTTATTCTGAATATTACCACCAATTGCAGCTGTACTAGGGGGAACAGTTGCCTTAGGGGCAATGGTGGCTGGAGTTGAGTCTTTGGACTTGGTGCAATCACTTGTCCAGTGAGTCTTCTGTTTATAGATTTTGCACCATGGTTTCTTATGGCCTTTTCCTTTTTTAGACTGTGAATCCCCACCCGAAGAAGATTTTTGTGGACCTTGTGAAGACTTCTGGTCTTTACACTTCTCCCCACCCTTGTCAGAGTTCTTAGGATCCTGCTTCTTCTGGTCACCACCTTGGTTCTGAACCTTCTGCCTCACCCTGGTTCTGACCCATTTGTCTGCATTCTTTCCCAATTCTTGGGGAGAGGTCAGATCTGAGTCCACCAAGTACTAGTGCAACAGCTGATTTTGACAATTATTAAGGATCTTCTCCCTCATAGTTAAATTGTACAATCCTTGAAAGTCATGCACTTTGCTGCCAAGTAACCAACCATCCAGAGCCTTAGTAGCACAAACTACAAAGTCCACCCAGTCTTCATTGTTTGCCTCTTGGGTATCTCTGAACTTTAACCTGTATTGCTCAGTGGTTAGGCCAAACCCTTCAATCAATGCATTTTTCAGACTGGTATAATCAACAGCATCCTCCTCCCTAACAGTGAGGTGCTTATCTCAACCTTTGTCTGTAAAGGAGAGCCATAAGATTGCTGCCCACTGGTACCGGGGGACCCTTTGAACTTTACAGGCCCTTTCCAGTGCAGTTATCTATTTGTGGATGCCATCCCCACTCTGGTAGGGAGGGACAATCGTATTTAGGTTTCTATGGTCATGAGACCTTTCCCTATCACTAGGGATGTTGCTGCCACCATGGGACTCTAGTCCCATCTTTTTTCTAGCTCTGTAGAGCTCTAAGGCCTCCCTGTCTAGAGCTACCTGCTGCTTTCTGATTTTGAGCTGGGCTTCCTCATACTTCAGCAGTCTCTCCCTCCTCTCCTGGGAGTTTTCCCTCCTATGAGCAGAGATAGAGGTCCCTATAGATGAACCAGAATGGTTAGACTCCACTGAGGGAGACCTAGACCTTCTAGGCCCACCATCAACTCTTCCAGAAGGGATAAAGAGGGGACCATTGTGGCCCTCTCCCTCATCTTCCAGGGTAGCTGGATTTCCCAGGTCAAGATCATTGTCATCTTCCTGGTCAGCATCAAAGGTCAGGTCATGGGGAATTTCACCCCTAGGCCCTTCTTCATGTGCTGCCCCACCCAATCTGCCTACCCCTTCAGACCCTATAGGTCTTCTGAGATCATCCAGCCTGAGCATCTCCCTGAGGTGCTGGGTGGTTGGACTTTTGCCTGTCTTCAGTCTACTAGTACTGCATAATGCTCTCAATTCCAAGAATGGGAGGTTATCATACTTGGAGGGAAGGAGCCCATTGGCTTCTAGCAGGGACCCACTGGTTCCTGGCCTTGAAGACATTACTAGTGAAGTGTGGTGTATTGCATTACCTACTCTAGTGTGGCCTACCAAACTCTCTTGTAGAAAGGGTGTGCTAAGCCCTTAACACACAACTCTAAGTTCAGTAGAATTAACTGTATTCTAAAGCTTGTATTATATGTACCTCAGGTACCTTTAGTGGTTTTCAGTTAGTCAATTCAATTGAGATTATCTGATAAAACAATAGCAAGCTGGAATCCTACACGCTGCACACCAATATGAGAAGTTGGCCTGGTATATGCTGTCCACTAATTATAGTGGGCACCTTGCACCAGTCCAAACAACCCCTTATTGATGATAGGTTAAAGACAACCTTTATTGAAAGCTATCCTAGTGGTAGCTATGGAGAGCAGCCTTCAGGCTAAGTCTTGAATGAATGTAAAGCAGCTTGTTTTACCAGTCTATAATCTCTTGAATGGCTACATGAAAGGCAACCATGCCAGGTATATATATAAAATATATGTATTTATTTCTAAACACACCCTACTAGTCTCTTTATGAGGCTAGAAGTCAAAATACATGAGTTACTCTTCAAATATTACAGTAAAATAGCACAAATACACGTCAGGCCCTCGGGGCGAGCCAAACCATATACTAAAATAGTGGTATAAGAACCACGACTTAACTAGACACAAGGCCTAGAGCCTGTAGAATCGCTGGAACCCCAAGGAACCACCCAAGGTAGTGACACAGGGGACCCACGGGGGCCGTGTGCAGTGTGAGAACACAGCCGCGAGCTCCCGTTAGCTTCTATGGGTAAAGTTACGGTTAGATTTTTGAAGATTAGGGACACTTAGAGATGAGCTAGGACCAAACCCTTTTTGACTTAGGAAGTTCTAGGGTCAACACTCATGTGAGCACCGGAGTACTCGAGTTACCTCACCCAGGGAAGCCGGGTGCATAGGTGTCAAATGGTGTCGGGTCGCGTCGTCGTTTTCAATATGCTCTGTTAAGTTGGTACCGGGTATACCGGTGCTGTCTTGTCTCTCCCTCTAGAATGGTGGGATCATATTCTCATATCAGGCATTGATGTGGGGGGTATGATTCTAAGGTGTTTGACACCAAACATGACATGTTTCCGTGCAGCCAGTCCAAAGTTAGCATTAACCATTTTAGTTATAATGCACTTAAGAGCATATGGTCAGGCTGCACTACTGACAACCCCGGAGGGTAGATTTCGAAGGCTGCAGAGGGGCTCAGCTCATGCCTGGGCACCCTCTCACATATAACCAAGCACCCTGCCTTCCGGATTGATAAGGCCTGCCATAGGGGTGAGTGATAGGTTCCTATGTGCAGTGATAGATGAGATATAGTGAGCCTATATCTCAGTAAGGGGTGCATGCACCACCTTACCCAGGCTGCAGTAGCAGACCTGTGGTGTCATTTTAGAGGCTTTCCAGAGGTGGCATAATACATGCTTCAGCCACTGGTAGGCCTCTGGGCTACCTATGCCCTAGGTACATAGTATACCATATACTAGGGACTTATAAGGGCACCTCAGAATCCAATCTGTGATGTACCTAAGGTACATGGAATCAGTTTAGAGAGGAAGCAGCTAGGCTGGGGTCCTGAATAGCAGGGCCACAGCCAGACTAAAGTCGAAAAACAATGTTACAGCAGCAAAAAGTGGGGGTAACCATGTGAAGCAGATCCTACTCTCCTACAGTTTTGAAAGCTCTGTTTTCTTATGATTGTAGTCAGCTTAGCTAGTTACTGTAGAGAGCAGCTCACACAGTTTGTTAAAGAGGGAATGCAGGATTAATGCCAGGTTTTCGGGTTTTATGTTATGCATTGCAGCCACTAGATGGTTAGCGCTTTCTTCCTATATTAACTTTAGTCAATTAAACTGGACATGGGGGGACTCTGGAAACAATGTGAAAGTTGTTTGGCCTTTAGTTCCTCACAATGATTTTAAGAAGAGCCATAAGTGCTATGGCCTTACACACTTGACTCCAGAAAGTGAAGTTGGTGGTGGCTGAGCGGACCAATGCCCAGCTGCTTACAGTGCTTGCTAGCCAATAGACAGAGAGGCTTGCTCGAATAACAGCCCTCTACAGGAAGAAGATTAGTTAATCAGGGTTTCTCTACTCCCCCCATCCTCTCCTGCTCCAATACGGTATCAACCCTCAGCACAATGCACGGGGGAGTGGAGGAAGGGGCTGAGGGCAAAATAGCACGTATCATCCAGATCCCAGTAAATTAAAGAGCACCTTCGCAAAAATCACCACTCCCAAGTAACATGTTCATCCTTATAGCACATGGGAAAGAGAATATTAGCATGAGTAGCGTAGGAAGTGGGTCTACCTGAATTCAAATTAATTCAATATATCACAACAATGACATAATACATGAGGGCCTGCAATCCCTTTATAAAAGCATGTCTCTGATTTCTTTATTTCAGTCGACTTGTGATGTCTCTAGTCGCCTGTAATAAAGGATGACATAGCTCCTCAATGGTAATACATAAATACAGTCTGAGTACAAAGATAAAACTACAATTCCACAAATCACTTTAAATACACAGATGCAGAATTCACAAATTACTTCTGTGTCTACCAAAACATACCTAAGAAATTACTCACAGCAACAACAATAAAATCAAATGTAGCTCTTTTTAAAAATCTTGACAGCAGTTAAATTCTAGCTCATACCTAAAACCTTACAAACTGGTTGACGCCACTTATGGTAAGTGTTAAAATGCTCTTCAGTTTCCGATGTACCATAACAGATTTAGCAGTTGTCAGAGCACGAATTGCCCTTTTCCATTTTATGAGTAAAACATGTTAAGGATAGAGTCCCCAATCTAAATTTAATATACTAGCTTCTCACAAAATGAGGATATATGTTGTCTAAAAATTTCTAAAATTTGGGTACAGGCTAAGAATCCAATAAGTGGCTTATCAGCCCCCACTTTTTGAAGTTGAATGTAAGCCATCATAAATACTTTGGCAGTAACCAGTTTTCAATTTGACCGCATTAATGCTAGTAATAGGGTCATCCAATAACAAATTTAAACCTAGTTTGTAGAATCATGTACACATGTGCTTAAGCCAGGGACTGTAACAAATGTGATCTAGTACTAGGAGATCCCTGAGGCTGTTCCTATAAAATTCAGCTCCAGGAGTAGACCATACCCTGAGCAAAATGAAAAGTGGCTCAGGGTAACAAGATGAGATATTCTTTTTAGGTCCATATCCAAAAATAAAGGTAACATTGGAGTACAATTTTGTATCCCCTTGAGTATTTGTTGCACAACTCTCTGGAATACTGCAGCTGACGATGCAAGGCCAAACAGCAACCTGCAATATCTGAACGCACCAAAAGGTGCTATGAACGATGTGAGTGATTTTGATTCAGTATGTAGCTCTATTTGACGATACGGAGAAGAACGATCAATCACACTAAAGTGTTCTGTTTTACCAATCACACTTATCATATCACTTATCCTGGGAAGTGGGAATCTGTCCACCCAAATGTTTGCATTCAGGTCCCTCAAATCAACACATAAGCGTATACCCCTCCCCTCCCCATTGTTGAGTGACCACAATCAGAGACAACCATAGAGAACTCTCGTTAGATTCAATGATGCCCTGATTTACTAAATTGTCAAGTTTATCTTTGAGAGGGTAGTGCATCCGAAGGAGTATAGGTCTAACCTTATGTACCACTAGTACAGCATTGTCTTTGACCTTACTTTTGCGCTGAAATTTAGTCAAATTACCAATTATTTCTCTAATACCTCCTGAAACTCATCACACAAATTCAAACTGTCATTACCTTCTTTAATTGCCAAGACTTGTTCTGCACTATTAGAATTGAGCTTGATCCCTAATTCTTTATGATGTGCCCAGCCTAACAGGCTAAATCCTCTCTGCGCCAAATAAATCTATCCTATAGTGGTACGATCTTTGAAAGAAATGTGCATGTTTAACATTCAAACTAGTGGTATAAGATCTTTATTGTACCCTCAAGGTACAATGTTCGCTTGTTGAATGTTGTAGCACTTCCCACAAAACTTCTTCTGGAAAACATCATAATTAATTAAAGTGTACGAGAACTCAAATCTGCATACACTCTTAAATCCACACCATCTTAGCCTATATCACACATCGGGTACTTATCCTCTTTTTCCCTAACATTGGTCGTAATTTGAAACACATATTTGTTAACATTTTCCCCTTCATCAACAACCATGTGCACATTATTCCTCTCTGCCTTCAAATTCTTGCATAATCTGGAGAAATGCCCCCTCTTATTACATTTCCTACAAATAATAGAATGAGCAGGAAGATTTACATTGTTGGCCACATGATTGCTATTACCACATCAAAAACACTTCAACTTTTCCCTTTTTTCATCCTCAGAGTCTATTCTGAGTGCAAACTCACTGGGGTTTTTCTCTTCTTCACCATCACCCAAATGTTCTTCCCTAGTATCAGAAATGCTGCTTAGCTTCATTTCCATTATACACTCTGCTGTATGCTCTATGCGTTTAGCAGCATTTATAGCCTCTTTCAAATCCAAATTGCTAGATAAAAGTTTTTCTTGAATTTTAGGGTTGTTGGTGCATCTTACCAATTGATCTCTGGTTAGAGAGTCGCATAGCAGACCAAATTCGCACATGTTGGCCATATCCCATAGAACCGCTATGTAACTTGTTACTTTATCATTTTTTCCTTGTTGTCTGCAAAAGAATGTATGCCTTTCTTACATAAGGTTCACCCTTTTGCCAAATCGCTTTCCCAATAGTATCACGGAACACATTGCCTTGAGATTCTTCTCCTTCCTCCTCACTCACCTAACCAGTTACATTTTTATACACTTTTCTACCCTGAATGCCTAAATTATGCAATATAATATGTTCTTTCCTTAGGGGAGAACATTTCTCCCCACCAATTGCAATTAGATATTGTGAGAAGGTGGGTTGGTATATGCTATCCACTAATTAAAGTGGGCACCTTGTACCAGGCCACATGACCCTTATGATGTATGAGGTCAAAGATAACCTTATTGAAAGCTATCTTAGTGGTAGCTATGGAGAGCAGCCTTCAGGCTTAATCTTGAAGGAATGTAAAGCAGCTTGTTTTACCAGAATATCACCTCCTAAATGACTAAATGAAAGGAGAACCACGCAGTGTTGATATAAAAATATGTATTTATTAATATAACACTCTCTACTAGTCTCTATATGAGACTAGGGCACAAAGCACACAATACTGAATCAGTAGAACATTCGTAAATAGCAAAATACACAGCGGGCTCCACGGGGAGACGAACCATATACTAAAAAAATTGTATTAAACGACAACTTAACTAGGCACAGTGCCTAGAGCATGTAGAATCGCTGGGACCCCAAGGAACCACCCAGAGGATTGACACAGGGAGCCCACGGAGGACGGGTGCAGTGAGGAAACACAGACGCGTGCTCTGTACAACTCTATGGGAAAGTTGTGGTTGGAAATTGACAAGTTAAGGACACTTCTAAGAGGACTTCGAGCAAGCCCTTTGGAAATTAGGAGGTTCTAAGGCCAACCCAATAGTGAGTACCATATACCCATGTTACCTATCCCAGAGGAGCAGGGTGCATAGGGGTCAAGTGGTGTCGGAAACCTTCGTCTTTTTCAATGGAGAGCTGCAAAGAAGTCCTGCTGCCAGGAGAGCGAAAAATTTCCAGTGGAATACAAGCCGGGATTCGATGTGAGAAGGACCTGAAAGCAGAGGGGACTGAGTCTGGGTCACTTCAGGTGACCAGGGGCTCAGTAGTCTAATGCCCACCAATGTCGAGTGCTTCAGGGGTGAAGAAGGGTTACTTGACTCTGCAGCCATGGGTACCAGGAGACATCGAGGATGGCCAGAGGCCAGAGATGAGCTGTCCCACAAAGGATATCGAGAGCTCAGGGGTCGATGTCCGGCTGGAGCACCAACAAGCCTTGGCAAATACAACCCACACGGTCAAAGGAAACAGGTTATGGTGAGGACCAGCAAGATCCAGGGGACTCTCCAAGCAATGGAGATTCAGGGCACGTCTGGAGCAATCAGGTAAAGCCCAATAATCAACAAGATGACCCTCGCCAGGACCCACAGGCGAACGAACCAGGGATTGCAAAGAGACCTCAAGCAAGTTTGCAAAGTACCAGCCCACAGGACACTCGTGGAGTGGAGGCCGGAAATCTTCAGTGCAAATACTGCTCGGAGTCAGAACAACAAGGAGATCAATGCACAAGCTCAGGAATTGTCACTAAGCATATGCAACTGCAAATGTACACCGTGCACAGGGGTTCAGGTTGCACGGTCCCCACAAGGGATACTCATCTCAGAATCGCTGAGAGGGCAGATCAACCTCACGGACCTTCGGGAACCCACCTCCTGTGTTGCTGAAATCTTCAGAGTCCTCAGGAGCTTGGGAGAAGCAAACTGGTCAGATGCATTTAGGTGCCTGCTTTTGCAGGGGAGTAACTCCTTTACTCCAAGGGAGATTCTTCAGTCGTTCTGCATTGTGCAGGCAGTCAAAGTACTTGGTTTCTTCTTAGCAGACTCTTGTCCAGGTAAAATCTAAAGTCCTGTAGTCAGGTAACCCACTTTATACCCATGGGAAGGTGTTGGAAAGATTGTGTGGACCCTCCTAGGGGAGGGGCAGGACAGAGGGGTGGCTACACCCATGTCCTTTGTCCAGTTTCGCACCAGAGCAGGAGCAAATGGCTCCCAGAACTGGTTTGAGCTGGACTATGCACAGGGACACCAAATGTGCCCCCAGTGCAGAGTTTCTAGCACTCTCAGAGTGCACCCACCCATCCGCAGTGCACTAAACCCTGTCTGGGAGGTGGTCACACCTCCCTGTGACAGGATGCCTATTGTCATGCCTTCCTTTGCTCGAGCTTGGCTCAGCAGCTGGAGAGCAGAATTGTGTCTGTGGCTACCAGCATCCATTTTGTGCTGGCCAGGTCGAGGAAGCTGATACCGGGTAGACCAGTGACTCACATATGTCCCTTTGGAAGGGTGGAATCATACCTCCCACACCAGTTATTGGTATGGAGGTATGATTCCAAGGTGTTTGACACCAATCACAACATGTTTATAAGCAGCCATTTTAAAGTTAGCATTTACCGCGAGGTTATAATGCACTTAAACATATATGTCTGGATGCCTCACAGACAGCCCTTCACCAGGCGCTCCTCTATTACCGGAAGGTATCAGTGACTGCCTCTCGTCAAGCGCGTCCGCTGCACGTCGCGGGAGGCATCTAATTTTAAGCTGTGTGAGTAATCAGCTGCAGAGCATCTGATTGGGAGCCTACCCGGAAGTTGTTAATCATTTCTTGTGGCACTATTCACGTCCCTCCCCTCAATCCGAATAGTTGGCGGTGGACCGGGGACACAGTGCAGATAAGGGTAATCTACCTGAATTGCTAGATTTTGATCATGTTAAAACATATGAAAATTGTTTTTTAAAAAGTACAGTACAGAAGACAGTGTTTTTATAACAAGGATTAGCGCGTAATATTGGCAAGCGAAAACGGAGCCCTTTACCCGGTGATCCTCTTTACCAGAGATGTCATTGCAAAAATACAGTGATTTTTTAAACAACAATGAAATGAGCGAAAATAAAGGCAAGCGAGAGTGGAGCCCTTCACCAGGCGCTCCTCTATTACCGGAAGGTATCAGTGACT
The DNA here is from genome assembly GCF_964204655.1 of Triturus cristatus. Lineage (NCBI taxonomy): Eukaryota > Metazoa > Chordata > Amphibia > Caudata > Salamandridae > Triturus > Triturus cristatus. The sequence continues at coordinate 1,293,779,226 of NC_140589.1, forward strand.
GCCTCTCATCAAGCTTGTCCGCTGCGCATCGCGGGAGGCATCTAATTTTAAGCTCTGTGAGTAATCAGCTGCAGAACATCTGATTGGGAGCCTACCCGGAAGTTGTTAATCACTTCCTGTGGCACTATTCACGTCCCTCCACTCAATCCAAATCTTGTCGTGTCAATTTGGATGGCCTCTCACTGGTGGCACAATACATTCTTCAGCCCATGGGAGGCCTCTGGGGTACTTATGCCCTGGGTACATGGTGAACCACATACTAGGGACTGATAAGGGTACCCCAGAATCCAATCTGGAGTGTACCTAAAGTACATGCATAGCATTTTAAGGGAGAAAGCAGATAGACTGCATCCCAGCCAGACTAGGCCAAAAACAGTATGACATCAGCAAAAAGTGGGGGTAACCATAAGAAGCAGATACTACTTTCCTACAGATATGACATAAATAACTTGTCCCATTCCTTCCAGGGTCTAATAGGTTCACCAACCTCATCCAGAAATGGAGGAGGCTGGGCCATGTTTGTAGTTGCCATTGTAATGAAGGTTAAAATATTAAAATAAAACTAAGAATAGGGAAAACTAAGCCTAGAAAGGAAATAATAAAATAAAATTGTGATTGCCCCCAAATAAAGTACAACCTTCAACACAATACTCATAATGTATGAACATGAACACTAAAAACTGAATGCACAGTCCTGTTTTTATTTCTTGTGCAAGAAGTCAGTAGGCGGAGAAAAAACAGGAAGCAGGGAGTAGTCAAACTAGAGCACCATAGCTGACAGGGGCACTGCCGGTGGGCATGTCATGGTCCACCTGGCACCACACAGAGGGGTGGTGCGTCAGTTTGGTGGCCAGGGCCCTCCATCACAGTGATTTCAGGTTGCCATGTTAACGCAATCCTGAAACCTTCTTCAAAGAAAATACATCTGATGTATATGCAACAACTAGTGTATATTGAACATAGATATAAAAAGTTACAAAAAAAACGAAAATTACCCCCGTGAATGTATGGAATTTTTTGTGGAATAACACCCTGTATGAAAATGGTGAAAAATATTAAGTAACGATAAATACATTTTACAGTATCTTCCTTCCCGTAAACTGGGATCTAAGCACCTTAAGTAACTCACTCATTAATGACGATGGCAGGGTAAAACCTTGAGGTTGACTCACTACAAGTTTTTTCTTTCAGCTTTAAAAACTTCTCTAGAGGTTGAAAATCTTCAATGGACACGTCTTATAGCTGTTGCCAGAAAGAGGGCCACACATTTGAATTAGCTAATGCAGTAGTCCAGCCATTGCCTTAACATTCACCAAAAAGCACAGTGTGAAACAAAACACTTAATCTTTCGTGCCTTTTTGGGTACGCTTAGTAGCTTTGCCCACTTTGTTAGGAGTGCAATATTTCCATGTCCTGATATTTCTCTATCTGTACTGTAAGGGTTCCTGGTTGCAGTGCTATCTCAAAGAAAAGTCCTCATGTCATCAGGACTGGCTTTTCAGATCCCATTCTACATTAGGCAGTTTCAGGACGATTTCCATAACTCTCCATCTAGATCCATGGATAAATGTTCAGATTCAGATGGTCCACAGAATCCTTCAAGGCTGGCAACAGTCTGTGCCATTCAGTATTGGCCACCCAATGAAGGGTCATAAGCAACCTCAAATCAGTTACGGGCTATTTGGACCTCATCAGTGAGGAGTTGTTTGGTTTCAGTGGCACAGGGAGCACACAATTATGAATGGCTGACACTAGTTCAAGCTTTCCACACATAATTTTTTATTTTTCTTCGTGAAAATTCCAGTGTACAATAAATATAGCCTGACGTGAGTTATTACTAAATGTGGATAAAACTTCAACTGCAACTCAGTGAGGAACGCCAACAGGATCACAACCATTCTGAGTTCTCATCTAGAGCTTGATTTGTTTTCTTGGAATGGCACAAAGAATTCCTTGCATAGAGCTGCTTTCTGTTTGGAGTAACACAGTGGCCAAAAATCTATTGACTGCACTGTGACCTGAGTAATTAGCAGTGACTGAGATTAATTCAAGCATTTCACCCATAACTTTTTCGTTAGACAATCTAAAAGTGACAAGTATGGCACGACGTAGGCCTCATGTCACTATGCTACAGCTCAAGCGATATTCAGGCGTCACCTTACTGGGGGTTCCCAACAAGGCAGGAACTGGTCTGGGGCTGTTTGTATTCTGCCCAAGAGGAGACTTTACTTACCAGTTCTGGCTGCTCAGTTCCTTGTGAAGCAGCAGCATGTCTATTTTGCGTATGGCAGGTCTCTTTTTAGAGTATCAAATGGGATTAGAAATCTTGGGCTGGAATGTCGCCACATGTAAAACCCCAAGGCTGAGATTAATTAAGCATTCCACACATTGCCTTTTTGTTTTTGTTGATTTAAAGACAGGTGGACAAACACAGCATGAAGATTAAGAGGTTTATTTAGAGTTTGGCAGATAGGGTTCTCCAACCCAAATGGAATGGAGTAACCTGTCCCCCAAAGTGACAGTATTCCCATCCCATTAAGAGAAAGTGGACTGCCAGTGTCGTGTGGATGGAGTCCCTGTTGGTTCCATCAATGGAAAGCAACCTCCTACGGCCTCATGAAGTAGGAGCCATCAGAGTAAAGCCTTCACACTGCCCACTTTCTTCACAGTGGACAGTCGATGGGTATTCTTTTTCTTCTCGCCATTACCAGGAAAATCCTAGCGCTAAGGGACACAAAGGAAAATGTATAACACCCATACCCGTGGAGAAAACTCCCACAGTGTGAGGTTGTTCCTTTTTCTTTGTTTTTCAAGGACAAGCCCACATTTTGAGAGTTTATTTTTGAAAAGTCAAAAACAATGACTACATTCCACCAAATGTTTTCTTCCTTACATTTAGCCACAGGCTACCTGATGATGGATAGTAGTCCATCAGGGTGGCAAACCTAATGTCCCCTGCCACTTTGAGAGTCAGAGTACAGTCCATCAAATATTAAATCTGGCCCTAAATGGCCTACAGTAAAACACTGCTGCATAGACATATGTAAAGCAAACAAAAGGTTGTGAAATATATCCAATTACTTCGCTCCTATGACAATTCCTCCTGAGTTCAGAGATACAATTGTGCTTTAGAGGTCAAAGGGAAGTCGAATTCCCAGTTTCTGCGCCACTTGAAGATTCTGAATCAGTTTCATGAAGAACCCAAAGCACAGGAAATTATAATAGACCATTTTTTAATTGACAGTGATGCAACCATTTTTATAGCTCACATCCATAGAAATGAGATAAATGATCTCCTGAGTAATACTGAATGTGGAAATACTGTTCGAGATCTGGGCCACTACAAATGACATAGCCAGGCAGTTGGCTGCACATCTTCACCTTGGTTACCAGGGAAGCTATTTGGTCAAATAGATGGGCCTAGGAAATAATGGTATTGGTTTATGTTTGTTGTACCAAGATATTTATCTCAATTTTTCTACCATTCATTTGTAACTAGTTGTTACTAATCCATGCCTCCAGGTTAGGTAGACATGCCACTAGTGTGCCACACAGCGTTTGTAACCATATAACAATTTGGAGATCACATAGAGCCTAGGAATTGTTAACACAGTTATTTGCCAATAGCTTACACTATTATTCTGTGTGCTAGTCTTCCTTGTCCCAGACCTTACACATTGAGGTTTGTCTCATTCAAGAAACAGGATTTAACTTTGCTAACCCTAACAAACAATGTAAAAAACATATGCATAGGCCCTAGACTTGCCATTGCCATTGTCTACGAGAACTGGCCAGAGCAGAAATCTTCCATTCTTTTCAGTATTGCTGTGGTGGACAAGGCCTAATCAATGCTGGTCCTCCAGAGTTGCCACCTGTCCCACATGTGTTTGCCATGTTTGTGGTATTATTCAACATGGCACCTGATCTCAGATTTTTTTCCTGATGGTTGACCTGATCGCTGCTCCAGAGTTTTTCCTGGAGCTCCCATCTCTCGTTTGTTATTTATGGCATAAGGCAAACACATGATTTTGTAGATTCTAGTGTTTACTTCAATCTTTTTATTATTACATAGAAAAAGAGGGAACCCCAAAGTCACACATAAACATTAAAAACAAGGTTCTCTTTGTGCTCAATGTCTCTTTTCAGGTAGGTAACTTACTGGTCTGATTTTTACAATTGCCCCTTTCACTCAAATATGAACTTCTAAATAACTCCACCAAGAATCTCATCAGTGACACAGGAAGAGAGGACAAGTTATCTAAGAGGGAATGGAATGTGTCTGATATGTTGACAGTTAACAATAGTGTACACAGTCGCTCTGGCACTTAACAAAGCATAATCTGATCATATCCGTCTCATGAAGTAAAGCAGTAGCCATTTTTATTAACAGTAATAACTATGCTTTTCATATTGCACTTCATGCTGCACTTAGCTTTCACTAAGTACAGTAGTTCAACCATGTCTAACCAATATTAATAACAGGAATTGCAATAACCCAACCAATTTAATGCTTCTCAGGCCCATTGAATATGGAAAGTAAGAAGAATGAGTTGACTTTGTGAGAATAGAAAACCATGAGCTGCAAATCACAGCTGCAGTACCAATTGGCAACATTTGCTATCTCTCTTGGCCAAGTGCAAGTAGCTGAAAAGGCTTTCAGATAGGTGCAGTGCAGTAGGCCAAACTGTTACTGCATGTCTCTTTTGAGTGAGATACAAGGGCCTGTTGCACCATGCAGCAGTAATGTACTCCTCTTACTAGAAGCTCTACAAGCTTACACTGTCCACTCAATCTCGAAAGCACAAGAGAAATATGAAGACAGCAGACCCCCTAAATGACTATTTTTGTTGAAAGTGGAACAGAACAATAGAAAAACCTCGACTATGCTTTTCATTCTAGCTTAGCAGATGATAGCAAGGACATGGCTTTATCATGTAAATTAATATATTTCGTTTTGCTAATATAATGATTTGCGTATCTAAATTACCAGTCACTGGTGTTTTCCAGACAGTGTACCAAACCTCCAAGAAAGTCTGTAATACCTTCAGTCTCACCTTCTTGAAGAATGTGGAATCACCAAATTTGCATAGCAAATCGTTCCGCCCATCTGGGCCCAGCATAGATGCATATAACACTTTTTTACTAGAATCACTGGGACTACGTAACAACATTCTAGAATTCCAGATTTGAAAGAAATGGCGATAAAGTCAGACAGCTGGGAATGAAACCCCACCTTTTTCCAATTATCTTCTCAGCGTTTTCCAACTAAGTCTAGCTCCCTTGGAGGCCCAAATAAAACTCCCTAATGTCCCATATCTTTGCTAAACATTTCTTAGGGAAAGGAAGAGGGATATTATCGAAAAGGCATGTCAGCTTGGGGAGGATAATCATCTTGACCAAATTCGTCCTGCCATCTAGTGTGAGTGGAAGGTGGCCCTTATGGTTATATATGCTGTGTGGCACACTAGTGGCCTGTATACTCAATATTAAGGTGTGGATTAAGAACAAATTGCTACATATAAATGGTAGAAAATTTTGGATGAATATTTTGCTAATAATCCATCTATTACCTTCATCACCCAATCTAGATCATACTTCAGCACCTGATCCAATACAAGCATAACTGTACTAACTAAATACCTGATTTCAGTCAGAGAAAACACCGTGTGCTTTCCAGGTTTCAAGACATCACTTCCATCTTATTCTTATTCATAGAATATCCTGAGAAAGCATCAAAGGCGTCAGTAATTTCCTTCATTTTGGCTACTGTTCTGCTCAGATTGCTCGTGTACAAAATATTGCCATCTGAATACAGAGCAATCATATCCACAAAAACCCTGAGACTCAAAGTGTAAAGTGTCAGAATCTGCTCCAAAAGCCTGAGCGATAAGATCAATATATAGAATGAAAATTAAGGAAGAGAGCAGGCGTCCCTGTTGACTAACTCTCCCGAAGTTTATTCTCCTACTCAAATTACTATTTACCATAATCTGTGTTGATGGTGCTACACCTAAGAATTGTATTACTTCTGTAAATGCTGGTTGAATGCCCACAACTGCTAGTACTTCCCACAGGTATTTTCAACAGACTGTATCAAAGGTTTTAGTCGCATCTATTGTGACTATATCCAAAAGATCTAAGTTAGTAGTGGCCATGTCTAGCAATGATATTAACAAATGGGTATGGGCATGCAGTTGCCTACCTAGCACAAACATTCTGGTCTGGATGTATTATTTTGCCTACTTCCATAGAGAGCCATCTAGATAAAATTACAGTAAATACCTTGTAGTCATAGTTCAGCAGGGAAATTGGCCTATATGAGTCTAACTTCTTTAGGGTCTTCTTTGGTTTCAAAATCAATGTGATAATAGCTATGTTACAAGACAGAGATGTAGGCAATCTCCCATGCAACAACTAAATGAACAGATCCTTCCAATCCTTCTATATAAGCATTATAGAACACTACCAGGAGTGCATATGGGCCGGGAGCTTTCCCTATTTATTTGTGCAAGGATTTCCTCCTCCGAGATGTCACTCAAGAGGGTTTGCTGTTCCTCCCTGGATAAAACTGGAATCTGCCTCCCCCTCAACTACTCCCCTAACTCAGCTTGCTTAATGCTAGTTGTTTCTATGTAAAGATGTGCCAGCCTGCACCTGCAGATGCATCAAACAAGCCAGCTGGTACACACCAGATTTTAGGACAATAAAAAACAGCTGCAAATGACTGGAGAAAAGATGGCACTCCAGTAGAGACCCCATAGACCGAGCCACCTTAAAGCCAGGCCTCAACACATACCAACAACACCTCAAAGACACGAAAAAAACACCCAGACAAACCTCATAGATTCATGCACCAACTACGCCAAGGAACTCTTCAACCTCATCAGAGAGTTCTCCTGACCCACAGCCACTGAGAACACGATCTACCCTTGCCAGGAACTCTGCGAAACACTAGTGACCTATTTCCACAAAAAGATATCCACCATCCACAGGAACTTTGAACCCCAACCCACAGACCAGCGACTCACCTCATGTGATCAGCTCACCACCCAGAACGCCACAGCTATCATGAACTCGATCCACATGGGAGCACACATGGACCCCTACCCCCATTGTCTCTTCAACCTCTGAAGCAAGGAACTCAGCTGCCAACTCACCACCATTCTCAACACATACATCACCACAGTCACTTTCCCCGTTGTATGGAAACTCGATGAAGTCAGACCCCTCTTCAAGAAACCCTCCGCCAACCCCAGTGAACTGAAGAACTACCTCCCTATCTCACTGCTGTCATTCCATGCCAAAGTTCTCGAGAAGGCTATTAACCATCAGTTCACCGAACATCTGGAGAGAAACAAGCTGCCCAGCTCCTCTTAATCTGGTTTCCACGCCTCTGACAACATCAGTACCCTCCAGGATTGGCGCGAATCAGCAGTCCTGATCCTCCTCAACCTCTCAGCAGTTTTTGACACCATATCTCACCACACACTCATCAAGAGACTTCACCACATCGGGATACAGGGTGATGCCCTCAGATGGATCTCATACTTCCTCACAATAAGAACCCAGAGAATCCACCTGCCACCCTTTGCCTAAGAATCAAAGAGCACCATCCGTGGCATCCCTCAAGGTTCATCCCTCAGCCCCACCCTCATCAACACATACATGATGCACCTGGCTGACAAAGTCAGAACCCACAAACTAAACATCATATGTTAAACCGAGGTCCCAAGCACATCCTCTCGATCTCAGCAGACCCTCCACCACAATGACCAACTTTCACAGCTTCATGACGAACATCGCCGACTGGATGAAGATCAACTGTATGAAGCTCAACACTGACAACACCGAAGTGCTGATCTTTGGGAACAACACCTCCCTGTGGAATGACAGCTGGTGGCCGAACAAACTTGGACTGACTCCCACACCGACAGACCATGGTTTCATCCTGGCATCATCCTGGACAGCAAATTCACCATGAAATGCAATCTCCATCACCTCCTGCCACACTCTAAGCCTACATCAAAGGATCTTATAATAGACCAAAAAAAAAAAACAATAGAGAGAGTGAGGGTAATGAGGATCCCGAACCCCCGGTCTGGATAGGAGTATAAAACAAAGGAGGGAGAGAGATGCAGTCGAAAAAGATTCAATCGAAAAGAAGGGGGAGAGATAGAGAAAGGAATAATTCAGGGCAAAAGAATTTCCTATTTGGAAAAAGACCCATCCCTCACCAACCTGGTTGGTGCCATGCTTCATCATCTGGGTCCCACCCTGACCGCCGAATGCCGTCAGGGTGTGCGTCGGCGCCTGGAATTCCAGCGGAGCGGGTTTTCGTGTGTGTAGGTGAGTGAAAACGTGAATGATGAAAAATAAAAGTGATATATTAAAAGTGTCAGCGGTGTGCTTCCTAATAATTTAATATGAAGCCACTTGGCACGATTAAAACCTGTGAATAGATATCGTAACTGGTATTAATGGCAAGTGATATCAGTGTTGGTATGTGTGTGTGGTCAACATGTTTCAACCTTTCTAGTAATTCTTAGGTTTTCGTCAGGACCAGGAATTTGAGGAACGGGGGGTCTGCACTCGCTAAGGTGCACCTACACCCTGAACCTCTGTGTACTACACCTTTATTAGAGAGTAGTTTGTTGTGCCTTCAAGCCGTTCTTGAAGGATGATTCGGATCTGTAAAAGTAAAATCCGAAAAAAGAAACTTTCTATTGGAATTATTCCCATTAACTCTCCACGCTCACATATTATGGTATGCGACATGCAATGTGAGTTGTTGCATGCAATCTATTGTGGGTTGTTGAGGGTGGTTTGCATGTCTCAATCCATGTATAGGGCATGCATTGTTGATTTGGTGAAAAGAATTATTATTAATATTCTCGCATCACGTACATTAGTTGTGCCTGTCTGTTGGCAATACAAGAAGGGCATACGTGATGATTCACACTGCTATCAAACATTTCTAGTGCAGTGCGTGTATATTTGGAAAAGTTTACAGAGACAAACAAATAAAGAGCGCTCAAGGACTCACGTTAAAAAGGCTAAATATAAAGCCTCATGGTTCCCGTGGGGAGCGTGGGCTCTGAACCATTGCTGTGATAGAAAAGGAAACAACATTTTCAGCTTGATTTGTCTTACCTTGATCTTGTAAGGCCCTTCTATAGTTGGAGTAGGGATACACTTACGTTCTCTCACCGGTACGCCCATTTACACACCTACTTCGGGGTCCCACAGTTACCGAATGCTGGCGCCGTGTCTATCACGGTCTATCACGGTCGGTATTTAAGAGAAAATGCTTCCGCCCTTGTGACTTTGGGTGTGGTTTAATTGGGTCATAGGGATCAAGGTAAAATTCTGTATTTTCTGAAAAGTGATAAGGGTTCTGCAATAAAGAGGTGTTTATTTGCAGATGTTTGCTGAGTCATAGGGCTCAGCTTAAAATTCAGTAACCCGTGTAAATAATAAGGGTTCTGCAGTAAAGAGGTATATTGCAGAGAAAAGGTAACAATGGATTCTGATTGAAACCTTGGTGTGTGTTATAACAATAAACTGAGAAGAAGAAATAACAGAGACCAAATTCATCTACTAAGTACTGAGTTCCATGGTATATTGTCGTTCAGCCCTGTTATGTGGGTTGACAGACGGTACACCCATCTTTGTTCCTTTTCAAAGAGTGTATTCTGACTTTCGACAGATTCAATAACAGTCCAAATCATATCATTTGGAGTGTGGTTATTACTGATAAAATGTTCAGTCAATTTAGTAGTCGCTTTCTTGCATCGGATAGTACTACGATGCTCTGTTATGCGTTGTTTAACTTTACGAGTGGTCATGCCTACATAACGTAGATTACAGGGGCATGTTATGAGGTAGACTATATTGCAACTGTTGCAATTGGTATGGTTTTTTTGTGTCCAGATCTTGTTGTTTTCCAGTGTCAGTGTTTTGGTGTGTAGTGAGGTGACATACTGAGCAGTTCCCACAGGGATAGTGACCTGTAACTTTCGGTAGTCCCCAAAAGGTCAGGACTGTGGTTGCATCAACTGCAGTGATTTTCTTCGGTCGAGTGTTAATCAGCGAGTCCTTTAGACTTCTTGCTCGTTTGTTTGAGAATAAAGGCTTCTCCCATTGCAGATTGCCAGTGTTTAGGATTGACCATCTTTTTCTGATGGTGTTCGTCACCTGATTCGACATAATATTATAGGTTGTCACACAGGCGAGAGGTGGTTTCTGTGTTGGTCTACTGGTTTCTTCTAATAGGGCATCTCGGGGTTGGTTTCTCGCCCGTTTTTGGCCCTTGTCCAAGATATGCTGAGGGTAACCTCTTTCTGAAAGCTTTTTGGAGAGAGAAGAGGCCTGTGTTTTGTAGTCTGTCAGTTTGCTACAGTTCCTTCTTAATCGAAGGAACTGGCCATAGGGTAGATTTTCTTTTAGTGCTCTCGGGTGAAAGCTATCATATTGTAGTAGATTGTTTTTGGATGTTGGCTTGGTATAAGTTTTTGTTTCAAGTTTGTTGTTTTCATTGTGGATTTCCACATCTAAAAATATCATAGTGGTTTTATCAATGTTGTGTGTAAATTTTAGACGGGAGTCACAGGTGTTGAGCCAAAAGATGAAATCTTGCAATGTTGTCATTGGGCCTTGCCAGATTGCCAGTACATCATCTATATACCTTCGCCAAAGTTTGAGGTACTTGGAGAAGGATCTGTTAGCCCCGAGAATAAATTGTTCCTCAAAACCAAAAACATAGAGGCCCGCTACACTAGGAGCAAAAATGCTCCCCATAGATGTACCTCCTGTTTGGAGGTAAAGTTGACCTTCAAATTCAAAGTAATTCTTCATTAGGGCGAGTTCTGCGCATTTGAGGACAAAATCTCTTGGGACATTATGGTCCCAAGTGGCGTTCTCCAGGGCTTTTGCTAAGTCTGCCAATGTAGCCTCTTGAGGGATATTAGTATACAGGCTTTCTATGTCGAAACTGACAAGGATAGTTTCTTCATTAGTCTCGATGTCTTTTAATACATTGAGGACATCTTTGGTGTCTCTCAGATATGTGGAAGTCTTCTGTATCATGGGTTTGAAGAAGAAGTCACTATATTCAGAAAGGGGTTGGAGGACAGAGCCTATCCCAGATACGATGGGTCTGCCTGGTGGGGGAGATTTATTTTTGTGCATCTTAGGAAGTACATAAAAGTAAGGTATTTTACCTTCATTGCTGGTTAGGAAATTAGTCTCCTGTTTGCAGATATACCCTCTTTCCTCGGCGCTGTTGACAAGATTGGAAATTTCTTGTTTCAGTGCAACAGTAGGGTCTGAGGTGAGGGGTTTATAATTGCTACGATCTTCTAGGAGTCTCGTACACTCAGCCTGATAGGATGTTTTGTCCATTATGACTATCCCACCTCCGTTATCGGCAGGTTTTATGACGATGGTGTCGTCATTACGGAGCGCTATTAGGGATTCCTGTTCAGTTTTAGTCATATTCATAAAAGGTTTTTTGGGGGAAAGTTTTTCTATGTCATTGTAGACCGCCTGTTCGAAAGTTAGAACCTCAGGAGGAGTAGTATGGGGAGGTGGAATGAAAGTAGATTTCCCTCTAAAACCAGTCACATTAGGATTAGTACTGATGGAAGTTGCGTCAACATCTTCCTTTTCAAAAAAGGCTTTTAATCTCAATTTTCTAAAGAAACCTGCTAATTCTGCATGCAACTTGAATCTATCAAGGCTAGGGGTCGGTGCGAACCCCAATCCTTTGTTTAGAACACTTTGCTCGGACTCAGTCAGGTTTCTAGAGGACAGGTTAGTTACTAACTCTTGCTTGTTCCTGGGCCCTGCCCCATCGTTTTGCTCCTGGTATTTTTGCCTACACTGTCGTCATCCTCCCAGTGCACCTGTGTGTTCCCCAACTTTACTACTACTAAATGCCTTCTGTGAATACCAAAAGTAGTAAGTTTAGGATTTTGTCTTAAGTTAATTCTGTAAATCGGGTCCTACAATTGTAAAATTTATATGTGTGGCTTTTCATTGAGTTTCTTTATATTTCCTGGGTGGAAAAGAATGTATCCCATTGTTCAAGTGTGCTTAATTTTAGGGCCATTTTGTGTAGAGGAACATAAAATTCTATATGCAGTTCTGCATCTCTCCCAATCCTCATCATAGTTTCCAGAATGTTCCTGTATGCCATCATGTCTGTTTGGGTTTTAGAGCTACTACGACATCGCTCACAGGATGGCCCCTTTAAAGAATGTTTTTCCATTTGGCAGCACCATTCGTGATCTCACCAGAATTCCAACTTGGTGCCCAGTAAAAAAAGGGTCTCATCAAAGTAAAAATTCCTTACTTTGAAGTTAACAAACATCAAGCAAACCAGCGATACTGCCCTTGCATGGCATCTTTGGTCATAAAACCAGGAGCAGGAGTAAAAAAAATGAATCAGGTCGCCAAGAGCCATGTCTGCTTGTAGGAGTTTGCTCTCCTCGCCATGGCCTTAATTAATTAGCATGGGACACGATATTGCTGTGGGGCTTAACAGCAGGTAAAACGTCAACCGTATTATGTCATTAGAGGTGAAAAGGTAGATGACATCACGTCTTCACCCCTCGGCATTTTGATTGGTCCGACTCCATGCCAATCATGCTTAAAAAGCAGTTAACACTGCTTTTTAAAATAACTAAATGGAACTACATTTTGAAACAATACAGCAAAGTCTTTGAACAAAACGTTTAATACCTTAGAAGAGTCAGGTGATGCACTTTAATAGATACCAGTAATTCAAACAAAGAAACATGTTTGTGTCCAATATAAAATGAGCAATGGAGGGTCAGTGCAGATGTCTGGTACGTTTTGATTACAGCTCTGCAAAACCTCTATGGAAAAAGCGTGTTGTAGTTGAGCATTCATATATTTTGATTACAACGTCTGACTCATGTTACTAATAGGAACAGATGCTGCAGCAAAGGGGAGTACTCTCTGTAGAAAAGATCACACTATAGTGCATTCATGGAACAACTGTTTGTGAGTAAAGATGAAAAGCAACAAAATGCCAATAACACCTTTGTTTTATAGGAGTGACATTTCACAATCTTTGTCATAAAGTATGCAGAGCTGAATTTGTGTTATACAATATACAGCGTTGGATTTGGGCAGGTGAGTGCAGTTGGTGGACACCATTACTCCTTTTAGGGAACCAGGAGTTACTTTTCTTTGATCCAGAGCAAGACAGAGAAAGTACACATTTGGAGCAATAAGGAGGAAGGTAAAGACCGGGAAACAGTGACAGAGAGACCAGGAGTAAAAAATAAACTTCCAAAGTCCATAGCACTTGACCCCTCACTCGACCACTGGTGAAAGCCCTGCAAACTTGATGTTCGGGAGAGCCATGACGGCCAAGTTACCTCAATGGACCAACAGAAGAGCAAATACAGAGGAAGAAACACGCATGAAAGACTTGGATTGTAAGAGGAAACAGAAAACCTATGCAGACAAGCGTCGACATGCAAAAGATATCATCTTCACTAGAGGAGATCGAGTTATTGTTTGTCAGCATGGAAAATGAAAGTCCGATGCTTCTTTCGATGCTGAACCGTTTCATGTTGAGACCAACAACGGGCACATGGTGACTGTCCAGCGTCTTGGGAAGTCCATTATGCGAGATTCCCTTGCATTTCCAATGTGTGGCTCATCGCTCGTCAGACACTGATGTCATTGTAGAAACTGGGTCTGAAAAGACAAGTGAATAACCCCTGACTGCTGCTGTCTCTCCATCAACAACGCCAATCATGGACATTTCTACTGTCTGCCCCTAGTTTCTGAAGACATAGAGGCCCATTAGGATGTAGGGCGGATCGCCTCCGCCCGCATGGGAGGGGGCGATCCGCTCTACATCCTTCCCCGCCCGCCACCCATTTACCCCCCACCATATTAGTCGACCGGGCGGAAAAGGGTTTAATTTGGTGGCGGTGTCTGCTAGACACTGCCATCCATATTAGCATGAGGGCGGAAACATGCCTTTCCGTGGCAGCAAAGGCATGCAGAATCCTCTTCCGGGGGCCCATTGGGGGTGTGGGGGTGCAAGGGGGGGGTACCTATGGTACCCCCCTGCATTGTCATGGGCATGGTGGCAGGCACCTCGTGGTGCCTGTCATCTTGTGCATGACAATGCACTCAGTGCATTCCCAGCATTGTGGCGAGCGGTACTCACAGCACCGCTCGCCACAATGCTGGGAATGGAGGATGCCACCGCCACGGTGGTGGTGGCATCCTAATCGCCGGTGCGGGACCACCACACCACTGGCAGCCGGTCCCAGCACCGGTAGGGTGGCGGGCGGACAGAAGTCCACCCACCATCCTAATGGGCATCATAGTCGAGACGAATGATCCAAGTGTCATGAAGAATCATTGAAGAACTCTAATTGTATATAATTGTATCTACTTATAAAAAGTTAATTTTTTTTTTAACAAAGGGGGCTATGTAGTGTTGTGCGAGTTTGTAATAACAGAACTCTGTAGAACAGTGACGTAAGCATTAGAGTGTAGTAAATTGAATGCAGGTTTAGAATGTTTAGTTTGTGGTTATGAGCAGAAGAATAAAGGCATGTTGTACTATACTCCATGTGTGGCGTTGTCATTGGTGGCTACCCAGGCGGGGAGGATGCTACAACATTCAGGGAACTACTTTTTTGTTTTTCATTCAGCACTCCATGAGAGAGAATGTGTTTTCTTGCTCTTTTCCTTGTGTGCTCCTACCCTTTTCAAATACCCACCCCCATGCACTCTATGTTGCGTCCTCCTGCCTCACCCCCAGATTGACCATTGGCTACCCCACTTGCTCTTCTCCTTGTATCCTTCTTTCCCAGCCACAACTGGCCCACTGTTGTTTTTCCATGCCTACGCAGTCCATTGCTTCTACACCCCAACATTTGTTTATGTATTCCCCTCTAGCTCATTCTCATCCAATTCACCCTCCACTTCCCCCGTTTCTTCACACAGCCTGTCCCCCACACCTTCCTCTTTTGCTTCCTAACTCTTCACATCCCTGAAAATTATTTATTTTTCATAAATTTTTTGGAGGTCGTAGCAGTTATCATTTAATTCTTGTCCATTAAGTTTTAAAAAAAAAACACTTTTGCACAAGTGTAATTAATTTTTTCACTGCATCAACAATCTTGGAACTCTAAGTAAAAGAAATAAATAAAATCATGTCTATATAATTGTTTAGATGTGTACGTGCAGGGATTTAGGGCCTCATGTAGGAAGCCAAATACCGGTCGGTAACGGCCGATTTTCGGTAATTATACCGTTACCGACCGGTATTTTGGCCATTGGTATGTAGGGGGACAAACTTTGCTTTCGGAATTTACCGAATCGGTAAAATTACCGATTCGGTAATAATACCGAATCAGTAATGTTACCGAATCGGTAACTTTTCCGAATCGGTAATTTTACCGATTCGGTAAATTCCGAAAGCAAAATCGAGATGTAGGGGGAGTGTGTGTGTGTGTTTAAGAGTCGGTATTTACCACCAACTTATAGTTGGTGGTAAATAATGAATGTATGTGTAAATGCATTTTTACGCGCGTAGCAGTGTGCAATGTGTATGTGTGCCACATGTGCACACATGGCCGAATCAGGGGTGCAACAGGGTGTCAATGTGACACCCTGCCACCCTTGTATGTGTTCCCCCCATTACCGAATCGGTATTTACCGATTCGGTAATGAGGCATACCTTCCCATCAATGGGAAGGTATGCCTCATTACCGAATCGGTAAATACCGATTAGGTAATTACCGACTAGTAACGATTCGGTAAAAAATACCGACTCATTACCTACATACCAGTTACCACTTCTAAAATACCGATTCGGTATCGTTCGGTATTTTAGAAGTGGTAACTGGTATGCTACCTACATGAGGCCCTTAATGTCTACACATGTTACCATTCCTGCACGTGCCATCACCACCATCACTCATGCGCATGCATACAGAACAAAATAACTGCCAGCAGCATCATGATACCTACCCAAGCATATGCCGTTTGCATCATTGTGACCTTTTTTGAGCGATGCTTCACAGCATTGGTAAAAAGCTTTAATTTTTGCTGATGTTCCACAGGCTCAGTTGGTAAAGGCAATTGGTCAAAAAGGTGAGTCCTATTGTCTTTGCCGTTTTTTTTGTTTACTATTGAAGCACTGAGTATGCAGCTATATCAAAATGGTGAACTATATATGCAGACCGTTCTCGTACCCCATCCATGCCTCACACACTCAGAAGACAAGGATGATATACTTGTAGCTCCAATCCTAGAATACTTATCTCTGGTGAATTGTAAACTGCCTCTACCGATAAGAACTGCTGTAAATATGCCCATATTAACCGCAAGATTAAATTGAATGGTACAGTGCGAGCCGCGTATCGATGTTTCATTGCACACTGTCGCCCATCTTTGCCGCTGTCAATAGCTGTCTCCGGGTTCAACACGTCTCCTTGCTCAGCTCAAAAAACATCAATAACAGCTTAATAATATTATCTTGTGATACAGTAGCTTGCGTTTAAGAGGCAATCTGACTGGTAATAACAGAGACCATTTATGCCTAAACTGAATGTCATAACCACGCATTCAAGCTCGCTATGGACTTTAGCAAATGACTTGTACCCTGTTGCAGCATCTTAACAGAATCTCATACCAACTTCTGACCAATAGATTGACATTACAATTCAAACAATGTTGTGAATTTTATTGGCTGTAAAGCGCACATTTTCACCCACAGGCAGCTTCGAGACGCTATGCCTAACAAATAACACGGTATGTATTTAAATACCCTTTACAATGTAAAAGCAGAATAAAGCAGAGTTCACTGAGGAAGCACACAGATACAGTTAATCTAATAAATATTATTACATGATGGGAAGTGACGGATCACTGGTTCGTTACACGATCTCTCACCACCTTGCTAAAATTTTAAAGGTTCATCAGTCTCCATTAGTCTATATATTCATTTCCTAACTTTAGGGGGGGGGGAGGGAGAGGGGGGTAAATCGCTCACAGCTTTCACCCAAATAATCTTTTTTTATTCTGTGGTCTCAAAAAGAGCCTAAAAAGCGCCTATGTTTGCGGGCTTTTATCACACTCTGAAGATCTGGAGGTTAGCCAACGCCTTTTGATTTTATTATAAATATATCCATAAAATACTTCTTTGTAGTGGCTTTCAGCCAGCCCTCTTCAACCATTGGTCTGTTGTGTCATTCACGTTTTTCATTATGGCACTACAGCAAGGGGCAGCGGGTCAGCCCACATCAGCCACTGCCTAATTTCACTGTGAGTGGCGTCATTCTGCCATCTATCACAAGGAGCACTTCGACGCAAAGCTACTTCCTTAAGTGCCAGGGACTGCTATGGCAATGTGTGCTTTGTGAAACTAAAAAATATTTTTCCTTTAGCCAGTGCTTCAGAATGAGGAGGGCCAGCAACTTCCTCAGCAATAATGGTTTGCAAAAATCACAACAAAAGAAAAGCAAGCATTGACAAAGAAAACAGGCTGTCAGCCAATGCAGCTGTTTCTTCATACAGATTAGTGAGCCCAACTATCATATCGACATCATGCAGTCCCTATAGAATAGCCAGCTCTTCAAGGCATTTGTTTATATTCAATTGTTTCAGCTTCATTATGGAAACGTTGGCTCCACTCAGCACTGCCTAGAGTTCTACCTCTAATTTCCTGACAGGCTGATATATTGTGTCTTGCAATATTACACTTTGGCAGCACTACTGTCAGAACGCATAACAATGGGATCTTTCCAACATCAGAATGATCTCTGACAGATTTTACAAATGGAAACAAGAAGTGTTTGCAACATCATACGTCTGGTTTTCCAAGCTGAGCCAGGTGTAATGGAACATTCAAAAACACATCACCACGTGCTATGGCTTTGAGAGAGCCCAGCTGTTTGTGGCAAGTGGAAATCAACACTTGCGGACTGGGCCAGCCACCCAGCAGGACCTCAGCTATATACTAATTAGACTGAGCCATGTGTCCCAACTCCATCAGTGCACCATCCTCAGGCTGTTACTATCTGCTGTGGCTTAATCTGCATCTCTGTAGAAGACAAGGGGATCTGGATACCACTGGCATACAAGTGACTCTGGAGGTCACGGACGCTGAGTGCTCCTGCCCGCAGGAACCATAAACTGCCAGAATATTGAGTTTTAACTATCGTGCTTCCAAAATATAGAGTACCAAAATATTGTGAAAGTCAGTGTATATAGAGGTAAGTATACATTTAATTATATAACTAAACATATATGTACATTACTTAATATGTATATATTATCTACTGGCGGTCGCCAGTAGATAGTTATAGTTAGGACCCTGTTTCCATAGGAAATCCGCAACATTCTATTTGGAATAACTTAGGCGCCGGTCGATGAATCCTCGCGAAATTTTCAAAATAGGTGGGGCGCTACGCTCCGCTCCTACCCTGAAAGTCTCGGGGGGATTCGTCAAGCGGGGGCTGAGAAAAAAGGGGGGTCCCAAAACGCGTTTTTCCCATGCATTTTTCCATAGGACCTTTAGACACAGCTACAGCCCGAACGGCTGAACAGAGTTACTTGAAATTTGGCAGAGAGGTAGTCCTCAGGTCAAGGAAGTGCCTTTTGTAGGTCTGGTGTAAATCTGTTCAGTAGTTCCTGAGACAATAGCATTTAAATCAATATATATATGTGGGCGGAGCCTAACCACACATCTCATCCTGAGATCTGATTGGCTGTCAGCACTTCATCCAAGAAGTGTTGGCAGCCATCTTGGGACCAATATACATGATAGCACCTCATTAAAAAGCATTGCAGTTAATAGAAGATTTTAAGACTTTAGTTACATTATAAATCATTTGTTGAAGGTACCATACTCATTTTAGGAATTGTGGTATGTTCTAAGGTGATTTCACCATGTGAAAAAGCCTTCTGCTGGGATATCATGATTGAGAGAAAAATATTTTCTCATGCTTTTACCACAGAGGTTTGGAAGGTGATCTATAAGCTAAACTGAGAGCTTATTTTCTGTAAATTCACATTATCTTTCTCAGTCATGTGAGAATGAAGTCTGACATTCTCAGTAAAACATGTACATCCAACAAGGGCAGAGACTGTCAGTTGATTCCTTTGTGTTCTACTGCAGCTTTCCAGAGTGTTCCAAAGAACTACTAGAGCGCTAACCGTCCTACTTATGATAAATGTATGGCACACCTGAAGCCATCTTGCTTGGATTAAAGTGGTAACTCTTAAAACATTTAATTTAAAAAGGAACAAAATGAGGGGGTTCATTTTTCCATAAAAAGTATGATTAGTGCTGCAGAAAGAAAAATTAGGGCACATTTTGAGTGACTTCTCAAATCCTGGCATGCAGACTGAAACATGCACTTTCAATACCAGCAGCAGTTTTCCCTGGTGAGCAGTAGCTTTACTACAGTGATCTAATGAGCAAAAAGAGTGCTAACATTCTGATTTTATGGCAAATGTGTGACACATTTGAATGCCTTCTTGATGAAATCAAAGTAAAAAACTGAAAGTATTTCCTACTGAGGAGACTGCAGTAAATGAGGAAATTAGGAAACTTCATAACAAATAAGTCTCCCAAGATGGCCACCAGAGACAAAAGAGCCCAAATGTAGCCCAAATATCACCCAGATGTAGCCCAAGTATAGCCCAATGACAGAATGTCCAAGAATGTTCTTAAAAACAACTAGAGCACTTACTGTCTTCATTATGACAAAAGTATGGCACACCTGAAGCCATCTTGATTGGAATAAACTGGTAACACTTAAAACATTTAATTTAAAAAGGAACACAATGAGGGGGTTCATTTTGCCATAGAAATTATGATTAATGCTGAAGAAAGAAAATGAGGGCACATTTTGAGTGACTTCTCAAATCCTCTTCTATTTCATTAAAAAATTCTGACATGCAGACTGAAACATGCACTTTTAATACCAGGAGCAGACTTCCATGGTGAACAGTAGTTTTACTACAGTGATCTAATGAGCAACTAGAGTGCTAACATTCAGAATTCATGGCAAATGTGTGACATATCTGAATACCTTCATGATGGAATCAAAGTAAAAAACTGAAAGCATTTCCGACTGAGGAGACTGCAGTACATGAGGAAATTAGGAAACTTCATAACAAATAAATCTCCCAAGATGGCCACCGGAGACAAAAGAGCCCAAATGTAGCCCAAAATCACCCAGATATAGCCCAAATATAGCCCAATGACAGAAGTGTGCAAAACACTTATTATTTTGTGTTTTTGCAGTGTTATATAGTGCAGACTTGTCAGGTATTGGAGTGCTTTACATGAGCATTGGTTACATCACACAAGAACAAATTCATTTTGGTTGCAGACATGGGGAGACTAAGTGATTTGACCAGAATCACAGAATGTCGAGCTGAAGCAGAAACTTCAACCTGGTTCCCCAGTTGCAAAGTCTGCGGTTCTGGAAGTAACACCACATCCTTTCCCCTAAGTGCAACATTTAATCAAGTTGTCAACTAGATAAAAAAACATAAAGATAACAAATAATTTAAAAGTGCTTTGTCGCTATTTGAAAACTCAGAAAATATGTCCTTATTTTAGTCTTTTAGAGCACTAACCATAATTTTGATGCCAATAAGACCCTCTCATATATGTAATTTCTAAAGGAATGCTCTAGGTATTACAGTTTTGATTACATCAAGATGATGTCAGGCGTTCCACACTTTTGTAATAAATATAGAATGTTAGCAATCTAGTTGTTCATTAGGATACTGTTGAGAGTCAGAGGCCAGGGGCACGGACTCTGAAAATTGAAGGCAGGTAGGAGGGTGCAAAGGCAACAATTTAACCACACTGAGCAGGCAGGAAGGGCCGTGGAAGCACAACAGACTATGGAGGGCAGTGGAAAGGGGGGCAGGGGCAACAAACCAACAATACAGGACTTGCAAGAGAGGCTGTTGGAGGGAAGATCTATTACGGGTCAAGGAAGCTAGGGGCGGTCCCCAGAGCCCCGGGAGCCACCACAGAACTGAGCAGGAGAGTGAGTCAGGGACAAAAGGGGCACCTTAATTTGAGCCGGGGTGCCTAGGAACGCTTGCTCCAAAAATGAAGAAAACAGACATATGAGACATGGAATTGGAGGCAGAATACAATGGCAGTTTAATGAGAAGATGTAACTTCAAAGAAACCGCAGAATAGAGACATAAAGTACAAAATACAGAATCCAGATAATCATACAGCTGTCATGATATTCTCTGTATCTCAATTAATGGACTGACAGAGAGAGAGAGAGAAAACACATCTATAAATGCATCATGAGAAACAAGTTACACCAAGGAAAATGTTACCTAGGGACACTCACATTTACTCTTAGAGCAAGCATTCCTGCAATTACAATACAACATCTTTTAAATGCAAAAGTAAAGAGAACAATGGTTAAACATAACATGACATTTCATATAGGTAAAATAGAATAAGATACTTCAAGCAAAGCAGAGCAAGACATTTTAAGCAAAGGAAGACAAGAGCTCCCAGTTCTTGGGGAAAACCTGCACAGCCTGTTAACCTACATACAGACGGCGAGGTTGTCCGTCGATATCTGTGGGTGCTCCCTTTTTATATCATTTTGTGGGCTCCTTTGCACGCTACATCTACCTACGTATGCTACCCAAAAGCTTCGTCTGCAGATTTTACCAGACATTTCGTCATTTACCCACTTAATGCTGACAATGGACTGGGTGAAAAGGTCAGTCTCTCAGGCCAATCGCTTATCGTAAGTTCCATAGAGCAAGCAGAAAATAATGGGTATTGTACAGGAATTCAATATATTCATGTATAAAATCTCCTCAGTTCTCCTAACTTGACGCTCTGCGGTTGCCACTTCCTTAAAAGCGGGAAACCTGCCCAGGAAGCAAGTACCAGTCCAGGATGCAGCCCACTGTATGTCGACAGCTTCAGGGGGATGTTGAACTTTGATACCGAGCACGGAGCACTCGGGTAGGGTGGGGGCTACTAGTTTGGAGCAGAAGGCCTCGTAGACCTGCCTTCAGACTGCTATACACTAAAATTGCAGAGCTATGGTCAATTTAACAAAGAGGCCTACATATTGAACAGAAGGGCCTACACAGTGGTTTTATGCTGGCTGAGTGGTAAGGATGTCTCAAGATAATTATATAGCAACACAGGACCCGCTGGTCAATTTAATACGGCCTACAAATGCGGCTGGCAGGGCAAGGACAAGGGTCTCATACTTCAGGTGTGGACAGAACGGGCCAGGGGCCCCCTGTGATACAAAATCTACCCTCCTTCAAGGCTGTGGCAATGTAATAGACCATTGTGGGCAGAAGGAAGAGGCAATGGTAGTACAACCATACATGCCAACAGACCCGATTCAGCCAGGAAACGTCCAATGTTTTTAAGTTCAAATGGGCTTTATTTGATCTGTCTCCTGTCTACAATATCCTCTTTTTCAATGTAACTCAAAGGGGAAAATCAATACCCCAGTTTTTTTTCAAAATCTCCCTCTTACCAAGTTCAAAATGTTCGCAAGTATGGTACATTGGATCATGGAAGGAAATGGGATAGGGACATGGATTTGGATAACAGAGGACAGGAGAGACATGGAGAGGTGCACCAAACTGACCCTGCAGGGCAGGCATCAGGGTTTGCAGCAGCACAATACACCACACAGGGCATGCAGGGCGGGAGTGCAGCACAACAATCCATAGAAAGCAAGAGGGAGGGGACAGGACCATGCACATGGACAACAGAGAACAGAGGGGCAAGAGGCAATGGTAGCTAGCTGACCATAATGGACAGACAGGAGAGAAGGCTGCAGCATAACAGACCATAAAGGGCAGGAGGGACGGATCAGGGGCATTACAATGGAACGGACAAGCCAGGAGGGAGGGAGTAGGGGTCTGCACATGTAAACAGTGGGCTGGGGGCAAGGGGGCAGGGCAGGACCAGCAAGATGGCCATGGAGGTCAGGCAGGATGGGCACTAGAAGCAAGACACAACATGAAGAGCAACAGTGAGACTGTGATGGCATACACACAGACCATGGAGGGAAGGTGGGAGGGGGTCAGGGGCAGCTAACTGACCACACAGGGAAGGTGGGAGGGGCCATGGCAGCACAGAAGACCATGCATGGCAAGTGGGAGGGTTAGTGGCAGCACAATGGCTATGATGGGCAAGAAGGAGGGTGCAGGGGCATGCACAAAGGACGATGGAGGTTAGAAGGGAGGGTCAGGACCTGTGCACAGACAAGAAAGTTCAGGGGAAGGGGCCTCACAACAGACCACACGGGGCAGGCAGGAGGAGCAGTTGCAGCACAACAGACCAGGGAGGGCAGAAGGGTGTGGCAGTACAATGGGCCATGTAGGACAGGAGGAAGAGGATAGAGGCATGGCATGTGGACAGGCAGGGTGGAGGTGGCAGGGACAGGTTACAGTCATCTGACAATGCTAGGCAGGTGGGAGGGGAGTGGCAGCTCAACAGAACACTCAGAGTAGATAGGAGTGGCAGGTCCATGGGACATGGTGGGCAAAAAGGATGGAGCAGGGGCATGCACAAAGACATCGGAGGGCAGGGGGAAGGAGAATAGGGGCAGCAAGCTAAGCACAGAGTTTAAGCAGGAGGTCAATGATGGGGCATAGAATTGGGCAATGGAGGGCAGGAGGAGTGGACTGGTACATCATACTAAATTGAGGGCAGTGGCAGCACATCAGACCATGCATGGCAGGAGGGAGGAGGCTAGTCCATGGATTCACACAACAGAGGATAGGGAGGAGGGGGATGGGGCAGCAAGCTAACTGTTCAGAGAAGGCGGGTATTAGAAACTTTATTGTTTTTAAAACATTTTGTCTGTGCAAACTACTTAAAATATGAACAAGTATGCAGCATAATCTCACTTTTATTCAGGAAGAAGAAGACGTTAGTGACTGTGACTCCGGGCTCACTTGGCAAAAACACCCCCTGACCCTCCACCCCCTATCGCAAAATGTAATGCCCGTGAAAAGGGTAGGTGAACACAGTGTTATATAGAACATAGTCCTGAGAGCACGATTGAAAATGAAAACTAGATATAGTGTATGGTATAAACTATGCACCAAAAAGTGTGATATAAGATGAACCAGGCGTGAAATATAATATGCAATACATTGTGCGCAATGACAGATTCGTTGGAGAGCGCGAGATAGCACAGGCACTAGCGCGTGCTATGCGATATGCGCCTTGGAGTGTAATATGCACAGGGCAGTGTTGTGTAACCTAACTAGTCTCTAA
Source organism: Triturus cristatus (assembly GCF_964204655.1). Taxonomy (NCBI): domain Eukaryota; kingdom Metazoa; phylum Chordata; class Amphibia; order Caudata; family Salamandridae; genus Triturus; species Triturus cristatus. Next base: position 1,293,803,545 of record NC_140589.1, read on the forward strand.
AGTTGTAATATAAAATATGTGCTGGGGAGTGTAACGTTGCATATGCACTGTGACAAAGATATGGATCCCAAATTGTAATATGTATGGCATAGCACTGTGCGTTATAACATAGGCATCGAGGAAGGCACGTTAGATGGGGCAATATAACCCGTGCGAAGACAAGTGTGGCATGACATTTTCACGGGGTGGTGTTACAGTGCACATGGGCTAGAGAGTGTCATAGCATATGCACTAGCTAGTGGAATACAATACAGAGGTGTGTGGCACTCGGCAGGCAATGGTGGGTGTAACACAGCATTGGGCTCTGTCAGGAGCGCGCTGTGACTCGCAAGTGATGTTCGTCCCCTTTCCAGAGAGTAAAATAAAAAGTATTACACATCCGGCAGTGGATGTGTGTTTTATTAACTGTGAGGGGGGTTTCTTGCATAGTTTTGGTCGAATTTTTGTCGAATCCCCTTTGAATGGCTTGGTGTGCATGTGTATTAAATGTGCCCGTCAATAGCTACCCATGTTTGTATAAATAAACGACAAGGGTGTCTACCGGGATTAGGCACGGTAGAGCATCAGACATGTCAGAGCTTCACTAGTGGTGTAAATACATTCCACGTGGATTAATTGCATGCATAGTCGCCTTTTAATGAATATCACGCAAATCGTCATGGTGATAGGTACGTACGGTTTGTCCAGCATGTCCTAGGTGTGTCTATAAATATATATTTTTTAAAAATAATAAAAAACAGGTGCCGGCCCTGGGGATTGGGGTCAAAAAAATATAATTAGGAGACAGGCACTGGGGGATGGGGTCATCAGGGCCAATAAATTAGAATAAGAAGGGGAACCACACAGCCCCCCTTCTTAAAAAAATAAAATAAATAAAAGACTGGCATCGTGCCGGAGGCCATGCCCCCTCCATGCAGCACTCTGCAAACGCGCCCCCAACAGGCATCTCCAGTATGCGCCAGGGAGCTGCGCTGCAGACAGGTGTTCTGAGGCCAAGCCCCTTTTTACACCTCTCTGCAACGCAGCTCTGTGGCGCTTACTGGAGGTACCTAGTGGTCTAGTGTGACCCTAGGGACCCTTAGGATTCAAGGGGACTTAATCTCTCAACTTAGAACAGCCACAGGGCGCGTTTACACAGTGGTGAAGGGAGGGGACGGGGCCTGAGGTGACGTGTGCAAACACGCACCATGGCACGTTTTAAATTGGGGATATAATTTCCCTTCAATACTGAGGGCCCCTGGGGGCTAACTAGCCCACCAAGTTCTTCCAGTAAGCGCCACTGAGCTGCATTGCAGAGAGGTGGTCCAGGCCGTGCCACTTTTTACACCTCTCTGCAACGCAGCTCTGTGGCACTTACTGGAGGTACCTAGTGGGCTAGTTGGACCCTAGGGACCCTCAGGACTCAAATGAACTTAATCTCCCAACTAAAAACGGACACAGGGCGTGTTTACACAATGGTGAAAGGAGGGGACGGGGCCTGAGTTAACGTGTGCAAAAACGCCCTGTGGCCTGTTTTAAGAGGTAGTTTTAATCCCCATGCCCTATTATATACTAGTGGCTTATAGAGGAGGTAAGGCTAATCACAGGGGGACCCCAACGCATAATGTTCCCTAGTGTATGTAGGTGTTTTCACTGTATTCTAAGTGTCTTTTAACATAGCACTGGATCTAGGACTGGTTAGTCAGACTCAGTTACCACCAGTATCCGTCTGAAAAAGTTGAGGGTACAGGATGATTTTGCAACAAGGCTTCTTTCTGCTCTTCTTTTTGTTCTTTCTGCACATTATCCTTCTTCCTGCACTTATCTTCGTATTTGAGGACTTCTGTTGCTTCTTTCTGCACTTCTTTTGTTTCTTTCTGTGCATTTTTTCTTCTTTCTTCACATGTCCTATCTCTGTAGGCATAGTTAGAAATTAGCATTTAAAAAACCTTTGAAATTCACAGAAAAAACCATAGGTTTCAGGCACGTTATAGTTAGGAATTAGCATTTAAAAAACCTCAGAGATTCACTGAAAAAACCATAGGTTTCAGGGGTGTTATAGTTAGCTGGACTTTTCACTTGTACAAAACCATTGAAATTCCCCCGTTATAGTTAGTTCAGCTAACTATAACTCGCGCGCCCGCAATGCACTGCTGATGACGTCACATATTACATCACTCATGACATGGTCAGTGACATCACTCATGACATCACTGATGACATCTCAAATGACATCACTGATGACATCATCCTTGTGATAGAGCGGCAGACCTCCTCTCACCCTAATATAACCTTTGATACACACATTCAAAAATAGAGACTAAAATTTTCAAAACAATGGACATACCAATACCAGTTACAACAACCTCTTCAGTAATTCTAAGATCCACATACACATCCACTCATTCACCAACAGTCCTATACAGTCACTCATACATGTACTCACTCATCATATGTACTCATACACCTATACATCCTGTTACACAATGCCACTCATCCATAGAGTTACTCACACACATAGTCACTCATGCTAATAAAGAATCAAACATACATTTACTTGCATATACAGTTATACACACACCACCATACTTACTTCTACGGAAACTTACACATACTTAGTCTTTTAAACAATCACTTATAGAAACACATACTTATTCATACAGGAACTCTTTCAATCTCTCACTCTCACATATACTCACATATATACACCAATAGTCACATATACTAGTTTAAAACATATGTAGTTACTCATAAAGACACTATTGAGACAGTCATTCACTCACTAACACACCCATACACACACTCATCCACCCATACAGTCCTGCACACATGCTGTGTTCAACCCATACAAACAGTGAGTCACTCATTCATGCACCTATGCACTACGTAATACCCCCCACCGAACCATGCAGACACTCAGACTGATACTCAAAAAACCAACTAATAACCTATATAGACACCCATGTAGCTACTCACCAACCCATGCAGCCACTTATACACAAAGTGAGAGACTGATACAGATATTTACATATTTAAACATTACTCACTAAGCCATGTATTCACTATGATACACTTAATCAGTCAGTTACACAATCAATTTTTCAAAAACAAATCATCCATTTAGACACTTATATACCCATTTATTCTTCCATCGACCTTGAGATATACATATATAAAACATATTTAATTTTCAGAAAAACACACATTCACTGGATGATGTCATCAGTGATGTCATCAGTGATGTCATTTGAGATGTCATCAGTGATGTCATGAGTGATGTCACTGACCATGTCATGAGTGATGTAATATGTGACGTCATCAGCAGTGCATTGCGGGCGCGCGAGTTATAGTTAGCTGAACTAACTATAACGGGGGAATTTCAATGGTTTTGTACAAGTGAAAAGTCCAGCTAACTATAACACCCCTGAAACCTATGGTTTTTTCAGTGAATATATATATATATATATACACAGACACAAACACAAACACACACACACACATATATTATATATACATACACAAAACTGCAATTGTTAATCGCACATCTCCCAGAGGTTCATTGCCCTGATTCTAAAATGTCCTTACATGTGAATACCTTGTACAAACTCTTAATCAATCAAGGGAGAGAGAAGCTGAGCTCCATTCGGCTTCCAGGCAATAGGTAAACAATCAAAAGGGGAATGGATCACTTATCCTGTGGTGTTACCAGGGTCTTAGGTACTGGCCGTCTTATAAAAACCCTCATTCATGTACATTGGGACTCAGCGGTATGTCTTGATTATCCACTTTTGTAACTACGTGAAAAGCATCATCATAGGGTCTAGTGGTATGCTTTCCTCCACCTGAAGGGAGACCAACTTGTGATTTACAGTAGTGATCAGAAATGAAAGAAAAGTGAGTTTAAAATTAGCTCCATCTCTCTAGCATGAGTCTTTAATCTATTGGAGATGGGGCAAGGTTAAAAATAAATGGTGGTGCGTGTATAGAAGAGGTACTGTTCTATAGCAACTACTGTGAACACATGAGTGGTCGATATGTTTCAGCCCTAACGGTGCCCTGTTGGGTCGGAGGGCTTTCTTCAGGACCAATTTCGGCACGTTTTTTATTCGCAATGTGCACAGCTAAGTTTTGCACTTACCCTTCTTCGCAATGAGCTATTGGGTCACTGGATGGTTATTGGTCTATAGTACCTATAACTGGTAATGCAGCTCGCTTCCTTGGGGGACAAGGGGAGTTCATAATACTTTGTCTCGTAGAGTCGCGATCACGACTTCGGAGAGAGCACAAGTCGTGAAATCGATGTCAAAAATATCGACATCCTATATTTATAATGGTAAGTACAAAAATATCAGGAAAAAAATATAGGTGTACAAAATACAGATTTTAATATATGTATACAAATATTATTAAATATATTAAATAATAAAATTAACTTTAAATATTAAATTAGGTTTAATATACATTTTAACAAATATAACAAATAAAATTATTTTAAAAAATGTACGCATACGTTTATAACATTATATATATATGTATTTACTTTAAAACAAATAATAAACTATTTATTTTAATTTATTTTATAATTGTATATATGAACATTTACAATATATATATATATATATATATATATATATATATATATATATATATATATATATATACACACCAATAATATAAAATCTAATGAAAAAATCATTATTTTATAAATTAAAACATTAAACTATTTAAAAGTCTTTAAACATACATTTTCCACTTTAGTGAGTGCAACAGTAGGGAAAGTGCTGGGTAGCGGAGGGGTAAAAATTACTATTCCCACTCCAGTGAGTGCAACAGTAGGGAAAGTGTTGGATAGCTGAGGGGTAAAATTACTATTCCTACTCCAGTTGATGCAACAGTAGAGAAAGTGTTGGATAGCGGAGGGATACAAATTACTATTCCCACTCCAGTGAAGGCAACAGTAGGGAAAGTGCTGGATAGCGGAGGGGTAAATATTACTATTTCCACTCCAGTGAGTGCAACAGTAGGGAAAGTGTTGGATAGCAGAGGGGTAGAAAATCCTATTCCCACTCCAGTTAGTGCAACGCTATGGAAAGTGTTGGATAGCGGAGGGTTAAAATTAATATTCCCACTCCAGTCACTTCAAAATTTAAAACAAATTAAATATCAGAAACACAAAATATTTAAAAAAAAAAGAAAAACATGTAAAAATATTTTTAAAATCTAAAAAATAGAAACATAATAAAATATTAAATAGATATGACAAATACTTAGAAATATTATATTAAATAAATTAAAAAGATAATTTACAAACAAATAACTATTTTTAATTAGAAAATATTTATAAACAAAAACAATAATTATTACATAAATTTAATCTATTTTCATGTCCTACCCTATAACACTGCAGAAATAACACACATCTAAATAAAAAAAAATACCTTGCTAATTAAGTTAATTAACTATCAATTAAAGAAATATTATTACTTTTAAAAAAAATAAAACAGATACAAAATAATTTACTCTACAGAAGTTACACCTAGAAAACCAAAACTCAAACACAAAAAAAACAATTGACCTAATTAATTATCAGTTGATGAATTAATATTAATAATCAGCTAATTAATAATTTATTAAACATACATTACTTTCCACACCTAAAAATCATTACACAATATCCATAATTAATTTTAAAATATTAAATTAATATCAATTAACAGCTACTTAATAATTAATAAAAAATAAATTACTTCCCACCCTTTACCACTATAAACCCTACATCCCGCTCCTAAAAAAATGACACAATTGACATAATTAATTACCTCTTAATTAATTAGTAATAATTAACAATCAATTAATAATTACTTAATAATAAATTACTTCCCACAATCTGCACTATAAAGTCTAAATTAAATAAATATAAATACATTTAAATTAATGTATGATAATTAAATGACTTCCCACCCTTTACCCCAATACCCCTATAAACCCCACAACCTGGTTCCTACAAGAAATAACATGATTACCATAACTAATTACCAATTAAATTAATTAAGATTTATTAACAACCAATTAATAATTAATGATTGATAAATTACTTCCCACAATTGACACTATAAAATCTAAATTAAATAATTATTACTAAATAAAAAAGAATTATTCATTTATTATAATTAATTTGCTTCCCACCCCATTCCCCTATAAACCCACAACCTACTATGGAACTAAAAAATGCTAAGTTTAATTCAAATAAAATTGATAATTACAAAAAATTTAACACATATATTAGAAGAAAAAAAAAACTTATACAAAAAAATAGATCACATACATTTAATATACATACTAAAATACATAACACTCATTAAAAAATCGATATTTTAAGCAACTATATTTTTGCTAACGATATTAATGACTTAGTTTTAAAAACAATATTTCTTACCTTAAAATCGTTATTCTTGACCACGATATTCTTGCTGTCGATATTTCTGTCACGATATTTCCAACTCGATATTTGTGTATTTCGACATTTCCAACTGAATATTCTGTCTGCATACCCCTTGAACCATGGTGCTAGGGTGCCAAAACGGCACCAGCACAAGGAAAAAGGACAGGAATGCGCCATATTGGTTAAATGCAGCACAATCCTGTTCTTTCCCTGTGACACAGGGCAGTGCAGCAAGGTGACTTGCTGTGGTGCCCTGCGACACAAAATTCATAAATAGGCCCCATAAACTGATAATATACTCCTCAACTGTCTCATTTTCGAGTTGCTTTCTCATTAAAAAATGATAGCATGCTAATATGGAAGACACTTTGGCGCCGATTCCGATCATGGATAAACCGGGTACGAATCGTCGGACAGAGCGTTTTCTCCGTCCGACTCGTACCCGGGAAAAATACCTTACAAACATGCAAGTACGATTCGTACAGAAACACCATTTCAGTACGAATTGTAAAAAACACCGACCGGCTAAAATATACCCGCAATTCCGATCCGGGACACCGCGTACGCGACATTCGCACGAAGTCAGGCAGCGTTTTACGGACCAGCAAGTACGATTCGTACCCACAGCACTTCGCACGGCAATATTTTTACGGGACCCAAAAAGTGCCGGAAAAGCTAAGTACGCCACGATGCACGGCGAAAAGGGGGCCTGGTACGCACCATACCCCCATCCCTACACGTCCGCACCATACCCCCAGCCCCCCCATGTCCGCGCCGTACCCCCAACCCCATATGTATGGTGCGTACCCCTCGTATGTAGGGTGCGTACCCCCGCCCCCCCCGTATGTACGGTGCGTACCCCTACCCCCCTCGTATGTAGGGTGCATACCCCCACCCCCCCGTATGTACGGTGCGTACCCCCACCCCTGTATGTACGGAGCGTACCCCCACCCCCCGTATGTACGGAGCGTACCACCACCCCCCGTATGTATGTACGGAGCATACCCCCACCCCCCGTATGTACGGAGCGTACCACCACCCCCGTATGTACGGTGCGTACCCCCACCCCCCTCGTATGTACGGAGTGTACTCCCACCCCCCCGTATGTATGGAGCATTCCCCACCCCCCGTATGTACGGAGCGTACCCCCACCCCCCCGTATGTACGGTGCATACCCCCACCCCCCATATGTACGGTGCGTACCCCCACCCCCCTCGTATGTACGGAGCATACCCCCGCCCCCGTATGTACGGAGCATACCCCCACCCCACCCCGTAGGTACGGTGCATACCCCCACCCCCGTATGTACAGAGCGTACCCCCACCCCCCATATGTACGGAGCGTACCCCCACCGCCCTCATATGTACAGAGCGTACCCCAACCCCCGTATGTATGGAGCGTACCCCCACCCCCCCATATGTACGGTGTGGGTGGTACGCACCGTACATACGGGGTGGTGGGGGTACGCACCGTACATATGAGGGGTACGCACCATACATACGGGGTTGGGGGTACGCACCGTACCTACGGGGTGGGGTGGAGGTATGCTCCGTACATACGGGGGTGGGGGTACGCTCCGTACGTACGAGGGTACGCACCGTACATACAGGGGTGGGGTTATGCACTGTACCTACGGGGTGGGGTGGGTGTACGCTCCGTACATACGGTGATGGGGGTACGCTCCGTACCTATGGGGTGGGGTGGGGGTACGGCGCATACATGGGGGGCTGGGGGTACATCGCGTACTTGGGGGGGTGGGCTGGGGGGGTGTTCGGCGCGTATGCGGGCACATGTTTGGACGTCTCCATGGTTGCTATGGGAGTTCGCTCCGTACGGTGTTTTTTCCATACGGTTGTGCATTCGGACGGACGGGACGGATCATACTTGCGCGCTCGGACTTCATTTTCCCGATTCGTACGTAAAATTGTCCGGGGACGTGTCGGACACTTTTTCCGACCCGAGGACGTGTCGGGGAATTTTCCCAATGCGATTCGTATGGATTTTTTTACATACGAATCGTACTTGCCAGTTTGTACGGATACGATTCGTACGGGGAATATTTTTAACGGATCGGAATCGGCACCCTTATGTAAAAATGTCTATCTTATTTCCTCAAAGCAATGTTAAGATCATTCAGTGAACCAAATGCTGAATCCAAATCGTCATCAGATAGTTCAGGAAGATTTTCATACATTTCCTGACCCTTGGCACTTAGACAATGTATAAGCATAAAGTATTTCTTTTCTAGTTAATGAAAACCTTTTTCCATTTGGATCAATGCACCACTGGTTTTCCAGGCGATAACAAGAAAACAGAGGTGGTGAAATGTTTTGCATGTTGAATTGAGAAAGGCCCCAACACCCCATGTATTCCCCTGACACATAATAAGGTTAGAAAACATAAAAGCAACAACAAAAAATATATAAGGAGAGCAGACTGCAAGAAAACTGCAACAAAATCCTTTCGTTATTATAGGGAATGTGAGACTCCAAAAAGAGAATGTTTCCAAGTGAAGAGAATAAAATAACAGTACTTTAAAAGTGCATGGATTCCGATGCATAGGTAAGAGATTTGGTGCCTTTCTGGCTAGGGAGGCAGAGGAAGGGGCAGGGCCAGGTTTTACCTATGGCTGCCTATGACAGGTAGACCTCTTTGAACAAAATTAAGTTCCTGGGCACTGCCCAGATGGTCATCCTGAGGAACAGAACACTTCCCCACACCCAAGGCATTTGACTCAGCTCTGAGAGCAAGTTCACATCTCATCAAGGAGTTATTTAACTCCTGGGGCAGTTGAATGCTCAAGTGAAAGGGCATCCAGAGGCTCTAGGGAGGCAAAAGGTCGATTTTTAAAAGTAATTTTATTTTACACATCTATCCAAATCCAACTTTACCAATGAATTTGATTTGTAATAATTATTTTAAAAAGTAAACAAATGAACTTTTAGTTGGTTCCTATGTGGAGATAACATTATTTAGTTTTAACATTAATTTCCAATGCTTTCCTATGAAAAAGCTTACGCTTTTACATTGAAAATATATTTTGAGGCCTTGTGAGTGTAAGCACATGTTTTCCATTAAACCTTTACATACTCTATTTTTAATAACCATGCGTCCTGCCTAGGGGCGCCGGTAATTCCCCACTTTCGCAGCTACAACGGGGGTGGGGGTTTTGAAGGCTCTCTTCTGTCCGCAATTTGGCAGACTAAAGCTCATAATTAATGGGAAAGGTTGGAAAGGTGAGTGAGTGGATGGACGGATAGATGGGTGAATGGATGGATGGATGAAGTGGTGGGTGGGTGGGTGAGTGAATGGATGAATGGATTTATGCATAGATGAATGAATGAAATGATGGATATAAGGATGGATGAGTAAAAGAGAAGAAGGATGGATGAAGGTGTGAAAGGGTGGCTGGATGGATTATGAGAGAAAGGATGGATAGATGAGTGAGTCAAAGGATGAATAATGAGTGACAAGGTAAAGGGATGTATGGATGGATAGATGAATGGAGTGAAAGGCTGGATGCATAGATGGGTTGAAATGATGGGTGAATGGATGGATGGATAGGTGTAAGGATGGATGTAAGGATGGATGAATATAAGCTGGATGAATGAAAGGATGGATGAATGACAGCTGGATGAATGAAAGTAAAGATAGGTGAATCGTGGATGAAAGGGTGGACAGCTGAATGAGTGAAAGTGTAAATGGATGAATGAGTAAAAAGATGGAGGATGTGTAGAAGGGTGGATGACTGGATGGATGAGTGAAATGGTGGATGGATTTGTGAGTGAAAAAGGTGGGTGGATAGATGCATGGATGAATGAGTGAAAGAATGAATGCAAGGATAGGTGAGTTAAATGGAGGAAATATGAATGGATAAATGGATGGATGTGTGGAAGGGTGAATGGTTGTATGTGTGAAAGGGTGGATGCATGGATGAAGGATGGATGGGTGGATGGATGGATGATGAGAGAAAAGCTGAATGGATGTGTGAGTGAAAGGATGGATCTGTGAGTGCAAGGGTAAATGGATGGATGAATGACTGGATGGATGGATGGACTGAGTGAAAGGGTGGTTGGACAGATGAGTGAAAGAATGGATGAATTAAAGGGAGGGTAGATGGATAGCTGGAAGAAAGGGTTAACTAATGGATGAGTGAAAGGTTGAATGGATGGATGGGTGAGTGAGATGATGGATCAGTGGAAGGGTAAATGGATGGATACATGTATGTATGGGTCACAGGGTGGATGGATGAAAGAAATATTGGCTGGATGAGTGAAAGGGAGGATGGATAGATATGAACCCTGGGCGGTGAACTCCGTTCCTCTTATGGAGTTTGCAGAGTTTTCTGCACTTCGCGTTACGTGGAGCTCGCAGAGTTCGGAAAAACTCCGCTTAGCGCAGCGAAGAGGAGTTTTTTTTCTCGCTCGTATTCACCAACTTCAAGTTTGCAAGCGTGAGCGAGGAAAATCCACCTCCCGGCGTGATTTTTCCTTGTTCGCACAAGGATGGAAAATAAACCTCTGGTGAGATTTCTCAACACGGGGAGGTCAGGTTTCTCATTGTGAGTGGTCGCGTATGCTCGCAACCAATCGGGATGAGAAACTGCCCGTTCGCCTTGAGAAAGCTGCAGTTCGAGTAAAAATCTACTTGAGCGGCAGAAAAGGAAAGCTTGTGCTGTGCATGGTGCCATTTGCAATGATTGCACAGTGCGGACAAGCATCTTGCACTGTGCAATCACCGCGAACAGCATTTTTTCTATCGCACTCCGCCCCATGCAGAGCTCCGCATAGCACGGCAGAGTTTCCCGTAGCGCAACTTTGCGAACTCCGCCCAGGGTTAATAGATATTTGAAGGGAAAATATAGATGGATGAGCGAAAGGGTGAATGCATGAGTGAAAGGATGGATGGATGACTAAAAGGATGGATGGATGGAGGTATGAATGAAAGGTGGATGGATAATTGAAAGAATGGATGGCTGAGTGAAATAATGGATATGTTTGATGGATAGGTCTGAAGATATAGATGGATAGGTTTGGATATGGATGGGCAGACAGATGGACGGAATGGTGATATGGTGGATTTCAGCAGGTGGGTGGAAGGATGAAAAGATAAATGGATAGATGCTTGGATGGAAGAGACAAGCAAGCTCTTCTGGAGAGGTTTGTGATGACTTGCTTCACTTACTTAGTGCCATAGGAGCTTTCGATCAAAGTGGGGTATATTTTAATTTTCTGGCTACTCCCTTGACCCTGCCTTATTGAGCATTAAGGCTTACTTAGTGGTGCCATAATATATAAAAGGCAGGGTTAGGTCTATCAACATAGCGTTATTTTGACAGGTTGTATTTGCTGTTCAAACTTGCACAACCAGGTTTTATCATGATTTGCACTGTCACTTCAGTGGTGGCACAATATGTGCTGCAGTACGCTAGTGACATTTGGCTTGCAGGCCCTGGGTACACTTTGCACCATAAACTAAGAAATTATAGGTAAGTTAAATTTTCCAATTATTGTGCAGAATTATGGGATTTGGGGCAGGGCAGCACAGTAATTCACCTTTCTGTGCTGCCCTACGTCAAAGTGAAAAGGCGGAAATAAACTGTATTTTTATTTATCCAATATGGTACATTCCTGTCCTTTCCCCCTGCACTGGCGTCATTTCGGCAGCTGAGTGCCAATACAGGCACCCTTGCAACATGGTGTAAGGGTCCATGTGCTGTCTGCAGGATTGTTTTTGTGCAGGAAGGGGCCCCTTCCTGCACAAAAACAATTCGTGGAGGATTTTTCCTCTTGCTATGTGTGAAGCATAATGCAGCACACATAGAAAGAGGAAACAACAAGGAGAAATAATGTTATTTCTCCTCTTTGCACCTCCCCTGGGGAGACATAATGTTTTGGCACATTCCCAGGTTTACATGGTCTTGTAAATCTGGGAATGCATCAAAGTCCATGGGTGTTTCGTGGGAACACACACTACAACGCCCATGGAATGCTTCCCTAGGTCAGAGTAAGGCAACACAGCACTGCCTTGCCTCACTCCATATCTATGAGGCCATTAAAAGAAACGCAGAATGTCTTTGTGAGGCCTTCATAAATATAATTTAGTGGTTTGCTCTGCCAGAATGTCACAAAGAATTATGCTACGGTGGCGCAACGGGCTCATAGATGTGCCCCTATGAGTATAGTTCAATTTCAATATGTTGCAAGGATCAGAGCAGCAGCACTGGGGCCACGTTAGCAGAGTCCTATTGCACGGTCAAAAGAACAGCAATAAAATCTATTTAAAAAATTGGGTGACCATGAAAATGGGGCATTTTCCTACATCTGGCAATAGTGGTTTTTGTGACTCCTTGTTGCTTGCATTAGTTCAGAACTTGTTTGATTAGGTCCCTTCGCTTTTGTGTTTCCCCCATGAATCGCTTTCTCTGTTGTGCTGTATTATCCTATTACTAAACTTTAGTGAAGTTTGCATTTCCCATCTAGTTTCCTTCATTCCCGGTGCTGCAGAGGTCTTTATTTTCAGCTCCTCTTTCATTCTGGGAAACTACCGTGCAGTTACTTTCCAATTCCGAGCTTTGCCCCTAGCATACAAAAGTTCAGAGAGAACATTTTCAACTCCTCTGGAGTGGGCCCCTTACTACCATAGCTCTCTTTGATTGTGGAGTTTTGAGATGCTTTGTTGATATACAATTTCATGAAAGTAATAGTTTATCTAAACAACGCAAAAAAACTACTGAACCTACCAGAGGGTTTTATGGAAAACCTCACATTTTTGGAGAAGTGTGTTGGGAAACTCCCTCCTTGGCAATGGCACTAAATAATGAACACTTAAATATCATTTAGTTTAGACTCATTGAAATCCCAGTCTTTGATGTGGTGTTATGTGCGCTTTGGTTAACAATATACAATCCCTGTATTGCAGGGTAAAACAGACATTTGCCTTCTCCTCTCAAAGCTGCCATCAGCAATGCTTTCCTATGAAGGGCTTTGAAAAGGTTCTTCCTTTAACGTGTTTTGTGGTACACAAGAAGGTTGGCCAAACATCAATATCAGAATCATGCAAGGTTTTCCTGGACATCTTCAGTAAAAGTGGAACTGATCAGTTGCTACCTCAACACTCACATGACCGTCCAATAATTTAGGGTAACATAACATGAGATAAGATTCTCAAAGAGTATATCACCGTAAACTTAGACAAAGGGTTCATTCACCATTCCACTACATTAGCTGGGACCCCAATTTTCTTTGTCACTAAAATGGAGGGTTAATTTAAATGTTGTGGAAGCTACACCGAATGTACTGGTGTCCAATCCAAAACAGAAAACCCTTTCCCTTAGTCCTCTTAGAACAAATTAAGTCAGCGACGATCTTCTCGTAGATTAATCTTGGAGGAGCTTACAATTTGGTAGGTAGTTGACAAGAGAATGAATTGAAGACTAGGTCCAACACCTGATATGAAATCTGAATATTTAGTAATGTGTCTTAGGTAATGCAGCTCACCCACAGCCTTTCAAAATGTCATGAATTATATCTTCCACTATGTGTTGGACATGTACTTCATTGTCTAGCTGATGATATTTTGATATTGCAGAGTCATTGGAAGAACGTTCACTCTTTTTGAAATTAGAAAAGTGCTTATTCAAAGTACCAGAGGTTGTGTTACTTGGGTTTCAGATTGCCCAAAAAGTAATAGATATGGATAAAATCAAAACAGTATGGGAGAGGTCACTTCTGAAAAACGAGATTTAGAGATTCTTAGGATTTTCAGATTTTTATAGAAAGTTTATTTAAGACTTTTCAGCGATTGTACATCCCACGTCTGGGCTGACGCAAAATTCAGGTATATATTTATTGAGGTAAAAAAGAAAAAGAAGAGGTACTTGAAACACTTAAGAAAGAATTTACAAATGCACTTCTTTTAAGGCCTTTGGATTGTACACAGCCCTTTATTGTTGAGAGAAATGTGTGATCTTTTGCTATGAAGTATCTAGTCCCAAAAAAACCTTTCAACAAATTAAATTCCTCCTGTAAATTACTATTTCTAGAACTCTGACATCATTGGAAGTTAGTTATGCTCTTTATGACAAAGCTATATTGTAGAATAAATAAACATTGTTGTACTGGAGGCATTATCTTGAAGGAGCTCAGCATAGAAAACAGTTTGGATAGATCACAAAAATTGAGGCTACCCTAAGTCCATGAAATATAAAAAACCCGACATGTCAATTTCCATTGAAAAAAATGATTTTCTTATTTAGAAACTAAATTCCATGTGGGTGGATTCTTGGAGGGCTTGAAAAAGGTAACTTTGATCATTGGACTCTCTTCATAAAATTTGTTCTGCACTGTAATGTTACCTAAAAGAAGCACAAGTAGCACTGTGTGCTTCTTGTATTACTTTGTGTCAAGTGTGCGTCCCATGGGTGGTGTAGGAAAGTGGTGTATTATGCGCTGTGGGGGTTAGTCCTCCTCATGTAACACTATCACGATACCCCAAGGATGGTCACTGGATTCACACTAATAAATCCCTAGCTCAATCCTGGTAGTGTGGCAAAGAGCAGTCAGGCTCTATTACACAAACATGTGTTAAGCATTTCAGTGTACCAACATGGGTGATAAGTAATTGACACGACTCGACAGACTCACCGTTGAGGTGTGGCTAGCTTTCTGTGGGTATACCCGTCCTTGCATAGTTTCCCAACTGCCCAGGTGCAAATGTGCCTTGGGCAGGAGGGGGTGGCTGTTTCCTCCACTGAGAGTCAGCCCTGATGCATATCAGAGGTGGTGTAGACTTTGAAGCTCACCGCCTTATTGTGCCACTTCAGTAGCCTCCTTGGGAGGAGGGTGTGTGATCTCCTTTCTACCAAAGTCTTAGTTCCTGACTCCTGGGAGTGATCCCACTGCCTGGTAGGAGGTCATAATCTTGTCTTGCCAGCAGCAGGTGAGAGAAACAAGGGCTGGTCAACCAGGGCACAGAGAAGCTGGGGCAACCAGGCGGACAACCACTAAGGTAGCCCCCAGGGTGCATGACACACCACCCTGGGCACTAGATTCATGTCAGGAATGAGAAGGCACTCTGTTTGCTACCAAACATAACATATTTTGGTGGCACAATAATGGAGCTGTCAACATTGAGAATATCTGGGTGGCAGCCATGTTATCCTATGGACTTCTAACACTCATAATAGTTTCCAATGGGGAACACCATTATAGGGACATACAGGTTTGCCCTTATATGTCATCATCTTTAATATACTGAACCCTGCCTCCTGGGCTGAGGAGGCCTTCCTTAGGGGTGCCGGACATATATTAAAGATAGTGTATTGTCTGTTACACACCTGGTGAGGGTACAGTAGAGTTCTAGCATTTTGCACTGCTCCTGCAGCCTTCACGGATAGGCCTGCTGTCAGTAGTTTGCTTCGGTCACTCAAGGTGTTACAAGATTGTGCTGCAGCCCTGGGGATCCATTTACCACTTATTCCCTGGGTACCACATACTAGGGTCTTATAAAGGGGTAAAATCTTTGTCAACTGGGATTGCCAATTCACACATAACCAATTTAGAGAGAGAGCATTGGCACTAAAGCCCAGTTAGTATGCTTCAGTTCACTGTCAGAGTCAAAAACTAGTATCTAGTAGTCCAAATGAGGGTAAAAAGCAGGAAGCATTAGGTTGAGTCTCCTGGGTGTACTGTCCCCACCTCCCCCCAGACAGTACACCCAGGAGACTCAACCCAACCCTGGTAGAGTCTTCCTGGCTTGTCGGAGAGGAAAAATGTAAAGATAACTGGCTATCCTATTACAGAGCATACTCTGCCTCTCAACAGTAACAGGACCCATTTTAAATTGAACTTTAACTACAGCTGTATCTTTTTCTTCCTCCCGTTTTAACTTGGGTAGTTGATGCCCACTTCTTCTAACCCTATCTTTGCTAGGGCAATATTTAGCTGACCCACAGATGTTAGCCAACACTTGAGCAACCCCACCATGATCAGCAGGGTCAGGGGCCTTGTTATAAGCCATTTACCTGGATCCCTGATGATTTCAATGGGGTGGTGACGCTAGTTCCCGAATCCTCCCAAGACATTCCCTGGGGTTTACAAAAAGAGACACTGCTCTGATGGAAAATCCCAGGAGGATGAGCATTGCAATGGAGAACCATTTAGAGTCAAAGAACCTGTGGCTTGTCTACTTGACACCAACACAGAGCAGGCATTCACACTAGTCTGATGAATGGTAACCGCAGATATGGTACCTATAAACAAACAAATAAAAAGGCTTTAGTCTAGCTTTAACTCTGTCTCTTAGGGTATCACCTCACAAAAGCTTTTCAACTCTTAACCCCTTCCATGCGTTGGATGGCTGGGAGCCGCCTGACGTCACAGTGGGTGTGTGCATCGAACGGCTCCCAGCCGTCCTAGCACCCACCCACGGGGAAGCGCTGGTGCTACACCTGTGGGCCGCCCTCCTACGTGCCCTCACTGGGGAAGGCAGGGCCCCCACCCCCCTCCACATCATCAATGACGTCAGCACGTGAGGCGCGCTGACGTCATTTGAGGATTCCCTTTGTTTCCCACTAGACCACCAGGGATTAATTTGTGAGGAGTGGCCCCTTGGGCAAGGGTTGCTCCCCTTTGGGGGCAATATGTTTTTGCTGTCTGCTTCCCCCTAGGGGGCAGATCTCACCTTTTTTTTTTAGTTTTAGTGGCCCCCACTAGACCACCAGGGATTAATTTGTGGGGAGTGGCCCCTTGGGCAGGGGTCGCTCCCCTTTATGGGAGGATGTTTGTACCCTTTCTGCCCTCTTTGGGTAGCAGATCAGCAGTATGTTTTTAAGCCCATCTGCTCCAAAGGGGGCAGAAGCCACAAGACACCAGGGTTTTTTAAATTTTTGTGTTGGGGAGTGGCCTCTTGGGCAAGGGTTGCTCCCCTTTTATGGGGGTGAATATTTTATTTATAGTCTTAGGCCCACCTACCCCTTAGCATGGCTGGTGGATTGTGTGTGGACTGGTGCATTGTTTCCATATGTGATTGTAATGTTTTTTTCTCCTTTTTATTCTAGTGTCAAGCTTTTGATTCTTGTTTGCGGTGTCGGCAGTGGTTGTTCTGCAGTTTTGCGTAGTTGCATTTATTTGGTACCAAAAACATTTTTGTTGTGTTTACTCCAAATGAGTGTTATTGTCATGCATGAATGAATTTGTTTGTAAGTGGTGTCATAATGGCAGCATATTTAGTTAGTGTTTTTACCATGAAATTCTTTGCAGTGTGTTTTGCATTGTCTTATGTGTAATTTTCTTTTCTGTTTCTTTTTTAGTGGGATATTGTTGATCCTTACTGTGTCTGTGTAGAGTAGGTGGTGGTGAGTGTAGCTGCTTCTGGCAAGTGAATGGTATCGTTTTGGAGTATATAGGTCTTTGTGATAAAGACGCATTTTGTTTATTACTTATTTTACAAACTGTTTGTTGTTGTTGACTTGTTTGACAAGTTAGCTTTATTAGTAAGGATTATGGCTAGCCGTAGAATTACTGCTCAGCAGGTGGTTGGTATGCTTTTTGAATCTTCCTCTGACCATGATTATGAGACTGACAGTGAGTCTGAGGGAGAGGAGGGAGGGGAAGATTCAGGCAGTGAGTTTTCTCTCCACATGGAATCATCGGATGATGAAGCTGCTCTCTGTGCGGATGAAGCTACTCCCAGTGCGGATAAAGTGCCTGTTTTAGAGGAGGGCACTGATGTGCCCATGGTGCAAGAGGCATCTGGATTGCAGCCTGGGGTTGTAAAGCTTCCCATTGGTAGTGCTGGACTCTGGGTTGATCCAAACATGGTGTTGCCGGTGCTGCCTGCCTTTAGTGGTGATGCAGGGTGTAGAGTGAATTGTGAAATTTTCTGGGATATACCGTTTTTTCATTATGGATGATGTATTTTTGGCTGGTTTTGCAAGGGGGGGTCCCATGAGTTTTTGGCCCGGGGCTCGGTGGCCATCTAGGGAAACCTATGAAACCCACACATTTCTGGCAACTAGATACCCGGGGGAGTCTAGCGAGGTATGGCTTGCGTGGGTCCCCCAAAATTCTCCTACCCAAAATCCCCTGCAAATCTCAAATTTTACTGAAAAAAATCACTTTTTTCTCAAATTTCTCGCTGGACTCCCCTGGGTGTCTAGTTTCCAGAAATGTGTGGGTTTGGTAGGTTTCCCTAGATGGCCGCCAAGCACCGGGCCGAAAACTCATGGGACCCCCCTTGCAAAACCAGGTTGGTTTGTGATAGGTCATTTTGATGTCACCTCAATAGGTTTTGGGCCCTTGCCTGTCGCGGGTCCTTGGCCTACCCACACAAGTGAGGTACCATTTTTATCAGGAGACCTGGGGGAATGCTGGGTGGCAGGAAATTTGTGGATCCATACAGATTCCAGAACTTTTCCACACAGAAATTTGAGAAAAACGTGATTTTTATCAGCACAATTTGTGGTTTGTACGGGATTCTGGGTAGGAGAATGTTGGGGTACCCACACAAGCCATACCTCGCTGGACTCCCCCAGGTGTCTAGTTTCCAGAAATGTGTGGGCTTGGTAGTTTTCTCTAGATGGCCGCCAAGCACCGGGCCAAAAACTCATGGGATCCCCCCTTGCAATACCAGGTTGGTTTGTGATAGGTAATTTTGATGTCGCCTCAATAGGTTTTGGGTCCTTGCCTGTCACGGGTCCTTGACCTACCCATGCAAGTGAGGTACCATTTTTATCAGGAGACCTGGGGGAACGCTGGGTGGGAGGACATTTGTGGATCCACGCAGATTCCAGAACTTTCCCACACAGAAATTTGAGAAAAAAGTCATTTCTTTCAGCACAATTTGCGGTTTGTACGGGATTCTGGTAGGAGAATGTTGGGGTACCCACACAAGCCATACCTCGCTGGACTCCCCCGGATATCTAGTTTCCAGAAATGTGTGGGTTTGGTAGGTTTCCCTAGATGGCCGCCGATCCCTGGGCCAAAAACTCATGGGACCCCCTTTGCAAAACCAGGTTGGTTTGTGATAGGTGACATCAAAATTACCTCAATAGGTTTTGGGCCATTGCCTGTTGCGGGTCCTTGACCCACCCACACGAATGAGGTACCATTTTTATCGGAAGACCTGGGGGAACCCTGTGTGGGAGGAAATATGGGGATCCACACAGATTCCAGAACTTTCCCACACAGAAATTTGAGAAAAAAGTTATTTTTTCAGCAAAATTTGCTGTTTGCAGGGGATTCTGGGAAGGAGAATAATGGCGGACCCACGCAAGCCATACCTCGCTGGACTCCCCTGGGTGTCTAATTTCTAGAAATGTTTGGGTTTGGTAGATTTCCCTAGATGGCCGCCGAGCCCTGGGCCAAAAACTCATGGGACCCCCCCTTGCAAAACCAGGTTGGTTTGTGATAGGTAATTTTGATATTGCCTCAATAGGTTTTGGGCCCTTGCCTGTCGCGGGCCCTTGACCCACCCATGCAAGTGAGGTACCATTTTTCTTGGAAGATTTTGGGGAACGCAGGGTGGGTGGAAATTTGTGGATCCATGCAGATTCCAGAAATTTGCACCACGAAAATTTGAGGGAAATGTGGGGTTTTTGGACAATTTTTTAGGTTTGACAGGGATTCTAGGTAACAGAACCTGGTGAGAGCCAATCAAGTCACCCCATCCTGGATTTTCCCTGGGTGTCTAGTTTTCAAAAATGTATAGGTTTCACTGTGAAATTGTGGTGTGTCCATGTTGCGTTTTGCGCCGTTTCCTGTCGCCGGCACTAGGCCTACCCACACAAGTGAGGTACCATTTTTCTCAGAAGACTTTGAGGGACGCGGGAATGGTGGAAATTTGTGGATCCACACAGATTGCAGAAATTTCCACCACAGAAATGTGAGGAAAATGTTTTTTTTTCTATTGTTTAGGTTTGCAAGGGATTCTGGGTAACAGAACCTGGTGTTAGCCAGTAAAGTCACCCCATCCTGGATTCCCCTGGGTGTCTAGTTTTCAAAAATGTATAGGTTTGCTAGGTTTCCCTAGGTGCCGGCAGAGCTAGGGTTCAAAAACTACAGCTAGGCACTTTGCCAAAAAAGTGTCTTTTTTCACTGTGTAATTGTGGTGTGTCCACGTTGCGTTTTGTGCCGTTTCCTGTCACGGGCACTAGGCCTACCCACACAAGTGAGGTACCATTTTTCTTGGAAGATTTTGGGGGATGCCGGGTGGGTGGAAATTTGTGGATCCACGCAGATTCCAGAACTTTCCACCACAGAAATGTGAGGAAAATGTGGTTTTGTTTACAATGTTTTAGCTTTGCTAGGGATTCTGGGTAACAGAACCTGGTGAGAGCCAGTCAAGTCACCCTGTCCTGGATTCCCCTGGGTGTCTAGTTTTCAAAAATGTATAAGTTTGCTAGGTTTCCCTAGGTGCCGGCAGAACTAGGGTTCAAAAACTACAGCTAGGCACTTTGCCAAAAAAGGGTAATTTTTCCCTGTGAAATTGTGGTGTGTCCATGTTGCGTTTTGTGCCGTTTCCTGTGGCGGGCACTAGGCCTACCCACACAAGTGAGGTACCATTTTTCTCGGAAGACTTTGGATAACGCGGGGTGGGTGGAAATTTGTGGATCCACGCAGATTCCAGAACTTTCCACCACAGAAATGTCTGGAAAATGTGTCTTTTTGGACAATTGTTTAGGTTTGCAAGGTGTTCTTCTGTGTAATAGAACCTGGTGAGAGCCAGTCAAGTCACCCCATCCTGAGTTTCCCTGGGTGTCTAGTTTTCAATAATGTATAAGTTTGCTAGGTTTCCCTATGTGACGGCAGAACTAGGGTTCAAAAACTACAGCTAGGCACTTTGCCAAAAAAGGGTCATTTTTCACTGTGAAATTGTGGTGTGTCCACGTTGCGTTTTGCACCGTTAACTGTCACGGGCACTAGGCCTACCCACACAAGTGAGGTACAATTTTTCTCAGAAGACTTTGGGGAAAGCGGGGTGAGTGGAAATTGGGGGATCCACGCAGATTCCAGAACTTTCCACCACAGAAATATGTGGAAAATGTGTTTTTTTGACAATTTTGTAGGCTTGCAAGGGATTCTGGGTAACAGAACCTGGTGAGAGCCAGTCAAGTGACTCCATCCTTGATTCTTTTGGGTGTCTAGTAAAAACAATTTATAGGTTTGCTAGGTTTCCCTGGGTGTCGGCAGAGCTAGGGTTCAAAAACTACAGCTAGGCACTTTGCCAAAAAAGGGTCATTTTTTCACTGTGAAATTGTGGTGTGTCCACGTTGCGTTTGGGGCCTTTCCTGTCATGGGCACTAGGCCTACCCACACAAGTGAGGTACCATTTTTTTTCGAAGACTTTGGGAAATGTGGAGTGGGTGGAATTTTGTAGATCCACGCAGATTCCAGAACTTTCCACCACAGAAATGTGAAGAAAATGTGTTTTTTCGGACAATTTTGTAGGTTTGCAAGGGATTCTGAGTAACAGAACCTGGTGAGAGCCAGTCAAGTCACCCCATCCTGGATTTCCCTGGGTGTCTAGTTTTGAAAAATGTATAGGTTTTCTAGGTTTCCCTAGGTGCCGGCAGAGCTAGGGTTAAAAATCTACAGCTAGGCACTTTGCAAAAAAAGGGTAATTTTTCACTGTGAAATTGTGGTGTGTCCACGTTGCGTTTTGAGCCTTTTCCTGTTGTGGGCACTATGCCTACCCACACAAGTGGGGTACCATTTTTATCAGGAGACTTAGGGTAAATCAGATTTGTAGAGCAACTGTTATTACCTAAGACTTTCGATGCATTTCTGCCTTCTAAATGAAAGACAATGTGTAAAAAAGAAGTCATTTTGAAAAATTACCGTTAATTCTCATGCTAGTATGAGTATTCCCAATTTCGGAAATGTGCAAATTTCTACTGTTTCTAAACTCTATATTTTGTTCCCATTTCAGAAATACATAGGTGTCTTTCATACCGATCTTTCCATGTATACATTTCCCCAGAATAATTGCTATATACCCGGTGCATAATAAAAAAACATTGCAAGTCGCTGCTCAGTTTTTGGCTCTGGGTTTGTCGGGTTCTTGGTGAACCTACAAGTCTTATATATCCCCACAACCAGTATGGTCCAGCGGATTTAACAGTATATTGCTTTCAAAGAGCTGAAATAATTAAAAGAAGTTACAGGTGAAAACGTTAACACAAAAGTCTGTTTTTTTCAACTAGTTTTCAATTTTTCCTCTATTTAACTGTTAGTTTCTATAAAGAAACCTTGAAGGATCTACACAAATGACCCCTTGCTGAATTCAGAAGTTTGTCTACTTTTCTAAATTGTATAGCTTTCTGGGCTCCATTATTGCTTTCATACCCATTTCTACCATTAACTGGAAGAGTGTTGAAAGCAGAAAAAAAAGAAAAAATAGACTATAGCCCTGAAAAATGCCAAAACTGTGTAAAATATTTTGGTTTTCTGACAAAAGTCTGTCATTCCCTAAATTTGCAGGGAGAAACCCAGACACTTTCATTTGCATCATTTTTTTTGTCCCATTTTCCCCCCAAAAAATATTTAACTGTATTTTGGCTAATTTCTGGGTCCCCTCCAGGGGAATCCACAAACCCTGGGTACCTTTAGAATCCCCATGATGTTGGAAGACAAGGACGCAAATTTGGCGTGGATATCTTATGTGGTCAAAAAGTTACAGGGGCCTAAGCGCGAACTACCCCAAATAGCCTAAAAAAGGCTTAGCACGGGGGGAAAAGGCCTAGCAGCGAAGGGGTTAACCAACCTTTATTTTTGTTGTTGTTTTGTTTTCATTTAGATTGTCCATATAGGCCCCTTCATCAAAGTTCCCAAAACTGTAGTGAGTATGATTTCAGCATCAAATTGGTGCAGATGGCTAATGTTCACAAAAGTTGTGTTTAATTGCTTATAGCAAGGAACAGGTGCAGATGATTAATTTGATTAATTTGATGAGGCTGTCTTCTATAAGGTGTTTTAGAATGTTCACAAGGGTAACGTTCTAATTGCTTATAGCAAGGAACAGGTGCAGGGGATTAAATTGATGATGGCTGTCTTCCGGAAGGTTCACATTGATTTCATCTCTGCTGTTTGCTTGATGCTCGTTCTGGTGGATTTTCTAGATGTTTCCGTGGCACCTGAACCCTGACCTTGCATATGCATGGCAACACATTTGCAAAAGCTGTTAAGCCTTTTCAAACAAACAAAAAGTCAGGGTACAAGACGTTTATTCTTACATAAGTGTTGGGAAGAATGATATGAGTCATGCCAATATATTTTGATAGTCAAGAGAGGTGAGCTGTGGCAGGAATCCTGACAGGCCTATTTTACTTTTGACTATAGAATCTACCTCCCATGCCAGGTACAGTTCCGATATGAAGTCCAGCACCCAACAGATGCTACTGACAGCTGGCAGTATCCAGAACCACACTCTGAGCTCTACATTGACAGGTGAAGGAGCTACCTTATGGGCAACTGTGGGTTGGAACCTCCCTTTCTGTTCAGAGTGGGGGCTATCACTTCTGGTGGCAGACACCCTTCTTTAACTCTCCCTTCTGTTAGAGTTCAGGGGTGAAACCTTGATTCTGAACATCTGCCTGACTTTCCAGGACTTTTTTAGGGTCAGGAGAGGTCTTATCAGTGCCAACTGTGTGTATCTCCCTTACTGGAATAGAATGCTTTTGACTGACTGGATTTCTAGTTAAGAGTTGCATCCCTTTCCTTTTCTTACTCTTTGTCCCTTTATTTTGTGGTCCAAGTCTCTTAACTTTACGGACAAGATCCCTAGGATCTTTGGGTTAGATGGCGCCCTGGGTGACCATCCCATCTGGGATCAGACCAACCTTTGGGAGGTCATTGTCTTGGATGCAATCTAGTTGGAGGTCAGGCCTGTCTGCCACCCTAGGCCAGGTAAGGACACCCATACTTTCTTGTGTTACTGTGTGTGTATGTACAAATACTTTATACATTGCCTGTGAGATAAGCCTGACTGCTTGTGCCAATCTACCAAGGGGGTGAGCAGGGGTTATCTTAGCTGGGTGACTCCTTTACCCTGACTAGAGTGAGGGTCCCTACTTAGACAGGGTGCAAACCACTGCCAACTAGAGCACCCATTTCTAACACTTATGTTGTCCAACAAACGCACAATTTTACTTGGGAAAGCATATTACCACAAGCTTGCAAAAATGGCATCTCTTGATGCTTACTATTTTGCTTCTGTCTTCCATAGCTGTCATACAGAGGGCCGGGTTTGCAGCTTTCTATTTGAGCCAAATGTGTATTTAGTCCACGCTAAAGATAACAAAGTAGAAGGAATTATTTCAAACGGGCAAGAGGAAATTATTGAGATGTACTCTCTTCTCCCTTTCCCACAAAGGCATTGTAAAGTCATCCACAATTAGTTTATGACAAAAACACATAAGCATGCATATCAGCCAGTTCAGAGTCTGCATTCAGATACAAATGCTCAGTTTAAAATTGGTTATGGTGATGCATTTGTGGTGTGAATTGGTGCCTGAGGACGAGATTTATCATTGCTACAACCATTCTACATAGGTTATAGTTCTCTTCTCTTCTCTTCTCTTCTTACTTTAGTTAGGTTATGCACTGTTCGGTGCACAGAATTGGCTCTTCTTTCCGATTACAAATTCTCTAAACTTTACAACTTCTAGCCCTCAACTCTTCCTATTCCTCTTTATATCTCTGCTACTTTGCACATGGTTTAACATTCTATTCTCTGCTCAAGTCTCTCTTCACTTGGGAACTCTGATTTTTTCTTCTACTAATTCTTTTATTAACTCTCCTCACACCTGCTTTGTATGTTGGGCTGGGCACACATCACATGCCTTTAAACTCTGGTTTGGTGCACTTCTAAGTTTTATGGGTGGCCCTTTTATTTGTGTTTTTTAAATTATCTCTTACTTTATTCTTCATTATGGTCTGACTTGACAGTGCAGCTGTAGCTAATATAATTATTGAGAATCACTAGAAAGGGGGTTTGGCTCCACCCATATGTTGGGAGCTAGGAGTACATATTTTGCTTGGGCAAAAGTTGTGTGCTTCAATAAAAAAAGTGCTTGCCCTCAGTTACAGCCATGGTAGTTTTATTTATACAGCTTGCTGAGGTTGAACTTGCAGGGACATACATATGACATTGTAATGCTGTGAAAGTGTCTTAGATAGCTAGATATTTTGTTGTGTTTGTCTTTATCTGGCAGCAGCACAGATGGGGGTAAGGTAGTCATTAACCTACATGGATGTTTAGGTCTGGCTTGGCAGTGCAACTGTCACCTAACTTACTAACCTACACCAATATTGTTCCACAGGTCTTTGCTTCCACACTACTACAAATTCATTCTACTTTATAATGATTCATATTTCCCCTGCATCTCAAACATATCCTTGCCTTCCTTCAATCTCTTCTTCCTCACGCTCTCACTTTCTCTTTCCTCTGCCTGCAACTTACATGTTGTCTCACATTCATCAAACTCATTCTCTAAGCACATCTATTATGTTGCTCACAGATGCCCACGTCAACTCCACAAAATACGGACTATATTTCCATTCTTTTTTATTTATTTAGTAACACGTTATCCCATAAACAACAATCTAAAAATTCAATCTTGTCCATAAGATATACACATTCTGAACTACCTCTCTACAATATGTTTACACCACAACATATACAGGTAAAAAAAAAACTTTATTCGACAATTAAGTCATAAAAGTGGCATATAACAACCATTTACATCAATACAAATTAAAACAAAACACAATTATCAATATAGGTTTGCACTTATATGCCTATAGCAACATTATACTTCATTTTTAATAAAATATGCTAATGCCTTTGCATCCCCCAAAAAAATAGGCACATTTCATATTTGTACAACAATATACAAACCTCCTCTAAATTAAACAATCTAGACAGCAAAATATCCTGATCTAAAAAATGTTTTATATATATAAGGGCGCCTATTCGCTAGACGCTTTAGTATTAATCTGTCTGGACCGAATTACCCAAGCCCACTTTATATATTTTGCCATTGCTGTTGCAATTGTCGGGCTTGGGTCTGAACACAAAATTCTCATGGCCTCCTCGTGCCTTCGAATTCCAATTAGCCGACAAACGGGTAATACCCATTTTTTACGTGGAAGAATATAGAGGGGACAAAAAACACAAAATGGCTCAGAGATTCATTCTTGTCCCAACACTTTGGGCATTTATCTTGGGACCCTTCAACCCACTTAGATGTAAATGATCGTATCGGGAGAGTGCCTATCCTAAACTGGAAGTAGAGCTTGCGATCACATGGTACTTCAATCAAGCCCCAATACAATTCCTGTCTTGGATAGGCCTTAAATTCCAGAAATCTACATGTTAAATGGGAAGAACACCCCCTAGAAAATAATTCCAAACCGATCATTTCCCAGTACTTAGCTTTCACAATTTCTTTTGAAGGGAAGACCGCATTTTGGGGATCATCCCAAAGGTCTCTCAATCCCAATCTATAAAGTAACAATTTTATAGACCTCAACCAGTCTATCTTATGAAAGGGATCTTTTTCCATGATTTCCTTTAGACCCAGAGCATAATGCTTAAGCTCCTCAGTTGACCATACCCGACGCCAATACAGCAATGGGCGCAGATAGGCTGTATCTTGTAGAGTTTTCAAACCGAGGTCCTAGAAAAGAGGTATCAAAGGAGTACTTTGCGGGGCACCAACGACTTTCCGGATAAACTCGTTCTCCATGGCATTCAGGCGTTTTGTATTTTTACCATACCCCCACAGCTCAGACCCATATAAAGACGAGCTACGGATCTTCATCGAGTAAATCTCGAGAAGTGGGCCAATTGGCTGGGTCTGTGAGGTTTTAAATCTTTAAAAGGAAGCCTGTCTGTTGTTGGAACTTCAATGTTGACAAATCTATTTGACTTTTCCAACACATGTTCTTCTGTAACGTGACTCCCAAATAAGTAAATGCATCGACCTGCTCTAAAGGAGAACCATTCATAAGGATTACTCCTTTAAAGGATTTGTAAGACTTACAAGGTTTAGGACCATTAAGGACCATAAACTTGGTCTTGGCAACATTTATTTCCAGTCCACGTAATAAGCAAAACTCTTCAAAGCGTTGAAGGGTAAGCTGGAGGCCACTCTGGGTTTTTCAAATCAGCAGAGTGTCGTCCGCGAACATGAAGACTGGGACACGAGTATCAACCATAGCCGGGGCGTCCGAGGGGACCCGGGAGAGGAATTCGGCCACCCCGTTTACGAAGAGCGAGAACAGGGTCGGTGCCAAAACACAACCCTGCCGCACTCCCTGCTCTACGGGGAAAGTATCCGTGACCTCTCCCTGCCGTCCCCACCGAACCCGGGCAAAATTGTCCTCATGCAAGCGAACAACCAATGCCAACAACTCCGGTGCCATCCCCAACCCCTCCAGCACTTTCCACAGCTTGCCACGTGGAACTAGATCAAAAGACGCCTCCAGTCGACAAACACTGCATACAAAACCCCTTTTTCTAAGACCACTGTCCTCCAATAGAGGACCATAAACCTGAAGACCTGGTCTATAGTACTGGTTTTAGGGCGAAACCCAGCCTGGAGAGGGCTCAAGATATTACTAGCCTCCATCCAGGTCTGGATTTTGCCCAAGACCAGCCAGCCCATGATTTTTTGTATAGCATCAATCAAGCTAATGGGCCTATAGTTACTAGCCAATGATTTATCCCCTTTTTTGTATATCGGGACAATTTCGGCGCCTTTCCAAGATTGGGGAATGGCCATTCCTTGAGCTATAGCATTAGCTAAGTAGGTGATATATAACCGCCATCTTTGCCTATCGTGCACAAATACATCAGCTGGGATGCAATCCATACCAGGTGCACGTCCCTGGGTTACCGTGTCAAGCGCCCTATCGAACTCCTCAGCACTAAAGACAGGTTTGTTGTAAAACACCCATTCCTGATGGAACATGCTAACATCCTCAGCGCCTTTTGCGTATTGTGACTTAAAAAATTTAACCCAGGAACTCTGGTGAACATAATTATGCGGGCTATCAGTAATTTCACCCCTCTTCCATTTAAAAATATCCCAGAACTTTTTCTGATTTTTGTCTGTGCATGCTACCTTGAGATCTTGCCACTCACACTCTTCCCATTCCTTTTTAGCATTCCATTGGGATTTCCTATAAATATTACAAGCTATCTTAATCTTGCTCGAATCTTTTGGTTTAAGTGCATGTCCTAGCTCTTCCCGGGCTTGCTTACAAGAAGCATTAAACCATTCCTCCTGTTTTCTTCCAGAAACTTGTTTTGCTAGAAAAGGTCTGCAAAAGTAGGTTTTAACTTTAGCAAAAAGTTTTTCATGTATGTTCTCAACTGCAGCAGAAGACTGACTTATAGTGCCACCTGCCATCATTGATGTCAACGCCTCTTCTACATTGGACTTGATGCTATCTATGAGGTCAGGATGCTCTGCTACCTTCTGCCACTTAAGGTGGCGTTCATCATTTGATAAAATAGCAGCTGGGCCTATTATATCAAATGCTCGATCCGTTCTATCTCCCAAACCCAATTTAAAAAGGGCGACTAATGGATTGTGATCACTTTCTATCCAAGGTTTTATCACCATATCCACAAGAGTATGCCACATCCTTAGGTGGACCAGAAGGTAGTCTATATTACATGCCCTGATACCGTTGTCATATGTTTTACTACACATCCTATCTGACAGAGTTCTGCCATTAGCTGCCCTCAATTGGTTGCCCAAGCAAAACCCTTTCAAGTACAGGGCTGCCTCTGTCCACTTACTAACTGGCTTTATCTCAAGCTGCGGAACACCCCATCTAAGGTCCTCCTCCTCCGTTAAGGACGAGTCATGAAACCCTAGTGGCTCAAAAGTCGTGTTAAAATCTCCCGCAATCAATGGCAGCACATCAGTAGGTCTGGATTCAACAAGGGTGTTTAATGCTGATACCACCTCCGATTTTTTCCCACCTGGTAAACCCCTAGCATAAACATTATGTATGTCAATGTGCAAGTTTGACGGGAAATTTAACCTAATTCCCAAAATATCGTTGTTCTGAGTTGGGATAAGTTGGATATTACACTTTAGATTTTGTTTTATCCAAATGACCAAGCCTCCTACTGGCCGACCCTTAGGCCTTTTCTCTGCTGGGACAAAAAAATTCAAATAACCTAATGTGAACACAGGCTCTATTGACCATGTCTCTTGAAAAAGACAAATGTCATGCTCGCCAATAAAGTCTGTCCCGAGGGATGATGATAGTTTAGATCCCACACCCGCCACATTCCAGGATAAAAACGTTATGTGACCTGTAGCATTAATCACCCCTTCGACACTCCCAGTATTTGATGTAGGAGAAGTAACAACACCATGCGGGAGAAATGAGTTACCATCATTGCTTAGCATTTTTTGTTGGAGCTCGGCTCGAGAGCCCTGTTCCACGACCCTAGTAGTATTTATTAGGGCAAAAAACGCATTACCATCACTATTACTTTCTGTTACAGACAGCCCTTCCTGCTTTTTACCCTCCCCTACCTCAGAAGCTACATGTACCTTTTCAGGACTAGGATAACCACTTCTGCCATTCTGTCAATCGCAGTCCATTAACCCAGATAAAACATCAAATCTGTTAATGGACCTTATGTCCCCAGAAGGGCAACCATTTATCAAAGATCACCCACGTGTTATCCCACACAGGGCCAAAGGTACAGGAGCATAAAAATAGGACAGTGGCTTAGTACAAATTAGAGATAAGGGATCATCTTGAGGCCAACAACAAATGTGTTCCACACAGCATCTATCCCTAAAGTTAATGATGATACAGTCCCCCTTTATCGTCTTAGGTTTCCTGCCCACCCAGTTTACTCTCCTGGCGTATAAAATTTCGACGCACATATGAACCGGTAATGGGCGCTTAGCATTAAGCCAGAAGATACACTTGTTCTTGAGATCCCTATATGATTCCCTTGTCCCAATCGCCAAGGGTGGGACCCCGGTTAAAACCACCACATAGGGGGCTGCCTCTGGGGGGAGATGTATATCAATTAGACCTGGCAAAGCCTGCGCTAAAGGCTGTGCAGATATGGACTGCTTATCAATTCTAGCTCTACCAGTCCCGGCGTTATAGGATACATCACGTGGTGGGGGATGTTCTTCTCTTGGCTGAATGTCAATGACTGTAATGGCTTGTGACTCCTGGGAAACGGGCAGGTTAATATTCTCAGCAGCACTTACTAAATCGTTAGTGGTAGATTTAGTCTCGCTACATTGGTCTAACGCACTAGGTCATTCCCTATGTAAGCCAGATCCTCGTCTACCACCCCGTGGCTGGGCCGAAGCAAGCGAGAGTTCCATGCATACAAGCCTACTTTCTATGGAACCCAACCTTTCGTAAATAGGATCACATAAATTCTTTAGAGTGCTCTCCAATTTTTTCCAGAACGCTGAATCTATATCTTCCGTAATACCTTTCCCCACAGGTGGTGGTGGGTTTACCCTCTCCTCAGTTATTACAGATTGAAGACATGGAACTATATCCTTCCTTAAGGCAAGAGCAGGGCCAGCCTTAGCGTTTTTCCCTACAGCAATCTGTTGATTTCCCCTGCGTTTTTTTTTCAGTGTTAGGCCTAGTTGTTGTTGGGCAATACCCGCTTTGATGTTACTAGCAGAACGGGTCTTAACGCTTGATAAAGGCTTAGATTTTTGGACCAAATTACCAACGATCGAGGTATCAGGGATTTCACCCGGGGTTTCAGTAAGAGATGTAGTACATGTCATTGTTTCACCATTGCGGTCCTCTATCAAAGAAGATGTTGAGCCTGATGAATCCAACGGAACAATATGTCGACACGGTGGTGACCTTACATTAGCCATATTTCCCAGGGAAGACCTCTTATCACAAAGAGTATCTAATGATAGTCTTTTTTCTGTTAATTCTATATCTTTGGCTAGTGCTGATTGTACTCGCACTAGGAAGTTATCTAAAGTTCCCATTAAAGCGCCCCCAGAAGATTGCATAGTAGTCCCATCCCTTTTAGCAGGCTTATCCATTAGTAAACGTATACTTGCAACCTCAGGGATCAAATGACCCTATTTCTTACAACTTGGAACCGGGCCTCACCCTTGCTAATCCATAAACTAACCTTAATCATCAAATGTTAGTAGGCAGTCCCGTTCCGTTCTCAGACGATCTCGGACGGGCTCAGACGGGCCCGCCCTTGGCCCTGGCTTCGCCCGGGCCAAGCGGGGGCCGTGAGGAGTTTTATAGCGTCTGGCCGGGAGTACGGGAAGAGGACACAGCTGATTAGAGTTGCGGGGCTGCTGGTCCTCGCAGTCCCGTCCTTGAATCCTTCCCTCTTGCGGCAATCACCAGTGAAAAATCAGTCCACACCTCCAATGGCAGCACTCAGGGAAATACAGGAATTAAAAGATTAAAAGCGCACTAAATCTCCTTTCACGAACGGCTCCCGCGAAGCGGGGGCCGTGAGGAGTTTTATAGCGTCTGGACGGGAGTACGGGAAGAGGACACGGCTGATTAGAGTTGCGGGGCTGCTGGTCCTCGCAGTCCCATCCTTGAATCCTTCCCTCTTGCGGCAATCACTAGTGAAAAATCAGTCCACACCTCCAATGGCAGCACTCAGGGAAATACAGGAATTTAAAGATTAAAAGCGCACTAAATCACCACAACATATACTTATTTCTTTACTGGCTTCTTTATACTTCCACTAATGGCCACATGTCCCCCTTGCTTCACTCCATTGAATTCCTCTTTCCCTCTCGGCATCTGTTTCACTTACCGTGTTTTGATTTCAGATGCAGTCATGGCCATGGTCCATCCTGAATCTCTGCCCTAATTTCTGACTATGACTCCATTGCAGCCAAGGCCGTGTTTAGCAACCTGATTCTAAAACCCTCTCATCTTGCTCTTAATCCTACTTCTTATCTTTCTTACTACTCGCTTTCAAACACTGTAATGGGCTTCTTTTTTTAAAACTTTTCGCACTAATCTGTATTTTCAATATCTGCTTTCTAAAAGCATCTTCTCTATCCTTATATTATCAGAGCTTAATTTGTAAGTGCCCGGGGAGGACGGTGTCAGAAGTCCGCAGCCAGTGCTATCACATGTCGGATTGTCGAATATCAAGGCTCCATAGGTCCGACTCCACCAATTACCTTTTTAAACTTCCATCAGACACTCCCTGCCTCTTTGCTCACTCTTGCAATATGGCATTTTGAATACGTCTTGAGCACATAGTTTTGGTTGATTTTATGGAACAACTTGTACCGTGATTTTTAAATTGTCGTTTTTTTATTACAATGGTTTTAAGTAACTAAGCAATGAATTAATAAACTGCAAACCTCCACTCTTTTTTTGTTATTTCTGATTTCTCCCTTTATCACATTTTTCCCGTTTTTCTCTTCCTCATTCTCCCCCTTTGGCGTTTATCTCTCCCTTGCTCAGGTCAGAGGTCTCATGAGGAAGAATAAGTGCCAATACCCCAAAAATAGTGCATGTGGGTCCCACCTGCAACCACCAGTTCAAATTAAGCCCTGCATATGCTTGATGATGCTTAAGCATTAATCATACCATTTGCTTGCACTGCCATTACATACATCGTACAGTGAATTGACAAACCCGTTTTATACATTTAATAAAATTGAATTAAATGACATGAGAGTGAAGTGCTGAACTGTGGAATGCATCCCAGAACTGATAAAATGAGAGAGAGACAAACGAGGAGTATGCTGCACCTGACACAGCAGCTGTCCTTTAAAGCATATGCCCGTGTGAGTAGATGAAAGGAGACTCCCCTGAACACTGATGGAGCACAGAGGTGTTTACAGCACAACAAAGTGGCAGACTGCAGACAGTCATTAAAATAAATGTCACAACATCAAACTATTACAGTGTCTAACCAAAGGCTCCCTTTGGTTAAATCAAAATGATTGTTAACATGTCTGCACATAATTAGCTTTGTTTGGGAGGCATCCCGTAGATAGCGAGCTGATTAACTCGTTTTCTGAAGTTTTATTCTGCATGAGAGACAGGTTCAGTATTCAGTATTTGTACCATCTATCCATTTCACATCTCTGTGGAGCCCAGTAATATTCACATTTATTTTTGTGATGTGGGAACTACAATTTTCTTCCCTCTCTTCCAATGAGAAATAGTGCTTTAAAACTTTTGGAGATGGCAAGAGTTTTACGAGTGTCAATTTAACAAAGTTGAGAACGAAATTAGAAATCCTATCAGATCATAATCGCTCAAATGTTCTCTACAGTACATTAAAATGACAGGCCAATCAGTGTTTTAACTTATACATCTGTGTCCCATTTCATGTTTCTCCTTCATTCATTGAAAAATGTTCTCATCAAATTTGCTGCCCTGGATCTTCCTTACCCTATTCGTGTTTTGCAAGAGATGTTTTTTATTTCCTCAAGCCCTTGGTTCTTTTGATTTTTATAGCAGTGCACCGTGTGTTACCTTATAGGGGAACCATGAACGGAGTAAAGCCTTTCAGGGTAGTCAAAACAAGTCCTGCTGTTATCCAAATACTGCACTTTACCTGCTTTTCTAATATAAGATTCTAAGCTGGTATTAAGAAGTTTGGGGTCAATTTAGACCCTGTCGGGCGTCAGTAAGTCCTTCAGGTTGCTAAAGGTCGTTCCCCCCCCCACCCTGGATGGACTACAACTCTTCAAATTAAGAGGTCATTGTTGTCACAGTGGGTCCTTCGAACGTGCACGACCACCACGTTTCTGATGGCTGTGCACCAAAAAAATTTGTTTTTCAGAAACAGACTCCCAAAGTCGGGGTTTGTTTGTGAAACGCAACAAAAATGCCCGTTACACCCTGGAGTTCTTTCTCGGAGGCATATATATATTTTTTTTGTGACCGTGAGGTTTTACATGACGGTGCAGACAGAAAAAAAGAACATCTACTCTTAATAGGGTGGACAATATGATGGTCTTACTGCCCCTACTTTGTCGCAGAGCCAGTGGGGGTACCGCCACCGTAAAACTGGTGGCCACCAAACTCATAACTGAGCGGGAAGACTGAGGGTTTGGCAGACCGGGTACTCAGTGAGTTTGTGATGGAGTATCTTGGCCGCCAATCTCTAAATCAGACCAGTGTTCAAGGCTGCATCCAAACATGAGTGAGATTCACCTTCAGTAATACTATATTGCAAAGGTATCATTCTGTAATGGATGTCATTTTCTTTATGATTATCGTAAATCCCTTTCTGGCTCCTCTTTTTGTGCTCATGCTTATGGAGGCAGTAGATGCAGTCGTGCACAGCAAGGCTGCTACCACAACCGTCCAAGGGGCCTGGGTTAAATTATTTTACCACTGACTTTGTCGATGGGAGGCCCGAACCTGTAATTCTTCCACTAGTCACCCACACTGTCAGCTTTCAGGTCTGTTGGCTGCTCTTGGAGGCATTAGATTTAGGTCAATTATGCTAGGGAGGTATTTGGCAGAAGGAGCTATAAGGACAGCTTGCAATAAACCTCCTCAGGTGATCTATGCTATACTCTTCGGGACTGATACAACATCATTTTCCACACTTAAGTTCAACTTTGGTGTGAAACATGTCCTATTTGAGAACATCAATCCCCAATCCTATTTTACAGAATCAGGATTGGCATGATTGGTGGAATTTTGTATGTGCAAATTGGTGGCAAATTATTTTTATATTCAGATGTTTTCCTTCATGCATGACGAGTTATCCAACAGGTTAAAAATGTGCATGCAAAATTTTAATGTGTTTGAAAACCCAAGCAAATCCACAACCAATGTACATTTAGTTTAATGCTCCTAAAATCCCTTGTGAATCCCAGTCGAGTCAAAAATTTGCTCCCAATGTAGACATTCTAAGTGAGTGTATTTCTGACAATATGAGCCATGGCTGAGTGAAGCGGGCCTCTACAGAGAAACAGAATCTGTTCTAGACTTTCAACATAGAGGTAGCAAGGTCAACAAAGGCCTTGATTCTGAGTTGGTTGGAATGAGGGTTCTACATGGTATCCACTAAACAACGATACCCTGGGGTATTTTATCTACCGGGTGTGATTACATAGCACCAATTACAGGGTTTTGTGGAATACCATGCAAATTTTGGTGCTCACTGCAAAAAAATCCACATGGTATGATAAATACCTTGCACTTTGTTCAATCAATCAATAAAGAACTTTATTTCGGTTCTTTTACAAACCATAAAAGTGCATATACAATATACAATACTTTGTCACAGAAGAAAAAACCATACATTTCACCAAGTATCAGTGCAAAGGAGGAAATACAATGATGGTATAGGCACATAAAAAGGACAGAGTTTCACAATTTAAACATTACTGGTCCAGACAATTTCTCAGTCTGACAGATACTTTTAAAAACTCCTTGATTTGGAGCATACTGTCACTGTGCAAAAGCTGCAAATACAAAAGTGCCGGCCTGATTTGTTTAAAACCAAGTTTTTTTAAAAGAGTTACTAAGTATCGCTTGCGTGGAAATTCATAAAATTTACATAAAAAAATAAAATGCAGCATATCCTGCGGAGACTTTCCGTCGCAGCCGCAGGGCACTGCTGATTTATTAAAAATATCAGTCTTAGGTCTAATAAGCAGGTGATGGAATAGATTAAACCTGAATCTGGTCAATAAGAATTTTTCATGTGTGGTCAGTGAACCTGCAAGGTATGGTTCAAGAGCCTCAGTAGTCTTTAGCATAACAAACTTCCTCACACTATGTTTCTGAAGCTCCACTTCTTCTCTCAGGGTCCTCCTGTCCATCAAGAAGGCCTGTTTAACTGACTCCAGATCTCCCTTTAAAATTAGGCATGGGTTGGCAAAAAGTTCAGGTCATCCAAGTTTTGCAAAGTTTGACTTTAAATAGTTTAGCCAAGGGGAACACATTGCCTTGTCCAGGACCATAAAGTCCTGCACAATTAAATGTGTTAGGGGTATGTCCTCATTTAGCCATAATTTGAGCCAGCAGGTCAGGGGACGTAGAGAAAACAGATTACATAAATATTGCGTCCCCAACTCCTCATGTACAACAAGGTTAGACGTGCCAGTGGGGACACACAGTAGGCGCTTCATGAATGAATTTTCCACGATCTGTAATTGCTCCCCGCCAACATACCCCCAGATTTCGCTGCCATAGGATGCAGTTGCCACGGACTTAGCATTATACAATTTTAGCATGGCGCAAATGGTTTTTTTTCCCCAGTTTGGCAGCAAGGTTGAAAATACATGCATTAACCCTCACCATTTCTCCTTTCTTTTTTACAAGATGAGGTTCCCAAATTAGTTTTGTGTCAAAAAGAACTCCTAGATAGGAGAAAGTTTTAGATAAGGGAATTACTTCTTCACCAATCTTAAATGAGAAGGACCTTTTTGGTTGCTGACCAACTTGTAGAACAAACGATTTTGTATTATTTACCAGAAGGTCTCTGTCAGTCATAAACAAATTAAAAGCATTTAACAAGGATTGAAGCCCCTTCTCTGTTCTTGAAATTAAAACCGCATCATCTGCATAAAGAAGTATAGGAATTCCACGTCTGCCTACTCTTGGGCAGTCAGCACAAACATCCTGTAACATACCATCTAACTCATTAATATAAAAGTTAAAAAGAAAGGGGGCCAGAATACAGCCCTGCCGGACGCCCTTTCCAATGCTAAAATTATCTGTTACTCTCAGATCTTGGGAGTATCTCACGTTGGCTCTGGTATTACAATGTAAATCAACCAGAAAATCAACCAAACCGCTATCTACCCCCTTCGACCTCATGAACTGCCACAGCTTTCCCCTGTTTACACAGTCGAAAGCGGAGGACAAGTCCATAAAGGCGAGATGGATGGTGCCATTTTGTATTACGGTGTATTTGCTTAATATCAGAAAGAGGTTGAGGCATTGGGTTATTGTCGAGCGGCCTTTACAGAAACCATACTGCGAGGGGGACATAATATTCTTTTCCTCAGCCCAATCCGTAAGTCTTTGCAGTACAATTCTTCCTACAATCTTGACCATAGAGTCTATCAGTGAAATGGGTCGGTAACAATGTGGGCTACCCTTGTCCCCCTTCTTAAAAACCGGGACAATTGTAGAAACACCCCACGATTGTGGACATCCTTCTTTCACAGCAGCATTGAAGACAGACTCTAAGATGGGTGCCCAAAAATTAGGTTCAGACTTAAATAAGTCAGGGGGAATCCCATCAGGCCCAGGGGCTTTCCCACCTGTGAGTCCCAAAATGCCCTCAAAAACTTCACCTCTGTTAAAAACAATTTGTTCACCAGTATCAATACAGGCAGAAGTCGTAATCGCATCCACAGTACAACAGTATAACTTCTTAAAATGCGCTTCCAAATCCTCCTTGGATATATGGCTTTCTAGGCCTTCTCCCGGCTCCTGGGCCAGGAACGGTTTCCTCACCAAGGCCCAAAATCCAGTACTACTCCGAAGGGTGGCAGGATCTAAAATCTCTGACCACGCCTCTTCCATAAGGGATTCCTCATGTCTAGCAATAATATTTTTATAGGTCTTTCGACACAACTGAACATCAGCTTTAATCCTAGGTTTTGACGCCAGTGCTGCTCTTAGATTTCTGGCGGCTTTTGAGCAGTCATGATTGAACCACCTAGGACCTTTAAAATCCGACTTCTTTACAGGTGCTGATAATAGCTGAGACACCTTATCCGCTAGACATTGGAAAGCATTTAAGACAGTATTTGGGAGTGCACCCTCTTGTGTACAAACCGTGATTTCATCTGCACATGTAACTTTAATTTTATTATACAGCAGATCGGGGGTAACCGTGGACCATCTCAGCCGGCGTCTGCCGTCTGTGGTATTCACCCTACCAATAGAGGAGTCTTCTCTTTCTTTAGCTATCAGTGGACCCCTCATGAGAACAGTGAGAGGGTTATGGTCACTGAATTCATTAGCTTCAATGGAGAAGGATCCTACAAAAGACTGCATTACTGATGTTAACAGAACAAAGTCTATAAAGGTTCCCCTCCCATTCCCCTTAAAGTTCGGGGTATCAAAGCACTTGATAGGGGCCATCAAAGCCATCGTAGTTGTTAGAGCCAACTCATTAAGCATGTCATTTAAGTGTTCCCCCTCAGTTGTATGCTCGAAATGGAAATCCTCACAACGTGAGCAATTAAGTTCTGTAATCATTTTAAAAAGGGGATCTCCACAGGGATGCACATTAAAATCCCCCATCACCATGAGGTTGTGAATGCAGTCCTTCATAGAGTTACTAATAAAGGTATTCAGTGTTACTATCTGACTGGAAACAGTACTTAAATTGATAGCATTATAGAAATTGACCAGGCCGGCCCTACAGTTATCCCCTGTTAAAACTAACCCAATAATACCAGTATGGTTTGTTGAGATTCTCCGCACCTTACAGCAAAGTGCTATAGAAATAAACACAACCATTCCCCCTTTGGGTCTGCCCCTAGTGGTCGCTACTGCAGGGATATAGTAAGCCTTATACCCTTCCAGAAAAAGATTGCAGTCAATTGACCAGGTTTCCTGCAAACAGATAATTTGGTACTTCTTAATGTACCCAATCCAGTTGCAGTCCGCCATTTTTATGCCTAAACCCGCAATATTCCAGGAGATTACGTTATTTGAGTTTGTTACTGCCAAGGTACTCTCCATACATCCCAGGTCCTCTGATCGTCGAGTTACCTGCCCAGCAGATACCTCATGTCAGTCACATGACTCTAATACCGAAAGAGCATCAAATCTATTATGTGTTGCAATATTGAGACCATTCCCACTCTGGCTACCAACATTGTACAAGTAAGCTCCATTGGGGGTCAATGGCTGTAAAGATATACATGATCTAAGAGGCCCAGGGGTCGGTGGATTTTTAATCAGGTGGGAGTAGAAGTACCCCAGAGGGCGTATGCAAATGCTATTAGGAGTATGAACCATTGATGCTGCTCTTAGTAAAACTGTGGCAACATGTTGAGGATGCCTGAAGTTAACAATAATACAGTCACCATTTGTTGACTTACTAGATGGTCCGATCCAAGTCACCCTTCTTGTTGTTATTATTTGGTCAGCAAATTTAGCAGGAAACCCACAATTTTTATTTTATTTTATTAAAGAATCATGAGTTTCCTCATGGGCCTGATATGCATGGGACTCAATGGGAGGGACATTTGTAAGTACAGCCACATAAGGTGCACAGTCAGGTGGAAGATTGACATTGCGCGTTTTCTTTACATAACTGTGGACTGGCATGCCCTCAGGAACTCCCGTAGCCCTTATGTTCTGCATGATTGGTGGGTTGGGATCAAATGGGGCAGGCTCAGCAGCAGATGTATACTGCCTAGTATTTTTTAGATTACCTCTGCCTGTTCCCAGACCCTCAACAGTTGGTTTATTATTCTCTACATTTGAGTTTCCTTGTGCTAAAGCCATATGTGATGTTAGCAGCCCACCTAGTCTTTCCACTTCCAGAGCCATTATGTCTAATTTAGATACCAGGGGTTGCATCAGCTCAGTGATTTTTGCCTCTATTTTTTCTTCCAGGGAATGAATTAGAAGAGCAAATGGTTCCAAATCTATATTAATACTGGTGCCACCCATACCACTACCATCCTCTGGGTCCTTTCGAGCTACCACACTACTTGGGGCTAGATTGCTCTTTCCTGCTCTAGGTTTACAATTCTTCCCCCCACGTTTAAATTGTACCTTCCTGCACAAGGGGGGGTGGTGTCTCTTCTTCTAACGAGTCAGGTACTATTTCAGGGTGGTCTTCAGTCTGATCTGCATATACCTGCGCCTCAGTGATTGTGATATCCCCATTACCCCCTTCCTGTCTATCTGTAGCAGCTAGATCCACCAGAGGTGGAGGCAACTCTGCTGATAAGACAGAATCATTACCTCGCCCTAGAGACGCTCTGCGGGAATTATTAATTTGATTAACCTTTTGTACAAGATAATTTTCCATGGAACCTGCCCCAATTACGGGTTTATTGGCCTTAACCTTAGCCATTTGCCAAGCTTAACAGTAATCCTCAGCACAACACAAGTTACCGGCGAATAAAGAACAAACTACTAACTTCTAGCGACAAACAAATTAAAACACACACTTTGGTGAGTAAAACAGGTCCAAAGGTCAAAGTACAGGGTCCGAGGCCCAGCCCAGCCTCTTCTGGCCTCTGAGGGCCCACCCTTTGCCCGGCTTGCTCCCGCGCGGGCAGTCAGGTAGAATTTATGCGCCTCCTGGCGCTCCTCTGCCTTTGCCGTAGGCCGCTTCTGGCCGCACTGCACGCTGGGACTCGTAGTCCCCACAGCCCTGGCTCCCCTCCGCACCGCGGCTGCACAGGTGGCAGGAAGTGCGGCGGCGGGAGAGAAGCGGGAAGAGTCGCGGATCT
This sequence comes from Triturus cristatus, assembly GCF_964204655.1. NCBI lineage: Eukaryota > Metazoa > Chordata > Amphibia > Caudata > Salamandridae > Triturus > Triturus cristatus. The sequence goes on from NC_140589.1 coordinate 1,293,844,401, forward strand.
GCCCCGTCAGCAGGAGTAAGCAGGCGCTGGTGCTGGTGCGAGAGCCACAGGTGCGCTAGTGGCTGCCAAAGAACTCAATTGCCCACAATGCCACATCAATGCCCGAAATTCTGGCAAACTGACCCAGCTAAAGCCAGAAACCTCTGCTGAATCTCAGCTCTTTTGCCAAAAGATTATGTGATCACAATTTGTCTTTTACAAAAGCAGCCCCTGATTTTTTAAGAACAATAAGGTCCGAAAACAGAGCAGGATAAGGGAGTAACTGGAAGCAGCAGGTTACCGGTAAAGGCCAGCTAATATTGCAGATATTTATTAGCTTAGCAAGTCAGAGAGAAGATTTTAATGAGCTTCAATCCGTCGGATATTGTGCTGCCTTACGGTCCACGCCGTCCTCCTTCAGCTGCTTTCCCCTCCTCACCTGCAGCCAAATCTCGTTCGACGATCCTCCTCAGAGTTGCACTTTAATGCCCTGAAGCCGCAGCTTGAGTTGAGGCCTAGACGATTGACTGACTGCTCTGCTCTCGTCACAGAAGATAGTGCTTTAGCCTGTGCTTGGCGTGTTTTTGCCTTCAGCCCAGTCGCTGAATCAACTTTAGCCACCAGGTTCATTTGTTTAACATTTTTCCCCATATATATTTTTTCCCTCTCTACCACCTCTTTCTTCTTTCGCCTCAGTTCCTCCTACTTACAGCCTCTTGTTTTCAAGTTCTGTGCCTCTTCACCTCCCTCAGCCTGCAACCTGCTGCGTGCTTTTCTACCACCACTTCTATTTGAGCAGCAAAAATGTCCTGCGTGCATTAATTAGTTCAATTGCTTAGTAGAACAACTTCCTCCTACCTCCTGGGCTCCGAGCTTCACAGCCAGTCTGCGCCCCCTTCACCTTTCCGGTCACCCCGTCTTGCAGGCTGCCTATGCGAAGACTCCGGGCGTTTTTCCAGGTGTTTTCCTGTCACTGGACACTGACACTATTCACTCTTCAAGTGCCACGTCTCCTGTTTTGCTATAATGCCGGATCGTAGGAGGAAGCTGCCTCCATCTCAGCCGTCGTTAACAAACAATTAATCCAGCAGCAATACCCATTACCGCCCGGCTGGAAGCTTCAGAGGGAAGGCAGAAGGAAGGAAAGCAATTTTGCCGCGTTTTCGTTATGGCATTTAGCGTTTAGCCGCGTTTAGCCAGCTTCTTGCTTTCCGTGCTCTTTTTTTTTTCTCTGCTTTAGCAGGGGCGGCAGTCCTGGCCTCCGCGCCTACCTGTTCAATTCCCGCAGGTTTGACCTACCAACATTTAATGAAGGGTGAGATATTTAATGCACCGGGTAATTACCAGATGTTGTAAATACCATCCAACAAGGATCCCTGAGCAAACAAGGGTTTATGTAGGGATCGGAAAATTCTGATCAATTCTCTAAAAAGCATCCCACCAAATGACAAAGCCCTGGATTAGCCAATTTACAAAAAAAATAAAATGCGGGTTTGTGGTTATAAACATCAGTTGAATTCAAAATAAGCAATAAAGAACATCATTAACAATCATCATAAAATTGACAAAACAGAATAAAAATTAATGAAAGTCGCGGGGAAGATTCATCACAAGGGCAGGTTAAAAATAAATCTGAGTCATATTTACCCATTGGAAACAGTGATGTATTCTGATAGTACACAAATGAAATTTGTTCTACATGACAGAATTGGGGAATCCATGTGCAGTGCACCCATCTTGAAGAATGTGTGACTACAGCGGGGCTCTCCTTCGTTCTTGCCAATTTTTTGCTTATTTGTTTGTGAAACTTGTACATCGAAAGCAAGTTACGCAGGGGCACCCTCGCTTTGGGAACGACTGGTTCCTAGGAGAACCATATCTTGGTATCGAGGGCTACATAACAACAGTGGGATCAAGAAAGGTCCTGACGAATGCCGATGTGACCTATAACCGCAGGCACGAATATGGCAAAAACATGTTGACGAACTGTCAGTAAGGAGTGGTGTAGGAATTCCTTACTTTTTCCTGTCACCACCATCCTTCACGTTTTTAACCCTGGCAGGAGGGTCCAGGAATACATTTTTGAGTAGTGACACCTCCAAGCTAGTTTTAACCTCCACTGCACTTTTCTTTCGGTGGTCCCAATTCAATTTGGCATTAAGTATTTGTATATCTTACATATTTGCATGATCTACCCCTACCTTTTGCTCCACCCCAGGCGTTAGTCTGCGCGGGGATGTACCGCAGCGAAGCCCGATGATGAAGCATGTCACAACCTTGTGAGTGAGGGCAGTATTTTCACACAGTGCACGTGCCACCACCGAGACCTTTTCCTTTTTACTCTCTCTACTCCTCTTTGTGTGTATAACCATAATGAACTGTCCCATACTTTTTTGTTTTACCAAAAGTAGATAAGGTTTATACCAGCACATGTCTGAATAATGGCCTAGTCACACACAGTATTTTTCTTCATTTCCACATTCTCTCTATTGGCATTCGCAAGTATCCTAAAGAGGTTCTACACCTTAACACTATTCCTCTTAACAATCAAATGAGGAGATGAATACAGATCAGGTCTTCCAATGACTTCAGTTATGTCCTTAATATACAGTAGCCAAGGAATCGTATGACACACGTCACATGAGAGACAATTTGTAATAACTTTATGATTAAAAGTGGTGTGCTAGTTGATCCATAACAAAAGCCCGAGAAGCAAAGGGACACATTTTCTATAACCCTCTACATATGAATACCCAATTCCTCATTGAGGAAATAGTGAGGGCTAGACTGAGTTAACATCTACAAAAGTGATTCTCTTCTCTCTGGACCTTTGAACACTGCCAATACCCCAAATAGCAGTTCCATACGTCATAACCAGTGTTAGAAATTGGGTTCATGGGTGACAGAGGTGTGAGCCCTGGTCAAGCAGAAAACACAATCCTAGTCAGAGTAAAGCACAGGCAAACCCCAAATTAACCTGTGCTCAACCCCATGGTAGCTTGGCACAGAGTGGGCAGGCTTAACTTAGAGGCAGTGTGTAAAGAATTTGTGCAACACTTTAAACAGTAAAACAGTTAAAACACCACACCAGGTTAAAAAGGCTGATTAGAGTTTAGTAAATAAAACAGGACTAAAACAACAAAAATCCAAACAGTAGAACCAAAGTTTTGAATTTTCTAAAGAATAAACGGTAAAATAACTGTTAAAACACAAAGCACCAATCGGAGATATCTGCTCATGCTGGACTGGGTTAAAGTCAAACTTCAGGCAGACCACAATGGTTCACTGGTCAGATACAGTCCCAGATTAGACCTGCTGAAAATGCATCTTTTCAAGTTTTGTGCCAAGAGTCCTGTTTATGTTGGAGAGGGTCATGGAGAGCAAGGAGAACATTGCTGGCTGTGGTTGTTGTAGCACGCAGAGCAGGCCGGGCATCTTGGACATACGGGCTGGAGCTTCGCGTTGGCGGTCCTCTGTGGTGATCGATGCTTGCTGTGTGAGGAAATGCGCTGGCGGTGGCTTGTACTGACTTTCCGTACGAGCTGCAAGATTCCAGTGTGAGCGGGCCAGTTCATGGCAGCGAAGAGCCTAAATGCTTGATTTAGGAGCCTTCTGAGCCACACCAAAGGTCCATGACCAACTTGAGGGGCCAGCAACTCGCTGATGACATATCCAGGAGCTGTTGGGAAGCCTGGAATGTCCCTGAAGCTCAGATCAGGAGGCCAGAAACCTAGTCCTTTGAATCACTCTGGGGTCCTGGGTTCAATATGGGTTGTAATTCCAGTTCTTCCTCCCCAGGCAAGAGGGCAGCATGTAGCTAGTCAGCACTGCAAGGCAGCAGCTCCTATAGAGCAACAGTCCAACAGAGTGGCAGTCCTTGTGGCGGCACAGCAGTCCTTCTTCCTGGCAGAGTATCCACAGGTCCAGAAGTGTACTGAAGTGGTGGTGTTGTAGGTCCTTCTTTTATACAGAGTTGTGCCTTTGAAGTGGGGATAAGCTTCTAGAGGCATACCTTCAAAGGGCAGAGATGCCCTATCTTCCCTGTCCTGGCTCCAGAGTAACTACAGGGGGTGGTATACAGCCCTTTGTGTGGAGACTGAACATCATCTCCTACTCAGACAACACCCAACTCATCCTCTCTCTAGCTGAAGGCCCATCAACCACAAGGACCAACTTCCACCTGGCCATGGTTGGTTCATGGCAGTCCATGCTGCACTAAAAGTAGCCCGCTAGCCTGCAGCCAATGCAGCCAGTGCTGGCATGATGGCCAGTCCAGCCCTGTATGTAAACTCCTCAAAGAATGTCCTATTGGAAGATGGCTGCTGAAAAGGGAAGTCATTCTTGCAATGCTATACTTGCTAACATAAATACCTATGATAGGGTTGTGTTGAGTTTTTCCTCTTTAAAGGAAAGCAACTTGGTGCACTAATGGGGGGTGGGCTTTGACGCGTTCTGAGAACTTGTATCGCACAAAAAAAAGACAATGCGCCAATTTACAAGAGCAGGTTCTAGAGCCATCTTTTTACTAAGCAATTATGTGTGCTGCTCCAGTGCACATTTGAGTGAAGCATTTGACTTCGCTTCATGCATGTTATTTACCAAGATGAGCGTGCAATGCAAGTACAGTACAAATATACACCCTGTGCAGCTAATGGCAGGGTACAAAGGCCATATAGTGTTCATTGCTTTATTTGGACTTCTTTTTTTAAATATGGACTTATTAATACCCAGAGAAAAGTAATAAATAAGCCTTGTTTAGTAGTGCATATAGACCCATTGGGAGGACTTGGATATAGCTGAACAAGGCCACATTGGAGTTTGTTAAAGTTGAACATGCTTGTTTGATTCCTACCTCGAAGATATCAAGTGGTAAAAGTGTGATGCTTATTGCACCACTGAGTTACCTAAGGCTTTATCTTGTCATCAATATCGTTTCATTCACCTAGGAAGCTGTTTGGAGCAATACCGGAGGCCTTGCTGCCACCCACCTCCTACTGTGATTGTATTCAGTTACTACTATTGGGGGATTTGTAAAAAACACTGAAAAGTGAATGGCAGCTTATTACATTAAAATAAACTCTCAGAAGTCATAATATCACGAATTTTTATTCTGCATCTAGAGTTAGGGTACACAAAAGATATCACTGAATTGGGGGGTCTAGAAGATGTAGTCCCTATGTAAATATTCCTGAACTTACTAGAGAAGAAAGAGGCCAAAATCTCACAAAACGATTGTGTCAGTGTGACACAGTACTCAGGCGACATAAAAGAGCAGACAGCACAGGTCTAATTATGAGAAGACAGGGGTTGGGAAAAGATAAACCACGCTTGGTATAATATGGGCATTACCTGTAGCACTAGATTTATAAACATGTTGCGCTCTGTTTGCTTCACGGAAGTGACGCAAACCAGTGCAAAATGCAATTTTTGTTGTTGCGCTGGAAAGTTGCCTCAAAGTAACACAAAGCAGTGTGAAGCGCTGCTTTGCATTATCAAGTAGGTGTTCCATGGGTGGTAGATGGGCTTTCACTAACAAGAATAGGGTTTTGCGCCAAAAAATAACGCTAATTTGAAACAGGTGTTAGAAACTAACCCTTCCCTCTTTGCATGAGTGCTGTACTGCACCGCACACATCCAATGTGGGAAACGTTTCAAAGTTAGTCTGTGCATGGCAAGGGTACCCTTCCAGTACAAAACATATGCTAGGCTCACTCCCACACACCCGTGCACAATGGCGCAAACATGTGTGCGTGGCGCTCGGCAGCCTCATTGTGCGCTGGTGCTAGAGAGAGCGGAGGAGCGCGCCATATCTCTCTAGATATGGCGCTACCCTTCTCTTTTCCTCTCACACAACGCAGCAGAGCATTTTTAGGTGCTGGTCTGCGTTGTATGTAAATTTTGTAAATCTGTGCCGTAATGCCTTAGCTCGCTTCAGCATAAATAACGTGCCTCCAGGCAATGGTCCCATGACCTGAGAATCCCGTCTGGCACATATGAGGAGATTCAGCAATGGATGAAGGAAATACCTTTGAGGTTGAATGCACAGTGACGAAGACACGAAGCTTTGAATATAGACCTATCTTCTAAGTTTGATCCATAGATCCCATCGCCCGACATCAAAACATATACTACCCTGAGATCTTCAGGGCAAGTAGAACTTCACAGATAACCCAATAGTGCAATAAACCCTATGTGTCCTGTTGCTTCTCCTCTCTGATTGCAAGCATTCATCTCTCACACAAAATCCAGTCAAGCTGCACCAGCTCATCTGAAATTACACGACTGGTGCAGCACCATGCATATACAAGCAGTAGAATGTTATTTGCAATGAAGTAACAGGAATATTCAAGCTTTCACAAAATTACACCTCCTCCTCTGAAATGTTATTACATGAAACAATAATCAGTGAGACTGATACAAAACTCAATTCGAGGTTCTTTCCAAAATAAGGGCACCAGCCATTCTACAACAAACGTTTTGACACCCCTTTCAGTAAATATTTAGCCCATAAACATATTCCCATAGGTTACATTTACTGGTGGTTTGAAAAGAGAAAGAAAAATATTATGCAGTATGACAATATTTTGAGCACACATAGAGTCCACATCCGCCTTTCCTAAAAGTCATGCATTGAAAAGGGCGTAGGAATGCACACCCCAAACCCACATATTCCAAATCCTGACTCTATCTAACATATTTGAGTTTACCATTCTCTTGCAACAGGCAAAAACAGAGGTGTGCACATCTGCACAATAAGCAGGCAGATTAAGTGCCTTGTACTACTGGTGCGGTGTGTGCTTTTTTTGATACAATGATTGCCTTAATACATTAACCATTCACATATGAAATAAGCATTGGCAAAGCCAAAGTTCAGTAGCCAACACCAGACATATTGGCTTTGCGAATGCTTGTTATAGCTAATGCATGCATTGCAGATGAGAAAAAGAAATCTCAGGCTCCTTCAGATGGGAAGCAGCGTTTACATCGCATGTGGTACAAAGCATGCAAATACAACACGGTTGTTACAACGACCGCGTTGTTACAACGCTAACCATTACAATGCAAGTCGTTTCTACGACTTGCTGTACGGGGCGCTCTAAACTAAGGAATAGTATAATTTACTATTCCAACACCTTATCTACTGTCGCGCACACTGGAGTTGGAAAAGTAAATTATACTATTCCTAAGTCCAGCGCGCCCCCTACAGCAAGTCGTAGAAACGACTTGCGCTGTAATGGTATGCGTTGTAACAACGCGGTCGTTGTAAAGACTGTGTTGTAATCTCATGCGTTGTACCACATGCGATGTAAAATCGCATATTCCTTCAGACCAAAGGATCATGATGCTGCCCTTAAACTTGCAGGTGTTTAATGTCTTCTTGTCCATACCACATGTACAGTGTTTCAGCTATTTACCAGTAACGAAATAGGCTAACATGGAATGTATGGCACCATCCCATTAACTCATTACCCAGTATGAAATACATAGATGTGGTTAACACATGACTGACCAGTGTGGAAATCCATTGACTGTTATAGGACACAACATTTTAAATAATATGCATCTAGTTTCAAATAAAGATTTGCAGATTGATGACTTTCAACAGCATACCTTTTATGAAGATGCCAATTTTGCTACTTCACAAAGTTGCAAAATTCGACACATTCATAAAACTTAACATCTAGGTAAAATGTAGATGAAAATGTGTTTTGCTGTAGATGGATTCACAGACTCTATGGGCCTGATTCACAAAGATACATTTAGACCAAAAGTCTAACTTTATTACTTTCCATATTGACAAAGGTAAGTTACTACTAGTAAAGTTAGAATTTTGGTCTAAGTTAGATTTGTGGTCTAACTTTCACCTTTGTGAATCGGGCCCCCTGTTGTGGGAGAACTGCTTGTAAGAAATATAGTTTGCAGATTTATCCGCCAATCTACTTTTGGAGGATGTTTTTTATTTTTTAACTTTTCCAGCTCTGTGAAGAACTAAAGTGTATGAGTCCAGAAAACACAAGGACAAGAGAAAAGACGGTTGACTATAAATTTTTGTACATCATGCCAGTTCTGGTATGTATACAAATTCTGCGCAAACAAACCCTGGCATTAACCGTCTATTAATGCCTCTGTGCTCCAGATCCATAGACTACAATTCAATGGGCGTGCGCAGAATAACAAAGTCCAGATTTTGTAAAAAGTATTTTTCTTTAGTTTCTTTTATTTTTCAACCAATATAAACAAGCTTTAGATTCCAGCCAACGCGTTTTGTTCTCGCAAGGAGAACTTTATCAGGGCTTCTATATGAATTTGCCAATCAATGTAAAGTCAGAAATTGTATACATTTTCTCAAATTTATAAGGATTCCCGAGCTCTTCCAGAATTCTGTCCTAATAAACGTGTCTGCACTAAAGTGCTAACCCTCTTGTAGCTTGGCACAGAGCAGGCAGGCTTAACTTAAGAGGCAATGTGTCAAGTATTTGAGCAACACTTCAAACAGCAGCATGGTAAAAACGCCACAAAAAACTCCACACCAATTTAGAAAAATTGATTATAATTTTATAAATAAAATAAGACCAAAACAAACAAAATCCAAGAAGTAGATGTTAAGATATACATTTTTAAAGATTTAAAGTGAAAGATAGTGCTTAGAAGCAGTAAGCGCCTATGGTGTTATCGGGTCATGCTGGACCAGGGCAAAGTCAAGAGTTCAGGCCGGCTGTAATGGAGTAAGGGCTAGATATAGGAGCCACACATGGCCACTGAACAAAAGTACCTTGATCATGGTCGCAACAGCAGGTGCAGCCAAGCGATGCATCGGTGTCGCTCCTTCAGTCGAGGTGATGCATCGATTTTCTCCACACAACAATGGAAGTGCACCAGTTGGGAAGACAAAGCACCAGTTCCAAGATACTTTGGTTCCAAAGCAGATGCGCAAGGTTTCTCTATGAAGTCCTGTCAACTGGTGTATCGTCTCTCACAGCAGCAGCGGCGATGCTGTGGTTCTGATGCATTCCTTCTGATGGTGATGTGTCGGTTCTGTTCCTGCAACAGCAGCAATACGTCGATACTCCTTCACCAAGCAAAGGATGTGTCAGTTCTATTAGGGCACAAACCTGGATCAACTTCCAATGGACCAGGCACAGGAGCAGAGGGTAAGGCATTGATATCCCTGAGTCTTAAAACAGGAGACGAACCAGCATGCTCTGGGAGACCGCTCTGGGTTCAAGTCAAAGAGTTCAGTTCTTCCTACACAGGGCACAGGGTAGCAAGCAGCAGGGCAGCACAGCAGAAAATCAGTTCTTCCAGAGCAGCAGTTTAGCAGAGTGGCAGTCCTTGTATCAGCACAGCAGCCCTTCCTCCTGGCAGAGTTTCTTCACAGGTCCAGTAGAGTCTTAATTGGTGGGGTCAGAGACCCAGTACTAATACCCAGTTGTGCCTTTGAAGTGGAGGAGACTTCAAAGACAGGCTTTGAAGTGCACAAAGATCCTCCCTCTCAGCTCTTGCTCCAGCCTCACTACACGGGGGTATGGAGCCTGTTGTGTGGGGACAGGATACTACCTATTCAGGTGTAAGTGTCAGCTTCCCCCTCCCATCCTGCCCAGGATGGCTCATTAGGATGTGGAAGGCCGGTCAGTCACAACTGAGCTCCCTGTGTGTGTGGCTGTCTAGACCAGAGGTCTGCAATCTCTGGGGCGAGACCCCCAGGGGGGCCCTGGAGGCTTAGAAAGGGGGTCACACATTCCCCAGCTTAATACTGTTTACCCACCATAAAAATTATTTGCTGTGGGGAGTGGGGGCTTTTATGGTTTTCAATGATGAGGAGTACCAGGTTCTAGAAATTTCTGTCAGAAGGGGTCCTTACGTCTAAAAATGTTTTGCCAAGGGGGTCTCAGCATCAAAACGTTTGAAGATCTCTGGTCTAGAGGGAATGCACAGAGTCCAGCTGTCACCTACCCCAGACATGCATTAGAGACAGGCTTCAGGCACTCAGAGCTAAGGGGAGAGAAATATAATCTTTCTAAAAGGGCCCTTTCTAAAATAGTAATGATAAATTTAACTTTGCCAGCAAAAAGGATTTATCATTACCATTCCATTAATTTGAAACATGACAGAGGTACTCCTTCTTAATCAGGAAATACAGCTTATAGGTGTAAATTGGTATTCCCAAAGTTAACCTATGAGGGGGTTGGACTCACAGTGGTGAAAAACTAAGTTGGGTGTTTTTCAATACCAGAACATGCTAAACTTAACATTACATGCCCAACCTTTTCATTTCACAGCACCCTGCCCTGTGGACTACCTAGGGGTGACTTATATGTAATAAAAGCCGAGTTTAAGGCTTGGAAAGGATTTTTTTTTTTATTAGGCTTGTGGTTACAGCAAAAAAAAAAATATAAGAAAACCAGCATTCAGATCAATGAGAAGGTACACATCAATTCAATTATAGACACAGAACTTTCTAAGCAGATTACAGCACAATATAAATTAGTAAAGGCAAATAGATAAAAAGTGCATCCATAATTAGAAAAAAAAAAGTATATAGGATTATGAGATATTACTGAGAAGCCTAATGCTTAATCTAAGTAGAACGTCAACTATTGACCTATCGGGGGGAGGAGCCTAGCGCGCAACCAAGATGGCCGCGTAGGTGCGAGGCTCCCGAGGACCTCCGCGACCTCCTGAATTAATCCTGGCGATATCCTGTCCTTGTTGAGGGGACTGTGTTGGGGAACCGGAGCTGAGGCGCCACCCGTTTTTTGGGCTCGAATCGGACCCCGGACGCCGGTGGGAGCATCGATCGAAGGTTGCGGCCTTCTCCTCGCCGGCCCCCCGGATTGGAGTAGTGGGGCGATCCGGGGACAAAGTGAATAACAGCAGCGAACGGGGCTGGGCGACTGGCGTACCCCGCACTTTCACTTTCGCTTTTGCGCCCTCCTAGCTCTCAAGCGGGGTCGGACTGCGGAGCGGGGTGCGGTGGTGTGGCCTTGTCCAGAAGCCCGGCTGACCCGCCGGCGGTGGGTTGACCCGCGGTTCGGTGGTCGCCCCTGCCCCCCCCTGGCACCCGTGACTTGGTATAGCGGCCCGTTTGGGGTGCTTGGCACGACGGTGGAAGAGCCAGCATGTCCACCAAACAAGATGGCGACCGGGCGAAGGTGAAGACGACCCGCCGTGGCACGGCGCACCAGGCCAACAGTATGGACCGCTACACGCTCCAGAAGGGTTCTCCGGAGACATCGCGTGCATCCCCGGTGGGCCCGACGGAGGCATCCGCTCATCCAGTGGATCTGACCCTCCGGGACGTCATGGGCGCCATCGCAGAGATGAAGGCCTCGGTGGACCAGCGTTTCGACACCTTAGCGCAAAAAATAGACTCGGTCCTGGTGGATGTGAGCCTTGTGAGGGCAGACTTGTCCAAAACAAACGACCGAGTCGACTCCCTGGCCCACACCACAACGAGCCTCACGACAGACGTGGTGGCCCTCCAGAAGGAGGTGCGCCGGCTTGGCCAGGCGAGCGCCCTAATGGACCGGCGACTGGAGGACTCCGAGGGTCGGGCCCGGAGGAATAATGTCCGTATTGTGGGGGTGCCGGAGGGACGAGAGGCGGAGGCGGCGGATCTTTTTGTGGAAGAGTTGATCCTGACCCATCTCCAGCCCCGGGGGCTGAGTAAGCTTTTTGCGGTGGAGCGTGCTCACCGGGTCCCCGGGGGCAGACCTAAGACTGGTGCCCCGCCGCGGCCTCTCATTGCCCGGATTTTTAATTTTCGGGACAGAGATGCTATCCTCCAGACCTCCAGACAACAGGGACCGGTCAAGCTTGACAACATGGAGGTACATTTCTACCCAGACTTTACCCCGGCGGTCCAGAAGCAGCGGCAGAGCTTTCTTGGTGTTAAACGTCGCCTAAGGGACCTGAACCTCAAGTACTCAATGCTCTTTCCAGCTAAGCTGAGGGTAGAGGTGGATGGTCGCACGCACTTCTTCGACCGGCCCGAGGCGGCTGGGGACTGGCTGGACACTCTGCCTGGAGATTGGGGCCGGGGGGGCGGGGGGGGCGCGGCTGGCGAGGAGGGCCCGCCGGATCAGAATTGAGGGGTGACTGCATAGGCCTTGCTCTGGACGTTGTTCCTTCACCATTTATTGATTGCGTATTTTCCCCTCCTATGGAGGTCGTGCGGGGTCTGTTGGGGGCTTCCCTCCTCCTCTGGGGGACTAGTTAGTATTTTAGCTATGGGGCGACAGGCACACTGCACTTTGGGGGGGCTGTCTGGGCTCATGCAGGGGTGCAGGGAGGGGGGAGTTTTGTTGGGACCGGGGGGTGGGGGGGGTGTGTTGTTTGTTAGCACCGCAGGGCAAACCCGCTACTATGTTGTTGTTTTTAGGATGCTCGATGGGGGACGACCGATTGTTTCGCCGTATGATGGGGGGTAGGGATTTGGCTGTGTTGTCATGGAATGTTAACGGCCTGGGGGATAGGATTAAGCGTGGTGTGGTCCTGCAGTACTTAAAACGTATTTCACCAGATGTTGTCTTCCTGCAGGAGACGCACCTTATAGGTAACTCCTTTCATGCAATGAACCGGCGGGGATATCGTTTGGCGGCCCATTCTGGCTTCACCTCGGGCTCGCGGGGGGTGGGTATTATGATCAAGAACTCGCTCCCGTTGGAGATTGATGAGGTGCGCCATGATTAGAGGGGACGCTACACGGTTCTGGTGGGAAGAATGGAGGGTAGAGTGTTTATCTTTATATCAGTGTACGTCCCGCCTGGGTTACAAGCCACCACATTTGCGGACCTGGGGCGCCTCCTTCTGGACCTTCCGAGTGGCCTGCTGGTGGTTGGAGGGGATTTTAATGCGGTAGCCTCTGGGTCTATGGATCGCCATCCCCCTAGGGACCTCCCCCGGGCACAGGCGTGGCTGCCCGGCCTTCTGGACACGCTGGGCCTGGTGGATTGCTGGCGATTAAAGCATCCTGCATTGCGACAGTACACCTTCCACTCGGGTGCCCATGGTAGCCTCTCGCGGCTTGATTACATCCTTGTCCCGGCGGCCCACGCAGGGAGGGTGGGGGAGGTGCGCCATCTGGCGCGGGGTATCTCAGACCACTCCCCATTGTTGTTGCATCTCGATGTCTTCCCGAGGGGGGATGGCAGGGTGGCCCCAATCAATGCATGGTATTTGCGCGACCCCACCATTCGTGCCGATTTGATCAAATCCCTACAGCGATATTTCGATGAGAATGTGGGGTCGGTCTCTTCGGCCATCTCCCTGTGGGAGGCTTTCAAGGTAGTCCTTAGAGGGGAGGCCCTCTCCTTTATCTCCCAGGCCCGGCGGCGCGAGCGGGAGGAGGTGACCCGGGTAGAGGCCGAGATTGCAGAACTGGAGGGTGACCTGGGAAGCGGGGTAACAGACGACAAGTTGCATGTTCTACACCTAAAGCAGGCGGCCTATCGGGCCCTCGTCACGGAGGCGGCCAGGGGCCTCAGTAGAGAGCAGCAGGGGCGATTGTATGATGTGGGTGATAAGGCTGGCAAATTGATTGCGTGGTTGGATAAGAGGGAGAGAGCGAGCCGTGTGGTGCCTTTGATTGAGAGTGTTGATGGTGCGTGTGTCACTGAGCCGGAAGCCATTGTCTCCTGCTTCGCGGATTATTTCTGCGAAGTCTACTCCCCGGTTTCCCCCTGCTCGGAGGCAGATTCCCATGCCCTGCTTCGGGACATCGCACTGCCCTCCCTAACGGTGGAGGACAGGGATTCGCTGGACGCCCCTCCCACCTCGGACGAAATTGCCTTGGCTATTCGCTCGGTTGCATCCGGCAAGGCCATGGGCCCCAATGGTATTCCCATCGAGCTCTACAAGCTACGCCCGGATGTGTTGGCGCCCCACCTGCGCGCGATGTTCCTGGCGGCCCACTCGCGGGGTTCCCTCCCGCCGGACCAGCGTCTGGCCACAATTGTGGTGATCCACAAGGAGGGGAGGCCCCGTGAACGGGTCACATCCTATAGGCCGATTTCGCTTTTGAACGCGGAGCCCAAAATTCTCGCCAAGGTGTTGGCCAACAGGTTGGTTGGCGTGGTGGGCGATTTGGTCCACCAAGACCAATCTGGCTTTATACCGCACCGCAACACGGCGCTCAATCTGCGGCGCTTGCACGGGGTGCTCGCGCGTGTCCCATTTGTGCGGGAGCCGGCCATCCTGGCGTCCTTGGACGCCACCATGGCGTTTGATACGCTTGAATGGCCATACATCTGGGCGATGCTGGCAAAATTCGGGTTTGGCCCGGGTTTCATTAGCTGGGTCAAATTGCTATATTCGGGCCCATTGGCGCAGGTGGTAGTGAATGGGCGAGTCTCGGCCCCATTCGCGCTGGGGAGGGGTACGCGACAGGGTTGCCCCCTGTCGCCTCTCCTGTTTGCCCTGGCCCTGGAGCCCCTGGCGGAGTGGCTGCGGTGGCACCCTTCTATCCGTGGTCTCCGCTGGACCCCCGAGCATGAGGACCGTGTGTCCCTCTATGCTGACGATATCCTTCTGTACCTCGCCTCCCCGCGTAAATCACTGATCGTTCTGGTTGATGTTTTGCGCTCATTCGGTCGCAACTCAGGCCTGGTCATCAACTGGGCGAAATCCTGTGTATATGTGCTTTCCGGGGAGGCTCCGGCCCTACCACGGGACTGTCCGATCCAGATTGCCTCCCAAGGTTTTCGGTACCTGGGTATCTATATCACTCTTGACCCGGAGGCCCGCTATGAGCGGAATTTGCTACCCCCCCTCCGGCGTTTGAGGGAGGACGTGGTGCGCTGGCGGCGTTTGCCGCTCTCGCCGCTCGGCCGAGCGGCCTTGTTTAAAATGATGTCCCTGCCACGCTTCCTCTACGCCCTCCAGAATACTATGGACTTGGTCCCGGCACGCTATTTCCGTGAGGTGGAGGGCCTCCAGCGGCGCCTGTTCTGGGACGGGAGGCCGCGCATTGCTCTGGCTAAATTGACGCTCCCGTGGTACGATGGGGGGGTCGCCCTCCCTGACATTAAACGGTATTACTGGGCCTCCCAACTAGCTGCAATTAATCATGGCCTTTACGGGCCCGCCTTGAACCCGGCATTTGAGATGGATAAGATGCTCCTGCCCGGTGGCGATTACAATCGAGCGCTCTACGCTGGCGCGCCCGACTCCCGTTTGACGGGACCGACGCGTGTCATGGTGCGTGTCTGGCACGCGGCTAATGCAGCTATGGGGTGGAAGGACCGTTTGACCCGGGCGTCACCGCTGTATGCGTCTGAGAGGTTGGGCTCCCTGTGGACGTCGAAGGGCTTCGAGAAGTGGGACACGATCGGAATCAGCACGGTGGGAGATCTCTGGACGAGGGGGGGATTCAAAACTTTTGAGACGCTGCAGGCGGAGTTCCAGCTGCAGGGCAGTGAGTACTTTCGGTACCTACAGGTCCGCCATGCGCTGGGCTCCGTCTTCCCGGATGTCGCATCCATTCCGGAGTCTTCCCCCCTGGAGGACAGAGTCCTAGATGGCCATGTCCCGGACAGCACGATCTCCCTCATATACAAAAAACTGATCAACGATAGATCGTGCCTGCTGACTAGTCTCCGCGAGGCTTGGGTTGCCGACGGGCTGGAGCTGGACGATGAGGATTGGAGTTCCGCGGTGGCCTCTCCGAAAGAGGTGGCCATCCCGGCTCGCCTTCGTTTCGTCCAGCTCAAGATCCTTCACCGGGTTTACGTGACGGGGCCAAGGCTTCTGCGTATGGGTTTTGCTGGTGACGGAATGTGTAAGCGTGGCTGTGGTGCGTTGGCGACTTTCATGCATATACTGTGGGAGTGCCCGAAGGTGGAGCGATTCTGGCGTGGTGTGCATGAGGTCCTGCGTGTGGTTACGCGTGTCGCGCTGCTGCCTGAAGCGAGGAGATGCTTGCTGAATGTATGGGAACCGAATGACTATTCGGTCCCGCAGACGCGGTGGGCGACTCTGGGATACATGATAGCCAAGCGCGACATTGCTCAATTGTGGGGATCCCAGAGGCCCCCTGCGGTGTCGGCCTGGAAAGAGCATATGGATTGGTGTATGTTTCGTGAAAAGGTGGTGTATGTGGCGAGAGGTAAGCCTGGGGCGTGGGTGAAACTCTGGGGCCCCTGGAACGCCTACCGCGGGGGTATTTGTGAGCCACCACTGCTACCGGCTGCCTCGCCTGCTCCGTCTCCCTAGACGGCCCCCCTCCCTCAGCCGCGGGCGCGCGGTCCCCCAGTCCCTGATCTATTCCCATTCCCCTCTCCAGAGTTCTGCTGCTGGTTTGGATCCCCCACTTATGGAGCACGTGCTGTTATTTTGGATCGCGGGTTGCCTTGCGGGTGCGGTTTTTTGGTGTTGTTTTGTTTCAAGAAAAGGGAACCGTACTGTGGGCTTGGAGCTGTGTGGCCTGCACCATTGATTACTCCTGTTTCACTGCTCTGCACTGCCTAGAGACTTTTACTGTATGTATGCGATATGTTTTCGTCATTCTAGCGGCCGGCCGGATGGTTGTAGGCCCGTACCTGTAACTTTTACGAACTGCAATAAACGGTTTCAAAAAAAAAAAAAAAAAAAAAAAAAACTATTGACCTATCCATGCTTCAAATGGGGCCCAGATCTTTTTACCAAAGTCACGTCTGGCTCTGCCCCATCTAGCCCAAACTGCAGACTCCAGGTTATGTAGTGCCAGGATCCTCCCTCTCCAGTCAATAAAGGTAGGTGACCCAGGACTTATCCACTCTGAGGTAATACAAAGGCGGACCATGGCCATAGCTATTAACAAAAAAGCTGAGGTGTAGCGGGGCCTAATATGCTCACTATTACTTTGATACCCACAAATGACTAACTCGGGGGAGAGAACAGCAGGAATCCGAAGGTTGACATTAAGAAACTGCTCTACCTCCTTCAAAAAAGGCTTCAGCTTTTGACATCCGAAAAACATGTGGACATCATCCGCCGCCATTAACCCACACCTTGGGCAACTATGTCCCCCGCTACCCCCCCACTTAGATATCTTGGCCGGCGTATAATATAGGTCGAACATAGCCATAGAGAGCGTAGGCTACCAGAGATGAGAACCCTACCTGCTAGTTCTAGGGCCGCGACTATGTCTATCCCCGTTACACCGAATTTGGCTTCTAATTTTAACGTAGAAGCAGTAATATCATCTGGGAGCCTTGTAAGTAAGTGCCGATAGATTACCCCAATTTTAGAGCGCGTCGCAATAAGTTCAAACAGTATTATCTTCCCAAATAGTGCTTCAGGCTTCAATTTACTTTTCTCTATAAAGCTGCGTAGCTGTAGATATTTAAAAAAATCAAATGTATTAAGCAAGTGCTTCTCCTTAAGACATGTAAAAGAGGCCAGCCTCCCTTCATGTCCAAGGTTGCCGAGTACTGTTATTCCTAGAGCTGACCAGTTAAAGGTGACTTGATCCTGGAAAACTACTGGAAGAAGCCGGGCTGCAGAGAGGGGCGTATAGAAGTTGATGTTAGGAACTAAGAATTTGCGACGAACCTTGCGCCATACCGAGAATATAGACCAAATAACCTTAAACCTAGTTCTTTTATAATGGCTTGGTTCTAGAACCCGGACTAAGACTCGCTTGGCATCTTCTCCCAGCCCGATTTCAAAGATTGATGGCCTACAAGCCAAAGAGGGGTCGGCGGCATCTCCCAACAGTGGTAGGCCAAAATGTTGAATCCTCGAAGACCAAAAATAGAATAATAAGCTGGGAACTCCCCAGCCACCACGTGAGCGAGGCAGAAGCATCCATTTAGCCGCCCTCCTAGGCTGCTTATAACCCCAGAGAAACCTGTAACAAATTCTATCTGCCAAAGCTAAACTAGATTGAGGCACCTCTAAGGGTACTGTTCTAAATAAGTTTAAGAATTTAGGCAGAATCAGCATTTTAAGAACATTACATCTGCCATAAAGTGAAAGATGGAGATTGTCAAGCCTTGTCAGTGTTGTTTTTACTGAGTTAATTATTGGCAAAATGTTTAGATCAGGGATACTGTTGACCTGCGCTGTGATATATATCCCCAGATATTTTGCATAATGGAACCTCCAACAATGTCACCTCCAAATACACAGCCAGTGTGCATGATTCCTTCACCCTCCGACAGTCCATCAGCAACCAGCCTACCCAGGATGGCAAAAATTTAAATGCACAGCCCTTTGGCAAGTTTCAAATGGACACCCTACTCACCTCAACTCCACAACCATGCAACTCACAACTCTGGCAATGCGCACATCACAAAATCACTACCAATATGCACAACAACATGCCCACCCACCAGACATGACAGAACAACTAACAATTCTAACATGGGCAAGCCTTGTACATGTCCCTTCAATGACTTGGCACCTCATCCGAATGTGGGGAGAGGTGGCAACCAGGCATGTCTGAAGGATGCAGTAGAACCATGATTGGGAAAGTATACAATGCCAAGAGTGGCGGAGATGGGCTGGACAGACCACAGTATGCAGAACACACCCATATCCATGGCGAAACACACACCTCTGGTGTATGGAGTCAAGGGGACAGTGGACGCAACCATTTCACCCCAGCCACTGGGGAACCTTGTGGAAATGTTGCCTGTTACGCCCCCCAAGCGTGACTGGAGTCGGATGGCCCGGCGTACGCCACGCCAGCGTAGAGGTGTGAATAAAAAGCATGTAGCCCTGGGTGTGGTGCTCTTCCGGAAAGCACAACGTCTCTGCCAGGGTGGCGCCTCTCACCCTGCCACGAAGCCGACGCTGGACCACGAACCCATCAGGCCCGCCCCTGCACAGCCAGGCCACACTGATCACCTGCAGACACCGGCGTGTGTCAAGGAGGGCCCACCAGGTGCCGGCACAAGCTTCAAGCCCGAGGGCCGCAACCTTGGAGGCCTCCTCAGTCCATCACGGCCACCACGATACGGGACCTTTTTCACTGACATACTCTACTGCCGCCTTCGGACTACTATTCGGCCCAGTTGGTCACATGTGCGAAAATGTGTCCAGATTCATGAATGACATTGACCCCAATTCCGGGTCAGCAGCCACAGCACCAGACCCACCCCGATCAGTGATGCATTGTTCCATATGAGCATCTAGTGACACGTGATGCCACTAACCCTGTTCAACCCCAGCCAGCAACACGTGGTGCCACTAACCCTGTTCAACGCCAGCTGGCGACACGTGATGCCACTAACCCTGTACAACGCCAGCCGTCGACACGTGGATGGGGGACCAGGACTACCCTGCTGACCAGCAGGTCCCACATCCAGCACCTAGTCGCAAATCACGAATGGCAGAGTCCACACAACAGTGGTCACATGGAGAGGAGTAAGAGGAAGATGCGGCTCAGTCCGGACGGAAGCCGGGTCACAGTCACGGAGGTGACCGAACATGTGGTGCCACTGAACCTGAACTACGCAGGCCGGCGAGGCCATCCAACCTATGCCGGTAACACACAATGAATGGCCAGTGCTGACCGCTGCCTCAGGCTGATACCACTGCCAACTAGGTCACACATTTGGAACTGGACATCGGTCATTCCAAGGCAGAAGAGGATGACGCGTTGTAGTCCAGAGGGAACAGGATCATCGTTATGGAGGTGAGCGAACATTACCGACAACTGCCCTTGTGTCACTAACTCTGTGCCTCGAGAGCTCATGACACGTAGCTGTGGGCCACTGCTGAGCGCTGACTCTGGCCTACACTGCGGGCCAGTAGGTCACAGAGTCTTGATTTAGCAATGATGGAGTTCATATCAGTGTACTGCCTGCATCGCAGTCTGCACACCCTCTCAGCACCTGTGCCACTAAGTCTGTTCCCCAACATTCATGGACACTCATTGGTCGTACATTTGTAGCATTTGAGTCTTTGGACCAGGGGGCAGTTTTTATCCTCATGTAGCTGATACTGAATTGGTGGTGGCAACGAGGCTGTCGCATTCTACTCCTCCATTTGCTGCTTCCGGATAAAATCAAACCTTTTGGCGTCATGCCCTGGAGGACACCTTCCAGTGTCCCCCGATACCCTCCCCAACATACACCTCAGACATTGATGGTGACCCGCTCAGGTCGCATGGCCCATCTAACTGCACCGCAAGTCAACGTCCCGTGGCTGGGTGCCTGTGCCGGCTGCAGTGCATCCGGGGCCACTAACTCTGTGCTGGTCTGGTCCAGGACCCCTTCTGAGAAATAGGATGGCCACTGAAGCATTGGTCTTGGGGGTCATCAACGCCATGTCTCTTTGACCCAATGCTGTATGCAGCCTCCGGCCCCAACTGCATCCCACCAGGGCTCACACACCAAATCGAGTCCTGACCGGCCTGGACGTGGCATCACCACAGGAGGCACATGCCACCACCGCAAGGACCACCTCCAACAGCGATCTGCCACAGTCGACACGGTGGTCCTGACAGACTTATGGAGTTGCTCAGACCTGTCATGGATGCCATCATTGGCCTGATCCCCTGCTCAGTACTTCAGGTGCCAGTGACTCAGTGCACTGCAAGCCATTGTCCGTTACTGATTGACTTTTGTGCTGTGGAGATGTTGCGCAGCAATGTCACCTCATGCAGTGGGGAAGACCTGGGACTATGATGAATAAGATGTGTCAAGTGTGCGGACGGGAGATGACACAGACAATGGGAGGGCAGGAGGCAACATCCCCAAGGCAAGAATGCAGACTGGAGTGGTAGTCAAGCTACACACCCGGAACCATTACTGGGTATTGCGCTGTGGACTGCGCACGCAACTGTCACCTCAGACAGTGTGGGAGACCTGGGACGTTGATGCAGGTGTAACACACCCCACTGCATTTGCATCAGGACTAACATGAAGGGACAGAATCCTAGCATTTCCTTCACATGAGCGTGCTCATCTCTAGTTCCCCTACCTCAGTGCACTGCAACTCACGGAACCTCCTGCCTGAATTTTTGGTGACCTCTGTCCATACGACGGCTTCCTCCATGTTGCTGTGCAGTTGACTCTGTTATGCATGTTTTTGCTGTTTCCGTTGCACTGGTGTCCAATGTTCAAGTTGTTGCCAGCATCAAGCATTCCGTGCGGGCTGGCTTACACTCACCCCACACACATCCAGCACAGGCGTCACTGTACATCTGGCCCTGCCAATAAAGGGACCGGGCGCATGTGCCCGTAGCAAGTTCAACATGATATCGGCATGTGTCCCTGTGGTCTTGTTGTATGCATGACGGCCCTGGGCCGTACGACATTACATTGTGCTGTGTACATTGGATGAAGACGTGTCACTGCAGGCAGCGGGTTGTAGCTTGGACATGTAGCTTTGTCGTCACCCACTCAATTCGTAAGGGCTGTCGTACGCAGAGTCAACATGGGTGTGTGACTGCTATTTGAATGCCCCTGCCCATGGTTCTGTACTGTGAATGCGCATCTGCATGTGTCTCTATGGTAGTGTGGGTCTCCTTAGTGGGGTGTTGGTGGCCCCTGAAGGGTGATGGACACCTACATATGTGTCCTGATTCGAATTTCATGGGTTTGACCCCCACCCCCACCTGTTGGGCCACCACCTTTTGGCATGCAGGAACATGGCATTGGGGTGCGATATGTGGGTGGGTGAAGTGTTGTGAACCAGCTGTGCTTGCGGGTGCCCCCTGCTGTGTGGTCTGTTGCAGGCTTGGTGTTCTCCTCTGAGTAGCTTGGCTGTCCGGGTCCTGGTGGGGGGTTGTGTGGGATATCCATGTGCTGTTGTAGGGCATCGGTGTCGACGGTGTGGTGGTCCTCTTGGGCATCACTGATGTGTTGTATTCTGTGCTCTGCTGAATGTGTTGTCTGCCCCTCTGCGATGTGAAGGGGAGGTGCATATTGACTTTGTGTTGACATATATGTTGCCACATTGTGCAGGTTTGAATGCAGACTGTATAGCAATGTACATTGTGACTGTTCAGGGGAGCTGGATTCTTCTGCGGGACAGTGTACATTTGGTCTACATGATGGATGTGAGGTCATACGCGTACATTTCTATTTCACAGTTTCCAGCTCAGTCAGATGAAGTAGGCATGTTTCTGTGCATGTGCAGAGCCAGTTGTGTCCTCTGTTCTACAGTGTCGGATATGCGTGTTGTTCCTCGTTGTCGTCAATGTGGGTGTGCTGTTCGTGCTATGTGTGTGTGCTGCAGTGTGCCAAGGGGATCTGGGCCATAGACCTGGGTGATTGTGGGTGTGCAGTGTGGTACACCTCGTTGTGCATGTATGCCATTGTGCCCAATCCCCCCGTCCCCCCAGTCCCTGTTTGTTGCACTCCCTGTTGATGTTGTGTCAGGTCCTCTCGAGCTGTGTCCGTACTCCCTACTCCTTGCACCGTCTCCACAATAATGACTGTGGCCTGCGTTTCCTTCAGCTCCTTTGGTGGAGCTGGACTGCCACCTCCTGTCGCCGTTGCTGCCTTCATGTTGGCAGCGGGTTTGTGCCTGGTTCAGGTAGTCACGTAATGCCGGTGCCTATTGACCTCCTGGATTGGCCTCCTCGGCACTCCGCCTGCAATCCAGGTGGTCTGCTTGTGGGTCAGTTGCTGGTAGTGTTCTGTCACCTCCGCTACGCTGGTCATGCTTTCCTGCGGTCTGCACCCCATCTTCCATCCCTCTTCTCCTTGGACTTCCCCTGCCCCGTTGTTCCTTGCTGGTAGTCTGTGGGGGTTGTGGGGTTCGGGTTGGCCCCTGCACTGTGTCAGGGTGCATCCATGCTGATACGCACTTTGGATTGTTATTGGTGCATTTTTTCTGTGGTTTTTATAGTGCATAGTTCCGCCAGACACGTGGGATTTGCAGGCCTGTGGCTGGTTTTCGCTACTTTTTGTACCGTGGATGGCCCCATCGCATGTTTTTTTGTGTTTGCGGATCACATTTATGTGGCGTGGCATTCATTTTGACTCGGACATTTGGCGTATTATCTGGTGTCTATCGCATGCTACCGCCTTGTTGTGAATCCCACGTTGTCACTGAGTTATTTTCCCGCGATAGGCTGCGATATTGAAGGTTGTGTTACGCTACTCTTGTGGTACTTATCACACGTTCTAGTGAATATACCCCTAATACTGATAAAATGAGAGACACTGACACATTGTTGTGGGAGATGGGACTGGTGATGCCATTGGGACATTTACAATGATACACTAACAACTAGAGATGAACACAGGGCAAGGAGAAATAAAAATATTTCTCCTTATTACAACTCCCCTGAGAAGGTGTCTCTTTTTGGCGCATTTCCAGGGGTAGCAATTTTAGGAAATCTGGGAATGCATCAAAAACCACACAATGCCCATGGAACACCTTCCCAGGACAGAGTAACGCAGCATAGCAATTTACATTACTACAGATTTATGCAGCCACTCAGGGCCCCACAAGGAGGCCTTGCATGGCTTCATAAATTTCATTATGGGCTTGTGTCGCATTTGCGCCACGTTGCCTGGTGTAAGAGCAATGTAACTCCTCTCATAAATATGCCCTGGCCCTGAGTCAGGGAGGAATGGGCACAACTTTGTAGGTAACATGACATAATGTGTATTTGGAAAGTGCACATCTGAGGAGACATAGAGCACTAGTGGTAGACCCTTAATGTTACCAACCTCAATGGTACTCTTTCATAACCTCATGGCAAAGACAGGATGAGCGCCAAGCTTCAAACCATAGGCATGTTGGCAAACAGAGAATCCTGCAAGGAATATGGGGCCAGATGTACAAAGCTTTTTTCTGCTTGCAAAAACCTTGATTTGCATTGTCATACAAGGGGTAGATTCATCTACTGAGCCACCAGACTTGGGTATTGGTACTGACTAACAACATTATGGCATCCTTATTGATAAATGTTCGTACTGCATAATAAATATATATCAGGCCTGCAGGGAAGTGGTGGGATTGTTCAATAAATCTATGGAAGCTGCAGTGGGAAGTACTAGCATTGCCATGGATGACATATTGACCTTGCAGATAAGTGTATTAATCCTACTAGGAAGTGTTGCACCTATCCCATGCAAGATATAGCATCCCTGCCGAGAACTGTCGGTACAAATTTAACAACTTGTGCTGGCTCTACTGTCCATATGAGGAAAAGTAGTCCTGCTGAGTAGAGTTGTGCTGCCCAATATATGTATGACAGCCTTTTTGAGGAATAATTGTACTGTCCTAAGAAAGCATAGCAGGCTCCTGAGAGGGTCTGGGGATCATATGTACGAAATTTCCATTTTGCATTTCTTAAATAGTGAATCCCAAGAAATTGTTATTTAGGAAATGCAAAATGTAATGTTCAAAAATTAAGATTTCCTAATAGAGATTCCTAGAGAATAGGAATCACTATTAGGAAATTGCTATTGAGGGAATACTAAACCATTTATTCTATGGGCCCATAGGTGCACCAGTTTTGCATTTCAAAATTTCCGATTTCCTAATAGGAAATTGCAAATTTGGAAATGCAAAACCAAGGGTACTTCTGAGACTAAGGCCCCCTGGATGCACTCCAAAAAAAGTGGCGCACATGTAAAGTGCAGGAAATCAATACAGCACATTCCTGCCTTTTCCCCTGCGCTGACATCCTTTTTGCAGCCTAGCTCCAATGTAGGCACCCATGCACCTTGCTGCAAGGGTGCCTGTGTTGTAAACAGGATTGCTTTTGTGCAGGAAGGGGCCAACAATCACCTGAGGTGTTTTCCTCTTTGTATGTGTGCTGCAGAATGCAGCACACGTAGAAAGAGGTAAAAACAAGGAAAAATAAAGATATTTCTCCTTGTTATGCCTCACCTGAGTCGGTAGAGGTTTATGGCGCATTCCCAGGTCTACCACTTCTGGTAAATCTGGCAATGTGTCAAAATACATGGATGTTGTATAGGATGTTGTATGGGAACACCCATGCAACACCCTTGGTGCAGAGTAATGCAATGCAGCGATTTGTGCTGCATTGCATTACTCAAGATTTATGAAGTCACTCAGGGCTACGCAAGGTGGCCTTAACAATGCTTCATGGATCTAATTTTAATTTGCATCACTATTGCACCATGTTTCGTCTTGCAAGAGCGACGTAAAGGGTCTTGTAAATATGCCCCCTAGCAGCATTGGTGAAAAGTGCTTGCACTAAAATTATAGTGGGTTAATGGGCTCATTTGACTATATTTTAACTATGCAGGCTCCCTCATAATGATACGTTTTCAGAGTAAGCTGGTTTTCATTTCCAGCACCGACAGAATTTTAATGTACCTAAAAATGCACCATTTGCAACACATTTTCAGTACATTCCAAGGGAGACATCCCTCCAATTCACTAAAAAGCTGATTTCCTAATTTTGGCCAATGTCCCTGGCCCAAATGTACTGCTTGCTACTTTATTTACCAAGAAACCACTCGAGGGAGAACCCTTATAAACCAGCCTTACACTTCTTTTCAGCTTGAATCAATGTTACTGGCACATATGTGGTGCTTTAAAACATGTTTTTTCATGAATTTCCCAAACATTTCTATGGGAAGCCCCTTACAAACACGTTCAAAACTCTATCCGCTTTTCCCCAAAGTTGCTGGCCCATTGTGCTTTAATATACACACTATCCTACTATTTTTCCAAATATTTCTTGATGTAAAATTTTAAATTAACAAAAAACAATACAGCGTTAACCTCACAATAGAAATATTTTTTTCAAACACAATTTCTCTGGGGACCCCAATCGAATCTCCCTTTCTACATAATTGTCCTTATAGAGCAAACCCCATCAACGCATCTATCTACTCCTGACTACGGACCTTGAGTTACCACCGTGGCCTATGTCATCTTTTGAACATCCTTTCCATGCCTGACCTTCATCAAGGCACTTCATTGAAGGTGTATGGTCAGTGGTGTAACGAAACTTGAGGGGGCCCCCTGCAAAGTACATAGAGGGGGCTTCTTGTCATGCTCTGGACCCAGGCAGGAGCTTTCAGCCGCCACCCGTGCAGAGTGCTGTTTGGGCTCCCTGGTTCCAGAGCTTCCTCACCGCAGGGGCTATTGATACTCCACTGTGTATGGTACAGGTCTCTTAGCTGACCAACTCAAGGTTTACCATACAAACACTTTCTCAAGCCACCACACCATTTAGACCAACATGGACTCTAGGCATTACAAACCATCCACACACTTGCACTGTGCACACTGAAGACAGGCCTTGGACACACAGTACATCAAGCTGCCAACCCACTGCTAAAGGAAACCTCTTAATATTCTACTCTTCCTAAGTAATGTTGGCACTGCCACCTTAGGAGATGAACAGCAGTATGCACACACAGTACACTGACCTACCGAGCATGTCATTCACTCCTGGAATCTCTCAACTATCAAGTAATTTTTTAGTGTTTATGAACCACGTTTTTAAATCTGCCAACCTATGATCCCGTCACTTCAAGCCATTTATTCCACGATGTGGTGGCATCTTCAAACTACTGTATGAAAACTCTAGGAGCGAAGTGTACAAATCTATTTTGGGGCTCCTAACAGCCTTTTTACAGAACAGGGATGTTTGCAAAAAAGCATTTTTTAATGTACAAATGCCAAATTTGCAATTCGGTAACCTATTACTGAATCGCAAATTAGGTTTGCGATTCAGTATTAGGAAGGGGTGTGTTTAGGGCGACTCGCAGTTGTATGTGTGAATATTTTGCAACCGAAATGCGTCTGCAAAACATTTGCATTTTACCGCCAACTCAGAGTTGGTGGTAACCCATTCACAAATGGGAAGGGCTCCCCAAGTGACCCGCACCCCTATGTGACTGTTGGTGAAAACATTTTTTAAGAGTATGCAATGGACAGCGGTCAGGACTACTGCCTGGGACCACTGCCTTCTCTTAAAAAATAAGAAAACTTTTCATTTTGAAACGCATCCTGGTTTCCTTTAAGAAAAAGAGGCTGCATTTAATAAATACATTGCTTTAATGAAAAGCAATCACAGACATGGTGATCTTCTGATCCCAGCAGGCTACCATCCCTGTGATTGAAGCCATTCACAATCGGTTGCAAATTGCGACCTGCTTCATTAATATTGATGAGGTGGGTCCATTTGCAACCCACTGTTAATCACTAACAATCTCAAACACACTGTTGTACATTGCAGTTTGCGATTTCCTTATAGCGAATCGCAAAAATTCCCTATTAGGAATCCACAAACACGTGATTTCGTACATCTGACCCTTAATGAGGTAAGTCCACTTGTGACATACTGGGAATTGCTACATGTGTTAAACACGCATTTGTATGACGCTGTTTGCGATTACCTAATAGACAATCGCAAAGAATCGCTATTAGGTAATCGCAAACCCAAAGCTATATACATCTGGCCCCTTAGCTTCCTATACAATGTAGGAAGTTTGGCTCGTGCTTGTGAAACATATGTAGGCTAAGGCTGTCTGGAGGTAGTGCCGGGAATGTTTCTGACTTCAATAAATAATACTCTCCCACCAGCTTTTCTTCCATTCATCCACCTTCATCTTCTCCTGATAGAATACATAATTGACTCCCCACACCACTTACAAGAGAACAAACATCCCCCGGAACTGAAATGTATGATTGACCTCTGCCGAAGAATTGTGTTTCCAGATAGGCAGCTGGAGTGCCAGCACCGAGGAGCTGAAATTATGTAGGAAATGATGCTTATTGTCACTAAATATAATGAGTGTTGTTCGCAGGTTTCATTGGCAGCACAAGCTCGAATTAGCCTGTCAGAATTTCACTGCACCCGCATGACAGCCTGTCAGATGACACAATTAACTCAATGGAGTAAAGAAATGGTTTGTCAGGCCATCACAGCTTCCCTCTTGTTCACGTCCCATCACTTTGCTAACGGCTCTGATTGAACCCAAATGCATTTCTTTCTTTTCTTCAGATCTGTGCGTGCTTCCTCCCTTTTCAGGCTTCAAAACAGCAGTGCATTTTTGCTGAAAGCAAAACGTCTTCTTTCCAGCCACTGCATGCCTGCTTTGCTTTTCTTCTCTCGACGCTGCCCTGGAGCTCAGGCGCTTTGTGCAAGAAAGGAGGGGGAGGGGCTTGGTGGGGGGCGGGGGGGTGATACAGCACAGCGGCTATCCCTGGCATTAATCTGGAGGGGAAACAAGCCCTCTGTAAAAGTGTCAGATCATATCAAAGAAATGAATTGTAATGTCGCAAATCCTGACTACGTTAAAAGCCAGACTATGGGCGCTTGATCAACTCTTTGCAGCCAGGCTCTTAAGATCTGATTGGAGTGATGCGATGATGATGATGATGAATATTAGTAGTAGCAGCAATATTGATAGCAGCAGCTTTGGTAGTATTGTTGTTTCTATTATTAACATTTACTGTATTATTATTATTATTATTATTATTATTATTATTGGGATTGGTATTATTATTATTGCCGTTATTATTATTATTATTATTATTATTATTATTATTATTATTATTATTATTATTTATATTAATATTAATAACATTACTATTATTATTATTGTTATTGTTAATGTTATTATTATTATCCTTATGGTTATTGTTATTGTTGTTAATATTATCATTATCATCATCATCATCATTTTTGCTATGTACTATTTGTAATGGTAGCATAAGTGTTAGTAATACTGTTGTTATTAGCATTAATTGTGCTATTAAAATGATATTTAGCATTGTTGTTTTTATTCCTGTTTCTGTCAAATGGATTTCAGAATGGTCTACTTTTAAGACAATATGTAGGTAAGCTGAGGCCGCCCTCAACTGTACAAAAGACACCGAATAAGTGGAAACCCATTAAAACAAATGAGAGCAGATTAAAAAAGTGTGAGGTCTCTATGTGGAAACTGTCCAAAAAGCACACTGCACATGCTCACTTATTCATTTTATTTATTCAGCAAATACATGTAGCACACAGTCACCCAAGGTATAAAAGATGCGCTTTACCAATAGCAGCGACATAAGGTCTTACGCAGAACAGATAAAGATGAGGTAGATGAGAAAAGGTGTTTGAAACAGGGGTTCTGGGTCAAAAGTTGAGAGAAGGGAAGAATGTAGTGTTAGTGCGGGTAGGTAAAGGAGGATGGAGTAGAAGGAAGGGGGTTGGGAGAATTGGCGTAGGTAGGGATGGATAGAATGGTGAGGCGGAAGGAAGGTGAGGGAGAGGGTGGAGGAGAGGGTCTGGAGACTGAAGGGATAAACAACTACATATCCTACAGGTCCCATAGAGTGGGGTTCCAGTTAGTCTTGCAAAACCAGGGGTTATTGGGCTAAGTGTAGTTTGAATAAATGAATCTTTTGGAAAAGTGAAAAGGAGAGGAGGGATTGTGCAGTTCTATTATCTGCAGACAAGGAGTTCCAGTAGGTGGGGGCTGCTCCTGAGAAGGATTACAGTACAGCATGAGAGGTTCAGAATAAAGGTGTATCCGGGAAGAGTATGTATTTTACAACTATCAGGGTATGAGTGTGTATTTTACTACTATCTGGGTGTTAACATACATTTCCTTCTTATGCCTGCATAATCAAACAAGCCATAATATACATGTGAAGAGGAATGATATTTGTATACATTGAAGACGTGAAATAAACAGTGTTTACCAAAAGAATTATGAATCAGACTTACTTGTAGCTGAAAAAGTCGATCTTGCAGAAAACATTTAGCATTAATTCAAGTGCAAGATTGCTAGTTGTCTGCTAAAGTCATGCCAGGTGCTCTATTTCATTTGCCCAGTTAGTATTTCCTCTCAGTTGTTCCAGTGCACCTGCTGCAGAGCCAGTGCTTTAAATGGGGAAAAATAAGTGCAGGTACTCATTAAAATAGAGATGTGGCAAGTGGGCGGGGCTAGGGGTGGGGCTAAGGGCAATAACATCATACATAGAGACTTCTGTTCCAGTTGCAGCACATATTAAAACACATGAGAAATGTGTTTATGTCAAAAAACACAGATTAACTCATAACAAAATGAAAGTCATGATGGTACTTTCTCCCGAATGGTCGCTGCGCACCTGATTGACAGTGCAGGGTCTGTCTAGAGACCCTGCCCTGTTAATCATAGCGTGACACAAACCCTCTCACCCCCCTGCAGTTTGGGGACAATGAAATGGGCACTGCTGGAATCTTCACCAGCAACTCTGTAAAAGGATACTTCAGCCAAGTTAAGTACAAGCTCCTCAGTGGCAAAGTGGCCTCTGCCCTGCAATGGTGCAGAGAAACCGAGACCGCTGTGCCGTGGATCAGGGTACGGGTACTCTCCCTGGCTACAGAGAAGTGCCGGCACTGACGGAAAAAAAATTCGGAAGTGCCGGTACTCAGTACCGGTGAGTACTGGCCCATTTAAAGCACTGTGCAGAACTAAACCTTTTACTGAAACTGTGTTTCCGGCTGAATTAGGAATTACAAATCCTTCCAGAATTTCACATTCCTGGTTTTCACCTCTGCCCCAGGCCAAAAAACCGCAAAAAACTCTTGGTTGGAATAAATGACACCCCCAGGGACAAAACAGTTTACTGTGGTATTCTAGCATCTCAGAAATATTGATACCCACAGTAGCAGAGTGTTTTGGGTGCAGGAACTCCACATTGGTATTCTTCCTCATTAAAGTATACGCACCAGAGTGGGAATCACTGAAAGCCTGTTCAAGAAGGTTTATTATGTCACATTTGTCCCAGAAAAAAATACAAAGAAAAGTAAAATCTTTGCTCCTTGGAAAAGAGGTTGTAAGTTGTCGGAAAAGTATTTTTTACATCACCAAAGCATTCCACACACCTGAGGAGAAAACCAGAGTTCTTAAATATGAAAGAAACAATATTCACACTGCAAAAATAAAATATTTTGTTGATTAAAATGTTTGGGGCAAAAGTGGGGAGATGCAGCAAACTGTCGGAGCCTAGACTGAAACACATGTGGAGAGTTAGAACTGTTCCTGAAGTGAAAAATCATAACCGCATCCCATATGTAGTGAAAAAGAAATGAATGAGATACTCTTAGACCTTTATGCCACCATTTTTACAATTATGCTTACAAATCATTAAAGACACATATCTTAATCATGTACTACTCTCCATACTTCATGGCAACTAAAAAATATTCCTAATAACATTACCAGGAAAGGTGAAATTTCTACAGACAGAAAGAGATCCAATAGCCTCTCTAATGTTATTTTCAAAACATTCAAAAAATACCTAACTCCCTCCTGTGCGAAGTGTTAAAGTCCAATGACGACCAGCAATCGTTTCGTGGAAAAAATCACATCTTAGATTTTCATAAAGAAAGCTTCAATCAATGTGAAAACTACAGAACAATTGCCTTATTAAAGGGAGAGTTCAAACTTATTCAAAACATCTAGATGGAAAGATTGCATCATCACTTTAAATCTATGATAAGCACTGATCAGACAAGCTTTTTATTAAGAAGATATGGATACAACTATATATTACAAATTACAGGATCTACTGAAACTCAGTGGATATTCAGTGCTGTATAAGTCATATGCTTCTTGTCTGTTTTGTCTTTAATTAAACCATTGATCTATAAGCAGTAACAAGCCAAAAAATCAAAAATGTAAAAGAAAATTTTAAGTCATCACTTTGGAAAGTGCAAAATGTAAAATCTTAGGCCAGTTGGACGAATAGCTGGTCACAAAATACTGTTTGCAATCTGCGACCAGTATTTTTGCAACCAGGAAAGAATTTTAGAACCAGCCTATGTCCTAGTAGGTCGTTTCTTAAAAATCTGAATCATAGTGGTTTGGAATCTGACCGACCACATAAATATTCATTAAATAGGCTGCAAATTGCAATACTACAATTGTAATTACTTTTTAATAAAGGAAACATTTTTTAAAAAATTCAGCTGGCCACTGCATACTCTTCAAATATATTTTCGTTTACATTTACAAAGGGGAGGGGGTCCTCCTTTGAGGTGTGCATAAAATAAAAATTATTTTAGTTGGATAACATTGATACATAACATACTGATTCATACTACACATTGTATTCATTATATTCATACATGTTTCTTGTCACAGAACCTTCATACATAGTACTTCAGACTGGTAATGTAGGACGTTTCACTCAATTAGGGTAGAGGAGACTGTATACATGCACATTGATGTTAAACAATATGCCATAAACATGAACTGGGGCATTTTGTCTAATACCACAGATATGATCAAATATGAGAAATAATCTCTGATGATTATGTTAATAGAAATTGTAGTAACAGGCCCCTTCTTTTTATTTATGTTAATTATAACACTTTAATAGACATACACAGACTGTTTAAGTGATTGAAAGCATTAATTATAGTAACTTCTATTTTCTTGAATAGAGTATTTATGTATCTCTAATGTCAGGCCCCAAGTCACCTAAAGAAACTCCACAGAGGTGTGTCAGATTGGTGATACATTAATGTGCCAGTGTAATAGCTCCACACTGCTATACTTTTTAAAGAATCAGTTTATGGTATCTACAAGCAATAAATACATGCTTTTTGTGTATTTGTACCTATCTGTTTGCGCAATCCTTCTTTTTCATTCTAGTGAACAGGAAATTGGATTGATTTTTAAAATGGGACATTAAAAATTGATCCTGTATGACAATTTTCTGTGGAATTAATTTTGTTTTCACATACAGGCCCCAGACCCACTTTGTAGGACTTGATAATTTTGTTTGGCTCTTTTGAATGGTACACGATTTTACAGAATGTTTTCATTTTATTCTCAAAAGCATTATATAACATGAATAAGGGTTCAAATATGTGCTCATAATGGGACTGATACAAGTGGCAAATTACTAGTCCTTACATTGGGTAGAGGTGTTACATTTTCAAGATCATCTTAGTTGTCAAAAGACTATGCTTAAACTCAAGAAGATATATAGAGCAGCCTTTCACTATGAGACAGGTTACACACTATTAAGGTAGTTATCCTACCTAAATATCTCTATGTCCTTTCAACCTTTTAGCTGAAAAAAGTTTCATATTTTGAGTACCACATAGAGTACATTTCTTTCATCAAGAGAAAAAAGCAGCTCTTTAGAAACATTGAAAGTCCCTTTTAGATCAATGAATTTAACTTTACAGAGCATTAATATTCTTACATTGAATTAATTTGCAGCCTGAATAAGGCTTCCATTAAATAAAGTTTGAAATGAAAAAGACATTGGTGGTCATAATATTTTTGTTGGAATTCTGATACTCTGTATACCTTTAATATTTTAGTTGGAAGCTTTGACTTGTCACTAAGTATACCCGACAGTTAGATTATACTCGTGTGTGTTTATGGTCCTTTAGCCCCTTTGTTACAGAAAAGGCATACATTTTGAACAATGCTGCATGATTTTTAGTAATGGGGCTGTACATAACTGTGGTGTCTGAATTATTTTTTTGATGAGTATGTGATGATATTCCGTTGTCATTAAATGATTTTTGTGCAAATACAGAAAAATATGGTAGGAAGAAGCTAGGATTCCGTAATTATGTTGGAAATTATCACTCTCCAAGAATAGAGCAGGGCTTCATTAATAAACACATGCTTTCAATGTAGACTGTTTGAGAGTATTTGTGAACACTCAAGACTCCATGTTGCATGAGTCTCACTACTGTAGAATATTTGATCTATTTTATCCCGCCTGATTCTCAATCTTTTAGCATTGGTGGGCATAGTTATTGCATATGACAGGGGAATCCCAATCAGAGGGAAGCTCCTCTGGCCTCAAGCAAAAGCATATCAGTAGCAAAGTTGAATAATAGACCATTCAAAACTGACTATTGTTGGTCACCAATGAAGAGTGTGCCTGTGTCTTTACAAGTAACAATTTCATTTGGAAATGTTGGAGGTCAACACATAAACATATGATGAATCAAGGAATAACAATCAGAAGACTTTGGCATACTAAAATGAGCAACCACAAGTTTGGCTAGGAATTGAACATGAAGGTGACGCGTAGCAGGATGTAGGAGCACACATTAGCCCTAACGTCTTCAAGAAGGTGTAAAAGCTGTAAAGAGGATACAGAAAACGGCGGGAGTAATGTATTAAACCCACCTCATCAATCTTGCAATGCTCAATTGGAGTCCAAAACCTGGTTACACCAATGCCCGTAAAGTGGCAACGGCCAACTAAGGACAAATCCCATTATTCAGTAGATATAGACCATGGCGGTGGTGCCTAGACCATCCATGGAACGTAATATTCAGGCCCGTATGTGTGGCAAATGTTTGCTGATTGAATCAGGCAATCCAGGGCACAGCGTAATTTTAACGGGAGACGATCTGATCGGCGTCCTTACTCCATCGCGGTAGCAGCCAGGATATTACGTTCCATGGATGGTCTGGGCACCACCACAATGGTCTATATCTACTGAATGACGGGATTTGTCCTTAGTTGGCCCTTGCCACTTTACGGGCATTGGTGTAACCAGTTTTTGGACTCCAATTGAGCATTGCAAGATTGATAAGGTGGGTTTAATACATTACTCCTGCCAATTGATGTGCAGACACCACGCCTGGGTAACCTATTAGGTCCCGGTTCTAAGTTCCTTGTTTTTATTCTGTAAGGTCACCTCACCTGTCCCCTTGTCCTGAGGAAGATCCACATAGCTGAGGTATTAAAGTCCCTCGTTTGCTGATAAGCCGGATCGAAACATCGATGCTACTCCCTACCGCACCTGGACCAATTTCCCCTTCCCCATTACCCCTGTTTACAGCTTTAAGGGAACTTTCCTTAAAAATTCAAATGAATAATTTGCATGTGGCCAGGTTGCATCTAACTGTTTATCGGATATCAGTTTTGTACAGTCTTGTAAATATATGCCCTTTACTTTTCTACACAGTTTGAGCTCTCTTGACTCCTATATATACACTTGAGCACTCTTTCTTACACGTTCCCTTGAACATTCTCCTACCTTCTTGACCCTCTAATGATTGTTCCTTTAAATGACTAAATAAATATATTGTAATAGTACTTAGTGGTTTTTCTGCACATTTATCTTTACGATTTACAGACGTTTGGGAGCTGATTAATGCAAGCTCAAATAAGTTGATTAATCTGGTACTCTAACTCTTCCTTGAATAATTGTTACAGGACCATTGTTTCTTTATAATAACATTTGTTTGGGGCCAGGTATAAATGTCATGTTTGTTGTCTAAGGAATTCTTATTAAAAATCCATTTGAATTCTAAGGTCATATTTTAAGTCACAATTAAAAAAAATGCCACTTATAGAATGTTGGCATGTTCTTGCTGAAACCATTTGGTGCCTACAACCTGTTTCCTGGGCCATTTGACTAGGTGTAGTTGGCAGCTTGCCTTTTAAGTATTCCCCCCAGACAATCACACAATACAGGGCCCGGGTGTTGGCAGGATGGGAGGGGTGGAGCTGTTCATAGCCCCTCTTCCACTTCATAGAAGCTGCCTCAGCTGACACATAAATAACTTCACAGCTGCCTTTTGTGCACCCAGACATCCTGGGGCCAGGGCATGGAGGTAAAAATCTTCAACACCATCTGTGGGGGTAAACTCTATAAGTTTCTTCCAATTTAAAGCTGGCACCAAGTATAACATTAGGACTCTCAGACCCACTTTTTAGTTCACTTCTGGACCTGTGGAGGACTCTCAGAGAATTGCCCTGCTGCTTACTTCAGAGGACTGGCCTGCTGCACCAACAGGACTGCCCTGAAGGCTGCCCTGTGTCCTCGGAGGACTGTCCAGGACTGCTTGATACCTGATTTTGTGCTTAAACCCAGGGCTACCAGAGTGACTCTTAGGGCCGGCTTCCTAATCAGAGCTTCAAAGAAAGAAAAAAGACTCCAACTATCTTGAACCCCCACCTCAACCCAGCCTGAGCCAGACCTGACCCTCCAAGTGGTGCCCCTCCATTCATAGAAGTGGTGCAAAAAGTGCCCAGATTGCCAAAATCCAAAACTTGGGACAGAGAACATTTTCAGCCTAAAAAGTGCTCTGAGGATAAAGAAGACCGGCAACTACTTGCTCGCCGATCCGCTCAAGGCTGGTTGGCCTCACTTTCCAGTAGCTTCCACTATGCTCTTCTCAGCAGCATCAAATCCTGTTGAGCAGCTCTTCCCAAAAGGGGTGTTGGGCCTTGAGGAGCCTTTGTCGGCTACAGCCTGCTGCTTCATCCCGCTTCAGATTTTCGATTTCCAAAAAAAGGACCCAAGGGCATATTAACAAGGGCTTACCGCCACCATAATGTCACTTTTTTTACGTTCTGGTGGCGATAACTCCTTTGTCTTATTTACAAGGTGGCGTTAAGGCACTTAACGTGATTTAACTCTGCCTTGTAAATGATGCCCCTTTCATGCAGGACTTAGTGTGATTGGGGCAGGCAATGGGTGTTGCAGTGGGCGTTCTGCGGCAACACCTATTGCTTTTCGACACTGCCCCTATTTACCATGGTGGCGAAAATATGTGGCAGCACCAAAAATAAGACCAGGGAAAACCTGGCCTTAAACTGGCGCAACAAGGAGAAATGATTCATTTCTCCTCGTTTTTGCTGATTCTATATGTGCTACAGAATAGAAAGAGCAAATCACAATTAGTGATTGTTCATGTGCAGGAAGGTGTCCCTTCCTGCACATAAACAATCATTAGAAAATGACGAGTTGCAACACAGAAGTTACAATTTGCCATTAGTGATTGTTTATGCACAAGAAAAAATCATTCCCTGCAAATCAGGGTCCCTACATTGGGACTGCCAAGCCAGGTCTTCCCTGGACCAGAAACAAGCATCCTAGGACCGGTTTCAGGGTTTCACTCTTCATCAAACAGGCTAGCTTGATTCCAGTGGCAAAGCCAGCAAGTGGCCCACATCTGGGCATACCGTTGGCCACTTAGGGTGAACATAGCAAACGCTGATGATGGGCGGAGTGCTGAAACTTTTAAACCACTCACCCAGAGTTAAAGATCTGGGTTTAATCCATCCTTCTTTTGCTCACTATGCCACCCCAGTTTGGACTCAGCCATATGCAAACCAGTCTTGACCCTGCTCCTCAATGGAACATTCCAGCCTGAATTGTCGGGCCAGGAGCTCCCAGGACTGAAAACAAGCATCCTGGGACCATCCTGGAAGTATTTGACTCCCTGAAGCAAGCCTTGTGCATAGCTCCTGTGATCAGGGACTCTGATTTCTTGCAGTATTTTCTCCCAAGAGTTTATTATTCAGACAGATTTTTTAGAACATGGCGCAGGGTTGGTACTATTACAGCTCAATAAAGAAGTCCTGGACCAACTGGTAGCCTTCTTCTTCAAGAGGTTAATCCACAGGGAACAGAGGTAGAGGGCAGTAGAAAGTACATTTTGTTGCTGTGGTTCTGGCACTGAAAGTTGAGGCCATACCTGTTTGACACTCACAGGCCATCATGTAGTTCATGCAAATAAGGCTTGAGAATCCAAAATTGTTGAGGTGGTCCATTTGTGTACAAGGAATAGCATTCAAGGTCGAAGGTAGAGCAGAAGTAGACCACACCAGTAGTCTGTCCAGGTTCTTCCTCCTTACTGATGAGAACTCCCTAGAGGTTGAGTATCTCTCCCTGCTTTCAGCTGGGGTGGGACACCTATTAGACCTGTCATCCTTAGAGTGGTCTTCCCCCGACTGTTTGCCTGTTTCCCTCCACTTTTTGATGTATATTTTTGTTGGTCTTAGGACTCTGAGCCCTTTACCTCTGCTAACCGGTGCTAAAGTGCATTTACTTGTCACCTCAACATAGCAACATTAGTGCACACCTGATTAGCATATTTAACTCATCTGCAAGTCCCTTTTAAAGTGGTGCAGTTTACTGCCATCTCGACTTGGCATTTAAAACCACTTTTAAGTTTCATATGTCCTGGCAGTGACAAACAATTGCATTCGTTTTTCACTGCTTTGAGGCCTACTCCTCTCATAGGCTAGCATTGGGGATTGCTTAAAACACTTTTTAAACTGTAATTCCTGATCAGAACGTAACAGCTACATCATGTTTCATATCTTGGAAGTGGTGGTGATAAATCCTCTTTACTGGTAAAGTTGGATTTGACATCACCATTTTAGAAATGCCACTTTCAGAAAGTGAAACACACACATATGATGGACAGAATGGGAACAAAACAAACATTCACTCCCAGTAAAGAGGTGTGGGTTACTTGGGGGGGGGGGGGGGGGGGAACGTTTGATTTGTTCCGTAATATGTTCATCATTTGCGTGTCTTCTG
Organism: Triturus cristatus; assembly: GCF_964204655.1. NCBI lineage: Eukaryota > Metazoa > Chordata > Amphibia > Caudata > Salamandridae > Triturus > Triturus cristatus. The sequence continues at coordinate 1,293,882,561 of NC_140589.1, forward strand.
CTTTCTCGTCCTAAATGTGCCAGGTATGCCCAGATGTGGGTCCCGGGCTCACTGTGCCACTGGATTCAAGCTAGCCTGGCTGATTAGGGGTGATACTTTGGAAATGGTCCCAAAATGCTTGTTTCTGGTCCAGGGAGGACCTGGCTTAACAGTTTGGGCTGTACTGTTCCCATGAGGAGCAGGTTCAAGACTGAGTTGCATATGGTGGGTTCTAAAGTGGAGTGGCACAGCGAGCGAAAGAATGATGGACCACTGACCTGGTCAGCTCTCCACCCATGCAGGTCCACCAGTAACTGCTGCCCTGAGAACCTTGTGCTCTCCGTTTTGCGCCGTGGGTTCAAGGCCCTCTCCACCCACAGGATCCTGCCTGCGCCTCATCCCTGCTGGTCCAGTGGGAGAGCACTCTGCTCTTCTGCTGTTCCGCCTCTCTTGGCTTTCTTCTGTGCCCTCTTTTTTGCTTTTGCTCTCTTTGCTCTTGTTGCCCTGTTTTTCTCTTTTCGCACTTTTGCTATCTTTGCTTATTGTATTTCTCTTTTCTTTTTCGCGCTCTCCTTTCACTGCTGCACCCGTGGCTCCTCCAGCATGTCCTTCCTGCTCCCGCCCTCTCCCTACCCCCTACTTAATGGCAACTGCTGCGCAGCGGGTGCACTGCTGTCACACCAAAGGCATGTCAAAAGCAAGCCCGTCGACGCTCGTTCGTGACCCAACCATGACCAGAGCTTGGGACCCTGGTCCTCTGGCCCACCTCCATTATAACTCCATCACTCTCTGTTATCTCAACCCCGGACACAGCAACAACTGCCAGCTTTTGATTCAGAGCGACACCCAAGGCCCGATCTCCTGCCGACACTGCTGCTGCACCTTCACCCACCTCCGGACACCAGCAGCAGCACTCAGCCTACCAGACGTCAACGCCCACAAACCACCGAACTGCATCCTCCTCAATGTGCGCTCCCTACACAGGCATGGCACAGAAATCTGGGACCTCCGCAACATCCATACACCCGACGTCGCCTTCCTCACATAAATCTGGACCAACGCCTACTCTGCGCCCAACATCGCAATCGCCATTCCTGACGGATACAAGATCCTGAGAAAAGACTGCCCCATCCGCCCAGGAGGAGGCATCGCCATCATCCACAAAAGCTCCCTCTGCATGACCCGGATGATGCTACGACCCCCATGGAACATTCCTACTTCCAGATGCAGATCAATCCCAGAACAACTCTCTGCGGAACCCTAATCTATAGGTTGCCTGGCCCCTTTGCTCCCTTCACTGACACCATCACCAACATCATCGCAACACACATCCTTGCCTCCAAAGACTACATACTCCTCAGAGACCTAAACTTCCACCTGGACAACCACAATGACCCCAATACCACAGCCCTCCTAGAGAACCTCACCAACATAGGACTGAAGCAATTTTTCACCGCCCTGTGCACACAGCAGAACACACGCTTAACCCCGTCTTGGCAGAAGGAAACAGCATCTCCTATAGCCACACCACAGAACTTCTTTGGCTGAACCACTACTGCATCCATTTCTCCTTCAGAAAACCCACCATGCTCAAGCACAAGCACCACCTCCCCTGCAGAAACTGGAACAAAATCACCAAAGACTAGCTCACCTCAGCCCTCACCCGCACCCCACCTCCAAAGACGCCAGATGCTAACACGGAGGCATGCCGATGGATCACTAACTGCGAAGACACACTCGCTCCCCTCAAGAGAGCTACAGGACGACACAACAAGAGGGCAAGCTGGTTCATCCCTGCACTTCAAGAATCCAAGCGATCCTGCTGACCACTCAAAAAGACATGGAGGAACAGCAAAACCCCAGAAACCCACAGTGCCTACAGAACAGCCACCACAGCACACCACCAACTCATTAAATCCACAAAGAAGAACTTTCTCCATGACAGAATCTACACCAACGCCCACAACTCCAAAGAACTCTTCCTCAGCATCCAGGAATTTGCCAAACCCAGCAGCGAAGCAACAGACGTCCCCCCTCCCACGACCTCTGCAACAGAGTCAACACCTTTTTTCACCTCAAGATTAAGACGGTCTATGACAATTTCAACAACCAGGACCTCTGCATCACTTCTGCCCCCACCCCCAGTGACGCCACACAACATACCCTACTCATTTGGACTGCACTCACAACAGACTACACATTAAAGACCATGAAGAGCATCCACCCCGGAGCATCCCCAGACCCCTGTCCCCCCACATATTCCACAGTGCTGCCACAGCCATCGCACCCGAACTACACCTGATAATCGACTGTTTCCTTGAGACCTCCACATTCTCCAATGACTAGAAACATGCCGAAGTCAAACCCCTCTTGAAGAAACCTTCCGCAGACCCGATGGACCTCAAGAATTTCAGGCCCAATATCATTGCTTCCATTCCCAGCCAAGGTCATCGAAAAGGCCGTCAACACCCAGCTAACAAACTTCATCAAAGCCAACAATGTCCTGGACACTTCCCAATCCGGATTCTGCAGCAACCACATCACCAAGACCGCCCTAGTCACAGCCACCGATGACATCCGCGCCCTCCTCGACCAGGGAAAAACGGCAGCTTTCACCCTCCTGAACCTCTCAGCGACCTTCAACACTATCTCCCACCGTACTCAAGAAACCAGACTCCATGACGCCGGCATCTGAGGAAAGGCCATAGACTGGATACGCTCATTTCTCACAGGCAGAACTCAGCGAGTCAGATTCCCACTCTACCTCTCAGAACCAACAAAGACCAGATGTGGAGTACCGCAGGCATCCTCCCTCAGCCCCACCCTCTTCAACATCTACATGGCACCCCTCACAACCATCGTCAGAAACCACGGCCTCAACATCATCTCCTATGCCGATGACACCCAGCTCATCCTCTCCCGCACCAAAGAGCCCAACTTCACCAGGCACAACTTTCAAGAAGGGATGAAAGCCGTCGCCACCAGGATGAAGGACAGCTGCCTGAAACTCAACTCCAAGAAAAAAGAAGTCCTCATCCTCGGTTCCACCCCCTCAGCTTGGGTTGACACCTAGTGGCCTCCAGCCCTCTGAAACCCCCTCACCCTCACAGACCATGCGCAAAACCTCAGAATCATACTGGACTCATCACTCACTATGAACCGCCAGATCAATGCCGTATCCTCGTCCTGCTTCAACACCCTTCTGCATACTCTGGAAAACATTCAGATGGATCCCCTCCGAATACAGAAAAACGGTCACACACGCCCTCATCACTAGCAGACTGGACTACGGCAACCACTCCATGTCCGAATCAACAAAAAACTCCTTTGCAAGCTCCAGACCGTACATAACGCTGCAGCCAGACTGATCCTAGACATCCCCTGGCACAACCACATCACCCAACACCTCTGCAACCTCCACTGGCTCCCCATCGAAAGAAGAATAATCTTCAAGCTCCTCACGCGTGCATACAAGGCCCTCCACATCGGACCAGCATACCTGAACATCCGCCTCTCTTTCCTCGCACCCAAGAGAAACCTCCAATCACCCGACATCCCTCTGGCCTCTACGCCACGTATCTACAAGACCAGAACGGGTGGAAAGTCCTTCTCCTACCTCGCAGCCAAAACCTGAAATGACCACCCCTCCACCTCTGGTAAAGCCCTACACTGCTCCAATTCAGGATGGGGCTCAAGAGCTGGCTCTTCAGATGACCCCAGCACCATATGGAGCCGCCCCCCCAGCGCCTTCCCTCACAGATGAGTAGCTGCACTATACAAGCCCCTGATTGATTGATTGATTGATTGATTGATTGATTGATTGATTGATTGAGTGATGGATTTAACCTAGATCTCTTGACTGGGGGTGAAAGTTGTATTTGTTACACATTCCAGCTATCATTCGTGTGCCTTTTGATCTCTCGCCCTAAGTGTGCCGGGTATGCCTTGAGATGGGTCCCAGGCTCACTGTGCCACTGGATTCAAGCTGGCCTGGCTGATGAGGGGTGATACCCTGAAACCGGTCCCAGGATGTTTGCTCCTAGTCCAGGGAGGACCTGGTTTGGCAGCTCGGGCTGGACTGTTCCCATGAGGAGCAGGGTCAAGACTTATTTACATATGGCTGGGTCCAAACTGTGGTGGCATAGTGAGCAAAAGAACAATGGATTAAAACCAGATCTGTGACTGGGGGTGAGTGGTTGGAAAGTTTCAGCACTCCGTCCATCATCTTGTTGTGTTTGCTAAGTCAAATGCTTTTTGGCATGCCTCTGTCCAAATCACATTTCTGTGCTGCTTCTTTGAAGGCAGCTCAGTCAAATGGGCAACAATGGTACATATCTCTTGACAAATCTCATATAGTAGATTAACTGTGTTGGTGCTTGTAACCGTACATATCTGTTTCTGGCTAATGGTTGTCGCAGCACACGTATTTTATACTAGAATGATGCTGGTTCAATAAATGCTTATTGAAAACATCCCCATCATTTATTCTGGGTATTTCTCTGAGACCAAGTGAGCACGAGTGACTGAGAAAAAAGTAGTACAATGTCCCTGAAGGATCAAGCGTTATCATGTTTAATAGTTGCCAGAACTATTCGCCCCTTGGTAAGGTTAGGGGGCTTATGTTAGCACTGTGAGCTAACTGGTCTATAGGCTAACATATCCTTTGGGGATGTCTGAAATCAGTCTGGACACCAATCCCTTAGTTTATGTTGTCTAAACGTTCAGATCCTATGTATTTTTAGGAACTACACGACAATGGAGCTGCAAATGGGGCTGCCAGGCCATGATGGTTTTTGTATTGTCCTGAAGGGGTTGCACCTTTCCCCTGCCCACCAGGTGTCCAAAGTACACCACAGACCGCTTAGATATCTGGCACTTACTGGTCTTGATAGTCAGGCCTGCCTGTTGCAGGGCCTGAAGCACTTCCCGAAGGTGAGAAAGGTGGTCTACCCAACTGCTAATGAAGACAGCCATGCCATCAAGGTAGGCAGCTGAGATGGCCTCCAAACCGGCAAGGACGTGGTTCACCAGCCTCTGGAAGGTGGCAGGAGGCATTCTTTAATCCAAAGGACAACACCCTAAACTGATAGTAGCCCCCTGGAGTGGAGAAGGCTGACCTCACCTTGACACATTCTGTTAGGGCGCTCTGCCAGTACCCTGATGTAAGATCATAGGTATTCAAGTACAGGGCAGCCCCTAACCTGTCAATCAGCTCATCCATCAGCATCTGTCTTGGTCACAAAATTTAGCCCTCTATAATTCACACAGAACCTCAGTTCAGGTGTGGTGCCCCGTGGGGCAGCTTTTGGTTACAGAATCATAGGACTGCACTCGGGGCTACTGGTAGGTTCTATCACCCCAACTCCAACATCTTAGAGACTTCATTCACCTTACCCAACAACCTGTAAGATTTATTCTTCACAGGGAGGTTGTTCCTTGTGTCCACATCATGAGTACACAGATACATAATCTCAGGAGAAAAGAGAGGAGTATTGTTACAACACATGGAGATAGTCCCTCTGCTGTTCAGGAGTTAGAGTAGGGGAAAGAAGTCCTCATTCCACAGACCCATCCTTCTACTTGGAGGCTCAGAAGAATGGGAGAGGTTCACTCTCCTCCTCCTCCTCCTCTTCGCCATCTGTCATCAACAGTATGATGAGCTCAGATCTCTCAAAGTGTGGTTTGAGGCAATTGATTTGAAGCACCCTGTGGGGTTGCCTGAGGGTCTTAAGGTCCACCATGTAGATAAACTTCCCCTTCTTCATAATTTTCTCAAAAGGCCCAGTCGAACAGTGCTGAATGGCACTGGGCACCACATGTTCCACGACTCAAACATTCTGCCCAGGCTGTAACCCCACAGTGGTAGAACTACTCTTTTTCCACAGCATGGCTGGCTTCTAAGTTGTCAGAAGCTTGCTTCCACAACTTAGCCATTTGAAGTCCGAAGGCCAGTATGTAGCTCACTGCACCCTGGGGAACATTACTGGGAGCTTTCTCCCACCCCACCTTTACCAAACTTAGAGGTCCTTTGTCAGGGTGCCCGTACAGAAGCCCAAAGGAGATGAAGCCCACTCCCTTCTTTGGTACCTCCCTACAGGAAAACAATAGGCAGGGCAAGAGGGTATCCTACTTTCTTCTCAGACAGACTTCTGATCATCAATTTTTGGGGACTTACTGAATCTCTCAACAGGCCCATTGGTTTGGGGGTGGTAAGGGGTGCAGAATTTGTAAGTTACTCCACACTATTTCCATATTGACTACATATATGCAGACATACTGTGTGCCCCTGTCAAACACAACTTCCTTAGGGAAACCTATTCGAGTAAAAATCCCCACCAGTGCGTTTGACATGGCAAGTGCAGTGGTGGTCCTCAGAGCGATGGCCTCTGGTACCGTTGCCATGATCCACCAGAACCAGGATAAACCTGTTGTCAGAATCATTCTGGGGATCCATAGGCCCAATAATATTGATGCCTACCCTCTCAAAGGGGTGCTCACGACAGGTAAGGGAGTAAAGGGGGCTTACAGGTCATACAGATCCTACAGAACGCATCTGAGGATGCCCTGATCTTGGACCAATAAAAGTGAGGAATAAGCTTTGCAAGGGTCTTGTCTTGATGCAAGTGTCCCGCCAGGGTAATCTTGTGAGGCAGCTCCAGTCGAAAGGCCATGTAGCATTAGGGGACCACCAGGGCCCTTGCTGTTCCATGCACAGGAACCTTAGGCTCACTGTAAAGGAGGTTTTCCTCCCACTAAATGTGATAGCTCCCAGAGACATCACCTGCTGCTTGGACTTCAGCCCGTTTTCTCATGCCCTTATGGGCTGGGCACTCCTTCTATGCCCTACAGAACTCCTACTTGGTGGGTCCTCCTTCTACATGCCAATCAGCAGGTGTAAGCAGATCACTAAGGGAAGCAATGTCTCCTCAGTGGACTCCATGGCGGCAATCGCAGGTGCCCCATCCACCTCACTGAATGTACATTCAGGGGCTGGTTTCACACATCCTCTGCCATTCCCCATTTTACCTGCTGGCTAGGCCATTATTTCAGGCTCCAGCTCTTTTCTCTCCCTTCCTGGGCAGCCATTGACCTTGTCATGTCACAGATCCACTCAGGTCTCCCCAACATCTCCACAAGAGTCTTGAGCTCCACTTCTTTTCAGATAGTGTGCTCAAGGACATTACCTAACAAACAGTCCACAAGCATGGCAGGACTCACAGTAACCTTCAGAAGACATGTAACAACATCATCCCCACACTTAAGTGGAACAAGGGCCACTAGATAGTGACCCACCCTGTTGTCAGCCACCACAACTTGGTGGAATGTATTGGGAATCACCTTCTCTGGGTACACCAGCTAACTCCTTACCATAGTCATGCTGGCACCTTTGTCCCTCAGAGCCTCAACACCTTGCACATTGAGAGTTACCCATTGCCTATTCTTAGTAGTATTTGAGGGCACATGGACCTTAGGTACTATCTAGCTGTCACCCAGGGACTCTAGGATAACCCCACTGAACACCCCCATTAACTGGGACAAACTCCTCCCCCAGCACTATGCTAGCCACCCTTGGGTTCTTACCTCCATTGGAGGGTGTGCTCTTTTTGGATACTTGGAATCCCCCTTGTTTTGTCCAATCTCAGCGCACTCATAGCACTTGGAAGTTTTGGGCTGCTGACTTTTGTCTGGGTAGTTTTGCTTTTGGTGGCCTGATTGGGAATGAAAACCATACACTTTCCCCTGTGATTCATTTTGGGGACCATTAGAGAACACCTTCTTTTTATCTGCCCCCTCTTTCTTCTGTTGGGACCCTGACCGCCCTTTTGGAATCTGCCCCACATACCTTCTTGGACACTCTGGTGCTGACCCATATGCCTGCCTACTCTGCAAGCTTCCTAGAGTCAGTCAGCTAGCTTTCTATCAGGTGTTGGTGCAGCTCTGAAAAGAAGTTATCAAGAATGTGCTCCTTCAAAAATAAGATGTACAACCCTTAAAAATCAACCTTGCTGCCGCTCACCAAGCCCTTCAGTGCCTTACCAGTATAGTCCACAAAATCCACCAATGTTTGTGTAGAGAGTTTGAGACTAGCCCGAACAGTTTCCCATACTTCTCAGGTGTCAAGCCAAACTTTCTGACTAAAATGGCCTTTATGGTAGTGTAGTTGTTCTAGTCCCCTACCTCTAATAAAAGGAGTATATCCCTCCCCCCTATGGGCATGTAGCGCCAAAGACTAATGTTGCATGCACCAGTGTGACATTTTTTTTACGTTATGCATGTGCGCTCTTGTATCTGTCCATATGATGCTATTATCATGACACGAGCGGGACATGCTTCATGTAACGTGTGTGCCTATGTCAGATGATATCTTCGTGGGGGGAATTTACGAGCTGTGTTTGACTCATGGAAGGAAAGTGTATATTTGAATGGTAGGGATGTATATACGGTGGGGCAGGCAGTTAGCATTATCAGTTGACTAGACTTACTTCATCGGCCCATGTCGTGCTGGAATAAATCTTAATTCTTGACTGAACTTTCTCTGCCTGGAGAGTACTTCATTACGTGTGCTCTTTTATCTTTACTATACTGACAACAACAAGCGGACACGGATTTACGCAAGAAGATTGCTTTTTGCCTGGTTTCTTACAGCAGCTGTGATTGGTAATTTCTGGGCATTGAATTTGTTTACTGGCTATCCATTGGAGCAACGTTTGGAATGTTATAAACACTGTCATTAAATTTTAGATGTAGACTGGAGCTTGTAAAAGCGCTGCAGCTGTTCTATTGGTGCAAAGACGACCTTGTGCGTCTTCATTGGTAGATAGTTTCTCTGGATACAAAGCTTTGTTGCTGTACGCCGCCGGCTGTTACGGTCTCACGGGGAGAGTGTGAACGCAGCTGTGATCTGAGGGGAGTATTTTCACCCATAGAGTTCAATTACAATCTGATTGATATCTTCGGTTGTGCCATTGTTCCCTCTTGGATTTTCAAGCGCATCCTGCTACAGTGATGCGCACACCTCCTATGTATGGACAGCGGTGACTACTTTTATAGTTTATAGTTTTATACTGCGCATAATTGTGACTTTGTTTATTTGTTTATCAAGAATCTAGTATTTGTTTAGCTAATATCATTTATTGATTTGTCATTCCCATACAGCACAATGTCTAGAATAGTGCCGTCTTCGTCCTTTCTCACAGCCCCGAGTGAAACACCCATGGACAGGGAGACATTGGAAGGCTGTGTTTTTTGCATGCAAGGTTGTGGAGGGGGAGGATTGAGAACCAGAGAGGAAACTAGCTCTTTTATGGCATTGTCTAAAAGGGATTGGTTTGAAAGAATTTAAGAATTTGCCAACTTTGGTCCATCCTGGTAATATTAATGTTTACCAATATGCATCTAAACAGATATGTTTACGGTACGGTAGGAAAACTAACGTGTTGATGGAAAGATTTATTTTCTATTCTAGGAAATAACATTCTGATGAGTTCATAGATGATTATGTATCTAAGCTTAGATCTTTAGCTGTGACTTGTGATTTTGAACATATTACGCATGAGCAGGTTCTAAGGGATCACATTTTGATGAGAACTAATAATACGAAAGTACAGGAAAAACTATGTACCACTACAGACAAGTTGCTCAATGCTGCTATTGAGATTGCTAGGGCCATAGAGGATTCTGAAAAGTTTGTACAGGAAATAAAGTGTAATTTGAAGAATGATGTGCATATTGTATCAATATATGGGGATCAGTTACAGAAATATCAGCCTTAAAAAAGTGAAATTACGCAAAAACCTGAGATAAATACCAAGCATCAAAGACCTGAGGGGAGAGAAAGTATAGTTTGTGTTATAGGTGTGGTAGTGGTGTACACTTAGGGAACTCAAAATGGTGTCAGAAGATAAAATCTGTTCCAGGTGCAACAAGAAGGGGCATTTTGGTAGAGTGTGCAGATCAGCACCCAGGAGAGTGAATGTGGTACAAAATTATGATGAATATGACAGTATATGTGCCAAGTGTGATCAGATATCAACACTGTGTTGAACATTAGGAGGGGGAAAAGTTTAACTAAATTTCCCTAATGGGAAGTTGCAGTTGATGCGTTGATTTACGTGTGCTAAGGGATTCATTTGCTTGGTACACTATTATATCACATGAAACAGTTTAAGAGAAACGGCATAAGAAAATGTTATTGCATCCAGATGTGTTCACATGGTGGATATATAGGTCATAAAATTGACTTAGTTGGGTACTTTTGAGCTACTTTAGAGTTTGCTGGACACCACACGTATGGGAAGATGTATGTGGTTAGGAGTGGGCAATCTCTTTTGGGTTGGCCACACCAGCAAGAAATGGGTATTAGATGGGATACGAAGACTGATCCTCCTGTGTACACCATTGGGAATCCCCCAGTGTCGATAGTGGTGGTGTCACTAGGTTCATTCATGAGTAAAGGTACAATTCCCTAACATTTTCAGTGTCAAGTTTGTGGAATACCACGTGTTTAAACATTACATCAGATTTTGTGACAATGCTATTCCTTCCCGTCTTAGGGTGAGGAATGTACCTCTGTCTTACAGGGGCAAACTTAAGACATGTTGCATGATTTGTGTGAGAAGAACATCATTGAGCTTGTGGAATCATCACCATGGTGTTTCTGGTTGTGATTTTGGTTAAATCTTCTAGGGAACTGAGGTTCTGTGTTGATGTGCACAGCCTTAATAGTGCCATCTGGATGCATGCTCACCCTCTCCCTAATCTACATGAGATGATGACCACCTTAGCGAGGTGTTTTCCTGTCTAGACCTGGCAAGTGCTTACCTCCAAGTGCGTTTAAATGAAGGACAAAAAAACCTTGCAGAGTTCTTCACTCCGAAAGGATTGCTTAGGTTTTGTGGAATGCCATTTGTCCTAGCTAGCACAGCATCTGCTTTTCAGAGGCTAATGAAAGAAATGCTTGAACATTTAAAGGGGGAAATAGCCTTTCAGTATAACATACTGGTGTTTGGGAAAAATGCACAAGAGCATGATGACAACTTAGGGTGTGTTTTAGCGGCTCTATCATCGAAGGGTCTTCTGCTACGCTAAATCTAAATTTAATAAATGCATACTGGAGTATCTGGGGCATCGCATCAGTGGTGTGGGCATTAAACCCAAACATAACCGTGTGGAACACATCATTAATGCTCCTGTTTCCACCTGCAAAGAGCAGTTAGTAGCATTCCTGAGCTAACTATATTTTTTCTAAGTTTATTCCTAATTAGGCATTTAAAGTGGACCCTTTCAGATGTTTGTTAAAAAATAATGCAACGTTTGAGTGGAATGGAGGTATGACTGCAGCGTTTACTGTTGTGAAGGGGTTTATCGTGGACGCACCATGACTTAAACCTTTCATTATTGGGTAGCAATTTATGGTGATGGTTGATACCAGTAATTATGCCTTGTTTGGTGTATTGATGCAGAGAGATCATGGCAAGGAGTGGACTGTGGCATATGCATCAATAGCTTTTTGAGATGCTGAGAAGAATTATTCCGTGATTAAGAAGGAGTTGTTGTCCTGTGTGTGGGGGCAGAACATTTTAGGACATTTTTGTGGGGGGCAAAATTCATCATTTAGATGGACCACAAGCCACTTGTGCATATGATGGTGCTAGGTGAGGGGCGTGCTATGTCTGCGAGGTGGCCAGATTGGCTTCTAGATTACAAAGTTTTCAGTATCAGTTTAAGTATTTGCCCGGTAAGATTAACCTGCAAGCTGATTGCATGTCTAGGTTACCCATCCCAGGAGATGATCTCAATGAGACAGATGTGGAAGAATGTGAGGTACCATTTACGTTACAGAATATCAGTTTAGTAGATTTAGAACAACCTATTGTTCAGGAGGCAAAAGGGAAAGAGGAGATGGAGAAAGCTGGTGAGTTGAGCAAGGTGATATAGTTTATTTTGTGCGTTTTGCCAGAGGAAAGAAAGATTCCAGGAGAATGAATGGGTTATTTTAAGGTACAAGAGGAATTAGCTGTGGAAAATGGTATAGCGGTGCAAGGGGACAAGTTCAAGTCTTCTTTCAATCTGAGGAAACCTTTTGTGGATATGGCTCATGAAGGTCACATGGGTATTTCAAGCACTACATGGCAAATCAGGGTAAAATTATGGTGGCCAGGGATAGATGCTTTTGTTGAACACCAGGTAAGAATGTGTGGAGATTGTGCCTCTAGTGACATATTGGCTAAAGCTTTATCTACTGATCCGCTGCCAGTTTCTTGAAGCACCATGGAGGAAGTTGGGTCTAGATATTATTGGTCCCTTTACTGTGTTACGAAGACAGGAGGCTTTTGGTATTGTGTTAGTTGAACACTACTCAAAATGGCCTGAGATTAAAATTGTGAAGGAAGTCACTTCAGAAAATGCTGTAGAGTTTTTGGAGGACATTTTTTGCAGAGTGGGCATTCCCCAGGACTTGGTAACCGACAATGGGCCCCAGTTTGTCAGTAAGTATATGTAGAGTTACCTGGAGAAATGTAGGGTGACGCATAAGAGAATTGCTGTGTTCAAATCACAAAGTGAACGTCAGGTTAAGCGATTCAACCGTGTGGTCAAAGAAGCTTTTCAGCTGTCTGTGAAGAGAAGTTTGAATTGAAGGAGTGCATTGCAATCCATGTTGTTGGCGTATAGGCCTTCCCCCAATTCCACAACTTCTGTGAGTCCTTTTGAATTATTGGGAGGGTGTAAACCTAGCACTAATGTAGTGCCTTGGTGGTTGAAGAACAAAATTAAAAGGGTGGGTGAGATTGTGGCGGTGGATTGTAAAGAATTTGGAAGCTGAGTGGAGGTGTACAAAGCTAAGATGAGACAGGATTTAAGGAGGAGGAAGGGAGCTGCAAGCAGGCAAAAAGTTACGGTTGGTGGCATGGTTTGTCTCAAGAAAGGGAGAGTGAATGTTAAGGGATTCACTAGTTGGTCCATTCCCAAACAAATGATTTAAGTCTTCAGGAATGCTGTTTAAGAATACCGAGGGAGGTCTGGAATCTCAACAGGGTATCATTGCTCAAGGGTAAGGAACTGTGTCTTGACAAACACGTGAGCAATGATTTTTTGGATCTGGCTGAACAGGAGTGTGTGAAGAACACAGGAATGAATGATGCAACAAATGCTAAAGGAACAGTTATCGTCAGGGATGCTCCCAGGAGCGTGAGGTCACATCATCCCCCTATGAGGTTCCAGGATTTTGTTTTAAAGTTAATAAAAATGTAAAGGGGATGGTGTGTTGCATGCATGAGTGGGGCATGTTTTTATGTTATGCTTGTGTGCTATTGTATCTGTTCATATAATACTTTTGTCGTAAACAAATAGACATGAGCAGGACACACTCCGTGTAATGCTTGTGCCCATTTCAGATGATGCCTTCCTGGGTGGGTTAACAAGCTGTGTATGGCTCGTGCAAGGCAAGTGTATATTTGAATGGCAGGGGAGATATATATGTGGTGGGGCAGGCAGTTAACATAATCAGTTCACCTGCCCATGTCATCCTAGAATAAATGTTAATTCTTGACGGAACGCTCTCTGCCTGGAGTGTACTTTATTACGTTTGCACTTTTACCTTCACTACAACTATTCTCCCTGAACTGCTATGGGACCCTGTGCACTTTTAAAGCCACTTAATAGGCTACCAGCCATTTATCTTCATCATCCCCCTCATTGTAACTGGGCATCATATCTTTTGGGGTATGAAATCTGGACTCATGAGGACACTTAAGGTATGCTGCCACCATTGCGGTGCTGGACCCCACTTGTAGGACTCCGATGTCCAGCTCTCTGAGGTTGAGCTCATGGGTTAGTTTCCTTTTCTCTAGAGACAGCCTCTTCTCCTCTTAAGCCTGCTCTTTCTCAAATTTCATCTTAGCCAATGTTTGATTTCTTTCCTCTCTCTTGTCCTCCAGCTCCTCTGGGGTCAGGCTCCTGGATGAGGCAAGGCTCTCAGGCTTGGTGGGCCCCACTACTCTTGGCAAGTTGTTGGCCTCCTGGACTGCAGGCAGTCACAGATCCTCCTGGGTTAGCTCTTAATCCTTATCCAGAATATCACACTCCTCCTCTGGGAAGACAGGTCCTGCATCCCTTTCTTCCATTTAGCCCCCCCACCTTTTCCAGCTACACCTGTCTTGTGTTTCCAGCATGTCCCATTGTCATGTTCCCTATGATAGACTAATTGAGCACATTGTAAGCCGCATTTCTTTTGCACACGTTACTACATAAACACACTCTCTTTCATGCCACATTGTATTTTCGTGTTTTGTTCCTTTCCTGGGATTTAGTCAGAACACCATATACAAGATCAAACAACAATGCCCCTTGTTATTTTCTCTGGTCAGGCACTAGCACCTAGACATAACACAAGAATGCAGCTGCTTTCGGCCGGAACTCAGGCCTTGTCATCAACTGGGCTAAATCATGCGTGTATGTGCTCTCAGGGGAGGCTCCTGTCCTTCCGCGGGGTTGTCCGATTCAGATTGCCTCTCAGGGGTTTCGATACCTGGGTGTCTACATTACTCTGGACCCAGAGGCTCGCTACGAGCGGAACTTGCTTCCCCCTCTCCAGCGCTTGAAGGAGGACGTCGTGCGCTGGCGGCGCCTGCCGCTTTCGCCGCTCGGCCGGGCGGCGTTGTTTAAGATGATGTCATTGCCACGTTTCTTATACGCTCTCCAGAACACCATGGACCCAGTCCCGGCGCGCTACTTCCGTGAGGTGGAGAGTTTACAGCGCCGCCTGTTCTGGGACGGGAGGCCGCGCATTGCCCTGTCGAAGTTGACGCTCCCATGGTACGACGGGGGGATTGCCCTCCCGGACATTAAACGGTATTACTGGGCCTCTCAGCTAGCTGCAATTAACCATGGCCTCTATGGGCCCGCCTTGAACCCGGCATTTGAGATGGACAAGATGCTACTGCCCGGTGGCGACTACAATCGAGCGCTCTACTCTGGCGCGCCCGACGCTCGCTTGACGGGACCTACGCGTGTCATGGTCAGAGTATGGCATGCGGCTAATGCAGCTATGGGGTGGAAGGACCGTTTGACCCGGGCGTCACCGCTGTATGCGTCTGAGAAGTTGGGCTCTCTCTGGACCTCGAAGGGCTTCGCGAAATGGGACATGATAGGTATCAGTAAAGTGGGGGATCTCTGGTCGAGGGGAGGATTTAAAACATTCGAGATGCTGCAGACGGAGTTTCAGTTGCAGGGCAGTGAATACTTTCGATACCTGCAGATCCGTCATGCACTGGGCTTCGTCTTTCCAGACGTCGCCTCCATCCCGGAGTCTTCCCCCCTGGAGGATAGAGTGCTAGATGGCCACGTCCCAGACAGTACGATCTCCCTTATTTATAAAAAACTGATTAATGATCGATCGGGCTTGCTGATCGGCCTTCGCGAGGCTTGGGTTGCCGACGGTCTGGAATTGGACGATGAGGACTGGATCTCCGCGGTGGCCTCTCCGAAGGAGGTGGCTATACCGGCTCGCCTTCGCTTCGTCCAGCTCAAGATACTCCACCGAGTCTACATGACGGGGCCAAGGCTCCAGCGCATGGGCTACACTGTGGATGGATTGTGTAAGCGTGGTTGTGGTGCCGTGGCGACCTTCCTGCATATTTTATGGGAATGCCCGAGGGTGGAGCGATTCTGGCGCGGTGTGCACGAGGTCCTGCGAGTGGTTACGCGTGTTGCGCTGCTGCCGGAAGCGAGGAGATGCCTGTTGAATGTGTGGGAACCAACTGACTACTCGGCTCCGCAAACGTGGTGGGTGACTCTGGGATATATGATTGCTAAGCGTGACATTGCGCAACTGTGGGGATCCCAGAACCCCCCGACGGTGTCGGCCTGGAAAGAGCACATGGACTGGTGCATGTTTCGAGAAAAGGTGGTGTATGTGGCGAGGGGTAAGCCTGCGACATGGGTGAAAGTGTGGGGCCCCTGGAACGCCTACCGTGGGAGTATTTGCGCGCCACCATTGCTGCCTGCTGCCTCACCAGCCCCGTCCCCTTAGCTGACCCCTTCCCCTAGCCCCGGGCACAGGGTTCCCCCAGTCCTCGCTCTGTTTCCCTTCCCCTCTTTGGACTCCTCTAATAGTTGGGGTTCCCCATTGGGGAGCACGTGCTGCTACTTTCGACTGTAGGGTAGCCTTGTGGGTGTTGTTTTTTTGTTGTTTGTATAAAATGAAACCGCACTGTGACGTATTATGGCTGTGGCCCATGATGTTGATGACTCCTGCTTATGCTCCTTTGTAATGCCAAGGGTTCTATGAACGTATGCCATATGTTTCTGCCATTCCTAGCGGCCGGCCGGAAGGTTGTAGGACCATAATTGTATATTCTTGAGATTTGTAATAAACGGTTTCAAAAAAAAAAAAAAAAAAGAATGCAGCTGCTGTTTGTGAGTAAACATTTTTGAGGACAAGAGTTCTGAAACTCACACTGAGCGAAGGTCCTAAAGCAAGATTACTGAGTTGCAGAACATCCATCTATGTGTGCTAAAGTAAGCGATACACTGGTATTAACTCGACCCTTCTACACAAACTCCAAACCATCCAGAATGCCGCGGCCAGACTTGTTCTGGGGACCTGACGGCACAAACACATGACTCAACACCTCCGAGACCTACACTGGCTTCCCGTTGAGAAGAGAATAACCTTCAAGCTTCTCACCCACACCTACAAATCCCTCCACAACATTGGACCCAAATACCTCAACGAGAGAGTCTGCTTCCACGCACCCAAAAGATATCTCTGATTTGCCGACCACGCCCTAGCAGAGACCTCCCCGCATCTGCAGAAGCAGAGCAGGAGGAAGGGCCTTCTCCTACATCACGGCCAAGACCTGGAACAAGCTCCCAGTAAGCATCAGATGCTCCCCAAACCTGCACGTTTTCAGGAAGGACCTCAAGACCTTGCTCTTCGACTGAGCCGGAGCTGCCTACCGTATCCCCCCCAGCGCCTTGAGACCCTCGCAAGTGAGTAGTGCGCTCTATAAAGGCCCTGATTGATTGATTGATTGACTAATCCCAGAGATCTTTCTATATTTAATCATTTAGGTCAGTAGGAAAAGGGGTTAGTTTAAGCTAATTAGTCTTATAACATGACAGGGCCCTTTATGGTACATGGTTCGTTAACCATGCTAAGGATATTTTTGGTATACATTTGTTTTCTAACTGTGGCGCAAATACTTCATCTTAGAGCACGACAGTTTAAATAAATAATATAAGCTTCCTTTGTGTCTCTTGTCTATCTTATTGTAGACAAGTACGAGTGAGAGAGCCAAACAGTGTGTCCTGCTACAACAATCCATGAGAGGACCAAGAGTGTTGTGTACTGGGATGCCAACTCACTTGTTTCACTGGAAAGGTTAGTAGGGCAAGTGAGGAACTATAGCTAGCAGGATCTCAGGCTCATAGATACTGAGGTGGTATGGTGACTCATTCTACACATGCTGATGTTCTATGCTCCAAAGCATAGTTCGGTTCCTGAACAGAATCCTTGCAAGATGGTGCCATCAATGATTTGGTGAGGTACTTACTTGCTGGAACCCTGAGCAGTGCCTGTGCATGTCCATAATATCCTCACACCATTTACCGGAGACATACATGGTGTTAGGGATTTATAGGGAACACTTAGGGCCCGATTCACAGAACTAACATAAGACAAAATCCTAAACTTACTACCATTTTGGTATTCACAGAAGGTACTTACTCATTTTGGTATTCACAGAAGGCACTTACTCATTTTGGTATTCACAGAAGTTAGGAGTCCTAACTTTAGGACTCCTAAATGCCTTCTGTGAATACCGAAAGTCTTAAAATTAGGATTTTTCTCAGTTTTGTAGCAGTATATGTCGTACTTTGCAATTTGGGACCGCGTAGGAGGCAGGACCCTACCCCTGTCTATCCCGGTATTAGTGAACCACGAATGGTTAATGCGGTATGTACAAGTGCTTTGTATAACGTTTTAGCTATGAATGCACTGTGTATACGTTATTATACATCACTACGTGGGTTCCATCTTAGAGCGGTGGCCATCTTATGGTTGCCCTCACATTGGCTACATATCATGAAGCAAATACGGGCCTTTTAGAGCACATGTGCCTTCCTTTGACTTTTCTGTGACCTGGGCAGCTTGGCTCAACTGCCCCAGGTCAGTCCGGTCTCACGAGCTCCCCGTCCTCTGGCCACCTGTGATTAGCATCAGGGCTTGACACACCATAAAACCTTTTCATCCTACACGAGCCTCCAGCTAATCTCTTTCGCACATGACTGTTCCTGCTTTATGGCTTGTTTTCCAAACAGGAGATGCTCATGTTTATTGGGGCCTATCGATATCTGATGTGGAATCTGAGCCTTGCTGGGTAAATAATTACGGGCTGGCTTAACTGGAATGTGGGATGGTCATCATGACTCTGCCTTTTCGTTTGAAATGTATACATTTGAATGACCATGCCATAAAACAAGGAATGTATGCCTGAGGCAGGATATTTTGTATTTAAGGAGAAGCCCGTTTCTGTGATTTTCAGCAGTCTCCTGAGAACATACACACTGTTGTACTTCTAGGATACCTGTAATTGGTCTGCAGCCAATAAACTGATCTTTGACTTCACCCAGAAGACTCTGTGTTTCTGTAGGTCTGAAACAGGAAGAACCCGAAGTCATAGGGTGTGTTCCCCTGCAACGCTGGGCTTAAAATTCCCAGTACTTCAGTTGGCGCCCAACGTTGGGCAATTTCAGCGGTACCGGTCCAAGCCAGAGGTTCGTGAGGAGCTTCGTGTGGAAATTCTGGAGGAAGGCCACCACTTCATCGACCCCTGCATGTCGACGTGGTCTGAAAGTCTTTTCTGTGAGGTTCTCCGCGTCCCGACGGCTACGAAGGACTGCTGCCCTGATTAATCGCCCTGTTTTGGACCCTTGACGATTTTGGTAGAGCGAAACAATCGAGAGAGTCTTCTGGTGACGCCATCGATCATCGATATTCAGTTAAGTATAAGTGGAGCGTCTCCCAGTTTGAATTTGGTATCCTTCGCGATTATTTTGATTTGGAGTTTGCAAACCCCAAAGCCAGAGGACTCGTGTATTCACGAGACTATCGTAATCGATAATCCTTTGAAGTTTGGAACTAGACTAGTGGGCAAAGATGCCTGGTGCTAGTGTATTTGGAAGATTGTTTTGTTTGAGTTGTGGAAGGGATTTCCAGTTAGAGGATTCATGTCCGGTTCCTCCAATTGGAACTCCAACTTATGAGCTTTATGTAAAACATGGCGTGGGCCCCATTGCATATAATGAAGTATGGATCCGATACACCAGAAAGGACAGTGTTTTAAAATGGCCCCAAAATGGTAGTTTCGATACAGATATCTTAGATAATTTGGAAGTGAAATTGTTTAAAAAGAAAGCCCGGCCGGCGATGTTTGATTCTTTCCGCCTATGGCGAAAGGAAGCCAAACAGAAGGAAATTAAGCTAGCGAAAAGAAATAAGAGAGAAAGAGGTATGTCAGTGATGCAAGCAGCTGTGCAATTTAAAGATAATGAGGAGGAACAAATGAATGAGCAATTGCACAGACAGCGCAAACTAGGGATTGATAAATGTTACCCTGTTTTGTCACCCCTTGTGCAAGATGAGACAAAAGAGAAAGAGAAAGATTCCCTAATGTCCCATTTGTTAAGTTCACCACCCCCGTATGCGCAAAATGCCACCGCACCTCCACAGCTTGTAAATGTGCAGCCTCCAGTAAATATGCAGCAAGCCTTCCCACAGCCACCAGCTCCTCCTCAGCTGGCTCCTATCCCTGCAGTGCAGCCCTCTCAAGGGTCACCAGTTTTGTTACCTGTTACCCCCGCGCTTCCTGCGACTTTGCCTAGCACGCCAGCGGTTTCCCCTGGCGCTCCTTCTTACACTACCCAGGTACCTGTATCTGAATCTGTTTTTCTTCCCTCTGTCTATCCCCCCGTTTTTGCCTCAACTTCTCCTTCAGCACGACAATGACTAGCTAATGTAGTTACTAGTTTAATGTCGCCTCTCTTTGGGTCATCCAGTGCGACTCCTGGCTTACAGCGTAAGCAATTGCGTAGTCAGCTGCCTGGTCCCGACGAGAAAGAGGTGTTAGATCATCTGGCGCGTAGGTGGATTGGTTTCCCTTCACTCTATGATGTGGAATCAGTTGTTAACGTTTTTCACCAATGGGATGCCCCAAAGCAGAGGTATGTCTTTGATAAGATGTGTGAATTCCTCTGTGAGGAATTGGAGGATAATGGTGCAAACCCAAACCCACAGGAATTGTGTCGAGTGCGATTTGATTTTGAAACAGGTATAATTGTGGGCCCCAATGTAGATAAAGCAGTCGCGACTTTACTGTCCCTCAGAAATGGTGATTGCCAGCAATCATTGTTCGAACAGGAACTCAATGTGGGGAAAAAGGTAAAAGCACGCCAATATCCGATGCGTGAGGTTCCCCCAGTTTGGAGACCTGCTGATCCAAATGCTAATCCACCTGTCTTAGCACATTTTCAACATGTTTGGGTGCATGTCCCATGGAAGCGATCTGAGGTGTTAGCGCTTAAGCAGACATTGCCTGACCCCCGTAAAAACCCTACTGGTTATTATAAGGAGTTATCACAAACTGCAGAATCATGTGTAATGAATTTGGCTGACATAGATATGCTGTTTGGGAATATGGTTCCACAGCCTTTATGGGGATCCATTCGTAATGTAGATCACGCTGCAGAATTGGGTAATACATGGGCTAATATCGTTGCTGCAGACGCTAGACAAGTTGGTGGCGCGAAACCTGACCCTTTAGTAGCAGAACTCCCTGGTCGAATTATTACCTACATGAAAACTATAATGCCTGCGATGCGCGTAAATTGGGATAAACTATCCGCATGTAAGCAGAAGAAAGATGAGACAGTGTCCGATTTCTTTACTAGGTTTGAAGAAACGTTTATCGACCACAGTGGTCAAGACATGAGCACTGAAGGTGGCCAACGGTTATTTGTTGATAAATTTGTACAGAACCTACTTCCCGAGTTGTGTAAGAAATTAAAAGACTCAGAAAGTTCCTGGGCTGTTTCCTCTTCAGCGCAAATACTGGCTACTGCACAGTATTATGAATATAGAGACAAAGATGAGAAGGATAGAACAGATAAGAAAACGAAAGAACTGAAAACAAAGGTCCTCTTGCAGCAGGCCTATCCACCACGTGGAGGACAGAATAATTATAGACAAACCCAAGGTATCTATCAGCAGCCCCAACAATTTCAGAATAATCAGCAAATGAATGGGTATTATCAACCACGAATCCCTGTAGGTCCCAACCAATGTTCATATTGCAAAGAGGAAGGTCATTTTAAATATAGTTGCCCTAAATTAATGCAGCGTAACAGTAATGCGTATGGCGCAAGAGGTAGAGGTGGTCAGCAAGCTCCTAGAGGCAGAGGGCGCGGAAATGTTCCCCAGAACGCGCGTCCTCTTCCACCTCAAAATACCATAAATAGCTTTGATCAGCAAGCCAATGCAACTGGCAATACAGCTCAGTACTACAATAATGATTATTATGCAGAAGATGACAATGTAGAAGATAATGATTACTAGGACAGCCATAGACAGAGAGAGGGAGTTGTTTCAGTGCCAGTGGATCAGAGTGGACCCTATGTTAAAGTAACTACAGCAAATGTAACGGAGCCCTTTCTGCTGGATACTGGTGCTGCAAAGAGTTCAATCATGCATTCAAAACTCCCTGGCGCGCCTTTGTCTGGCGAAATGAATGTCTCAGTAGGTTTTTCTGGCGCCCCAGTTAGGAACCCGATTTCTAGTCCTATGTCACTTTCTGTTGGACCTTGTGAGCTAAAAGCACCCCTCATCCTAACGACAGGTTGTGGTGAAAATTTGCTAGGATTAGATTTGCTAAAAAGATTGCATGCAACACTATATTGTTCTCCCTCAGGAGTACAACTTACATTAGGTAAGAAAGTGATTTCCCCAATGTATTTGTCTAAAAATGCAATGCCACCTGAATTGTCATCCCTTCCGGATGTCCTTTGGGCTACTGGTCCCAATGATGTGGGTCTTCTGGAAATACCGCCATATGTGGTAACTTTAAAAGCCAATGTCAGATTGCCACGTATTCCCCAGTTCAAGATCTCCAATGAAGGTCAGAAAGCTTTGTTAGCAATTGTCAGTGATTTGATTAAAAAGGGTGTAATTGAAGAGGCAACGTTTGCAATAGTCCTGTTTTACCTGTCTTAAAACGAATGGACCCTTCACAGCCACCTGTTTACAGATTTGTGATTGATCTTAGAGAGGTTAATAAGATTGTTGTGCCACAGTTTCCAGTTGTCCCTGATATAACTGCCTTGTTAACCATGATTCCAGCCTCCGCTGCATGGTTCTCAGTGATCGATTTAAAGAATGCTTTCTTTAGCATCCCAATTGCAGAGGAGAGCAGAGACATTTTTGGCTTTAGTTTAGGAGGCCGAAGCCTCCGCTTTAAACGCGCTCCCCAGGGCTACTGTGAAAGTCCATCAATATACAGTCAGGCTTTAAAAGCGCAGCTTGATGCACTTGTTTTACCAAGTGGCGCTATCCTCATTCAGTACGTCGACGATTTACTAATCGCCGCGGATACTGAAAAGATTTGCAAAAACGCTACCTTGTCATTGTTGCGTCATTTGTCTGCCTTTCATCACAAAGTGTCTCTCTCAAAGCTGCAATATTGTCGACAAGAAGTGACCTACTTAGGTCATCTCTTATCGAAGGAGGGAAGGAAACTGACCCCAGAACGAATTCAAGCCATTACACAGTTGAGTGTGCCAAGAACACAGAGAGAAATGCGTGCTTTCTTGGGCATTACTTCATACTGTAGGCATTGGATTCCTAATTTTTCCTTGTTGGCAAAACCTTTGTTAGCATTAACATGCAAAGACACACCGAATCCTATTCCATGGTCTGAAGAGTGTCAGAAAAGTTTTTGGGAATTGCGTAATGCATTGTGTTCAGCTCCTGTGTTGGGTACCCCTGACTACAGCAAGCCTTTTACATTGTATCTTCATGAGAAAGATGGTTGCGCATTATCAGTGTTAACACAGCCCTTTGGCGATAGACCGCGTCCATGCGCATATTTTTCGTCAACCTTGGACCCAGTAGCTAGGGCATTGCCAAGTGGTCTGAGAGCCACAGCCGCCGCAGCTATGTCTATTCGACAGTCTTCTGGCCTAGTAATGGATCATACATTGATTGTTATGGTTCCACATGCTGTGGACACATTGTTAAACAGGACCAAGACACAACACTTAACTAGTGCGCGATTATCTGGTTATGAGCTGACACTGTTAGCAAACCATATACACATAAAGAGATGCAACACGTTGAATCCAGCTACACTATTGCCAATTCCAGCAGACCTAGATGAGATTGAGCAACATGATTGTCTGTTCAGAACAGAAGAAGAGACGAAAGGGAGAGTAGATCTTAAAGATACTCCCCTGACTGAGTGTGATGGTACTTTATGGGTGGATGGTTCGTGTTTCAAGCTTCCAAATGGTGATACGACTGCTGCATATGCTATCACGACTTTGCGCACGATTGTGGAAACTGCACGTGTGCCACAAAATTCGGCTCAAGCAGCAGAATTGATTGCCCTTACGAGAGCATGCGTGTTGTCTGAAGGAATGAAAGTGAACATATATACGGATAGCCAGTACGCCTTTGGCGTGGCTCATAGTTTTGGGCGATTGTGGAAAGAACGTGGGTTCCTGACTTCGCATGGAGCTAAGATTCAGAATGGCAAGTTGGTGAATGATCTTCTTGAGTCGCTGACCCTACCGTCACAAGTTGCGATTATGAAATGCAGTGCGCACAAGAAAATCACTGATGATGTTGGTCGTGGTAATGCGTTTGCTGATGAAACCGCGAAAGAAACAGCAAAAGATGTAAAGACTCGAATGTATGTTGCAGGCCCTGCAAGATGGGTTGGTGATGTTGGAATGTGTGAAAACACAATAGAGAGTGTAAAGTCCCTTCAAGCTGAAGCCACAGAGAAAGAGTTGAGCAAGTGGAGAGAAAGTATGGGTAAGTTGGATGAGAATGGTTGTTGGATTGATTTGTCGGAGCATAGGCGATGGTTGTTACCTGATGCATATGTGCTTCCAGTGGTTACTATTAAGGGTGGGCGTAGTGGGGCTACGTGAAGCAGCACGTAGTGTGCCCAAATCTACGCACACTACGTGCTTCGCGTAGCCCCACTACGCGCCACCCGCCTCCCGCCCGCCCTCCTTTTAAATCAAACCCCTGCATTTACAATAAATAGTAAATTAAAGAAACTTACCTGAAACGCGGCGTCTCCGGGGCTCCCTCTTCCATTTCAAACTTCTTCTGACTAATGCGCATGCGCGGACGCCCCCGCATGCCCATTTCTTGCGAGAAATGAGCATGCGCGGGCGTCCGCGCATGCGCATTAGTCAGAAGAAGTTTGAAATGGAAGAGGGAGCCCCGGAGACGCCGCGTTTCAGGTAAGATTCTTTAATTTACTATTTATTGTAAATCCGGGGGTTTGATTTAAAAGGAGGGCGGGCGGGAGGCGGGTGGCAGCGGCAGGCAGCTACGCTTCGCCCTGGGTGTGCGTAGCGCTAGCCTGCTTCGCCTACTTCGAAAACTGCGAAGCAGGCAGCGCCACGTACACTACGTGGGCGAAGCGTAGTGTCTCGCCCAGGGTTAGTTACTATGGCACATGGAATGGCACATATCAGTATGAAAGGAATCTGTAAGTTGTTGGCTCCAGTATGGCAGAATGCTGGAATTCCTAAGTGTGCAGAGAATGTGGTCAAGAATTGTATGGTATGCTTGAAGTACAACCCTGGTAGGGGAACCCCAACTCCAGCTGGTCATTTTGCGCCTCCATCATATCCATTTGAAGTTTTGCAGTTAGATTTTATCCACATGGAAAGGTGCAACAACCTGAAATATGTATTGGTGGTTGTTTGCGCTTTCTCAAAATGGATAGAGGCCTATCCCCTAAAAGACAACACTGCTCTATCCACAGCCAAAGCCCTTGTGAAGGAATTTTTTCCTAGGTTTGGAATGCCAAGAATGGTGTGGAGTGATAATGGGAGTGAGTTTGTGGGTCAAGTGATGAAGAATGTGTGTGAGGGAGTAGGGATAAAGCAGAAATTCCACGCTGCAAATTACCCCCAATCAGCTGGATTAATAGAGCGCTACAATGGCGCTCTAAAACTCAAACTGGCCAAAATCCAGGCGAGCTCAGGTCTTAAATGGCCTGACGCTCTGCCTCTAGCACTCCTGTCCACCAGAATGACCGTACACTCACGAGTGGGACTTAGCCCATATGAGATTATTTTTGGCCGCCCGGCTAATGTATGGGGTGTACCAAGACCGACGAAATTCAGTGAAATCGAACATCCAGTACTGCTTGATTACTTGTATGAATTGACGGCTAAATTGCGTGTTTTACACCAACAGGTGCACAATACTCTTCCCCAGGCCTCTGAGGCTCCAGGACACCCTATCGACCCTGGCACGTGGGTTTTGGTAAAACATTTCCAGCGCAAAAGCAACGATGAGTCTCGTTGGATCGGCCCTCATCTCGTACTTCTGTCTACAAGATCAGCTGTTCGAGTAAAGGGGAAGAAGAACTGGATCCACGGCGCCCACGTGAAAAGGATCCCTTTGCCTCTGCCGTATGACCAGTGGGTCCAGGAGGGTATCGCAGACTCTGAAACAGACACTGTACCTCGTTTTGTGCCGTTCAGTGATGCACGCATAATAGGCATAACTTCAGCACAACAGAGTGACGATATTTTGCAAGAAGCTGTGCCACCATCAATTCGATTGGACACCACAGAGCCTGAACTCTTGTTTCAAGATCAGACAGTACCTGGCCGTTTTCATTATAATCTAAGACCAAGGCCTATGGACAAATAAATATTCTTTTTCCTTACCCTTTTGTTTTTGATACCAGAGCTCTCCTATCTGAAGGACTTTCTTGATTTTTGTTTTTCGAACCACCATCCGGGTTCAGCCGCAGGGTCGCGGTGCCAAGACTTTGGGGTACAGGCCGAAGACGTTAGGTCAATGGTTCTGGTTGGTCTAGGGCGTTCCCTGGACTGACAGGCGTACTCCTTAGCAGAAGATACTCACCCGCCGCGAGCGACACGATTAGAGGATGGAGTTTTTCAAGATGGAGAGACTTGCTGAGGAAATGAACTTTAAAGCAAGAATGTGTAAAATAATGAAGAGCAAACGTTTTGTATTATTATGCCTGTTTATATTATGTAGTATGATAGTGTTTACTGTAGGATTTGTATTCTTCTCCTCTCAAGAGCCCATTGCACCCACTGTACAGCCTATACCTCCTCCTACTGTCTCCTCACACTCTTTTCACCCTCTGCCTGAACATGAACAAGCTAGAAGGTCTGAATTTGTAAACAACTCGTTTATTCAGCTCCTGCACCAGCACCAACTAGTCATGAATACAACCAATTGCTGGGTGTGTGGTTTAATGCCACATACCATTAATAAGGGTATTCCCTATCTAGTGCTGCCGTTTAGTTACAATGGATCGTCATGGGCATTCCAGACCATGTTTCTCTTTGCTCTAGATGCCTACTCCCCGCGACAACCGCGTTCCATCAGACCTAGCACCAATAATAAAGCCTTAATGAAAGGAGTTGCCGATATGAGCAGAGATATCGATGCATACTCATTTATTCCCAAAGAAGAGTTGAGAGCTTATGTAGGGTGGAACGCGACGGGGTATAGTATTAGTCTGGGTGAAAGACAGCGAAAAATCTCATCCCCAATCTGGGTCGTACCCCACATATGTCGGTTCTGTTTGCAAGGTAATGGTCAGAATCCTAGAGCTCAACTGGGAAGAAGTGACTGTACTGAAACGTACACTTTCCCGTCACAGTTTTCCCCTGCGTTTTTGGCTGCCAAGGGTACATATTTTATCTGCAATGACCGAGCATATACATGGTTGCCCCCTGACTTCTCGGGCACATGTTATATTGCAAACCTGCTACCGCCAACATTTACTGCTGCCTCTGATTATCACAAAACCAGAGTTGTGAGGGGCGTGATTAGTAAGGAGGATACTGCCGGTCAGGAAGCAGGAGACTTCTTTTTGGGTTTCCTGCCATTTTGGGGACCTATGGTCAATAGTAGGAACCTGAGACAACTGACTCGTGTTGTTGAATCCACTGTTAATGTAACGGCTGGTGCCCTTGGTAATTTGGCAGCTGAGCTCCAAGCGGATCGCCTCATGACTTTGCAGAACCGCATGGTTCTAGACGTCATACTTGCAGACCGCGGTGGGGTATGTAAGGTTATCCAATCTAGTTGTTGCATTTTCATACCAGACAACGCTCCAACAGTTTATCAAGCCATCTCCAAACTACATAAAATATCTGAGTCCATACACGTGGATAAAGGAGATTGGTCACTGGTGGGGTGGTTCTGGGAACTGATATCTGCCTGGGGTTGGAAAGTTCTGATGGTCATTGGAATGATCTTAGCCATCCTTTTCCTGTTCTGTCTGTGCGATATGTGGCCTCTGTGCTACATTGTGTGTAAGGAAACCTGTATCGAGGGACGAGCTAAGTAATAGGATGATGCTACAGCAACATCTCCATGACTTCGTGAATATTGACCTAGACTCGGATTGAATTAGTATAGTTATTGCCTATGTAAGGGCAAAAGGAAGGTCTGTCGTACTTTGCAATTTGGGACCGCGTAGGAGGCAGGGGCCTACCCCTGTCTATCCCGGTATTAGTGAACCGCGAATGGTTAATGCGGTATGTACAAGTGGTTTGTATAACGTTTTAGCTATGAATGCACTGTGTATACGTTATTATACATCACGGTTCCATCTTAGAGCGGTGGCCATCTTATGGTTGCCCTCACATAGGCTACATATCATGAAGCAAATACGGGCCTTTTAGAGCACATGTGCCTTCCTTTGACTTTTCTGTGACCTGGGCAGCTTGGCTCCGCTGCCCCAGGTCAGTCCGGTCTCACGAGCTCCCCGTCCTCTGGCCACCTGTGATTAGCATCAGGGCTTGACACACCATAAAACCTTTTCATCCTACACGAGCCTCCAGCTAATCTCTTTCGCACCTGACTGTTCCTGCTTTATGGCTTGTTTTCCAAACAGGAGATGCTCATGTTTATTGGGGCCTATCGATATCTGATGTGGGATCTGAGCCTTGCTGGGTAAATAATTACGGGCTGGCTTAACTGGAATGTGGGATGGTCATCATGACTCTGCCTTTTCGTTTGAAATGTATACATTTGAATGACCATGCCATAAAACAAGGAATGTATGCCTGAGGCAGGATATTTTGTATTTAAGGAGAAGCCCGTTTCTGTGATTTTCAGCAGTCTCCTGAGAACATACACGCTGTTGTACTTCTAGGATACCTGTAATTGGTCTGCAGCCAATAAACTGATCTTTGACTTCACCCAGAAGACTCTGTGTTTCTGTAGGACTGAAACAGGAAAAACCCGAAGTCATAGGGTGTGTTCACCTGCACCGCTGGGCTTAAAATTCCCAGTACTTCATATAGTTTGGACTCCTAACTTTAGGACTTCTAAATGCCTTCTGTGAATACCGAAAGTCTTAAAATTAGGATTTTTATCAATTTAGTAGTAGTATAATTAGGACTCCTAACTTTAGGGCTCCTAAATGCCTTCTGTGAATACCGAAAGTCTTAAAATTAGCATTTCTCTCAGTTTGGTAGTAGTAAAGTTAGGACTCCTAACTTTAGGACTCCTAAATGCCTTCTGTGAATACCGAAAGCCTTAAAATTAGGATTTTTCTCAGTTTAGTAGTAGTAAAGTTAGGAGTCCTGACTTTAGGACTCCTATACTGTGAAAAATCCTAATTTTAAGACTTTCGGTATTCACAGAAGGCATTTAGGAGTTCTAAAGTTAGGACTCCTAACTTCTGTAATTACCGAAGTGAGTAAGTGTCTTCTGTGAATACCAAAATGAGTAAGTGCCTTCTGTGAATACGAAAATGGTAGTAAGTTTAGGATTTTGTCTTAAGTTAGCTCTGTGAATCGGGCCCTTAGTTCTGTTGTTTTTTTCAAGCTTGAATATTAAAAGATTAAGGCCCTGTTTATGCTACGCTCTGAATCCTTTATAAATTAATTATGGTGTAACCTGTTGCTATTGCAGCCAACTGCCGACCTGCAGACTATGTGCATCTAAGCCAACATGGAGTCCCTAATGTGAGAGCTCTGGTAAATTTTGTATTTGATGCGAACGAAGCGTTCCGCTTTGAATTATTATATTTTTGGGTCACATTTCCAGCTGTGGATGCTAAAAGTAACACTTTTCATACATATACTACCCCATTAGCACCTGCTGCATATAGACCTTATGCACCTACCGAAATTCCTCCTACAGTCTAAGGCACCAGACTTGGTTTAATAGAGCTCTTCTCCATGTTCCTGGGCCAGTTCGTATGGGTCCTCTCAGTAATGAGGGAGCTACTTGGCCGGAATTAGCTGGGTATACACCATACCCTGATTTACCTTATTTAAATCTTGTGCAGACCCAGGGTTTGTACAATGCTCTAATTGTCTTATACTGACATCTAACTCAATTTATTTTGCGTCCATTATCACCTAGTCCAGCTAGACTTGGCCTGCACGCACAAGTTCAGTTGCCTGCAGTGCCTCAAATTAGTCCTGTAATTGTTCATTCAGTTATGGGCAAACAGCACTGTAATCTTGAGGAAATACCATTTTAGATTGTCCAAAAAATCAATCAACTTGAAGGTGTGTGTTTCCCTTACAGGAACACAAGACAAGCACAGACTTCTAACTATGTACTGACCCAATGGACTGGTTCCCACTCTAGCCGACTGCAATACCAAGGGTACTATTTTTGCCACCATCTACACTCTTTGTCATGGCACTCCCTCGATGGCCGTTCTACCAAACATTCTCAAACAAATACAGAATGAACATGGGGCGGGTCCTGCCCTCGATTTTGGGATTAAACTCCTGAGTAATTCTCCTGTTGTCTCCCGAAATTGTTCTTTCTAATGTTAAAGGTGAAGCAGCATCTTTGGTTGTACTTCAGAGACTTGCCGCGGTAGCACTGGCCACCCGCGAACGTGAGTTGCCCGTAATTATTGCTAATGTATATGCAACTTTGGGACTCAATAGTTTGGGAACCAGACCTTCAGTACCACCACTTGGCAAGCCTAGCACTGACAATGATGCCAGGCCAGCCTGGGAGTTTGCTAAAAGAAAATGGGATAAATCTAAACGACAACAGAAAGGTAAACCGCGCAGAGGTTCTCCACCTCCGTAGTCCTCTGAGCGACAGTATGATTTTCGTGATCGCGCTAAGATCAAGACTCCAGACAGGTATCAGGTTCCTGATACACGTTCTCCTCAATCTTTTCAGGAATCATTTGACCAACAGTACGACAGAGGAGGGCGATGTGAATGCAGACAAGAAGAGTACATGAAACCAAATAGGAAGACAACGCCCACCTAAAGGGAAAATAAAGAAGGAGGACAGGCCTCCTCCATATAAAGCCCCTTTTCCAAAAAACAAAAGTTGCAGCCTTAATTGCTAAATATTCCACAGGTGGTGAGAAGCCTTCTGAACAGGAGTTCGGCGGTGACTCTCCTCAACAGCGCTGCAGAAGTCACCATTGTACGCCGGACTTTCCACCAGTTTCAGTTCTGGTAGCGAATGCAAATGAAACATTTGTTATGGTTGAAACCGCGGACAACCACGTAGCCCCTCCCGACAGGTTATTTGACTTGGATAAGGTAACGTTTGTTAGAAACGGGGTAGCATGGTGCGGAGCGGGTAGGCCAAACACAGAGGCATTGTGTAAAGCATCTCCGCAGCACACTCACAGGCGACACACCGGGCACACTACAAAAAAAACCCACTTCAGTTCAGGTGAAAAAAACAGCATATGAATTATGCAGAACACGTCATAAGGCAATCACAGTCGTAACAAGGTGCAAACTGGCACCGGGTAGCAGTCTACAGGGGGACTATTTACACTGCAGGGCCAATCGGGCCGCTGCCCGAACCATCACAAGTATAAAGAAAGAATAAATGTGAAGTCCATCAGCATTAGATGAGTAACAGCCAGCAGCTACTAGCAAGACCAGGCGCATAGTTTAGATTACTGTTGTATCTACGTGTGTTGCAGTAGGCATGAACCTGAAAACATCATAACATAGCCTTAGGTCTGGAAGCCCCCTTCTGTAGGTGCGGAAAACCTGTTACCATCAAGGCATCGAATTACACTAGTAACAGTGCAATCAGCATAAAAGCATTGTGCATGACAGCAGCACGAGGCGTGACAACCAGCAATGTAAACCGGGGGCACAATGGCATCAGACCTGAAAGGAAAACATGCTTGCAGGCCATTAGGCCTCACCTTAGGCATAAAGACATAGTCAGGCGGCATGAGCCATTATATTCGCATAAATGCCGTACACTGGAATCCTACTTAGGCCTAAAGTACATCAACATCAGGGTAACAGCATTAGGCCTAGTCATATGGGCATGGCATAACATGTTAACATATAGGCATCATCACAGCAGCCTAAACCTGTGCACGTGGCATCTCAATAGCATAAAACATTAAGCAGGAGAACATCATTGCATCACACAAGTATTGGGCATAAAATCAGCAATGCAAGCCTAAACCTCATTAGACACGTATCAAGGTCCTTCTCAGCACTTTGGCAGTGCACCTTATGTGAATACACCTGGGCATGATATCATTAGGCATAGAATGAAGACATTCGGCATGAATTGGGAGGTGTAAAGGCAATATCACTAGTGTAACATCACGTTATGCATACAACCGCACCTTAGTGACATCAATGACATTTTAGCATGATTCATATGAGGCCATCAGAACCAACATGCCCAAAGGAACAGACTAGTCTCTGGCGCCACTGCGCCGGGGGAACCCCTACTCTGGGTCTCTCCACCTGGGAAATGCCAACATTGCAGCTGCCCACTACTGTGGTGCAGCTGTGACCAAAAACAAGCACTTGCGCGTTGGGGTCCCTCTTCTGGACTGTAAAGTACGAAAATGCGCCCTCGTTGCAGCTGCCTACTATCAAGTGGGGCAGCTGAGAAACCAAATGAGCACTGGCACCGGGGGCGGGCACCGGCAAAAGTGCCACGACACATCCCCCAACCGCCAGCAGATTAAGCCCCAATCACCGGGGCTCCGTGTATGCATCTCCGAATCTCTCATTGGGCTGGAGTGAGGCACCACAATGGGCCCTGCGGGCCCCGCTTCCCTCTTCTCCCGAGACGCTCCCTTCTGCGCTCGAGCTCTCGGGGTACATGCGGGGCTCTCCCCAGGCACACGGGAGCCCCACCAATGGCAGCACGTCTACTGGCTTCACCCGAGCCCCCTCCCGGGACCTCCATGAAGAGCCCGCGAGGCTCCGGGCGGCTGACGTGGCAGGCCACACCAACAGTCAGGCGCGGGTGCCGGTCTTTTGGTTCCAGCGGCGGTCCTTCTAGACTGCGGGGGCACAAACCGGCGGGGTGGGCTCCGGTTTTAAAATGAGCAAAGGTGCGGGGCTCTCCCTCTCTCTACGGGAGCCCCGTCAAAAGCAGCAGCACCTCTCCGGCAGACTCCGCAGCCCCGCCCCCAGTTAGGCTTCGTCTTCCGGGTTGCCGCAGGCAGCGCGGCGGCTCTCTTCTCCTCCTGGCCCCGGGCTGCGGCAGTTGTTTTCCGTACCTTGGCGGCAATGCGGGGTAGGCTCCCGCTCTTGGTGCGCTCAGCGGCCCGGGCCGCAGTGGTGATTCTGACAGGTTTGAAGTGCGGGGTGTCCTCCCGCTTACTCCAATAAGCACCACGTTGCGGGGTGGGCACCCGCTTTATTTTCAAATCGGCTACGGGGCGGCAATAGCACGGGGTGGGCACCCGCTCCTTTGGAAAAAATGTAGGGGGGAATCCCACACGCCGGGATTCCCTTGCAGCACAGCGATCCAGGCACCAGCTCCTTCCTCCTCCTGGGCAGTACATATAAAGTGCTCTCCTCATGCAGGTGTAAAGTTTCAGCGCTAAGTCCAGGAATGCAGGACTATGAATCCTGGGGGCTGGAAAACTGTTGTAGCACTTCACGAGGCACTAGACAGCAAGCAGAGCACAGTCACTGCAAATATAGTGCTCTGGCAGCACAGCGCTGCAGGACCCACGCATCTTCTTCTCTGGGGCAGGTGCCAGAGGCAGCGCTCACGAGGCGCTAGATGGCTCACAGTCCCAGGCTCCCGCCCGAGGGAGTAGCGCCCACGCTCCTCACCTCCTTGGAGTGCAGGCAACCAGATGATAGCGCTCACGAGGCGCTAGGGCAGGAGAGCAGGCAGGCAAGGCTGGGCAAGATCAGCAGACAGTGGGCACTCATCAGCACAGGACAACAATTCCTAGAAACGGTCAACTCCCATAAAGTGGCACTTCTCCTGACATGGCAGTCTTTACTCCAGCAAGGAGCTCTCACTTGCCCTGTGGACAGCGGAAGGGTACAGATGGGCTCAGGGGCCAGCACACAGGCCCTTGCGGCAGTATGTCTTGGTAGAGTGTCCCCTCTCAAGCAAGCCCACACTCAGTCTGAGCACATGGAGGCACAGCCCCCTATATATACCCCCCTCACCCCACCTACTAGAAAGGGCTAGAACCTTCTTGAAGGCTCCTGGCAGTTCCAGTCCCAACTGTCACTGCAGGGAGGTGTAGGGCACCCTGTCACTTCGAACACTAGACCGCTGACCCACCGGAGACAGGCAGCACAAAGCACACAGCAATGGCGTCCATTTTAAAAGTGACATTTCTGCAATAGTGAAAATAAAGGTGCGTACAACATTGCACAGAATTTATTATTTTCCTCTCACACCACATATGGCATATCCATTTCCTACCATGGGGGAGATGTCCCCTAAAGGGGGGAGGGGGTTTCCTAATATACCTATGTAAGGCAGAAAACACACACACTTGGCGCTGCTAACCAGCGCTAAAGTGTCCAATGTCCTACAACCACTCATTCCACAACAGCAAAAAGGCTAGGGGGAAGGCAAAAAAGTTCGGGATGACCCTGAAAGCAGGGCCAGGTCCAACAACGTTAAACTCATCATTAAAGTAATATTTTGGAACAACTTAACTATGTCTTATTACATTTTACTGGCGGAGGTCGATTGACCCCCACCATTTATACTTGCATCCCCTCAAGGTGAGGATGTGATTTTACCTACACCTTATCCCTGGTGAAGTAAAACATGCTTATGCATCCGAATGGGCCCTTGCATTGGCCCCAGCCCTTTATCATAATCATACTGGTTGGGATAAGGATTCCCCTTATTATAATTTGTGGTGATGGTTGATACCAGTAATTATGCCTTGTTTGGTGTATTGATGCAGAGAGATCATGGCAAGGAGTGGACTGTGGCATATGCATCAATAGCTTTTCGAGATGCTGAGAAGAATTATTTCGTGATTAAGAAGGAGTTGTTGTCCTGTGTGTGGGGGCAGAACATTTTAGGACATTTTTGTGGGGGACAAAATTCATCATTTAGATGGACCACAAGCCACTTGTGCATATGATGGTGCTAGGTGAGGGGCGTGCTATTTCTGCGAGGTGGCCAGATTGGCTTCTAGATTACAAAGTTTTCAGTATCAGTTTAAGTATTTGCCTGGTAAGATTAACCTGCATGCTGATTGCATGTCTAGGTTACCCATCCCAGGAGATGATTTCAATGAGACAGATGTGGAAGAATGTGAGGTACCATTTACGTTACAGAATATCAATTTAGTAGATTTAGAACAACCTATTGTTCAGGAGGCAAAAGGGAAAGAGGAGATGGAGAAAGCTGGTGAGCTGAGCAAGGTGATATAGTTTATTTTGTGCGTTTTGCCAGAGGAAAGAAAGATTCCAGGAGAATGAATGGGTTATTTTAAGGTACAAGAGGAATTAGCTGTGGAAAATGGTATAGTGGTGCAAGGGGACAAGTTCAAATCTTCTTTTAATCTGAGGAAACCTTTTGTGGATATCGCTCATGAAGGTCACATGGGTATTTCAAGCACTACATGGCAAATCAGGGTAAAATTATGGTGGCCAGGGATAGATGCTTTTGTTGAACACCAGGTAAGAATGTGTGGAGATTGTGCCTCTAGTGACATATTGGCTAAAGCTTTATCTACTGATCAGCTGCCAGTTTCTTGAAGCACCATGGAGGAAGTTGGGTCTAGATATTATTGGTCCCTTTACTGTGTTACGAAGACAGGAGGCTTTTGGTATTGTGTTAGTTGAATACTACTCAAAATGGCCTAAGATTAAAATTGTGAAGGAAGTCACTTCAGAAAATGCTTTAGAGTTTTTGGAGGACATTTTTTGCAGAGTGGGCATTCCCCAGGACGTGGTAACCGACAATGGGCCCCAGTTTGTCAGTAAGTATATGTAGAGTTACCTGGAGAAGTGTAGGGTGACGCATAAGAGAATTGCTGTGTTCAAATCACAAAGTGAACGTCAGGTTAAGCGATTCAACCGTGTGGTCAAAGAAGCTTTTCAGCTGTCTGTGAAGAGAAGTTTGAATTGAAGGAATGCATTGCAATCCATGTTGTTGGCGTATAGGCCTTCCCCCAATTCCACAACTTCTGTGAGTCCTTTTGAATTATTGAGAGGGTGTAAACCTAGAACTAATGTAGTGCCTTGGTGGTTGAAGAACAAAATTAAAAGGGTGGGTGAGATTGTGGCGGTGGATTGTAAAGAATTTGGAAGCTGAGTGGAGGTGTACAAAGCTAAGATGAGACAGGATTTAAGGAGGAGGAAGGGAGCTGCAAGCAGGCAAAAAGTTACGGTTGGTGGCATGGTTTGTCTCAAGAAAGGGAGAGTGGATGTTAAGGGATTCACTAGTTGGTCCGTTCCCAAACAAATTATTTAAGTCTTCAGGAATGCTGTTTAAGTATACCGAGGGAGGTCTGGAATCTCAACAGGGTATCATTGCTCAAGGGTAAGGAACTGTGTCTTGACAAACACGTGAGCAATGTTTTTTTGGATCTGGCTGAACAGGAGTGTGTGAAGAACACAGGAATGAATGATGCAACAAATGCTAAAGGAACAGTTATCATCAGGGATGCTCCCAGGAGCGTGAGGTCACATCATCCCCCTATGAGGTTCCAGAATTTTGTTTTAAAGGGGATGGTGTGTTGCAAGCAGGAGTGTGGCATGTTTTTATGTTATGCTTGTGTGCTATTGTATCTGTTCATATAATACTTTTGTCGTAATCAAATAGACATGAGCAGGACACACTCCGTGTAATGCTTGTGCCCATTTCAGATGATGCCTTCCTGGGTGGGTTAACAAGCTGTGTATGGCTCGTGCAAGGCAAGTGTATATTTGAATGGCAGGGGGGATATATATGTGGTGGGGCAGGCAGTTAACATAATCAATTCACCTGCCCATGTCATCCTAGAATAAATGTTAATTCTTGACGGAACGCTCTCTGCCTGGAGTGTACTTTATTACGTGTGCACTTTTACCTTTACTACAACTATTCTCCCTGAACTGCTATGGGACCCTGTGCACTTTTAAAGCCACTTAATAGGCTACCAGCCATTTATCTACATCATACCCCACATTGTAACTGGGCATCATATCTTTTGGGGTATGAAATCTGGACTCATGAGGACACTTAAGGTATGCTGCCACCATTGCGGTGCTGGACCCCACTTGTAGGACTCCGATGTCCAGCTCTCTGAGGTTGAGCTCATGGGTTAGTTTCCTTTTCTCTAGAGACAGCCTCTTCTCCTCTTAAACCTGCTCTTTCTCAAATTTCATCTTAGCCAATTTTAGATTTCTTTCCTATCTCTTGTCCTCCAGCTCCTCTGGGGTCAGGCTCCTGGATGAGGCAAGGCTCTCAGGCTTGGTGGGCCCCACTACTCTTGGCAAGTTGTTGGCCTCCTGGACTGCAGGCAGTCACAGATCCTCCTGGGTTAGCTCTTAATCCTTAGTCAGAATATCACACTCCTCCTCTGGGAAGACAGGTCCTGCATCCCTTTCTTCCATTTAGCCCCCCACCTTTTCCAGCTACACCTGTCTTGTGTTTCCAGCATGTCCCATTGTCATGTTCCCTATGATAGACTAATTGAGCACATTGTAAGCCGCATTTCTTTTGCACACGTTACTACATAAACACACTCTCTTTCATGCCACATTGTATTTTCGTGTTTTGTTCCTTTCCTGGGATTTAGTCAGAACACCATATACAAGATCAAACAACAATGCCCCTTGTTATTTTCTCTGGTCAGGCACTAGCACCTAGACATAACACAAGAATGCAGCTGCTGTTTGTGAGTAAACATTTCTGAGGACAAGAGTTCTGAAACTCACACTGAGCGAAGGTCCTAAAGCAAGATTACTGAGTTGCAGAACATCCATCTATGTGTGCTAAAGTAAGCGATACACTGGTATTAACTCGACCCTTCTACACAAACTCCAAACCATCCAGAATGCCGCGGCCAGACGTGTTCTGGGGACCTGACGGCACAAACACATGACTCAACACCTCCGAGACCTACACTGGCTTCCCGTTGAGAAGAGAATAACCTTCAAGCTTCTCACCCACACCTATAAATCCCTCCACAACATTGGACCCAAATACCTCAACAAGAGAGTCTGCTTCCACGCACCCAAAAGATATCTCTGATTTGCCGACCGCGCCCTAGCAGAGACCCGCCCGCATCTGCAGAAGCAGAGCAGGAGGAAGGGCCTTCTCCTACATCACGGCCAAGACCTGGAACAAGCTCCCAGTAAGCATCAGATGCTCCCCGAACCTGCACGTTTTCAGGAAGGACCTCAAGACCTTGCTCTTCGACTGAGCCGGAGCTGCCTACCGTACCCCCCCAGCGCCTTGAGACCCTCACGAGTGAGTAGCGCGCTCTATAAACCCCCTGATTGATTGATTGATTGATTGACTAATCCCAGAGATCTTTCTATATTTAATCATTTAGGTCAGTAGGAAAAGGGGTTAGTTTAAGCTAATCAGTCTTATAACATGACAGGGCCCTTTATGGTACATGGTTCGTTAACCATGCTAAGGATATTTTTGGTATACATTTGTTTTCTAACTGTGGCGCAAATACTGCATCTTAGAGCACGACAGTTTAAATAAATAATATAAGCTTCCTTTGTTGTAGACAAGTACGAGTGAGAGAGCCTAACAGTGTGTCCTGCTACAACAATCCCTGAGAGGACCAAGAGTGTTGTGTACTGGGATGCCAACTCACTTGTTTCACTGGAAAGGTT
This sequence comes from Triturus cristatus, assembly GCF_964204655.1. Lineage (NCBI taxonomy): Eukaryota > Metazoa > Chordata > Amphibia > Caudata > Salamandridae > Triturus > Triturus cristatus. The sequence continues at coordinate 1,293,920,877 of NC_140589.1, forward strand.
AGTAGGGCAAGTGAGGCACTATAGCTAGCAGGATCTCAGGCTCATAGATACTGAGGTGGTATGGTGACTCATTATACACATGCTGATGTTCTATGCTCCAAAGCATAGTTCTGTTCCTGAACAGAATCTTTGCAAGATGGTGCCGTCAATGATTTGGTGAGGTACTTACTTGCTGGAACCCTGAGCAGTGCCTGTGCATGTCCATAATATCCTCACACCATTTACCGGAGACATACATGGTGTTAGGGATTTATAGGGAACACTTAGGGCCCGATTCACAGAACTAACTTAAGACAAAATCCTAAACTTACTACCATTTTGGTATTCACAGAAGGCACTTACTCATTTCGGTATTCACAGAAGGCACTTACCCATTTCGGTATTCACAGAAGTTAGGAGTCCTAACTTTAGGACTCCTAAATGCCTTCTGTGAATACCGAAAGTTTTAAAATTAGGATTTTTCTCAGTTTGGTAGTAGTATAGTTAGGACTCCTAACTTTAGGATTCCTAAATGCCTTCTGTGAATACCGAAAGTCTTAAAATTAGGATTTTTCTCAATTTAGTAGTAGTATAGTTAGGACTCCTAACTTTAGGGCTCCTAAATGCCTTCTGTGAATACCGAAAGTCTTAAAATTAACATTTCTCTCAGTTTAGTAGTAGTAAAGTTAGGACTCCTAACTTTAGGACTCCTAAATGCCTTCTGTGAATACCGAAAGCCTTAAAATTAGGATTTTTCTTTAATTGCTAAATATTCCACAGGTGGTGAGAAGTCTTCTGAACAGGAGTTTGGCGGTGACTCTCCTCAACAGCGCTGCAGAAGTCACCATTGTACGCCGGACTTTCCACCAGTTTCAGTTCTGGTAGCGAATGCAAATGAAACATTTGTTATGGTTGAAACCGCGGACACCCACGTAGCCCCTCCCGACAGGTTATTTGACTTGGATAAGGTAACGTTTGTTAGAAACGGGGTAGCATGGTGCGGAGCGGGTAGGCCAAACTCGGAGGCATTGTGTAAAACATCTGCGCAGCACACTCACAGGCGACACACCGGGCACACTACAAAAAAAACCCACTTCAGTTCAGGTGAAAAAAACAGCATATGAATTATGCAGAACACGTCATAAGGCAATCACAGTCGTAACAAGGTGCCAACTGGCACCGGGTAGCAGTCTACAGGGGGACTATTTACACTGCAGGGCCAATCGGGCCGCTGCCCGAACCATCACAAGTATAAAGAAAGAATAAATGTGAAGTCCATCAGCATTAGATGAGTAACAGCCAGCAGCTACTAGCAAGACCAGGTGCGTAGTTTAGATTACATTGGCAGTAGGCATGAACCTGAAAACATCATAACATAGCCTTAGGTCTGGAAGCCCCCTTCTGTAGGTGCGGAAAACCTGTTACCATCAAGGCATCGAATTACACTAGTAACAGTGCAATCAGCATAAAAGCATTGTGCATGACAGCAGCACGAGGCGTGAAAACCAGCAATGTAAGCAGGGGGCACAATGGCATCAGACCTGAAAGGAAAACATGCTTGCAGGCCATTAGGCCTCACCTTAGGCATAAAGACGTAGTCATGCGGCATAAGCCATTATATTCGCATAAATGCCGTACACTGGAATCCTATTTAGGCCTAAAGTACATCAACATCAGGGTAACAGCATTAGGCCTAGTCATATGGGCATGGCATAACATGTTAACATATAGGCATCATCACAGTAGCCTAAACCTGTGCACGTGGCATCTCAATAGCATAAAACATTAAGCAGGAGAACATCATTGCATCACACAAGTATTGGGCATAAAATCAGCAATGCAAGCCTAAACCTCATTAGACACGTATCAAGGTCCTTCTCAGCACTTTGGCAGTGCACCTTATGTGAATACACCTGGGCATGATATCATTAGGCATAGAATGAAGACATTCGGCATGAATTGGGAGGTGTAAAGGCAATATCACTAGTGTAACATCACGTTATGCATACAACCGCACCTTAGTGACATCAATGACATTTTAGCATGAGTCATATGAGGCCATCAGAACCAACATGCCCAAGGGAACAGACTAGTCTCTGGCGCCACTGCGCCGGGGGAACCCCTACTCTGGGTCTCTCCACCTGGGAAATGCCAACGTTGCAGCTGCCCACTACTGCGGTGCAGCTGTGACCAAAAATAAGCACTTGCGCGTTGGGGTCCCTCTTCTGGACTCTAAAGTACTAAAATGCGCCCTCGTTGCAGCTGCCCGCTATCAAGTGGGGCAGCTGAGAAACCAAATGAGCACTGGCACCGGGGGCGGGCACCGGCAAAAGTGCCACGACACACCCCCCAACCACCTGCAGATTAAGCCCCAATCACCGGGGCTCCGTGTATGCATCTCCGATTCTCTCATTGGGCTGGAGTGAGGCACCACAATGGGCCCTGCGGGCCCCGCTTCCCTCTTCTCCCAAGACGCTCCCTTCTGCGCTCGAGCTCTCGGGGTACATGCGGGGCTCTCCCCAGGCACACAGGAGCCCCGCCAATGGCAGCACGTCTCCTGGATTCACCCGAGCCCCCTCCTGGGACCCGGGACCTCCAGGAAGAGCCCGCGAGGCTCCGGGCGGCTGACGTGGCAGGCCGCACCCACAGTCAGGCGCGGGTGCCGGTCTTTCGGTTCCAGCGGCGGTCCTTCTAGACTGCGGGGGCACAAACCGGCGGGGTGGGCTCCGGTTTTAAAATGAGCAAAGGTGCGGGGCTCTCCCTCTCTCCACGGGAGCCCCGTCAACACCAGCAGCACCTCTCCGGCAGACTCCGCAGCCCCGCACCCAGTTAGGCTTCGTCTTCGGGGTTGCCGCAGGCAGCGCGGCGGCTCTCTTCTCCTCCTGGCCCCGGGCTGCGGCAGTTGTTTTCCGTTCCTTGGCAGCAATGCGGGGTAGGCTCCCGCTCTTGGTGCGCTCAGCGGCCCGGGCCGCAGTGGTGATTCTGACAGTTTTGAAGTGCAGGGTGTCCTCCCGCTTACTCCAATAAGCACCACGTTGCGGGGTGGGCACCCGCTTTATTTTCAAATTGGCTATGGGGCGGCAATAGCACGGGTGGGCACCCGCTCTTTTGGAAAAAATGTAGGGGGGAATCCCACACGCCGGGATTCCCTTGCAGCACAGCGCTCCAGGCACCAGCTCCTTCCTCCTCCTGGGCAGTACATATAAAGTGCTCTCCTCATGCAGGTGTAAAGTTTCAGCGCTAAGTCCAGGAATGCAGGACTAGGAATCCTGGGGGCTGGAAAACTGTTGTAGCACTTCACGAGGCACTAGACAGCAAGCAGAGCACAGTCACTGCGAATATAGTGCTCTGGCAGCACAGCGCTGCAGGACCCACGCATCTTCTTCTCTAGGGCAGGTGCCGGAGGCAGCGCTCACGAGGCGCTAGATGGCTCACAGTCCCAGGGTCCCGCCCGAGGGAGTAGCGCCCACGCTCCTCACCTCCTTGGAGTGCAGGCAACCCGATGATAGCGCTCACGAGGCGCTAGGGCAGGAGAGCAGGCAGGCAATGCTGGGCAAGATCAGCAGACAGTGGGCACTCATCAGCACAGGACAGCAATTCCTAGAAACGGTCAACTCCCATAAAGTGGCACTTCTCCTGACATGGCAGTCTTTACTCCAGCAAGGAGCTCTCACTTGCCCTGTGGACAGCAGAGGGGTACAGATGGGCTCAGGGGCCAGCACACAGGCCCTTCCTGCGGTATGTCTTGGTAGAGTGTCCCCTCTCAAGCAAGCCCACACTCAGTCTGAGCACATGGAGGCACAGCCCCCTATATATACCCCCCTCACCCCACCTACTAGAAAGGGCTAGAACCTTCTTGAAGGCTCCTGGCAGTTCCAGTCCCAACTGTCACTGTGGGGAAGTGTAGGGCACCCTGTCACTTCGAACACTAGACCGCCGACCCACCAGAGACAGGCAGCACAAAGCACACAGCAATGGCGTCCATTTTAAAAGTGACATTTCTGCAATAGTGAAAATAAAGGTGCGTACAACATTGCACAGTATTTATTGTTTTCCTCTCACACCACATATGGCATATACATTTCCTACCATGGGGGAGATGTCCCCTAAAGGGGGGAGGGGTTTTCCTAATATACCTATGTAAGGCAGAAAGCACACACACTTAGCACTGCTAACCAGCGCTAAAATGTCCAACGTCCTACAACCACTCATTCCACAACAGCAAAAAGGCTAAGGGGAAGGCGAAAATGTTTGGGATGACCCTGCAAGCAGGGCCATGTCCAACACGACCCCCTCCCAGCCAAAAGCCAGGGTAGACCAATCAATGCCTTGATGGGCTTCCCTGCTTGGGGCGAGAAAACATGGAGGCGGGCCCGCAACTGCAGGTGCACCCGCAGGTTCTCTGCCATTCTGGAACCCGGTGGTTCCCTCGCTCAACACTCCCTGGACCAACTAAATCACCCCACTGGCACTCTCTAGCCGGTTGCAGCCAGGACAGGCCCCTATGCCATCCAGATGTCTTTGGCCCTTGCTGTCTCACAGAGTGGGGGCCAGTAGCCCTAGGCCCGTAGTACCTGTTGGCCACTCTACTTCTCCTCCGTGCGGTTCCAAACTGCCAGTGGTCCTCCCACCTGGGGTCCGCACCCTCAGGCTGACCAGCAGTCCGGGGCGAGGCTCTCCTCCCCCTACCTCTCCTTCTGGGGTACCACCCTCTCCTCCTATGCGGGGCACCCTCAGACCACCACTCTCTCACTTGTCCAGGGCCGTGACTCTGCAACTGATCCACTACCCCAGGGTCTAAACAATTAGGTTGAACCGGTGCCAGAGGCGAGTACTCCCTCCCTTTGCACTAACTCCCAGTGTTCTGCACCCTACCCCTGGAAGAGAACTCCGGGGGGACACTGCTTACAGACATCCCTCCCGCCAGGTCAGGCAATACCTAAACCGGGCCTCCCAACCCAGGGTCGAAGCCCTGTGGTTGAGCCGGTGCCAGAGGCGAGCCTTCCTCCCTCTGCACCCCCTTCCAGAGTTCTGCACCCTCCCACCTGGAGAAGTACCCCTGGAAGTTAAACTGGTAGGCACACTGCTTACAGACACCCCTCCCACCAGGTCAGGCAGTACCTGTCCCTGGCATCCCAGCCCAGGATCTAAACTCTGCGGCTGAGCAGACCCCAGAACCCCTGGAGCTCTGATTACAGACGCCTCTGGTTCTCCTGACACCAGGGGATCCCCTTCAATGGATGGCCTAGCGGGACAGCCTAGGCTCCTAACCTTGGATTCCCTTATGGAACTCTCCGGGCGCTGAGACTGTGGTTGGGGCACCTCAGGACACCTCCCCGTCTCACTCCTTCTTATAGATAGGACGTGAGGCCCTACAACCCTCTCACTACCCTGGGACCTAGCTGGGCTATTCTGCACCTCTCCCACCTCGCTGGGTTGGAAGATCCCTGCACCATTCCCTTAAGGATCACTCCCCAATGCCCTCTCAGACTCTCTGGCACTCACCCAAAGGTCTGCCTCCCGTGCAAGCTCCCTGGGGTCAGAGAACCCACACTGCAACAGGTATTGGCGCAACCTTGGGAAGCAATTTCTTAGCATGTGCTCCTTGATACCTACATGGAACAGACCTTCCCAATCATTCACAGCGCTACACATCATCCAATCCTCCAGTGCAGTCCAACACACCTCCACAAACTCCTCCCAGGACTGATGAGCCAGTTTCCCACTGCCCTTGAACTCCAACCTGTCCCCCTCTTCCTGAGAATCAGGCACCGTCTTCCGGGCCCTGGGAGTGGGACTCCCTACACTGAATTCACTCTCGCTGCCATCACTGGATCCCACCCTCACTGGTGAATCCAGACCACAGAAACCACTCTCAGGGGACAACCTACCATCCTGAGCTAGTCTCTCCCTGGCGAAGGCCCTTTCAGCCTCAGCCATCCTTTCCTGTGCAAGGACCTTTTCGGTCTCCAGTTTTTTCTCTTACACCCTCAGCTGTGCTATCTCCTTGGCGTGCTCTAACCTGAGCCTCTCCAAAGCCAGTTGATGTTCCCTTTCTTCCCTCCTATCTACCCACTCTTCTGGGGATAGGGAAAGGGATGGGGCATCACCCCTGACACTGGACCCAGCAAGGGACCCTATCTCTGGGGTTCTCCCTACCTACTGGTGTCCCCGCCCTGTCATCTTGTACCTCCTGTTCAGGATCCTTAGGGCCACCCTCCTGGCATACGGCCAGGGCCCTCCCTTGCTCATAATGCTCCCAGTCCCACTCATCCTCTTGCCATTTAATCAGGAATCCCTGAAGGCCTGGCTTGGTGTCTGACCCACTTACTATTATAGCTCTCTTCTCACAGAACCCCCTCAACTCCAACACACTGTACTTGAACAGATGGTCAAAATCAAAGGCAGATTCCATTTTGGCAAGACACCAAGATGCAGTGCAAGACAAGAGACCTAGGTGCAAGGGCTGCTACAGGAGTGCACAATTCAAAATGCCACTTTCAGAGCGCAACAAAATCAGGAACAATAATCCCCAAAACCTGTAATTTCTCTATGTGTATAATTTGTAGTGCCACCAGTTGTCGCCGTGTAACTGCGCAAACACAAGTCCTATCCCACCGCTGAACACCAATGTTAGAAACGGGGTAGCGTGGTGCGGAGTGGGTAGGCCAAACTCGGAGGCATTGTGTAAAGCATCTGCACAGCACACTCACAGGCGACACACCGGGCACACTACAAAAAGAGACCACACCAGTTCAGGTGAAAAAAACAGCATATGTATTATGCAGAACACGTCATAAGGCAATCACAGTCGTAACACTGTGCAAACTGGCACCGGGCAGCAGTCTACAGGGGGACTATTTACACAGCAGGGCCAATTGGGCCGCTGCCCGAACCATCACAAGTGTAAAGAAAGAATAAATGTGAAGTCCATCAGCATTAGATGAGTAACAGCCAGCAGCTACTGGCAAGACCATGCGCGTAGATTACATTGGCAGTAGGCATGAACCTGAAAACATCATAACATAGCCTTAGGTCTGGAAGCCCCCTTCTGTATGACATTAGGCGTGGAAAACCTGTTAGCATCGAGGCATCGAATTACACTAGTAACAGTGCAATAAGCATAAAAGCATTATGCATAACAGCAGCACGAGGCGTGAAAACCAGCAATGTAACCAGGGGCACAATGGCATCAGACCTGAAAGGAAAACATGCTTGCAGGCCATTAGACCTCACCTTAGGCATAAAGACGTAGTCAGGCATGAGCCTGAGACATTACATTTGCATAAATGCTGTACACTGGAATCCTACTTAGGCCTAAAGTACATCAACATCAGTAACAGCATTAGGCCTAGTCATATGGGCATGGCATAACATGTTAACATATAGGCATCGTCACAGTAGCCTAAACCTGTGCACGTGGCAGCTCAATAGCATAAAACATTAGGCTGGGGAACATCATTGCATGACACGAGTATTGGGCATGAAATCTGCAATGCAAGCCTAAACCACATTAGACATGTATCAAGGCCTTTCTCAGCACTTTGGCAGTGCACCTTATGTGAATACATCTGGGCATGAATGAAGACATTCGGCGTGAATTGGGAGGTGTAAATGCAATAACACTAGTGTAACAACACGTTATGCATACAACCGCACATTAGTGACATCAATGACATTTTAGCATGAATCATATGAGGCCATCAGAACTAACATGCCCAAGGGTACAGACTAGTCTCTGGCTAATACAATGAATTCAAGAAGCAGAATGCAGAAGATCAGAAAGCACAAGTCCAAGTTTCTCTGTATTGAGTGTTGATGAATATACAGCATTAATCTGTCCCTACTCTAACGCTAAAGTGACATCCTCGTTAAGCATTCTCAGGAGAAAGGTAATAAGGTGTGAACTTGTCAAATCTTCCTAAGAAGTCACCCCACAGTCTATGGGTCATGAAGCATAAAGCTACTAAGACAGAGCTTATTCTAAGATGCTCTTTTTCTCAAGCAAGGAAGAAGAGGGGCTCTCTCCATACTCCCAACAACACAGAGTTCATGGGTAACTTTCCCAAGATTCATTATGGATCACACCATCTGTTCTGGGTATGATCCTGAAGGTAGTTTTCCACAGGACAACACCATTCCTTTCTTGTTACTATTTGTCTTTGGTTCCCATGTCTTCTCTTGTGTGAAGCACAATGACCTTCCTTCATACACTCAAGCCACTCAATTGTAACTTCTTCTTTCCTTGCCCGATAGTAAACCAAAGACGTTATTTTAGTTAGCAAGAACGTTTCTTTCAACTGCAACACAAAATGTGAGAAAGAACAAAATCCACAGCACACATGAAATTCAGCTTGATAATTCTAAAGCGAGAGTTTCCAGGGAACTGCATTTCAGGCCAACATGATTCAGCTAACAAACGAAAACAACATTGAGCTTTTCAAAATTATATCTAAGTAAGCTACTTTCAATTAGTGCAAGATTAATAAACACATTTAGTACATGCATAATTGTCAGTTTCATAACACAAGTTCTTCACGTTAATCTTTTCTGCTACGTACATTTACTTTCTACATTACTTCTCCATGTTATTTTTCAATGGCCTAAATACATCACGTTTCAGGTTAATACATTTCAAAACTCTAACACTTCATGTTAATACAACAAAAGATTATATGCGGTACACTCTACACATGTGATTATAATGCACCGCTACAAGCAAAATGGGATTTCCGCTACATCATTTCCCCTCCCTGATGGCGTGGAGTCATCACCAAACATTCCAAAATCCCTGCAGAGTAGACCGATCTAAACATATATCGTAGCTAGTCTTCTCTGTCTGAACTCCTCCAAACTCTTCAAATTCTCATAGTGACTGTCCTGCAGTCTTTCCACCCTTCTCTCTCACTCCCTTAAGGAATTTTCCACTTTCCTCGCCCCGTGCCATTTGTATGCTCTTAACATACCTACGAAGATGATAACACAAACCACAACTATTATGATTGGTTTTAAGATATATCCAAGAATTCCCTTTCCTTAGTTAGCAAACCAACTTCCAACTGCACCAAATCCCTTTCTAATCTTATACCACACTCCCTCAGCCACTAAGTCCTTTAATTCCTGATATATGTTGGTAATGTTACTTATATATCCCTTCAGATCTTCTCAGGTATGTAAGTGCAACACTGTTGAACCTTCAGCATTTTACAGATTCTTTTGCCAATAAGAAGTCTAATGCAAGATGGTTCTGCATCACCATCGCCCTTATCGAAACCATCTCCCTATCCATGAGCAGCAATGACTGAGCAGTGTTAACTGATACCTTATCCAAAATAGTAGATAGCCTTCTAATCTTGATGTCATTCAACACTACTCCCACACTAGGTATCATTTCTCTAAATATGTCTCCCATGATTTCACCAGCACTCAACCATTGGTTTTCCATAAGGTTTGATTTTCATTCCAAACTTTCCAAATCTTCCACATGGTATATCTTTGGAAACACAACTGCCACATAACAAGTACCATACCAAATGTCCGGAAGCCGAATGTATGCATTCTTTCCACACACAAACTATACTCCTGGCACCACTTGTACTGCTTCTTGCAAAAACTTCTTCGAAGATCCATTGACTAAAATGATGTGGTCACGCACACTCAGTCCCACAAATACAGTATCAGAACGACTCTGTACTTGACGAATGCAACCTTTTACGCATTGTTCCCAATCCAAAGCTATTGGACCATAACTTACCTTAGCTCTGTGAGCTAACTCTTCCTCAACCTTGTGTGTGCTTAAAATGGACTCAGTAATGACTACAGCTGTCACTAGCATTACTCCTACAATGAGTGTACCTATAATACATTTGTGCCTATATTTCAAATTTCCAGACTCCATTTTTAAAGTGGCTCGGTTTATGATTTACAAGAAGATTAACACACAGTCTTTTTCTCCGCCTATTCTTCACATGTAGCAGAAGGCTTTGAGCAACTTCTTTGGATCTTACAAAATCTTTAACAGTCCTTTGCACAATATTTATACAACTTGGATGATTTCCCCAGCCCTCTTTTTTCTTCTAGATGGAAACCCCTAAATTAAACCTTCTTCCACTCAGGGCCAAGTTTATCTTCTTCAAGCAATTATTTACAGTTCAAAGTTCAATTTACATCCCTTATGAGATCAGAGCCAATCACCTCAATGACTCGTAACAGTTCAGCTCTCTTGAGGTGCTTGTGGAGCTCCGAAACTTGGAAATTCAATGTCTTCTAGAATCGGAGTACATAATCCACTCAACCTTGGTGGAAAAGGGACAGTCAATGCCAGAACTGCATAAGCCTTGATTGCAGAAACTCTCAACAAGATCTCGACAATCACTATCAAAATCTCGGACCTTGATCAACCCAGCATTTGTAACCAGATAACTCCACTCAGGAGAGGTATATCTCAGACATGGCACTCATGCTGTCCTAGATCTTCTAGCACTTCCCGGGGTTTGTTCAGTTTCACTAATATCAGAATCTGATGATTCATTTATTGGTGCAAGATCTCTTTCAGGTACAAGTCTCAAGTTACTTCTCTTTCATTTCACAGGTCATGTTTCATCTGCGGCATCCTTCTTCCTTGGCTGCATACGACCAATTTCCACACCTGTCTTTTCTGCTGAGTCAGACTCTATCTCATTCCCAAAGTTACCATCTCCATCCGAGTCTATATCAGGGCCTTGTGTCACTTGACCCCCCCTCAGCCTTATCTGGTGGGTATCCACCCTCCCCAGGAACCTACACAGCTTGGCTTGCCGTTTCTCCTGAACCATCGGTCACTGCTGGGATTACTTCTGTGAGAGGAGCTGTTTCATTGGAGGGACTTGTGACTCGACAGGTATGGGAAGCATGAACCCAGTTCGACACCCCTCCACACTTCACAGCAGTGTTCATCACCAGTATCACTTGGTATGGTCCACGCTACCGAGACAGTACCCAATCACCTGGGCTCAGGTTGTGGCAGAGGTCTTTCAAAGTCTGTGAAGTTGCGGTTTCAACCTGATGAGACACAGAACTAACTACATCAGTCAATCCTTTACAGCAGTCAAGGATCAAGTCATCTGTAATATTTACCAATGCAGTGGTGGGTACAGCAGGAAAGCACATCGACCTTCCAATCAGGATTTCATTTGGTGATAACCCCCTCCCCTTCTCAGGAATGCTGTGCAAACTCATTAGAACCAAAGGCAACACATCAGGCCATTTCAAAGATGTAGAAGCACACGCTTTAGCCAGTCTTGCCTTTAAGGTCCCTTTGATCTTTTCCACAAGGCCAGATGCCACCTGCCTGGAACTACAATGCAATCTTTAATCTACACTCAGGGCGGTACACAACAGTCTGATGGCCTTGTTGTGAAAGTGTGTTCCTCTATCCGACTCCAAGATAGTTGAAAATCCGATGCTAGGAATGAGTTCCCTCAACAACAGCTTTGCTACTGTGAGACTCTCAAGCCTTCTAGTTGGATAAGCATCAACCCATTGGGAAAAGATACACACAACCACCAAGATTTATCTCAACCCATTCCCTACAGGCATCTCAACAAAGTCCATGTGGTTCCGATTGAAGGGACCCCCTGATTCACCAATATGACTCAAGGCACCCACAGTCTTTTTCCCAGCATTCATCTGTTGGCATGTTACACACCGGTGACACACAGCTTTGGCAAACACGCAAAACTTCAGAATAAACCAAGTCTGCCTGCACAATGCACCATTGCATCCCTTCCTATGTGGCCTGCTCCATGAATTTGCCTTGCCATTGGGTTTAACTAACAATCTGGTAACACTGCCATACCATCAGTTGATGTCCATGTGTCATTCTCTATATTCTCATATGCTGCTCTGATCCAACCCACTTGTTCCTGATCTGTGGCTTCCATTCGCAAACTCCTGACCTCATCCCATCCTGGCATCATGCTGAGTTCGGTCTTCTCTGTACTATCGCCAACATATTCCCCATTGAAAATACATGTGTGGGTAGCACAAAAGTGAGCAACTTCATCAGCATATCGGTTCCCTGTGGTAACAAAGTTGTCTCCCCTTCCATGGTTTGGGCACATAATGACAGCCACCTCTCTTGGTAATCGCAATGCTTCAAACAATTGTCTCACATATTCCTGGTTTCTTATTGGTGAGCCAGATGACGTTAGAAACCCACTCCGCAACCACAGCCATCCAAAGTCAAGAACCACACCGAAACCATACTGGCTATTGGTATAGATGGTTACTCAGATCTGTTCAGAAACTCAACATTCACACTTCAAAGCAATGATTTCAGCCACTTGCGCGGAGTGCACTCCCTGGAATGTATGACGTTACAATGCAAACATTTACAACGCATGCCTTTACAGCGCAGATTTTACATCGCAACATCCATTACAACGCATGATTTAACGTCGCATGCCATCACAATGCATTTTTAGAAACTACATTTACAACGCATTCTATTACAACGCATACCATTACAACGCATATTACTTTTAGGGCAACCGTAGGGTAAGTGTTGGATAGTGTAGGGGTAAAAATGACTATTCCCACTCCAGTGAGGGCAACAGTAGGGTAAGTGTTGGATAGTGTAGGGGTAAAAATTACTATTGCCGCTCCAGTGAGTGCAACAGTAGGGTAAGTGTTGGATAGTGTAGGGGTAAAAATTACTATTCCCACTCCAGTGAAAGCAACAGTAGGGTAACTGTTGGATAGTGTAGGGGTAAACATTACTATTCTCACTCCAGTGAGTGCAACAGTAGAGTAAGTGTTGCATAGAGTAGGGGTAAAAATTACTATTCCCACTCCAGTGAGGGCAACAGTAGGGTAAGTGTTGGATAGTGTAGGGGTGAAAATTACTATTTCCAATCACTTACCATATATTGCGCTGTAATGGCATGCGTTGTAGTGACATGTGTTGTAATGACATGTGTTGCAGTGACATACGATGTAATGGCTGCGTTGTAATGGCATACGAAGTAAATGATGTTGCATTGTAATTACTGCGTTGTAAAGGCAGAGTGATGTAATGACTGCGTTGTAAAGGTTGTTTCCCTACTTCCTGTAAACAAGAGGCTTCCACCACTCCAGGGAAGGTGCAGACAGCAAACACTGCTCTCAAATTACCTCTATTGTCTCCTAGGCATTGACCATCCACAAAGAGGACTTGATCGGGCTCAGACAATTACTCATCGACAATGTCAGGTCTCGGCTTAGTGCAAAGCTCAGTAACATCCAGATAGTCATGGTCTTCACAATTTTCCCGATCAGCATTTGGAACAGGTAACAAGTTAACAGGATTTAACACAGAACAATGCTTCAGGATTACATTCTCAGTGGCAGGCAAAACCTGCTCATATCTGGTCAACCTGTTATTTGTCAAACGCTGTGTTTTGGTTCTCGTCATCAGGAGCTCAACTGAATGCCGTACATATACAGTAAGGGGGCAACCCATCACAATGCTTTCACATCGTTCAATACTGACACCTGTTGCAGCAACAGATTTGAGACATCCGGGCAATACTGAAACTCCAGAATCTAATATAGCTAAGAAAATGGCCACTGGTCTATGGGCACCTCCATGTGTCTGGGTGAGTACAGAAACAGCCCAACCTTCCCTCTCATTGCAAAATAAAGAGAATACTTTGTTGTAATCAGGCATTCCTAAAGCTGGAGCACAACATAGGCACTCTCTCAACTCCAGGAAAGCAAGCCAACAGTTGCTGTCCCAGAGTACCGGATTACACCCATCCTTGTGGGTCAGCTTCTGCAAAGGCTTTGCCATCAAGGAGAAATTTGAAATTCATTGTGGGCAGTAGCCAACCATTCCCAAGAACATTCTGACCTCTTTCTGTGTGGCAGGCAGATTCATTTTCATGACTGTAACCCCTCCCTTCGGTGGCATCTTCTTCTTGCCTTTTTCAATTCAATGACCTAAATATTGAACTTCATTCAGACAGAACTGAAGTTTTCCTGGTGACACCTTATGGCCATTATCAGTGAAGTGGTTCACCAAAGCAATGATATTGTCCCTGCAAGCTTTGCATGTTTCAGATGCGGTGAGAAGGTTGTCAATTTTCTAGACCAGCACCGTGTTTCAGAGTAGTGTCAGACCTTCAAGATTATTTTTCAGGATATGGTTGAAGATTGATGGACTTTCAGTATACCCTTGAGGGATACGACACCACATTAAGACTCAGTTTTCCAGACGGAAAGCAAATAAAAATTGGCTTTCCTTGTGCAATGGGACCCAGAAAATTGCCTTACAGAGGTCAATCACTGTGGACCATTCGGCCTCACAAGGAATCTGGAATAGGATCACAGATGGATTAGGTACCACGAGACAATATGGGATCACTGTACTGCTTAAAGGCTTCTAACAGCCTTTCGTAATAGGCATAGACTATCTCCTTAGGTTCCTGGGTCATTCAAACTATCTTAACCTAGTCGATGTCTTGAAGAGCTATTTTGGACTGCAGCCATGTGATCACCTGATCGTACTTCTTCATAATCAAGGGTAAGGGACCATGAGTTACTGGATCCCTTTATGGCTCAGCAGCGGGTCACTCAATAGCTATTTTGTAAGCAGACCACAGATCGCTAGGAACCACAATTTCAAACAAGGTATTTAAGTCAATCCACCTTTGAGATTTTAACAAAGCGATTGACTTGCCTATACCATGCAGCAGGTTTCTCCCTTAACCTGGGAAAGTAATTTAGAAACACAGCTAGATCACCTCTACTCCAAGGGACATGCACATACCCTCCACTAGGCACTTCCCTAACGGATATGCCTCAACTCACTGCGTTCCCACTCCTGGAGGTGGTGTTTTCCCATCACCTTTCTCACACTCTTCTTCTTTGACCACCTTTCTTCCCACCTCTCCCACCTCTCCAACATGCTCCAAGCCCTTATTCATTTCACCAATTCCTGCATGTGAATATGCAGTCCCATTACTCTATTTTCTTCCAGTTCCTGATCACTGTAAGTGAGCCTGTGATTCCCGTGCAAAGTTTTCATTCGTGACAGAGCCACTCTATACCTCTGAGCTAATCAAGTGCTTGTAGTGCCCTTCGGGTGACATCCTTCGTTACAAACAACAGGTCAGGTCTCTATCCTGTCCGAAGGTAAGTTCCCACCGACAATCTCATCTTCCTCAACCTTCAGCCTCACCACATCCAACAGTTTTGCTTCAACTGCAGCCTTGATAGTTCCATGACTCGAGATACTACTCTGACTGACTTTGCTATTATTGTGGTCTCTCAACCAGTATTCCAGATCTGCAACATCTAAGACATGTGATTTCCAGAAGTTCCCTGACTTATTCTGGCTACCAAAGACGCACCACTTGGTCCTCTCACTGGAGTTATCCACATCTGCGGATCTGAAATAGTGCTTGCCACAGGTATAGGCCGTATAGTACTGGAACTAATGTGCACTCCTGAAGGATCAACTGTAGCCGCTAAAGGGGTACTAGATTCCATAGCTACCAAAGATGGACAATTCTCATTCGTGCTCCCTGTCCTTCCCAATCCAGTCCCTTCAACCTGTATGGAGTGTCGCTGACTAAGGTTCCCCACTGAGCTTGGGTCTTACAAAGGAACAATAGGACCAATGGCAACTGGCACTGTAAGGGCTTCCTTTAACCGTGAAGCAGGGTTAGCTCCATTCTGCTCTATTCTTCCCAAGGAGGATACTCCTGTTCCCCCTACTCCTGCAGATATTCTTCTGACAACTCCTGTAAAAGGACCCACTTGAGATGCTGCACTTCCTATGTTTTCTGTACCTCCCATCTCTCGCCCCTGTCTCCTGATTGTAGACTATAAGGTGGAGGATGCTCAGGTAACAACCCATCCAACAAGCTGTCTTCATTGTCACTGTTAACACTCCATTTACCTTTTTGCAACTGACCTGGGGGCCTCCCTCTTCAACCAACAATGGGTACAGTCTTTCTCCCTCTATGGTATGCACTCTCCACCTCTTAAGCTGTGCATCCCACTGTGCAGTGTGGTATGACCTCACAGTTTTCTTCACTGTTGCTTGATATTTCTCCCTCTGTTTTGCATGTGCTGCATGCATCATTGCATCTAACGCTTCAAACTGTGTTGGTCTAGGCAAAGGTCAAAGCGCAAACATTACTCCTCTTAACTGATGGAATACATCCAGGTGAAATGAACCAAAACGTGAAAATTACAATTCTGCCTCCTTTTCAGTGATTTTGTGACAATTTTGAAGCCAAATTATTAGTTTGAAACCCAACTTTTGTCGCCATATAGTGTGCTGGAGTATCCTTGGGTGGCGCCTCTTCTCCCACTCGAGTAACAACCCCTTCATCACCACTGAACAGACCTCTTAACACCCTAAAGCTTTGCATGATTTCAAATTGCAATAGTTATTCGAAATTCATGTTGGAACATTCCCCTTCAACCACAGCGTTCCGGAGATTACTAACCAATCCCAGGGCGACGTTACACCAACCAACCTATCACAGTGTGGCACACTCTGACGTCACCTTCACTCCTCACAATGGCTCATCCTCCTTCACAATTTCTCCTTACACATTCCCTCACACAATTGTCTTAAAATTCATAACTGTCTGGTAATAGGATATAACGTAATTTTGTTGATGTTTCGACCCTGTGATCAAGTGTTATTCACTATACATCATGGCAGTTCTTCCTCAGGACTAAAAGAGACCAAAGGGCAGCTGTCTACGACATTACGTTCTATGTCAGCTATCCTTGCAATATATAAAGGTGATATACGGATACACTGAACAAAACATTTTTGGGACATTTTGATTATTTGTGGTTCCAAGGTCTCGTGTTTGTGTATGTGATCACTGGGAGATTTGTGATTTTTACTATGTATATGTTAATGTGATGTATTTTACTTTATGTTCTGTGTAGAGCGGTTGAAAAGAGAAATACGAAAAGACATAGAAATACATGTTTTGATATATGAAAAATAATATATTTAAAACAAGTAACTGGTTGTGTTGTGTCAGTGGTTTTTAGATATAATTTTTTTTAAAAATTTATATTTTTTTAGTAAGAGTTTCACACAAGTTTGAGGGATAATTTATAGGCCCTTCTAGTATTTAATGTTTAATAAAAAACAATATTTTACAATTGCCCTTCCTTGAGGAGATTTTGTTCACCTGACAGAATTGTTTGAAGTTTACTGTAGAGGTAGCAATGTGTCCTAAGGTGGCTTCTTGCCTTTTCAATTACAAACCATAGTGAGACAATACATGTGCTATCAAGACATATCACATCTTGATGTGCCTATTGCCTATGGCATCCTGGCCATTGCAGCATGCTGACGGTACAATGATATACAGTGAAGGTGAAAATGCATACCATTCCATGGGTACCAACGATATCTTTTCACAAGCATACTCATTACTGACATGGTCATACCTAGAGCTGCAATGGTGTAGCAATTGCATAGTATGGCAATTAGCCTGCCTTTGCAGTTAGGGCTGAGGACATCTGATATGATAGATAATGGTGTGTGTATGGTCTCTCTAAGCTGCAAGATGAATGTAGGCTGTAGGGGCTGATAGCTTAGATGTTATGTAAAAAATTATATTTCATGATGTTGATACCTGTTTCTAGTAAGCCTTAGAGTGACATCAGTCCTCATTGCTTCAACAGACAATAGCTGAGGAATTACAACCGGAGAAAAGAGCGCTACCACCACCTCCAACGGGTCACCAAGGCACACATGACCATGAAGAGGTGATAAGAGGAGGAAAGGGCCCAGTGGAGGTGGATGAGTTTCCCCATGGGACCACCAACCATCACAAGAAGAAGCTCTGCCAGGCATGGTCTTTCTGCCTCAAGTGCCTCCCACATAGCCATCTCAAGTACCTCCACCAGCGGCCCTTCCATTCCACCAGGACTCATACCTCAGTCCACAGGAGGGTCCCAAAGTTTGAGAGGGACATGCAAAAGGACTTGTCGTACCTAAAGTTACATGTGGCAGTTCTTGAAAACGAGATGGACCAGGCCTTATCCTTGCTGCAGGAGATGATGCAGGAAGTTTGGAAAAGAAGAGGGAAGTAGCCATGAGACCCTTACTGCCCTTCCCCCTGTTTGACATGTAGTTTGCTTTATCATTTGTGTTTTTATTGCTTAGTTTAGGTTGGTATAGTTATAGTGATAGTGTAGTGATAGTGATTTTTGGGGATTTCGGGGGTGGGTCATTTTATTTAGCGTGTTGGTGTCCTTTGGGTTATTTGTGGGTGGGGGGTGATGTGTTTATATATTTTAAAAAACGTTTAATGTGTAGGTAGTTGATGTTTAGGTGTAGTTCCTGTTGTCCTTATGTGAAGATGTGACTTAAAGGGTGTTGATGTTTATCATGTCGTGCTAAAAGTGTAGAGTATGCTAAGTTAAGATAAGGTAGTTTTACATAGTAGATAGGCTAAGATAGGTTACGATAAGCAGTTAGTATAGGGTAGATCAGTTTTTCGTATTCAACATTTCGATTTACATAAATTTTTATTGTTTTCTACACACAGGTGTATGTCATGATTTACTGTGTGGGAGTTAGCATGTGTGCTCAGGCAAAGTTTTGTACATGCATTAGTCTTTGCTGGAAGTGTCTTGCAACCTGTGTGAGTAGTTTTCTTATCTATGGACAGGGATCTGTAGGACTGGCCATGAATTTACATCATCTTACAATAAAACATTGTTGAGTTGTGGATCTGGCAAACATGAATGAATGTTGACACAGTGCTATTTATGTGTTCACAGACAATGTCTATGTGTGGTCTGCTAATGCAAAATGATCCGGAGAGATGTTGTGGTCATAACTATTTGCCCAATTAATATGTTTTTGTGATCATACACTGATTGCTTCCAGATACTGTTTTACACTTGCAGTGTTTACTTGTCAGGCCAATGTGGTATGCTTACAGTACCCATGGATGGACCCTGCATTCAGTTGAACTTGATGCTTGGAACCTTGATTAAGCACTTTCTTGTCATCATACAAATAGTGATAACAAATTATGTAATACTAGCACAGTCTAGCATTGTCCAGGATTCCACAAATCATGTGTTCCTTTGGCAAATAGTTGTTGTAATTGCCTCCCAGAATGGGCAATGGTCAACATGGTCCTGACTCCTAGAGACACACAACACACAGGTAGTAAATATTAGTACAATTATTTACAAGTGCAAATCTTGAAGTGGCTCCCAGCAAAATTTAAGTGGACAACAACCGCGAAGGATGTTTAGAGCCAGAGGATGTCCAGCCAGAGTCCATGTGGGGAACATGTCATAGGACATGTTGAGGAGAGGAGTGCTGCAGTCAGGAGAATGACCACAATGCCATTAGAGAGGATAGGCCACATAGACTGTCCATAAATGGTCAAGCTGAACATGGCGAAGTCAAAATGAGAACAGTGACAGCATATGTTGATCAGCACAGGGCTAAGGAGAAACTGGCTATGTGGCACAGATTCATGCTACTGCAGACTTCTATATTGGAAAGAGTTGCCGTCTACATCTTCCTCCTTTCATGTGTGCAGTGTCTCCTATGAGGGTGGTGTAGATGTGGCAGCCAAGGGAGGCACACACATATCAGGGGCGGATGATGTGGATCCCACGCCAGCAGCAGCATTCAACTGTCCCAAAACATGAGGCATCATTCCAATGAGGAGGATCTGCTGGTTTTGCGGCAACGTCGCAAGGTAGGCAGCCATGGCAGCCATGTGGGAGTCCTGTTTCCTCTCCATAGACTCCAAGATGGTTCTGATTTCCCCCAGCTCTTTGGCCACTTTGCTGGTGCCACTTTGGCAGGGCAGTTGTCAATGCCTCTGCCTCATGACACCAGTTAAGTCAGCCAGAAACTGCTGGAGGCTACAGAGCGGAGTAGGTGATGCTGATGGCAGCAATGTTGTTCCTATTGGAACTGAGGCACCCACGGACTCCCTTTAGGGTGGCCGCTACAGTCTTCATCCCACCTGATCTGACAACTCTGCAGTACATTGGAAGGAAATCATTGGGTCCTCAGAGCCCAGGGTTTTGTGAGGGGGCAAGTGGTGCCTGTAGATTGTAAGGCAGGGTATATGGAGACAGCATAAAGTTGCTGACCCACCTTGTGTCCGGAGATGGCGTCTCAGTGGAATTCAGGAGCTCTTTTAATGTGTCCTGGTCGATGGTTGATAGGTTGTAATTATCACCATCATCACTGATGTCCGGGACAGGATTCTGGCCAGCAGGTTAGGGTTAATCCTCTGCAATGAGATGTAGAAACGCTATTGGTGATGTCTCCTACAATTTGACATGGTTAAAACAGTTGCATAACAAAGTGCATTACATGACACTTTTTAGTTCCTCATTGATGCATTGGACAGCTATTACACAAGGGTATGGATTGCAAATAGCAGTGTGTTTCCCTTTCTGATGACTGGATCTCAGCATTGTCATCACTACCACTGTGTGCCCACTCAGAAAGGATGGGCCCTGTCACAGTAGTCAGATTCTAATCACTGACGTTCATGCCATTTTCTCAAGACCAGAGGTGGTTATCTGCAGGGTGTCACACATTGTTTTCTTCAGAACCATGCACTAGGATGTGTACATGCACCCTCTGGTTGTTCCAAATTTGGTCCTGGCCGCCAACTTACTGCCACACAGTGATGGGACCCTCATCTTACATTGACTCTCATGTGTCTACAACACCTACATTATGCATTGCCATCTCCAATGGGCAGATATGGCAGGCTTTTATGGAGTGGCATGTGTCAGGCAGCATCCCAGATGTTAGTAGTGCTGGAAATGGTGACATGCACCTACCAAGGGGCATGTTTACATAGAAATGACACAACATGGCAGTGCAAACACTTTCGTTGTGCCGCCCTGTGTCATACCACAAACAAAAGACAGCACTGTAATCACAAGGATAAGGCACACCCCATGTGATTTCCCTTGCGCTGGCACTAATAATGACAGCCAAGGACCAACACAGACACCCTTGTGCCAGGGTGCACGAGTGCCTGATTTGGCACACAACAGTTCTTGTTGCAGTAGTGCAGGGGTGTGCACAAAGGTGATACATATTCAGTAAATATGGCCCATTTATGCATTTGTGAAATTATGCTGCTATGCGCTGCTGATTTGTTAACATCTACGCCCTGCACCAATTGACTTTAAATATATCCCATAGTCCACTGCTGTGCATAACTTGCATTCACCCCCACACCAATCATATATATGTAGATGAGAGGAGTTCATGTGGTCCCTACCATGGCAGCTGACATCTGTGTACTCTGCATGCCAGGACAGATGCGTACCATGTAGTTTATTCTAGGGGTGTATGGACTTGAGTCTTGAAATGTCACTATATGTAGGTACCACTGATGGCCCACATATCCTCCACCCCTCAGGTTTGTTGTTTCTTCTGTGAGATACCAATTGTATGCTAGGTGTTTGGAGTCTAGGTTAATGTAAATGGGCCCAGGTGAGACAGAGGGGCATCTTTAATAGACATGTGGTGCAGCGCAGTGCTATTAAGCATCTTGAGGCACCAAGCTGTGTGAATTGGAAAGTGCAGGGTTGGTGCTGTGTTTTGGACAATGCAACCCATCCAAAGTGCTTTCCGTTCTGCTGGTGCCCATTCATCTGGCTTGCAGCAATGCAGGTGCCCTTGCACCATGGTGCCGAGGTGCCTGCTTTGGAGTATATCTGCTATTTGTGCACCAGCGCAGGCAGTTAAGACGGGAATGCGCTGTATCTTGTAGAAACAGCACATTGCTGCCCTTTCAATATGAGGTAGGATATCCCAGCTAGAGTGCTTGTGAAACTTCTAAGCTCCAACATATGATCAAAATTCCAATGAGCCTTCAATTGATGTCATGTCTGAGCATAGATGAGCCAGGTGCCTACCGTCTGTCCTGCTGACAGTGCGGCAGAGCTCTGAGACATTGCTGACTGGACTGCACAACATTACGTAGCTCCCCCCATTGACCCTTGTTGGGACTTACCCTGTTGGTGTTGTGGTTGGTCATAGTCAGCATTGCCCTGTCTCACAGATGACAGTGGACATTTTCGCCTCCAAGGCATCCAGTTCCTACTGGGGCGCTGGACTACCACCTCCAGTCTGCAATGCTGCCTGTAGATTGGCTGTCAGTTTCTCCTTAGTTTTGCGCTTGGCATAGTGCCAGCTTTTCTTACAGTCCGCCACTGTCCATTTGACTTCACCTTGTCCACTATGGACTTCCATATGGTCTTTTTCTTCCCCAATGACACTTTGGAGCTGACGAAGAGCTGGTGTTGGTGATCCGTCACCTCAGCAATCAGTGTCTCATTCTCCTCTTGACTGAACTTGCACTTCCTATTCCCCTGGGACTCTGGCTGGTCAGCCTGGCTGGTATTGGGGTTGTTGTCCTATGTTGTGCTGACTCCTGGCTGCTCCATAGCTGATTTCAAGTAAGTGTAACTCTTTTTTTCCTCTTAACAGAGTTTCTTTTTTGTCACGCAAGGCGCTGAAAAATGATGTTAGGGTCGCTAGCAGGTTTTTTCTCACTGCTAATTGCCCAAAAGTCACTTTTGTACCATAGCACATTTTTTTAGCAACTTGATGAACACTTCAGCGTCGTTTTTTTCAGACGCTTGATCTTCCTCATGCCATGAAGCGCTGTATTGTAAATATGACGCTAAAATGGCATTAGGAAGTGTCGTACCGCAGCTGTAAATTTTTTGATACTCCACTGTGGCAAAACAGCTGAGCGCCATTTCTTTTAAATATACCCCACAGTTCTTTATGTGTTGTCTAACGCCCACTTACATTTTTGCTTCAGATTTTCGCTTTCATTTTCTATCCATTAATTTTGAAGCAGCACAGAAACTGTTTGAATCCATCCCCCCTCTACAGAGCTTTATTGTCAGAGTTGCTAGTTGGTCAATCTTCCTAGGTGACTAATTTGACCGAACACATGGTGCAACTCTCTTCTCAATATCCCAGCAAGGCTGCCATTTTGTGGAAACAGGAAACTCTCCTAAACAATGTTCTCTAGTTCTGGGGCAGCAACACATATTTCAATTCAAACGCCAGCAACCTATGGCAGCATGAAAATCTAAGTGGATATTAGGGATGTGAATCCGACCCATGGTTTACTTCATTGTATGTTCAATATGCAGCAAACACAAGATAAATACATCTCATCAATGCAAACAAAATGTTTATAGAATATTGGACTTGTATTTCACTTACTCCATGAAATTCGATAGCACAAATGTTCGCTGCTATTCCTGTAACATGGTTATGCCTTGATTATGTATGCACCATTTTCTAGTTCTAACCTGTTTCAGTATGATGCTCTCCCTGTGCAGTCCATTTAGCATATAAAAATGTCAACTATAATTGTAAGACTGCTGAGTCATGTTCTCTCCTGTTTATTCATTGACATAAAATGGGAATTGTTCGCTAACCCTTGTGCACTGTATCGCTTTCAAAAGAGTCCCCCGTGGTTTGAAGAAATGTTTTTAACTCCGAGGCTGTCACACCATATAAAACAATGACGCTGCTGTTTAAAACCGTACCTAAAATGTAAAAACAATCACGGACCTTGTAAATAATAGCACAGGTTGTTTACCACTTGGCTGTTTTTGATGCACCTGCAAGACAATCATACTGATACAAAAAAACATGTCATTGTATCGCTGTATCCTTTTGTTCTGTTCATTGTAAAGCGCACTGATGTTTTAGGGGACAGAGATATTATATAAAACTGTTGAACAAAACAGAAAGCATTCTTAAAGCTATACATCACCACAAAGGGTCTCATTACTGTTGTACTTGAAAGACTGTATGGTGGAATTTAATGTAAGAACATGGAGTGAAGGACTTGCCTGCATTCCATGATCCTGATGACCTGCAGGCATTCCAGTTAAGTCAGTTACTTGTGTGCTGGCGGAGGGATGGCTGCGCTCTTTATTGTAGGAATAAACCTTGGAAGAAATAAATACTTCAACTCACACTGTTTGCTATGCCATCATTTGGGGGTACAAGAATTGGCGACATGTTGGCCAGCCACTACCCTACAACGTTTGTGATGCAGCCATGAACCCATTCTGGCTGTGCATGGCCGCTATTGGCAGTGCTGGGATGAACTTCTGCGGAGAGTAGACTGTTACTCCACTATTGGTACTATCACTGGACCTTTGGTTGAAATTGTGGTCGAAATTGCTGCCGAAATTGCTGTTCTTTTGGCCGCTCCATGCATGAACGCAATGGAAGCCATTTATTGTGAGCAAGACAGAGAGCGCAAGCTCACGCATATATCACGTCCTGTGTGTAGAGAGCCACCCGGGCTCTCTTATACAATGTTGCGCTAATACACGCATCCACACACCCCTCGGGGCGGGCTCGTCCCGAGGGGATAAGTAAACGTGGGCAAGACCGCATGAGGTCTTTTGAGCGGCCCAGTAACGCATACCAGTCTCACGTGTCCTTTAATTAGTAATCCCTAATTAACTGAGGCCGAGGCCTGCCGCGCTACACTGGCGACGAGGCCGATCGTGCCTTGCGTGCTGCTTCAGTCAGCCGGCGCGGGGAGCGTGCGCCCACCCGCGAGGTGTTGGAGGCGGACCGCCTCCCGATGAGACCTGCTGTTCGCGGAGCCCACCCGCATGCTGCTCCATGCTCCGGAAGCTCTCAGCACCGTGCGCGCTCTTCAGGGGTGAGTGGCTGCCCCAGCGCCTCATCGGTGCTCTGCTCCGGCCCCGCTTTGAGACTCTCTGGGGGAATCCCTCGTGCTGGCCTTGAGCGCATTCGACAGGGCTGCCCTCTCTCCTGCCTGCCTGAACTGTGCACATTGCTGCGTGGTGCAGCTACTGAGGCCCGGGAGAGGAACTATAAAGCCAAGAGCAGGAGAGGAGGCAAGGAGCAACAAGCATTGGCAAATCCAATGCCCACAGCAGTTTTATAAACAAGCCTTGGCAGAGCCTCAGCAACAAGTGGGAGTTGGCAAACCCAATACCCACAGCAGTTTCCTAAACAAGCCTTGGCAGAGCCTCAGCAACAAGTGAAAGTGACCGCACGGGGCAAACAAGCTCTGGCAAAACCCACGGGCCCCACCAGTACAATCGCAAGATGTCTTCTGGGCAGGCGACAGGCGCTGGTGCACCTCAAGCTGGCGGGTCCAACGCAGGGGCCGGCAACAACCCATCACCGCCACCAGTGGTCACACACAACGCAGTGGCACCCCTACCACCGTTTAGCGAAACCGCTGACCCAGCTACCGCCGCCCGAGATGGAAGGCATGGGTAGGGCGATTAAACCACTACTTCAGAGGGACCCGAGAAACCGATGGGACAGTGAAGCGGTCACTACTTATATATTATGGAGGGGCTGACATCTATGACTTGTTCGACACGCTTCCCAACACTGGGAACGATGATGATTATGACGCAGCGGTGGCTGCGCTGAATAGACATTTTGATCCTCAACTGAACCCGGATTTCGAAAAGTTTAAGTTTCGGAGGGCGTGGCAGACCGACGCCGAATACGTCGACATGTTTTACGCACGGCTGCGCCGGCTGGCCAGCACGTGCCCCTTCACAGACCAGAGAGTGGAGATACGGGATCAGATCATATTGGGCTGTCGCTCCAAACTCTTACGAAAGCTGATTCTCCGGCAGCCAGGGATCTCGCTGGATGAAATCCTAGTAGTAGCACGGTCCCACGAACTATCCGAGGCCCGGGCGGAGGAAATGGAAGCGGCCCTCCACGCACCCGTGGCTGCAGGGCCGGAGTTCAAGAGTGCCCCCATCAAAGAAGAAAAGGTGGAGGCTATACAACGGCGGCCGGCCGGCCGCACCTCGCCCAGCGCCCAAACCTGCGACTGGGGGTACGTGTGGGTTCTGCGGGGAAGACCACCCGACGACGGCAGTCTGTGGGGCCAAAGGCAAGGCATGATCCCGTTGTGGAAGAATGAATCACTACGCCAGAGTATGCCAGGGTGGGCGGTTCCGACAACTGTCGTCGAGACCCAGGTTCGCGCCACAGCAAGTATGCCAGGTCTCGCAGGAAGACCCGCTGCCAAGCGGGGATCGTCAGCCACAGTCGCGAGCCCCGATGTACGAGGACGAGGATGACGAGGTATTTGTGGTCTCATATGTCAGCAGGACAGGTTCCCGGCGGAGGCCGCCGCCCATGTGCTCAGTCTCAGTAGGAGGCACCGAAGTCCAGGCACTCATCGACACAGGGGCGTCGGTCAATGTGATGGACTCTGACCAATACGACCGTCCGTCGCCAAGACACCTCTTGACGCCGTCCAAGGCATGAAATTATACATACGGAGGGACGGACCCTCTTCCCCTCCGTGGCGTCATCAGTGCCACCATTGCCAGTGGGGGATACTCAACCCAGACACAGTTCCATGTCACGGAAGGCAAGAAAGGTACACTGCTCAGCTGTCATACTGCGCAGGACCTTGGGCTAGTGTTCTTTGCGAACCAGGTGCACGACTCCCATGCTGAGGACATACTCAAGGAGTTCCCAATGCTCTTCACCGGCCTGGGAAAGCTGAAGGGCAAGAAGTTCAAGCTGCACATAGACTCGTCTGTATGGCTGGTAGCCCTAAGACATCGGAGGGTGTCGTTCAACCTGCGCCCACAATTGGAGGAGGAGTTGCGGAAGCTCGAAGAGCTGGATGTCATTGAGAAAGTCTCCGGCCCCACTCCCTGGGTGTCCCCGCTGGTCGTGGCGCCCAAGCCCAAGCAACCAGGGGCCATCAGACTCTGTGTGGACATGCGGCTGCCCAACACAGCAGTGAAGAGGGAGCGGCACATCACCCCCACGATGGACGACATCGTGGCGGACCTCAAAGGGGCCAAATGGTTTTCGAAGCTGGACCTAAACGCTGGCTATCACCAGCTAGAACTAGACCCCA
The DNA here is from genome assembly GCF_964204655.1 of Triturus cristatus. Taxonomy (NCBI): domain Eukaryota; kingdom Metazoa; phylum Chordata; class Amphibia; order Caudata; family Salamandridae; genus Triturus; species Triturus cristatus. The sequence goes on from NC_140589.1 coordinate 1,293,947,792, forward strand.
GCAGTCGATACATCACCACGTTCTCGAGCCATGTTGGCCTCCGGAGGTACAAGCAGCTGAGTTTTGGTGTCTCCTCCACAGCAGAGGTGTTCCAGAACGCCATCCAAGAGACTTTGTACGGTCTACAGGGCGTAATCAACCTCAGCGACGACATTTTAGTCTATTCCAACACTCTGGAGGAACATCACGCACACCTGCGGGCCGCACTCCGGAGACTGACAGAGTGTGGGCTGACGCTACACAAACCGAAGTGCTCGTTCTACCAAGACAGTGTGGACTTCTTTGGATACACGTTCACTCGAGAGGGGTTGCTGGTAGATCCGAGAAAGGCGGAAGCCATCCGAGCGTCACCCACCCCGTGCAGTCCCACGGAGGTAAGATGCTTTCTTGGGATGGCTACATATTGTGGGCGGTTCATCCCCAGGCTGGCTGCAATGTCTGAACCACTACGCGCCCTCACGCGCCACGATCACTCGTGGGAGTGGACCCCGGCGGCCAACAAGGCGTTCCAAGAGATCAAAGAGGGGCTCCTCGACAAGACAATCATGGCCTACTTCCACCCCCGGAGGAAAACAGAGCTGGTGGTGGATGCCAGCCCGGTGGGCCTCGGTGCTGTTCTCCTGCAGGAACATGGGCACGAAGTATGGAAGCCGGTTGCATACGCCAGCAAGGCGCTTACCGACACTGAGACGAGGTACGCCCAGATAGAGAGAGAAGCGCTGGCCATCAAATGGGCCTGCCAGCACTTCCACCTGTACCTGTGCGGACAGGACTTCACCGTCGTAACAGATCACAAGCCTTTACTTCCCCTGTTCATGGGGTTGTCGAGGCTGGCGCCGCCGCGGATCGAACGTTGGGCCGTGCAGCTCCAGGCGTACCAGTTCAAGGTGATCTATCGGCCGTGGGCTCACAATCCTGCGGACTACTTGTCCTGGCATCCGTGATCAAAAGTGAGCCTGATGTGGGTGTCGTCATCAAGTCGGGTGGCACTTTTGTGAAACCAAAGTCTGGGAACAGGGTATGTTACCACTGTGGTAGCAGTTATCATACTGCAGATTATAAGATATGTATAGCACTCAATAAGGAATGCAGGAAATGTAGTTGTAGAGGTCATGTGCATCAGTCTGCAAGCAAGGTACGACATTTAAAGTTGCTACAGTGGATGAGGAATGTGCTGTTAGTGATAGTGGTATGAAAACCAATGGAGATCGTATCCTTTGTTTGGAGCGAGATGACACTAGGGACGGAAAGTGGATAAGGACCAATGCTGCATTTGTAGTCAATGGTGAAGAAGTGGACCTTATAATAGACTGTCATGCATTGCACACTATTATCCCCAAAATTATGTTTGTGAAGCATTGGCCAAGAGCTGTACTGTTACCCAAAGATATCAGGTAAGGTGTAAGTAGCTGAGAATGGGCCCCCAGTTTTGGGATAGGTGCACCATTTTGACCTCGACATCATCATAAATCTGAGGGAGCCTGAACAGATGATGGTGGTGGATGGAATGTTGTTAGCGAATAAATTAGATGAAGCATGTGATGTGTTCAAGGCAGAGTTGGGATTGCTCAAGGGGTATGTACACAAAATTGTTTTGAAATCTGAGGCTAATCCTATTCAGCACAAGATTGCACAGGCATCGGTGAAGGAGTTGTTGGATGAAATGTTGTTGAGTGGAGTTATTGAACCGGTAGTGGCGTTCAGTTGGATGTCTCCATTGGTTATTACGGAGAAGTCTGATGGACGGTACAGATTCTGTGTGGACTTGAGATCCCTGAATCAGTGTGTAGTGGTTGATATGTTTCCCCTTCTCAACATCAACAAACTAATTTTGGCTTTAGGCGGTGGTAGGTATTTTTCCAAGTTAGATTTGAAAAATGCCTACCACCCGGTCAAATTACATAAAGAATCCAAGTCACTCACAGCATTCATCACTATGCAGGGCACCTTTCAATTCATGCAGATGCCATTTGGACTTTGCTCTGCGGCAAATGGGTTTCAGAGAATGATGGGGGAAGTGTTAAGGGCATGAACCATCAAAATATATTGAAAAAGGCACTCTTCTTCACTTATTTAAAAAGGTATAACTCAATAAATAATCATTATCATGAAACAAACCTGTTCAACACACATTTTAGTTTTGTTTGTCTCAGGCTCCCTATCTTATAAACCAAGCAAAAGAACCAAAACCAAACATCATAGAAATCACACACAGCCATTCTAAGGATGAAGAAAAGCATCCAATCCATAAATTAAAAACACTATTCGCAATCCCATGTTACCATTATCATAAATTCTTTAGCCAATTAAACTTTAGCCTAGACATCCGTTAACATATCTCACAGTGATAACAATATGCATCTACATCAATATCATTTACTACATATCCTATACACTTATCAATGCCCTCAATAATTTGTTGCTAACTTTCTTTTAGGAAAAGTTACACAAATTACCTCCTCAGCCATCTTACTGTTGCAGTCCTTACATAGTGAACAGTCTTACTCCTCCACATAATCCTATTATCTAGCCAGAGTTGAAAAGTTCCCTCAAGATGGCCTCTATTCCCATTATGCATGACAGGGGTAAGTGGACATGACCACTTCCTGTTTTTTCCTTTCTGCATGATCGGAGTCTATTCCCTACTCAGAGTTAAGCAGCCAACCAGCCCTTTCGTGTTAGGGGTCGAGGCCAGGGGGCCCCTGCCAATGACAAGTCATTGTATCAGACCTTCTCTGCCGTTTCAGCCCCAACTACTCCAAAAGCATGACAATGACAATATTTCAGTGGGAGGTTGTCTACTCCATTTGGTACAGGAGTAGTCCCTCACAGTGTCAGATGCATAGGCTCTTCAAACAGTATTAGAGGGCTATCATGCTGAATTTCCCAGTCACCTTCATGCCAATGTTTCCAACCCTTCAATGCCAAGGGATCCATTACAACATCTGGCTCTTTTGCCTGGATTTGAACTGCTGCTGGAGCAATCAGCAATTATTCCAGTTCCAAACAAAGAACAGAGTGTGGGATTTTATTCCGTTCTTTTTCTAAAGAGGCAGGTGTCCAGGTATTTTTGATCTGTTCTGTACTGTTAAGTAAATTCCCTACTGGCCCTTAAAAATGGTGACTGTTCAAAGCATTCTTTAGCTTGTTACAAACAAAACTTTTGCCACCTTTAGTGGGTATTTTGCATTCTCAAGGAATTCGTTTCTACCCATATGTTGACAACTGGTTGTTTCTTCTTCTTTTTGTTAATGCAAAAACACATGTCCAGCAAGTCTGCAACCTCCTGAGCAAGCACAGTTTTCTTCTCAGCTACAAAAATTCAGCCTCCTTCCATCCCAGATGATTCAGTTCATTTGAACTTTATTCCACACAGACTTAGAGAACGTCTTCTTGACAACCAAGAGCAAGACAAACCTAGTGACTCATCTGACGTCCTTTCTTGTCAGGCCCCAGCCATCAGAAAGGGTTTGGCTAAGGAGTCAGGGGTACATGGCCTCGGCTTTCCCTGTCCTTCCTTGGAGCCACCTTCATCTATATCCATTGATCAACTATCTCCTTCAATTCTGGACAGCGGCGGCCTGACCTTTAGGGCAGAGGAGTGTCACCTCCCTGCTGCCAGCAGCGCAAAAGGTGAAAAATAAAATGGTAATAAAATGAATTTATTGCCACTTTATTTTTTCCCTTTCCCCAGCCAAGCTGTGTTTGGGGGTGTGGCTACTGCTGCTGACTGGCAGCAGGGAAGTGGTGCTCACTGCACCAGTTTACATCGTGCATGTCATTTTGGCCGGCTGTCTTGCAACGGCTAGCCTGACATGAGCAGTGTAAACCTCTACACTCAGCTGTCTAAAACAGCTCAGTGAAGAGCAGGAACAGATACTAAGTGCATACAGGAGCATTGAGGGAGCCTGCTCAAGCCAATCCTGGTGCTGCTCTCATGTTATTACCATTAGAAGCAGCATGACAGCAGCGTTCGATTTAGTGTGGAGAACTGCTGCGGCCTGCAGATTAGCGCTGAGGGGCTAAAGAAGGAGGACCGAAGGCAAGCCAGTACATACAAGTTGTGAGTGCATTTTTATTTTTATTTATTATTGTTAACCCACTGATGCACTCGCACAGCTTTCAGCCTCAATGCCAGAGTTCTCGTTCGTGGTTAGTTAGAAACTCTGTTTATAATGAGCTATGACTGACATCTTTGGTGCTAACTGGTCAGTGGTTGTCCCACCAAACTAATTAGGAGGCCAGCCGCAATGATCTGGAGCCCCCTCTCTCAGGACTACAAGGCTGTAGTCCCCGTCGCCTCAGGAATTTCTCATGATCTCCAGTGATGGCTGGTTATTGGAGAATTTGAAGAAGAGTTGTTCTCTCAGTCCTCCTTCTTTCACTTTACTCACGGCGGATGCCAGCAGCCTAGGTTGGGGAGCCATTTAGGGAGGTCAAAAGGCACAGGGCAATGGGACGCTGTAGTGAGGTCCCAATCTTCCAACTGTAAAGAAATGGCAGCTGTTTTGAAGGCCCTTCTTTGGTTTTGCCCTCAACTTTAGAGGCGGGAAGTCTTTATTCAGACAGACGAGCTGGTGATCAGGTCTTATGTCAACCTCCAAAGAGGTATGCCTCCCCAGCTCAATCTCCTTTACCGGATCATAGGCCTTTGGGCCAAGGGGAATCTTCTCTCACTAATAGCAGTATATCTTCAGGGACAGAGACTGGGCCTGAAGATTACCTGAGTCAGAGATTTTCCATCCTAAATTCCCCTCTTTCTGTCTCAACATCAGTTCAGCCAGATTGTTCTCAGATTAGGCCATCCTTGGTTGGATCTATTCACAATGGAGGAGAATGCTTTTCTACCTCCATCTTGCATTCTAATTCCATTAAAGAAGGCCTGGGCAGTGGACTACAATTCTATCCGATGACATCTAGGGCTTCTTTATGCTGTTCCTATCTTCCTTCTGATTCCCAGAGTTCTTAAAAGATTCAACGAGATTGAGCTGAGTTTCCTTTGGTGTCCTCTGAGTGTCTGAGGAGACTGAAGTAGGTAAATGTAAGAAAGATGCAGGAGTCTCTTCTATGTGGAGCAGGATCTTTATTGCAGGGCAAAGACAAAGCGTACACCACAACCGCTGACCGTGAAGTACTGGGTATTTTAGACCCAGCGGTGCAGGGGCACACACCCTATGACTTCTGGGTTTCACCCTGTTCCGGACCTACAGAAACACAGAGTCTTCTGGGTGAAGTCAAAGATTCGTTTATTGGCTGCATACCAATGACAGGTATCCTAGAAGTACAACAGCGTGTATGTTCTCAGGAGACTGCTGAAAATCATAGGAACGGACTTCATCTTAAATACGCTTTTTCTTGCCTCAAGCATATATTCCTAGGTTTTATGATACGGCAATATACAAGTGTACATTACAAAGAAAAGGCAGAGTCATGATGACCATCCCACATTCCAGTTCGGCCAGCCCACAATGATTTACACAGTAAGGTTCAGATCCCACGTTTGAAGTAAATAGACCCCCCAATAAACATGAGCATCTCCTGTTTTGGGAAACAAGTCATAAAGCAGGAACAAGCAGGTGTAGAAGAGATTAGCCGGGGGATTGTATAGAATGAAAGGGCTTTATGACGGGTCAAACCCTGATGCTAATCACAGGTGGACGGAGGAAGGGGAGCTCGTGAGACCGGTTTGACCCGGGGCAGCAGAGCCAGCTGCCCAGGTCACAGAGAAGTCAGAGGGAAAGCCCATGTACTGTGAGGCCCGTATTAACTCCATCATAGCCTATGTGAGGGCAATGACAAGATGGCCACTGCTTCCAAAATGGAACCCGCGTAGTGAAGCTGAATAACGTGTACACAGTGCATTCATAGCTAGAACGATATATAAAGCACTCGTACATGCCGCATTTACCATTTGCGGTTCGCTAATACCAACATAGACAGGGGTAGGGCCCTGTCCCCTACGCGGTCCCGAATATTAAAGTACGACAGACCCTCCTTTTGCCCTTACATAGGCAATCACTATACTCATCTTAATCCGAGTCTAGGTCAATGTTCACGAAGTCATGGAGATGTTGCTGTAGCATCATCCTATTACTTAGTTCGTTCCTCGATACAGGTTTCCTTACACATAAGGTAGTATAGAGACCACATATCGCGGGAGCACACTGTATACACAGACAGAACAGGAAAAGAATGGCTAAGATCATTCCAATGACCATCATAACTTTCCATCCCCAGGCAGATAGCAATTCCCAGAACCACCCCACCAGTGACCAATCTCCCTTATCCACGTGTATGGCTTCAGATATTTTATGGAGTTTGGAGATGGCTTGATACACTGTTGGAGCATTATCTGGTATGAAAATGCAGCAACTGGATTGGATGACCTTGCATACCCCACCGCGGTCTGCAAGAATAACGTCTAGAACCATGCGGTTCTGCAAAGTCATAAGGCGATCCGCTTGGAGCTCAGCTGTCAGATTACTAAGGGCACCAGCCGTTACATTGACAGTGGATTCAACCACACGTGTCAGCTGTCTCAGGTTCCTACTATTGACCATAGGTCCCCAAAACGGCAGGAAACCCAAGAAGAAGTCTCCTGCTTCTTGACCGGCAGTATCCTCCTTACTAATCACACCTCTCACAACTCTGGTCTTGTGATAGTCAGAGGCAGCAGTAAATGTAGGCGGTAGCAGATTCGCAATATAACATGTGCCCGAGAAATCAGGGGGCAGCCACGTATATGCTCGGTCATGACAGATGAAATATGTGCCCTTAGCAGCCAAAAACGCAGGGGAAAACTGCGACGGGAAGGTGTACGTTTCAGTACAGTCACTCCTTCCCAGTTGAGCTCTAGGATTCTGACCATTACCCTGTAAGCAGAACCGACCCATGTGGGGTACGACCCAGATTGGAGATGAGATTTTTCGCTGTCTTTCACCCAGACTAATACTATACCCCGTCGCGTTCCATCCTACATAAGGTCTCAACTCTTCTTTGGGGATAGATGAGTACGCATTGATATCCCTACTCATATCGGCAACTCCTTTCATCAAAGCCTTATTATTGGTGATGGGTCTGATGGAACGCGGTTGGCGAGGGGAGTATGTATCTAGAGCATAGAGAAACATGGTTTGGAATGCCCATGACGATCCATTGTAACTGTACGGCAGCACCAGGTAGGGAATACCTTTGTTAATGGTATGTGGCATTAACCCACACACCCAGCAATTGGTCGTATTCATTACCAGTTGGTGCTGGTGCAAGAGCTGGATAAACGAATTATTTACGAACTCTGATCGTCTGGTCTGTTCGTGCTCAGGCAAAGGGTGAAAAGAGTGAGAGGAGGCAGTAGAAGGAGATATAGGCTGTTGAGTGGGTGCAATGGGCTTTTGAGCGGAGAAAAACACAAATCCTACAATAAACATTATTATGCTACACAGTGTAAAAAGGCACAAAAAGACAAAACATTTACTTTTTACAATTCTACACATCCTTGCGTTAAAGTTCATTCCCTCAATCGGTCTCTCCATCTTAAAAAACTCCATCCTCTACTCGGGCCGCTCGCGGTGGATGAGTTTCTTCTGCTAAGGAGTACGCCTGTCAGTCCAGGGAAACGCCCTAGACTAACCAGAACCGTCGACCTAGCGTCTTCGGCCTGTACCCCAAAGTCTTGGCACCGCGACCCTGCGGCAGAACCCGGATGGTGGTTCGAAAAACAAAAATCAAGAAAGTCCTTCAGATGGGAGAGCAAAAATGTCAAAAGGGAAATAATGAGGAAATCTTTATTTGTCCATGGGCCTAGGTCTCAAATTATAGCGGAGACGGCCAGGTGCTGTTTGGTCTTGAAACAAAAGTTCAGGCTCAGTGGTGTCCAGTCGACTCGATGGTGGCACAGCTTCCTGCAGAATATTGTCACTCTCTTGGTCTGAAACTGTGCCTCTTAAGCGTGCGTCACTGAATGTTACAAAACGAGGTACAGTGTCTGTCTCTGAGTCGGCGATACCCTCTTTGACCCACTGGTCATATGGCAGAGGCAAGGGGACTACCTTGCAGTGAGTACCATGGATCCAGTGCTTCTTCCCTTTCACTCGCACTGCTGATCTTGTTGAAAGAAGAACAAGATGAGGGCCGATCCAGCGAGGCTCGTCGTTGCTCTTGAGCTGGAAATTTCGGACCAGGACCCACGTACCAGGGTTGATAGGGTGTCCAGGAGGTTCAGAGGCTTGGGGAAGGGTATCATGTACCTGTTGGTGCAAAACACGCAGTTTAACAGTCAAATCATACAGGTAATCGAGCAGTACTGGATGCTCTATTTCGCTAAATTTCGCCGGTCTTGGCACGCCCCATACATTAGCCGGGCGGCCAAAGACGACCTCATAAGGGCTAAGTCCCACTCGTGAGTGTATGGTCATTCTGGTGGACAGGAGTGCTAGAGGTAGAGCGTCAGGCCATTTAAGACCGGTGCTCGCCTGGATTTTAGCCAGCTTGAGCTTTAAGGCTCCATTGTAGCGTTCCACTAATCCAGCTGATTGGGGGTGATTTGCAGCGTGGAACTTCTGCTTTATCCCTAGCCCTTCACATACATTCTTCATCACTTTACCCACAAACTCACTTCCGTTATCACACCACACCATTCTTGGCATCCCAAACCTAGGGAAAAATTCCTTCACAAGGGCTTTGGCTGTGGATAGGGCAGTGTTATCTTTCAGAGGATAAGCCTCAATCCATTTTGAGAAAGCACAAACAACCACCAATACATATTTCAGGTTGTTGCATCTTTCCATGTGAATAAAGTCCAGCTGCAAAACTTCAAATGGACATGATGGGGGTGCAAAGTGACCAGCCGGAGTTGGGGTTCCCCTACCAGGGTTGTACTTCAAGCATACTATGCAATTCTTGACCACGTTCTCTGCACACTTGGGAATCCCAGCATTCTGCCATACTGGAGCCAACAACTTGCATATACCTTTCGTACTGATATGTGCCATTCCATGTGCCATAGTAACCACTGGAAGCACATATGCATCAGGCAACAACCATCGCCTATGTTCTGTCAGATCAATCCAACAACCATTCTCATCCAACTTACCCATATTTTCTCTCCACTTGCTTAACTCTTCCTCTGTGGCTTCAGCTTGAAGCGACTTCACACTCTCTATTGTCTTCTCACACATTCCCACATCATTAACCCATCTTGCGGGACCTGCAACATACATTCTAGTCTTCACATTCTGTGCAGTTTCTCTCGCGGTCTCATCAGCAAACGCATTCCCACGTCCAACATCATTCTGAATTTTAGCTCCATGTGACGTCAGGAACCCACGTTCCTTCCACAAACGCCCAAAATTATGAGCCACGCCAAAGGCGTACTGGCTATCTGTGTATATATTCACTCTCATTCCTTCAGACAACACACATGCTCTCGTGAGGGCGATTAATTCTGCTGCTTGGGCCGAATTATGTGGCACTCGTGCAGTTTCCACGACCGTGTGCAAAGTCGTGATAGCATATGCAGCAGTCGTGTCACCATTAGGGAGCTTAAAACATGACCCATCTACCCATAAAGTGCCATCACACTCAGTCAGGGGAGTATCTTTCAGATCTACTCTCCCTTTCGTTTCTTCTTCTGTTCTGAACAGACAGTCATGTTGCTCAATCTCATCTGAGTCTGCCGGAATTGGCAACAATGTAGCTGGATTCAGCGTATTGCATCTCTTTATGTGTATGTGATTAGCTAACAGTGTAAGTTCGTAGCCCGATAATCGTGCACTGGTCAAGTGTTGTGTCTTGGTTCTATTTAATAATGTGTCTACAGCGTGTGGAACCATAACAATCAATGTGTTGTCCATTACCAAACCAGCAGATTGTCGGATAGACATCGCTGCAGCAGCTGTCGCTCTCAGACAGCTTGGCAATGCCCTCGCTACAGGGTCCAAGGTGGATGAAAAATATGCGCATGGGCGCGGTCTGTCGCCAAAAGGCTGTGTTAACACTGACAACGCACATCCATCTTTCTCGTGAACATACAATGTAAAAGGCTTACTGTAGTCGGGAGTACCCAACACAGGTGCTGAACATAATGCATTACTCAATTCCACAAAACTTTTCTGGCACTCTTCAGACCATGGGATAGGATTCGGTGTGTCTTTGCATGTTAAGGCTAACAAAGGTTTTGCCAATAAGGAAAAACTAGGGATCCAATGCCTACAGTATGAAGTGATGCCCAAGAAAGCACGCACTTCTCTCTGTGTTTTCGGCACACTTAACTGTGCAATAGCTTGAATTCTTTCTGGGGTCAGTTTCCTTCCCTCCTTCGATAAGAGATGACCTAAGTAGGTCACTTCTTGTCGACAATATTGCAGCTTAGAGAGAGACACTTTGTGATGGAAAGCGGATAAATGGCGCAACAGTGACAATGTGGCTTCTTTACAGATCTTTTCGGTATCCGCAGCGATCAGTAAATCGTCCACATATTGAATCAGGATAGCGCCACTAGGTAAAACAAGTGCATCAAGCTGCGCTTTCAGAGCCTGACTGTATATGGATGGACTCTCACAGTAGCCCTGGGGAGCGCGTTTGAAGCGGAAGCTTCGGCCTCCCAGACTAAAACCAAAAATGTCTCTGCTCTCTTCTGCAATTGGGATACTAAAGAAAGCATTCTTTAAATCGATCACTGAAAACCATGCAGCAGAGGCTGGAATCATCGTTAACAAGGCAGTTATATCAGGGACAACCGGAAACTGTGGCACAACAATCTTATTAACTTCTCTAAGATCAATCACAAATCTGTAAACAGGTGGCTGTGAAGGGTCCGTTCGTTTTAAGACAGGTAAAATCGGACTATTGCAAACGTTGCCTCTTGTTTCCTCGATCACACCCTTATTAATCAAGTCGCTGACAATGTCTAACAATGCTTTCTGCCCTTCATTAGAGATCTTGTACTGGGGAATACGTGGCAGTCTGACATTAGCCTTTAGAGTCACCACATATGGCGGTATTTCCAAGAGGCCCACATCATTGGGACCAGTAGCCCAAAGGGCATCCGGAAGGGATGACAATTCAGGCGGCATTGTGTTTTTAGACAAATACATTGGGGAAACCACTTTCTTGCCTAATGTAAGTTGTACTCCTGAAGGAGAACAATACAGTGTAGCGTGCAATCTTTTCAACAAATCTAATCCTAACAAATTCTCACCACAACCTGTTGTCAGGATCAGGGGTGCTTTCAGCTTGCAAGGTCCAACAGAAAGTGACATGGGACTGGAAATCGGGTTCCTAACTGGGGCGCCAGAAAAACCTACTGAAACATTTATATCGCCAGACAAAGGTGCGCCAGGGAGTTTTGAATGCATGATTGAACTCTTTGCAGCACCAGTGTCTAGCAGAAAAGGCTCCGTTACATTTGCTGTAGTCACCTCAACATACGGTCCACTCTGATCCACTGGCACTGAAACAACTCCCTCTCTCTGTCTATGGCTATCCTAGTAATCATTACTTTCCGCATCACCGTCCTCTGCATAATAATCATTATTATAATACTGAGCCGTATTGCTAATCGCGTTAGCTTGCTGATCAAAGCTATTGATGGTATTTTGAGGCGGCAGAGGACGCGCGTTCTGGGGAACACTTCCACGCCCTCGGCCTCTAGGAGCTTGCTGACCACCCCTTCCTCTTGCGCCATACGCATTACCGTTCCGCTGCATTAATTTAGGGCAACTGTATTTAAAATGACCTTCCTCTTTACAGTATGAACATTGGTTGGGACCTACAGGGACACGTGGTTGGTAATACCCGTTCATTTGCTGGTTTGCCTGAAACTGTTGGGGTTGGTGATAGACACCTTGGGGTTGCCTATAATTATTACCACCTCCACGTGGCGGATAGGCCTGCTGTAAAAGGACCTTTGTCTTTAGTTCCTTCGTTTTCTTCTCCGTTCTATCTTTCTCGTCTTTATCTCTATTTTCATAATACTGTGCAGTAGCCAGTATTTGCGCTGAAGAAGAAACAGCCCAAGAACTTTCTGAATCTTTTAACTTTTTACACAGGTCAGGAAGTAAATTCTGCACAAACTTATCCACAAACAACCGTTGTCCACCCTCAGTACTCATATCTTGCCCACTGTGGTCAATAAACGTTTCTTCAAACCTAGTAAAGAAGTCTGACACTGTCTCATCTTTCTTCTGCTTGCATGCAGATAACTTATCCCAATTTACGCGCATCGCAGGCATTATTGTCTTCATATACGTGATGATTCTACCAGGCAATTCAGCTACTAAAGGTTCTGGTTTCGCACCACCCGTTTGTCTAGCATCAGCAGCAACAATGTTAGTCCATGTATCCCCTAGTTCTGCATTGTGATCTACATTACGAATTGATCCCCATAGAGGCTGTGGAACAACATTACCAAACAACATGTCTATGTCGGCCAGATTCATAATGCATGACCCTGCCGTCTGTGACAACTCTTTATAATAACCTGCTGGGTTTTTACGGGGATCAGGCAAGGACTGCTTAAGCGCTAACACCTCAGAGCGCTTCCATGGAACATGCACCCAAAAACGCTGGAAATGCGCTGCCACAGCGGGGTTACCACCGGCAGCTGCAACCGCTTCCTTCCATACCGGGGGAACTTCTCTCATAGGGTATTGTCGCGCTTTTGCCTTTTTCCCCACAAGGACCTCTTGTTCAAACAATGACTGTTGGCAATCGTCATTCCTTAAGGACAATACAACCGCAACTGCTTTATCTACTTCGCGGTCCACAATTATACCAGTTCCAAAATCGAACCTCACTCTACACAATTCCTGCGGGTTCGGATTTCTACCACTATCCTCCAATTCTTCACAGAGAATTTCGCACATTTTCTCAAACACATATCTCTGTTTCGGGGCATCCCATTGATGGAAAGTGTTAACAACTGATTCCACATCATACAGTGAAGGAAAAACGATCCATCTACGCGCCATGTGATCTATTACCTTTTTCTCATCGGGGTTAGGCAATTGGCTGCGCAACTGCTTACGCTGTAAACCAGGAGTCGCACCAGATGACCCAAAGAGAGGAGACATTAATGTAGTAACCACATTAGCTAAGCGCTGTCGCGCTGAAGGAGAAGCTGAGGCGAGAACAGGGGGAAAAACAGAGGGAAGAAAAGAGGATGTAGAGACAGGTACTGGAGTGGTGGAAGGAAGAGTGTTAGGGGAGGCAGTTACTGGATTAGGCAAAGTCGCAGGAAGTGCGGGGGCAGTTGGAAGCACAACTGGCGGCGCTTGAGAGGGCTGCGCTACAGGAATAGGAACTGGTTGCAAAGCAACTGGCGGTTGCGGCAAGGCTTGCAGTATATGCACTGGAGGCGGCATATTTACAAGCTGGGGAGGCGCCGTGGCAGTTTGAGCATACGGGGGTGGCGAACTCAACAAATGTGACATCAGGGGATCTTTCTCCTTTTCTTCGGACTCCTCCTGCTTAGAATGTGGCAAAGCTGGGTAACATTTGTCAATCCCTAACTTACGCTGCCTGTGCAATTGCTCATTCATTTGCTCCTCTTCATTGTCTTTAAATTGTACAGCTGCTTGCATTACTGACATACCTCTCTCTCTCTTATTCTTTTTCGCTAACTTGATTTCCTTCTGTTTGGCTTCCTTTCGCCATAAGCGGAAAGAGTCAAACATCGCCGGCCGGGCTTTCTTCTTAAACAATTTAATTTCCAGATTATCTAAAATATCAGTATCAAAACTACCATTTTGGGGCCATTTTAAAACACCATCTTTCCTGGTGTAGTGGATCCACACTTCGTTATATGCAATGGGGCCTACGCCATGTTTCACATAGAGCTCATAAGTTGGAGTTCCAACCGGAGGAACCGGACATGATTCCTCTAGCTGGAAATCTTTTCCACAACCCAAACAGAATAATCTACCAAATAGTCCAGAACCAGGCATCTTCGCTCACTAGTCTAGATCCAAACGTCAAAGGATTATCGATTACGATAGCCTCGTGAATACACGAGTCCTCTGGTTTTGGCGTTTGCAAACTCCAAAGTACTAATTCAAATGATCCCGAAGGATACCAAAACAAATGGGAGACGCTCCACTTATACTTAACTGAATATTGCTGATCGATGGCGTCACCAGAAGACTCTCTCGATTGTTTCGCTCTCTCAAACTCGTCAAGGGTCCAAAACAGGTCGATTAATCAGGGCAGCAGTCCTTCGTAGCCGTCGGGACGCGGAGAACCTCGCAGAAAAGACTTTCGGACCACGTCGACATGCAGGGGTCGATGAAGTGGCGGCCTTCCTCCGGAATTTCCACACGAAGCTCCTCACGAACCTCTGGCTTGGACTGGTACCGCTGAAATCGTCCCGAGTTGGGCGCCAAACTGAAGTACTGGGTATTTTAGACCCAGCGGTGCAGGGACACACACCCTATGACTTCTGGGTTTCACCCTGTTCCGGACCTACAGAAACACAGAGTCTTCTGGGTGAAGTCAAAGATTCGTTTATTGGCTGCAGACCAATGACAGGTATCCTAGAAGTACAACAGCGTGTATGTTCTCAGGAGACTGCTGAAAATCATAGGAACGGACTTCATCTTAAATACGCTTTTTCTTGCCTCAAGCATATATTCCTAGGTTTTATGATACGGCAATATACAAGTGTACATTACAAAGAAAAGGCAGAGTCATGATGACCATCCCACATTCCAGTTCGGCCAGCCCACAATGATTTACACAGTAAGGTTCAGATCCCACGTTTGAAGTAAATAGACCCCCCAATAAACATGAGCATCTCCTGTTTTGGGAAACAAGTCATAAAGCAGGAACAAGCAGGTGTAGAAGAGATTAGCCGGGGGATTGTATAGAATGAAAGGGCTTTATGACGGGTCAAACCCTGATGCTAATCACAGGTGGACGGAGGAAGGGGAGCTCGTGAGACCGGTTTGACCCGGGGCAGCAGAGCCAGCTGCCCAGGTCACAGAGAAGTCAGAGGGAAAGCCCATGTACTGTGAGGCCCGTATTAACTCCATCATAGCCTACGTGAGGGCAATGACAAGATGGCCACTGCTTCCAAAATGGAACCCGCGTAGTGAAGCTGAATAACGTGTACACAGTGCATTCATAGCTAGAACGATATATAAAGCACTCGTACATGCCGCATTTACCATTTGCGGTTCGCTAATACCAACATAGACAGGGGTAGGGCCCTGTCCCCTACGCGGTCCCGAATATTAAAGTACGACAACCGGACACCAACTGCCCCCAGCTGGAATCCCTTCAGCAGTAACGCGCTAGTACTAAGAACGCCACAAGCGTTCTAAGATCGGAACTGGGAAAGGACACAAAGGAAGGCTTGAACCACACAAGAAGTAGGGTAAGTACCAACAAAGCTAATATGTATGTACAACACATCTTCTTCCCTAAACCACGACAAAGGAACAATATATCCCAGGATACAGTAAAATCACTTATGACACAAATAATCATTCAAATAAGCCGGAGGTCTGCGAGACCTCACTACCCTGGTCTCCTCACGGTGAACAGAATCATTGTTAGCATGGGCTTGACTCTGTACATCAAAAGAACTACAAGCATCACCACCACCATCCTCCCTACAGCGGCTTGAGCTCAGACCCGGAGTAAGATCCTCCGGAGTAGAAAACAAATAACCGCTACTGGTTGAAACTGATTCAGCAGACATAGTGAAATCCTCAGTCACTACAGGCTTGCTATACAAAGCTACCCTCCGAAGGTTCCATTTCTCCCCATTGTCAAGCACTACATAATGCTGAAAAACCTTCTTCACCACATGTGGACCCCTAAATTTCGAAAGTCCCTTGGCCACTCTCCCCAGTTTGACTTTGACCAAATCACCCTCGGAAATTATTCTCCCAGTTTTAACAGTTGCCTCTTGCTGAGCACAACCAAGAGACGAATTTTTTATCCAAGAGGGAGCTAGTTTGGTGCCAGGACGTCTTCCCCGCATGAGTTCAAAAGGCGATTTAGAGTCCGCTTTATGAACAGTGGTCCTATAGGCCCACACCATATTTTTGACCATTTCATGTGCAAACCCACCTGAAGCACACGACATCTGAATGATACCCTTGACCACTCTGTTAGCCCTCTCACACACACCATTCGCTTGCGGGTTATAAAGGGAAGTGCGGTGATGGGTCACACCACACCCACTTAAAAACACGCGCATCTTCTGAGACGTTAGTTGGGTACCGTTATCCGTGATTAAAACTGAAGGATAACCCTCATTCAGAAAAATCCCTTTTAAAAACTGTATAGTGCAGTCAGTGGTTATGTCCTTAACAAATTCCACAGCAAGCCACTTCGAGTAAACATCTACTATCACAATGGCAAACCGTTGACTAAATGGCAATTCGTCCATTGGACCTATAAAATCCAAGCTCACAGTATGCCATGGTAAACCCGGACTAACAATGTGGCTGGGCGTTGAATTAGACCCAATCTTGAGTCTCTTTTCGCTGTCCCTACACACTGAGCAATTCTCCACCCATGAAGCCACCTGTGTGTCCATGGCCGGCCACCAAAAATCCATTTTCAATCTACGCTGTGTGAGAGTTTGCCCTAAATGACCTTCATGTGCCAATTTTACAATTTTCAGTCTTAAACCATATGGTGGAATGTATCTATCGCCTCTCATTAAAATACCAACACCATACAATGACAGCTCATCCAACGCCTTAATGAAAGGTCGCACCGGTGGTTGGACACAACTTTCCCGTCGGGAACCTAATTTCACCAAGTCAATCACCTTCTGCAGAACTATGTCTTTTTCCATGGCATCCAAACACTCCTCCTTTGTGAAACTACCATCGCTCAAGGCTACCACATCCAGAATGACGGCAACAGCCTCATCGTTATGAGTATCAGACAACTCCTTCAACGTATCATCCTCTCTAATAGGAAGCCTCGATAAACAGTCCGCCTGTACATTACGCCAACCTTGAACATATAAGATGTCATACTGATACTCCTGAAGTTTTGAAGCCAATCTTGCCAATCTCGGTGAACCCTTTCCCGCTCCCCCTGGGGACAAAACCTTTAACAAAGGCTTGTGATCAGTTTTGAGCTGGAATTTTGTTCCCCACAAATATGTCCTGAAGTACTGGACACCCCAGGCAGCAGCCAATGCCTCTTTTTCTATCACAGAATAATTCTGTTCAGATGACGAAAGGGTGCGAGAAGCAAAAGCAATAGTCTTCTCGCCTTCCTGCCATTTCTGCAACAAAATCGCACCTATTCCTATGGCACTGGCATCCACCATCAATATGGATGTACGACTGATGTCAAAGGGGGTTAACACTTTCGCCTGACACAACTCTTTCTTTATCAAGTTAAAACATTCCTCATGACAAGCGCTCCAACAAAATTTCACCCCCTTTTTGAGTAACGATCTTAGGGTCATGGTTTTACTTGAAAAATTCTCCACAAACTTTGAGTAAAACTCTATGAGTCCCATAAAAGACCTGAGTTGCTCCTTATCCATGGGACGGGGAGCCAACTTTATGGCTTCAAGCAAATCCTTCTTCGGCTTAACTCCCTGTGCTGAAATCTCATAACCCAAATACTCTATGTTTTGGACAAGGAAACGACACTTCTCTTTACGTAAAGTCAACCCAGCATCTTGAATTCTTCCCAACACACTTTTAAGTACTACGTTGTGTTCTGTAATAGTGTCTCCAAATACTAGTATGTCGTCCTGAAAGAACACCGCTTTCTTAATCCCTTTAAAGATCTCAGAAACCATGCGTTGAAACACACTAGCTGCAGAGCTTAAACCAAACGGGAGTCTCGTGAACTGAAACGTGCCCTCAGTGGTAATAAAAGCTGTAAGTCCTTTAGACTCATCGTGAAGGCGGATTTGGTGATACGCACTCTTTAAGTCTAGCTTCGTGAAAAACTTGGCTCCTTGTAAGGTTGAGACAAGCTCGCCTATATTTGGAAGGGGAAAGGTATCAGCCACCACATACTTATTCAATGACCTCAAGTCCACACAGAACCTAATTTTGCCATCAGCCTTCTGCATGATGACGACCGGAGATACCCAAGAAGATGCCTCTACCGGTTCAATGACACCACCCTGTAACATTTCCTCAATCACTTTCTTAACTTCATCTTTCACTGAAAGTGGGACTCTCCTCACTTTATGCTGCACGGGAACTGTGTCGTATTTCATGACTATCTTGTGGACATACCCCTTCAATTCTCCCAACTCGTCCCTAAACACACTCCCTGCTTCATTGAGTATGTCACTGAGAGTGTGTTCATCCACTACCATGACTTGATTGGGTGCTCTGGGGTTCACTATTATATGTAAGTCATATTGATGAATCCAACCCAAGATTGGTGGACCATCAACTGCAACATATACTTTCCCTTTGATTGACCTTCCTTCAAAGTGAATATCCGCATCAAAGTACCCCAACAAGTCTATCCTCTCTCCTTGGTAACCTGTTGGGGAGATATCACTCTCCTTTAAGGGTTTATCACCCCACTCGCCTCTGAATAAAGGCTCAGGAATAATTGTGTGTCTTGAACCCGTATCGACCATCAGAGTTACCTTACGCTCATTGATCACAAACTCTGCTTTAGGTCTCGCTTCTCTTTTCTCATTACAGCTGCTCACACAAACATCTTCCACGCACAATATTTTGTCTTTATCACGCTTTAACACTTTGGATTCGTCTTCAACGATAGCTACACTAGCATTTCCCTTCGTCCTGCACATCCTAGAGAAATGTCCCAACCTCCCACACTTGAGACACTCTTTATTATTTGCAAAACAGAACTTTGCGTCTGACTTATGGTTACTGCTACCACATCTAGAACAACCTCTGTCGTTCGGATATTTCCCAAAATTACTTTTCTTTAAGGGATTCTTACCCTTGTAACTCAACGCACCTACAGTCTCTTCATGACCTGACTCACACTCCATCTTTGTTTTGTCGGACACCACAGAAATCAAACCCTGTTGTGAATTGCAACCTTCTAGCTCTTTTATACATTTTTCTGATTCTTCTACCACTTTGGCTAAATCTATAGCTACTTTCAATGACGGATTCTTAGCCGCCCACAGCCTCTCCTTTATCTTCTTATTGTTGCACTGCACTATGAGTTGATCACGTATCAACTCGTCATTAATTACCCCAAAGTTGCACTTAACCGACAGTTCCCTGAGGCGTGCTACAAAGTCATCTATTGATTCTTCCGTGCGCTGTTTGTGAGTATAAAATTTGTATCTATTCATTACGAGGTTCTCTTCTTTTCCAAACCTCACTTCCAGTCTCGTAACAGCTTCTTTATACTCATTAGGAATAGGCTGCCCACTAGCTTGCAAAGCTTGAGGAAGGTATTGAAATTCTCGTTGACCCTCTTTGCCTAGAGCAGTCAGGAGTAGTGCTTTCTTCCGTTTAGCAGGAAATTCTTGACCATCCAAGGCGTCCAAATAGTTCTCAAACATACGTATCCAATCTTCCCATGAGATTGATGGTGCCCCTGGTTCGCTAAGAAACTGAGGTGGTAGGGTCACATTGACTTGTTGGTTAGCTTGCTGTGCCATGCTCGCGTCAGTTTGCACAAAAGATAATGTGTTAGACAGTATTATCAATGACGTGTACACCCTACGCTCGTGTAATTCTTTTGCGAATACGGGTTGTGTAAGTTTGGATAATAGTTGGCTGTTTTCGTTTTTTTTTTTTTTAATTATTTTGTTTGGGACTCTTGATAGTTTCCGCTCTGTGCGTGAAAAGTCGCTCGTTTCTTTCTAGTACTTTATCCACCGCTTCCGTGAAAATTTGCACCTGAGCTGTTCTAAATTGTTCCTAACCCAATCTAAGATGGCCGCTTAATAGCGCGAGATTGTTTGCGTAAGCTCGCGGTATCAGGATGTTGCTGACAGTCAGTCCTGCTACTAGGCAACGCTCGCGCTCCACTGTCTTATTAGCGCATTGAGTTTGTTGCCTAGTAACGCTCTGTGTGCTTACCTGCTCGCGCTGTTACGCTCACGCCTGGCTGCGCTTCTCTTCGTGACCGCTCTCAAGATTCGAAAAACTCACAGTTCAAGGAGTGACGTCAATTTTCTTCCCAAATATCGCTGAACAGCCTCTTTTCGCCATATAACATTCGGTTTCAGGGCATCACTACATCATGCCGCACGTCGTGACTTCTTCTTGGTTGTTGTCGCTCGTTGTCCATCTGCTCCGTAACTTTCAATGCGTGCGCTCCTACGTCCGGTCTGCTTCTCCAATCGTCGCCAAAATGAAGTAGGTAAATGTAAGAAAGATGCAGGAGTCTCTTCTATGTGGAGCAGGATCTTTATTGCAGAGCAAAGACAAAGCGTACACCACAACCGCTGACCGGACACCAACTGCCCCCAGCTGGAATCCCTTCAGCAGTAACGCGCTAGTACTAAGAACGCCATAAGCGTTCTAAGATCGGAACTGGGAAAGGACACAAAGGAAGGTTTGAACCACACAAGAAGTAGGGTAAGTACCAACAAAGCTAATATGTATTTACAACAGAGACCCTGGTTCCCTCTCTTATTAGAACTCCAGAAAGGTCCTCATTGGCAATTTACAGTACATCCATACCGATTACAAGTTTTCCTTGTCAGCACAGGCTCTATTGTGTGTCTTAATCTGGGGTCTTGGCTCTTGAAAGTCTGATGCTTTTTGACAAGGGCTGCTATCTCGAGGTAGCAGAAGCTTTTCAGCTTTCTAAGAAACCGTCCACTCTGAATGCTTATTCACGCCACTGATGGAAGTTTGAGGTTTGGTGTGGCAGCAAAGGGTTGTCCCCTAACTCTGAGAACCATTGATTGTTTGAAGGATGGTTTTTCATTAGGTTGAATGTATCAACTATATGCGCTCATTTGCTCCTCTGGCTTCTCATTTGTTGAGAACTTTCTTTCTTCAGTGTCTGGTTTCCCATTTTCCTGTCCCCTCTTGGAAACTCCGTCTTGTCCTCCGGCATTGATGGAACACCTATTTGACCCATTGCAATGTGTAGAACTAAATTACTTTCCAGCCAAGATCCTCTTTTTGGTGTCCACTGTTCAGGCCATATGATTGGAGAAATTGGTACTGTTAGAGAGAAAACATTCTCATTGCTGGGTTACCACCAACGTCTAATACAGGATCTCTAAAAGCAGATAACACTCCACCACAGAGGGAGGAATTAAGACAGCATTTATTGTAAACACACTCCAGTGGAAACACACTCCAGTGGAGAAAACGGGACAGCATGGCTTCACTCAGAGTTCTCTGCCTGACACAGGGTGACACAGATATTTATACATCTATTTGCAGGTACAAAAAGGGCAAGACACTCGTACAAAGTTACACGTGCGCATGGAACATTCCTATGAGCATAACGTTAGTCACATTTGTTTGTTATCTCTAGGCACATATTGGATACTGCTGGAGGAGAGGTGAGCACTAATCATGAGCAAATGGCTAATTGTCTTGTTTACTTATAGACTTTGCACAAGGGTAATTGTAGCTGCGAAAATCAGCATGTGTGGTTAAAGACCAGAAGCACAGACTTGTGTTTTTCGTGATCAGCAAAGAAAATGGATGTGAGCAAACAGCACGCTGGAGCAAGAAATGACTGAATGGCTAAAAAAATATGGGCCATAGGTCAAATGGAAGAACTCATGCTCACAATGTAGGTTGCAGGTTAACAGTACCCGTCGTGCATCTTATCCCATTCTGAAAGTAGGTGAGGATACAGTGGTTCTCACGCCTAATCCTCTCTTCCTTCCGAAAGTTCCATCTAATTTAAACAGTGAAGAAGATATTGCTACCAGTTTTCTATTCCAATCCTGCTTCTCCTAAACCAAAGAAACTCCATACTCTTGATGTTCTCAGAGCAGTTTATGTGTACCTAGAAAGAACTTGTTTTTTTCCATGGGGTTGATTCTTTGTTTATAACCTATTGCCTCTGAGGCAAGGGTTTACTTTTTACCATGCCAAGATGGGTTGAATGGGCTATCATTCAATCCTATGAGTCTTCTGCAGTTGAATTGTCTTCTTCTGTTCAAAGTAGATCTACACAGGATATTTCTTCCCCATGGGCTATGTTCAAATGAGCATCTTTAAAGGACATTTGCACTGCTACAACATGGGCCCCTCCAATCATTTGCATGTTACATTATCAGTTGCAGTTGGGTGATGGAGCATCGTCAGAGTTCGGTCTTCATGTTTTGTCTTCAGTTCATTATCTTTCATTTGTAAGTTCTGTATTAAAATTCACAGCCTAAGCATCAGTACTTCATTATGTGTTATTTTATTCTTGTCACCATTGATATCACTCGTCTGCAGCTGGGGTATTGGCTCACTATATAAGTACTGCAGCAGGAAGATGGCCAAGGAGGTAATGGCCAGACTACTTACTGGTAATCTTTATTACTCCGAGGCTTGGTTTTCCTGTCTCAGTCCTGAGGCACTCCCTCTACCCCAGAGGTGTGAAAACTGAACTATTCTTTGGCTTGGTTATGTCAAGAAGTGGTCATCTCCAACACCCTCTTTCATGCATGATTGGTAATAGCGACCCTCTTGGGGGAACCTTTTAACTTCGGCAAGGTAATAGGATTCTGTGGAGCAAAGGGACAGCTCCCTATGTCAGGACTACGGCAGGAAGACCTTAACTCGGAGTTATTAAGATTACCATAGGTAACCAGGTCATTATACTACGGGCTTTGAAATACAGGTACAGCAGGGCAAATCTGTAGGTTGTACAAGCGATGACAAGTAGGAGTCACTCCCAGTGGTATCAGTATACTTCCATGTAAAAGTGGAAATGCTGTGCATGAGCAGGGATTGCTTCACCCATAAAGAGCATTTAAAAGTTTAGCAATAGTTTTCTGAGCCAGGAAAAATCACCAGGAGACGTCATGGCTACCAAACACCTAGTTTCAAAGAACAAACAAAATACAAGGAAGCAGTTATTTTTACCTAACAGTAAAGAAGTGAGGAAGAATAGACAGATAATAGTATCTGTCTTCATTAAGTGAAAGAGAACTGGAGAATACTAATGTAAGTGGTAAGAAATGTATATTAGGCATTAGGCCTTTAGATAGATATGTAAAAACACATATTAAATTGGTATGGGAGGCCTAGGAGCAATATTATGATCAGTGTCTGTTATTGTATTTTCCTAGAGCACCGAACCGGACACCAGGTTGGAGTGCAAATTTGATGTATCAAAACATCTAAATTATCTTGGGAACGTAAATTTCACTACTCAGCAAAGGTAATGAATGGCTTTGGGGCCTATGAGCTATGGATATTTGACTTCATATCCATGAGTAACATATCAATGATATATATATATATTTGTTTGAATATAAAAAAATGTTTTGATTATAGATACCTACACGCTTCAGAATCTATGAATAATTAGAGATTCCATGCATAAACAGTAAACAGGTATTTAAATTGTTCTTTCCTGGATGATTTGTGGGAACCATAGATAATATAACTGAGGATAATCCCAATTTAACAGGAATACAGCAATAATAATTATGATGCTAAGAGTACTGAATCTTAAGACAATACGGACAAGTTTATTGATGGTATAAACCTACTTCTCATGTAAAAAATACTTATAAAAAGATTTCTTTGAATAGGTTTATGATTCACAAATTAGTATGAATGAATTTAATGAATAGCTACATAATTTGGAATGAATGAGCAAAGAACAACTGAACTCTTTATATGCAATTGTGACATTTTTAATGCAGTCGTAATTTTGTTTTATATTTTTAAGAATAGATAACTGTTGTCATATAATTAAAGTCTTGAGGAAGGTGGTCTTATCGAGTTTCATTCACTGAAACGCTACGTTGACAACTCTTTTGTTTTTGGTTATTTTACATGTACATATGGTGTAAAAGGTGCAAGTTATTTCCATGCTTTTTAAAAGAGACACCGATGATTTAATGTGTTTTAATGTATGTACATTGAATGTATATATTGCCTTTGAATATACTAGAGATAATCGCAATATCTGTCAGGCTGTGATTTAATAATAAGCAATGAGTTTTAATATATTTTTATATTGCTATAATAATAACATTTTAGAATATTGCATATAATTTGGGTTCAGTCATTTAGGTTGAAAGGGTAAGGTGTGAATAATGTGAGTGTGTGATGTGTAAGAGTATTTAGTGCTACATGGGGGTAAACTACCTTGATTTTTTGTTTATCGACTCTGTCCCCTACATTTTTTAGGGGTACCTCTCACCATATTTGAGGAGTAAAGTATTTGTGCAACAGAATAACAATAATCCATTTAGAGCACCACAAAAAGACTTCACAGTTTAGAATAACAGAGAATATTTATCTGAGTTGAACAAGACCACAACGACAAAAATCCATTAAGTAGAAGTTGAGATATGAATTTTTAAAGATTAAATGCAAAAACAGTGCTTAGAAGCCGCCATCTATCAAAAAGTTACTTGAGGTCACAAGGGACAGGTGCAAATCCAAAGATCAGACCGATCACGATGGAGGTGCAGACTGGCTACATAACCCAGGGTCAGCTGAAAAAGTACCTTGTTTGGAGCAGGATTGAGCATCGAGGACTCACTGCGTTGTTTCCGATTCACACAGTTGGGTCGATGCGTCGGAGTCAAAAGGATCGGCGCTCTGTCTAAGTCGAGCCTCGCAGTGGCGTCTTTGGATCGGCCTTGCACCATTGTCAAACCTCACAGTGGGGACCCACGTCATTGTCAAATCGGCACTGCATTGACATTGAAGGGCACTGCGTCAGTTCTGATCAGCCGAAAGGGTCACTGCATCAATTTTTTTAGAAAACAGCTGCAGAAACAACTTCTGAGGCCAGGACTGGAGGGGCACCTCAGGCAAAAGTAGGACCCACAGATGGCGGAGTCCATCAACACCAACAGAGTTGCAAGAAGTCTTTTGTGACCCTGAGACTTCAGAGAAAATGAGGCAATTCAACAAGCCCTTGGATAAACTTGGATTTAAGTATATAGAGAGCCGGTCCAGTACCTCTCACTTCTAGCCAAGAAGCAGCAGGCAACAGGCCAACACAGCAATGCAGGTAGCAAAGTGAAAGTCCCTCCTACAGCACAGCGGCTCTTCCACCAGGCAGAATGTCCTTGGTCCCAGCAAAGTTCTGATTTGGTGATGTCAGAGGTCCGGTTTTCTCAAATGTGCCTTTGAAGTGGGGGAGACTTCATAGAGGACTTTGAAGATCGAATGGTTCTTGCCCTGGCTCCAGACTCACTACAGGGGGGTAGGCAGCTCTTTGTGTGGGAACAGGCGCAGACCTACTCAGGTACAAGTGGCAGCTCCTCCCTCCCACTCTACCTGAGGAAGGCCCATCAGCCTGGTGAAGGGCCATCAGGATGAAAATGTCACACCCTAGCTCCCTTCGTGTGACTGTGCAGAGGCAATGCACACAACCCAGTTGTTACCCAGCCCAGGTGTGTATTCAGAGACAAGCAGAATGGTTAAAGTGAGAAAATGGCAACTTTCTAAAAGTAGCATTTTCAGACTTAAACAACCTCAAAATAAGTTGTTATTTTAAATTTTGAGTCTAAAGACACCAAACTCCAAATCTCTATTATTTCCCAATTGGAAATTACACTTAAAAGATGTGTTAAGGCAATCCAAATCTTAACCTATGGGAGAGATAGGATTTGCAGCAGTGACAAAAATAATTAGCAGTGTTTGACTACCAGGACATTTAACACTCAAAAGTAAATGCCCTTCCTTTCAAATACACTGCACCCTGCCCATAGGGCTGCCTAGGACTTACCTTAGGGGTGCACATATGTAATAAAAGGGAAGGTTGAGGCCTGGCAAATAGCTTAACTTGCCAGGTCGAAATGACAGTTTAAACTGAACACGAAGGCTCTTCAGTGGCAGGCCAGAGCCATGTGTAATGGGCTACTTATGTGGGTAGCACAATCAGTGCTGCAGGCCCACTAGTAGCATTTAGTTTACAGGCCCTAGGCACATATAGTACACTGGACTAGGGACTTATAAGTAAATTAAATATGGTAATTGTGGGTAAGCCAATGTTACCATGTTTTGAGTACAGTGCATATGCACTTTAGAACTGGTTAGCAGTGGTAACGTGCCCAGAAACCTAAAGCCAACACAAATGAGGTATGAAAAAAGGGGGGAAGGCAAAATGTTGTGGGGTGACCCTGCAGAAAGGAATCATGTGTTTTCTATAAGCTTTATGCTGCCTGAATAGATTGTCCAACTTCAAATTCTAGTAAAATTTGGGAACATGGAAAGACTGAGTGGGATATTCACTAGGACTTATCCCCGAATTATCACCATCTTAAGGCATCAAAAGTGAAGATAGATTTAACACCCCATTCACAAGCTGGGGCAAACTGCAGACAACGCCAGTATTCCTGTAATAGCTGCCTCAAAATTTATCTCCACGGTGGACACCACCAACTAACCCTAATGAAATGCAGAGCAGGTCTTCCCGTAAAAAAACACACGAAAAAAACACAACACTACTTTCACAACGAACTGCCAGATCCACGATGCGAGTCAAAACCACGCGTTAAGCCGCGGTAGCAGCAGGTATTTAAAACCTGCCTCCTGCAGGTGTAAAGCCGGACAACTACCTGCAGTGGGCAACGGAGCCCCGCACACAGCCACACCCGAAGAACAGACGACACCATGGAGCTACTCATCATGCAGATCGGAGCCCCAAAAGGGCAACAACACCAACCGCCACCACCCCCAGGACCCTGACTCGACCCCCCCGTACCACCACAGAGGCAGCGCAGAGTAAGACAGCGGACCTACCGAAAATGCACCAGTCTCACAGACGCCAGAGGAAGTCATTGCCCACTACAGGCTCAAAAGGAAAACCATCATCCGGATCATGACCCACATCAGCCACAGGTTGAAGGTCCCAACACAGTGGAGAACCAACATCCCTCCACAGACAAACCTGCTGGCTGTGCTGCACCTGTTTGCCTCTGGGACCTTCCAACCAACAACTGCCAGAGTCGAAGGGGTCTCACAGCCAGCCTTATCAAAGTTCATCAAACCTGTCCTGGATGCCATCCTCAGCTTCATACCCCAGTACCTTCACTTCCCATACACTGCGCAGGAACAACAGGAGACCAAGCAAGGCTTCCACACCATAGCTGCATTCCCGGCCGTGTTGGGGGCAATAGACTGCACACATGTCCCATTTGTGCCCCGTGCGGATACTGCACACCACTACCGCAACAGAAAGCACACGCATTCAATCAATGTGCAGGCAATAGTGGACCACCGGGGAATCTTCACCAATGTTGTCGCAAACTACCCTGGCAGTGTGCACGATTTCTACATCTTCCGACAGTCCATCATCAACCAGCGCTTTCAGGATGGCACATATGGAACTGGACTGCTCCTTGTTAAGTGCCAAATCAACACACCACAAAGCCACCATCACGCAACGCACAACTGTGGGAATGTACACGTGACCAAACCACATACAACATGTCAATCAACATGCCCACCTACCAGACATGACAACACAACTCCATGGTGATCCTGGGCTACCCCTGCACACAATACAGCTACATCATAGCACCACAGCCACACAACAGCTGAAAGTGTGTAGATGCGGAATGCAGCCATGTGCTAAGGATGCAAGTGACCCGTGAATGGGAATGTACACAATGATAAGTAAGGCGTGGATGTGCAGGACAGACATGGTTATGCAAACCACAGATATGTCCATGCAGACCACAACTGCTGGTGACTGGAGAGTAGTGAACAGTGGACGCAACCATGTCCCCCCAGGCCATGGGTCAGATAGCGGAAATGTCGCTTGCTGCATCCCCACCTGTGTGCGTGAGCGTAGTGGGTTGGCCCAGGATATGCCAGGGCTGCGTAGGGGTGTGGACAAAAACCCCATGGCACAGAGCGTGGTTCTCTCCCGGAAAGGCCATATTTCACTGACAGGGCGGTGCCTTGCAGTTCGCCACCAGGCCGACACCGTGAACAGCGGTGCCTGTGACCCTGTGCGCCTGCTGCACCCCAGGACGCTGACACCCAGACCAGGCCTGCCTGCCCCAGCGCCCCAAGGCCGCACTGCTCACATGCCGACAACTTTGTGTGTCAAAGTGGGCCCACCACGTGCCGAGGCAAGCTCCAAGCCCCAGTCCCGTGACCTCTGCACCCTCTGCAGACCATCGCTGGCCCTCACGACTCTGGCCCACATCACTCCTTTCTCATTGACATACTCCACCTGCGTCCTCTTCGTACCAGTAGAGTCCTGAATGGCAGTGACCCCAAGTCCATGGCAGCGGCCACAGCACCAGATTCCCTTTGATCAGTGAGGCATAATTACATATCGCAGGCCTGCGACACGTGGTGCTACTAACCCTGTTCAATGCAAGCCTGCGACATGTGGTGCCACTAACCCTGTTCAATGCAAGCCTGTGACACCTGGTGCCACTAACCCTGCTCAATGCAAGCCTGCGATCCGTGGTGCCACTAACCCTGTGCGCAGTGTGTGACCATCAGCCTCCGGCGGAACATCGTTGGTGTCTGAGCCTGTGGCCTGGGGGTTGTCATCAGCAACTGGCAGGAACGGACTTGGTGTCTGGCATGAGTCTGTGGCATTCATATCCGCCATGTTGCCGGACACAGCTGGCATGTGCCCTCTGCATTATGCCCTGGGGGTAGACCTCCCATCCTCCCCCGTGACACTGACCCTGCTATGCCCTCATGACCCTACCCCAGTCTCCCGCAGGTCAGAGTCCCGTGGCGGTGGGCCCGTGTCGGCCGCTGTGCATCTGGGGCCACTAACCCTGTGTGACTCAAGTCATCCCCCCTTGCTGTTCTGACATTGCATTTCTGTGTGCCTGATGACTGTTGGAGTTGTTGGCAGCACCAGTTACTCCCTGAGTGCTGGCTTACACTCACCCCACACACAGCCAGCACAGGCGTCACTGGATTAGTGGGCCTGCCATCACATCCCACTGAACCAAGTATTGACTCTTTTCTCCCTGCACTGTCACAGGTGAACAAGGATATGCACTCTGCCCTTGGATGATGACACCCCTCCGAGACCCAAACACACCCGCCCAGAGGCAGTACAATGCGCCCCACATATGCACCAGGGGCATCGTTAAACACACATTTGGTATGTTGAAGTTATGTTTCAGATGCCTGGACGACACTGGTGGAAAGCTCCTGTACAGCCCGGACATCTTATGCAAGATGATCGTTGCATGTTGTGTGTTGCACAACATCTGTGTACGCACCAATGCCCCATGGATCCTAGTTCCAGAAGTACCGGACAATGATGGGGACGATGGGGCAGGTGGCCCACATCCCACTTTAGCTGCGGCAGGAATGGACCGTAGGAAGACCATCATTGACAATTACTTCTCATGAGCACGTGACAATGTGGTCATCCCTGGCAATCATGGGACAGTACTAAATGTCCATAAGCACAGCATGTGTGAATAAAACATATTTGCAGGTTACAGGTTGTACTTGTACATTGTCATGTCACAGTGTCCTGTTGTGCCAGATGTGATTTGCGATGTTGTGCACATTTGCGGCACCAGTTGTGTCCTGTGTTCCATTGTGAAGGTGTTGCTGTTTGTACCGGGATGTTGTCAATGTCGAGGTGCACTTATACTTATGTGCGTATTCTGCACAGTGGGTGATTCACTACTGCAGCTCTGATTTGTCTGCCACTAGTCCCTTTCATGCGGTGTGCCTGTCGGTTCTGTGCTTCCATGGTGCTGAGATGTTGCAGACTTGGTTCACTTGTGCTCTTTGTCGAGTTGTGACCCTTGGGGCATGGTTTGTCCACAGATGCATCGTTGATGTCAGGGGTTGTTTGTGCAGGTGGTTGTGTCCAGGTGTGACCTGCTCCTTTCCAGTTGTGGTCCACACTCAGCCACCTCAGTGTCGTGCTGTGTACATTGTCATGGTGATTGGACTGCAGCCATGCTACTCGTCATGTGGTGTCTCTTACATTGTTAGTGTGGCTGACGTATATGCATGTTTGCTCGTTTCGCACGTGTGCATGTGTTGATTGTGTGCTTGTTGATGTATTATGTGGGTGCCCCTTTGGGCACATGGTGTGCATGGGACTACTTGGTGTTTGTGTGTGTGCTGAAGTGTTCCCGTGGGATCAGGGACATGATCCTGAGTCATTGTGGGTGTGCAGTGTGCTCTGCTTAATTGTGAATGTGTGCCATTGGGTCCATCTCCCCCCGTCCACCCACTCCCTGGTCGGTGCGCAACCTGTTGATGTGGTGTCCGGTCATGTTGGACAGTGTCCGGATCCCCGACTGCTGTCACTGTCTCCCGACTGGTGACTGTGGCCACCATATGTCATTCAGCTCCGGGTGTTCTGCTGGTCCCCATCCTCCGGGGTGCGTTGCTGCTTTCGTGTTAGCAGCGAGTTTCTGCTTGGTTTTGCCATTCACATCAGTCCAGGGCCTCTTGTGCTCTTCCATTGTCCTCCTCCGCCATGCGGCGGCATTCACATGGTCCGAGGTGGTGTGCCATCTTTGCCTCTTTGTTGCCAATGACACGGTGGTGACGTGCAGTTTTTGGTGGTGTTCTGGCTCATCCGTGGTGATAATCGGGTTTTCCGGGTGACTGTACCCCGTCTTCCTCTTCTCATTGGCCTTTCATGGAGCCTGTATTCCTGGGTGTTCCTCCGTGGGGAATGTGGGGTTCATGTTGTCCTCTGCAGTCGGTCAGGGTGCATCCATGGTACTCCGCAGTTGATGTCATTTTTAGTGGCATTTTCCGTATGCTGTTCTTGTGCTTTTCCCCGCATTACACTTGGGTATTGCTGGCCTCTCGCTGGTTGTCACTGTTTTCGTATCGCGTTTGGGCACATCGCATGTTTTTTCACGTTGAGGTTTGTGTTTTTATCTCTGTCGAGGTGGTTGTATCGCGGACATTGGCCGCGTTTTCGGCGGACTATCGCATGGTACCACCGTGTTGTGCATTCCACCTTGACACTGGGTTATTTTCCCGCAATAGGCTGCGATGTGTAAAGTTGATTTAACATTTTTGGGAGATGTTTAGCACACGTTCTTGTGAATATACCCCTGAGTTTTACAACTACTCCAGAAAATAGTAAGGTTGCTCAAGTCACTTAAAAGCAAAAACAATATTTCTAGAGGTTCTTAAAGGCGTACTTTCTCGAATATTCAATTAGTTTTAAGACACTAGCAAATAACACCTTCTAAGTAGAAACAACTATCATTATTTTAATCAAAGCTTGTATTCACCTAGCCACTCATCTTACCATGACATTTCTTTATGAGCCTATAATATTTTTAAGCCTATAGATATTTTTAAGGGTTTTAGCAAATTGCCTTGAACAAACTCCTCCACCTTAAACCACCTTGGTCAACAGGCTATGTTGAGTTTTCAAAGTGTGGACTCAAGCAACTACTCTAAGCTTCCATTAGATCTTTAATTCCTCGATGAAAACATGATATTTGAACAGTTGAACAAATATTTTGTTACGTTGGTTTAAGAAAAAATACATTTGGTCCATAAATTGCAAACAAATATTCTTTTAACTTATCAATAATAAATTCTCATATTAAAAAAAAAGTTTTCAATGGAGCACACTACAGGGACTCCATGTCCCTGCCTGGGGAGTCGTAGCCCACACAATGGACTTTGCAATCCGGGTATGAGGCGGGAACCCATGATGAAGCACGTCACCCTTGGGTGAGTAAGGGTTCTTGTCCTAGAACGATCCCTTCTCCAGCAGTTCCGTCACATTTTTACTTTTCTATAAACCCTTTTTTTTTGTCAAGACACCAGACGTACTTATTTCTGAGTTTCCAAGAATAAAAGGGATCAGTACGTTCTTGGTTGGGCTCATCCGTATAGATCCCTGGTGTGAATATTGACAAAATAGCGATATCACGTACCCTCCATTATGGCCACGGGACAGGGGAAGAGAGACCATATGCTAAAGGACATGTTAATTAAAGCCCCCGGAGGCCCAGCCTGGAGATGCTGCGGCAACCTCGAGTGCACAGAAGGCACGAGACTCTGGCGGTCCAGATGCTCCAATCACACGCCCTTTTTTTGAGGCTCTGTTCGCCTCCCAGCGAGAGGATATTCAACCTATCAAGAAAGAACTTTCTAGCGACCTTAAGGAGATTCAACGAGACATGGATAGCCTTGGAAACAGGGTCTCGGACCTTCAAGAACATGAGCTGGGACTGGACAAGGCAATTGAGCAACTCCAACAAGAAATCCTTCACCTTTGTAATCAATATCTGGACCTACATGCCCATGCAGAGAATTTGGGGAATAGGTCATGATGCAATAAGATCCATATCCGAGGCATCCCATCCGGGGCGAATGGGATCAGACATTACTTTGTTTGTGGCCGAGGTCTTCCAATTGATTTTAGACGCACACCCAGATACTGACATTGAAATGGACCCCAGGCACAGGGTTGGCCCTGCGAGATCGCCTACAGCTCATCCATCAGATATATTAACATGCGTCCATGAGTTCACATTAAAAGAAAGTATCCTTCAAAAGGCAAGAGATAGGCACCCACTACAGTTTCAAGGCCACAGCCCAGTTCTCTACCAAGACCTCGCAGCATCTACCCTCCAGAGATGCAAAGCCTTTTGCCCTGTCACTACCCACCTTCTAGCAACCGGGGTACTGTACTCCTGGGGCCATATGTTAGACCTCGCACCATTGGCGTGAGTCTCCCTTCCATTTTATTGCTGTGCCTCATATGTTTTTCTGGTGTAAGATGCTTAGGGCACTGTGCCACTGCTGTCCAGCGCCACAGTGCGAGTGCTCCCTATGGTAAATGGTTGCATGAATTAGTGATTCCATGATTGGGTATATTTGATTCACTGTCAGACCCTAGTACAGTGCATGAGAGGTGCCCGGGGCTTGTGAGTCAAATGCTGCTGGTGGGCTTGCAGCACTGGTTGTGCCACCCACAGAAGCAGCCTGTAAACGTGTGTCTCAGGTCTGCCCTCGCAGAGCCTACGTACAGTCTCGCACTGCCATGTCAACTGGGAAAGTGCACCCACTTACCAGTCCCTAAACCTTCCCTTTGCTTTATATCAGTCACCCCTATGGTAGGCCCAATGGCAGGGTGCATTGTAAGTATACGGTAGGGCAAGCCCTGAGGTGTGTGGCATGTCCTAATAGTGAATTACAGCCATTTTCGTTTTTCACTATTGCAAGGCTACCTGTTCTCCATAGGCCAGGATGGGCAGTTTGATTATTACATCTTATAATCCTAACTGACTCAGGGACCATGGTAGAAATTTGAGTTTAGTATGCCTTAACATCAGAATGACAAAATACATCTGTTAGTAAAGTTGATTTTAACATTCTGTGTTTGAAAATACCACTTTTAGAAAGTAGGTATTTTCTTGCTTAACTGTCCAAGCCTGCCTCTGCTAGGTTGTGTATTGCTTGTCTGGAGTTTGAGTGACAGGGGCTGGGGAAATTCCAGGAGACAGGGTGAGACAGCCAGGGCGGAATAGAGAGATCTCCATGCAGATGGGTGGGAGGAGTTGCACCTGGGACCTGAATATGACTGTGCCTGCCTTCCACAATGCCGGCTCCACCCCCTGTGGTGCGTCTGATTTCTCTGCCCTGCACTGTGAAAGGAGAGAAGGAGTCATGTCAACAGAGTGCTCCAGAACTGGTTTGGACTGGGCAAAGGCCTCTCTGCCCTCAGAGGACAAAGGATTTTGGGGTATAAGTATTGGGACCCTGATCCCAAGAATTTAGATCACTTTTGGCAAGACAAGAAGAACCCTCTGCTGAGGAAGGAACCCGCGAAGACTGAAGGAGAGGCTGTCCCCACCTGGTTGCTGTTTTGGGGGAATTGGCCTGCCGTGGTTGCCTTACTGTCTAAGAGAGAGAGGAGAACTGTGTATGTACCCTCATCAACTTGTGCAAAGATCTCCAAGGGCTTGGAAGAGAGCTTGCCCCCTGACCGAAGTCTCATGACCAGTAGACTTCACCATCCTTTGCGGATTGGTGCTGGAAATGCTATTTCAGTGGCTACAGAGGCAGGGAGCTGTGACCGACTCTCATGACTGATCCGGTGTCTGGTAGGCACCGCATCGAACAACGTCCGCATCAAACAACGCAAGTTCTGTGCTCACCGGCTCCGTCCTGACGGCGTCACCGAGCCGTTGCCTGCACCGTAACCGGTGGACACCGCGACGTGCAACGCCTCGCTCCACCAAATCGAAGTGGTCTGACCGACACGATCACTGTTGCTGACTTCGAGTCCTGTGAGTTGGGCACCGCTCGCATGCTTCGCGACGCACCGCCTGACTCGTACCGCTGTCTGGACTGATCGACGCCAGCTCCCGCAATCTGGCTCTGTCGACGCACCGCAAGCTGCAAGCACCGCAACGAAGCACCGTCTCGCCCTGCAACGTACGCCTCGGACCCACCGACTCCGTCAACGGGCCGTTGTCTGCACCACATCGAGGGACAACGCGTCCTGCAACGCTTTCTTTTCTGCACCGCGGCGAACGCCGGAACCGGCTCGCACACCCGTGCCTGCCGCATCAAGTAAAGGTACTGTGACCGAGTCTGTCGACACATGAGTGGGCCCGTACCGACAAGGTCCACTGGATTTGTTAGACTCTGTAGTATTTCAGCAACACTGTAGCTGGACAGGGCTACTGACTCGAATAGAACTTTGATTTAAGCCTTTTTAACAAGAACTCTTGATATCTAATAGTATTGTGGATTATTTTTGTCGTTTATGGTCTTGTGCTAACTCTATATAAAAGATACTTATTTTTATAAATATACAACCTGTGTGGTGTCCATTTGTAGTGTTGTCACTTGATTACTGTATGTGCTTTACACACTGCCTCTGAGATAAGCATGTCTGCTCGTGCCAAGCTACCATGGGGGTGAGTAGGTTTTATTTTAGGAGTGTACCCCCTTACCCTGACTAGAGGAGAGGGCCCCTATTTGTCACAAGTACCTACCTGTGCCAACTAGAGACCCCAATTCTCACACAATACCTTTTGATTAGTCTTCCGATTTAAATAGAAATTTCACTGGCTCTGATCCCTAGAGGAGACAGGTCAATTGCTGGATATCATAGATATCTCCCCAGAGTACCCAGAGAATGATCAATGCACTTGTGACAATCAGAGGACCCGCAGCAGGAGGAACACAAGATCATCCCCCACAAAGCTTCGCCCAGACCCAGAGAATATTGCCAAGGAGAGACAAGCAGTCTTAGTCACAATGGTCGGAGACCCAGCTGGCCCGGCGGCGACATGAAGCAGCATAAGTTCTTTCTCTTTCTATGGCTCCCCCTTTTCACTCACCTTTATTTCTCAAGCACTTGGCACATGGCCAGGGTGGGGGGGAGGTTCATGTACACTTAAACCCCTCCGGATTTCTTCACCATAGGGAACACTGGACATTGACTATGTTCACAATGTATTTATTATTATTTGCTGTTTGCCCTTTAGGCTATTTATTGTTCTGTTGTGTCAGGACCCACGGGCTAATCCTCAAAGACTTAAATATTGTTGCTTTAGTTCTGGACTCCCTCCTGTTCCCCTGCATACTCTAACCAATGGGTAGAGGGGTCTCCTAGAGATATTCCTATAGCTCCCTACCCCCCTTTACTTCAATGACCGATCAGTTAGAAATCCTTACTTCTAATGTCAAGGGCCTGAATCACCCCATTAAAAGGCGCACTATCCTCTAATACTTAGAACAATCTGGGGCACATATTTGTTTGCTTAATAAAAAAACACCTCCTCACTAATGACTTGCATAGACTCCATTTGTAAAGCCTTTGTCTACCATTATTTCTCTTCTCTCACCACCAGAACAGCAGGGGTGGCAATTTTGGTCTCCAACACCTTTCGAGGGAAAGCCGGTAGGTTAAGGGGTAGTTTATTAGCATACTCGATGACAGTGAGCACCCTTACTATCACTGTGGGTACCATATACACCCCTAATGAGGTACAAGAGCCTTTTTTATGAGCGGTCACTGCGGTGATAAACCCCCAGGTCAACTAGTCCTGGTGGAAGGGGATTCAAACCTATTTTTTTTTAAATGAGATACACAGCAGCTCAGTGTCATGGGCAATCAGGAGCCCCCTGTCCTCTGACAGAGCAAGATGGTTGAGTGATATAGGCCTATCTGATATTTGGAGGATCATACACCCACTTTCCTAAGGTTAGACGTTCTACTTCCCCACGCTCAAGACATATGCTAGATTGGACTATCTTCTGGGTTCACCCGAGCTCACCTCCATAGTACAGATCGCTGCGATAGAACCCTGCTCTCTGTCAGATCACTCTGCCATGATTTTCACCTTGACGGTTCCTCCTTCTAGGCCGCCTTCTAGAACTTGGCATCTCTGAGAAGCCCTATTGCAACGCCTGAACTTGGAAAACAAGTTTCCAAGGTGATAGAAGAATTTTTAGCTATCAATGACACCCCTGACATCACCATCACTTCACTATGGGTCACTTTAAAAGCCATCATCAGAGAGGAACTGATCGCAATCTCAGCAGCAAACAATAGGACATGTAAATATAAGAGAGAACCCTTGTCTCATCTAGTCCTTGAACTGGAACATATCCATAAGTGAACCTGTACACCTCGTATATGGAGACAGCTATAGGCTGCCTGTGTTCAACTAACTGGACTTGATTTGTGCAGGGCTGAATATGCTGCACTCCGTAACTATCAGCAGTACTATTTAAGGGGGGATAGAGGCGGACGTCTCCAAGCTCATAGGTTGCATGTCCAACGTCAGGAGCCTGTGGTTCAAATGGTTGTTGACTCTAACGGTCAAGAATGGAGGAATGACCCACACATAGTAGAGACCTTCCGGCCCCAATCACACATCTTCTGGAGGCCCACAATTCAAAATGAACAGAGGAACGAGAAACTGAGCTAGACCGCCCTATCTGACTTGAGGAAGTTATCTCAACTATAGCTCTTCAAAAAGCACTTAAATCCCCTGGCCCCAATGGTTTCCCTGCAAACTTTTATAAGACCTTCTGCCCAGTCCTAGGTCCCCTCCTCATTAGATTGGTTAATGCTATAGGGGACTCTTCCTCACTCCCTCCCTCTATGTTGACAGCATCTATTGTTGTAATTCGAAAGCCAGGGAAAGAAAAATCTAAATGCACATTGTATAGGCCTACTTCCCTCTTAAATGTGGACCTTAACCTTTTCAGTAGCATTTCAGAATCCCATAAATGCCCCCTCTTACCGGGCCTTATAGACCCAGACCAAGAGGGTTTTGCTTTTGTGCCCCAGTGTCAATGCAGTGACAATACGAGAAGGATCCTACACCTCATTGCCAAGGCCCAACACTCCGACCAGGAGCAAATTCTGTTAACAATAGATGCTAAAAAGGCATTTTGACTGAGTTCATTGGTCATATTTGACCGCCACTCTTAAACAATCTGGTCTTCAGGACGTTTTAGCGAATGGATTCTCAGCAACTATCGCCAACTCACAGCAGTGGTTCAGGTGAACAGACACTTTTCCCCTCCGTTCCTGATTAGTAGAGATACAAACAGGGGTGTCCGCTGTCACATCTACTGTTCGCCTTATATATAGAGCGCATGGCTCACAGAGTTTAGACTAACCCTATGATATGAGGGATCTAGCCTATACGCAGAAGATGTCATAGTGACTCTGGAGGACCCTTCCAATTTAGTATCTAACTTTTTTAATTAGCTTGATGCATTTGGCCTGGCAGCAGGCTTCAAAGTGAACATCCACAAATCACAGGCCTTTAACCCGACCCTCCAGCCCCACACTCTGGACACCATTCAACAATCCTTTCCCATTCGATGGGCGGCTGCATCTGTCCCCTTTCTAGGGCTACATATCACAACCACAATCCAGGTAACAGTGGTTCTTAATTACCAGTATTTAACCCAACATATCAGGTCAGACTTACATCAATGGTAGCCCTACTGTCTCTCCTGACTTGGTAGCATCACAGCTATAAAGATGACGATTCTCCCAAAGAACCTGTTTCTTTTTCAAGCCCTCACGGTCGAGCCTCTCTCTGCGACACTACGAACCCTTTAACAGGAGCTTAGTCGCTTCATATAGGCAGTTAAGAAACCTTGCATGTGTAGAGACTTAAATTACAAGCCCCCGACTGAAGGAGGCCTGGGGCTACCAAATCTTCGCTGTTATTACCAAGCTACCCAACTTAGAGTCTTTGTGGAATAGTCTTCTGATGAATCTAAGAAGCACTGCCTTTTTTATGGGGAGAGCATTAGTGGGCCAGCCTTTGAGCAGAATCCCTTTCCTTCCTAAAAACGCCTGACCAAAGAGCCTTTACCTTTCACCTTTTACCAACTCCTCATTAGCTGTCTCGGACAAAGTAGCGGCATGGGAGGGGCTCGACTCTTTCCCCTCCCCCTTGATGGCAATCATAGGGAATCCAAACTTTAACTTGGGTTTGAATAACCTGGCATTTCAACTTTGGAACCAAGTGGGCTGCAGAGCTATTGGTCACTTACTTGACTTAGAAGGACCTGCGCCCTTTGAGTCCCCCTGCACGGACCACACCCTACCTGAAAACGAGCGCTGGCATCACATCCAGATTAGACATTGGGTGACTCATCCATCTATTCGTCCTGGAGTACAGCGTCTACTCACCCCATTTCAGACGTAGTTACTTTCTACAACCTCCAATATTCGACTAATTTCTGAATTGCATTGCTTTTTAAGTCCTGCGGCTACCCAGTTCAAATCTACAAGCCAGAAACATTGGGAATTGTAGATAGGTCATGAATTGACACAGAAGGAATGGGGGGACATTTTTACCACTCTAGGGACATGACTCACAATGTGGCAACTATCGAAACAGCAAAGAAGTTTGTCACATATTGGTACCTAACACCCACTCGGCTTCATAAGTGTGCCATTGTGGTTCATTAGGCACACTGTTACACATTTGATGGGATTGCCCGACACTCACATGTTACTGAACGCAGGTTCTTGATGACATCGACACCCATTTTGACACACAACGCCCCTGATTTTCTGCCTACATCATCCTGGACTTACCAATTGCACTTACCTTCCAACTTAAGTCCCGTTGAGACAGACAGATTAGATTGGCATTGGGGGCAGCCTTGCAGAACATCTTGGCGCATTGGAGCACAGGTCTAATTCCGACAAATCAAGGGTGGTTACATCCACTGTGGCACACACACGGGATGGAGTGCATATCCCTCTCCTTGTCGAATCAGGGTGCCTCATTTCCCAAACTGTAGAACCCTTTCTTGAAACTGTTAATGTCAGAGTTCCACAAACTCACATGTCCTAAATACCTACATCTTCTCTGACTGTCTGAGACCCCTCATAATGCCACCTGAAAGAGTCCCACTTATTGATGAAGTTAATATGCGAGACTGTGCTACTTTTGATTTTGCATGCTGATGGATCCCAGGGGTTAGGGGATGGAGGGGTTATAGTAATGAGAATAATTCTAATGTTGCATTGCCCAATAGGCCACTTTTCTTTGTTTCATAAAACCAATAAAAACATTTAAACCATGAAGTCAGACACAATATCCCAGCTCAGCCGTGACAACAAGTACCAGATAAGAATGTGGGAGGAGGGCATCTGATGATGACATCTGGCTTTTCTGAATGCACTATATGCAATTTTCATTAAGAGAATTCTTCATATCGAAAATATCCCTGAACCATTCTGGGCAGTAAACACAAGTTAAGAAGCAACTGGCTTTAACCTCAGTGCATATGGAGAAAAACAATTACAAATTGAATGTGAAAGTAGAACAGGGGGACAGGAACAGAAGTGCAAACAGCATTATAAACTGGGAAATCGCCTTGCAGGAGGAACCAATTACTAATGAAAACATAAGAAGTTCTGTACAGCATCCAGGGTTCCTCTCAGTTTTCCTCTCTTCAGAATGGACATCTGTGAGAAATTGAGTTGTTGGTTGACTTGGGTGTGAGCCATGGTCACCCAATAGCCATAATCACTGGCAGGGTGAACCACAAAAAACGTCACTAAATTAACCTGTGCTTAACGCTGGGTAGCTTGGCACTAAATGCAGTCAGGCTCGACTTAGAGGCAATGTGTAAAGTATGTATGCAGCACACAAACAGTAATAAAGTAAAAACACAGCACAAGAAAAATCCCACACCACTTTTGGAAAATACAGTGCATTTTAATAAATTGTGTGATACCAAAACAACAAAAAAACAATCAGTAAAATTGGAGTTATGATTTTTTAAAGTTTTTAACAAAAATTAGAACCTAAAAGATCAAAGAGCCAGCCACAGACATCAAGTTGTGCAAAACCTGGTCAAAGTAAAAAAATATAGTCAACTGTGATGGAGCATGGTTCGAACACAAGAAGTAGATTGGGCTTGGTAACCGCTTACCTTAGGACTTAAAACAATTTTCAAGAAAAATGTTCTGAAAGGTAAAGCTCGGCAAGGAAATGCTTTTGGAAGTCAAAAAATTTCCGCAGCAGAACGACACAGGGGGCTGTAGCTGCAGGCAGTTGCAGGGACTCGGATACCCTTATGGCGAAGGACCGCTGAACAGTATTTCGTCATTATAAAGCGGTTTCTTAGAAGTGAAATTATTGTCAAACGTTCAATCAATGGAGCTGCTGATATAGCCATAAATAATACACTACAAATTCATTCTTATCTTCTTGATTGATCTTGGGCAAGTACATTGTGATATATTTATCTTGAATTGTATCCATTGAGAAACACAGTTGTAGGTTTCTCATTGCAGTGTTACATTGTTTCTAGCCTACGGGGAGGCTTGACGCAGATTATCAGCATTTCAATGTTGAGCAATGTTTTGAGTGCCGAATCTAAGCTCACATTGTTTGTTATTCATTTATAAAGGTCAAGTTGGCAGATATTAGTGTAGAACTTGGTTTATAGTTTAGGAACGAGGATTCGTGTAGCTTACTTCATTCATGCGATGTTCTTCCGATTATTACTGCGCTCGTCTGTTCAAACAGGAAATTCCTTTCAGACGTCTTCCGGTTTCAATTTAATTTGATTGGACGTTTGACAAATGTAAATACTTCTAAGAAACTGCTTTATAACGACTAGCAGAAGATTCACAGTAGGCATAAGGTATCAAAAAGGGCTTCAGTTTTATAAGCACCAAATGCAGTAGGAATCTGATGGTTCATTCTATAGAAACAGGGCAGAGGATCTGAGGGAAACAAGCAGGAGAAATTGAAGAACAAATCAAACTATAAAATATAACCATACAACATCAGAAGCAAAGATGCTTTTGGAAAAAATAGACAAAGAAATGGCTAAATTCAAGGACAATACTATACATTTCAAATCAACCAAATTATAAAAAATACAAAAAATCATTCAACTTTGAGTCTGTCTATCCATATTTCAAAGATGATTTTTATACTAAAACTGACTCACGCAATGTACTGTCGGAATATCAGGGAAGATCCAAAAGAAGGTTTTTGACATTTTTGGAAACTTCATCAACTGCCTCTACTGGTGATTGAGACTTAGGAAAAGGATCTTCAAATCGAAATCAACATAGGCAGAGTTCTTTTTTAGACAGAGGCCAGCAAAAAAACGAATCACTGACAGAATATCGAAGGTCAGAATATCGACCTACAAAAATATCGCAGCAAGAATATCGAAGTCAAGTATATCGACATCCTATCTACACTATGGTAAGTACAAAAATATAGAGAAAAAAATATCGATGTCAAAAATATAGTTGTTAAAAATATCATTTTTTATTTAAGTTAAAAAAATATTGTCAAATAGAGTACATAATACCTATAATTAAAATAAACATAGTTAAAATTATTCCAAAATGTTAAAAAATTATAAGGAATATATATATATATATATATATATATATATATATATATATATATATATATATAAAATGTAAAAATAAATTAAACATATACATATATTATATAATATATATACTTACTTATTAATATATTTTAATTATTATTTTAATAACTTATAGATTGTAAAACAATATATAAATTATATATACATCTATCCACAGAAAATAATAATATAAATAAAAGTGTAATAAATATATGTAACAAATATTTTTTCTTTTTTATCGTTTTAAAATTAATTATATACTACATTAGCTAAAATAATACAACAAATATTAGATAGCGGAGGGAATAAAATTACTATTCCAACTCAAAACTGTGCAACAGTAGGGAAAATGTTGGATAGCGTAGGGGTAAAAATTGCTATTCCTACTCCAGGGAGTGCAACAGTAGGGAAAGTGTTGGATAGCGTAGGGGTTAAAATTACTATTCCCAGTCCAGTGAGTGCAACAATAGGGAAAGTGTTGGATAGCGTCGGGGTTAAAATTACTAGTCCCACTCCAGGGAGTGCAACAGTAGGGAAAGTGTTGGATAGCGTAAGAGTAAAAATTACTATTCCCACTCCAGTGAGTGTAACAGTAGGGAAAGTGTTGGATAGCGTAGGGGGTAAAATGACTATTCCTACTCCTGGGAGTGCAACAGTAGGGAAAGTGTTGGATAGCGTAGAGGTAAAAATTACTATTCCCACTCCAGTGAGTGCAACAGTAGGGAAAGTGTTGGATAGCGTAGCAGTTAAAATTACTATTCCCACTCCAGTGAG
The DNA here is from genome assembly GCF_964204655.1 of Triturus cristatus. NCBI lineage: Eukaryota > Metazoa > Chordata > Amphibia > Caudata > Salamandridae > Triturus > Triturus cristatus. The sequence continues at coordinate 1,293,990,493 of NC_140589.1, forward strand.
TGCAACAGTAGGGAAAGTGTTATATAGCGGAGGGGTAGAAATGACTATTCCCACTGCAGTGAGTGCAACAGTAGGAAAAGTGTTGGATAGCTTAGGGGTTAAATTAAGCATACTTATTAATTTAATAATTTTTGTAAAATAAATAACATAATATTTCATTAACAAAAATATTAAATACCGGTTCCGGCTTGGGAGGGGGACTCGGCAGGGCTGCCCCCTGTCACCTCTGCTGTTCGCCCTTGCCCTTGAACCGCTGGCGGCGTGGATACGCTGGCACCCGGATATACGTGCCCTTAGATGGTCGCCCGAACACGAGGACCGCATTTCGCTATATGCTGATGACATCCTGTTGTATCTTGCCTCGCCCAAGAACTCACTTATAGTGGTCTGTGACGTTCTTACATCTTTCGGTAGGAATTCGGGTCTCGTCATCAACTGGAGTAAATCGTATTTATACGTCCTGAGTGGTGAGGTTCCACCGGTCCCGCGAACTTGTTCGATCCAGATTGCTCAGCAGGGCTTCGTGTATCTGGGGATCTTTATCTCCATGGACCCCGCTTTGCGGTATGAGAGAAACCTGCTCCCCCCCCTGGCGCGCCTGCGGCGGGATGTTGAGGGCTGGCGGAGGCTGCCGCTCTCCCTAGTCGGGCGCGCTGCCTTGTTCAAAATGATGTCCCTTCCTCGGTTCCTCTACGCATTGCAGAATACTCTAGATTGGGTGCCGGCCAGGTACTTTCGGGAGGTCGAAAGCCTCCAACGAACGTTGTTGTGGGACGGGCGGCCGCGGATAGCAATCGCTAAATTGACGCTTCCATGGTATGACGGGGGTATCGCGCTTCCAGACATCCGACGCTATTACTGGGCCACCCAGTTGTCCGCGATTAACCATGGTTTCTATGGCCCGGCCCTCAGCCCTGGTTATGCCATGGACAGATGGTTGCTGCGCGGTGGGAACTACCATAGGGCGTTGTACTCGCGGTCCCTTGACTCGTCCCTCACGGGGCCCACTGGGGTGGCGGTGCGTGTATGGAAGATGGCGACTGACTCTCTGGGCTGGAAGGATAGGCTCACCCTAGCTACCCCGTTGTTTGAATCTGATAGGTTGGGTAAGCTTTGGCATACGAAAGGGTTTGATAAATGGGACTTGATCGGCATCTCCAGGGTTGGAGATGTGTTGATTAAGGGGAGGGTGAAGTCCTTTGAAGAGTTGCAGAAGGAGTATGAGTTGGGGGCATCTGAGTTTTTCCGTTATATTCAGGTGCGTCATGCCCTGCGGTCAGTCCTCGTGGAGGGTGAGTAGGTGCCTGAGTCCTCTCCTTTGGAGGACCGGATCCTTGATGGACATATGCCAGAGAGCACGATCTCGCTCATCTACAAGAAACTGATAAATGTTCGGGCTGATCTGCTTCTGGGGCTGCGGGACCAGTGGACTAGGGACGGACTCGAGTTGGATGATGAGGACTGGCAGTCTGCTGTTTCCTCTCCTAAGGAGGTCGCGATCCCGTCACGTCTGAGGTTGGTGCAGCTCAAGATACTGCATCGAGTGTATGTGACGGGGCCACGGCTGGTTCATATGGGATTCTCTGAGGAAGGCCTATGTATGAGGGGATGTGGTATGGTGGGTACTTTCCTACATATCATCTGGGAATGTGGTGTCATCACGGAATTCTGGAGGCGAGTCCATGCAGTGATGGGGGAGGTGACGGGCATTGCTGTGCAGCCGGAAGCGCGGTGTTGTCTCCTGAATGTCTGGGGGCCCACTGATCACGATGAGGCACAGACCCAGTGGGTGACTCTGGGTAACATGGTCGCTAAGAGGGACATCGCGCGCTTGTGGGGTTCCGTGGGGCCCCCCACGTTAACAGCGTGGAAAGAAAATATGGACTGGAGTATGCTCAGGGAGAAGACAGTATATTGCGCTAGAGTCTCGGAAGTGGCATGCCATCTGGGGGCGGTGGAATCATTACAGGGGGGGAATATGTCTTGCCCCTGATCTGGATCCCCCCGAGGAACAGCTTTCTTCTTGACCTTCTTTCCAGCTCAGTATGCAGATGTGATGGTTAATTGACTTCTTGGGCCTCTGCTTTCCCCCTTTTTTCCCCTTATCATAGTACTGTGACTGTTAGACGATTGGGGTCCGGCTCCCCCTGAGGAGCTATCACCGTGGGCATTCAGGGTTGTTGCCTTGCTGGGGTTTGTTGTGTGTTTGTAATTATTTAAAAATGGAACCTTTTCACTCCTCCTTCAATGCACTGTGGACGCTTCTTTGTCCTCTCCTATCGAAGCTGCCGAACCTCCGGGTTGTCGGCTGAATAGCTGTGTCCAGATTCTTGCAGAAATAAAGGTTTAAAAAAAAATATATATATATATATATATATATATATATTAAATACCAATAAAATGTTATTAATATTTACTTAATTATAATAAATTACTTCCCACCCTATTCCCCTATAAACCCACAACCCGCTACACATAAAAAATTACACAATTAATTTAATTATCAATTAATCAATTAATACAAATGTATTACCAATTAATAATATATTACCAACAAATTAATTAACAATAACAATAAATGAACATTAATAATAAATTAATTATAATTAATATAATTATAAACTAACCAATTAATACAAATTATTTACCAATGAATAATTAATTCACAATGAATTAATAACAACAATAAATAAAACCATATTAAATAATTAATTATAATTAAATTACTTCCCACCCTATTCCCCTATAAATCCACAACCCGCTACACATAAAAATGTACATAATTAATTTAGTTATCAATTAATCAATTAATACAAATGAATTACCAATTAATTATTAATTAACAATAAATTAATAATCAAAGATAATAAATAAAAGCATATTAATTCATTAATTATAATACCCGCTCTGATACTAAAACGCAAAATTAACGTGAAATTGTTTTACTAATTTCTAAACATTTAATACATATATTTAATAATAATAAAAATACATTACAAAAAATATTAAACATACAAATAAAATACATACTAAAATACATAACAATAATATAAATATTGATATTATTAATAACGATATATTTTTGCTAACGATATTACTTACTTCGATATTACTTACTTCGATATAAAAAAAAACATATTACTTACCTTAAGGTCGATATTCTGGTGACCGATATTCTTGACATCGATATTCTGTACCTACGATATTAAAAACTCGATATTATTGTAGGTCCATATAAAAAATTCGATATTTTGACTGCGCACCCAAAAAACAGGGTACAGTTCAAACCTTAGCCATGGGAGATGCGTACAAGGTGCCAGTTTTTAAACAAACTAGCAGCACCCTCCATAGCGAATCAGTCCATAAAACTCCTCACTAAGGAAGAAGAAACAGTTTTGGAACTAGGACTCAAATTTGTACCTAACAGTCGTGCTGATTTTGTTAAATTAAAGGTTAAAGCCTTGGAATTTTTCAGAAAAATTCGATCAAAAGCATTTTTCTCCACAAAGGAAGATACTCTGACTAAAGAACTATTAGCATTATGTTAAAAAGCTAAGTTTCTCCCCCCTGCCCACAGTATTCCTAAAGTAATAATTGCATTCAAGCAGGTTGTCCTCTCTTCCTTACATCAACTGGAGATGAAAAAGATGTACCGCAAAAATAACATGAAATCACAAGGAAGAAAGGCTATACAGGGTTTTAAAAAAGATAACTCAATGGTCATAAAACCGGACGACAAAGGCGGTGCAATAGTCATCTGGCCAATGGAATCCTACTTGATGGAAGGAAGATCTCAGGTCTACAATGAGACTTGGTATTGACAAATCACCAACGATCCAACTAAAGACATACAGGAGGACCTAAACAAGATCATAAAGGAAGGATTGGAATCTGATGTTCTTGGCCCAAAGGAATTCGAGTTTTTGACAAAAAACACCCAAGGATCCCAGTCATTTTTTTTTTGCCAAAGATTCACAGAAACAAAACACAACCCCCGCGACGGCCAATCGTATCAGGATGTGACTCACTAATGGAACCCAATTCCTGATATGTGGATATTTTTCTTAAATCTTTCCTTGAAAGTGTTCACTCATACTAATGAGAAACTACACATTTTATAAACAAAGTTGAAGGCCAACAATGTAATTCCTCTGAACATTGGTTAGTAACTTTAGACATCATCTCTACACACAGATTCCTCAGGATGAAGTACTTCAAGCTATTGAGTTCTATTTGGAAACCAGAACACAACCACATCAAGTTCCAACTAATTTCATTCTAATACTAGCCTCCATAGCACCCCGAAAGAACTACTTTAAATTTGAGCATAGATTGTTCTTCCAAATAGAAGGGACTGCTATGGGATGTCCCTTTACGCCAGCAATCGCAGTACTCTTCATGGCTAGATTGGAAGACAAATATATTTACAATGACAATCCATTAGCAGAGCACCTACTACAGTGGTATCAGTATATTGATGATATACGGGTCTATGGAATGGTACTGATTAAGATCTTGTGACATTTCATGATTGGTTGAATAACAGGCATCCTGATATTCAATTCAGCTTGACTAAAAGTAAAACGAACTTTACGTTTTTGGATGTTGAAGTCAGACCTTCAAGAATGAATTGATCACTACACTGTATAGAAAGTCCACAGATAAGAGCAATGCACTTCACTACAAGAGCTTCCACCCTCGCAACCTGAAAGATAATTTGGCCTACGGGCAATTTTTAAAAGCAAGGCACAATTGTTCCTGGAAAGTAGACTGCGAGCTACATGCATGGAAAATGAGAAAAAAAATAAAAGATAGAGGATATCCTACAAAACTATTAAAACATTCTGTGAAAAGAGTCTGGTACATACCCAGGGAACACCTTTTAAACAAAAGAGAGAAAAAAAACAATGGATAAACTGATGTGTGTTTCCATGTACGGTTACCACACTAACAAATTTTGACAAATCATTTGCCAGAATTGGCACCTCATAAAAAATTCTGAATGTCCACTTGAAGTACCATTATTTGCTAGGAACAAAAAATTCCAGTATTGGACAACAGATCATAAGGGCTAATGTTTTTCAATAAAATAAACCCATCAATCTGAGGTCACATTGGAATCTTAAACTGTTGGAAGGTGTGGAAACTGTTCTGTTTGCAGTTTCACAATTGAAAGTACTGAATTCACGAACAGCGATGTTAAATGGAAACATAATGAGTTTTCAAATTGTAAAACAAAGAATGTCGTTTATGCCAGCATTTGTCCTTGCCAAAAATTATATATAGGAAAAACCAACTAGGAGGTCAATGAGCGAGTGGTCCAACATCATCCCCGTATTAAAACAAAGATTGCAACTGTGCCAATGGTTAGACATTTCATAGAAAAGAATCTCACTGAAAAGGATTTAAAATTGACTGTACTGAGTGTAATTAAATCCAACCCTAGAGGAGGCGGTCTGGAGGCTGCCTTGACAAAGAGAGAAGTTTATTTAATCATCAAATTCAACAGCATGTCAAGTGGATTGAATGAAATGTCTGAGATAGGTAGATTTTAACAACACAAGGAGTTTATTCATTCAAATTTCTTAAGGTGATGTGGACTCAATTAGAAGGAACCCTGATGACATTCAAAACCCCATTTCCCAACATGCAACAAGACGGCAAAACCTAGCATGTACAAATTAGATTGAAACCGGAAGACACCTAAAAGGGATTTCCTGTTTGAACAGACGATCGCAGTAATGGTCCAAGGAACATCACATGAGTGAAGTAAATTACACGAATCCTCATTCCTAAACTATAAATCAAGTTTAGCAAACGCCGTGAGCTTAGATTCGCCACTTGATACATTGTTCAACATTGACATGCCGCTAATCGGCATGAAACCTCCCAGTTGGCTAGAAACAATGTAACACTGCAATGAGGAACTTACAACTTTGTTTTGCAACAGATACATTTGAAGATTAATATTTCGCAATGTGCTTGCCCCCATAGAGCAATCAAAAAGACAAGAATTTGTGGTGCATTAATCATGGCTATATCAGCAGCTCCATTGATTGGAAGTTTGAGAAATAAAAAAACTTCTAAGAAATCACTTTATAACAAAGAGCAGAAGATTCCCAGTACGAATAAGGTATAATTGATTTTCAACTACGGCTAAGTAAAAAAAGTAGAGAGATTAATAGCGAGGAAACTAACCTAAAATTCTATATTATTGTGCGCGGAACATATCCAGTCGTTGTCCTGAGGAAAACCCCAATAATGATAAAGAGGTATGAAACTCGTCGACACAGCATAATACCATGGAAAAAGCAACTACAGTAATAGGACTACCTAGGGAAAAAATATGAATATTCAACCCTACAAACTCAGTCAACAGCTCCCAAGAGTTATCAACAGTAGAGTAGAACCATGTTTGATTAACGTAATTATGGACACTACTGTTTGATTGTATGCATATATGACTGGAGGAAGCATTTGGCAAATTGCATATACGCATTGCTTTTATTTGTTCAAATGTGTTTCGTTTTTCTGATTTGTTTTGTTTAAAAAGTTGCATTTGACATACAGAATAATGTTTATCTATATACGAAAAATCCATTGTGGTCCCTTACCTGATTTAAAATGTATTAAGATTCCAAGAAAATGGATGAAAGAATCGTAATTAATAAATGCAAGGGCCAAGAAAACTGAGTTAATGGTCCTGTTTTCTAAATCCATATGAAAACAGACGGCTGGAACATTCTGTTGATGAATATATAGAGGGGCCTACTCTAGCTGTCAATAAGGGCACAACCCGACCAAATAAGTGATAACTTTCTAAAAGTGGCATTTTCAAAATTGTGCCCCTTCCTTACTAATGTACAGTAAGGCTCTAAGACCTGACTCATAAATAACAAGGACCTGTTGAACTTATCCCCAGCTGCTTGACAGCGCTGTCTCTTTGATTCAGATGCTTCCTCCCTGTATCTGTTTAGCGCCACAACACATTTTAAAGAATTTTCTGCGCTTTGCAAATCTGGTAACATAACATAACATGATGCCTGACAAGAATGTTGTGCAGAATGCACCGAATTGGCATAATTCATATTTGTTGATGGGAGTGAATAAATGTACCACCAATGATATGATTCCACTGGAATATTGATCCAAGGTACTCAAAGACATGCTTGATAGGGTTGCTTAATGGAGGTGGGGGTACTGTTATACTCTCCTTCCAGAGGTGATGCTGGATGAGGGGTCAGTGTCAATAGCCATAGATTAATAACATATCTATGATCCTCTAAAGGAAGGACACAATGTGCTCATCTAGTGCTTGAAAATAGGTCTCTGTGTATCCCAGAATTCTCCTGTGTGCTGAAACATGTTACACAGTAGATCGGCTATCATCATGGCACTTATTGGAATTGTGGTACTTGTGCTACAGGTATATTTGTGTGCCCACTGTACCTGTAATGAAACACATGGCTGGTATAATAAACTCACCTGTACATGTGTGTAGTGCTCATTGTACTTACCCAAGAGTCATGGCTTCTGGTGTCCATGCCAGCTCTTGTTAGAAGACATATAGCTGCTATAGTGAACCCTGGAGTTGAGGACAATGTAAGGGAATCAGTACAATCAGTATTCCACTATATTTTGGCATTTATTGTGTAGGCCATTTTCAGTTATGGACCGCCTTTTTGATTCTGCAACATTATAATGGGTGGTTGGGGCCTATAAAAATCCCTTGTTGCAATCAGTAGATGTCGACCTGTAGGGAGTATACGGTGGTGGCCAACTTGTCTCAACAGTGCCTGCATTACCTGGAGTTTTATGAGGCAGTATTCAGTGAGTGGATGTCACATGATAATTCGATGGTAATTTGCAGGTCCTGGTAATCTCCTACTGTCTAAATGTGCCAGAATCAGAAGTATTTCCTGCAGGGATGATGATCTCAGATGTTCATCAGAGCACTAATGGTTCATTTTGTGTTTACATTGTTATCACTCCCTCTGAGGTGCTGTAAGTCTTATTCTACTTGTTATAAGTTTACATAATTAGGTGATCATCAGCCTTCGGAACAAAACCGATGCATTCATTTCATGGCTGCATTCTGTTTTAATGTGCTCTAAATATAGTTTTCACTCCCTTTGTGGTATTCACTTGCCATTTGCACTCTCAGTTACCGCTGTGGGCTACATGTATAACATTGAATCATATTCTTCCTTCTAAACTTCCAATATTATCCACTGGAGAATAATTTGTAATGGAGTAATGTATGTGGGTGTAATATATTGGCTAGCAGTTTTAGCGGTTTGCTTTGACGTATGTATGTACGTATGCATGTATGTATGTATTTAAGATTTAGTTGTGTGGCATAAACCGAGCCAAAAGTTAGAGGAGCACTGTACAGGGTCAAAGACAAGAATAAACCCAAAGGTGTGTAATTTGTGTAGTCGGGATTGGGAATTGCCTCAAGTAAGACTATTGGCATCATCAATCCTATAGATTATTAAGCAATAGCAATAATATGCTGAACACTGTGTACATATACCAAGGAAGGAGGGATCCAGGGATTTTTTTGTGTGCAAAACACTGTGTTAACTAACTTTAGGCTGGGGGGGGTTCAATGACATGTAGTGGCTCACCAAATATTTAAAAGTCCTAAGACAGTGAAGTGAATTTGGGCCAAATGGAACAATGGCCTTTTATACCAGAACTTCATTTGGAATTTGATGGAATTCATCAAGTAGGTTGTCTAGTTCAGTGACATGCACTCTGAAGGCAAACTGCACCAATTATGGGTTTGTGTGGGGCTGTTTCCATATGAGCTGCCTAGCTTTTGACACCTCTTTTGAGCACCCCTGTGTCAGGATGTCCTGCAGAGATTTTCCATGTTCTCTGAGAATTTGCCCTCTCAGTTTCGTTGAGGCACAGCCCTGGTTAATCTGGGCCCATATCTCCTCTATGTCAATGTTGAATGTGCATGCACTCATTAGCTCCTTTAGCTGGGCACGAATCTGGTTCATCTTTTGCCTGGTGGAACCTGAAATGTTAATAATCAGGGTTGGCCATAGGTGGTTCAAAGCGGTCTCTGAGTGCTATGACAAAGACAATAAAGGGGAAGAGGGCCCTTCTTCTAGAAGTGTGTGTGACATGTTATAAAACTCTTCTCCTGCAAGGTGCAGCAAAAGTGGCGTCTTTGTGATGTCCTCTTTTGTGCTGGCAGTGAAATACACCTCTAGCCCATCCGCAATCTCCATTTGGGTGCTTGGGCTGACAGGGGCCCCTGAGATGACAAAAGGTTTGATAGCTGGGATGGTGCCAATCCTCCTGGCTTGCCCAAGTGTGCCAACCATTCTCTGTGCCTTCAGTTGACCTTGGACAGATAAGTCCTGTATCACCTTGTGACTTGAGTTCAGTACCACTGATGGCGGAAGGATGCTGGGAAGATAAACCCTCCTACCAAGTGGCTCACAATATCAGCATGCAAATGTTTATTTGTCTTCAGTCTGGCAACCAGAGTTAGGTTAGTGCTCTGGGTGGTGGGCCTGTACAATAACTGGCTACTGAGCTCTTTATTAGATTATCATGTCCCCTAGCAAGATAGTGCATACAATTTCTCAGTGGGTGTGGCTGCCCTTATATCTACCGACCACGCTGTTAGCCGTGCTACACACTCGGTGTGATTCAAACTCTTTCATTCCCCCTGACAGGCTACCTTACACACCACACTCTGACTGAGACTATGCGGGGTGTGTCTTCTTGTTTCTCTGCACTACCCAGTGGGCAGTCTGGCTTACCCCACCATTGCCAGTCTGAAGGCAGACAGCTCCACAGCTACTGCAGCAGGACCGGTACCCTTGTTGCTCTGCTGTGACAAATAGTGAGTCTAAGACAAAGGCTATCCTCCCTGCTCTCTTCTGCAGCATTGGTGCTTTTGTCAGCAGTACTGCACCTGGGGCCTTCAACTTTTTCCTTCACTGCCTTCCCCCTGACATGCTGGAGAGTACCTCTCAACAAATACCACACTTTATGCCTCCTTCAGTTCAAGGCCATCAACATAGTAAACCAACCCCTCTTGCACTACAATGGGACACTGCCACCACCTCTGACTGTTCTGCTGTGATCTTCATCACTGTCTTTGGGAGATCAGGAATGGGAGGAAATGCTTGCAAGAGACTCATGGCAAATTCTCATGTATGTCAAGGGTCCATCCTGCATCTATTATCTAAATGAAGTGATCAATCGTTGCCACCTTCCTATCATCTAATCACTGTTTTAGATACAGAAGGCAAGCTGTGCACACATCTGTTATTGAGGGACCCAGAGAAATCGGCCAGTCCAGAAAAGATAATTCTGCCACATCAAACAGGATTTTGGCCAGTGTATGTTAACATCAGGACTCAATCATGATCTATAAAGTACTTTGCATTAACAAATTCTTATTTCCAAGGACCTCATTTAAAGTTAGGAGGAAAGGATAATCTGTCACAAACGCAGAAGATGTCCCATGCATCGTTTCATAAGTGCATTAAAACCTATGGCATTTATAATACAGATGATGGGATATCTGTCATCTTTTGACAGAATTTTCCATTCTCCGAACTCAAAAAGAGGCACCCAATCTGTGCATTTGGTCTGTTGATTACAAGAAAACACTTGATGGTGCGGATATGAGTTTGCTTTGGAATAAACAAAATAATTTGAGGATCCAATTTCATTAAGAGCCAGCCATCCAATTCTTTAGTCAAACACCTGGCTAAGAAGAAAAGTGGTCAGAATATATCTTTCTCAGATAGGATATTTGTTATTAGAAGATTAAGCAGGGCTTTGTCCTGGCCATTTATTATGTAGCCACTATACCTCCAACATGGGAAATGGTGATGCTCTACTTCAATGCGCATTGAAGCATTGAGGAGGGTCAATTCAAAGGGAAAGGTAGAATATTGGTCTCAAATTCAGGCACAACCATTTCTGAAAAATATGCACAACTAGGTTAATTCCAGTTCTCAGTTTATATATGTATTTAGATGGCAAGTTAATCATTACAGAAATTAAAACTCCAGTTAGAATCAGAAGCCAAATTCGTTAGTTAAGGCAATAATGTAATGTGCCTTTAAGAAATGAAGTATCCTGAGCATGTTAGCAACTATGCCAAATAATATCAATCCCTAGTAAACTCAATATCTAGCCCTCAGAGTGAATACAGAAATGAATAATACTCATATGAGCAATGTCTCTCTAAAGTAAAACAACACTTTTAAAATGTACAATGCTGCAAAGCAAAAAAGGCCAAAACCTAAAGTCTAAAATTTCTGAATTTCTAAAACAAAATGACTTAATTACATATTTATTAGAAATTGGCTTTCTGGTTGGCAGAGTTATGTATCCTGTCCAGGCAGGAACCACAATCCTAGTCAGGGTAAATCACACACACACCCTAAATTAACCTGTGCTCATCTTCTGGCAGCTAGGTGCAGAGCAGTCAGGCTCAACTTAAGAGGCAATGTGAAACTTATTTGTGCAACACTTCAAACAGTAAAACAGTGATAACACCACATAAAACGATACAACACCCATTTAGAATAATAGAGCTTAATTTAATGAACAAAACAAGACAAAAACAACAAAAATCCAATGTGTAGAACCGGCGTTTCAAGTTTTAAAGAATAACAGGAAATATAGTGCTAAAAAGCATAAAGTGCCAACCGGGGCTATCTGGTCACGCTAACCCTGGTCAAATACCAAATTTTAGACTGACTGTGATGGAGCACATGTCGAATAAAGGGGCCAGCCTTGGCCCGCTGAAAACAGCACCTTGGTTCGGGGTTGCGTCGATGCAGAGGACGGTATAGGAGGAGCAGTCGAAGGTGATTCATCAGCTTTATCCTTAGGATGTAGGTGATGTTTCAGTTCCAAACCGCGCAAGTCGGGATGAGTCACATCACACCCTTCTGATGTAGGCGATGCGCCGTGGTCGAGCCGCGCAACCCTCGATGCCATGTCTTTGATCCTGGCAGCAGCAGCCATGTGTTGGCATCGAGGGAGATGCACTGGTTCCAACCAGCGCACCAACACTAATGCATGGGTGTTGGAGGTTGCAACCCTTTTGACCCACTTCCTAGGGCCCAGAACGGACTGGCACCACTTGATAGGGCAAGGCCCTCAAATGGCAGAGTCCTGGTGCTGTTACTGAGTTGAGTGGAGTTTTTGATGTCCCTGAGACTTGCATCAGGAGGAAAGCAGACAGGCCCTTAGTGCGACTTTGGGTTCATGTGGAATAGGCCCAGCCCTTCTCTCCCAAGCAGCAGGCAGGGCAGCACAGCAGAAAAGCAGTTCTTCCAGAGCAGTAGTCCAGCAGAGTGGCAGTTCTTCAGCTTCACAGCAGTCATTCTTCATGGAGGAGTATCCACAGGTCTAGAAGTGTACTGAGATGGTTGTGTCAGAGGTCCAGTGCATATACCCAGTTGTGCCTTTTAAATTGGGGGGCTTCAGAGAGAGAAATTTGAAGTGCACAGAGCCCCTGCCCTTTCTGTCCTGGCTCTAGACTCACTACAGGGGGGTATGCAATCCTTTTTAGGTCTCGCCTACGCAGCGTGCATGCGCTGCCCAGGAGAGACCTTTAGTCATCGGCACAGCTTTACGGGCAAAAACGTGCATGTGTTGCATTGCTTCCAATGGCAACGAGTGCACGTCTGACGATTCCCTTGCGGGAGCGAGCGGCGCCGTATGGTAGCAATTATTGCACTCGCTCCCGCAAGGGAAACGCTGCCTGCTTTCGGCCGCACTCCCTCCACCCCCTACTTGCGCGAGGCACATGTTAACGCTGCCTGGACAAAAGTTTATCTTCTTTAGTGCCAGTTTAACACCCAAATATAACTATAAGCAAATTAAAGATGACCAAGCAACCTTTAAGAAAGTCCTTCCACTGTGCGACAACCTTTCTCGCTGGGTTTTTAGAAACTTTTGACCCGCTTGAGCTAAAAAATGTTTCTTTCATTAAAATCTGCAGATAGTTGAAAAAAATATGCATTATGTGGCAGATGTGGCAAATGCATACTTATGTGGAAAAATGCACAGCAGCTATTTCACATAACTCCAGCGCTCCTGCAAAGGCTTGGTGTGAGAAAAGTGATAAGAGTAGGAGACAGTGCATAGTGGAAGGGTAGAGGTATATGGTTTGAAGGCACTGCAGGACATGGGCAGATGGGAACGGAAAGGCGTGAGAACAAGCGTGAAGCAGGGGCGCAGACCTAGGGTGAACACTGATAGGACTTCCAGGCACCCACAGCGAAGCATTAAAGCGTTGAGGCATAAACATCGTCATATTATTTCTCTGAAGTGTTTAAAAGAAATTAAGTTAATTGGGTGTCTGGATATGCATCCAGGGGAAAAACACGTAGTCCATTGACTTTAAATTCGCAGCTCCAAAGCACCGTTTGACAAACAGCATCTGTTATCAGTTTCTGAAAATGGTTGTTAACGTGTGCGCTGTGATCCAGGTGTTAGGCTCACATTCAATCAGATTGGGGGAGGAGTGACGTTCTAAGATAAAGTGCTTGGGGGTCGGTGCACAGAGCCGCACAGTGCCGGGGTTGTCTCGCCCTAAATGCTTGCACTTTCCTACACTAAGGGGTCCTGTTTGCAGGACTTCTCTGCGCCCTCCTCGGTTTCCCACATGGGACCCCGCTCTCATCACTCCGTAGTAAACCCGCTTGCCTCTCAATGGGGCACGAGCATGCTTCTGATTGCCTTCGACATTCCCCAACAAGGGGGAGAAGGAGAGAAAACTCCCTCCGTGTGTTGCCATTGGTCGCTTTGTTTTCCCACCCCTCCCTCCTTTAGTTCCCTCCACCTCCCCCTGCACCTACCCCTGGGGAGTGGGTGGAAATAAAGTCCTTTTGTTTTGTGAAGCCGGTTTTCCTTCCACTGCTGGGCTCAGAACTTCTTCTAGGAAGGAGGACCGCTGGCGCTCTGTGGATGTTATGCTACGCCGGGATTGCATGCATTCATCCTGCTCTGTGCAGTGGCCAGTGCCTTGGGCAGTAAGTCATGCGGATTTGTTTTCAGTTGTAATACATTCCTTTAAAAGTTATTGAATGCACCTAGTTTAATATGAGTTCAAATTGTAATTATACATCGCTTACTACCCATGCAGAGGTGTTAATGCGCTATTCGGTGAGTTGCATGATTCTCCAGAACCCCCAGAGACTTATTATGGGCTTCTAGGAGACTTTTAAAAGGTGCTCATTTGAGCTGAGATGCAATGTGCGGTACCGCGAGAGGGATGTATTTTTTGCCCGAAGTCACACAAGTGGGTCAAAACTAGCCGGGAGTGTGTCACTGGTGTCAAGGCGCCACAGACCGCAATTTAACTCTTAAAGCCATTCCGGATTATGGTATTGTTCGCGGGTGACATTCATGGAAAGGGCTGACCCGATGTCTCTTTCCAGATTTCCAGGACTGCTCAGTTCGTTTTGGAGTGTCTGCATCATCTCCCTCGAGTGGGGGTCGTGATAAGTTTATGGGTGTATTAAAATGCCAAAAGAAGGAAGAAAATAGGGCTACCTTTTTAACAAAAATGTCAACATTCTTTGAAAAGCAGACCGCATGAGCCTCTCCAAATGAGGAAGGATACACACAGTATTAAATTGTGGAGATTTTAAATGAGTTATGTGTTCTCTCCAGAGCATACTTTACAAGTTTCTTCCTAGAGAAAAGTAACGCTCTTGGAATATTTGATTTTTACCAGATGTCTTTGAAATACAAGGACTCTTGGTATATTTGTATTGTGCAATCAACACAACTTCACGCTTTTATTCTCAATTTTATTATATGATCCCATTTAGAAATATAGATGCATGTTTTTTGGTTATATGATAAACATCTCTAACTTGTCCCGGTCTCTCCCACAAAATAATTGGTAATATGGCCAGCTTCTTTTTAAACACTGACACTTTTCGAGGACAAGGCTGCAGAGGTGGGTGAGATAAAGTGATTTTGCCAGGGATCACACACTGCAGTCAAACTCAGCAACATGGAGTATAATTTTAATTGTTGTTGGATTTGAAGCAGAAGGTTTTTTGAGAAGTGAACTTCAAAATACAATACCTAAAAGAGCAGGAGCAGTTTATATTGAAACCATTCCTGGGTTCATATTAGTTCAACCATTTTAGCCAGACTGTTAACTGCTTAAAAGCGTTACAGGATAAATTTGCATTAGTATCACGTCAACATAACACTTGTTTTTTCAGGGACAGTAAATACCATTATTAACACAGTCACCTTTCTTTCAGGCTTCAACTGATGTATTTGCAATACTGATTTAGTGTGAGTTATGTAATATTTGTGCATGAGGGACTCGTATCATTGCCTCGGTGCATAGGCCAAGTAATAACTATCTCTAAAAAGAATGTCTGCAGGAGGTATTTATAGGAGTGGGGGAAATTGCGGCTTTTACTCCGCGGCGTTATAGAAAAACTCTGTGAGAGCATCACTCAGTAACACCACAGCTTCACTCAGTACCACCACATCATCACTCTGCAGCACCACAACATCAATCAGCATCACCACAGCATCAGACAGCACCACCACAGCATCACTCAGGAATACCACAGCATCACTCAGAGCAAGCACAGCATCACTCAGCACCACCACAGCATCACTCAGGAACACTACAGCATCACTCAGTACCACCACAGCATCACTATATGCTACCACAGCATCACTCTGCAGTGCCACAGCATCAATCAGCATCACCACAGCATCAGGCAGCACCACAACAGCATTACTCAGGGCCAGCACAGCATCACTCAGCACCACCACAGCATCACTCAGGGCCACCACAGCATCACTCAGCACCACCACAGCATCACTATATGCTACCACAGCATCACTCTGCAGTGCCACAGCATCAATCAGCATCACCACAGCATCAGGCAGCACCACCACAGCATCAATCAGGGCCAGCACAGCATCACTAAGGGCCACCACAGCATCACTCAGCACCACCACAGCATCACTATATGCTATATCTTCTGGCAGCTAGGTGCAGAGCAGTCAGGCTCAACTTAAGAGGCAATGTGAAACTTATTTGTGCAACACTTCAAACAGTAAAACAGTGATAACACCACATAAAACGATACAACACCCATTTAGAATAATAGAGCTTAATTTAATGAACAAAACAAGACAAAAACAACAAAAATCCAATGTGTAGAACCGGCGTTTGAAGTTTTAAAGAATAACAGGAAATATAGTGCTAAAAAGCATAAAGTGCCAACCGGGGCTATCTGGTCATGCTAACCCGGGTCAAATACCAAATTTTAGACTGACTGTGATGGAGCACATGTCGAATAAAGGGGCCAGCCTTGGCCCGCTGAAAACAGCACCTTGGTTCGGGGTTGCGTCGATGCAGAGGACGGTATAGGAGGAGCAGTCGAAGGTGATTCATTAGCTTTATCCTTAGGATGTAGGTGATGTTTCAGTTCCAAACCGCGCAAGTCGGGATGAGTCACATCACACCCTTCTGATGTAGGCGATGCGCCGTGGTCGAGCCGCGCAACCCTCGATGCCATGTCTTTGATCCTGGCAGCAGCAGCCATGTGTTGGCATCGAGGGAGATGCACTGGTTCCAAACAGCGCACCAACACTAATGCATGGGTGTTGGAGGTTGCAACCCTTTTGACCCACTTCCTAGGGCCCAGAACGGACTGGCACCACTTGATAGGGCAAGGCCCTCAAATGGCAGAGTCCTGGTGCTGTTACTGAGTTGAGTGGAGTTTTTGATGTCCCTGAGACTTGCATCAGGAGGAAAGCAGACAGGCCCTTAGTGCGACTTTGGGTTCATGTGGAATAGGCCCAGCCCTTCTCTCCCAAGCAGCAGGCAGGGCAGCACAGCAGAAAAGCAGTTCTTCCAGAGCAGCAGTCCAGCAGAGTGGTAGTTCTTCAGCTTCACAGCAGTCATTCTTCATGGAGGAGTATCCACAGGTCTAGAAGTGTACTGAGATGGTTGTGTCAGAGGTCCAGTGCATATACCCAGTTGTGCCTTTTAAATTGGGGGGCTTCAGAGAGAGAAATTTGAAGTGCACAGAGCCCCTGCCCTTTCTGTCCTGGCTCTAGACTCACTACAGGGGGGTATGCAATCCTTTTTAGGTCTCGCCTACGCAGCGTGCATGCGCTGCCCAGGAGAGACCTTTAGTCATCGGCACAGCTTTACGGGCAAAAACGTGCATGTGTTGCATTGCTTCCAATGGCAACGAGTGCACGTCTGGCGATTCCCTCGCGGGAGCGAGCGGCGCCGTATGGTAGCAATTATTGCACTCGCTCCCGCAAGGGAAACGCTGCCTGCTTTCGGCCGCACTCCCTCCACCCCCTACTTGCGCGAGGCACATGTTAACGCTGCCTGGACAAAAGTTTATCTTCTTTAGTGCCAGTTTAACACCCAAATATAACTATAAGCAAATTAAAGATGACCAAGCAACCTTTAAGAAAGTCCTTCCACTGTGCGACAACCTTTCTCGCTGGGTTTTTAGAAACTTTTGACCCGCTTGAGCTAAAAAATGTTTCTTTCATTAAAATCTGCAGATAGTTGAAAAAAATATGCATTATGTGGCAGATGTGGCAAATGCATACTTATGTGGAAAAATGCACAGCAGCTATTTCACATAACTCCAGCGCTCCTGCAAAGGCTTGGTGTGAGAAAAGTGATAAGAGTAGGAGACAGTGCATAGTGGAAGGGTAGAGGTGTATGGTTTGAAGGCACTGCAAGACATGGGCAGATGGGAACGGAAAGGCGTGAGAACAAGCGTGAAGCAGGGGCGCAGACCTAGGGTGAACACTGATAGGACTTCCAGGCACCCACAGCGAAGCATTAAAGCGTTGAGGCATAAACATCGTCATATTATTTCTCTGAAGTGTTTAAAAGAAATTAAGTTAATCGGGTGTCTGGATATGCATCCAGGGGAAAAACACGTAGTCCATTGACTTTAAATTCGCAGCTCCAAAGCACCGTTTGACAAACAGCATCTGTTATCAGTTTCTGAAAATGGTTGTTAACGTGTGCGCTGCTTTCCTGACATGCTGTGATCCAGGTGTTAGGCTCACATTCAATCAGATTGGGGGAGGAGTGACGTTCTAAGATAAAGTGCTTGGGGGTCAGTGCACAGAGCCGCACAGTGCCGGGGTTGTCTCGCCCTAAATGCTTGCACTTTCCTACACTAAGGGGTCCTGTTTGCAGGACTTCTCTGCGCCCTCCTCGGTTTCCCACATGGGACCCCGCTCTCATCACTCCGTAGTAAACCCGCTTGCCTCTCAATGGGGCACGAGCATGCTTCTGATTGCCTTCGACATTCCCCAACAAGGGGGAGAAGGAGAGAAAACTCCCTCCGTGTGTTGCCATTGGTCGCTTTGTTTTCCCACCCCTCCCTCCTTTAGTTCCCTCCACCTCCCCCTGCACCTACCCCTGGGGAGTGGGTGGAAATAAAGTCCTTTTGTTTTGTGAAGCCGGTTTTCCTTCCACTGCTGGGCTCAGAACTTCTTCTAGGAAGGAGGACCGCTGGCGCTCTGTGGATGTTATGCTACGCCGGGATTGCATGCATTCATCCTGCTCTGTGCAGTGGCCAGTGCCTTGGGCAGTAAGTCATGCGGATTTGTTTTCAGTTGTAATACATTCCTTTAAAAGTTATTGAATGCACCTAGTTTAATATGAGTTCAAATTGTAATTATACATCGCTTACTACCCATGCAGAGGTGTTAATGCGCTATTCGGTGAGTTGCATGATTCTCCAGAACCCCCAGAGACTTATTATGGGCTTCTAGGAGACTTTTCAAAGGTGCTCATTTGAGCTGAGATGCAATGTGAGGTACCGCGAGAGGGATGTATTTTTTGCCCGAAGTCACAACTAGCCGGGAGTCTGTCACTGGTGTCAAGGCGCCACAGACCGCAATTTAACTCTTAAAGCCATTCCGGATTATGGTATTGTTCGCGGGTGACATTCATGGAAAGGGCTGACCCGATGTCTCTTTCCAGATTTCCAGGACTGCTCAGTTCGTTTTGGAGTGTCTGCACCATCTCCCTCGAGTGGGGGTCGTGATAAGTTTATGGGTGTATTAAAATGCCAAAAGAAGGAAGAAAATAGGGCTACCTTTTTAACAAAAATGTCAACATTCTTTGAAAAGCAGACCGCATGAGCCTCTCCAAATGAGGAAGGATACACACAGTATTAAATTGTGGAGATTTTAAATGAGTTATGTGTTCTCTCCAGAGCATACTTTACAAGTTTCTTCCTAGAGAAAAGTAACGCTCTTGGAATATTTGATTTTTACCAGATGTCTTTGAAATACAAGGACTCTTGGTATATTTGTATTGTGCAATCAACACAACTTCACGCTTTTATTCTCAATTTTATTATATGATCCCATTTAGAAATATAGATGCATGTTTTTTGGTTATATGATAAACATCTCTAACTTGTCCCGGTCTCTCCCACAAAATAATTGGTAATATGGCCAGCTTCTTTTTAAACACTGACACTTTTCGAGGACAAGGCTGCAGAGGTGGGTGAGATAAAGTGATTTTGCCAGGGATCACACACTGCAGTCAAACTCAGCAACATGGAGTATAATTTTAATTGTTGTTGGATTTGAAGCAGAAGGTTTTTTGAGAAGTGAACTTCAAAATACAATACCTAAAAGAGCAGGAGCAGTTTATATTGAAACCATTCCTGGGTTCATATTAGTTCAACCATTTTAGCCAGACTGTTAACTGCTTAAAAGCGTTACAGGATAAATTTGCATTAGTATCACGTCAACATAACACTTGTTTTTTCAGGGACAGTAAATACCATTATTAACACAGTCACCTTTCTTTCAGGCTTCAACTGATGTATTTGCAATACTGATTTAGTGTGAGTTATGTAATATTTGTGCATGAGGGACTCGGATCATTGCCTCGGTGCATAGGCCAAGTAATAACTATCTCTAAAAAGAATGTCTGCAGGAGGTATTTATAGGAGTGGGGGAAATTGCGGCTTTTACTCCGCGGCGTTATAGAAAAACTCTGTGAGAGCATCACTCAGTAACACCACAGCTTCACTCAGTACCACCACATCATCACTCTGCAGCACCACAACATCAATCAGCATCACCACAGCATCAGACAGCACCACCACAGCATCACTCAGGAATACCACAGCATCACTCAGAGCAAGCACAGCATCACTCAGCACCACCACAGCATCACTCAGGAACACTACAGCATCACTCAGTACCACCACAGCATCACTATATGCTACCACAGCATCACTCTGCAGTGCCACAGCATCAATCAGCATCACCACAGCATCAGGCAGCACCACAACAGCATTACTCAGGGCCAGCACAGCATCACTCAGCACCACCACAGCATCACTCAGGGCCACCACAGCATCACTCAGCACCACCACAGCATCACTATATGCTACCACAGCATCACTCTGCAGTGCCACAGCATCAATCAGCATCACCACAGCATCAGGCAGCACCACCACAGCATCAATCAGGGCCAGCACAGCATCACTAAGGGCCACCACAGCATCACTCTGCAGCGCCATAGCATCAATCAGCATCACCACAACATCAGGCAGCACAACCACAGCATCACTCTGGGCCAGCACAGCATCACTCAGCAC
Source organism: Triturus cristatus (assembly GCF_964204655.1). Taxonomy (NCBI): domain Eukaryota; kingdom Metazoa; phylum Chordata; class Amphibia; order Caudata; family Salamandridae; genus Triturus; species Triturus cristatus. The sequence continues at coordinate 1,294,011,147 of NC_140589.1, forward strand.
CACCACAGCGTCACTCAGGAACACCACAGCATCATTCAGTACCACCACAGCATCACTATATGCTACCACAGCATCACTCTGTAGCGCAACAGCATCAATCAGCCTCATCACAGCATCAGGCAGCACCACCACAGCATCACTCAGGGCCACCACAGCATCACTCTGGGCAGCACAGCATCACGCAGGGCCACCACAGCATCACTCAGCACCACCACAGCATCACGCAGGAACACCACAGCATCACGCAGGAACACCACAGCATCACTCAGTACCACCACAGCATCACTATATGGTACCACAGCATCACTCTGCAGCACCACAGCATCAATCAGCATCACCACAGCATCAATCGGGGCCACCACAGCATCACTCAGGGCCAGCACAGCTTTACTCAACGCCACCACAGCATCACTCAGCACCACCACAGCATCACTCAGGAACACCACAGCATCACTCTGCAGCGCCACAGCATCAATCAGCATCACCACAGCTTCAGTCAGCACCACCACAGCATCACACAGGACCTCCAGAGCATCAATCAAGGCCAGCACAGCATCACTCAACGCCACCACAGCATTACTCGGTGCTTCTTACACTTTTTAATTACAACTTCTCAGCATGCGGCACAGCAGCCACACTTATCTACTGCACCGCTTACTAACATTGGCAAAGTCAATAGCTCTCTCTAAACACTTATAAGGCCCCCCAATGCATAGCCGATAGGTCTCGCCTTTAGGACAATATAAGTGTTTAGTTATCCAGCACAATATACTTAATTATATAACATTAAGTGTTGCATAGCTAAACACTTATAAGGTACCAAAAGCGAAACCTATTGGCTATGCCAATGCTTGCTGTATTTAGCGACAGGAGGCAGAAGGTGCCAAATGGCTAAAATAAGAAAATGCCAACTTCTAAAAGTTGAATTTTCAGAATTAAAATTTTGAATCTGATTTCACCATAAGTTAGGATTTTAAATTGTGAGTCCAAAGACACTAAACTGGGGGTTCCATTTCTTCCCAATTGGAAATTAAACTTATAGAGTATGGTAAGTAAATTCCAATGTTAACCTCTGGGAGAGATAGGTTTTGCAGTAGTGAAAAACGAATTTAAGAGTATTTCAATACCAGGACATGTAAAACTTAAGATGCATGTCCTACCATTTAAGTACACTGCACCCTGCCCTTCAGCTGTCCAGGGCCCACCTTAGGGGTTACTTATATGTATTAAAAAGGATGTTTTGAGCCTGGCAAGAGGGTAAACGTGCCAGGTTGGCATGGCAGTTTAAACCTTCACACACAGGCTCTGCAATGGCAGGCCTGAGACATGTTTAAAGGGATACTTAAGTGGGTGGCACAATCAGTGCTGCAGGCTCACTAGTAGTCTTTAATTTACAGGCTCTAGGCACATGTAGTGCATTTTAGGGGCTTATAAGTAACTTAAATATGCCAAATGTAGAGAGCTAATGCACATTAGCACTGGTTGTTAATAATATTATGAAAAGTGCATGTTTAAATGTTGTGCACAGACATTGTTTTCATTTGCTTTTCAGAAAATCATTGAAATTATGTTGCAGTTATGGTGTGTCTCGGTACGTGTATGGTAACATTCTTCTGTAGCTTCCTCTGCTGAAAGGATGTGTTTTTAAACATTACAAAGTTATGAGCTAAACCTCAGTTACTATGTTCATAGTGCAGAGAAGTTCATTGGATTAAGTTGCATTTCTCATGTTTCAGTCCAATTCAATTTGTTTGCAAGTAAGTATTTTGGATATTAACAGTCTTATTGGATTACTGTATAAGTAACATTTTAATGCTGCATTTCTACGTAATATCATGCCATCAAACTGTGCACTGTCTTTTTTTAAAAAACATTGTAGAGGATCTGAAAACAATATTGTTAGACTTGACATCTCGGCGTGGTTGCCCCTGACTTTTTAGCCTTCTGACGTCCTGTTCTGCTGACTTCGTTTTTTGATGGCTTTAGGACTCTGGGCACTACTGCGACATGGTTATGCTAACTGAACAAAACTTTTGTTAGCGTTATTTTCTAAACAAAATTACATTACCTTAATAGTGAAGTGTTAAAAGTTGGAATATTCCCCCTTGAGTTAGGCCTATTCATTGTAAATATGTTGCAGAATGCATACAACACAATAATTGTTGGTCCAACCGCAACTGGGTTAGCGAGGTCACTCTCAGCACTTTATCAGTTTAATTTAAGAATGGCCTTCTTGTGAATCCCAGAAATTGGCGATACTGCTGCAGATACTGAGATGAGCTACATGGTTAATTGGTGATTTAGTTATCAAAAGAAGTATTCAATATAACCACTTGAGTATATGGTTCAAAGAAAGCGAGTGTTAGGAAACATCTGGCCCTCCTAAAAATAAAGAACTTTCCTTAATCCATGGGCATGGAACTTTGATTTGAGATTACACTCCACAATCTTCAAACCAGGTAATCACACCCAATTCACGGTAGGTCTGGTGTATGGTCATAAAACTGCTCCTCAGCAGATTTTCAATTAGTTGGACGTTGCTCAATGCTAGGTTTATCCTATCTTTAATCTGCCCCAATCCTTTCAGTCAACATTAGGTTAGAATTTAACTTGATCATACAAAAACTATGAATCATGGATATTTTTCTTAACTTGGGTTACTCCTAAATGAGTACTTTGAAAATCTTCATATGGTCACAAGTGAAAAGGGGGTTACCCCAAAACCTTAGAATAAATTTCTATCTAGAGCAATACCAGATCTTCACCTCAATGAGTTTTGGGTATTGTTGTCAGTTCCAGTGTCTTCTATATTGGTTGTTAAAAAATAAATCAAATTGCTCTCATGGTGTATGAATTGAGAAGATTCTAATCAAAGGAAATCATCGTTTTGTGCTAAAGAATGCTATGAACTGGATTCTTCACCCACTTATATGTTGCATCAAATGTCAGAACCCATTAGAAGGAAATTGTTGCTTTCACCCATTTTTAGGCCTCGCCTACCAAACTGCAAAAGTACCTATTGTTAGATTACAGTGGGCTTAGAGTCCACCATTTGCTTACCACTGGTTGACTTTACTGTCACTCTCATTTGCTTGATTTGTATTTGTTAGCTTGTGCAGGCTTTGCATCTTCACCTTTATTGGCCCCTCCCCTGGAGCATGGCATTATTGCTTGTGTCCATCCAGTGTTTCACTTTCAGGCACAATCATCTTCTTTTTGATTAAGCACTCCATGAGAGTGCATATGTTTTCTAGCTGTCTTTCCTGAATTTCTCTTCCCCTATCCAAACGGTATGTTGCTCTCTCGCCCTTGTGTTAACTCATGCCCCTCTGAGTTGTGCTTGCCCTTTTTTGCCTCTCCCTCCTGTATTGAATTCATGCTCATTTGTTTCTCCACCACAGCAGTAGGTTGCTCTATTGCCCCTGCACTTTTCTTCCCCCCACTCTCCGAGTTGTTCTCTCTCACCCATGTCATGTACTTCTCCCACCATCCTCAGTGTAGTTTCCACACCATCCGCATGGCTTCCAACCCCCACCCTTTGTGTTGCTTCTGCCCCCACCCTCCATGGTGCTTCCCCCAGTGTTGCTTCCACTGCCATTCCCTGTGTTGCTTCCTGCCAATCATACATTCTGTATTGGTTCTCCAACCCACACCCTCTATATTGCATCCCCCACCATTCTTAAAGAAATGATTCCCACTCCTTTTGTTTTATTTAACGATCCATTATCAAAGCCATGTTATTTATTAAAGCTCTCAAAGCTGATTTGAGCCCAAAATGTAGACCCCTGAATTGGTAGTGGATGAGCTTGTATCGAAAATCTGAGATAACTCTGGTGCATTTACTGATCAAAAAATGCAGCTAGGAGCCAGAAAATTAATAAATGATAAAAATGTAATCTTTCCAGCAGGAGAATTAAGTGATGAAAAGGCCCCTTTTTAAAAAAAAGATTAAGGCCCAGACATGCTTATTTACCAGTTTTATGTCAAGTAGAAGATGCAATTCCACTATAACTTCCCGAACTAACAAGTGATCACATAGATCCCAATGCCTCCTCTTGTATGGGAACTGGACAGGACAGATGGCACTCATCAGCCCCTGAACGTCCTATATGTGTGACTCCCTCACATATTAAGACACTCATATTATCACTTTCCTTGTCCTAAACCACCAGATACCAGCATCAAAATTCACCAATATGACATATTATACACTCTGGGGCAGATTTACAAGCCCCGTGCGCCAGTTTTGCGTCACTTTTAACATGGGAAAAGTGACACAAAAGTGGTGCAAGGGGCTTGGAAATCTGCCCCGATGTTTCTTCAAAGTTTCCTTTGCTTCAGACCTCTAGGGGCATATTTATGGGAATTGTCGTGCAGGGCAGCGCAGCAGGTCACCTTGCTGCTCTGCCCTGTGTCACAGGGAAAGGGCAGGAATGCACCACATTTATCCAATAAGGGCATTCCTGTCCTTTCCCCCTGCACTGGTGCCATTCGGCAGCCTAATGCCAACGCAGGCACCCTTGCAAGGGTGCATGTGTTGTAGGCAGGATTGCCATTGTGCGGGAAGGGGCATTTTTCTGCACAAAAACAATCCATAGAGGCGTTTTCCTCTTTCTATGTGTGCTGCAAAATGCAGAACATATAGAAAGAGGAAACAAGCATTGGCATAGCCAATAGGTCGCGCCTTGGGGACCTTATAAGTGTTTAGCCATGCAACGGTTGATATTGTTGCACCAAGGATATTGTGCTGCTGCATAACTAAATACTTATAAGGTCCCAAAAAAATAGACCTATTGAATTAGCTTATGAATAGGTTTATTTTTATGGAAATTGATTTTAATCATTTTATCAACCTAGGAAGGATGAAAGCCGTAGTAGACTTTGCACACCTTCTGACCTGGAACCTGCAAGATATGCAGACTCACCGCAGCTTGGACATAGCCAGCCGGGCTACCTTCACGATTATTGTTAAGGAAACTTCCCTATTCATTTGTTCCACGGCCACACTGGGTTTAGGACACAGCGCCTCGCAGGAAGAGGCCCGCAGTCTAGCCGCTGCATAGCCTGCCGCTCCCATGTGAGAATAAAGCTGACCTCGCTGGGTGTATTTATGCCTGCGCTGAGCTCAGCCCGATCCACTAATTAAATTGTGTTCTGCCCAAGGGCGCGCTCTTGTCCTTGCGTGCGGCTCTGTGGTTGGTTGGAGATGGGGGGCAGAGAGCACCACTGCATCACCACAGTGCTCCTGCCATGCAGGGGTGCAGAGTCGGGGTAATGAACTGCCATCGGGTGTCAGAAGCTGCAGTATAAACACGCGCTCCTCAGTGCAGAGAATGGACCGCGCGAGAACCTGCCAGAACGCCCTGGCATGCGGAAAGAGACGGGCATGGGCTGCAGCTCGATACAACCCCCTAAGTGGAATTAATGAGTGTCTCTGCAGGGAGCTGAAGTATTCGTCCTTTATGCAACTTTATTACCTGTAACTCTGCTTCTGTTGTCTTGCTTTGGCAGTCTCAGCATATGAGGTCAGGGATAGAAAGGGCATGGCAGAAATTCATGCTGTATACTCAAATCTCACAAGTATCATGCCTTACCTAAAGTGGGATAAGGGAGGGGGTATGGGAGAGAGGCACGCAGGCTGGCAAATGGTGATCACTTTCGCAGCCGCTTTGATGTTCGCAGTGGCCGCGCGGCTCACTGAGAACATCAAAGCGCCCGCGGAATGTACACGCAGGCTGCCAAATGGTGCGCGCGCCCGGCGCACATGCACTGTAGTTGGGGGCCTGAAAAGCACTCGTTTGCACTTCCAAATCCCCGTTTTCTATAGCTCTCGCCAGAGCAGCGCTAAAGTGCTGGCTCAGGCGAGACCTAAAAACTAGGGGAAATAAAGATATTTCTTCTCGTCACACCTCACCAGGGGAGACATATGTTTTTGGTACATTCCCAGGTTTACCAGGTTTGGTAAATCTGGGAATGCATCAAAAAACTATAGAATTTTTGTGGGAATATCCACTGCAACGCCCATAGATCACCTCCCTTGTGCAGAATAATCCAATGCAGCAATTTGCACTGAGTTGCATTACTCTATATTTACAAAGTCATTCAAAGCCATGCAAAGTGGTTTTGCATGGCTTCATAAATATGACTTAGAGTATTGCATGGTGAAGCATGATGCAAGGCCCTCGTAAATATGGCCCTTAATGCCTCAAACACTGCCTGCAAATCACCCAGTCCTGGATGTCCAGCGTCTACCTGACGCTCAACCCAACCAAGAAAGAATTCCTGTTACTTCTCAGGAACAACAAGCAACAGTACAAACCTGACTCAATGACATGAACCTTGGTAGCTTCGAACCCTAGATTTCACTGAATGCCAAGTCACTTGGAATCTCCCTTGACACCAAAGACACACATTGCCAAAAAAGACAGCTTGTTACCAGCTCTCTCTTCTAAAATAGGTGAAAATGACGTCAGAACTGTTGTTCAACCTCTTGATATCTAGCACCTGATCAAAGTCCATTGACTCTCCTTTCCGGCCCTGCACCATTTTCAAACTCATTTGCATCATTTAAAAAGCCATCCTTCCAGCACCCCAGTTTATCTTCCAGACAAGTTCACCATCTCTGGTGGATTTTGACTCACAAAGCCATTCTTACTGCAAATTAAGACTTGTTAAAAGAAAAAACAATGCCGCAGGTGGTGTTCATCTTGGCATCTAGGAGCCAGACAACATCCCCATATCCTTCAGGACTTCCCCAATTCTGTTCTAATTCAGGGAAGAGTTAAAAACGAACCTCTTCAAAGAACTCTACATCACATTGCATTAGGAGTCCAGCAACTAGATACAATCCTATTGCTTCTTGACTTTACATTTGTCTTTGGCCATATATAGTGCTCCATCCACTCTTGGGTAGGTTCATGCTATAGAAATACTCCATAGATACATGCATTTCTGATGCAGTGAGAAGTTGTCACTGAAATGTGCCTCAGTGAGGACTTCCACTGAACCAAGATCTGAAATATATTCTTTCCAGATCACGAAAGACCTGATGCCAACTACTTACTGGCCATGACCTGCTGTAATGAGCATATTCAGAAACACTGAGTTTTGGCAGGTGTAGGAGAATGGTCATTCAGTGGAGTATACAAAGAATTAGTGGTGGCTCTCAGACTTCGAAAGAGCCAACAGGACAAAGATTAGACAGTCAGGCCCTTGGATGAAGCAAACGGTACTTCAAATTTCTCAGTGAATGCATGTGAATTCTTCTCTTTGAAAACAGCTATAGTCCCAAAAGGGAATATTCAGTGCTGCATTTTACTCACCTATACATGCATGCCAGTCATTCATGTCAAAATTGCATCAGGATATCAGAATGCTATCATAGAACCTCCGGCAAAGGCTAATGCACTTACCACATCGAATTCTATATCTGACAGGAAATAGATCTGTCTGTCCACACTCTCTACATGTGCTTAACATTCACACAGACCAGCACTGCCCAAAAGAGAGCCTTGAAGTCTGGCAGCACTGGCTGTATGAAAAGATAGTACATGTATTTGAGCAAACAGTCAAAAGGGAGCAAACATCCGCTTTTTCCATACATCCAAGTGCACCATTTCCTGTAACTGTTTCTTAGGAATTAACTCATTGTTTACATGAAACTTCTTTCTTGGAGGTTTCCAAGGAATAAATAGACTTAGATTCATTCTGCAAAAAGATCCATCAGCAGAAGCAAGTTGGGCACATATTGAGGCAAGAAAACGTGTACAGAGTCTCTGCATTCCCTCAAGACATTTCCTAGATAGACTTGTGAAAATCCAGACCATTCTGAAAAGGCATGCTGCAATAGTGAACCAGAGGACGGTCCTGTGGTACCAGGTTGTGGAATGATCCTAACTGCTGCTAATTTTTTTTATTTATTTTTTGATTTTATTTTATTTTACGGAGTTTTTATATAGCTCTAACTTGACCCAAGGGAACATAATAAAATGAGCTTCAGTTCTTTCAAACTATAATTCTCATTGAGCTCAAATTAATCTTCTGCCTAATTCAAAGCAGAAGAATCGAGAACATGGGTAGAAGAAACCACTCACTCTAGCGTTTTTTTCCTCTTTAACAGCCAATCCGTGCAGGCACATCAGGCTTCCTTAATCAAGTCCCTTAGTGTTAAGCTCTGTTAAATCTTTTTCTGCCCTTGGAACGGGCGCACTGATACTTCTTCGACTGACAACAGATGATCTTGAATCCTGCAGCTCTCTGCACTTTATGTTAGCTCCCAAAAGCTTAATTTCTAGATTGCAACTTACTCACTGTACTCAACATTGGCCTTCTATCTGACTGCGGAGGCTTTAACATACAGAAAGTGTCTTCGACTAACTGCCCGGTGTGATCCTGCGCCTTGTAGTGTCCTGCTGGACACGTTCTAGTGTCTCAGCAGGCGCCAGTTTACCAGCCACTCCTTGAAGGCTGACCCATATGCTCACCCCACCTTCATCCAACACAGGCGTCACGAGTGACGTGGGCCTGCTAATAAAAGAGCCTTAGCGCATGTGCTTATGTCCAGTTTGCCAGTACCATACTGTTGTGTGTGTGTTCCTTATTTACAAATATATGGGACTAGAGCCCACATACTCTACAGGCCTCACTTTAGAATGGAAAATGTAGAAGTGAGATATTACTACTCAATTCTCCACTGAGGAGTATTTCTTCTATTTCGGGTGACTGGTGCTCCTCTTTGTGGAGGCTCCACGTAATAATAAGAACCGGAAGAAGGAAGAGGAGTGATCTTCCACGATAGGGCTTCCAATATAAGCTGCCTTTAACCGACTTTACTTCGGCTCGCATGCAATCAGGATGAGCAATTAGATAGTCTTTCCCTAGGCTTCTCAAGAAATGAAATGTGGATCAAAGAAAATCAATTGTTTTCCTTCTTGAAACACTATTTACCTCTATCGGTTCTCCAAAAAGTTGATATTATCTGACAGTAAAGCTTTCCTTGTGATAACATGTCCATCTCTGAGATGCCAGGGATGACGTTGATGCTAACGTCTTCACAGAGCAGCATGGCGCCTGATTTTTCCAAATGTTTACTTTCGTTTATTCAACCAGTTGAAAAAGCCTGACCTAGTTGAGACCGTCGCGTACGTAACTTTCCCATTGTTTTTTTTTTTAGTTGTTGCTAAGATGCAAACCTCGAAACTGCTGATAGAGTAGGAAAAAATGATTTCAAGCTCGCTTGACAGCAGCCTCGTTAATACTAGTGGGAACACATCACTCTACAGTCGAGAAGTTTATGAAGGCTGCTGCTGACAGCTCCAAAAATGCTCTCAGGTCTGGCTCTGGTAAACTTATCTTTCTGTTACCTAGTGGCAATATGATTCAATACTACATTTTTAAAAGCAAAAAAAGCACTGTTCAGACATGAGACATGCTGGCTTTTCACCGACCGTGTGCCATCTGACTCTATCACATTCCCTGTTGTGATTTTACATCTCTTTGTTGCCACAAGTGGGCCAATTGGAACTGGGAAACACTGCCAATGGCATTTTGCTTGGAGATCACTGCGACCAATTGGAGTTTTGCCTTTCTCTATTCTTTATTCTCATGCTTGTGACACCTAGCGCTCGATTGATAAACGCTTTTGCGGCCATAAAAGTATATTCATGAATTGAATGCCCACATCTACGCCTCCAAAGCATTGAGAAAAGGTGAAATCGCAGGCATAGATCCCAGTGGCGTAGCATGGATGCCATGGGCCCTGGTGCAAGCTTGAAAAATTATCCATTTGACTACTATTGGAGTAGTAAAATGAAGCAATTATCAGGGTTCAATGGGTACCTCAGGACTCTGTGACCTGGTGCCACTGCACCTACTGCACCAATGGTTGCTACCCCCTGATATATCCATACACCACACCTGAGTATATCCAATGCAAGAGCAGGAGAGTGGATGCAGCTCAAGGTACGCTGTGAAAGAAGGTAAATTCCCACAAGCGCGTCCTCTCTGACCACCTCCTGTTCTGGCAATGGCTGGAGATTTACATCAGCTAAGGGCTAGACCGAATCCTTTAGCAGGTAGGATGGGGAACAGAACACCCCCAGACTTCATGGGGAGTTCCCTATTGGAAAAAAAATTTAAACAAAGAAAAAAGAACTAAAATGTAGAACTGCATTTCCTCAATGCGAAATTGTACTGTACTTACAATTTCGCCCTTGAGAGTGGCAATACTGGAATACAACATTGCATATGGGGTATGTCCATGGGTATAGAATTGTACATTATCTTTAATTGGCCAAATGGCCTGATATGTGTACTTTTTACATACCTTAACTGCTTCATGATGTCAATTAACATCACAGTGACAATAATCGTATATATTGGCTGGTATGGAACACATGCTCAAGGTAAATATTTATATAAATTCAACAGGGAGTTTTTAGGGTTACACGTGATTGACAATCATCTAAGAGCTGCCTGAAGTTTGAAATTCCTCTTAGTAAATTTCCATTGCTGTTCATTTTAGGCTTTGGGGCAGAATATTCCCACTCCTTGTAGACTTTTAAATATGAATTCAAAAAAAGAAAGAATCAGCTGAACATTAGAGAATCCATGGATTGTCAAACATGTGACTATATTCCCTATGTCATGTGCCTAAAAGTTGTGTGAAGTCAACCATTCCACAGGTTAGAGTAAAGAGTAATGTACATTGCAAATTTTCCAAGTGTGTTTCTTCACATGAAAACGTCTCCGTTTGGATAAATCGTTTCCCATACAGCTCTTGAAAATATACGAGTGTGTGAGGCACTTTCCCAAAATGAACGTGTACACATGATATCTTTTTAGAGTGATTTTAGGTGGACAAAGTCTTTGGGAATGTTTGACAATCTCCAGAAAAATTCTAACTTTGGGAGTACTTCCATAATTTCCTGTAGGCATTCCCATTCTATTGTACTCATGACGACTAGGTTAAATTGACAACTGCAGAATATCTATTCCCCTAAAAGACCGTCAAAAAAGTTGAATTTCATTGCGATCACAAATATAAAAGGCCCTGATACTAGGAATCCATAAACGTCATTTGCGGGTGAAGCCACCAAATATTTGTAGATGCCCTGGCAGTTTTCCTAGCTCATTTAGAGGTGGTGTAACTGCTGGGTTTCTTCCAGTGGAACCATTCACCACTGATCTGCTGGGTCACACTGAAGTTTGCTCTATCCATTTCCACTGATTTTCCCTCCTTAGGTCCACTAGGGTGTGGAAAATAATAAATCACCCTGATGGACAAGAAAACTATTCCCTGTGTGGCAGGGTTACTGGTGCAGCATTTCTCAGAAATAAACTCTTTCTTTGGGAGGCAATACTGAGCAGGACCAAAAAACATACAGCTCACTTGCTATCTGCATTGTATTCAGTGAACAGCCACAAAGTTGGATGTACTCAGGGCATAGAGATGCCCTCCTTGCAGGTGGAATCTCCACTTACGGTGGGTGGTTCTTTGTGTTTCTGTATATATGCTTGTATTAGATTACTTTGCATATTGTTAGCCAGTTAAACAAAAGGTGGGACGTTAGGACACTGTAAAACTGTTTTTCAACAATCTGATGAGATGTCTATGCATGTTTTTGCCAAGTAAGTCCTTAGTGTCATAGGGCCCGATTCACAGAACTAACTTAAGACAACATCCTAAACGTACTACCATTTTCGTATTCACAGAAGGCACTTACTCATTTTGGTATTCACAGAAGACACTTACTTACTTCGGTATTCACAGAAGTTAGGAGTCTTAACTTTAGGACTCCTAAATGCCTTCTGTGAATACCGAAAGTCTTAAAATTAGGATTTTCTCAGTTTAGGAGTCCTAAAGTTAGGACTCCTAACTTTACTACTACTAAATTGAGAAAAATCGTAATTTTAAGACTTTCGGTATTCACAGAAGGCATTTAGGAGTCCTAAAGTTAGGAGTCCTAACTATACTACTACTAAACTGAGAAAAATCCTCATTTTAAGACTTTCGGTATTCACAGAAGGCATTTAGGAGTCCTAAAGTTAGGACTCCTAACTTCTGTGAATACCGAAATGAGTAAGTGCCTTCTGTGAATACCAAAATGGTAGTAAGTTTAGGATTTTGTCTTAAGTTAGTTCTGTGAATCGGGCCCATAGATTTGCATGTCATTCATTAATGGGATAACTTTAATTTCAGGGTTCAATTTTCCCAGTACATCTGCTAGCTGTAAACAAAGGCACAAATGCCAATCCTTTCCTGATGTCACTTAAATTGTCATCATCATTGACAGACTCTATGACAAGCTGTCTCCTTCATACTGATTTCTGGATGCAAAGCAGAAGAATCTTAACACCTCAGAGACTGTGGTGACCACTTTTAGACCCCACATGTAATTATAAAATATAACATGAAAAGATTGCCCCCTTTCTTTTTGAGCCAAAATGGTATGTTGACTCCTAAAGTCAAGATCCTCGGTATATAACTTGAATCTTTGACCATTAGCTCCCCGGTCAAGTTAATGAAAGGGATTTCTTATGGATTAGACTAAAGAATATAATTTTTTCCTGGCTAGTTACTCACATAAAACTTTTGCCTTTTGAATTTCGAACTCACCCCTGAATCACAGGAACATTCTAAATCTAGAATGCCCAAAGAAAATTATCTATAAACTACAGGCAGCATCAAACACAAGGTTACGCCTCTGTAGTGGATTGAAGAGAAATCATGTACCAGAAACCAGATATAAGTTCCATTGGCCACAGATAGACATGAAGGAGATATTTAAAGACACAAATCTTTTAACAAGACGCTGCCAAAGGTACTGGCAGACAAAAAAAATCTGTTTTTATCTCACCAGTTGTTCCTTAAAATATCCCAAACTTGTTTTCACTCATTTTAAAATCACGCTCTACATTTCGTTTTCTTTAATTTCATTGTTCATGAAAGTTGCCTGACAGAAAGAGTAAATAAAAAAAAGAATACCAGGGTTCCTCTGTTTTAGACTCCTATATAAAGTGTACTTTGCATAATCATCATCACCTCCATTGGTTGTTTGATATGAATTGTATATCCAGTACCTTGGGATGAGATATGTATGTATTTATATATGCATGTAGTATTCTTATGGTGTGTACATAACCAAAAGGCAGAAGAGCACTGTACAAATCAAAGACAAGCATAAAGTCAATGAGTGGGAGGAGATGTAGCCAATTAGTGGACTGTTAATCAGTTGTGCTGTAGTGTTCTTTAAAGAGGTGTGTCTTCATCTCTTTCCTACATTGGAGCGGTGTTGAGGCCCTCCTGAAGGGTTCAGGGATGTTGTTACAGAGCCTGGGTGCATAGATGTATCCTGCCTGTCAAGGGAGTGATGTGATCAAGGCCGGTCCAAGGATTTGTGAGGCCCTGGGCAGAATAGGAACATGCGAGGCCCCTATAATTTGCTTAAGATTTAACCTCACAGGAAGTGACATCGTAGGAAGTAATATCATTAGGCCTTGAATCATATTGCATTGTTAAAGCTGATTTACAAGAAGCTACTTACCTAGTTGGATATCAATAAAATTGTTAAAAATAGCATTAATGATCCTAATAAAATACATACATATGTTTTAAATCTCTATTAAGTAGAATTAAACTTGGTTGGTGTTCTTTTGAATGGGATGAATAAAAAGGATATGCTAACCGGGCATCCTGACACCTAGAGTTGTCCAAAGTAGAGATACAGAATTCACTAATGTAGAGAAAGGACATATGTAAGTGTTTTATCAAAATACTGGAGCTACCCCATAGCTCAAGGGTGTGACAGTTCCAGTCCTGCACAACTAGAAGGAGAAGGATCTGCCTCTAATCAGGGCCATCTAAATTTTAGGATGGCACAGGAGTTTGGCTGGCACATAGTATGACGTTCTGGAATGAACATAAGGTGTGCTGTAGAAAGAGAGAACCTTTTTAATGCAGTGCACAGTGACAAATGAATAGTTCCTTGCAGATAGAGGGTTTCAGAACAAAACCCCAGCAGACAGCAGAAAGGTGAGAAGGAATAGCATGGTGATGCTGCAGTTCCAGATGAGGAGCCTAGCACTGTTCTGAATGCTTTTAAGGGTACTGGAATGCAAAAAGGCAGGAAACCCAAGAGAGAGGGCATTTGCTTAATCTAGTGAGAAGAAAATTGAGTATACAACAACCTCATGGTGGTGAAAGGGGAGAAAAGGGATGACTTTTTGTTGCTTATGGATGTAGTAAAAACAAGAATGTAACATAGTTAATCAGTTCTGAAAAAAGAGAGAAGATGCTGGAAAATGAATCCAAGATTCTTTTGCTGACTCTGCCAATGTGGGCACCGACCACCAAAGAGAACACCATATGGTATGAGATCCTTTAAAAATTAGAGCCGTTGATTTGTCACTGTAAGGGTTTAATGATTTTGCCTTCATTGGAAATCACCTGCTATTATGCAAGTCCAAACATAATCTTGAGCAGAGACCTGATTGCCACTGAGGGAGATAATGTTTGGTAATCAATATGCACAAGATATCAGCAAGAATCATCCAAAGGACTGTATGAGTAAGGCTAACTGGGGTTAATAAAGTTTAAACAGTTTAGTCCCAATGAATTCCACATGTCAGAGGTTTAGTACGTAACAGAAGTGGTGAGAGGATTGTTCCATATTACCCAAATAGGATAAAGGTAGGCCACACCAGGAGAATACCTTAAAATCCATGATGTACTTGTTGATTTATAAGTACCGGCTGGGAAACGGTGTCAAATGTGGCACTGAGCTTTAGTAATATTAAGGCTGCTCTCACTCCATGATCAAGAGTGAGCCACAAATCATCCGACACAGCACAAAATGCTACTTCAAACTCCTAGAGTTGTCAGAGGCCAACCGGCACGATGTCAATTAGTAAATTACTTTTTATGAAAGAAATTTGGAAGTTGACTTCTATTTTCTAGGATTTTCAAGAAAAGTGCAACTAAGTAATGCCCAAAGATGCTGATAAGTTTTGAGCTGGCCGAAGATTTTAAAAGCATTTTTACCTCCCCTTCAGACTTACTTTTTGGCTTTTCTCTTGCTGGTTCTGCCTATCTAACTTCCACCTCACGGTTCTTGTGTTCCTCTGCCCAACCTCCTACCATCTTTCGGTGGTTCCGCTTTCTTCCATCCATTTCTCACCATTACTTCTCTCTCCAGTCTGCTTATGTTCCTTTGCTGGTTCTGCCTTTCTTATATCCACACATCACATCCATACACTCCCCTTCAACTCTCATCTCTCCCCCAGCCTCATAACTTCTTTACTTGTTCTGCTTCATTTACATCTGTCTTTCCCCTTCCATCCTCCCAGAGCATCTTATCTTTTCTTGTTGATTCTGACCCTCTTAAATCTACCTCCCCCTAAATGTTCTGCTCTTTTTTCATCTTTCCCTCAGACTCTTTTGTATTCTATCCCTCTTACATCCATCTCTCTCATGCCTCCAGGTTTGTCCCGTTTCCTACTGGTTCTGTTTCTTATATCCACAGAAGAGCTACTGGATGAACATAAGCTCTCCTTAATAGCGATACTAGCATCCATACATAGATCCGCACACAAATTAGTGTTAAAAAGGGAGTGAAAAGCCTAACCTTGAGTAGGGACATTAATGCAGCCTCCAGATATAAGCATAACAGATATATTATAGCTACCTTTTCTAGCTTAAGGCAACCTTATTTTGATTTTAATTTGTGGCCTCAGAATAAGACCGCGTTTCTGAAACTCATGTTTTTTACCTCCATTTTAAGGCTTTTGATGGTTCCTGGAAATTGAAGGGCTGCACTGACAAGTCATATAGGATGTGCCAGTTAGCCAACGAGTCCATTGAACATATAATGTGTCTATGCCCAGCCCTGTAAGAGGTGCAGAAACAATATTTAAAGCCAATGTATAATGCTGAGGGCATAAGAACAATACCAGAGGCTGTATTATTCTGCTTTAAAAGTGTTTCTTTAAAGTGGTGGGTAGCCTTGTAAAGTTTGTGAGGCACGCAGTTAAGCTCTGAGCGAAAAATACTTTTTTTTGTTTTAAATGAGTGAATTTTTATTGGAGCATTTTAATCAGTATTTTGTGATGTCTTGTAAGTAAATTAATTATTGTATATAGTTTTATGTAAACTTTAAACAATAAGGTATTCTGTTTCTTTCTTCTCAATGCTTTACACTTCACTTCATCTCTCTGCCTGACTCTTAGAGTACCCATTGATTCTGCCCTCTTACATCCACCTCTCACTGCTCAATTTCTCTCTCCCTCCTCCCCTTAAGTTCTCTGCTGGTTCTGCCTCTCTGACTTGCTCCCATCCATGTGCTACCCTTCACCTCTCATCTCTCACTCCAGCCTTGTACCATTTTTGCTCATCTGTCCCTTTTAAATCCACCTCTCTCCTTTAAATCTACTTTTCCTCTTTCACCTTCAGCCTCTTCCATGCTCTACACTTCACCTCATCCTTCCCCTGAGTCTTATTTTTCTCACGGATGCTAATCCTCTTTCATCCCCCTCTCTCCTCCATACCGCACACTTCATCTCTCATCTCTCCACAGGCTCTAATATTTTCTCAATGGTTCTGATCCTGTAACAGCTACTTCTCCCCTGCCTAGCATCTTTCCTGCTCTTGGTGATTCTGCTCTTTTACATCTACGTCTCACCCTCCCTCTTCCTGCCACTTAAGTTCTCCTGATGATTCTGCCTCTTCTATATCTACTGCTCCCATTCATGCACTATCTTGCACCTTTTCGTTTTCCCTCCAGTCTCAACTTTTTTTCACTGGCTCTGCACTCTTTAGATCCACCTCTTCCATCCATGTTCTACTCATCATGTTTCATCTCTCTCCTGCCTCTTGCTGGTTCTGACTCTATAACATTTACCTCTCCTCTCCATGTGCTGATCTTCGCCACTCTTCACCCCAGTCTGTTATCTTGTTTTGCTTGTACTCCTCCTTTACGTCCACCTCTACACTTCCACTGTGCCACTCTCCCCAATCCTTTTACCAGTGGCGGCTGGTACCTTGGGGCACTAGAGCACCACTACCCAGTATCAACAGCTACAAAAAGAAGCTGCTTTGAACAGTTCTGAAAGGCAAAAAGTATAAACACCCAAATAAACAGTTGGTTAGCGTGTTTACTTTCATCTATGTTACGCTCCATCCACACTCAGCACACATTCACGAGCCAAAGAGAAGCAGTGCAAGCTCCCTGAAACACAAACCTGTAAAATATAGTAGCATGCTTGGGTGGCGATGCATTTGTAGCTGTGTCACCCCAAGCCCTGTCAGAAGCCATGCCAGAGTTGGGCTGTAGAATGGTCAGCCCCTATTTCTATCATGTCTTCTGATAGGGCTGTCAGTAAACTTATTTGCAGAAAGAAAAACATGAGGACTGAGTGCACAAGAAGAGAAGAGCTGGTACGTATAAACCAGACTCAGCACCAGTGGGTAATTTGGAATGTCTACTGCTCGTCTTTTCTCCTGTCCGTTTTGCTCACCACCGACCAGGTTTTTCTTTCCACACTAAGGGCCTCATGTAGGTAAATAAATTTTACCGGTTCTTAAATACCGAGCCGTACCGAATCGGTAAATTAGAATCGGTAAGTTATATGTAGGTAAAAATTCGGTAACAGTTACCGATTCGGTAACATTCGGTAAATACGAATCGGAATTCACCGATTCGGTAAATACCGAGGTGATAATTACCGAATCGGAAAATACCGAGGTGGTATCTACCGAATCGGAAAATACCGAGGTGGTATCTACCGATTCGGAAAATACCGAATCGGTACGTACGGATTCGGTAAATAACATCACATGACTTGACGAAACAGCTAATCCTGTGCAACGACAGCCCACCCAACCAGGAACTGCCCACACCCAGGCAGGTGTACACAATTAGCCGAAGTGGCCACACCCAGGCAGGTGTACATAATTAGCCGACCCTGGAGAGGCCTGGAGTGCAGAGGAGAGGCAGGGAGCAGTTGCATGTGCGAGCGGGAAACGAACAGCATGTCCAGCCAGAGAACACAGAAAGACGGAGGGGAAAGGAGGAGGAAGCTCAAATTCAGCCCCAAGGAACTCCAGGTGCTGGTGGAGGAGGTGGTGAAGCAGCACCAGAAGCTGTTTGGGAGGCAATCCCTGCAAGTGCCTGAGGCCGAAAAGCGCAACATATGGCTGGCCATCCAGGCGCAGGTCAATGCTGTGGGAGTGACCCACAGGGACATTGAGGTCCTCAAAAAGCGCTGGTATGACCTGAGGATTGTGACCAAGAGGAAGATGGGCGACATCCAGAAGGAGGCCAGCCAGACCGGAGGTGGAACCAACAGGGCACCTGCCCTCACCGAACTGGAGGAGCTGGTGGCGGCCACACTCGAGCAAGAGAGCGTCGTGGGTCTTGGGGACGCCGACAGCTCTGCCAGAGCCGCAACACACCAAGGTAAGACGAAAGCACAGCAATGTAGCCTCCCCTACCCCTATCCCACATCCCCCATTGTGAAACGAGAATCACACTGCAGTCCACACGTGTCAGTGCAGACAGGCAATGCATTCCGGGAGATGTAGTCAGGGCAACACTAACCATGACGTAAATGTCACAGGGCAACAAGGCATGTCACGCACTCGAGGCACAAGGAGACAGAGGACAGATTGGAATGTGAAATGATTTATTGTGACGCTTGCAATGCAGCCCTTCGGGGACACTGAGCCAATGTTGTTTTTCTGTCCACAGATGTGACATCATGCAGTACAGTGCATGCTGCAGGGGAGACGGCACACCGGCCACAAAAATCACCTCTAGCCAGCACGAGTTCAGACCAGGGAGCAGGCCCACTTGCAGCCGCACCACCTACGCAGCCAGCCTCGCCGCACACAGAGCCAGCATCACCTCACCGAGAGCCAGCATCACCACCACCAGAGCCAGCATCGCCACTCATGTTCGATTCACCGGCCACATCTCCGCTTGCAGGTGTGAGAATGAGGAGGCGTCCAGCAGCCAGGCTACGAGCCTTAGACACCTCGTCAGACGACAGCATGGGCCCAGAAGACCGCACCGGGCCCCAGGAAGGGAGCCATCCCACTGTGCCCCACACCTCACAGGCAGCACAGACGGGAGCAAGAGGGCGCCGCAGGTCGCGTGTCCAGAGTCCACCAGCACCCACTGACGGCCATGGTGTCTTCTTGGGGCTCGAGGGCCAAATGTTGAAGCAACAGCGCCTGCAATCAAAGGCAGTTATGTCAGTCCAGAGGCACATGCGGGTGATGAAGACAAGCTTAGTCAACATGGACACAAACATTGGCGGCATGGCTGCGGGCATTCGGGACATGTCCCAGTCAATCCAGCAGTTGTGCAGCAAATTAGATGCTGACATCGAAGCACGGCGCCGGGAACGCCAGCGAAGGGACACTACCAGCAGGGCACTCAACCGTCTGGCAACTGCGACTTCCCTACTTTGCCGGCGCTCTGTGACGATGCAGGAGGGCCTAACACAGTGCTGCAGCGACCTGTCTCGGGGGATGGTGCAGGTGACAAGTGCACTAGGGGTGCTATTGAGTAGTCAGGCGTCGACAACTGCTGCTGGGGATGCTGCGGAGAGCATCGACACCAGCAGCAGCATCACACCCCCCGTCCCCGAAGCACGCAGGAGCAGCAGGCGGCTTGGGGTTGGCTCTAGTGAGGATGCACAGGCCGTGCAATCCACCACTGCAGCGCGTATGCGCAAACATTGATGTGGCCCTGCTTAGCCACTTCCCATTGGGTGACGTAACCCTGGACATACTCATTGTATAGATGGCATATTGCCAGATTGGCCTGTTCATGTGTTCATGGCGTGGTGCCACATTAAACTACGTCATGACTTCTCACAACTCGCTGTGTCCCCTCACTTACTCAGAAATAGTTGCATGTGATCTCTGCCCGTCTCTCTCTCCCATCGACTGCAGTTGGCACTCTAGCTGCGCTGCCCTCTGGCTGGCCTGACTCATCCTCGTTGTCCTCAAAATATGTTAGTTCCACATCTGTACCTTTTTTCGTGGCAAGGTTGTGCAGCATTGCACAAGTGGCAATTATCTTGCAGCAGGTGATGGGTTTGTACTGGCGTGCGCCTCCGCTCTTGTGGAGGCAGCGGAACCTGCTCTTCAGTAGTCCAAACGTGCGCTCCACCACATTGCGTGTAGATTTGTGGGCCACGTTGTATCGTCTCTCACTCTGGGTTGCTGGGTGTAGGTAGGGAGTGAGGATGAATGACCGGCATGCATATGCACTGTCGCCTGGATGAGTAAAAGGGAACCATCAGTTACATGCCTCTATACACTCTGATTTGCAGGTTTCAAGGGGCGTCACTGTTACTTACCCAGCAGGTATCCCTCTCCGAATTCGCCGGCACTCAGTCGTGTGTAGATCCCACTATTCTGGAAGATGTAAGAGTCGTGGGTGCTCCCAGGAAACTTTGCAACAATATCTGTGATGATGTTCCCTGCATCACAGATCACCTGCACATTGATGGAGTGGGTGGACTTCCTGTTCCTGTAGATGTGCTCTGTATCAGCTGGTGGACAGATTGGGATGTGTGTACCATCAATACAGCCGATGACATGGGGGAACTGTGCCATGTGATAAAAGTCTGTTTTTGTTTTCTGCAGTGCAGCCTGTGTGTTTGGGAAGCTTATGTAGTGGTGCATTCTCTGCATCATGGCATCCAGGAACTTCCTGAAGAAACGGGACAGGCAACTCTGGGATACACCACCCACCGCAGCTATCACCACCTGATAACTGCCGGATGCCAGTAGATGTAGGCTGCAGAGCACCTGCACATGTGGTGGTATGGCGTGCGCCCTTCTTGTTGGCTGGTCCAGGAGTGGGTGCAGGTCCCTTATCAGGTCCATGATGGTTTCGGGGTGTAGCCTGTACCTCTCATGTATCTCTGCATCAGTCAGCTGTAATAGTGTGATGCGCTGTCTGTAGATTTGTTCCTCCCGTCGCCACACCCTCAGTCCTGCTGCCTGTAGACGTAGGCGCCTTGCAATGACGTACATGGCGGCCATGTTGTCCACGCTGTTGCATTTTGGGATTGCTTATGTGCATTGTTGATGGTTACCACCTGCTTTCCATCCGTGTTAATTACCGACTCTTATTTACCGATTTTACTGGATTTCTTAATTACCGACTGCTCCTACATGTCATTTTAAATTTTTACCACTTCATATTTACCACTTCATATTTACCGATTCGTTAATTATGTATTCGGTAAATATGAATCGGTATTTTAGAATTCGGTAACTATGAATCGGTATTTACCGCCTCATATTTACCGAAAAGTGGTTTTTGGACTCCTACATCTCACTTGTCTGAATACCGGTCGGTAACGGCATATTTACCGAAAATCGGCCGTTACCGACCGGTATTTCGCTACCTACATGAGGCCCTAAATCCTTGGCATGCTGTGGTCACACATTGTATCAGCTTTCTTAGCCTATGATCACACTGTGTGAAAAATCTTTGAGCTGAGAATCACCTATGATCATATGGTGACACATTCCTGAGAAGACTATCAAAGCATGTTGGCTTTTTGAGTGTCCAATAACATAGCCTTATTGATTGAGTAAATAAAGATTTATTCTCCAAGTAGAAACCATGATTGTACATTGAGTTCATTTTAAAAGCTATGACAATGGATTAGTGTGGTGTGTTGGCACTATTCTCAAATGTACCTTCTGCGCTGCTTTATTTCCTATTTCCGACTTTTAACATAAACATATATATTGCACAAAACACTGAGAGCCCTCTGTGTAAATCAAACATATATTAATTTGATTGAACTATTTCAGACTGGCAATACCTACTCTTGAGTAGGAACACATTTCAAAGGGGTAGGAATACATCAATTGCAGAGAAAAGTAAATGGAACAATAACTTTTTATATAGCTCTTAATATCACACATTTACCAGTACTAAGCTCTGTAAATATGTTTTATTGATAGCCAACTAAAACTTGTGACCTGCTGATCATTACAATTTAAATTTAAAATATGTTTTATTCCCTACACAAACCCACATTCTGCAAAAATTTGAAATGTCAAATTCCTGGATTATTCCCTGTCTAATATAGACAATGAGGCTAATTAGGATGGTGGTCGGAGAGCGCCACCGACAGACTGTCGATAGCGGTCCGACAACATCCAGCAGTGAGGTCTGACCGCCGCATTATGATGTGATTGGTCGGAGAGACCAACCAATGCTTTTGGTGGGCTCAAGGAGCCCATCGGGACGTTAGTCGGATTGTACTTCCTACTGTAGTGGTGGTGCCTGCACAGGCACCGCAGTAGGGATCACGATGCTCCTTTCTGACCTGTCCATGGCAGTCCAACAACTATGGAAAGGCTGTCGGAAAAGGACTTTGCTCCCTTGTGCCAGGCATCACATGGTGTCTGGCACACGGTGCATGGATGTTTAAAAACATCCCTTTTTCCATTGGAGCTTGTGCTGCAGCACTTTTCGGGCTGCAGCACAATCCGCAATGGAGAAAGCCATGATTCCGACCACCTACACAGCAGTCTCATCGTAAGTTGGTGGGCAGGACCACTGACTACTTGTTGTTCTGTCCCAATCCTGCTGCAATGGCAGTCGGACAACATAATTGGGCCCAATATGCTTTGAGTTCCAACGGGGATAACTCTTAGCATTCTCGTTGGTCTGGGTAATTTAGACCTAGGTATGGCAGAAACAGTTGCAAAAAGAATTTTAATCCGATTTAGCAGTAATGTTAACACTAGGACCCACAAGCAAATGGCACTCGCTCCAGTTTTGTCCACTAGGAAGAGAGGAGACAACGCAGGTAGGGTACACATGGGGTATGATGGAATACCAAAGAGAAAGGAACATAGGGCCACATGTATGAACCTATTTTGCCTTCGCAAACGGACCGTTTGTGAATGCAAAAAAGGCTTTTCCTATGTATCAAACTCTATTTCGTGATTCGGTAACCAGTTACCGATTCGCACAAAGGGTTTGTGATTCGGTACTTGAAAGGGGTGTGTTTAGGGTGTCCCTTCCAAATACGGAATCGCAGCGGTATGTGTGAATGTTTTGTGACCATGAGTGCAGTCGCAAAACATTTGCAATTTACCACCAACTTCAAGATGGTGGTAACCCATTCGCAAATGGAAAGGGGCCCCCAAAGGACCCCTTCCCCTTTGGGAATGGTGGTGAAAACTTTTTTTAAGAGGAGGCAGTGGTGGTATTCTACCTTTACTACACGGTCATTACTTAGTAATATCATTACTACACATATTTTAGTTCGCAGATGCCATTAATTAGCATGCATTTACTTAGCATGCATTTACTACGCATGTTCCATTACTTACTATGCATAATGCAGTTACTGTGCAAATTCAAGTTTTTGGGTACAGGGGTATTTTTAGGGGTCAGGGTGGGTTAGGGTTTTGGGGTGTAGGGGGGATATTTAGGGTTCAGGGTGCATTTAAGGTTTTGGGGGGCTGGGGTATTTTTGGGGTTCAGGGTGTGTTTAGGTTTTGGTGTGCTAGGGTAATTTTAGGGGTCGGTTGGTTAGGGTTTTGGGGTGTGGGGGATAATTTTAGGATTCAGGGTGCGTTTAGGTTTTGGGGTACTGGGGTATTTTTAGGGGTCAGGGTGGGTTAGTGTTTTGGGGTGCAAGAGGTATTTTGAGGGTTCAGGGTGCATTTAAGGTTTAAGGTTTTGGGGTGCTGGGGTATTTTGGGGGTTCAGGGTGCGTTTAGGTTTTGGGGTACAGGGGTATTTTGAGGAGTTAGGGTGAGTTAGGGTTTTGGGGTGTAGGGGGTATTTTTAGGGTTCAGGGTGCATTTAAGGTTTTGGGGTACAGGGGTATTTTAGGGGTCAGGGTGGGTTAGAGTTTTGGGGTGCATGGGGTATTTTGAGGGTTCAGGGTGCGTTTAAGGTTTTGGAGCGCTGGGGTATTTTTGGGGTTCAGGGTGCGTTTAGGTTTTGGGGTGCTGGGTTATTTTTAGGGGTCAGGGTGGGATAGGGTTTTGGGGTTTAGTGGGTATTTTTAGGGTTCAGGTTGCGTTTAGGGTTTTGGGGTGCTGGGGTATTTTTGGGGTTCAGGGTGGTTTTTGGGGTGCTGGAGTAATTTTAGGGGTCAGGGTGGGTTAGGGTTTTGGGGTGTTAGGGGTAATGTTAGGGTTCAGGGTGCATTTAGGTTTTGGGGTACTGGGATATTTTTAGGGGTCAGGGTGAGATAGGGTTCTGGGGTGTAGGGGATATTTTTAGGGTTCAGGGTGTGTGCCAGGGGATGGGTTACTATTACGATTAATTTTTTGTTTTAAAGTACCAGTGACGCCTTGTAGCAGTATGCGTAATAATTAACTGTGGGGTAAAAGCATTTTTAATTTATTTGTATATATTTGCGAAGTAAAAGCATGCGCACTAAAATCATGCGTAGTAATGGTATTTGCGAAGTAAAAACTGCGAAGTAAATACCCGCAGAGTAACGGTATGCTAAGTAACATCATATATTCGGCAGTGGTCCCATGGGCTACTGCCTGCTCTTAAAAGTTTTTACAATGGGTGGGTCTCTAAAAGGGGTGCGGTCTATGAAATTAAGGGCATAACTTAAACGCATAATCTAACGTTCTATGATTCCCATTATGTTCCTTCTGGCTGGTACTTTGGTTTTTCTCTATTCTTTCTATGATTGGATCCAGAAGTATGACACAACAACTGATATACATATAAAACAGCCAGGAGTATTGGTTTTGTCAATGGTTGTTAGCTGTTTAGGATAAATGACTAACAACAATAAGTTATTTTACTTTCACCTTGTCACTGTTTTGACCAATGAGTACTATCTTCACACACATCTGCACAGAATCTGCAACTGGACTATGGGACCGTTGCTCTGTGTGCTCTGCAGAGAGGCCAAGTATTGAATGATCATGTATGCTGAAAACCTTTTTGACCCACAGACAGGCACAGTGAGAAAGTTGTACTGTCTTCAGTCTCAACTCCGAAGCTCTCAACTGTAGCCTGTTATAAACACCTGAAGGCAACTCAGTACAAAGTATGCACCATACAAGAGTAATATGCTGTGAAATGAAATACAGACACACACATCCTGGAAATAGCTAACACTCTTGAGGAATGCAAGATTAAGTAAAACATGTGAAATATAAACAGGAACTAAATCACCACCATGGATTACCCTAACATGCAGCGTCATAATGTGGGACAGACAATAGGCCCCAGCATCATAATAAAAGGGGCCCCCATTAATGAATTAGTGGCCAGCAGGGGAGATTGATAAAAAAGAACAAATATCAACTCTTAGGGGCCCCCTGGGCCTCCAAACTCTGGAGTCTTTAAAGGTGCAAGGATTTACGGCTGCGAGCAGGTGCAGGCCCTGAGCAGCTGCCCATGCCTAGCACCAGCCCTGGATGTGATCGTATTTCGTCAGGCACTGGGTGAGACATCCTGTGGTGTGTAGGATACCCTTAAAGAGTGCCTGTGAGGATTCTGCAAGACCATGGAGCAAGGCTTCAACTTCACCCAGATGCAAGAGTACGAGGGCGTGGACAGCAGTTCTGAAGTTCCTTTCTGGAAACATTAGGAATATAGCTAATGAACCAATCAAGAGTTCAAAGATACCCCTTGGGGTGACTATGCATTGCAAAAATATGTTTGTTATGTAATAATAAACAATAACGTTTTGAACAATTTCAGAAATGTATTACAGGTCACAGGAATTCACCCTCCCACATATGATTACTGCCCAGGAACATATTATCATTCTTTACTCATGGTCTAGGCGCTAAATACTTGCAAAATAAAGATAAAACATGGATCCATCATATAAACAAATTCAAAAGAATATGAAGTATCAGTAATATTCCCTGCACTTTTATGAAGAATGAATTGCCTGAAGTACCTTAATTCTAAAGTCAACACAATCAAGGCTTAATATATTTTGACATTCAGAGTTGTTCATCTGAAAATAATTATCCAATCTATGCTCCTACTGTAAATATCACGTTCTGAATGCTTGTTTGCACAGTGAAGGGTTTGGCAAGACAACACTACAATTGATCTGTTTCTCCTGTTAGCTTCTCTTTTTTTATTTTTTTATCCATCATCCTCTAATTTTTTTCAGCAGCATCTGCAAACATCAGTTTGTTGAGGAATTTACTGCAAATAAGTGATCAGTATGTATTGGATTGAATGCGTTCATTTGTTGAACGGGATTTCAGTCAGGTAATATGGCAACTAAAATCCACTGCAATGTGTGATTATGAAACTATGAACCAGAGAAAGCAGTGCTTTTGAGCCATTCATTTTTTTATTTATAAACTAGGCAAAGAAAGGTTTAAAAACATGGGAGGATATGTACAAGAAAGTGTCGAAGCCAGGTGTACCTTAACATTTAACCAACGCCAGGCTCCGACATTTCCAAAATGCAGGGATGCGCCGTATTTACAAAAGATACACCGCACCCCTGCATTTCCACCGGCACTACAAAAGCTGCCTAGCGCCAGTGCAGGCACCCTTGCACCATGTTGCACGAGTGCCTGCACTGCAGGGTTGATTGTTGATGTGCAGGAAGGAACATATTCCTGCACATAAACAATCTTTAAAGGCGATTTACTGTTTCTATGTGTGCTGCAGAATGCAGCACACATGGAAAGAGCAAAATACAAGAAGAAATTAGTAATTTCTACTCGTATCACCATCCTAAAACCAGGTTTTACCTGGCCTTAGTTTTTGGCGCTGCCCCATCCTAGTGAGAATGGGGCAACAACAAAAAGCAATGGGGGTTGAGATGGAAAACCCAGTGCAACACCCATTGCCTGCCCCTTTGCCGCATTGGACTTCTGTGGTAAGGGGCATGTTTACAAAGTGGTGTTAAGCCACGCTAAGTGGCATAATGCCACCTTGTAAATATGAGGTATGGAACAACGCCACCCAAGGATAAGAAAAAGTGACGCTCCGGTGGCATTAGAGGCTGTAAATATGCCCCATGATCTTTTAATGTGGCTTGAGCTGACAGATTTCCCCAAAAGAAATCATTTTTGAACTCATAAAACAATTTGCTCACACATAGGTTTTAATTTGAGTAAATCTTCTTCTGTGGGTGGGAAATGGGAAATTTAGGATATTCAAGAGCATTATGGAGGGATAATGCACTGGCACGTTGTGAACACCTTACATGTTTGTGGCCACTCAACAACTCATAACCGTCTGCTGAACAGGACGCAATCTTCGAGTGGTCTTCTCCTAGGAGTGTTCATCACTATGAAGGAGGGTAGTCCAAATTACCGCCATAGTGTTCTGTAGTTCCTATAAAACCTATACAGGATCTGTGCGTTTGGACAACATACACTGCGGGCTTGGTGTCCAGACTGATTCCAGACACCCCCACTGGATATGTTGGCCTGTTATACCAGCTAGCTCACAGTGCTACTAGAGTCTCCTTTTACCAAGGAGAGAATAGTTCTTGGCAACTATTGAACATGACAACCCTGATCCCGCAAGACCGTAGAAACAGTGTACTACTTTTCGCTCAGTCACTCGTGCTCACTTAGTCTCAGAGAGTTACACAGAATAAACGGTAGGGACATTTTTCAATAAGTATTTTTTGAACAGTCGTTATTCGAGTGTAAAATAGGTGTGCTGAATCAACCATTAGACAGTAACAGATATAAATGATTAGAAGCACTAAGAAAGTTAAAGGATGGTAGATCTCTACCATCTCACTAAAATCATAAACACAGGCAAGTATACAAAATATATATCAATAAAATGCGTACTCCTATGATACTACCCTAACTAGATGTACCTAAGTGATCCTAGCATCTATGTAGGTGTTAAGCCAAGAATCCCTCTAGGATAAAGTCAACCCCATTACCTGAAGTAAGAAACTGTGGGATCCCATCTTGGTCTTGATTTGGACACCCCGCAAGGGATGTTCAGACCACTGCAAGCTGGAGTATCTGCATGCAGGGACCTCAGCGTCTCGTGTCAGTGTGTTGGCATGGAAGTCGTGATCTCCTCTGACTATCTCAGCAAGATGTGGTGTTTATATACCCGAAGGTATCCCCAAGGGTTCCGCCTTGCTGTGCCACTGTCGGACTTATGATGACATTGGAAATTAACCTTGTACATAGTTATTATGCAGGAGATAGTAGTCCTGCTGAGTTTCCAAGAATTCAAGGATCCTCATGCATACTGTATGAGGCTAGTGTTCAGGGAAAACCCCACGTTCTGTAAGCAGTACTGTAACTAGGTAAAGCGTCAGTCCTATCAGCCCGTTATGTATGTAGTGTAGGGACAACTATAGGTGAAAGGTTGGGACGTTACCCTGGCCTACATTGGGGTACCTATATGGAATATAACACCCACTCCTCATCCGACTGGACGACATAATCTAATTCTAACATACTACCTGTCTAGGTACCGGTACACAAATATATGTGGTAAAAACCATAGTACTGCTAAAAAATGTTTAAACATTTTTAAAACTCTAAAAAGTGCTAAACAGAAAAATTCTCACTCAAGCAATAGCTTCTAATGTGCCCGTATATATAGTTTGAACTACTACAAGCATCGGAAAGCCATGCAGGTCATAAAAAGTGTCAATTTGTTTTGGAATTCCAATTTGGAGTTTGTTTAAAAAAAGGCTGAATTTTTCCCAGCACACGAGGAGCCTAATGTTTATGTGTCCTGGCTGGTAGACGCAACATTGGTGTTGCCTACCTTCGCAGACGACGATCCCTGTAACACCTCGCAGATTACATCAATCGAGCACAGATGATCTTCCGAACTGCCTGCAGCTGATGCTGGGGCTGCCTGTGTGCCATACAAGGTCTGGGTTTCAGTGGAGGAGCCGGTATCCATTCCATCAGGAGCAGAGAGTTCCTGCGGAGGCTCTAAGAATGCCACCATCAACATAGAAATGCCCTGGGTACACTGCAGAACATGGGCCGTTATCGGGTTCAGCAATGCATCAACGTCCGGTTGCGCAATCAATGGAAGTGTCAGACAGAGATCCAACAAGCATTCCTCTCCGCAGAACAGGCATCAGAGAACAGGTAAGATGCAGTCAATCCAGACTGGTCTAAATGACAGGAACCAAGAGGCATTCAGTTCCCGTAGGCGAGGTGTGCCCAGGTGTTGTACCTTGCGATCACGATATTTACGCTCCAGGAGCACTGTTTCCATCTCCTTGGTAACTGGGATGTCCATTGCATAGCAGAAAAATTACAATCATTATGCCTGCTATTAGAGGCAGGATCAGTGGAAGTCCTCCAAAAATGCTTCCGAATAAGTAGTGTATAAAGATTAGTATAACTCTGAGGACCGTCTGAAAGGTGCTTAACAGTCCCAAATCTATGGCCTTAAATAGGTGTACTATGCCCATCGTATCAGACATGTTAAAGATCTGATTCACCATTTCTGCGACATGGAAGGGGCAGTTCGTGCGTATGAGTGCCTGTATCTCGGCCGAGGACCTTGCGATCTGGAGATCAAAAGTCTCCCGGGCGGATGTTAAGGGCATGGTTTTCAGTAAAAGCCTGGCTTTTATTCTGCTTAGAGTATCCAACCGTATAAAAGAAACATTTAGTGAAGGCCATAATGGCACCTCCCTGACTGCATTTGTTGGTGGAAACAATACTTGCACACAGCAAGTAACCCTGGAGCTAACGGTTACTAGATATGCGATGCCTGGAAGCAAGCCACACAACCTTGATTGTTCAGCATCAAGTAACTCCCATTCAAAAGTAGCTTGAATACCAGAGTGATACAGCTGCTGGGGTACCCCTCAAGTGGCAGAATAGGTTTGCTACTGAACCATTGCAGGCGCCGTGCAACATAATATCCTGGCATAAGAGAGATCCACTCAAAGCGCTCTCGCAGTTTGTACCGCTTAGAAACACATGTCGATCCGCACTCCTGCTTTGAAATCTGTGAGGTAATTCCCAAGATTCCTTGATATATTCCCTACCCATTTCTACATATCTGCCTGCCTGTTGTTGTTCTGGGCAGTACTGAAACTGGAAAGTTGTGACCGGTAATGTTATATAGCCATGAATCAACCATTCTGTGGACGGTGATTCTCCCACAGTAAAAGGTAAACTGTCCACTTTTTCAATACGCAGCATTGTATATTTTGCTCCCTGCTATGCCATTTTCATTTGTTTCTCCATTAGATTGTATGCAGAAAATAGTGACGTACTGTTGATAAAACGCCAAGGCACATAACCTGCGCGCAATGATAGCAGCATCCAGCTTAATAACAGATTAGAACGTAATTGCGATTGTCCGTGCTGTAGTATTGGCAAATCGTGTTCTAGTACAACAATAGCAGAAGATACAATGTTGTCGTAGTCATACCGTTGTCAACTACGGCTCACACCTTTTCTAAATTGATCCTATCTATTTCTTGTAGTATCTCCGCAGCTTCTTGTTGGGAGATTTTCCAAATTTCATTATAGACAAGAATTTTTTTTGACGTGGCTGCCTAGGACCTAATAAAAAATCCCGTAGGTCCACATCCTCTATGAGTAAGGGTACGTGTTAGTGTTGGGGTACTTAGCCAATCGAGGCATAACTTCCCAACACTGTATGATGTCACCACCCCGGATGTTCTCTTTGTACATAGCACAGGTCTGGCCTGTGGATACTGTCCCCTTCGGTTGTACCCCTGAATCTTTCCTGACACCTATTAGTGTCTGTGGGCCATACCAACCATCCCTTCCAATTGGGGTCTCATCTATTGTATTGAAAGATGTCATCTAATATATCACCTTTCAATGATGTAAAATTACACTCGACCTGTGATGGTATTGGAATCCGAGTTGTGTTCAAATCCTTGTTCATGGCTATTCCAAGGCAGGAAGTCTGTTGCACAGTCCCATTTAGAAATATCATCTGCTGAGGAATGAGGCATGAACTAAACAGTCCTTCTGTTCCCTGGACTTGCCAGACTCTAGAACCCCAGACTGATTTTAAGTCTATAGTGTCTTTCCATAAGTCGAAACCCTGTTCAGACAGTTGGGTAATAAAGGAAGCAGGGTAAATCTGTTTTGTGTTAGGCAAAATATTTTTCTGTGCAGGTGTATATGCAACCTTATAGTAATATGAGGTCGGGTCTGAAATATTAAACCCCGAAAAATATGAAAAATGTTGTGCAAATGTTTGCAAACTACTTTTTGGCAGTTTTGGGCAATGTTCCCATTGGTGATATGTGAAAACATTTCTAGGGTTACTGGATTTGTGTAGAAAATGATGACCATATTGTTGATAACAATACATTGTGTCAAAGTCTGACGTGTCTTCTAACATTTCATTGCTAGAAAATGCGGCAGATTGTTCTAAATCAGAAAATGTACTGGAGGTAATGATATCATTCAAGGAAATTTAAAATAAATGTGGTATTTTTAGAAGTTCTGTCGGTCTGAATATATCATAATCAACCTTGTCACATACTATCCCATCAGATATAGGAACTTCTGTAATGTTCACTGATGACAAGTCTCTTTGTTCACCATGTGAGGAAACATGAGGATTCAGGAGCAAGTTCACTTTTGATGCTGCAGAGCTTTAGCGAAGATAAGTCCCATTAATAAGTAAATAGAAAACAGTTACTAAGCCTAGCCAGAAAAGAAAGAAAAGTATCCCGGTGCTTATCCAAAGTTCTATCCAAGGTGACACCAGGTAAGCCTTTTTAAGAAAAATGAAGAAGTCTTTAACTTATTGTTGATGAGTTTTAGGGGCTGGCGGTGTTTCAGGTTCAATTGGATCCAAAGAAAAGGTATCAAAGTCGATGAAATAGCCAGATGCAGTTCGATCTATTTTTGGTAGCTCAGCTGGTTTTGTTGAACTTGTACATGGCTCTTGTTGAGGCATGTTTATGTTGACATCAGTGTTCGGTTGAATTGAAATTTGACCCACATTTTGATTTTGTGTTCCTTGTTCAAGGTGAACGAGTTCCATGGCATTATTGCATAGTCCATCATTCCGTATGGGAGACTCTGCTAATGTGATAAGCCTTTCTGTCTGAACTTCCTGTATGGTAGTGAGAGGAGGACGTTGGGTACCCAGGAGCATATAAGGCCTACTATTCAGTATCGGTCACATAGTGTGGCTCCATCAGATCAATGGAGACAAATCTTTCCTCCTTTTTCCCAGCAAGAGGCGGCAGAAGTACAGTACTTGTTCCTTCAACAGCCAGAACAGGTAGAGGCTTTCTGTATGATGGTCCAAAATTAGTTTTGTCAGTTATCTTTTTTCTAACTAGATCCCCAACTTTAGGAATCCAGATAGGTCTTGCCGTAACTGACTTGACTTCCCCAGTGGTGAACCTTTTCACTTGGAATTGCTCTGTAGAGCCCGTGATTCATTCAGTTCCTGTAAAACAGCCAAATGTTTATTGATGTCAAAAGGTTTTTCATCCGCCACTGTGCCTTCACACTCTAGGTCAGGTACCCGCATTCTCATCCCAAATGGGACCTCATAAGGAGTGACCCCCCCCTAGAGGGCTTCTTGGCAGGTTGTTTAAGGTCCTCTGAACCCCATAAAGGTGATTGACCCAACTGCCACCCGCGCCTAATACTCTAGCTGTTATTGATTGCTTTAAGTCTCGGTGTTTCCTCTCCATAACCAAAATTCCCTCGGGATGGTATGGAGAGGAGTACCTCAATGCTACACCCAAACCTCCCATGGCCTCCTTGTAAGCCCTAGAGCTAAACGCGAGGGCGCGGTCAGAATGTAATGTGCCAACTGTGTATGTCCCTATGAAGACTCGCAAATCCATACCCATAGGAATCTCGAGCAGGAATCCACTGCAACCATTGTGTATTTATAAGCCTCATCAGATTGTAAGGGACCGCAGTGGTCCAAATAGACACACGCAGTAGTGAAGATATGCATTGTATGACTGGACACAATAAAAGGAATCACACACAACTAGTGTGTGAATTCTCGATCCGTATTAATCAGTGCCAGTTCTGCTAATTGAGCCATGCAGTCTCCTAGAGCCTGAGTCTTTGTAAAGCTTGGATGGAACTTACCATCTCGCATACGACCTTTTTCAATCGCACACGCGGTGCTGTATTGTTGTTT
Source organism: Triturus cristatus (assembly GCF_964204655.1). Taxonomy (NCBI): domain Eukaryota; kingdom Metazoa; phylum Chordata; class Amphibia; order Caudata; family Salamandridae; genus Triturus; species Triturus cristatus. The sequence continues at coordinate 1,294,044,269 of NC_140589.1, forward strand.
ACTTCCTATGACCGGTTGTGAAGATCCGTCAGTGTAAATTATGTATTCATACTGATCTAGAGGCATAATTTCAATCGGTAGAGGATATTCTTGTTCATATTGCAGGAATGCTTGTGTTTTTAGACCCGGGTCGTATCTGTATTCTACATCTGTTGCAGTGAGAGAATTGGCCCATTGTATCCATCTCAGATGTAAAGCTTTAGCATTTGGAACGCTTACCTTTGTTGCAGCCTCCAAGGCCGGTACTGGAGTCACGACAATTATTAGTTTCCCCTGAGCCAGTGCTCTTTATCTCACTACAGCAGTCTGTACGGCTATCAGACTTTTTTTGTATATGCAAAACGCATCTCAGCGTTTATGTACAAGTGTGATTTGTATGCTATTGGGACAGTTTCACCTTCATTGTATGTTAAGTAGATGCACGCAGAATGACCCGCAACTACCTGGATCACCAGGTTGCGGACATTTGCGCGTGTCTGTAAATGTTTAGATGCTATCATGTCAGCTTGTAGGGAACAAAGGATATCTGTCTGTTCCTGTGTCCATTGCCTAGCTGAAAAATCAGGTCTGAGGTTGTAGAAAGGTTTAATTTCTGCGTAATCCAAAATGTATGTTCTACCAAGATTCAGGAATCCCAATATTGATTCTAAATTTTTCAATGATTTTGGAGGTAGGAGCAGCGTACACTTTTCTAAAAGGTTGGCTGCCAAGCTTTTCCCTTCACTTGAATTCTCATATGCCAATGACAGGACGCTGAGGTGGGCTATTCATTGATGAGGAGTAAGTTTCAATCACACCTTGGTATTCAAGTTGATCTAAGATCTCCCTTACCTATTTTTTCGCTTCCTGTTTTATTGGATACTGTCTCTGTGGAGTTGGAGTGGATTTTAGTGGTATCACTTGGTGAGTTGACTCTTCATCCCACCCAACATGGTTGCGATATAGTGCAGGAGCAAGGGCTACTGCCCACTCCGGCGTGTATGTGTGTTTTAAGTATTGGGGAACGAGGTTGGAAAAAGCTGGCATAATTACCGTTTATCCTTTTGGGCAATCCATAACAATAGCAGGCGGACAATCTTTTTCAGCTAATAAAATTTCATAGCCAAAAGTTAAGTTCTCGCAAAAGAGACCTTTAATTTTCCTGGGTTTCTCCCCCTCCATCCGGAGCGTTATCTCATGTAACCTATGTGGGACGCTTACCCTAGTATCAGGTGTTTCCACCGTGATATGTTCACTCAACTCTGCTGTCACCAGAAATTCCATCAGGTTCTGGCGAGCTATTGTTACTCCTCCTGCGCTGTCTAGCATTGTCAGAGCCCATTCCCCATTCAGTAGTTGAGTCCTCAGAATTCTGGGCATGTCTAACTTTGAGACCTGCTACTTTCTTCTTCTTGAATTGAGGTTTTGATTTAGGCTTTTCTTCTTTTTCGGAAGCGTAGTCTGAAGTGCGTTGTGCGTTTCTGGACTTTGTATGCTCTTCTTGTCTGTGTTCTGACTGTCCTTCCCTCTCCAAGAGGAACGCGTATCAGTGTCCTGATACCCTAAAGTTGTCTCTATTTCTAAGGTTATACCTTTCTTTCGGAGGGCTCCTGTTGAGGAGACCCACCTCTTGATTGTGATCTATTGTCTTTAATCATTTTGTTGTTTGTTATTGTCCCATTTCTTCTTTGAAGAAACTCTTGTTTGCTTTGCCTGTTCTTTTTCTGGACCTCTCATCAGTTGAGGTTTTACTGGTCTAGCTCCCAAACAATCTCTACCTAATTTTTCATATGCAGTTTCAATAATTTTAGGTAATTCTGTTTGCTTTTGTAAAGGAGTGAAATCTCTCAGGTGTTGGCGTATTGCCTCTGATGCTGCTTCCCCTTTAATGTTTGCTAATATTATGACTGATACCTGAGCAAAGTTATTTAGTAGCTTCATCCCTAAGTTTAGAGCAGTTTCTGCTCCATAGTCATTCTGTATTTTTCCAAATATGTCTGGTATTACTGCTGGCGAAGAGATACCATGAGTTCTGATATATATTGCAGCAAAGACTGTACTCCAAGAAGTACAATCCTCTATCAGAGGAGCTATCTCCATTGGCAAGCAAATTGTCAGAATTCTATGCTCTTCGTGTGGACCAGTGTGTGGAAATACTGCCTCTAGTTGTGTTATTTTTTGAGCTATCCAGAAAGGGATTTGTTCACATTTAGTGGGCATTTTACCCATCACTGCGTGTAACCTTTGTGGTGTAATTTTAGTTGTAGAAGTCTGGACTGGTCCTGATTGTGTAGCCGGTGTTGGCTGACATGTGAGTGTTCTCATCACGAATTGTGTCATGTTTCTGTAAGTCTCCCCCTGGTATTGTGTTAATGTCAAGATGTGGTATGTAGGCCGCTAATACGGGCCATATTGCTCCATCTCTTCCGAGCAGACCAAGTCTTACTCTATTTCTTGTATGGGGTAGGGTACCATTAAACCAGTATAAATGTTCCTGGTAAGTCAGTGGAATTTCAGTGTCCTCGTATGGACAATATTCGTGCGGTATTTCATCTTCTGTGTAGTAATGAAATGTCTTTGTTAGTGCATTCTCCTGTGGGAATGTAACCTCTGTTCTAAATGATTTGTGTGCCTCAATCACTAGTTTTAGGGTGATGGCATTTCCAACATTCTCTGCAATGTGTATTGCATCTGCATCTTCTTCTTCTCCTGAGAGGTTTAATGCAACCACAGGGTCTTCCTGTACAGTCATTGTTTCAGTAAGAAGAGCCCTTCAAGGGAATGTTGATAAGGTTTCATGCACAACAAGAACAATGTGTCCTTCAAGCTTGTTTAACCAACAGCCAATACATAGGATTTTGCCTATTCAGCTGTGGCCGAGGTTGTACCCTCCCACTCCAGACGTCTCTGGGAAAATGTGAGTAGGGGTCTCTTGAGAATACCACAACTGAACTACTCATGTTTGACTGTTTAAATAGGTAACCAACCAATTTTGACAGAGCCATGTCGTGTAGTTCCTATAAAACCTATACAGGATCTGCGAGTTCGAACAACATACACTGTGGGCTTGGTGTTCAGACTGATTCCAGACACCCCACCAAATATGTTGGCCTGTTATACTAGGTAGCTCATAGTGCCGAAACTCCTCTTACCAAGGAGAGAATAGTTCTTGGCAACTATTGAACATGACAACCCTGATCCCTCAGGACCATGGAAACAGTGTACTACTTTTCGCTCAGTCACTCGTGCTCACTTAGTGGTAGGGACGTTTTCAATAAGTGTTTATTGAACGGTCGTTATTCGAGTGTTAAATAGGTGTGCCAAAACAACCATTAGACAGTGACAGATATAAATGATTAGAAGCACTAAGAAAGTAAACGGATGGTAGATTTCTACTATCTTGCTATAATCATAAACACAGGCAAGTATACAAAATATATATCAGTAAAATACGTACTCCTACGATGCTACCCTAACTAGATGTACCTAAGGGTACCTAGCATGTATGTACCTGAAGTGAGAGACTGTGGGACCCTGTCTTGGTCTTGAGTTGGACACACTGCGAGCTGGAGTATCTCCATGCCGGGACCTGAGTGTCTCGCGTCGGTGTGTCAGCATGGAAGTCGTGATCTCCTCTATTTCAGCAAGATGTGGTGTTTATATACCCGAAGGTATTCCCAAGGGTTCTACCTTGCTGTGCCACTGTCGGACTTAGGATGACGTTGGGTATAAACCTTGTACAAAGTTATAATGCAGGAGATGGTAGTCCTGCTGAGTTTCCAAGAATCCAAGGATCCTCATGCAAAATGTATGAGGCTAGTGTTCAGGGAAAACCCCACGCTCTGTAAGCAGTACTGTAACTAGGTAAAGGGTCAGTCCTAGCAGCCAGTTATGTATGTAGTGTAGGGGCAAATATAGGTGAAAGGTTGGGTTGTTATCCTGGCCTATATTGGGGTACCTATATGGAATATAACAATAGTTATCTCTGGAAGCAGTTGCTAGTGAGCACACCCACCTTCAAGGAGAGTGATTCAGAAGAGGGAGGCAATCTAAAATCAGAAATTGATTTTGCTGATCCATCTCTCCCACTGCTGTATTGACCTTTGCACCTTTGTTAAAGTTTGGAGCCAATGTTCTCTCACTCTGCCAGATCAGGTTGTGAGGGGGGACTACTTTTGAAGTGGCACAGGAATTCTCATGAGGGAACGTTCTTGTTCCCTCATCTTTCAAGGGCGTGCTCTGAAACAGTGAGGGATTCCATTCCAATACAAGAGGGAACCCTGCTACATTCACTTTTGTTAGATCTGGGGGTCTCTAGTTGGCAGGGTAGGTACCACTGTCCAAGTAGGGACCCTTGCTTCTAGTCAGGGAAAGGGGGATACACTGTTAAGATAACCCCGGCTCACCCTCTAGGTAGCTTGGCCTGAGCAGTCTAGGCTATCAAAGGCAATGTGTAAAGTATTTGTACCAACACTCACAGTAACACAGTGAAAACACCACAGATTTACTCCACACCAGTTTTAGAAAAATAAGGTATCTTTACTAAAAACTTCACAAGACCAAATACTACAGAAAAACCAACATATAATTAAAAAGGTTACTTTAAAGATAGTTCAAGAGTTTGCAGAAAGTACTCCAGGATGTAAAAGTCAGTGTCCTGCACAATGCGACACTCAATGCACAAAATGCGACACTCTCGTGCCCAACAGTACCTGTAGTTGCAATAAGGTTCCCAAAAGCTATCACAAGGAAGATGGCAAAGGCGATGCGATACTCCTGAGATCTTGGGGAGGCTTTGCAGCAGCCCTGCTTCACGCAGCAGAGGTGGATGCGCCGGCTCCGATCTGTAGGGGGAGGATGCGATGACTTTGGCTTTCGTTGCGTAGGTTTCTTAGGGGGAAGCGTCACGCACAGGTACGATGCGACGATCTTCGGTGCGGCGCGATGCGCGGCGCAGCGCTGACTTCTGGTGCCGCAACCCTCGATGCGTCACGGGACGGGACTCTGCGTCGACACACGCAGCGACTGGATACTTTCACGCACTGGCAGTGGTGCGGCCCGCAAACTGGTTCTGCGACGACCCTCGCAGCGTCAGGAATCTTCTCGCACCGGAACGATGCTCGACGCACTCGGCGATGCGGGGACTCCGGGTGCTGCGATGATGCCGCGATGAAATTCACCTCGCACTCTCGTTCTTGCGACACGCAATCGGATGATGCGTTGGGTACCAGTTACTCTTTTTCACGCTTCTGCTTCCCAGCTCCCAAACACAGCAAAACGACCTCCTGAGGCCCCAAGACTGGGCAAGCACTCCAAGGCAGGTCAGAACTCCTTCAGCAGAGTTCCAGGGGAGCTGGTGGTGAAGTCCTTTTGTTCCTGGGACTTCTTAACAGGGAGCCAGCTCTTCTCAGGCCCTTGGAGATCAGAATCAAAAGAAGGGGACACAGCAAAGTCCTTCCCCTCTCCTTGGCAGCAAAGCAAAACAGCAAGCAGGCAGTCTTCTTCTCTTCAGTCCTTTTCAGCTTTCTCCTTGGCAGAGGTTTCTTCTTAGTTCCAAAGTGATCTAAAGTTTTAGGTGTCTGGGGTCCTCTTCTTATACCCCTCCAAGTCTTTGTCTCTCTTTGTTCCAGTGGGGGGATTCCCCTGCTCAAAACGGTTCCTGGGTGTGCTCTGCCCTGGAGCACCTGGTTACTTTCAGAGTGAGGGGCAGGGTCGTTAGACGCTCAGCAGGAGGTGGAGCCTTCTTTGTGCCAGCAGAGGCAGAGTCCTCAGCCTGGCCAGTAGGGGGTGGAGCCAGCATTGTGCTGGCAGGGGCAGCCCTATTCAAACCCAGGGACTACTCCTCCCACCCATCTAAAGCAGATCTCCCTATTCACCCTACTGCTGACTCATCCAGGCTCCTGGAGCCACCTTGCCCATCACATGACACCAGTCAGCCAACCAGCTCACAGGCACACAGGAAGGTTAAACAGGAGAATAGCTACTTTCTAAAAAGTGCTATTCTCACACAATGAATTTAAAAACCATCTTGCTAAAAAGATGTATAATTAAATTCTGAACACAGAGATACCAAACTTGGATTTTCTATCGTGCCCTTATGGGAAGATAGGCATGTAACAGCCTTCCCCATTCTATCCTATGGGCAAGATAGCCTCTCAGCAGTGAAAAACAAAAATGGCTGTAATTCACTACCAGGGCATGTTACACACCTCAGTACATGCCCTACCTTTCAGATACACTGCACCCAGCCCAGGGGGGTACCTAGGGCCACCATAGGGATGCCTGACATGTACAGAAAGGGAAGGATAAGGCCTGGTCAGTGGGTGCACTGGCCAGGTCGACATGGCAGTCCTGGACTGCACATAGGCACTGCAAGCAGGCCTAAGACATCATTTTAGGGCTACTTCTGTGGGTGGCACAATCAGTGCTGCAGCCCACTAGTAGCATTTGACTCACCAGCCCTGGCACACGCAGTGCACTTTACTAGGGGCTAACAGGTGAACCAAATATACCAATCATGGATAACCAATCAATATGACAATTTACCAAGGGAGCACTTGCACTTTGACACTGATCAGCAGTGGCAAAGTGCCCAAAGCATCTAAACCAGCAAAAACGAAATCCAGCATAGCATCAGAAATACAGGAGGTAGAGGCAAAAAGTCAGGGGTAACCACGCCAAAGATGCCAGGTCTAACAACCTTTATCACTGAGAAAGCATTTGTGCTGCACTAAAAATGTTTTATACTAGATAAGAATGAACCAAGTTATGACTGAGTTTGGATTCACTAATGTTTGTATTCATTTGAATCATAGTTGCTGAAGGAAAAGTCATTCAAACTCGACTATCACCAGGATCTTTACATGAATTCTCTTGATGAAGATTCCTAACCTTATCTTACCTCCCGACATGATAGAGGCCAATGTGTGTGCGCACAGGATGTCAAGTGTAAAGGACGAGAATGGACAAATTTACTAAGCTTTCATGCAAGCAGTGCAGCGACCAAGGTTGCCATGCTGCATTGTGTGATAGAGAGACTTGAACGTTGCAATATCTTCTAAGATAAGTTGCTGTTTCTCGCTCCCTTTGCCCTGGCACTTTTAAGAATGCCTTGCGCCAACTCACACACCATTGCACCACAGTGTACGAGTACATGTTGGATGTTGAGCACATGTTTTGTACTGGAAGTGTACTGTTGCAGAACAAAACATTATGCTTAGACAAAGTTTAACACATTTCCCACTTTGTATGTGTGCTGTACAGAACAGAACACTTGAAAATTTAGAAACAATTTGAGAAAAGAAAATGTTTTCTATCTTTGTCCCGCCGCGAGCAGGCATACATTTTGGTACTTATACCTGTTTGCCAGTGATAGCAGCTAGGGATGTGCATCAAAAATGGTGGGTGATGGTATGGAAATGCTGATGTGCCAGCCACAAAATGCCCCATGGATTGCAATGTAGTGCAAAGTAGCAGATAATCCAACTTTGTGTTACTTTAGGCTACTTTTCAACACACATCCGGATTTGTAATGGAATATAAATCCCAATACAACTCTTTGTGGCAGATTTGTGTAACTTTTAAAACGCAAACTCGGTGCAAAGTCTTACCACATTTCCCCCTGGAGAGCCCATGGGACACATTTACAAAGAATTCAAGCAACACATCTGAACAACCAAAGTTGCTGAGCTGCTTTCCGTGAAAGGGAGCAAGAAGAACAGCCACATACATTCTAGGATGTGGCACTATTTTCCTTTCTCTCTCTGCATGGAGCACTTTAGCCTGCGTTGCACTAACACCCAAACCCTTGCACCATATCGAACTTAGAAGTGTGCAGGTTTTCACAACTGGTACACACCTGATTTGCTGGAGAGGAAATCACTTTGCTCCAATTTGCATCACTTAGTGGTAAATTTAGCCCTGCATTTTTACTTCTGCGGATTTTCCACCAGTGTGTCTGAAATGGACATAAGACGTAGGAAAAGTGGACAGTAATTGCAAATGCAGGATAGCTAGGTATGTTGTTTTAACTTTCTGCAAGTTGTCACATTTTTCATCAACAAGGCAACAAGTTGATTCTTAATAGACATTTATCTTATCTCTCCGCTACTTAGATAGGAACCTTACCATCACTGTCAGAGGACTGGCGTTCAGAAACTCCAAAACCTAAGACAGGTGAAGCTTATGAAAGGGGTATATCCCATAGAGAGACATAAAACATTTCCTTCCGGCACACTGGAGTGGTAGTGAAGTGCTGTACAGTATTACATAGCAAAAGCAACACCAGTAACGAGCAAACAAGTGGCGACATGACATTTTTAGATCTAAAAGAAATAGCAGTTTTTTAGGACAATGCCCCTATGTCCACTTGTAAATCTGTTCATGTGGTTATATAATCCACTGGTCCTCTGAAAGGAAAAATACTAGCAATCACAACTCAACCACGACTGCTGAAGGATCAACCAGTAGACAGAAGACCCAAAATAAATTGAGCAGAAGTCCCTTTTGGCCTCACCAGGCAAGATGATCAGGAAAAAATCAGAGAGAGTAAAAAAAGTTCAGATAAAGTAAATTCGGGTGAGAGCTAATTGAGTTAGGGTGTGTTGCATGGTTAAAAAAGGTCCGCTATTGGCGTCCAACCGACTGTGCCACAGAATATCCAATGGTATCATAGCATCGTAGATAAACATGTTGGCCTCTAGCAAGGGTATATTTGCTGGTAACCCCTAGTCCTCTTTGTATTTAATCCTGTGCTAGGGCACAATTTAATAAAGTTATTAGGTCCCCTGGACACAGTTTTATTATCTTCACAATATATTTTTTCATTTGCACTTTGCCCCTCACTCGCGGAGGCCTTCGGTCCCCTTTTTTACGAAAAGAATGGAAGGTGCACTCGTTGTGGAGTCAGTACACAAATGTTAAAAATTGTTCCAAAGTTGCTTCTTTTTATTCAATAAATCTTTAAAACTGGCACACAGCCTACGCGTTTGGTTCCCGAATCTTGCCAGAGGGAACTTCGTCAGAGCTTCTATATATTCTGCTCGTCAAATACCAGTAAAGGTATAAATATTTCAGAAATCGGACCCAATGGTGCCATAATTGATGCTATTTCTTTGCCCCATTGGGTCCGATTAATATTCGGAGTTGCGAGAAACTTCGCCAACAATACCGCAATTGAGGCTAACCTTTTGCACCATTGGGTCCGATTTCCGAAATATATATACCTTTACTGGTACTTGACCAGCAGAATATATAGGAGCCCTGACAAAGTTCCCTCTGGCAAGATTCAGGAACGAAACGTGTTGGCTGTGTGCCAGTTTTAAAGATTTATTGAATAAAAAGAAGCAACTTTGGAACAATTCTTAATATTTGTGTACTGACTCCGCAACAAGTGCACCTTCCATTCTTTACGTGAATCTGGTTACCATTGACACCGCTGGACGGCGGGTGTGGGAAGTGACTGCACCACCATTTGAATTTATAGTACATACGGACTGGATGTGCTTGACCTTGGTCTGCCATTTGTTCTTTCTTTGATAGTCCTTCAGTCCCCTTCACTTAAACCACCTCAGCTCCTCCTAAAAAAAAATCTTTGAAGAGTTTGTAGCCCACACCTGGGACCTTGCTGCCCCGGGTGTGGGCCCTATGATGAAGCATGTCACCTGTGGGAGAGTAAGGGTTCTTGTCCTTAAAAAAGGACTCTTCCTATCCCCAACAAGACATCTAATCGTATGATTTCAGATATTCCATTGCAGTTTAGCAGCTTTCCTTCATGACATATATTTCTTTAACGTACTTGTTGTGAGTTATAATTTGGACAGGGAGTAGTGCGCTCTCTTATTGGGGCTTCTACCCTCGACCTTTTGTATCTATTAGTATGCAGTGGCGGCTCCTCGAGGGAGTGCTGCTGGGCGGTGGAGAAGGGCGGGGCAGGGTGGGGGGTATTAAACTCCGGCATATGACCGAACGGAGTTAAGTAAATAAATGAATAAATAAAACGAATTACGGCCGTATGCCGGAGTTTACTACCCCCCATAAAACGAATTACCAAATGGCGATGCAGCGCGCGCAATTTAATACATTTATTTATTTACTTAACTCCGTTTGGCCGTACGCCGGGGTTTACTACACCCCACCCTGCCCCTCCCTCGCCCCGCCCCATCGCCCAGTAGCACTCCCTCGAGGAGCCCCACTGCTAGTATGACAGTATTACTCACAGTCTCCTGTGCTAACGTGGTCTTGTGTAGTATTTGAGTTCAAGGGAAGCTCCGGGCAGGTGAGGTCATGCAAACAAGCCTTGATCACGAATGCCTTGTTATTTTGTGCTGTTTGTGGGGGCATTGTAATTACAACAGGTGCAGATTTTAAAGGTAATTTCAGGTAGAAGTAAGTTCAGATCCCCTGGAAAGGTTGCTTCTGATTGAAAAATTCCCAGTAAATAGTGAGACGTGGGGGCATATCAACAAGGGCATTATCTCTGCTTTTTTGGCTTTAAAAGCCAAAAAAGGAGAGATAAAACTAGCGCCCTATCAACAACAGGGTGCTAACATGCAAATTTGCATGTTAGCACCCTTTTACTCTACGCTTCCCCTTGCATCTCTAATGAGATGCAAAGGGGGCGTTCCAGAGTAAAATAATAGGAGAAATGTCGCTAAGCGACATTTCTCCTATTATCAAGAATGTCGCTAACCCTGTTAGAGACAAAAAAAGCAGCGCTAACCGCGGTTAACGCTGCTTTTTTACGTCTGGTATTTTTCTGACTTAGCCATGATATCCTATGGAAGGAGGATATCATGGCTAAGTTTGCCTGTCCCTATCAACAAGGTAACGTGAGATTATCGCTGGGTTTCCAGCGATAATCTCATGTTAGCCTGTTAGCGTGAGGATTTTTATCGCTATTGAGATAAGCGTTGCTAATAGCACGCTATCTCAGCGATAAAAATTCACGCTAGCTGGCGATAATTATCCTAGCGCTAAGTGCGCTTAGAGATAATTATCGCCGGTTGTTGTTGATATGCCCCTTGGTTACTTCGGTGCAGAAAGCGTAAAATTCAACGGGGACAGGATTTTATTATCTGGCGCAATAAATAAGGCATACGCAATCAGGGCCTTCTGTATGATGGGAGTGAAGGCTGGGTGGGTGGAAATGTGTTAGTAGTTTACCTTGTGAGCAATGGCTTAAGCTGGAGTTTTGTGTAAGAATAAACATTTGAGAGCCACCGAGCTTGCCTCGTGCACTGCACAGCCAAGCAGCGGCTGCATCATGTTCTCCAATGGATGCATTACAGCAGCACGGCTTTTCACAGCGTGCCTTCGTTTCAATAAACATCTATAGAAACAATGGAGCGGGGATATAATCATGATAAGTAAAACACTGTAAGACATACTGAGAGTAAGGTAAGGAAACTACAGATAAGGAGGGATGCCGCTGCGTGATGACCCCCTAGAAAGTGGTGTTAACCAAAGCCCAGGTGAGGTTAGTCGTTCTCATTTGTACATGTCCCAAGTCACCGGTGGAAGCACAGCAATAGTTGTCTTGCCAACAGCGCCATCTAGCGGTCTTGATTTCGCAAACGCATCGTTTAAGAAGGTAGATATTGCACATTGTTTTCTTTATGTTTTCGAATTTCCGTTCCAAAGGACTCTTCCCTCTTAGATGTGACTGAAGAACTTCTTGAAAGCTTTGTGAATGCCAAAACATGAATATCTGCACCGGCCAATATCCCGCAGGAGGAGATTTACCACTGACCTTATGAATAGGGTCCACATGGATTGGTGAAAATGGAATGGTCATGGAAACCAATGTTTGTTATATTAGCACTGAAGAAATTGAGGTCCGAAATTGTAGAATTACTTATGAAGAATTACACCAAAGAAGCAACTGAATGGAGACGGATAGGACGCTGCATTATTACTGTTGTGTGATCACTTCCGTAAGGGACAGTGATTTAACTGCATGGAATATGAAGTATATGTCATCCAGTACCAGAGGATTCTATAAAGAGAGGCCGAGATTAATTTCTCACTGAAACTATTCTTTCCTCTATCTCAAAATGGATTTTGTCAGCAATGGGTGTAAAAATTAAGGGGGATATTCACAAGAATCTATCTCCGATTTAACAACACTTTAGCGCAGCCAAAGTCGTGATAAATTTACCTCCCCATTCACAAGCCGGTGCAAACAGCCCACATCACCAGTTTACCCGCGATAGCAGCCGCTAAAAACATTGCCACCGATGACCCCCGCAACTATCGCTAATGAGATGCAGAGTTGGCGTTACCGTGCCAAAAGCCGCGACAACACCACTCCACAACATTCACAATGACCAGCCAGAACTGCGATAATAACACAAAACAGGCGATAAAGAGCGTTAGCAGCAGGAAAATAACACCTGCTCAGACCTGGTGCAAAGTCGGACCACAACCTGCACCACAAAAAGGAGCACAGCCCATAGCCACACATGAAGAACACCAGATGCCCCCGAGCAACTGAACATGCAGCACGGACACCCGACAGAGGGCCACAACACCCACCAACACCCCCCCCCCAGGCCCACAAAACCCTCCCCCGGGCCACCCCCAACCCCGGACAAAGAAACTGCACACCAACACCACGAATCCCAAAACAAATATTTTGCCTGATGTCACACAAGCAGGAAAATCAACATATATGCGTGGCCAGAAAATGGAGAATTAGTCATACAGCAATGCAATCACCAACACAAAACACCATTCAAACAAAAGCCAAAACAACCATTCAGATGAGTCCTAGCGGGTCCTCACTGGACAATCTGTAGGACACAGCCTGGAAGACAAAATCCAAGAGGGAGGGAGAGAGCGAGGAAGAGAGACGGCGTGGGATTGCACAAGCAGTGCAAAGCCTCACGAGCACCTGGCTCCACATGCCAACTTGTGTCTGTGTATCGCCATTGGTACACCATGAGCCCAAGGCTCAATCTCAACGCCAAAGCCACATCACATTCCGAAAACGCAAGTAGCAGTCAGACAAACATCAGGGATGAAAGCTCTGTTGTTCCAATGCAGAAGGCGGGAGGACACCTGCACCTATGACCTTGGTCCAGAACACGGCTGGAACACCCTGAGAGAGATGCCATGGCAGATGGGGACAACTCCCACACCATGCATTGCACCAATGAACTATCCAACTTATCCACACCCCACACACAGAAGCCCCTGCCTGAGGTACTCCCGCATGGGATGCCCTTGACACTCATGGAAACAGCAACCCATTCTCCCCAAAGTTGCACACACATTCAAATCATTGCCCAGAACTGTGGCATATCCTCCCCACAACTGCTGCAGTCCAGAAGAGTGCATGCACAACCCCCGTCTCGTGTGTTAGACCTGGCACCTTGGCGTGAGTCTCCCTTCCACTTTTTGTTGCTGTGCCTCATGTGTTTTTATGGTGTTGGCCGCTCAGAGCACTGTGCCACTGCCAACCAGTGCCACAGTTTAAGTGCTCCCTCTGTTAAATGTATGTTGGTTGGATTCCATGATTGGCTTATTTGGTTTACTATCAGACCCCAGTAAAGTGCACTAGGAGTGCCAGGGTGTGTAAATACAAATGCTGCTGGTGGGCTTGCAGCACTGGTTGTGCCACTCACAGAAGCGGCCTGGTAAAATATGTCTAAGGTCTGCCATTGCAGAACCTGCGTGCAGTCTGGTACTGTCATGCTGACTGCGCAAGTGCACACACTTGCCAGTCCCTAAACCTTCCCTTAACTTCATATTAGTCACCCCTATGGTAGGCCCAAGGGCAGGGTGCATTTTAGCATAAGGTAGGACAAGCCCTGATGTGTGTGGCATGTCCTAATAGTGAATTACAGCAATTTTCGTTTTTCACTATTGTAAGGCTACCTGTTCTCATAGGCCAGAATGCTCAGACGTGAGTCCCTTGCTCACTTTGCCACTGGATTCAAGCAAGCCTGGCTGAAGACGGCTGAAATGCCAGAAACCGGTCCTAGGAAGCTTGTTTCCGGTCCAGGGAAGGCATGGCTTGGCAGTTCGGGCTGGACTGTTCCCATGAGGCACAGGGTCAGACTGATTTGCATATGGCCATGTCTGAACTGGGGTGGCAGAGTGGGCTAAAGAACGGTGATGGATCAAACCCAGATCTGTTGACTGGGTGTGAGTGTTTGATTGGTTCTGATGCTCCGTCCATCACCACCCCCTTTTGTACCGCTTTGTTCGCCGTAAGTTGGCAGGGTATGCTCAGACGTGAGTCCCTTGCTCACTTTGTCATTGGATTCAAGCAAGCCTGGCTGAAGACGGCTGAAATGCCAGAAACCGGTCCTAGGAAGCTTGTTTCCGGTCCAGGGAAGGCATGGCTTGGCAGTTCGGGCTGGACTGTTCCCATGAGGCACAGGGTCAGACTGATTTGCATATGGCCATGTCTGAACTGGGGTGGCAGAGTGGGCTAAAGAACGGTGATGGATCAAACCCAGATCTGTTGACTGGGTGTGAGTGTTTGATTGGTTCTGATGCTCCGTCCATCACCACCCCCTTTTGTACCACTTTGTTCGCCGTAAGTTGGCAGGGTATGCTCAGACGTGAGTCCCTTGCTCACTTTGTCATTGGATTCAAGCAAGCCTGGCTGAAGACGGCTGAAATGCCAGAAACCGGTCCTAGGAAGCTTGTTTCCGGTCCAGGGAAGGCATGGCTTGGCAGTTCGGGCTGGACTGTTCCCATGAGGCACAGGGTCAGACTGATTTGCATATGGCCATGTCTGAACTGGGGTGGCAGAGTGGGCTAAAGAACGGTGATGGATCAAACCCAGATCTGTTGACTGGGTGTGAGTGTTTGATTGGTTCTGATGCTCCGTCCATCACCACCCCCCCCCCCCCCTTTTGTACCGCAAAGTATGTCTAAGGTCTGCCATTGCAGAACCTGCGTGCAGTCTGGTACTGTCATGCTGACTGCACAAGTGCACACACTTGCCAGTCCCTAAACCTTCCCTTAACTTCATATTAGTCACCCCTATGGTAGGCCCAAGGGCAGGGTGCATTGTAGCATAAGGTAGGACAAGCCCTGATGTGTGTGGCATGTCCTAATAGTGAATTACAGCCATTTTCGTTTTGCACTATTGTAAGGCTACCTGTTCTCATAGGCCAGAATGGGCTGTTAAGATTGTTACATCCTATGATCCTAGCAGGCCCAGGGAACATGGTAGAAAATCGAGTTTAGTATGCCTGAACTCAGAATAATAAGGTACATCTTTTAGTAAGGTTTATTTTATTATTCTGTGTTTGCAAATGCCACTTTTAGAAAGATGGCCCTTGCTTGCCTAACCATTTCAGCCCGCCTCTGCGCTGATGTGTATCTGCTGTCTGGCTTGTGTGAGTGACAGGGCTGGGGAAACCCAGATGGGCAGGGCTAGGTAGCCTGGTGGTGAATCGAAAGATTGACATATAGATGGGTGGGAGGAGTACACCTGGACTCTGAATAAGGTTGTGCTCTGCCACCACAATGCTGGCTCCGCCCCCTGTGGAGCGTCTGATGACTCTGCCCTGCAGCCTGAAAGAAGCAGCCTGCATCGCGTAAACAAAGTGCTCAGAAACCGGACTGGACTAGGCAAGGGCCCCCCTGGCCTGGCAGAACAAAAGAATTGCTGTATAAATGTAGGAGCCCTGCTCCCAAGAAATTAGATCCTGTCCTGCCAAGAAGAAACCTCTGTCCGACGAGGAGGAACCGGGAAAGCTGCATGGAGGAGTACTGTCCCTGACCTGGGGGATTGGCCTGCAGTGGCTGCCTTGCTGCTGAAGAAGAGGAAGAAAAGACCCCAAAGACTTTTATTTGACTTGGGTGAAGATCTCCAAGGGCTTGTGAGTGAGCTTGCCCCCTGAACGAAGTCCCAGGACCAGTGGACTTCACCGCCGTGGAATCGCCTTGGAAAACGGACCGTTTTCCTCGCATCTTCGCTTCGAACTGCTGTGTATGTCTCGCTGATCGCAGCGTACTCCCCGTAAGCTGATATCCCGCTGCCCGGCACGAACAACGTGTCTGTGGCCCCTCTACGAGCCGTAGCTCGCACCGCAAAGGAAGGTACTGCCCGCCTGAGCAATGCGACTTACAGCCCTTATGAGCCGTAGCTCGCACCGTAACTGAAGGACATCGCCGTACCCGCTTGCATCCCCTACGGACCGTACTACCAACGTACGTGCCTCTCCCCTGCTTTGGGAAAGGCTGCGGTGCGTATGGTGGTCGCGTACGTCTCCACTGTATGGAGCGTACTGTTCGCCTGTCTCAGCAGCCCAAGTGAAGCCCAGAGATCCCGGTACGTCGCCTACCCGAACGTCTGGCAGTACGAGCCGTACTCTCGCCCCATCCCCTGAGCCATGCACGCCCAAGGTTTCCCGTACTGTAGTACGCGCCGCCCAGAGGACTTCGCACAGTACTGTGCGCCTGCTGCCAAGGAAGTGTCCGTGACGAACTCACCAAGAATCAAGGTACTGTGCCCGTTCGCACCGTAGGGTGTACGCCTCATCTGAAGCACCTGCAGTGCGTGTACACCCGTCCCTAAACCTGTGTCCATCGCCTACGACGCTTACGAAGAGGGACGACGCACACAGAACTGGAAAATTACGCTAAAACCAAGAACTCTTGCCAAAAAGTATTGTGGGCCATTTAAAACGTTATTTGGTCTTGTGCTAAGCCTGATAAATCTATATAAAGTATTATTTTTTGATATATACCCAGTGTGGAGTCCATTTGTGGAGGGTCACTGGATTACTGTGTGGGTATTCACAAATGCTTAGCCTAAACGCCCTGAGATAACGCCTTGTCTGCTCGCGCCAAGCTACGTAGAGGGTGAGCAGGGGTTATTATTAGAGTGTACCCCCTTACCCTGACTAGAGGAAAGGTTCCCTGCTTGACACAAGTACCTACCCATGCCAACCAGACAACCCGGATTCTAACAACGTGGAACAGTACTGTGCATTTATGCTGCATTTACTGGGTGCACTGCCACTGGCAGTGCTGCGGATCAGTTACCGGCTGACCTTGTGCCTTGCCTACGTCACCTGTGTTCAGCCCTGGTTCCACTGCCGAACATGCACATTTGAGTGTCCCATGGATGTCTGCCTATCCAACACAACCGTAGATGAATTGGATTATGACTTGTGCTGCGCCCCCTGTTGGATCGCGAACAGGAGTGTAACCGATACAGCCGTGCATGGGATGCCTTGACATACTGCGTAAGTATTGGCAGTTGCGTAAGGGAGATTGCACAATTTCTTGTGTGCAGTGACCTATTGGGCTGTGTTGGGGATTGGTGAAATGGCGTGGGCTGAGCACACCTGCCCGGACCAGTTAATGGATTGGCTCACCCTGGTGTTCCTTGAACACGACAATGACGTACTATTGGAACACATTGCACATGAAGCTGCACGGGCATTCATGGATGATTAACTACGTTCCTGCAGCCACATCGGATTGTCACCAACAGCACAGGTCCCAACAACTTGTTGTATTGTGGGGAAAGCTCACATATCACACCACAAAAGAGGACATGTCTGCCTTCGTCAGGACTCTGGATGCATGTGCGTGGAACTATGTGTGTGTACACACACCTGTGTTAGGGGATGCAGGTCCATGGTTGGAGCAAAACAGCGTCGTTTGGCAGCGTTACCAATTCGGACACACTGCTGTGGGGAGAGTACACACATGGCACTGTAGCACGACATGTGAACCTGTCGGACCCTTCCACCTGATCACTGTCAGCAGAGCAGACATTCGGCACACTCCGGTGGCAGAGCACTATGCAGATCCCATGGGCAGTGAGTCGTGCCCCCTCACACGGGGCAATGGGCAGACGCCAACAGCACATGACTCGTCCAGCAAGGCAAGGTGGGCTGAGACCGTTGCCATCCGTGATGATTGTTGTCCATTTTTGACTCAACATTTTCTGAACCTCGACATGTTCCTATGCTGCGTGTAAGTGTCTTAAGCATGTCCCTGCCTGTTGTGGCCATAGCCTTTCCGTAATGACACGCACATGCCAATAAAGTTTATGCCACTCTACTAGTGTCTAACTGTGATGTGTGTTGATTGATCGTCCACTCGTGTGCCACTATGAGCATCATCCCTACACAGGGAGGAACTGACTGACGCATGTGCAATGGGGGTGGCACCCTTTTGCAAGCTCCACCCCTGTGAGCCAGACATTCTATTGGGATAGTTGCTGGCCGACCGGTGCATTTACGTGACTTCAGCAATGTGAGTTTGGTGTCCAACCTCTGACCATGTGGAGCAATGTCATGTATCATAACAGAATGTGTCCACACAGATGCGTGTGAGAAGGTATGTGACGTGAAGTTCTGTTGTCACATGTGATGAAGGACACCACTCCTGGCCTGCTACCAATATGGTCATTCCTACACACAGCCCTATTCAATACATGGACGTGTGCCTACGTTGGGGGGTTGTGAAGTTGTTGTTCATGTGCAATGGGTACACAGCTAGTACTCACCTTCATAGTCATCCAATTGGCCGTGTGTCTCAGGGATACACATGTGCATAGATGTCAGTTACCAGGGTGTACCTTCATGTGCAATCATTGTCCCTACATCGAGCCATACTTCCATACGTGAGTGAACATAGTCATGACACATCTGTGTGATTTAGAATGTTTTATTCACATTCAGGTGATTGACAGAGCTGGAGCATTACATGGCCATCCAAGCCCACATTACATGGAAGCCCAGTGGTGGGCCAACCAGAGTCCATTGGGGATTGAAAAGTGATTAGGAAGAGGGGAAGTTCAGTCCGCAGTAGGATTGCTGTGTAATTTTCCAGCAGTTAAGATATGGCAGTCCATGTCGGGGTCTGGGGGAATGTCGCAGAGTGTTCCGGGGGTCAGTGGGAGATATGGTCCCAGGGCATGATGCATGGGGCACAACCAGGCAAGGACAGGCCATTTGGTGGTGATGAATGCTACTGCCTCCTTCCTCACACAGTAATTACCATTCCCATCTTACTCTCCTGATATGGGTTCTGTGTCCGGTGTGTCTGGTGTGTGTGGCGGGGTGATGGCTGCATCACTGTGTGCCACTGACACATCATACTGCGAAGGTGATGGGGCAGCATCACTGTGTGCCACTGACACGTCAGGGGTCGGAGATGTGTGTGTCGATGTTCCCGCTTCAGTCATCTGGGACAGGCTCAATGGCAGCAATGGCAAGATGATGAACAGCAGGGCATTGAAGTTCCCAGCTACTACTTGCTCGTGTCCAGCTGGTGCCTGTCTGACCAGACAGTACTTGTATTTGATTAATGGCCCCAGCGAGGTCAGCCAAGGTCTGTGGTGGAGCATGGTGCATACAGGGGGTGTCCGATAGGGACTGTACATGGTCCTTGATGGGACTCAGACTCCCCACGTATGGCATCGAGTTTGGCTACCACGAGCTCGAAACCCACCCGCAGCTGTTCAGCCAACTCCACCTGGCAAGCCCACACACGCTGTTGGAACTGCATGTATTGGTCAGGGGTCCTGGGAGACAGCAGTGGTGGTGTGTGTTGCCTGCTGTGTGGTCTGTGCAGGTGGTGGGGTCACCTCGGGGCAGCTGCCCTACCCTGCTCCTGGGGATGGGGTGCAGAGTCTGTCCATTATACTTTGGAGGGTGTCTTGACATATGTGCAGGTTGTCCTCTTCATCATCAATGATGGGAAGTGTGGTGTGCTCTGCAGGAGGTGCTGTTTGTCCCTCTGCAATGTAAAGGGGAGATGCAGGTTAACAGAGTTACACATGTATGTTGAAGATTTGCAGATGTATACATTCAGACTGCATGCCAATGTACATTGTGACTGTTTTGGTGGAGCTGGCTATTTGATGGCAGTCAGTGTGCTTTTCGACTACACGACGGATGTGTGGTAGTACCCATACATTGTCATCACAAAGTGTCAGGCAATGTCAGATGTGAGTGGACGGTTACTACACACGTGCGGAACCTGTTGTGAGCCCTGTCCTTTGGTGTTGGTGTTGCACTTTGTGCCACATTGCCGTCACTGCTGATGTTCTGTGCTTGCTATGTGTGTGTACTGCATTGTTGGTGAGTTGCCCCTGCAGCCTTTGAATTATGTCCTTTTCGGGGGCTGATTTGTTTGTGACTTGGGTCATATATGCTCTCGGACAGATTTTGTGGCCTGGTGCATTGTTCGTCTGCTGCGTGTATTGTACGGCATGTGTTGTGGGCGCACGTGGATATGTCAGAGTGTGACCTGCTCCTTTACGGATGTGATCCGAACTGGTCCACCTCCATGTCGATTTGTGTGCCATGTCATGTTTTTTGGCTGCTACCATGCTATCGGGCATGCAGTGTCACTTGCATAGTCAGTGTGGGTCACAGAGCCGCTGCTTTGCTGGATTCAGCACATGTGCATGGGTCGGTTGTGATATTGGTGGTAGTGAGGGGGGCCCCTTTGTGCACATTGTGGACGGGGGTCTACTTGGTGTTTCTATGTGTGCTGCAGTGTGCCAAGGCTATCAGGGACATGTTCCACGATCATTGTGGGTATGCAGTGTGCTATGCATAATTGTGCATGTGTGCCATTGTGCCCATCTCCCCCGTGTCCCCAGTCCCTGGTCGTTACTCACCCTGTTGCTGTTGGGTCAGGTCATATCGAGCTGTGTCCAGGGCCCCAAATCGTGCCACTGTCTCCACACTGCTGACTGTGGCCACCATTTCCTCCAGCTCATCCCGCTCCTCCTGTGTCGCAGGACTCCCACCTCCTGTCGCCGTTGCTGCCTTCCTGTTGGCGGCGAGTTTCTGTTTTGTTTGGCTACGCACTTCATGCCAGCACCTCTTAACCTCCTCCATTGACCTCCTCGCCACTCCGACTGCATTGACATTGGTGACGATGGCCTGCCATAATTCTGCCGCAGTGGAGGTGCCGAACAGTTGTTGATGGTTTTCTGTTACCTCCGTGACGATGATCCGGTCTTCCTACGGACTGAACCCTGTCTTCCTCTTCTCCTTGCCCTTCCCGGAACACGGGGTTCCTGGCTGGCCCTCCGTGGGGCTTGTGGGGTTCGGCTTGTCCTCTGCACTCGGTCCGGGGGCATCCATGGTGCTACACAGTTTGAGTTGGTTCTGGTTTTTTTTGTTTCTTTTATAGTGCATTTTCCCGCCAGACGTGTGGGATTTGCAGGCCTGTGTCTGCTTTTTGCAGATTTTTGTACCACAATTGGCCTCATCGCATGATTTTTTGCATTCGCGTTTCGCATTTTTGTGGCGTGGCGTTGATTTTTACGCTGACATTTGACGCGTTATCTGGTGACTATCGCATGCTAACGCCGCATTGCGAATACTTTGTTGGCACGCGATAGGCTGCGATGTTGAGAGTTGTGCTAAGCTACTCTTGCAGTAGTTATCTCACGTTCTTGTGAATATACCCCTAAGTGTATTCCAAGAAGGAGGGAGTGAGAAGTGACACAGTGTTCGCTCATCTTCCCTAGACTATTTTAAATCTAGGATTCCACCCAATGACCAAATATCTCCCTTAGCTACTGAGGTTGAGCCCGTCCAATTCAGTAGGAGGGAGATTTCCAAAGATTTAATGCCATGTACAGCAAATGAGCACGAAATATTTTTTTCAAATTTACTTTTGAGAGCTAAACTTGTTTAGCACTGGACATAACGTGAAAGAGATGCTTTAAATTACTTATCGCCAAGGGGGCATAACATGGGTGGAGCATGGGTGTTCCCATGCAACCACACAAGGTTTCTGATAATAAACCCTACTTACTAAATAAAGTAGGCAGGGTTTAGCATCAGAAAATTGAACCCTTTTGAAGTAGGCGCAATGAAGGAGAAATAATTTCATTTCTCTTTTCTTTTCCAAAATGTACATGGGATGCATTTTACAGAACACATACAAAGAGGTAAAAGGGTTAAAGTCAGTCTATGCATAGTATTTTGCACTGGAAGGGTACCCTTCTAGTATAAAACCTATGCTAGACTCCCAGAGAAACCCTTGCACTATGCCGCAAAGGTGTCTATGTGGCTCACGCAGCTGATTTCAGAGCCGGCACTGGGGAAGGGAGAGGAGAGTGCCATATTTCTGTAAATAAATACATTTGTATTGATGTGCTTTCTAGGCCAATGTGTGCATGGATGATGGGTGTCTGTATGAATGTGTACAAGCAGTATGCACCCAAACCTATTGACATTGGCAATGCCTTTTATACTTTGTTGAGTCAATCACAGAGAGACAGTTAACACCCGATGGTCAAAAGTGTGCTTTTTTGTGTTTCTTCCTTGTTTGTGGGAAGGGCCAGATACTGTAGATCATGTAAGACTTTACAGACGTACATTTTCATTATATTTACTTCAATCATACTATTCATATTTTGATTTTACATTCATAGCTGGCTCGGCTACAAAGCACGGAGCTCCAAACTATGTATGTGTTTTAAAGACAGTTATAATTTTTAAATCATCTGTATGTTTCTGACTACTGTCTGGATTCAGGTGATTTGTAAGGATCGTATCCATGTTTTCATAATGAGGTAATGTCACAAAAAGCGAAAGGAAAAGTAAGTACAAATTAATGCAAAGCTTTCAGAAACTTGCACAATAATGCAGTGCCAGAAGTGGCAAGGTTTACACTTAATAAAACATTAATTAAAAAAGTAAATATGTTTCTGAATATAGGCTAGACTCCTTTAACTTCTGCTGGGTCTTTTGCACAATATATGTGGCACGTACACTGAGAACTCAGTGAGGCATACTCAGAAGTGTATTTTAAAGGACGCAAAAATGTACGGCCGTAGTACACTTTTACGAACTCTTGTATACACGTATGAATCAACCCTGAAATGTCCAATGTGCTGTAAGTGCAAAGTGGACACGGTCCTTTCAATTTGTACAACTGCATGTGAATATTCTGTGAATATTTTCATTTTATTATCAATGTAGATATTTGTGGTTAATTCACAAAGGCATGTAAGAGTATGCAAAAGAGTACTACATGCGTATGTTTTTATCCCCTGCAATGAATAGGCCACAGTGTGATTGAAAGGTGCGTATAAAAAGGCTGACTGTGGTCAGTGGACAGTGCGACCTCCTGCATGTACTGTAAACAGCCCAGAAAAGTGCTGCTTTCTGCACTTTCCTGCAAAGGAAAATGCATTCTCAGTGAAAGAATGCATAGAGTATGGATATCAACTATTTAAATAGGGCACCCCATAGATCGTATCGGATTTTGTGACTTCGAAATGTTTTCAAAAAGGTTGGTATGTGTCTTCATACTTGCGCCTAGTTGCTTAGGGCATGGCTTGGCTGCTTCAAATGACCTAACACTTTTGCAGCTCTAGAACAAACCCTCTCTAACTAAAGAGTTTTATCCAAACCCCACAACTTTGCTGTCCTTTTGACTATTAAGTGTGAGTAAAATGGTCAATTTTCACCATGAAATCATAAATGCATTGATTTAGGTTTAAAATCTATCACAATGGCTGATCTACAGACAATATCAGTAAATCCTCTAGTCAGTATTGCTCCAACGAGGAACACAGGTATGTTTTTTCATCCCTGCAAGTTTCAAAAGGGTCTTTTAACACTTGCACTGGTGGTAGGCAGCGTATCAATCACAGCCATCAATGGGATGTGTCTCTGTGTGTGAGAAAAAGAAAGTGATAGAGAAGAGGAAATAGAGAGAGATAATGTGTAGGAAACAGAAGGTGGGAAAGAGAGAGGGTGAATGAGAGATTAAGATGGTTAGCAGAGAAGACAGCAGAAACAAACATATGTAAAAGAGGGTAAACAAGTGTGGGGTTTGGGGGAAATGAGGGATTGTAAAAAGGTATGCTGGACAAAGGGAAGCTCCACTGGGACAGAAGGCTGTGAGAGAGCATGCTAGAGAGATGGGGTAGGTAAGAGGGTGATGCAGCAGAGATATGGTGGTTTGACGAGAGCAGGGCGTGAAAAGGGGGATACTAGATATTAGGAAGTTATCAGAGAGGACGTTTGAAACAGGCTAGAGAGAGAGAAAGAGTATGTGTACTGTGTTTAACAGATAGACTAAAGGAAGGTGACAAGATTAGAAGGTGGGGGAAAGTAGAAAGACAGATGTTCCAGAGTGATGAGGAATGTGAAATTACACAATTTGCCAATTTCAATGTTACATCAGGAAGTGGCCACTTTAATGTTAATATGAACCAAAGTATACAAGGCCCCCAATTCTGTCAATTAGTGTTCACTTTCTCACTAGAAGTGAACTACCATCATGGAAAAGAGGGGCACTGTTATGGCAGCTGTCGGCCATCATCTCAAGGAGGGCTATAGTATACCAATGCCAACATTACATCAAAAAGAATCACTGTATGCAAATGCTACCTTTATGCCAATGGTAGGCACCCTTCAAATCAATGTGGTCTGCAATATTCAATGGCTATCAATATGCCTTGGGATTGGAGGGCCACGCATACATATATCCTAACAAAATGTCAGATGTTGGACACAAAATACCCAGAGACGTAGTTTCCTGGGAGAGTTTGGAGCAGGGGCGTAACACAGGCCCTTGCAGCCCCCGTGGTGCAGGGGGGGCCCCGAGCTGCAGGGGGGCCCCCTCAGCACAGTAATCAGGACTGAGAGCTCCCGGGACGCCCTTGCACTGCAAATATTTCCACAAATGTCCGGTCGCACACTCATGCTGGACCCGTACATGTAACATCACAGGTTGGCCCTCTTCTGAAAGGGGCCCAACCTGCCGCCCCTTCCAATTAGTGGCACCGAGAGGCACCAGGTACTCCATAAAAAGCAGAATAAGCAGTGTAATAGTAACTCTCACGACATGGGCCTGTCATGACTTAGCAAACAAAAGTATTTCCAAAGGGGGCTCGTATCTCATTAAAGAAAAGAAAATTGATTAACAAAATAATAAGATTGCTGAACATTACCTCAGCCCAGAAGCGCATCTAGAGCCCAGTTTCGGGGGGGGGGGGCTACTGAAAATTTCGTGGGGGGGGGGGCTGACTCTTCCAGCAAAATACAGATTGTAGATGCAGGGGCTCTAAGAAGGGGAGAAGAACAACAAAGCCTCGTTAACGAGTTAATGGTCTTTTAAAGACCTGTGAAGTACTCAGGTGTGGCGAGTTTAGTGCCTCTGGGGTCTCTAGACATGTTCTCACTTTCTCTTTATGCATTTATTTTAAGATGACATTTTAATGGGACGGGGAAAACAAATGCTTTGGATCTGATATCTGCCAATGCTGTCTGGCTTGCCTCACCCACATAGACTTTAGCATCATACGTCCTGGGCTTTCATTGTAATAAAATCGTGAAGTTTCCCAATTGTAGTCCTTTGTTTTTTCAAGCAAACCAATTGTGTTTGACAACTGGATTAAAATATAGTGCCCCTAATGGTTTTCAAGTTATTGTATTCCCTTTCGTGTTTGTATACTGTGTTTTGTATAGTGTGCTTGCTTGCCATCTGTCATGCCAGCCAATTTGAGCACTTCAAGGTGCTGGAAAAAGGAAGAAAAGGCATGAGCCAATCAAAGTAAAGAGAGCAAACGCTATTGGTTTGGTGTGGGCTAAAGATTAGGGCAGTGTAGAAGAAAGCGACAGGTTAAAGTTTCAAAATAGAGATCCGAAGAGTGAGAGAATGGGGTAGGTGAACAAAGTAAAGATGGGGTAGACTGGGTGAATGCTGGTGAAGGAGGAAGTAAAGCTTCAGTCATGTCAGTGTACTTAATGCACCTTTAACACCTTCCTAGGTCAGTGCCAATATTATGTGATAACAGTAGCAATGTCCCCGATACATTTGCATCCCATATGTTGACGCTGGAACTGCACCCGGAAACATTATGGCTCTCGCCTCCTGGCTGTCAACATTAATGACCCAACAAAAAACATATATATCTTTATTCCTACGTCTTAGTGCCCTCGTCCTAGTCATTTACTTTGACTCAGTCAGGAACCAGGAAGTAGGAGTGGTCATGACATAAACCCACCCCTTAAGAGTAGCAAAGGTCATGGCCAAGCCCACCCTTCTTCCTGATTTTATTCCTCTCTCATGACTTAGACCAGGAGGTTTGGAACGAGATCCCTGCCGGGCATGGGGTCTACGAGTTATAGTCATGATCTTGCCTTTATGAGCTTGCCTTGCTGGGCTTTGGAGAGATATGACTGTGCCAGGAGGGAGCCCCACTCCCAAACAGAAGGCATGTGGTAGTCTTTCTGGTTGTGGGCCCATTCAAGCCTCTACCTGCTGCTCGGAGGTTGGTGGAGCGCAGCTGTGGTGTACCTTCCTTGAGCAAACAGAGTTCTTCGAGGATGGGTCCTATGTGACTCCTCTATGTACTGATCGTTGTACGCAGCATGACAGGCATCGTTTAAGGGTTTCTACATTTTCTGATTTGAGCACACAATACACATGCATGAGAAGGATTACTGTCACAAAGCAGGGTATGCAAGCTGTATTAAATTAGTCAATTCTCATTCCCCTACATTCATTTTTCTTTCAACACCCTTCTAAGTGTATTTAAAGGAGCGCTGGATGTAGGTGAGCCGTCTTTTAGACTAAGAGGGTTATTCCTTCTTGATTACTAACATTTAGCGATTACTTTCCTGATTTTCCTCGCCTGTGATTTGCCATTATAGGGAAACGGCATAAGAAATCCAGGCATTTAGAATCGTCTTCTGACAATTCAAGATCTAGGTCTAGGTCTCCGATTCGAAAGGAATCCAATACCGAAGATACTACTTTTGTGGGTAGAGTTAAGAAAATTCTGCTGCAGACTTTAGTGGGTATCCAAGAAGGCCGTAAGAATCCAAACAAAAGATATGTGGATTTCTCCTCTTCTGGAAGTGATGATGATGTTGAGGAGGGGAAGTTATCTAAGTCTTCTGATCCAAATGTTAAATACGCTGATAAGGATTTTTTTACCTGAAATCCTTTTCAGAATATGATCTAATATGGCCTTCCTTCCATCTGACAGATTTTCCACTTCTAAAGAACCTGTTCTACAAAAATGTACAACCTCTACTGCTGGAGACTGCAGCCTTGATCATTTATCAGCATATCTGGGATGTAGTTCAAATAAATGGAGGGATCCAGACAAATTCATTATGCATCGCTTCATGTCTAAGATTTATCGATTGGAGGGTGTTGGCAAGAAGTTTTCTTAATCTGCGTGAGTAGATTTATTGTTTAACAGTATAGTGGAGTGCACTTCGATGGCCAAGGAAAATATAATTAAGGACTCTTCTGGTAAAGACTGATTCCATGCTAAAGACGGATTATGCAGGGGACGAATTTGCTGTGCAGGCTGGCATTTATAGAATATATCCGAATCAATCTATGCTTTTAGATTTCAAACAAATTTCCAAAGCTGTTCAAGAGGTAGAAGAATGTTTTGCTCTTATTGAGTCTGGAGAAACAAACTGAATATTTATCCGACATCTCTTTGGATGTTGTGAGAGCACAATCTTTATCAGAAAGCGCAACAATTACTGTGAGAAGAAATGTTTTATAAGAGACTGGCACACTAATTACACACAGCAAAATGCAGCCCTGAGAATACCGTTTGAGGGATTAAATTGTTTGGTCCTGAATTTGAAGAGAAGCTTCATTGAATCTTCAAAGAGAAAAAGACTCTAGCCTATGAGCTTTCAGACAGTTCTTCATCAGTTTCAATCCTTGTAACGATTCCTGTTCGGATCTAGCTACCAGAACAGTGGCATAACACAGGCCCCTGTGGTCTGGGTGGGGGGGGCACGGGCTACAGGGGGCCCCCTCAGCACAGTACTCAGACCTGAGAGCTCCAAATTAAATCCGGAGCAGGGGCCCCTCAATGTACCTTGCAGGGGGGCCCCTCAACTTTCGTTACGCCACTGGGTTAGACTGTTAAAACCTGCTAATAAATGTATTCACTGGTAAATGGTTGGGCACTGCTTTCAGTCAGTTATGGTGAGGTGTCTATCGGAATTCACCATGAGTTTTAAATACACTCAGACAAAAACACACACACACTCTCTCTCCCTCTCTCTGTTTTGAAAGTCTTCAAAGATGCTGATTATTTTTCAAAATATTGTGTTTTCACTCACTAAGTATCCCTACCAATCTGTGTTCCTCTCTCTTTCCACTGCCCCTTAAGCCCGCCTCATGTGCCCTGCTTGTTGTGTAATGTATTTTAAAATGATATGCCTGCCTGGTTGTTGAAAAATCTGACACTCACACTCCCCCAGTCTTACTGACCAAGCTACGCCCCTGAATATACCAGATCACTACTATGCCAAAAAATCTTACATTATGCAGGAGCAATTATTTTTCCATGGGTCATCCACCACTAAGGAGTTATGGGTTTACAAGTCACAGCATACTAGGATTCCCCATAATTCAGTACACAGGGTGTACACGGGGTGTCCCAAACGGCAGTAGCAAATGGGTGATAGATTATGCACCTCGAGGAGGCAGAATGGACTAGGAGGCAGGCAGTGGGGAGGCCAGAGACAAAGGCAGGCAGCATGGGCTGCTTAGTGTCAGGGGCTCAGCTTCAGGGGATGGATTTGGGGTGTTACACCCCCATAATAAATGCATTCTCTGATAAATAGTTGGGTAGAGGTGCTTTCAGTTGGGTATTGTGAGATGCCA
The DNA here is from genome assembly GCF_964204655.1 of Triturus cristatus. Lineage (NCBI taxonomy): Eukaryota > Metazoa > Chordata > Amphibia > Caudata > Salamandridae > Triturus > Triturus cristatus. Next base: position 1,294,072,862 of record NC_140589.1, read on the forward strand.
TTTGGATTTCACCAGTAATTTTGACAAACACAAAGAAACAAACACGCTCTCTCCTTCGCTGTTTTGGAAGTCCTCAAAATAATGAGCTATTTAACAAAATATTGTGTTTTCTCTCTTAGTTCTCCAACTAATTCACAGTGTTCTCCATTTCCACTGGCCCTTAAGCCCCTCTCATGTACTCTGCTCGTCGTATAATGTATTTAAAAATAATATGTCAACCTGATTGCCGGTAAATCTGAAGCCCCTCCTCCCCCCCTGAATCTTACTGACCAACATACTTCCCTACTTAGGGGCATATTATCAAGCCAGGCGATAAAATTATCGCCGCTTTTACGGCAGAAAACTGCCGCTAAAATGGCGATAATGGACTTGATAATATGCTCTATGGAATTCCAATTGAAGCTCAGGTTAGATGTCCTTCACATCTAACATGGGCTTCAATTGGAAATCCATAGAGCATATTATAAAGCCCATTATCGCCGTTTTAGCGGCAGTTTTCTGCCGCTAAAGCGGCGATCATTTTATCGCCTGGCTTGATAATATGCCCCTAAGTGTTCGTGGTTGTCCCAAACAGATCCCATTTCTCCTCTTATTGCCAAAGCCAATGCAAAGCAGGCACTTTGGAGCTCAGCTTAGTTATGGTCAGAGCTCAGTAAAAGGCAGCTTCTTACCCTGAGCTCTGACAAAACTGTTGCATCAGGTAGAGTTTATCCCTATCTGTGATTCCCACATGAGAGTAGAGCAAAAGTGACAGCACCTGAAGAGACAAAGAGAGAGAGAGAGATTGAGAGAGAGTGCAGTTCCGCACCTCTAGGGTGGGCCTCTTTCTCCTTCACTCATGGGATTGCAGAGGCTATCCCAAAAGCCCTTTGTTTGGATAACACTGGTTTGTCATTTGCTTAAGAATGCAATTGCAGTCCTTTGTTGCATAAAACATAGAGACCAGGCTGTTGAATTTACAACCCCTACACTAAAACAGAGCAGTTTGAGTGGTCAGACTCAAACTGACCAGGTTCAGACAACGACAGGAAATAGGACTGGGCACCAAAATAAAAGTGACAGCCATTAGCAAACAAGGCAGCTAAAATAATGGCTCACATTTGCAAATCGAGGCAGTTTTCATCTTTTAAAAGGCACGCTGTATAGGTGTTTTGCACTGTGTGGGAGAATGCATGCATTTGTGATTGCTGCTGGCAATGCTTGTAGCAATCAATATCTGGGAAATGAACAGTAAAAACCGGCTCACCGGATTATAAAACAGGCCCATAAACAGCAACAAATGACCCACACACTGGCCTTTCAGAGTACAACTTCTGGCACTTATGACCTTTTTCCACTGTCAGATTGCCCTGTAGGCCAAGCCGATACTGTTCTCAGCACCCTTTGCTCTGTAGGCTCAGAAAGGGGTTTGTATATTACCTTGATGAAAGGCAGTACATAACTAAAATATTGTCCTTCCATTCTAAATGAGACTCGTTGTGCCTCCCTTACGCCTCTCCTGGGGAGGAATACGTTTTTGCCGTTGCCTCAGACTTACGATTTCTCGTAAATCTGGGGCAGTGTCAAAAAGCCTTGGATGTTGCTGAGAACGCCCCCAGCAACACTCATGAACGCCCCTTTCATGCAGTTTTCTGCGTGAAAGGGGCACATATTTTTAAGGCCATGAAAAGCCACGTACGCGGCTTTAGGTAGCCTTTTAAATATGTCAGTGGCACACTGCGCTACCGGAAGTAAAACAAAAATTACATTCCAGCGGCACAAAAGTTCTGGTGAGGCCCAAAGTGTTTTCCCATATTTATGTTGTCTAACCACAGTAGTTCTGTTGGTGTTTCCCTACAAAAAGGCGGCCTTAGAGCATTCATTTTTAGGTCTCGGCTAGCGAAGGCTGCGCTTGCGCAGTCTCGCTCGCGAGACATAATGACTTGGAGAAGAGGGGCTTGAACCCGCCCCTCTTATCTCCTCTTCTCCATTGGCTGGCCTCTTAAATGCTGGCCAGCCATTGGAGAAGAGGCTTGTCTCGCAAAACAAGCCCCGTCCTTTTCGGATTCGGGGGCGTGTTTTTTCGTTGCTTTTCGCAGGGCGTGTTTAAACGCCCCCGAAGCCGAAAACACGCCCCCGAATCCGAAAACGCCGCATAATATTCCCCACTGGTTCTACCATAGAATTGTCCTGCCCCGACATCCGAAAACGCCGCTGCCTTTCTCCGAGGCATTTCTGCTTCACCTCGGAGAAAGGCAGCAAGGCTCAGCTCAGGGCACCGCAGTCTGCCACATTTCCAGCTCCCAAGCCACTCTTCGAGCATCGGTACTTGTACAATTTTAAATGAATTAAAGTATATTTACTCGGTGATGGGACTGTAGTTTAATAAAGCAGAAGAAAGTTTAAGCATAATATTCCCCGTCGGTTCTACCATAGAATTGTCCTGCCCCGACATATGATCAGTCAGAGTGGATTAACCAAGGGGATTCCCGCAGCATCGTGTGGAGTACGTCGCGAAGGGAAAACATGTCGTCACTCGACTCCAACAATGTCGTGTACGGATCTTCCGATGCCTAGCGGAAGAAGGAAATTGGTAATGCAAGATGGCCGCTGTCGGAGAAGTAACAATAAAGTTGACAGTCTAGTCTTTCTTCTAGTCTTGAGAACGGTTGCCCTTCAGCCTGTGGTTGTGAATGATCTACGCACGATGCGACGTCACACCACCTCCGCCTGTCACTATCGGATAGCGACTCTCCATACCCATTCGCCGGTTCGCTCTGTGCTGTGACAGTGTATGCACTTCCCGGACGTCCTCGGAGCTGTCACCATGAACACTTTACCCTATTTCTGTAAGGGGGAGGTGGTGAAGGGCTTCGGCCGCGGTTCCAAGGAGCTGGGGATTCCCACTGGTGAGTCGTGCTGTTGGGGTGCTGCGGAGCGCTACACTAGGGTGTTGCGAAACATGCTGGGACAGCGTACGCATTATCCCCTTTGCCTTCTTCTATGATAAAATCCCCTTTGACAGCACATTTCAACTGTTTCCTCACACCTACAGCACAGCTCATTAATCATCAACCCACAGGAGGTAGATTTTGCGGCTCATGGTGCGGGAATTCAGTGTGCTACCTGGTTTGCTTTAGAGATACGCTTCAGGAGGAAAACAAATGAATTCCAACCTCGTGTGGATCACGTTTTCTATTAAACGTACACAGTTTACCAGTGACCCTTTTAACAGCATATTTTAAGGACCGTCTTAACGTAGCTAATTTCAATGATAATAGGTCCCTTCATCCGTGACCGAAAGTTTGTTGCTTATCATTGGAAGGCTTGACATGTATAACTTCAGACGGCAAGAATTCTTTTCTTTTTCAAAGTGTTCATGTTCATTGGTATGTTGTACTCGAAAGGGGGAAAACGACTCCAGCATCCCATAAAATTGGCAGCGTCACGATGCAGCACGTTTCCAGCTGTGTTTTTTTTTCCGTTAAATATGTCAAGCCTCTGAAAACTGTATTTTGTTGCATTTATTTACTTGCCCTTTGGAAACACTCTGACGTGCAGATAGCTGCAGGACCAATCCAACAGGCTATTCACGGGCTGCTCTTAACACACCCACAGTTGCATGTCCTGCAGCTGTCCACCTTTCTTATGAGTTCATGACGTTTACGATTATAAAAATATATAGTTAGTCCTAAACCTACCCCCCCCCCTCCCCCCACCCCCCATCAGCAGTAACAAGGATGCTGTGAACCCAAAAGCAAGGAAGGAAACTGGGGACACTGTTTGGGAAGTAAAAGAAAGCCATAATTGGGGTGCAGTGGGGCCCTGACACCCCGAGGTTCCTGTCACACTGGAACTCCTGTACTAATCATATTAGCCCCTTGACCTGAAATCTCAAATACAGACCACTCGTTTGGACAATACATTTTGCTGGAGACGGTGCATGGATTCCCTGTTGATAGTCATAAGCCTCCATCGCCCACGTTAGATGTGAAAAAGTCTTTAAATGTTTTAAAAACATAAACCAAAATAATGTCATGAGCAATGCCAATAGCTCTAACTTTAACAATGCCGAGACCGTTGCATTGTAAATGCTTGTTCAATGTATAAAACCAACACAATGGTTGCATTTAAAATCCTGAGACAGCCAATGTGGTTTTAATTTTTTGATATTCCTTTTGCATCGGCTTTGGGCGCGACTGCCGAACTGTCCCTCTGAACCGCAGGGGCCGCAGACGCGAGTGTTAATACCACCCCTGCCTATAACCTCTGGGCAGAGCATTAGCAATGAACATTGTGCTGTAAGCTCCACAGAAGAGCACATAAATGAGGTCTAGGAAATCAGACATGCTGCGGGGAATTGTTGTACACTGCCGAGGATCATAACCTTAGATTTGATTCAAATTTGCGTTTTCGTATAATTCAGGCGTTAACCAACCTTAAAATGTCCATTGTTGCTGTGTCTCCCTGTAGTCTTTGGTGCAGAATGCTACAGCCAGTCAATTAACTTGCGAGCAGCGCCATCTACTGTCTTTTTTCTATAATAGCGACTAGAAAAGCAGAAGGCTTTTTTTTTCTTCTGTGATAAAAAGAACAAAAGAAGTCATGATTAGGAGCGGGAATGTACAAGGACGTTTAAAGTACCGCTTCCCCACTGTGACCCCACACTGGTCATGTTTGAAATCAATCTGTATTCAGTTATGTCTACTGAGTTTCTGAAAACAATGCACCACTATACCAATGAGGAGATGCAAAGATAAGGTACTGCTGTTCTCTGGCCGGGAAATGAACCCGTCAATGTCTAATTTGTAGAATAAATAAATTCCGAAATAGGCGCAGGTACTCCAGCTTTTCTTTCGGAGCTAGCCTCTAGCGCTGCCGATTGCTGAAGATGACGAATAATAAAGGCGCTTAATCGTTTTCTGCACCCCGTGCCTACTTCTTCCCCAAAGCTACGATTTCTGTCTTTCTCCCGCTCGCAGGCTCCTTTTCATCTCTGCTCCTGTTCCCTGTAACAGTTTTGCTATGTTTGTCTAATTTCTTCTTTCTACCTTTTCTGCCTTTCTCTCTTTTGTCTGGGTCAATATATGATGAGAAAAAATAGGTCCTAGTCCCAAAATATGAGTGCCGGTGACCAAAGCCTGCAACCATTGGAACAATGAAAAGAGTGGATGGACCCTGTGCACGGGCTGACAGAATTGTTTATTTACAACCTCCTCACGCATCATTCAATGACAAACCCTGCTAAACAAAGGCAGGACCACAACAGTACGGCACATTCACAAGTCTAATGGGCATATGTACAAGAAGTTAGGGGCATATTATCAAGCACGGCGTTAAAATTATCGCCGCTTTAGCGGCAGAAAACTGCCGCTAAAGCGGCGATAATGGGCTTGATAATATGCCGCAGAGAATTCCAATAGAAGCCCATGTTAACACCAGAACATGGGCTTCTATTGGAATTCCCAAGGGCATATTATCAAGCCCATTATCGCCACTTTAGAGGCAGTTTACTGACGCTAAAGCGGCGATAATTTTAAAGCCGTTTCTTGATAATATCCCCCTTAAAGCCGCCGTAGCGGCAATTTCTTGAAGTTACGGCAGCTTTTTTTTTATTGCCATATGTACAAGTAGCTTCTAACTGCAGTTGACGGCACTTTTTTGGAGTAAATGTGATTTTTAAGATCGCCACTTCTTTTAGCGGGACTTAATGAAAATGAGATGTCAGGTGGGCGTCCCCATGCAAAAACTACCGCTAACCCCACTTTGCGAAAATTACAATGAAATTCCCCTAAGGTGATAACCCCTCAAAACTGCTGCTAAGTCCAGTTAGAGGCAGTTTTTAAGACCAGAAAATAGCTGGTCTTAAAATTGGTGCCAACACTCGGCGCCTCATTTCAGAGGTTTTGGTGCTGGAGAGCGTTGCAAGGAATGTTGCTGTGCTGACCTGCGACAAAACAAAAGGGCAGAAATGCGCACTATCAATAAGATAGGGCGCATTCCTGGGCCTCATTCATGAAAAGTTTTGCATCGCTGCGACAAAACAGCGTTGTGACACTTTTCACTGCACCCTCCTCGCAACACCATGGATGCAGCGTATTCAATGTACGGTGGTCAATGTCGCAATCAATGACAGATACGTCTAGAATACTGACGTATCTGGCAGCGCTAAAGTCAAGCATTGCTACAGTTGTGTTGCAAGCATGATGCAACTCCAGCAATGCATGGGGCCAGCCTATCCGTATGGCACTGCATCACTCTTACACCTGCTATGAGGCAGGAGTTAGGTTTTGACGCAGTGGTGTCCTAGAATTGTTGCAGTGAAATCTGAGAGAATTCACTGCACCAATCCTACAAGGATTTGTCACGTGGGAATGCCCACCCTGCCTACATCCTACCAGACGCAGGTATAATGTGGCACATGCTTCACAAGGTCACACATATATCTAGATGCATCATTTTGTAAATATGGAGCAACGTGGTGCAAGTATCACACTGCAATTACATCAAGATAATGATGCACTGGCAGTGTTTCAACTGTCGGTAGTGGCTAAGGATTAAGCCCCCCTGTCTTTTTCCCCTACAATGGTGCACAATGGCTGCTATGCGCCAACGCAGGCACCCTTGCACCATGGTGCAAGTGTGATTGTGTTGTGGAGTTGATTGATGTTGTGGCTCCAACTCAACTCGGGACGTCTGCTGGTGGGTCTGGACTAGTGGAGGGTGAGAGTGAACGAGTTGGCCTTTTGGAGTGTTGTTTGCCTGGTATTTTCTTGAGGAGTGCCAGGCTGTCAGCGCAGTTGGTGATCCATTAGTGAAGGTTGTGCGCTGCAGTGTTGGCATCTGTAAGAGTTGGTGGAGTGGTGGTGCTGAGGGAGTTGATGAGAAGATCATTGGTGGCCTTGATCAAGCCGCAAGGGGGGGCAATGATGGCAGTGGTATAAGGTGGACGTGGTGAATGCGTGATGTCTACAATGATGGTCGGTCCAGGAGAGTTCTGTGGTGTGGTTGTAGATGAATTTCCCACTGGAAGAGAAGACGGGCTCGAGTGTTTGTCCTGCTATGTGACTTCGTGCAGTGACTAGTTACTTGAGTCCGATGTTGATGAGGTTCCCTAGGAGGGGGTTGGTGTTCTGGTCACTAGGGTTGTCCAGGTGGATCCTGAGGTCTCCGAGTAGGATGTAGTCAGTGGATGGGAGAGCCGGGGGTGTGATGAGGTCTACAATGGCATCGGTGAATAGGGGTTCATGGCCCAAGGGGCCTGTAGATGAGGGTGACGTGGAGGGTGGTGTTGGGGTTGGTACGGATTTGGAAGTGAGGTATTCCATGGTCGCTGTTGGGTCATTAGAGTGCGTGGTCAGTTGGAGTGTGCTTTTGTAGATGATGGCAATGCCTCCTCCTGGACAGTCGGGGTGGTCCTTGCGGGTGATTTTGGAGTGGTCAGGGTTGCCGATGTCTTGTCCGGAGCAGAGGTTGGGTCCAGGCTTGCGTGAAGAAGGCGATGTCTAAAGAGGTGGCATTGAGGAGGTCCCAGATTGTGGCATATTTGTGGAGGAAAGGCATGTGGAAGACAATGCACTTGAGCCGGTCGGGTGCGCTGTTGGTCAGCTGGGTGGAAAGAGGAGCTGGTGTGCTAATGTAGCAGGAGGTGCTTTTTCAGTTTCGGCAGGCGCAGGGTTCAAGGGTATTCTTTGGTGATGCTAGAAGGTAGGCAGCATGGCATCCAGGGTTGAGGGTGAGGATGGTGCTGTCATCGTAGCGGTGGAGTATCCGAGAAGCAGGATCCCTGGTGCAGGGGCAGACGAACGCAGACGGCCTTGCCTTTGGCTTACCTTCGGCGCACCAGTGGCATGCCTGCTGCGCATGGCCACAAAACGTCCACCATTAGGTAGTGCTGCAGGGGGGCTGGACAGCTGGGAAGCGGGAAAAGCGGGAAAGGACACTGGAGGGGGCAGGGATCGCAGCGGCAATGAGGGAGAAAATAGGGAAAAAGGAACTGCAAATAAAGCACCGGAAAAACAAAGCCAAACAAAGTTAAAAAAGACAAAGGTAGAAAAGCAATGGAGAAGAGAAGAAAGATGAACAGGAACAGCAGAAAAGAGGAACAGGAGGGCAGTCAAGCTGCAGAGCAGTGACACTCTACCACTGGACCAACATGGATGAGGCTCAGGCAAGAGTCTGCGGGTAGAAGAGGGACTCGAACATCTGACCTCCGGGTCAGAGGAACCAGCAGCAGCAAATGGGGTCAACAGCAACCAGATTGCGCAGTGCTGTGGGAAGGGGAAGTCCACTAAGGATTAGTCCCACATACAGCCAAAAGCAAACTAACAGGGGTCAAGGAAAGGCAGCACCACCCGGTAGCCTCTTCCGATCCAACAGTGGTGACCAGATTCCGTGTTCTCCAGTTCCCCAGCGAGTAACTGCAGATCAAGTTGCATATCCAAGGGCCTGGACCAATGGTTGATATCAGTGACTTGAGACAGTTAGTGGAGTCCCCCACCAGTGTTGTGCGGTGCCCATGGTGATTTAGGTCAGTCGCTGTGCAGGGATTCCTCAGGGCATGGTGGGCCTCACCCACAGGCCCTAGGCCTTGGCCCCTCTCACCCCCAGTCTCCTCCGCTACGCGTCCCACCTTCTCCTCACCTGGACATTAACACCGGGGCTCAATGCACTGCACTCTTTCCAAATCTGTGACTCAGCCCGCAGGAGCCTCGGCCAGGTAGGCTTTCACAAGCCTGGTTACAGCAGCCGCCCCCAAGTCTGCTGGGGAACCTCTCAATGCAGGTGATGCAACAGGGCCCCCTTAGGCGTGAATTAGCATCGCTCCCACCAATCAGGTTTGGCACAGCTCAGGGGCCTCACCCTCAACAACGTTTGGCCAGCGCAACATCCTCTGGCCTGTGATGCAGAGAGGTGCGGCCCACCATTGGTAATTTCCTCTGTGCACCCCAGTGTAGTGGGGGTGCCTGGCATGCGATGCAGACCTCCCTACATTGGTACGCAGGAGCGTCTCTACTGTTCACAGCTCCAAGGTGTTCCAGGCGGTCTTCTCACACAGCTCAGCAATGTGTCTCCATGCGACCTGCCAGACTTCACTACTAGGCAAGGCCGATTGCCAAAACCTCAATGTCTACCACCACGGTCCAGCAACTCCACAGCACCTCTGCCTCCCACTCCAGGTCACAGACACAGGCCCAGCAAGGCCTCTGGGCCGTGGGGACTGTCTCCACTTTCAAGGTTTTGGCTGCCATGGTGTTGCATGGAGGGTGCAATGATAAGTGATGCATCACTTTTTTTTTCCAGCGATGCACCTTATTTCATAACTGTAGCCGTGAATCTGCATTTCCTCTGGCTGATCATCCTGGCTGTTGGGGGGCTTGTTGATCTGTGCTGCACTTGGCCCTGGCTGCTCCATTCTGCATCCCATTGATTTTATTTCCTATTTTTAATTGGAGGTGGACTTATAGGCGATTTTTACCTCTAGAGGCAAAAAAGTCACGTTGGGCTGACTAACGTGTGTTCTTTGTCGCTAATGGGCCTTTCGTCACTTTTCTCCTGCTAACATAACATTGTTTATCACCTTGACGCTAGTGTTAGCGACAGTTTTCACCGCAGATAGCTGTTACTATCACCATGTAGCCACGTTTTGTAAATACATCGCTAGCAATGCAATAGTTTTTGGTGATGGGCACGTTAAGAAAACTGCTGCTAACCAACGCTAATGCTAGTTAGCGGCAGTTCTTGTACATATACCCCTAAATGCCTCTATAAAACAGTGAAAATAAAACATATTGCATACCTTGTCGAAAGGCAGGCAGAGATCTCTAAATATGGCGGGATGCTGTCTGAAGAATACAGTCTTTTCAAGCCTGTGGAGAATGCCTTGACATGCCAGATGTACCACAACCTGGAATGGGGTACGACATTTGGTGATTTACCACCCACGAAGTCCTTAACAGCAGCAATCCCACCTTGTATTGGTATTCACAGCTTTTTAAACTTAAGTTATAAATATATTTTCACAAAAACACAAAAGGCTTAAGTAACGTTAAATAGTTAGATGAAATGTTCAATAACAAGTAACATTTTAAACACCATCGAAATTCACCAGTTATAGTTATAGTTAGGTCAAGTAACTATAACTTGTGCCCTAAGATAACGATAACTCTCGCCCCCGCCATCCACAGTTTTCTCATCAATAATTTCACTGCAAATGTCGAAGTGATATTATCAGTGATGTCATAGAAGATGTAATGAGTGATGGAATATGTGTGGTAATTAACAGTGCATGGCGAGCGCGTGAGTTATAGTTACCTTAGGACATGCGGTCAGACCCTGTGGCCAACCCTCCCAAAGGCAGCCAGCCCCACATTGCAAACGGCCTTCAGCAGTGTGCAGCGGGGGTTGGCCACAGGGCCTATCCCTGTAGACCCCATCTCCCAAGGCCTTTTCTTTGAAACAGGAGGGGGCCATGAGGCCCATTCCCAGAGCCTTATTAGGCCCTGGGGACCCCATCCCTCAGGGTCACTACTGTAGTCCCTACATCCCCAGCTTTATTAGGAGCTGGGGACCCTATCCCCCAGAGCTTTTTTTTTTATTTAAGGGGAGGGGCACTGGGTGGCCCCCTCTCTAAGCCTTGTTAGGCCCTGGGGATCATATCCCCCAGGGCTCTAAATTTTATTAAAAGGTGAGGGGGCAGCGTGGCCTCCCTCCTAGAGCCTTGTTAGGCGCAGAGGACCCCATCCCTCTGGGCCATTCCTAAAAATTAAGGCGATGGGGGTTCTGGGGACCTCATCCCTTGGAGGCTGCATTTCTTAAAGGTGGGTGCGCAGGTGCACACCCAGGGCACTCAACTAATCATTGTTGGAGGCTGCGGAGGGCATGCAGCAGGAGTCTGCATTGCTCCCACCCGGAGGGAGCAGCTACTAATACCTCCCTCTAGGCTGGAACAATATTTTGACCTGTATTCCTACCTGCATCAGTGCAAGGCAGGGCAGCATATCAAAATTCTGCAGCAGATTTTGTGTCTGCTCCCACAAAGCTTTGAAAATGCTCCTGCCAAGCAGGAGCAAACACAAGTTTTCCTACCAGTGCGGCAGGGGAAATCTTTATGTCCCGGGACATAGCTAGTGAGCCGGCCCCGGGGGATGGGGTCCCTGAGGCAATTAATGGCTTAGAGTGGGGCCCCCTCCCTTTTCAAAAGGCTAACAGCCCAGGAAATGGGGTCCCTGGGGCCTTTAGAGGCTCAGGATTGGGGCCCTGCACACCATCCCCTTAAAAATACATTGGGCCCCGGGGATGAGGTCTCCAGGGCTGAAATCAGCCATGAATGGGGGCCCCATGCCCCCTCCCTCTATATAAAGTGTAAGACCCCAGTGAATTGGGTCCACAGGGTAAAAACCAGCCTAGGTAGTGGGGCCATGTGTGTCCTCCTCCCCCACAAAATAAACCCATTGTCTTCCCGTGACCTGGCACACCCCGGGGTTTTTTAGAAAACAAGCACAGGAGCCCGCGCTTGGTTGTTATAATAATATTTTCTGTTGATTTGCAGATCCTACAGGAATTCACAGCAATATTTAAAAAAAACATGTTTGGCACCCCACCACCAGGTCTAGCAGGTCAGGCTATCCCTACACTGCCCCCTTATGTCTTTTGACTGAGTCTTCAGTCCTAAGATGGCTGCCACCACTTCCAGGTTGAGGTGGTGGCAGCCAATCAGATCTCAGCTTGAGATCTATCAGGATCCATGAAGGATCTGCGTCCCTAGATATACAAAGTTTTTGTGCATTAATTGCTCAGAAACAACTGAACAGATCTACACCAAAATATAAACAGCACTCTTTCTGGACAAAGATCAAGCTTTCTGCCAAATTTGGTATAAATCCATTCAGCGGTTTATTCTGTAGCTGTGTCTATAGTTCTCATAGGAAAATGAATGGGGAAAATGTGTTTTGGGGCACTCTTTGTTCTGAGCATCAGCTTAATAGATTCCCCTGAAACTTTCCATGCTCAAACTAGTAAAAAAGTTGCACTTTTTTGAAAGGTTTTGTGGAGAATCGGATCGTCAAACGGCACTAAACTTATTAGCAACACAAAAAATGCATTTCCTATGGAAACACAATCCTAACTATAACTATCCAGTGACGACTGCAACAGGTTAATTTATACATATAGATATATATATATATCCACAACAAAATCCCAAAGCGCAAACAGCCGGAACAGCGCAACACCAGGGTACAGACTCCGTAAGCAAGGATGCAGGTAAGTAAAGTTTATTTAAACATCATTGTCCAAATGACACGTTTCGGCCGCCAGACATGCGGCCTTGTTCACATCAGCCCAGCAGGCCACCATCCCTGGGAGGGCCTGTCATTCCCAATGGGCTAGCAAATTGTGAGAGGCTCATTATTATTCATGAGCCTCGCAATTTGCAACCCCATTGGGAATTACAAGCAGGGTTAAACACACTGTTGTACATGTCAAACAGTGCATCGCAAATCGCGAGTCGCAAATGAGACGCAATTTGCGAGGTGCTATTTTGCAGGTCGTACTTCTGGCCCCTAGTTCTCAATTGATATAGCGCATTCTTGCCCTTTCCCTTTCACACAGCGCAGAGCAGCAAGGTGTCTTGATACGTTGTGTTGCGTTAACAAATTATAAATATGGCCCATAGTGTGACCGTTATGGTGCAGTTTGCTTTGCTTAATTTCAGCACAGAGCAAGCACTATCAGAAAGAGGTCTCAGGCGGGTCTCTTTGATAGTTCAGGCAGTTCACAGACACTAAGTAATGCATCAGGCCCTCCCGGGACAGCATGGCCATTGCTTGCCCCCTATTGCTGCCTCTACTGGAATTCTTTGAACACTGTCAATGTTTAAGAGACAAAGGAAGTTGTGGTAAAATCCATCCACATTACTAATTCCATATATGGATGCACCACCATGCAAAATGCTTTACTGCTTTGTTTGTCCATAAAGAAATAGCTGTGTCGTATAACAAATCCAGGACCACTGTTTTACCTTAGTAGATCCTTTACTTGGTCATGAATTTACTGTTGTACGGATTCATAAAAAGCAAGGAGCAACTGATTTACAACATCCAGATATAATAATCATAAATGAGAGCATGAGAGAGAAAATTGTATCACTGTACAACACACTGCACTCCCTATATTTGATTTGTGGTATGTGGGAGGAGCCAAAATTAACCCTTCACACACGTGTTCACCTGGGTAACAGCAAACATTTGGGAATATGGGGCCTGATGAACAAATGTCAGTTTGCAAACTAGGACATGCAAATTGCACAACCCCTTATTGGGAAACTGTCTTGTATATTGCGAAGACACTGATGTACTAATGGGGATAAATGAATAAAGGATACTCGTATGAGATTAAATATTAATGTGGCAGTAGACTTTGTGTGATCCCTTGCAAATGCCTTTAAACACGAGGAAGGAGGACTGCAAGGACCCGCAGACGCTGTCCATGTGTTTAGATTTCTTCACTGAGAATTTTTTTGAACGTGCCTGTGTCCCTAAAAGGATGTTTTTTTAAAGATAATTTTTTAGATTGAAGGAAAAACTTTTCCCGACCACTGCGTGCTGTCCCCCAGGCTGCACAACACGATTCCTAAAATCTCACAACTCAGGAAACTTCTCTGGCTTCCTGTGCACAAACACATACAGTTCAAACTCCTCACACACACTGCATTTCACAACACTGACCTGTCCTACCTCAACAGTTTAGTACACTTTCACTTCCCTACCAGGCACCTCCGCTCAGCCAGACACTCACTGGCACACATACACTGCATTAACAAAACAAAAGCTGGAGGCCACACTTTCTCGTACATGTTCCCTAAACCTTGGAAAGACATCCTGCATCACTTCAGAGCCTGCTCAAGTCCGGATACCCTCCCGGGTGATTAGTGCTCTTTACAAATCTATTTAAGATAACATAACTTGAAAGGGACTTGACAGTCCCTCAGGGATTGCTTAGCCTTACAAATCATTTACCACACAGAGGTCCAGATGTGCGACCGTTCCGTTTAATATTCATGAGGCAGGTCGCAATTTGTGGCCCAATGGAAATGGGCTACAATCACTGGGATGGTGGCCTGCTGGGAACAGCAGACCACCAAGTCTACGTTTTCTTCAAATGCAACTCGTTTGTAAACGCTAAAAGTGGTCGTACACTTGCTACTAACTCACCAAGGGGCATATTATCAAGAAACGGTGTTAAAATTATCGCCGCTTTAGCAGCAGAAAACTGCCGCTAAAGCGGCGATAATGAGCTTGATAATATGCCCTTGAGAATTCCCATAGAAGCCCATGTTCTGGTGTCAACATGGGCTTCTATTGGAATTCTCTGCAGCATATTATCAAGCCCATTATTGCCGCTTTAGCGGCAGTTTTCTGCCGCTAAAGCGGCGATAATGTTAACGCCGTGCTTGATAATATGACCCCAAAATTGTAATCGCAAACAGGAGGGGTATGTCTTTGTAACTCACAAACAGGAGTGGTATGTTTTAGTGACTCACAAACAGGAGGGGTATGTCTTTGTGACTCACAAACAGGAGTGGTATGTTTTAGTGACTCACAAACAGGAGGGGTATGTCTTTGTAACTCACAAACAGGAGTGGTATGTTTTAGTGACTCACAAACAGGAGGGGTATGTCTTTGTAACTCACAAACAGGAGTGGTATGTTTTAGTGACTCACAAACAGGAGGGGTATGTCTTTGTGACTCACAAACAGGAGGGGTATGTCTTTGTGACTCACAAACAGGAGGGGTATGTCTTTGTGACTCACAAACAGGAGGGGTATGTCTTTTTCATACCCAGTCCTATTTTTCATTCCTAACGGGTGGGTGCTTTTGCAAAATGTGTGCTTTGTGACCACAAAATGCCTTTGTACGCCTGGCCTATGCATAGTAATTATGATAAAGAATAGGTATATACATTGCAGGGGAGATGCAATAGATGAAGGTGTGGACTCTAAAGGCAGCCTGTCCGTGCAACGTTCTGCCAGGGAGGGTTGCTTTTATATGCAAGTCTAATTAATTGACCCTCAAACACTTCCTGACTTGCTGGCAGTTATAAGGTATTTCATGGCTTTCTACCACTTTATGTTTTGACCCCCTTGTCCCTGTGAAGCCATTAGCTAATGAAAGTGCGCCTGTCATTTGGTAAACTTATAGCTCTCCTCATTTCCAGTCACTTTCTTGCAGTGTTGCTGATGCCACAATCCTCTGCCAGGGCGCCTCCTCCAATCCATCTGTGTTTATCAAATTTGACTTGTAGCCAAATTTAAAGCTCAATAAGCCACTGGAACGCTCCCAGGCACACAGTTAATCTGTTTAATGGAAAGAACCAACAAAGCTGTCCACTGGGAACATTTTAAAGTGAAATCTTTATTTATTATTGTTATTTATTGATTTCTACATTATGACCAGTACAATACATAAACGGCAGAGCTGGCACTTGCCCTATAAAAGGGACTTACTTTGACAACCAAATATAGTCACTCAGAGCAGTTTAGTCTCACATTCAGCCCCCCGCCCTTAGAAGAGTCATAGGTTATTGTTGCTCCACTAGATACTACAAAAGGCAGACACACACACACACACACATGCAGAAGCATGAAAAAATATACAACACACATTTACAAACACATCGATGCTCCAGCACACAGAGCCATTTACACAGCACCATTTACACACACATACCCATAGATAAAAAAAATATATAAATGTGCACACAACTAAAAGGCATGTGAAATGATACAGTTCAAAAACAAACTCAGACCCTTCAAAAACCTCAAGGTTAGCTACTTAGCTCCTTGCTTTGGCCCAGATGTTCTAATATTTTACACAGGCGTGATTCCAGGCAGCGCTTCTCAGTGACAGCAATGGAAATGTCAGCACTAATCAACTTTTGCACACTAAAGTTATTTTGTTCTGAAAGTTGATGCTAGCTTTGAGTCCCCTGATAATGTAGTAAAGGGGATGTAACAGGGAAGGACTAGAGCAAATATGACCAGAACTACTAACGTAGCATGACCAGACTAGGGGTCCGATGTATGACCATTTCTTGCGGTCGCCATGGGTAATCAGCCCATTTGTGACCGCAAAAAAGCGTTGTGGTATATACAGATGCTATTTTGCGAGTCGGTGACTTCCAAAATAGTGTTTTTGAGTAGCTATTAGAAAGGGGCGTGCCTAGGTCTTACCTTCCTAATAGCGAGTCAGAATGTTATGTACCATTGTTTTGCATCTGCATTTGTGGTCGCAAAACACTCGCAGTTTACCACATACTTCAATGAGGTGGTAAGTCACTCGCACACGGGAACGGGTCCCGAAAATGAAAAGGAAAATGGGCTCCATTTAAAAAAAAAAAAGTAGCTTTATTGAAAAATCCAACACAGACATGGGGGTCTGCTGTCCCCAGCAGGCCACCATCCCTGTGTTTGTAGGCCATTCCCAGTGGGTGGCAAATTGCGACCTGCCTCATGAATATTAATGAGGCAGGTCCCTTGCGACCCATTTGAGAATTGCAAACAGTGTCTAAGAGACTGTTGTTCATTCCATTTGGCGAGTCTCAAATTGCGAGTCGCAAAACGTCGCAATTTGCGATTTGCAAAATCGAATGGTCGTACATCTGGCCCTAAGTGTAAAATCCTAGTGATGAATGAAAAAAGGTGCAAACAGAAGGCGCACTGAATATTATGTGATATTCACATGTTTTTGCGCAACACAGTATTGCATATTTTGACACACCTCGTTTAGTAAAACTAGGCCCTGGTTGACGAGTATGTGTGACAGGGAGAGAGAAGGAAAGCGCCATATTTACTAAGGTATGTCACTATCCTGCTTTCTCTCAAGCACTGGCACACAATTAGGCTGCTGAGCAACATGCACACACCTTTATATTTAGTGCAAAGGTGTCTGTGTGAGCATAGGTTTTGTACCCTTCCAGAACAAAATACTGTGCCGAGACAATTTTAAAACATTTCCCACTTTGGTGGTGTGCTGTACAGTGCAGGCTTAGACTATACATACAAAAACAAATATCAAAGTGAGGGCACAAAATCATAAAAATGCCTGAGATATGGGTTCTACTGTCCTGACATAACAAAGACATCATTAAAATATGAAGAGTGTTAAAAAACTGGGTGAAACATACTGTATTAGACGATTGATTATAAGAACAATATGCACCAGTCCAACACCAAAACAGTTTGTACTTAGGCTGCACCATTTAAGGCAATTTCACGAAGGCAGCAAAACAACGATAAAGTGATATGAATCCGACTGACCCACCAGTGCACATTAACAGATACATAAAATGAAAAGTACAACAACAGTGAACTGCATAAACGTACATGTAAATTCAGACCATCCTCAAATTAGACATACAAGATATACAGTAAAAAGTGTATTCAGCTATGGGATAGGGAATCTCAGGTCACAAAACCATTATACTATCTTAAACCTCTTGGGCATGAGCCAAAGCCATTGGTACATTTAAAAAAGCCCACAATCATTCAAATCAGCACAATGGGGCCAGAGATATTCACCTGTAAAGATCTTTAAACTCCTAAAATTATCCCTGGAGTGGACCAGTGCTCAGGGGTCGACATAAGATTAATTGATTTATTTTTTAAGAGACAGGGTGTGCGTGGGGTTCCTCCCCAGACTCTCTTATGGCCTGAGGACTGCATACCCCGGGCAGAAATAAACTATAAAGGGTGCTCCAGGAACCCATCACTGGTCCCCGAAGACAAATACGGGGTCCCGGGACCCAATCCCCTGAACCCAGAAAAAGGAAGTTGATTCCCACCCTGGGAACACAAGGGAAGTGCTCATGAGCAGGAGGAGCAAGAAAGAAGGCGAGCTGAATCTCACGCCGGCTGCTAAAGTGGACTAGGCACCTGGGTGCCAGCCAAGGTTAAGGGGGCCGTGGGACTCCTCCCAAACTCCCTAATTTTCCATGAATCCAATCCCTTTAACACCAAAATATCCCCCTGGCGCAGATACATCAACAACATTCTCACCTTTTGGAAAGGAGAAAGGGCCTCATGCAATGCACTTAGCGACTGGATTAACACTCTACGTTTCTTCAGCAATATTTCTGATGACAAGCTTCCTTTCCTAGATCTCATGGTCTGTCTGATGGGGGGTAAATTGACAACTGCCACATACAGAAAACCAACTGACTGCAACAGTCTACTTTTATAGTAGTCACCATCCAAAAGCATTCAGGGACAACCTCCCCTGTGGACAGTTTTTATGATTGTGCCGCAACTGTAGCACTATACATGACTACAACACACAGGCACAACTGCTATCTGATAATCCGATGGTATGAGACTATGCTCCACACTGTGTCAGAACTGCCAGAAAACATGCTAGGGGCAGCAATAGGGATGCCCTTTTGGAACAACACACAAGGCCACAAGAAGACATCCTGACCTGTGTAACTACATTCACACCTGACTCAAATAGAGTATGCAAAATCTTCAAAAAACATTAGGGAATCCCACAAACAGGCAACCTGAAAATGCCACAACCTCGGTTGGCCTTTAAATGTACCGCCAACATAAAAGAGATGCTGATACACACTAGGCCACGCATGCCCTCCAGAGCTGACTAAAGATCTCTTTGAGATTTACCCCCAAATGAGGGGCCATTTCCCATGTGGTTTATGTGCTGTCTGTGCTTTTACTATCATTACCAAAGAGGTTAAATTGACAAGTACTTTCACCTGGACACAGAAAACACACACAAACTGCAACACCAGGAACTACATATACACAATGACGTCCTTGTGACAAAACATATATCATGAGAACTAGCAGACTGGTCAAAACACGCATCATGGAACATCACAGCAGTATCAGTTGCCGGAGGCTAAGTACCAACATGTGGACACATTTTCTAACCCAAGGACATTCTGTTGATGCCATACAGTGGACTATTCTCGAGGCACATTCAGGCATCAACAAAGGCTCCCTTATCAGAAGGGAACACAATTGGACCTTCCACCTGTCGACCCATGTGAGTGGATTGAACAAGGACATTCCATTTGTGTGAAATGAACAGTTAAACTATTTATATGTACCATCAGTGGCTCTCGCCCACATGCCAGGGAGATGCACTTTAATGACACTTGACTCATTGGGGCATCTGCTAACTGACCCCCCCTCTGCCCATGATTTGGCCAGACATTTTCCCTATGGTATTTTCCTATTAACTGCCTTAACCCCTCTGTTAACTATTTAGTCATCATTGCTCCCGCTACTAGGCACCACATCATCCATATTCATTATACCACTACACTTCTGTTTGGGTCACTACCATCCTGTAGTACCATCCACAGTCTCTACAAGCAGAGCTGTTATCCATACCCATAATGTATTCACACTATATCTTTTCAATTTTTTTTTAATTCATCTCAATGTTTAGAATCCATCCTTGAAATATTGTCCCATTTTAGAATATCACGCTATTTTAATTTGTGCCGCTCCAACATGGTGCGGGATGCCAGTTTTGGCCCTTTTTTCTAAGCCTTACTGATACGAACAGTCTCCTCTGACATACAGGCATTAGGCCTGCCTCCTCCCCTAGCCATCATGGCACGGGGAGTTAGCCTTTCTAAGCTCTTGACCGCGCATGCGCAAGGGATACCAACCTGATCCTTTAAACCAATTCTACGCCTCAGCTAGGCCTCGGGGTTCCTCCAAGGCCAACTCCATGTGATTACGGACTTTTCCCGGCTTACCCACACGATCGGGGGAATCAATACAAACTTCTGATGACTCATTATTCCGCCAAGATAGCGACCACGCTTCCCCATTATGGCCCAGTCTAGTGCTCCTTAACACAGTGATCGGGACCACCAGTGAGCAATTGACCATGGAGCATTCTTAAGTCGCCCATTCTCCATCTCTTCCTCTCCCAAGTTGGCAGAGATGGAATAGGTCATCCGGTGCAACTGTCACTACGACTCTGCAAGTACCACAATATGCTTTTTACAGGTCTTCCACAACTTACCACAAGTTTTACTCTGGGATTTTTATATTATGTCTTCATTTTCATTAGCATGCTATATTAGCATTTACTCTGATCCTACTTGAGAAGGCTAAAGTGCTACCCTATTTGGGTGAGTTGTTTGACCTCCTGTGTCACAGTGTGTGAAATCTTTCTGCTTGTCATTACCCCTGAGTGTGTCATTTGTCTGTTATGTGCTTTGTTTGTTACTGTGCTAGTTGCACCACCACTGAGAGCAGCATGTTAATTAGTTTTTTGCATGCTGCACCATGATGAGAATATGTCTTTGATGACCTCCATCATGGAGATCATTTGTATTCATGGTTTTATCTTTATTTCAGGTCGGCTTTTTAGGAAACACTGTATAAAGGTACACCACATTTAGGTTAATTTGTGATTGCATTATCCTTGATACCTACCCAGATTCCAAACACTGTGTAGATTAGACACTCTCGGTTTTGACGAATTGCCATTTGATCATTATTGACTTCAATTAGGCAAGAAACATGTTGACCCATTGACCCTTTAGAGCTACCAGAGATCATTTCCTCTACTGTTAGCCACCAAATTTTTAATTATAGTATACTCACTGATTAAAACTTAATTTAGAGAACTACTTAGTCTATTTTAGAAACACATTTCTACACACTTCACTACACCAGTCTACACCAACAGCCCTACACCCACACTTCACATACGGCATTGGATCAAAAGATCTCCGATAGAGAGACCCGTCGCGGGTGCCTATTGGGCATTGCACCCCCTGCCCGACAAGGAGCACGCCCTATGATGAAGCATGGCATGCATCTGGATGTCTGGGGGCTCCTGTTCCTAAAGGAATGGACCCCCCATCTGTTGCCTTACACATTGACCAACCACATATTCTCCGTTTCTTTCCTGTAAGGAGCTGCATACCTTTCGTTGAAAGATGTGATAGGAGAAGGTATGCTGGACCTACAAGTGCTCCTGGTCCCTCTTTCTTTGTGGTATATATTCAGCTGTCCTCTAAACCTACTTACCACATTCCTGTGTAAGTCACATCATGTACATGTTTCCCCTGCCCCAAAACATTGTGGGGCAGGGGAAACAGGTTACCCAAGGTGATGGATTTTTGGGTAATGGGGTAAAGATAGTCACATAACAGAATTATTATGAACTCAGTAATTTTGAAGTTGCCATGTCATTTTAATATGGAAAAATATAATTATCAATAACACAAGGTATCCCAAATATTGATGTGAAAAGTTTCTTGATCTTGGAGAATTTCAACATACATGCTTCAACATCCAAAGGTATCAATGTGGAAAATCTACTAAGAACAATTGGTTCCCTCTGCAATATCAAATCAACTGGTTTCTGGTGTCCTTACCACCAAATTTGTGTCATGAGTCTGATGAATACAGAAGTTAAAGAATATTTTGCCTTTTTTAACTCTGAATCATATGTTTCCGCTATGTGGTGTTCAATAGATGCTCTGGGAAAACATTTGCGAAACTAAAATGATGTCATCAATAAGAAAGTTTTATGAAAATTCCCTCATTTGTAGCAAGAGGGCAAATAATGCTATCAACTACATCTTGGTTGGAGTGAAAGACTGCCATTGGTTGAAAATGTTCCTATCCATTAGAAGGTAGACATAACCCATCTTAATTGAGGTAAATGATAATACTGAAAATATCGAGAATATGACGATGAGTGTGATATAATGGGCTGGTTGAGGATGCACTGGAGTAATGAATTGGAATTATAAACACGAGATTATTTGGTAAATGTAGAAGCGTTTCAATAGTTTGTTGTCAGACAGTTCGTCTATTCCCAAATCAAAACAAACATGTGAGTAATTTCTAAGGAAGTTCTCAGTGAATACCTCTGCTGAAAGAATTAAGCAGAAGCTCAAACATAAAGATGGACATTTGCTTGGGCAGATGCTGAGTGGACCTAGAGGCCAGCACACCGCCAAAAAATAATAATGCAAAGGGGGAGTGAACTTGCTGAGAAAAAGAGGATAAGAAAATTCTATAAAGATAAAGTGAAGGCAGAGGGAAGAAGTGTCCTGAAATGCTGGCAAAGGCTAAAACAGGAAGCAGTATGCGAGGACCCAAAGACATTCTGGAGGTGTGGTGCACGATCTTCTGAGTCCAGCGCTTCAGGTCGTCCCACCTCTTTCTGCACTGACCTATACACCATTGGAGACCCCCAGGGTCCAGACCTTCCGAGCAATGGCTCTCCAAATGGCGTTTTTCTGATGATCGTTGCCTAGTATGGATGCAATAGATGAGGAAACAGATTGCAACTGGACGTTTTAGGATATGTGTATGGCTGATACACATTTTGTTGACACCTAGCACAAACATTCATCAAGAGTCAACACAATGTATGTGCAAATGCCACATGCCAATCACTAATAAAGCATGAATGCACATGTTTGTGGTCATCCGCGGACTCACCTCAACCCTGGCCATGACCTACACTGAATGAGCTAGCCCACTAATACCATGTAGCCCAGGATCATCCTACATAGAATGTTATGTGAGGTACCATGACATACAATACACCATTTTAAGAGTAAACCACTTGTGCATGACAGTACAGACAAATTTCCTGCCAGGCCCATTTACTTGATGCAGATGGTCCATAGAGCTGAGTACCATAGTACACACAACATCCCAAGAATAAGGTCACAATGAAAGGGCTGTGTATCAGAGAGCCTCCTCTCTGGGGGATGTGTGGACATGTGGACTATTTATTGGGATATTATACTAGGTCAGGATATGTTTGTGTGGTATGTGCTGCTATCACAGGACACACCTTTTGCCATATGTGGCACTCTAACTGTGTTGACATTCAACATACCATTGTATGTATTGTGTGTTTGGATTTAATGTCACAAAGCTGATGAATCACATTGCAAAATCTATTCAGAAGTAACCAACTATCTAAACTGTTCATGTGTCAGATGTGCAATAGGCCTTTACAGTGGAAGCATGACATATGGAAAAGTGACAACAGACCTGTGTGAGCAAGGGGACTGTCATAAGTGAAAGACACACATTGAAAATGTTGGTCAATGGAAAGAATTTTCATGTCTGGGTGTTACCTCCGTCACCACTCCAAATATAGTCCATGTTACAGCTATCAAAGCTACTAATGGTGAAGAAAAACTCATATTGGGAACATCCATGGATCTGCAGGTCTTCAGAGAGATTACTCTGAGCATCAGTTTTCTTGCCATAGTACCGCTGCCCCAGTCTGGGCCATGGCCAAGACTGCCCACAACTCATTGTCAGGTTGCTCTCTGCAGGCTGAGCATACTGATCCCGCAGGAACCTAACATTTCTAGAAATTCAATACATAAAAGTGAATCTTCTGCCTATCTAATATGTGATCATAAGGTTGTGTGGCATTCTGAAGGGGTCTGGGAGGTATAGCTACCTGTCAGGCAACAGTTTTGCTATGCCTGATGTGGGCTGAGTGAATTGTTAGACTGTACACATGGCTAAAATCATCCTCACAGTATACAGACACAGCTCATGATGTAAAGCCTATACAAATTATTTTTCATATACCATGATGGAAATGTATGGGTGCAATGCAATACAAGTAGAATAAGGAGATTATAACACCTTACAATGCTGTTGTTCACTCCACAAAGTACAGTGCCTCATAATCGATTGCATGATTGTCCTATGTAGGGACAACTCAATTTCAACAAACAACACAATATGGTTACACTCTGGGACTCAGAGGCACATTGTAGACTATCGGAAAATAAATGAAAAAGTTGAACAAAGTGAAAACCTGTAGTTCAGATAGTTACCAGTTCCTCTTGTGAGTCATTGAGCTGGCCATACAGGGGAAGAACCTCTTCACCCAGGGTCACCAGCTCCTCTGCAGAGAAGGGATGCATCCTCTTACCTGCGTGGCCTGGCATGATTGCACCCAGAGGTGGCAAACAGCTAAAGTGGAGGAGGTGTTGATAACAGCTGTGTCAGGAGGCAAGTGAGTTATTTTTCAAAACGCGGCGTACATGTACACCACGTAGGCGGTCATCAGGGTAGAAGCACACAGCGATTGGCATTGACATTGGAATTAACATTTATATCTCAACTTACCAACACTTGACAAATGGTTAGTGTATTACACCTGTTGCCAACCTGCATTGGGATGGACCATACCTTAACATTTTTACACATATCATAGGCCCTGGGATGATAGTTTTCTAATTATACACTTAGAGACAGCATTCCCGCATGTGGCATATACAATATTGATATAAATGATCTTATTTGCAAAATTACCCATTAACACAGACAAACCAACATCTCTCATACTTTGAGAATTACATGTTAGGAAAGTAGATATACAACACATTAAGAAAAGAGCCAACAGGACATTGAGGTATTGTGACAATTGTGCGCAGGGTGCGCAGGGTGGTATCAACAGCATTCACTCTGTCGACTATCCTGTTCCACAATTGCTGTATTATTGCAGCTGTGGTTGGAGGTGTTATTGTGGCCACAGTGAGCCCCAATGTTGCCATCTGCCTAGGCTGACCAGATGGGCCAGAAAGATCATCCATGTCCACATCTCCAGGAGTGTGGCCATCACTGAGGGCTTGATCTTCGAGTAGAGTGGGAGTCTGTTCAGTGGGCAAGCTCTGCCCTGCTGCTCTGCCAGATCCACCTGTTGAAAAATAGAGAACATTGGTATTGGTGGAAGTGTGGCATCTACATCCTAATCGTTTGTGTCACAGTAAGTACAAACCTAGGGTGACAGATTATTGGCAGAGATTACCATTGTGATCTATTTGTGTGGTATTTAAATTGGTTATAAGACATTTGGAGGCATTCAATACATTTAGTAGAATTAAGCAGCTCATTAGATATGCTAATATGTATTATTTTGGTTTTAGGATTGAACGTGACACCTCCAAAACGTTTTCGCCAACACACTGTAGAAGTGACATGTGTATTTGACCATTCCAGGGCCTGGTTGTGTAGATTACAGGGGAACACATAACTGGGCTGTATGTTTAGCATTATTCATCATGGGAATAGTGCAGAGTCAATGGGTCACCTGACACTTCTAATTAGCTCAGGTCAGTTACATTAATGGCTTAAATATATTTGAAGTAGACACTTGGTATTGTGTCACTCATGTCATCAATGGTTTCAGTTGAGGAGACCAGGACACCATCAATTAAATAAATCAGACATGTCTCTGAGTAGAGCATTGTATGTACATTGCACAGTCCATGATAAGTGAACATCAGTTGTGACATGCCAGACAAGTGAGTGGGGGCAAAATGACTATTGCATCTTGGTTAGAGTGTCAGTCACAGGGCCTCATGGTAGTTGTAGACATTTCTATCTCAACTTACCAACACTTGACAAACGGTGACCTGCATGATAAGTGATCATCCGTTGTAACATGGCAGACAAGTAAGCA
Source organism: Triturus cristatus (assembly GCF_964204655.1). NCBI lineage: Eukaryota > Metazoa > Chordata > Amphibia > Caudata > Salamandridae > Triturus > Triturus cristatus. Next base: position 1,294,098,340 of record NC_140589.1, read on the forward strand.
GGGGCAAAGGGACTATTTGATTTTGGTTAGAGTTACAGTCACAGAGCCTAATGGTAGATGTACACATTTCTATCTTGACGTACCAACACTTGACAAATGGTTGCCTACATGATAAGTGAACATCAGTTGTAACAAGGCAGAGAAGAGAGCAGGGGAAAATAAACTGTTCCATCTCGGTTAGACTTACAGTCTCAGGGCCTCATGGTAGTTGTAGACATTTCTATCTCAACTTACTAACACTTGACAAATTGTGACCTGCATGATTAGTGAACATCCGTTTTAACATGGCAGACAAGTGAGCAGGGGCAAATAAGCTGTTCCATCTCGGTTAGAGTTACAGTTACAGGGCCTCATAGTAGTTGTGGACATTTCTATCTCAACTCACTAACACTCGACAAATTGTGACCTGAATGATTAGTGAACATCTGTTTTAACATGGCAGACAAGTGAGCAGGGGCAAATAAACTGTTCCATCTTGGTTAGAGTTACAGTTACAGGGCCTAATGTTAGTTGTAGACATTTCTAGGAGAGGAGTTGGCCTAACTGCTAGGGCGGGCGACCACAAATCTGGGGAGCTGGGTTCGAGTCTCAGCAAAGACACACAACATCCTGTGATTCTGGGCAAATCAATTAATCTCCCCATTCCCAACAAAAATGAATGTGTCCTCATGTAATGCAACTGGTGCTCGTGTAAAGCTCACCGATACCCAATACCTTCGGGCCAAGTTCACGCTATATAAAACTCCATTAAAAAAAAGTGAGCAGGGGCAAAGGGAATATTGCATCTTGGTTAGAGTTACAGTCACTGAGCCTAATGGTAGATGTAGACATTTCTATCTCAACTTACCAACACTTGACAAACGGTGACCTGCATAATAAGCGAACATCAATTGTAGCATGGCAGACAAGTGAACAGGGGCAAATGGAGTATTGCATCTTGGTTAGAGTTACAGTCACAGGGTCTCATGGAACTTTAAGACATTTCAAACTCAACTTACCAACACTTGACAAATGATCAGTGTATTATACCCGTTGGCAACATGCATTTGGGATGGACCATACCTTAACATTTTTACACATATTATAGGCCCTGGGATGATATTTTTCAAATTATACACTTAGACAGCCTTCCCGCATGTGGCACATAATCAAGTTTGATATAAATGATCTTATTTGCAACATTACCCATTAACACTGACAAACCAGCATCTCTCATACTTTGAGAATTGCTGGTTAGGAAAGTAGATAGACAACACAATAAGAACAGCAGAGTTGAGAGCCAACAGGACATTGAGATATTATGACAATTATTGAAGTGTAACTTACCAGACTCCACTCCCCCTGGTATTCTGGTCATGCCCTCAGTATGCAGGAAGGCCAAGACCTTCTCCTCCTAGGGAAAAAAGTTGTAATGGGCCACCTGAAGGCCACCCCCACTCTTCTGGACCACCAGGTGATCCTTGGAGGCTAGGATATGCATCTTCAAATTCAGGTTGTGCCACCTCCTCCTTATTTCCTGCTGTGTGTGCAGGGTGGTATTAACAGCATTCACTCTGTCGACTATCCTGTTCCACAACTCAATTTTTCTACTGAGAGGAGTATGTAGGACTTGGGCTCCAAATATTTGTGGCTCTACTCTAATGACTTCATCCATCATGACTGACAACTCAGCCTCTGTGAAACATCCATTTTTGGGGCAACTCATGACTATAAAATAAGGTAAGTAACAAATAAAAAAAAAATAAGGGATATAAGTGAATAGGCAAAAACAACAAAAAAGATGTGGAGAGTGTGAAATGGGATTGGGAAAAAAGGGCTGCCTTATCTCAGCGAAAAAGTGTTTTCTCTGTCTTGCAGTGCTGGAGTGGAGAGGCAAAGGATCATGGTTTGTGAAAGGGTGTGTTTTATAGTGTCATTTGCAGGCATGTCCACTTGGTCAAAGGACATCAGCTGTGTAGTTTTTGAATCCATCCAATGGTCATTGTTGTGGAGTTTTGCTGTGAGCATACGGTGGAGGTCTACCGCCATTGGGGAACCGCCGCTAGGGGACCGCCAGTACAACTGTGTTGTCATAATAGGTTTGGCTAGAAGGCGCGGTCCTGACAGCATCAGAGTCGAATCGCAAACATTGCAGAGCACTTCAGCCAAGGAGGAAACCACACAGTCAACGTGGTCAGTGTTTCAGGCTGCATGACTCGTAATACAGCGGGTAGAAGACCGCTTGTGCAGCTTTCTTCTAGGGATAGTGGCTGTCGGGCAGTTGGACTGCCAAACTCATAATCAAGGCCTTACAGCAGATTTTTTGAGTTATCTCCTTATGCTTTTTTAATATTGTATAAACCATGGCTTGTTCAAAGTCTATGATTATTTTTTGTGGGTAGTAGTTACCTGCTTTATGGTTAATGTGGTTCAAGAGTTCCTACTAAGTGCTGCTTTTTATTTGGTAGTAGGTCATATATAAAAGGTATATATGTGTTTTGATATTCACCATGTATGGTGTATATCTGAGTGAAAGGTTCAGGGCACATTTTGAAGGTCCCATCCATCCTCTGGATTTGATAATGGCTTAGTTATTGTAAATTATTTACTATAGAGAATAGGTATTTCTATGTCTCTGTATCTTCTAGGGGCAGGAGGGGTATCACTGGTGGCTTTTGCTACGTGGTAGTTGCCCTGTGATGTTCTTGGGGACTTTAGGCAGTGTATCTTTTAGGATTTTGACTGTGGGTTCTTGGGAGCTAGTGCTTGCCTCTCTTGTATCCTACAATACCTACTCACTTTATATTTCTATCACATCTGGGGGGGTGGTTGTGGTCTCTTACATGAATTGCAACATCATATTTTGTAGCGGCTCTCCCATAGCATGCATTAGAATAATAGTTGGTACAGTTCAAAGTCACATTTTGTGTCAATGCACTTTCCTGGTTGTAGGTGTAACCCATGTGACTTAGGGCCTAATTATGACTTTTTACCTCAATGAATTGTATGACATAGTCACTTTGCATGCAACACAATCCAGACATTTTAAATCAACTAGCCTTAATGCTGCTTTCAGCTGATTGTAAAAATGTAAAAAAAAAAATCAAAACACAACATACAGCTGAGAATATTTACTGTGAAGAAAATATTTTGGTCAGCAATGAAACCTCATATTTGCTTAACGCCATAGAGAAAGGTAAAGTGGTTTGGATTCTGAGGACAAAGATGTGTGAGATTATCCCAACATCAGAAAAATACGATGTATGAGGAGAAAGTCCAGAAAGACCTGCTCTATAGCAGGTAGTCTTCCCCACAAATGCCCTTGAATTCAATTTAAGATGCAATTCAGCTCTTCTCACAATGATGAGGGTTGCCATGCTGTAGCCAATCCATAATTTAATATCAAATTCAGATCATCTAGTGAAAAAGGTTTGAAAAGACAATTTGAAGTTGTACACAAAAGAGAGTTCCAGAAAAAAAAAACTAGAGCTGACAAATGTTACCTACCAATCCTTTATTGTGCCACTTCCTCGTAATATTAGAGTTGTTAAACTCGAGGCACAAGATCAAAGAAGGAAAAGGAGAGTCAATGAGCAATAATGTAGAGCGCTCTTATTTTGGAGATATTTTTTCACTTAAGCCCTTGAAGCAACCCTGAAAGACCTCCCTAACAAAAGCACCAGAAAGATGGCTAATAGTTTTGGCAAGAAGGGGCACTTGCGTTGCATAACTTGCATAACTGACTACGCGACAGATCATTGAAAAGCTCTCCAGCTTCTGAGGATAAGGCACTGTTCTTAGTCTATCCGGTACTCGTTCTACCTTGTTTTTATTTTCCAATTAAGAACCCAGCCTAGTGCTCATAAAATCAGCCTACAGGGCCAACACCTGTCCATCAATAGATTTCTAAATGCATTTGATATAGTTTTAGAACCACCAACAAAAAGCATCATTAAAACTCTTCTTGACATGCTCATTCCATGGTATTTTCAGGTAACCATTAAAATTCACAACTTCCCTCTAATTAAAGCTATCCAGGGGTGTGAATTTGGCACTTGAATGTATCCCAAAAATGTTTATCTATTACAAAGTAAAGGTGATAAATTAGTAATAATACACATTTGTAATAAATTACATACAAATGTGTTTGCATTGCCAACTGTCTTTTTATTGCAAAATAACTTGACACCTCTGCGCCGCGCCATATGTGTCAAACTGATACCCTTAGCATTGTACATGTATGTTTTTTCATGATAATACCCGTTGCAAATTGTCAGAGGCACTATATTACTGGCATACTATTTATGTATTAGCAATGAAAGTGTCAGATTGGATTTTCAGTCATAGCAATGATCAGTCTGAGCTGAAACCATATAGATGAAACTTTATTTAAACATCTGTTTGGAATAAAAGCATTGTATACATCAAATCAGCCAACATGTTTAGTTCCTACACTGAGATTCAGATTTCAGATTTGGAAATACATTTATTTAGGCTGTAGGTCTTTAAACAACATAACATAATACAATAAATATTTAAAACTCATTAAAATACACATCATCAACTACACCATCATAGTAGCCTTATTCCCCCCGGGTCCTTTACACTTCCACAATACATCATATATAAAAGGTACCCATGATGTTATAAAATCAATAGGAAAAAACTGTTCTAAAAAACTAATTCTTAAAACCAATAGCATAAAAGATTATTTTAAGATCACAACCAACTTGACTTTAGGCCTAACTTTTAACCATCTGTTTCTTTACCCTAGAAGGACCTTTTTACCGTCTTCATATACTTTGTGATTGCTACTGCTATTTCAAGATTTGACATGTCCGTAAGGAATTTTATCGCTAAAGAGAGCGAGGCAGCGCCATATTTTAAGAAAATGGAAGGTAAAAACTATTTCCGCAGGTGTACAAAGTTTTGACTGTCCAATATGACATGCAGATTATCACATTTTGTGCCCAACCTACATGAGCAATTACCATCAGATTGTAACATTTCTGATTTTATACTCCCAATGGACACACAATGGTTACAGCCTATTCTCCATCTTAGCACTTCAGCCTTAAAATATTGATTGGGTAATGTATCCAGGTAGGGGTACCAGGTTTCTTTCTCCCAACTATTCATCATAAAGTTCACAGAAACTTTCTTTCTCAGGTACCCCATGTCTTCTAACCTTGATTCTTGCTTCCCTAATGTTCTGAGTTTGCCCTTTGTTACTTCTAAGAGAAGAGTCTGCGGGTCAATACTCACATTTAGATTTTTACAGACCAAAAGGATTTTCTTTCTCACCTCTTTGGCCCATTTTAGGTCGCTATGCAGAGATTCAGACCTACACCATTGTGATACTTTCATATCTTCTCTTGAACCCAATCTTTTCCATAACCTTAAGAGGGCCACTTGCGCCATCACATTCCATGAAGTCAAGCCCAACTCCAGACGGAATGCCTGAATCATAGAGGAGGCCGGTATTGACATCAAGGGTTGTAAACATTTCCCTTCCTCGATGTCCCAACTAGATTTCCCACTTAAGCACAGAACTTCTACTCCATATAGAAATTGCGGGGGAATAATTGCATCATGCGCTTTAAACAATGGTCTGTACAACATTTCCACATAAATTCGATTACACTTTATCAGCCCATGCACTGATGTAAGAGTTTTAGCTTTCTGGGTCTTCAAGTGCATGTCCCATTTTAACGACTTGTCGAACCAGACCCCATGATATTTTTATTCATTCACCTTTTCCAATTTGGTTGGGCCCAGGTACCAGTTAAACCTCTGAACTCTCTTTCGAAAGCACAGGATTTTGGTTTTATCCACATTTTCAGTCAGTTGCATAGCCACACAATATTCATTACAGGCAGACAACTTCCTCTGGAGGCTCATCTCTGTCTGGTCAATGATTACAAAGTCGTCAGCATACAGTAGGCAGGAAAGTCGTCTCCCATTCATTTTTGGGCTGGCACCTCATCCACCGCCAGAACAGAGGGCAAATCCACCATATAAATGGCAAAGAGCAGAGGGGCTAAAACACAGCCCTGTCTTAGACCATTATAGAGTCAGTGCCCCGGCTGTACCCTTAATGACTTGGGCCCAATTATAACTTTGTAATTCCTGGATGACAGCCAGAAGCCCCTCCAGTATATCATATTTCCTTAAAGTCTCCTAGAGCCAACTCCTGTCCACTAGATCAAAAGCCGCACGGAAGTCGACAAAGCAGCAGCACAACTTTCCTCGCTGCTCCATCAACTACTAGCCACCGACCATAGGGCAAATCAGTGGTCCACCGTAGAGTGCCCTTCCTTATAACCCCCTTGTTCTATCGGCAAAATATCCAGCTGTTCTACCCAATCCTTCAGGTTGCCCAAGAATATTTTAGCGAACACCTTTTCCCCGATGTCCAATTAATTAATCAGTCTATAATTCTTTGGGGCTCTCCTATCTCCCAATAAATTATATACAACAAACTCCCTCACGACCTCTATTTCTTTAGCTTTTTAGATAACATCTAGTATGGGCTAAACATTGTTGTATACACAATTTGACACTTTAACAACATAATTTCTTTATCATGGTTTTATTATTCAAAAGTAGTTATCTCAAAATAGATTACATTTTTTCCATTCTTTTTTTCTAAGATAATAAAAACATACATTTTCATTAATATTGAGTCTTTTTTTACATAGTTACACACTACCGACCCATGGTAGGCTAAACATACCATGTGGCTCCCGACCCCTGAAAAAAATGATACAAAACAGTTTTCTTTTATGTCAATTCACAAAGTCACTCAATCACAACCATACACATTCATACATCACCTACAAAAACCAATATTCATATCTGGATCATGGGGAGACTTAGAACTAATGAGTCTCTGCAGTCCTGTCGTATAAGCTGGCACAACAGGGTTTGTCCAGAAGGTCGAGTCGCGTTCCGGTGGGTTAGAAACAGATGACAAACCACCTTCCTCAGGACCATACCACATAGAATGGTTTATTGCAACCAAACAAGGGGTACCTGGAGAATAGAAACAATGAATTGTAATTGTGTACGCCCATACACTATAGAGCTTATACAGATATTGATTGGACTAGAGTAGAACAAATTAATTGATTATTTATCATATAACCTCCACCAAGATAGAGTCCAACATTGAATGTGCCACATGCAAATAATACCTGAGGCTTCCCCTACTTACATTGGGGAGCGTCGAGAAGGAATGGTGCAAGTGAAAAAGAGGAAAAACTCATGCTATATGATAGTAATATACCGTGTATTTAAGCAAAAGGATCTCCTTATGTGATCTTTCATACCGAGTGTGGTAACTAATCAGAACACTGATACTCACAGAGGGTGTACTTATACGCTTCAAATCTGGAAAGTGACGGCACTTTTAGGTGTGATCACTATGCATTGGTACTACAAGAAGGTAATAACATGTTTTAATATTCTTGAGGTCATGCGTTGTATATAGTATGAGCTGTGGTTGCAAGATCAAAGGCCTTACCTAATCACTTCAAATTTTTCTCATTCCTGTATGCTCATGGTAGATGCTCCATACATCTGAATTCAATTAACCCAGACGGATCCAATAATAAAATTAATATCTATAAGTATCTGGCAGTATTTTCGGCTCAACAGGAATACAACCTCTTTTATGTGGGGGTTCACACACCTGAAGGGTGTCAACTCCGTAGGTGAATTGATTTGCGGTATATATGTTTCGTAGATTTGTGGTTATACCGGAGAGTAAACAGTTCTTAGTTCATGTGGTCCCACTCAGGGAATCCCTATAGTGTGAGAATTTAGTTATGAAAATGAACATTTATACTTACATTTCAAGCCACATGGTACATAGATATCTTTTAAAAGGAAACGGTAATGTAGTGTGACCGCAAGCAGCCCCACACACCCCAAAGTGTGAGTGAAAGACAGTTATCTTGTTGTCCAATTGGAAATTTTAATCAATTGGAATCTCGTAACAGGTATAAATCGCTTAGAAATGGGCCCAAAAACCACAACAATTGCTATCCTGCAGAGATCAGCATGGAACCCGACTCTGCGTGTTCAAATTACAACATGTTGAAATGCCTGCTGTTATGTTGGGCCCTAGGCCCTCATGCTCGGCGGGAATAACGGAGACAGACACATAGTTGGGGTAGTAGGGAACTGGCCTCAAGCACGTGCGCTCGGCCCTTTTATTACCCTCGTCACCTGACCCAGTGACGTAGGTGGTGGGTGGGTGTAAAGAGTAATACACATATGTGAACACTAGAACGTGTCCATGCTAGGACACTACATTCCTCCCAATTTTTAATGACAAAAACCCAGAGTCAAAGTTCAACCTAGGGGAGAAAGAAAGATATACACAGATGTAATGCAGTGACCAAACTTCTGCAGAGTCGCTCACGCTTCAGCTGCTTGGAGTCACAGACGATGTTCTTCCTGTCGCGGACGATGTTCTTCCTGTCGCGGACGATGTTCTTCCTGTCGCGGAGATCACCAGTTCACTGTGGCACCAGCCAGGGTGCTCGATGGATCCAGTCTGTTGACAGCTCTGCCTTGAAGTTGTCCTCACAGTCTTTTCTTCGCTTGACTTTCATGGCGACAAACGCAGTTGTAAATCTTGTGGTTCACCGCTAGATGTTGCCGTTCATCTTTTAGTCCAGTCCTATTCTTCATCGGTGGTGTGTATTCTGTTTTGGCAGAAGACGGGTTGTTCGCAAGACACCCCTCTCACCAGGATGCCCCTCTCACAGGTGTTCCCCTGCCACGGGATATCCCTGAGGCCCTCTTCATCAGATCTGGCCTGGGTTGAGTGTCCTGTATCGTGTTACTCCCATGCCGATAAGTGCAGGTGCGGAGGAGACGACAAGTCTCACCTCAGATTCCGTAGTCAGACCTGGAGGGTAGCTGTTGGCTCCTGTCTTTCACGCGCGATGTCTTCATCCTCCTGGGACCTTTGCTGAAGGGCGGCTGATGACCATCTCTCGTCGCGGGGACACTCTCTCTCACTGGCATCCCTGAGGCCTTTGCCCCTGAGTCACCACGACTGGCATTGACCAGTGTCCGTGTAACCCCAAAGGTGGGTGTTCAGAATGGTCCAGCCTGCTCACCTCTGCAGATCCCAGGTGTGCTGAAAGCATCGTCAAACAGATGATCTTCTCTCCGTGCCACGGGTGTTCTTCAGGACTTGCGCTCTGTGTTCTGCCGCTTGTCACCTTCCTTGTCTTCGAAGTGTGAATAGTCTTGCCTCACTCTTCTCCCGTTCCTCGATTCCTTTCTCCGTGAGGGTGTCATGTCACTCCGACTTCTCCTTTTCTTGCAGTGGCAACCGTGCCACTCAGATCTCTTTCTTTCCCCTTTTTCTTTTAGTGGCAGATGTGCCACTCCAATGTCATCTTCCTTCTTTTCTTGTAGTGGCAAACGTGCCACTCCGATATCTTCTTCCCTTCGCTTCACGACCTACTCTGGACCGTTTCTGTTCTCCTCTTGGTCTGGCCAGGCTTCTCCATGCAGCGCGCGCACTCTGCACGTGTTCCCCCTGGTCTTGTCCTCGTCCGAGAACACTCTCTCCATCTTCCTCAGCATTCCGAGTTAGGGTCGTGACTTTCTCTTCATCTTCACCTTTTCACCAGTTACTTTGGTTGTTGAAGTTCGTGGGGCCATACTCTTGGTCCTCGTCGTTCTTCTCCTTTTCACCAGTTACTTTGGTTGTTGAAGTTCCTGGGGCCATACTCTTGGTCCTCTTCGTTCTTCTTGAGCTTCTTGGACCACCTGACGGTCCGCGCTGCCGATCACTGGCAGGATACCTTCGGTCTTGTCGTCAGACCTCTTGTTCTGTAGTTTCACTGACCCGTGCGTCGGTCACCTCCTTTTGCAACCCCTGGCGGGTTGGCTTCTGTGATGCGACCATTTGGCAGGTCGGCTTGGCCTTTGTGGTGCGACCATTTGGCTGGTCGGCTTGACCTTTGTGGTGCGACCATTTGGCGGGTCGGCTTGACCTTTGTGGTGCGACCATTTGGCTGGTCGGCTTGACCTTTGTGGTGCGACCATTTGGCTGGTCGGCTTGACGAGGTGTGTCACGTCGTGTGACTACCTGTGTTCACGAGGTGCGCCACGTCGTGTGACTACCTGTGTTTGCTGAATTGTCGGGCGCTGGTGCATGCTTCTCTTCGTACCGTCGTGGTACATCTTCAGTGTCGCGTTGCTCCTTGCGCCGTGATCTCTGGTTGTCGTGCACCCACTCCTTTCCGTCTTTAACTATGGTAGTGCTTCGGACTGCTCCCTTTGGTTGCTTTCGTGGACGCACTTGCTGCGCACTTCCTTCCGATCCTCTTTTGAGACTTGCTGCCTGGACGAGTCTCTTCAAACCCTTGCCACCCAAAGCTGGTGCACTCTGGTGTTTTCACTCCTGCAGCGACTACCCCTGGCCAGTAGGCGTCACCGCACTCAACGCAACCTTGTCAGCAGGCTCCTTCCTGGAGGATCCCTTGTGTGTGCACTTGTTGGCGTTTGCCACTCCAGTGTGGGCGGTCGTGCATACTCCACTCTGCTTTGCTGTGTTACAGCGTTCCACTTTGCGGTTGTGCAATTCAGCTGCAACAGTGCGTGTGCTCTTTATTTTCCCTGCACGTTTGGGCTGTAACAGCTCCCTCTGTGCTGCCTTATTTTCTTCCTGGCACGCTGTTGCCTCCCAGCACACTATTATATGTCTGTTTGTGTTGTTTTTTTGTTTTGTGGTAGAAAACCTTGCTGCCACAGTCTTTTACCTAGTGGGCGCAATGATGCACTTTGGCCACTAGATGGCAGTGTGCTTCATTTCAACGTGTTCTCAGCCGGTCTTTTCTTCCCGACCCTGAGGCCTCACGCTGTCTTTTCACAGTGGGACACCTTCCTGATCCCCAGCTGGCACACCTTCTTGGGACCCCCACGCATACAGGCACTGCAGCCAGGTAGGTGCCCTCGTTTGTCTTCTTTTATTTATTAATGTTTTGTTTGACTTTGTCAAGTTGCCTGTGCACACGCGATCAGGGCACTTTCCTGCTGTAATTATTTTCGCGCCCTGCAGCGCTCCAACCGGCCTCCAGCAGCTTCCTCCATGCTGCGGGCCCTGCTCTCCTGCCTCTCGATCGTTCGCCACGCCTGCCGCTTTCCTTATTACTCGTGTCCCTTGGCTGCACCGGGACCTCGCAGGACGCTAAACGGCCTCATTTATCCAGTTCCCACCGGCCTGGCGCGCTCTCTTCTCGCAGGTGGGACACGGACTCCGAGGCTTCGTTCTTGCTCCCCCGTCGACGGAGTCTCTCATCGGCCGCTCGCGGCCAGGCACGCACTGTCCCTGGGGCGGGGCACTACTACCGCCCGTTGCTCCTCCGCGCCGTCTGCTGCTACCCCCTGGCCGCACCGATGCCCACCGCGCTTCACGGTCTGGTGGGGGGGGGGAGTGGATGAGGCTGGAGCTACTCCAGTCGGCTTTGGGCCACACGCGTTCTTTCTTTCCTTCTCTCACCCGCCGCAGCAGCCTCTTAGAGTTCACACGCTGCGCGGGGTGGGAAGGGCAGGAGCTGTTGCCGGACTCTGCCCACGTTGGATGCAGGTAGGCTCCGCTTCATTTGGGGCTCTGGCGGGTCCGTGGCAGATGCATGCCGCGGCTCATAGGCTTCCTTTCTACACCCCACAATCGCTCACCTTCGGCCTGGCTGGGCCTCCCTTCAACGCGGGTGGGCTCCGATCGGCTTCCTTCCATCGGGGTCGCGGCCGACACGGGTGGGCTCCGGTCGGTCCGCCTTTCTCCTACAGCACTTCCACGCCGGGGGTGACAACGGCAATCACGCACGCCGGGGTGGGCACCCGACTTTCTCTACTTCACTTTGGGGCGGTGTGTACGCCCGCAGGTCTTCGCGGCGGTGCGGACTCCCGGTCACCGCTTACGCCGGGGCTCATCACGCGCCCGGCGGCGATCAGGCGCTGTTTGTGCCTGCTGGGGGTTCACACGCAGGCAGCTCTCTCCCCCTCTTCATATTAGCTGGGCTGCTGCACACTGGGGCACAGCACCCTCGTCGCCATTGTTATGTTGGGCCCTAGGCCCTCATGCTCGGTGGGAATAACGGAGACAGACACATAGTTGGGGTAGTAGGGAACTGGCCTCGAGCACGTGCGCTCGGCCCTTTTATTACCCTCGTTACCTGACCCAGTGACGTAGGTGGTGGGTGGGTGTAAAGAGTAATACACATATGTGAACACTAGAACGTGTCCATGCTAGGACACTACACCTGCCATCTTTCAATTAAAACCGACGTTTGCTACGGGACCGCTGCAACCAGGCCGACATATTATTTTATCGTTCCTGACCAAAATATACCTCCCCCACATTGGCAGAGCCTAGGTATGAGTCGGTTTGCGTGGAGTATGTCACTTACCACGACGAATTTTGACCAGGCTCCGTGTCTCTCATTTGATTTTCCCGGCAAAGTGACAGCTCTCGCCTCAAGATGCCAATTTGTAACGGCGATTACGTGCTATCGTAAACCCACGTGACCGGCATATCATCACACCAGGGGCGTCCCGTTAGGTATGAAGTCCAATGTGGTGCTAGGAAGTGATACAAATAGTGCCATCTTGGGATGTTTAAAATGAATGGCCGCACTAGAACCGATAAAGCCCTGATATGTCGAATATAGTGATGCTGCATATGTGATAGATATGTTCTCTTGATGTACTAAGGGTATAAATATGCCAGGCCCCACAATATGAATGAGGGCACATATGGATCAATGATATAACAATTGTTTTTAATAAAGGGTGAATTCTGATTTAGGACTCACCAGATACTATAACACTGGTATCATATTCAATATCTAAATAGACATGCGCCTGAAGAGAAGTGTATTCTTTTAATTTAACAACATACAATGATTTTTTTATGTACACAAAACTTACAAATTATAGAAAAGGAAATACAGTAATGTCACTCATATAGCAATGTTAGCCATTTTTTATAAACAATTGGTAACGTTCCAGGAAATTTCCTCATTGAGTCCTACTTTTACGCTATTAAAGGAAAAAATCCAGCAGGTTTCTCTCCTCTTCCGAGTGAGTTCTACAGGCAAGCCTGCCTGTAATTTCACCTTCTCTAGGATACACCATCTCAAATTATTTTCTAAATGATTCCTTTCTAGGCAATGTTGAACGACCGGTGCTGATAATTTTTGGGTACGTATAGCAGATTTATGTTCACTATATCTGGTTCTAAATTCTCGACCCGTTTTTCCAATATATATGCCAGTCCACATGGGTATAATAGCATATATATAAGGTTGTGGCTCCTGCAGTTGGTTAAATCTTTAAGTTTAACCTTTTTCACTTTATATGATAGGGAATCAGTCACTATGGCTGTGTCACACGAGTGGCATGAGCCACATTTGTGGTTGCCTAAAATTGGGGGAAGTCCCGTAAAGGTAGTCTGATTGAGTGTTGTCACTAATGCTTGTCGCGTGTGTACTAGAATGTCATGAAGATTTCTGTTTCTCCTATATGCCACTAGAGGAGGTTTTAATTGCTGTTCATCCTCATTGGCATTAAGGATCTTCCAGTTCTTATTGATGATATTCTTGATCTTGTAATTGAGTTGAGAGTGGCTGATGACACAAACCACCTGATCTAAAGCTGCATGTGGGTTGCTTTGTAATAGTGCATCACGTTTGTAGTACTTTGATCTTTAAAAGGCATTTCTTACCAATCGATGTGGATACCCACGGGACAAAAGGCGTTTTTTCAACTCATCGCCATGTGTGTGGAAATCTTTCATAGTCGTGCAATTGCGACGTATACGCAGAAACTCCCCAAAGGGGATAGAGTCTTTCTGACAGTAAGGATGGAAGCTTTGATCTCCCTTCTTGTGGATAGGTCTAATTACTGCCCCTTTCCACTTCTCAGGGATTTGTCGAGAATCCACTATGGCCAGAAACATATATGATAGAAATTCTGCCTACCAGTTTGGCTGGAATTTATTTATAATGGCTGGGAGATTGTCGGGTCCCACGGCACGGGTTAAAGTTAGCTTTGTGATAGTGTCTTTTACTTTTTCTACTGTGAAAAGAGATTTGAAGATTTCCACTCCCCCTCTCCAGTGGTGGATATTGCTTTCAACAGCCACTACGCTTTTCCCATATAGTTCACCTAGATCATTTTCCCATGCTGATTCTTCCACTACACAGGGCATAGCCCCTGGGGACCTACCAGATGCTTCCTGAAACAATTTCCAGAACTTGGTGTATTTTTTGCTTTGATTGTTTCAAGCAAATTAGCCCAGCATTTCTCTCTAAAAGCCCTTTTTTGATTCCTGACTAACATTTTATAACATTTCCTCAATTGGGTCAGTATTGATTGTTTTCCCTGGTCATACTTTGTTCTTAACCTTCTTTCTTCTCTCCTAATAGCTCTTTTCTTTATCCTACATTCCTCGTTAAACCAACTGGGTTGTCTCCCTTGCATTAGTTGCGTATCGAACATTCTTACTTTTTAGTTCTTCTCTGAGGCATTGAACGACTTCTTCTATTGTTTCTTCAAACCAAGCCACACCCTTATACCTTATGTTTTCCAGATTTAGATTCTGCTTAAAACTAGCCAACTTTTCAATATACTCCTCTGACAATCTCGTTGTCAGGCATTTGGGATATTCTACCTGTTGGGGGAGTACAGTTTCACAAGAGCTTATCAACCCCCTTGCTAGTTCCAAACACCGAACATTGTGATTGCTGCCCTCACTCTGGCTTACCTGGAACCCATTTATAGAAGCGAAATTCCAAGCATGGACAAACACATAGTCAATGGGTCAAAGTGGAGTGCCTAACCTAAAGGTCTGTTTAGCGGGGCAATCTGTAGGCCACCTCCCATTTAAGCATAACAGCCCCTTCAACCCCAGAAGTTTCCCTAACTTAGCATCCTGACTCGAGGTGGTACAATTTGGGAAGATGGCTGACGCTATAAACTCAGTAGACTTTTAAACCAGGGATCTTGTTTTTGGGGGTTCAGTTTATGATTAAAATCACCCATTACAATAATCATGTCATTCTCAAATTTATCACACAATGTATCCAGATCTTCTTTGAAGTATTCCATTTCTACCTTATACTCCTCCTTGGACCCCCATTGTATGTAAACGTTCACGATTACCAGGTGTTCACACTTTCTTCCTGTCCCCAGCAGGGATACTTTACAGACCAGCAGCCATTTACATGTTACTTTTACTTCCAACACCTTTTTCACTATCCTAGTTGAGGTAAGGGTCATGATCCCCCCGGCTGGGCGATCAAACCTTTTTTTCCTAGCGGGCCTATGCAATTGAACAAAACCTTCAAATACAGGGGTGTTGTCAGATAGCCAAGTTTCCTGCAAACAGATAATCTCTGTTCCCTGGGCTAGTTGTTTTATACTTTCGACTTTTGTCTCCCCTCCTAGCCCATTTACATTCCAAGAAATTCATTTCCGGCTATGCGACACCCCCAATCCCTAATCAATATCACTAAGATGGTCCACAGCATTTTGATTCTCTGAGGCGAGTTTAGCCAACTACCGTCAGGGGACCAATCGCCCCAGGGTTTGTTAATCTCATGGTTCTCAACAGCTATTTCCATATTCTCTCTTTACCTTCCTTCCCCTTTTATCAACCTTATCTACATTTTCCCCAGTCCTGAGTGACATTTTGAGACAGCCCCGTCTTGTTGATACCTCCCCTCCACTTCCCCAACTGGTATTATTCATATCCCCTCTCTCGCTATCTCTTTTTCAGCATTTATAATGACTGCTTTTACCAGTCCTGAGTAAACCAATACCTTGGTAATTTATTTTCCTTTGTTGTTATAGCTGAACCGTATTTGTCTCAAATCCTTCGTGCTGATTTCCCTCAAGGTCGGACATTTTGAAAAAGAGAATAACAGCTGTGAACGGTTTATGGGGATGTCTTTCCTTACTTTTTTTCCTCCCCTTCTCTGTATCCATTGGTTTAAAATATTCCCACAAGCTACTAGTGTTCCCTGGTGAAATAGCACCACCTAACTCCACTTCCATGAGCTGCCTCTTCCTAAATGTTGTTTTTAATGAGCTCTTGGCTTCCCCCAGATTTCTGGACTTGTCCTTTCGCCCCTTGGAGTTTTCCCCCTGCTTAGCCACTTTGATCTCCCTTCTTTTTATTGGCACTGGTTTTAGATGAACCTTTCTATCCCCCACTGCCACATCCACCACCCTTGGAGCAGTGTTCGAATCCCCCCTTAGCCTCCTACTCCTTAATGTGGATCTACATGCTTGAGGGGTTACATCTTCTATCCCCCCGTTATCCCTTATTTCCTTTGGGCCACTTGAGCCCCTTCTTTTCTTCACAATCTTAGACTTCCCCTTTAGTAATACCGTTCTTTTTATTTTTCTCTGCAGCTTATAGTGCCTAAACCTCATTTCATCCCTCGATCTGTTACCAACATTGGATGCCTAGAAATGTAGACCACATGTGGGCCGATCAATTGCTCAGAGTCTCTAGCACAACTCTGGGTTGGCGGGCCCAAGTCCACAACCAGTCTAACTACTGAGGGCATTAAACCCCTAATCTCTTGCAGTTCCCCCACAATTTTCAGGAACTGTGATCCATGGGATTTTAATATATTGTTATTTAGCACAGACACTTCTAGTAACCCGTGCAGGGTTTTCTGTAACATCAGCATTATGTCCAGCATTGAGGCCAAAGAAGCGGTTGATATATCTATACCTAAAGCAATGTTTAGTGCTGATAATTCTACTGGATCAGTTCCTTGATTTACAGATTGCCCCATGCTCTTGGGGGCATTGACGACATAGCCTGAGCAGCATAATTTTTCTGACCACTCCTTGTACCGTTTGGGGCCACCCCATCGCAATCCGTGTTGACGCATTTGGACAAGGAGAAAATCAGTGGTGAAGAAGATAATCTGGGTTTCCAAGGTGGGATCAATTTGGCTTAAGTTTATTTGATGACAGAATAATATGTCCAGGCTCGAGGCGCAATGCCCCAAGGACTCTTGTTCATTTGACGGTTCTTTACTTAAATCTGGGGTACTTGCCGGGGATTTCATTCTCTTAAAATGCTTACCTAAAAAGTCCTTTATTGATTTGGAGACTAGCGCCCCTCCTTTCGCTCCTGTTTGAGTATCTCTGACATTACTTTTATTTCTCTTTGGCACTTTCCTTGGTATGTCCCATACTCTCTGTTAAAGTCGCATTTTTGCCTGTAGTCTTATTTGTAAGACTGTCAGGATTTTTCCGTAACTTGCAGATTTTTGTCTTCCTTGGCGCCATCTTTCCGGGGCCCCTTCCGAATCCCTTAACTTTAATAATATAAACTGATTATATTGACTGTGGGATCTCAGGTTTTCTTTCTGGCGGAGTATTATGCCACAATTTTCACCTCCTCCACCCTTTTCTCAGAGTTTAAAACAGGTGAGCAATTTTTCTATGCCAAGTACAAAGGGAAAACAGGGATACTTTTCGGACTAGTATCCTATACAGGTGCAAGACACACTTACCTCCACTGTGCAATGGCTGGCTGACCGTGTCTCCTTCTCAAATGCCGGGTATACCTCTCTCCACAAGACTCTCGCTGTTTTGCGCAATAAACTTTTCCAGGCTATCCCCAAGCTTTCTCCAAGCATTCCAGTGGTCCTGTTTTGTCAACTTCCCAACACTGAAAAGGTACTTAGCTGTTAGCCAGGCAGATTACCTCCCCTAATGGGGTTAGGGCCTGTTGGGCTGGGAAAATAGGGCTAGTGGCACGGGTCTACTTTGGGACTCCCTTTCCCTTGGGCCCTTCTACAGTTTGTGCCTCCTTAGGCCCCCTTGAGCCTGCCCTATTATAGGAGCTGTTATAGGGACATATAGGCTACTTCAAGGATCAGGGAGGGAGAGTAAAGATAGCCCACCACACCAACCACCTGACTCCAGCTCTCAAATAGACTTCACCACGTAGCCACGGAGCCAAGTTGGGCAGTGCAAAAAAAACAAATAAATCCCAGCGACTAAGGGCCGTTAAGCCGTGAGCGGCAGTCCAGCAGCAAACCCTCGGCCCCCTACGTTCCTTTTACCAAACCGTGGGACCTTGGGGCCATGATACAGCGGGCCGAAAATTCGCCAGCATTTTCGTCATTTCGTACTCCGCGTCTCGCACCCGGAAGAGCTTGGGCGTAATCGTCCTTGGCAACTGCTGCGTTGCGTTGCGTTGCATCGCGGTCAGCCGCACAGTGGAGGCCGGGTCACCTTTCTGAGGGGCTAAGGCTGATCACAGTTCCTACACTGGAACAACTTCAAGGCTAAAGTAGTTTAGATAAACTTTGTTTCAGGCAAGAACTATGTTTAGTTGAGTGTGTATAGGTGTTGCACATGTACAACACCATCTGACCATATACAGAATGATGGTGAGCCATCGTCTTTGGGCCAATGTATGTTGCTGTCTGGATGAGATATGTACCTGACCTCCCCCAGAAGTCCTTTTTGTACCATCAAAGCATTACTCCCACAGTTCAAAATATAGACTGCATAGAGCAGGGGGATGTCATTTACTCAGAAATACAATTAGGAAAAGTAAGATTCACTGCAAAGAGGAATAGCAATATGTAATCTAAGCAATTCAACACTTCTACTCATGATACTTGTGTGAGTACTGGTGCAAAAACCTCTCTGCAGAAGAGAAGCCTTTATGCAATGAAGACTAAAATCTTAAGGAATTTTTATAGGCTATACAACTGTCTCCAGCAGCAGAACAGAAGTGTAGGAAGAAGATAAAGGACTACACCAAACCAATAACACTAATCATATCAAACAAACATGTATTTAAATAGTCTCCAAACATTCGGGAATGTGAAGGGTGGAACCATATGTAAAGGACCATGAGTTCAGACCTCTTACGAAGGAGATATGCTTACAAATAACTATTGGTCAGATCGTCAGCCAACGATATACATTGCAAACTGGGCAAGAATAATTAGCCTCAATGAGCTGCAAAGCGATTTGCAAGATTATGATAAACAATGCTACAGCAAAACAACTCAGCACGAAGGGTATCAGTTTACAGTACTTCTTGCCTTGGTAGAGTGGCACAGGCTAAATCTGAAATCCATATAGGACTATGGGCTTGATGTACGACCATTTCTGCATGCACAAACAGGTTTGCGAACCCGTTTGCACATGCAGAAACAGCATGGGGAATGTACAAACCCTATTATGCGAGTCGCAATTTTTTGCGACTCGCTATTAGGAAGGGGTGTTCCCTTCCTAATAGTGAGTGCAACCCTATGTAAGAATGTTTTGTGTCCGCAATTGCAGGCGCAAAACACTTGCAAATCACCACCCTCTTCAAGAGGGTGGTAATGGGGTCGCAAAAGGGAAGGGGTCCCCAGGGGACCCCTTCCCCTTTGCAAACGCAGGGGAAAATACTTTTTAAGGGCAGACAGTGGTCCCAGGGGCCACTGCCTGCCCTTAAAAAATTAAACGAAAATGTTTCATCTTTTTTTTTTTTTTAATGCATCCCATTTTCTTTTAAGGAAAAAGAGCTGCATTAAAAAAACGCGTTATTTAAAAGCAGTCCCGGACATGGTGGTCTGCTGAGCCCAGCAGGCCACCATACCTGGGAGGGCTTGCCATTCCCAATGGGGTCGCAAATTGTGAGAGGCTCATTAGTATTCATGAGCCTCTCTATTTGCGACCCCATTGGGAATTGCTAACATTGTGTTACACACTGTTGTACATCCAAAATAACGCCTCGCAAATTGCGATTCGCAATTTGCGAGACGCAATTTTGACCATCGTACATCTGGCCCTAAAATCCCAAGGAAGTGAAGGGGGAGTAGGTAAACATGAGGCATTATATCACAAGTTGTAAAGAATCCGAACCTTCAATGTAGTACTTAAAAGGCAATAACTTCACAAGGACAATGAGGTACTGGATGATGATCCTTGAACAGCAACAAAAACCTCTGGCCATACAGGGAACATGTAACTGTTTGTTACCTCAGCCAAGAAAAAAAATAACACCAAGAATTCTCCAGGAACCATTACCACCAGGAGGTAACATAGAGACAAAGCACCATCAAAATTGAAGCACAGGAATTCACAGGGCCTACAACACAAAGAAAGTCTGACTCTCTAGAATTCACAGAAGTATGCATGTAAAGCTTCTCCAGCCGTGAGCTTTCAGGCATACTTCTGGAAAGGTCATGTGACATTTCAGTAGCATCCTATTTCCGACTGTGCTGACCATTGTGGAGAACTCCTCAGAAGGGGGATAGCATTGTGTAAACACACACTATATTTACTATGGGAAAAATATTTTTCCACATGGATGAAACCCTTCTGCTATACCCCCAACAAATATATGGTTGATGCACTTATCTTCCCACCCTGGAAACAGAATATATGTTAGCCCTGGCTGGAAATAAAGTCCAACCATTTTCATGGTAGAGAGGAGAATGAGGAGAGTTTGTGAATGCCACAAACATGCATGGGTGTTCACTAAATTCTAGGCTAACCACACCTATTAACACTCATATACTCAGCCTTTCAGTGGGAATTACTGGTGTGGAGAACTCTACACTTATTGGGGAGCTCGTGGCACTTGTATGTGCTTTTTTACCCACCAGGAATCCTTTTTGGACTTTCTTGCAGGTTAAAAATAGATACATTTGGTCATAAATGTGTGTTTGTGACCAGGTTTGACTTTGTGAATATGGCCCACTGTTTAAAAAAAAAGACTCACAATGCCAAAAGACAGAAAAGTACTATTCCTATTTTTCTCATGGAAAGGAGATTTGGCCCAGCCCTCTTGGTGGATGTGCAGAACACACTGCATTCCCTAATGGTACCTGTGCTTAGTTATTTGTTGTCTTAGAATTGAAGCACACATCACCAATGGACTACCTATTAATTTTAATGATGGATGAATTCAATAAAAATAGTTTAATTTAATTTAAGCACTTTATTTTGGTCAAAGACAATAAAGTAACATAATGAATAATACAATACATAGGCAGGTATTTAAAAACTGTTTATTAAAGTACAATATATAGACCTGTGTATGGATCGGCACAGCAAATATTTCAAAAATCCATAAAACCACATTGCAAGTATAGTATAAAAAGTCCAGTAGATATTAAAATAAATGCAAACAACAATGTATTGCTTAATATATGCATGCAATCTGTGAGAAAAAGGCACTTGATAAAAAACTAAAAGTTGCCTATTTTCCAAGGGGCGTTACCCTTCAGCTCTGGACATTCTTGAAAAGTGATTACCTCATTGAGTATTGCTACTTCCTTCCAACTTGATTTACAATTCCTCTTAAGTAGAGCTTGTCAGACCAGATACCAGTAGGTCAGTTGATTGCAACTGATCTGGTTCTTTAGGGGCAGAATGGGAGATGATCTTACACCGTATTGGTCAGCTACTCTCTAAAAATTTAGCAATTGAAAAACCCATGAAAGAAGTAGTATCTGTCCTTCAGATTCTCAAAGCTGCCCTATATTACCACATTCCTATGGTTCGGCATGGGAGAACAATCCAGCTCTTGCGCTGCCTAGGGTACATTTCACAGGAGGGGGTCATTTGTTTCATCACTTCCTCTACAAGCTGGTCAAAGTTTACTACCCCGGCAGGGGGTCCTTCAAATTGACAGTAAAATTAGCAATTGGGAGGACTCCCAACCTGAACCTTATATAAAGGGCTTTAGTAAAAGTGGGATCAATCTCATCCATTTGCGACTCAAAAATGGAAAATGGCTTTATCTCTAGAAGCCTTTTGGTTAGGGGTCCCTGGTTTAGTTGTTGGTTCAGCTTCATCTCCTCACTCTCCCAATAAAGGGACTTCAGCTTTTTAACAGAGGAGGATGAAATCACAGTTGGGTCTGTCCAGTCCAGTAATCTGTCGGGCCAAATAAATCTAGACCCTGCTTCACATATTTTAGCCTGAGTAAAGTCACCCCTCCCCTTTGTCTATCCAAGATACTTCTAAGACCCACCCTGTAATGTTCCAACTTTGCTGCTAACCAGATCCTCATCCAGTACATTATTAGTTTGTAAAGTACTTGGGGGATAATCGACTGAATACCTAAATCTTGTTTGAAGACTAGGAGGGTGCTAAGGGTTCACCAGAGTCTTCTCTATTCTTAATTAAGATTCATGAATTGTTGCCTCCATTATTAGAACACACATAAAGACTAGACTATGTATGTGTGCATGCTAAGAGGAGGCAAAACTTTGGTACACCAGAAAGCACATTGTTAATGGTCTAATTGCCAACTTACAACACCAGAATGCTTGCATATGGAGTATTTTGGGAGAGCTATGGCATCCGGCTACATCAAGAAAGTATACCCAAGAGGGAATTACCAGAAGGCAAGACAAATATCTGAAGTTGTCAGGAAAGGAAATAATCACAGATTACGATAAAAAAATGACAACAGTAGGGATGTGGCTTGGACGTCTACGATAGTGGATGCGTGAGCTCGGAGCTCCATGCCGGCCCAACGATTATCCGCTAGAATTTACAGCAGCCGCTGCCTAAGAGAACACAGAAAGGGGACCATGCGGTCACGGAAGCAGAGGGGCTGGTCCCAGTAATCCTGCAAGACTGGAGCACCTCAGCAGAGCTGAGGCACGAACCGCGGCCCGGACAGGGGGCTTGCAAGATGGCGGATGGATTTTGAGGACCCATGACGGGAGTGGAACGGCCCAGAGGCATCTGAGACCTGTGCTGGAGACAAGCGTACCGCTGCTGGAGATCGGACTGGGGAGTGGGCAGGAGCTGGGGAGCCTGCCTGCCTGAGTGCAGAGCCCGTGGCGAAGTCCCAAAGAAGTAAGTGCTTACGCACTTAAGGCCCTGAAGAGACACAGAACTGAAGCATGGTGCATGATCTGGACCAAGAGTATGGGCCGGAGAGCTTGGTGCTGGCGCAGATAGCGGAGTGTACACCCAGGCGTCCCGCAGGGATCTTACTACAGAAGTGCGTGATTGGGCCCTAGCTTGAGCCAGGGAAGCAAGCCGGGGCCTTGTCGGGGATCGTGTGGTACCAAGGGCCTAATGGCGGTGATCGTGCTCCAAGAGCAATTGCCTGCGTAGGAGGCCTTCCTATTCACAGGGATGTGCCGGGGGGCCTTGCTGGCCTCAGTGCTGGGCGGGGAGACCCAGGGCTTGGTCCTGTATTAGGACGGCAGCTCAGTGCAAGAGAAGTGATGGAGCACCCGCCCCTCTGGGAGCATGAAAGCCCAACAGTGACCATTGGAGGAGCACAACACGAGAGGATTAGGCAGCTACTTTAACAAGGATTACAAGGGTGGACTAGGGCCAGACCTAGTCTGATAACGGAAGCAGCGGGAAAGGAAGTCGCCCACAATAAGCGCGGAGTGTAAGCCACACACCAGAAGGGCACGAATGGCACCGAATATCCCTGGGCTAGGAGGCGAGCCTGGGGTCTCCCGCAGTGCTAAAGAGGGATGCCACAGCAGTGCACCCATCTCTGCGTGAGTTTTATGATGGGGGGGCCCACTAGCGTAATGGGCAAACCCAAAGATCGTCAAGCTGGGGCCGTGCTTGACCAGGACGGTAGCATGCAAGAACAACTGCAGATGGCACCTGAAGACCCTGTGCAGCAGCAGCTGAGCAAAATACTGGAGGCTATCGCTGATACGAAGTCCACATTGTACCAAGACATCAGTACCATGACGGTGGGACTTGGCCTCCTATGGGAGGAGCACAAGAAACTCTCTGGGAGGGTGAAGGAAACAGAGTCCAACATTGCAGACATACTCCCAGCACAGAGATCACAAGAGGCACAGATGGGGGCCCTCATGGACACAGTGAGTACACTAGAGCGGAGACCTGAGGATGCAGAGGGGCGCAATAGGAGGAACATTATCTGGGTCCTAGGCCTGCCGGAGGGTGCGGAGGGTAGGGACATGGTGACCTTCCTGGAACACTGGCTCGGAAATGTGGTGGCGCCTGAAGGCCGATCAACTCTTTTCACCCTCGAGAGAGCCCATAGAGTGCCGGTCAGGCTGCTGATCCCTGGAAGACCTCTGCAGCCGGTTTTGGCTCAGCTCCTCCATTTCAAAGACAGAGACACCCTATTGCAAAAAGCTTGTGCTGATGGGCCATACACCATAGACAATAGCAAAATCTCCATCTTCCCTGATTACACCCTGGAAGTACAGAGGAAAGGGGTCTCCTTCCTGGAGGTCAAGAGGGAATTGAGAGACGAGAGCCTGCAGTACTGGCTGATGTTTCCTGCCTGATTGCTTGTTATCACTGATGGGAAAACTCATTTTTGTGAAACTCCCAAGGACGGATGGGAGAGGATGGAAGTCTATAAAACTGGGGCCCCCGGCCGGCAAGATCAGGGGCTGAACCAGGGAAGAACATGGAGCTCAGGAAACGGTCTAAAAGGCGCTCCCAACCGGGTACGTTAAAGAAGCTGACCTCATCACAAACTGAACAGGAAAGAGCGGAGGCGCTGCGGGCTTTGGCGGCACTCATGTAGAGCAGGAGATCCCCCTCAGAGGCTGGGTCTCGCTCCTCAAGGGAAACTGAGGAGATTGACTCAGAAGCCTCCCGTAGTGACAGTGTAAAATTGCCGGTGGTGACCCCGAAGATGGCTGACGAGATCATTTGAAGGAACTACCAGTGGTTAACCTAGGTGCAAGGCTGGCCTAAACAGAACTGGGCCAGAGCGCCAAGTATGATTTGGGTGTCTTGAACTATACCATTACCTTGCCATACCCCACTGAGAGCCTTACTAGGTTTGGGCCTCATCTAGTACACAATGTTCCATTTACAGTTTGGGTGGCTGACCACGGTCGGGCTACCCTGGGGTTGTAGAGTTGACCAACTTGCGGGTCTAATTGCCGGTTTATATTTATGTCTAATAGTTTGCAGAGGTGGGTGGTTACATACGAATGGGGAAGCAGGTAGAAGGGAGACCCCCCAAGATGTATACTGTGAGAAACCCTACAGCAATGATACACCCACATAACGCCATACGGTTCCTAACGTGGAACATAAGAGGGATGCGATCCATGGCTAAGCACCAAAATGTTTCCTCATATCTGAGATGCAGGGACATACCTATTGCCTTTCTTTAAGCGACCCATTTAAATAAAGAGGAAGCTGGAAAATTGCGATGAAGGACAGGTCTTTGCCACCGCCTCCTCTGCATTCGCCAGAGGGGTGCTGATTTGGATTAAACCTGGGGTCCCCTTTGCTCCTATACATACGGTAACTCATGTAGAGGGGCGGGTTGTCCTGATAACCGTGAGATTGGTGGGTCAGGAAATAATGCTAGATAACATTTATGGACCCAACCACGACCAGGTTGGTTTCCTTGAGTCCCTTTCTGCTACAATTGCTACCTGCCGAAATGGGCTCGCAATTCTGGTGCGTGACTTTAACTGTGTTGCACCCCTCACGACCGACTGTTCGCACCCCCGCTACTGGGATCGCAGGCACGTCAGCAAGGTTCCATGATTAGATATCCCACTGGGGCCTTGAAGACACTTGGAGAATGCAACATAGCGGAGACAGGGAGTACTTTTTTTTCTCGCCAGTCCACCAAGTATACACCAGACTTGACACCTTTATCTGTACACGGACCTTTAACATCTCTGTCATACATACTGAATATCTTGGGCGTACATTGTCATACCACAGCCCGCTGCTCATGACACAGCAACTTTCGGGGAGGCGAACCCCAATCCACTCATGGAGACTAAACCTGGCGATGCTGAAAGATGCTCCCTTCAGAACCTCGCTACACAAGCTCACAGAAACATGCTTTTACATTAATGCCCAAACAGCTTCCTCTGCTCTAGTGAAGTGGGAGGCATTCAAGGTGGTAGTAAGGGGTCACTGCTGTATGGGGCAAGCGATAGGGGCACACAGGGAGCTACGTCAGGAAATCCTAGACCTAGAAGGAAAGCTACGTAGCTTAAATAGCGCGCAGGGAATGGACCCTACTTCCCTCTTAACTTTACAAGACACACGGGGAGCTACAACGAAGCGCTGGGCCAACTGCGATGTTACAGTCATAGGTAATACTGGGACAAAGTGAAGAAAGAGGGAGGGAAAGCCAGTAGGCTGCTTGCTAGGTTAATTAAGCCAGAATGATGGAGCTCCCCTATTACTCTACTCAGGTCTTTGCTGGTGATATAATATATGACCCTGACGTGATAAACGACTCCTTCCAAGCATACTACGAAAAACTCTATGCAGCACCAGTAATGGCCCACCCATCTGTTATTAGAGACTTCTTAGACCCCTGTCGCTCCGTTCTGTAGACCCCTCAGAGAAAGAGGAGTTGGGAGAAACGATAAACATGCAGGAAATCAAAGCGGCCATTTTGGCCTTGGCGCCAGATAAAACGCCGGGGCTAGATGGCCTCCCAGTGGAATTTTATCAAAGCTTTGCCAATACGGTAGCACCACAATTAGCTAAAGTGTATGCTGAGTTCAATGGATCCTATCTGCCTCCACCCAAAGTTTGCTTGGGATCCTTCTCCCTAAAATCAAGGAGGCCGGTGTTGGGGTGGAGATTTTAGACCTCTCTCCATGCTTAGTTTAGATTTTAAAATCTTAAGCAAGGTTTTGGCAGGTAAGTTACTCCCTCATATGCGATCCCTAATACACCCACCCCGAACAGAATGGTTTTATCCCATCTCGCAACACCTCTTGTGACCTACATAGACTGTACTCCATTCTTCACCATGCAGAAGCACCAACTAAACAGAAGGCAGCGGTGTTGTCTATTGACTTAGAAAAAGCATTTGATATGAGTACTTGTTTGAAGTAGTGCTGCATATGTGCCTTGGGGAGGACTGGGTGAAGTGGGTGTGGCTCCTTTATGCCTCACCTACAGCGAGAGTTAAAACGGGCAAAACAATTTCCAAACAATATAAGATTTCCTGGGGGACCCAACAAGGATGCCTTTTCTCTCCCCTCCCATTTGCCTTAGCGATAGAGTCCTTAGCTGAGAGGATCCACTTGGGGGGGATGTGATAGGACTATACTTAGAGGGACGACAACATTGCATATCCCTATACGTGGACTACCTAATGATATACTTGG
The DNA here is from genome assembly GCF_964204655.1 of Triturus cristatus. Taxonomy (NCBI): domain Eukaryota; kingdom Metazoa; phylum Chordata; class Amphibia; order Caudata; family Salamandridae; genus Triturus; species Triturus cristatus. The sequence continues at coordinate 1,294,125,462 of NC_140589.1, forward strand.
ATGAAGCAGTAACGGGTAACTCCACAGCTGTGCAGACACTGGAAGGCTTTGTGCGGCTGTCCGGCCTTCGAGTCAACAGGGCCAAGACGTATTTGCTCCCTGTGGCAGGCCCATTGCCCATACCTGAGGCCTTAATGACTGACGTACTTTGGGCCTAGAGTTCATTCAAATACCTGGGCATACACTTCTTTCACTGCCTGGAGGATCTGAAAGAAAGAAACCTGAACAGGGCGCTGCATTTTCTCTGTACCTGTGTGCACTTTTGGTGCACATTACAGGTGCCTATCATGGCCAGGATCTCACTATCCAAAATGGTCATGCTGCCCCAGCTGTTGTACTACTTTGCCAATCTCCCAATCCTGATGCTGAGCAGTTGGTTTTGCTTTTTGAACACCCTGCTGCGAGACCTGGTGTGGGGGGATGGACTCCCGAGGGTACCACTAAGGACTTTGCAATGTCCCATGGCAGACGGGGGCTGGGGTTACCGAACTTTGAATTTTACATGTTGGCTGCTCAATTACAATGGCTAGCACAATGGATAGAAGTTGTGAATGAGGAAGGCACATGTCTGATGGGCTCACAGACTCATCCTAACTTACTGACGGCAAAGCTGATAGTTTTAACCACACCATATTGCTCATTACTACAATGCTAGGCCTTGCAGGCCTGGAAAAGGTGTCAGAACACGTCAAAACAAGCCCCAAAATACACACCTATGTTACCCTTGGTGAACTTGCCCCACAGCGACCCTCAGACAGTATTCACACACAAGCAGCTGGCTTGTTGCTCTGAGGTGGGGCTGGATAATGTAGGAGATTGTTATCTTGAGAAAACTCTAGTCCCATTTGAGGAGTTAGCAGACAGCTGTGGACTCCACATGGGGCAGTTTTTACAGTGCGAAGCCTTGACCCACACCTTTGCGCAATTGTGGGGAAAAGGGAGGTAGGAGCTGGATATGCATCCAGTGTTGCAGACCTTATTTACCCTCGGGACAGCTGGACACCAGGTGAATGGTTTTATGCCACCCTCATGACAGCATCCCTCGGCCCCCTGAGCGAGTTACGGGCAAAGTGGGAAAAACTGGTGGGCAGAAAGCTCACGAAAGGCAGAGCGGCACAAGACACTGCAGTCCCCCAAAAAGATTTCCTGAGACATACACCTAAAGTATATCCAATTTAACTACATCCACATGTCTTATATGACGCCTTATCCCCCTAATGTGACTTAAGGGAGGAAGTGCAACAGTGACCCAAGTGCAAGCAACCCGATGAGTATTTCAGGCATATTACCTGGGAATGCCAGGGCATACGCCCGTACTGGGAGGCCGTGTTGGCCAAGATCAAAAGCGCTCTGGGAAGGGTGCTCGTTCATACAGTGCAGGTGCGCCTGCTAGGCCTTTTCCCCCCAACCACAAAAGCGCAAGGTTAGGAACAGATTGATAGACTTAGCATTAGGGCTGGACAAGCCCAGAATAGCGATGGAATGGAAGTCAGCGCGGGGGTCCCGGATCAAAAACTGGAGCAGGGATGTAATTGCATGGGCCGGAGCCGAGGGCAGAGTGCTAAGTTGGGAGGAGGCCAAAGGTATGAGGAAGTGCCTGGTAGAGGAATAGTGGAAGGAGGCGTTGAGGTCTTGGGAAAGGCCGGAGAGCGAAAACAGTGAAGAGGAAGGGGTGAGGTAAAGGAATCACTGAGGAGGCTCGGAACATGATGGCTCCCTCCACCTCAGGCAGACCAACGAACCGAGGAGAGAAGGAGTAAGCACCACACTAGGATTGCCCAAATGCAAAGGAACTGACAATTGCAAGAATAGAAAAGAGCTATAGGGGGTTCCCCCTCTGGCCTGCTGAAGGGCTACCTGCGCTGTAATCCTCTGGACACCCCCTAAACGTTTCTTACTCACAACACCCCTCTGCACAAGTTTCCGTATGTTTTAAGTAGATTAGAAATTACATGAGTTAATTATGTACTGCATGCTTGCACCGAAGTCTGATATCGAAGGCTACATACCTCAGTGGCGACTCTAGCAATCAAGCGACAAAGAACAAATCAAAGTGGAACAGGTACTAGAGAGCACAAATCTGTAATAGAGATGTGAACATGGTACCAGATTGCGGTTCCTGCTTATTGTGTTGTATACATTATGGTAGGAACTTTAGCTGGAAAGATGTAAAAAAAAAAATGACAACAGTAAATATACGATTTGATTTATCATGTATTATGGAGCCAGGACCAAAGACTGAGACTCTACATGTCAGGAGTTTCTTTTCTCTGTGCTCTAAAAGGAGTAAATTATGGAACATGGGGCATACTTCAATAACTAAAGATGAAAGGTAAATTTGTAAAGATTTTCAACAGTAGCAACACCACTCATAAGTAGGGTTATGCTCCAAGCATTCTGTGCAGGATCAATTTAGCCACTAAAGTAGGTGATATTCCTGCCCAAAAGTCTTCAAAACAAGGTCTAATCACAGGTGACTAAATGTTATTCTGCCATAATGTCAATTGAGCTGAGTCCAAATGCAGATTTGAGCTTGGGGCTGATCGTCTCTAGTCTTTGTCTGTCACTGTAAGAATTTGTTTGGAATACCAGACATCCAAGATTTTATCCTTCATCACTAGGCCCAGTCTGATAAACAGAGGACAATGAACCAAGAGTGAATAAGATGACTGCAGAAGATTCTCTTCACAGCACATCCATAGTTATTCAAAAAAAGTTAAGTAAAAACAAAAGAAAGACATCTGAGGGAGATGAAAAGGATCATCACCAACCAGCATAGTATCTGCCTCATGAGAAACTGGCAAGCTGGGCTTCCTGGTAAGAGGTGAGATGTTTATGCCATTAGGACTAGGGTGGACCTAACTATTTTTGCTAGAATTTAAGGTCTTGCATAGGTTTTTACTGTATTTGACTCATCCTTGCAATCTAAAGATTTGACAAGGAAAAGTATTCAATTGGCAATGCCCTGTTTGTGGATGACAAGAGCTGAACTCAAAGAGTGTGGAATCTTCTCTTAGCATTTGTTAATATGAATGAGCACATTAGCTAAAATGCCATTTCCCATAGGAGGAAACCGACAAGCAAAATATCCACACAAAGAGCTTTATTCATCTTGTAGGCAGCTAAGACAGTTATAATTAATGGTGAAATTAATATTTAATCATTTTAGGTAACCAATATTGATGCTATGAGCTGTATTGTAACTTCTCACAAAATTAAACCAGATTCCAGTTGATGTAGACGCTATGTAATTCAGTTTTTAATAAAACATTTAGATTTCACTGCATTACTTCTGAATTCAACTTTAAATAAATCCACTGGTCAACTGCCATGTCATTAATCATGTACAAATTATTCTAGCATATTAAATTATTTCATTGAGACATGCAGCGCTCTTAAAATAGCTCCTCATTTTTCTTTGCTTTGCAGTTGTAGTCTTTTTGGAATGTGTATTATTTCTCAGTTTTCACCCACTGTCTCTTATTTTTCTGTTGCTTCGATGTCAGTGAGGTAAGCTAAACCACCATTCTGTATTTATGCAGATGACCAACCTTGAAGGATTGTGTGTCTGTGTGTTGTTGTGTATGGTAGATGCACATGAGCTGCATGTATGTCTGTCGAAGGTGTCTATCTAGTGGCTTTGGCGTCTGAAGTTGATGTTTTTGAAAGAGAGAGCAAGCGTGTGTTTCTGCACACCCCTGTTTATTTTTGATGTTTAGGTTTTAAGTGTTTCCTGTGTGGGATGGTGAAGGGGTAGTCTTTCTAATATTAGGTGATTGTGATGGTTGAGCGAACACCTGTGGTAATTGCATGACTGTGCTTTTGAGAAAGACGGTTAGGCATGTATTGGGTGTTGCTGTGTTTAAACAGGGAGTGTGAATTATGTGCTCTGTGGTTGTAGGATGGGTTATGTGCATGCGTTTGTATTTGTGTGTGTTTTGGGGGGTGAGAGAGTGTGTGTGGTGTCTGATTTATATATTTTTGTATGTGTATTGACTGTGTTTAAGGTGTGTTTGTGTGTGAGCTTGGAGGATGTATTTACGATGAGTTATTTGCATGGGTGAAGTGTGAGAAGGATACACAATGGTATATTGCAGACAAGTGGGGAGTGTATATATATTTAGTAAATATTAATTATAAAGCTTTAGAAGTCATAAAGAATTCGGGCCTTGGGCCTCATTTACAAGTGGCCTGTGTCACCGTTGAATCAAATATTTTGAAGCACTTCCTATATACAAATAGATGCATGTGGCCAAATGTGTTCATTTTTCTAGGCCTGCGTTGGAATATACCAGTGCCAGACCCCGCTGCGCAATGCAGAAAATAATAAATGCAAGGTAGGCGTTCCCACCTAAACTCCACCCCAAAACTGACGCTGTGATATTTATGAGGTTTTCCGAAAGTGTTGGCGCGTGGTGTGCTGAGTCTGACATGGGTCAAAATTCCTGCCTGTGGGTAACTCAGATGCAGGAAATTACATATTGTGTGTGGTATATGATGACAATGCACACAAAACAGTTTGTCAAGCTTAACTACACCATGGAGGTGTTAATTTTGAAATTGGGAGTTGGAAGGAGGCAGTGCAGAAGAAAGGAGCAGGTTTATCGTCTGTGGACTTCCATCATTGAGCTCAAAGAAGATGAGGTCATCACCTACTACCGGCTCATGAGTAGTCCATAGTCTAACTTATACACCAGATAGCACCAAGGCTATATGCAACAACTAAATGAAAAAGGAGGGACCGAGTCTAGAAGAGGTACAGCATACGTGCCCCTGCAGATAACTTGTCAAAAATAGGTATGCAGTTCCTGTAGAGGAGTCAAAGTCTACCAGGAGGCGAGGAGTCTACTTAGGAGCAAGGACCCTCATACACCCCAAGGGGTGTCATGCTTCATCATCGGACAGCTCCTTGTTGGTTCAGCGCTGCAATGCCCAACGGGCCAAGCAAGGGGGCTCTTTGCCGAAATTCTTTCCTTTTTGCCGATGTGAAGAGTGAGGTGTGGTGTTGAAATGTGTAAATAAGTGTGAGTAGATCATAAAGAATGTGCAATGAAAATAACTAAAGGAGTGGTGCACAACTTACACACATACCTCCTTACTGTGGGCACCCACAAGGGATTCATTGAAACAGGATAAATCACTCTGCCAGTTCATATTGCCAACACTGGCTCACCGGGTGTCCTGTCACACCTAATATGGTGCCCATCATGGGATTCACCTATCCCCAATACCTGCTGCTGTTTCCAGTCCCCTAGGATCGATAGTCCCACTTAAATACTCACACACCGCGGGAACACCACTCCTGTATCGGCAGAATGAGAGGTAGGTCAGCCGCTAGATGTGATCATTGACAACTTTGCATTGCAGCTCATCCTTACTGACATCCAAGGTGCAGCACTGAACTTCTACAGCCTTCAGTGACTGAGATATGATGAGTCTGGACATTAATAATGGCCTATTCTCAGTGGATGCTTTATGATGACATTCATATGTAAACTTCTGTTTGAGCATTGAGGCTTACATTTGTGCATGATGACATTGTCATGATACCTGAGCAAGGTATCTGCAGATGTGTGAGCATGTGTTGGTGGCTCACATGCGCCACAGGCACAATTATTACAGTTCAGCTATTGTCTGATTAGTTGGCCCATTTTACTGTTTGGCACTCAAGGTGCCTATGCTTTGTGTCACATCATGATGGTCAATAGTTGAAGGGATTGCCCCCACATTGCCATGGCGGGGAGGTGCATGATGCTTGCACTTGTCAGACTTGAGCATTTGATAAGGACAGTCGTAGAGTTACCAAGAGATGCTGAAAAATGTATTTGGTATCTCCACATCCACCATGGTCTATTCATTCTACCTTTCACAGACATACAGCAAGCTGGTTCCAGGTAGTGTTTTCATTCACAAGTGTTTCAAGGAGCAATGAGAAAGTGGCAGTCCTTATAGCAACAACCCCATCTTTGTTAGAGAGCCATAGGATGTCTAGACAGAGTCAATGAGGGATATATGTCATGGGACATGTTGAGGAGAAGAATCTTCCAGTGAGGAGGGGGTCCAAATTGTCATTAGGGAATGTAAGCCACATTGACAGTGCACAAATGGGCAAGATCCACAGGTGGAAAAGCAAATAGGGGACAGTACCAGTTGACAAGTGCACTGGCATGATCATAAACACAGGTCCTATGAGAAACTGGCCAAGTGGCACAAACAAATGTTACTAAGCAGCTCTTTGGTGGAAAATATAGAAGTCCACATCTTCATCCTCTGATGTGTTTGCTGTCTCCCCTGAGGGGTGTATTGTTGGTGCAGGAGGTGACAGAGGCACACACACACATCGGTGGCAGAAAATGTGGGTCCCCTGTCCCCAGCAGCATTCGGCTGTGCCAACAAGGAAGGCAGCACAGCACTGAAAAGGCCCTGATGACATGGCAACAGGGTGACAACGTTGCGGTGTAAGGCAACCATTGTTGCTATGTAGTAGTCCTACTTCCGCTCCATCGATTTGAGGATGTTGCGTATCACCCCAACTGGTTGACTACCTCACTGAAGCAGCTTTGACAGGGCAATTGTTCATGCCTCTGCCTCATTACACCAGTGATGTCACTCAGCGATGTCCAATCCATGGAGCAGAGTGTAGGTGCCTCTTATTGCCTCAAATGTGTCCTTATTAGGACTGAGGAACCTGCAGACTCCCTCGATGGTGCCCACCATGGTCTCCATCCCCACCCGCACCTTATCTACCAGCTGCCGCTGAATTCCTACCACATGGTGTTGGAATTCAACTTGGGGGTTCTCAAAGTTCGGCATGGACTTGTGCTGGCAGATGGGGTATCTCTGGGTGTAGACGGATCCTCTAGAGACCCTGCAATGCGGTTGGGCCCTTTCCAAAAAGCAGAGGGTGAATCCAAGGAGGCCAGGATTTCCCAGAGGGTGTATTGGTCCAGGGTTGATAGGCTGTCATCCTTATCAGGTTTCTCACCTGGGACAGGAACTGGACCGAAGGTGTTGTTTCTCCCTCTGCAATGAAATACAGATGTGTTAATGGTGATCATTGTTCGATGTTGACATGAGTTATCTGACTGACATACAGAGTTTATTCTCATTCACTTTCAGTTGTACATTGATGCATAGGACATATATTACTCAGAGTCCTTGAGGCCTAATTCCACTGCTGTTGCCTTTCAGATGTCAGTATCTCAACATTGTTCACACGACCACTGTGTCAAAAGAATGACTTTTCCTGTCATGACACACTTTGCAACACATTTACACAGCTGGCTTGGCTGCCATGCCTGTACAGGTAAGTTGAGGTAAAGCCTCAGCTGCCCTTGTGATTTTCTAACTCTTACATGATGGCTACACTGATTTTTGTTTCCAGTATTAACACCACTACTGTGCAGATTGGCCAAAGTCCCCAGCATGCCTGCATTCCCTGTGGCCACCACTCAGCCAACAGCTCCTGGGAAGGTGATGTGGATTTGGTCATGTATTTGATTTGATCTACCAGTTTGTCTTTCACACAGTACACCATCGCACTCTGTCTTGTTGTGCTGTCATGCATGCACAATGTGCTTTCATGGGTCCAAGGGTTCATTTTTCATGCATATCTACATGCCTCTACACAGCTGACAACCTTGCTACACTGCAGGTGTGTGAGGGTATGTACTCACCATGGGTTTCCTATTTGTGTATATTCATGTGATTTCAGTAGTGTGGAAATATGGATTTTTCTGGTCAGTTATGTCCCCTATCTTGGACCCCAACGGTTTCATGTATAAATCACAAGTACATGTATGTTCCCTCCAGTTCCAGTTATGAAGACGCAAACACATGTGCGTCCACCGCCAACATGTCCTCTTTCAGATCCGCCATGAATGGGCTGGATACTCCATTCCTAAGTATGAAAGGCCACCGCCTTTATATGGTTCACTTATGCCATTTTACAGTCCAGGCAAGTAGGCCCTGATTCTGCCATCAAGCTTTTCCTGCCTTCTGCCTCTGAAAGCTTCAGTTTGAGCTCGCATCTGTATCCATGAACTTTGTCCTACTCTCTGCGCAGCTAACGGTGCCTGACATCAGCCTGTTGCCTGCCAAAAACTGTATTTCACCTTGTGATTATCTGCTCCGCTCCCTATCCAATGCATTCCTGTCTAGTAGTTTAAGTAAACATTCTTTCAGCTACCGAGCAAAAGGCCCGGCTTCTCTGTCTTTATGCAAGTAATTCATAGCCCTGTTACTATGAAAGATTTCGGCCCTCGCATCTAGTGTAGACACTTAGACGCTTGTACACGCATTAACAGTCAGTATAGTCAGTATAGAATAAGATTCTACTCTAAGAGACCTCTCTTTTGGATAACATAGTTCTTTAAACATAGGATGTTAGATATGATTTGGGATTAGGTTGACTTGACCCTCCAGACTTCTGTCGCCACATGTAGAGCTAAATGTCAAGTCCCCTTCACCCCCTAGTTGCACGTCAATCACACGTCATGCTGCTGCGCGCGCATTTCTGCCAAGTATTTCCGCTGACATTGCGAAATTCTTTCATGGAACCACCCTATTATGACATCATACCTGATGACGTTCTTTAGTTACGCCCAGTTACACCCACTTTTGCTACGCATGTATGTTTTATCTTTACTATCAATTGTTACGCCTCCTGCATTTGCTTCACTGTAATGCCTATTGTATAAAAATGATTACTTATCAATAAAGTACGGTCTTCACTTCCTGAACCTTCGTGGTGATGGAATATGGAGCTCATCGATTTAAATTGATTATGGAATAAAGCCCGTTCCGAACCTCTAATACCACGGATTCTGCCTCTTATTTTACTGAGCTATTGTTATAGATTTTCCGCATCAAATTAAGTTCCGGTAATTAAATTATTTACCACATAAATGGCGCCCGAACAGGGACACTTTCTCATCTCACGCGCCGGCGGTGCGTTGCAGGCCCGGTCTCCTGTCACAGCTGGACGGACAACAACGCGTACCCACAGGATTTCCTGTATCTCCCTCCTGCCGAGCGGGGGTAACTGAGGCTGCGATCAACACCCAGACAAGGCGGTGAGAAGTGCGAAGTATCCCGACCAGAGCCTAGCTGAGAGAGCAAGATCCGAGGTATACAGAGGCCCACCACATTTTCCGAAGTTTCCGAAGTTCCGAGTCGAGTCCAGTCCGGTTCAAGTTCAGTTCAGTTCCGAGGCCTTCCGTTCCGAGCTACCCGGTGAGTACCATTATCGGGGAGGCGTTCTGACGTGCACATAGGTTGTGCCGGTCAAGACGGGTTTGGGTACACAAATCCGGTCTGCACTGTTTCAGCAGTGTATCTGTACTGTTTAGCAGTATATCAAGTATGTCTAGTATATAATTCAGATTTACCTAGTTAGTATCGAGTATTATGCTTAGTGACTAGTTCCCTAAATGACCATCATTGTCTATTTTATTTAAATGTTAAATGTTAAAATGTTTTAGACACGTTCTGTATATTGTGGTGTGAATGACTGTTTATTATTGTGTTTTATGGTATTAAACGTGTTCAAAATTAGGTATCAGATCAGTTCTCAAATATGCCGCTCTTTTCGAAATTAAGACAGATCACAACCAGAAAAGGGGTACTCGAAGAAGCTGTTCCCATTCCTCCTAGGGACACTCCAGGGTACTTCATGTATCATAAACATGGCCTAGACGCCATATTATTTCTTGATCTATGGGTAGACTACACCAAGGAATTACCAGAAAGTCAGAGGTGGCCCGCAGCTGGGACCTGGGATGCAGATTGCATTATGAGAGTAGAAGAAGAATTGTGGAAAAGGAAAGCTAGACAATCACAGAAAGACGCCATTGAATTATGGCGTAAAGAATCGTATAGACGTACAGAAAAAGCACGTAGACAGGAAGAGAAGAGTAAGGAGAATTCAAATAAAGTTCGAGAAAGTGTATTAATTGAAGAAGGTACTCGAGTAAAGTCAGAACAAACAGACAGACAAAGAAATGCCCTTGTGAATGGTATGTATCCTCTTCTGGCCGAAGGACTACCTAAGGCTACTCCGGAAATACCAAAAGACTTGCCACCCCCATTGTTTCCGATAAAAGTACATCCCAAAGGGCATCCCAGAACCGCAGAAGATGTTTTTCTTTCCTCTTATTTAGACGACGCAGCTCCCGCGTATGCTAATGCTGCGCCACATAGACCGCCTGCCGAGGGGGTTCAACGCCAAGACCCTCCTTCGTCTGTACCTCTGCAACAGCAAACTCCGACACAAGTTCCGGCAAGCACATCTGTTTCTACATCCGCATCCACACCTATGGTTGCTATATCCCGTTCAACGAATCCTTTCACATCCAGCACCCCAGGTGGTGCTACCGGAGGTACATCAAGCATTTTTTCTACGCCACCCAGAACAAACAAACTTTCCTTTCAAGAATTAGCCCACCAACGTACGCCCAAACTAGTAACTCCCAACACGCTCAAGGAACTTCTAATAGACTGTAGATATGACCCTGTGCCCGGAAAAGGGGACGAAATGATGCTGGCATCATTACGTATCCGACGAGCTGCAATATATTTAGGGAAGCTACCAGGAATGACTGCACACTTAGAAAATATATATCATTTTGTTCAGTCAGGGCGAGACCCTGAGAGTATTAACAGAGCCATGGAGTACCAAAAGGTGGAAATACAGGGGGAACTGTTACGTTTCCTCATAAACTGTGTGATCAGAAATCAAGATCAACCGGGGGTAAATCCGGAAGAAATGCAGATTCTTACCACATGGGGTAAGAATATATCAGAGGGGAGACATGATAAACGATCATGCATAGTAGCTATGAGCCGAAAGATCCGCAAAGAAATAGAACGAATACACGAGGAAAGATTAGCAGTAGACGAACCAGAACAAATCGAGGACGAGGAAGAACTAGAACTACCCACAGGACAGTTAGAAACCATGGCCTATGTAGGTAGAGGAAGATCTTGCAATAATACTAGATGCTTTACTGATCCGATATGTCCGATACGTCCAGATAATAACAGAAAATTCCAAACTCCTATAATAAATATAAGGTCCCCCGAACATTCATTCCAAGCCGCTGACAAATTACTCCGAGAACGAAGGGGTTATCATATACTCGATTCTATGGACGAACAAGAATTAGCCAGGTCAGCCGTTCACTGGGTTGATAGTCCTGGAAAATATGGTGATGATACACTAGTACATACGTTTTTAAACCTCGCCCCAGATGAACAGCGTCTAGCCGGTATCTATATGATTCAACAACTTCTTATATTATATAAAAGCCAACACTCCGATCCTGGTCCCTTACCTGATATATTGACTGAATTACTCACGAATAAATGGAGAGGTTCCGGTACTAAGTTAATTAGAGAAATACTAGAATCCAGAAAGCAGTACATCCTTTTTGTATGTCCTGAACATGTCTCACTACCCATCAAGGAAAGAACGACGTATTACATGGATAGACAGAATCCCTTACGCGAAGTGCACCCGATAAAGGGTGATGACAATGAGTTTAAACGTGTGTTTGTATACACACCCATATCTAAAATCGAATTATTAGAAATGAAGAAAGTGGTACCCAGTCATGATAAAGACCCAGCGGGTTTCCATCGTGAAATTAAAGATATGTTACTCAAGGGAGAATATACCTACCCCGACATTATGACAATATTGAAGGTATTAATGCCTGCGGGCATTTACGAAAAACTCAAGGAAAAGGATTGGGAGGTGGGAGACCAGAAGATAGATTGGACAGCATTAGAAAACGAAGAAAAAGCTCGAGGTCCAGGTTCAGGGCTCGGGGACAAGATCAAAGCACTACCAGGTCTACTAGTACAGGTACTGCCACGTTTATTAACTACGAAAAAGGAAGACTGGGGTGCAATCTCAGCCTGTAAACAAAAATCAGATGAAGACACTAGTGATTTCTATTCCCGATTTGAGAAATGTTTTGGTATAAATAGTGGAATAAAAGCAAGTAGCGAGTCGTATCCACATCTGTTTGTGACAAAATTGGTTGAAAATGCCTTGCCCCAAGTTAAGAATAGAGTATTGAAGTTCGAGAGTACCTGGCAAGGTAACACTCCATCGCAAATGTTACAAATGCTACAGTACCATCACAATAGAATTAGAGAAGAACAAGAACATGAACATAGACGCATGAAAGACACGAAAATGAAAATGCTAGTTTCCCAGACAGTGCCAGTTGACGGTCATAAGAAGGGTATAACACAGTCCAGTGTTTCAACAGGTCCTGTTAAAGGGACGTGCAATTATTGTAAACAGCCAGGTCATTATGTACACGATTGTCCAGTTTTAAAACATAATATTGCCATAGGTAACGCAAAAGAAAGACCACGACCACTTAGACAGGATCAGAATCAACAAGGAACTCCGCAGCATGCACAGTCCATGCCAGCTCCGCAACAATCAATGCCAGCTCCACCACAGCAGCCTATTGCTGCCACACAAACAACGACACGACAGATGTACCAGACCGCACAGTATGACTATCCTGATTACCAACGATACTCATGAAACAGCCTAGAGAGGGAAGTTGGCTTACCCCTTATTGAGGTCCCTGTAGATCAAGAAGGACCTTATGTACACAGTGAACTATTAGGTCAAGATAGAAAATTCTTACTTGATACAGGGGCAAGCCGAACAACAATAAAACGTAGTGAAGTTCCAGGGGCACCCCTCTCAGGCACACAGAATATTTCCCTTGGTTTTTCAGGAAAACCTATCATTAACGAAGTAACACAGCCTCTTCCACTTACGATCGGTCCCTTGACACGAACTACAGATTTATTACTTACTAAATCATGTCCAGAAAACTTGTTAGGCATAAAAACTTTGAAAGCTCTAGGAGCTATTATATGTTGTTCTCCGGAAGGAGTAAGATTGTTTTTACGAGACTTCAAAGGGCACTACGTGTCCCGAGACATGGATCACCGACTACAGACTTTACCGACACATTTATGGGCGCAAGGCCCTACAGATGTTGGTTGCATGAACATTACACCATATCGAGTCACACTAAAGGCAGGAGTGGTACTACCACGAATGCGACAATACAAGTTACCCCCAGATGCTGTAGTGGCTTTACTGCAAATCATTGACGAACTTATTACCCAAGGAGTGGTTGTGGAAACAGACTCCAGTGTATGTAATTCACCGATAATTCCGATTCTCAAACGAACTGATCCAAAGTCCCCGCCAGTATATCGATTGGTCATTGATCTGCGCGAATTAAATAAATGTATTGTACCACAATACCCCGTAGTTCCAGACATTTCTTCATTACTGACAGCCATTGATTCCGAAGCAACATTCTTTACTGTAATTGATCTCAAGAATGCCTTCTTCAGCGTCCCAATAGATCCGGAAAGCCAATACTTGTTCGGATTTAGTTTAAATGGACGAAGCTTTAAATTCACACGCGCACCTCAAGGATTTACAGAAAGCCCCAGCATTTATAGCCAAGCACTGAAACGAGAACTCGACAGTATCCACATGCCAGTCAACACCGCCCTGCTTCAATATGTCGATGATCTGCTGATCACCGCTAGGAGCGAACCTGAATGTGAGAAAGCCTCACTGACGGTATTACAATTTTTGGCCGAAAAAGGGCACAAGGTGTCCCCTTCTAAGCTGCAATTCTGTGTCCAGCGAGTTGTTTACCTTGGTCACTCGCTGTCCAAGGAGGGAAGGCAGCTTACACCAGATCGCATCCAGCTAATTGCAAATATGCCGATACCCAAGACACAAAAGGAGGTGCGGGCTTTCATAGGCCTCACTTCATATTGTAGGCAGTGGATCCCTCAGTATGCATTTCTAGCAAAACCCCTCATTCAATTGACAACACAGGAGGCAGCCACATCGACTGTTCTCCCTTGGACTCAGGAACATACACAAGCTTTTGAAAGCCTAAAGAAAGCCTTATGCCAAGCACCTGTTTTAGCAACACCATGTTACAATAAACAGTTTACACTCTTCGTTACAGAACGCGAAGGTACTGCCTTGTCAGTACTCACACAGGAACAAGCAGGATCACACAAACCATGTGCTTACTTTTCTAGTACATTAGATCCCGTAGCCCAGGCTTTGCCTGCGTGCCTGAAATCAGTGGCAGCAACAGCTTTAGCAATCAGACAAAGCGATGCCATAGTATTAGGACATCCATTGACAGTACAAGTACCACATGCAGTAGAGGTTCTCTTGAACCGCACACAAACACAACACTTGACTATAGCACGACTTACTGGTTACAAATTAACATTGTTTCAGCCACATATAGAAATCAGACGTTGTAGTACATTGAATCCTGCCACACTGTTACCTGTAAATGGAACAGACCCACTTGCACATGATTGTATTGAAGTTATCACTATCACGACGAAACCCAGACAAGATTTGACAGACGTCCCATTGTCAGACCCAGACCTGACGTTGTATGTAGATGGTTCATGTATGAGAACAGGTACAGGAGAGCTAGTGGCCGCTTATGCAGTCACAACAGACACTGAAATCATTGAAACAAATTGCATAAATACCTTGTCCGCTCAAGCAGCAGAGCTCATCGCTCTGACACAAGCCTGTATTCAAGCCACAAATAAAAAAGTCAACATATACACTGATTCACGTTATGCATTCGGAGTTGTACATGACTTCGGCGTGCTGTGGCGAGAGAGAGGTTATTTAACTTCTCACGGTGCCCACATTCAACACGGACCCCTTATTCATGCCTTATTAGATGCAATACATCTACCCACTGCAATATCAATTATGAAATGTAAAGCTCATATGAAAGTTACTGATATCATTTCTCAAGGCAATGATCTAGCTGACAGAACAGCTAAACAGACTGCTCAAACTCAAACATCCGACATGACAAAGACAATAGTCCCGACACCAACACATTGCATGATGGTTAAGGATCCCGCTCTTGACGTAATCGACATACAGACACATGCTACACCAGACGAAATAAAGAAATGGACTGAATTAGGAGGGATCCAAACGGATCAAGGATGGATGACGAAGGAAAAATCTGTGTGGTTCCTTCCTGATTCAATGGTCCAAGTCGTTATTAACACTGTACATAGTCCAGCACATCTAGGAGAAAAAGCTATGCTAGACAGCATCCAACACATTTGGTTCAACAAACATTTACGAGCAGCAGCTAAACAAAAAGTTCGTACCTGTATGATCTGTTGTCAGTTTAACCCAGGTAAAAGCATTCCCGTAGAACAGGGTGGATTTCAGCCTCCTGATCACCCTTTTGAAGTCCTCCAGATGGATTATATCCAGATGGAACGATGTCGAGGATTCAAATATGTTCTCGTAGTTGTCTGTACTCTTTCCCGTTGGACAGAGGCATACCCGGTTTCAGATTACACTGCCCCGACTACTGCCAAACAGTTAGTTCGAGAATTCTTCCCACGGTACGGTTTACCACGTGTTGTCTACTCAGATAACGGCCAGCCGTTCGCATCCGAATTAATGAAACACGTTTCACTTTTGTTAGGCTATCAGTGGAAATTTCACTGTGTCCGACACCCCGAGGCAGCAGGTCTCGTGGAAAGACATAACCAGACCCTGAAAATTAGATTGTCCAAAATATGCAGAGAGAAAGGTGTCGACTGGGTAGTAGCCTTACCCGTTGCACTTTTTTACATGAGAATGGTAGCACACTCTCGAACAGGGCTATCCCCGTATGAGGTGATCTTCGGTAGACCACCAAATATGTGGGGGACGCCTATACCACGCAAAATAACTGATATTGACTGTAATATGCTGACAGATTACTTGGCTTCCTTGATGTCTGCACTACAATCTTGTCGTTCACAGGTAGCTGCAGCCTTTCCCGACAACACCGAGGTGAAACCCCATGACGTAATTCCAGGGGATTTAGTTCTAGTGAGGAACTTTGATCGGAAGTCTCAGCTGGATCCTAGGTGGAAGTCGCCTCAACTCGTCTTGCTAACGACGAGGACAGCCGTAAAGATCGAAGGACGAAAAGGCTGGATACATTCAAGTGATATCAATAAATTCCATGGACTACCGTCAGACGTAAACGACACACCTTGCGTGTCTTCCCCGAGTGACTCTAAACTTCCTTTGGTTGAATTGAATAGCCATGAACAATACAAACTAAAACTCAGGTCTAACCAGTCAGGCAATTTGATTGTTTAAGTCCTCTCCAAGGTGAAGCGGTCGAATTTGTCTCTGACATGTACCCCTTAGACCTGTATAGAGAAAGAAACAGAAGGATAAAGTTGAAACGACATGCGTACTGTAAATCACTGCGTAGTCATTGCACAGTGACGTTATTAATTTTGTTTTTCTTAAGTCTTTTAATAATTACTGCAAGTATATTGTTGCACACATATTATCCTATTTCTAGACATGTTTACAATATTACTGCTGAACATTCTTTTAGTGAATTTCCCCCGCATGAGTTGTCATATAGATTTGCGCTGCGCAATAACACTTTTATTAGTATGTTACATCATTCCCATCAGGTTAGCAATGCTACAAATTGTTGGATATGTGGCCGACTCCCTCCCTATCAGAACTATAAAGGAATTCTACCTCTCTTTCCATACCCGTTCACACACAACGGCTCCTGTGGAGCATGGTTTAGTTTAATTAATTCCCTAGATTCGAATTCTGCAGTTTACCAGGATAACTGGGTATGGGGAAATCTGAACTTAGTTTTACTCAAAGTCTGCCACCCCAACAAGGAGGGACTTCCCAAAAGAACAGGAACTGATCTAGAAAATGAAGTGTATGGATTAGGTAATTTTACGCTTAATCTCATGATCTTGAATGTCGAATCCGAAGCTACTCCAATTTTGCCCGCCATGTCAGTATTTCCAGTAAAAGGTGAATTATGTGTAAGAAAGAATGGTTCCATACATATGGGCCATAGTAGATGCACCACTGTAATAGAATTTAGTGATCAAGGCAAGTCTACATTTAGAGCTTCCCGCCATTCCTATTTCATATGTGGTCAGACGGCATACATACGTTTGCCACTAGATTGGGATGGTACCTGCTACATCGGATTCCTTTTGCCACCCGTTTTCCTAGCTCCTCCTGATTATCACAGAAATACTCATTTAGTACACAATAGAGAAAGGAGAGATCTCCCAATAGTCGATTACACTGAGACAGCATGGGAAAAATACACAGATTTCAATAAAGGTCTCTTTCCCTATATAGGTACAGTTACCAATAGTAAGCTGATACGTAGATTAACCAGAACCCTTGAAACAGTAGTGAACGAAACTATCTCCGCCTTAGGCAATTTAACAGAAGAGCAGTCTGCTATGCGGATTGTTGTGCTTCAAAATCGTCTTGTCCTTGACGTCATCCTGGCCGATAGGGGCGGAGCTTGTAGGGTCATCGGATCAAGTTGTTGCATTTTCATACCAGAAAATTCGCCATCTGTATATAAAGCCATAACTCGCCTTCATGAGATAGTAAGCCAGATACACCAGAATCCAGGCACCTGGACTTGGTCCGGTTGGTTTTGGAGTGTATTATCTACCTTTGGATGGAAGGTCCTATCCTTCCTAGGTATTGGCTTCCTCATATTATTCAGTTGCTGTCTATGTCTACAATGTGGACCAGCGATCTGTGGTCTGTGTGCCACATCGTGTATTCCACCACCAAGATTTCATTCATCACGGAAGAAGAAAGAAGAACAAATGATGCTATATGAACAGATCGATGGATTAATGAAGATTGATATCTCTTGACGGGCAAGTAGGGGACAAGGAGGGAATGTGGAAATATGGATTTTTCTGGTCAGTTATGTCCCCTATCTTGGACCCCAACGGTTTCATGTATAAATCACAAGTACATGTATGTTCCCTCCAGTTCCAGTTATGAAGACGCAAACACATGTGCGTCCACCGCCAACATGTCCTCTTTCAGATCCGCCATGAATGGGCTGGATACTCCATTCCTAAGTATGAAAGGCCACCGCCTTTATATGGTTCACTTATGCCATTTTACAGTCCAGGCAAGTAGGCCCTGATTCTGCCATCAAGCTTTTCCTGCCTTCTGCCTCTGAAAGCTTCAGTTTGAGCTCGCATCTGTATCCATGAACTTTGTCCTACTCTCTGCGCAGCTAACGGTGCCTGACATCAGCCTGTTGCCTGCCAAAAACTGTATTTCACCTTGTGATTATCTGCTCCGCTCCCTATCCAATGCATTCCTGTCTAGTAGTTTAAGTAAACATTCTTTCAGCTACCGAGCAAAAGGCCCGGCTTCTCTGTCTTTATGCAAGTAATTCATAGCCCTGTTACTATGAAAGATTTCGGCCCTCGCATCTAGTGTAGACACTTAGACGCTTGTACACGCATTAACAGTCAGTATAGTCAGTATAGAATAAGATTCTACTCTAAGAGACCTCTCTTTTGGATAACATAGTTCTTTAAACATAGGATGTTAGATATGATTTGGGATTAGGTTGACTTGACCCTCCAGACTTCTGTCGCCACATGTAGAGCTAAATGTCAAGTCCCCTTCACCCCCTAGTTGCACGTCAATCACACGTCATGCTGCTGCGCGCGCATTTCTGCCAAGTATTTCCGCTGACATTGCGAAATTCTTTCATGGAACCACCCTATTATGACATCATACCTGATGACGTTCTTTAGTTACGCCCAGTTACACCCACTTTTGCTACGCATGTATGTTTTATCTTTACTATCAATTGTTACGCCTCCTGCATTTGCTTCACTGTAATGCCTATTGTATAAAAATGATTACTTATCAATAAAGTACGGTCTTCACTTCCTGAACCTTCGTGGTGATGGAATATGGAGCTCATCGATTTAAATTGATTATGGAATAAAGCCCGTTCCGAACCTCTAATACCACGGATTCTGCCTCTTATTTTACTGAGCTATTGTTATAGATTTTCCGCATCAAATTAAGTTCCGGTAATTAAATTATTTACCACAGTAGGCTCCATAGATATGGACAGTGGGAACTGTGCACCGACTCTCAGGGGAAGGGCACTGTCAAACCAGGTTGATTCATGGAGCTGAGGGTAGGTGCCTCTCATTTCCTCAAATGTATCCTTATTAGGACTGAGAAACCTACAGACTAGTGCTGACGCACCGCCTTTTCATTATTGACAGAGCTGGTTACCTGCAGAGTGTCACAAATTGTTTTACACAGGGCCGCTTACTTATACGTTTACATGTCTCCACTGGCAAACCTCATTTAGGCCCAGGTACTCAACTTACTGTCACACACTGATGGAACCTAATACATACATTGATTCTCATGTGACTCAGACACTAACAATATGCATGTACATATTCAATTGACTGACATGGCTTTTTGTATTTGAGGACTATGGGTCAAGCTGTACCACACATGCTAGTAGTGCTGGAATTTGTGATATGTACCTGCCCATACACCTCACCTACAAACTCTCCCTGAATCTTGCCCTTTGTGGTGGCAATGAGGTTCATCCTGTCACTTCACAAAGCCCCGTTTCACATCTCCTACTTTGACATATGTGGCATGGTAAGACCTTTCTTTTTTTCTGACTCCCTCATGCCACATGCTACACCTTCACCCAGGTCAACATCACATGTTGGATGTAGTACACCAAAGGGCTCTTCGCTGTCATCTCTTCCCACCTACGACACAAGTGTGACACTCAGACACAAAAGTGCATGTGCACTGGTTAGGCTACCTTGCATTACACACGTTCCTACTCTCCTCATTGCCATGCAATGTCTCCCCATTCAGACACAGTGCAAGATCAATGTGCTCAGACATACTTACAATGCACTGCAGTACCAGGGACGGTCCGGCCTCACACACCATGGGTCTTTTTTTTGAGAGGGTAGCGCCACCAGACCATCCCTTTTTTTGATGCTCTGGTGGTCCAAACTTCTCCATCATATGTTTGAGGCCACTCAAAGCTCAGCCCTATGCTAATCTCCATAAATGAGAGCCCATGTTTTTTCTCAACACACATGGTCCTCTGGTATGCATCACTTGCATTCAACCCCATCCCGAGATGGAATTGGTACATGAGAAAAATATGTGTGGCCCCTACCATGGCAGGCGACAGCTGTGTACACTCCCCCTCACATTGTGACAGCTCCGCGCAATGTAGTATCACGCTAGTAAGTATACAAATGGCAGTTTACATTTGTTAATGTGTTGATACTTCACATGTACCACACCTGAGCCCCCTCTTAAGTGAGGAGTTTATCCTCTGACAAGCCCATTCCATTCCATTGGTTTGTAGTCCTCATTTGGGTTCATGGGCCCCCATTACGCCCACTAGCATCATGATGCAAGGTGGCCTGTACTATCACAGTCAGGTTGGGCAGGCTTCAAGTATCTATGCATGATGTGTTGTTTCAGTCCATGTTTTTTGCTTTGTACTGTGGGACTTGTAGCTCTGGTGACTCATGTTATACATACCAATAAAAGTCCCAGTATACACAGGTGACCCTTGCCTCGAGCACCACATCACAGATGGAATGGACACACTTGACGGAGCTGGACTGAGCTGTGCAACATGTTGCTGGGTGGTATGACTTACATTTATGTGATGTTTAACTGTACATGAGGAAAGGTCCTACCCTTTCCCTTGCACACAGTGCAGTAAAATGCAGGGACATAGCTTACTGCGCTGCACAGCATGACCTTTTTGCCCCTATTGTCCCTTGTTCCCACTTAACCTGTAGGTCTTCATGGGCATCACTGTCCTGTTCGGTGGCTCCTGCCACCAACTCCCCTGGAATGACAGTTGCCACCCGCTCCGCCAAGGAGGCCAGCTCCTCCTGGTCCACATGTCCTCCTTCTCCAGTCTGCATGGCTGCCTTCAGGTTATTGGCCAGTTTTTCCTTCGTCCTGCCCTTTTAATCGTGTCAGTGCTTTTTGCACTTCGACATTCTCCTCTTAGCTTGTCCAACACTGTCGATCTTGACAACTATGGACTGCCAAATGGCCTCTTTCTTTCCTGATGGCAATTTGGAGGTGACAAGGATCTGATGCTCATGATTTGTCACCTCTGTGATCAAGATGTCATTCTCCTACCCAATGAAGGTACACTTTCTCTTCCCCTGGGCCTCTGTCTGGACATCGTGGCTGGTGCTGGAGTTGTTGGGGTTGTTGCCCTGGCTGCTGTTCTCTGCTCCCTCTCTGCCTTCTGTAAGTTGTTTTATTTTTTTCTCTTCAACAGCATGATTTTTTGGGGCTTTTTGACACTTGACTCACTCAAACGTGATGCAAAATTGGTTTGCGTGCTTTTACGTGCAGCTAACCAGCCTTACATTACTTTGCCTGCACATGCATCCATTTTGAATACATCAGCGGTCCCACAGAAGCGTAAAGTTTTTTGATGCACCCTCTGACCTGCGCCATGGTGCATTGTCCCATAAATATGACACATCCATGGTGGTAAAAAATGATGTAACATAGTGCAAATATTTCTGACACATCGCCACCTTAACAGAGAGATGAGTCAGTTCCTGTAAATGAGGGCCCTCATTTGCAAACAATTGACGTAGGGCAGCACCACTAGTGTTTTTGCTGCTCTGCTCAATACCAACTTGAAAGGGCAGGAATGCACCACATTTACAAGATTCGTTGCATTCCTGTCCTTTCAGCCGGCGCACAATTTGGTGCCTCGCACCGAAGAAGGTACCCTTGCACCATGGTGTAAGGGTGTCTACTTTGTTGGCAGGATTGTTTTTGTGCAGGAAGAAGCACCTTTCTGTATAAAAACAATCCCAAGAGGCGTTTTCTCATTCTATGTGTGCTGCAGAACGCAGCACATATGGAAAGAGGAAAAAAAGAGAAGAAAGAAAACATTTCTCGTCGTTACGCCTATTCTTGGAGGCATATGGTTTTGGCGCTTCCCTAGGTTTACGGGATTTTGTAAATTTGGGACATTGTCAAAATCCATGGATGTTGGGTGGGAACACCCACCGCAACGCCCTTGGTACATCTCCTTGATTCACAGTAAGGTAACGCTTTGCGCTGCCTTGCCTTACTCCATATCTGGGGGGCCATTCTAAGCCACGCAAGGTGGCTTTGCAACGCCTCATAGATATGACTGAGAGGCCTGTGCCAGTAGAGCATCAAAAAAGTGACGCTCTGGCGCACAGGCCTCTTGTAAAAAAAAAAACTAGGGATATTTGAATGATTGCTCTTTGGTCAATAGATTTAGTTATATGGGGGCATATTATCAAGGACAGCGTTAAAATTATCGCTGGTTAAGCGGCAGAAAACTGCCGCTAAAGCGGCGATAATGGGCTTGATAATATGCCCTGGAGAATTCCAATAGAAGCCCAGGTTCACATCAGAACCTGGGCTTCTATTGGAATTCTCAAGGGCATATTATCAAGCACATTATCGCCGCTTTAGCGGCAGTTTTCTGACGCTAAACCGGCGATAATTTTTAACACCGTCCTTGATAATATGCCCCATGGATCTCAAGGCTTGCCCGGTTTGTGATGAGCAGTGATGGTTACTGGGCTTTGAGGAACAATAAACGGCTTATAGGATTCGTCAGATATGCATCATGCCTCATTCAATAATGGCACCTCAGCTACCTAGAATCCTTTGACTCGGTGCATTAAAATCTGTTTGTTGTGCTAGTGCCTGTAATAAGAGTGGGAACGCACGGCATTGGGAGTTTGACATATTATGGTTTATCGAGGGACCTTGATTTAAATTAGCTTGCAGAGCACACGTTTTGTTCGGCTGAGCGATTTAATTGTATTTGCTCTCATCTTCAGTTGTTTGCCAGTCTCCCCTGTTTAAATAGTCACACGGCTGTTGTTTTTAACAAACTTTTGAACTATTCACAAATGTGTTTGAGTAGAAAACCGAAGATTTCCTAATTATCGTGTCTAACCTTTCATTCAGAAATGAACAATTCATTTGCTGTTTGTAAAGTGCTAAATGGAATTCTCTTTCGTCCGAGCATGCATGGGAGTGTGGCATGGTTACATGTGCACAGCATCGGTGTGGTCTGTGATGGATCTACATCGCCTCTGAAGTATGTTGGGTGTTGACTGGTGCAAGGTTGTCAACACACTTTGCCACTTTTATTTTATCAACATTTTCTCTAGTTCATCAAATTGCTGTCATGCCTTGCACCAGAAGATAGGTAACCATTTGCTGTTAGGGAAATGGTAGTAATAGGAACACTGCACGCCTCGAATTTAAATAATCTCAGAAAACAAAATCCTTAAATCTCGAGCACGTTTGTTGTTCCCAAGCTGGGTCAGACCTCTGATCTAAAAATGTCAGAGGGTAAATTATCCCAAAGGAGTAAACACTCCCAGAATCTGAAAATAACTTTAGTACACTGTAACAATTCTATCATTCCTATAACAGCTATGTTCCTAGGGTCCCAAGCAAAACTAGGAGCCTAATTTAGAGTTTGGCGGATGGATTACTCTGTCACAAATGTGACCTGTCCGCCCTATTGTAAGTGACATTGAAAATAATGCACTTGTGCGGGATATTCGTCTCGTTTTAAGGAAGTAACCCGCCTGCGAAATTCTAAATCAAGCTCTAGGATCTAATTCTGAGCGGCCCGTTTTGTTTGGGAGGGGATATTGCATCCTGCAAACACCAGTACCACAGCTACAGTATTTACAGGGAGCTTATTAAATGCCCATTTCGAGTACCACTGTCCCTTGAAATGGTTGATTACCAGGGCCTGACTGGGAACCAAAACTGGCCCTGGCAAAGTGCTCGGCCGGCCCCCCGGGGCTTGGGGGTGCCGCCAAGTTCTTTGCCAGGGCCGGTTTTCGGCCGATTTTGTTACAGGGCCGATTTTGCAGCTATGCTGCAAAAACAACCCTGTAACAAAAACGGCTCCCAGGGGCCCAAAACCGGCCCCCACCCGTGCGGCGCACCGGGGGATTGCTCGGTGCCCGCTACGGCCAGTCCGGCCCTGTTGATTACGCTGTAATATTGCCTATTTCCCCCATTCCAGGCTACACAACTGGGAATGTGGTGGTGTTTAAATGTACAAAGTACATCAAGTGTAATATTTATGCGCTACATAATCCCGATTCGGGCACTGTTAGAAATTGGGTTTCTGGTTGACTAGGGTACGCACCTAAGCCAGCAAGAATGCACCACTCTAGTCAGGGTAAGGGAGTTACACACAGAAGATAACCCCTGCTCACCCCCTTAGTAGCTTGGCAGAGCTGTCAGGCTTATCCCAGAGGCACTGTGTAAAGTGTTTGTGCAACACATACACACACACACCAGTGACACACTAGGCGCACCACAAAAATAGATTCCACACAAGGTTGTATAAAAATATCCTTTGCATTGTACATAAAACACATTAGACCACACTCACATAAATCACTTCATCAACCAGGTGATTGTCATGACATCTTTAAGATCATAAATCACTTTGCCCTAAGGCAATGGTCATAAAAGCATAGGTAGAGCAATAGCGTAAATACTCCTAGATTGCACACGTCACCAAAAACACCATCACTGTGTACATAAAGGCAACTTTCTGAAATACTAATCAGTATCCTGATACTGTAAGGCATAAAGCAGCACATATCACATCAGGTAGGAATATGAAGTGGTTAGATTGAGACATAACACATAAGAATTACCAGCATATCACCATAATCACCAGGAGAGCATATAGTGTAGCATACCTGCACTCCTATTGCATTTTTTATGGTCATTGAAGCTCCTCACGCAGGGCACAGAAGCACTTGTGTTTCTCTTATGGGTAATACAGTGTTCTGGGGCCAACTATAGGGCACACCAGCTCTGCGCACCGACTACAGCTAGTCCAGTTTCTCGAGTGGTCACCAGACACATCAAACGACACAGTGGGGGCTATCCGTTAAGGAGGCTCCCCACACTTATACCCAACAAGTGCCCCCAAAGCAATGGGGGGACCTTGCTTGGTCCACGACCTCCGAACAGCCCCAGGCGGCTACCTGCGCTGACACAGGGCAGCGGCCGTGCTCTTTTGGCATGCCAAGGGTGTCAGCTTCACAGGAATGCCCTTACTGGCAGCGTTCTCCAGTGCAACCATCGGCAGCTCTCTTGATGTGCTGTCCTTGCCCGTCCTGGGCCACACTGAGGGAATCTCTCCTGGCACGGAGCGCTGCGCAGGTCTCCACTCTGGGGCTTGCGCTGTCCGCCTCAGGATTGCTCAGGCAGGGATCCTCTCGCCTGCCCTCTGCAGCCTCAAGTGCAGACTCGGGGAGTGTTCCTGGCTTCAGTCAGGGAAGCGGGGCTGACTGCGCTGGCTGTGGTGAGGAGCTTGACCTTCCAAGTGCTTACCTTCCACTGGCGCATAGTCAGCGTACACTGTGCCGGGTCTTTTAGTTTGGAGGGAGAGGCAAACTGTGCTTAGCCCACGCTGACTCCTCACTTGGGCACAGTGCGGTTGCAACCTCAGTACAGAGAGTCGGGAACCAGCAGCAGTGCATCACCACGCGCTCATGAAATTTTGAAGACTTTCTTCAGCCTGAAATCCAGTGCTCCATAAGCGCTGAATTGGGACTAGGGCACATAGGTCAAACCCATGATCAGCATGAATCCAGCGCTCTCCCCGTTCTGGGTCGCATCAACTTAGCTAGGAGCATCCCCCTTCCCAGCTCAGAGCACACTGCTGATGGACTCATGGAGACAAAAGTCCCACGGCAGAGATGCTCAAGGTGCCACTATTGTAGGCCTCCTTGAGAGCATTGGGGGCACATGCACAGGCAGGCAGGGAGACCAGCACAGATAGCCCACTTGCAGAGGGGAAGTCCCTCCAGAACAACAAGCAGATGGTCTAAATGGTGGGTCCTCATGGCAGCACAATAGTTCCTTCTGGCAGGTGCAGTCTGTGGAGCCAGCAGCGTCTGGTTACAAGTACCACGCAGTCTCTCCCATCATGGGGTCACAGTTCCTGTACCTATAGTCCAAATGTGTTCTGGGGGAACTTCAAACAAATTTCAGAAGTGCATAACAACCCCATTCAATCCCAAGCCATAACTCAGGACACATTAGAGGGGGCAGAGACAGCATTGTGAAAGTCAAGCATAGCCCTATTCAAGCACAGGTGCAACTCACCACTCTAAATGCAGACCAGGCCTATTCAGGTGCAAGGGAAACTCCTCCCACCACTCTAAATGCATCCAAGGTCTATTCAGTCCAGCGCTGAGTTACCCAGGAAAGGCAGGACACACCTAACCCCCCTTGTTACTGTCTAGAGTGAAAGCACATCCTATTCTCCTGTCAGTCTAAACAAGACGTTGGATACACAACCAGGCAGGGTCCAAAGAGTCATAAGTACACAGAAATGCCCACGTCTAAAAGTGGCATTCCTAAAAAAGTAATAAATATGCTTTCACCAATAAGCAGGATTTATTACTTCTATCCAAACATACCAATCATGGCCATGTTACCCCTTTCATATCAGAAAATATAATTGAAGCGCATATCTGGGAATTTCCAATGCAAACCTATGAGAGGGCAGCCTCATAGCAGTGAGAAACCAAATAGGTTGTTTGTCACTACCAGGACATGCCACACAACTAAGGCACATGTCCTACCTTTTACCTACACAGCACCCTGCCCATATGGCTACCTAGGGCCTACCTTTGGGGTGACCTATATGTAGTAAAAGGGGTGTTTCAGACATGGCAAACACTTTAAGTGCTGTTCCTATTTGGAGGGGAAAATTGAAGGCAGGGAGTGGGACAGGAGAGATCCCGAACTATAGAAAAGTTGTGTCTAGGAAAGGAGGGGCAGGGAAGTCCTTCCTTTAGGAATGAGGGACCTCAAACACCCAGCCCGCTGGGTGTCATGCTGCACCTCCTGGTTCCGGCAGTGCGGGGTAGGTCACTCGTCACCTTGGCGCATTATTTCTGACACATGTATCTTGTACGTGTCCACTACCTGTCGTGATTTGATGGGTCCATTAGAAATATAGTTTCTAGATTGGCTGCCGCATCAACAGGTACTTCACCTCTTGGTGCCACTTATGGTAGTTATAAGTTGGAACACCACATTACGAACGTATTTTAGTGTAGAGTTACTGTTTGTTTTCACTAGGTCCTGAGGATTTGCCGCTAGATCCACCTGACCAATAGGCAAGAAACATGTCGACCGCAAGAGACTGAGCGCAACACCCTGCAGCATCATTGCAGAGAGTCGCCACTCCACCTTTTTAATCAGGGTGGAAGGCAGGATCATTAAAATTAATCTATCTGACTCTTCCATTTCCCTGATTTAACTCACATGGTCTTGTTGACAAACACTCTTGCACTCCTACACTTACAAGGCCCCTTACACCCACTTCACCAAACGGCAAGGACTAAAAGATCTCCGTCAAAGAGCCCCTGCATAGGGTATTGCAGTGCCGACCCGATGAGGAGCATGCTCGATGATGAAGCATGACACCCAGCAGGCTGGGTGTGTGAGGGCCCTCATTCCAAAAGGAAGGACGTCCCTGTCCCTCCTTTCCTAGACACAACTTTTCTCTAGTTTGGGATCTCGCCTGTCCCACTCCCTGCCTTCTATTTTCCCCTCCAAATAGGAACTGCAAACTAATTGCTTTGGAAGTCTAATCATGGCATGTATGCTGGACCTTTCTTAAAAAGCCCTTAGTCCCTCTTCTTCTTTGATATAAACCCTTTCAGTGCCAAGTCACTGCCGCAGTAAACTGCGCAGGCAGGCCTTGCAACGGCAGAGGCTGGAGACAGGTTTGAAGGCTACTTTGGTGGGTGGCGCAAGCAGCACTTCAGGCCCACCAGTAGCATTTAATTTACAGGCCCTGAGTACATGGAATACCACTGGACAAAGAACATACAGGTAAATTAAATATGCCAAGCAGATGAAGATCAATCTTACCAAGTATACAAGAGAGAGCACTTAGCACTTGCACTTTAGCACTGATCAGCAGGGTAAAGTGCCCAGAGTCATAAAACCAACAAAAGCAGGTCAGAAACAATACAGGAGGAAGGCAAAACATTTGGGGATAACCCTGCAAATGGGCCAGTTCCAACAGGCACAAACTCTTGTTCATGACTAAATAGACTCAATGAAGGAATAACAGTATACTTTCAGATTTCCTTAGTTGTTAGTTTCCTTAGTCAGCTTACCTAAATTTTCAGAATATGTATAGATTTGGATATAAAAACAAGTGGAGCACTTGATTAACAGGACATAAATTTGCTAATTGAGCTCTCTGGTAATACCTTACAATTATATATCAGATCTCATGAAAAATCTCTTTCTTAGGAAGAGCATCCGTAAGTCATTTTGGAAATGCTAGCAACTTTGGTATGTGAGCTTTGCAATCCCATGCTATGATAGTCAAGTTTTTTCTAAGCTTCCCCATGTCTAGTTCAAAAGGCTATCCTTTCCATCACTGTTAGCATCTGTAAGCTACCATTTGCAAGTTTGCATCCGACACACATCTGTATTTGCTGTCATGCACCTATATGCAATTGGTAGACCAGTTCCACACTGAGTCAATGTAAGGAGCTTCACAATGAGGTAGAGGAATGCACTGGAGTGCTGTGTACTTTGTTTCATGCCTTACACATTTCTTGTAGATTATGGGAATTCTAGAACTTCAGTGTCATTGGACTTCATGCACTAGCACGCAAAGCAGGGACCCTCTTCTTGGGTGCGTAGAGCATAGATGTAGCCCCAGCCATCACACTGCTTACCAAGCTAGCTCTCCAACCTGCAGTACTGTTTCAGAGGGTATCTGTGTCCTTGCCTCTTAGCAGTAGCTGAGAGCTACATTGTCCTGTTGGCCGCCTTGGGTGATGCTGTAAGAAGCAGCGCTATTCTCTTCATGCTGGTGTGAAGGGTCTCCACAACAGATAGGTGATCTTCAAAAGCTGCAGCTATGCATTCAATTTTAAAACCACTCTTTTTTCACAGTATTTTGTCTTGCCCCATGGACCTGTGTGAGTGACACATAGATCTTATAGATCTTATGGCCAATTTTGCATTTTTGACATTTGGACCTTGGAACATCACAGGACCTCATTATGGCTGATTTACCAAGATATTGTGCCAGTGCAAAGTCAGTCAAGATGGTGCAAAGCAGCAGAAAGTCTTGGAAGGGCATTACCTTTCGAGTGCTAAAGGTATTTTGCATTAGAAAGGTGTCCTTTCCTCAGCAAATTTGCGCTTTGCGCTGCTTTTCTCCACACCTTTGTCAAGGCGGTGTTCCATGGGTGGTACTTCGAAGGATCAGCACACGTACTCATAGTTTTTGATGAAAGGCCCGATCAACTAAGACAGTCAGACCGAGATTTCCGGCAAAAGATAATGGCTCCTTGATGAAGGCACAAAGATAGAGAAATGTTTTAATTTCATTCAAACATTCCACACATTCCATGTATGCTGCACTGTGCAGCACACATCCAATAAAGGTGTGTGATGTAGAAATTATCTAGGAATAGGGCTTTGTTCTAGATTGATGTACTTCCAGTACAAAACCAATGCTAAACATCACAGACACACCATTGTACCGTTGCAGAAAGCTACTGCAGGGCGCTACACACCCTATCTTTGCACCAGGCATAGGATGAGAGCAGCTACAAGCGCATGTTAGGAAAGATGACTCCATGCTACTTTCTCCCCCTTGTACAATGTAGTGCAGCTACTTAGGCTGCCATGCTGCACTGCATAAAAAATAATAAATCTGTCCCCCATAGTCCTTTACTAGACTGGTGGTGCAGTGATCGACCTACAGCACCAGGCACCAAACAGAAGGGATTTCTGTTGCTCCTAGACTCTCAACTAGCCATACAACCTGACAAGGAAAGTGGTATTGCTGGAGCAGGAGTTTCTGATGAAAATCTATTGGGTTTTTAAGCTCCGGTTTGTCTATTTGTCATAATTAACATTAATAATCATTAATTATTAATTATTTGTTTTGTGTAAGTGTTTTTACTTATCAACATGTACGAATTAACAAGAGAGAATTACACGTGGGAACACGTATGTGTTGCCTATTGACAATGTGCATGTTTTATTAAATAAACGTTGCTGAGTGCTGTTTATTTTAAAGCACGAAACGCTTTTGAACTAATGCTTTTCTGTGTTGCAAAGGCTAGATAATTACATACGCATAAGGGTATTAGTGGGGTTAACACTGTTTAATCACTATGCTGTGGTAACGTTGTTTTTGTCTCTTTCAATTAAGATGGTCCATTTTGGCCTAACGGAAAATGGCTGCCGTTTGCAGCCTGGCCTCGAGTGAGTGATTTGTGATGAGAGGGCCTTGCTGAATATGGTCACGAGACATCTGACCACAGTCCTTGCCTGGTTAAAACTTTCCGTGAGGACAGCAGCAGTTCTGGGCAAGTTTCCAGATGTATCGGAACAGCCTTGGAGGACAAAGGAGCCATAAAGAAAGAACTCTGAGCTCATTGTGTCATCGCTGAGGAAATGTGGATGTTAAAAGTTACTTTTTTATTTTTGGTTCCTGTTCTGTCTTATTATTTTTGTGATTTTCCTGAGCGGAGATTTTCCAAATGTAGCGATGCTACATCCTTTCCTGCTCGCTCTGCTCAGCGGTTCGGCGGACGTGTAGAACATTTAATGTTTCTTTAATATTGCAAGTTTCATTATAAATATTGTTAGCCTAGAGAGGGTGGGAGGCCACTTTGCCATTTCTTCCCAAACCTGCGTTGGTGAGGATCGATGCTGTGAGGACGGTGACTCGGGAGATTTCTACTGAGAGACTTGTCCTGATGACCCATTCTGACATTTAGCTAGAATAGGTAATTATGAAAAAATGATTTATTCTGATTAATTTCTTTTGACTAATTTTAGATAAAGAATCATAATTTTAAATACGGTGTTGGTGATTATTTCTTGTCGATTATTTAGTACTCTATTTGATTATTGTTGTATAGATTGTTTAGATTATGACAATTACAATAACTAGGTCTTATCGACCTCAGTGTAGATGTGGGGTTTTTAGGAGTTTTCTTTCCACAGGTTCGGTGCTGGTGGAGTATTTGAGTGTATGTTAGTGAAATGGGCCCTAGTGTATGGTGAGTGTATGTGCGTGTAACTGTGAAATTACTCTATCCGTGGAAAACTTTCCGTGAGGACAGCAGCAGTTCTGGGCGAGTTTCCAGATGTATCGGAACAGCCTTGGAGGACAAAGGAGCCATAAAGAAAGAACTCTGAGCTCATTGTGTCATCGCCGAGGAAATGTGGATGTTAAAAGTTACTTTTTTATTTTTGGTTCCTGTTCTGTCTTTTTATTTTTGTGATTTTCCTGAGCGGAGATTTTCCAAATGTAGCGATGCTACATCCTTTCCTGCTCGCTCTGCTCAGCGGTTCGGCGGACGTGTAGAACATTTAATGTTTCTTTAATATTGCAAGTTTCATTATAAATATTGTTAGCCTAGAGAGGGTGGGAGGCCACTTTGCCATTTCTTCCCAAACCTGCGTTGGTGAGGATCGATGCTGTGAGGACGGTGACTCGGGAGATTTCTACTGAGAGACTTGTCCTGATGACCCATTCTGACATTTAGCTAGAATAGGTAATTATGAGAAAATGATTTATTCTGATTAATTTCTTTTGACTAATTTTAGATAAAGAATCATAATTTTAAATACGGTGTTGGTGATTATTTCTTGTCGATTATTTAGTACTCTATTTGATTATTGTTGTATAGATTGTTTAGATTATGACAATTACAATAACTAGGTCTTATCGACCTCAGTGTAGATGTGGGGTGTTTAGGAGTTTTCTTTCCACAGGTTCGGTGCTGGTGGAGTATTTGAGTGTATGTTAGTGAAATGGGCCCTAGTGTATGGTGAGTGTATGTGCGTGTAACTGTGAAATTACTCTATCCGTGGAAGTAGGGAGATTTTGTACACCCCAATCTGCATCAAGTTCCTGGTAGTAGAGTGAGGATGGTTATTGATGATTGTCTTGATCTGATTAGATTGCTTGTACATTAGCGTATTGATTATTGATTATTGATTGATGTTGGTATATGTACTAATACTATATGTTGGAGTCGTCATGTTGAGTTATATGTAGTGCTTCTGGAACTTGGGAGCTAGTAGCAGTTCCGTAGTAGGGCAGAGGGAAGTATATGCTGCTCTCGGGAAAGACGGGATTGTTGGTCCTGTATGTATGTAGGAAAAAGAAAACGTGTGACAATCGAAGTTGCGCGTCACATTGTCTGGATTCGGAATCAGTGACATTGTTGTATGTTACTATTAGAGATATTTCTGGTATATAAGGAGTGCGTATGGTAGTGAAGGTTATCTGTGAAACTCTGGTTTTAAGTCCCAGGGATCCGTAAGGTTCGCCGTTAAAGCTTATTGCGGGAGAAGTAATAGGTATTCTCTGAGCTTGTTTGAGAAACTGGGTAGAAGTAAGATGCTTGGTTAATGTGTGTTATAATTCTGTAGTGGAGCAGATTGTTCGCTGTTCTCGGGAAAAGCAGGATTCTGTGTGTATGTACTATATATTTTCTTGTATGAATGTGCGTGAATGCTCATATATTTAGTTGATTGTAAGACTCTTTGGACAAGTCCTAGAGGAAACAATTAATGAATGTATGTTAGAAGGGCAGAGTAGAGGGATGTGCTACTGTGTCAACGGGATTCTTGTGAAATAGATTTTCTTTACTATTCTGTGGTTAGCGAAGCAGACAATGGAGATGTTTATATGTTGTAACTAATAGATTTTGTAGAAATTTGACACGGAGTCTACTGAGACATTTTGTAAAGGAGGGGTAGACGAGTGACAAGAGACAGGAGACAGAAGCGACTGCAGCGACTGCTGACGTCAAACAGACCGCGCTCTGATTGGATATTAGATCAGAATAGTGCTCGCGCTGAGATTGGTGCGTTGGTGTGAGCCGCGCAAGGATTGGTAGAGCTATTCTAGTGACGTAAACGTTCCAGGATTGGTGCGTTAGTGTGAGTCGCGCTGTTATTGGTTGGAAAAAAATCATATTGTGCAGTTGTATTACGGAAGGGATTAGAAAGTTTTGGTAAGCGTTAAAATGTATTACCAAGAAGAGAAAAAGAAAAAATCTTTGTTCAGAAAGATTAAAAATTGGTTCGACAAGGATAAAGATGTTAAAACGAGAGAGGGTGAATTGTTACCTCCATCGAAAACGCCTGCATCCTTCATGGCTGCGAGATATGGATATCATACCTGTATATGGTTGGAAAATTGGGTTAGGTATACCAAGGAAGATGGAGTTTTAGCATTTCCAGAACATGGTTCATTTAATCTGGCCGTGTTGAAAAATTTACGGGAAAAGATGTTATGTCTTGACCCAAGACCAAGGCCGACACAGTTCGAGGCTTTAGTGGAATGGGAAGAGGAAGTGCATGAGCGAGAGAAACAGAGGTCTGGAGGCAACTATAGGTATATGTTCAGGAGGAGACATGGTCGTGAAACTCATCATGATCGAATGACGAGATGGCGAGATGCTAGTATGTCAGAGGGATTATATCCTATGAGAACAGTTGAAGAAGGAACAGAAAGGGTTCCTGAGGCAGAAGTGAGAAGATATGGAGTTAATGAATATGAGGATGAGGTTTTGAACGACATGATTTACAAAAGACCACCTCCATATAGACCGGAACCAGAAGAGAGTACACCAGTTGTTTCTCCGATAAGAGATACAGTGCGTATCATTGAGACAGAAAATGAGACACCTGAGTTAAGAAGTAGTAATCCTTTCAGGGAAAGAGAGAAGAGAAGCAGTGGCGAAAATACGAGAGAATTAGCCAGAACTACATCGGAATTGACTGAAAAGATCAAAGAACTGACAAAGAATCTAGACGCTGTTACGGTACCTGTAACCATAGGTCCGGTTATGCCTGTTTTTGATAAGCAGAGGACGGGTGACAATGGTTTGGTTATTCCATATGTTGGGAATAGATTGACAAGTTTGGCTGGTCCTTCAGGAGATTCAGGAAAAAGGGCAGGAAAATTTAGACATGACACATGTAGTGAAGGATTAGAGGTACAGTCTAATTCAGGACTGGATGCTGGTGAAGCTAGTTGTTCAGGGATGCCAATTTTAGAACCGCAGAAGAAAGTGGTTCCAGTGAGAAAATCTACTGAAATAACAGCTGAAGATTTGAATGAATGGATGAAAGTTCTTCAAAAGAGGGATAAAGATTCACAAGCAATTGATGTTGCTAGGTTACGTGTAGAATTAGAAGAGCTTGTTGCAGGGACAGTTCCAACAGAAATTCTAAAAAATCATCATGATGGTGAATTATTGTTTATGTGTAAAAATATCACCTGGAGAGCGAGAAATATACATGACAGATTAAGAGCAATAGCAAATGAATATGGAGTTGACATTGATAAAGTGAAAGTTTTGCAAAAGTCTTACAGGATGGATTTCACAGATAAAGATATTGAAAATTTGAATGGTACTGGTAGAACAGGACAGATTAAAGAGATGATCGCTTTATTGCGAAAATGGGGTGATGTTGAGAAGTGGAAGGATAGGTGGTACAAAAAGAGAGAAGAATCAGGGGATAGGACTTATTCAGCATTTCCTGTGAGAGAAAAAGAGAAACCAGTGGATACTTATCCTATGAGAGAAATACCTAGAGGAGGATATGTACATGTTCCATGGACCAGACAGGATATTTTATCATTTACGAATGATTTCCCTCGATTGAGGGAAAAGCCCGTCGAGTGGTATAGGCAGGTAGACAGGTTTGTGAAATTGTCAAAAGTGCTGTGGATTGACCTGAATAGTCTGTTTGATATAATTGTTCCAGCAGACTTGTGGGCTGAGTGTAAAATAGTTGTGAGTTGGCCTACTGAGGAATATCCAAGAGATCAGAGAACAGGAGCACCAGATCCAGAAGTAATGAGAAAATATGAGCAGGTGATCGTATACCTGAAAAATAAAGTACCTCCAAAAGAAACAGACTGGGTTAAAATAGATCGAACACATCAGGAAGCAAAAGAATCAGTTCATGCTTTTTACGAGAGGCTGATACTGGCATTTAAACAATTCAGTGGAGATGAACACCTGGGTGACAAGGATTTGAGTCATTTTGTATACAGATTTGTATATGGCCTGAGACCTGAGATTAGTGAAAGAATTCGTGAGCATACTGTGGATTGGCAGAGTAAGAAAATAGATGAGATTCTGAGACATGCAAAATACTTCAGTGATGAGATTGAAGCAAAACAGAGAAAGCTGAAAGAGAAAGCAATGTGGGCACAAGTGAAAGTTGCGGAAAGACAGGAAGCACAGTTGGTGGAACAGGCGAATAATGCAGGAAATAATCCAGGGAATAGACCTAGGTATGCAGGGAAAGGAAAGGGGAATCTTGAGGAAGCTAAAAAAAAGTTCCCATGTCACAACTGTGGCCAACTGGGACATTGGAGATCCGAGTGTACCAATCCACCATTAGTGAATAATGAGGGAAAATCCTTAAATCAACAGGTGCAGAATGAGGGGAATAATCAACAGCAGCAACAGCAGAAAGTTGTGAGACAGCAGAGTCAAGAGCCAAAACCGCCCTTGCCGCAGAATAGAGGATCACAAAAGTATAATCCGGATTCGGGATTCTACAATGATGAGCAGGTAAACAAACCAAGGCGTTCTAACCAGGTACAACAGTACTTGTTAAAGAATGAAGGGAGTGAATCTGAGGGTGATTATTGACGGTGCCGAAGAGAGGAGGAAGAGTGCATACTTGGTGCAACTCTAGAAATAGACCAGGCAGGACCATTTATGGATGGAAAAATAAATGAAGAAGGTGTTACTTTTTTAGTAGACACAGGTGCGACAAGATCAACTGTCAGGTCAACAGATATTAGAAATCTTTCTCTCTCGGATGAAGCAATCCAAGTTGTTGGTGTAGCTAATACACAAATCAGAACACGTCTTACTGAACCAGTAAGAGTACAAATAGGGAAATTTTCAGACATGCACAGATTTATCGTCTGTGACACAAGTCCAGTGAACCTGTTAGGTAGGGATCTACTTTGTAAAATGAATTGTACAATTTTTTGTACACCAGATGGAATAGCTTTTGAAACACCAGATGAGGATGTTTTGTACCGAATGACTCTAGAAAATAGAGAGAGTGAGTTAATTGGTGCATATGCTGTGTTTGATCCAGAGGATTTGCCTCAAGAACTGAGAGACACAGTGAAAAGGACAGTTTGGGATTTTACTGGAGAGGATGTGGGATTGATGAATAATGTAGATCCTGTGAAAATTTCAGTGAAAGAGGGAATTACTTATCCTAACATTCCTCAGTACAAAATGACACCAGAAATAATTGAGGGAATAACTCTTATAATTGAGAAAATGATTCAGCAGGGAGTTCTGAGAGAACTACTGAGTAGTCTGTGTAATTCACCGATAATGGGGCTAAAGAAGCCTAATGGGAAGTTCAGGATTGTACAGGATTTGAGAAAAGTTAATCAAATTGTGGTAGCATGTTGTCCTATTGTGCCAAATCCATCAGTGATTTTGTATCAGATTCCACATGATGCTGAGTGGTATACAGTGATTGATTTGTGTCATGCTTTCTTTTCAATTCCATTGCATCATGACAGCCAGCCGATTTTTGCATTTAGATTTGGCCAGCGTATTTTAGCATGGTGTTGTATCCCACAGGGGTATACAGAGAGTCCTTCAATATTCAATCAGTTATTGAAAAAGTCATTGGAGAGTTTGATCATGCCTGAAAACTCAGTATTAGTGCAGTATATTGATGACCTACTTGTGGCATCAAAGACACGTGAAGCTTGTGAAGTAGATACTATAGCTTTACTGAATCATCTGGCAGATGGAGGGTTAAAAGTATCTCCAGCCAAATTGCAATTCTGCAAGAAAGAGGTGCATTATCTTGGACACAATATTGAGAAAGGTCTGAGAAAAGTAACTGATGACAGGATCAAAATTATCAGGGAAATGAAGGCCCCAAAGACCCAGAGAGAGGTGAGAATGTTCCTGGGAATGGCGGGTTATTGTCGTCAGTGGATAATTAATTTTTCGCTGATAGCAAAGCCACTGATTAAGCTGACAAAAAGTGAGATGACAGACCCATTGGAACTAGATGGAGAACAAATGGCAGCATTTGAAGAGTTAAAAAGCAGAATGTGTGAATCCCCTGCTTTGGGTATGCCAGACTATGAAAAGGAATTTGAATTGTACTGCAGTGAGAGAAATGGATGTGCACTTTCAGTGTTAATTCAGAAGCATGGATTACTGAGAAGGCCTATTGCGTACTTCTCATCGACACTTGACCCTGTAGCTGTGGGTTTACCAGGTTGTCTGAAATCTGTGGCTGCAACATGCAGAAGCCTAGAACAGAGTGAGGGAATCATAATGGGATATCCTGTAAGGGTATTCGTACCTCATAATGTGGCAATTCTTTTGACAAGAAGCAGAACTCAGTACATGTCACATAGTCGGTTGACTAAATATGAGAAAGTCATTCTGGGAGCATCAAATGTGACACTCGAGAGATGTGTGAATGTGAATCCAGCGACATTGTTGCCGGATATTGAAAATGTAGGTGTGAAAACAGAAGATGATCACAATTGTTTGGATGTGCTTGATTACTGTACAAAACCGAGACCAGACATAAGGGATCTTCCCTTGCATGAGAGTGATCATGTGTTGTTTGTGGATGGATCATGCTTGAGGAATGATGAGGGTGTGCTATGTGCAGCATATGCAGTGTGTAAGGTTTCAGAAGTAATGGAAGCATCATCATTGAAAGGAGTGAAATCTGCGCAAGTTGCTGAATTAGTGGCATTGACAAAAGCTTGTGAAATTGGGAAAGATTTGAGAACGACTGTGATGACTGATAGTCAGTATGGATTTGGAGTTGTGCATGACTT
The DNA here is from genome assembly GCF_964204655.1 of Triturus cristatus. Lineage (NCBI taxonomy): Eukaryota > Metazoa > Chordata > Amphibia > Caudata > Salamandridae > Triturus > Triturus cristatus. Next base: position 1,294,163,381 of record NC_140589.1, read on the forward strand.
TGGCCAACTTTGGCTACAAAGAGGTTTCTTGACGTCGAGTGGGACTCCAATAAAGAATGCTGAAGTGATTGGGAAATTACTTGAGGCGATACAGCTGCCTAAAGAATTAGCAGTTGTAAAATGTGCTGCTCATGGACAAGGAGATGATTTTGTGACAGTGGGCAACCGTTATGCAAATGACATTGCTCAATATTGCGCCAAGAATAACCAGTCCATTAATCGGGAACGAGAAGGTGAAATGTCTTTTTGTTCTGTGATGTTTACTAATGTCTTAGAGACGTGGGATGAAGTGAAACAGTTGCAGGATGAGGCAGAGGAGGAAGAAAAGAAAGATTGGATTAAGGCAGGTTGTGCCCCAAGAGAGACAGACCATGTTTGGGTCTATAGAGATGGCAGACCAGTAATGCCGAACTCCATGCTGTCAGCAATGGCAAGGATGTATCATGGCCAGGGACATTTGGGAAGGGATTCGATGATTAGGTCTTTTAAGCAAACCTGGTACAATGCAAAGTTCAGGACAATTGCAGAAAGCATCTGTCAAAGATGTTTGATTTGCCAGCAATTTAACACTGGGAAAAAGACAGTGGTGAGTCTGGGAACAATAGGCAGAGAAGGAGGTCCTTTTACAAGAATGCAGATTGATTTCATTGAAATGCCCCAAGTGAACAGACTGAGGTATGTACTAGTGGTAGTCTGTTTGTTTTCAAGATGGGTTGAGGCCTATCCGACTAGGAGAAATGATGGAGTAACAGTGGCAAAGTTACTGTTAAGAGAGTTGATTCCTAGGTACGGATTTCCGGTAACGATTGAGTCTGATAGAGGTGGACACTTCTATAATGAACTCATGAGTTTGATTTGTGAAGCATTGAGCATACAGCAGAAGCTACATTGTGCATACAGACCAGAGGCTTCTGGTGTTGTTGAGCAGATAAATGGCACAATCAAGAACAGGATTGGTAAGATGTGTTTAGCCACTGGTATGAAATGGCCGGATGTCTTGCCTCTAGTGCTAATGACTATTAGATCTACTCCAGATAGAACTACTGGTTTAAGTCCGCATGAAATCATAATGGGACGTGCAATGCGACATGCATATGTACCTGTCAATAAGTTGATGACAATAACTGATGACATGATTTTGGATTACTGTAAAGGCCTGGCTGACGCAGTTCATTCTGTGTTTCACCAGATTGGAGAAGAAGCTACCACACTTGAGAAGAAGCAAGCTCATGATCTGAGTCCAGGAGACTGGGTGAGGATTAAAGTTCACAGAAGAAGAAATTGCTTGGTTCCGAGGTGGGGAAGACCAAGACAAGTCATTCTAACTACGACGACTGCAGTGAAGTGTGCTGGTGTGAAAAACTGGGTGCATGCGAGTCATACTCTGAGAGTTCCAAACCCAAAGGATGGGACTGGTAGAGAGTATTTTGAAGAGTCAGATTCCAGTGATGATGAAGACCCAGAACCAGTGAGAAAAAATCAAAGTTCAGGAAAAGAAGCAGAAAAGGCTTCAAGAGAACCATTGAGAATCTCAGAAAGGAAATCAGATTCTGAAAGAGAGCCTGAAGTTTCAAAAAGCAGTGGAGGAAAAAGAAAAGAAAAGAGCAGTTCCACAGAAATTACTCCTGAATCAGAAGAGGAGGAGATTGAAGAACCACTTGAGATTATACCTGAAGAAGTAGGGTCAGAAGAAGATAGAGAGGGACAGATTGCGGAAGACCCCCGAGGAGGTGTAGGGAATATTCTTGACAAGCTAGGTGAAGGGACAAGTAGACAGCAAGAAGATTGCGTGTCGGAGACCCGAGGAGGGAAAGAAGTAGGGAAGTCTCAAATAGTGGTGAAAAAGACTGTGGAGCGAAAGAAAACTGCTGAAGAACAAGAGGAATTTGAAACAGAATCGGATGAAAGTGAGAATGGAAAATCAGAGGGTCGAGTTCTGAGAAAGAGAACTTGGATTGGAGAAAGAAATAATACAGAAACAAGACCGAAAAAGGTCGTAAGAGGAGATATTTGGCCTAACAACAGAGTAAAGAGGCTGAGATACAGACTGATAAGAGGAAATACATCGAAAGCTGAACAAGTGAATGAAGTGTCGAGTCAAAACGAAGTAAAAAGGAAGGAGCAAAAGGAATCAAGAGAACCTGAGGAAATAAAGAGAATTAGAAGACCCAACCAAAAGTACAGATCACCGGAATGGTCTTATGTGGCACTGTCTGAAGAAGGAGAAGAAGAAACAGTGAATCGAGACAATCCGGAGGGGATCTTGAGAAAAGTGGTTGAGGAAAAGGAAGAATCTGTTGGAATCTTAAAAGTTATCCTGACTGACATTGGAGAAGAGTCAGATGCACAGGATGTTGTTGATGATCTGATACAATTTGATGTTGCTGAAGAAGGAGGAGTGAAAAGTGATGAATATCCAAATTGAGTGAACTGAAGAAATCACTTGGAGAAAGTGAAAAGGAGAAAGTCTGAAATTCAGCTGTCTGAAGTAATCCAAAGTTTGAGAAATTACAGTAGTGGAGTAGTAGAGGCTAAGTCAAAAGACAAGGTCAAAGTAGTAAAATGGCTAACATAGAGAATAATCAAAGTAGATGTGCCTTCTTAAGAAGATGGTGTAGAATGTGCTGCTGCTGTACTGGATTATTAATGCTACTATGGGGTGTTTTAGCTTTATTAGTTACATTTAGAGTTTCAATAGGTACATTTGAAATACATACTGAGAATGAGACAAATGTAGGAAAGAATTTGCAAAAAGTAGTTCCAGCTAGAATTAGTAATACTTACATGCATAAAGATAGGTCAATTAATGATTTTTCTAGTAATGTTTTTTCAAAATTGCTATACGAATATGTGAAAACAATGGAAGTAAGGGATTGCTACGTTTGTATGCAATTACCTGCATCCGTTTCAGAGGGTGTTACTTATCACCATTTACCAGCTACGTATGGGATTTCTTGTAGTGTATTAAGTAGTGTTTTTTATCTGTTAGGAAAAATAGATTATAAGATATCTAACAAAGATAGTATTTTTGGGCACTTGCCAATGAACAAAGAGCTGAATCCAGCTAAAGAAGCTAACATTTTTGGTGAGATTTTTATTGAGAAAGAAGAATTAACATTAGATTACATTTTTAAGAATAATTTAACTTGTAGTTTGGAAGAAGAGGAGAAAGCTTTCCTGAACATGGTGGAGGAAAGGAGATTGAGCATGCATGAAAAGGCAGGGAAATATAAAGTGAGTGAGACAATTTGGGACATTGAGATGGGAAAAGAATCGAGAAATGGAGTTAGTCCAACTTTAGCTTTAGATGCACCACAGAAGGGTAAGCTGTGCATTACAAGAGGAAAATCCCAATATGATACATATTTTGTTGGGACTAGTGAATGTCATGATACATACTTCATTGCAACAGGATGGGGTTTCAAAGGTGGAGAAGATACAATTTTTCCAGGAGTGTATTATGTTTGTGGGAACAAGGCTTATTACAAGTTGCCTGACCATTGGTATGGCACGTGTTATGTGGGCCTGGTTTTTCCAAAGATTTTTCATATAGAAAGAATAGAAGATGTAGAACATATTAATTTACTAATGCGCTTCAAGAGGGAAACTTGGTCTGAAATAGTGGGTGACATTTTTGGAGCTTTAATTCCAGCAGTGGGAATTTCTTTAAATGCTTATGGGATTCGGAAACTGTCAACAGTGGTGGATCGCTTATCGACAAATACCGCTGGAGGGTTTCTTTTGGTGAATACGGAACTAATTGCCGTACGTGCCATGTCTATGCAAAATAGACTTGCTCTTGATATTCTATTGGCTAAGGAGGGTGGAGTTTGTGGAATGCTGAAAGTTCAACATTGTTGTACTTACATTCCAGATGAAAGCAAAGACCTGAAGGTCTATATCAAAAATATTACTGATTTGCATGAAGAATTAGTACCACTTGAAGCTGAAAGTATCTGGACTAAATTAGCTAATAAGGTGATAGCTGTTAAGAATTTTATTGCAAAAATAGGTAGTACTATTATAGGTAAGATATTGTTTCCTTTAACTTGTATAATTGTTGCTTTATTGATATTGAGATTGGTGTGTTTGTGTTGTAAAAACAGGGGAGGGAAAAAGAAATTAATTAAAAGAAATAATGAAAAGAAAAATAAAAGGTTGAAAAGAGAACCACAAGAAATTGAATTAGAAGAATTAAGGGAGAGTGTCTACTTAGAAACAAAGAGGGATGATGAAAGAGTGTCTGGTGTGTAGTGTTGTGTAAGGAGGAAAAAGACATGTCTGGTGTGTAGTGTTGTGTAAGGAGGAAAAATACATTTCTAATTTCTCCTAAAATGGGACTAAATTTCACAACATTTTTTTTGGGGGTTATTTGGTGATAAAATCACCAAAGGGGGGATTGCTGGAGCAGGATTTTCTGATGAAAATCTATTGGGTTTTTAAGCTCCGGTTTGTCTATTTGTCATAATTAACATTAATAATCATTAATTATTAATTATTTGTTTTGTGTAAGTGTTTTTACTTATCAACATGTACGAATTAACAAGAGAGAATTACACGTGGGAACGCGTATGTGTTGCCTATTGACAATGTGCATGTTTTATTAAATAAACGTTGCTGAGTGCTGTTTATCTTAAAGCACGAAACGCTTTTGAACTAATGCTTTTCTGTGTTGCAAAGGCTAGATAATTACATACACATAAGGGTATTAGTGGGGTTAACACTGTTTAATCACTATGCTGTGGTAACGTTGTTTTTGTCTCTTTCAATTAAGATGGTCCATTTTGGCCTAACGGAAAATGGCTGCCGTTTGCAGCCTGGCCTCGAGTGAGTGATTTGTGATGAGAGGGCCTTGCTGAATATGGTCACGAGACATCTGACCACAGTCCTTGCCTGGTTAAAACTTTCCGTGAGGACAGCAGCAGTTCTGGGCGAGTTTCCAGATGTATCGGAACAGCCTTGGAGGACAAAGGAGCCATAAAGAAAGAACTCTGAGCTCATTGTGTCATCGCCGAGGAAATGTGGATGTTAAAAGTTACTTTTTTATTTTTGGTTCCTGTTCTGTCTTTTTATTTTTGTGATTTTCCTGAGCGGAGATTTTCCAAATGTAGCGATGCTACATCCTTTCCTGCTCGCTCTGCTCAGCGGTTCGGCGGACGTGTAGAACATTTAATGTTTCTTTAATATTGCAAGTTTCATTATAAATATTGTTAGCCTAGAGAGGGTGGGAGGCCACTTTGCCATTTCTTCCCAAACCTGCGTTGGTGAGGATCGATGCTGTGAGGACGGTGACTCGGGAGATTTCTACTGAGAGACTTGTCCTGATGACCCATTCTGACATTTAACTAGAATAGGTAATTATGAGAAAATGATTTATTCTGATTAATTTCTTTTGACTAATTTTAGATAAAGAATCATAATTTTAAATACGGTGTTGGTGATTATTTCTTGTCGATTATTTAGTACTCTATTTGATTATTGTTGTATAGATTGTTTAGATTATGACAATTACAATAACTAGGTCTTATCGACCTCAGTGTAGATGTGGGGTGTTTAGGAGTTTTCTTTCCACAGGTTCGGTGCTGGTGGAGTATTTGAGTGTATGTTAGTGAAATGGACCCTAGTGTATGGTGAGTGTATGTGCGTGTAACTGTGAAATTACTCTATCCGTGGAAGTAGGGAGATTTTGTACACCCCAATCTGCATAGTATCTGGTGCTTTAACCCATGGCATACCCTTGTTAAACAGGGTTTGTTTTGGACACTTTTATCTTTTTACTTCGCCTTATGTTTTAGGTCCTGTCTTGATTTCTAACCTACTGGTGTAAACGGGTAAGTGACTGCATTAAATATTCTCTACGGGGTCTTTCAAGCTCCTCCCATTCAACAGCTGCAGAGAACCGATTAATATGAGGGTAAGTTACTCCTCATCTTTATATAGGACGATGACATCTCTCCACATTACTACAGACACTGTTTCTTTAAGTATGCATTTATTTTTGAGTGACAGCTTAATGCACTCTTGGGTGTTGTATTCTTGCTTTGATTCCATTGAACTAAACAATTTGTATGCAAAAGTACATGTCTGGAGACGATGACCTGGACTGAGATGATCACCCTATCTCTGTGTGAAAGAAAGATGCATTTTGTTCACAGGTAGGAGCCATCTTCTTTTGCAAAATTATGTGAGATTCATAAACATGGTCTCAATCAACGCATTGCTAAGCTTACTAGACACTAATCTCCTGTCTTCTAGGATCTACTTCTTCCTGCTCCATACTTATCAATCCACAGCCTAGTGCAGAATCAAGGTGCATTTTAACACTACTGTATATTTGACCTTGACAGGTTTGCAAATTCCACATTGCTGAAAGTGATGTAGGTCATGTTAAGAAACAGTAGAACTGGCGAATTAAAGAAAAATTAAGAGAATTAGGGCTTTCTGTTGTAAACAAAATGTTGTACTATGTCCACACACATTGTGGTGGTTCCGTAGCAGGTAGAATGTCTATCTTCCATGCAGAAGCAAATGAGTTTCATCATTTCCGCATATTCCTAAAAGTAACACCCAGTTTTACAAACTGTCGGGGGCATATTATCAAGAACGGCGTTAAAATTATCGCTGCTTTAGCGGCAGGAAACTGGCGATAACTGGCTTGATAATATGCCCTTGAGAATTCCAATAGAATCCCATGTTCTGTTGTGAACTTGGGCTTCTATTGGAATTCTCAAGGGCATATTATAAAGCCCATTATCGACGCTTTAGCAGCAGTTTCCTGCTGCTAAAGCGGCGATAATTTTAACGCCGTTCTTGATAATATGCCCCTCAGCATCCATATTATGTGTGCTGTCTTGCCACAGGGGAAAACACAAAGCAGAGCCATATTTAATAAGATCTTCTTCCTGCTGCTACTCTACATCGGTTCACAAACCGACTGCCTTGATTCAAGCACAGCATCTCACTGTGGCGCAGAGGGAAGTATGCATGGTCCAGCCTATGATTTGTAATTGAAGCATATCTTTCCAATAAAAAAATGTATGCAAAGACCTTAATAAAAATGGATCAATCAATGTGTTGGTTATTTTAATAAATGAGCTTGATTTCAATGACAATCTTCATCAAAAATTGTCAACAAAAAGAAAAATTCAAAAATATGAATCTTGAGATTTGATTTAAAAACAGACAGAGAAGCTTCTTAGTGCAGATTTCTGAGGATCAGATTCCATACATTGGTTTCAGGGCTACACAATAACAGCTATGTGGGTTTGTTTCCGAGAAAACAAAAAAGTCACCATGGTTGCAATTAAATGGCCAAACCAGCGTTGCATTTTTGATTTTGACAGGAAATCCTGACAAAGACAGCAGAGGAGTGGCCACTGCCACCCAATTTGCCACACCAAAAGCTAAATTATCCATTAGATTGTAACAGAGATAGCAATGAACCAATTAAGAAGACATTTGTACCAGGCTCAAAAAGACGTATAGAGAGCTATAATGCCTATGTGCGGCTAGTTCATAATGCCTATGTGCGGCTAGTTCAGGATGACGCAAATCATTGTTCAGAAATTAAACATTTATTTAACAAATATCTGAGATTTCATTAGATGATGATTTACAAAAATATCAAGAATAAAAATATAAGGAGCACCTAATTACCTTGCCAGGGTGTGTTTTTATGGACTTGTTAGTTTCCATATCTCCAAATTAACTTAATCACTGTTATCCAGTGACCAATCTAAAGTTTTGTTTACAATGATCAATTTAAGTGAGAATCAATCATTCTGGGTCATGCATTCTTTTCATGTGATTTCTCTTAAACATTTCTACAAAAATGAATGCATACAAATTCCTGTACCACTCCTTACAAATCCAGACAAAGGTGCATTTCAACACATCAGTTCTTGTAATGCCCAAGTGGATTGGGTAAAAGGGCCAGTCTGCAGTATGTATAAAATCTTTTCAAATGTACTACCCTTTTTGCATCTATAATAGGTAAGTCTCTGCAACAAGTATGTACATTCCCCATTCTGTCCATTCTGTTTGATAAGGCTAGAAGCTCGCTTTAATCTTGACTCCAATGCTAATCCTTTCAGTAACAAGGCAGGTCACCATCAAAGACGAGTTAGGATCTACAGGCCTTTAGCAGACTATCAGAACAAGTGTTCACCAGGCAGCAAAGGTAGTTCAACGTCTCCTTGATTCAACTCAGCACTTCTAAACATTTGAGTTTATGGACCACTACATGTGTACAAAAGCTACCTGCTTTACCAACTCAGAAGCCGGCATACATCTTAGAAAACTGTTGAGATCTCAGATGGCAGTGGTACAAGGTGTTAAACACGTATTCAAAAAATTGATTGAAAACATAAGACAAAACAGCTCAAAGGAGAACAGAGACACTCACAAAGTCCTCCCACTTCACCCTAAGATTCCCCAAAAAAGAGTCCATTTGAGAGAAAACGAACGAAGATAAATACAGCCTTTGTGTCAGTCCTCAAACTCTCTTGTCCTTCGAGAAAAGCTCCATCAACCATGTCAGCTTTCTAACCATAAGGCCCTTCCATTTGATATGAAATGGAGGTAGTTCAGTACTAATAGATGCATGACTTTGAAGAAGGTGGCAGAATCTGAAATTGGAAGTATCTTATGTGAAAAAGGAGGAGAGGAAAGATATCATTCTGTCAAACCAATAAATATCACTTTTCTCCAATTTTACTGAGTATTGAAAATGCAGATTGAAACATTTCACAGAAAAATACGGTAAAATCATCCACACCTGGGGCCTTACCCCTGATCATTTAACCAATAACCTTGGTAAATTCCAGTACATCCAATGGTTTCTCTAGTTCAATTCTGTCTTGGTGATGGAATAATAGACAATGCCTTGTGGTGCTTCAAAAGACCGGACACCACTTCTCTAATTTCCCTCTTGTATATTCTAATTGGAGACGTTCAAACCCCTTGCTTTTCCTGTTGCTGTTTGACTTTTTAAGTCAACATAGGATCTGCCTTGTCACCTCTTTTACAATACTGTTGTTTCTTTAGAAATACATTGTTCTCTGTTTATAATACCAGATCCTTCTACCGTGACCTGGCCCCAAGGAAGGCATCAGCTTTTACCTGGCTTTGGGCAGGGTTCTTCAAATTGTTGTGATTCCAAGTCATGGAATAATGCCCTGAACCCCCCCCCCCCCCCCCACCTTGGCCAGCCTATCTCTTTGACAAACAAACAGTGAGGAACTGTTGGTCTAATGGAACAAAACTTGTAAGGAACAAAACTACCAAACCCCAAATACAGAAAGAAACTTTACTGCTTCGGATTATACCGATGATAGGACATTCAGCGGAGATCACAAAAAGTTGTCAGGATTTCCATCAACTGCCAAAAGAGGCCAGTGTCATCATCTGGTCATCCTTCAATCTTAGCCACTATTCCTCAAATCCTTGAGGAAAATTGTGTAGCAGTAAGATTGCAACTAAGCAAACGAAGTCTAGTCACAGAAGGAGAGAAGCAAAAGGTGGCTGATCAATGTGATCTTGAAAGATAGTACGTTATCTCTTGCTTGATGGAAATGATGTTAGTGCAGTGCAGGACAGTGAGATTTAAAAAGGAGTTGGAAAAGAGAGAAACAGCCTTTAATCACCATCTCTGTACCAATCCTATTAAAAACATGCTAAAGCAACTTTGAACAAATAGGTTGCTTCACAGTGGGTCAACTAGTTTCAGTCTAGATGGAACTGTGTCCGGCTTTCTTCAGGACCTATATATCAAATTGAGCTACTGCAACAGTGAACTTGTGGTTTAAAACACAATTGTCAAATGTACAACCTTGGGTGATGAGATCTCAGAGAGGGCAGGGTGATCTTCACTCCTGGAACAAATGGATACATAGAGAAATCAGAGTATTTATTGTTTGGAGAAATAGGCATAGTCTAGTGAGTTCCTTACAAGTCTTAACAACGCCTCATTCGAGGCGGTTCTTTATAAACAAATGCCAATAATTATTGGTGCACTGTAATAGTAAGCTATTAACGCTGTGCACTCACCTGCACCTTTCTAGATACAGACCTCACCTCACCTGGTCACTAACTCAGGGATGGGAGACCCCGCTCTACAATGAATAAGAGAGTGGATCAGTGTTAGTGCGAAGAATGCTGTGTATTCCTTCAGAAATGTGTTAAAATCTTAATGTTGTTCGTCTTATTTCATTATGTCAACCAAACATCCAAACATTCAAAAAAAGGGAGACATTAACTGTGCGACTTCCCTAATAAGTTTCGACACAATTATCAAGAGGGAAAGAGAGGAAAACGGAAAGCAAGTGGCCACGTCCGTATTGTGTTGGGTCAGAAATGCTTGTAGAAATAGGGCAACGATAGATGCAACAGTCTCTGTCGGTGTGATAGAGAACCGAGTGGCAAGCAGGTGTGTCTATGAACACTCGGTCGAGTGGTCACGATGGTGATTATATCGTGAGGTGATATACAAGGTGATTTAAAATAGTGTCAAACCTCGGTCAAGTGTGGTTCACGACTCAAGATAGGGAGACGATTAAGACATCTCACGTACTAGGAAAGAAAAGAGTGAGTTCTCATGTACTGGAGACATACCAATTAGGAGTATAGTGCTGCGCAGAACCCAAACTTCGCTAATGTTTAAGCAGACTTCTAAGTGTTGAAAATAGAAGAGAACGATTTATGCACGCATAACATTCACCTATCCGTCGGTGCCTCGGGCTCCCCTGTGTTTGTGGGAGGTACCGAGGCGCCGATCAGGTGGTGTATTTATGTGTATTCGTAACGTTCGAGCCGTTGCCAATCAGAGCACTCGGTTAGAACTACGAGATGACCTCATCTCTTAAGGAAGTGGTAGTTCAAGCGATGTATATGTGTGTGTACATAGCGGCAGAACTGTGGTCAATCAGATTACAAGATGACCACATAATTTCAAGACATAATAGTTCTTTAGTGTCTGCCAAGTAAAAATACATCCCACAGGTACTAACGATGTAAGCTGTGAGGACGAATGCATAAAGCGGACGAGAGAATGTCTATACAATAGGTACCACAATAGTGTAGTCATAATTCCGGACAGCTCAGATAGTTATCATGACTAGTGTCCTCAATTATATATGGCGTAGGACGTTGCATGGTCTGCATAGGTTTGACCAGCATGAGTTTAAGTATGTCTGTTGATAAAAGGCCAGCAGACATGCGCAGATCAGCTAATGAAAAAAAAAAAACTGATGAAAAAAACTTTTGAAGTAATTTTATCGACAAGGAAAGGGATTTTTTGTCGGTAAAGAGCAGAACTCAAACAGGTCTCAAGGGGGTTACTGATTGTAAAACTCCAGACAAATTGGAATGGTTCGCAATATACCACTGGGTTCATTCAGCAATCATGGAATAACTGTTCCATCAAGGACTATGATAAAGTAGTCCATGGGATCGAATCGTTGAGACCAAGCAGGTCACTACGCAGCTTGAATACCCAACGCTGTTCTTTGTTAAACAAAAAGTGGGTTTTGTCAGTGATATAGGACGGTATTAGTGGTTTTTCTAAGACCGTCCATGTGAAATCCTCTGCTTTGTGATTCTTTTCAACGAAATGTCGAGTTAGCCTTGTGTTGGTCTTGCTGCATCTGAACGTGCTCTTGTGTTCTTGCATTCTTATTTTAACTTTCCGGGTTGTCATACCTACATACTGGTATTGGCATGGGCACTTCAGTAGATAGTATTCAAACAAAGGGGGGTCCCTAATGCTTGGATGGGTAGACAGGGGAGACAGGGAACAAGGAAATCTTCGAAGAAAGAACAAAACCCACTGTCGACACTAAATCTGATATCGTTGGGCCCAAGATTGGGTCACATTAATAAAAGAAAAAGACCAAGGGCAGGATTTGACTCAGAATAATGAGGGAGTCAGAAGAGTAAAAATAGAACAATTTTATTTCGATAATGATATTCACAAATGATAATTATTTTTGTAAGGGTTAAGCCAAATGGCATACACAATGTTTAGTCTGTACATAAAAGTCCCACACGTAAAGACAAACAAACATACACTCATTCAAACGACATATTTATATACACATCAGATGCAATGCAATACAAATACAACACAATACACATTTAAATTTGCCAATAAAGTTTAAAAATCGCCTAAGTGATACAGGGCTTGAACAGAAACAGGGGGTTGTACTTCAGGTAGGCTCGTGCATTACCATTTGGTGGGGATAAATGGGTAGCTCAAAGGGCACGAGGGAGCAAGGGCCAACGCACGTTTCGGTGTGAACTACACCTTCATCAGGGCAACGAAGATGTAAGGCGTGTGGGACAACACAGAAGGAGCCTATTACCGGATCATAGGAAAGACAAATGACAACAAATCAACAAATAAGTATTAATGCATTTTAGACAAAAACATTTAAGTCAATATCCAATTGCATGAAGGTATCTATTTGATAGTTTACTAAACAATATTAACATATTGGGGGGATAAATAAAGAGGTGAAGGGGTAATAATTTCAATGAAGAGTCAAAAAAACATAGCCCAAGGTCAAAACGATATATAGGAAGATAACATATGAGGTCAGGACTGATAGAGAGCTTAGAGATGGATGAAGTCGAAGTGTTGGTGATTGGCGAACCACAGCTGTACTTTTTTGGACTCTATATCCTCTTCTTCATGGGTGTGTATTTACCTTTTCACTGAAATCCTGACTATCTAAACCTTGACTTCATTCTCTTGGGTGCACTTCGACTTCATCCATCTCTAAGCTCTCTATCAGTCCTGACCTCATATGTTATCTAGTAGATTCCATAAAGTGCCTTGTGTAGATAGTTCTCGTTCTTTGAGGCGAGTGTTGACCAACTTGTCACGGAGATTCTGACTTTGTTTGAAGGCAAAAAGAGGCATGGGGATTTTTTGATTACATGTATTCAAAATCCGCCAATTTTTTCGGATGCTCTTCTGGATGCCATTAGAGAGTGTACTGAAGGTGTGAACAAAAGTGAGGCGTTCCAGTGGTGGTTTTTCAGGTTTAGGTTCAAGTAGTGCATCTCTATGGTTGTTCAAAGCACGTTTACATGCGTTTTTTATCAGTTTTTTAGGATATAATTTCACTGATAATTGGTTCGAAAGATCGCTGGCATGTTGTTTGTATAAATCAACAGACGAACAATTCCGTCTGAGACGTAAAAATTGTCCGAACGGTAAATTGTCTCTTAAAGATTTAGGGTGTTGGCTGTCATATCTTAACAGAGAATTGCGGGCCATTGGTTTGCGATAAAGTTCGCTGGCTAAGCCATTGGGTGTTACAAAAATTGACAGATCCAAGAAGGAAATTCTGGTCTTATGTGCTTCTAGAGTGAACCTCAGGAAAGCGTTTCGTGTGTTTAGCCATTCTTGAAAGGATTCAACCGATTCCAAGCTGCCTCTCCACACTACCAAAATATCGTCGATATACCTCTTCCATAGTCTAATAGACTGATGGAAGGGGTTATTCTCATTGAGAATGTGTTCTTGTTCGAACCTATGCACATAAAGGTTCGCCAGGCTCGGCGCAAAAACGCTTCCCATGCTCGTGACTGAGACTTGTAGGTAGATCCTGTCTTCATACATGAAGAAGTTTTCTTTCATTGCTAGCTGTGCTAATGCCATGATAAAATGAACTGGCGTGATGGAATCTAAGTTCGCATCGTTAAGGATGGAAGCAATGGTATCCAATGTTTCGTCTTGTGGGATAGATGTATAAAGAGATTCAACATCAAAAGAAACAAGGAGATCTTGTTCTGGATCAAAATCTACTGTGGGAAGGAGGCGGAGTACATCTTTGGTATCTTGAAGATAGGTCGGCATCTCCCTCACCAGTGGTCTCTAGAAAAAATCTACAAACGTAGATAGAGGTTCTAACATGGAACCAATCCCTGATATAATTGGTCTTCCTGGGGGAGGTCTTTGGGTTTTGTGAATTTTAGGTAATGTGTAGAAATACGGCATTACCGGATGAGTTGTCTGCAAATAGGTACTTTCTTGCGAGGTTATTCTGATTGACCACAGTTCTGCTGCTATGTACGCACACATATACATCGCTTGAACTACCACTTCCTTATGAGATGAGGTCATCTTGTAGTTCTAACCGAGTGCTCTGATTGGCAACGGCTCGAACGTTACGAATACACATAAATACACCACCTGATCGGCGCCTCGGTACCTCCCACAAACACAGGGGAGCCCGAGGCACCGACGGATAGGTGAGTGTTATGCGTGCATAAATCGTTCTCTTCTATTTTCAACACTTAGAAGTCTGCTTAAACATTAGCGAAGTTTGGGTTCTGCGCAGCACTATACTCTTCATTGGTATGTCTCCAGTACATGAGAACTCACTCTTTTCTTTCCTAGTACGTGAGATGTCTTAATCGTCTCCCTATCTTGAGTCGTGAACCACACTTGACCGAGGTTTGACACTATTTTAAATCACCTTGTAAATCACCTCACGATATAATCACCATCGTGACCACTCGACCGAGTGTTCATAGACACACCTGCTTGCCACTCGGTTCTCTATCACACCGACAGAGACTGTTGCATCTATCGTTGCCCTATTTCTACGAGCATTTCTGACCCAACACAATACGGATGTGGCCACTTGCTTTCCGTTTTCCTCTCTTTCCCTCTTGATAATTGTGTCAAAACTTATTAGGGAAGTCGCACAGTTAATGTGTCCCTTTTTTTGAATGTTTGGTTGACATAATGAAATAAGACGAACAACATTAAGATTTTAACACATTTCTGAAGGAATACACAGCATTCTTCGCACTAACACTGATCCACTCTCTTATTCATTGTAGAGCGGGGTCTCCCATCCCTGAGTTAGTGACCAGGTGAGGTGAGGTCTGTATCTAGAAAGGTGCAGGTGAGTGCACAGCGTTAATAGCTTACTATTACAGTGCGCCAATAATTATTGGCATTTGTTTATAAAGAACCGCCTCGAATGAGGCGTTGTTAAGACTTGTAAGGAACTCACTAGACTATACCTATTTCTCCAAACAATAAATACTCTGATTTCTCTATGTATCCATTTGCTCCAGGAGTGAAGATCACCCTGCCCTTTCTGAGATCTCATCACCCAAGGTTGTACATTTGAGAATTTTGTTTTAAACCACAAGTTCACTGTTGCAGTAGCTCAATTTGATATATAGGTCCTGAAGAAAGCCGGACACAGTTCCATCTAGGCTGAAACTAGTTGACCCACTGTGAAGCAACCTATTTGTTCAAAGTTGCTTTAGCATGTTTTTAATAGGATTGGTACAGAGATGGTGATTAAAGGCTGTTTCTCTCTTTTCCAACTCCTTTTTAAATCTCACTGTCCTGCACTGCACTAACATCATTTCCATCAAGCAAGAGATATCGTACTATCTTTCCAGATCACATTGATCAGCCACCTTTTGCTTCTCTCCTTCTGTGACTAGACTTTGTTTGCTTAGTTGCAATCTTACTGCTACACAATTTCCCTCAAGGATTTGAGGAATAGTGGCTAAGATTGAAGGATGACCAGATGATGACACTGGCCTCTCTTGGCAGTTGATGGAAATCCTGACAACTTTTTGTGATCTCCGCTGAATGTCCTATCATAGGTATAATCCGAAGCAGTAAAGTTTCTTTCTGTATTTGGGGTTTGGTAGTTTTGTTCCTTACAAGTTTTGTTCCATTAGACCAACAGTTCCTCACTGTTTGTTTGTCATAGGTATCGGGGATTGGAACTGTATTTGGTCGGTAAACTTTCCCTCAGACCCTTTTTCTCCCTCCCGGAGTAGTATATGATGACAGCCTATCTCTTTGACAGATTGTGCCCTTCTGGATCAGCAGTCCTCGAAGATTTGCTTCAAAGGCACCGGACATCATTGGCAAATAGACCAAAACTATTATCATTCAAAGAAAAATAGTATATAACAGACTTTTTCATGAATGCAGATTGTGCTGGATTTTTAAGAGGAAGGTCGTCAGGTCATCATCTTTTATCAAATATCAGAAACTAATAGGAATGGGAAAGTCTGTACATTCAGTCATGCAGATGAAGAAAGCAGCTTATGTCAGATAGAATTACTCCTGACATTAGGGTTGCAAATCAGCTTGCCCTAGATCAAAGTGAGGAGCTACAAGAATTGTGAGAGGATGATCTATCATGGGAAACATTCAAATCCACATTAAACCACCCTAACTTCAATGTGGCTTTTGGAAAAATGCACAAGCACCAGCAGAGAATGTTGGAGAAATAAATATAGTACTCAGGACAGGCAAGGAAGCAACAGTGACCAACCAGTGTAGCCCAACATTACCCTTAATAAAAGGAAGTTGTCCTCTTTTCATCTGTATCATGCAGTGGAAGAAAAATCAAGATAGATTTCAGCTTAAGTCATTTATTTTAGTGGGCACCTTTTCTTCTAAATCCTTTGTCATGGCAAATGTATCAAACCAAAATACCCTGAACTTCTGCATTAGGCAGGGGGAGTATGTCAGAATATCATAGTTAGAAATATCAGCTGACATACATATATATTATGACTTAAATGCAATAGTTTTGTAAACAATATTTACGGCACAAAATGTATGTAAGATTATGTATTTATTTATTCATTTGCCGTTTTATAAAGCACAAACTAGACAACGAGTTGCCGTATGGTGGCATCCAAATCTTCACTAGGTGGGAACCACCCATCAATGAAGAGCCACCACTTGTTCTGGCCAAGTTCATCTGTCCTATTTAGAGAGAGGGGGGACACTAGGAGGTGATTATTAGGTCCAGTGACCCTTGCTCCCAAAAAACAACTAGTACACAAAGGGAGTTACTGTTCCTTGTAGATGTAGAAAAAGGAAGAAACTTTTGTCGTGTGTTACTCAATCTGTGGGGGAGAGTGTGTCCTCATCATAATGTCCTCACACACCCCGAAGGATGTCATGCTTCATCATTTGGACTTTGCTCCTCGTCAGGCAGGCACTGCAATGCCCTACGGGTCCCCCGAAGGGTCTCTTTATCGGAGATCTTTTGATGAAAAGCCATTTGGGTGCGTGGGTGTAAGTGGCAGTAAAGTCTAAAGTGGTGAGTTAAAAAATTACTGGAGGGAGAGTGGGACTATTTATTAGGGTGATCCCTCTTTCATTGTTAAAACAATGTGTGTGGTGCTGCTCTAAGAGATATTATGTCCCTCTGTAGCTGGGCATATGTCCCTAATGGACATATATAACGGTCAACATGTTTGGCGCTGTATGTGGCCTCAGACGAAGATCCAAACCGCTTCTTCTGGACCAAAGGAAGTTCAATTTTAGTATCAGCGGTGGCCTAAACTATCTAGTGCCACTGGATTTGTAGAAGGGAGTAGCGTTTCTGTAAAGAGAAAAATAGTGTAGGACAAAAGTATAGTAGCATTAGTATCTTGTCATGGTAGGTTATATTGTCTGGGTCATCCATTAGAGGGCCTGGTGCGCATTACCCTTAGCGTGAGTATAATCGCTATAGGTTGGCATAGGGGCATGTATAATAACAGTGATGTGAATAATTAAAACATGTTTTCTCTGCATAGTGACAGACATACATAAATAGGTATAAGATCAATGATTAGATTGTGCCAGGGTAGTTCTTTATCCATACGTTTACTCTGTCGTTCATACAGTACCCCTAGTTAAAGTATCCAAGTGGATGTGACTCTATTAAAAGGCTCATTCATCAGATAAGTATATGAACCATAGCTGTCTAGGTAGATAATTCCGCAAAATGGGCCCCACCATTGTTGGCAAACCTCGAGACACTGTTGTAGTGATTTTTGCAAAATACATCATGTTTCTCACCCCTTAATAATAGAATCAGGACCTCATTAGATCAGTGAGGGCACTCTGAACTGTGAATGAAAGGAGGCAAAGTAGATAGTGTTAAGAGGCTTCATTGTTCCCCGCTGTTAAAGTCAATAAAGTTTGATGTTGAAAAACAAAACTGCATTGTTTTGGAAACTAAAGAGCTGTTATGCAGTGTTCAGGAACGATCTCCGCATACTGTTTGGAATTTACCCTATACAGTGAGGGGAAGGTGACAGTGCACGGAGCTCTAAGGCTTCGTTATGCTTTACTTTTGTATTGGTTTTGAAGGCTAGAGACCTGTTGAGAAGGACAAGAAGCTCTTCTTGGAAGTATGTGGCTTCGTAGTGCCCCGCTTATCAGGTCAAAGGAGTTATAAGTGAGCCAGTGAACTATACGTAAAACAAGACACTTCTCGCAAGTGTGGAAGGGTTAACACAGGAAATTACAGTACATGCATTAGTGAGGCTTTTTTTTTTAAGAAACAAATGTTGTGGTCCAATTCGGGTTGTTCACGCATTATTTGCTTACACTGCTGCTACAACTGTACCTTTTAATTTTGAACATAATTATATGATGCCATGTGCACATTTCAAAATCATTTCAGGGTCTCCCGCTTCCTTTCCACGTACTGTATTATACATACATGTCTAATTGTCCTCTATGGTGCTACCAGTTGGGATACTGTTTTTTCTTTACTTGAGGGAATACAGCAGCACCTTTAACCAGCCACCTCAATGGCCCAGTTGTCGAGATTTGCATCCCTTTCTTCACCAGAACCACCCAAGCAGCAAAATCAGCAACTATGGCTCCCGCGTTCAGCACCATGGACTGCCAGGACAACTCTTCACCCGGGCCCTACGAGCCAAGAAAAAATCAACGGATTGTCTGAGCCTGGTCCTGGGACCCGCATCACCTTATCCCCCAGTGGTTTACACTGGACTCAACCTTCAAGTGACCAAGGGCCTGATTACGATGACGGTGGGACCGCCACCGACAGCTCGTCAAAATATAGGCATTGCGACTGCAGTGGTGGCAGTCGCATCCTAATACCTAGTGGTCCCACCTCCGATAGGATGGCAGTCGGACGAAAGTCAGACCGCCCTCATAATCAGGCCCCAAGTGTCACTAGTAGGTTTTCTCACTGACCACAATATTATCGTTTTGCAAGAGTGAAATGCACTGATTTTATTTTTTTTTCAAAATCTATAATTTTGGTTGTACTCATCCGAGTGTCTTCATTTTAGTGTATAAAATTATATAAAAATCTGCTTTATTTTTATAAATTGGTGCCGGATTTCTTTCGAGTCATGTCAATTACTTTTCGTCCATGTTGGTGCACTGAAATGCTTAATATGTGCTCCTCTAGAAAAGCCTGACTGCTCTGTGCCACACTGCCAGAACTGAGACAGGGATTTATTAGTGTGAATCCAAAGGACCAATATGGGGTAAAGTTAAGGCATTACATAGTGAAGCCTAACCAGCCTCACTGCATAATACCCCCTTTCCTACAGATTGTAATTATAGTAGCACATTTGAAAAGTTTTAAAGTGTTTTTGGATTGGAGTTTGTTCACCATTATTTACTTATTTCAGTATCTCATTTTAAATGATATATTTTTAAAACATATTTCATTTTAATGTAATGTGTTTTAATTTGACAAATATTAGTTTTAGTCACTTTTTAAAATTAATTTTAATCATGTAATATGTAATGATTAAATGTATTAATTCTACTGTATGTTTTTACTTTTTTTAAATTATAAAATAATTATGCATGTTGATAATGTGTTTTAATATATAATAAAAATTTATAAATTATTCATGTTACCATTTTGTCTTTTGGAATTATACTTATTTATTTGATAAATGTATTTTCTGTGCCTTTTGGAGTTTGGTGCTGGCTGCTATTACTTCCTGAGCTCGTGGACTCCAGACTCCAGCACGAGCCGCTGTCATCACTCTGAAGCGCCTGAAGGCGCTTTAAAAACCGGTGCGGGCTCCCGCAGTGCGGGACCCATTTTCTGTGCCTTTTGGTGTTTGGTGCTGACTGCTATTATCTCCTGAGCCCGTGGACTCGAGACTCCAGCATTCCTAGCGGCAGGAGCCACTGTCATCACTCTGAAGCGCCTGGAGGCGCTTTAAATACCGGCGCGGGCTCCCACAGGGCGGGACCTGTTTTCTATGCCTTTTGGTGTTTGGTGCTGGCTGCTATTACTTCCTAAGCCCGTGGACTCCAGCATTCCTAGTGGCAGGCACCGCTGTCATCACTCTGAAGCGCCTGGAGGTGCTTTAAAAACTGGTGCGGGCTCCCGTGGCATGGGCTCCCACAGCGGGGAAGCACGCTGGTGTGCCCGGGCCGTGCCAGGGTGAAGCCCGGGTCAAGGGCGGGCCCGTCTGCTCCCGTCTGGGGCCGGCCGAGGCTGGGCTGGGCCTACACTCTTGGTTCTTCACCGGAAACCCTTCCGCAATAGACCACGGCGGCTTCTTCCTTCCTAGTAGCTTTGTCCCTCTGCAATAGCTCCAGTACCTGCCACTTCCCTGTGATATCTTCAGCGGCTGAGGAGGTAGGATTGACATCAGATGCCGACCGGTTTTGGCTTATATTTGCACTGATCGTATTTACACGGAATGCTGATGAGCTTGTGCTTGGAGTGATTGTGCTGTGTCCTGTGTGCCCTATGTGCTCCGGTTTGCATTCTTGACACCCCTATTTGGGACTGCTGTATTCCTCGCTTTTGTCTTTCATTTGCTATGCTATGGTTAGGCGTAAGACAGCACTAACCACTGCAAGGGCAAAGACTGGTACCATCGCTTCTGTATCTACTATGGATATTTTTTTACATCGGGCAGCAGCGGTGATAGATAAGGAGATCGAGTTGGTTAACAGACGCCTTTCTAGGTCACCAACTATTGCTTCGGTGGAGGGTGACCATGAACTTCTGAGCCTGTCCATCACCACTGGGATTCACAATGGCTCGCAGGCCTGTGTTGGGACATCTAGTCTGCCAATAGCCCTCTCTCAGTCTATGCCACGGCCCCTCTCTCCTGTTGTTACAATAAGCAACATGGGGGGTAGTGAACACCATCCACTACAAGGGATTCTGGTTATCTCAACTAATAAGCAACTGGAAACATCTTCAGCTACTAGGCACAATGACTTACATCTGGCCACCAAGGAGGATACGCGGCTAGGTGCAGGCAATAAAAACAAATCACAAGCAATTGGAGGCAGAGCGAAGAAATCTAAACCCAACTTGGTTCCAAAATCTTCGGCACCCTCTTCAGTATCCCCTACAACGGATCCACTGGTTTTTCTGGAAACCTTTCAGGCAGCGATGACAAGCCTGTTGGACTTAAAACTGGGTTCAATCCTAGAGAGGCTGACTCTGATAGAGAAAAGCTTATCAGCCCGTAACCATATGGAATTACCTTCTCTAATGTGAGGGTCAAGGGTTAATCCGAGACAGAGTACTGCAAGGGACTTTTCTTCCTTGACACATTTGTCCAACAATAACATGGAACAGACACAAATCCAACCACAGCTGCAGTCGTTAATACGGGGGGCTTGCAACTACGAGCCAAGGCCTAAGTAACAGTAGGGATATGCCTATACAGGCACAGGTCATGGAAGGAAGTCAGTCCTCAGTTAACCGGATGCAGGGGAGTAGAAAGGTACAGACACAGTGTCTACCAGTTATTCATTTGTCACCCGAATCTACCCCTTATGAAGTGGTTTTGGGGAATGTTCTATCTCTCCCCCTGGGAATTAAAGAGGATTTTGGCCTGTTAAAGAAAAAAGTACTTCACTGTTATCAAATAACACCACACTAGGATCAAGGGTGGAAAAAATATCATCATGGTGCGTAGAGTTAGCTGGATAGGTAGCTCATGTAAAACAGGCAGGGATGATTGTGTCATTGTAAATGTTAATAGACCACATCTTGCCGAAAGGATCCTGTTTAGGGACCCATATTCTGCTCCTCCTAGCTCCAGATTGTCTGTTAGGCCCCTCCACTGGGCTTTTTTTTTATAAACCTGATACAACAGGGTATACCCATAGGAATCCTAACATGGAGGCCCCCCTAGTTGGTTGGTCACAGAGATTTCCTCCTGTACATCCTCAATTGCCCCCACCCACAGCTCACCCTTCACATTTGCCTCCAGGTCCCCAGTATATTGTTGCTCCTTCTTTGGAGTTATTTAATAGATTTTCTCCATTAGACATGATGGAGGAGTGTGATTGACTTACAAGCCCCATACTGTCTGCCGTTGAGTAAGAGACAAAACAGCAGGATCCCCCATTGCAAGATAAGGGTGGCCCTCGTGTGTCTGATGACAATATATTATCGTGGAATATTGCAGGTTTAGCCAACAAGTTTCATGATCCAACTGGTTGCAATTTGAGTCAATACAGTGTGATCTGTTTGCTAGAAACGTGGTTGGTGGATTGTAGCTTATTTCTGGAAGGCTATAAGGCTTTTTTGTTCCAGCATCTCCTTCTTTGGGTGGCAGATCCAAGGGTGGCCTTGTTATCTACATATCTCTCGCGGTAGACTGCCAGATACAGGTTTTGTCATCACCAAGCCCATGTCTCCAGGCCCTGGTGTTAAGACTGGGGGCCAATAAATTGGGTCTCATAAATCTTTATAATTCTGTGGCATGCCCTCTCAGTGGTTGTTAATATTACATTGCTGGGCTCATTTATAAGGTAGTCTTGTATTGCCAATCTAAAAAACCTCATGGTTGTGAGTGATTTTAATAAACACCCTTGTGGAGACCCAAGGACCACCAGCACTTCTGACTTAGGCTGCCCTTGGGTGAGGAGGATCCATTTTGAACATTCTGCCCATGGGGTAGTAATGAATAATCTACAAAACGATTTTGATCTTATGTCCCTCATGTCATTATCTGACCCACTCAGTAAAGCACTTGTCCCCTCCTTTAAAGGGAGAGGTAGTGGTTCTTTTATAGATTATATTATATTTCCTCCTCTCTACAGTTATTATTTTGCGGTTTCACTATTCTGGAAAGTGTCTCCAGTGACCATAACCCGCTCTGTGTCCAAATGCGTGGTCCACTATTGTTTAAAAAAAGAAGTGTGGTGAACAAGGGGACGGTAAGATTTAAATGGTCTCAGATCTCCCCAGATGCTTTTTATATTGCAGTAAGAGAATCCTGTGCTACTGAATTATCACTGTGTACCTCTCCAGGTATACCCCCGGGGGAGGTCATCAGCGCTTATAACATCTTCTCCACTAAAGTAGGTGAACTTTTAAGTGCTCCGGCGTGCAGAATAGTTACCTCAACCCTCAGATGGTTCGACTCGTCATGCTCTCTGGTGGCGAGAAAGCTGAGGGAAGCCCTGAATGTTAACCTGAGAAATCACACCATGGTTAGAGCTTGTCGTAAAGAATACAAATTAACACTGGCAAAACGCAAGTGTGTCCTGAAGTAGGAGGCTTGGAGAGAGCCGATTGAGTCAAGCACCCTTAGGAATAGCTCTAGGTTTTGGAGCATTGTTAATAGACCATTTTCAGAGCATGAAGTAGGGAGTGAACCAGGCTCGTACATCACTGAGGATGAATGGGAGCTCCATTTTAAAACTATGTTTGAAAGCCCGTTGGAGCAAACTTGTCAGACAGGCCGTGATGTGGACACCCCCGCAGTAGTTTTTGAGCAGGGAAGGTTGAGGTTGGTATTGCCGGGTTGACTTGCAATAAAGCACAAGGACCAGATGGCATCCCCCGGATTTTGGCTGTGTTTAATGCAGTGGCCTTGGAATGGTTGCCCTGAGTCCTGGGGCACCTCTACTATAGTACCCATCTTTAAGAAGGGTAATCGTAGCAGTACGCACTGCTAAAGGCCGATCTCACTGCTGGACTCAGTGGTTAAGGTTGTGGGCCGCGTATTATTGGAACTACTGTCCACTTGGGCTGAGGATCACAACATAATTTCCCATGTCCAATTTGGATTTCGCCTGGGTCGGTCAACCGTGGCCCATGCCTTAACTTAACCATGTTACTCAGCAAATATACGGATGCACGATCTGGTACTATCTACCTAGCCTTCAGGGACTTTTCTTCTGCGTTTGATTGCGTGAACAGGGCAAAATTATGGCAGTCCATGAAGGACATGGGGGTAGATAGTAATATTGTCAATTTCCTCGATAGGGCAACTAAGGCCAATGTTAGATTCTCTCGGGACCTTCAAGTTTCACGGGACATTGATATAAAGAGGGGTGTACGCCAAGGCTGAATCTTGGCCCCATTTCTGTTTAACCTCTATAGCAACGATCTAGATAGAGCTTTATTAGCTACGGGGGTAGATTACCCGCATGCAGGACGACGTGGTCTTTCCGTCCTATTTAATGCGGATGACGCAGTTCTTTTATCTAGGACTGCTAGGGGTCTTCAATCTTTGCTAGACGCCTTTTCAAATTTTATGTTGGAACGAGATTTAGCTATTAATAACTCGAAATTCTACATAATGCAGGTGGGGACTCACCCTAAAAAATGTTTGCCATTTAGAGTAGGCCCTGCCAAAGTCTCCCCCACTGATGCTTTTTTACACCTGGGGGTCTTACTGGATGATCAAATAAATTGGCGGCCACTAAAACATAGGAAAAGGGGGGATCTGGTTCGGGTGAATGCGGCCATTTTTAACTTTGCCTCTAAAATAGGGAAGAGACCTATTGCTGACATGCTGAAAGTTTACCAAGCAAAAAGGGTAGCTATAGCCTGTTACGGAAGCGAAATCTGAGGGCATACCGCCACAGACACACTTCAGGTGGTGGAGAATACTTTATTGAAGTGCCTGATGGAAGTTCCTCGTGGTTTGTCTAACCTGGTGGTCCATGGGGAACTGGGGGTGCCCTATCTAAGTGACAGCCTGGCACTGCGCCCCCTTGTGTTTTGGCTAAACTGTTGGCAGAATAAAGAATTAACTATTAGCAATTTGATTCTAAAAGATTGCATGACCCTTAACAACGTGCTCCGAATACTTTGGCTTAGATATATTAAAAGCAGCTTTGAAGAGTTAGGGCGTGCTGATCTATTCACCCATCCAGAATCAATTGTAAAAAAGGACGTGGGGACAATTAGGGAATCCTGCACTAGTTTAAAGAAGCTGGAAAGGGATGAGCTGGAACTACGGAAACCCAGCGTCTGCCAATTTTTAATGTTAAAGTCAACTCCATCTGCCACACATTATCTTCTGGGGTTTTTATCTATCTATGAGCGTTTTTTATAGACCAGGTTTCGTATGGATCTTTTTCACTTCCTGCTTGTCATTCATAGAGGGTGCAGTAGAGGTCAACTGTTAGCACCCTGTGGCTGTGACGGAGAGTCTCCACAGGATCTGCTACAATTTATTATTTTCCCTAAATTTTATGAGGTGCCCCGGAAGTATTTTTTAGTCCCCATTTTAAAGAAGATGAATTTTAATCAGGCTCGTCCAGCTCTCCTATACCTCCAACCGCTGAAGGATGATTGTATTTTCTTTATTGTTGGCTACATGAATTCCACGGTGAAGACCAGGGCTTGTCTTGATAAATAGCTACTTAGATTGATGATTTTAGTCCCCTCTGAGGAGACAAATGTTTAAGAGGGTCAGGATAACTATGTAGGGTTGTGCTAATCTAAGGGGGACACTGCTTGATCCTGAATTTTGCACTTTACTGCTAGAGAATATTATGGGAGGTTGTGCTATGTATTTTAATTATGTTTTATTTGGCCTGTTATTTTATGGAATCATGTTCTTAATGTAATTTGGATGTTATGCAACTTTTATGGTTTTATCTATGTGAAACCAAAGAAAGTTTATATGATTTGATTTGAGTAATTTCAAATTAGGTGTTTTTTATCATTGTAAAGTTATTTTAAAACTACATGTATTTGTGAGAATTACATTAAAAAAATTAGAATAATGTTCACATGTTTCTTCAAACATGTTTTCATTTTTTTTTTTAAATGATATTTTTTACCATTACAATTATGTTAATTACACTTAAATATATCTACTTACCTATGTAATGGCAATATTTTCTCAGCAACCAGGGTTTTAATCTCTTATTCGGTTCCAGTGCCGATAAAAAACCCTCATTCACGTACCAAGGCTTGGTAGGTGGTATATCTTGGTTCTCCGCCTTGTTGTTAGCGACGTGACAGCATCATCATTGGGTTTGATTGTGTGCTTCCTCCACCCGGAGGAGAACCACTGGTTAGTACAGTAGGGATTTAGTGATCAAAAAGGAAGGGGAGGGGTTTGTACAGTTCCCGGGGACTGAGAGACTGTGACAGCACAAGTCGTGCCGAACCTGTGATAGAGCATGCTGAGCCACTCTCAGCACACCCGAGGAGGCATACTTGATCTCCTAACAAGGTACTATAAGGCCTTTTTGAAATCTAGATGAATCTTTCTAAGAATCTAACCCAAATTTGAGGTTACCAAATCCCCCCCCCCCCCCCCCCCGTTTTACCGGAGATAATAGGTCCTGATGAAAGCCGACTTGACCCCTTGAGGGCAACTTACGGCTGAAGCATGTTGACCTCTTTATGGACATAACTCAGTGCGGAAACCTCCTAAGTTAGTTTCCTACGCACGCCCCAACTTTTTAACCAGGCATTCTTTCCAGCACCAATTAAAGTTTATCAGCACTGGTTAATAGAAGCCTTTTTTAACTGTACAAACCAAGATATACTGCCTACCAAGCCTTGGTACGTGAATGAGGGTTTTTTATTGGCACTGGATCCGAATAAGAGATTAAAATCCTGGTTGCTGAGAAAATATTGCCATTACATAGGTAAGTAGATATATTTAAGGACAAGTGATCCCTTTCCCCCACTTGATTTTATGATATAGCAACCAAGGAAGTTGAAAGGATCACAGATTTTTCCTTCTCCCCCCTCCTGATAGAAAGTAATATTTTCTCAGCAACATTTTTGTAGTCAATATTACAAGTACGTAAAGCTATGATTTTTTCCTGAATATCTTTTCCTCAATATTTTTGTATCAAATGTGTTTGTGGCCGATAGATTCTGTCGTACAACCCTCCATAACAATCTCCAATGAGGCAGTGCAGTCAGAGAAGGAAAGCAACCACACCTTATGCTAGGCGCACTTCAACCCTGTCGGACCTCCTCTCGTCCTCCTCATCCAGATCTACAAGTCCTGCACCTCACCACATAAGGTGAGGTGCTAAATACCAGTCAATGCTATAGCTCAAGTGGCAGGTAGGTCAAAGGATGGGTATGTATGTCAAGACAAATCACATTATTTTCACAAGAAGACAGTGGGTAGTGCCCCGTTCCAATCCCATACTACAGGCATTCAGTTTGCTGGGATGGGTAAGGCAACTCTTTGCGTCACAAACAGTGAAGGGACAAGATTCACTACTTATATCATATCAGGTAGTGAGATGGCACCAGGCAGAAGTCTAGTTCAAGTGGACCTTAAAAATTATATTGGCCTTGCTGTGGTCCAGTACCACAGGCCGTGGATTCTCAAATCCGAGAAAACCTTAATTAAATCAACGGGAACAATTTATCATGACTAATCCAAGTGTTGTTTGGTCCGAGTTTCACCAAACAATTTAAAACAAAAGAATCAATGTCAATGCAAGAAATTCTATGGCCTTGATTAAAAGTACCTCATTAAATAATGATACCTATGCAAACCCCTGTTAATCTTCCTAAGAGGGCAAACTCCCGTGCCCCAGAGACCTCTACTGGCCTGCTTCCCTTGTTGGCTGCTTTAACCTTGAGGGCTTTGACCTCTGGCACAAGTCCGACCTAATGACGGTAGGAGATCTTTGCAAGGACAATGATTTGCTCTCTTTTGAGGAACTCATTGATAAACATTACCCTCACCAATGTCAATTCGTACTTTACAGTGTTATCCAGCACACCTTACACAAACCTTGTTCAAGCGCTTTAAACAATGGGCCATGGGTGCAGACTAATTTCTTGGCTTAACAAATCCATCAATCTTCATGCTTCACCAACGCTGACGCAACAGAGGAATAGGTGAGAAAAATAAGCTATAGAGACTTTCATGGTAAGGAATGGTGGCAAGCGTTTAAAATGCCCTGTTTGAGATCACATAAAGCAAAATTCAAAATAATAATACAATATTTCATATTACACAGAGCCCACCTTTCCCCAGCAATCCTTCATAAATATTTCCCACAAACTGTGGCCTCTTGCCCTCAATGTTTGGCATAGGTAGCTGACTCTATACCCAACCCCATTACTTAGGTCTTTCCAATTTTTAATTTCTTTATATTATGATTGCTAACACAGTGTAATGTAATTCATGTTTGAAGACATTTATTAGCTGATATGCAAGGAAACAATTTCACTTATCATGCATTGTAGTTTATTTGCAGTTATGTGTCACAATTTCTACCCAAAACTGCCACTTATGTAACTAGTAATGCAAGGTGGCTTTTTGTGGCTTGGTAAATCTAATTCAGGTTTTGCGTTGTCCTTGGGTCCCCCTGCGTGGCACAAGTGTGATGCAAAATTATAATAAATATGGGTCCTGTCCATGATAAAAGTTAAGGGCCTTATTGTGAGTTGGGCAGTGCAGGAGTGGGACCGCTCCGTTTCCGCACCTCCAAACCCATGTTTGAACCACCCGCCAGATTACGAGTTTTCTCCTGTCTAGAGGGTGCTTCTTTGGCACTCCCAGGGCTCTGCCTGCACAGCATGGACTGCTGAAGTCCAGTCCATGTGCCATGCAGATACTGGTGTGCATGCACATATGGGTGGCACATGTTGTGCCCTCCTTTGTGCAAACACATGACATGAGGCACCAGGGGGTCCTGTAGGGCCCCCTTTGTTTCCTCACCGTCAGACTTTCATGACAGTCACACTACCATGACAAGTGTGGCGGTGAGGAAACTCGTAATATGCTTGACTAGGCAGCAGCGGCCCTGCCAAGCATATTGCGGTGTCAAGACCGCTGCGCCACTGCCTGGGATCTCTGATCCCTGGCGGTTGCAGTAATCCTAGGGTGGCCTGACTGTCCTGGTCAAAATGAGGCGGTCGGAAGGCCGCCACCGTCGCGCCCCCGCAACTCTGGTAGTCCGTGGACTGCCAGACTCATAATAAAGCCCTTAAGACTACAAAAATGAATTGATGGTGTGGATGTGTATGCAAGTTAATGGACTTTACAGACTCGCCTTCTTCTCCAAAAAAAACTGATTTTTTTTTTCTATTAAGGGACAGTTGGAGCGATCCTTGAAAGAGTCTGACATTCAGTGTTGCAGTAAGCACGCCCTACACCAAAGGTGTTGAACTGGCCCAGTTTTTATTTGGTTCTATTTGGTTACCTTGCCGTATAACCTATGTATGTGATTACACCTTTTGTTACTAAGCATCTTCCCGTGTAATGTTCTTGCTTCTGATTACTATAACTATATGGCCTGTGCCCCACCAGGGTGACAGAGTACATCACTCTGTTGCCCTGACGGAGGTGCCACCCAGTAAATTATGAAATATCCCCTGGCCCAGGGGACAATTCACAGTGGTTCTGGCAAATGGATGGTAACTTTGGCAGATGGCTAAGTCAAACATGACGGAGCACATCAAAGTTACCTCTTTTTTAATTAAAAAAAAATTCAAAAGAAGGTTTAACTTTTTCACAATATAAAAACAAATGGCGAGGAGTGGCACTGAGTGATTTTCAGTGCCCTAACCACCAGGTTTTTCCTGGCAGTGACGGACATTGCAAAACTGCTGTAGATCTGCCCATCTAAATTGTGCAGGTGGACATTTAGCCAAAACTCCAATGGCCATTACTCCATCTAGCCGTTTGAGGAGTTTGATCATGGCAGAGACATGGTAGTCTCTGCGATCATCAAACTATGTTCCACCCAAATTTAAATTGTGTGGGCAGACCATAGTTTGGGTGTGGCAGAAAATCCCTCTCTGCCAAGACATAAATCAGACCTTTAGTCTCTTTTTCATAATTTGGAATGCTCCAGCACTGTAAGGCTTCAAGCTGTACCCAAAGAGGCCGACTACCCTCTCGGTGAGATCCCGCTAAATAAGATTTGCTGCTGAGGAAAAGCTCCAGGCCAGGAAACCTATTTCTTTTAGCCCAAATCGCAATGTGCCTTGAGTGGATTGGCTTGGCAGGTTTGTCCTGGTTCTCTGATGTTCTCCAAGTCCAGAAATTCCCAGGTTTTCCAGAATGTTAGGCATAGTCAAGTTAGACACAGCCAAAAGCCACAGGAACAGGCCTCATCACAGGTTTCAAAAAGCAGGTGCAGTCCTCCTTCTGTTCCTCCATAGATCCAATTGTATTCCAGTGAGTGCAGAGAGATGCCAAATGTATGCCTGCCAAAGCTTGTGGGTGGGGTGACTCATGGCCCCTCTCTACCCAATAGTGAAAATATTCCTAGGGGTAACATATGCTCTTTTGCAGCAGTTCCGGTATCTATGTGTCCCTTAATGAAACAAAATTAAACCGTTCACTTCTTGTACACAGCATATGTGGCCAGCCAGAGGTGTGGCGTGGGAAATTAGCAGTCCTTTCTCCTTGGTCACCCCAAACCAGATGTGGAGGAAGCTTCCCCGCCACACTGGGTTTGATGCCTGTCTGATAGGAAATAAAAAGGGCCTGTGAAGTTGTCATCTGATATCTGCCTGTGTCGGGGAGTGCCCTTTTAACTAAAGTAAGGGCCTTATTACGAGTTTGGTGGTGAGGGAACCACCGTTGAAACAGCAGCTGAAACCCTGCCGCCTAGTTGGCGGTCTTTCCGCCATATGACATTGATGGCACTTTGCAAAATGAAAGACCATGTGGCACTGCCACCAATGCCAATAATTCACTGAATACCTCTACGGCAGCATAGGTAAAGCATCTGTCAGAGGGGGGTGCAGACAAGTTCACTGCCATTGGAAATACTAGTTGGCTTTCCATCAAGCCGACCGTGGTGGAAAGACCACCTGCTTCGAGTCGGCTGAATTTAAGGAATTGGGGTACATACTCACCCATTTCAGGTAGTAAATTTATACAGAAGACTTCTTGTGGTGCAAAATAATTACAAGGGAAATTAAATGAGATTAAATTTCGACCTGTATTCTTTTAAGGTCACCTTCAGTACCAGGTAAATGATTCTAGAGAATGGTAATACCGGGAATGAGTCAAGCAGACAAGATGAGTAGCACCTTGGAAATAGTGTGCTGAGGGGTTGACTTGAAGAGGCAGGGGCCTGGCCACCCGAAGTAGAGGGCATTCCTTTAGTACAATGCTGGGGCACGTCTCATCAAAAGAGCATTTGCCTTTATCAGGAACGAAATCAAGGTAAGGAGAGTGTTCCAAGTAGGCCTAGGCGGTAAATTCCATTCTGCTCGCGGAATTTGAGGAATTTGGGTAATTTCGTATTCCGCGGAGAACGCTGAATTGCCCAAAATTCCACGCTTCGTGGAATTTTTTGCTTGTTCGCGCTTTTAAAATGCGTGTTCGCAAAATATTTCCCCTGAGCACGCAAACAGCTTCGCGAACAGGAAAAACGCACCGCGAACGGGTGGAACAAGCAATTCTGCGTGTTCGTGGAACTCTGTGTGCTCGCGGAATTTTTTTACCGTTTCGCGGAGCTTTGCGTAGCGCGACTAATCACATTCCGCCCACCCCTAGTTCCAAGTCGTAGGAAAAGGGGCGGGATTGTGACAAGCACAGAAAATTAGTTTGAGCAGGAGGTCTGGAACGGGGAGCTAGCTCCAGACACATGCCGCAGTAGCTGCTGAACCTGGAGGATCTTGCCAACCATTCCAGACCTCCTGCTCAAACTAATTTTCCGTGCTTGTCACGATCCCGGCCCTTTTCCAGACCATCCTGTCTACGACGTGGAACTCCCCCCTCACCTTGATTTCAGTCTTGGTACTGGGCAACCGCACTTCGGATGAGCCATTATTATTATATCAAAAATGAAAATTAGATGTAAATAGTATTGTATATTGTACATTTTCCACTTTTTTCCATTGCATTTCTTCCATTGTTTTATATACATATTTTCAACATATGTTTTTTGTATATATTAAATAATTGTATATATGTTATACTATTTAATCAATACTTTACAACTTTTAAAAAACAATTACCACATTTTTGACGTTTTACATGCAAAATAATTAGTTTTTACATTTTTAAATACATTTAATCAACATTTTTATATTATTTCGCCACTCATTTAAATTGGGAGATTGTCTTTTTTTGTTTCATTTAACGGCAATTGTTTTCACCTCTACCTTCTATTTTGTAGTCTATTTGTGTCATCTTTAGTCTATTTTCTGAATCCAGGTCTCAGTAAGGTGTTGCTGTTCGTCAGAACAGGAATGTCCTTTTTAAAGATTTTTTAAGGGTTTTGAGGGAGGAGGGGTGTAGAGTGGAGGGCTAGAGTTTAGTGAAAGAGTAGTTTGTGGGTTTGTGGACATTACTATGTCGGTCGGAAAGCCACTGACCACTAGATGGAGGCTTGCCGATCGACTCGGTTGGCTTGCGGTCTAACTCCCCGATTACGATATCTACAGTCGGAACGTAAACCGGCCGGTCATTCCAACTCGTTTCTGACTGGCTTTCTGAGTCTTCCTGTCAGACGGAACCACACCATATTCCCCTATGGACGGTGTTTCCGCCGTTGGGATTACAATGTTGGTTTCTCACAGCCTTTCGATGCCAGCCTTTCTGCCACTTTACTGTTTTTACTTTATTATTATTGGTGTAATTATGTATTTTAGCTGCACCTTGATTATAACTTATGAGCTATGGAATTGCCTAGACATATTTTCGAGAGTGTACATATTGTATTCAACCATTTTGTCCTGGTTTTTCTTTTTTATATTCTGCTTTTATGGTTTGCTGAAAGTGAAACCGAATAAAGTAAGTTGATTTGATTTGATTTGACACAGAAAGGCTGTCCAAAAGCAACTTTGGAGGTCCCTAGCAGGGCCCCCCTTGCCTCCGCGGCCTATGGTTAGTGGTCGAGGGAGTACCCAGGGTACACTTGTAAAACCCAGCACTGTGGGCAGGCACTATGGGGTGCCTGCCACAGGGTGCAGGGTTTTACACACATCCCCATTTCTCCATAGGAGCCTGTATTACAGCCGTAAACCGGCCGTAACACAAGCTCCCATAGAGAGCAATGGGAATCCAACCGAGCAATGTTCGGTCGCATCGTAAACAGGCGATCAGAACTGCCGACATCAGGTCAGTCAGTCCCGAGTCAGAGACGGTGTTAGTCGGAGGCAACTCCGACCGACATAGTAATAAGCCCCTTAGTGGTACGATTGTTATTTCGGGTTTTCATACACTGTTTTTGCAATGTATTGTTATGTTATGTTATAATGTGTTATGTTACTTTTTTTTAACTCTTTTTATTGAACAGTTGTCAGCATCCTTCAGTATTCACATGATCATAATTGGTTACATGCATTTACAATGGCATACACAATCTATAATACAGAAACACAATACAGTAATAGTGGTACCCCTGGTGTCCTCCTGCAGAGCTCAGTTAGTCCCCACAACCTCCCCCCCTAAGCGTTCAGTGCCCCCGAATCCCCTGTAGTCCACCCACCGCTACCAAATTTTTTCTCATTTCTTGGGACATCCCCGACTTTCATAGATTGTATGTTACTTTTTTTGATGATTAAGGGTCTTATTACGATACTGTCAGTCGGATTGCCACCATCCCATCAGTGGCAGTCCAACCGCCATATTACAAAACTGGCGGTCAGACTAACACCAGCCAGAAGCAACACTGCAGACACCGCCAAGATCCAGGATCCTGATGTTGCAGCTGTCAGACGTACATCTGTGAATCTCGATGGTGGAAAGGCATACAATGGTATAGATGCAGCTCGAATGCACTCAGTTAAGCTCAAATAAACATAATCAACAAATTATCCAAAGTTCATAGACTAAAGTGTGCACCTAGTGAGTGGCTCTGCCGGCCACCCTAATCAAATTGAAAGGAAAACCCGGGATAAGTATCCAAGAGTACTAAGTGCACTACTATACATCACTGAGTCAGTGTACATAATTTAGGAAACATTAAAAAATATACATAACCTCAATCATTTAGCTGATATTCAATGGTTTAACACAGGCTTAAAACAAGCAGATCAGGTGTACAAAGATCATGATGATCACAATAAACAAAGCGATAAAGTAGCTTACAAGTTCACATGCCATAACCTATATAAATCGTACAACATCGCTATCCCTGCTCCAAGAGAATGGAGAAAGAATGCCATTTCATAATGAAGTATTGAAATGATAGAAAATGCAAATATAGCGTGGCAAACTGCATCAATGAATGTACAATAAAGTGTAAGCACCACCCATGCTAGTGATCTATTGAAAGCATACCTTCTTTACTAGCTCATGAAGCCAAAACCATATGAGAAAGAAATTTGTAAAAATGATGCCGAACAAAAAGTGCCGAAAAAAACTGAAATTCAAATGGGAATCATAGAAAAACACGTAGCGGGATTATTGTCTCACCGGATAAACTTCAGGTCTGGCTTAGAATCTACCGATTAGCACACAAGTGAAAAACACCGAAAATCGAGTGAATCCGGAAGCGTTACAAATGCGCTCCTTCCGCCGTGACGTATTTAACATCTGCTGTAGTCATGAACATAGTACTGATGAAATTGTGAGCGTTGGTGCAGAAAAGTGCTGGATAAAGTTAAAACTAATTATAAACATAATATAAACGATGTGAACATGCTTGTGTGCAAAAGATTTAGCTGAAACATTGAAACTGAATAAAAGTAAAACAAAACATAAAAAGGTGAAGTGAACATGCTCAAATTACCCAAATTGAAAAGACACAATGTTAAAATGTGCATGATAAAATAAAAAGTGACCTTTGTGCCCCATGAAATGTCCAATGATAAGACACCCTAACTGAGTTTCCTATAAGGAACATTTAAGAGGCATAATCAGTGAATTTAAAAGGCAAATGTCTATGGCCAAAGATAAGTGCCCTGGTAAGACCCACAGTCTTGCACTAATACAATGAGATGCTATCTGCAAAGTAGGGGATTGTGACAAAAATACTATGTCACGATTCATAGTATATCCCATAGTCACTATTGAATGCCGCCTATGCTAATACAAAGAAATCCTGTCTACAAGGTGACAGATTGTGACAAAACCATATCGCATCTAAAAGACAGTAGCATAATTAACACTTGAATGATCACAAGAAACAGGCAAGTTCGAATTTATCATTAAGCCCTTTCGGAGAAAGAGTATCCAAAACCCATATCAAATGGGTCTCACGCTGAGATAGAAATCTAGACATTTCCCTATCTGGAACAATGTTAATCAATTCTAGCACGCTAAATCTTAATTGTGCAATTGTGTGGTGATGGGATAACCAGTGGTGCGCCAGCGGAGAGCTCAAGGTTCTAGTCCTAGTTCTACTTTTGTGTTCAGTTATACGTGTTCTCAAAGATCTCTCTGTTTTACCGACATAATGCAGTCCACATGGACATTTGATGACATATATAACATGGTGGCTGGTGCAGTTAGCTGTGAAATTCAGTGCAATGTTTTTGCCAGATAGCGGATGTGTGATGCTAAATGTTTCAATTGTTACAATGGGAACAATTGAAACATTTAGTCATGCCTTTGTGTGAGGTAGACACAGATGCTACAGGGTTGTTCAGAATCTTCTTGAGATTATTAGATTGTTTATAGGCAAATAAAGGAGGGTTAGAAAACATGCCCTTAAAATCCCCTTCTGATTGTAGTTAATCCCAATGATTCAGTATTATTTTTTAATCATGGAGGAGTGAGTAAAATATGTTGAGACGAACACCTCACGGGCAATCGTTTCTTTTCTTTGAGAGCTATTTAAAAAGTCTTTCCTATCCAAAGCTTGAACACGAATTTCTGCTTCATAAATTACTTCTCTGGGATAACCCCTTTCCAAAACTTTTTGTTTGTACTTCTGGAGAGTATCGTGACATACATTAGAATCCGAAGTGATACGCTTAATCCTGGTGAATTGTGAAAATGGAAGATGACGCTTTAATGGCCATGGATGAAAACTCTCAAACAGTAAAGAGTTATTGTGGTCTGTGGGTTTACTGAATACACTAGTGACAATGGAATTCCCTAGACGATTGATGCTTACATCCAAGAATGTAATCTTCTTTAAATCAATGATGGAAGTGAATTGAATTCTGAGGTTCTTGTTATTCAATTGCTCAATCTGATTTTGCAAATCATTCAATGAAAATGGATTACAAACAAAACTAAAGATTTCTTGTTATCCTCCCATCCACGAAGACCGAGGTTATATATGCTTCCAAAGATACACAAAGACCTGTTCAATCCTCCTCTCAGACCTATTGTATCTGGTTACAGGTCCATACATGAGCATTTGGGTCATTATCTCGACACTTTTTTACAACCCATTGTTCAAGCAGGTTCCTCGTATTTGCAAGATACTACACATCTGCTACAAATTCCTGATGAAGTATTGATCCCTGAGACTGGAGAGGTTTGGTTGTGCACGGTGGATGTGGTTGCTTGTATACCTCCATTTCCCACCTGGAAGGTATTGAATCTATTGAATGAGCACTCTTGAGGCATGAGAATTTACAAGCCAATAAGGTTTTTCTTTTAGAACTTCTACATTTTTGTTTATTCCACAGTTATTTTCAATGGAAAGATCGGTTTTACTTTCAAACCAATGGGACTTTGATGGGGTTTTCAAGGGCCCCCAGCTATGCGAATACCTTCATGATGAAATTTGAGATGGAATATATGGGAAACATCCTTAACAACGAAGTTTTAATTACGACTTACCTGAACAATGAAGCCCGAACAACGACTTTCCTAAACCACGACTATTCTTGAACAACGAAGCCCGAACAACGAGACTGCACAATGCGTGCACGTCACTCATCTCCGCCCCCACCGCTCATCGACCCTTGGAATTTGCTTTCACCAACTAGCACCACATAGTTATTTGAAATGTATAATACATTGAAACCGGGGGCAAAACACCCCTGCACAATTTAATGCTGAGTAAAACAAACCATACTGCACTGCAAAGTATGGAATCCGATCGACGAGGCAGGAGAAACTGTAGTAGCCATCGCACAGAAATAGTTATCGTTATGAAAAAGCACTTTTGTTCTTCATTATTCCACAACTCACATGATTATTTTGAGTAGAAAAGCAATTACATGTCATGGAGATTAAAGCGCGTAATAACCCAAAGCCACTTTGTTTAATTTGGTAGTTTTGCTTCATAAGCAAGTCATAGATGTTTTACACAGTCACTGTCTTTTTGAACCCATTACTCTTACGTGCTTGGTCCTCAATTTTTATTTGACAGACACACAATGTTTCTATATAAAAATAACAACGTTCTCGGTTCTTCAACTACGATCTCAATTTACAGTAAAATGTTGATACATCTTTTTTTCTGTTAAATACAATGTAGCTCAAGAACAGTCAACATGCCACTAGATGGCACATGTGACTTACAATTCCAAACTTCAAAAATTCATTCTCATAGCGTGGAATATAACCGTTTTCACAACATTGATGTTAAAGTATTGAAATGCAGGACAATATTCAAGGATGCATGTCAATAGATATCCACAACTGGGTTCCTAAAAAGTGCAAAGAACTAAACCATGTAGAACTGTATGTCACTTGAATCTAGTTTGTATAAACTAATAATTTTCGTGGTTTAGAAACTCGTAGTTAACAATGTAGTTGTTTGGCAATGATCGTTGTTAAGCATTCGTGGTTGAGGAATTCGTGGTTTAGGCAGTAGTTATTCAATCATACAACCGGAATATATACTGTCTGATACAAACTGGATGGATCATTTGATATTATATCCCCGTTTCATTGATGATATTTTAATTTTTGGCAATTGTTCACGTAATGATTTGCAAAATCAGATTGAGCAATTGAATAACAAGAACCCCAGAATTCAATTCACTTCCATAATTGATTATTGATTTCGAGAAGATTACATTCTTGGATGTAAGCATCAATCGTCTAGGGAATTCCATTGTCACTAGTGTATTTAGTAAACGACTGACCTCAGTAACACTTTACTGTTTGAGAGTTTTCATCCATGGCTGTTAAAGCGTCATCTTCCATTTTCACAATTCACCAGGATTAAGCGTATCACTTCTATTCAATTCTAATGTATGTCACAATACTCTCCAGAAGTACAAACAAAAATCTTTGGAAAGGGATCAACCCAGAGAAGTAATTGATCAGAAGTTCGTGTTCAAGCTTTGGATAAATAATACTCAAAGAAAAGAAACGATTCCCCTTGAGGTGTTTGTCTCAACATATTCTACCTACTCCTCCATGATTAAAAAAGTAATACTGAATCGTTGGCATTTAGTACAATCATAAGTGGATTTTAAGGGCATGTTTTCTAACCCTCCTTTATTTGCCAATAAACAATCTAATAATCTCAAGGAGATTCTGAACAAACCTGTAGCATCTGCGTCTACCTCACACAAAGGCATGACTAATTGTTTAAATTGTTCCCAGGGGGCGGCTGGTTAAATTTTAAAGTGGTGGGGCGTAAAATGATTGGTATACTTCACCGTTGCGAGCGAGCGTAGCGAGCGAGCCCGAACCCCTATAAGGAGGGTTCGGGGGGGTTCTCCCCCCCGAGAAAATTTTGAAAAAAGAGAAGAGAAATGGTGCATTTTCAAGCAAATTTGAGAAAGCAGGAAGGTTAATAAAGCAATTGTGAAAGTGCAGTTATAACATTAATAAAGAGATGTCATATAACATAGGTAGCTGCTTATTCAGTGTATAACCACAGAGCTTCATAACAGACTTCGAGATACAATGCATTTCTGAGTACCTCACTCACAGATGTTTTTTATTTAACAAACTAAACTGGTTGCAAAGTAGCAGCATTCAACATTGTTTACTTTTTGTAAATGAAATCAGCACGTCTCTCTCTAAGAGCAGCAAACTTTTCAATAACTTTAGTGTTAAAGTCCGGGATTTTCTGAACTAGCTTGCTCTCTACAGAGAGCATTGCCAAAGCATTGAGTCTTTCCTCAAGCATGGTATTTCTCAGGAATGTCTTAATCCTCTTTAAGGCTGAAAAACATTGTTCTGCCTCGACTGTTGTCATAGGAGTGGTTATGACAATTTTAAGTAAAGCCACTGTCTCTCCAAGTGACTTTTCCATATTAAGTTTATGGATTAAAGCCAGCAAAGACAAGGCACTTGTGGCCTTCCGGTACACAGGCATTCCGTACAGTACAGTCAACTCAGTTCTCAGCTCTTCTTTATTGAGCATAGGATAAGCTCCCACAGCCTCATTCAGAGCACGCTCCGGGAAGGATTCATCATATTTGGCAAACTGTTGACTTTGCAATAATGTGGCACTCACCAAATGTTTAGTGAAAGAAAAACGCTCTCGTGCCTGCACAATTACAATGTCACAGATCTCCTTTGCAATTCGGACCATAGTGGTGATGTTTTTCCTGCGGTTTGTGAAAAAAGATTTCTCTGGCAGTTTGCTGTCTAAATTGTCAACCCCATCTCTCACTTTGCTTATGCTTTGTACAAACATAGTAGTATATACTTGCACTTTGACAGTATCTATCTCTCGTGCTTGTAACTGATTGTATAACAGGTCGACAGCTACCATTATATCATGAAATAAATACAGTAAGAACTGAAACTCTCTGTCTTGTAGTGTTCTACCAAAGCCATGGGCTTCAATCTGACTTTTGTAATCAAACTCATCATTGGCTTCTATGGCTTCAAAACATTTCAGAAGGTCCTCTCTATGTTCATAGATTAGGTTGACTGTACGGATGTTAAAGTTCCAACGAGTTGAGGATCCCCTTGGAACGCTTTTGTCTACAATGTCATGAAGTGCTTCTGTTCTTTTGGGGGAACGCGAGAAGAATGCTGCCATGCCTCCTATATCCTGAAAGAAAATTCGTGTCTCGGTGATCTTTGATACTGCCTGTTGCATAATAAGATTAAGTTGGTGAGCGTAACAGTGCACATAATGAGCATTAGGGTACACATCTCGAATTCTCTTCTGAACTCCACTAAGGCTTCCACTCATTACGGACGCACCATCATAGCTTTGCGCAATAAGTTTTTTTTTTTGAGGCAGCTCTGGAAAAATTAAGCTCAGTTGACGCAGTATAGCTGCAGTAATGGTTTCTGCACTAGAGTCTCTTAAATGTGTGAAACCATAGAACCTCTCCACAACTTGTCTGTCATTGTCAATGTATCGAAACACTAATACGGACTGTGTTTTAGTGGCCACATCAGTGGTGTCATCAGCCTGAATAGCCACAAAGTCTGTGTTTTGCAATTCTTGCACAATATGGCTTCTCATAATTTCGAGCATACACTCAAGAAGTTCATTTTGTATTGTTTTAGAGGTGCCCTTAAAGACTGTAGCACGTGCTAAATGTGCTTCCATATCCTTGTCTATGCTTGCTATTAAATCCACAAGGCCTTTGAATATTCCAGGATTTGGGGAACCTTCCGATTCATCATGGCCTCGCAATGCCAGTTCAAAAGCACCACAGAAACGAATGCAATCAATTATTTTGGATAGAATCTGTCTGTTCCTATCAACTGTTTCATTGTGTTTCTGTATTGCTTTGCGGTATGCATCACTTATCTGCTGCTCAATCGGAGCATCTTCCCCCAACATTCCCAGTCTAGTCAGGTTTTCCATATGCTTTCTTGTGCGTGAATGCTTCTTTATTTTTTCAGACAAATGCTTCAAGTCTGTTACTCCTTGATTTGTCCAAGAAAACTCACCACCAAACAGCAAGCAGGGGAAGCAGAACAGAGAATTTCTTAAAGGGCACCCTGTAAGCCAATCAGCTTTTGTGTACCAGGCGTTTGAGAATGTACGTGTGGACATTTTTCCTCTGTCCTGGGAAGTTTGCTGTAGTTTTAGGTCAGGCCGATGAGGTCCCAATTGCTTTAAATCTATTTTCTCTTGAAGTGGCCGTGCCTGGAATGACCTTGTAATCAGCTCTTGTACTGTATTCATGATGACGATGCTGGCCTTACCAATATATATTAAAGAAACCTGCCAATAATCAAAGTACAACATATAAGGTGCGGTGCAATAATATAAAATTGCAGTATAAATACATATATCTTGTGCAGTATCGCAATAAATCTCCAACAGCTCCCCTTTGCACAACATGACTGCTAAAAATACAGCCTTACTGTCTGCTGCCTCTGTGTGCCATAGTGGTTGCTGAAGGCACTGAAACAGACACTGCTTGAGGGCTTTGAACAAGGCAAGGGATAGATAGTGCTGTTAACAACCGTTATTGCCCAAATCACAGGGCTAAGGGTGTTAGTAAATTCCATCCACTGAGGGTACAATGTTCAGAATGTGTGCCTACCCCAACCACCATGTACAGTGACCACACACATACCTCTAACTCCAATCTAAAAAAAAAAATAGCATCAGTTTCCTTACCTTTAACTCTGGTGTTTGCTGGGTCGTAGCCGGGGTGAAAGAGCAGCAAAGGAGGTCTTGTTTTTCGCCGGAAATATGACCAAAAAATATTTGGTAAGGGTTGTCAAGCTTTAGAAGGTGCTGAAAATAAAAATAACGTGCTGTAACTAGACAAGCATTGCTTTTAAAATACAAGTAATCCCAATGAATTTTACCAGCGTCAGTTCTTCAAGTTAACATAAAATAACTACAGTGTTCTTAAAATATTTATTTTGTTTGATGTTCGGGGAAACCAGA
The DNA here is from genome assembly GCF_964204655.1 of Triturus cristatus. Classification (NCBI taxonomy): domain Eukaryota; kingdom Metazoa; phylum Chordata; class Amphibia; order Caudata; family Salamandridae; genus Triturus; species Triturus cristatus. The sequence goes on from NC_140589.1 coordinate 1,294,205,010, forward strand.
CTTTTTTTAGTCTGCTACGTTAAAATTATCCATTGGAACCTGCTTACATTTAAATGTAATAATGCTATGATTTTTAGCTTTCAGTATCTTTATGGAATATAAAAGATCAAAATTTTAAATTCAAACGCTTCTACTAAAGACAAGTTTCGAAGCGTTATCTCAGCACAACTCTTGCATCCCCCTCTTTCTCTGCCTGCCATTGCGCTCCATGCTTCTGAAAGGTGTTAAAAAAAACACGTGAATTTGCGTTTCAAATGTCCGATCCTGCTGCAGCACACTTACAAAGCCTACACATGACAGTAACCCGATTCAAGGCCCCAGTCTCCCGATTTTTTTTTTACAATCTCCCACTTTGCTCTTCTGAAATGTTGGCATGTACGTTTCAATCAAATGTCCGATCCTGCAGCAGGTTTTATGACAAACAGCAGAGTAAAAATCTTACAGTCAGCAGAAAAGGACAAAAAAGTTTCATAAACTCAGCAAAGTACAATACATATGTATATATATAAGGAGGCTAGTAGAAGACTATACATTAAATATTATTATAGTCTGCATAAGGGGCAAGGTCTTCGGAGTGTCTCAGTCTGCCCCTTTGTCGTCTTCACATCACTCTCTTCTGCAGTCTCTTTGTTAGCCATGTAGATCCCTTTTCTCCTAATATATTTCTCAAATACTGATTCTGCATATCTCACACCCTGTCTCTTTACTCTCCAGCACCTTTTCTCTATTGCTTCTATGGAGCTGTGTGAGTTGAGGTTGTGGGTGGGCCACGTTTGACAGAATGCCGCGTGAATTTGTCACAGTGCCTGTCACTGTGTCATAAAGGGGCTTTGAAGGCATGCACATCCAATCCTTGGCCTCTCCGCGGAGCACACAGAGCAATGGCTGGCATGCCAATTATAATTTGGATTACGTGTAAAAGCGTGTGAATGATGAACACAGCTGTCAAAAGACTGACAGGGTGAAAGTTAAAGAAAATACAGTGCGTACAGGCGAGCGGGTATGTTGTGCTTGGGGACTGGTGAAGTGCAGGAGATGCAAGGACAATTGCACATATGTCCTTGCATCTCCTGCACTTCACCAGTCCCCAAGCACAACATACCCGCTCGCCTGTACGCACTGTATTTTCTTTAACTTTCACCCTGTCAGTATTTTGACAGCTGTGTTCATCATTCACACGCTTTTACACGTAATCCAAATTATAATTGGCCACCAGCCATTGCTCTGTGTGCTCCGCGGAGAGGCCAAGGATTGGATGTGCATGCCTTCAAAGCCCCTTTATGACACAGTGACAGGCACTGTGACAAATTCACGCGGCATTCTGTCAAACGTGGCCCACCCACAACCTCAACTCACACAGCTCCATAGAAGGAACTCGGTTCACACTAGGCACTTTAAATGAGTAATACGTTGCATGAAAAACTACGGAAACACGTCATCCAGAGAAAAGCAAATACGCTTAGGGAATGCAAGAGTAAGTAAAACATGAAACTTGAACAAGAACAACATTACTTTTCCTGAGGTTGAAGGCAGTTTCTGTTTTGGCTTCTTCGGTCGTGTTTTCTTTTTATCTCTCGTTGGTGCTGGGGAATACCAGAACCACGTTATAAGAACAGGAAAACCCCAGGGTCTCAGCTCTGTATACGATTCAGTGCTGCCGCCGGCCATTTAGAGCCCCAGGGTGCCATATGTCCAGGATTTTACCGACACTTGGGCATTTTTATGTCAAAGCCAGTAAGCAAATTGGAGGAAAGTTAGGAAACAGTAAAAGGCAGTATTTTCCCCATTCGAAATTGAAACTGCAGATACAAAGACATCACTTCAAAAGTGTTTGAGAGTTACGTCAACTAGTCACCACTCACCAATAATTATCAAAGCAAATAGAGGCAGTATTCCATGTTTAAAAATACAGAGGATTTTACACTGTTAATTTATTATTCAGGTATAAGTTTCCTGTCTCTCCAGGATTTCAGAACGTGGAAAAGGCTCAGTACTTCGGGGGAGCCCGTCCAGCTCAAGGGGCGAATGCATATCAGTGATATATGGGAAAATCAGTTACCCCGTCACATTCGTGAGGGTGGGGTTATCATTTTGTGTTAGTTACACCGCAGAGGCTTCCCTGAGAAAGGTGCCAACTCCATGAAGCATTTCCGTTTTCGGTGGCATCATGGCTCAGCCAACTTGTCATGCATTTCGTCTTCGATGCACTCTATACAGAAGCTGCTATTGTAAATAGTGTAATAATTGAGACCTCTCCGCTGTGAAGTGTATGCCCCTAGGCGCTAGCGTCCTCCACCTGAGAGAGTCTTATGGCCGTCCGTGGCACTCAAGACAGCAAACGATTGGGGGTGGGTGTGTGGGTAACTCCAAGGCTGATATGTCCCCGACTCCCCGAACCCTCTCACTCCCCCCCTCTCCCGCCTCCCTTTCCATCTTGTCGATGCATGGCAGCGTTGTAGGTTTCCAGCACACTTACTCCCGCCATGATAAATCATGTAATTAGATCAGGGTGCCATGGCAACAGACAGTGGTCACCCGTCCATTCAGATGTTTGTTTTGCGCCCGGAGGGCCTTGGGTGGTCCATGCGGCTGTTTGCGCATCTCGGCCCATGGCGTGCCTTCGGGTATTTTTCAGTGTACTTTCTCGATGAGCAGAATGCTGTTGTAAAATTCCTCACAGACTGCGCCACCCTAACGAGCGGGAGTGTTTGAGTGCAGAGTGAACCTGTCTACCTGCAAGTACTTAGACAGGATCGGCTCTGTAATGTCACAATGTCGCATTTATACAGGACGCACGCACTGCCCGTGTGGGGCGAGGGAACGCTTTACCCACCTAGGCCGCAAGTTACACTGTGAGGGGTGAGTGGTGGGAAGAGGCTGCGTCTTGATGGGAACCTGAGTGGTTAGTGAGTGTTTCTTTGTCGTTTCATACAGCGCGAAGTCGACGCGAAGGTATTGGAGCGCTTTACATGGGAAGATTAGCTTAATAAAAAGTAAGTAATTAGATTTAGAACGACAGTACTCACCAATGGACAAGTCAGGGCACTGAGGCAGTCAACAAGAAAATTGTCACCACCACGACGAGTCAGTCGGAGAGAAGTCAACAATTAACACACACCGTCACCGACACTGTCACACGACGGGGCTCCTGTACGCACCGCCGCCACGAGGTGTGTACGCAGAGACAGACAGTGGCACCACCGCGTGCGTGATGACGCGACAGAATTGCATAGAGTGCGCAGCGCACCTCATGGCCAATCACTGTCACTGTGTTCAGACTAAGCCACAGTGATTGGCCATAGTTGCGCGGCACCCAATGCAGTTACTCCTAGGCTGTCTCAGGCTCTCTCAGCCAATCCAGAGACGCTGCATTAGCAGCGCCTGCCCTGGATTGGGGAAAGAGCACGGATAGGGCTCGCCCGGATACCGAGAGACGGGGCTGCTGCAGAGGCAACCCTCAGCCTCTCGGCCCCCTCCTCTCACTACTAGTACACATGGATACAGTGCGGCGAATGCGCATGCTCGTGCTTGTCGTGAGACAAACTCGAGCATGTGCAGATAAAATGCGAGCCGCTGCCGTTACTGTGCACTGTCTGTCACTCACTCACTGTCAGTGCTCGCCCCCGGCCCCACCCCCTTCATCGCGGCTCGCATTGCCTCGCAAGCTATTCAGTTTCATCATGATGATTGATGCATTGCTGGTCCGTCTCAGCTGCGACGCGTGCGTTCGCGGTAAGTGGGGCTCCGCCCCTGCGCCCCAATGGACGCACCGCCGCTGAACAGCATTCTGCTCATCGAGAAAGTACACTGAAAAATACCCGAAGGCACGCCATGGGCCGAGATGCGCAAACAGCCGCATGGACCACCCAAGGCCCTCCGGGCGCAAAACAAACATCTGAATGGACGGGTGACCACTGTCTGTTGCCATGGCACCCTGATCTAATTACATGATTTATCATGGCGGGAGTAAGTGTGCTGGAAACCTACAACGCTGCCATGCATCGACAAGATGGAAAGGGAGGCGGGAGAGGGGGGGAGTGAGAGGGTTCGGGGAGTCGGGGACATATCAGCCTTGGAGTTACCCACACACCCACCCCCAATCGTTTGCCGTCTTGAGTGCCACGGACGGCCATAAGACTCTCTCAGGTGGAGGACGCTAGCGCCTAGGGGCATACACTTCACAGCGGAGAGGTCTCAATTATTACACTATTTACAATAGCAGCTTCTGTATAGAGTGCATCGAAGACGAAATGCATGACAAGTTGGCTGAGCCATGATGCCACCGAAAACGGAAATGCTTCATGGAGTTGGCACCTTTCTCAGGGAAGCCTCTGCGGTGTAACTAACACAAAATGATAACCCCACCCTCACGAATGTGACGGGGTAACTGATTTTCCCATATATCACTGATATGCATTCGCCCCTTGAGCTGGACGGGCTCCCCCGAAGTACTGAGCCTTTTCCACGTTCTGAAATCCTGGAGAGACAGGAAACTTATACCTGAATAATAAATTAACAGTGTAAAATCCTCTGTATTTTTAAACATGGAATACTGCCTCTATTTGCTTTGATAATTATTGGTGAGTGGTGACTAGTTGACGTAACTCTCAAACACTTTTGAAGTGATGTCTTTGTATCTGCAGTTTCAATTTCGAATGGGGAAAATACTGCCTTTTACTGTTTCCTAACTTTCCTCCAATTTGCTTACTGGCTTTGACATAAAAATGCCCAAGTGTCGGTAAAATCCTGGACATATGGCACCCTGGGGCTCTAAATGGCTGGCGGCAGCACTGAATCGTATACAGAGCTGAGACCCTGGGGTTTTCCTGTTCTTATAACGTGGTTCTGGTATTCCCCAGCACCAACGAGAGATAAAAAGAAAACACGACCGAAGAAGCCAAAACAGAAACTGCCTTCAACCTCAGGAAAAGTAATGTTGTTCTTGTTCAAGTTTCATGTTTTACTTACTCTTGCATTCCCTAAGCGTATTTGCTTTTCTCTGGATGACGTGTTTCCGTAGTTTTTCATGCAACGTATTACTCATTTAAAGTGCCTAGTGTGAACCGAGTTCCTTCTATGGAGCTGTGTGAGTTGAGGTTGTGGGTGGGCCACGTTTGACAGAATGCCGCGTGAATTTGTCACAGTGCCTGTCACTGTGTCATAAAGGGGCTTTGAAGGCATGCACATCCAATCCTTGGCCTCTCCGCGGAGCACACAGAGCAATGGCTGGTGGCCAATTATAATTTGGATTACGTGTAAAAGCGTGTGAATGATGAACACAGCTGTCAAAATACTGACAGGGTGAAAGTTAAAGAAAATACAGTGCGTACAGGCGAGCGGGTATGTTGTGCTTGGGGACTGGTGAAGTGCAGGAGATGCAAGGACATATGTGCAATTGTCCTTGCATCTCCTGCACTTCACCAGTCCCCAAGCACAACATACCCGCTCGCCTGTACGCACTGTATTTTCTTTAACTTTCACCCTGTCAGTCTTTTGACAGCTGTGTTCATCATTCACACGCTTTTACACGTAATCCAAATTATAATTGGCATGCCAGCCATTGCTCTGTGTGCTCCGCGGAGAGGCCAAGGATTGGATGTGCATGCCTTCAAAGCCCCTTTATGACACAGTGACAGGCACTGTGACAAATTCACGCGGCATTCTGTCAAACGTGGCCCACCCACAACCTCAACTCACACAGCTCCATAGAAGCAATAGAGAAAAGGTGCTGGAGAGTAAAGAGACAGGGTGTGAGATATGCAGAATCAGTATTTGAGAAATATATTAGGAGAAAAGGGATCTACATGGCTAACAAAGAGACTGCAGAAGAGAGTGATGTGAAGACGACAAAGGGGCAGACTGAGACACTCCGAAGACCTTGCCCCTTATGCAGACTATAATAATATTTAATGTATAGTCTTCTACTAGCCTCCTTATATATATACATATGTATTGTACTTTGCTGAGTTTATGAAACTTTTTTGTCCTTTTCTGCTGACTGTAAGATTTTTACTCTTCTGTTTGTCATAAAACCTGCTGCAGGATCGGACATTTGATTGAAACGTACATGCCAACATTTCAGAAGAGCAAAGTGGGAGATTGTAAAAAAAAAATCGGGAGACTGGGGCCTTGAATCGGGTTACTGTCATGTGTAGGCTTTGTAAGTGTGCTGCAGCAGGATCGGACATTTGAAACGCAAATTCACGTGTTTTTTTTAACACCTTTCAGAAGCATGGAGCGCAATGGCAGGCAGAGAAAGAGGGGGATGCAAGAGTTGTGCTGAGATAACGCTTCAAAACTTGTCTTTAGTAGAAGCGTTTGAATTTAAAATTTTGATCTTTTATATTCCATAAAGATACTGAAAGCTAAAAATCATAGCATTATTACATTTAAATGTAAGCAGGTTCCAATGGATAATTTTAACGTAGCAGACTAAAAAAAGTCTGGTTTCCCCGAACATCAAACAAAATAAATATTTTAAGAACACTGTAGTTATTTTATGTTAACTTGAAGAACTGACGCTGGTAAAATTCATTGGGATTACTTGTATTTTAAAAGCAATGCTTGTCTAGTTACAGCACGTTATTTTTATTTTCAGCACCTTCTAAAGCTTGACAACCCTTACCAAATATTTTTTGGTCATATTTCCGGCGAAAAACAAGACCTCCTTTGCTGCTCTTTCACCCCGGCTACGACCCAGCAAACACCAGAGTTAAAGGTAAGGAAACTGATGCTATTTTTTTTTTTAGATTGGAGTTAGAGGTATGTGTGTGGTCACTGTACATGGTGGTTGGGGTAGGCACACATTCTGAACATTGTACCCTCAGTGGATGGAATTTACTAACACCCTTAGCCCTGTGATTTGGGCAATAACGGTTGTTAACAGCACTATCTATCCCTTGCCTTGTTCAAAGCCCTCAAGCAGTGTCTGTTTCAGTGCCTTCAGCAACCACTATGGCACACAGAGGCAGCAGACAGTAAGGCTGTATTTTTAGCAGTCATGTTGTGCAAAGGGGAGCTGTTGGAGATTTATTGCGATACTGCACAAGATATATGTATTTATACTGCAATTTTATATTATTGCACCGCACCTTATATGTTGTACTTTGATTATTGGCAGGTTTCTTTAATATATATTGGTAAGGCCAGCATCGTCATCATGAATACAGTACAAGAGCTGATTACAAGGTCATTCCAGGCACGGCCACTTCAAGAGAAAATAGATTTAAAGCAATTGGGACCTCATCGGCCTGACCTAAAACTACAGCAAACTTCCCAGGACAGAGGAAAAGTGTCCACACGTACATTCTCAAACGCCTGGTACACAAAAGCTGATTGGCTTACAGGGTGCCCTTTAAGAAATTCTCTGTTCTGCTTCCCCTGCTTGCTGTTTGGTGGTGAGTTTTCTTGGACAAATCAAGGAGTAACAGACTTGAAGCATTTGTCTGAAAAAATAAAGAAGCATTCACGCACAAGAAAGCATATGGAAAACCTGACTAGACTGGGAATGTTGGGGGAAGATGCTCCGATTGAGCAGCAGATAAGTGATGCATACCGCAAAGCAATACAGAAACACAATGAAACAGTTGATAGGAACAGACAGATTCTATCCAAAATAATTGATTGCATTCGTTTCTGTGGTGCTTTTGAACTGGCATTGCGAGGCCATGATGAATTGGAAGGTTCCCCAAATCCTGGAATATTCAAAGGCCTTGTGGATTTAATAGCAAGCATAGACAAGGATATGGAAGCACATTTAGCACGTGCTACAGTCTTTAAGGGCACCTCTAAAACAATACAAAATGAACTTCTTGAGTGTATGCTCGAAATTATGAGAAGCCATATTGTGCAAGAATTGCAAAACACAGACTTTGTGGCTATTCAGGCTGATGACACCACTGATGTGGCCACTAAAACACAGTCCGTATTAGTGTTTCGATACATTGACAATGACAGACAAGTTGTGGAGAGGTTCTATGGTTTCACACATTTAAGAGACTCTAGTGCAGAAACCATTACTGCAGCTATACTGCGTCAACTGAGCTTAATTTTTCCAGAGCTGCCTCAAAAAAAAAAACTTATTGCGCAAAGCTATGATGGTGCGTCCGTAATGAGTGGAAGCCTTAGTGGAGTTCAGAAGAGAATTCGAGATGTGTACCCTAATGCTCATTATGTGCACTGTTACGCTCACCAACTTAATCTTATTATGCAACAGGCAGTATCAAAGATCACCGAGACACGAATTTTCTTTCAGGATATAGGAGGCATGGCAGCATTCTTCTCGCGTTCCCCCAAAAGAACAGAAGCACTTCATGACATTGTAGACAAAAGCGTTCCAAGGGGATCCTCAACTCGTTGGAACTTTAACATCCGTACAGTCAACCTAATCTATGAACATAGAGAGGACCTTCTGAAATGTTTTGAAGCCATAGAAGCCAATGATGAGTTTGATTACAAAAGTCAGATTGAAGCCCATGGCTTTGGTAGAACACTACAAGACAGAGAGTTTCAGTTCTTACTGTATTTATTTCATGATATAATGGTAGCTGTCGACCTGTTATACAATCAGTTACAAGCACGAGAGATAGATACTGTCAAAGTGCAAGTATATACTACTATGTTTGTACAAAGCATAAGCAAAGTGAGAGATGGGGTTGACAATTTAGACAGCAAACTGCCAGAGAAATCTTTTTTCGCAGGAAAACATCACCACTATGGTCCGAATTGCAAAGGAGATCTGTGACATTGTAATTGTGCAGGCACGAGAGCGTTTTTCTTTCACTAAACATTTGGTGAGTGCCACATTATTGCAAAGTCAACAGTTTGCCAAATATGATGAATCCTTCCCGGAGCGTGCTCTGAATGAGGCTGTGGGAGCTTATCCTATGCTCAATAAAGAAGAGCTGAGAACTGAGTTGACTGTACTGTACGGAATGCCTGTGTACCGGAAGGCCACAAGTGCCTTGTCTTTGCTGGCTTTAATCCATAAACTTAATATGGAAAAGTCACTTGGAGAGACAGTGGCTTTACTTAAAATTGTCATAACCACTCCTATGACAACAGTCGAGGCAGAACGATGATTTTCAGCCTTAAAGAGGATTAAGACATTCCTGAGAAATACCATGCTTGAGGAAAGACTCAATGCTTTGGCAATGCTCTCTGTAGAGAGCAAGCTAGTTCAGAAAATCCCGGACTTTAACACTAAAGTTATTGAAAAGTTTGCTGCTCTTAGAGAGAGACGTGCTGATTTCATTTACAAAAAGTAAACAATGTTGAATGCTGCTACTTTGCAACCAGTTTAGTTTGTTAAATAAAAAACATCTGTGAGTGAGGTACTCAGAAATGCATTGTATCTCGAAGTCTGTTATGAAGCTCTGTGGTTATACACTGAATAAGCAGCTACCTATGTTATATGACATCTCTTTATTAATGTTATAACTGCACTTTCACAATTGCTTTATTAACCTTCCTGCTTTCTCAAATTTGCTTGAAAATGCACCATTTCTCTTCTCTTTTTTCAAAATTTTCTCAGGGGGAGAACCCCCCCGAACCCTCCTTATAGGGGTTCGGGCTCGCTCGCTACGCTCGCTCGCAACGGTGAAGTATACCAATCATTTTACGCCCCACCACTTTAAAATGTCACCAGCCGCCCCTGATGCTGTTGTAAAATTCCTCACAGACTGCGCCACCCTAACAAGCGGGAGTGTTTGAGTGCAGAGTGAACCTGTCTACCTGCAAGTACTTAGACAGGATCGGCTCTGTAATGTCACAATGTCGCATTTATACAGGACGCACGCACTGCCCGTGTGGGGCGAGGGGACGCTTTACCCACCTAGGCCGCAAGTTACACTGTGAGGGGTGAGTGGTGGGAAGAGGCTGCGTCTTGATGGGAACCTGAGTGGTTAGTGAGTGTTTCTTTGTCGTTTCATACAGCGCGAAGTCGACGCGAAGGTATTGGAGCGCTTTACATGGGAAGATTAGCTTAATAAAAAGTAAGTAATTAGATTTAGAACGACAGTACTCACCAATGGACAAGTCAGGGCACTGAGGCAGTCAACAAGAAAATTGTCACCACCACGACGAGTCAGTCGGAGAGAAGTCAACAATTAACACACACCGTCACCGACACTGTCACACGACGGGGCTCCTGTACGCACCGCCGCCACGAGGTGTGTACGCAGAGACAGACAGTGGCACCACCGCGTGCGTGATGACGCGACAGAATTGCATAGAGTGCGCAGCGCACCTCATGGCCAATCACTGTCACTGTGTTCAGACTAAGCCACAGTGATTGGCCATAGTTGCGCGGCACCCAATGCAGTTACTCCTAGGCTGTCTCAGGCTCTCTCAGCCAATCCAGAGACGCTGCATTAGCAGCGCCTGCCCTGGATTGGCGAAAGAGCACGGATAGGGCTCGCCCGGATACCGAGAGACGGGGCTGCTGCAGAGGCAACCCTCAGCCTCTCGGCCCCCTCCTCTCACTACTAGTACACATGGCTACAGTGCGGCGAATGCGTATGCTCGTGCTTGTCGTGAGACAAACTCGAGCATGCGCAGATAAAATGCGAGCCGCTGCCGTTACTGTGCACTGTCTGTCACTCACTCACTGTCAGTGCTCGCCCCCGGCCCCACCCCCTTCATCGCGGCTCGCATTGCCTCGCAAGCTATTCAGTTTCATCATGATGATTGATGCATTGCTGGTCCGTCTCAGCTGCGACGCGTGCGTTCGCGGTAAGTGGGGCTCCGCCCCTGCGCCCCAATGGACGCACCGCCGCTGATTGTTCTCATTGTAACAATGTGATAACAGGAAAAAGCAGCACACATCCGCGATCTGGCAAAAACATCGCACTGAATTTCACAGCTAACTGCAACAGCCACCATGTTAAATACGTCATGGCAAAACAGAAAGATCTTTGAGAGCATGTATAACTGAACACAAAAGTAGAATTAGGACTACAACCTTGAGCTCTCCGCTGGCGCAACAATGGTTATCCCATCACCACACAATTGCACAATTAAGATTTAGTGTGCTAGAATTGGTTAACATTGTTCCAGATAGGGATATGTCTAGATTTTTATCTCGGCGTGAGACCCATTGGATATGATTTTTGGATACTCTTTCTCTGAAAGGGCTTAATCATAAATTCAAACTTGCCTGTTTCTTGTGATCATTCCAGTGTTAATCATGCTACTGTCTTTTAAATGCGATATGGTTTTTTCACAATCTGTCACCTTGTAGGCAGGATTTCTTTGTATTAGCATAGGAGGCATTCATGGGGACTATGGGATATACTATGAACCGTGACATAGTATTTTTGTCAAAATCCGCTACTTTGCAGATAGCATCTCATTGTATTAGGGCAAGACTGTGGGTCTTACCAGGGCACTTATCTTTGGCCATAGACATTTGCCTTTTGAATTCACTGATTATGCCTCTTAAATGTTCCTTATAATAAACTCAGTTAGGGTGTCTTATTGGACATTTCATGTGGCACAATGGTCACTTTTCATTTTATCACGCACATTTTAACATTGTGTCTTTTCAATTTGGCTAATTTGAGCATGTTCACTTCACCTTTCTATGTTTTCTTTTACTTTTATTAAGTTTCAATGTTTTAGCTGAATTGTTGCACACGAGCATGTTCACCTCGGTTATATTACATTTATATTTCATTTTAACTCTAATCAGCACTTTTCTGCACCAACACGCACAATTTCATTAGTCCTATGTTTATGACTACAGCGGACGTTAAATACGTCACGGCTGAAGGAGCGCGTTTGTAACGCTTCCGGATTCACTCATTTCTCGGCGTTGTCACTTGTGGGCTAATCAGTGCTTAATTTGTCAAATATGAAGTGCAGGAGCTCAAATGTTTGTTGGAAGCCACACCTACTTTTTACGGCTCCACCCACTTCCTCCACTGGCTACACCCACTTACTCTATTGACTCCAACCACATCCTCAACTGTTAAAAGTCAGATGTAATACCAGATCTGAAATTCAGCAAGGGAGCCTGCCTCATAGTAAGGTTTTGACAGGCGGTTCCAAACTTACACATTTGAAAAAGAAACTTCAATGTATTGAATTTAGGGATTAAGAATAGGAGGCCTAAGGTATTATAGATATTTTGGACTCCGGTTTTGTTGCCGGCCACACTAGAGAAATAATTTAGCTCCGGAGCAAAATAGAGTACATTTTCAGCATAACCATGTCCTAAAAATTACAAACATCGCTCAAAGGTGTTGAACAATCATGGACGCGCAACGCCCTGTTTGGGAGCATAATGTAGCAGATGCTTTAATAAAGGGTGATGATTTAGCTCAAAATGTAAGAGTCAAACAATCTCAATGCACAAATGGATGCAGTGTCTGATATTTACATGTTTCTCTCATCTTCATTGCTAGATTTTGCTCCCCAGAAAGTGTCATTCATAGTCGTTGAAATGTCACTCATAATTCCACTGAAATGACAGAAATTATGAAAATGGCACTCCTGAAACCCTGGCAGCTATGCAGCAGGTGTCATTGTCACTGGCCGAATGGTGCACTGCGACGAGAGCAGAAGGACATCATGACCTGGCAAATGAAACTCTCCACTGAGAGACCAGGCGTCCGACTCGGTTCACTTTACACTTCATACCAAGTAAGTGACTACCCTCCATCACCTACTGACTTCTCTCCACATTACAATGGTGCCTTTCCCCTGCCCTATAGTTTCCTAATGCTAAAGACACTCATCCCCTCCTTGATCTGATAAGCCATGCCTACCTACCCCACATCACATTGAGATCATCACGGTGGTAAGATCATCCTGCACCGTGGCGACACCTGTTTCCATCACTGTCTTGCTAGAGCGATCTGATCCTTTCCATGTATGGCAAGATGGTAGCTTTGCTCTTTGCTAAGAAGGTCACATTGGTGCTCTGGGAGGCTACTGTGATGAGCACCAGAGGTCATGTAAATGGAACACAGGCAACCCCTATGATACACCCCGCTCCAGGTGCACTCTATCGAAGTTCCTGAGGGTTTCGATGCCCTATGGCTAGCACTTTGACTGATGTGCTGGAACTCTTCCTAAGATCAGGGGTCACACACTGTTCTTGCGACCTTCTCCCCTGTCAGTCTACGCTCATTTTCATCTAGATTCAGTTATATCTACTCTTCCTTGACGTTGGCTAACAGAAATTTAAATTATTTACATATCCAAAGGTAATGCAATGATGGGAAGGTGAGCTGTAAGGGGTAAGTAGCACAAACATTAGCAAAGGCAGTAGATCTGGGTTTAATTTGCTTACACAAGAGGCATTACCACATTAAAGGGAGATACTTGGGAAGATTCCAGTGGGAGCTGCCAGAGAGGGTAACAGTTGTAATGTAGTCCTTTATGCAACTCAATGCAAGAACTGGAGCAGAGGCGGGGAGGATGCAATGAGGCAGACAATAACATTAGGTGAGAGATGTTTACTCAGCAGGATTGAGGCAAGATGTGGTTTATAAAGTCTCATGCCATTGGCTCAAAGAGGCTAGTCGAAGAAAGACAGTGGTTGAAGGGGGTGGACTCAAAATTCACTCTATAGTGTAAGACATGTGTTAGTTTTACAGCTGCAATATAAGAGCACCTGAACAAAAAGGACAATGTAGGTTAGCCTGACAAGTCAGCATTGGCCAGAAACCAGGTGCCCCGAATCACCAATGTTGAAGTGCTCACAGGTTTACCATACTTTACACCGACTCTTAGAAGCAAGCACAGGGACAGTCACAAAGAATCAGGCCCAGGGTAGCCCTCAATCATTTTCGACCTGCAGTGATTTCCTGCATGCTAGCGCACAAGTGGAACAAGCAGGTGACTAATTTTTGTTCCGCACTTTGAGGCCGAGGTCGATATTTGAGCACAGCCCGCGTTATTAGGGGAGGGTGAGGGGAGGGCAGGGGAGAGCCGGGGCACTGCCTCTGCACTGTGGAGTTTGGTTTAACCAGTGGTCGAAGTGGGGGGAAAAAAGTAGGGGAACTCTGGGAGGAGAATCAGAGGGCGGGAATAACCCAAGGATTGGATCAGTGGGCGGTGCCAGAGGTGTGGCCAGAATGCGCAAACATCCCAATTTTTAGTATTTGTTTGGCATTTCACTGCCCAGTTTAATCAACCAATGGATACACATGATTATTTAAGGTTATAATGAGTTATTGACATTAAAACACATTCACAAAGAGGGATATGCTTCTAATCACAGAATGTCCCAAATACGAGAAAATGGGGAAGCACAAGCCATTTGTCGCCGAGCCTTGGAGTTTCTGTCATCAGCACTTCTCCCTTTTTCCACAACAGCAGTTCAAACATGAATGGCAAAATATCCTAGTTTGCAAATGTTTTCTATATAATTATGGCTCTGCCATATTTGCCTCATAATGCAAGATCTGCTGCATGATCTGACCATTTAAACTAATAAATTGTTTATAGCTCAAACGTATCAAAAGTTAATAAAAAATGTGACTTGTTTTGCTGCGGAGTAGATGGCTTATTGCAAAGGTTGACTTATCACCTTTCTCACTGTTGCATTTGTATGTTACACTGGTACTAATAAGGCAAAATCTTTCCAGAGACTGTTAGCATGTGTACACATGTCAAAATAATAAAATATCAGAAAATATACTTCATTACTCTGCAGCCTTTTTTTACTGCATATCTTAGTCAACACTGCGGCATAATTTTGTCCTCCTTTGCTTGCTGCTTAATTAATTCCAGTGCCCCACAGCAAGCAGCATATGGTAAAGTGCTTGTAAATGAAGCAGAGAGACTGAATTTTGCGAACTTAATTTGGTGTGCGTGCAAATTCTGCATTGCCAATCCCTGGTGAGTTGCAGCTTCTACTTCTGAAACAAGGCCAATGGAGGTACCTATGGGTGAGGCAGACTGGCCTCAAGGGCAGGGCAGCCTTAGCCCTGGTGGTGCCTTGTGCATTAATGTTTGTTATTGCCCCCCCCAATGACCACCTCTGCCATGGATTAACCTCACTACCACCCTTTAACAGTGCCCCTCAAGTCTCCATAACCACACTCTCTCTGATGCATTTAATTTTATTTACAGCGCCGCTCATACCAGTGTAGGGTGTCAGAGCACTTTACATCCCACACATTACTCAGAGACAATCAATATGTGTGTAAATCCTTGTATAGACAATGTTACATAAGACTAAGGACTACAAGGTGTAGGAGTCACATGACAACCATACTAGTAGGCCATAAAGGGTAATAGTGATTGGTCTGGAGAAACACAAACTCAGAATTTAAAACGTAATACCGTGGTTGGGGGTTCTTTTTAATAATCAGAATTGATTTCTGTCCAAAAGAACACTTTTTGCAACATTAGGATAACCAAAGACTGGGGGAAAAAACACAATGCTCTAATTTATATCTTGCAGTTTGTATGCAGCTCTTAGATGACAGTTAATAGCACACTGTTCTATGTTAGGATTTTAACTTATAAACTGCCAGCAACAAAAGGATTTCTCTGACAAAGGCAGTAGCCCACTGACCTATTTACATTATGTGCACTTTGTGATCTGCATGGTACATGTTCTTTGCAGCAGGCACATTAGCCCTCTGTGCTACCTATGCATGAGTCTAAACTTCCACTAGACAAAACTCCAATCTCTCTCTAGGAAGAACATTAAACATCAGAGTCATCATGACATTTTTATTGTTGCCTAAAATTGCTGGAGGCCAGGAAGGAGGCAGCAAGCACTTTTAAAACCTTAATATACTTGCAAACATAATGCCTCCACCCAAAGTCAGCGCCCGGTCACACCGGTTGCACTGCCCTAGAGCTGGCCCTTCTCAAGGGTCCTGTGACCTCAGTGACCGAGTCACTGTTGTTCTTGGCTATGCTTCATAGGCCTACCCGCAAGACTGGAGGTGAACTTCAGTATGGATTGTGGTGAACAAACCTTGAAGGTTAACCCAGACTTGCCAGTGCTAGGGTCCACCTGCTGGTGCTAAGACACCAGCGCTTCTAAGGTCTTGCGAAGCCTTCTAAGGTCTAGCATGGGATTGTGCTCTCTCAGGAGAGTCGTCTGGTGGATTTTTTACCGGAGACTCGGGGGAGGAACAACAGTGTCTGCTGTGAGTTAGGGAGGTAATTTTATATTTACTTTAACACAATGCCTTATGACGTGCCGACGCATAGTGTAGACCCGGCCCTGAAGAATAAGTGCCGGTGCTAAGCACCAGAAAGCACCGGCACAAATTAAGCACTAGGGCTAATCAGGAGATTCTAAGCTAGACCTGAAGTATATCCGGTGAGACATTAATCCCGCTACGGGTTTTACTACGATTCCCATTTGGATTCTGCTTTTTCTGCACTTTTTTTCAGCATCGTTTTACACATTTTTTTCTCATTTGGTTTTTCAGCTTTAGGCGCTGACACGTCATTTAGCTTCACAAGCTAGTAAAGAAGGCATGCTTTCAATAGATCACTAGATTGGGTGGTGGTTACACTTTGTTGCACGTTCATTGATGCAGTTTGCCACGCTATATTTGCATTTTCTATCATTTCAGCACTTCATTATGAAATGGCGTTCACTCTCCATTCTCTTGGAGCAGGGATAGCGATGTTGTACAATTTATATAGGTTATGGCATGTGAACTTGTACGCTACGTTATCGCTTTGTTTATTGTGATCGTCATGATCTTTGTACACCTGATCTGCTTGGTTTAAGCCTGTGTTATAACATTGAATATCCGCTAAATGATTGAAGTTATGTATATTTGTAAAATGTTTCAGGTTCCCCTGATGAAGGGCTAGTGAACAGCCCGAAATGCATTGGGAGCATTCATAATTTAAATCTTCCTGCTGAAAATAAGCATTTGGAATTTGTTAATCATGTTTGACTTGACCAGTGATCTTTGGAAATAAAAGTCATTGGACGTCTCAGGTTTGTTCACTTGTTCAGAGGTGTGGATGATTTGAGACATTGAAGATTCTTTGGATTAAGAACTGTGTAAAATTTGGATAATCAGTATATTCGTTGTTTCCTAATTTATGTACACTGACTCAGCGATGGTGCAAAGGCAGGCATCGTCGTCGGGATTATGATATCCATTTCCAACAAGCTATACATGGGGACATCCTGCCATGTAAAGCTTGCCAGAACGGGATTGACAGGGTCCCAAACAGGGCCCTCAGGCATCTGAGCTTGGAGTTAAATGTGACGGGGGCAGATGTAGTGCCCCCTTATATCTGCACTGTTGTGTGTGCACATGGTGCACTGACTTGCTGAAGGCACTGCACAGAGGTGGCATCTTCTGCAGCACTTTCCTGTTGCCACAGCATCACCCCTACGTGGTACAGATGAATTAGGAGCCAGCCCATCGGTCCATACTAAATTCAGCAGTCTGAACTCCGCATGTTTTTCAGACCGCACATATCATAATCAGGCCCAAGTGTAATGTATATATATTTTTGGCAATGTAATGTGTATTGCAGGTGGGATTTCATGTTTACTTTATAGGCTTTTGTCTAGGAATGCATTCCTTGGGCACTGGGAGCTACCTTTTCTTTAAAGAAATCACTTTTATTTTATAATAAACTAATATTTTTAATTCTGATTTCCTTTTTGTAGGGTTTTTGTTTTTAAACAACTTTTTGGGGGGAGGTTTTGGTTCATCGATACTTTGGATCGTTTTGAGGGATGCCTTTTGGATTTGTTATATTTCTGCATTTTTTGGGGCTTTCTGGAAAATCTTTTTCCCGTTTTGGATGAATGAATATTTTTCACTAAATGGATACAGATTAAATCTGCAGCTACAGAACAGTAAGTCATATTTATTTTTATTTGCTTTGGGCGGGAAATGTTATTCTGTATTGTTTGTATAAATATAAAGTGACGTTATTTTGAAATATGTTGACTATGTGTTGTATGAATTTTATATGATGGATTTAGTCTTTGAGCTTTTTTCGGTTATGAGTCTTAAATATTTCTTGTAAATAATGTATATCTTATTTAATTATCTCAGTCTTATTTAACATTAGAGTTATATTTAATGTTTAGACTGATATAATAAAATATTATGTTTATTATTTATTGGAAAAAACCTTTTGTAATGTTGGTTAAGATTATGGCACACTTTTTTGGGAATTTTCTGGGTTAGTATTTATTTATGTTTTGTTTTTGGCTAATTTTTCTAAGTAATATATTCCTTTGCTATTTATGAAGAGTTTTGCTTTAAATTGTAGCATATCATGCATTCCTTTGGTTTGTTTGCTAAGTTTAGGTGCAATTTGGGTCGCAGATTGCTCCATTCATAGTTGTTGGTAGCTTTGTCTTTTTTGTTTCTATAAATTAAGGGCCTCATTACAATGTCGGTGTGAGTTTCCTCCTCCCGACACCAACTTGGAATCGGGACTGACCGACTTGCGGTCGGTGGTTCATCCTGACCAATTACGATGTGACTGAACACTGTTCGTCGGATTCCCATTCCCTCCTATGGGAGCCCGTGTTATGCCCGACAACACAGGCTCCTATGGGGAAATGGAGAGTAGGTAGAAAACTCTGCACCCTGTCACAGGCACCTCATGGTGTCTGCACAGAGTGCAGGGTTTTACAAGGGGGGTCCCTTAGGTACCCCCTTAGCCCCCAACCGAAGGCCACAGGATAAAGGGGGCCCTGCTAGGGACCTAAAAAAGTCACTTTCCAACTACCTTTTTGTGTCGAACAGGCCGACTCGGAAAGGCTGTTGGAAACCAACATTGTAATTCCTCGGTCGGCAACACAGTCCGTAGAGCTGTACAAAGTGTGTCCGACCGACATGAATTCTCAGAGAGCCGGTCCAAATCGATTTAGAAAGACCGTGTGGTTTACAAACCGACCGCAAGCATCGTAATTGGTTGGTCGGATCGTAATCCGACCGAGTCGGTCGGAAGGGTTCCAATGCGGTCTAGGAGATTCCAACGGTCGGAGGAGGCTTTCCACCACACATCATAATTGGCCCCTCAGTGTAGGTTGGGTTCTACCTAGTGTGGAATCCAAGGCATTGAGTCATCCTTCCACTGTGTTGTTTATTTTGGCTTCTTGCGCCAACGTGCTGTCATAAACATTCCACCATAATATCTGGAATTTGAATGGGCATCCTTGTCCTGAGCGATGCAGTCTGCAAACCCAAGTGTCCGCTAAAGAATCCATTAGTGGGCTTATATTGTCTTCATGTTGGTGGTAGAAAGGGCTTGTTATTAGTAAATGGTAGTGGTTACCTACCTCTTTGATAGGGACATAGGCTAGTGCTATCAATTGTTTGTTTAAAGGTGAATTGGCTGCTTGTAACATATTCTACACTTAGGGCATATTGTCTTTCTTTCTCTTTGTGTCCTCATATGTCACTATACACAACCGCCACAGAATATGTCACGTTAGTACGCGTGCATTTACAACGTATACCTTTACAACGTAAGTCGGGACAACAACTTGCTGTAGGGTGCGTTGGATGTTGGAATAGTATAATTTACTATTCCAACTCCAGTCTGTGCAACAGTAGGGAAGGTGTTGGATTTTAAATCCAACACTTTCTTCCCACTAACGCAAGTCGTTCCGACTTGCGCTATAAAGGTATACAATGTAACAACGCAGTCGTTGTAACAACTGCGTTGGAATGGCATGCGTTGTCTTGCATGCGTGGTAAACACTGTTTACCCCACAACACCTTCAGGTGAACATTGACCGTCTGCTGATTCAATTGCCACAAATACGAGATAGATGGTCTCAGAGGTGCTCCAAGTAGAGGAAAAAGAAAATAAGCCACATCTCACCCAATCTCGTATTGGCCTATTGGGATTAATCAAAGGAACAGAAAGCGTAAGGGTTACATTCTCTCCAGCTAATATACGGTGTCTAACATTCAGCAGCCTTCCTACTTCTTTTGTAGTCCCGATCCAGCCTGTAGACTCTATCTATCGAGGTCAGCCAGGCAGAAAGAGCTGGCGGAGTCGGGCTGAGCCAATTCAAGAAAATCTGACTCCTTGCCAGCAGGATCACATAGAAAAGTAATGACTGCTGCCCAGGTAATGCTCCCTGGATGGGCTGATCCCTTATTCCAAGTAGGATCTTGGGTGAGTCTCCCCATTATTTGACTTCCAGTAACTCTCAAAAGCATACTGTGCACCCTCTCCCAGAAGCCCTTTAGACCGAGAAATAGAGCAAACGTTTGGATATCATCTGCCTTTTCCTCACCCCAGCGGTTGCAGCAGGGTGAGGGACATGCTAAGAACTTTACTCACCTTCTGGGAGTTGAATATATTCTGTGCCAGGTGATTTTTCCTAAGTGGGGCTGATTTCACTGTGGAGTATAGGAGGCATAAGAACGAGTAACAAATATCCGGGTGCTCCTCTACTGGTTCGTATCCACACCAATGATAAATAGGGACACTGCACTGCTCTTTGTCAGTCCTCACCAGCTCCCAATACCAGACGGAAATCTCCTTTTTCAGTGGCTTGGGACCTAGTGACCTTTCCTCCATCCTCCAACTCCCACCACTTGCCCATCATTGCCCGGAGCTCCATGAGTCCAATTGCATATACTTATACCTTGACAGAGTGCTCTCAGTTCCTGCCCTTCACTGCTCCCATGAAATGAGCCCTATGCCATCCCGAAACTGGCCCCATTGTTTGATACCTGCTTTAATTAGTGGAATATTCAGTTAATCCAACAAAAATGATGGGGTACCTATAGAATTCCAAACTGGGAAAATGCTGAGTAATAATCAACTGAAGGATTTTCCTCATGCAGTACCATAACTCCAGAAATGCCCTCAACACTTTTAGCTGAACCTTCTTGAAGTACTTTTGGTCCCCAAATGTGTACATAAAGCCTTCCTGCCCAATCAATTTTAGCAAGTCTGCATATTTTCTACCTCTGCTAGAATTGTCAGGGGACCCCAATACCATTCTGCAATTCCTGAATTGAAAGGAAAGAAAATACAGGTAGACATCCAGGAATGTTAAGCCACCCTTTGCCAACTTCCTTCTCAACTTCTTCCAACTCAATCTTGAACACTAATGGGCCAATCACGAGTTTCGGTTGTGCAGGAGTGGGTAGTACGCCACTGCTGTGCCACCGCACAGCCAAAACTCACCGCTGCCCACCCGCCAGATTATGCCTTGAAAGTGGTCTGGCAGGCAGGCAGCGATGCAGACCTGCGGTGGTGCCTCTTTCAAAGGCTGCTTATGGATAGCGGAGGCCCACAGGGTATGGGGGCCCTGATAGAGACTACCCACAGTCCATTTCCGCCTGCCTTTACATGGTGGTCAGACTGCCATGTAGGGCAGAGGGAACAAGAACATCATAATCCCTATGGCGGTGCCTCTCCAGGTGCTGCCCACATTGTAGAGATTACGCTCTGACTAATGCTTGGAAGTGCTCCTTGAGCCTATCAGTGGCATTGGTCGCTCCCTCTGCCAGCTTCGTTCCAACAGACCACATCATTATGCGAGGGTCGGACCACAGCTTCCGATGTCTGACAGACCGCCACCAAAAGCTTGTCGGTGGCGTCCGCTTGACATCATAATCGGGCCTATGTGATATTGTTAAATGTTCAGGTATTTCTATATCTTTGTATATCCTGCAGCACCCCACCCAGGGAGACCATGTGGGTGTTCATGCCGGCCACCGCGGTTTGGATGCCGGCAACCTCCTGGTATGTGTCCCTCTGCAGCTCCTTGATTTCCTGGATTTCAGTCAATACCTTGTCCATGACACTTTGGGAGTCCTGGTTGACTCCCAGGACTTGGGTGATGGCAGCCTGGGTGTCGGTGTCCCCAGTGGGCTTACTCTGCTGGCCCATGGTTACCCTCCCTCTATGCCCACCCCCTGGGTCTGTACCCTTGGCACAGACTGCACCATCCCATTGGGTCCTGGTTACTCTGTGACTAAGATAGTGATAGCCTGCTCAGAATCCAGGGCTGGGGGCACAGGATGGCACTGACTGTGCCCTGTGCACAGGTTGGGGGGGCAGTGGTTGGCTGTGTTGTTGCAACTGTGGTAGGAGGTGTTGTTGAGGGCACAGTGAGCCCCAATGTTGTTGTTTGCCCAGGCTTACCAGATGAGCTAAGACAGCCATCCACATTCACCTCTTCAGGAGCATTGTCATCACTGAGGGCTTCGTCCTGAGGTAGAGAGAAACTCTGTTCGTTTTCCAACCTCTGTGCATGTGCAGTGGTGGATCAACCTGTTGAGAAATAAAGAACATTGTTAATAGTGGAAGTGAGGTCTCTATATCCATGTTGTTTGTGTCAAAGTAATAGGGACCTAGAATGGAGAATAGAGATTAGTATTGTCATCTATTTGTGTGGAGTTGAAGTTGGTTATAAACATTTGCAGACATTCGATAGATGTTGTAGATTTCATTGGCTCATTAGATGTTCAGATATGTGACATTTTGACTTCAGAGATAGACATGACATCTCCAAACCTCTGCTACAAACACAGTGTAGTTAAAATATGCGTATTTGTCTATTCCAAGGTCTATTTGTGTCTAATACAGGCAAACATGCAGCTTGGTTGTATATTTAGCATTGTTCATCATGTGACAAGTGCAGAGTCAAGGAGTCACCTGCCACTGCTAATCAGCTGAGTTTCCTTCATGGCTCACATATATTAGGGATATGTCATTGTTATGGTGTCACTAATGCCACCAATAGTGTCAGTTGATGAGACCAGGACACCATCAAGCAAAGTATTCAGATGTATATCTGAGTGGAGCATTGTCTGTATATTACATAGCCCATGATAAGTGAAGCTCAGTAGTAACATGGCACACAAGTGAGAAGGGGCAAAAGGAGTCTAGCATGTTGGTTAGAGTTGGAGTGACAGGGCCTCATGGTAGTTGTAGCCACTTCAATCTCACTTTTCCAACACTGGCAAATGGTTATTGTACCATACCTGTTGGCAACATGCATTTGGGATAGGCCATATTTTTAAATATTCAGACATATAATGGGTGCTGGATTGATTTTATGATGGTAATACACTTATAGGCAGCATTGCAACATGTGGCATGTTATAGAGTTACATATGTGTGCTCTTACTTGCAACAATACACATTGACACAGACAAACCAACACCTCAGATACTTTAGGTATTGCATGTTAAGAAAGTACACAATAGCAAAAGCAGAGTGGAAAACAAACAGGACATTCTGGTATTCTGATATTGAAGTGTAACTTACCAGAGTCCACTCCCCATCTATTACTGCCAAGCCTCCAGAATGCAGGATGGCCAAGACCTTCTCCTCCCAGGGAAAGAATTGTAATCGGGTGCTGGGAGGGCCACCCCCAGGTCCTCTGAGCTTCCAGGTTTTGGTCGTTGTACCTGGTATGCACCCTCAACTTGAGGTCAGTCCACCTCCTCCTATTGTCGGCATTCACTCTGTTGACTATCCTGTTCCACATTTCTGTTTTCCCACTGAGTGGAGTATGCTGGACTTGGGAACCAAAGAGTTGGGGCTCTACTCTAATGATTTCATCCACCATAAGTGTCAACTCTTGCTCAGTGATGAGTGTTTTTTTTTTTTTGCCAGGCATGGTGAGAAAAATAATTGTGAGTGAGTATATGAAAGGAAAAACAAACAAGTGATAGAAGGAAAAAGGTGCAAGTGGTGGAGAGTGCAATGGGAAGCAGAAAATGGTTGGCTGAGAAAAGGGCTGTATATCTTGTGGGTTGCAGTTGGAAAGTAAAGAATGCTGGTCAGGGATGGGGTGTGTTTTATTGTGTGATTTGCCGGCATTACCACTTGCCAAACCACATCAGCTATGTATTTTTTACATCCATCCATTGGTCACTGTTGTTGTGGGGTTTTTTGCGCGTATCGCGGCAGTCTACCACCGTTAGCTAACCGCTGTTTGTTGACTGCAGCTGGGAGAACAAAAGTATGACTGTGTACTCGCAATACACTCTTTCGGTGAACCATGGACCTGATGGCGTCGGTGGATGAAACTCCAACATTGTGGACTACCATGGTCTCAGCAGGAAGAACACCTTGGCCGCGGTTGGCCTTTCAGACAGCATAACTCGAATACAGCTGCCGGTAGATCACCGGTCAGCGATGTTGTAGAGGACACGGTGTTCGGGCGGTCAGACCGCCAAACTTGTAATGAGGCCCCTAATGTGGAATTCGTTGCACGATTTGAGTATCTCTGTGGACCTTGGGAACATTGTGGTCTGCTCCCCTAATGAGAATTTCACCACAAACAGTTGGGGCCCAGCAAGTAAAACTCCAAAGCCTTTCCTTGTCAATAAAGGCATCAGGCAAGGTTGTTTAGTGCTCCTTGTACATAAACGAAGCACGAATAGGTTAGGCAGGAAGAAGACTATCACTCTTTTTTTGATACTGTCCCCCTTTTGGTCTCTAGACACCCAAGGGCCTCAGAACTTATTAGATAAGTTTGCAGATTTCTGCAGTATCTAAGCCCTAGCAAAAACACAGAAAAAACAAAGCTAATGATGTTTCAATCACATAAAGATGTTGAAAATAATTTTGTATTCCACCTTTGAACAGGAAAATGAATTTACACATCGAGAGATCATTTTCATCAAGGATCAGGTGGAAGTTCCATGTGCATAATACAATGAAACAGCCCACTTTACAATGGAACATTGGTGACAACGTTGTGTCTCTTGCTCTCCAAGGCACCAAGACAAGTTCCAGTGTCAAAATACCTCTCTGTATGTAGCAGAACTATGGGGTTACTCAAATGTTATGCAACTGTTAATCTATAAAAGAGATTTCCTTAAAAGATTATTGAAAATTCCACCAGGTACCTCGTTCTGTGCCTGGACCCTTGGATCACAAACATGGCTTTTCTTGCTAATCTTTGGCCATTGCTGTATTAGAATAGAGTATGGGTCACGTCTGAGCTTAGCCACTTCAGGCTGATGGTCTGGGGCACACTGCTAATGGAGGACTCAGCTGTTTTCGGTTTCTATGGTTTATTCTGGGACATATCTTTTCTAGCAGATCTTTGGGCTTCCCTGAATTCAATCTTGTCTGATAAAACAACAATAGCGAGACTCCACAAAGACTTTAATCACAGGAGGAGAAATTCTTAACAGCTTTGCATGCTAATTTGACCAAAGCATTCTTGACCCACAATTGTATGTTCCAATTTAAGCAATTTCTGGATGAGGGAGCTCCAGTGTGCTCCACTTGACTCTTTTACCCTTAATTGGAGCACATTATCTCTCAAAAGAATTACTGTCATAGCTATAGGCATTAGAGGTCACACATAATACCACTTTGAGATGTTTTTGTTTTGAAAATGTAAAATTTTCTAAAAGTTGGTGGATGACATCTATCAAACCTGTACCACATTGACAGGGACTGCCATGATACCCGTTGCTGCCAGTGTTTACAGTGGTCCGTGGATCAGACGACAACCCTATCTTTGGGGGACAGGATATCCGCCAGGGCGACAAAGTAAATGACTCCATTGCCCTGAGGGACATTGATCTGTTCGTCCAAAAATAAATTAATCTCAAAGATTTCACTCCACAGATAGGTGATAGCAAGAAGCAAGCACTGACAAAGACAGTAGAGGTTTGATATGGGTTTGATGTGCTAAAACATGAAGCATCCGAATATTAAAGCTAGCTAGATCAGACAGAGAGGGCTACGCCGGTAAAGTAGTCCATCATGCAGTGCAATGCAAGCACTCGAGTAGAGGCAGGCTGATACACCCAAACAAGCACTATCATTAAGTGATGGATGAATTCTCCATTCTGTTGAATCAAGAAGTGTAAGACAAAGTCTCAAGTCAATGGATGAAAGAGGGTGCTTGCAGGAAGACAATGGTTAGATGGGGCAACTCCAAAGCTCACTCTATCAAAATTGGAAGCAATTGGTCAGCTTGACTGTTGCACTGTCAAAACCCAGACTTAAAAACGATCATTGAAATAATGGCACCTTCTCAGAGATCAAATTTCCACTTATTAGGTAACAAAATAGGCCAGCCATGGATTTACAGCCAAACGTTTGTGCATTCTGAGTGTTGCAAACATAATCTTAAAAATTCCAGCATGTTGAATGCCGCTTTTGAAGAGCATTTGAATCTGAATGCAACTGCTTCTTTAAAAATAGTACGACCTATTGGCTTTGCCACCGCTTTCTTTTGGAGTTAATGCTTTTTTTAGGGTTAATGGTTTTGTCTCTTAGATTGCGGGATGGCTCACTTATAATATTGTCTCTTGATAACATGTTATTTTAGAAACTAACACCCTGGCAATAAAATATTCCCATTGTGATGAAATGGTTTCCTCCAATGAATGGATTTTGCTAGCCATTATCTCCTGGTGTTACAGGAAGATTACTGAGTGCGCCAGGTTGCAAGGCTGGCTCTGATTAGAAGCTGGGGTACAATTGTGGATTCATGCTAAAAAATCAGAATGCTTCCTTTGAAGGCAATAACTACCTTGTAAATGGTCCTACTTCTTTTGCTGCACATGGCTCCAGTCTCTCCAGCTCGACAGGGTAATCATCAGCCCATAGTTGTTGGCAATACGTTTAATTATGGTAATATCAGGTACTTTTAGTGGAGCAGATGCCTTACACTAAATTGTGACCTGTCCAATTAATACGAACATGTATGTATGTATTTATTTATTTATTTATAAACTAATGTGTTGGGTTGTATGGACCGGGCCAAACAGCCATCAAAATGCTTCAAACAAGAAGCATGAGTCAAAATGTACAAAAGATAGATAACTCTGTAACGATGTGGGTTTAAAGATATAACTTGAGCACAACTAAAATAAGACACTAGGGGGAATATTCACAAGGATCTATCGCTGAGTTAACGGCACTTTATCGCAGCCAAAGTTGTGATAAACTTATCACCCCAATCACAAGCTGGTGGTAACAGCCCACAGCACCAGTTTACCCGCAATAGCAGCCGCAAAAAACATCGCCACAGATGACCCTCGCAACTATCGCTAATGAGATGCAGAGTAGGCGTTCTCGTGCCAAAAGCCGCAACAACATCACTCCACAACATTCACAACGACCAGCCAGAACTGCGATAAGAACGCAAAACATGCGATAAGGCGCGTTATCAGCAGGACAATAACACCTGCTCTGACCTGGTGCAAAGTTGGACCACAGCCTGCACCACAAAAGGGAGCACAGCCCACAGCCACACTTTCGGCCCACACTATGGCCAAGTAGGTCACACATTTGGAACTGAGTCTTGATCATACATTGTCCGTGTACGCACAAAAAGGAAGATTCTACTTCACTGTACTCCCTTTGGTCATGTGGCAGCAACCATGTGCATAGCATCCCAACGACACGTGGCTCTGGGCTCTTGCTGAACGCTGCCCCCGGCCTACACTGCAGTCGAATAGGTCACACACAATTTCGAATTCAGCCTTGATTTACTTATGGATGACTTGATGTCATTGTACAGGCCTCATCGCAGACTGCATCCCCTTTCAGCCCCGGTGCCACTATGTCTATTCCCCGAGACCCATGGATACTTTCTGGTTGGACTTTGGTGGCGACTGAGTCCATGGACTTGGGGTTGTCGTCGCCATCATGGCGGCGATACTGACTTTGTGGCGAAAACGAGGACGTGGCATTCCACCCCTCCATTTGGTGCTTCCGGACAGCTACTACCCTCAGCATCATGCCCTGGAGGACACCTTCCACTGTCCCCCGCAACCCTCCACAACATACACCTCGGACATTGATGAGGACCCGCTCAGGTCGCATGGCCCATCTGACTGCACCGCAAGTCACCGTCCCGTGACTGGGTGCCTGTGCCGGCAGCAGTGCATCTGGGGCCACTAACTCTGTGCTGCTCATGTCCGGGACCCCTTCATCTGAGATATTGGATGGCCTCTGAGGCGATGGTCTTGGGGTCATCAATGCCATGTGTCTGTGGCCCTGCGCTGTCTGCTGCTTCCAGCCTCAACTGCGGTCCACCAGGGCTCGCACATCAAATCGAGTCCTGACCGGCCCGGACGTCGCATCACCGCAGGAGGCACATGCCACCACCGCCAACCACCATCTGCAAGAGTCGAAACGGTGGTCCTAACAGACAAACGGAGTTGCTCACACCTTTCGTGGATGCCATCTTCAGACTGATACCCTGCTCGGCACTCCAGGTGCCACTTACTCAGTGCACTGCAAGCCATTGTCCGTTACTGATCGAGTTTTGTGTTGTTGAGAGTTTGCGCATCAATGTCACCTCAAGCAGTGTGGGAGACCTGGGACGTTGATGAGGAAGATGATGCAGGTCTGACACACCCCACTGCATCTACATTGGGAATGTCTTGAAGGGACACAATCCGAGACTTTTTCTTCACATGGGCGCACTCAGCTGTAGTGCCCCAACCTCAGTGCACTGCAACTCACGGACACTTCTGTTTGCTCAGTGTATGCCCTCTGGACTTGCTCAGGCACCCTCCATGATGCTCCGCAGATGTCCCTGTGATGCCGGTGTTGTCTTTTTACGTATTCATTGTGTTAGCTGTTGTATTTCTTGACAGCACCAACAACTCCCAGGGGGCTGGCTTGCACCCACCCCACACACATCCAGCACAGGTGTCACTGTACATGTAGCCAGTTCAACACAATTTCTACGTGTGGTCTTGTTGTATGCATGAGGGCCCAGGGCCCTATGACATTACATTGTGCTGTGTACAGTGGATGCAGGCATGTCACCTCAGACATCGTGTTTGAGCTTGGATATGTAGCTTTGTCGTAACCCACTCAATTTGTAAGGGGAGTGGCTTGGGCCGTCGTACGCAGGGCCAATGTGGGTGTGTGACTGATATGTGCGTGCCCCTGGGCGTGTTTGTGTACTGTGAATGCATCTGCATGTGTCTCTATAGCAGTGTGTGTCTCCTTTGTGGGGTGTAGGTGGTCCCTGAAGGGTAATAGACACCAACGTATGTGATCTAGTTTGCCTTCCATGGGTTGGGACCCCACCCACACCTGTTTGGCCACCTCCTTTTGGCGTGCTAACACATGTCATTGGGTGCCATGTGTGGGTGGGTGAAATGTCGTGAGCCAGCTGTGCTTGCGGGTGCTTCCTGCTGTGTGGCCTGTTGCAGGCTATGTGTTCTCCTCTAAGTAGCTTGGCTGCCCAGGTCCTGGTGGTGGGTTCCGTGGGATGTCCATGGCCTGTTGTGGGGCGTCAGTGTCGAAGGTGTGGTGGTCCTCTACGGCATCACAGATGTGTTGTCTTCTGCACTCTGCTCTGGAGGTGTTGTGTGCCCCTCTGCAATGTGAAGGGGAGATGCATGTTGACATTGTGTTGACATGTATGTTGGCGCATTGTTCTGGTCTACATGCAGACTGTATGCATTGTGACTGTTTGGGAGGTGCTGACTACTGCTGCGGGACAGTGTACATTTGGACTACATGACGGATGTGAGGTCGTACGCGTGCATTTCCATTTCACAGTTTGCTGCTCTGTCAGATATAGTAGGCATGTTTCTGTGCATGTGCAGAGCCAGTTGTGTCCTCTGTTCTGCAGTGTTGGCTTTGCGCATTGTACCATGTTGTCGTCAATGTGGGTGTGCTGTTCCTGCTATGTGTGTGTGCTGCAGTGTGCCAAGGGGATGAGGGACATGATCTAGGGTAATTGTGGGTGTGCAGTGTGCTACACCTCATTGTGCAGTGTGCCATTGTGCCCATCTCCCCCGTCCCCCCAGTCCCTGGTCGTTACTCACCCTGTTGATGTTGTGTCAGGTCCTCTCGAGCTGTGTCCGTACTCCCTACTCCTTGCACCGTCTCAACACTGATGACTTTGGCCTCGGTTTCCTCCAGCTCCTCCTGTGGCGCAGGACTGCCACCTCCTATCGCCGTTGCAGCCTTCCTGATAGCAGCGGGTTTGTGCCTGGTTTAGGTTGTCACATCATGCCAGCGCCTCTTGGCCTCCTCGATTAGCCTCCTCAGCACTCCGACTGCATTCGAGGTGGTCTACTTGTGGGTCAGTTGCTGGTAGTGTTCTGTCACCTCCGTGACGCTGATCTGGTTTTGCTGCGGACTGCACCTGTCTTCCTCTCCCTCTTCTCCTTGGCCGTCACCGTCCCCGTTGTTCCTTGCTGGTGGTCGGTGGGGGTTGTGGGGTTCATGTTGGCCTCTGCGCTCGGTCAAGGTGCATCCATGTTGCTACTTGCTTTAGCTTGTTTCTGGTTTGTTGTTTCTGTGGTTTTTATGATGCATTTTACCACCAGACGTGTGGGATTTGCAAGCCTGTGGCTGGTTTTCGCTACTTCTTGTTGTGCCGCGATTGGCCTCATTGCATGACTTTTTGTGTTCGCGTTTCGCATTTTTGCGGCGTGGTGCAGATTTTTGCGCAGTCATTTGACGCGTTGGTTGACTATAGCATGCTACCGCCGCGTTGTGAATACTTGGTTGGCACGGCGTAATCTTCCTGTGATAGGCTGCGATGTTGAGAGTTGAGTTAAGCTACTCTTGCTGTAATTATCACACGTTCTTTTGAATATACCCCTAGCTGTATTATGCAACACCACGCAAAGATTGTACATTGGCACAAAAAAGGTCTCAAGGCTAGCTTGCAGCTTATGAATATGCATGACACAGAATAAGAGTCACGACTTGCTGTTCACATTTGGTATAAATTAGACTATATTGAAAAATAAACATTTAAGAACACTACTGTTCAATACATTGGTGAAACGTTATAATGAAAAAACAAACTTTTGCATAAATCAAAGAATATTTGATATGACACGGGGAGTACAAGCATTCATCTAATAAAGGACGGCTCGGCGTTTTACAGAGACCTTGATAACCATTTAAACTGAATGGATAATTGATCGTGGGGAGAAAAGAAAAGCGAGCGATTTTTCCCCATAATAAACATGAATTCCAGCCCTCTAAATATAATATGTAATGACAAGACGTAGAAAAAGGTCCTATATTCACTATATTTATTTCTCACTAAACTGTTGTCACATTGGATAAAAATCTTGCGATTTACAGTTTAGCTTATCTGATTGTCCACGTGTGGGCCTGCTTAAAAGCGCCTGATAAATTGCGATGCCCGTGGTGGATTTCATCTGAGGGGCTACAGGGAAAATAACCATGGGAGCTGGGGGCTGTTTGATGTCCCACCTTTCCTACTACAGCTCGGCAGATTGGGCCAGGTACTACCCCTTTGTTGTGTTGTGGGCTCTAGGCCCACATGCTGATAAGGGACTGACACAGACACGGTGGCTATGGTTATTCACCTGGCCACGAGCACGTGCACCCGGGCCCTTTTATTGCCAGGCTCACGTCACTCGTGACGAGTGTGAGGGATGCGTGTGGGGATGCAAGTGTGCCCACTCCCATAGGGGAGTGGCTACTAACTCTGTGTCTGTCGAGACACTAGAACGTGTCTCGCAGGTCACAACACCCTTCAGCACTTTACTCTCATTAGTAGCGATGGCGAGCAGTCACAGACTTCTCCAGGTCGTGAGCGGCGCATCAAGCTCAGCACTCAAAAATCATCGAGCAACGCAATAAATGAGTATACAAGCTAGTGTATTTTTTTTAATTAAAATAAAGTATGTTAATAAATTTAACAGCGAAATATTACACACTATAAAATGTAATAGTTAGTTTGAGAAACTTAGGGGCATATTATCAAGCCAGGCAATAAAATTATCGCCGCTTTAGCGGCAGAAAACTGCCGCTAAAACGGCGATAATGGGCTTGATAATATGCTTTATGGAATTCCAATTGAAGCCCATGTTAAATGCGAAGGACGTCTAACATGGGCTTCAATTGGAATTCCATAGAGCATATTATCAAGCCCATTATCGCCGTGTTAGCGGCAGTTTTCTGCTGCTAAAGCCGCGTTAATTTTATCGCCTGGCTTGATAATATGCCCCTAAAAGTGTGATTGTCTATTTTAATTTGAAAAGGAAACTTTTCACTCCCATACCAAAAAAACAGCTGAACCAAATTACGCTAAATTTGACAAATGTGGGTGCTTATGTACAAGCCCCTTGCGCCACTTTTGCGTCACTTTTAACATGGGAAAAGTGACGCAAAATTGGCGCAAAGGGCTTGTAAATCTGCCCCGTGTAATTTAGTGATAGCAGAAACCAAGCCTGGTGAGTACTTGTTGTTTCACTCTGCAAACACACATTTTTCACCCAAGCACTCCCTCATGGTATATCGTGCGGCCCATGCGTTGTCACGCAAGAGGTATGAAGTTTTACAGAAAATCTATTGCAATTCTATAATGCTAGTTAAATACCACCAGGTACTACAAGTAAAACTAAAAAAAGTTTGGTTCAGGCAAGTTTCCAGAAAGCGAACGTATGAGCGCATTAAAGATCTCATTCACATCGTTTTTAGAGGCACAGTAATTTGGCGCCAAATAGACAATTTCTTTTTCAGTTTTATATCGTGCAATCAAAGACGATCATGACCTGCACAATCTTGGCTTCTGAATCTCATTTCCTAAATCATTGTTATTACCTTCCTTGATGTCCCCTTCCAGGTAATCCCAAAGGAAAATTAATTTTCTGCGTCTATAATCGAAGACCTTTCTCAACCAATCAAAACACGCCATTCCTAAAAGGCACTGAGTCCTTTTGACGAATTATCTCCTTGACTTCCTCTTTATTGACCCCTGCTTCTTTATTGACCATAACCATACGCCGTGATTTACAGCAATCTCTGACATTAAGTGCTTGCTTTTGGGAGCGATAGAACCGAGTTGCCTATTAGCAAACTCGAATGTCTTAAAATATGGAATGAAGTCAATTTGAAATCATTAACTCAACATAAATTAGCTTTTTCTTCCTTAATTTTAGTCTTTATTTCCAGCAAACATAATCATCATCCCCAGGCCTTAGAACATTAACTTTTCTGACTCGCATTTTTATGTACCGCTTCACTGCATGATAAAGGATGGGAGCTCTGAAAAACTGAAGACTTTTAATCATGTTTGCTCCCAGGTCATTGGCAAGGGTAGGCAAGGGCATCCTGGCACTAGGCACCCAAAGTGAAAATACTTTCCACACGAAGTTTCTGCAACACATCAAAAGAGCACTAAGCATAATATTATATATATATATATATATATATATATATATATATATATATATATATATATATATATATATATATATATATATATATATATATATATATATATATATATATATATATATATGTTTACACACACACACACACACACACACATACATTACACACCCACATATACATACATATATATATATATATATATATACACACATGTATCAAATTACACCGTCCATCTGCAGCTTCGCGCCAAAGACGGAGAAGGACCACAGTTAAGTGCCAAAATGCGTGATTTATTTAGCTTGTACGGTCTTGACGCGTTTCGGTTCGAAAATGAACCTTGATCACATGAACACATGTATATATACATACATACACACACACACACATAGATATGTACATACATAAATATATGTACATTCACTGAAAAAAACAAAGGTTAAATTGACGTTATAGTTAGGTGAATATGCCAGTGCTAAAATAAAGTTTTGAACTAAAAAAAAAAAAAAAACACTTAAATTCACTAGTTATAGTTAGCAGGTCTAACTATAAAATAACTTGCACCCCGTCATGCACTGCATATACCTATTACATCACTCAAGACATGTTCTATGATATCATTTATGACAACTGATGACATACAAATGCATCATGGATCACATCACTGAGGAAATCACTGCTGATATCATCTAAGCTTTTTTTGTCCATAATAATATATGAACGAGTATGGCATTAGAGGTTTCACGGAAATATTTAAAGTATGAAAATATCCGAATTTAAATCAAACATTTCTATGGAAGCTGCAGCAGACTTTGGGGTGTCTTCATCACTCCTTTTCTGCCATTCACACTACTTTCCGCTGCAGTCTCTCTGTTAGACACTTACACCCTTTTTCTCCTGACATCTTTTTCAAATTCTCATCTGCATATTTCACACCTCATCTCTTTGCACTCTCTCCTGAATGTAATTTTTTCAGCTCCTTCGCTTCACCATTCCCCTACACACAAAATGGATCCACTTACTTTTAAGCACAACATTTTCTTTTACTTTGGTTCTGTCAATCCTTCAGGTCCAATATTGGATCAGCATATATCTTGGACACCTTTATGACCCACGACAGGCGCTGTAAGAAACTCACACTGCCTTTCGCCTCCATTCCAGAGCTTTGACTTGTGGTCATTACAAACAAACACCCACAGTTTCAATTCGCACAGAGACCTAGAGGCGACACAGTTTAGACTGTATTTAACAGTGCCAAGCAAGGTCCTCTCTGAGCCGGACACAAGCAACCCTGACCTGCCACTTTGGGCTAGATTGTTTCCTATTGGAGCAAGATCAAGACTGATTTGCATTTGGCTGAGTCCACACTGAGGTGGCATGGTGTGCAAAAGAACAATGGACTGGCATGCAGCCCTGAGAAATTACCAGTGGCTGAAATGTATTCAAGCATTTCATCCATCTTACTCTTTTTGTGTACTCCACTTTAAGCCCTGTCATTAACTCAGAATCATCCTGCAATAAAAAAGTGTTGGACATACCGCACTGGTGATATCAATATTTCCTTGGGCAGAATGACAGCATGGAATTATCAGTTTGCTCCTAACTAGCACCCACATATTTCAGCCCTATTAGAACATTGGAATGTGGAGCACTCCATTGTAGACAATGGAGTGCTCCATGCTTCTACGGGCCCGTAAAGGCCCGCAGAGCAACATTCCAATGTTTTACAAAAGCCGCTCGAAGGGATTTAAATCCCCTCGAGCTTCGAGAAGCCTTTGTTTAATTTGTTAGAACATTCTGCCCTCTAGTGGCAGAATGTTCTAATAGCCTTATAGCCCTTCGTAGCAGGGCTATACCGCTATTAAAGTCCCGCTGCTTTTGTTAAAGTCCCTCGCCTTCGGCTCGGGCCTTTAACGCTACAGCGGGCCTTTAATAGCTGGTATAGCCCGCTACGGCGGGCTATAAGGCTATATTACTGCCTTTTAACTAGGCTAGCTCAGGGCAATTATTTGTGAGGTTCTTACCATGCTTCATAACTTTTGTTTTGATGGTGAGTGACCTGCTCAGTGTGTTTTGATAGCCTATTTCCAAAGGACCTAGCTCTGATTCCAGTACATCGTGAGGTTATGGTGCATTGATATAGACCAAGGGGTAGTTTTAGTTGGCAGAAATGTTGTTTAAGCCCCTTGGCTACTGTATACATTTCATCAGAATTTATAAGTAAAAAATGGTCGAACATTGGGGCGCGGCACGACTTCATGGCAAATGTGGTGTGGTACTTTCACAGAGTCTCTGGGAATCACATCACCTCTCTTGCTACTTTTCACATTGTCATTGGGTTTGTTGCTTTTGCTTAGGGCCTCATTACTTACAAGTGGGCCATAAAACTGCCTGTATGTTCCCCACCCCATGAGTACAGTGAATTGGGAGTTGTACCCAGAGGGTACCCTAAGAAATGAGGAATTACCCAATTACTGTTATCAAGCCTATAGTATTCTTCTTTGTGAATGCTGTTGCGTTATTATTAAATTCGCTCTTTTGGTAGGTGACACTCCATTTTTATAATATCATTTTCTGAATATATTGGCTAAAATTAATAGATTTTACATGAAGTTCTATTGAGAAACTCATGAGTGAAAATTCCAAGCATCTGACTCGGTACCCAGGGCCATTATTTTTCAGCAGCAAATAAATCATAGATCTGTCCATAGAACAAGCATTGACAAAACCAAGAGGACTGGCTTTTTAGAGTTTATGCACACAGAAAACACACTGCACAAGGAAACACAGAAAACACACTGAGGATGCATGCATTAATACATCCCAACAACCCTACTCGCATTTTTACAAAATCCAATAAACATGCAGGTTTCAAAGCACATAAAATTAACTCCTACATGAGAATGTGCAGCCAGAGGCACAGGATGGTGTGAATCAGGGGACATAAGGGTGATGTGCAAAAAGTTGCTCAAGGCGATGTATAACCAGGGCATTGTGTTAAGTGCAGCACATATAGATATGCACCAGAGCAGCCTACTTCATATTATCCTAGTATTTTCTTTGCATTGATGACCTTTAGTATTTTCCCGTTCTAACTGCGGTACTACAAGTACCAGAAGGCCTAGAAAAAATATTTGGAGAGGAAAAGCTACTCACAGCGGATATTTAAGAAGACAAATGACATTTTCAGTCTATCTTTCTGTTACTTTTGATTGTATTGGACATCGCCGGGTAACTGCGTCGAATTATACCATCATTAAAACAGACTGCCAGCCACATACAGAGATAACACATAAGAGTATCAATGCAAACATGCAAAACTGACATGCATGCAAAGCTGCAAGGGGCCAGTTTGAAGTAAACCTTCAATTCGTTTTGGGGTTTTATCGAGTAGAATTTGGCAGGTGACATTTTTAAGACTATTTAAATTGATAAAAGTATTATTACAAGTACCAGAAGGCATCTTTCTGTGTCCAAAAATCCAGAACTGGTTTACATGGTTATCGATACTACAAGGCACATGATAGTCATGCACATGGGTAGATGGATGGGAAATTAAAATAGTATATATAGTTCTTCCTTCTGAAAAAAAAACTTCTTTTTCGCTAGTGTGTATTCTTTCTACAGTACAAATCCTCTTTTTTTCCTTTACCCTGCTCATTGCAAACATTAGTGGCGAAAGTATTTATTTTAAGTCTTGTTTATAGTTTTCAGCTATAGACAGTTTTAGCTGCCTGTAGGCAAGCGTATTGTTTCCAATGCACAACACATACTTAGGGTAATGGTTGGTTGAGACACTTCCTAATGGTTGATTTTTTTTTTGTTTAATTTGATGCCTTCCCTCCCTGTTCTTGTGTTTTTCCAACCAGGATCATTTCGGTCTCACCATGCACTGACAAGATGAATTGTATCCTTGCATTTCATTCTTCAGGGGACAGAAAGGATTTATTTAATATTCAGTTCTCTATCAGAGTGAATGTGTTTCCTTGCTCTCTCCTCCTGCTTTTCTGATTTACCACCTGTTCTCCCTTCATTCAGCCATTCCATTCTTCCCAATACTCCCTGCCCGTCTGCCCATCCTACTAACTGTGATGCATTTAATATATTGCTGTTGTAGGTGTACCTGGCAGCTGCACAGTGCTGTTGGGCCAGTCGATCTATTTTTTACGTTCCCC
Source organism: Triturus cristatus (assembly GCF_964204655.1). Lineage (NCBI taxonomy): Eukaryota > Metazoa > Chordata > Amphibia > Caudata > Salamandridae > Triturus > Triturus cristatus. Next base: position 1,294,242,233 of record NC_140589.1, read on the forward strand.
CAATGTGCTCCTCTAATTTCCCCCCACCTTTTCCACAGGCTTCCTGTTTCTCACCCTGTGCTTCTCCACATGATCTATCTATCCATCTACCCATCCATCCACCCATACGACCGCCCGACTGCCTGCCTGCCTGTCCGTCCGTCTGTCTGTCTGTCTATCGAGCTAGCTATCTATTGAGCTAGCTATCTATCTATCTAGCTAGCTATCTATCTAGCGAGCCAGCTATTTTTACGAGGGCTTGGCAGCTGCAAAGTGCTGCTAAGCTGCTAGATCCATTGTATGGACTTCATAAACACTTATTTTTTACTTTGTTACTGACAACATCATGATGGCTGAGCATATTGCTCGGATTTCAATTTACCTTAAATAAATGAAAAGATAAGAAGCATTAGGCAAAACAGGAACAAGTTGGTTTAATTAACGTTGCGTCCGGGAGAGCCTGGACAGAATGCGTCTGCTCAAAATCTCTTAAGGTCCAAAGTTTTGGCTGTCAATGTATATAGTTCATGAGGTACAAAAAAATGGTTTTTACATTCCTGAAGATCCTCTTAGTCATAGATCAATCAAATGTGTGCATCTGAAAAAGACATAGATGGCTTTTTGACCTCGGGGGGAGCTAATGAGGGACAGTTTGTATGTGTCCAGATCTCCGGCATCAGGAGCACGTGATCACTGTGTGTGGTGTGCACATCGTGTCCTGATTGGTTGAGTGTACCTGTCCACATGAGGTATCTAGCTTGGTGGTATTTCTGGGGAACGCAAGCATTTGGCCACACGTGTTTTATTGGGGCCATTACCTCGGACTTGTTAGTGGTGCAACTATCTATCTGTGAAATTGAGCAGGGTTTTCCCTGGGTGCGTGTTTGTTTTTACTTTGTGGGGGACTCCACTTGTGATCTGTTCCTCAATAGGCATGGGTCTCATAACCAGGGTGACCATGAATCTCCGAATCAGGGTTGATGGGGAGGTCCCCATGTGTGAATCTGACAGCAATGATGTTAGTTCATTGGAACTCCTAAGAATAATATGGCAGCCACTTGCATAATTTTTATCGACATTATCAACATTGTGCATACAGTTGTCATCTTGTACATTACATAGTTCTTACTGGTATTGACAATTTATGTTTGCTTTTGTCTGAACGTACAGGGACATTGTACTTCTTTTCAATAATAATATTATTGTACGAGCATGGATTATGGCATATATTGCTTTCATTATTGCTGATGTTGGTGCTGCTGTGTGGGACCAAGTTACAGTATACATTGACTTTGCATTGTCAGGAATTTACGTGGTTATGCGGGCACAGGCTATGGCATACATTCACATTGCATTCACTGATATTGTCTTTGTCGGGCCTGCACATATCATGACATTTATTGACATCGTAGTCACGCATTCCAACATGCATGCACTTTTCTCGATGCACACAAGCACACCCATCATGACAAATGTTTTGCATGCTTCATGACACATACATGTGCATTAGTAGCCATCTTAAAATTCATCTTTCTTTCCCTAGGGGTCTATTCTGTACTATTCAAGACTCAGAGCTAGTCAAGCTCTGAGTCTCTCTTTTGGTAATCATATAAGCCTACTCCATAGTCTTACTGAAATTAGAAATTCATTAACAGTTAAAACATTTATACTTTAATGTAGATCCTCATTGATAGTATTCCATAAATCGTGTCCTACAGTGGTCTAAGCTCAAATCATTTAAACAGTTTAATTTACCTTAATTCTGACTGACTAGACCTTGTTGTTTGGGTCAAAAGTTTCTTTGTGCTACTAAGACTGGTATCTCAGTTTCTGATAGTTTCAGCAAAAAATGTTTAGTGCCTTGGTTGTGCTGGGTATCAACGGAGTAGGTGACCCAAAACTCAAAGTGATATTTTTGGCAACAGTGGCTGCAGTTGACAATTTTCCACGGATTTGGTACTGGAGGGTGAAGGTAATTTCTCTATGCCAGGGTTAGGAGCTCCACAGACTTAAGTGTCATTGAATATTCAGCAATGTAGGTGAGACAACTGGGGGGGAAAGGCTAGGGGACCTTGAGGAGTTCATTCCCAAGAGGCAAGGTTTTGGGGCTTACTCCAACAACACAAAGGATATTTGTAATTCAAGCTTGGGTGAAGCAAAGTCAGTATGGGATCTTGAGATTCAGTCAAATAAACTTTGGAGCTGGAGCTCAAGAGCTGACTGCCTGCTGTAATATTGTACATCCCATTAGGATTGTCCACAGACTAGTGTTCCGACACACTTTTAATGCACAGTAAAAAAGTAGGATGGTGGGTAGTCTGTGCTCTATAAGTTGCTGTATGAAGAATAGGGAGGGAAAAAGGAGAGGGTAGGAGGGGAGGGGAGAGGAAAGGAGAAGACAGGGAGTAGAGGAGAAGAGAAGAGAAGAGAAGAGAAGAGAAGAGAAGAGAAGAGAAGAGAAGAGAAGAGAAGAGAAGAGAAGAGAAGAGAAGAGAAGAGAAGAGAAGAGAAGAGAAGAGAAGAGAAGAGAAGAGAAGAGAAGATCCCAAAGTATATTCAAGGCACAAGCCAGATACAACAACAGCAACTTGTTATAAAGAGTCACTTAGACTTTCTTCTGAGGAGTGTTTTTAACTTCTGAACCAAGACAGTTTTCCCATATTCCTTTTTGTGAAAGCTTTATGGACCCATTCGTACTATCTGTGGTGGGAAAAGGTCTCTATTTATTCATAACTTCACATGGTAGCTTCAGACTCTCTCCTCCAGAACAAAACTACAAGCGTTTCTCATCCACTCACAGCACAATAAAAGGAAGATATTCAGTCAATCCACAGGAAGACGTGTTCCTATCCCATCATTTTCACACCAACATAATCCAAGAAGTGACAATCACACCCACTAATCATCTGTTAAATCAACCAGCACTCTTGGATTCTCGGATACATTGGCTATTCATGGTTAAATGAGGATCAGACAAAGCCCCAGCAAATGTGCTTGCCTTTCACAGTGATGCCAAATATACCATCATACTATCACTCATTTCTGTATTCTCCTGATAGACAAGAGATGCTCACCATCCGCCATGTTGTGCCTAGCTTTTATTTGTCCATGTCCTTCACCAATCCGGCCGCAGCCTGCCCACAGCTGATTTAAAAACATTTATCAGTTGAGCAGTACTGCACATAATCCTCAAACGTCACAAATAAAAATGAACTCATACATAGTAACACATAGCTGCAATAATTTGTGAAATGCTTATTTATGAGTTGTGCATATATCCTTAGGCATTCTCAGCAGTATTGATTCTTGAAACTTACAAGTGCACCCATGTCAATATTGGTTCCTATATCATAACTTGTGTGTTTAGATTAAATGTACTAATTCATAATCGCTAGAGTATAAAATGGACTATACAATAGCTGTTAATTTCCTTCAGCACTCAAAGGAATAGATTGTATGCATGCATGTCCATGTGCACAAATCTGATGCAATGGTACATTTGCACTTTTAACATTTTATTGGTTCTGCATGCGTAAATTGTTTCTCTATGCAGAAACCCCTTCCAAAAACCTTAATCAAATATGGGTTTGTTTGTTTCCAATGCCCCTGCAAGAATGCACTTACTCCTGCCTGTGACTGTAATTGTGTGTGCATTTCAAGGTGTGAGACAACCAGCAAGATGAATGTGCACAATCAAAAAATGACAAGTTTTTCGAGTTCCCCTAATTATGCAGGTAAATCCAGCAAGGAGTGCCCACAACTAGTAGTGGCTGTATCTACTAAAGAGTGCCTATATCTACTAAGATGTGGTGCTGCTCTCTTCCCAAGCGCTGGCACACAATTAGGCTATCTAACATCACACACACCTTTGCACCACAGGGCAAAGGTTTGTGTGTGTGGCATTTGACATAGGGTTTGTATGTAAGGGTACCCTTCTATTACAGAATAGTATGTTCAGACATACTTTGAAATGTTTCTAGCTTTGTACCATGCATTACACATGCAGAGTTTGAAATGTTTGGAGTAAAGACTTTTCTTCTACTTTGCGCCTGCCTCCAAGAGGCTTTTGGTAAACACAAAGTCCTGTCCACAAATGTTAGTGGTTGGGCTTTATGTCAAAATACATGGGAGATAGAATAGGAATGCCCATGTGCAACCCATGTAACACCCCTTTGATGCAAACTAACGCAAAGTAGAGCATAGTATTAGTTGTATTACTTTTAAACAACTCTCCAGCACTGGAAAAAAACTAATTAACACTGGTTTGTCACACTTTTTATGATATGGCATCAGCGCACAGCCTTGATAAATCTGCACCACAGTGTGTTGAAATGTACAAATTAGGTTCACAACATGCTCCTTGGATCGAGCTTCGTGTATTTTGTAACTTTGTAATTTTGTCATTGTATATGTCTACTGACGTTTGTAATATGAATGTTTGCTCATTAAAATACATTGTCATCCAAATACATTGTCATCCAAATGTTTTTCCATCGACACAGTAAGTTGAAAAATTTTAAATGACTTTATTTTACAGGGTTGGGTGGATATGGTGTGAATTAATGGAATTAGCATCTATCTAAAAATTCTCCAGGCATAATGCGGCGTTTAAATTTAAGTAAGACACGCGTATGCTGTTCAATGTTGTAGGGCTGTAATACAATAAGTGCTCTGGGGTGCAACAGGCATTAGCGCCCACTTTGCATACCCCCGGGGCACTTTGGTATTACAGAAGGAGGCGCAGACGCTTGTGCACCCCATTCCGTAATACCTATAGCGCTGGCGCACTTAAAGCGTCAGTGCTACCTTCCAGGGGCATTCCCTCATTTGCATAGGGGGGTGCCCTATGCAAATGAGGGACCTTTGTCTCTGCATCCGCACCATATTACAGAAGCGGGCTCAAACGCAAAGAAGCTCTCAGGGGGCGCACTCACAGTACACCACTTGTGAGTATGTCCCCTGAGAGCAGCCTTCTATAGGGGAGAAAGAGGGGTCATATGACCCTTGCCAGGCATCACCTTGCAGGCGGGTGCAGTCAGTGACTGCACCCTCCTGCAAAGGGTTCTCTAATCTCCTTTAAAAGTGCAGGCAGGTTGTCGCCTGCACTGTAAAAACATGGAGAGGCGGCCTGCAGCTGCTCTGTGTTTTCACATGAATGAGTTTGTGCATCGTCATTGTTTGGTGTGCCCGGCGCAAACAATAACAATGCGTAATATGGCCCACAGTGTGAGAGCATGACTTGCTAAAAAATGGGCTCTGTATTTCTGCAAGCAAAGGTTTCATTTTATTTCCATGGGGTGAAAATGATAGGAGATCCTGATGGATTTTCCTGGACCTGGTACAGGTTTACTTCAGATTAGTCATTTACAGCGTGGTAATAGACTGCTATATAGGGATGTTAGTGGCGTGCATTATTTTTAACATACATTGCATACCGGTTTAGCTGTAGTGTGAATGAACCGCTGCTATGCATGCTAAACTGTTTTGTCTAGCACCCAATTATAGGAAAACAATTTAATTGGAGCTAAATGGTATAATTGATAGTTGTTATACCAGCTTTGCTTCAATTAACGCGCTAATTGTGCTCAATTTAGTGCCGTGGTCACACCCACCACCAGGTATGCAAAGTAGAACCAACATACTGTAAATTACTTTCACACTGCTGTTACAAAATGTAATTAAAAGGAACTACAAATCAAAGAGACATTCTAATTTTCCTGCTTAACCATTTTACACTAAGTAAATGTCATTCTCTGTACGTCCTTGAGGAGATGTATTAAGGCCACTGGAGCAAGGAAAAAGGAACATGTTTGACTTTGATGAAATATGGTCATTTAGAAGTGGTTTGCCACCTTTAAGTTTCAGATCATACTGTACTGGTCTGGAGAGAAAATAGTTCTGCTGGTTATGAGATAACAATTTCTCATCCACCAAAAAGGCTGCCCAAATCAAACTTTTACAATACATGTTCGACATATTCACAATTTTGAATAGTTTTACAACAGCGATGCAGGTAGGACATAAAGAAACATGATTCTGCAAAATGTGAGTGTGGGAAGGACATGGCATTTAAATGTTAATGTTAATGTTAAAAAGTATTTATACAGTTCAACGCACACCAAAAAACTGTGTTTTGGTGTTAACAGCTATAAGGATTGGCCAATGGAGAGAAAAAAAGTCAAGTGAAAAGAAAAGTTTATCATTTTTACTGAAATGTAAATTATAGGTGATTTTTTTATTCGACCAGAAGGCTATTCCAAATGCGTGGAACAAGAGAAACAAAGGCGTTCCCACTGCAGGTGGATTTTTTATATTTTTTAGATGTAGATTGGACCAAGAGCATTGCAAGTCAGAATGCATAGGGCAGTAAGCAATAGCTTTTAAAAACTAAGGGCATCTAAATATTGGTATTTATGAAATATACAACAGATCTTGAACACTATTCTGCTCTTAGAGGGTATCCAGTGAAGGTGATCAAGCAAATGTGCTGCTGATGTAAAACACAACACAATTTACAAGTGTATCTGTTTGATCTTGTAGCGATTGAACTTTATAAAGAAGAAAAGTGAACATACCCGGAGTAAATTGCAATAATACAACCTTGATCCAATGTCGGCTGCCATGAAAGGGCATTTAAAAGGGGATTTACAAGTAATAATCCAAATTGTGTATTGTTTGTAATCATTTGAGGGACCATTCACAAAGGTACCTTACACCTGTAAGTAATTTAAATGAGTAAGTTTACCCTTATACTTTTGAATAACTCTACTAGTTTTGACTAGTCTCCATTTACAAGTGTAATGACTCAAAATTATAGACATATGTCTCCACCCCCTGAAACTGAGGGTGGAGCCAAATGTATGAGTGTAAGTTACTACAATCGAAAAGGTCATAAGCTCAGAACTGCAGGCAGCCAATCACTGATACTGAAGCACCCTCCCAGAGAACATAATCAGGGAAGGGACTTAAAATAGAACCTCATTGGACATAATGTTTAATTAAATGTAATTATTTAAAATAATAAAACATATAAATGAATGCAGTTCAGTTTATAAGGCTTTATTCGGAGCTTGGACACAAGTCCATAAAAGAAAAACAGATAAAACACAATACAATATACATAGCCATTATAAAAGAACATACAAGTTACATAGTTAAAACATACAAATAATTAAAAAAGCATACTAGGTCTTGCTTTGATAGCTAATAGGAGGAAGGTAGCAGTAAAAAAACAGACATCAGGATAAGGTTTAAAAAGCAACTTCATGGCATCTTGCATATTCCTGACTCCGTATTTTAACAGTATAGGCTTAAGGTAAGCTTGGCGTAAATTACCGTATAAATTACACAGTAATAAAAAGTGCATGGTGCTTTGGACTGATACATTGTCACAAGGACAGGGGCCAACCGGTTGTTTTTTAATACTCGGGTAGGCCACCAAAAGGTGCACTATCCCAAACCTTAATCTTGTGATGACATACCGGTGAGAGGGGCGGGTGACTATACTTAAATAAGACTGAAATCCTACTGTTTCACAAAATCTATCGTAAAACAGACATGTACTTAAGTTATTACTAGTCCTTTCCCGTTTCTCTAACTTAAAATTCATGAAAACCGATTTCATCGTTTCTTTGGGCAGACTGGAGGGGGCATAACAGTCATCTTTGAGATTAATGCCAAAAATTTCTAAATAACTATTTGAAACAAATTTAATCCATGGGATCTTTAGGTGGCCATCAGTGGTAAGACAATCTCCAATAATTACTCTGGTTAGGGATGTCTCTTCCTTTGACCACACTGAGCGCCACAGCGTTAAAGGCCTTAATGTTAATAGGTCTGAAAGATGGAAAATGCCTAATTCTCTGTGGACCAGGTCATTAGTGGCTGATTTTGGCAGACACAGTAACCTTTTGAGGAAAAAATTTTCCTCCACTTGCAAAATCCCTGCTTTACTGTGCCCCCAGACCCCGGCTCCGTAAAGAGCCACCGAAAGACATCTCATCTGGAAAATTTTTAGCATATCTTTAATCCTTTTATCTCCAATATTGGTGGCAAATTTGAACACCCCATAGGAGCTTTTCGCCATTTTTGCCTGAACACCATTGATCTCTCTCATCCAACTGCCCTTATTAGTAAAAGTAATACCAAGATAATTAAAAGACTCCACAGTTAGCACCTTGTGGCCATCAATAAAAAAGGCATGGGGTTTTTTACACCCTACACCACATTCCATAATAAACGTTTTAGATTTATTAATTAACAGCTTCCTATCCTTAATGAACAGTGAGAATCTGTCCATCAGGCGCTGTAGGCCGATAGGGGTCCTAGACAGGATTACTGCGTCGTCCGCATAAAGAAGTACGGGGACACTGAAATCCTTAATTTTTGGTGCGTCAGCCGCAACTTCCTTTAAAACTAAATCTACTTCATTAATAAAAAGAATAAAAAGTAAAGGAGCAAGCACGCACCCTTGTCTGATGCCCCGTCTGACCCTAAACGTGGGGGTGCACTCTCCTGCCTGGCCATAACGAACGGTCGAATTTAGTTTAATGTAGAGTCTCGCCAAAAAATAAACAATAGACTCCGGTGCCCCCATTTCTAATAATTTAGTCCATAAAATATTGTGGTCCACCATATCAAATGCACTGCTTAGGTCGGCAAAGCAGAGGTAGAGGGATCCTTTTTTTGCCTTTGTATATTTTCCGATTATCAAGTCAAGGTTGAGGCATTGTTCTAGTGTTCCTCTGCCCTTCCTGAAACCATATTGGGAATCAGCCAGGATATTATTGGTCTCAGCCCACTCTGTCAGCCTAACCATAAGTACCCGACTCATGATTTTCACAGAGGAGTCCAAGAGGGAAATTGGGCGATAGTTCTTCGCTTCCCCCTTGTCTCCTTTCTTATGGATTGGTACAATTATTGATTCCTCCCATGTATGGGGAACACCGTTGCATACAGCGGCATTAAATACCTTTGCAAGAAACGGACCCCAAACCTCTGGGACTGTTTTATATACGTCAATGGGAACCCCATCAGGTCCCTGGGCCTTCCCACCCTTACTAGATTTGATGCTGTCCCACACTTCGGCAGTGGTAATATCCAGGGGGATGACAGGCCACCTTTCATCGTGGTCTCCCCTGGATCTAGCCGAGTCAAAAATCAAGGAAAAGTGGGTGACCCAGCTCTCCACACTGACGTAAGCCGATAGTTCAGGTATCTTATCATCCTTTAAAAAGGGGCTGTTAACAGTTGCCCAGAATAGAGAGGAATCCGCGGTAGACGCTGCCTGGTCCAATTTATCCCATGCCTCTTGTCTTAGTTCTATTTTCCTTGACTTAATTGCGGACTGATAGATCCCTCGCAGTTCTTTAATCATACTAGTATCTCTTTTTTCTGCTGCCAACGCTGTTTTGAGACCCTTGAGTGCATTAGTGCACGCATGATCGAACCATCCCCTATACTGAGATTTCTTACCCCTAGGGTTTATAGTGAAGTTGCTATCTATAACTAAATTAATTTTATTAAAATTATCCACAATGTCGGCAGTTCCTTCCTCACTTTCTAAAATCGTGACAATTTCCGTAAGACATTTTGAGACAATGGTGCTAGATGAAATATCCGCATTATTACCTTTCCATTTAATGCGGATACCATTAGGTCTGTGTGGCTCGATATTATTAACAATACGTGGAATAGGGACAAGTCGGTCTTTCCATAGTGAAGCCTCGATGGTAATACAATTATGGTCACTAACTAAATTGTCCACAACCACAGGAACTGAACACCTAGGACTAATACCAGATGATACACAAATAAAATCAATAACTGTATTAGCATTCCTACCTGTATAGGTAGGAATTATATCACCTGTGGAATTGACCTGATTAACCAAAATATCCATGTCATATGTAGTTAGGATTTTGTTTAAGGAATTGCCATAAGAATTATGGGGGAAGTGACATACACCATCCCCCCAATGGTCGATATAACCACATACCTTATCAGCGGAAAAGGGGCATACCGTTGTGTTGAAGTCCCCTACCCAGATGATATCAAATACGATATCAGATTTGGTTATAATATCTTCCAAAGCAGACTCCAGAGCAAGTACCACCTGGTACCTTGAACAGTCGAATACATTATTATAAAAATTGATTAAAAGGATATTTCTACCCTGCTCCTCTTGAAGCCATAAAATCTGGGAGTGTGCACCAACCAAGACATGTTTCTTAACTTTGATGGGTACTTCTACAGAAATCAAAACCAATAACCCACCCTTTGCCCTGCCCGATAATGAAGCCACAGCAGGTAAGTTAAAAGAAACAAAACCATTATAGTTGATTGGATTAACACACCAGGTTTCCTGAAAACATACAATATTAAAAATGTTAATAAACTCTAGCCATCCCAGACAAGTGTCCTTAGAAGCAAGTCCCGCAATGTTCCAACTAGCAATCAAACAGGCTCTCTGTCTACAAGGTCTAGATAATGGAATAGAGCTAGTAAAACCAGAGGGGGCAATATTATGAGGCTGATCCTTATCCAAGTGGACCCGTTTCTCACTGTCACAGCAACTTGGTTTTCCGTTGGTATTATCCGGGGGATTATCATTCCCGCTAACATCTACTATGTCAGACATCCTCTGGATAACATCCCCTCCCGGGTCACCGACAATGCCAACAACATCCACTGGTTCGGATACAACTGGTACCAGTCAGTCGTTGCAATCCAGACCACTTAAAATTTCGTATCGATTAGACGTGATAATATTTGGCCCGGGGAGAATCTTAGCGGCTCCCTCTATTGACCCAAGCCGCACAACATTAGGGCGGGAATTAAGGTGCCTGTAAAAATACCCTAAAGGCCGAAGAGTTATCCCCGGTTCCTGGAGGGGGGATGATTGTGCTCTTAACAGAGCTGTCGAAGCAAGATGGGGGGTTCGGAAATTAACCATAATGCAATCACCCCCACAGGTCTTTCGCGAGCTCCCAATCCAATTAACTCTTCTGGTACTTAATATATCCCTTGCTAAAACAACTGGGAATCCGCACTCCCGATGTAGCCAATCCAAAGTTTTATTTTTCAAGGAGGTATGGGATTCACTATAATTGTTGCCTGTCTTGTTAACTGGGGGTACATTAGTAAGTACTGCCACAAATGGAGTACAGGCCGGGGGCAAATCAGGCCTGGAAGTACCAAGGTCATTAACACTAAGTTCTGACTGATTCACAATAACAGGGGTACATGGCAGACTATGTTGTCCCTGGGTCTGCAGGGAGTCTAAAACACTTCTTCTCTCCTCGCAGCCTTCTCCATATGGAGCCCTGTGAGAATTAGTCTTGGCCGCTGGTTTAACAGTCTTAGAGGTTTGTTGAGAAACATGACTATTTCCTACGGCCTCATCATTACCTTCAGTGATTTTTTTGGCGTTAAGGTGTGATTCTACCAAACCTCCTAATCTGGCCACTTCATTGGTTACCATATCTAATTTATTAAGTAATGGTTTAATTAGAAGCTCAAACTTAGCATCGATCATACCAATTAAAAGGTCCAACTGCCTACTATCAATGGTGACCGAGTTGCTGTCCTGCATTATGGCAGGGTCACCAACAGGTTTAGTAGGCAAAGGGTCAGCTCTCTTAGATGATCGACCCCCCCCTTTTTAGAGTGTATACTCTTAGTATGAGTTTTACTAGAACGTAGTATTCTCTGGGATGTTGGAGCCGTCTGAGTAACAGATGGTGGTTCTAAAATAATTATCGTTTCTTCGGGTGATGGATCAGTGTTGCTATTTCCTTCTAAGGCGCTGACCACTATAGCGTCTTCCATACCCTGATTGGGTTCACTGTACTCATTACTGACATCCTGAGTCAAGGTTACAGGGGGGTAGGAGAGTTGGTGTTTGGGGGGGTTAGGGCAACAGATTCAGGTCGTCCCAGTGACTTCCTACGCTCCTGATTTATCTTATCAACCATTTTCACAAGGTAATTATCCATGGTCGAATTTGCCGAAGCCGGTTTAGCTTTGGACATGGACATGAATTAAACTGATACAGCCCAAAACAAACAGTACGTATAGCAAGTAATTATCAGCGCTTGTGTATTCTCTGAATACCTGCTATGCTATTGGCTTTAAACTGAATAGTGAATTCTCCTACTAACCATTACTAAATTACAAATCACAAAACTCAAAAGGCGCTGCCCCCACCTGTCCCCTCCTGTCCCGGACTGTCTCAGACTGTCCGCCCTTTGTCCGGGCTTCGTCCGGGGCATCCCGCGGCGCGTCCCGCGCTGCGGTGCCAGTTGGAATTTGAAGAGTAGTGCAGGGGCCAATAGGCGGGAGGGAGGGCCGCGACTCAGGTGCAAGCAATCACGCAATCACGCCCGGGCTCCTAGGAACTAGAGTCCGTCCAGCAGCCCCTCTCGCCCTCTGCAGCGTCTCAGCGTCACTAAGGTCACTAAAGTTCCAGGCACAGCCTTCCGAGGTAAGAGAGTCACAAAGCTTCCAATGCCCCCAGCAGCGATGCGGGACCCGCGCCAGCGGGTTCCGCGAGCTTATTTGAATGTTTGTGGGCGGGAGGGAGGGCCGCGACTCAGGTGCAAGCAATCACGCAATCACGCCCGGGCTCCTGGGAACTAGAGTCCGTCCAGCAACCCCTCTCGCCCTCTGCAGCGTCTCAGCGTCACTAAGGTCACTAAAGTTCCAGGCACAGCCTTCCGAGGTAAGAGAGTCACAAAGCTTCCAATGCCCCCAGCAGCGATGCGGGACCCGCGCCAGCGGGTTCCGCGAGCTTATTTGAATGTTTGTGGGCGGGAGGGAGGGCCGCGACTCAGGTGCAAGCAATCACGCAATCACGCTCCTGGGAACTAGAGTCCGTCCAGCAGCCCCTCTCGCCCTCTGCAGCGTCTCAGCGTCACTAAGGTCACTAAAGTTCCAGGCACAGCCTTCCGAGGTAAGAGAGTCACAAAGCTTCCAATGCCCCCAGCAGCGATGCGGGATGAATGCATTTTAGGATTTAAAAAAATCTAAAAGTAAATCATACTTTTTATTTTATTTTAACATAGTTTAATAATCTTATTAACATTTTAAATTTAATGTAACATTATTTTTATTAAATTACTTAATTAAGTTTATACATCACTTTTAATACAAAAGAAACATTTATTTTACGTTAGGTGTCTTTTTTTAAAATCTAAACTTCTGAAAAATTATTTTAATTAAACTTAATATGCTCAAAATAATTACATTTTGTACTTATATTAAGTTATTAATGCTGTAGCATCATTTTATTTTGTTCCATCTTTAATACTTAACATAAACGTAGCCTATTTTCAGTTGACATCATGAAAAGCACACTTGAAGCTTGCTCCAAGACATGGCTGTGGGAAAACTACCTTGGAGTTATTGAAGTTGATTATATACAGTAGATACCAGGATAACAATGATTACAATCAAAGTTAGTTTCCTGGAATGTACGTGTGTTGAATACATACCCAAAAGATGCAGAATATATAGCTTACCGTAAACTACAAAGAATTCAGTCAACCATGCTTCAAGAAACCCATTTCTTGAGAGCTGTGGTTTAAAAATTGAGGAAAAAGTGTAAAAGACATGCTTTTCCAGCCTTTTAGTATAATTATCTACGGCAGTAATGGTGTAGAAAGTGGCAAGTATGGTCTTTCAACAACATGAAGTAGTATCAAACCCCCAGGGGAAATAAACGTTATTGTTTCAGGCCTTATGGATGCCATTGTAACTTGTTTGGTAAGCATGTATGTCCCAAATGCTGATGACAAACAGTTTTTGGCAAGTTAATGCAGGTAGCATCTCCCTACTTGAGCACTCACATTATTTTGTTGGGTGTTGGACCTGGCCCTTTTTGCAGGATTATCCCCAAGTGTTTGGCCTTCCTCCTCCTATTTTTTCTGACCTGTTTTTGTTGGCTTTAGGACTCTGGGCACTTCACCACTGCTAACCAATGCTAAAGAGCATATGCTCTCTGTCTTTCTAATTGTGATTGGTTTATCTCTGATTGACATATTTTATGTACTAGTAAGTCCGTAGTAAAGTGCACCAGCTGTGCCCAGGGCCTGTGAATCAAATGCTACTAGCAGAAAGGGTTATTGGACCTCTGACACTCTCAAATCAGAACACTTCTGGACTAGGGACATTCTGCCCCGAAGAAGAGCTGCATGCTGTAGGAGGGACTGCCACTCTGCCTGTTGCTTTGTTGTGCTGGCCTGCTGCTTGTAGCTTCTGTCCTGGGACTGAAAGGACTGAGCTTTGCTTTCTGAATCCTGCTTCCAAGGTCTCCAAGCGCTTGTGCGAGCTTGCCTCCTGTTGAGAAGGCTCAGGGCCATCAAAGACTTCACCTGCATTTTGCTAACTGCACCTGGAGTTCTCTGCTGGTAATCCTGATTGCCAAGTGGTGCCAAATTGAGTTTCTGGGCCCTTGGCATCGTGTGGCTGGTGCCGCAACTTAAGAAAAGAAACATTGACGCCGTCAGCGATGCCGCTGCCTGCACCGGAGCCAAAAGCACTGTTTTTGAAAACCAAGATGCACTGCTTGACTTACACCACATCTGGTATTAGCGACAACATCAACTTATCACTGCCAACTTCAACATTGAGGCCACTGCCTGCACTAGAGCTGAGGACACCGCTCAGGATGTGCACAATGCGCTGCCTCGACTTGCACAGCATCTAGACCTGCACGACAACAGCGCTTTTCACCGACACTGTGCTGCTGTCTGCACCGAAGCCGAGTGAATGGCTCGTGAAGAGCACGACTCACTGCCCCAACTTACATCACAGCCCTGATGCCTTTCAACAGCAGTGCCTAACCTGCATTATCACGGAGTCGATAACTGACATGGGTTTACTTACTGAACTCATTGACATCGAACTGTCATAAGGAACCAACGCCGCATCACTTTCCCTTTACAGCAGCACCAGTGATGCCTCACCTCCCCTACGCCATGCAACATCTTTGTTTTCAAGGTACTGTTACTGAGGGTCCGTGTGACTCCGTAGCGGGCCTGCGCTTCTCGCAGTTGGCGCCAAATAGTGGATTAGTACCTGTTACAATGTGGAGAAATCCCCGGTTGGCGATATTGTTTTCTAGGAGTAATATTTTCTCAGTAATATTCCTAAAAGCAATATCTTGACCTGGGTAAGTTGGATTTTTATCAGTTTGGTCTTGTTCTCTTCAGATAAATATTGGTTATTTTTCTAAACTGGTGTGGTGTCCTTTTGTAGTGTTTTCTCTGTGTTACTGTGTGTGTATGTACAAATACTCTACAAATTGCCTCTGAGATAAACCTGATAGCGTGTGCCAAGCTACCAAGAGGGTGAGCAGTGGTTATCCTAGCAGTTTGACTCCCTTATCCTGACTAGAGTGAGGGTACCTTCTTGGACAGGGTGCAAACCGCTGCCAGCTAGAGACCCCATTTCATTTAGCAGTTTGAGATCTAAATTACATTATAAAGGGACACCTAAACAGGCCGCTAGACTATATCCTGAGAAGAATGGAGGGTCTAGCAGCTTTGGAGGCAAAGTGTATCTTGATAGATTCACATCAGATCATTTACTATTGGTCCTTACACTGATCCAGACATATACTAGGTCAAAAATACCCACATGGTGACTTAGCGTTGAAATCCTGATGGATCAAACCATTGTGCCCATATTCGATAGTTTCACAATCATTGTTTTCAACACAATTAAGAGACAGCAGGAAGTAGAGTGTTGGAATGCAAGGCTTTGAAAAGTGGCCCTTAGAGGTTAGGGTATATCCTAAGTCATTGTGATAAAAACATATTGGAAGACAAGCTCTGAGGCAGAGAAAAGGGAATATTGTATTTAGAGGAAGAGATGGTACTCAAACCTGAACTACAACACTATATGGTAAATGTCAAAAGATAGCTTGATCACTTGTGGTCCTCTTGTGAGAAATATACTAACACACAATTAAACAAAGATGGTATAGAGGTTTAGATAACTCTGGTCAAATATTAGCCTGGTTGCAGTAAAGAGAAAATCCTGAGACATACTGACATTACAGCAGGAGTATGGTCTCAATATCATCTCTGGGATATGAATGATTGTGAAATGTAGGAAATACGTAACAAATTGGTATAGACAGATGGACACCATCTCAAAGACTGACATTCTGACTTACCTACATGATATTAGAAGTCTCAGGCTATTGCATGAACAGAGGGATCAGTTTGAGGTTTCTTTTACAAAAGATAAACTCAGGAAGCACTCTTGACAATACTCCAAAACAAAACTCCAGCGTCAGATTGTATGTCTGCTGGCTTGTATCAGGTCTCATCTGGGATGCTATTAGAAAAGTTATTGAAGGTCTTTGTGGAGGTCTATGAACTAGGAAAACAACCTCTCACCCTACAAGAGGTCGTGATTACTTTGGTCATGAAAGCAGATAAGGACTCAACTCAGATGTCATCATACCATCTAATTTCGTCGTTGAACATTATTCTGAAAATAGTAAGTAAAATGTTATCAAAAAGCATATTGTCTGTGAAAATTGCACTTTTCCATATACATCAATCAGGCATTGTGCCAGGAATGAGTACCATGTACAATCTTAGATGGCTAACACATGTACTGAGTGCAATGACAGGCTCAGAGGAGGGTTTTGCCTTGGCATTTTTGTATATAGAACATGTTTTTGACATGGTGAGCTGGATGTACACCTGAGCCATTATGGAAGCAATGGGATTTGTGCCTATTTTCCATGGGTGAGTCAAACTCCTATATAGTGCACCAATAGTAAGGGTGCGAACTGAGAGGTGGATCTCGTACTGCTGGAAAATTGAGTGGGGCACAGAACGGTGAAGTTTATTGTCCCCCATGCTATTTGCTCTTGTTATGGAGCTTGGGGCATGTAGACTGCAACCGATTATGGTACAATGGGGAGCCCATGTGGGTTTAACAAACCACATTGTGTCACTCTATGCAGATGACATGTTTATTTACCTGAGAGACCTGGTGCATTTGGTCCCCCTCCTCCTCCCGGAACTTGACAATTTGGTAACATTTTTTAATTGAAAAAAAAATGGGGTAAATCCAAACATTTTGTTTTTGATGGACTTAAACTTATGAAATATACTCCCTTTCAGACCTGGCCAAACCTAAGAAATAAAGAATTTTAAATACCTAGTGTTCCAGGTGATGAATGATGAAGACATTTAACATTGGCAGGTTGTTAGCCTTGGTCAGATACTAAGTAGAATTTTAAGACATTGTCATTGTCAGTAATGGGAAGAATATTTGATAAAAATAGTCTTTCTTCTGAGATGCCTTTATATTAAGTCGGGGCAGTGAACTCCTCTCTGCTCGTGGAGTTTGCAGAGTTTTCCGCACTCTATGATATGCGGAGCTCGTGGAGTTCCAAAAAACCCCACTCCGTGAGTTTTTTCCCTCGCTCGTGTTAGTCAACGTCAAGTTGGTGAGCACGAGCGAGGAAAATCTACCTCCCGGAGAAATTTTACCTCGTTCACAATCATCAACATCAAGTTGGCAAGCGTGAGCATGGAAAATCAACAATCTGCTAAGATTTCTCAACACGGGCAGTCTGCTTTCTGATTGCGAGTGGTCGCGTATGCTCATGACCACTCGCATTGAGAAACCGTCTGTTCTCGTTGAGAAATATGCCGCTCAAGTAAAAATTTACTAGAGCGGCAGAAAGGAAGCAGCGCCCACTTGCGCTGTGCATGGTGCCGTTCTCGATGATTGCACAGTGAGGACATGCACCTGCCACTAAAAATCACAGCAAACGACATTTATCTATCGCACTCCACTGCTTGCGGAGCTCCACGTAGAGCGGCAGAGTTTTTTTGCACTTTTCGAAGTCCACAAACTCTGCCCAGGCATACTTTATATCATGCAGAAATCTATGTATCCCTTACCATGCAGTATGTTTCGGGAACTAGGCAGGCTGATATGTTCTCTGATTTGGGCAGGAAAACATAGTTGAGTTAAATTTGCAACACCTAACTCCCGTAGCTGAAAGTTGGGCTTGCTCTGTCTGATCTGTGTCTTTAATATGCTACATCACAGTTTCACCAATCATTACCTGTTTGAAGATAGTAATACCTGGGAAAAGAACTTAGGGGCATATTATCAAGCACGCCGTTAAAAATTATCGCCGCTTTAGCTGCAGTTTTCTGCCGCTAAAGCGGCGATAATGGGCTTGATAATATGCCACAGAGAATTCCAATAGAAGCCCATGTTGACACCAGAACATGGGCTTCTATGGGAATTCTCAAGGGCATATTATCAAGCCCATTATCGCCGCTTTAGCGTCAGTTTTCTGCCGCTAAAGCAGCGATAATTTTAACGCCGTTTCTTGATAATATGCCCCTAACTTACTGGAGCAATCCTTCAAAATGTTTTGCCTGACACATTTATGCTGGGTAAAAACACACTGAAGCACTACACGTATTTTGTTAAATTAATTGGTAGAATCTGGGAAAGGGTGGTCACTACAGTAATGGAGAGATCCCCATTGCCTCTGACATGGACCATCAGCAATTCATCCTTTCAAAAACATTGATAAAGACATGTCTATGGCTAGATGCCAGAAGGGAGGATACCAAGAACTAGGAAATTCATTTCCTAAAAAATCTTTGGGTTAGACCATGGCCAATTACATTAATATGCAAAACTGATGCAAAACACGAGAGAGATCTGGACCACATTTCCAGAGGCACCTGCAGAAATGTGTGCAATATAGAAATACTTGGATTGTCAGGCAGTAGAAGGCGGATCACAAATTTTAATTCATCATTGACACAGAACTTATACGAGCCGGGCCAGAGAAAAATGGTTGAGTGTGTGCCCAAATCCCTTGACTGTCTCTGATTAGAATCTGATGTGTGCACAGGTCAAGCGCATTTCAACAAATGTGTGCTTTAAATTAATACAATTTCACTATTTACATATGACATATATGAGCCCTAAAAAGTTATCAATGATTTATCCACATAAAAAATCAAGTTGTGGCGGATGGAATGAAATGGGGTGAACTTCTTACACATAAAGGGTTGATTGCGATGTCAGATGGAAAGCATTCCAACCAAATCAGTTTCAGAATAGTTTCCGACCAAATCAGATTCGGGGAGTCTGACCAACCGATTTCAATGGCTCCGAACACCATTCGGTCGGACTCCCATTGACTTCGATGGGAGCCTGCATTCAGACCGCCTATACAGGCTCCCATTGCAGAAAGGGGTGTTTGCGGAAAATCTTTCACCCTGTGGTGGACACCCCAGGGGGCCTGCCACGCTGTGCATGTTTGGAAAGGGGGGACCCATGAGTACCCCCAGGGGCCTGATTTGGAGGCCCCTGGGAGAAGTGGGGCCTGTTATGGGCCCCCAAAGTCAGATTCCGACAGCCTAATTGCTCAGTCTGGAACACGGTCCTTAGACCTGTACGAGTCGGCTCCGACCGACTCGGTTACTCCAAATGCCTTTCGGAACTGAGTCGGAAAGTCCAAACGGTATCCAAATATCATAATCGGTCGTTTTGAAATGTTTCTGAGTCGGTCGTAAACAAGGCTTCCGAATCAGATTCGGAGGAACCGAATGCCGGTCAGAGCTCTTTCAACCGACATCTTATTCAACCCCATAGTGTGGATATTCCAACGGCTGGCTGTGTTCCTCGATGAGGGAGCTAACAATCTGCGGATGGCAACCAGTGCCCTGCTCGAAAGAATATTAAACAATGACTGTTGGGTACATTCCTCACATAGGAAAAGTACAAAATAAAAACAAGGCTGGCATTTCGGGGTACAGTTTGGGTCAAGCAAAGTATAGCTATACATGAGGGTTGAACCATGGAAAAGAAACTTGGTGGACTAAGCCAATGCAGAAGAGATACACATGAAAAACGCAAGGGATTAGAAACTGGCTGAAGATTTCTTGGCCTGGGTTGAGATGCAAGCAAAGTAAATAGACCTTAACTATAGGTGACCTTGAGGAAAATAACTAGATGAAGAGAAAAAAAGACTGGAAATATAAAATGTTTTGTTGATCTACACTAGGATATTGCAAGGTGGGCATGTGTCATTGCCACTGAATTGAAGAGATAGCAGATTGGAAAAAGCCACTTGATGCACTATAACATATATATTATTGTTTGAGATGCATCTGCTCTCCTCTATGTCAAAATTTAGAACTTAATAAAAGGGACATTTAAAAAGTCTGCCATTCCACAACTAGAAGAAATTGAGGTGATTTAGGGCCTCTTGAATACCTGTCAAGCCCCAATAGAAATTCATACTAAGGGGCATGTTTATGAATGCAGTTGCGTCCCTCATACACCACGCAGCATGGTGCATGTGTGTTGCAACCCCAAAATGCGATTTATCAAGTAACACTAAGCCACCTTGCATGGCTTTTAGTGGCTTGATAAATCTGTAGTGTGGCGTAAATCAATGTGTTACGTTACTCTTTGCCAAGGAGTCGTTCCATGGGTGTTGCATGAGTGTTCCCACACAACATCCATTGATTTTGATGCATTCCCAAATTTACCAAAAGTGGTAGACCTAAGAATGGGCTAACATGGTACGCCTACCCAGGTGAGGCGCAATGAGGAGAAATATCTTCATTTCTCCTCGTTACTTCCTCTTTCTATGTGTGCTGCATTCTGCAGTAAAAATAAAAAGAGGAAAATGCCTCAGGGGATTGTTTTTGTACAGGAAAGTGGCCCTTCCTGAACAAAAACAAATCTCCTTACAGTGCCGACACCCTTGCACCATAGAGCAAGAGTGTCTGCATTGGCGCTAGGCAGCCAAAAACTGCACCAGCGCAGGGGCAAATGCTGGAATGCACTGCATTCTTTTAAATACAACACTTTCCTGCCCTTTCCCTGTCACGCAGCGCAGCAAGGTGACTTGATGCACTGCGTGACTTTGTCATAAACATGGCCCTAATTTCATTACAAATTTACAGAGGATTGCTTTTGGATACTGTGCTTCTTTTGTCCCAGATATTTCAGTTCTTTGAGTGAACAATTTTGAACATGATACTACCTATGATGTTCCATCGCAATATTAATCAATGGAAACGATTCACATAACAATATATTTATGATATGGAGAGGTGATGTAAACTCCCTTGATAACTTTCTCCAATGGATTGACTCAACACTTCCTGATTAAGTTTCACCAATAAATATAGTATGACATCAATAGATTTTCTTGACCTTACAATAAAAGCTTCAGAGGGCACACTGGGTACTACTCTATACAGAAATACAACAGAATGCAACACTCTGTTACAGAACTCTTGCAATCACTCTAAATCACTTAAAGGTGTTCTTCCATTTGACCAGTTGGGGAAACTGCAAATGGGTATATGACTCTTTCAGTCAAGAAGTAGTCCTAAAAAAACTCCTGGCATTACAGAATGGGTAAAGTAATCCCTTAAATGAGCATGGTGCTGTACACATGAACATTTATCATTACCACACTCTAAGAAATACATTGGTTTGTGCCACCACTTTTGGCCAAATGAGAAATAAAGGCTTAAAGAAAATAAAGAAACACTTGTCTATATTAAGAACGAGTGATGTCATCCCACACAGGCTGTAATCTAAACGACCACGTTCATGCTGGTAATCAAAGACCTCATAGCCAGAATAATGCAGGTATGTGGGACACACCCAATGTTGCTTGGCAATTTAAATGTGGTAACTTCTTGACTTGTTCCTTTACATAAAAAAAAACGCAACTATTCATAATGGTATAAAACATACCTTGAAACTTTTTTCCCTATTTCGTACTCCCCCTTTGGGATATCTTCAAATTGGTGCCCATATTGACCAGACAAAGTGATGTCATCAGTGATGTCACTGACCATGTCATGAATGATGTAATATGTGACGTCATCAGCAGTGCATTGCGGGGGCGCAAGTTATAGTTAGCTGAACTAACTATAACAGTGGAATTTCTGGTTTTGTACGAGTGAAATGTCCAACTAACTATAACGTCCCTGAAACTTATGTTTTTTTCTGTGAATTTCTAAGGTTTTTTTAAATGCTAATTTCTAACCATAATGTCCCTGAAACCTATGTTTTTTTCAGTGAATTTTCAAAGGTTTTTTAAATGCTAATTTCTAACTATAACATAGCAGTCGCGTTTGCACAGTGGTGGAGAAAGGTTAGCGTGGCCTTCAAACACCTCTTAGCAATCCCACTGTGTGGGATTTACTGGAGGTAACAGGAGGAGTAGTTAGCCCCCAAAATCAACCTTGGGGGCCAACTACCTCTTTTATTACCACCAGTAAGTCCCACACAGCAGGATTGCTAACTTCTTATATCAGGCCCCACCCCCTCCCTGTACCACTGTGCAAACGCACCCCCTAGCACGTTGTAAGTTAGGTACCTCCAGTAAGTGCTACAGTGGTGCGTTGCAGAGAGGTGTAAAAAGGGGTGTGGCCTCTGAACACCTCTCTGCAACGCAGCTCTGTGGCGCATACTGGAGGTACCTGGTGGGCTAGTTGGCCCCCGGGAAACTCAGCATTCAAAGGGAATTTACTCCCTAACTTACAATGCGCCAGGGGGTGCGTTTGCTGAGTGCTGCAGGGAGGGGGCAGAGCCTGATATAAGAAGTTAGCAATCCTGCTGTGTGGGACTTGCTGTTTAAAAAAAATATACATTTTACAAGGTGGGCTGCGTGGCCCCCCTTCTTTTACATTAATTGGGGCCCTGGGGACCCCATCCCCCAGGGCCTGCTCTTTTTTTTTACATTTAAAAAAAAACGGGAAGGAGGCCGCGCGGTCCCCCTCCCAAGGCCAATTTCGGTGCCGGGGACCCCATCCCCCAGGGCATTGCCACATTTTTTTATTTTTTATTTTTATTTTTAAAGGATGGGGGCTGCGTGGCACCCCTCCTTATGCCTCTATTGACCCCAGGGACCCTATCCCCCAGGGCTTTGCCTCTCTATTATATATTTTTTTTTTCTTTTAATATTGAAGGGGGGCCGCGTGGCCCCCCTCCTGGGTCCCGTCTGGCCCTGGGGACCCCATCCCTTGGGGTCAGCTTTTTGTGTTGGGGACCGTGTGGGGAGCCCCAATGCCCCCACGGTCCCACCGGTACCCCGCCTCCTGCAGGAGCCGGCATTGCTTTTGAGCAAGGGGAGCTGCTGACATGCAGCTCCCCTTGCTCAAAAGCAATTCTGCTTTGCTTTATTGAAGCGAGAGCAGGTTTCCCTACTCTCGCTTCAATGAAGCAAAGAAGAGTTTGCTATGGCAGTGTGGGAGCTGCACGGCTCCCACCCTGCCATAGCAAACAGCAGTGTCCCAGGGATGGGCACCCCGGCACACTGCAGGAGCTGGCCCTGGGGGGTGGCGGTTCCCAGGGCCATCAAGGGCTCCTGGAGGGGGCCACACAGCCCCCCTCCCTTCAGTTTAAAAGCCCCGGGAGATGGTGATCCCCAGGGATTGGGGGGGCCGTGAGGCCCTCCTCCCTATTCATAAGAAGCCCTGGAGAGGTGGTGGTCCCCGGGACCCCGCATCCAATTAACAATGCCCCGGGGAGGTGGCGGTTCCCGGGGCAGCATGGGGGGGTGGGACCCCTCATGCATTGTTTAATAAATAAGCCCCGGCAGGTGGCAGTCCCTGGGGCTGCGGGGGGGCTGCGTGCCCCCCGCAAATAATCAGCATAGCCCCGGGGAGGTGGCAGTCCCTGGGGCTGCGGGCTCCCCGCAGGCCCCCGCTATTATTTTTTGGGAATGCCCCCGGGACCTGGCCCACCCGGGGGCCTCATTAAAATGGAGCGCGGGAGCCCGTGCTTAACTTTTCTTAAAATTTCGTCTGGATTCGTGACCCCATCACGAATTCTGCCGAAATGACAAAAAAAAATTGGGGGGCCCTGGGGGTCCTGAGCAGGCCTAGGGGGTCAGGGTGTTTCTACCCTGCCCCCTTTTCTTGCTGTTTAACTTAGTTTCACTGTTTTCTTGTGACTAGGTTCTACCGAGATGGCTGCCAACAGTTCTTGGTTTTGAATGTTGGCAGCCAATCACAGCGAAGCTGTCATTTGAGATGTCATCAGTGATGTCATCAGTGGTGTTACTGACCATGTCATGAGTGATGTAATATGTGACATCATAAGCAGTGCATTGCGGGGGCGTGAGTTATAGTTAGCTGAACTAACTATAATGGGGGAATTTCTATGGTTTTGTACGAGTCAAATGTCCAACTAACTATAACGTTTCCTAAAACCTATGGTTTTTTCTGTGAATTTCTAAGATTTTTAAATGCTAATTTCTAACTATAACGTACCTGAAACCTATGCTTTTTTCAGTGAATTTCAAAGGTTTTTCAAATGCTAGTTTCTAAGTGTGGCTACAGAGGTAGGACATGTGAAGAAAGAAGAAAAAACGCACAGAAAGAAGCAAAAGAACTGCAGAAAGAAGCAACAGAAGTCCACAAAGATGAAGAAAAGTGCAGGAAGAAGCAAGACGTGCAAAAAGAACCAACAGAGGAGCAGAAAGAGGCCTTGTTGCAAAATCATCCTGTGCCAACAACTTTTTCTGACGGGTACTGGTGGTAACTGACTGACCAACCAGGCCTAGAGCCAGTGCAATGCTAAAAGACACTTAGAATACAGTGAAAACACCTACATACACTAGGGAACACTATGCGTTGGGGTACTCCTGTGATTAGCATGGCTTCCTCTATAAGCCCCTAGTACATAATAGGGCAGGGGAATTAATACTACCTCTCAAAACATACTAGGGGGCCCGTTTGCACAGTGGTGAAGGTAGGGGGGGCCTTAGGTGACATGTATGCAAACATGCCCTGTGGCCGTGTAAGTTGGGAGATTAAGTCCCCTTGAATCCTGACGGTTCCCTGGGGTCCAACTAGCCAACCAGGTACCTCCAGTAAGCACCACAGAGCTGCATTGTATAGAGGTGTAAAAAGGGGCGTGGCCTGGACCACCTCTCTGCAAAACAGACCTGGAGCACTTACTAGAGATACCTAGTGGGCTAGTTGGCCCCCAGGGGCCCGCAGGATTGAAGGAGAATTAATTCCCCAACTTAAAATGCGCCACAGGGCATTTTTCCACATATGTCACCTCAGGCCCCACCCCCTCTGAGGTTCTGGAC
The DNA here is from genome assembly GCF_964204655.1 of Triturus cristatus. Classification (NCBI taxonomy): domain Eukaryota; kingdom Metazoa; phylum Chordata; class Amphibia; order Caudata; family Salamandridae; genus Triturus; species Triturus cristatus. Next base: position 1,294,267,347 of record NC_140589.1, read on the forward strand.
TTTTAAGAGTCCAGAGGTGTCAGGGAAACAACACCCAAAGACCCCTGAGTTCCTCCTGTCTCGGTGCACAAATAAACAGAGACACGGGCTTCTCGATGGTGGCGTCAAAGACCAAGGTTTATTCACTGCAGGGACACAGAAGTCATAGGAACCGCACAGAGGCAGAATCTACGAGACTGTTCGAGTTGCATTAAGTGGGTTGTTCCTTAAATACACGGAAAATGTCTTTAGGCAACATTACATGAATATTTCTCATGCCCAACCCGGTATCCCAAATAAACAGTAAATAGACATCAAACAATAATTAGTCGTAGGTTTTCGGTATTCGATCAGATCCCCTTGTCAGTTTTCCATTCTTTACCCGATCCTCCCCATCATAAAAATCGTAACCTCCCCATTGTAAAAGCCCAGAAGGAGAGGAGCAGAGCCAGGTGCAAAGGATTGAAAAGTAGGATAAGAGGTGTTTATGGATCATAAACGGGCATGGCTACCGTCTTCGGCCTTTCAGTCAGGACAACGGACACGAGAACCAGTATAGCAGGACTGGCCTCAGGCAAGGGAGGCAGCTTGATTCTGCCTAGTCATGCAGCGTCAGCCTTTCTCGGGGCTCGAGCTTACGTGTCCTTAACAAGGCGACTCTGTCGGGGTCATTGCCCGTTCATTGACTATGTGAGGGCAAGAAACAAAATGGATGCCGTAACTAAAATGGATGCCATAACTTTACAACAGAATGCCCTATTTCTCAGTGAATTCATGCAAGTTGCGTAGCGAAAACACTGTTATGCATATAATGGATCATTTGCGGTTCATTGGTACCAAAATCGTGTCAGTACTACGATACCGATTTCACGGGTTCGGATCGCTACAGAACCTCAGACCGTCCTTTTGCCCTTACATAGGCAATAACTTACTCTATGTCGGAGTCCATTTCTATGTTCATCAGGTCACAGATATGTTGTTGAAGCATTACTCTATCCCGTGGCGTATCTCTAAAAACAGGTGGTCTTCTTACGCATGTTGAAATGCAGAGGTTACATAAGGCAGGACCACACTGAACAATGAGACAGCACGAAAATAAAAATACCAACGCAACACCAGTGACTATCAGAACCTTCCATCCCCACGCAGACAACAGGCTCCAGAACCATCCCATTAATGACCAGTCACCTTCCTCTACATGAATAGAGTCAGAGATTTTGTGTAACTTAGAGATGGCCTTGTATACTGTTGGCGCATTATCTGGGATAAAAACACAGCAACTCGATTGGATCATCTTACACACTCCACCTCGATCTGCAAGTAACACATCAAGAACCATACGGTTCTGTAACGTCATGAGGCAATCCGCTTGAAGCTCAGCTGTCAGGTTACTACGGGCACCCGCAGTTTCGGTGATAGTGGATTCAACTACCCGTGTTAGTTGACGTAAGTTTCTACTGTTGGCCATAGGCCCCCAGAACGGAAGGAAACCTTTGAAGAAGTCTCCTGCTTCTTGGCCAGCAGTATCTTCTTTACTGAAAACACCTCTCACAACTCTAGTTTTGTGATAGTCCGGTGCAGCAGTGTATGTCGGAGGTAGCAGTTGAGCGATATAACATGAGCCTGAGAAGTCAGCAGGCAGCCATGTGTATGCTCTGTCTTGGCAAACAAAATAGGTACCCTTAGCAGCTAAGAATGCAGGGGAAGACTGTGACGGGAAAACATATGTTTCGATACAGTCACTCTTCCCTAGTCGAGCTTTCGGATTCCTCCCATTTCCTTGCAAACAGACCTGACCTTGGTGGGGTACGACCCAGATCGGAGTCGAGCTTTTACGTTTGTTCTCACCCAGAGTAATGCCATATTCCGTAACATTCCAACCCATGTAAACTCGCAATTCATCCTTGGGAATTTACGGAGTGTTATTGACATCTCTAACCATGTCAGTGATTCCTTTTACCAAGGCTCTATTAGCAGAGTTATACCGAGTGGAACGCGGAGGTCGTGGAGGATAGGTCTCTAGGGCATAAGCGAACATGGTCTGAAATGCCCAGAATGATCCATTATAACTAAAGGGCAGAACCAGATAAGGGATGCCCTTGTCCATGGTATGTGGTATCAAGCCACACACCCAGCAGTTTGTTGTGTTAACCACTAGTTGATGTTGGTGCAAGAGCTGAATGAAAGTGTTATTTATAAACTCAGAGCGTCGAGCTTGCTCGTGGGCAGGAAAAGGATGGAAAGAATGAAGAGAAACAACAGTCGGAGAAACAGGAACATGGGGAGATACTGTAGATGTAACAGGTGTAAAGATCAACTGAATACCAAAAATAATTCCGCCTACCAAAGTTATCAAAACAATTAGAAGTGTCAGAGTACATTGCATTAGAAAACATTTGCTATATAATATGTCATAAAGCTTTGTCTTGTGCACATTTATGACATTAACCCGTCGCAGTTCAGGAAGCTCCATCTTCTACAACCGTTCGCAACGGATGGTTTGTACCTGTTAAAAACTTGCCTCTGTTTACCCTGGGAGTTCCCAAGATATACAGAAGAAACCGACCTTATGTCTGATTCCCTGCAAATTAAAACAAGGCACACGTTACGACCCTACGGTAACCCAGACGGCAAGGTGAGAGAAACAATAAAAAACAAAAAGATAAAAATTTTGAGCAAACTTCCTGACTGAATGGAATGCAGTAAGATCAAAACAGTTTTCAAACAGAAAGGTAATTATGCAATGTCATTAGTTCATAACATGAGAACGTAGATTATATCTGTACTTTCCGGGTCTTGTCTGATCTTGAAATAGCTGGTCTACAGGTGCGGAAATGTTCGACTCCACAGGTGGCAAATGTTCACTTTGTACAATACTCGGTCCAGGATTCAAAGGAGCGGTTCCTGCTGAGGTGTCAAAGTTCTGTGTTTCAGTTCGTGGGTGGTCCGTTATATACTCTGCATCACTGAAAGGGATGTGCCTAGGAACAGGTTCTGACTCGGATACGCCAAATCCCTGTCTAACCCAGTTGTCATAGGGGAGTGGGAGAGGGACACGTTTCGTATGGCTAGCGTGCACCCAATTATTCCTTCCAGCTAGGCGTACAGCAGTTCTTGTTGTGAGGAGTACCTGGAACGGACCCACGAATCTTGGCTGGAGGTTCCGAGTTCGTTCAAAGTTCCGTACTACAACTTGGTCGCCTGGTTTCAACGTGTGGCCTGGACTCTCTGGCAGTTTAGGCAAGGATTCAAATACCTGTTGATGAATAAGGCTTAATTTAGCAGTCAAGTCATAAAGATAATCAATCAACATTGGGTATTCAATCTGTTTGAATTCCTTTGGCCTAGGGACTCCCCAAACATTAGCAGGACGACCGAACACAATCTCATATGGGCTAAGCCCTACTCGAGAGTGTACAGTCACTCTGGTGGACAATAGAGCTAAAGGCAGTGCATCTGGCCAAGATAGACCAGTGGAAGCTTGAATTTTAGCAAGTTTCAGTTTCAGAGTGCCATTGTATCCTTCAACCAAACCCGCTGACTGTGGGTGATTCGCACTGTGAAATTTTTGGGTAATACCTAAACCCGTACACACACTCTTCATAACTTTCCCTACAAACTCACTTCCATTGTCCGACCAAACAATCCGTGGCATACCATACCTGGGGAAGTACTCTTTAAGGAGGATTTTGGCAGTGGACATAGCAGTGTTATCCTTCAACGGATATGCCTCAATCCATCTTGAAAAGGCACAGACTACCACTAGGACGTATTTAAGATTGTTACACCTATCCATGTGGATGAAATCCAACTGAATCACTTCAAAGGGACAAGAAGGGGGAGCAAAATGACCAGTTGGGGTTGGGGTTCCCTTGCCAGGATTATGCATCAGGCATATCATGCAGTTTTTCACCACTCTTTCCGCACACTTAGTAATTCCATCGTTCTTCCATACTGGAGCTAACATTTTACAGATCCCTTTCGAACTGATGTGCGCCGCTCCATGCGCCATCGTGACTACTGCGAGCACATACGCATCAGGTAACATCCAACGCTGCTGCTCAGACAAATCAACCCAACATCCACTTGAATCCATTTTACCCGTTTTCTCCTTCCATTCATTCTTCTCATTTTCAGTTGCTTCATTCTGGATTGCTTTCACACTTTCAATCGTATTCTCACACATTCCTGATTCAGCAATCCATCTTGCAGACGTTGCAACGTACATTCGGCTCGTCATGTTCTTGGCCGTTTCTCTAGCGACCTCATCAGCAAACGCATTCCCACGGCCAACATCATCCGTAATCTTTCGATGTGCACTGCACTTCACAATCGCAACTTCATTCGGTAGGGTCAGAGATTCTAATAGATCGCTGACTAACTGTCCATGTTGGATCTTAGTTCCATGGGACGTGAGAAAACCTCTTTCTTTCCAGAGACGTCCAAAGCTATGTGCTACGCCGAAGGCGTATTGGCTGTCAGTAAACACATTCACTCTCTTTCCCTCAGCTCAAACACACGCTCTTGTTAATGCAATTAATTCTGCAGCTTGGGCAGAATTCTGACTTACTCTTGCAGTCTCAACAATCGTACTCAAAGTCGTAACTGCATACGCGGCCGTCACATCACCATTCTGTAGTTTAAAACACGACCCATCGACATATAAGGTGCCGTCTGGGTCTAGTAACGGAGTATCTTTCAAATCAATCCTACCTTTTGTCTCTTCCTCAGTTCTAAAACAGCAATCATGGGGCTCTGAATCACTCGACTCTAGAGTAGTCGGCAACAGCGTTGCTGGATTCAATATGTTGCATCGCTTAATCTGAATGTGGTTTGCCAAAAGCGTCAGCTCGTAGCCTGATAGTCTAGCACTGGTGAGGTGCTGAGTTTTCGTTCGATTCATGAGTGTATCCACAGCATGTGGAACCATGACTACTAACATGTTGTTCATGACTAGTCCAGCAGACTGTCGAATAGACACTGCAGCTGCTGCTGTAGCTCTCAAACAACTTGGCAATGCTCTGGCTACCGGATCTAATGTGGATGAGAAATATGCGCAAGGTCGCTGTTTGTCACCAAATTGTTGCGTTAAAACACTCAAAGCACAAACTTCTCTTTCATGGACATATAGTGTAAACGGCTTACTGTAGTCAGGAGTACCCAACACAGGAGCTGAACACAGCGCATCACGTAAGTCAGAGAAGCTCTGTTGACATTCATCAGACCATGGCAAAGGGCTCGGAACACCTTTTCCAGTCAGGGCTACCAATGGTTTTGCCATGAGAGAAAAATTTGGGATCCATTGCCTACAGTATGACGTAATACCCAAAAACGCACGCACTTCTCTCTGTGTGCTTGGTACAGTCATCTGCGAGATTGCTTTGATTCTCTCTGGGGTCAACCTTCTTCCCTCCTTTGACAAAAGATGACCTAAGTAGGTCACTTCTTGGCAACAATATTGCAGTTTAGAAGGTGACACCTTGTGATGTAAGTCTGACAAATGACGTAATAGAGAAATTGTAGCTGCTTTGCAAGTTTCCTTGTCATCAGCAGCCAGTAAAAGATCGTCTACGTATTGGATCAGAGCAACACCAGGAGGAAGTACAAGAGCATCTAATTGACTCTTCAATGCTTGACTGTAAATTGAAGGGCTCTCACAATAACCTTGTGGAGCGCGCTTGAATATGAAACTGCGACCTCCTAAGGAGAAACCAAAAATGTCTCTACTTTCCTCAGCTATCGGAATGCTGAAAAATGCATTTTTCAAGTCGATAACTGTAAACCATGAGGCTGAGGCAGGAATCAACGTCAATAATGCAGTGATATCTGGGACCACAGGAAACTGCGGAATCACTATTTTGTTAACTTCTCTGAGGTCAATCACAAACCGGTAGATTGGAGGTTTGGAAGGGTCAGTACGTTTCAAAATCGGTAGAACAGGACTATTGCAGATATTTCCTCTAGTTTCCTCAATCACATCTTTCTGTATCAAGTCTTTCACAATCAGCAAGAGTGCACGTTCCCCTTCATTCGAAATCCGATACTGTGGGATTCGTGGGAATTTAACATTCGCTTTCAGACTTACCACATAAGGGGGAATTTCCAAGAGGCCTACATCGTTAGGACCAGTTGCCCAAAGAGTATCAGGGAGAGAACGCAGCTCCGGTGGCAGCTTATCTATCGACATATACATTGGAGAGATTACTCTTTTGCCTAATGTGAGCTGTACTCCCGAAGGAGAACAGTACAGTGTCGCATGTAGGCGTTTCAACACGCACAAGAGAACACATCACGTCAAAAACATAACGTTGAGTTGGTTCATTCCATTGCATAAAAGTATCTAACACTCTTTGTGCATCATACTTCACAGCTTTCGACATCCACCTAAGAGCTGTCGAATCTAACATGTCTCGTTCCTGAGGACCAGGAAGCTGGCTACGTCTCTGTATAGAGTCAGAAACGGGGGTCCCAATTAAAGACCTGTAGAGAGGAGTTAAGATATTAGTTACAGAGTCGGTTATTTTCCGACGAACGGAAAGCGGAGTCAGAATGTTCACAGGGTTCGGGGATAGGGCAGCTGGAGCAGATGAAATAGTAAGGGTGGGAGTAGCAGGTAAAGCAGTTTGCGTAACGACAGGCAAAGGCGGAGCAGGCGACCAAGGAAGAGGGGGTGCCGAAGGAACATTAACCACGGGAAGGACAGGAGCTGGAATCAAAGGAAGTGGAGCAACTATTCCAGGCTGACCAGCAGCTGGCTGTACGACAGGTAGTAACTGTGGTACTGTAATACCCTGTGCATACGGTGGAGGTGAATTCAACAGGTAAGACAACAGAGGATCCTTTTCATGATCCTCCATCGGCTTAGTAGGACAAGATGGCAATACAGGGTAACATTTATCAATTGCCAAATTATATTTTCTATTCGCCATCTCCATTGCTTTCTCAGTCTCGTTGACATGCAGCTGCCTAGCAGACTCCATTAAAGTCAACCCTTTCTCTTTCTGTTCTTTCTTCGTCTTCCTAATTTCTCTCTGTTTGGCTTCTTTGCACCATACGTGAAAAGAATCAAACATTGCCGGCCGGGCTTTTCTCTTAAACAACTTCATTTCTAGATTGTCTAGAATTTCGGTTTCGAAGCTACCATGCGGTGGCCAACTAAGGACACCATCTTTTCTGGTATAACGGACCCATACTTCATTATACGTAATAGGACCAACACCATGTTTACAATAGAGCTCATATGTAGGAGTTCCAATCGGAGGAACCGAACACGAATCCTCCAACCGGGAATCCCCGTTGCAACGTAACCAGGACAGGAAACAATTACTACTGGTAGTCATGACAAACAAAGACAAATTCCAACCAAAATGCGCAAAGAACTTAGGCCTACCAAAATGAACTATTACAAAAACAAAGATTATCTAAACAAGAGCAACCAATGATAATCTACGAATTAAACCAGAGCAACAAGGAACAACCAAACTGAGCGTAACCCACTTAATACTTAACTGAAATGTGGAAGACGTCACCAAGGAGAACCCGTCTACGTCTCGCCGTACTAAGGTCTGCACCTCGGGTCCAAGACAGGGCGACAGTCAGGGCAGCGGTCCTCTGTAGCCGTCTGGGAACGGGAACCCTCGTGGAAGAGATCGTCGGGCCACTTTTACGACATGCAGGGATCGATGAAGCGGGGTACCTCCCTCCGGAATCTTCACACAAAACTTCTCGAACTTTTCAGGCTTTGGACCGGTACCGGATGACGTCGCCCCACGTTGGGCGCCAATTTGAGGTTCTGGACTTTTAAGAGTCCAGAGGTGTCAGGGAAACAACACCCAAAGACCCCTGAGTTCCTCCTGTCTCGGTGCACAAATAAACAGAGACACGGGCTTCTCGATGGTGGCGTCAAAGACCAAGGTTTATTCACTGCAGGGACACAGAAGTCATAGGAACCACACAGAGGCAGAATCTACGAGACTGTTCGAGTTGCATTAAGTGGGTTGTTCCTTAAATACACGGAAAATGTCTTTAGGCAACATTACATGAATATTTCTCATGCCCAACCCGGTATCCCAAATAAACAGTAAATAGACATCAAACAATAATTAGTCGTAGGTTTTCGGTATTCGATCAGATCCCCTTGTCAGTTTTCCATTCTTTACCCGATCCTCCCCATCATAAAAATCGTAACCTCCCCATTGTAAAAGCCCAGAAGGAGAGGAGCAGAGCCAGGTGCAAAGGATTGAAAAGTAGGATAAGAGGTGTTTATGGATCATAAACGGGCATGGCTACCGTCTTCGGCCTTTCAGTCAGGACAACGGACACGAGAACCAGTATAGCAGGACTGGCCTCAGGCAAGGGAGGCAGCTTGATTCTGCCTAGTCATGCAGCGTCAGCCTTTCTCGGGGCTCGAGCTTACGTGTCCTTAACAAGGCGACTCTGTCGGGGTCATTGCCCGTTCATTGACTATGTGAGGGCAAGAAACAAAATGGATGCCGTAACTAAAATGGATGCCATGACTTTACAACAGAATGCCCTATTTCTCAGTGAATTCATGCTAGTTGCGTAGCGAAAACACTGTTATGCATATAATGGATCATTTGCGGTTCATTGGTACCAAAATCGTGTCAGTACTACGATACCGATTTCACGGGTTCGGATCGCTACAGAACCTCACCTCCCTTCACCACTGTGCAAACGCACCCCATGGCGCGTTTTAAGTTGGGGGATTAAGTCATCTTGAATCCTGAGGGTCCCTGGGGTCCAACTAGCCCACCAGGTACCTCCAGTAAGCGCCACAGAGCTGCGTTGCAGAGAGGTGTAAAAAAGGACATGGCCTGGACGACCTCTCTGCAACGCAGCGCAGTGGCGCTTACTGGAAGCACCTGGTGGGCTAGTTGGCCCCCAGGGGCCCTCAGGATTGAAAGGGAATTAATTCCCCAACTTTAAATGCGCCACGGGGCGTGTTTGCACACATGTCACCTCTGGCCCTGCCCCCTCCCTTCACCACTGTGCAAACGCGCCCCATGGCGCGTTTTAAGTTGGGGGATAAAGTCCCCTTGAATCCTGAGGGTCCCTGGGGTCCAACTAGCTCACAAGGTACCTCCAGTAAGTGTCACAGAGCTGCGTTGCAGAGAGGAGTAAAAAGTGGCATGGCCTGGACCACCTCTCTGCAAAGCAGACCTGGGGCGCTTACTAGAGATACCTGGTGGGCTAGTTGGCCCCCAGGGGCCCCCAGGATTGAAGGGGAATTAATTCCCCATCTTAAAACACGCCACAGGGCGCATTTGCAGAGTGTTGGTGGGAGGGGGTGGGGCCTCGGCGATGCCGGTCTTTTTAAAAAAAAAAAATTAAGAAGGGGAGCTGTGTGCCCCCCCTTCCTTTTCTATATTATGGGCCCTGGGGATCCCATTGGAAGGGGGCCGCGTGGCCCCCCCTCCCGAGGCCATATTCGGCCCCAGGGACCCCATCCCCCAGAGCATGGCCAGTGTTTTTTTTTAATAATATATTTGGAGGAGGACTGCGTGCCCCCCTCCTCAGGCAATTTATGGCCTCGGGGATCCCATCCCTCGGGGCCAGCCATTGCGTGTTTTTTTTTTATTATGGGGGAGGGGGGCTGCGTGGCCCCCATCCCCGGCCAATCCTTGCCCCGGGGACCCCATCCCCCAGGGCCTGGCCATTCTTTTTGTTTTTTGGGGGAGGGGGGCAGCGTGGCCCCCCTCCTGTGCCACCTCTTGCCCCTGTCACCCCATCCCCCGGGGCTGGCCCTATCCGTTGGGGACTGTGGGGGGGTCCCCAATCCCCCCACGGTCCAGCCAGCTCCCCGAGTCCTGCGGGAGCCGGCATTGCTTTTCCACAAGGGGAGCTGCATGTCAGCAGCTCCCCTTGTGGAAAAGCAATTCTGCTTTGCTTCATTGAAGCGAGAGCAGGTTTCCCTGCTCTTGCTTCAATGAAGCAAAGCAGAGTTTGCAATGACAGGGCGGGAGCCCCGAGGCTCCAGCCCTGTCATTGCAAACAGCAGTGTCCCGGGGGTGGGCACCCTGGGACACTGCAGGAGCTGGCCCTGGGTGGTGGTGGTCCCCAAGGCCATCACAAGCTCCAGGAGGGGGACTGCGTGGCCCGCCTCCCATGCAATGCACAGCCCCGGGGAGGTGGTGGTCCCCGGGGCTCAGGGTCTGTTACGGCCCTCCAAATTTAAATATTAGTGCCCTGGAGAGGTGGCGATTCCCAGGGCTTGTGGGGGGGCTCGAGCCCCCCACACAGGTATTTTTTTTTTTAAAAGAAGCCCCGGGGGGTCGCGGTCCCCGGGGTTGCAGGGGGGCAGTGTACCCCCCGCAAATAATTCATGAAAGCCCCGGGGGGTGGTGGTCCCTGGGGCTGCGGGCGGGCCATGTGCCCCCCCAAATATTTTATCAAAGCTCTGGGGGTGGCGGTCCCCGGGGCTGAGGGGTCCCCCTGGGCTCCCGCAATTGTATTTTAACATGCTCCCGGGACTTGGCCCACCCGGGGGCTGAATAATACCGAAGAACGTTATATATATATATATATATATATATATATATATATATATATATTATCTACTGGCGGTCGCCAGTAGATAGTTATAGTTACAACCTAGTTTCCATAGGAAATCTCAAAATTTTATTTTGAATAACTTTGGGGCCGGTTGACGAATCCTCGCGAAATTTTCAAAACAAATGGGGCGCTCCGTTCAGCTCCTACCCTGAAAGTCTCGGGGTTCGTTCTGTGGAACGGGTGATGATCAGGCGGGACTGGTGGAAGGGAGGTTCTCATTACCTGCCGCAGTTTGAAGGAATCGCCGGACGGGACTGCAGGTCCCAGGAGCCCTGAGCGCCGCTGCGCCGCAGCTGTGTAGCGGCACGCCCTCCCGCCATCCCGCCCACTGACGGGATAAAATCACTCGCGGAACCCGCTGGCGCGGGTCCCGCATCGTTCTGAAGGTGGAAGGGAGGTTCTCATTACCTGCCGCAGTTTGAAGGAATCGCCGGACGGGACTGCAGGTCCCAGGAGCCCTGAGCGCCGCTGCGCCGCAGCTGTGTAGCGGCACGCCCTCCCGCCATCCCGCCCACTAACGGGATAAAATCACTCGCGGAACCCGCTGGCGCGGGTCCCGCATCGTTCTGAAGGTGGAAGGGAGGTTCTCATTACCTGCCGCAGTTTGAAGGAATCGCCGGACGGGACTGCAGGTCCCAGGAGCCCTGAGCGCCGCTGCGCTGCAGCTGTGTAGCGGCACGCCCTCCCGCCATCCCGCCCACTAACGGGATAACGATCCACCCTTATTACCCATTGGATGTTGTTTTGGCTAAATTGCACCATCACCAGCGGAGCGGGACGCGACGCGGGACGCCCTGGACGAAGCCCGGACTAAGGGCGGACAGTCTGAGACAGTCCGGGACAGGAGGGGGCAGGTGGGAGCAGCAGACTGGCTTTTGGTTCCCTGTGTTACTTAAGTTTACTATTGTTCATTCTGTTGTGTGTATCGATTGCCAAGATACTGTTGGTTACTGTTTAAAGCTCTCTGGGGATCGGAAGTTATATGTGATAACCTATTTGGGAAACCCTGGTATATTGTTGTTGGTGTCAACAATAAGAAATTTCAGGGGGGTCCCGGAGTCCGATCTGCTAATTATGCCTAAAGCAAAAATAGCAGCCTCGACCACAACCATGGACAATTACCTGGTTAAGATGGTCGATAAAATTAATCAGGAACGTAGGAAATCACTAGGTCGTCCAGGGTCATCGAGTTTGATTTCCCCCCCGCCCATTTGTACGGCCTCTGAGCGCCCCCTTGTTCAGGATCTTAATACTCCCTTATTACCCCCTGATTGTATATCTGAGGGAGTTGTTACTGACACTATTAGCTCGGACAGCGACACCCCTGAGTCCACGATCGACCCTGAACCAGGCCAAGCTATTTCACCTGATGTACCTATCCCCAGTCAGTCTGTTCCCAGACGCCAAAAATTAATACGCACCTGTAGGAACATTACTAAACCCATACAGTCTAAGCGAGGAGGGAATCGCCATACTAATAAAAAGGACACCACCCCGCAGATAAATGTCCCAGCCCAATCTGTGCTAACGGAAGGAGTTAAGGTCACTTTAGATAAAGAACAGCTGGATCTTATAACCCAGGCTATAGTTGCCAAGTTTGACATATTTGTTAAACCTTTATTGACCAAACTTTCCACTCTTGCCGACGAAGTAGTCAGATTGGGAGGTATCTTGGATTCTTTTACCAAGGCTAGTCCAGCCCCAACCAATATTACTGGTATACAGGTGCCTGAGGAGATTTCTTTAACTACCTCCGACACAGCCCCAATGATGGCCGAGAACAGTAGTTCTGATTGCAGACCCGGGTGTGCCCCTGGAAAGCCTGTTGCGGTTCCCAATGTACCATCTCAGCGGCAAAACACTACAAAACCACCCGCTGTTTTAGCACCGGGGGAATCGTTGGGCCATAACGTTAACTTCCCTAGCTCCAGAAACCCTCAACCGAACCTGCCACCTACGTGTGCACCATTTGTTGCTGTCCTTATGAACGTCCCCCCTGTTAAGAGGCTCGATAGCAATCCTGCTAGTGTAGAATCACACTCGTCATTAAAGAATAAAACTGTGGACTGGCTCCACCGACAGTGTGATTTCCCTATAGCACTATCCAGAGATATACTTTGTACTAGGAGAACTAACTGGGTTGGTAAGTCCCGTAAGACATGCGAAGGCGACTGTATAGTCATCAACTTTCGCAACCCTCAACTTACCTCCACAGTTTTAATTAAAGCCGCTTCTCTCCCAGTGATCGAACATGGTATATCCCTGCGGCCCCTTGGATACATTTATAGAGATTTTGCAACACAACCTGTCATTCAATCTGTTGATGAGCGCCATTGGTATAGGCCTAGAGTACAGGATATGGGTGTTACACCCACTATCTCTACATTTAATAGATTTCAGCCATTAAGTGGGCTTGATTACAATGACTGACTGGAGCCGACCATAGATGGTGTTAGGTCGGAGGACCTGGACTCGAGCAAAGTGAGCTACATTGGGGCTTCCAGGATATCAACAACTATTATTAACAATATTGGTGTAAGCAAACCGGCCTCTACTGTGGTATGCGACCAAGAAGATCTGGTTAACGTGAGAGGGGATAGGTCCCCGATGAACCCTTCCACATGTTTAGTTAACTCTGGCTCAAGTGTCTTAGCTTGTTGGAATGTCGCGGGACTTTCCCACAAAGATGATTGCTTAGGTTGGTTTGATTTTATCAATCTTTTTAATATTTTATGTTTCCAGGAAACCTGGAGTTTGGTCCCCATTAATTATAACGGGTTTGTCTCGTATTCAATACCTGCAGTGGCTTCAAACTCAGGAAGAGCCAAGTGTGGCCTCCTGACACTGATTTCTGTTGACGCCCCGTTTGTAGTAAAGAAACATGTCCCGGTGGGGGACCATTCCCAGATCCTTTGGCTTTGTAAGGAGCAGGATAGGAATATCCTTTTAATCAATTTTTATAATAATGTTTTTGATAATTCTAGGCAACGGATAGCTTTTGCTTTGGAGGAAGCTTTGGTTAAAATTGTTACAGGAAATGAAATCGCTTTTGAATTTATCTGGTTGGGTGATTTTAATATTTCTACCTGTGTGTCCTCTGCCCATAGGGTCTGTGGTTTTTTAAGCACTCAAGGAGAGGGAGTCGCCCATTTTCCCCATAATCTTTATGGGGACTCATTAAATAAAATCTTGATGACATATGATATGGAGATCATGGGGAATGCGAGGGGTGTCCGTGATGAAATTGTCCCTACCTTCACGGGCAGAAACGCTAACTCTGTCATCGATTTTATTTGTACTTCCACCAGCCTTATTCCATGGTGTTCTGCCCCCCTGGTAATAGATAATCTGATTAGTGATCATATTTGTCTGACCATGGAGTTGGCCTTTTGGAAAACTAATGTAGGTCCCAAACCTAGTATTGTGGATAACATTGAACCACATAGACCAAATGGATTTAGAATTAGGTGGAAGGGAGAGAAGGCAGACCTCCTGTCTAGTTCCATCATCGAGAACTGCTCTAAAGAAATTGAAACCATCCTAGTGAGTGATGAATCGGCAGCTGTAATCCTGAATACATTTGTCGACATCAATCACTCCATAGAAGCAGTATTCACCAAAAATTTTAAGGGCGATTCAAATCGGCTAAGGGGGTGGTTTGATCATGCCTGTACTGCTGCCCTGAAGAGCCTTAAGGTGGCATTGGCAGAAAAACAGAGGGACATTACTCTTATCCGGCATCTTAGGGCAACCTATAAGGCAGCCGTGTCAGACAGGAAGGCAGAACTTAAGCGTGAGGCATGGGATAAGTTAGACCGGGCCGCCGAAACCTCTGACTCCTCGCTGTTTTGGGCCACAGTCAACAGCCCTTTCTTAAGGGACGAGGCTGCGCCTATTCTGTCAGCTAACGTTAGCGTGGAAAGCTGGGTTTCCCACTTTTCCCTGATTTTTGATTCTGATAAACACATGGACAATGGTGGTGGGGTCCGGCCAATTATTCCCCCAGATATTACATGTGCCGAGGTTAAGAAATGCATTATTGCAAGTAAAGGTGGGAAGGCTCAGGGACCTGATGGTGTGCCGGTGGATATTTACAAAAAAGAACCTGAAATCTGGGGCCCATTATTGACTAAGGTATTTAATACTGCTGTGAGACATGGTGCACCGCCTACATGGGAGGAATCTATTATTATCCCCATCTATAAAAAGGGGGAGAAGGGTGATGCTAAGAACTATCGGCCTATCTCCCTTCTCGATTCGTCCGTGAAAATTATGAGCCGGGTGCTCCTTGTCAGACTAGAAGAATGGGCTGAAGATAATAATATCTTGGCCAATTCCCAATATGGATTCAGGAAGGGTAGAGGCACAGTTGAACAGTGCCTCAACCTAGAACTACTAATTGGGAAATATACTATGGCCAAGAAAGGTTCCCTCTTCCTCTGTTTCGCCGACCTTAGTAGTGCCTTCGATATGGTTAATCATCAGATTCTTTGGGAGACACTACTTGGTATGGGGGCACCGGAGGGCATTGTCCATTTCCTGGCCAGACTGTACGTTAACCTTAGCTCTAGTGTTCGATACGGCCCGGGCGGGGAGTGTACTCCTAAGTTTGCAGTTAAGCGTGGCATCAGGCAGGGGTGTGTGTTAGCCCCATTGCTTTTCACACTTTTTATCAACGAGGTAGACTCTGTCTTAAGGTCTGTGGGGGCAGATGCCCCAACCATTCTTGACTCCTATATCCCGGTATTACTGTATGCGGACGACGCGGTACTTCTTTCTAGGACCCCTGTAGGCCTCCAACGCCTCATGGACAGGTTTTCCTTGTTTATTGGGGAAAGGAAGCTGGTCATTAACAAAACAAAGACCTTTGTCATGGAATGTGGTAAGGACCGTAAAAAACCTCATTCATTTTTTATGGAAGGACAGAGGGTACAGACGGTAGATACATTTAACTACTTGGGTATCACCTTTTCCAAAACAGGTAGCTGGACCAGCGAAGTCACCCACGTTAGAGCAAGAATGGCGAAATGTGCTCACGGGGTATTCACGTTCGCTTCTAAGATCGGGGATAAACGGATCAGTGACATGCTGAAGATCTACCAAATGAGGTGCCTTTCAATTGCCCTTTATGGAGCAGGAGTCTGGGGGCATGTTTCGGTTGGGAGTCTCCAAGTGGAGGAAAACCTGTTTTTAAAAAGGTTACTCTGTTTGCCTACTTCAGCATCCACGCATTTGGTCCATAGGGAATTCGGAATATCCCATCTTCTAGATACCATTGCCCATAGACCTTTAATGCTGTGGCGTGCGATCTGGGCTAAGGAGGAGACCTCCATGAACCGAGCTATTATCAAGGATTGTTTATCTCTAGATAATCATTTGAAGATCCCCTGGGTAAAATTTGTCATGCACAGTTTTAAGGACATATATGGTGTTAATCTATACGAGGACTGTTATGCTGCCAATAGTATGTCCAAAAGCGAAATGAAGTCGATTTGGTTGTCACTAAAGTTTGAGCAACATTTGAAGGCCAGTAGCAATTTATCCACCTGCAAGCTCTATGACAGCTGCTGTGAGATGTCAGGTTATCAATCTTATTTGAGCTTTGTTACTAGGCCCTCTCACAGGTTCGTTTTAACTAGACTGCGCTTCGGAATTGTTCACCATTTGGTGGCGTTTCCTAATACCAAAAAATACCCCATGGGTCCTTGTCCCTGTGATGGAACTACAGCCCAAAGTACAATGCATTTTCTATTGTTTTGCCCACTATATGGTAATTACCGTATTGCATTTTTAAAACCACTGTATAAGAAACTCGGAGTCAGAACAGTTAAGGATGTCATGAAACTGATATTTAACCCCTCTCCCGATGTCTGTTTCTTTACAGCCACATTCCTTTTAAAGGCTATCAAGGCTAGGCCTAGTATTATCATCTTTTAAAATTGATATTGTCGTATTTTATGTATTTTCTGTTTTAACCCCATTGATGAAGTTTTTTATGAATTATTCTTGTTATTAGCCCATGTGTATCATCGATGTTTTAATGTGCATTGCTTTTATGGACTTTGTTGTGAAGCTCCGAATAAAGAATTGAATTGAATTGATTCGTCAAGCGGGGGCCGAGAAAAAGGGGGGGTCCCAAAACGCGTTTTCCCCATGCATTTTTCCATAGGACCTTTAGTCGCAGCTACAGCCCGAACGGCTGAACAGAATTACGTGACATTTGGCAGAGAGGTAGCCATAAGGTCAAGGAAATGCCTTTTGCAGGTCTGGTGTAAATCTGTTCAGTATTTCTTGAGAAAATAGCATTTAAAAGCATATCAATATCTATATGCGCGCACCGTGCGCGAGCGCAATTCTGATTGGTTGTTAGATGTCGGTAAACATTCGAATCGGTCGAAACCAGGAAGTGTCGGCCGCCATTTTGTCTCTCGCAGTCTGAGGGGGTGAAAAAAGAATGTGGAGAACGTGAAAAGGGGGCAGAGTGGACAGTTCCTGACCCCTAGCCTTGGTCAGGGGGTCACAGAAGGACCCCCAAGGGAAAAAAAAAACCAATATTTTTTTTTTTTTAAATCGCGAGGTGTGCCGTGCGCACCTTGCGCGCACGGCACGCACTGCGAACCGTGGGCGCTCGGTGAGCGAAGCGCACAGTGCGCGCACAGTGTGTGCACGGTGAAAAACCTGAAAAAAAAAAAATTCATAAATACATAACTTAGCATTTATAAAAACGTACAAATTCACTGAAAAAACCATAGGTTTCACACACGTTATAGTTACGAATTAGCATTTAAAAAACCTTGCAAATTCACTTAAAAAACCATAGGTTTCACACATGTTATAGTTTGCTGGACATTTCACTCGTAAAAAACCAATTAAATTTCCCCGTTATAGTTAGTGCAGGCAACTATAACTCACGCGACCGCAATCCTCTGCTGATGACGTCAGATATTACATCACTGATGACATATGTGTCTTTATGAAAAATAAATATTTGTAATATATGTATAGCTAAAGATTAATGGAAGAAGACATGGGTAAATAAGTGTCTAAATACAGTGATGTAATATCAGACGTCATCAGCAGAGGATTGCGGTCGCGTGAGTTACTCATAAAAATAGTACCACATTCTTTCGCTCTTATACAATCACTGATACAAGCACACACTCATCCATACAGCCACTCTCACAATCACACACTCGCACATATACCCACTTATATACTCTTACACACATATATACTGCCTTTCACATATGTAGTTACTCACACATGTACCACTGAGATATACATTTGATCACTAACACACCCATACATACACTCACCCAACCATACAGTCCATCACAGATGCAATCTTAAAACCATGCACCCATAGAATCACCCACTTACACATGTATGCACTGAGTCACACACACCCCACCCACACAAACACTCAGGCACCCATACAGATACTCAGACAACCAATCAATAACCCATAGAGACACTCATATAGCTATTCACAAAATCATGCAGCTGCTTATACACCAACAGACAGACAGATACAGACATTCACACAATTTAGTCACTAGTCTTCAGTAAGATACATTAATGACTCACTTATAGAGTCAGTCACGCACCTACTAAATCATCCATTCACACACTTATACACCCACTCATTCTTCCATAGGTTTTTCACTATATATATATTAAACATATTTAAAATTTACAGAAACACACACTCACTGGATGACATCATCAGTGATGTCATCAGTGATGTCATTTCAGATGTCATCAGTGATGTCATCAGTGATGTCACTGACCATGTCATGAGTGATGTAATATGTGACGTCATCAGCAGTGAATTGCGGGGGCGCGAGTTATAGTTAGCTGAACTAAGAATAACGGGGGAATTTCTAGGGTTTTGTATGAGGGAAATGTCCAGCTAACTATAACGCCCCTGAAACCTATGGTTTTTTCAGTGAATTTCTAAGGTGTTTTAAATGACAATTCCTAACTATAACACCCCTGAAACCTTTGGTTTTTTCAGTGAATTTCAAAGGTTTTTTAAATGCTAATTCCTAACTATATCAGGCCTGAAACCTATGTTTTTTTCAGTGAATTTCAAAGGTTTTTTAAATGTTCATTCCTAACTATATCAGGCCTGAAACCTATGTTTTTCTCAGTGAATTTCAAAGGTTTTGTAAATGACAATTTTTAATGTATTAATTGTTATACTGATTTTTTTTATACTGATTTACTACATTTTTTAAACTATTTATTTTTAGATTTTTTTTTAATTACATTATAATTACATTATACATTACAATACAAAATATACTTTCTCAGAATGAATTACTTTAGTTTAAATACTTGGCAAATAGGCAACAGACGTTTAAGTACAGTAGTTACAGTTGTTGCTATGGCCAACACAATTTCAAACACAAAGCAGCATTGAGCTCAATGTGAATTTCTAGTTAAATGCAATTAGTTACTTTATGGATTACTTTTCTAACCACAGGACTGGATCCTAGATTCAGTCCTTGGACATCTCCTGTAAACAGTTGAGTAAAAGCGTTTTGGTTACAGTAGTTATTGTTAAGGAATATTATTGTATTTTAAAAGTTGCCACTTAGAAATTTTTTCACATAGAATCACCAATGTTATCCTATGGCAGAAAATTCACTTAGCAGGTAAGTAGTGTTATCGTTACTTTTTCTTACTCAGTGGTGGATCCTGGATCCAGCACTGGCCAACCTCCTGTAAACAGTTGAAAGAATTTGTTTAAGTCATACAGACGATTTTTTAGGAATATTTTTAGTTTGTGACAATAGACACTTAGAAACTTTTCTGCTGAAATCCACACAATGGATTCCTATAGAAGGAAATACAAGTTACTATTAAGTACGCTTAGAATTGCTTTTCAGAGTCAGTGCTGGGCTAAAAGATGCAGCCCAGGGTTCTCTCCTGATAACAGGTGAGTAAATCGGAATTCGTGGTTCGGCTGATTTTAGAGGAATATTTGTACGTTTCAAAAATGGACACAGAAAATTTTCTGCTGAAAACCACACAACGGATTCCCATGGAAGGAAATGCAAGTTACTGATAAGTACGCTTAGAATTACTTTTCAGAGTCAGTGCTGGGCTAAAAGATGCAGCCCTGGGTTCTCTCCTGATAACAGGTGAGTAAATCAGAATTCGTAGTTCGGCTGATTTTAGAGGAATATTTTTAGTTTGTGAAAATAGACACTTAGAAACTTTTCTGCTGAAAACCACAGAATGGATTCCTATGGAAGGAAATACAAGTTAGTGGTAAATACGCTTAGAATTACCTTTCAGGGTCAGTGCTGGGCAAAAAGATGCAGCACTGGGTTCTCTCCTGATTACACGTGAGTAAATCGGAATTCGTAGTTCGTCTGATTTTAGAGGAATATTTGTACGCTTCAAAAATGGACACACAAAATTTTCTGCTGAAAACCACACAATGGATTCCTATGGAAGAAAATACAAGTTACTGGTAAGTATGCTTAAAATTACTTTTCAGGGTCATTGCTGGGCTAAAAGATGCAGCCCAGGGTCTTTCCTGATAACAAGTGAGTAAATCGGAATTCGTAGTTCGGCTGATTTAAGAGGAATATTTGTACGTTTCAAAAATGGACACTTAGAAAGTGTTCTGGTGAAAACCCCACAATGGATTCCTATGGACGGAAATACAAGTTACTGGTAAGTACGCTTAGAATTACTCTTCAGAGTCAGTGCTGGGCTAAAAGATGCAGCCCTGGGTTCTCTCCTGATAACAGGTGAGTAAATCGGAATTCGTAGTTCGTCTGATTTTAGAGGAATATTTGTACGCTTCAAAAATGGACACACAAAATTTTCTGCTGAAAACCACACAATGGATTCCTATGGAAGAAAATACAAGTTACTGGTAAGTATGCTTAAAATTACTTTTCAGGGTCATTGCTGGGCTAAAAGATGCAGCCCAGGGTCTTTCCTGATAACAAGTGAGTAAATCGGAATTCGTAGTTCGGCTGATTTAGGAGGAATATTTGTACGTTTCAAAAATGGACACTTAGAAACTTTTTTGCTGAAAACCACACAATGGATTCCTATGGAAGGAAATACAAGTTACTGGTAATTACGCTTAGAATTACTTTTCAGGGTCAGCGCTGGGCTAAAAGATGCAGCCCAGGGTTCTTTCCTGATTACAGGTGAGTAAATCGGAATTCGTAGTTCGGCTGATTTTAGAGGAATATTTGTACAATGGTGAAGGAAGGGGGCGGGGCCTGAGGTGACATGTGCAAACACGCCCTGTGGCGCGTTTTAAGTTGGGGAATTAATTCCTCTTCAATCCTGAGGTCCCCTGGGGGCCAACTAGCCCACCAGGTACCTCCAGTATGCGCCAGGGGGCTGCATTGCAGAGAGGTGTTCAGAGGCCATGCCCCTTTTTACAACACTCTGCTCCGTGGCGCTTACTGGAGGTATCTGGTGGGCTAGTTGGTCCCCAGGGACCCCCAGGATTGAAGAGGAATTAATTCCCCAATTTAAAACACGCCACAGGGCGTGTTTGCACACATATCACCTCAGGCCCCGCCCCCTACATTCACCACTGTGCAAACGCGCCCTGTGGGGTGTTTTAAGTTGGGGGATTAAGTCCACTTGAATCCTGAGGTCCCCTGGCCGCACGGCTCCCACCCTGCCATAGCAAACAGCAGTGTCCCAGGGATGGGCACCCCGGCACACTGCAGGAGCTGGCCCTGGGGGGTGGCGGTTCCCAGGGCCATCAAGGGCTCCTGGAGGGGGGCCACAGAGCCCCCCTCCCTTCAGTTTCAAAGCCCCGGTAGATGGTGATCCCCAGGGATTGGGGGGCTGCGAGGCCCTCCTCCCTATTCATAAGAAGCCCTGGAGAGGTGGTGGTCCCCGGGGCTGCGGGGGGCAGCAAGCCCTCCTCATCCAAATAACAATGCCCCGGGGAGGTGGCAGTCCCTGGAGCAGCATGGGGGGGATGGGACCCCTCACGCATTGTTTAATAAATAAGCCCTGGGAGGTGGCAGTCCCTGGGGCTGCGGGGGGGCTGCGTGCCCCCCGCAAATAATCAGCATAGCCCCGGGGAGGTGGCGGTCCCTGGGGCTGCGTGGTCCCCGCAGGCCCCCGCTATTATTTTTTGGGAATGCCCCTGGGACCTGGCCCACCCGGGGACCTCATTAAAATGGAGCACGGGAGCCCGTGCTTAACTTTTCCTAAAATTTCATCTGGATTCGTGACCCCATCACGAATTCTGCCGAAATGACAAAAAAAAAATTGGGGGGCCCTGGGGGTCCTGAGCAGGCCTAGGGGGTCAGGGTGTTTCTACCTTGCCCCCTTTTCTTGTTGTTTAACTTTGTTTCACTGTTTTCTTGTGACTAGGTTCTACCGAGATGGCTGCCAACAGTTCTTGGTTTCGAATGTTGGCAGCCAATCACAGTGACGCTGTCATTTGAGATGTCATCAGTGATGTCATCAGTGGCGTCAGTGACCATGTCATGAGTGATGTAATATGTGACATCATAAGCAGTGCATTGCGGGGGCGTGAGTTATAGTTAGCTGAACTAACTATAATGGGGTCCCCAATTCCCCTACGGTCCAGCCAGCTCCCCGAGTCCTGCGGGATCCGGCATTGCTTTTCCAAAAGGGGAGCTGCTGACATGCAGCTCCCCTTATGGAAAATCAATTCTGCTTTGCTTCATTGAAGCGAGAGCAGGTTTCCCTGCTCTTGCTTCAATGAAGCAAAGCAGAGTTTGCAATGACAGGGCGGGAGCCCCGAGGCTCCAGCCCTGTCATTGCAAACAGCAGTGTCCCGTGGGTGGGCACCCTGGGACACTGCAGGAGCTGGCCCTGGGGGGTGGTGGTCCCCAAGGCCATCACAGGCTCCAGGAGGGGGACTGCGCGGCCCCCCTCCCATGCAATGCACAGCCCCGGGGAGGTGATGGTCCCCGGGGCTCAGGGTCTGTTACGGCCCTCCAAATTTAAATATTAGTGCCCTGGAGAGGTGGCAGTTCCCGGGGCTTGTGGGGGGGCTCAAGCCCCCCACACAAGGTTTTTTTTTTTTTTAAAAGAAGCCCCGGGGGGTCGTGGTCCCCGGGGTTGCAGGGGGGCAGTGTACCCCCCGCAAAAAATTCATGAAAGCCCCGGGGGGTGGTGGTCCCTTGGGCTGCGGGCGGGCCATGTGGCCCCCAAATATTTTATCAAAGCTCCGGGGGTGGCGGTCCCCGGGGCTGAGGGGTCCCCCTGGGCTCCCGCAATTGTATTTTAACATGCCCCCGGGACTTGGCCCACCGGGGGGCTAAATAATAACGAAGAACGATATATATATAACCTATTTTTAAAGATTTCCAAATGTTTTTAACATCATGAATCTTAGAACTGGGGGATCTTATCTGTTTACATATTCGTGATAGTTTTTCTTGAATGTAATGCAACGAATTTCATCCAACTAATAGATCATGTTTACTGATTTAGGAATAGTCATTTTTAGGCATCAAAAAGATAATATTTGTTAAAATTTTAGTCTTTTTTCTCACTTTTTTAGCACTTATTTTATCAGTGTCGTGATTTGGGATGTTATATAGAATATATTTTTTCTGTATACACTGTATGCACTTTATCTCACTGTGAGATAATATATCAGGCATTTGCACTTTATAGTGACCAGTTACGACTTATTTTTTGGAACAACATGTATTAGAGCAGTATTCATGCAATAGGGAACTTATCGTGTCACTACGGCACTGATTAAAAATCAGGGGAGAAATATACAAATCCCAGTATAAAAACCCTATTATGTAGGCCTTTTTCTTTCAATTTAAGGTCCTATATATCAAATGATATTTTTTGAATGAAATTTTATCATATTATTGGTGATTATATATTTAACTATGATGACGTTTTAGTTATTTATGTATTTATGGATTTTAACAAGTATTTCTAATGTCGAAGTATTTTGTTTAGCTCTACTGCTTTTTTAAGAACAAACGTAATTGTAACTGATTAGAATCCAATCACGACCTGTATATAAATCATGTGCGTCACTGGGGGGTCATGTGATCAAGGCTGTGTGTCAACAGCCGAAACGTTATGCTGACCGTGGAAGAATAAACTAGCACGCTTTATTTACTTGGCACGTTGTGGTCTGTACCTGTTTGACAAGGAAAGAGACGGGATTGCTGAAAGTTATATATATATATATATATATATATTACCTACTGGCGGTCGCCAGTAGGTAGTTATAGTTAGGACCACGTTTCCATAGGAAAACCTCAACATTCTATTTTGAATAACTTTGGCGCCGGTTGACGAATCCTCGCGAATTTCTCAAAATAGGTGGGGCGCTACGCTCCGCTCCTACCCTGAAAGTCTCGGGGGGATCCGTCAAGCGGGGGCTGAGATAAAAGGGGGGTCCCAAAACGCGTTTTTCCCATGCATTTTTCCATAGGACCTTTAGAACGAGCTACAGCCCGAACGGCTGAACAGAATTACTCAAAATTTGGCAGAGAGGTAGTCCCTAGGTCAAGGAAGTGCCTTTTGTAGGTTTGGTGTAAATCTGTTCAGTAGATTCTGAGAAAATAGCCTTTAAATCAATATATATATCTGAGCCCGCTTACGGTACGCTTACCGTACGCTTACGGTAAGCGTACGGTGGCGTGCGCGAGCGCGATTCTGATTGGCTCTTAGATCTTAGTAAACATTCAAATCGTCCGAAACCAGGAAGCGGCGGCCGCCATTTTCTGTGTTTCACTCTGAAAAAAAAAGAGTGAAAACAAGAAAAGGGGGCAATGAGGAGAGTTACAGACCCCCTTACATTTGTGAGGGGGTCAAAGAAGGATTGTAAAGTACAAAACAAACATTTATTGATTTTTAAAAAAAATCACGGGGTACGCGTACGGTAAGCTTACGGTAAGCGTACGGAAGAAACATGGCGTGCGTGAAGGAGATTCTGATTGGCCCATAGATCTTAGTAAACATTCGAATCGGCCGAAACCAGGAAGCGGCGGCCGCCATTTTGTGTGTTTCACTCAGAAAAAAAACAGAGAAAACAAGGAAAGGGGGCAATGAGGAGAGTTACAGACCCCCTAACATTTGTAAGGGGGTCAAAGAAGGACAGAAAAGTACAAAAAAAACATTTATTGATTTTAAAAAAAATCACGGGGTACGCGTACCGTAAGCTTACGGTAAGCGTACGGTAAAAAAAATAAAAAAAAATAAATGAAAAGCAGATTTAAGAGTTTAGAAATTAGGGAGCTCTAAAAAGAGTTGTTGTGTTTATGAAGTCATTTTTTTAGTGGTACCTACAAGTAAGTACCGATGCAGAGTCTAAGGTTCAAGAGGAAGACTCTGTTCCCTTCATCATTGAAGTGCACACCATCTCCTCTATAAATGTCTTGCATGTCATAACGCAAGTTGTTGTGGTAAATGGCACCCATACCATAGTCACGGAGGAAAGCAGAAACAGATTTGTTGACGTGCTTTCTTGCTTTGTCAATCTGCGGACAGAAATGATTGGACCAGTTCCATTTTTGCCTTTGGCATATGTTGGAAAACACAAAGGCAGTTTTAGGGAAAAGTGTAAACAGTTGTGCAAAGGTGTCCTTCATAAGCATTTCCAGACCTACCCCAGTCAAAGTGCCTAGGTCATTGCCACCACAGTGCACTATTATGAGGTCAGGGTGTTGGATTTGAATGAAGGATTTCACCAATGGCATCAATTGGTGCCACTTTAACCCTCTCTGACCAATCCATTTAATGTCTACATTTGGCAAAGCAAGGTCTCTCACCATACCTGTTTTCTCTGCAAACTTTTCACTCCAGAAGACATAGCTGTGCCCTACAATCCACACTGTGAACATCTTCAAAGGAGAACTGGATGCACTCAGGAGGTGTCTTTCAGTAGAATGGCAATATGAAAAGAAAGACAGTTTGGAAATGGAGGCATACATATTTTTTTCAAAACAAAAAGAACTGATTGGCTGTTTCATACCATTCTAGAATAAAAACTAGGCTGTATGTGTAAATTAATAGAAGCATGTTTTGTATTGGTACAAAAAAATGTGTAACCAAAGAACAGTACTATGGATTTGCTGTAAGGTTTGAAAAGTCAAGCACTCTTGCTCTGTGGAATTGAAACATTGTGTGTCGAACTTCTGACCTAACTCTACACAGCAGTGTTCCATGAGCTGTTGCTATGGTAGCAGGCAGAAGTCAAGTTGGGGGAAGGGTACTAGGCAGAAGTCAAGTTGGGGGAAGGGTACTTTTGGAAAAGGGTTGGTTTTCAACCAATAGAAATGTGTGATTACATTTGAAAAAAAGGGGGAAGCACTGAGATTTGAAACTTACATGTATATGTGTGGAAAAATAGAGGGAAAGTTTGCCATTATCTGGTTCTGCTGAGAGGAGAGAGGTGAACACAACAGAGATCCTGGCTCTGATAATCTGCTGTTTGAGTGTCACATTTCTTTCACAACTAACTAATTTTAAAGGTGAGTTTACAGTTTGAGAGGGGATGTATGTGGTAACTTAAGAAATGAATAATAGAAATGGGAATTGTTTTTGTTGTAGTTACACATGGTGGTTTCATAATGTGTCAGTCTGTAAAAGTGATTTACACTTGCCCCGAAAAAAAAAAGAGCAGTAAGTGTGCTTTCAAATTGGCAAAGAAATTTCGTTTTGGGACTAATGTGAAAACATGACTCTGTATGCATAGAAGAATTATAGGCAGAGATTTATTGCGTCTTGCTCTGGTGATTTCACAGTTGCATTAGATGGAAAGGGGGAGCGAATTTTTGGGGGAAGAAGCAGAGTCTTAGCACACACCCATGTGCTTGCCATGTATAGTCATGCACAGTATTTAGAAGCGAGTGGGGTTTTCAGGTTTAAGTCTGTAATGCAAATACATTCAGCATCACTAAGGCTGGTTGCCCTTGCTGGAGTGTAGGCAGTCACAGAGAATACACATGGTGGTGGTCTGAAAAAAAAGCTTGGACATGTGCATTTAAATAAATCAAAAAAAGTGGTTTTATAATGTGTCAGTCTGTAAAAGTGATTTCCAATTGTAAAAAGTGATTTTCACTTGGCCCGAAAAAAAAAGAGCAGTAAGTGTGCTTTCAAAATGGCAAAGAAATTTCGTTTTGGGACTAATGTGAAAAAATGACTCTGTGTGCATAGAGGAATTATAGGCAGAGATTTATTGCGTCTTGCTCTGGTGATTTCACAGTTGCATTAGATGGAAAGGGGGAGCGAATTTTTGGGGGAAGAAGCAGAGTCTTAGCACACACCCATGTGCTTGCCATGTATAGTCATGCACAGTATTTACAAGCGAGTGGGGTTTTCAGGTTTAAGTCTGTAATGCAAATACATTCAGCATCACTAAGGCTGGTTGCCCTTGCTGGAGTGTAGGCAGTCACCGCGAATACACATGGTGGTGGTCTGAAAAAAACAGCTTGGACAAGTGCAATTAAATAAATTAAAAAAAAAGGTTTCATAATGTGTCAGTCTGTAAAAGTGATTTTCACTTGCCCCGAAAAAAAAAAGAGCAGTAAGTGTGCTTTAAAAATGGCAAAGAAATTTCGTTTTGGGACTAATGTGAAAACATGACTCTGTGTGCATAGAGGAATTATAGGCAGAGATTTATTGCGTCTTGCTCTGGTGATTTCACAGTTGCATTAGATGGAAAGGGGGAGCGAATTTTTGGGGGAAGAAGCAGAGTCTTAGCACACACTCATGTGCTTGCCGTGTATAGTCACGCACAGTATTTAGAAGCGAGTGGGGTTTTCAGGTTTAAGTCTGTAATGCAAATACATTCAGCATCACTAAGGCTGGTTGCCCTTGCTGGAGTGTAGGCAGTCACAGAGAATACACATGGTGGTGGTCTGAAAAAACAGCTTGGACATGTGCATTTAAATAAATCAAAAAAAGTGGTTTCATAATGTGTCAGTCTGTAAAAGTGATTTCCAATTGTAAAAAGTGATTTTCACTTGGCCCGAAAAAAAAAGAGCAGTAAGTGTGCTTTCAAAATGGCAAAGAAATTTCGTTTTGGAACTAATGTGAAAACATGACTCTGTGTGCATAGAGGAATTATAGGCAGAGATTTATTGCGTCTTGCTCTGGTGATTTCACAGTTGCATTAGATGGAAAGGGGGGCGAATTTTTGGGGGAAGAAGCAGAGTCTTAGCACATACCCATGTGCTTGCCATGTATAGTCATGCACAGTATTTAGAAGCGAGTGGGGTTTTCAGGTTTAAGTCTGTAATGCAAATACATTCAGCATCACTAAGGCTGGTTGCCCTTGCTGGAGTGTAGGCAGTCACAGAGAATACACATGGTGGTGGTCTGAAAAAACAGCTTGGACATGTGCAATTAAATAAATTAAAAAAAAAGGTTTCATAATGTGTCAGTCTGTAAAAGTGATTTTCACTTGCCCCGAAAAAAAAAAGAGCAGTAAGTGTGCTTTAAAAATGGCAAAGAAATTTCGTTTTGGGACTAATGTGAAAACATGACTCTGTGTGCATAGAGGAATTATAGGCAGAGATTTATTGCGTCTTGCTCTGGTGATTTCACAGTTGCATTAGATGGAAAGGGGGAGCGAATTTTTTGGGGAAGAAGCAGAGTCTTAGCACACACCCATGTGCTTGCCATGTATAGTCATGCACAGTATTTAGAAGCGAGTGGGGTTTTCAGGTTTAAGTCTGTAATGCAAATACATTCAGCATCACTAAGGCTGGTTGCCCTTGCTGGAGTGTAGGCAGTCACAGAGAATACACATGGTGGTGGTCTGAAAAAACAGCTTGGACATGTGCATTTAAATAAATCAAAAAAAGTGGTTTCATAATGTGTCAGTCTGTAAAAGTGATTTCCAATTGTAAAAAGTGATTTTCACTTGGCCCGAAAAAAAAAGAGCAGTAAGTGTGCTTTAAAAATGGCAAAGAAATTTCGTTTTGGGACTAATGTGAAAACATGACTCTGTGTGCATAGAGGAATTATAGGCAGAGATTTATTGCGTCTTGCTCTGGTGATTTCACAGTTGCATTAGATGGAAAGGGGGAGCGAATTTTTGGGGGAAGAAGCAGAGTCTTAGCACACACCCATGTGCTTGCCATGTATAGTCATGCACAGTATTTAGAAGCGAGTGGGGTTTTCAGGTTTAAGTCTGTAATGCAAATACATTCAGCATCACTAAGGCTGGTTGCCCTTGCTGGAGTGTAGGCAGTCACAGAGAATACACATGGTGGTGGTCTGAAAAAACAGCTTGGACATGTGCATTTAAATAAATCAAAAAAAGTGGTTTTATAATGTGTCAGTCTGTAAAAGTGATTTCCAATTGTAAAAAGTGATTTTCACTTGGCCCGAAAAAAAAAGAGCAGTAAGTGTGCTTTCAAAATGGCAAAGAAATTTCGTTTTGGGACTAATGTGAAAAAATGACTCTGTGTGTATAGAGGAATTATAGGCAGAGATTTATTGCGTCTTGCTCTGGTGATTTCACAGTTGCATTAGATGGAAAGGGGGAGCGAATTTTTGGGGGAAGAAGCAGAGTCTTAGCACACACCCATGTGCTTGCCATGTATAGTCATGCACAGTATTTACAAGCGAGTGGGGTTTTCAGGTTTAAGTCTGTAATGCAAATACATTCAGCATCACTAAGGCTGGTTGCCCTTGCTGGAGTGTAGGCAGTCACCGCGAATACACATGGTGGTGGTCTGAAAAAAACAGCTTGGACAAGTGCAATTAAATAAATTAAAAAAAAAGGTTTCATAATGTGTCAGTCTGTAAAAGTGATTTTCACTTGCCCCGAAAAAAAAAAGAGCAGTAAGTGTGCTTTAAAAATGGCAAAGAAATTTCGTTTTGGGACTAATGTGAAAACATGACTCTGTGTGCATAGAGGAATTATAGGCAGAGATTTATTGCGTCTTGCTCTGGTGATTTCACAGTTGCATTAGACGGAAAGGGGGAGTGAATTTTTGGGGGAAGAAGCAGAGTCTTAGCACACACCCATGTGCTTGCCGTTTATAGTCATGCACAGTATTTAGAAGCGAGTGGGGTTTTCAGGTTTCAGTCTGTAATGCAAATACATTGAGCTTCACTAAGGCTGGTTGCCCTTGCTGGAGTGTAGCACTCTGGACATGGGCTTTTTAAAAAATCTGAAAAGTGGTTTCATAATGTGACAGTTTGTAAAAGAGATTTTCACTTGCCCAAAAAAAAGAGCAGTTTGTGTGCATTCAAATTGGCAAAGAAATTTTGTTTTGTGACTATTGTGAAAAGAAATGTAGTAATATATTTAAATACAATAAAGGATTTTTTTTTAGTTTTTTTCAGGTATTGCTGAAGAACAGTGAACAAAATTTAAGATGCCTACAAAATCTCGAGTTCAAAAAACGCTAAAAAAAAAACTATATTTGAAGACAACTGGAGGACCAAAGTTAGTAGAAGATGCTCATGTTGGGAAAAAGAAAAAATCTTCTGGTAAGCAGAAAAAAGAATTTCTTAAAAAAATATTCAAAACAAAGAAAAATTTACAAAATGTCTGTCATGGGAAGAATGTAACAAAACGAAGAGAACAGCAAAAAATTGAGAATTTAGTTAATGCAAATATACCTTCTGCAACTGAAAAGTTTTACATAAACAGAAAAACAGCGTTTAAAGAGATACGTAGAAAAATGTTTCAGAGAAGAGTTATGTTCAATTTGATAAAGGATGTGAAGAAATATAAGCAAAAGGCAAAATATTACAAGAGAAAAAAAGAAATTGAAGCCATTGCAGCAAAAGCATTAGAATTAAAAAGGAAACTATTCATATTAATTTTGAATAGGATGCGTACATTAGATAAAATGGTTAATGTACTGAAATCACAAAGCAAAAGCAAAAGAGTAGTGAACAGAACAAACTTTTGTAAAGTGTTTTTAGGAAAGTGGATGCATAGTTCAAGTAGTGAACCTTTTTTTAATGAAGAGAGCTATTTTCAAAGTAATAGTTTGCTGCATGCAGTTGACACCAGAGGTCGTTCATACGAAGTAAAAAATGGTTGCATAATGGAGAAGGAGATAATGGTTCCAAGAGATGAGGTACAAGTGATGGCAGATGAGGCAATGGGGAGACGTCCTAAAGCCCCAGTGTACACTTGGAATTGTAGTAGTATTTGCACTGTGCGTCAGGAATCTATTGACAGATTTCGAGAGTTTCTAAGAGAATATAGTAAAAAAAGTGTAAAACAGAAGATTAAGGTGCTTCAAAGTCTGGATCCATGCAGAGTGAGAGAGAATACTGGTTTGCAGGGTCATTCTCTGGCTTGTCTATCTAGAAAAGTGTGCAATAGTGTTTTCCATCATTTTAGGATGCTGGCTGTTCATCATACTGAAATGAGAAAGTTTGTGAGACGGTTGTATTTTGCCAAAAGTCCAGCAATAAAGTTAAATGAATTGAATAGGGCTCTGTTCCGAGGAACGGTATCAGATGTAGAGAAGGTTGTTGATGAAATTCAGTTTTGTTACTTTGGTCCTGAACAAAACAGTGCAGAGAAGGACACAGTAAATGAGGAAGAAGTGGAAGAGAATGTAGAACCTTCTGTAAGTAAGACATTTAATGATCACATAACAAAATTTGCAATAGTCTCTAATGAAAGACCAAATGTTACTTGTATTTGTTGCCGCAGAACTCATTATAGAAAACAAACTAGGAATGTTGATCTCTACAGAAAGAGTGAAAATGAAGATAATTATAAGTGGATGGATTTTGCCACATATATATTTCTTGAAAATTGTTTTGAATTGGGTGAAGATCAGCGTATTTGTAAATACTGTTACAACAAGTTAGAGGAAAATAGAATGCCGACCAGAGCTGTACATAATAATTTAGAATTGGATGCTATTCCTGCTGAACTTTCTGAATTAAATACATATGAGTCTATACTCATTCAATGTGTTCATCCGTTCCAGACCATAGTACGTATGGAGCCCAAAACTGGTAAATTACCTCCTTCAGATTTACTGAGAGGTTTAAAAGGTAGAGTGGTGTATTTGCCCTTGGATTTGAAAAAAAATATGGAAACTATTGATGCGGATACTTTGGAAACTGAACCATTAATTATTCTGGTTAATGGTGTACCTACAAAGAATAATAAGATTTGGCAGGAGCTGGTAGATGTGCGGAAAGTACAAAGAGCAAATTTGTATTTGAAAAAAAATAACAAATGGTATGAATCAATTTATATAGAAGAAGAAGACGAAGATTTTCAAGAAGACACAGAAACACCAACTGGACAAATTGAAAAAGTGGACAAGACAAAGGAAGAAGAAATTTATGAACATTTTAGCATACATCCTCTTCATTCGAAAGAAGTTATGGGAGACAATATTGATCTCTTTCAGATGAAGAAAGCAAAAGGAACTCCCGTGAGTGTATGGGAGGAGAGCTTGGAAGCTCGATGTTTTCCCCAGCTGTTTCCTACGGGAAAAGGAGGACGATACGATGAACGTCCAGAACAGATTCCAGCTTCAGAGTATCGGACTACAAGACTATATGCTGAAGATCCCAGATTTCGACAAAGTATTCCTTATTTGTTTCATCTTTTATTTGAAAGCGACTTGTCTGCACTGTCTTATGCAGTAAATCACATTTTAAAAAGTGGAGTACATTTACAAAATGTGTCTGCTAAGGATTTTATGGAGAAAGTGCAGCACCGAGATGATCATTTGGAAACACAACTGATCAATCTGATGGCTTGTCAGCGTGGGACAAATGAATATTGGTACCGACGCCATGGTGAACTAAAATGCATGTTACGCAATTTAGGAACACCAACATGGTTCCTTACCCTAAGCTGTGCCGAGTACGCTTGGGATGATTTACTGGATTTTCTACGAGAGGCCAATTCAAACATTAAAAACATCGAATACAAGACAGCAGGAGAACTGTGCTCATTGGATCCGGTTAATGTTTGCAGATATTTCAATCATAGATTTGAGGCTATGATGTCCTTCATCTGCAATAAAAAAAATCCACCCCTTGGAGAAGTAGTGGATTTCTTTTGGAGAAAAGAGTACCAGGCAAGAGGTGCTCCTCATATTCATATGCTGTTGTGGATCAAGGATGCCCCAAAGTTTGGAACAGATACTGATGAAGCAGTGTTATCTTACATTGAAGAATATGCAACATGTGGTATACCAAAAAGCACAGAAGAGAACAAGTTAAAGGAGCAAGTTTTACGTTTCCAAAGTCATCGGTGTGGAAAATACTGTCGACGGAAATACAAGAGCAAAGAAAAATACTACACTAAATGTCGATTTGGATTTCCTAGACCTGTTCTTTCAAATGGAAGAGTAAACAGTTTTATGTCAGCTGTGAGACATACTATCACAAGAAAATCACCTAAGAATACCTACAACCTTAAAAGAAAAGAAGAATCAAAAAATATAAATGACTACAACCCAGTCATTTTATCCATGTGGAACGCTAACATGGATATACAGTATGTAGCTGACAATTCCATTGCTGTTGCACGATATGTAACGTCTTACATTACGAAATCAGAAAAAACAGAATTGAAGGAAATGTGGGAAGAGATTTCTCACGAGAAGACTGTCAGTAAGAAGCTGTACAGTTTCAGTTTGAAGATGTTATCGCATCGAGAAATTGGATCCTACGAATGTTCAGATAGGTTATCTTCTGCAAGTCTCTACTCGAAGTCAAGAAGAATAATTTGGGCAAGTTTAGGCCTTGCAGCAATGAGAAATCGGGTACTGAAATCTGTTGGAGAAATTGAATATTTGGCCGAGAATGACCCAGAAAGTACAGATATATTGAAAACAAACATGTTGGACACATATTATCCCAAGAGAAGTCATCATCTGGAGAACATGTGTCTCTATGAAGTGTTGCAGAACTACATTTATTCACGGAAAGCTGCAGAAGACATTAATAATGGAAAATATAAAGTTGTTGGTGAAGAAGGATGTTTGGTGAAGCAAACCAAAGGAAGTTTGATAAATCACCGGAAGCTGAGTTGCGACACTACCGACAAGAAAGAATTTTACTACTTGGCTCTTTTACAGTTGTTTAAACCATGGCGTACAGAGGATGAACTACTGGGAGAATTTCAAAGCTATGAGGATTCATTTAATGCTTGCAAAGACAGCATACAATGCAATACATTCACAACTTATCTGCAAATGTTAAATGAAGAAATTGAACAGGAAACTACAATTGCAGCAGAAATAGCTAGAGACAGTTCTCAGGACAGCCAAAGTTCAGGAACACACAGTCAAGATCCCCTAGGACAACCAATCGTTGAAAATGAAGCATCAATAGCCATGAATGAAGTGGAAACAGCTATGAATCAAGCTCAAGAAGAATTTATAGACTTAGAAAATTTGGAAAGACAACTGAATCAAGAGCAGCAACAAATTTATGAAGAGATCAAAAACAAAATTGATCACGGATTTCTACATGTAAAAAAAGAGTGCTCATGCACATCATTTCATCCAATCAGGATGTATGTAAGCGGACAAGCTGGCACTGGAAAAAGTTTCCTAATTAAAGTCATCAGAAGCTACCTAAAGCAAAAAACGGATTCTACTTTGTCTTGTGTGGTTACTGCTCCAACTGGGTTAGCAGCATATAACATAAAAGGAATCACCTTACATCGTTTGCTAATGTTACCAGTGGAGCATGAGAACAAAATACAATTCAACAAGCTAACTGGAGAAGCATCCTTGGAAGTTTCACGAGTATTGAAGAAGATGCAAGTTCTCATTATTGATGAGGTGAGCATGGTATCAAACTTAATGCTTGCCTTTGTGCATTTAAGAATGCAGCAAATTTTGAAGACAGACTATGACGTGTTATTTGGTGGAAAACACGTCATAGTTTTTGGAGATCTTTTGCAACTTACTCCAGTTAAAGGACAACCAGTGTTTAATACTGTGACACATGAAGACACGAAGAAGTCATTGGGAAGTATCGGTAATACAAATATTTGGTCCTTCTTTGAGTACAAGGAACTTACAACTAATATGAGGCAAGCAAACGATGAAGAATATGGAAGTATTCTGAAAGATATCAGGATTGGACTACTCACAGAAGCTGGCAAAAAAGCATTACAGACTCGGCTGCTACATAATTTATTTCCAAAGGAAGAAATAGTTGCAGAGAAGATATACAAGAACATTGCAGAAAACAAAAGTGTCATCTGCTTAATGCCTACTCTACGTGAATGCTCAATATTCAATGAGGAGCTTTTGAACTTGGAAAAGGAAGAGATCAGGAAATTGGAAGCAGTGGACAAAATTGAGGATGGAAGAATTACTGTCACAGTAACAGGCAAACTGAAAAATAAATTGGACTCACTAGAGAAGAACATCTCCAAAACAGCTGGATTAGAAAAAAATCTATATGTTTGCATGAACTGTAGAGTGTTTTTAAGGAGAAATTTGGATGTTGAGAAAGGTTTAGTTAATGGAGCGATGGGAAGAGTTGTGGGTTTTATTAATTATCAGAAAAAAGAAGGAATTGAATGTTTAAAAATAAAATTTGATCAGATAGATGAAGTTAAAGATATTTGTCGTTGTACAGTTCGTTTTATGCTTGTGAAAGACTTATATGTACGTAGGAAGCAGTTTCCGTTTTCTCTAGCATATGCTGTAACTATTCACAAGTCTCAAGGATTGACTGTAGATTGTGCATTTGTGAACATTGGTTCAACTGTGTTCAAAGAAGGTATGGCATATGTTGCTTTGTCACGAGTCAAAACATTATCAGGTTTATTCATGATAGACTTTGAAGAATCAAAAGTTAGTGCTGATACAAATTGTGTAAAGGAGTATAATAGATTAAGAAGAAGCTATGCTCCTCATTTAGGTCAGTATCCTGTGTTGGAGAAACGTGTAGTTTCTCGTAAAAGAAAAAATGAGAATATCTGTAGTGAAGATGTAGAGAAGAGGAAAAAAAAGAGGAGTGATGTAATTGCAAGCAAAAAGAAAAAGGAAAATGAAGAACAGGTTGTAGGATGTCATTTTGAAAATAGCTCTGGTGTCAACTGCTACGCAAATGTAGTGCTGAATGTTGCATTTTATCTGGAAAGTTTGCAAGAGCAGATAATAGTAAATCAGGGAAAAAGATTCTGTTCAGAGCTGAGTCTCCTTTTTCAAAAGTTGAGTAAAGATAAAACTCAAATAGAAAGTGCTACTGACATTAGAAAACTTTTAGATGTATGTTCAGGACGAACACAGTTTTCTCAAAATGAACAGCAAGATGCACATGAATTTTTGATGTATTTTCTTCAGGTAGTGGAAGAAGAAGGAGTTCCCATTGACATTTTTTTTGGTCTCTCATAAATGGGAACATAGTTGTGATAATTGTTATAATATATGTGGCTCTATTGTTGATAATGAAAGGTTTATTTATTTGACATTGCCAGAGAGTAAAACAGTCACTTTTGCAAAATTAGTTAAAGATGCTAATCATAGCATGAAATGTGGTGAGTGTAATTCTGACATGTTTTCAACATTAATTTTAAAGGAATACGGACAGTATGTAATTTTAATGATGCAACGATGTAGATCTGATGGTTCAAAATTGGATACTTTAATAAAGAAGTTTACAGGACAGCAATTATCAATTTCAGGAAAAACTTTTGTAACTGTTGCAATAATTTTCCATGATGGACCTACTGTTACTTCTGGACATTACACAGTTTATCTAAAATGTGAAAAAGGCTGGACACTGTGTAATGATTCCCAATTGATTTTCAAACAACGTTTGCCTTTTGATTTAGCAAATTCCTATCTAATCTTCCTGAAACCTAAATTTTAGAGAGACTTGGCAAGATCTGGACAAAATAATTTTACCATTTTACTGGATTACCATTGCAATTTTGTAAAAAAAAAGATTTTTAAAATTATCATTTGGCCTAATGGAAAGATAACCAATTGTAATGTGGACTTTTTTAATTTTTAATGCAATTTTGAAAAACCAATAATTTAGAGATTATCGGTAACTTCTGCACATTTTAAATTTTGGAATGTTATTGGACTGCCATTGGAAATTTTTTCAAAAATGATTTAAAAAATTACTATTTGGCCATGTGGAAAAGTAACCAATTCTATTGTGGACTAAATAAATTATTCAAAAAATTTTCGTGAACCAAAATGTTACAGAGAATCGGTGAGATCTGGACAAATTAAACTTTAGAATTTTATTGGATTTCCGTTGGAAATTTATTCCAAAAAAAAAATTAAAATGACTATTTGGCCTAAAGGAAATGAAATCAGATGTATTTTGGAGTTATTTGAGATATAATATTGTGATTATAGTTCTGAAACAAACATATCAGACGGTATTTTAAAGAAATAAGTATTGGTATTAGATGATATTTCTTTACAATATTATGCATTTCTATAATGTTAAGTTTAATTAAAAAAAGAATCAGGGCTTTTTTAATACAATCTTTGTGATTGGTATTTTTTTTTGCCCGCTGTAAAATGATGAATGCAATTGCTTTCACAATTTATAGTGAAATGCAATATATTCTGAAAACAGCAAAAATAAGGCAAAAAGATTTTTGGGTAAAAAATGTAAATATGTGTACTGTATTATAAAATGTTTAAAAAATATTAATACTTTTTTTTTTTTTCCAGATAGATATAGAAAATTTTCGAAAACTACAAACATTTTTAAAACTATTTTTTAAAAAAAGAAATGAATAAATATTTTTTCAGTGAGTATGGTAAGTCAATAATAATAATTGTAGTCTCTCAAGGACAATGTAATGTGATAAATGATTTTTAGTGTTTTTTTTTAAAAATAAAAAAAAAGTACGCGCACCGTACGCGTACGGTAAAAAAAAATAAAAAAAAGTTTTTAAAAACATATGTAAAAAAAAGATGAAAGATAAGGTTGGCTCTTAAAAGAACCGTTGTGTTCATGCAGGGACAGAGGAAAGGAAGCATGGGAAAATTATTCAAAGCGACAAATGTGCTGATCTATTTTGTTGTTCACTAGGGAAACACTGGTCTCCCTATGGCAAATTAGATCTTTACAAAATGTGCAATGAATATCAACCTTCCGAAATCGAGGGTTCATTTCCAGAGGGCCAGCAAAAGGAGATTCTCCCCCCACAGATGAAGGGCTCACCTGACCTGCAGAAGAAGGAGTAAGCCCTGCAGGTGATGGTCCAGGCTGAGCTGCTGTGGATGTACTGGCTCGTCTTTCTGAAGAGTTACCTCCAAAAAGATGACCATGTGTCCTTCTGTGTACATCCTGGAGGTGTCTCTTCATGGTGTGATTCCCAAAGGAATACTTCCTGTTAGGATTACCTCTAGAAAGTACACGCTGACACAACTTGCAAGTAACTAAGGGTGCATTCACCTTTTGCTGGCCTTCTGGAAAAGTAAAATAATCCCAAACATAAGAAGGCTTTTGTTTCCTCGTTCTCTGCCTCAAGACAGTGCTGCTAGTGCTAGCCTCACTCTCAGAAGAGCTCTGCTGTTCTGCCATCGTATCCCAAAGACAAACCAGCTCCTTCTCCCAAGGGATCACAAGCAGAAATGAGGGGAATGGGTGTGGTGTAGGAGAGTTCTAGAACTGAAAGTAGTTTCAACCAATCAAAAGTTGTGTTTCAAGATCACATGACCTACCGTACGCTTACGGTACGCTTACGGTACGCTTACGGCAAAAAGTACGCGTGCGCGTAAAAAAGACACGCGCTTGCGCGCATGCGCATAACAGTCACTCCCCGGCACTTCCGCGTAACGTGCGCGTGTGGCGTAAGCGCGCACGCGTCCCACGCGCAGTACGCGCGGCTACGCAAAGTGCGTAACTATACGCAAGCAGCGTAGATAGATTACGGACGTTGCGTAAACCGTACGCTTACCGTGAGCTTACGGTACGCGTACCAAAAAAAAATAAAAAAAAAAAAAAGAACTGGAAATACATTTTACATGTTTATTTTAAAAAATATATTAAAAAAAAATATTTAAGGATTTTAAAAATTAAAGCATAGTCTTTATAAAAGGTAAGTAAATTAAATTAAAAATATGTTTGAAAAAATTGAAGAATAAAAAAAAAATTAGCATTTAAAAAACCTTGCAAATTCACTGAAAAAACCATGGGTTTCACACACGTTATAGTTAGGAATTAGCATTTAAAAAACCTTTGAAATTCAGTGAAAAAACCATAGGTTTCACACACGTTATAGTTAGGAATTAGCATTTAAAAAACCTTAGAAATTCAGTGAAAAAACCATAGGTTTCACACATGTTATAGTTAGCTGGACATTTTACTCGTAAAAAACCAATGAAATTGCCCCGTTATAGTTAGTTCAGCTAACTATAACTCGCGCGCCCGCAATGCACTGCTGATGACGTCACATATTACATCACTCATGACATGGTCAGTGACATCACTCATGACATCACTGATGACATCTCAAATGACATCACTGATGACATCACTGATGACATCATCCTTGTGATAGAGTGGCAGACCTCCTCTTCCCCTAATATAACCTTTGACACACACATTCAAAAATAGAAACTACAATGTTCAAAACAATGGACATACCAATACCAGTTAAAACAACCTTTTCAGTAATTCTAAGATCCACATACACATCCACTCATTCACCAACAGTCCAATTCAGTCACTCATACATGTACTCACTCATCATATGTACTCATACACCTATACATCCTGTTACACAATGCCACTCATCCATAGAGTTACTCACACACATAGTCACTCATGCTAACAAAGAATCAAACATACATTTACTTGCATATACAGTTATACACACACCACCACACTTACTTCTACGGAAACTTACACATACTTAGTCTTTTAAACAATCACTTATAGAAACACATACTTATTCATACAAGAACTCTTTCAATCTCTCACTCTCACATATACTCACATATATACACCAATAGTCACATATACTAGTTTAAAACATATGTAGTTACTCATAAAGACACTATTGAGACAGTCATTCACTCAATAACACATCCATGCACACACTCATCCACCCATACAGTCCTGCACACATGCTGTGTTCAACACATACAAACAGTGAGTCACTCATTCATACACCTATGCACTACGTAATACCCCCCACCGAACCATGCAGACACTCAGACTGATACTCAAAAAACCAACTAATAACCTATATAGACACCCATGTATCTACTCAC
This sequence comes from Triturus cristatus, assembly GCF_964204655.1. Taxonomy (NCBI): domain Eukaryota; kingdom Metazoa; phylum Chordata; class Amphibia; order Caudata; family Salamandridae; genus Triturus; species Triturus cristatus. The sequence goes on from NC_140589.1 coordinate 1,294,307,072, forward strand.
CAACCCATGCAGCCACTTATACACAAAGTGAGAGACTGATACAGATATATACATATTTAAACATTACTCACTAAAACATGTATTCACTATGATACACTTAATCAGTCAGTTAAACAATCAATTTTTCAAAAACAAATCATCCATTTAGACACTTATATACCCATTTATTCTTCCATTGACCTTGAGATATACATATATAAAACATATTTAATTTTCAGAAAAACCCACATTCACTGGATGATGTCATCAGTGATGTCATCAGTGATGTCATTTGAGATGTCATCAGTGATGTCATGAGTGATGTCACTGACCATGTCATGAGTGATGTAATATGTGACGTCATCAGCAGTGCATTGCGGGCGCGCGAGTTATAGTTAGCTGAACTAACTATAACGGGGCAATTTCATTGGTTTTTTACGAGTAAAATGTCCAGCTAACTATAACATGTGTGAAACCTATGGTTTTTTCACTGAATTTCTAAGGTTTTTTAAATGCTAATTCCTAACTATAACGTGTGTGAAACCTATGGTTTTTTCACTGAATTTCAAAGGTTTTTTAAATGCTAATTCCTAACTATAACGTGTGTGAAACCCATGGTTTTTTCAGTGAATATATATATATATATATATATATATATCCAGCCACAGTGCCCCACGACACAAGCCTGAACCTTCAAGGGCGGCCAGTACATTCCAGCGCGGGGCTTCTGGTAAAATATCCCAACGATATCTCCTTCAACCTTCAAAGAAGTGCACCGACACTTGGCAGAGTTTCGTTTCAAATTCATTTAATGGTGAGACAGCACGAAGGAATGCAGCAGTTAATCCCAACGTTTCTGCTCTATCGAGCCTTGATCACGGGAGGCAGTTTCTTTTTCAAAATGACCCACGTGGTTTTCACTTATATCTGATTCACATGGGCCATATTTTCGCTAAGAGCGCGCACAGGGAAAGTCTTTAAATTGTAAAGGTGAAACAGCGCTGTCTTTTCTTTTGCAGATGACAAAATGCGCAAACACTTCTTCATAATATAATTTCCCCAGCGCTATGAGCCAAGTCCGCCAGCTGACAAGGTTCGTAATTTCAGTCTCACCCACTGTACTGAAACGCTTCTCTAGCCAGCAGTACCGGAAAGATTTCCTCTGCTCCCAACTTGCCACACGCAGCGAAGACATTCACAGAGGGCAAGCAGGTCAGGCTTCAAACAATAAATCCAGCCACAGTGCCCCACGACACAAGCCTGAACCTTCAAGGGCGGCCAGTACATTCCAGCGCGGGGCTTCTGGTAAAATATCCCAACGATATCTCCTTCAACCTTCAAAGAAGTGCACCGACACTTGGCAGAGTTTCGTTTCAAATTCATTTAATGGTGATACAGCTGGCCCTGGGGGGAGGTGGTGCCCAAGGCCATCACAGGCTCCAGGAGGGGGACTGCGCGGCCCCCCTCCCATGCAATGCACAGCCCCGGGGAGGTGATGGTCCCCGGGGCTCAGGGTCTGTTACGGCCCTCCAAATTTAAATATTAGTGCCCTGGAGAGGTGGCAGTTCCCGGGGCTTGTGGGGGGGCTCAAGCCCCCCACACAGGTATTTTTTTTTTTTTAAAAGAAGCCCCGGGGGGTCGCGGTCCCCGGGGTTGCAGGGGGGCAGTGTACCCCCCGCAAAAAATTCATGAAAGCCCCGGGGGGTGGTGGTCCCTTGGGCTGCGGGCGTGCCATGTGCCCCCCAAATATTTTATCAAAGCTCCGGGGGTGGCGGTCCCCGGGGCTGAGGGGTCCCCCTGGGCTCCCGCAATTGTATTTTAACATGCCCCCGGGACTTGGCCCACCGGGGGGCTAAATAATAACGAAGAACGATATATATATATATATATATATATATATATATATATATATATATATCTTACCTACTGGCGGTCGCCAGTAGGTAGTTATAGTTAGGACCACGTTTCCATAGGAAAACCTCAACATTCTATTTTGAATAACTTTGGCGCCGGTCGACGAATCCTCGCGAATTTCTCAAAATATGTGGGGCGCTACGCTCCGCTCCTACCCTGAAAGTCTCGGGGGGATCCGTCAAGCGGGGGCTGAGATAAAAGGGGGGTCCCCAAACGCGTTTTTCCCATGCATTTTTCCATAGGACCTTTAGAACGAGCTACAGCCCGAACGGCTGAACAGAATTACTCAAAATTTGGCAGAGAGGTAGTCCCTAGGTCAAGGAAGTGCCTTTTGTAGGTTTGGTGTAAATCTGTTCAGTAGATTCTGAGAAAATAGCCTTTAAATCAATATATATATCTGAGCCCGCTTACGGTACGCTTACCGTACGCTTACGGTAAGCGTACGGTGGCGTGCGCGAGCGCGATTCTGATTGGCTCTTAGATCTTAGTAAACATTCGAATCGGCCGAAACCAGGAAGCGGCGGCCGCCATTTTGTGTATTTCACTCTGAAAAAAAAGAGTGAAAACAAGGAAAGGGGGCAATGAGGAGAGTTACAGACCCCCTAACATTTGTAAGGGGGTCAAAGAAGGACAGAAAAGTACAAAAAAAACATTTATTGATTTTTAAAAAAATCACGGGGTACGCGTACGGTAAGCTTACGGTAAGCGTACGGTAAAAAAAATAAAAAAAAATAAATGAAAAGCAGATTTAAGAGTTTACCGCGCACGGAACGAACTGCGTTAAGTGGGTGCGCACGCCACGAATGGCGTAAAGTAACTTAGCATTTAAAAAACCGTACAAATTCACTGAAAAAACCATAGGTTTCACACACGTTATAGTTAGGAATTAGCATTTAAAAAACCTTGCTAATTCACTGAAAAAACCATAGGTTTCACACATGTTATAGTTAGCTGGAAATTTTACTGATAAAAAACCAATGAAATTCCCCCGTTATAGTTACTGTAGGCAACTATAACTCACGCGACCGTAATCCTCTGCTGATGACATATGTGTCTTTATGAAAAAAAAAAAATTGTAATATATGTATAGCTAAAATTTAATGGAAGAAGACATGGGCAAATAAGTGTCTAAATACAGTATTAGCATCAGCAGAGGATTGCGGTCGCGTGAGTTATAGTTGCCTACAGTAACTATAACGGGGGAATTTCATTGGTTTTTTATCAGTAAAATTTCCAGCTAACTATAACATGTGTGAAACCTATGGTTTTTTCAGTGAATATATATATATATATATATATATATATATATATTCACTGAAAAAAACATAGGTTTCAGGGGCGTTATAGTTAGCTGGACATTTCCCTCATACAAAACCCTAGAAATTCCCCCGTTATAGTTAGTTCACCTAACTATAACTCGCGCCCCCGCAATGCACTGCTGATGACGTCACATATTACATCACTCATGACATGGTCAGTGACATCACTGATGACATCACTCATGACAACACTGATGACGTCATCCATGTGATAAATTAGTGCATCTTCTCACACCCTTTGATATACTCAATCAAAATTTCAGACATTCATTCTCAAAACCATAGATACTCCAATACCAATAACTACATACCCGCTCATTGACTCTTAGATCTACACACACATCCACTCACTCACCTGTACAGTCACTCATACTTACAATCACTCAGTACAGGACTATCATATACATTTATACACCTACATAGACACTCACACACCACCAATCATCCATAGAGGTACTCTCACACCTAGTCAGTCATGCAAATAATTAATCACACTCCCATTTACTCACCTATGCAGTTATACACACACAAGTTCACTTACTCATAAAAATAGTACCACATTCTTTCGCTCTTATACAATCACTGATACAAGCACACACTCATCCATACAGCCACTCTCACAATCACATACTCACACATATACCCACTTATATACTCTTACACACATATATACTGCCTTTCACATATGTAGTTACTCACACATGTACCACTGAGATATACATTCAATCACTAACACACCCATACATACACTCACCCAACCATACAGTCCATCACAGATGCACTCTTAAAACCATGCACCCATAGAATCACCCACTTACACAAGTATGCACTGAGTCACACACACCCCACCCACACAAACACTCAGGCACCCATACAGATACTCAGACAACCAAACAATAACCCATAGAGACACTCATATAGCTATTCACAAAATCATGCAGCCGCTTATACACCAACAGACAGACAGATACAGACATTCACACAGTTTAGTCACTAGTCTGCAGTAAGATATATTAATGACTCACTTATAGAGTCAGTCACGCACCTACTAAATCATCCATTCACACACTTATACACCCACTCATTCTTCCATAGGTTTTTCACTATATATATATATTAAACATATTTAAAATTTACAGAAACACACACTCACTGGATGACGTCATCAGTGATGTCATCAGTGATGTCATTTCAGATGTCATCAGTGATGTCATCAGTGATGTCACTGACCATGTCATGAGTGATGTAATATGTGACGTCATCAGCAGTGCATTGCGGGGACGCGAGTTATAGTTAGCTGAACTAACTGTAACGGGGGAATTTCTAGGGTTTTGTACGAGGGAAATGTCCAGCTAACTATAACGCCCCTGAAACCTATGGTTTTTTCAGTGAATTTCTAAGGTTTTGTAAATGACAATTCCTAACTATAACACCCCTGAAACCTTTGGTTTTTTCAGTGAATTTCAAAGGTTTTTTAAATGCAAATTCCTAACTATATCAGGCCTGAAACCTATGTTTTTTTCAGTGAATTTCAAAGGTTTTTTAAATGTTAATTCCTAACTATATCAGGCCTGAAACCTATGTTTTTTACAGTGAATTTCAAAGGTTTTGTAAATGACAATTTTTAATGTATTAATTGTTATACTGATTTTTTTGATACTGATTTACTACATTTTTTAAACTATTTATTTTTAGATATTTTTTTTTAATTACATTATAATTGCATTATACATTACAATACAAGATATACTTTCTCAGAATGAATTACTTTAGTTTAAATACTTGGCAAATAGGCAACAGACTTTTAAGTACAGTAGTTACAGTTGTTGCAATGGCCAACACAATTTCAAACACAAAGCAACATTGAGCTCAATGTGAATTTCTAGTTAAATGCAATTAGTTACTTTATGGATTACTTTTCTAACCACAGGACTGGATCCTAGATTCAGTCCTTGGACATCTCCTGTAAACAGTTGAGTAAAAGCGTTTTGGTTACAGTAGTTATTTTTAAGGAATATTATTGTAATTTAAAAGTTGACACTTAGAAATTTTTTCACATAGAATCACCAATGTTATCCTATGGCAGAAAATTCACTTAGCAGGTAAGTAGTGTTATCGTTACTTTTTCTTACTCAGTGGTGGATCCTGGATCCAGCACTGGCCAACCTCCTGTAAACAGTTGAAAGAATTTGTTTAAGTCATACAGACAATTTTTTAGGAATATTTTTAGTTTGTGAAAATAGACACTTAGAAACTTTTCTGCTGAAATCCACACAATGGATTCCTATGGAAGGAAATACAAGTTACTATTAAGTACGCTTAGAATTACTTTTCAGAGTCAGTGCTGGGCTAAAAGATGCAGCCCATGGTTCTCTCCTGATAACAGGTGAGTAAATCGGAATTCATAGTTCAGATGATTTTAGAGGAATATTTGTACGTTTCAAAAATGGACACAGAAGATTTTCTGCTGAAAACCACACAATGGATTCCTATGGAAGGAAATACAAGTTACTGGTAAGTATGCTTAGAATTACTATTCAGAGTCAGTGCTGGGCTAATAGATGCAGCCCTGGGTTCTCTCCTGATAACAGGTGAGTAAATAAGAATTCGTAGTTCGGCTGATTTTAGAGGAATATTTTTAGTTTGTGAAAATAGACACTTAGAAACTTTTCTGCTGAAAACCACAGAATGGATTCCTATGGAAGGAAATACAAGTTACTGGTAAATACGCTTAGAATTACCTTTCAGGGTCACTGCTGGGCAAAAAGATGCAGCACTTGGTTCTCTCCTGATTACAGGTGAGTAAATCGGAATTCGTAGTTCGGCTGATTTTAGAGGAATATTTGTACGCTTCAAAAATGGACACACAAAATTTTCTGCTGAAAACCACACTATGGATTCCTATGGAAGGAAATACAAGTTACTGGTAAGTATGCTTAAAATTACTTTTCAGGGTCAGTGCTGGGCTAAAAGATGCAGCCCAGGGTTCTCTCCTGATAGCAGGTGAGTAAATCGGAATTCGTAGTTCGGCTGATTTTAGAGGAATATTTGTACGTTTCAAAAATGGACACTTAGAAAATGTTCTGGTGAAAACCACACAATGGATTCCTATGGACGGAAATACAAGTTACTGGTAAGTACGCTTAGAATTACAGCACTGGGTTCTCTCCTGATAACAGCTGATTTTAGAGGAATATTTGTAGAATGGTGAAGGAAGGGGGCGGGGCCTGAGGTGACGTGTGCAAACACGCCCTGTGTCGCGTTTTAAGTTGGGGAATTAATTCCTCTTCAATCCTGAGGTCCACTGGGGGCCAACCAGCCCACCAGGTACCTCCAGTATGCGCCAGGGGGCTGCATTGCAGAGAGGTGTTCAGAGGCCACGCCCCTTTTTACAACACTCTGCTCCGTGGCGCTTACTGGAGGTATCTGGTGGGCTAGTTGGTCCCCAGGGACCCCCAGGATTGAAGAGGAATTAATTCCCCAATTTAAAACACGCCACAGGGCGTGTTTGCACACATATCACCTCAGGCCCCGCCCCCTACATTCACCACTGTGCAAACGCGCCCTGTGGGGTGTTTTAAGTTGGGGGATTAAGTCTCCTTGAATCCTGAGGTCCCCTGGCATCCAACTAGCCCACAAGGTACCTCCAGTATGTGCCAGGGAGCTGCGTTGCAGAGAGGTGTAAAAAGGGGCCTGGCCTCATTACACCTCTCTGCAACGCAGCCCCCTGGCACATACTGGAGGTTCCTGGTGGGCTAGTTGGCCCCCAGGGACCCCTAGTATTGAAGGGGAATTTGTTCCCCCTCTGCAAACTCTCCAGGGTTGCTATTTGGAAGAGAGAGCAGGTTTCCCTGCTCTCTCTTCCAAATAGCAAAGCAGTTTGCAATGGCAGGATGGGAGCCACAAAAAAAATACATTTTTTTTGTCGTTGGGGGTCCTTGTGGGACCCCTGGAGCAGGCCTAGGGGGTCAGGGTGTTTCTACCCTGCCCCCTTTTCGCGTTTCGGGATGTTTTTTGGGGGGCTTCTTGTGCCTCGGTTCTACCGAGGCACAAGATGGCTGACAACACTTCCTGATCTGGAGTGTTGACAGCCAATTAGCATTCAGCTCGTGCACAGCAGGGTGCGCGCTGGGTGCATGGAGGGTGCGCGGATCCTCCTCGGCCATAGATATCACTAACTTTTTTACCCTAATTTTCTCAGGAACTACTGAACGGATTTACAACATTTAAGCAAAAGGCACAAGTCTGAACTGGGGACTACCTCTTTGCCAAATTTGGTGTAATTCCGTTCAGCAGTTCGGGCTGTAGCTGCGACAACATGTCCTATGGGAAATTGCATGGGGAAAATGTGTTTTTGGACCCCCCTTTTTTCTCGGCCCCCGCTTGACGAATCACTGCGAAACTTTCAGGGTAGGGGCAGAGCGGAGCTGGCCAAAAGTTTGGAAAAATTCACGAAGATTCGTCAATCGGCGCCAGACTTATTGGGAATAGAATGTTGCGGATTTCCTATGGAAAATAGGTCCTAACTATAACTATCTAATATATATATAGATATATATATGCAAAAAACAAGCAGAGAACTCTGGGTAGTTCTCAAGTTTAGGTGGAAAGCAGCTCCTTTATGGAGCACTCTCAACACCAGCGACACTCTAGATCTGCTCACCTCAAATGTCTGTTTTTCTATCAAAATCTTTAAGCATAGGATTAGCACAGTGCCATCCACGCCGAGATAGAAAAGGACAAAGTCTTTTGCCATTTGTACAGCAAAGTCTTTAAGCATAGGACTAGCACAGTGCTGTCCTTGCCGAGCTGTAAAATGACAAAAGCCAATTACCACTCCAGGCACAGGATTACAGCTTTGAATTGGTAAAATACCAATCAAGCCAACCTGAAATGAGCAAAAGCAATATATAGAGATATAACCATCACTGAGATATACACTAATCTTAGTTCATTTCTTTTTGTTGTTATTTATTTTTCTTAAGCAGTCAAAACATAGCCGCAGTCTGAACAAAGCCAACACGTGTTTCGCGCTCCACTGCGCATCTTCAGGGCTGTTTACAAACATTGAACATTACAATTAGAATCTGAACAAAATACAACTTGTAATTCAGTATAGTAAATCTATTTAACAACACACTGATGTGAAATCTACACACATCTATACAAATACAAATTATATTTGCCTCCATGTTTTCTATACCTTCTTCTTTAGGGGCTACAGAAACCATACAACACCTGGTAGTGCCAGGCGGTGTCCTATCCAGGTACTAACGGGGCCCGACCCGCTTACCTTCAGAAATCAATTGAGCACATATCTTCCTTCTGCACAAGCAGTTAGCCTAACACTTTTTTCTTTTGACGTACCAATACATCTATTATTTATTTATTTGAGCAAATAAAAAAAGCTCATTTACCTTTTATAGTCTCTTGATTTTGCTATTCTTTTTTCATCTTCTAAAGTTAACACTTGTACTTCCACAAGAGAATTCAAAATTGGTGAAAAAATATTTCCATTATTTAAACTCTAGTAAGAACTTTCAACTACTTTTCTTTAAATATTCCTTTATTTTATTATTTAATTCCATAGTTCTCACCTTATAACGATTTTAATCTCCAAGTTCTAAGTTCATCATTGTTAGTATTTCTTAATTTATTAAGTTCCCCTTGACAAGGTCCGTGAAGAGTAAATAGAACACTTATAAATGTCATTCTTTAGCCTCAACCTTAAATTTCTATTACTACTCTTTTGACACTTAATTCACTAGCCACTCTACCATCTCCTTAATACACTCTATATTAGAGGCAGAGATTATGTCCTTACACTTAAACATCCCTTAAAACCAGGAATTCCCTTCCCAAGAAAGTTATAGTTAATCAAGTTAGAGAATATATCATTAGGTTTGTCTATCCTTAAATAGTATCAGTCTCCCCATAGTGGATACATTATATCCCCACACTGCACTCTTACCTCCATTCAGGCTGGAAGCCTTCCCATCCTTCTCCTTCTGAATCCTAGCGTATACTGGGCACTTTGCTTTCCTGCCCTTAAATACCCTCTGGATTGTTTAATCATCTGCACCTGTGCGGACGCAAAAAAAAAAAGGGGGGAAAAAGTAATAATCATTTTTTGAACCCTGACATGGCCAGGATTCGAACTCTCGCCACTTGGATAAATATGCACTTTCCTTAAGCTTTTGAGCTACCTCTGTCTCACGTTGTTGCTAGTATCCAGGATGTCTATGTTCTATAATTTCGAAATCCCTACAAGTTAATTACTTCTTCTTGTGCCTAATCTTCAAACAGAAAAACGGGAAAAGAAATGCTTTTTAAATACATACATTACGAACCCTGGCATTGCTGGGATTCAAACTCCCGGCACTTGGATAGATAAACATTTTCCTTAAGCTATTAAGCTACTTCCTTCTCACGTGGTTACTAGTATCTTTTATGTGAACTTAGCGATTACTAAAATATTGCCCAATCATAAGACTTAACGTTTATCTTTAGACGCTTTAAAGCGAACAAACAAAAACAAACGAGAAGAAACCAAACAACAGGGGGTGGTGACGCAAATAAATCAAGCCCCAATCTGCCAACACCATCATCAATCTATCGCAAATGGTGTTGGACAAACTCCTGGCATTAGGACTTACGTATTGCCCCAAAAACAACTTTGATTACCCTCGAACGAGAGCAGACATATACATGTTCATAAGAAAGCTCAAAATACAGTAGGATCATCACCAACGAATAAAGAAAGTAACTGATTGGAGGACACAAACAAACTCTAGCAATGATGGTAATACATTAGCAGCCTCAGATGCTAAAATCCTGTGTGATTTATACGCCTTAGATCAGAACCCTGATTCTATAGAGGAAACATCTACCCAGAGAATTATGGAAATACAATCCATCCTCATCAGCGATACACCCCAAACGGGGTTTAAACCTAAATCTACATTTGTGCCCGTAATGCCAAGGGATTCAGTTGATACCTTCCATGACATGGTTACATCGGAGGTGAAAAAACTGTACTTCAAAACTCAAAGGGAGGTTAAAAATCGAACCAGTCAACAACTCAAGTATCATCAATTAGTCAAAAAATTGAGGGACAACAACTCAATAGTAGTACGCAGTTCTGACAAGTGTGGCAATGTGGTCATCTGGCCACGTAAACAATACCAGGAGGAAGCATTACGACAACTGTCTGATCGAGAGTGCTATAAACTAAGCAACAGACAAATGACAAAGGCTGTACAAAACCAACTTCATTCGAAACTTTTGGCCTGGAAGAGTATGGGTTTAATCAATAAGGATGAATTAAAATTTTTACAAAATGACTACCTCATCATGCCCATTATGTACCTCATACCAAAAGTACAAAAGGATACTTCCCATCTACCTGGAAGACCAATAATATCAGCCAAACAGGGTCTTTTAGAGAATGTTTCTGTGTACATAGACTCGTTTCTTCAAGAAAATGTTAAGATTCTTCCATCTTTTATCTGAGATGCCACAGATTTTTTACAACAAATATGTGACTTTGAATGGCATGAGGAGTGTTTACTCATTGCGTTAGATGTGTCCAACTTAAATCCATCCATTCAGCACTATGATGGAATGAGAGCTTTAGAATTTTATTTGGGTATTTGACCCATAGAGTACTATGCACACAACAAGATGTTATTGGACCTTACTAGATTCTGTTTGGAGAATAATTACTTTCTATTCAACCAGCAGGTGTACCATCAGGTAAGAGGCAAAGCTATGGGGGCGAGCTTTTCCCCTAGCTACACCTGCTTACATATGGGCTGGTGGGAGAGAATGATTTTGATAACTGAGTATGCGGACATTATGAACAACAATGTTGTAAAGTGGGTCCGGTATATAGATGACCTCTTTGTAGTTTGGCGTGGGGATAGAGATAGTGCAGAAGAGTTTATATCAAAACTCAACATCAATGAGTATAACCTGCACTTCACCCACATTATTAGTAACAGTTCCATCACCTTTCTCAATGTCGAAGTATTTGTTGCAAATGGAAAGTAGGAAAGTAGGCTCCACCGCAAACCAACCTCCGGCAACACTATACTCCATTCTACCAGCTTCCATCCTAAGCATACCATCAGCAGCATTCCCTACGGTGAAAAGCTTAGAATCCGTAGAATATGCAGCAGGGATAAGGATTTGATAATAGCACAATATGAATGCAGACATAGATTTCTTGAAAGGGGTTACTCGAATCGTGCAATAGGTGACACAATCAAACGCACTAGGGCACTCTGTCGCAGTGAATTACTAATGAAATCACCGCGAGACAAAAACAAAATCCACAACTCTACAAATCAGAGCAGCAGCAACCCCAGACTTATCCTTACATATAACAAACAGAAGGATAGTTTGTCCAAAATACTCAAAAATAATTGCCATCTAATTTTGAGCGACCCTATACTGGGTGACAAGGTATCTCGCACCCCCACGATTACATACAGAAGAGCCCCCAGTACTAGAGATTTAGTGGTGAGCAAGTCCTAAATTCAAACCAGCCAGAAATTGGCTAACTAGCCGTCGAGGGTTCTTTAAATGTTCTAATTGCAGAACCTGCAAATATGGAATGAATAAACAACTTTCAGTTCCTATTTTAAAGAGAAGCCCTGTACAATAGACAAATGGCTGTTAGTCGGAGTTTGCTGTGTATGTGATGGAGTGCTCTTGTGGACTGCAGTACGTAGACAGTACGAAACTGCAAGTCCATAAGAGAGCGCTCCAGCACCTGAGGGCCATTACCAACTCAGATCTGAGTTACCCTGTGGCACGCCACTTTAAAGAGGTACATGACAACGACCTGGACAAAGTGAAGTACTTTGTGGTTGATGCAGTTCCAACACTAAGAGGTGAAGGCAGCAGGGAAGCAATTCTAAGACGCCTAGAGACCAAATACATCTTAGATTTGGATTGTATGAGCCCGAATGGGTTAAACACAACTGAGGACCTATACACCTGGCTATGATGGCCGGAACACCCTAAGCCTCTTAATCCCCGACGCAAAACCCAACACAAGAGAGATCAGATTACAAATACTTTTTTCCGGATAGAATGCAATTATAAAATTACGTCTGAAGTAGGCATTGTTAGCCATCTACCCTGCCCTGCCATCTTCATACCTATCGTGTATCCCCAGCACTGTCTTACTTCCTTGGTGTCCTGTTTCAGGCCCTCCAGGGTAGGCAGAATCAATTTTAAAAACATTAGTGCACTTTATTCACAGAATTCCAATTTTAAAACATTTTTTAAATTTCACTGTTAGAGCACATAATTTTAACAGGACATGTTTTACAGCAGGTCTTATAAGAGCAAACACAGGGCAGGTACAGAGAAGGTGAGGCATTTATGCCGTAATTGCACTTCATTGTGAAACTCGTACTTGCAGTGTATGTATACAGATTGTGTCATGCATTTAGATCTAAAAATATGCATCACTTAGCATTAACAGTGACTTATGTGTATTGATAGTGATTATTGCGAAATTTGCACCTGTGGAGAGAAGTGGTCTTGTGTTAATCTTTACATACAACACATTGCGCTATTTGCACATGTAGAGATGATCGATCAATGGTTATTGTTTACAAATAAGATATTGCGAAATTTTGCACATAGAAAGAAAAATGGTGAGCATCACCGGTAATCAGACTTGGATAAAGCTGTATGTATACTATAATTATTGCAAATTTTGTACCTGTAGTGAGGAGTGGACATGTGTAATTGTTTACGACCAGCACATTGCATAATTTGCACACATAAAGTTGACCGATTATAGGTTATTGTTCACAAACTACACAATGCGGAATTTTGCACACAATCAAAATGTCAAGTATCACTGTTAAACTGACCTTGACATTGCCATATAGAAAACAAGTGGATAGTCTGTTTTCAGTTCCTGTTAGCACTTGGCACTTTAAATTCTAGGGGAATTATGGGTACGTCATGTGATCAAGGCATCTAGGGGCTTAAACGCGTCATGGCGGCTAAGCACGTTTGCAAATAAAGGAATTACCTGCACGCATAAAGAGGTGTCCGTTCCTTTTCTGATTCTGGTGGCAGGGGATCATGAAGAAATGGTTTTGTGGATATATTTATTTATCACCTTGATGGACTGAATGCATGCCGTGAATTTTTGACCAAACAACCTATCCACTGTTATAAACATAATGAGCTCATCATGTTTCTTATTGAGTGGTGCCTATACAGCATAACTATTTTATCTTTAACAAGATATACCAGCAGCTCAGGGGTGTGGCTATGGGGGCCTGCTTTTCCCCCTGCTACGCCTGCCTTCATGTGGGCTGGTGGGAGAAGCGGGTCCTCCAGGTCACGCATTCTGAAGCTTGGTCCAACAACATTCTTTGCTGGCTACGTTACAGAGACAATGTTTTTGTTGTATGGAGGGGTTCTATGGACAGTGCTAAATCATTTATCAATGATATCAACTGTAATGATTTAAATTTGGAGTTCAATGCCACCATCAGCACAGACACTGTAGAATATTTAGATGTAAAAATGTATGTTTCAGACAACACACTACAGACCACCCTCCATGGAAAAATCAATTCAGGCAATTCTACCCTTCACCCAAAACATCTTAGAGCTAGCATTCCATACGGAGAAATGCTGTGCATGCGCAGAATCTGCAGTAATCCCACAGACCTAGTCAAATGCCAATTGGAGTCTGAATTGAGATTCAAAGCCAGGGGTTACACTGAAAAGACTATCACTGCTGCAATCGCCAAAGCCAATTAATTTCCCAGAGAGCTGTTACTACAGAACACATCCGCAGAGACCACTGTTGATACAGACACTCAAGCGGACCTGGCCACTAAGGGATATGTAACTACACACCTCATCATGACTCACAACACTGAGTCAAGAGCACTCAAATCAATTTTTAACAAACACTGGGGCATTATCAAAACAGACTCCACACTAGGACCCATAGTTGCCCCTAGCTCTGACATCACCTACAGGAGAGCCTGGTCCATGCATGAAACTATAGTCAGAAACAGCCCTGAAATAACCAATACCACCAGTTGGTTAACTAAGTTAAAGGTTTTCATAAATGCAGCGGTTGCAGGGCCTGCAGATTTGGAGTTAACACCACCCAAATCTTGGACTAAAATATGTAGGGAGCACTAAGCTCCAAGTGCACCTACGGATTTTGCAACACATCAGAGCCATTGTCAACAGTGACCCGATATACCCTGTCGCCAGGCACTTCAAAGAGACACACCAGAACAACTTATACCACCTTAAATACTGCGTCATTGATAGCATTCCGCCACTCAGACGGGGTGGCAACAGAGAGAAATTGTTGAGACAACTGGAGTCGAAATACATAATAGAACTCAACACTAAGGCCCCGGCAGGATTAAACATCAGTGAAGACCTTTATAACTTTTTATAACTTCTTATAGTGTCCTTCTACAATATTAACTCCAGTCCTGCGCTCTGAGAATTTCGCCAACATGCCATTTTTTAGAAGCCATCTGACTTTAAGTTAGATGTCCAGTTTTTAATCCACTACAAACACAGTTTTTAACTATTCTGCTCCAATCTTGCCTATTCCTTTAGCGACTGTTTGGATTTTTGTCTTCACCACATCTCACGGCACCAACACTAAGTTTTCCCGCTATTATGCACTCATTTTTAACTTTACCCATATGTGACTGCACTGTATAGCATTCTTTCACTTATTTGACATATTTTTTGGCAGTTGACGCGATTTCCATACATCAGGCTCAGCCCTCAACATGTTAAGATTAAACTCCAGGAACATCTAGGCCCTTCGTCCGCACCAGCACTAATCTTACAATATACAACCGCATTAGTTGCATGCTGACAGAGACTTTGGCATTGGCTTCCACACACTTTTACTGACATGAATGGGTTTTATACATTGTTCCCCTCCTAGTTACGATGGTACACCGTATTCCTCCCACATTTAGTTGTGTCACATGGCATTCATGGTTTCTAGGATGTATTCACACACCCACGATTAATGAGGGATACCGTTTAATTTTGTTTTCCATCAGACATAATTTGGGAGACTTCAATCCCAATTTTTGCATTGATTTTGCATTATTTCATCTTTTATAATGCAGACAGCACCGCCATTACACAAGCTTACCTTCTAGTCTGCCACACACAACTGATGTTACAGAACATATGGCCATCTACACCTACATATAGAGGGGTAGTCTTTTCTCTATGCCTGCTACCAAAACTGCTTGTCATTGCTGCGCCTAGTCATCACATAAGATGTTTACTACATGCTGCAAAAGTGTAACATTTTCTGCCTTGTGACTATGAACATAGTAAAGTCACTCATGTCACTATAAATTGTATGCCTCTCACCTTAGCGCACTATGTGATCAAGACCACAGGCTTGTGGTCGAAACACGTCAGCCTGACATGCTAAGACAATAAATTCTCTATATTGCATCTTCAACTGGAGTCTGTGCTCTTGTTTGGCCCACCGTGGTCATTCTTTGGGATTCTGGTTTCATTATATATATACCGTGTAGACCTGCAAGCCTTCATTGACTCTCTCGAAGTAAATGACTATAACCTGAACTTCACATCTGCAATAAGTGACACTAGTATCATCTTTTTAAACGTAGAAGTCTTCATCAAGAACAATAGGATATGCTCCAAAATGCATCGAAAACCGACATCATGTAACAGTATATTACATGCCAACAGTGGGCATCCACTGAATTTAAAATGGAGCATACCCTATGGTGAAATGTTAAGGGCATAAAGAAATTGCTCGGAAACTGAAGATCTAGAACTTGAAATTGAAGAGATGCGTTGTCGTTTCTTGGGGAGAGGATATCCATTGGATGTGATCATGAATGCAAAATCTAGGGTCCATTTGAAAAAACGAACTGATCTTCTAGTACCCTCAAAAAGGAAACCAGATGGAAAAGAGGACACGACAAACAGTACAACACGTCTAATCATGGATTTTAATAATCAAAGTGGAGATCTTAAAAAAGTGATAAGCAGGAATTGGGAAATTCTACGATTAGATGATACACTGAAAGAGAGCCTAACAGTTCATCCCAGTATAACTTATCGAAAAACAGCATCCTTAAGAGACATCTTAACTCAAAGTCATCTGGAGAAAAGAGAGCCAAAAACAATCTCATGGCTAAATACACCAGGGTTCTGGAAATGTGCTAAATGTCGTGCATGTGAACATGGCTCTAATATAACGAACTATGAATTACAAAATGGTAGAACAGAAAAAATCTTAGATCACATAATATGTGAGTCAAAATATGTGGTTTAGAGATTAGTGTGTCCTTGGTAAAAATACTATGTGGGTAGCACAATTAATAAACTAAAGTTACGGATTTTGCAACATCTACGTGCTATAAAAAATAAAGATCCGAACTACCCAATGGCAAAACACTTTCAGGAATACCATCAAAGTGATAGCAGTCAACTGAAATATTCAGGAATTAGAATTGTGAAACCTGCTGAGAGAGGTGGTGACCGAACCCTAAAATTGCGTAAACTGGAATCAAGATTAATATTAGCGATGGGTACGGAATATCCACACGGACACAATCTTGATGCAGAATTATTTGTACATCTGTAAATATTAGAAAACTAAGGAACACTGTATCTGATCTGTTTTAAATTTTAATATGGACCTAATTCTCTCTCTTTTTTACAATGAGTCGAATTTTCTTGTAAATATACATCAATGAATTTCTTTGTTTAACCTGGACATTGGATTTGATAAATGGACAAGTGGACTATTAAGATCATGTAGAAAACATTTTAGGAGGAAGGTGTGACATGAATCGTATCCTCATGTAATAAGATGTTGAATGTACACTCCCGGTATTTTATATGAAATTGTGGAATAACTAGTATATATGCATTAAGCAATGGACTTAAAAGTTCCAAACATATAGATCTGGATATGTACTTTACATAGAAAAGAATGAATTATTCATTATGACAACCAGACAAAATGTAGGAACTGTATAAGATCCAAATGATGATTATTAATTTGGGTATTGGGAGAAATTTTGATGCATAGTAAGAACTTTAAAATTGGGGTATTTGTTGGACTACAACTTCGACATTGCGAGTTGATTTGTCATTATTGGGATTAGCAAATTGTTATCCATTCAAAAACTACTCCATATAAGAGAAGGTAAATGTCCAAATGCATTGTCTTTTTAATGGTACTTTACAGTAGCATGGGTAGATGAAAATGCATGGTTGACACACTAAGAATAATTAAAGAGGAGTTAAAGAGAAAAAGAATGTCAAATAATCGTATGATTAGAAAAAGTTTTAGGAAGTCGCAACCTTTGTAATTTTCTCATATATCTTTTAAAACTTTTTCTAACCAAAACTTTTTCTTACTAGTGTTAGGATTAATTATTGTTTGGATATACAAATGTAAAATTGTAGAAATGACGATTCAAAAATTCTTAGATGAATATAATGCACTTGCACTTTATATCCCTTGAATGTACTTCACAGTGAAAAGAGAAAAAATGGCGACAGATTTGTACCATGTCATTTCGTTGAGGTTAACAGTCTAGTGTTTTTAGTAAACACAAACAAGGGCAATAGCACATAGCACTTTAAATACTGTCTAGACGTTGGGGACTCTATGGTCCAGTCGAAGGCTAATGGTAGCCGAAACGCATAGGCCGTCCTAATTCCTGCACTTATGCACAATGGTGTTTAAATAAATGAAATTTGAATCTTTTCCCGCTGTGGTGCCGTGACTTTCGCCATGAGAACGAAGGAGGCGAAGGAATCTAAGAATATATATATATACATTCACTGAAAAAACCATTGGTTTCAGGGGCATTATAGTTAGCTGGACTTTTCACTCGTACAAAACCATTGAAATTGCCCCGTTATAGTTAGTTCATCTAACTATAACTCGCGCGCCCGCAATGCACTGCTGATGACGTCACATATTACATCACTCATGACATAGTCAGTGACATCACTCATGACATCACTCATGACATCTCAAATGACATCACTGATGACATCATCCAGTGAATATGTGTTTTTCTGAAAATTACATATGTTTTATATATGTATAGCTCAAGGTCGATGGAAGAATAAATGGGTATATAAGTGTCTAAATGGATGATTTTTTTTTGAAAAATTGATTGTATAACTGACTGATTAAGTGTATCTTAGTGAATACATGGCTTAGTGAGTAATGTTTAAATATGTAAATATCTGTATCAGTCTCTCACTTTGTGTATAAGTGGCTGCATGGGTTGGTGAGTAGCTAAATGAGTGTCTATATAGGTTATTAGTTGTTTTTTTGAGTATCAGTATGAGTGTCTGAGTGTCTGTATGGTTCGGTGGGGGGTATTACGTAGTGCATAGGTGCATGAATGAGTGACTCACTGTTTGTATGTGTTGAAGACAGTATGTGTGCAGGACTGTATGGGTGGATGAGTGTGTGCATGGGTGTGTTAGTGAGTGAATGACTGTCTCAATAGTGTCTTGATGAGTAACTACATATGTTTTAAACTAGTATATGTGACTATTGGTGTATATAAGTGAGTATATATGAGAGTGAGAGATTGGAAGAGTTCCTGTATGAATAAATATGTGTTTCTATAAGTGATTGTTTACAGGACTAAGTATGTGTAAGATTCTGTAGAAGTAAGTGTGGTGGTGTGTGTATAACTGTTTATGCAAGTAAATGGATGTTTGATTCTGTATTACCATGAGTGACTATGTGTGTGAGTAACTCTAGGGATGAGTGGCGTTGTGTAACAGGATGTATAGGTGTATGAGTACATATGATGAGTGAGTACATGTATGAGTGACTGTATAGGACTGTTGGTGAATGAGTGGATGTGTATGTGGATCTTAGAATTACTGAATAGGTTGTTGTAACTGGTATTGGTATGTCCATTGTTTTGAAAATTTTAGTTTCTATTTTTGAATGTGTGTATCAAAGGTTATATTAGGGGGAGAGGAGGTCTGCCACTCTATCACAAGGATGATGTCATCAGTGATGTCATGAGTGATGTCATTTGAGATGTCATCAGTGATGTCATGAGTGATGTCATGAGTGATGTCACTGACCATGTCATGAGTGATGTAATATGTGATGTCATCAGCAGTGCATTGCGGGCGCGCGAGTTATAGTTAGCTGAACTAACTATAACAGGGGAATTTCAATGGTTTTGTACGAGTGAAAAGTCCAGCTAACTATAACGCCCCTGAAACCTATGGTTTTTTCAGTGAATTTTTAAGGTTTTTTAAATGCTAATTCCTAACTATAACGTGCCTGAAACTTATGGTTTTTTCAGTGAATTTCAAAGGTTTTTTAAATGCTAATTTCTAACTATGCCTCCAGGGATAGGACATGTGAAGAAAGAAGAAAAAACGCACAGAAAGAAAAAAAAGAAATGCAGAAAGAAGCAACAGAAGTCCGCAAAGACGAAGAAAAGTGCAGGAAGAAGGATAATGTGTAGAAGCCTTGTTGCAAAATCATCCTGTACCCTCAACTTTTTCAGACGGATACTGGTGGTAACTGAGTCTGACTAACCAGTTCTAGAGCCAGTGCTATGTTAAAAGACACTAAGAATGCAGTGAAAACACCTACATACACTAGGGAACATTATGCGTTGGGGCCCCCCTGTGATTAGCATGACCTCCTCTGTAAGCCCCTAGTATATAAGTATAGAATAGGGCAGGGGATTAAAACTACCTCTTAAAACGCGCCACAGGGCGTGTTTGCACATGTCACCTTCCCCACTGTGTAAACACGCCCTGTGGCTGTTTTAAGTTGGGAGATTAAGTCCCCTTGAATCCTGAGGGTCCCTAGGGTCCACCTAGACCACTAGGTACCTCCAGTAAGCGCCCCAGAGCTGCGTTGCAGAGAGATGTAAAAAGGGGCATGGCCTAGACCACCTCTCTGCAATGCAGCGCAGTGGCGCTTACTGGAAGCACCTGGTGGGCTAGTTGGCCCCCAGGGTCCCTCAGGATTAAAAGGGAATTATTTCCCCAACTTAAAACGTGCCACAGGGCGTGTTTGCACACGTCACCTCAGGCCCCGTCCCCTCCCTTCACCACTGTGTAAATGCGCCCTGTGGCCGTTCTAAGTTGAGAGATTAGGTCCCCTTGAATCCTAAGGGTCCCTAGAGTCAAACTAGCCCACTAGGTACCTCCAGTAAGCGCCCGAGAGCTGCGTTGCATAGAGGTGTAAAAAGGGGCATGGCCTCAGAACACCTGTCTGCAACGCAGCTCCCTGGCGCATACTGGAGATACCTGTTGGGCTAGTTGGCCCTCAGGGACCCTCAGTATTAAAGGGGAATTAATTCCCCAACTTACAACTGGCCAGGGGGTGCATTTGCAGAGTGCTGCAAGGAGGGGGCGTAGCCTCCGGCGCGATGCCGGTCTTTTATTTATTTTAGTTTTTTAAGAAGGAGGGCTGTGTGGCCCCCCTTCTTTTTCTAATTTATTGGCACTGGGGACTCCATCCCCCAGGGCCTGCAACCTAATTGTTTGGGTGGAAAAAAATAAATTTGGAAGGGGGCCGCGTGGCCCCCCTCCCAAGGCATTAATCGGCCCCGAGGACCCCAACCCCCGGGTCATGGCCTTTTTTTTTTTATTCTTTAGGAGGGGGGCTGTGTTGCCCCCCTCCTCAGGCCACTCATGGCCCCAGGGGCCCCCATCCCCCAGGGCCGGCCTTTGTTTTTTATTATTTTAAAAAATATATATTTATAGAAACACCTAGGACATGCTGGACAAACCGTATGTACCTATCACCATGACGATTTGCGTGATATTCATTAAAAGGCGACTATTTATACAATGAATCCACATGGAATGTATTTACACCGCTAGTGAAGCTCTGATGTGTCTGACGCCCTACCGTGCCTAATCCCAGCGCCCCCGCCGGTGGGTACTCTCCAAGTAGACACCCTTGTCGTTTATGTATACAAACATGGGTAGCTATTGACGGGCACATTTAATACACACGCACACCAAGCCATTCAAAGGGGATTCGACCAAAATTCGACCAAACTATCCAAGAAACCCCCCTCACGGTTAATAAAACACACATCAACTGCCGGATGTGTAATACTTTTTATTTTACTCTCTGGAAAGGAGACGAACCTCACTTGAGAGTCACAGCGTGCTCCTGGCTGAGCCCAATGCTGTGTTACACCCACCAGTGCTCGCCGAGTGCCACACACCTCTGTGTTGTATTCCACCAGCTAGTGCGTATGCTATGGCACTCTCTAGCCCATGTGCACTGTAACACCACCCCGTGAATATGTCATGCCACACTTGCCTTTGCACGGGTTATATTGCCCCATCTAACATTCCTTCCTTGATGCCTATGTTATAACGCACATCGCTATGCCATACATATTACAATCTGGGATCCATATCTTTGTCACAGTGCATATGCAACGTTACACTACCCAGCACATATTTTATATTACAACTTTAGAGACTAGTTAGGTTACATAACACTGCCCTGTGCATATTACACTCCTAGTGCCTGTGCTATCTCGCACTCTCCAATGAATCTGTCATTGAGCACAATGTATTACATATTATATTATATTATATTTCATGCCCGGTTCATCTTATATCACACTTTTTGGTGCATAGTTTATACCATATACTATATCTAGTTTTTATTTTCAATCGTGCTCTCAGGACTATGTTCTATATAACACTGCGTCCACCTACCCTTTTCACGGGCATTACATTTTGCGATGGGGGTGGAGGGTCAGGGGGTGTTTCTGCCAAGTGGGCCCGGAGTCACAGTCACAAACGTCCTCTTCTTCCTGAATAAAAGTGAGATTATGCTGCATACTTGTTCATATTTTAAGTAGTTCGCACAGACACACATTTTAAAAACAATAAAGTTCCTAATACCCACCTTCTCTGAACAGTTAGCTTGCTGCCCCATCCACCTCCTCCCTATCCTGTGTTGTCTGAATCCATGGACTAGCCTCCTCCCTCCTGCCATGCATGGTCTGATGTGCTGCCACTACCCTCCATTTAGCATGATGTACCAGTCCACTCCTCCTGCCCTCCATTGCCCAATTCTATGGCCCATCATTGACCTCCTGCTTAGCCTCTGTGCTTAGCTTGCTGCCCCTCTTCTCCTTCCCCCTGCTCTCCAATGTCTTTGTGCATGCCCCTGCTCCATCCTTTTTGCCCACCATGTTCCATGGACCTGCCACTCCTATCTACTCTGAGTGTTCTGTTGAGCTGCCACTCCCCTCCCACGTGCCTAGCATTGTCAGATGACTGTAACCTGTCCCTGCCACCTCCACCCTGCCTGTCCACATGCCATGCCCCTATCCACTTCCTCCTGTACTCCATGGTCCATTTTACTACCACACACGTCTGCCCTCCCTGGTCTGTTGTGCTGCAACTGCTCCTCCTGCCTGCCCCGCGCGGTCTGTTGTGAGTCCCCTTCCCCTGAACTCTCTTGTCTGTGCCCAGATCCTGACCCTCCCTTCTATCCTCCATGGTCCTTTGTACATGACCCTGCACCCTCCTTCTTGCCCATCATAGCCATTGTGCTGCCACTAACACTCCCGCTTGCCATGCATGGTCTTCTGTGCTGCCATGGCCCCTCCCACCTTCCCTCCATGGTCTGTGTGTATGCCATCATAGTCTCACTGTTGCTCCCCATGGTGTGTCATGTTTCTAGTGGCCATTCTGCCTGACCTCCATGGTCATCTTGCTGATCCTGCCCTGCCCCCTTGCCCTCAGCCCTCTGTTTCCATGTGCAGACCCCTATTCCCTCCCTCCTGGCTTGTCTGTTCCATTGTAATGCCCCTGATCCATCCCTCCTGCCCTTTATGGTCTGTTATGCTACAGCTTTCTCTCCTGTCTGTCCATTATGGTCAGCTAGCTACCATTGCCTCTTTCCCCTCCCGTCCCGCATGCCCTGTGTGGTGTATTGTGCTGCTGCAAACCCTGATGCCTGCCCTGTAGGGTCAGTTTGGTGCACCTCTCCATGTCCCTCCTGTCCTCTGTTATCCGAGTCCATGTCCCTACCCCAATTCCTCCTGCCTACCATGATCCAATGTACCATACTTGCGAACATTTTGAACTTGGTAAGAGGGAGATTTTGAAAAAAAACTGGGGTATCGATTTTTACCTTTGAGTTACATTGAAAAAGCGGAGATTGTACACAGGAGACAGATCAAATAAAGCCCATTTGAGCTTAAAAACTTTGGACGTTTCCTGACTGAAACGGGTCTGTTGGCATGTATGGTTGTACTACCACTGTCTCTTCCTTCTGCCCACAATGGTCTATTATATTGCCACAGCCTCTCTTACCAGTCCTGTATTGTTGGTTTGTTGCCCCTGCCCCCCTTTCCACTGCCCTCCATAGTTTGTTGTGCTGCCACTGCCCTTCCTGCCTGCCCAGTGTGGTCAAATTGTTGCCTCTGCACTCTCCTACCTGCCTTCAATTTTCAGAGTCTGTGCCCCTGGCCTCTGCCTCTCAACAGTATCCCAATGAACAATTAGATTGCTAACATTCTATATTTATTACAAAAGTGTGGAACGCCTGACGTCATCTTGATGTAATCAAAACTGTAATACCTAGAGCATTTCCTTTAGAAATTACATATATGAGAGGGTCTTATTTGCATCAAAATTATGGTTAGTGCTCTAAAAAACTAAAATGAGGACATATTTTCTGAGTTTTCAAATAGCGACAAAGAACTTTTAAATTATTTGTAATCTTTGTTTTTTTATCCAGTTGACCACTTGATTAAATGTTGCACTTAGGGGAGAGGATGTTGTGTTACTTACAGAGCTGCAGACTTTGCAACTGGGGAACCAGATTGGAGTTTCTACTTCAGCTCAACATTCTGTGATTCTGGTCAAATCACTTAATCTCCCCATGTCTACAACCAAAAAATTGGATCTTGTGTGATGTAACCAATGCTCATGTAAAGCACTCCAATACCTGACAAGTCTGCACTATATAAAACTGCAATTACACAAACAATAAGTGTTTTGCACACTTATGTCATTGGGCTACATGTGGGCTACATCTGGGTGATATTTGTGCTGCATTTGGGCTCTTTTTTCTCTGGTGGCCATCTTGGGAGAATTATTTGTTATGAAGGTTCCTAATTTCCTCATTTACTGCAGTCTCCTCAGAAGGAAATGCTTTCAGTTTTTTACTTTGATTCCATCAAGAAGGTATTCAGATATGTCACACATTTGCCATAAATTCTGAATGTTAGCACTCTAGTTGCTCATTAGATCACTGTAGTAAAGCTACTGCTCACCACGGAAGTCTGCTGCTGGTATAAAAAGTGCATGTTTCAGTCTGCATATCAGAATTTTTTAATGAAATAGAAGAGGATTTGAGAAGTCACTCAAAATGTGCCCTCATTTTTCTTTCTTCAGCACTAATCATAATTTCTATGGAAAAATGAACCCCATCATTGTGTTCCTTTTTAAATTAAATGTTTTAAGTGTTACCATTTCATTCCAATCAAGATGGCTTCAGGTGTGCCATACTTTTGTCATAAGTAAGACAGTAAGCGCTCTAGTTGTTCTTAAGAACACTCTGGGACATTCTGTCATTGGGCTATACTTGGGCTACATCTGGGTGATATTTGGGCTACATTTGGGCTCTTTTGTCTCTGGTGGCCATTTTGGGAGACTTATTTGTTATGAAGTTTCCTAATTTCCTCATTTACTAGAGTCTACTCAGTAAGAAATATTTTCAGTTTTTTACTTTGGTTCCATCAAGAAGGCATTCAGATGTGTCACACATTTGCCATAAATTCTGAATGTTAGCACTCTAGTTGCTCATTAGATCACTGTAGTAAAGCTACTGCTCACCAGGGAAGTCAGCTGCTGGTATTCAAAGTGCATGTTTCAGTCTGCATGTCAGACTTTTTTTATGAAATAGAAGAGGATTTGAGAAGTCACTCAAAATGTGCTCTCATTTTTCTTTCTTCAGCACTAATCATAATTTCTATGGCAAAATGAACCCTCTCCTTTTGTTTCTTTGTAAATTAAATGTTTTAAGTGTAACCATTTCATTCCAATCAAGATGGCTTCAGGTGTGCCATACTTTTGTCATAAGTAAGACTGTTAGCGCTCTAGTTGTTCTTAAGAACACTCTGGGACATTCTGTCATTGGGCTATACTTGGGCTGCATCTGGGTGATATTTGGGCTACATTTGGGCTCTTTTGTCTCTGGTGGCCATTTTTGGAGACTTATTTGTTATGAAGTTTCCTAATTTCCTCATTTACTACAGTCTCCTCAGTAGGAAATACTTTCAGCTTTTTTACTTTGATTCCATCAAGAAGGCATGCAGATGTGTCACACATTTGCCATAAATGCAGAATGTTAGCACTCTAGTTGCTTATTAGATCACTGTAGTAAAGCTACTGCTCACCAGGGAAGTCTGCTGCTGGTATTGAAAGTGCATGTTTCAGTCTGCATGTCAGAATTTTTTTATGAAATAGAAGAGGATTTGAGAAGTCACTCAAAATGTGCCCTAATTTTTCTTTCTGCAGCACTAATCATAATTTCTATGGCAAAATTAACCCCCTCATTTTGTTCCTTTTTAAATTAAATGTTTTAAGAGTTACCACTTTATTCCAATCAAGATGGCTTCAGGTGTGGAATACGTTTGTCATAAGTAGGACTGTTAGCGCTCTAGTTGTTCTTTAGACTACTCTGGGAAGCTGCAGTAGAACACAAAGGAATCAACTGACAGTCTCTGCCCTTGTTGGATGTACTTGTTTTACTGAGAATTTCAGACTTCATTCTCACATGACTGAGAAAGATAATGTGAATTTACAGAAAATATGCTCTCAGTTTAGCTTCCAAAACTCTGTGGGAAAAGCATGAGAAAATAGTTTTCTCTCAAACATGATTCATGATATCACAGCAGAAGGCTTTTTCACATGGTAAAATCACCTTAGAACACACCTCAATTCCTAAAATGAGTATGGTACCATCAACAAATGATTTATAATGTAACTAAAGTCTTAAAACCTTCTATTAACTGCAATGGTTTTTAATGAGGTGCTATCATGTATATTGGTCCCAAGATGGCTGCCAACACTTCTTGGATGAAGTACTGACAGCCAATCAGATCTCACGATGAGATGTGTGGTTAGGCTCCGCCCAGATATATCTATCTTTTTAACTCTAAATTTCTCAGGAACTACTGAACGGATTTACACCATTTAAGCAAAAGGCACGAGTCTGAACTAAGGACTACCTCTTTGCCAAATTTGGTGTAATTCCGTTCAGCAGTTCGGGCTGTAGCTGCGTCAACAGGTCCTAAGAGAAAATGCATGGGGAAAACGTGTTTTGGGACCCCCCTTTTTTCTCGACCCCCGCTTGACGAATCACTGTGAAATTTTCAGGATAGGAGCAGACCGGAGCTGGCCAAAAGTTTGGAAAATTTTGCGAAGATTCGTCAATCGGCGCCAGCGTTATTCCAAATAAAATGTTGCGGATTTCCTATGGAAAATAGGTCCTAACTATAACTACCTACTGGCGACTGCCAGTAGGTAATATATATCTATATATACATACAGCATACAGCAGAAAAACATCTCGGAGAAGCATGAAACAATGCACGCCACAAGCGTTTCAGGAATAAACTTTCTTCAGTGGCGTTTGAGCATAAAGACTGGAAGCGCTGCTCGAAGTGCACAATTTAAGTTCCAACACCTGCCCTGGTGGGCGTGGCCATCTTCATGGTCTCCTGGGTGATGTAGTGCACTCCTTTCAAACTCAGTGGTGCTTCTCCGAGATGTTTTCCAGCTGGCAGGCTGTCTACGAATTAACAAGAGCTGATACTTATCTTCGTGTGGAGTCTCTTCAAAGGGGGTTTCCTGTATGTTTGGATTTATTTGCGGCCCTGACCCGGTCGCGAGGAGATGCCCACCGCTGCTGCGGGTCAGCTGCGGCACCTTGGTGGTGCTGCAGCGTTATTGAACGAAGAAGAACCGTCACCCTTGCAGGGGGGTTGCCGGTTTGTGAGCTCGTTGTGGCAGCCGCAAAGCGTGGCAGGTCCCATCTTGGACATTTGCATTTCAATTAAAGCCATTTTAGAGACTATTAGCTACGCAACCACTGAGTTTGAAAGGAGTGCACTACATCACCCAGGAGACCACGAAGATGGCCACGCCCACCAGGGCAGGTGTTGGAACTTAAATTGTGCACTTCGAGCAGCGCTTCCAGTCTTTATGCTCAAACGCCACTGAAGAAAGGTTATTCCTGAAACGCGTCTGGCGTGCATTGTTTCATGCTTCTCCGAGATGTTTTCCTGCTGGCAGGCTGTCTACGAATAAACAAGAGCTGATACTTATCTTCGTGTGGAGTCTCTTCAAAGGGGGTTTCCTGTATGTTTGGATTTATTTGCGGCCCTGACCCGGTCGCGAGGAGATGCCCACCGCTGCTGCGGGTCAGCTGCGGCACCTTGGTGGTGCTGCAGCGTTATTGAACGAAGAAGAACCGTCACCCTTGCAGGGGGGTTGCCGGTTTGTGAGCTTGTTGTGGCAGCCGCAAAGCGTGGCAGGTCCCATCTTGGACATTTGCATTTCAATTAAAGCCATTTTAGAGACTATTAGCTACGCAACCACTGAGTTTGAAAGGAGTACACTACATCACCCAGGAGACCATGAAGATGGCCACGCCCACCAGGGCAGGTGTTGGAACTTATATTGTGCACTTTGAGCAGCGCTTCCAGTCTTTATGCTCAAACGCCACTGAAGAAAGGTTATTCCTGAAACGCGTCTGGCGTGCATTGTTTCATGCTTCTCCGAGATGTTTTCCTGCTGGCAGGCTGTCTACGAATAAACAAGAGCTGATACTTATCTTCGTGTGGAGTCTCTTCAAAGGGGGTTTCCTGTATGTTTGGATTTATTTGCGGCCCTGACCCGGTCGCGAGGAGATGCCCACCGCTGCTGCGGGTCAGCTGCGGCACCTTGGTGGTGCTGCAGCGTTATTGAATGAAGAAGAACCGTCCCCCTTGCAGGGGGGTTGCCGGTTTGTGACCTCGTTGTGGCAGCCGCAAAGCATGGCAGGTCCCATCTTGGACATTTGCATTTCAATTAAAGCCATTTTAGAGACTATTAGCTACGCAACCACTGAGTTTGAAAGGAGTGCACTACATCACCCAGGAGACCACGAAGATGGCCACGCCCACCAGGGCAGGTGTTGGAACTTAAATTGTGCACTTCGAGCAGCGCTTCCAGTCTTTATGCTCAAACGCCACTGAAGAAAGGTTATTCCTGAAACGCGTCTGGCGTGCATTGTTTCATGCTTCTCCGAGATGTTTTCCTGCTGGCAGGCTGTCTACGAATAAACAAGAGCTGATACTTATCTTCGTGTGGAGTCTCTTCAAAGGGGGTTTAATGTATGTTTGGATTTATTTGCGGCCCTGACCCGGTCGCGAGGAGATGCCCACCACTGCTGCGGGTCAGCTGCGGCACCTTGGTGGTGCTGCAGCGTTATTGAACGAAGAAGAACCGTCACCCTTGCAGGGGGGTTGCCGGTTTGTGAGCTCGTTGTGGCAGCCGCAAAGCGTGGCAGGTCCCATCTTGGACATTTGCATTTCAATTAAAGCCATTTTAGAGACTATTAGCTACGCAACCACTGAGTTTGAAAGGAGTGCACTACATCACCCAGGAGACCATGAAGATGGCCACGCCCACCAGGGCAGGTGTTGGAACTTATATTGTGCACTTTGAGCAGCGCTTCCAGTCTTTATGCTCAAACGCCACTGAAGAAAGGTTATTCCTGAAACGCGTCTGGCGTGCATTGTTTCATGCTTCTCCGAGATGTTTTCCTGCTGGCAGGCTGTCTACGAATAAACAAGAGCTGATACTTATCTTCGTGTGGAGTCTCTTCAAAGGGGGTTTCCTGTATGTTTGGATTTATTTGCGGCCCTGACCCGGTCGCGAGGAGATGCCCACCGCTGCTGCGGGTCAGCTGCAGCACCTTGGTGGTGCTGCAGCGTTATTGAATGAAGAAGAACCGTCACCCTTGCAGGGGGGTTGCCGGTTTGTGAGCTCGTTGTGGCAGCCGCAAAGCGTGGCAGGTCCCATCTTGGACATTTGCATTTCAATTAAAGCCATTTTAGAGACTATTAGCTACGCAACCACTGAGTTTGAAAGGAGTGCACTACATCACCCAGGAGACCACGAAGATGGTCACGCCCACCAGGGCAGGTGTTGGAACTTAAATTGTGCACTTCGAGCAGCGCTTCCAGTCTTTATGCTCAAATGCCACTGAAGAAAGGTTATTCCTGAAACGCGTCTGGCGTGCATTGTTTCATGCTTCTCCGAGATGTTTTCCTGCTGGCAGGCTGTCTACGAATAAACAAGAGCTGATACTTATCTTCGTGTGGAGTCTCTTCAAAGGGGGTTTCCTGTATGTTTGGATGTATTTGCGGCCCTGACCCGGTCGCGAGGAGATGCCCACCGCTGCTGCGGGTCAGCTGCGGCACCTTGGTGGTGCTGCAGCGTTATTGAACGAAGAAGAACCGTCACCCTTGCAGGGGGGTTGCCGGTTTGTGAGCTTGTTGTGGCAGCCGCAAAGCGTGGCAGGTCCCATCTTGGACATTTGCATTTCAATTAAAGCCATTTTAGAGACTATTAGCTACGCAACCACTGAGTTTGAAAGGAGTGCACTACATCACCCAGGAGACCGCGAAGATGGCCACGCCCACCAGGGCAGGTGTTGGAACTTAAATTGTGCACTTCGAGCAGCGCTTCCAGTCTTTATGCTCAAACGCCACTGAAGAAAGGTTATTCCTGAAACGCGTCTGGCATGCATTGTTTCATGCTTCTCCGAGATGTTTTCCTGCTGGCAGGCTGTCTACGAATAAACAAGAGCTGATACTTATCTTCGTGTGGAGTCTCTTCAAAGGGGGTTTCCTGTATGTTTGGATTTATTTGCGGCCCTGACCCGGTCGCGAGGAGATGCCCACCGCTGCTGCGGGTCAGCTGCGGCACCTTGGTGGTGCTGCAGCGTTATTGAATGAAGAAGAACCGTCACCCTTGCAGGGGGGTTGCCGGTTTGTGAGCTCGTTGTGGCAGCCGCAAAGCGTGGCAGGTCCCATCTTGGACATTTGCATTTCAATTAAAGCCATTTTAGAGACTATTAGCTACGCAACCACTGAGTTTGAAAGGAGTGCACTACATCACCCAGGAGACCACGAAGATGGCCACGCCCACCAGGGCAGGTGTTGGAACTTAAATTGTGCACTTCGAGCAGTGCTTCCAGTCTTTATGCTCAAACGCCACTGAAGAAAGGTTATTCCTGAAACGCATCTGGCGTGCATTGTTTCATGCTTCTCCGAGATGTTTTCCTGCTAGCAGGCTGTCTACGAATAAACAAGAGCTGATACTTATCTTCGTGTGGAGTCTCTTCAAAGGGGGTTTCCTGTATGTTTGGATTTATTTGCGGCCCTGACCCGGTCGCGAGGAGATGCCCACCGCTGCTGCGGGTCAGCTGCGGCACCTTGGTGGTGCTGCAGCGTTATTGAACGAAGAAGAACCGTCACCCTTGCAGGGGGGTTGCCGGTTTGTGAGCTCGTTGTGGCAGCCGCAAAGCGTGGCAGGTCCCATCTTGGACATTTGCATTTCAATTAAAGCCATTTTAGAGACTATTAGCTACGCAACCACTGAGTTTGAAAGGAGTGCACTACATCACCCAGGAGACCACGAAGATGGCCACGCCCACCAGGGCAGGTGTTGGAACTTAAATTGTGCACTTCGAGCAGCGCTTCCAGTCTTTATGCTCAAACGCCACTGAAGAAAGGTTATTCCTGAAACGCGTCTGGCGTGCATTGTTTCATGCTTCTCCGAGATGTTTTCCTGCTGGCAGGCTGTCTACGAATAAACAAGAGCTGATACTTATCTTCTTGTGGAGTCTCTTCAAAGGGGGTTTCCTGTATATTTGGATATATATATATATATATATATATATTCACTTAAAAAAAACATAGGTTTCAAACATGTTATAGTTAGCTGGACATTTCACTCGTAAAAAACCAATGAAATTCCCCTGTTATAGTTAGTGCAGGCAACTATAACTCACGCGACCGCAATCCTCTGCTGATGACGTCAGATATTACATCACTGATGACATATGTGTCTTTATGAAAAATAAATATTTGTAATATATGTATAGCTAAAGATTAATGGAAGAGGACATGGGTAAATAAGTGTCTAAATACAGTGATGTAATATCTGACGTCATCAGCAGAGGATTGCGGTCGCGTGAGTTATAGTTGCCTGCACTAACTATAACAGGGGAATTTCATTGGTTTTTTACGAGTGAAATGTCCAGCTAACTATAACATGTTTGAAACCTATGGTTTTTTAAGTGAATTTGCAAGGTTTTTTAAATGCTAATTCGTAACTATAACGTGTGTGAAACCTATGGTTTTTTCAGTGAATATATAAACATATAAATATAATCTGCATATCTATATAAATATAAATTCATGCAAACATATACATATATGTATACTTATGCATGGTATGTACATGAAAGTTTGAAAAACTCTAATACAAGCAAAGCTAAAAAGCCACCTAATTACAAACAGAATTGCTTTAACTTAAACGAGGGCGAGACCTATTGCATTTTCAATGCTTGTTTACTTTGATTCCATCAAGAAGGCATTCAGATGTGTCCCACATTTTCCATAAATTCTGAATGGTAGCACTCTAGTTGCTCATTAGATCACTGTAGTAAAGCTACTGCTCACCAGGGAAGTCTGCTACTGGTATTGAAAGTGCATGTTTCAGTCTGCATGTCAGAATTTATTAATGAAATAGAAGAGGATTTGATAAGTCACTCAAAATGTGCCCTAATTTTTCTTTTTTCCTCACTAATCATAATTTCTATGGCAAAATGAACCTCCTCATTGTGTTCCTTTTAAATTAAACTACTCACTCTCTACTACTCACTCGCTACTACTTTCTACTACTCACTCTCTACTACTCACTTTCTACTACTCTCTACTACTCTACTACTCTCTACTACTCACTCTCTACTACTCACTCTCTACTACTCTCTACTACTCTCTACCACTCACTCTCTACTACTCTACTACTCTCTCTCTCTACTACTCTCTCTCTCTACTACTCCCTCTCTACTACTCTCTATACTACTCACTCTCTACTACTCTCTACTACTCTCTACTACTCACTCTCAACTACTCACTCTACTACTCTCTCTACTACTCACTCTACTACTCACTCTACTACTCTCTACCACTCACTCTCTACTACTCTCTCTCTCTACTACTCACTCTCTACTACTCACTCTACTACTCTCTACTACTCTCTACTACTCTCTCTGCTACTCACTTTCTACTACTCTCTACTACTCACTCTCTACTACTCACTCTCTACTACTCACTCTCTACTACTCTACTACTCTCTACTATACTCTCTACTACTCACTCTCTACTACTCACCCTCTACTACTCTCTACTACTCTCTCTCTACTACACACTCTCTACTACTTGCTCTCTACTACTCACTCTACTACTCACTCTCTACTACTCCCTACTACTCACTCTACTACTCACTCTCTACTACTCTCTACTACTCACTCTCTACTTCTCCACTACTCTCTACTAATCACTCTCTACTACTCACTCTGTACGACTCTCTACTACTCTCTCTACTACTCTCTACTACTCACTCTCTCTACTACTCTCTCTCTACTACTCACTCTCTACTACTCACTCTCTACTACTCTCTCTCTACTACTCTCTACTACTCTCTACTACTCACTCTCTACTACTCTCTACTACTCACTCTCACTCTCTACTACTCTCTACTACTCACTCTCTACTACTCTCTACTACTCACTCTACTACTCATTCTCTACTACTCTTTCTCTACTACTCTCTCTCTGCTACTCAGTCTCCTCTACTCACTCTCTACTACTCTCTACTACTCACTCTCTAATACTCACTCTCTACTACTCCCTCTACTACTCACTCTCTACTACTCTCTACTACTCCCTCTACTACTCACTCTCTACTACTCTCTACTTCTCACTCGCTACTACTCTCTACTACTCACTCTCTACTACTCACTACTACTCTCTCCTACTCATTCTCTGCTACTCTCTCTACTACTCTCTACTACTCTCTCTCTACTCTCTACTCTCTATTACTCATCCTCTACTCTCTACCTCTCTACCTTTCTCTACCTCTCTCTCTACTACTCTCTACCTCTCTACCTCTACCTCCCTACCTCTACCTCTCTACCTCTACCTCTCTACCTCTACCTCTCTACCTCTACGTCTCTACCTCTACATCTCTACCTCTCTACCTCTCTCTACCTCTCTCAACACGCACACATATGCACATATATGCATTTATATATATGTATGTGTATATATATGTATATACATACATATATAAACATATATAATCTGCATATCTATATAAATACAAATATAAATGCATGCATACATATACAGATATGCATGTTATTTACATGAAATTTTGAAAAACACTAATAAAAGCAAACCTAAAAAGCCACCTAATTACAAACAGAATTGCTTTAACTTAAACGAGGGCGAGACCTATTGCATTTTCAATGCTTGTTTACTTTGATTCCATCAAGAAGGCATTCAGATGTGACACATTTGCCATAAATTCTGAATGGTAGCACTCTAGTTCCTCATTAGATCACTGTAGTAAAGCTACTGCTCACCAGGGAAGTCTGCTGCTGGTATTCAAAGTGCATGTTTCAGTCTGCATGTCAGAACTTTTTAATGAAATAGAAGAGGATTTGAGAAGTCAAAATGTGCCCTAAGTTTTCTTTCTGCAGCACTAGTCATAATTTCTATGGCAAAATGAACCCCCTCATTTTGTTCCTTTGCAAATTAAATGTTTTAAATGTTACCACTTTATTCCAATCAAGATGGCTGCAGGTGTGCCATACCTTTGTCATAAGTACGACTGTTAGCGCTCTAGTTGTTCTTTAAAACACTCTGGGATTTCTGTCATTGGGCTATACTTGGGCTACATCTCGGTGATATATGTGCTACATTTGGGCTCTTTTGTCTCTGGTGGCCATCTTGGGAGACTTGTTATGAAGTTTTCTAATTTCCTCATTTACTGCAGTCTCCTCAGTAGGCATACTGTCAGTTTTTTACTTTGATTCAATGAAGAAGGCATTCAGATGTGTCACACATTTGCCATAAATTCAGAATGTTAGCACTCTAGTTGCTCATTAGATCACTGTAGTAAAGCTACTGCTCACCAGGGAAGTCTGCTGCTGGTATTGAAAGTGCATGTTTCAGTCTGCATGTCAGAATTCTTTAATGAAATAGAAGAGGATTTGAGAAGTCACTCAAAATGTGCCCTAATTTTTCTTTCTGCAGCACTAATCATACATTCTATGGCAAAATGAACCCTCTAATTTTGTTCCTTTTTAAATTAAATGTTTTAAATGTTACCACTTTATTCCAATCAAGATGGCTTCAGGTGTGCCATACCTTTGTCATAAGTAAGACTGTTAGCTCTCTAGTTGTTCTTTGGAACACTCTGGGAAGCTGCAGTAGAACACAAAGGAATCAACTGACAGTCTCTGCCCTTGCTGGATGTACATGTTTTACTGAGAATGTCAGACTTCATTCTCACATGACTGAGAAAGATAATGTGAATTTACAGAAAATATGCTCTCAGTTTAGCTTATAGATCACCTTCCAAACCTCTGTGGGAAAAGCATGTGAAAATAGTTTTCTCTCAAACATGATTCATGATATCCCAGCAGAAGGCTTTTTCACATGGTAAAATCACCTTAGAACATACTACAATTCCTAAAATGAGTATGGTACCATCAACAAATGATTTATAATGTAACTAAAGTCTTAAAACCTTCTATTAACTGCAATGCTTTTTAATGAGGTGCTATCATGTATATTGGTCCCAAGATGGCTGCCAACACTTCTTGGATGAAGTGCTGACAGCCAATCAGATCTCACAATGAGATGTGTGGTTAGGCTCCGCCCAGATATGTATATGATTTTACTTTTGATTTTCTCAGGAACTACTGAACGGATTCACACCATATATGCAAAAGGCACATGCCTGACCTGAGGACTACCTCTTTGTCAAATTTCAAGTAATTCTGTTCAGCCGTTCTGGCTGTAGCTGTGTCTAAAGGTCCTATGGAAAAATGCATGGGGAAAACGCGTTTTGGGACCCCCCTTTTTTCTCGGCCCCCGCTTGACGAATCACCCCGAGACTTTCAGGGTAGGAGCTGGACGGAGCGCCCCATTAGTTTTGAAAATTTCGCAAGGATTCGTCAACCGGCGCCAAAGTTATTCAAAATAGAATTTTGAGATTTCCTATGGAAACTAGGTTGTAACTATAACTATCTACTGGCGACCGCCAGTAGATAATATATATATATATATATATATATATATATATATATATATATATATATATATATATATATTACCTACTGGCGGTCGCCAGTAGGTAGTTATAGTTAGGACCCTGTTTCCATAGGAAATCCGCAACATTCTATTTGGAATAACTTTGGCGCCGGTCGACGAATCCTCGCAAAATTTTCAAAATAGGTGGGGCGCTACGCTCCGCTCCTACCCTGAAAGTCTCGGGGGGATTCCTCAAGCAGGGGCCGAGAAAAAAGGGGGGTCCCAAAACGCGTTTTCCCCATGCATTTTTCCATAGGACCTTTAGACACAGCTACAGCCCGAACGGCTGAACAGAATTACTTGAAATTTGGCAGAGAGGTAGCCATAAGGTCAAGGAAGTGCCTTTTGCAGGTCTGGTGTAAATCTGTTCAGTATTTCCTGAGAAAATAGCATTTAAAAGCATATATATATGTGGGCGGAGCCTAACCACACATCTCATCCTGAGATCTGATTGGCTGTCAGCACTTCATCCAAGAAGTGTTGGCAGCCATCTTGGGACCAATATACATGATAGCACCTCATTAAAAAGCATTGCAGTTAATAGAAGGTTTTAAGACTTTAGTTACATTATAAATCATTTGTTGATGGTACCATACTCATTTTAGGAATTGTGGTATGTTCTAAGGTGATTTCACCATGTGAAAAAGCCTTCTGCTGGGATATCATGATTGAGAGAAAAATATTTTCTCATGCTTTTACCACAGAGGTTTGGAAGGTGATCTATAGGCTAAACTGAGAGCTTATTTTCTGTAAATTCCCATTATCTTTCTCAGTCATGTGAGAATGTAGTCTGACATTCTCAGTAAAACATGTACATCCAACAAGGGCAGAGACTGTCAGTTGATTCCTTTGTGTTCTACTGCAGCTTCCCAGAGTGTTCCAAAGAACTACTAGAGCGCTAACAGTCCTACTTATGATAAACGTATGGCACACCTGAAGCCATCTTGCTTGGATTAAAGTGGTAACTCTTAAAACATTTAATTTAAAAAGGAACAAAATGAGGGGGTTCATTTTTCCATAAAAAGTATGATTAGTGCTGCAGAAAGAAAAATTAGGGCACATTTTGAGTGACTTCTCAAATCCTCTTCTATTTCATTAAACAATTCTGACATGCAGACTGAAACATGCACTTTCAATACCAGCAGCAGTTTTCCCTGGTGAGCAGTAGCTTTACTACAGTGATCTAATGAGCAAAAAGAGTGCTAACATTCTGAATTTATGGCAAATGTGTGACACATGTGAATGCCTTCTTGGTGGAATCAAAGTAAAAAACTGAAAGTATTTCCTACTGAGGAGACTGCAGTAAATGAGGAAATTAGGAAACTTCATAACAAATAAGTCTCCCAAGATGGCCACCAGAGACAAAAGAGCCCAAATGTAGCCCAAATATCACCCAGATGTAGCCCAAGTATAGCCCAATGACAGAATGTCCCAGAATGTTCTTAAAAACAACTAGAGCGCTTACTGTCTTCATTATGACAAAAGTATGGCACACCTGAAGCCATCTTGATTGGAATAAACTGGTAACACTTAAAACATTTAATTTAAAAAGGAACACAATGAGGAGGTTCATTTTGCCATAGAAATTATGATTAATGCTGAAGAAAGAAAATGAGGGCACATTTTGAGTGACTTCTCAAATCCTCTTCTATTTCATTAAAAAATTCTGACATGCAGACTGAAACATGCACTTTTAATACCAGGAGCAGACTTCCATGGTGCAGTAGTTTTACTACAGTGATCTAATGAGCAACTAGAGTGCTAACATTCAGAATTTATGGCAAATGTGTGACATATCTGAATACCTTCATGATGGAATCAAAGTAAAAAACTGAAAGCATTTCCTACTGAGGAGACTGCAGTACATGAGGAAATTAGGAAACTTCATAACAAATAAATCTCCCAAGATGGCCACCGGAGACAAAAGAGCCCAAATGTAGCCCAAAATCACCCAGATGTAGCCCAAATATAGCCCAATGACAGAAGTGTGCAAAACACTTATTATTTTGTGTTTTTGCAGTGTTATATAGTGCAGACTTGTCAGGTATTGGAGTGCTTTACATGAGCATTGGTTACATCACACAAGAACAAATTCATTTTGGTTGTAGACATGGGGAGACTAAGTGATTTGACCAGAATCACAGAATGTTGAGCTGAAGCAGAAACTGCAACCTGGTTCCCCAGTTGCAAAGTCTGCAGTTCTGGAAGTAACACCACATCCTCTTCCCTAAGTGCAACATTTAATCAAGTGGTCAACTGGATAAAAAAACATAAAGATAACAAATAATTTAAAAGTGCTTTGTCGCTATTTGAAAACTCAGAAAATATGTCCTTATTTTAGTCTTTTAGAGCACTAACCATAATTTTGATGCCAATAAGACCCTCTCATATATGTAATTTCTAAAGGAAATGCTCTAGGTATTACAGTTTTGATTACATCAAGATGATGTCAGGCGTTCCACACTTTTGTAATAAATATAGAATGTTAGCAATCTAGTTGTTCATTAGGATACTGTTGAGAGGCAGAGGCCAGGGGCACGGACTCTGAAAATTGAAGGCAGGTAGGAGGGTGCAAAGGCAACAATTTAACCACACTGAGCAGGCAGGAAGGGCCGTGGAAGCACAACAGACTATGGAGGGCAGTGGAAAGGGGGGCAGGGGCAACAAACCAACAATACAGGACTTGCAAGAGAGGCTGTTGGAGGGAAGATCTATAACGGGTCAAGGAAGCTAGGGGCGGTCCCCAGATCCCCGGGAGCCACCACAGAACTGAGCAGGAGAGTGAGTCAGGGACAAAAGGGGCACCTTAATTTGAGCCGGGGTGCCTAGGAACGCTTGCTCCAAAAATGAAGAAAACAGACATATGAGACATGGAATTGGAGGCAGAATACAATGGCAGTTTAATGAGAAGATGCAACTTCAAAGAAACCGCAGAATAGAGACATAAAGTACAAAATACAGAATCCAGATAATCATACAGCTGTCATAATATTCTCTGTATCTCAATTAATGTACTGACAGAGAGAGAGAGAAAACACATCTATAAATGCATCATGAGAAACAAGTTACACCAAGGAAAATGTTACCTAGGAACACTCACGTTTACTCTTAGAGCAAGCATTCCTGCAATTACAATACAAAATCTTTTAAATGCAAAAGTAAAGAGAACAATGGTTAAACATAACATGACATTTCATATAGGTAAAATAGAATAAGATACTTCAAGCAAAGCAGAGCAAGACATTTTAAGCAAAGGAAGACAAGAGCTCCCAGCTCTTGGGGAAAACCTGCACTGCCTGTTAACCTACATACAGACGGCGAGGTAGTCCGTCGATATCTGTGGGTGCTCCCTTTTTATATCATTTTGTGGGCTCCTTTGCACGCTACATCTACCTATGTATGCTACCCAAAAGCTTCGTCTGCAGATTTTACCAGACATTTCGTCATTTACCCACTTAATGCTGACAATGGACTGGGTGAAAAGGTCAGTCTCTCAGGCCAATCGCTTATCGTAAGTTCCATAGAGCAAGCAGAAAATAATGGGTATTGTACGGGAATTCAATATATTCATGTATAAAATCTCCTCAGTTCTCCTAACTTGACGCTCTGCGGTTGCCACTTCCTTAAAAGCGGGAAACCTGCCCAGGAAGCAAGTACCAGTCCAGGATGCAGCCTACTGTATGTCGACAGCTTCAGGGGGATGTTGAACTTTGATACCGAGCACGGAGCACTCGGGTAGGGTGGGGGCTACTAGTTTGGATCAGAAGGCCTCGCAGACCTGCCTTCAGACTGCTATACACTAAAATTGCAGAGCTATGGTCAATTTAACAAAGAGGCCTACATATTGAACAGAAGGGCCTACACAGGGGTTTTATGCTGGCTGAGTGGTAAGGATGTCTCAGGATAATTATATAGCAACACAGGACCCGCTGGTCAATTTAATACGGCCTACAAATGCAGCTGGCAGGGCAAGGACAAGGGTCTCATACTTCAGGTGTGGACAGAACGGGCCAGGGGCCCCCTGTGATACAAAATCTACCCTCCTTCAAGGCTGTGGCAATGTAATAGACCATTGTGGGCAGAAGGAAGAGGCAATGGTAGTACAACCATACATGCCAACAGACCCGATTCAGCCAGGAAACGTCCAATGTTTTTAAGCTCAAATGGGCTTTATTTGATCTGTCTCCTGTCTACAATATCCTCTTTTTCAATGTAACTCAAAGGGGAAAATCAATACCCCAGTTTTTTTTCAAAATCTCCCTCTTACCAAGTTCAAAATGTTCGCAAGTATGGTACATTGGATCATGGAAGGAAATGGGATAGGGACATGGACTTGGATAACAGAGGACAGGAGGGACATGGAGAGGTGCACCAAACTGACCCTGCAGGGCAGGCATCAGGGTTTGCAGCAGCACAATACACCACACAGGGCATGCAGGACGGGAGTGCAGCACAACAATCCATAGAAAGCAAGAGGGAGGGGACAGGACCATGCACATGGACAACAGAGAACAGAGGGGCAAGAGGCAATGG
The DNA here is from genome assembly GCF_964204655.1 of Triturus cristatus. Lineage (NCBI taxonomy): Eukaryota > Metazoa > Chordata > Amphibia > Caudata > Salamandridae > Triturus > Triturus cristatus. The sequence continues at coordinate 1,294,347,341 of NC_140589.1, forward strand.
TAGCTAGCTGACCATAATGGACAGACAGGAGAGAAAGCTGCAGCATAACAGACCATAAAGGGCAGGAGGGACGGATCAGGGGCATTACAATGGAACAGACAAGCCAGGAGGGAGGGAGTAGGGCTGGGGGCAAGGGGGCAGGGCAGGAGCAGCAAGATAGCCATGGAGGTCAGGCAGGATGGGCACTAGAAGCAAGACACACCATGAAGAGCAACAGTGAGACTGTGATGGCATACACACAGACCATGGAGGGAAGGTGGGAGGGGGTCAGGGGCAGCTAACTGACCACACAGGGAAGGTGGGAGGGGCCATGGCAGCACAGAAGACCATGCATGGCAAGTGGGAGGGTTAGTGGCAGCACAATGGCTATGATGGGCAAGAAGGAGGGTGGAGGGGCATGCACAAAGGACGATGGAGGATAGAAGGGAGGGTCAGGACCTGTGCACAGACAAGAAAGTTCAGGGGAAGGGACCTCACAACAGACCACACGGGGCAGGCAGGAGGAGCAGTTGCAGCACAACAGACCAGGGAGGGCAGAAGGGTGTGGCAGTACAATGGACCATGTAGGACAGGAGGAAGAGGATAGGGGCATGGCATGTGGACAGGCAGGGTGGAGGTGGCAGGGACAGGTTACAGTCATCTGACAATGCTAGGCAGGTGGGAGGGGAGTGGCAGCTCAACAGAACACTCAGAGTAGATAGGAGTGGCAGGTCCATGGGACATGGTGGGCAAAAAGGATGGAGCAGGGGCATGCACAAAGACATCGGAGGGCAGGGGGAAGGAGAATAGGGGCAGCAAGCTAAGCACAGAGTTTAAGCAGGAGGTCAATGATGGGGCATAGAATTGGGCAATGGAGGGCAGGAGGAGTGGACTGGTACATCATACTAAATTGAGGGCAGTGGCAGCACATCAGACCATGTATGGCAGGAGGGAGGAGGCTAGTCCATGGATTCACACAACAGAGGATAGGGAGGAAGGGGATGGGGCAGCAAGCTAACTGTTCAGAGAAGGCGGGTATTAGGAACTTTATTGTTTTTAAAACATTGTGTCTGTGCGAACTACTTAAAATATGAGCAAGTATGCAGCATAATCTCACTTTTATTCAGGAAGAAGAGGACGTTTGTGACTGTGACTCCGGGCTCACTTGGCAGAAAAAACCCCTGACCCTCCACCCCCTATCGCAAAATGTAATGCCCGTGAAAAGGGTAGGTGAACACAGTGTTATATAGAACATAGTCCTGAGAGCACGATTGAAAATGAAAACTAGATATAGTGTATGGTATAAACTATGCACCAAAAAGTGTGATATAAGATGAACCGGGCGTGAAATATAATATGCAATACATTGTGCGCAATGACAGATTCATTGGAGAGCGCGAGATAGCACAGGCACTAGCGCGTGCTATGCGATATGCTCCTTGGAGTGTAATATGCACAGGGCAGTGTTGTGTAACCTAACTAGTCTCTAAAGTTGTAATATAAAATATGTGCTGGGGAGTGTAACGTTGCATATGCACTGTGACAAAGATATGGATCCCAGATTGTAATATGTATGGCATAGCACTGTGTGTTATAACATAGGCATCGAGAAAGGCACGTTAGATGGGGCAATATAACCCGTGCGAAGACAAGTGTGGCATGACATATTCACGGGGTGGTGTTACAGTGCACATGGGCTAGAGAGTGTCATAGCATATGCACTAGCTAGTGGAATACAACACAGAGGTGTGTGGCACTCGGCAGGCAATGGTGGGTGTAACACAGCATTGGGCTCTGTCAGGAGCACGCTGTGACTCTCAAGTGATGTTCGTCCCCTTTCCAGAGAGTAAAATAAAAAGTATTACACATCCGGCAGTGGATGTGTGTTTTATTAACCGTGAGGGGGGTTTCTTGCATAGTTTTGGTCGAATTTTTGTCGAATCCCCTTTGAATGGCTTGGTGTGCATGTGTATTAAATGTGCCCGTCAATAGCTACCCATGTTTGTATAAATAAACGACAAGGGTGTCTACCAGGATTAGGCACGGTAGGGCATCAGACATGTCAGAGCTTCACTAGTGGTGTAAATACATTCCACGTGGATTCATTGCATGCATAGTCGCCTTTTAATGAATATCACGCAAATCGTCATGGTGATAGGTACGTACGGTTTGTCCAGCATGTCCTAGGTGTGTCTATGAATATATATTTTTTAAAAATAATAAAAAACAGTGGCCGGCCCTTGGGATTGGGGTCAAAAAAATATAATTAGGAGACTGGCCCTGGGGGATGGGGTCATCAGGGCCAATAAATTAGAATAAGAAGGGGAACCAAACAGCCCCCCTTCTTAAAAAACTAAAATAAATAAAAGACTGGCATCGTGCCGGAGGCCATGCCCCCTCCGTGCAGCACTCTGCAAACGCGCCCCCAACAGGCATCTCCAGTATGCGCCAGGGAGCTGCGCTGCAGCCAGGTGTTCTGAGGCCAAGCCCCTTTTTACACCTCTCTGCAACGCAGCTCTGTGGCGCTTACTGGAGGTACCTAGTGGTCTAGTTTGACCCTAGGGACCCTTAGGATTCAAGGGGACTTAATCTCTCAACTTAGAACAGCCACAGGGCGCGTTTACACAGTGGTGAAGGGAGGGGACGGGGCCTGAGGTGACGTGTGCAAACACGCACTATGGCACGTTTTAAAATGGGGATATAATTTCCCTTCAATACTGGGGGCCCCTGGGGGCTAACTAGCCCACCAAGTGCTTCCAGTAAGCGCCACTGAGCTGCATTGCAGAGAGGTGGTCCAGGCCATGCCACTTTTTACACCTCTCTGCAACGCAGCTCTGTGGCACTTACTGGAGGTACCTAGTGGGCTAGTTGGACCCTAGGGACCCTCAGGATTCAAATGAACTTAATCTCCCAACTAAAAATGGACACAGGGCGTGTTTACACAGTGGTGAATGGAGGGGACGGGGCCTGAGTTAACGTGTGCAAAAACGCCCTGTGGCCTGTTTTAAGAGGTAGTTTTAATCCCCATGCCCTATTATATACTAGGGGCTTACAGAGGAGGTCATGCTAATCACAGGGGGACCCCAACGCATAATGTTCCCTAGTGTATGTAGGTGTTTTCACTGTATTCTAAGTGTCTTTTAACATAGCACTGGCTCTAGGACTGGTTAGTCAGACTCAGTTACCACCAGTATCCGTCTGAAAAAGTTGAGGGTACAGGATGATTTTGCAACAAGGCTTCTTTCTGCTCTTCTTTTTGTTCTTTCTGCACGTTATCCTTCTTCCTGCACTTATCTTCGTATTTGAGGACTTCTGTTGCTTCTTTCTGCACTTCTTTTGTTTCTTTCTGTGCATTTTTTCTTCTTTCTTCACATGTCCTATCTCTGTAGGCATAGTTAGAAATTAGCATTTAAAAAACCTTTGAAATTCACAGAAAAAAACATAGGTTTCAGGCACGTTATAGTTAGGAATTAGCATTTAAAAAACCTCAGAAATTCACTGAAAAAACCATAGGTTTCAGGGGTGTTATAGTTAGCTGGACTTTTCACTTGTACAAAACCATTGAAATTCCCCCGTTATAGTTAGTTCAGCTAACTATAACTTGCGCGCCCGCAATGCACTGCTGATGACGTCACATATTACATCACTCATGACATGGTCAGTGACATCACTCATGACATCACTGATGACATCTCAAATGACATCACTGATGACATCACTGATGACATCATCCTTGTGATAGAGTGGCAGACCTCCTCTCACCCTAATATAACCTTTGATACACACATTCAAAAATAGAGACTAAAATTTTCAAAACAATGGACATACCAATACTAGTTACAACAACCTCTTCAGTAATTCTAAGATCCACATACACATCCACTCATTCACCAACAGTCCTATACAGTCACTCATACATGTACTCACTCATCATATGTACTCATACACCTATACATCCTGTTACACAATGCCACTCATCCATAGAGTTACTCACACACATAGTCACTCATGCTAATAAAGAATCAAACATACATTTACTTGCATATACAGTTATACACACACCACCATACTTACTTCTACGGAAACTTACACATACTTAGTCTTTTAAACAATCACTTATAGAAACACATACTTATTCATACAGGAACTCTTTCAATCTCTCACTCTCACATATACTCACATATATACACCAATAGTCACATATACTAGTTTAAAACATATGTAGTTACTCATAAAGACACTATTGAGACAGTCATTCACTCACTAACACACCCATACACACACTCATCCACCCATACAGTCCTGCACACATGCTGTGTTCAACCCATACAAACAGTGAGTCACTCATTCATGCACCTATGCACTACGTAATACCCCCCACCGAACCATGCAGACACTCAGACTGATACTCAAAAAACCAACTAATAACCTATATAGACACCCATGTAGCTACTCACCAACCCATGCAGCCACTTATACACAAAGTGAGAGACTGATACAGATATTTACATATTTAAACATTACTCACTAAGCCATGTATTCACTATGATACACTTAATCAGTCAGTTACACAATCAATTTTTCAAAAACAAATCATCCATTTAGACACTTATATACCCATTTATTCTTCCATCGACCTTGAGATATACATATATCAAACATATTTAATTTTCAGAAAAACACACATTCACTGGATGATGTCATCAGTAGGCCTGGGCAAAAATTTCGTTCCGTTCGCGGAAATTGCGATAATTTGACATTTTTGCGTTCCGCGGAGAGCGCGAAAATGTCAAAAATTCCGGTTTCCGCAGCTTGGCGATAATTTGTTTCTTGCTCGCGCTGTAAAATGATACATTCTCGCGCGCGCGCGATCGCCTTACCTGAATCCCTGCGTTTGCCGACAAGTTTTCTTGATCCGGTCGCGTTCTCCATGAGATGTTGTATTGTTTTTAGCCATTTGCGCTGTCTCGCGACAGTTCGCGCCCGCAGTGACGTCATGCGTCGCGCGATCACGTCTTTCTTCTCGCGATCATGCACCGCGAGAACAACTCAAAACAAGATGGCCGCGCCCGCAAGCAGCCACATGGGTAAGTTGGCGACCCGCAACCATGCAGAAAATCGCGCGAACATGCCGGAAAAAAACTTCCGCATCTTCGCGATATTTCTGCTTGTTTGCGATAATTTTAAACATTCTCGCGATAATTTGCGAAGGTTAATTCCGCAAATTCCGCCCACCCCTAGTCATCAGTGATGTCATCAGTGATGTCATTTGAGATGTCATCAGTGATGTCATGAGTGATGTCACTGACCATGTCATGAGTGATGTAATATGTGACGTCATCAGCAGTGCATTGCGGGCGCGCGAGTTATAGTTAGCTGAACTAACTATAACGGGGGAATTTCAATGGTTTTGTACAAGTGAAAAGTCCAGCTAACTATAACACCCCTGAAACCTATGGTTTTTTCAGTGAATATATATATATATATATATATTCCCATACGCTGCCACAGTTGAAGGTGCACTCAGTAACAGGCGATTTCGAAGCTCCTTCTGCTCCTTGCTCACGGGGCGGTTACAGCGTGCAGACATAGAGGAAACGAGTCCCGATTTGTCAAATTCTATTTTCCAATCGGCTTATGAAATATTCAGCGCTGTTGCCAGTTTGACGCCGAATAAAGGACTCTACCAACAAGGCTGGGTTCGCCTGTTACTGAGTGCACCTTCAACTGTGGCAGCGTATGGGAACATATCACCGGCCGAGCCAGGTCGGGAAGGTAGCACCGCCACTTGAATGAATTGTGGGCTGCAGGCTTCGCGATTCACGGAAGCCGAATTGCAGAGTGACAGGTTCTGTGCATATATTTACTGGCCCTGAACTGAAGGCCCCATCCAAGGGCATGATATGATTTCACAGAAGGCAGAACCCAATATGGGTCGTATTGTGGTAGAAGGACTACGAGTCCCAGAAGTCTGAGAATGACGTCAGCCGATTGGAGAATAGAATTTGACAAATCAGGACTCGTTTCCTCTACGTCTGCACGCTGTAACCGCCCCGTGAGCAAGGAGCAGAAGAAGCTTCGAAACGCGTAAAAAGGGGCTTATGAAATATTCAGCGCTGTTGCCAGTTTGACGCCGAATAAAGGACTCTACCAACAAGGCTGGGTTCGCCTGTTACTGAGTGCACCTTCAACTGTGGCAGCGTATGGGAATATATATATATATATATATATATATATATATATATATATATATATATATTTGGTGACGTACTAGGAACAAATAAACTTTTTTGCACTACCAATTGGTCCGTCTCCGTTGTCCTGGAGGCGAAGGCAACTAACCTGCTGTCTTAACACGGAGTCTAAGTATATATATATATTTATGTATTTATATATATATATATATATATATATATATATATATATATATATATCTTAACCACTCGTAAGCACACTTCCTGGAGGGAAATCACGAGCGCAGACCTCTTATCGTGCCAACAGTTTTATTTATTTATTTGCAATCCCCATAACGGATGTCAGGACGCGTTTCGGCCGTCACAGCAGCCTTGGTCACCTGACCACACATCCGTATATATATATATAGTTATGCCTTGAAAAACCCAAAATAGAAAAATTAGCACAATACCCCCGGAGTGCACTTGTTTGTATGTGTATGTATATGTGTGTATATATATATATATATATTCACTGAAAAAAACATAGGTTTCAGGGGCGTTATAGTTAGGTATTGGCATTTAAAAAACCCTAGAAATTCACTGAAAAAAACATAGGTTTCAGTGGTGTTATAGTTAGCTGGACATTTCCCTCATACAAAACCCTAGAAATTCCCCCGTTATAGTTAGTTCAGCTAACTATAACTCGCGCCCCCACAATGCACTGCTGATGACGTCACATATTACATCACTCATGACATGGTCAGTGACATCACTGATGACATCACTGATGACATCACTGATGATGTCATCCATGTGATAAATTATTGCATCTTGTCACACCCTTTGATATACTCAATCAAAATTTCAGACGTTCATGCTCAAAACCATAGATACTCCAATACCAATAACTACATACCCACTCATTGACTCTTAGATCTACACACACATCCACTCACTCACCTGTACAGTCACTCATACTTACAGTCACTGAGTACAGGACTATCATATACATTTATACACCTACATAGACACTCACACACCACCAATCATCCATAGAGGTACTCTCACACCTAGTCAGTCATGCACATAATTAATCACACTCCCATTTACTCACCTATGCAGTTATACACACACAAGTTCACTTACTCATAAAAATAGTACCACGTTCTTTCACTCTTATACAATCACTGATACAAGCACACACTCATCCATACAGCCACTCTCACAATCACACACTCTCACATATACCCACTTATATACTCTCACACACATATATACTGACTTTCACATATGTAGTTAGTCACACATGTACCACTGAGATATACATTCAATCACTAACACACCTTTACATACACTCACCCAACCATACAGTCCATCACAGATGCACTCTTAAAACCATGGACCCATAGAATCACCCACTCACACATGTATGCACAGAGTCACACACACCCCACCCACACAAACACTCAGGCACCCATACAGATACTCAGACAACCAATCAATAACCCATAGAGACACTCATATAGCTATTCACAAAACCATGCAGCAGCTTATACACCAACAGACAGACAGATACAGACATTCACACAGTTTAGTCACTAGTCTGCAGTAAGATACGTTTAATGACTCACTTATAGAGTCAGTCACGCACCTACTAAATCATCTATTCACACACTTATACACCCACTCATTCTTCCATAGGTTTTTCCCTATATATATATTAAACATATTTAAAATTTACAGAAACACACACTCACTGGATGACGTTATCAGTGATGTCATCAGTGATGTCATTTGAGATGTCATCAGTGATGTCATCAGTGATGTCACTGACCATGCTATGAGTGATGTAATATGTGACGTCATCAGCAGTGCATTGCGGGGGCACGAGTTATAGTTAGCTGAACTAACTATAACGGGGGAATTTTCTAGGGTTTTGTATGAGGGAAATGTCCAGCTAACTATAACGCCCCTGAAACCTATGGTTTTTTCAGTGAATTTCTAAGGTTTTTTAAATGCCAATACCTAACTATAACGCCCCTGAAACCTATGGTTTTTTCAGTGAATTTCAAAGGTTTTTTTAAATGCCAATTCCTAACTATAACGTGCATGAAACCTATAGTTTTTTCAGTGAATTTCAAAGGTTTTGTAAATGCTAATTCCTATCTATAACTTATCTCTAAAGATATCATGTTTAATGATTTTCATTGGATTTCTATATTTTTCAATTTCAGTGTGTCAATTTCATTAATTATTTTTTTTTTAAATACTATTTTATCACCATTTTTTAACTTATTTTTTCAATTAATTCTTTTAAAAATATTATTTGTTTTTATTGGATTTTTTAAAAATATATTTTTATATTTTTAAAACTATTTGTTAAACTATATTTTCAAAACTTTATGTTTTATTTTTTTTCCATTTTATTGGGATTCGCGCACCCTATGCGCACCCTTCTCGATCCCTACGCGAAAGCATCCGCGCACGGTATGCGTTGGGTACATGTTTGCAATGCGACCGGTACGCGACTCCAAGCCTATACGCGACACGTACGATGTACGTAACGCGACGCGCGCGCGCTTCCGTAATGCGTCATATGCGTGTATGATGCCAAGGGTGCACGGATCCGGTGAAATATTTAACATTTAAAAAAACATATATATATGTATTTCATGTGAATATTATTTGAACACAAACTGTAAACTACTCATGAAAGTAATATATTTTTACATCTAATCCTATATTCCTTTTAAATTCAATTTCGCGGATGCACGCTGGGTGCGTGCTGCGTAAGCGCACAGTGCGCGGATCCCATGTGACCTGCAAAAAAAGAGATTTGATTGGTTCATTACACTTCCTATTCTAACTATTGAAAGACCCCACCCATTTCAATCATTCTTCTTTGAGCTTCTTTGGAGGAACATCTCACACCTTAGAACTAGAAGAAACTTTTTGGGGAAGATTTCCACAGCTGCAATTTTTCTGAAGACAATGGCTTCTGCACAGCAGCCACCATCAGAATCAGACCATTCGTCCAATGAGGAATTTGTTGTGGAACCTCCACCCACAGAGAGATACACCTCTGTGGTGTGGACATTTTTTACCTTCCCAGAAGGACAAAATAAAACTAATTCTACAAAAGTGACATGTAAAATATGTCAAAGAGTTCTTTCCAGAGGAGGTCCATCAAAAAAATACTCTTGTGGGACTGCAAGTATGTTAAAACACCTGCAGACTCTGCATCCCGTGAACCTGGCCAAGCAGGAATGCAGAATACTCCGACAGCAGCCTCAGCCAGCAGTGGCAAGCACTTCTGCAGCATCACCATCAAGCACTCACCCGGACATACGTCCAGAATTTGGAAAACTAAAAATGAGTTGCATTAAATGCAACAAACTGCTATGTTACGGCGAGCAGTCAATTGAACTAATCTGCCGAGCGCAGCAAAACCACAAGTGCTAAACTTGTGTTTATTTTTTTTTTGCAGAAGTTGACTGTTTTGTTCCTCCTGTTGTCTTTTTTTCCTTTTGAAAAAAACAAAAAAATAACAAAATTGTTCCAAAAATTAAAAAAAAATTTAAAAACAAAAAAGAAGAAAACAAAAAAGATCTTCTAAGAACTAACTTTCCTGGTTTAAAAAAAGAGCTAATTTTCTTGAGTGGCTCTAAAAAGAGCCGTTGTGTTCATTGAGAGTTTTTGGTACTTATAAGTAAGTACCTATACAGAGTCTAAAGTTGTTGAGGAAGACTCTGTTTCCTTCATCAGTAAAGTGTACTCCATCTCTCCTATACATCTCTTGCATATGAAAGCGCAGATTGTTATTGTAAATGGACCCCATTGTATAGTCAAGAACAAAACCCTTAAGCTTGATGTTTATCTCCCAAAAATTTCAATTTTTTTTCCTTGGATCCGCGCACCCAACGCGAGAGAATCCGTGCACCCAACGCGATAGGATGCGCGCATTTCACTGTTTTAAAAAAAAAAAAAGAAGAGGGCCCCAGGGGGTCCTTCTGGGACCCCCTAAGCAGATCTAGAGAGTCAGAGTATTTCCACACTGCCCCCTTTATATGTTTTACACACTTATTCCCTTTGCTTCTTCAGCCTCGCTTCTACCGAGGCAGAAAATGGCCGCCAACAGTTCCTGGTTTCGAATGTAGACAGACACTCGTCAGCCAATTAGCATTCAGCGCGTGATCATCAGGGTGCGCGCTCGGTTCGGGGAGGGTGCGCTTACGGTGCGGGTAGGGTGCGCGGATCCTCCCCGGCCATAGCTATCACTAATGTTTTTACCCTAATTTTCTCAGGAACTACTGAACAGATTCACACCATTTATGCAAAAGGCACAAGTCTGAACTGAGGACTACCTCGTTGCCAAATTTGGTGTAATTCCGTTCAGCGGTTCGGGCTGTAGCTGCGACAACAGATCCTATGGGAAATTGCATGGGGAAAACGCGTTTTGGGACCCCCCTTTTTTCTCGGCCCTCGCTTGACGAATCACCACAAAACTTTCAGGGTAGGAGCGGAGTGCAGCTGGCCAAAAGCTTGGAAAATATCGTGAGCATTCATCAAGCGGCGCCAGACTTATTGGAAATAGAATGTTACGGATTTCCTATGGAAAATAGGTCCTAACTATAACTATCTACTGGCGACCGCCAGTAGATAATATATATATATACATATATATATATATGCAAAAAAGAAGCAAAGAACTCTGGGTAGTGCTCAAGTTTAGGTGGAAAGCAGCTCCTGTATGGAACACTCTCAACACCAGTGACACTCTAGATCTGCTCACCTCAAATGTCTGTTTTTCTATCAAAATCTTTAAGCATAGGATTAGCACAGTGCCATCCACGCCGAGATAGAAAAGGACAAAGTCTTTTGCCTTTTGTACAGCAAAGTGTTTAAGCATAGGACTAGCACAGTGCTGTCCTTGCCGAGCTGTAAAATGACAAAAGCCAATTACCACTCCAGGCACAATATTACAGCTTTGAATTGGTAAAATACCAATCAAGCCAACCTGAAATGAGTAAAAGCAACCCCTGACACAGTGTTTCGCTCTAATTAGAGCTCTTCAGAGAGGTATAGCTTTGTCCAGACACAAGGGAGCACCCAGTATAAATCAAAGAAATACCCTTTCAGGCATAGAGTGACGAAAAAATATGCAAAAAAGAAGCAAAGAACCCTGGGTAGTGCTCAAGTTTAGGTGGAAAGCAGCTCCTGTATGGAACACTCTCAACACCAGCGACACTCTAGATCTGCTCACCTCAAATGTCTGTTTTTCTATCAAAATCTTTAAGCATAGGATTAGCACAGTGCCATCCACGCCGAGATAGAAAAGGACAAAGCCTTTTGCCTTTTGTACAGCAAAGTGTTTAAGCATAGGACTAGCACAGTGCTGTCCTTGCCGAGCTGTAAAATGACAAAAGCCAATTACCACTCCAGGCACAATATTACAGCTTTGAATTGGTAAAATACCAATCAAGCCAACCTGAAATGAGTAAAAGCAACCCCTGACACAGTGTTTCGCTCTAATTAGAGCTCTTCAGAGAGGTATAGCTTTGTCCAGACAGAAGGGAGCACCCAGTATAAATCAAAGAAATACCCTTTCAGGCATAGAGTGACGAAAAAATATACAAAAAAGAAGCAAAGAACTCTGGGTAGTGCTCAAGTTTAGGTGGAAAGCAGCACCTGTATGGAACACTCTCAACACCAGCGACACTCTAGATCTGCTCACCTCAAATGTCTGTTTTTCTATCAAAATCTTTAAGCATAGGATTAGCACAGTGCCATCCACGCCGAGATAGAAAAGGACAAAGTCTTTTGCCTTTTGTACAGCAAAGTGTTTAAGCATAGGACTAGCACAGTGCTGTCCTTGCCGAGCTGTAAAATGACAAAAGCCAATTACCACTCCAGGCACAATATTACAGCTTTGAATTGGTAAAATACCAATCAAGCCAACCTGAAATGAGTAAAAGCAACCCCTGACACAGTGTTTCGCTCTAATTAGAGCTCTTCAGAGAGGTATAGCTTTGTCCAGACACAAGGGAGCACCCAGTATAAATCAAAGAAATACCCTTTCAGGCATAGAGTGACGAAAAAATATGCAAAAAAGAAACAAAGAACTCTGGGTAGTGCTCAAGTTTAGGTGGAAAGCAGCTCCTGTATGGAACACTCTCAACACCAGCGACACTCTAGATCTGCTCACCTCAAATGTCTGTTTTTCTATCAAAATCTTTAAGCATAGGATTAGCACAGTGCCATCCACGCCGAGATAGAAAAGGACACCGAGTCACAAGATGGCTGCTAACACTTCCTGGTTTGGAGTGTTGGCAGACAATCAGAGTGAAGCTCATGCCCGGGAGGGTTCGCGAACCCTCCTCGGTGCTCAGATATCGATATTTTTTATTTTTCTAATTTCTCTGGAACTACTGTACGGATTTACACCATTTAAAATAAAGGGTTCTTTCTGAACCAAGGGATACCTTTTTGGCAAATTTGGTGTAATTCCGTTCAGCAGTTCGGGCTGTAGCCTGTTCCAATTTTTCCTATGGAAATTTACATGGGGAAAATGCGTTTTGGGACCCCCTTTTTTCTCAGCCCCCGCTTGATGAATCACCCCGAAACTTTCAAGCCAGTAGCTGACCTGAGCTGGCCATTAATTTGGAAAATTTCGCTAAAATTCGTCAAACGGCGCCAAAGATATTGGCAAAAGAAAAAATGCATTTTGAATAGAAACGAGATCCTAACTATAACTACCTACTGGCGACCGCCAGCAGGTAATATATATATATATGTTATGTTATGTTACATACATTTGTAATGCGCACTGCTGCCCCAGCAAAGGGGCGTCCAGGCGCACGGCAGGTAAAAATGCAACACCACAGGCAACACAACAGAAAAGAGGAAAGAGAATTTATTAAAACAAAAAGGTTTTTAAGGCCTTGCGAAAAACTAAAAGATCATCTAGCAGGCGCAACTCTACAGGAAGGGAGTTCCAGAGCTCGGCTGCTCTGACCCGGAAAGAACGGCCACCAGCCCGACACAGCCTGTATCGGGGAATCACAGTGAGTGCCTGACCCAAGGATCTCAGGGGCCGAGTAGGCACATACCAGGACAAAAGATCCGCAAGAATCGAAGGGCCTACCCCCCTCAGAATCTTGAACGCCATGCACAGCACTTTAAACTGAATTCTGGCCCAGATAGGCAGCCAGTGCAGTGATCTCAATGTGCTGGAGGCAGAACAAGAACGGGGTAGGCCAACAATAGCTCTCGCCGCAGAGTTCTGGACACGTTGGAGGCGGGTGACCTCAGCCACATTGGACCCTACCAGAAGAGAGCTGGCATAGTCCAGGCGAGATAACACTGTCGCCTGGACAATCAGCTGCCTGGTGCGATGGTCAAAGAACTTCAAAACAGGGCGAAGCGACCGTAAGATACCAAAGCAACAGGCCGCGATTTTCTTCGTGTGGCCAACGTAGCTGAGAGAGGGATCCATCCATACTCCTAAGTTCTTTAATTCCGTAACCGGAAGGGGGGCCAGCCCCAGCTCCATAGGCCACCACCTGTCCCCCCATAGCACCGATCTCTTACCTACGATCATGATCTCTGTTTTCTTGGCGTTGAGCTGGAGACAGTTGTTCCTCATCCAGCTCGCCACCGCCCTAAGTCCACTCTGAAACCTGGGGGCATCCCGGTCGGCATCCCCGCTGATCGTAACCGCTAGCTGAGTGTCGTCAGCATATGAGACCATAGTCATGCCCCATTGCTTGACGACCTCAGCCAGCGGTCTCACGTAGAGATTAAACAACGTGGGGCTCAGCGAGGATCCTTGCAGCACCCCCTGTTTCAAAGGATGGAATTGGGACTGGAACGGTGGGACGGCAACGCTAAAGAAACGATCGTCTAGAAAAGACCGGAACCACTGGAGGGCAGGTCCACCCAGCCCAATCTCCTCCAGGCGATGCAACAGGATAGGATGCGAAACAGTATCAAACACGGCGCTCAAGTCCAATAAGACGAGCGCTGCTGTCTGTCCCGCATCCATCACCGTGCGAAGATGTTCAGCCATGGAGAGGAGGGCGGTCTCCGTGCTGTGTCCAGCACGGAACCCATTCTGGGTGGGATCCAAGATGTTAGCATGGATAAGGTGGGCAGAAAGAACTTTGTTGACATGGGCCTCCAACACTTTAGTCGGCCACGGAAGTAAGGAGATGGGCCTATAGTTTTCAGGTTTATCTGGATCCAGGGACGGCTTCTTCAAGATGGGAGAAACCACTGCCCGCTTCCAGCTAGCGGGTACCGTGCTTGATTCCAACGAGATGTTAATCAGGGAGTGAACCACGGCCCGTCCCACAAACGACTGCTCTCTAAAAAGAGTCGCAGTAAGGGGATCAGCGGGGGACCCTGATTTGACCTGCAGAGCCAGGAGGTCAAACCCCTCTGATGTCAGCGGGGGCAGCACGTGCAAGGTGGTACCACCATAGATGTTGATCGGAGGCTCTGCCGGAGGCCCTGTACAAGGGAACGTCCGATAGATGTTTTCGACTTTTTCCAGGAAAAATCGAGCAAGAGCCTCACAGTGAGAGGTGGAACCAGTCGTCGTGATACAGGCACGCTTTGCCAAAAGGTCCTTCATCACTTTAAAGATGGTTTTAGAGGGGTTGGAGCTGTTGCCAAATTCAGTAGCGTAGTAAGCTGCCCGAGCTTGGCAAACAGCCCGATGGTACGCTTTGACGGAGGCGAGATAAAAAGCTTTCTTCCCGCTATCGTACGCCTTCCGCCAAGCCCTCTCTGCTCGCCTACAACCGCCCTTGAGAGTACGTAAGGCACCATCGTACCACGGACTGGAGTCCCTGGAGCTGACTTTACAAGCGGCAATAGGGATAAGGGCGTCAAGCGCCTTGGAGATCCAGGAGCAGAACTTCTCGTAACCTGAATCAACCAGCATCGCAGGTTCTAAAGGCTCCTCGGCGAGGACACGATGTAAGTCCTCCAGCCGTAATTTACTCCATTGCCGCCTTGTAACCAGCTTTGCCGGGGGAACAATAACCATTCCTGGCAAAGGGGTGCAGATGGTGACCAAAGAGTGGTCCGTCCAGCCAAGAGGTGTAACGGCGGAGACAACCGCGTCTGCCAAATTGGTGAAAAAAGGATCTAAGGTGTGGCCGCCTGAATGGGTAGACTGACGAACCATTTGCACCAGTTGAAGGGCCTCCAGGTCGGCAAGAATACCGCTAACCGAGGGGGAGGTAAGGTTCTCAAGATGTAAGTTGAGGTCACCCAAATTCGAGAAATTAGAACAACCTACCACCAAGGAACTAACCACGTCGGGGAAGGCCGCTCTAAACGCCACATCACTCCCAGGGGGGCGATAAACCACCATCCCCGAGAGTGTAAAATGTGGGGTGACCGAGATCTTAAACACCGCACTTTCACATCCCGGAATGGTCAGACCAGACCAGCTGCCAGTGAGGCCAGGTCGCAAGGCCAGCGCAATACCCCCTCCCCTAGTAGATCGGTTAAGGGTGAAAACCGAAAAATCAGAGGGAAATGCCAAGTTGATAATGGCCACATCGTCATCCTTCAACCACGTCTCGGTGATGGCTACGATGTCCGGAGCCTCTTCCTGTATCAGGTCAAACACGGCCTGATAATGCAGCACCAGAGACCTGGCATTCAGGCTGAAGATGCGAAGGGAATGCTTGGCACGGATCTTACTGGGGGCAACCGTAGAATATTCGTGTGCGCTCAGGGTAGGGGAATCTAAAGACCACCTACCACACGCACAATGAAAGGGGCCCACTAGTGGGTGTATAGGGGGAAGGGTACAACTCACAATTGAACAACCAATACCCCGCAAAGTGTCGCCAGAATACACCAGCATGGTAACGAGAGCCGAACCCGAGACCAATTCTCAAGAACCCCGCTGCGCCCTGCGCGCCCTTAGCGCGGACGGGCGCAGAGGGGCAGGACTCAGGCACGACTCCGGCTAAGCGACGGCGTCCCACTGCGCGTACCCGCTGCGCGGGAAAGGACGACTTTAAATAGGCGTTCCTTTGAGCCGAGCGAGCGTCAATACGCTCCAAGATGGCGCCGGCAAACAAATATTAAAGCCCAAAGCAAGATGGCGCCTAAAGCAGCAACCCCGGACCACCCACGGAACCCGGACCCGCCAAGTGACGGTGTTTCAAACAAATTACATGCGGTAAGAGGGAGGGGGGGATCTATACCCAGGTCCTGCTAAGACGGAGTGACAATAAAAGCCAAAAAACAACAAAACTACAGTTAAAATACAGGGCGAGCAAAGCGCTTGTAACAGCGTGCTAAAGGTAGAAGCAGTACCTGACCAGAGTCCAGATACCGAGTCCGCCTTAAATAGGCGTTCCTTTGAGCCGAGCGAGCGTCAATACGCTCCAAGATGGCGCCCGCAAACAAATATTAAAGCCCAAAGCAAGATGGCGCCTAAAGCAGCAACCCCGGACCACCCACGGAACCCGGACCCGCCAAGTGACGGTGTTTCAAACAAATTACATGCGGTAAGAGGGAGGGGGGGATCTATACCTATCTATGTGATGTCATTTGAGATGTCATCAGTGATGTCATGAGTGATGTCACTGACCATGTCATGAGTGATGTAATATGTGACATCATCAGCAGTGCATTGCGGGCGCGCTAGTTATAGTTAGCTGAACTAACTATAACAGGGGAATTTCAATGGTTTTGTATGAGTGAAAAGTCCAGCTAACTATAACGCCCCTGAAACCTATGGTTTTTTCAGTGAATTTCTAAGGTTTTTGAAATGCTAATTCCTAACTATAACATGCCTGAAACCTATGGTTTTTTCAGTGCATTTCAAAGGTTTTTTAAATGATGATTTCTAACTATGCCTACAGAGATAGGACATGTGAGGAAAGAAGAAAAAACTCACAGAAAGAAAAAAAAGAAATGCAGAAAGAAGCAAAAGAAGTCTGCAAAGACGAAGAAAAGTGCAGGAAGAAGGATAACGTGCAGAAAGAACAAACAGAAGAGCAGAAAGAAACCTTGTTGCAAAATCATCCTGTACCCTCAACTTTTTCAGATGGATACTGGTGGTAACTGAGTCTGACTAACCAGTCCATGATTTGAGTACTGCAAGGAGATTGCCTGGGTGAATTTATAAGTGGTTGGGTTTTGGTGCAATTTTTGCAATTTTTTCAGTGGGGACTGGTGATAACTGACTCTGACTAACCAGCCCTAGAGCCAGTGCTATGTTAAAAGACACTCAGAATACAGTGAAAACACCTACATACACCAGGGAACACTGTGCGTTGGGGTCCCCCTGTGATTAGCATGACCTCCTCTGTAAGTCCCTAGTATATAATAGGGCAGGGGATTAAAACTACCTCTTAAAACGTGCCACAGGGCTTGTTTGCACACGTCACCTCAGGCCCCGTCCCCTCCCTTCCCCACTGTGTAAACACGCCCTGTGGCCGTTTTAAGTTGGGGGATTAAGTCCCCGTGAATCCTGAGGGTCCTTAGGGTCCAATTAGACCACTAGGTACCTCCAGTAAGCGCCACAGAGCTGCGTTGCAGAGAGGTGTAAAAAGAGGCTTGGCCTAGACCACCTCTCTGCAACGCAGCGCAGTGGCGCTTACTGGAAGCACCTGGTGGGCTAGTTGGCCCTCAGGGACCCTCAGTATTGAAGGGGAATTAATTCCCCAACTTACAACTGGCCAGGGGGCGCGTTTGCAGAGTGCTGCAAGGAGGGGGCGTGGCCTCCGTCGTGATGCCGGTCTTTTATTTATTCTATTTTTTTAAGAAGGAGGGCTGTGTGGCCCCCCTTCTTTTTCTAATTTATTGGCCCTGGGGACCCCATCCCCCAGGGCCTGCACCCTAATGTTTTCGCTGAAAAAAATTAATTTGGCCCTCCCAAAGGCCTTAATCGGCCCCGGGACCCCAACCCCCGGGTCATGGCCTTTTTTTTTTTTTTATTCTTTAGGAGGGGGGCTGCGTTGCCCCCCTCCTCAGGCCACTTATGGCCCCGGGGACCCCATCCCCCAGGGCCGGCCTTTGTTTTTTATTACTTTAAAAAAAATATATTTATAGAAACACCTAGGACATGCTGGACAAACCGCATGTACCTATCACCGTAACGATTAGCGGGATATTCATTAAAAGGTGACTATGCATACAATGAATCCACGTGGAATGTATTTACACCGCTAGTGAAGCTCTGACATGTCTGACGCCCTACCATGCCTAATCCCGGTGCCCCCGCCGGTGGGTACTCTCCAAGTAGACACCCTTGTTGTTTATTTATACAAACATGGGTAGCTATTGACGGGCACATTTAATAGACACGCACACCAAGCCATTCAAAGGGGATTCGACAAAAATGTGACCAAACTATGCAAGAAACCCCCCTCATGGTTAATAACACACACATCCCCCGCGGATGTGTAATACTTTTTATTTTACTCTCTGGAAAGGAGACGAACCTCACTTGAGAGTCACAGCGTGCTCCTGGCTGAGCCCAATGCTGTGTTACACCCACCAGTGCCCGCCGAGTGCCACACACCTCTGTGTTGTATTCCACCCGCTAGTGCGTATGCTATGACACTCTCTAGCCCATGTGCACTGTAACACCACCCCGTGAATATGTCATGCCACACTTGCCTTCGCACGGGTTATATTACCCCATCTAACGTGCCTTCCTCGATGCCTATGTTATAACACACAGCGCTATGCCATACATATTACAATCTGGGATCCATATCGTTGTCACAGTGCATATGCAACGTTACACTCCCCAGCACATATTTTATATTACAACTTTAGAGACTAGTTAGGTTACACAACACTGCCCTGTGCATATTACACTCCAAGGCGCATATCGCATAGCACGCACTAGTGCCTGTGCTATCTCGCGCTCTCCAATGAATCTGTCATTGCGCACAATGTATTGCATATTATATTTCACGCCCCGGTTCATCTTATATCACACTTTTTGGTGCATAGTTTATACCATATACTATATCGAGTTTTCATTTTCAATCGTGCTCTCAGGACTATGTTCTATATAACACTGCGTCCACCTACCCTTTTCATGGGCATTACATTTTGCGAGGGTCAGGGGGTGTTTCTGCCAAGTGAGCCCGGAGTCACAGTCACAAACGTCCTCTTCTTCCTGAATAAAAGTGAGATTATGCTGCATACTTGTTCATATTTTAAGTAGTTCGCACAGACACACATTTTAAAAACAATAAAGTTCCCAATACCCACCTTCTCTGAACAGTTAGCTTGCTGCCCCATCCACCTCCTCCCTATCCTCTGTTATCTGAATCCATGGACTAGCCTCCTCCCTCCTGCCATGCATGGTCTGATGTGCTGCCACTGCCCTCCATTTAGCATGATGGACCAGTCCACTCCTCCTGCCCTCCATTGCCCAATTCTATGGCCCATCATTGACCTCCTGCTTAGCCTCTGTGCTTAGCTTGCTGCCCCTATTCTCCTTCCCCCTGCCGTCTGATGTCTTTGTGCATGCCACTGCTCCATCCATTTTGCCTACCATGTTCCATGGACCTGCCACTCCTATCTACTCTGAGTGTTCTGTTGAGATGCCACTCCCCTCCCACCTGCCTAGCATTGTCAGATGACTGTAACCTGTCCCTGCCACCTCCACCCTGCCTGTCCACATGCCATGCCCCTATCCCCTTCCTCCTTTCCTCCATGGTCCATTTTACTGCCACACCCTTCTGCCCTCCCTGGTCTGTTGTGCTGCAACTGTTCCTCCTGCCTGCCCCGCGCGGTCTGTTGTGAGGCCCCTTCCCCTGAACTCTCTTGTCTGAGCCCAGGTCCTGACCCTCCCTTCTATCCTCCATGGTCCTTTGTGCATGCCCCTGCACCCTCCTTCTTGCCCATCATAGCCATTGTGCTGCCACTAACCCTCCCGCTTGCCATGCATGCATGGTCTTCTGTGCTGCCATGGCCCCTCCCACTTTCCCTCCATGGTCTGTGTGTATGCCATCATAGTCTCATTGTTGCTCTCCAGGGTGTGTCCTGTTTCTAGTGCCCATCCTGCCTGACCTCCATGGTCCTCTTGCTGCTCCTGCCCTGCCCCCTTGCCCCCAGCCCTCTGTTTCCATGTGCAGACCCCTATTCCCTCCCTCCTGGTGTGGTCGTACTTCCAGAGCTGCAGACTTTGCAACTGGGCAACCAGGTTGGAGTTCCTGCTTCAGCTCAACATTCTGTGATTCTGGTCAAATCACTTAATCTCCCCATGTCTACAACCAAAATAAATTTGATCTTGTGTGATGTAACCAATGCTCATGTAAAGCACTCCAATACCTGACAAGTCTGCACTATATAAAACTGCAAATACACTATGAAATTGTTATTTAACCCGACACCTGATGTCTGCTTCTTTACTGCCACTTTTCTTCTTCGAGCCATTAAAGCAAGGCCTAGTATGATATTTTAAACTGTTTTTTTTAAATGTTTTTTAAAAGTATTTTAACAGCTTGATCATTTTGCTAATATGATGTTTCTTTTATTGTTATGTATGTGCTTTTATGGACTTTGTGTTTAAGCTCCGAATAAAGCCTTATGAAATGAACTGCAAATACACAAAAATAAGTGTTTTGCACACTTCTGTCATTGGGCTACATGTGGGCTACATCTGGGTGATATTTGTGCTGCATTTGGGCTCTTTTGTCTCTGGTGGCCATCTTGGGAGGTTTATTAGTTATGAAGTTTCCTAATTTCCTCATTTATGCAGTCTCCTAGGTAGGAAATACTTTCAGTTTTTTACTTTGGTTCCATCAAGAAGGCATTCAGATGTGTCACACATTTGCCATAAATTCAGAATGTTAGCACTCTAGTTGCTTATTAGATCACTTTAGTAAAGCTACTGCTCACCAGGGAAGTCTGCTGCTGGTATTGAAAGTGCATGTTTCAGTCTGCATGTCAGAATTGTTTAATGAAATAGAAGAGGATTTGAGAAGTCACTCAAAATGTGCCCTAAGTTTTCTTTCTGCAGCACTAATCATACTTTCTATGGCAAAATGAACCCCCTCATTTTGTTCCTTTTTAAATTAAATGTTTTAAGACTTACCACTTTATTCCAATCAAGATGGCTTCAGGTGTGCAATACGTTTGTCATAAGGAGGACTGTTAGCGCTCTAGTTGTTCTTTAGAATACTCTGGGAAGCTGCAGTAGAACACAAAGGAATCAACTGACAGTCTCTGCCCTTGTTGGATGTACATGTTTTACTGAGAATGTCAGACTTGATTCTCAGTTGACTTAGAAAGATAATGTGAATTTACAGAAAATATGCTCTCAGTTTAGCTTATAGCTCACCTTCCAAACCTCTGTGGGAAAAGCATGAGAAAATAGTTTTCTCTCAAACATGATTCATGATATCACAGCAGACGGCTTTTTCACATGGTAAAATCACCTTAGAACACACCACAATTCCTAAAATGAGTATGGTACCATCGACCAATGATATATAATGTAACTAAAGTCTTAAAACCTTCTATTAACTGCAATGCTTTTTAATGAAGTGCTATCATTTATATTGGTCCCAAGATGGCTGCCAACACTTCTTGGATGAAGTACTGACAACCAATCAGATCTCGATGAGATGTGTGGTTAGGCTTCGCCCAGATATATCTATCTTTTTAACTCTAATTTTCTCAGGAACTACTGAATGGATTTACACCATTTAAGCAAAAGGCATGAGTCTGAACTGAGGACTACCTCTTTGCCAAATTTGGTGTAATTCCGTTCAGCAGTTCGGGCTGTAGCTGCGTCAACAGGTCCTAAGGGAAAATGCATGGGGAAAATGCGTTTTGGGACCCCCCTTTTTTCTCGGCCCCCGCTTGACGAGTCACTGTGAAATTTTCAGGATAGGAGCGGACCGGAGCTGGCCAAAAGTTTGGAAAATTTCGCGAAGATTCGTCAATCGGCGCCAACGTTATTCCAAATAGAATGTTGCGGATTTCCTATGGAAAATAGGTCCTAACTATAACTACCTACTGGCGACTGCCAGTAGGTAATATATATATATACATTTTTGTCATAAAACACTTATTCTTTTATACATCACATGTTTTCTCAAAATGAATGATGAGATATTATTTCTGATGTATTCTGATTATTGACAAGTATTGCGTTATATTCATGATGGTGTTACCTAGTCATACCGTTTTTGCGAGGTTGTATTTACATTGTGACTTGGAAGAAAGACTTCTCTTCCGTTGTGATTTTCTCTATGTTTATCACTGTTTACACCGTTTCTAAGCAACCACTTCATTAATTTCATGTGTTGTAGACTGTATAAATGACTTACGAAAACTGGGTCGGTCACAGTGAGCAAGGCGGACTCGCTCCGCCGAAACGCGTCTGGGCTACATTGTCGTGAAATAAATCTTTTTCCTTGAAAACCCACGGTGTCAGCGCCTGCTTCAGATTACAGGAAATCAGGATTGGATCCAATATTAGAGGCGTTCCGGAGCCTCTTCACGCTGACCCTCCTCGATTTGGCGCCCTTCGTTACCGGAGTTGTTCTCTTGGAGTTTCTTTGTGTGCAAGGAAAACGAAGAGCCCCCCGCAGCCGTAATTCCGGGATTACAAGAGCGTGGTGGATTACGGGAACGTGAGCGTCCTGATTCCCGTGGTTGTTGGAGGGCAGACCGGGACACAGGTAAGCTTGCGGTGTGGTTCACTTTTCGCATTTTGTGAATCCCTTGAGGTGGCTGATGGGAGAGGTAGTTCTGTAGGTGTTTATCTACAGACAGTGGGTGTCAAGGACAATTTACTGTTTTCATGAAACAATGGCCGAGGATTGGATCAAGGATCGAGAGGAGGCAGCACTGGATATTTTCAGTGACAAAGATAATTATGATCAAAGGCCATCTACGAGCAGCAATGCACAATTGCCGATTGCAAGCAACAATCTTAAAGCGCTACTTGGAGAATTAGAAAAATTGCGTAGACATGAGGTAGCCAAATGGTGGGAGTGCACATCTCTTAAGAGATATTTGGAGGTGAATCGCATCCCGAGAGGTTTGAGGATCCTTGTGGCACCAACCTATGAGAATCCAGATCCTGCTATGCTCCAGGAATGGGCGGATAACAGTGCCCAATCGTCACGCAACATGCTACAAATACTTATTAAATTCGCAACCACTGATAGAGACAAGATTTTGGCAAGAATAAATGAAATATATTTGGAATTGGAGAAATTAACCGAACAAGATGAAGTGAAGGCGGGTCTAGAGGATATAAAAAAACGGGTCTCTAAATATGAGCAAATCATCAAAGATAGAAAAGCCAGCAAATTTCAGCGAGACAGAAATGACTACCTACATGGCAGAATTTATACATTCTCAAGAAGATTTGAAAACATTTGTCGCCAGGAATTATCTAAAACAACCACTGGTCCCACAACACAACAAATACCGAGTGAATCAGAACTGAGTTCGGAATTTGAATCTGAACCTGAAACAAGTGGTAACAGGGAGCAACCACTGAAGGCACCAACACCGATTCAGGAACTTGGTTTTTTACGTGTAGAGCGTTTGATGAGTCTACGTTCAAGACCTCAAAGACAGGAATACTCATCAAACAAAGCTCACAATCAAGGAGCAGAAGGAGGAAAAACCGCAAATGGGGCAAGAAAAGCAGAAAGAACAACATACAGGCGCAACAAAAGGAAATAACTAAGACAGCCACAAGCGATAACACAGTAGTCAATCTCACAACTATGGCTTTGACACCAAATGAGGAAAGAATCCTTGCTTTAGGACTCTCATATTGCAAGGAAACCAATTTTGATTATATCCAAACGAGAATTGACTTGTACCACTTCACACGCAAATTAAAACTAAGAAAGTATTTTTTCAACACCAAACAAAAACAAGAAAGCAGGGACCAGGAGGGTATCACATCTCAAGAGCCTGGAACCCTAAGTGTGGCAGATTTAACTTTCCTAAAGGACATGACAGATCTGGAGAATGAAATCTCAGCAAATGAACAACCTATTGGGCAAGCAAGTGGTATATCAGATCTCAACACGGGGGTGTCTGTCAATACACCCTTCCGACCTAAATCCATTTTTAATCCGTTGATGCCCAGGGACAATATTGACATATTTGCAGAGAGAATAATCAAGGACCTCAAATCTCAAATAACTACCTACTGGCGACTGCCAGTAGGTAATATATATATATATATACATTTTTGTCATAAAACACTTATTCTTTTATACATCACATGTTTTCTCAAAATGAATGATGAGATAATATTTCTGATGTATTCTGATTATTGACAAGTATTGCGTTATATTCATGATGGTGTTAACTAGTCATACCGTTTTTGCGAGGTTGTATTTACATTGTGACTTGGAAGAAAGACTTCTCTTCCGTTGTGATTTTCTCTATGTTTATCACTGTTTACACCGTTTCTAAGCAACCACTTAATTAATTTCATGTGTTGTAGACTGTATAAATGACTTACGAAAACTGGGTCGGTCACAGTGAGCAAGGCGGACTCGCTCCGCCGAAACGCGTCTGGGCTACATTGTCGTGAAATAAATCTTTTTCCTTGAAAACCCACGGTGTCAGCGCCTGCTTCAGATTACAGGAAATCAGGATTGGATCCAATATATATATATATATATACACATCTGCATGGGAGGAGACAGAGAGGTAGGATGATACATCAGACCCCCCTCCCACACATAAAACAGAACTCATTAACTAGACATACAAGGGGGAGACAAAACGTTGTATTTAAGAGCTATACAAATGGAGCTTGTTTTGCTGTTAATTAGGCGTTAATAAGGTGAGCGAGGATTTCACCATTAACAAAAATAAACTCTTTAAAAGCCCAGGCAAGTGCAAGTGTGGGACGATAAAAGTAAAAACAAAAAGCAAATACTTCTTTCTTTCAACCTCATTTGCAAATGAAAGATTAGGAGAGAAATGCAGAGAAGTAAGATGTGATAACACTACTATGGCAGTCACACATACAAAACTGACAAAGTTGCCTCCACTATAAATGTCCTGGAGACAAGATCAGACTGGTATTTAGGGCAATCAGGCAATCACCACATGCACGTGTAGGTATGTCAGTAACCAAAATATTTAAACCATGAAGGGAAAGGATTTGTAGCAACAAAAAAAAAACTACAGGCTCCCCAAGCTACCCTATACAACATTAAGGTAAGGTAAGGCTACATAGATGTGAAATGGAACACGAGTTGATGTACAAATCCTAAACTTTTAAATATTTAGTGACTCAAAAAAATGAAACCATCAGGTGTTTCGTATATTTTCACCGCCCCTCTGACAAAAAAGAAACAAAGGCTGTGTTGGTGTTATTCAGTTTAACAAATAGTGTTTTTCAAGGAATCACCTGACATAAGTTCTGGCAACATTGGTATCTACAAGGCAGCTCTGTCAGACAGGATAGTGGGCCTGAGATCATCAGCACAGATAAAACCTGGGCCTGGTGGCATTTGATATTAGTTAAAGGGCGCAGACAGATGGAGAAGGTTATATGAGAAATGAGGACAATGTCTGTAGAATGTCAAAGGCGAAGCTAGATATATCAAGACGCAAAGGTATCCAAGCCTAAATCAAATTAGTCTCTGTGGAACCTGCATCTTTCTGTACCCCCTGTCTGTATTCTGTTTTTCACTCTTTTACTCCCCAGACTTGTAGTTAAAAGAGGGCACGTCACATAAGGCATAGAAAGAGGCAGGCTGCAGAAAGGCACATCACAAACTGTCTGTGCGTATTTGTGCATTCCTGTGTTTGGATGTGTAAGCAGATGAATATGCTACCAATTGACTTTGGGCCATATGTATCAAGCTAAATTGCATTCGCAAATGCTAAAATTCGCAATTTAGCTGTGTGCTATGTAGTTAAGTTTAAACCTACTCGCAAAATAAGGAATCGCATATTTTGCGCAAGCATATAGAGAATCGCAATTTGCAATTCCCTAAATGCTATGCTAGTAGGCATCACAAATTGCGATATTGCTTTAAGGATTTGCAAATACCACCAACTTCAAGTTGGTGGTAATTTGTGATTTCCTTTAAAAAAGCACTTTTTTACTTTTTTTAAAGTGCCATGTGGCACACATACATTCCCTTAGGGCATGTATGTTCGCCACATGTGCACACATGCACATTTCAGGGGTGTCTTTTTGGAACCCTTGCATCCTTGAAACTGCGTGTGCAATTTGCGAGTACCTATCGCGCAATTCCCATTCATTCATATGGGCCTCTTGGCCCATAGGAATGAATGGAAGCCATTCCTTGATTGCGACTCGCAATTTGTAACAGAATGTGAAATAAGAACTAGTGCTGCCTATTTGATGCATGTAAAGAGTGGACACACAGGGCTGATGAATGTTTTCTGGGTACTCGATGGGTCTATTAGAAGCACAGGTGCAAAGGGGGACTCACCTTTGGCACAAGGGCCTACTGAGACCTGCAATTGCACCTATGCCCCCATTTCCCTAAAAGTGTGTCTTTGACAGAGCAGGGAAGAGCACAGGGTCAATGCGAATACTTACTGGGAGCTACACTGCAGTATTCTGAGCATTGTCATTATAATACCCTGCATCTCTTGTCATTTGGGGGCATATGTATGAAACTCCCATTTTGCAAATCTCAAATTGCGATATTTTGCGATTTGCAGTTTGAAATTCGCAAATCGGGATGTATTTAAAAAATCGCTAATGTTTAGCGATTACTTAAAATTCGCTAAAATTCTCAGAAACATTCTTTGCGATTCGTTAATTGCGAAATTCGCAAATTAAGAATTCGCAAAAGCGGGAATCTGCTATACAGGTGAAGACTGATGACATCACAACCGGGAAGTGGGAGTGATTTGCTGCACCTGCTTACCTGAGCCACACTCAGAGGCTGTTTGGAGAGTGTGAGGAGTCAGCCCAGGAGAGAACAAACCCCAATGGAGTCCCAGAAGCAACATGAGGGCAAGGAGGGTGAGAAGAGGAAGAGAAAACACAAATTCTCTGACAAGGAGCAGGAGGTCCTCATAGAGGAGATGGTTTGCAGCCATGAGCTCCTCTTTGGCAAAAAGGCACTGAGAGTCCCAGAATCAAGAAAAAGAAAGATCTGGCTGGACATACAGGAGAAAGTTAATGCTGTGGGTGTTACTCATCGCAATGTCGAAGAATTGCGCAAGCGATGGTACGACATGCGGCAAAGGTCTAAGGAGAGGGCGGCAGCCAGACTCAAGGAGTCAAACAAGACCGGGGAGGACCATCCACATCAGCAGACCCAACACCCCATGAGGAGCTTGTGGAGTCCACCCTCCTGCCTGAGAGCATCGGTGGTGTGGCTGACATTGACAGCTCCGACCCTGCATCCAGCAGCCAAGGTAAGATGCATGCAAAATATATCTGCCCTGATCCCCATCCTATGCACACTTCCCCAAATGCGCAAAATATACACAACACATGTCATTCCAGTCCAATTCTTACAGCACACCCAGCAATGCATCATGGAAGTTGTAGTAAGATGTATGACACATAAGTAATCAAATGCAACATGTGGGTCGGTGATAAGGGAATAACACAGTGTCAGAAGTTAGGCAAGACAAACTGTAGAAACTTTATTGAGTGCAAAATGAAGACAATGACACAAACTCATGTATTCCCCTTTACATCCACAGCACAATCCAGGGCACTTGATGACAGTGCAGAGGGAGATGACAATGCAAATCCTGAGGACCAGCATGATGATGGGGACTCAAGTGAGGATACAGAGTACACAACAATCATGCGCAGGAAGCGCACACATGTGCCCCCACTGCCTCCATTGGAGGATGACATACATCACACAGGGGAGGAGAGTGATCGAAGAGAGGACAGGCAGGGTGTCTCACACATGCGGAGGCAGGAAACACCATGGATGAGCATGCCAGCACTGGAAAGACGCGGGTCAAGGCCCAGGAGCAGCACTGCCACTGATGAGGACCACACAGTATTTGCAGGTCTTGAACACCGCATGCTGCAGGTACAGCGCCTGCAATATAAATCATTGCGCTCCATCAATAGGCAGCTATGCACTCTCAACCAAAATCAGCGCAACATGGGGGAGGGCATCATGGCCATGGCAGGTGCCATACGTGACCTCTGTGACACCCTGAAGCAAAACCAAGATGCCAGTGACAGGGCTGCCCGACGTGCCAACACACGCCTGCACAACTACACAAAGGCCGTGAACCTCCTCTGCACCACCACCAGCAATCTGACACGTCGCAGCATTACCATGCAGTTGGAAATGTCACACTGCTGTTAGGACATTACTAGAGGGCTGGAACAGGTCACCAGTGCAGTGGAGCAAATGCAGACGGCCAACTCAGGTGGCACCGCTCTCATGGTCTCTGGGGAGAGTGAGGAGACCTCAAGTAGGAGTAGCATCACACCTACATTGCCTGGAGCAAGAAGGCGCAGTGCCAGACAGGGTACAGTACCTAGGAACCCCACGGAGGGCACTCAGCCTGGATCACACACAGCACCAATTCGTCACCGAAAGAGTGAACTGTACAGTGACAAATTTGCAGCAATGGGTGATGCAACCCAACAATGCATATTAAACACTTTCTTGTGAAGTACCTGCACTGTGTGCATAACATGTGCTGGGTACAGCAACAGTGAATGCTTTTGCAGTGTGAATAAACACAGCACACATTACAATCAGTTTTTTTTGTCTCATGTCATCATTACTCACCTAGAAGTAGTTTTGCTTGATCTCAGTCCATCTCTGACGTCCGGCAGCTGCCCCGACTCCTGATGCTTGTCTGCCAGGGGGAGCAGGGCAGTCGTCATCCGATTTGTCTGTATCTGTCACATCAATTGTGGTGCCTTTCCTCACAGCCATGTTATGGAGCATTGCACAGCTTGCCACGATTTTACAGCAGGTCTCAGGCCTGTATTGCAGTGCACCTCCACTTTTATGCAGGCACCGGAACCGGCTATTTAGGATTCCAAATGTACGCTCAATGACGCAGCCTCTAGATCTGTGTGCCCTGTTGTATCTCCTCTCACTTGCATTAGCTGGATCCAGGTACGGGGTAAGGATGAAGTCCCGCACTGCATAGGCACTGTCACCTGCAGGGATAGACACAATAGGTAAGTCAAAGTCCCCCCCCTCAGGAGATGTAGTGGATGTATGGATGTGTGCCATGTATTTACCTAGCAGGAATCCCTCGCCAAACTCTCCAGCACTCAGACATCTGTGTATTCCACTATGTCTAAGGATGAAAGAGTCATGTGTACTGCCAGGGTATTTGGGTACAATGTCATTGATGATATACTGAGCATTGCACACAATTTGTATATTCAGGGAATGGTAGCATTTACGGTTTCTGTACAAATATTCAGTTGCTGATGGGGGTGTGATGGCCACATGGGTCTCATCGATGCAGCCAATGACGTGGGGGAAACGTGCAATCTGGTAGAAGTCAAGTTTTGTTTGCTGTAATGCCTGTTGGGTGGTGGGGAAGTATATGTGATGTAATAGCCTCTGTAGCATTGCATCTAGAAAGGCATGGAAAAAGCGCGATAGGGCACTCTGTGACACCCCGCCAACCTCCGCTATGACCCCTTGAAAACTCCCTGAGGCAAGGAGGTGCAGGGAGCACAGGACCTGGACATGCTACAAAGTGTAATAATAAATGCCATCCCTGGACACGTGTTTCGAGGTAGTTGCCTCTCGTCAGCAGGGACCAGGACTGTGTGGGGGGTGCCGTAGACTGCCAAAAAATATGAGGTTTAAGTACCTTTCGTGGCAGCGCGTGGGTGCGGTATCCAGGCTCGTCAGCCAATCGCTCAGGGAGCTTCAAACATACTTTTCACGTGGGTCGCACTCCGCTGGTCTTTAGCAAGTAGCCCCATAGGATTCTGGATGATAGAGTAGCAGCGGCGAGTACAACTATGCTATGCGATTGGCTGACGAGCCTGGATACCGCACCCGCGCGCCGCCACGAAAGGTACTTAAACCTCATATTTTTTGGCAGTCTACGGCACCCCCCACACAGTCCTGCTCCCTGCTGACGAGAGGCAACTACCTCGAAACACGTGTCCAGGGATGGCATTTATTATTACACTTTGTAGCATAGGTGTACTCGCCGCTGCTACTCTATCATCCAGAATCCTATGGGGCTACTTGCTAAAGACCAGCAGAGTGCGACCCACGTGAAAAGTATGTTTGAAGCTCCCTGAGCGATTGGCTGACGAGCCTGGATACCGCACCCGCGCGCCGCCACGAAAGGTACTTAAACCTCATATTTTTTGGCAGTCTACGGCACCCCCCACACAGTCCTGCTCCCTGCTGACGAGAGGCAACTACCTCGAAACACGTGTCCAGGGATGGCATTAATTATTACACTTTGTAGCATAGGTGTACTCGCCGCTGCTACTCTATCATCCAGAATCCTATGGGGCTACTTGCTAAAGACCAGCGGAGTGCGACCCACGTGAAAAGTATGTTTGAAGCTCCCTGAGCGATTGGCTGACGAGCCTGGATACCGCACCCGCGCGCCGCCACGAAAGGTACTTAAACCTCATATTTTTTGGCAGTCTACGACACCCCCCACACAGTCCTGCTCCCTGCTGACGAGAGGCAACTACCTCGAAACACGTGTCCAGGGATGGCATTTATTATTACACTTTGTAGCATAGGGGTACTCGCCGCTGCTACTCTATCATCCAGAATCCTATGGGGCTACTTGCTAAAGACCAGCGGAGTGCGACCCACGTGAAAAGTATGTTTGAAGCTCCCTGAGCGATTGGCTGACGAGCCTGGATACCGCACCCGCGCGCCGCCACGAAAGGTACTTAAACCTCATATTTTTGGCAGTCTACGGCACCCCCCACACAGTCCTGCTCCCTGCTGACGAGAGGCAACTACCTCGAAACACGTGTCCAGGGATGGCATTTATTATTACACTTTGTAGCATAGGTGTACTCGCCGCTGCTACTCTATCATCCAGAATCCTATGGGGCTACTTGCTAAAGACCAGCGGAGTGCGACCCACGTGAAAAGTATGTTTGAAGCTCCCTGAGCGATTGGCTGACGAGCCTGGATACCGCACCCGCGCGCCGCCACGAAAGGTACTTAAACCTCATATTTTTTGGCAGTCTACGGCACCCCCCACACAGTCCTGCTCCCTGCTGACGAGAGGCAACTACCTCGAAACACGTGTCCAGGGATGGCATTTATTATTACACTTTGTAGCATAGGTATACTCGCCGCTGCTACTCTATCATCCAGAATCCTATGGGGCTACTTGCTAAAGACCAGCGGAGTGCGACCCACGTGAAAAGTATGTTTGAAGCTCCCTGAGCGATTGGCTGACGAGCCTGGATACCGCACCCGCGCGCCGCCACGAAAGGTACTTAAACCTCATATTTTTTGGCAGTCTACGGCACCCCCCACACAGTCCTGCTCCCTGCTGACGAGAGGCAACTACCTCGAAACACGTGTCCAGGGATGGCATTTATTATTACACTTTGTAGCATAGGTGTACTCGCCGCTGCTACTCTATCATCCAGAATCCTATGGGGCTACTTGCTAAAGACCAGCGGAGTGCGACCCACGTGAAAAGTATGTTTGAAGCTCCCTGAGTGATTGGCTGACGAGCCTGGATACCGCACCCGCGCGCCGCCACGAAAGGTACTTAAACCTCATATTTTTTGGCAGTCTACGGCACCCCCCACACAGTCCTGCTCCCTGCTGACGAGAGGCAACTACCTCGAAACACGTGTCCAGGGATGGCATTTATTATTACACTTTGTAGCATAGGTGTACTCGCCGCTGCTACTCTATCATCCAGAATCCTATGGGGCTACTTGCTAAAGACCAGCGGAGTGCGACCCACGTGAAAAGTATGTTTGAAGCTCCCTGAGCGATTGGCTGACGAGCCTGGATACCGCACCCGCGCGCCGCCACGAAAGGTACTTAAACCTCATATTTTTTGGCAGTCTACGGCACCCCCCACACAGTCCTGCTCCCTGCTGACGAGAGGCAACTACCTCGAAAGACGTGTCCAGGGATGGCATTTATTATTACACTTTGTAGCATAGGTGTACTCGCCGCTGCTACTCTATCATCCAGAATCCTATGGGGCTACTTGCTAAAGACCAGCGGAGTGCGACCCACGTGAAAAGTATGTTTGAAGCTCCCTGAGCGATTGGCTGACGAGCCTGGATACCGCACCCGCGCGCCGCCACGAAAGGTACTTAAACCTCATATTTTTTGGCAGTCTACGGCACCCCCCACACAGTCCTGCTCCCTGCTGACGAGAGGCAACTACCTCGAAACACGTGTCCAGGGATGGCATTTATTATTACACTTTGTAGCATAGGTGTACTCGCCGCTGCTACTCTATCATCCAGAATCCTATGGGGCTACTTGCTAAAGACCAGCGGAGTGCGACCCACGTGAAAAGTATGTTTGAAGCTCCCTGAGCGATTGGCTGACGAGCCTGGATACCGCACCCGCGCGCCGCCACGAAAGGTACTTAAACCTCATATTTTTTGGCAGTCTACGGCACCCCCCACACAGTCCTGCTCCCTGCTGACGAGAGGCAACTACCTCAAAACACGTGTCCAGGGATGGCATTTATTATTACACTTTGTAGCATAGGTGTACTCGCCGCTGCTACTCTATCATCCAGAATCCTATGGGGCTACTTGCTAAAGACCAGCGGAGTGCGACCCACGTGAAAAGTATGTTTGAAGCTCCCTGAGCGATTGGCTGACGAGCCTGGATACCGCACCCGCGCGCCGCCACGAAAGGTACTTAAACCTCATATTTTTTGGCAGTCTACGGCACCCCCCACACAGTCCTGCTCCCTGCTGACGAGAGGCAACTACCTCGAAACACGTGTCCAGGGATGGCATTTATTATTACACTTTGTAGCATAGGTGTACTCGCTGCTGCTACTCTATCATCCAGAATCCTATGGGGCTACTTGCTAAAGACCAGCGGAGTGCGACCCACGTGAAAAGTATGTTTGAAGCTCCCTGAGCGATTGGCTGACGAGCCTGGATACCGCACCCGCGCGCCGCCACGAAAGGTACTTAAACCTCATATTTTTTGGCAGTCTACGGCACCCCCCACACAGTCCTGCTCCCTGCTGACGAGAGGCAACTACCTCGAAACACGTGTCCAGGGATGGCATTTATTATTACACTTTGTAGCATAGGTGTACTCGCCGCTGCTACTCTATCATCCAGAATCCTATGGGGCTACTTGCTAAAGACCAGCGGAGTGCGACCCACGTGAAAAGTATGTTTGAAGCTCCCTGAGCGATTGGCTGACGAGCCTGGATACCGCACCCGCGCACCGCCACGAAAGGTACTTAAACCTCATATTTTTTGGCAGTCGACGGCACCCCCCACACAGTCCTGCTCCCTGCTGACGAGAGGCAACTACCTCGAAACACGTGTCCAGGGATGGCATTTATTATTACACTTTGTAGCATAGGTGTACTCGCCGCTGCTACTCTATCATCCAGAATCCTATGGGGCTACTTGCTAAAGACCAGCGGAGTGCGACCCACGTGAAAAGTATGTTTGAAGCTCCCTGAGCGATTGGCTGACGAGCCTGGATAGCGCACCCGCGCGCCGCCACGAAAGGTACTTAAACCTCATATTTTTTGGCAGTCTACGGCACCCCCCACACAGTCCTGCTCCCTGCTGACGAGAGGCAACTACCTCGAAACACGTGTCCAGGGATGGCATTTATTATTACACTTTGTAGCATAGGTGTACTCGCCGCTGCTACTCTATCATCCAGAATCCTATGGGGCTACTTGCTAAAGACCAGCGGAGTGCGACCCACGTGAAAAGTATGTTTGAAGCTCCCTGAGCGATTGGCTGACGAGCCTGGATACCGCACCAGCGCGCCGCCACGAAAGGTACTTAAACCTCATGTTTTTTGGCAGTCTACGGCACCCCCCACACAGTCCTGCTCCCTGCTGACGAGAGGCAACTACCTCGAAACACGTGTCCAGGGATGGCATTTATTATTACACTTTGTAGCATAGGTGTACTCGCCGCTGCTACTCTATCATCCAGAATCCTATGGGGCTACTTGCTAAAGACCAGCGGAGTGCGACCCACGTGAAAAGTATGTTTGAAGCTCCCTGAGCGATTGGCTGACGAGCCTGGATACCGCACACGCGCGCCGCCACGAAAGGTACTTAAACCTCATATTTTTTGGCAGTCTACGGCACCCCCCACACAGTCCTGCTCCCTGCTGACGAGAGGCAACTACCTCGAAACACGTGTCCAGGGATGGCATTTATTATTACACTTTGTAGCATAGGTGTACTCGCCGCTGCTACTCTATCATCCAGAATCCTATGGGGCTACTTGCTAAAGACCAGCGGAGTGTGACCCACGTGAAAAGTATGTTTGAAGCTCCCTGAGCGATTGGCTGACGAGCCTGGATACCGCACCCGCGCGCCGCCACGAAAGGTACTTAAACCTCATATTTTTTGGCAGTCTACGGCACCCCCCACACAGTCCTGCTCCCTGCTGACGAGAGGCAACTACCTCGAAACACGTGTCCAGGGATGGCATTTATTATTACACTTTGTAGCATAGGTGTACTCGCCGCTGCTACTCTATCATCCACAATCCTATGGGGCTACTTGCTAAAGACCAGCGGAGTGCGACCCACGTGAAAAGTATGTTTGAAGCTCCCTGAGCGATTGGCTGACGAGCCTGGATACCGCACCCGCGCGCCGCCACGAAAGGTACTTAAACCTCATATTTTTTGGCAGTCTACGGCACCCCCCACACAGTCCTGCTCCCTGCTGACGAGAGGCAACTACCTCGAAACACGTGTCCAGGGATGGCATTTATTATTACACTTTGTAGCATAGGTGTACTCGCCGCTGCTACTCTATCATCCAGAATCCTATGGGGCTACTTGCTAAAGACCAGCGGAGTGCGACCCACGTGAAAAGTATGTTTGAAGCTCCCTGAGCGATTGGCTGACGAGCCTGGATACCGCACCCGCGCGCCGCCACGAAAGGTACTTAAACCTGCTATTTTTTGGCAGTCTACGGCACCCCCCACACAGTCCTGCTCCCTGCTGACGAGAGGCAACTACCTCGAAACACGTGTCCAGGGATGGCATTTATTATTACACTTTGTAGCATAGGTGTACTCGCCGCTGCTACTCTATCATCCAGAATCCTATGGGGCTACTTGCTAAAGACCAGCGGAGTGCGACCCACGTGAAAAGTATGTTTGAAGCTCCCTGAGCGATTGGCTGACGAGCCTGGATACCGCACCCGCGCGCCGCCACGAAAGGTACTTAAACCTCATATTTTTTGGCAGTCTACGGCACCCCCCACACAGTCCTGCTCCCTGCTGACGAGAGGCAACTACCTCGAAACACATGTCCAGGGATGGCATTTATTATTACACTTTGTCGCATAGGTGTACTCGCCGCTGCTACTCTATCATCCAGAATCCTATGGGGCTACTTGCTAAAGACCAGCGGAGTGCGACCCACGTGAAAAGTATGTTTGAAGCTCCCTGAGCGATTGGCTGACGAGCCTGGATACCGCACCCGCGCGCCGCCACGAAAGGTACTTAAACCTCATATTTTTTGGCAGTCTACGGCACCCCCCACACAGTCCTGCTCCCTGCTGATGAGAGGCAACTACCTCGAAACACGTGTCCAGGGATGGCATTTATTATTACACTTTGTCGCATAGGTGTACTCGCCGCTGCTACTCTATCATCCAGAATCCTATGGGGCTACTTGCTAAAGACCAGCGGAGTGCGACCCACGTGAAAAGTATGTTTGAAGCTCCCTGAGCGATTGGCTGACGAGCCTGGATACCGCACCCGCGCGCCGCCACGAAAGGTACTTAAACCTCATATTTTTTGGCAGTCTACGGCACCCCCCACACAGTCCTGCTCCCTGCTGACGAGAGGCAACTACCTCGAAACACGTGTCCAGGGATGGCATTTATTATGACACTTTGTCGCATAGGTGTACTCGCCGCTGCTACTCTATCATCCAGAATCCTATGGGGCTACTTGCTAAAGACCAGCGGAGTGCGACCCACGTGAAAAGTATGTTTGAAGCTCCCTGAGCGATTGGCTGACGAGCCTGGATACCGCACCCGCGCGCCGCCACGAAAGGTACTTAAACCTCATATTTTTTGGCAGTCTACGGCACCCCCCACACAGTCCTGCTCCCTGCTGACGAGAGGCAACTACCTCGAAACACGTGTCCAGGGATGGCATTTATTATT
The DNA here is from genome assembly GCF_964204655.1 of Triturus cristatus. NCBI lineage: Eukaryota > Metazoa > Chordata > Amphibia > Caudata > Salamandridae > Triturus > Triturus cristatus. The sequence continues at coordinate 1,294,383,802 of NC_140589.1, forward strand.
ACACTTTGTAGCATAGGTGTACTCGCCGCTGCTACTCTATCATCCAGAATCCTATGGGGCTACTTGCTAAAGACCAGCGGAGTGTGACCCACGTGAAAAGTATGTTTGAAGCTCCCTGAGCGATTGGCTGACGAGCCTGGATACCGCACCCGCACGCCGCCACGAAAGGTACTTAAACCTGCTATTTTTTGGCAGTCTACGGCACCCCCCACACAGTCCTGCTCCCTGCTGACGAGAGGCAACTACCTCGAAACACGTGTCCAGGGATGGCATTTATTATTACACTTTGTAGCATAGGTGTACTCGCCGCTGCTACTCTATCATCCAGAATCCTATGGGGCTACTTGCTAAAGACCAGCGGAGTGCGACCCACGTGAAAAGTATGTTTGAAGCTCCCTGAGCGATTGGCTGACGAGCCTGGATACCGCACCCGCGCGCCGCCACGAAAGGTACTTAAACCTCATATTTTTTGGCAGTCTACGGCACCCCCCACACAGTCCTGCTCCCTGCTGACGAGAGGCAACTACCTCGAAACACGTGTCCAGGGATGGCATTTATTATTACACTTTGTAGCATAGGTGTACTCGCCGCTGCTACTCTATCATCCAGAATCCTATGGGGCTACTTGCTAAAGACCAGCGGAGTGCGACCCACGTGAAAAGTATGTTTGAAGCTCCCTGAGCGATTGGCTGACGAGCCTGGATACCGCACCCGCGCGCCGCCACGAAAGGTACTTAAACCTGCTATTTTTTGGCAGTCTACGGCACCCCCCACACAGTCCTGCTCCCTGCTGACGAGAGGCAACTACCTCGAAACACGTGTCCAGGGATGGCATTTATTATTACAATTTGTAGCATAGGTGTACTCGCCGCTGCTACTCTATCATCCAGAATCCTATGGGGCTACTTGCTAAAGACCAGCGGAGTGCGACCCACGTGAAAAGTATGTTTGAAGCTCCCTGAGCGATTGGCTGACGAGCCTGGATACCGCACCCGCGCGCCGCCACGAAAGGTACTTAAACCTCATATTTTTTGGCAGTCTACGGCACCCCCCACACAGTCCTGCTCCCTGCTGACGAGAGGCAACTACCTCGAAACACGTGTCCAGGGATGGCATTTATTATTACACTTTGTCGCATAGGTGTACTCGCCGCTGCTACTCTATCATCCAGAATCCTATGGGGCTACTTGCTAAAGACCAGCGGAGTGCGACCCACGTGAAAAGTATGTTTGAAGCTCCCTGAGCGATTGGCTGACGAGCCTGGATACCGCACCCGCGCGCCGCCACGAAAGGTACTTAAACCTCATATTTTTTGGCAGTCTACGGCACCCCCCACACAGTCCTGCTCCCTGCTGATGAGAGGCAACTACCTCGAAACACGTGTCCAGGGATGGCATTTATTATTACACTTTGTCGCATAGGTGTACTCGCCGCTGCTACTCTATCATCCAGAATCCTATGGGGCTACTTGCTAAAGACCAGCGGAGTGCGACCCACGTGAAAAGTATGTTTGAAGCTCCCTGAGCGATTGGCTGACGAGCCTGGATACCGCGCCCGCGCGCCGCCACGAAAGGTACTTAAACCTCATATTTTTGGGCAGTCTACGGCACCCCCCACACAGTCCTGCTCCCTGCTGACGAGAGGCAACTACCTCGAAACACGTGTCCAGGGATGGCATTTATTATTACACTTTGTAGCATAGGTGTACTCGCCGCTGCTACTCTATCATCCAGAATCCTATGGGGCTACTTGCTAAAGACCAGCGGAGTGCGACCCACGTGAAAAGTATGTTTGAAGCTCCCTGAGCGATTGGCTGACGAGCCTGGATACCGCACCCGCGCGCCGCCACGAAAGGTACTTAAACCTCATATTTTTTGGCAGTCTACGGCACCCCCCACACAGTCCTGCTCCCTGCTGACGAGAGGCAACTACCTCGAAACACGTGTCCAGGGATGGCATTTATTATTACACTTTGTAGCATAGGTGTACTCGCCGCTGCTACTCTATCATCCAGAATCCTATGGGGCTACTTGCTAAAGACCAGCGGAGTGCGACCCACGTGAAAAGTACATGTGTGGGAATTGTTTGTGTCCTGCGTGTAGGGTGTTCCAAATAGGGTTTCAGCTCCTCAATCAGGTCCAATATGGTCTGCGGGTGCAGCCTGTACTTGTCATGGATGTCCTCTTCAGTCTGCTGGAACAGAGTGATGCGCAGCCTGTAGATACGTTCCTGTCTCATTCTCCTCCGTGCAAGAGCCCGAATACGCAGCCTCCTGGCTATCACAAACAGTGCTGCCATTGTGGGAGGATCTATTGCATTGTGGGGTGGTTTAAGTACCTTGCACCTGGTTACCACCTGCATGCACTTGGTGTTAATTGCGATTTCTTAATTTGCGAATTACACAATTTCGCAATTTGCGACTTTTTCATACATGTACTTGCAATTTCTTAGTTTGCGATATCCTGTTTGGGAATTTCACAAGTTGAGAATATCGCAATTTAGGAATTCGCAAGGATATTCGCAGATTTTTGGTTTCGCAGATTAAGAATTCGCAATTTTTGCGATTTCTTATTTTGCACTGGGAATGTGTGTCTTACATATGAAATAGCGATTTTTTATTCGCAAACGCTGTTTTTTGCGATTCGCAGCGTTTGCGAAAAAAAATGTGTTTCATACATATGCACCGTAGTTTCTACATCATGGTAGGAACTGCGCATTTGTAGACAGCATACATGTTGGGATGGTGCCAGACTGATTCTATGCACCCCCTTGAGTTATGAGGTCCTATAGACCAGCTAGCTCATAGTGCCATTATAAGCCCCCCTAAGGCTAGCCAGACATAAAATGGTTTCTGGCAACCGCTGAAAATGACAACCCTGGTCCTCCAGGTAGCGTAGCAACAGATCAAGAACCCTTTCACTCGGTCACTCTTGCTTTAGTGCTCTCAGAGAAATATACAAGAAATACACAGAGGGACATTTTCAATATTTTATTCAACCAGCGTGATTCTTGTATAAAATATATGTGCTGCAATGATCAATAGACAGAAGCAAATTAAAATTACTTAATGCATCAGAATGGTGAACAGAATAAAAAGCTCCCTCATGGTGGTAAAACAATGTATATATGCAGGCATAAAATACAATATAGAGAATTGGTTGTACTCCTACTATGCAATACCTAGCCTAAATGTCTAGGGCGAGTGTGTGTGTGTCTAGCCAAAACTCCCTGTACTAGATGATCCAATCCCAGTTATCTGATGTGAAAGAATGTAAGTCCCCATCTTGGTCACGAGCTGGACACACTTTCAAGAAGTCAGCAAGCTGTTGGGCTGAAGCATCAGCATGTAGAGACCTCACTAATATCAGCAAAGCATCCCTCTACTTATATTTGTAAATGCTTGTTTATTTATAAAGAAAAGCATCCTTGCGAGTTCGGTACAGGCCAGCATTGTTTTGGACTATAGGGGGCCATGTCGCCCCATGGATGAAAAATAGAACAATATTTGCACAATGTGTGTCGAGACCATGTAGGTGGTGTTCAAGTAATCATGATAATGTTAGGTGGAGCAGAATCTGTGTGCGAGGTAGTTTCAGAGAAACTAATCCAACATTGTCACTCATGCAAGTGTGTGTCAAGGGTTATTGTGTAGAGGGGAGGTCAACTTAAAACGTGTCCATGGTGGAAGATGGTGTCGGTTCTGTGTGGGCCTACCTCAGACACATAACAATCTCTGCTGTGGTCTCATCTTGACTGTCACAGGGACAGATATCTGCTACCATACCTTGATCGATGCTCAAACTTTGCCTGACCACCTCACGTGCCTTCAGTGGCCTTGCATTGGACTGCAATGTTGTGAAGGCCAACAGGAAATGGGGGAGTCTCCTACTCCTGTGTCTTCACGGATCCTGCTTGGCTAGAGAGGAAGCAAACACTATAAGATAATGGATCCTAGAGAAGAAGGCATGGCTTTAACTGGAGCAGTTACCTCTAGGCTAAAGACCCAGCATGAATAAAAACTCAACAGTGAAACAGGTCCCTAAGGGACCATATATTCATGCCCTTAACTATTTGTAAACAATAACTCAAAACACCATCAAGGTAATGCAAGTGAGAGATATGGTTCATGTTTACATTTCACATGTTTTTACTTAATCTTGCTTCCCTTTGGAGTGTTTGCTTTTTCTAGGATGTTTTGTTTCTGTAGTTTTTTATCATACAGCATATTACCCTTGACTCATGTGTACTCTAGGTGTCTGTGTGATATGAGGTTGTAGGTGGGTGTTTATGATGGTTCACATATATTTTAGCTGTGCAACCTGGGTTGGGGTGCCTGACGAGGCTCCAGCTTTTTGGGACATACAGTCACGCGCACGGAAGGAGCGCATTCCAAGATAGCGCGTACCTATTACTGCCTTGAGCATTGCAAACACATTGAGGAATATTATATGATGGTGTTCATTCTACAATTTCAGATATGTAACTGGTTTAATTTTTTGCCACAGGCCCCTAAATTGCTCGTACACTGTCGATTTTAAGGATTATACAGCCAAATGTACGAATCATTTGCAAGTCAGCAATTGGTTGCAAATAGATTAAAAGACTGTTAAAAGGTAAGTTAGGAATGTATTAACGTGATTTTCTGCTCTTGTCTCAAAAATAGCGATGCAAGCCAAATCTTACCAACTCGCTATTTTTGTGCCTGGAATTTGCAGTTACCTATTACCAATGGCAAATGTTCACAAAAACAGGTTTTTGCACTCGCAGATAAGCATCAAGTGGAAGCTGTTGGTGATCAAGTGCAAACCATAAAAGGAGTCAAAACTATATTTTTTTTGCTCCACGCCAACACAGGAAAAGGCAACATCAGGAACGCATTTTCAGAGTAAGGGTGACTGTTTCAGCAAACTGCGGAGGAGATATAAAGCAACTATAGGCACAGCAACACTTTTATTTTGGAGTTAATTGCTGAATGAAACCTTCTGTTATGTACGGACTCACACGAGTCTTTCTAGATCAACCCACATTCAGGTACTTTGCTGCCTACACATTTTAGCCTCAGTAACTTATCAGTGGTTTGTTGCCACTGCAAGAGGGGTTTACCAAAGTGCTCTTTCAAATGTATTTTTCCAAATGTTTTAGATGCTATGCTGCCTAATATTCGAAGATATAGGAGCATTAGATTTGTATCAGGTGGAACATTTGCTACAATCTATAGGCTATGTTGATGAGACACATGTCTTAATTTGCCTTCCTAGTATCACTGAATGTTTGTATAGGAGTGGAAAGAGCCAGCACTATTTAAATATTCAATTTTTTTTAAATTGTTTTTTTCTTCAATTACTGACCTTGTAGCTAAATCTCTAGGTTAACCCATGACTCTCTTATCTTTTGGCAGTGTGCCCCATACAACCAGTTTGCAAGAGGAGAATTTGGGGATGTTTTCTTTTAGTTATTTCTACATTTCTGATGTATACCTAACAAATATCTACTGTATACTTGTAGTTTTAATTGTATTTTGTGCTAGGTAACAGTGCTTATGCACTACGCATATGGTTTTTGACCCATATCTCAATGCAAGTTCAAGGAGTGTACGCGGTTATAAAATTGCCCATAAGCGAAAAAGGGCTATTATAAAGCACACTTTTGGCCTGCTTCAGTTAAGATTTAGCTTTCTTCATAAGAATGGGGGAGCCCTTCAGTATTCACCTCCACTGGCATGCAAGATTGTGGTCACCCACCCCCAAACCAATCCAAAGATGCTAAAACAGCAGCGGATAGAAGGGAGAGACAAAGTTACATTGCCAACATTATTTTTTAGGTAAGTATATTAGTTAAAAAAACATTACATGTATATTGGGGTGGTCATAGGCAAAATGCAGAAAAATATTTTTTATTTCCATGTTAACACACAGAAAATGTGAAAACTCACAGCAGTCACTGGGAACAATTTTGTTTTTAACAAGATTTTTGTACAACAAAGTAGTGTGAAAAATAAATCTTGGTTTTGGATTTCACATCATTTATATATAATACCTCTTTCTTTGTTGTAAGTGAGCGTCTCTAGATTGATTAGCAAATTATCGACTTCTAAATCAGCAGCCTGACTGCGTGTACACCTAGATCTTATTGTATTGGACATGTACATACTACTGTGGGTAAAGTTCTCCTGACTTTCTAGAGCAGGGGGAGCCTGATCAGTAGAATGTGTAATTATTAGAAGGTAGTTCTGACCATCTGAGCCACCCAAATTCTTTGCTTTTTGACCACATAATTTTTGAGCTTTTACGGTGGGAGATCCTCATAATCTGGGACTCACCCACAGTGAACTTGTGATAAAACAGACTGCATGTGGATTGCACAAGTGTCCGTCTTATGAGCAAAGGGAGCTGCAGCCAGGGTAGAGGGCACCACACTGGTTACATGTAGATATGTGTGCACACATGTGTGCACCCGTGTAAGGGCTGCGCGGGGAGATTCCTGTTGTGCGCAGACAGGAGCAGGTACAGATAGAATGGTGTGGCAGGAAACATGCAGAGTTGGGTGGTGACATAGAATAGGCTTTATATTGTGGGGAGACACATGTAAGGGAAAGTCAGTGTGTGTTGCTGTTTTCACTGTAGGAACACTCCATTACTCTCCTATGAAGATGAGGACCACATGGGTTAGTTTCACTTCCCTAGGGCCGATAAATTCCAGACATGCACCAATGTACACTGTATGTTGTGTAAAAAGAAGTATTCTGCTGAGTTAAAAGCCATATCTGTTCTGCTTATGGGTCATACAGAAGTGTCATATTCCTCTGACTCACCTCATAACCAGAGTCTGGCTGGGTGTGACCCTGCCAGGCTGGATTAATTACCATCCTCCCCAAACTGTAGCATCAAGGGCCTAGCACTTCACTGCAAGCATTCCAAGAGTGAAAGTCTTCTCTCCTGGCAGGAGAGATGGGGTGAAGCTGCCTGTTATCCATCAGCAGCTGTCACCCGCAAGCACCAGCCCTGCTCCAGGCCATGAAGACATTAAGGGGGAAACGGGGCTTTTCAGAGACCATGTGGCATGAGACCCCCGGACCACGCCATTTTGAAGTATCCCAGAGGCCTGTGCAGGAAGGAGGAAGCAGGGGCAGAGAGGTGATGTGTCGGTGCAGGATAGGGCAGAAGGGTCTTCCAGCCAGACCCCTACAAATTATTTTAAAAGGTCTTGCAAAGGAAGAGGAGCTGTCTCTGTGGTGTGGTCTTGCTGAGGAAGACTAGTGCTGGAGCCTGGTGCCATGGGCAGTTGGAAGGAGGGACCCCCTGACTGTTCCTGGACTCTGGACTGCGCCTTTGAGGGACACAAGAGCCAGTGAGGTGAAGCCTGGGCCTCTGCGCAAGGAGAAAAGAGGCCCAGAAGGTGAAAGGCTGGTGCAGGGAGCCAGTGAAGACAGCTCCTCGCAGAGTCACCCTCCTGGAAGCCAGGAGGGTGGTGAAGAGTGCTCCAGGTGGCTAGGACTGGCCACCAGGAGCAAAAAGAGGACAGAATGGTGAAGATCGGTCCCCTGGGGGCTGCGATATGACCCCCAGAAGGTAGACGACCTTTGACCTCTACCCCGACCGACGACCAAGCACGTGGGGCTCCGTCCCTGGTCTTGGCTGTGCCCCCGGGTAGGTCAGGTCCCGGGAGCTTCCCCAGAAGGAAGTAAAGTCAAGGAGCGCGTTTGCGCCCCCCGTGAAGAGATCCCTGGGGCCCAGGACCCCCAACTCTGGGCCCCACCAAAGAAGAAGCCGGGGAGCGCTGTTGCGCTCCAGGTGAAGATCTCTGGGCCCGAGATCCCCAACTGCGTGCCCCGGTGACTGCGGTGAGGAGGAGGGGGTATGCCATCACACTTCCCCCTTGGCAGAAGAAGACAAGCCGGCAAGCTCTGTTGCACCCCGGCGAAGCCTGCCTTGGGGCCTGGGACCCCAACTCCAGACCCTGAAAAAAAGGTGGAAGTCATGAAGTGCCATCACGCTCCCTTTGAAGATTGCCCTGAGAGGGGCCTGGGATCCCCAACTACAGACCCCAGTGTGCTGGGAGAAGAAGGGGGAGTGCAGCCGCACTCCCCAGCAGCAGCGGGAATGGGGGGAGTGCCGTCGCACTCCCTGGAGGTCCCACCGGACCGGCAGCAGTCTCCAAGTTTGCCTGCGAGGCAGACCAGAATGGCAGTGCTTGCTCTCGCGGCAGCAGACGAGGGTGCTGGCCTGTCAGGTAGCTGGCGAGGGCAGCCGGGGGTGGGCTCCCCGAACTGCTCTTCAACATACCTCCAGGCATGGAGCCCGGGTGGGACTGGGCCCCCAACGAAGGGGAGAGTCAGCGTGAGGCTGCCAGCAACGGCAGCGCGGCTCTCCCAGAGCAGCGGGAGAGCTGCTCCTGTGATATTTGTGGGCTGAACACGAAGCGCACCATAATGCCTTGCAAGGCATGGGGAAAGCTACTTGTTTTGGTGCCTGGTGGCTCCCGGAGGAGGGGGTCACCACCATTTGCTGGCAGAGATGCAGGCAGAGCTGCAGGAGAAACGCAGACTCCCACAGCACGAAAGTGGCAAGTTCCCACCCTCAGTCTCTGGGGGACTTGAAGGAAAGAACCCCTCAAGGGTCATTCATGTTTTGGAAAGCCTGTCAAATGGAAATTTTGTTCTGCAGCTGGGCAGTGAAGACTAGGACCGCACTGGCGTGTGCAAGGTTTAACATGGTTTGGCACCAAGGTGATACCCCTAGAGGTGAAAAGGTGTAATCTCAGGTGGTGCATTTACGAATGGTGATTCTTTTGGGGACTGGAAGTCACATGTGAAAGCATAAGCAAAGTGGGGTTATGTTGCTAGGCAGTCCTGCTAGTGTGCCTGGATGTAAAGGCTTAATCCTGTGATTATAACTGTGATGCCTTTTAGGGGATGTGATTGCATTGCACTATAACTGTTACCAAAGATGATAAGTACCTGTCATTCAAAGGGATGCTTAGACATGTATTCTTGCTACTGCGTTAGTTGAACAACAACCCAGACTGTCCGCCACTGTGATTCAAGGGTGTATACTGTATGGTCAGTTAGAGATGCTCAATCAGGGTTATGTGTCACTATGGCAGGTGTTCCCATTATAAATTCTTGGTGAGATAACGGGGTGGGTTGCCACTGGGATGGTGCCAGTGGGAAGGGTCCTCAATCCAGGTTATGGTCAACCCACTGCATTTGGGGGACAAGATGATGTACATACATGGGAGTGGTGGTACTAGACCAGTGGGAATGTGATGCAAAGTCACAAAGTAATTTCAACAGCTTATGTATATTTGTAAACTGTTGCATAGTAGTGAGTAGTGTGTGTGATAAATATACTCTTCCTTTTTATAAAGAAAAGTACAGACTGGACAATCAATTATAAAGTGTTATTTCTGCATACTTGTAAATGGCGATTACTAGCCCACACCACCACCCTTGAGGAAGCCTTAAACTGCTCTGCAATGCTACCGTCTGAGAGTCAAGCGCTACAATGGGGTGCATGGTTCCAAGTGAAGGACAAATGTAGAAATGTTGTTTTTGCAGGCCTCACAGATACTGCCTCGTTTTCAAACAGTCACAGTCTGAAAATAATGTAGACATGAGGTAACTTTTCCTAAACATTTTGTTTGCAACGTCTTTGCTACAGTGTGGCATTTCTTGCCTGATATATATAGGGCATTGACGAGTATCCATGTTGCAGTTGTCAATTTTCCAATAATTTTCCAAAATGCTGTAAATTAGAAACAACATGACAATGTCCTTTATTTTCTTACTTTAATTCCTCAGCAATAGAATACATAATGGATTCATTTCATTCAAATTCTCAATATTATTAAAAATAGCAGGCATGCCTTCATCCATGTTTTGTGCAAGTATATTAATTGCATTCAATTGTTTTGTTTGAATGTCTAACATTGATTTCTCAATTTGTACTAAATCTGATCTAAATGGTGTGGCACTTCTATCATCAGGTCTTGATTGAAGCTTTGGTTGTAGTGATAAGAATCTTTGCCTCCAGAGTTTGTGGATAAAAATGTTTGTTTATGCTGTGTAGTTGACCGTACAGTTCTTAAAAATCTATGTATGAGTCTTCGTGTTGGTGCTGATTTTTCAGACAATGTTGGTGTTATTACTCTGTAATGTTATTACTCTGTAATGTTGTCTAGATCTTAAATGTACGATTTTGTATGCCACATAACAGGATATGAACTAGGGAAAGTATTGTACATGTATGATGCGCTATTATTTTTTCCTGCCATTTCAGGATCATGGTACTAAAGATAAAAATATTTACCTTTGCAATAAACTGTACTTATAATACAATAGTAAACTGTCTAATCAATAAAAAAAAAATGTAATGCTTTGATTGGACTGTAAATACCATAATGCATTTTGATTAACATAATACAAGTAAGGGGCCGATTACGATGTCATTCGGAAGGGCTCGAATGGGAATCGGTATTACAGAATCAGATTCGGAACCCTTGTTTCCGAACGAATCGTACACATTTCCCAACGACCGATTATGATGCCCAGAAATCGTTTGGGCAGTCCGAATTGGTCCCGGTCTTTCGAAGCCGAATCATACAGCTCTATGAACACGATTTCTGGACGAGCGTTAAGGATGACCGATTCGGACAGCCATGCCAATTCGGTCTGCCCGACACGAAATGGCTGTCGGAATCTGTCTTTGAGGGCCTGTTGTGGGCCTTCCTTCACCCTGAGGCATCTGAATGGGGCCGTGGGGGTACCCAAGGGAGCCCTCTTCCCATCCATGCAGAATGTGGCAGGCACAATGGAGTGACGCCACAGGGTGCAAGGTGTTCCCCAACAGCCCCTTTTTTTAATGGGAGCCTATGTTCTTGTTCGGAACAAAGACTCCCATTGAAGTCAATGCGAGTCCGACTGAACTATGTTTGGAAGCATCGTAATCGGTCATCTGGACTCACAGGACCCGATTCGTTCAGAAACAAGTCTGATTCGTACGGAACCGTTTCCAAACGGCATCGTAATCGGCCCCTTAATGAATGAGATGAGCCCAACTCAACTGTAATGTGTTTGGACAAAATCAAATGACATTGACAATAACTTCCTTGAAACAAAAATTATAATTATTGACTTATTTTAAAATAATATTCTAGTCACTAACCTGGGTACTATTGAGGACGTTCTGAGGTTTCGATATTTGTATGGCCAGATCTAATCTCAGAAGTGTGTGTGCTCTCCTCAGCCTCATCCATTGCTGTAGATGGTGGCTTAGTACATGGTCTCATTTCAGTGCCAGCACCTTCCTTCATCCTACTGGCTAGCTTTTCCTTTGTGTGTGAGCAAAGGTTGTTCCTTTGCTCCCAAATTTCAGTACGTGATACCCACAACATTTCTCCATATTCTTTTCTTGGTGGCTTTTGGGCCAGGTAGGGAGGCTTTACCTGAAGAGTTGGCCATTGTTTGCATAAAACTCCTCCACTAGTATAGCAATCTAATCATCTGAGAATATATGCTTGTGCTTTCTTCCTTGGTATGTCCTTTGCCTGCCCTTCCTGGGTTGACATTTTGCCAATATGGTGCAACTGGGAGTTCAAACAGATCCTTACTGGAAGCTCCTGTGCTTCAGATAGATAGTACAACAATGTATGTACTGATTGTGATGGCATCAGTGTGTGTCCGGGCACCCTTCGTATTTTGCGAACGTGTACGTATAGCTTTTAGGGATTCAGGGGCAGATTTACAATAACTGGCGCATCCCTGCATATCAGCAGGGATGCGCCAGTTATTGTGCGTCACGGCTCTGCCACCATGGATGCGCCGCATTTACAATGCCGCGCACCATGGGGCAGAAATGGACAGATGCGTGTTGCATCTGCTGCCATAAAGGCGGCGCATTGGTGGAGTTGCGAGGCAAGCGCGACGCAGCTCCAACATGGCTCGTGGGTGCCCTATCTTTAAAATGCTGTGTCAATCCTTACGCCTGCTTCAACCAGGCGCAGGGTTTTGACGCAGCATGGCCTTGAAAGTAGCTTTTAGGAGGCGTTCCTGCGCCGGAACCCCCCCCTGTGCCGGAACGCCTACATGTGGCGCGGGTCTTTACAAAGTGACGCATCTCACAGATGCGTCACGTTGTAAGTACCCCGCACCATGGCGCTGGCTTTGCGCCGCCGCTGCATAACAAAAGTGACGCAACGGCAGCGTAAAAGAGGTGCAAGGCGCTTGTAAATCTGCCCCTCAGTATTTTAGGGACGATAACCCTAATAAATCAATATTAGGAAGATATACGCAATAGTACATTTCAATTATTGAATTGCTAAATGCTATTTCTTATCAATTACAAATTATGATTCAGTAAAAAAAAAATAGTACATCTGCTCCAAGATCGGATGTAAACTCAATGAATATTCCAAATAAATAGAAAATCGAGCACTGAAAACATTGAACCACTATGATAAGAGTTCTTCATAAAAATGCATTAATAAATTCTTCCTCTTCTACTGATCTGTACATGGAAGTAGAATAAGGACATACTATAAATGACCGAGGCACATTTTATCACTAGCTGTAAAGTGATAACTTGCATAAGGTTGGACTCTGGCAATCGCCCAAATAACAACACGTTTCTTTCTTTTTGTTTCTCTCGTATATTTTTAGTGTGTTTATTTGTGAGTGCACAAGAAGTACTTTCCACATTATTACTTCACTATTGGGAAATGTTCACAGGGAGTATTTAAAAAAACGATAAATAAATCTAATTAGTATAGCATTATTCCAGCATTTACTCATAGTTTCTCTAATTGTGGTGCACCATTTCTTCCCAGTGCATTTAAGATTAAATATATCTTTAAACATCCCAGCACAAATAACACTAAAGCAAGCCTGCCATAAATTGCACTGGAATATGGAATGATGCAGACGGGATTTGGCAGTACTACCTGATACGTTTGTATTCTTTTAACAGCTGTGATTGATCTGCATGCTGAGCTCCTTTCAGCATTTCTCACAATGAGTTCTGTATTCTTGTTAATTCCTTTATGATACTGTAAAGGCTGCTGCTCCTTTGCGATTGAAATGCTGTGTGGATTTTGTGAAGACGGGGAGCTGTAAATCATGTTCATTGCTTATTCTTTCTAACGCTCTGTGAATCTGCTGAAAGGGTTTTTTTATTCGCCAGTGTACTGCTATAGGCAATACGGGTCTTAACTGGGTTTTTTTTATCAGTGATTTTTAGGTCTGGTCTGAGATACCTTTAGCTGTTGCCAGAGCTCTTGTAATGAAAAAACAAATACTGAGTAAAAAACAGAGAGGAGCTCTTGGAATTGAAAAACATAAACCGAGAGGGGCTCGTGTAAGTCAATTCACCAGCAGAAGTGATATTCACACGTGGCATCTGACATCACAACTCTTGACCCTGATGATGACAAACGGAGTTACAGTAATGAGCAACAAAACGACAATAGATTTACGACTAATAAAAACTGATAATAAACCAAACACAGAGGAATTTATTATCAACCTTTATTACCTTTGACATGTAAAAGTCATGTCCAGCCTTAATTTATTCCACCCATACCTTTTTTTATTTTTATTTAATTTATAAAGTTTTATATAGAGTGAACTAGACCCTGGAAGGATATCAGAGTGCTTTACATGTGTTACATCAAATAGATAGCGCGATAAACTAGTAACGTATATATGAATAGATAACAGGAAAACATAAATGTTGTCAATACTCATTGTAGATCGGGAAGGTACTCAAGAGGGCGTTAGCCAATCGCACCTGGGGGCATATTATCAAGGTCCGGCGTTAAAATTGGGAACGCCAGATTCTTGTTCTTATCCAATTATCTACAAGAACCCACTCAGGTCGCCAGGATCTTTTTACTTGCAAAATAGCGTAGAGGGAAGAAACACAATTATCAAATCGCATTTACCGCAATTTGACATTTCAGAAAGAAGACTCATAATCTGGGAGGTTGACCTTTAATTATCAGCAAAAACATCTGAATATATAGGCACCTCAATACAAGGCACAAAAGATATATGGGGACTAACACAAATGCTAGTCTACGAAGTATCCGCATACGACTAAAGATAAACAGGATTACAGCTTCCAAAAGCATCAAGTACCCTATGGCAATTGTGATATCGAAATTTAAAGTCATGAATCAAATCATTTCTATCCCTACTCTATTCTAAGGTGACATCCCTACTCAACATTCCCTTCCAGAAGAGGATCGCATAAAAGGTGTCAGCAGTGAAACTTCCTAAGAAGTCTTCACCATATGAGAGCTCGATCTATAATGCTCCTTTCAGTCCCTCTCCTAAGTCTCGTCTGCCCAACCCACGGGACGCTGTCCCTAATACAAAACCCCAAAAAGCTGTACACGCCCTTCAGCACACCCCTCCAGGCAGCTTCTTCCTTCAGTAGATTTCCATTTGGATCCTTTCATCTTCCTTTCCATGAATTCGACCTTGGGTCCCAGGCCTTTTCTGTACCAGGAGTTGCAACTTTACATTCCAATCCACTCCCTTCCTGTCTACTCCTTCTGTCTCCATTCCATTTGAACAAAGACTTATTCTAACTAACGAGCTACATGGCCTTGTACCTGCAGCCAAACGCTCAACGGAAAAAAACCCTAACATCATGAGGTTTCACAATTCACTGCAATTTAAGCTTTGCTAAAATGCCTGTCGTCCTAATAAAACATGGCTAAAATAAACGAAGGCCTTCACTTTACATACATGGTTAGGCCTCAAACTAAACACACTACAATTACCAACTTCTAATTATTCGTCTCATACCTATGAGAACTATATTCTTCATTCCTCTAACATGACTTAATGTCTCTTAATGCATGACATTATTATACTAAGCATTACACATACACCAATACATTTCGTGATAACTGGTGGCCTTTCTCTTCTCTCGAGGCCTGTTTACATTTCTACTTTGCTATTTCAATTAATACATTTCTATTACTCTTGGATAACATGCTCATTTATATGCGGGTGCTGACTAACAATGAATATGGTGCACCCCTACAAATTTCGCATCAGCAACGCTCTATCAAAATTATCGCCGCTTTATCGGCAGAAAAATCCCGCTCAAGCGGCAATAATGGGCTTGATAATATGCCAGTGAGAATTCCAATAGAAGCCCATGTTGACACCAGAACATGGGCTTCTATTGGAATTCTCAAGGGCATATTATCAAGCACATTATCGCCGCTTTAACAGCAGTTTTCTGCCGATAAAGCGGCGATAATGTTAACGCCGGACCTTGATAATATGCCCGTTAGAGTCAAGTGCAGATCTTGGTTGGCGAGCTGTGTCTGATTAGTACCCAGCTAGATCAATACAGTATACGGTGCCTCATTGTGGAAAAGTGTTGCTCAAATGTAGTCTGCCCATTTTCTTGCTATATTGCGCCTCAGCTCACTGGGATTGCCTTGTAAAGCTAGTACAACATCACTGCAGTATGTGAGCAATCACTATAGTTTGAAGGTGCTTGCTGGTGTAATTTTACCTGATACATTTGTTCTAAAGTTTGAAGTAGAAGTTTTTTACGTTTTATGGTTACAGAGAGACATAGCCCTAACATGCCTTTGCAATGTGATGCACAGCGCGTTGTCAAATACAGATGAATGTCAGGATTTAATATTAGCTTGTCCTCATAATGCTATTGCGCAGCACTGTGCCTACTCCTCACGTAATTACATGTGCTGTCTGATGGGTTGCGCCAGAGAGTGCCAAAGGACAAATTGTTTCACATTTTGGGCTAAATTTGCAAAGTATTAATGCAATGCAGTGCAGCAAGAAAAGTTACCCTGCTGCATTGTGTGAAAGATAGAGAGGAGAACAGCTTCATGTTTTGCAAGATACAGCGCAGTGTGGTTAATATCTATTAGAACATTGGAATAATGGGAGCTCCATTGATAACAATGGAGTGCTCTGGGCTTCTAATGGCCGGTAGAAGCCCAGAGCTCCAACATTCCAATGTTGTCGTTCACATTTGTACCTGTGAACAAAGGTTTCACGGAGCCTGAGGGGACATCATTCACCTCGGGTTCTGTGAGGCCTTTGTTTTATTTACTAGAACACCCTGCCCTCTAGTGGCGGAATGTTCTAACAGCCCTATAGCCCTCCGTCGCTGGACTATACCATTAAAATACCGCTCCCTTGTTAAAGTCCCTCTCCTTCAGCTTCAGCTTTTGTTGGTGGAGCCAGATACGGGGGATATAAGGCTATAGTAAGACACAAGTGCTTTAAAGGGTTGTCAAGTGTGTTTTATCATGGATCACTGCCATGTGGAATGTTGAAATTCAACTGTCAGTTGAATGTTTGTTGCTTTGGCTGAGGTGCAATAGTTGGAAGATGAACCTTTACCTTTTCTTTGATTTTAGACCAGCGACTATTTGGTGACTCCCATCGACAGCTTGCACCTAAACCAGACAAAGCCAGATGAACTCTCTATGCATTTAGTGATAAGCAGTCAATCAATCAATTAACTTTATTCGACCTTAGGCAATAAGATCATAAAAGTACAATAAATCATAAAATACAAATTCGGTAATATATTACATTTCCCCCGCATATGAATGAATAAATACAGATTGAAACCATCTTAAAAACTGGGGCTAAAAACGCTCAGTTAAAACATACTAAATTCATCCAGCATATAAAATAATGTGCAGAACAGTGCCAAAATCAGTTAAAGTACAGACTATGAGCCAATCAATCTCCTATTTGCTAAAACCAGGCAAAGATAGGATGCAAGAGAAAAACTTACATAAGGGTCAGGAAGCATTTGGAGAAAAGAGAGAGATGGGCGACATTGTACAAAGTTATATTTCTGGAAAAAGGGATGCATATAGTTTTTGCGTTCATATATATAAAATTTACAGAAAAATGTCAAATGAAGGTTAGATTGAGGGGAGGTACCATCACAAGGACAATCTGGCAGTTCATTAATTGAATAAACTCCCGCAGGAAAACCCAGCATGCACGGGATGAGATTTAATTTAAATCACAGCAATACATATCGGTGGAGGGTGTTTGTCCCAAAAACCAGCTATGAATTTGCTTAGTCAGGGATAGGGGGAAGTCCCAGATATAATGCTACAAAGGTTTTATTACAACTATATGCATGTCTTTCATTTTCGCTATACATTTTGGAGTGAGAATTAATTGCAGCTTTGATAATTTTCGGGCAGTTGAATAGATTATTATATAGAGATTCAAAGCTCAATGTTGACAATGTTTCTTTTACATGTTGGAGCCATGGTACCTAATGCGCCTGTTCGAGGGTTAGACAATCCCTAATAATATTTTGAGTTAGTCCCACCATGTCCCTCTGCCAAATTGAATGTCAAAGTAAGACCAGGGCAAGGAATATTAAATCTGAGATATATGGCACATTCAACTCTTGATGTATAATATAATTCGAACAGCTTTTAGAGAGGGATAGTAATTTCTTTTAAAAGCCATCTTCTTTCCGTTGTAATACATCAGCCTTCGTTATTCCCCAAATCCCTGCTCCATATGTGGCTGATGAAATGGCTTTAGCAGAGTAAATCTTTTTAATTGGTTCCAATGGCTTAGTGCCCAATTTTTTCATGAAGGAACATATGGCCATAATGATCTTTTCTAGTGCATTACATCTATTTGCTATCATATTTTGCCACGTTCCCAAACTATTAAAAAGTACACCTAAATATAAAAAAGTTTTGGTAATTTCCACTCAACATGCAGCGACATAAAAGGAGGGTGTTCTTTTTGGCTGTTTCCCCACAATTAAAATATATGTTTTTGATTCATTCATTTGGAGATCCAACAAAGCCATCATGGACACTTAATTATTACTGAGCATTTGCAGAGCTAGGCCAGTCCTGGTGATCAGTACGGCATCATCAGAGTATAGCAAAATGGGGATCCGTTTATTATTTACCATGGGGACTTCAATTACAGAGTGTTCCACTGCTGATTCCATGCCGTTGGTATAGAGTGATAACAGAAAGTGGCTGGCATGCACCCCTGCCTGACCCCCTTGAGGATAGGGAATGATCTAGTACATTCACTCTGGCTACCAAATCTAACACATGCAGAAGACTGGGAGTATAATTGATGAATGAAAGATATTATAGTTTCCTCCACCCCCATGTCTTTCAGGATACTCCATAGTTTGCTATGTGAGACAGAATCGAAAGCCAACGAGAGATCCATAAACGGCATAAAAATATTTCCTTCTTTAATTTGGGTATACTTGGCTGTGATTAGACTCAAATTTAGACACTGATCCAATGTCCGCATCCTTTTTTAAAAACCATATTGCACCGGTATTAGTATATTTTTGTCAATGGCCCAATCCTCTAGTCTGTTTACTAACAGACGGCCCATTAATTTCAGTGTTCCATCCATGAGTGTAATGGGTCCATAGTTTTTGGGCAATGACTTATTCCCTTTCTTATGTATTGGCACAACAATTGTCTTTTTCCATGAGGCAGGAGGGCCCACTATTGCAATAGCATTAAAAACGTTCGTTAAGAACGGGATCCGGGGATCCGGATTATAAAAAAAAAAATTGAAAGGGGCCCCATCCAGGCCTGGGGCTTTGGAGCTACTGCATTACATCAGACCACATTTTACCTTTGCCATAGAAAAGACAATAGGGGTACACATGTCATTAGATACAATGTCATCTCTTAAATTTGACGTATCTGGAGCTGACCCAAATATATCTGTATAATGGTCCACCCAAGCATCCTCTCCCAGATGGACATCTAAAGAGGGTCCTATGTCTTGGTTCGGAAATGGGGTGTTCACTATAGCCCAAAAATCTTTGGAATCTTTTGAGGATGCAGCAAGTTGTAGATTGGCCCAAGCCTACTCCTTCAAGGCTTTAAGACTACCATGCCTACATTCCTTATATTGGGTACGGAGATAGGTGACCAGTTCTTTATCTCTTGGCTTTTCTTTTCATGCTTTGTGTAAATTACTGGGAGCCATGGTGCAAACAACATCAAACCAGCGCGGAGTCATGGTTTGCAGATTCCTCTTCCGGGATCGTAAATTGCTTTCCATGACATTCAGCAATGAAACAAATGCCTGCACTATTTTCAGTGGTTCACTGTACAAATCTAGGCAGGTTAATATTTCCTGCTGGGCTCACCCAATTACATTTGGTAATAATACGTCTTTATTTATCTTTGCCCATTTAAGGACTATTCAGTTCCTTCTTCTTATTGTTGGCACTGGAATTCTCCCATCAGACAGATTGAAGGAACCGTTCCAATACATTTGGAAAGTTAAGTGCAGCATGGTCGCTAAAATCTGTGACAATGGTTTCTATCTGAATATATCTTTACAGGCAGCGCGACCAACAGGTAATCTATCGTAGTACCATAGATAGTGTCCCCAAATGTTTTTACCAAGGTACCCGTTGACTCATCAGATGGGTTCAGTATTACCAAGCTTCTCATAATCAAAAGCCTGTCTAATTTGTCCCTGTATGGGGTATGTGAAAAATGCAGTGGTACTACACCTACTTCACCAATCAACCCAAATAATGGTATTGCTATCCTGTGGCAGCTAGGAGCGTTAAAATCGCCCAACCAGACTATATTCAGGGGATTATGATTAGTAGCTATTGCTCTGTCAATTGCACACTGTAGTGAGTCAATTACCTCGGACATATTGCCCTCAAAGTTATTGTTGTAAAAGTTCATTAGGAGCATGTCCTCTACTACGGGGCCACTACACACTATGATATGGTGATAAGAGGATTGCACATTGGTCCTATACATTTTTAGACATAGAGTGTTTCTAATCAAGGTCAGTAATCCTCCCCTCGCTCTGCCTGACTGTGAGGGTATTGCAGGAGTTTGAATCTCACAGAATCCATGAATATGGACAACATCCTCTTCCCAGGTTCCTTGCAGGCAAATTAGATCGTATTTTTCAATAATTGTAGTACAATCATCATTGTTCCACTTAGCTCTGAGCCCCACTATATTCCAACATAAAGATTTTACTGTGTCCCTTCTCAGATACAGGGGATGGTTAACTATTAAAGAATCTCCCCCCTGCTGACCCTGACTATGCTGTATATGCTGGGACTCCCTACCGTCCTCCTGTCAATCACAACTTTGAAGCCCCTCCCGGGCCGCAAATATATTGGCCAATGGAAAAGCTGCTATGTGATTGCATCTTTCAGGGATGACAAAAGGAGCGGGAGGGGGAGGGTGACCGAGATTATTATCCAACCCACTACCTGGAAACTGAGGGCCCTGAGGTCTATAGAAGAAACTGAATTGTTAGGCATATATTTGTGTTGATGCTCTGTGGGAATTGGGAGCATATCCAAGAGATATTTCACAAGACGTTCTTTATTGAAGTTAACCATTATGCAGTCCCCCAATTGATTTTGGGGAATAGCCCAGGCATTGAACTCTTCTAGCCATGATAATATGATTTGCAATGTTGGAACATTCATAGGCATCAATATACTTAGACATCCAGTGTAGTGATTTGTTCATCAGTTGATGTGTGGATTCTAACTGCGCATTTATTAAAATAATCACAAATGGACTTGCAGCAGGAGGTAAGTTCAAGATAGGGTTGTTCTGTTGTGAGTAGCCTCCCTCCCCTAGCATGTCCTTTCTAGCTCTAGATATATCTGAGGCACTGGGTATGTGTGTAGCCTGCTGATTCTGAGGGGCTTGATAGTTGGAAAAGCCTTCCTGGTTAGTTAAAGTATCATTCTGATGGCCACTACGTGTATTGTCAAAGCTAGGTATTGCTGAGGTAGTTGTGTTACCCACAACCACCCTGTTGCCCTGTGTTTGACGCAGGGCCAATGAGGACTTATTCCTCCCCACAGGCTGTGAGTTGACAGGAGAAGGATCTTTATAGTACATTGACATTTACAATTCTCAACCCTCAAAACCTCTGCAGGACTAGTAGTGCTTTCGGGTATGCTGCCCCCGTGTGTTAATCACAGCTAGGCTAGCCTCGATTTGCTCTAAACTCTCTATTAAGGGTAGAAGAAGGTGGGAAACAGTTTGTTCTAACTCTTGGGTGGTTCTCAAAGACTCAGATGTAGTCATTAAAGGAGGAAGTTTCTTTCCCGCCCCAACCCCAGTGGTCGATTCAGCCAGTCCTTGGGGCGTGCCACCCCTCTTTATTTTTACCCGTGGTTCCTCGGGTGAGTCTTGATTACCCATGCCACTAGGTGGAAGTTGGGGGTCCATTATCATAACAGCAATTGGGGCGGTCGAATTAACAGCTGCTCCTCGTGACAAATCATCATTAAAACGGGTTACCAGTAGAGTCAGTGAGCTCACCTCTCCTCCAGGCAGCCTTTCTTGTGCCCTCTCTATCTCCTTCAATAACACGTCTGCTGCTCTCGAAAGGAAAAAATCCAAAGTGTTAACAACTTCTGTTGCTTGGTCACATGTTTGGCCTTTCTCTTCACCATGACAACAGATGAACCCCTGGTAGAGTATGCAAGGAGACCACTTTAGAGGGGGGCCCCAGCCCAGCCTCCTACGGGCTGTGATGTTAGGACCAGATGCAATTGACAGCTCAGGCAGGTTTTTGGTAAACCTGTTGGACTTCGAGTCTGTGTGACGTATACAGTGACCAGAACATGTACCTGAAGTGGCAGTGTGAACCTCAGCGGAGCAACCTCACACGTTGGTTTTTGCGAGGTTGGAATTACCATGCAGCCATTCTTACAAGTAAGGAGGAATTGCTGGTAGTAATGAATGCAGAGTTCTCAGTTTAGTCTACAAGGTATTCTCTTCTGAGTGACAACATGTATTTGCAAAGAAGATGAGAGGCACTGTGAACACTGGTTTGTGGGTGAAAGACCTTGATACAGAGCTTTCTCCTGGTAATGGATGCACCATTTGTGCCTACTGATGGTGTGGTCAGAATATAGTACCTGGCAGATAAAGGAATTGTGTGTGAAGAATATTGGTCATAAATAAAGAGAACACATGATATTTAATATGACCTAACCTACAAGACACTGGATTGGTAACAGCACGCATAGTGTGTTTATGGTGATGGGTACACCTTAAGAAAGCATTCTCAGGGAAGTGGCGTAGTTTTCCTACAGAGTCAACTTCACCACAGAAGTGTAGTTTTACCATTTTGAAGTTGAACTCAA
This sequence comes from Triturus cristatus, assembly GCF_964204655.1. Classification (NCBI taxonomy): domain Eukaryota; kingdom Metazoa; phylum Chordata; class Amphibia; order Caudata; family Salamandridae; genus Triturus; species Triturus cristatus. The sequence goes on from NC_140589.1 coordinate 1,294,405,977, forward strand.
CTTATATGGAAAGTCAAAATACACCTGAGCACACCCAAGCAAAATCACTATAATCCAAAGGTTTGGTCAAAACCTAGGCAACGTGAACAGTAGTCAATTATTAAAATGTCCTTTTTCGCAATCGTATATAAAGAAGTTTCCCAATCAGGTCCTGTTGCAGATTTTTTTAATCATCAAACAACAACGCAGAGCAGCAACAGCCGACGCGCGTTTCGCCCACTGGGCTTTTTCAAGGCTAGCAAATCATAGTTACGTCTCCTAAGTGGATTGGAGTTGAGGATTGTTTATCCATCTTTTTCTGGATTAGTTCCCGTTTAGTCAGTGTCCACGCTAATCTTCTTGTTAAGCGTTTAAATATCAGCCTGGGACACGTTGTGATCGAGCAGTATAACGTGTTGTAAGTAAGGTTCCCCTTCGAGTCTAGGAAACGGGTATCAGACCTTGATAAGCCCTGATTTAGGCAACGAAATCCTGTCAGGGCTTATCAAGGTCTGATACCCGTTTCCTAGACTCGAAGGTTGACAAATACATTACAATCAGTGCTTAATTTGTGCTTTCCGGTGCTTAGCACCGGCACTTAATTATCAGGGCCGGGTCTACATATCTGCTGCGCACGTCACACATTTATGTTTTTTAAAATGTACCATGTACTACTCGGTGCAGCCGCCGCAGGCCAGCAACGTGTTTTTCACATATACTGAGTGTGAGTCACTGCGTTTAGTGTTGCGGCTGTGAGACTTCTTAACCACTTGGCCTGCAGCCCAAGTCCAAGAGAATATTCATAAATTAAGAATAAATATAATATGTAGAACATGGCGGCCACGGGCCGCGGCCCTTCTTAGTTCAGTCAGTGCAGTGTTAACTGTTGTCATTTGCCGGTGGGCGGGCCACAGAACACACACACACACACACTGATCTATCTGGGTGGGCCGCACTGGAGGTTCTGAAGATTTTTTTCACATTTGATTGCCACCATTTGCGACGTCCCAGCATAACCACCGCAGCTCCCCACGAGTCATCGTTGTTTAAGTCAGCCTGGCCCGACCCGACCGACGAGTAAGGGCAGAGCTGGGCATCCTGTGCAGGCATCGATCAGCAGCCAGCCAGTAGTACAGGACTGACGGTCTGGTAGCAAGCAGCACCAGGCCGCCTAATCGTACTAATTAAAGAAAAGGCAGTGCAGCTAGTGTGTGTCCCTGCTGGCCGACCCACCACGAGTAATGGTAAGATTTGAAGTTAAGCAGTAATTGTAAACCAACTAACTTTAGTACTAGTAGCTAAGCTAAGCCAACTAACTAGCAATGCCATTCCATTAATGTCCTATTACTTACCGGTAATCTTCATTACTCCGGGTCCCGTAGTCCTCGACACCGTCATGGACAAGTGAGATCTACTATCTCACTGACAGAAAAAAGAACGAAGGAATGCTGGACCTACCCTCCCCCTCCCACTGGGAGTACTTAAGGAGTACCGTCCCAGCATCCCTCCTGAAATACCAAGCACCAATGAAGGCCGGCAGACAGGGAGGGAGGGAGGGAAGTCATGACGGTGTCGAGGACTACGGGACCCGGAGTAATGAAGATTACTGGTAAGTAATAGGACATTACCCCCAGGTCCCTCCGTCCTCGACACCGTCATGGACAAGTGAGAAATACCAAAGCAAACACCGGCATTCATACCAGAAAACACAACAAACCACTAGGATAGCAAACAAACCCAGAGATTTATTGGAAATAAAGCAGAAAAAAACATTTAGGAGCGAACAGAGCTCAACACCCCCAATGCAAAACCTCCATCATCCCCCAAAAGATTGAGGAGTCGATAATGCCTGATGAAGGTATTAGAAGAGGCCCACGTGGCAGCCCTGCAAATCTCAGAGAGAGGAACACCCCGAACCTCCGCCCAAGAAGCAGCCACCCCTCTCGTAGAACGACCCTGAACCCCCAAAGGAGGAGGAGAACCAGACAGAGAGTAGGCCAAGGAAATGGCTTGCTTCAGCCAACGGCCGATGGACACAGAAGAAGCCTTACACCCCAGAGAAGCCGCACCAAAGGAGACAAAAAGGGAGTCCGACTTGCGAAATCCCGCAGTTCGGTCAAGATAAATGCGCAGAGCCCTGCACACATCCAACAAAGACCACCGGGGACCACCGGGAGAATCCAAGACAGAGCCCAGGGAGGGCAACACCAACTCCTGGCACCTGTGAAATTGCGAAGAAACCTTCGGCACAAAGGAAGAATCCAGGCGGAGGACAACCCCACCCTCCGTGAAAGACAGAAAGGGAGCACGTGCCATCAGGGCCCCTAACTCCCCAAGACGTCGAGCAGAGGTGACAGCCACCAGGAAAACCACCTTGAGGGTGAGAAACTTTAAATCCACCGTATCCAAGGGCTCAAAAGGAGGACCAACCAAAACCCGCAGGACCAAAGGCAAGTCCCACAGGGGAAAAGAAGGGCGAGGCACAGGCCGGGAAACAGTAAAACTGCGAAGAAGACGAGAAACCAAATCTTCAATATCCAAAAGATTCCCCCATGGGGAACGAAAAGCCCGAACAGCGGCCCACTGGGCACGCAGCGTAGAAACAGCCAAACCCTTCTCGAAACCTTCCCACAAAAATTGAAGGACAACCGGCACGGAACAGAACAAAGGGGAGACACCCAACGCAGAACACCAGCGATCAAAATTACCCCAATGCCGATCATAAGCCTTAAGGGTAGAAGGCCGTCGGGAACGCTGAAGAGCCATCGCTAAATGTTCCGGAAAACCGCGCCTTCGCCAACCCTGCCTTTCAACCTCCATACCGACAACCGCAACCGGAGAAGAGACAGGCACGGGGAAGACCGCAGAGGAGATGGAGACAGGGGAAGAAACCAAGGACCCTGCACCGCCAAAAGCCGCACCGTCGGAAACCAAGACCTCCGAGGCCAAAACGGTAGCACCGCCACCACCTCCCGATCCTCCTGACACAACCGGGCCAGAAACCTGGGAACCAGCGCCAGGGGGGGGAAGGCATAGAGGAGACGCGACGGCCACGGGAGAGACAGAGCGTCCACCCCCAGCAACCCTCTTGCAGAAACCGGGAGCAAAACCGAGGGAGCTGAGCATTGTGCCGGGAGGCAAAGAGGTCCAGAAAGGGACGCCCAAACCTCCCGCACACAAGCCGAAACGCAACTGGGGTGAGAGACAACTCCAGAGAATCCGGAAAGCACCGACTCAGGGCATCCGCCACAAAGTTGTCCACTCCCCGAAGATGAACCGCCGTCAGAGACAGCAGATGGCCCTCCGCCCAACAAAACAGGGTCACCACTACCGCGTTCAAAGACGCCGAACGAATCCCCCCTTGATGATTCAGATAGGCCACCGTCACCATATTGTCGGACCGCACCAACACGTTCCGATCGAGCAACAGAGCTCGGAAACCCATCACAGCCCGGGACACCGCCGTGAGCTCTCTCCAGTTGGATGACCGGCGGCTCTCCAGGAGGGACCAACGACCTTGAAGGGAGCGAGACCCCAAGGTCGCCCCCCAACCCAAGGCGCTGGCATCCGAAGTCAAGACCAGAGAAGGAGAAGACTGCAGGGGCAGACCAAAAGACAGATGATCCCTCACAGACCACCAAAGAAGAACCGGGAGGACCACTGGAGACACAGGAATGAGAATCTCCAAAGCGAGGGACCGGGGATCCCAAAGAGACAGAAGTTACACCCAAAGGGGGCGCAGATGAAACCGCGCCCATGCAACTGTAAAAACAGTCGCCGCCATCAGACCCATAAGACGCAACCAAAGGCGCACCGGAAAGGCTCCCCCCAACCAGAAACGATGAGCAAGGGACACCAACGTCGTCACCCGAGGTTCGGGGAGGAACACACGGTTCAGATCCGAACGGAATCGGGCCCCAATAAAAACCATGTCCTGAGACGGAGTCAGTTGACACTTGGGCAAGTTGATCAGGAAACCATGGGCCCGCAACGCCGAGCACACCACCTCCCTGGCCTTCAGCAACAGGACCCGAGATGGAGCATGGATCAACCAGTCGTCTAAATAGGGGTATACCATCACCCCTTGGAGATGAAGCCACGCGACCAAAGGCGCCACCACCTTTGTAAACACCCGTGGCGCCGACCGGAGACCGAACGGCAAGACCATGAACTGGAAATGACGTCCCTGAACACAAAACCTCAGAAACCTGCGGGACCGAGGATGGATCGGGACATGATAGTACGCATCCTGAAGGTCGAGGGTACATATGAAGTGCCCTGGCAGTACCAACGGAATTATCCTTTGTAAAGTCTCCATGCGGAAAGGAATTCTGGCCACCCATTTGTTCATAACCCGCAGATCCAAAATTAAGCGGAAACCCCCTGTGTTCTTCGGAACTAGAAAGACCAGGGAATAGAAACCCAACCCCGTCTCCAACGGGGGAACCTCCTGAATGGCACCTTTTCGAAGAAGGTCCAGAATCCCGAGAGAGAGATGAGACCGCTTTACGCGACTCGAAGGCCAAGGAGTCGGCCGAACACCCGAGTCCGGAGGCGGAGCCGTAAACTCCAGAACATAACCCTGGCGAATGATGTCTAACACCCAGACGTCGGAACAAGACTGAACCCAGGCAGCCAGGAAGAAGCGCAGCCGCCCTCCAACCAACAACCCGGGAACCACCGCCAAAGAGTCAGGAACGCGGCTTGGCAGGAGGAGGGGATTTAGCCTTACGGTCCCGACCATGGCCAGAAGCAAACCTACCCTGGCCTCTCACAAACTGACTACGAGAAGCAGGGCGAAAAAAAGATTTGGGTTTAGAAGGGACAGGAGCAGTAGTAGAGACCTTAAAGGAAGAGGAATGCTTCTTTTCCTTAAACAATTTGTGTAACTTTGCCTCCAACTCCCCCCCAAACAACATAGTACCCTGAAAGGGCAACCTCAAAGCGCATGCTTTCTGCACAGAGTCAGTCTTCCAGTCCTTAAGGACAAGACTGCGCCGTGCAGCCACACAAGCTCCCCCGGAAAGAGCCGAAGCACGCACAACGTCAAAGGAGACATCAGATAACAGTTCCACTTGACGCTCAATCTGCTCCAGCAAACCAGAACAGTCCGTGGCATTATCCATAGACTGATATAGGGACTTCAGGTCAGACAACAGTGACTGCGACACATAAGTCCCGTAGATGCCAGCCCGTAAGGCCAGGTGGGAACCAGAATACACTTTACGGAGCGCCACATCCGCCTTCTTGTCAACCGGATCCTTCAGTACAGCATCCTCAGCAAGGGAAGTACGCCCCACCAAACTAGCCACAAACGAGTCAATAGGAATCGAATCGGGTAGTTCAGTAGCCATATCCTGCAGAGGATAGAGTTTAGTCATGAATCGCGGAATCAGGATGCGATCTGGATCAGCCCACTCGCGCTTCAAAACATCCCTGATGAAGGGATGGACAGGAACATCGACAGTGGCAGCACTCTGAAATTGTCGCAACAAAGGGCCCCTAGAGGTACTAGGCGCGTCTCCGTCAGGGAACCCCGTGTTCTCTTTAACATGCTGCACAATCGCGGACATAGTCTCCTTGTCCACATATTTGCCTTTCAACTCCTCCTCTCCCAAACCCGCAGACTCATCGCCACTAGAGTCCGAAGAAACAGGAGCAGGACACCTGCGACGGGATCCAGCATCACCCATCTCAGTCAAAGTCTCCCTGATCAAGCGCTTAATATGCGCATCAGCACCAGTATCACGGCACCTGGACCTGGCAGGAGAGGGAGACCTGGAAGCACTAGAGGAAGAGGACGACCTCTCCCGGTGATGGCGCTTCCTGGAATGTTTTCCCATCATAAGAACACACCAATAACAGCAAAATCACCAGAGATAACAACCGCTATGCGGTACTCACCCCAAACGCTCGTTTTTAAACGAGTTTCCCCAAAGCCGGCAACCTCGAGGCGCCTGACTTCCGTCCCCACGCTCAAAAACCGGAAGTCAGGCATGACCACATCCGGCCAGGGAATCAGCTCCAACCAATCCAGAGGAGCAGCGCGGCCGCGCCCCCCAGCAAGCCCAGCAGGCGGCCATCGGGCCAGGAGAGAACCAACGCGGTATTACACCGCCGCGAGGTCCGGAAAACGAAGAGGCCCGCGCCACTCCCCCCAAGCCCAGCAGGGAGGGAGAGGCCAACAGCGAAGGGCCGCCGGCACTAGGTAAGACCCAGCAGCCACAACGCTACATCCAGAAAGAAGGCAGGAGCGCCCACGCTCCTGCCGCGTCCTCACACTGTCAGGATGACAGAAAAAAGAACAGGAGGAATGCTGGGACGGTACTCCTTAAGTACTCCCAGTGGGAGGGGGAGGGTAGGTCCAGCATTCCTTCGTTCTTTTTTCTGTCAGTGAGATAGTAGATCTCACTTGTCCATGACGGTGTCGAGGACGGAGGGACCTGGGGGTAATATGCCATCACCATGCCAAAACCAACGCAGGTTTTTTTTTGGGCAGCGGGATGGTCCGGTTGTAAGATCACCAGCAGGGTGGGAGGCAGCTCACCTCCGGTGGCTCCATAAGATACGACGATTATTAGGATCATCATGGATGTGATTCATTCAGATTCACTGAATGCCAGACCATGCAGACCAGTGCCTGGCCTAGTAGTAGCCGCTGAAGCCGCCACGCCCGCCAGCCGTAGCAGTACACTTTTATGTATCTCATTAGGGCAGGGCAGGGGGGGGCCTGCCCTGCCGGTGCTGCAGTATTGGCCTGCCGAGTAAGGTTTAAGTAAAGTTAAAAGGGCAATGCGAGTCTAGCGTAAAATAAAAAGAGGAACCAGATGTCATACATGGGGGGCTCATTTTGATTGGACAGTTTTCTATCTTTAAGATAGCAATCAACAGGCCTCAGGTGCATTGGCTCTCATAGAGGGAGTGGTTCTACAGATGGGCGGCGGTGCCGAGTGCTGGACTCCTCGATGCTGCACAGCACACGTGTCCAATGAATGACCATGCGTCAGCGACGGCCCGTATAGGGCGTGTTACCGGGGCGGTGACGTGGGGCAGAGGAGGGACAGGGTGGGGGGTTGCAAAATGCGGCATACGGCCGATTGCAGGTAAGTTACGAAAAAAAGAAATAAAACGACTTTCGTTGTGCGCGCAGCATCACCAAATGCGATGCAGCGCGCGCAACAAAATTTGTTTTCTTTTTATTTTTTTCGTAACTTACCTGCAATCGGCCGTATGCCGCATTTTGCAACCCCCCACCCTGCCCCTCCTCTGCCCCACGTCACCGCCCCGGTAACACGGCCTATACGGGCCGTCGCTGCCATGCGTCCAATTTCAAACTCTCCTCCTATAGTATTAAAACACCGGCATCACTCTCTGGTTGTGCAAGCGGCACGTGCCATGCCCCTCCCTGCCCCGTAGATGGTTTCTTGCTTCCAGTCACCTTCTTGTGATATAACAATCTGGGTGTAACTGGAGAGAAGTGCCGATACATCCGCTGTGCTTCCCCTTACAGAACTGGAAAACATTGGCTACAACCCGTACCCCTCTGGGTGGGGAACTTTCCCTTACTGAACCGGAGGGCAGACGTAGCGGCCAAGGTTTCAGAATGCTGTGTGACATTTTCATAATTTCAGTGAAATTATGAGTGACATTTCAATGACTAGGAGTGACACTCTCATGTGCGCAAAATTAACGCCCGGTGTAACAGTTTATTAAAAGTCACTTTTACCTGTGCTTACGCGGCTCTTCTTAGTGCACTGCGCAGAGCCAGCATGGCGCGATCGTGCTTTAAGTGACACTCTTTTGTGAGCAAAACCAAGCAATAAAGACACGTGAAACATATAAATATTCGAAATTACACTCCATTGAGCAACGAGAAAGTATAAGAAGTCACTGGACTAAGTGCGCTAACGGGAGGCAGCTAAAAACTGAAAACAGTCATACTACCCCATGCAGTGGAAGGCATGGGTGTAATGATAATGCAGAAAGTGATGTTATCTGCGTGGTGCCTTTAAGAAGCAAGCAGATTATTTCGAAGGGTTAATGGCTAAAGTGCATGAGGTGAATCAACAAAAAATGTCTGACAGAGTCCCTACAAAAAAAAAGTTTGTGCTTGTTGTAGTCGGAAGAAACTATTGTTTCTAGCGCGTTCGTAATGAGACCTAAAAGAAAGGGAATCCGATGTAAATAGTTTGTTTCTCAACATTGGAAAGAAATAATTTGGTATTATTAACACACTGACAGTACACACACTCGGTGGGTGGCAGTGACTGGTACCTACTTATTGGTCTTGAGTTTTGCAGCACTGCAGGCAGCTTTGCTGACGTCGCGACTCTGCAAGGCTGCATGCCTACGGCTGGGAGCCACACCCCACCGGCAACCTTTTCGCTTTGCCGCCTCTTTTAAGTCCAGGCTGACGGGTGTCTTTATCGCGACCCGTCTGTCCGGTCAGCCGCTGCAACTGGTCACAGTGACAGACGGTCAGTCTCATGACTCCATGACAACTCTCTCTCTGGGCTCAGCAATAATTAATTTGCCGGCCATAATAAGAGCTTCATATTACAGCCACAGAGGCACGGGAGGCCCATTTTGAGCAGCAGGCAGCACTGAAAGCTAAGTGCAAAAATTGCAGCTGGCGCCGCAGCCTACAAACCAGTAGCCTCCCGCCTTGCTTACAAACTCCCCGCTCTGGCAGCCATTGGGCACTACTACCTAATGAAACATCAGGCTGTGTGACTCTCAGAGCCACGCGGCGCTGTACGAAATGATAAATGCATTGTAGAGAAGCTGCCAGCGCCCCAAGCCTGCAGGCGCACAGGTCACGGGTGGTGAACCGCCAGCTGCCACACTGACACACTAGTTTGCAGCGATTTTAGTGACAGCTGCGACACCTGCATATGCGTGACAATGCATTTCAGTGCGGTGATCCGGAGCACCACACTAAAATGCGTTAGTCTAACGCTTGATGTGTGATACGTGGCAGGACTGGACAGAGGCTACAGTCACCCCACACCCTCTCATGGTGGGGCTGCCCCTCGGAACACCTTATAATCTCATCTACTTTGAAGGGTGCCTGGACACACCCTGGCGGTTGTAATGTGCCTGATAAGTGCTTGAGAAGGCCAGTAATAAAGTGCGGCCACTATGTGTGTACAGGGTCACTTTAGCCACGGGGGGCAGGAGTGGGGCATAAAAATGCCTCACCCCCCCCCTAAATGCAACTGCAAGGTTGTCAGAGATCGCTTTCAGTCAAGCTTGCTCTGACATGCCTATGGGGCTGGTGAGGTCCTCCCAAGGGCTCCAGTCCTAAAAAAGAAAATCAGCTAACAGGGCTCAGTTTTTACACAGATGCCATCTGACTTTTAGCAGTGCCAGTTGAAGATGTGGGTGGAACTAATAGAGTAAGTGGGTGGGGCCAGCGGAGGGAGTGGGTGGAGCCAGAAAAGGTGGGTGTGGCCTCCGACAAACATTTGAGCACCTGCACTCCATATTTTACAAATTAAGCACTGATTATAATGCAAATGAACTTGCCTCAACTTGCATATTTGAAGTGACAACAGGAGAAAGAACAAGGGAGCAATTTGTTTTGAGGTGAAACAGCGATACTTAAGTGAAGAACTTTGGTTAAAGGACAAGCCACCTTTGCAAGAAGTGATTGGCATAACAAAAAGGGTCAAACATATGCTGAAGTGTGAGTGTGAGTGTGAGCATATCAAGGAGTGGAGTGCGAAGGGTGTGTCTGTAAAAGAATCAAAGAAAATAGTTTATATAGGAAACAAAATGATACAAGAAGACAAAAAGAACTTTATTGCAGCATATTTTAAATGTGATAAGATAGGCCATAATGCAAATGCGATAGAATGTCCTTCATTGAATGTGATGTGTAATGCTTGTGGTATAAAGGACCATTTCATCAGAAGTTCCAGGATGAAGGATAGGAAAGATATTCAGAAAAATTTTATGGAAAAAATTGATGAGATAGTATTGCAGGTAGGAAATGTGGGAAACAAATATCCTTCCAATGTAAATAAAATAAATGGAGTTAATAACTGCACGAAATTTGTTTTGTTTCTCATCTCATGAATTGTAGAGAAATTCAAGTCAAAATAAAGGTTATATAAAATGAACATAACGCCTGGATGATATGGTGGAAAACATATAAAGATGTTAGGCTATTTCAATGTGTGTATTGAACTGCACGGGAGATATCTAGCGGGCAAATAGTATAATAGTATCTCTCAAACATTATTGATGGCATAACTGGATGGCCACATCAGAAAGTGCTAGGTGTAACTCTCCATCCGAATGCCTCACTTAAGGTACAAGTGCAGGATGTGCCCGATAAAGCACTCTCATTTATGGAAGAATTTAAATAATGTTTGGGAGTGAACTGGGTTGTTTAAAGAACTATAAGCCCAAGATCAGATGGAAGAAGGGGGAGTTCCTATGTCATCAAGTGTAAGATACATTCCGTGGAGTGTGCAAGATGAGGATGACTATGAATTAGAGAGGATGAGTGAACCTGATGTGTCTCTACCAGTTGGAACATCTGAGTGCCTCACCCTGATTAAGGCAGCCAGGAACATTGATGGAAGTGGTGGAGCAAGGACTCGTATAAAAGAGACTTGCTCGGAAGCAATCCTCTCAACTAACTCATACCATTGTATTAATCATGTTTGTAAAGACTAATATGCACCACATTCCATATAATTAGCTTAGAGGAAGCTTACATATGTGTCTTACTAACAAGTAACCCGAGAGAAACTTAAAATGGCTGCTAACGCAGGAATTTGCACTGCGCATGCGTCAACAGCATCTACGCAGGATGACGAACTAAAGCTTGGAGGGAATTTGCTACATCTGCGCACTTGCTTCTAATATGGCCGCTTGAGAGCTAACATGCTAAGCATCCGTCTTGCTGAAACTAAAACACGCTATTTACTAAATGCTAATGCAGGGAGATTTATTTTAAGTAAATGGGATTAGAGTAGAGATAGGTGGTATACAGTGAAATCACTTTATTTTGATTTTAACATGTTTCTTTTTGACCTCTCTATTAGTTCGTATTTGGGCCTCTGAGTGATGTTAAAGTCTATACTTCACGTGACTACTCACGCAGGCGCAGTGACAACCAGTCAGAAGCCATGAGGGTGTGCTTGGATCCCGTCCAAGGCCGCGTTCGTAACATGTCCTGGGAAAGTGATGGACATCCTGCAGGATGAACAAGACAACTGTTAAATGTATTCTTTTTATTGATAAAGATGCGAAATGCGGGTGGGAAATAAAGTTTGGGAAAATAAATAAAGGGGCAGGACCACTGAATAACGAACTAGAAAATTGTTAAAACTTAGCATGGTTTGATGATCATCCCCTCTTTCCTGCCCAATCAGAATGAGGAGTTTTCATAAATTTGAAACATTTAGGGGTGGTACATGCCATTAGAAAAGTATAATTGAGGTAGTTTAGTTAGTTAGTTGTAGATGCTGATGGTGATGCTGATGGGGCTGCTGCTGCTATCGTTACTGAGATGCTGAGAGACCGGGATGCTGTCCGAGAGCTGATCAAATACTGAAGAAGAATCAAATTTCAAAACTTAGAGCCAAATCTAATTAATTAGAAGAAGATCACGGAAGAATCGAGGAGGGAAATAAGGCAAAGAATTAGAAGAAGATCACGGAAGAATCGAGGAGGAAGATATGTCAGAGAGGGGTGCGATGCAGGCGGCGGATCTAGAAGAGGTCATCTATCCTGTCCCTGAAACCTGTCCTGAAACCTTTGTCACCTGAGCTGTCCCAGTGGACCCTTCCAGCTCCATTGCCAAGGGGTTGGTTTCCACACCATCCTAGGTAACTATAATTCTGTGTAGTATGTCATTTTACTGCTCTCTCTAGGTAATGTCATTGCAATAATATTGGTTAGGTGATTTACTGACATATTTGGCAGATTGATTTCCTTTCCTTGGAGAAAACGGTGTACGAATTGTATTTTTGCTTTGGCTCACATGAATTTAACTAGATAAACATTTTAACTCTTCCCGAGTCTGTGGTTATTTAAAATATTCAATTTACATCATTTCACCTTATACTAGCTTAACTAAAAGGTCCATTGACCAGAGGAAAGTGCTTTTGATTTAGAAAGATATTAAAGAAAATGTTTTAGGTGAATTAAACTTGAAAGCATATCACACAAATTGATCCCAGTGGCACTTTACCAGCTTACGTAAATGTGTGTTTATGGGCCCAGGTGACTAAGTTAATTGTGAGTATCTCTAGCTGGTATCCCGATGGATCAGAAGACAGGTATCCACACCATAATATTGATGAAATAATGATGACATGGGAAAGGGTAAGATACTTTATCACCCTGCCTCTTGCCTTGGCACATTTTGTTGGATGATGATTCACAAGAGTTGACTACACTTATCATCCATTTTGATGTGTTTAAATTTAAACAAATTCTATTTTGGCTAACTCTGCTTTTCACAGTTTAATGGCATTGATTTTGAAGTGAGTGAAGGAAGGTGGGTGTTATGAACATGACCTATTGGTGGAACCAAAAGCCAACATGATGAACTTGTCAGAATGGTGCTCAGAAAACGTATGGAGGCAGTATTGACTTTGAAACAAGAGAAGTGCAAATTTGGTGTGAGGGAGGTCAAGTACTTACAATGCCATATTTCTGCAGAAGGTATAAGTCCAAAATATCACTTGGTTAGTACCATTGTAACAAAAAGCCTCTTTTTGCAAGATCACCCACTTTTTTTGGACTGATGCTGATAATTTTTTGACTCTGTGCAGTGGCACTGTGCTACCCAGGCCCCAGTGCAAGTGCTCTGACCCTTCAAACCATGTTGAATTTGGCTGTAAAATGAATTGGCATATATTTAACTCAACTTCACAACGCTAGTATATTGTATCAAGTGTGCCTAGGGCCAGTAAATTAAATGTCACTAGTTGACTGCAGCACCCATTGTGCCACCCAATAATGTCACAGTGCAAACATGACTTAATGCCGACAATTGTAGCCTAGCGGTGTAGTTTTTAAACTGCTAATTTGACCTTTCAAAATAACCACTTTAGACAGGCCTAAATCTTTCTTTTAAATAATAATAATTCACCCCTGCGTAGGCCCTGCAGCCCAAAAGACAGGGTGCATGGTATGTTGAAAATGTCCTTACAGTGAAAATGCCTCAAAAGTTATTTTCACTGTAGAAGGGTTAGCTGTTCCATAGAAAAGCACTGGGAAACAATGTTTAACTGAAAAACGGTTATCTCCAGCTTGGAAACAGCTACAAATGAAATTATTGGACTTTTTAAAATATTTATTACAAGCCCAATTCACTGGGGAAGTCATATTTGTAATACATATTTAGGAGATAGTACTTTTAGAAAGATAACTTTTCCCTGCCTAAAGCCACTTGAGCCCATGTACTGGAGCTCCGAATATCTCCCCCAGGAGCTGAAAAGCCCCCTCGATGAGGTGTGAACTTGCCCCCACAGCTGAATCAAAGGCCTTGGATCTAAACAGGTGTTATGTTCCTCTGGCAGGATGGCATCTGGGATGTGCTCAGGAACTTGATTAACTTCCAAGAGGCTCACCTTGTCACAAGCAAATGTTGACTGACACCTAAGCAGGGCTCTTCTATGTTCCCCCAGTCAAACAGGCATCAATCCCAGTAGGACCGAAACTGCCTCCAGAACTGATCTAAAGTGACCACAGAGGAGAAGAGGGGTTGCTCATTTCTCTGCACACACCTCTGGGGTGGGTACATAGGCTCTGCACAAGGGGAGAAGAGTTTCACCATCTTTGATTTAGGTATACAGGGCACTGCAGTAGGGCACACAAGAACCGATGAAAAAGTGTTCAGGGTTACCCCTAGGATCCTTTTTGCTATTGGTTAGGGAGGGGCCGGGAGTCACTCTTCACCCATAGGCAAGTGCCAGGAATAAATCAGGTACACCTGGGTACCCTTTTCAGAACACTACTGAACGTGTGAAATACAGAAGAAGAACTTCACATGCTGGTGAGACTTGTGAGAAGACCTGAAAGTCTGGATCTGCTCTCACTTGTACCCCAGACATTAAATGGACTCCAAGGGTCAGTTGGCTGACCACCTGTAAAGCTATAGGGACACATCAAGCTGCTAGCAGCCCTTTTCCTGAAGAGCCCAGCTGACAAGTTCCAAATGGACTTGCCACGAACCCTGCTGGTAGCTTCTGCTGGAGTGAGTCCTGACACCCAAGTGTTGTTCTTGAGGTCCTGGGACTCTTGGATATGTATTCATCCTAGCATCCTGAAAAACATGGAACTTAACAATGTATGGGTTCCAAAGCCCTTTGGATGAGTCAATCTAGTAAAGGTGCGCTTCCGCTGGGCCAATAATTCAGATTGGTTCCAGATCGGAGCTTTCCCGCAGCAGCAAATCTGTTTCAGGGAAAGGTCACAGAGAGGGTATCCAGCCTCGTGGAGCCTTGTTCTGCTACAGTCTACAGATTTGCCCCATGGAGGCGTCCAGGCTCCAAAAAAGTGTTAAAACCAAACTTAGAAATCTTCACTGGGTGAAGGCACCAAAATACCACACCAGTGAGGAATCTTCCTTGGGCAGGACCTTTGAATTTCTCCCCTCAGCGCTTTCCTGACTAAAGACAAAGGCTTCCCTGGGCCCTCATCCAACAGCTTTCCAGACTCATGGAGCTCTTCTTGGTCACATCCTGCTTGTCCACCTGACAATTTTTGACTTCCATTTCAGAGACTAAGGCCGAAGGTAAAACTTCAGACCGGGTCGAACCTGATTTCTGTTTCCAACTTGCACTACATCAGGTTGGCTTTAAATCACACCTAGTACAACCAGTTGGCTGCAGTTGGTGCTTAACGCTTTTTGCCACTGTGCTTAAATTAAAACTTTAAAAATGTATATCTCCGAATTCCTCCATTGAAATTTTATTGATTTGGTGTCATTTTGTTTAATAAATTATTTTCTATTTTTGTAGATTGGAGTGGAACTTTTCTTGTGTTATGTTGTCAAACATTTAACTGTTTTGGTACTTCTAAATGCGCTATATATTTTCTTAAGTTAAGCCTCTCTTCTCTGTGCAATAACTACCATAGTTTTAGATCAGGCTTAAATTACTAAAACCTTTACTGGACCTAAAAAAATGCCCTTCTCATTCAAGGTGTACTACCATCCACCCCAGCTAATAATCCACTTCTCACAACCATCAGAAATATATGTGTGAGCCATCTTAGATGAAATCCCTTTATTTCTGGGTATGGCAGAATATTATGGGAAGTATATATATCTATATAGTTATAATGACATGATTTTCAGCATGAGAATGTTGCTCATGAAGAAGGTGGAGTTCAAGTAGTGTACTTAGTGTAAGGATGAGCCTAATTTGGTAAAGCATAAACTTGAGATGGAAGTGGGTTTACATGTGTATTATTCGGGTGAGGAGAAGAGTTTTGTCATGCATGCTGGTTTGAAAAGGCCGTCCTTGGAATGGCAAAGAGAGTTTGATACCTTGTGCTTCACATAGTGTGCCGGGTTCAGAGTTCAATTTACTCTGTAATTGAAAGAGTCACTAGCTATCTATTGGGCTCTGAATATGTTAAGGAAACTGATTTGTGTCCAAGGTGTGCAGGATCACTAACCCCTGAAAAGAGTTGTTCACAAAAAAGGCTTAGATTCAATGTCATCCAGGATTAGGTGTGAGTGTCTGGGCCGCAAACACAAAAACTACATTTGCTAAGAGTATTTTGTCTGACATTTTACTGGAGGTCCAGGGGCTCTCAAGTCATTCATCTTATGAAAGCTTTGCTCTCAAAGAACGATCCTGCTTATAAATTTTAACTAATGTTTGGGAAGTGACACAGGTGCTTGGTTATCTTCTTCCAGTAGTTGTGTTTTGTTTTCAAATATATTCCATGGGTTTGCAACTGTTCAGCTGATTGTCTGATTACCAGAGATCAGGAGCCAGTTTTATTATGTGAGGAGGTGAAAGAAGTGTTTGATGTTTTTGTCATATCTTTGGGTGTGGTTACAGAAGAGAAATGGAGAGAGGGATTGTCTAAGGATGAAACTCTATGTGCATTGTACATTGATGAAAGTTCCACAGAATGAGCAGTTGTTGTGTGGTTTATGAAGAACTTAGTGGATGGGAAGGATAGAGTTGTCAGTAGATGAAGTCATTTTGTTCAGGGGGTCAAGCGTTATACCTCAAGAGATTCTTTGGAAGAAACTCTTAGTCGTGGCTCATGAGGGATATCCTGAGATTGTAAAGACTAAGGAAAGACTGAGGGCTGATTGATGGTGGCCAGGTTTAGAAATGGAGGTGAAATATATGTTAAGGAGATTTATTTTTTTAGATCACTAGTAGTGGTAGGGGGTTGAAAGTAAGGCAGATGTCCCCTTGGGAAGAGGTCACCATAGAACTGCTTAAATCCATAAGAAGGGTGCATGTTACTAACCAACTCATAATTATGATGGACTGATAATCGAAATGGGTACAGGTGTCATGAATTAGAAACATTAAATTTCAGGGTGTTTCATGGAAAATGTTTTCAAATCTGAGACTTTTCCCAGGGGTTTGCTTTTTGACAATGGAGTTCAATTTTGCTCAAGCGTGATACAGAGTTATATTAGGTCATGTGGCATCATCCATAACAGGGGTTTTCTCTACCATATGAAAATCAATGGATGGTGGAGAGGTTATACAAAACTCTTACAGAAGGTATATAGCTGGCAAAATAGAGTGGGTGTAATGGAGAGTGGCACTGCACAAATTGCATGTCCCCTTCTGCTTTAGTGGGTAAATACCCCTTTAAATTTTTTCAGGGATGCACTGCATGTACTGAGTTGTGTCCACCTGTGCTTAGAGTTTTTGGTCAGACATTTTACTGGTATTTCAGGAGCTCCCATGTAATTCTGCTTAATAAAGCTTCGCTCTCAAAGAACGATTCTACTTATTAATTTTATTTAGGGTTCGGACATTGGCACAGGGGATGGGTTATCTCCATGCAAGAGCTTTGTTTTGTTGTCAAATATGTTCCAGGGGTTTGCAAATTTTCAGCTGATTGTCTTTCTATAGTGATTACCAGTCAAGGAACAAATAGGGGCATGATCATGGTATAGGTTTGTGGTGAGTTAGAGAGGAATCCTTGCAAGTGAAACAAAAGTTTATGCCTGACCAGAAGAAAGGTGTGCATGTTGCTAGATTTAAATTTGGATATTTAGTGCAGGCACAGGACATAGGTGGGCTGTCCTCAGAGTACTGATGGGTAAGGAAATTATTTAAACTGTTTAAGAATGCAATGAAAATTGAGGATGGCAGGATCTGGGATCGAAGAATGTTTGTGGTGGTGAAGGAGGTGCCGAAGAGAGTCAGTTCAAATTATTTCTTGAGGAGCATTTTGTGGATACCTGTGAGGCGCTTCAGGGTCCACAGGGTGGTGGTAGCTGTAGAAGGAGTACAAGAGTGATCAAGAAACCAGATAATTTTAAGGGCTTTGTAAAACAATAATCTCTGATATTGTAATGTTCAACCTACTCATATTTTATTTGTGTGTACTACCTTAGTGGTCTGTTCCGCTCCCTGTTTCGTTTAGTTCTTAAAGTTTCCTTTCCATAACATAACTTTATGTTTTGTTTTCTTCTCAAACATGCTTGGTTCATGATGAGATGACTACTGAAGGTGAAGTGTGGTATATCTCTGGTAGGACCTCATGACTGTAATGGTCATCAAGTGTGTTCTGTAATGGCTGTTTGGAATGTTGAGATTCAACTGAGACAGTTGAATTGTTGCTGGTTTGGTTGCGGTAAAATGAACTGGAGCTGAACCATCACTTAAGTCTGCAGCTTTTTTATTTGCCAAGATATTACACACTGTTTTTCTTTATCACTGCACTAGCAAATTATAGGTTGCCTTACATCAATGCATGTACTCTGTCATGATAGCTCTCTACTTTATGCCTACTTTAAGAAGGCATCCTTTTTTGTGCAAATCCCTGTCTTCCAAAGTTATTAAATAGGAAGTTATATTTTAAACCAGTGATGGTTACAAGGAAATACCCATTTACCACCCATGACATACCGCTTTGACACAGAGGGGCCGATTCCGATCCGGGTCGGAAGGGCACCGGACGCGACCTGGCCGGAAAAAGTTTGAGCCGTACGCGTGTTTTCCGCCCAACTCGTACAGCTGTACGAGCGAGCCAGTACGATGCGAGCTACATGAAAATAACCGACCGAGTCGTTTCCAGGTCCGAACCGCTCCGTACGTCTCGGTCGTAAGCTAACCATAGCGTGCAATGGATGTGATTCACGACCGAGCCAGTACGATGCATGCGTCGGACAGCCTGTGCGAGCCGGAGTGTCTGGCTTGCAAAAGCTCCCGGAGTCGGACTTCGGGGGTCCGCGTCGGACCCCCCAACACCCGCAGCCGTACGACTCGCACACAGGGAGAGACACATGGATCTCCCCCACATAGGCATGTACGGCGCGGATGGCACCGACGCGTACCCACTGTAGGGAGTGCACTTGT
Source organism: Triturus cristatus (assembly GCF_964204655.1). Lineage (NCBI taxonomy): Eukaryota > Metazoa > Chordata > Amphibia > Caudata > Salamandridae > Triturus > Triturus cristatus. The sequence continues at coordinate 1,294,424,492 of NC_140589.1, forward strand.
TCGAGACGTACCCATTCAGTCAATGGAAGCACATGTACGCATCGTACAACTGGCTCCCATTGACTTCTATGGGAGTCCGACCGAACCGAGTCCAACAGCATACTTGCGCATCGTACTCTCTCGGTCGAGCTGTAGGGGTCTGGTTCGATCAGAAAACACTCCGGATCCGACTCGGTCGGGGTGCTTTCCGACACGGATCGGAATCAGCCCCAGAGTAGCAAAAAGTAGTCCAAAATTCTTCCTTTCATTACTTTGGGGCTATTATCCAGCCCAAAACATGTTTTGCACTATAAAATAAATCCCAAAATCAAATCTTTGCACTGGCATGCATCACTTTTGTGTAAGCAAACATAGCACAAAATGTTTAGTACTTTGGCCCTTTGTGTCAAACCGAGGTGCACATCGTACCAAGCATGTACTGTGGATACGGGCCATGTTCCCCTCTCCAGCATGGAGAACAGCAATACAACAACATGCCCAGCCCATGCAGCCCCACCACCATGCACGTCATTGAACAGGACAGACAGACGTTCGTGCTCATGCTGACTGCAAGCGTGTTTTTCAAAACGTGCTTCCATGTGCCCAGCTCAACTGTTAGTCAACCAATACTCAGCGGGTCACAAATGAACTGTTCATCATCATGAACTGTATTCTTCAGATGGACTCACAAGTTGCTTACAGTACTTCACCACTGCTTTGAATCGTGTTCTGTATGATATCCACATGAATTGTTGGATAAGCATAACAATGCTGCAAACTCTTTCCTAAATCTTACAGTTATCATTCTCTTTCTAATATAGGATCATATCAGAGATTGAGCACAAGCTGTAGCCAGCCACAGTTTATGGCTGACTGGTGTATTAAGTGGTTAAAGAGCTGGAGCAGCAGTATTTTACTACTTTAGAATGTGGTTGCTTGTCACAAGGACTTTCAAGGCATGTCCTGCTTTTCTCAGTGAGCTTATTTTAACAATATGTAGGGAGGGGTAATAGCTTAACCACCCAGCTCTTGGTTGGTGTAAGTGGTCATTTACATTTTGACGAGTCCACATTACAGTCATTATTTGTTGTAACTGTCGTTCATGATTTATGGAGGAATTCCCCTTCATAACACACAGTGGCACATTAAATATATGAGCCAACTAGACAGTGCTTCCATTGAGTATCATGGATGAGGATACACCCTTGTATAAGATTGAATGGCGGATCAAAGCTGTCACAATAGACCTGATTGGCAGCCACGACAATGGAACAATATAAGACGTCTCTATTAGTGTGGGTAATTGCAAGATCTGTCACTACAGCTCTTTCAACAAAGAGCACACATTTAAAATAAGCCAGACCTATTCGCTGTGAAGATTTTTTTTAAGGTTAAGTACTGGACTCAGTTCGATCACTGTTCCAATTAAAAGGGAGTTCTCATATTCCTTTATATTGAAAATAAATGGTATAAAGTTTTTTCTTTCCTAATGGTATTTGATCATTGTGTGGTGCATTGTGTGGTGCATTGGCACCTGAGTTGCAGTAGTCTCCCACAAAGATAAGGGTGTGGCACACCAGATTCCATCATGTTTCAGTTGCATTTTCTTAACGTTATGTGTATAGTAAACTTCCTAATAGGGGCTTTCAATCAGACCTTTTTCTTCATTGGTCTGTTATTGTGTCATTTATACTTTTTATGCCCAGTATAGAATACAGCATGGTACCATGCGGCTGAGCCCACTTCAGACACTGGCTAGCTTAACTTTCACATGTACACACAAAGTAATTCCCTAAGTGCCACCAACCGTTATGGCAATGTGTGGTTTTTGAGACGAAAACATTTTTTTGCATTTAGCTAATGCATTTTTTACATTGACATGGGTCTGTTAGCTTTTCCAAATATAACGTATTGCAAAAAAAAAAAAAGCAATGACAAAGCCAAAATGTTGGCTGCCAAGCCAGACCTATTGGCTTTGCCAATGCTTGTTAAATTTTACATTTAGATATGATTGTACCATAGAGTGGGTTATTAGGCGAATAGATATAAGAACTGTGATTTGGTGGTTCAGACTTCATTTATATCCACTATTGTCCGATTGTATGACATTTGTTTGCAAATTTCTATGGCTTTTGCACTTGTTCCACTTTTCAGAGTCATTCAACCACAACAAACTGAGTGGCAGGGCACTGTTGAGGGTTTTATCTATTAGACAGTCCAGGCTAACCATCTCCACAGATCCTTCTTGTCTATATAAAATGTTGTATTGGCCTGGTGTTTAAAAATATAGAATTACAAATATTGTGATACAAAAAAAAGTGTCAAGAATATCGGGATGTCAAAAATATCTTTGACAGGAATATCAAAGGTAAAAATATTGTTTTAAGTGATCGGTTTAAAAAATATCGTAAATAATATAGTTTTTGTTATTTTGTGTATTTTGTTGTAATATGTTTGATTTAAAATGTTTATTTTTAGTTGTAATAATGTGCAAAAAATATGTATACATAATTTCTTTTTAATTAGTGGAATGTTGGGGATTTAGGGGACACTGGTGGGGAGATTTCAAAAAGTGAATAATTAAATCCAAATTTAACATACTAATTTAAATGGTATGCAAATGATTATCATAAAGTTTATAAAATTAATTTGTTACACTAATAATTTTTCTATTTAATAGTCCATAATTAATTTGTACATATAAATTATATTAACTAGAAACATTATTTTATTGTAAATATTTTTTTTAAATTATATTAAAAAAGATTGGTAACATTTTAAATATATCACACATAAATAAAATAATGTCAAATACTTGTACATTTTTTTTTTTTTTAAGGTTTTATATTTTATATTTTATGATTGTATTTTTTTATCCGAAGGTTTTTTTAAATATTGAAAATTATAATGTCATTCTAAATTTATTATTGGATTTTTTTTAGTTTTTTATATTCACATTTATTTTAAAAGCTTTTGAAATGCTGTCCAATTAAATTATGAAAATAGAATAAATATGTATTATTTAAGATATATAAATGTATATTCTGTTGCATAATTATATGTTATAGGTTTATTTATGGAACATTTATTAAACAACATTTTAATAATGACATTTTTAATATGTTTATTATTGGAATAAATTATGCTGTTTAGAATATACTTACTTAAGTGTATTAATTTCAACGTAGACACATATTTTCAGTATTTAATTTGAAAATGAGCTTCATATTTTTCATTTTATATTATTTCATAATTTTTATTGTTAGAGTATGAATTATCCTTTTATGTACTGTTTTAAAGTTCAAGAATATTAGAATCTTCATAAAATATATTAATTATTAAAAGTGTTAAACATATTGTTTTACATGTTTTTATGACAATATTTTATTGAGTTTTCACATAGTTGAAACACCAGACATACAACAGAGGAGTGACTAGCTGAGCCCACAGTATGACATATCACATTAGTGGAAATGAGCATAAAAACAAGAATAAAATCCATCCCTCACCAAGTCTAGCCAATGGTTGACCCTATAACCCCATTGTTTGCTTCCCTGTCCCCTGTGGCCCCAGTTCAACCTCCAGGGAGTGGCAAGGATACTCACTTCTTTGCAGGACGATGTCCTGGTATTGGCACCATTCAGTCCATATTTTAAAGTGTGGCTCACTATCTTTCCAGGCCCTGGCGATATCCCTCTTCACTATCACCACACCCAAGCACATTAGAGGGGTGCGATATCTGATAGTGTCTATCTTGTCTGCGGTGTGAAGGAGGACAAACTTAGGGTCCCGAGGCAATACCCAACCCAGCACTAATTCGAGGCACGCCAGCATCCCCTCCCAAAAAGGGGCCAGTTTCACATATGTCCAGGTCGCATGGAGAAAGTTTCACCTTTCCAATAGGCAACACAGGCAAGTAGGTGTGCCCACTGCCCCCATATTCCATAATCTCTCCTGAGTTTTCATAAACCATGTGTAGGTATTTCCACTGTATTAGGTGATCCTACGAGACAATCGATGTCCCACAGGGGGAGGTGCAGACTTTCCTCCAATCATCGTCAGTAAGTTGCACAGGTCACCCACTCAGGCCTCTGTCAGCCGGTCAAAGAAGTCTGCTGTGTTGAGAAATAGTGATCAATATACCTATGAGAAAGTTTGGTTGGTTAGTTCCGCCATCATTATTTTAGTCTCTAAGAGATCATATTCTGGTATGTCTGTGAGCTCTTTGATGTGCTGGTGAGAGCATGGCATAGTTACAGGTATCTGAAGAATTGTGAATGTTTTCAGTCATATCCTGCCTGCAGCTCAAAAAAGGATTTCATTATAGAGCCCAACAGGACATCCCCTGACTTGGAGATGCCTATGATATCCCAGGATTTGAAGCCCTTAAAATCTGTAACCTGTAAGAACTGGGTACCATGCCAAACTGGTGTTTTTCAAATGTACCTTCCAACTGATGCCTCTGTGGGTCTCCTGCCAAATGTGAAGAGTCACTTTTGTGGCCGTTGGGAGGTATCCCAAAGGGTTCCTCCGTACAGCAGATGCTGAAGGGGGATCTTTTGCATTGACAATCGGTCAGTGCCAAAGCCAGGATAACTTGTGTTATTGAACCACCACTTGTTTATGACAATGAGATGAGATGCCCTGCAATATGAAAGAATATCTGGAATAATAGGTTTTATAACACTTAGATAGGGCGGGATACAGTGTTGCCACAAGGAGTCCCTCAGCAAAGAGCCTAATTTCTTTAAAAGCAAGGTTGAGTACGGGGAGGGGTTGTTCTGCAACTGATATAACAGACAGGGCAGAATGACCATTTTATAGATCGCTAAATGCCCCATAATGGACAGCGGTAGCGTAGTCCAAAAACCTAGATTGCAAGTCACCCAGACAAGAGGTGGTTGATTATTGTGATCCCAGGTCCAAGTGGATCCTCGGTCCCAGATACTGGAAGCCTTCCCAGAAGACTCATATATGGGAAGCCCAATGAAGCACCAATAACTGGCACACAATGATTAGGCAGAGAAAGCCAGGTCATCCAGGAAAATACGGAGGCATGGGTGTTTAACACAATTCTATCGAAGATGCCTGCTGCCCACTCCAGACGCCTTACCAGGGCATCCATCCTCAGCCATCCTGCTAGGGGCCCAATTGTTATTGCAAATAATCAGGGCAACAGATGGCAGCCCTGCCTCATCCCTCTGTACAGTGGGAATTGGGCAGACAGCTAACCTTCCACCCTCACTCTTGCCTAGAGGTCAGTGTATAGCAATCTTGTTCAGGAAATACATTTAGGTCCGAAGTTGAGTGTCTGCAGCAGACAAAACAGGTAGTTTCATTGGACAAAATTGAATGCATTATGGAAATCCACCAGCAGGAGTGCGTGAGCTTCTGGTAGCCTATGTGCTAATGCCAGCGCATTATGTATGCACCAAATGTTTTGCCATGTGGCTGTCCTAGGAATAAAACCAGATTGATTGTCATGGACCAAAGTGGTAATCATGGAGAGCAATCTATTGGTCAGGGCCTTAGCCCATATTTTAACCCTCTGTGTTTAGGAAAGAGATGGGGGAGATAGGACGAGCAATGTTCAGGGGGTGCCTCTGCTTGGGCGTGATGACTATATTATCCAGTCAGAGGACTGGGGAGAGTGTTCCCATCTCTTGGGCCCATTTCAACATATTCCAAAGGGGATGGATAAGCAGACCTCTATAGACTTCAAAGAACTCCACCGGGAGGCCATTGGGACCTTGAGTTTCGCCCAAGTCGTGCTGAGGCAAGTCCTCCCCCGGCTCTTCACAAGTCATATCTTTGTCTAATGAGTCCCATTTTAAGAACATCAGGGGACATGCGGGCAAGTCCTTCAAAAAGTACTGTGCGATGGCTATGACCCTCACATCAAAACTGGAGCGCAGTTTCACTCCAGTCCGGCGCACAGCCGACTCCTTGATTCACAAAGAGTGTTAACCTTTAGACCAATTTAGAAAATTATGGTTCAAAAGTACTCCAATGGATTTCATAAATGTGATTTATTATCCACGTTGTTTCACGCGTAAGATGCAGTAACATTCAAAAAGTTTCTCATGCTGCAGATATGCCCATCCGGGCCTTTTTCTGGGCATGCAAAGAATACAACGAACATCCTTAGTCACAATCTTATTCTACCCAATGCATTTTGGCCATTTATTGGCCCTTCTTCAGGGGTTCACTACGAATAAAAGAACATTGTAATTAGATTAACAGCTATGAAACACTGTTTATGCATATCCAAACAATCTAAACTTGTTATGCACAAAACCATGTTGAAATTTTCCGTACCTCGGTACAGCGTCTTCCCTCTAAAAAAACATCATTGTACGCTACAACAAATTTGCCTAAGTGAGCCTCTCCCATACTACACCACCCAACCTCATTCCGTTTTCCTGCTATCAAATAACCCCACCAAGATGTAACCCCTCACGCTACCCTAGGCACGTCCCTCTTAGTACAGGATACCTAAGCGACAAACACCTTAAACCTCCTTACATACCTTTGTGGCTTTATATGGTGTAATCCGTTTCCCAACATGTTATTCTCTGAAAGAGAAAGCGTTCCAACCCGTAGTGCTTTTGTGTGTTATGTCCCCCACATGCCTGACCCCCTGCCCATCTGTTATATATGCATAGATGTGTGATGCGCTGTTTTAGTACAGAGCCAGTGCAGGGTCTTGCTAGTGTTGTCACCCCACTGGTAGATGCAACTCTGTGTAGCAAGCCCAGTCGGTCGAGCCTCAATTGAAGAAGTACCTCCTGTTGATGTAGGGAGTCTCTCAGTACAGTGGGGGAACCAGACGCAGCATGAGCTGCCTCCAACTCAAGAATACGGGCCTCTAAGTCAGCCATTTCCTGCTTGCGCTTCTTGCGAATTCAGGAAAAGTAACTGATAATTTCACCCCTGACTATGGCATTTAAGGCTTCCCAGAGCATCTCTGGGGACTCGACCATCCACAAATATTTGTATGGTTGTGTAAATGTGAGTCTTGGTCTCAGCATCCTGAAGCCATCACAAGTTCAGACACCAGTTCATCCATCAGTGCCCTGGTCCGAGTTGCAAGCGTAGTTCTAGGGGAGAGGGGTCTGAAAGACCACGAGCAGGTATGTGAGCATCCTGCACCCTGTGGAATTCTGAAACAGGTAGGAGAAAATAGTCAAGCTGGGAGAGGACCTTATGGTCCCCGGAGTAAAAGGTATATTCCTCTGGGTGTAAGAATCGTCATGCATCCACCACACCCATGGCCAGCACTCCCCACCTGGGAGCTCCTGTCCATCCCCCAGTCCACCACCCCATTGAAATCCCGCCAAGGACCCAGCCTTCTTTCGGGAATTGTGTCTCCAGGGCCCACTGTGTCTGCAGAGACTCATGCGTGAGTGGTGGAGGGACGCAGATGCTAGCCAACACAATTGGGTGCCCATGGAACCTGGATATCACAGTGCCACGTCCAAGATTGTTGTGCCATATCCTGTCATCTACCAGAGGACAGCGTCAATGTATCAAAATGGCCATCCCCCATGACCTCATGTGAAGCCTGCGTGGAAAACGTGCATGTTTTCAAGGAAAGGCCATCTGATACCCACTAGGTGGGTCAACTGTAGGAGTATATTGGCCAAGTACCATCTGGCCTGCTTCAGCACTGCACCTCTTGACAGGATCAAAGATACCATTAACATTTCAGGTAAAGAGACAAACAGTGCCTTGAAACTGCTCAGACATTAGGGTGTGTGAATATCTTATCGATAGTTACATGGAAGAGGTGGTCTAGGCTCAAAGTCAGATCTGTCTATGTGCAGTTTCAAAAGCCTTTCATCCAGAGCAGCGATCACCTCCCTCTGGCCATAGCTATCACTTTACAAGCGAATTGGCGCCAGCCCATTGTTCTTGCGGGCAATACAAATGGGGAAGAAATCAGTGTTCTGCCGAGGAGACTAAAGTGGAACAAAATAGATACATCAGTCCTAAACAGCAGGAAAAGCGATTGGCCAAAAATAGCTGATGAATTTACAAGTGGCAATATCACTGAGAACTGGATCAAACTGTCGACCAAGGTATACGATCTCCTAATAGGCAAACAAAGAAGGCACCCCCCAACATTTAGAGAAAGGCCTTGTTGCCAACTCCAACCTCGGTATAAAAAAGTGGAGCAAAGCAAGAGGCTACTTAGAACCGCCTTACGCAACCACAAGCGAGAGGGAAATAACGAAACACATCAAATCCTACTTTCAGCAAGGAAGACACACAGAAAAAATGTCTGGGATCACAAAAGGAAACAACAAGATTCCGAATGGCTGTACGTCTTCACTCTGCTGACTCCAAGCAAACAGGCGGAATTCTCGACATATATTAACAGGCTCTCAGGGCACGGCCATGATCGACGCAATGCGGTCGACAGTGACAAATGGATAAACCATGTAACCTCACTATACTATGGAACCTCTAAACCGCCATCAACGGGCACGCAAAGGCCCTTCACCATCATGGGGTGGACTGACCCGCCTCCCATAGACACACCTGGACTACTCGTGGCACGGAAACTGACAACCATTGAAGAAACATCTGAAGTATTGGTCATGGGAGATCGTTCGATGAAAATTAAAAAAAATATTAGAAAAGATGGGGCTCCTGGTCCCAATGGCCTACCAGGCCATCTCTTCAAAGAAGATTGCGACTTCTGGGGAGCCGTACTCACGCCACTTTATCAGTACTGTATGACAAATTCAACAGTCCCGGAGACTTGGAAAGGCTCGCTGTTGCAATCCATCCACAAAAAGGGAGACACTGGGGACCCTGCCAATTATAGGCTTATTGCCCTGCTGGATATCGAGGCGAAAGGATATGCCAGCCTCCTCCTGCAAGACCTACAGGACTGGGCTAATGAAAATGAAATTCTCCCTGTGTACCAAACCGGCTTCAGGCCAGGAGCATCTACAACGGACAAAATTCTAGCTCTGACCTACTTAATAGATCAGTCCGGGCAGAAAAACTTGCCTCCTCTCTTTGCATGTTTCGTGGATTACTCTGCTTCCTTTGACGGGGTCAATCGGAGCCTGTTATGGTGGAAAATGCAAGACTGGGGGATACCAGCAAACCTGTTGCAAGCCATATTCAGTCTCTACACAGGAACTTGGGTACGGGTAAAAACCGTGCCAAATTCAGCCACTAAAAAGATTCCAACAGAGAGAGGGTTAAAGCAAGGCTGCGTACTGTCTCCTCTGCTTTTTAATCTCTACATGGCAGACCTCGGAAAAATTATATCTAATGCCAACCTTTTACCGCCCAAAATCGGCCTAAATAGATTATGTTTAATGCAGACGATATGGTTTTACTGGACCATACAAAAATAGGCATGCAAAGACTACTAGATGCACTAAACATCTACACCAACAACAACTAATTACGAGTGAACGCAGGAAAAACAAAGGTAGTGATATTTAGGAAATACACCAACAAACTGGAGACTAGGGGCCATATGTAGGAAGCCTAATACCGGTCGGTAACGGCCGATTTTCGGTAAATATCCCGTTACCGACCGGTATTTAGGCTTTTGGTATGTAGGGGGTATATTTCAGGATTCGGTAATTTACCGAATCGGTAAAATTACCGAATCGGTAATTATTTACCTACATTACATTTACCGATTCATAAATACCGAATCGGTAAAATTCGGTATTTAAGAATCGGTAAATGTAATTTACCTACATATGGCCCTAGGTAATTTAAAAATAGTAACTGCGACCAAATACAACAACCTGGGGGTGTGGCTGACGAGCAACGGGAAACCCACAGCACACATTGCCTCAGTTGAAACAAAAGTCAAAGCAGTAACGTTCGCTCTGTGCAAACTGTACTCCAAGCTAAGCAGCCCGACGACCAAAGCGATGAGGAAGGTTATAAATGCCAAACTCCTCCCGGCAATCACATATGGTCAGATAGCATTCCCAGTGACTTGTATTAACACTATGGAACATGCCAATTGTCGCGCATTTAAACAAATCTTTCAGATTCCCGCCCACGCTCGCAATGCTCTGGTGTGACTGGAATTTGGGTTGAATAAACAGAGTTATGAGCATTGGGCCTCAATGGTGAGGTTCTATTGAGGGGTTTGTGCAGCCCCCCCATACACAATGAAGTCAATTTTAAAGATAATTTTCATGAGAGGGTACAACCCGTGGCGTGATGGCCTGCACACCGCCAGTAGCAAACTGAACCTCGACATGTCCAAACTGCAGGACTTTACTCGCCAGCCTGGCATCCTAAAGTCTATACTGAAAAAACAAGTCAGATTATTATCAAAGGAAGGGGACATGAAGGAACTGAATTCATCCAGTAGCAGCATTGGGATACTTGCCAGTTCCTATGAAGCCCACCTACGACAACCATACCTTGACATGGCATTAAACAAGGTGATTTAAAAAAAAATTTTATGCTGAGACTAATGGCCTTGCCGATCAAAGACATTAACAGGCGCTGGAAAGCCTTGGTGGCAATAACAACTTGCAGACTTTGCCACCAATATGAGGAATCCTTGGCCCATCTGGTTTGTACATTCCTTTGTTTGTTACACGCATGACGCACTTTATTAAACCCTTTGTTCCTAAAACACGGGGTGCGAACCTGTACTGAAGCCATGAAAATGCTTTTCAATCTGGAGGCTCCAATGGAATTGGCAACGTCTGCTAAGTTTGCATATAAGGCCAAAGAACTCTTAGGTAAAACCAGCATAATGCACCTTTGAAATGAAATTATTTGGCGCAAAGAACTCATGCTTTATTTAGGATTACACATCTCTTACTTCATTGAAATGAAATCGTCTATGTATATTTAGTACTTGGGTGCCGATTACGATCCTGGAAAAACCGGGTACGAACCGTCGGTCGGAGCGTTTTCTCCGTCCGACTCGTACCCGGTTGTAAAACTTTACAAACATGGAAGTACGATTCGCACGGAAACACCATTTCCGTACGAATCGTAAAAAACACCGACCGACGAAAATATACATACGAATGTGATCCGGGAATGCTGCGACGTGACGTTGGGACGCTTACAGGCAGCGTTTCACGACCCAAGAAGTACGATTCGAACCGACAGCAGTCCGGACGGCAATATTTTCACGGCACCCAAAAAGTGCCGGAAAAGCGAAGTACGCCGCGAAACGACCAGATTAGGGGGCCCGGTACGCGCCGTACCCCCCCCAGCCCCCGTATGTACGCGGCGACCCCCCCAGCCCCCGTATGTACGCGGCGACCCCCCCCAGCCCCCGTATGTACGCGGCGACCCCCCCATGTATGTACACCCGTGTACGTGTCGTACCCCCCCGTCTATGTACACCCATGTACGTTCGAGTCATACCCCCCGTGTATGTACACCTGTGTACGTTCGAGTCGTACCCCCACCCGTGTATGTACGGTGCGTACCCCCACGCGCTGGGGGTACGCACCGTACATACACGGGTGGGGGTACGACTCGAACGTACACGGGTGTACATACACAGGGGGGTACGACTCGAACGTACACGGGTGTACATACACGGGGGTATGACACATACACGATTGTACATACACGGGGGGTACGACACGGGTGTACATACACGGGGGGTACGACACGGGTGTACATACACGGGGGCTGGGGGGGTTCACCGCGTACATACGGGGGCTGGGGGGGGTCGCCGCGTACATACGGGGGCTGGGGGGGGTCGGGGCGTACATACGGGGGCTGGGGGGGGTCGGCGCATATGTGGGCACATGTCTCCATGTTTGCTATGGGAGTTCGGTGCGGACGGTGTTTTTTGCATACGGTTGTGACTTCGGACGCACGCGATGGATCGTTCTTGCGCGGTCGGACTTCACTTTTCACGTTTGTACGGTGAATCGTCCGGGGAAGTGTCGGACACTTTTTCCGACCCGAGGACGTGTGGGGAATAATTCCCAATGCGATTCGTATGGACTTTTTCCCATGCGAATCGTACTTCGCAGTTTGTACGGCACTTGTACGATTCGTACGGTAAAAAGACCGGATACGAGTCGTACGGGGAATTTTTTTACAGGATCGTAATCGCTACCTTAGTCTATTTATGCCACCATCGGACCCATGTATTTTATAACATCATTGAAACTCTTTATTTAAATCTTGGTTTGAACATCCCGAAGATAATTATGACTGTACTTATAACTCTGTGACTCCAACCCTCCCCTGCCAGACTTGCAAAGTCTGCACATAAGGGGAAGGACCCTACAGAATTGAATTGATGTATTGCTTTATACCAGCACTTTACTGATGTTATCTGTTTTTAAAGCCCCGTCTGTAAAAATCATCTTGTTAATTTTAGTAGATACAATATATCAAAACTCGCTTGGTATGCATTAATTGTAACGAAGTATGTGAGATTTTATTTGAATCTTTTGTAACAATTTTTACTAATTGACACAATAAACACTTGACTGAATGACTGACTGACTATGTGCAGGGATTGTTGATGTAAATATAAAAGACACAAAAATACAAAACAGTAACCTATAAGCGTACAATTGGGAAAACCCATCACGCGGATAGAGTCGAATGTCAAAGTCTCCTATAGCTAAGCAGCCCTAAGGATCTTGTTAAGGTCAGCAAAGTTAAAGAATCTGCAAATTGTGTTGGACGAGGCAGAGCTTCCGACAGTGGTCTTTGCACCAGGGATCTTTTCGCCAACTCCACTGTGGAGCAGGGAGACAGCTTCTCCCTCAGCACCCAGAAGTGCTGCCAGGTGGTCACAAATTAAGTGAGGGACATCCCCTCTGTGGCCAAAGGACCTCCACTGTTCATGATGTTATGTTGCGAGCGGTCCTCCGCTTCGTCAACCCACAATTCAAGGAGATGAATAGTTTTCTGAAGGCCAGAAATAATGGTTTGTAATGTGCAGAATGTAACTTCGGATGTCAAGATGCAACTCTCATTCTTTGCCACCCTCAGAGTCATGTTTGAATTCTGACTCAACAGAGAGATGTGCTCATTTAATTCGATCATTTTCCCCACCAGAGAGGTTCATAGGTCTTGGATTGCCTGCAAGATGGGGGCTGAGTGATCAGTGAGAGTCAGTGCAGCTGCCAATGTGGGCTCTTTGTTGGCAGCCCCTGCAGGTCAGGTGTATTTGTCAATGCACCCTGGGATGCCTGAGCCTCGGGTTGTTTGTCTTTCCCCATGATGTGCCGGAGGCCTGAATTGAGAAGAGAAGGCTGTGGGGTCTCCCGGGCCCTTTACGGGTATTGTGTTTTTTAAGTCATTTTTATTTTATTTTATCTTATAGGTCAAAAACGATGTTTGAGTGTGGAGTATTGACGTGTATATAACATTTCTAATATCCAGCACCGTGCATAAAATGTTTTAGATTGTTGTGGAAATAGAAAATAACAATCCTTTAGTATCCAACAACTTCCCCAAATTTGTTTAAATTGGTGTGGGGTTAGCAAATGTCACCCTTTTAGTGTCCAAGACTTTCATAAGAATGGTTTACATAGGAGTGTGATTATTTCATTTAAACATATTAGTGTGAAATACTTTTTTTAATTGTATTTACATGTAGTAGAAGTTGTCTATGGTACTGAATTAGTTTTGTTGATGTTTATAAAGATAAGTAAAAAACTAGCTGTATAGTACATATTTTCATGGAATAAAATCATGTAACACATTTTTAATGTACATTTTAAAACATATATATTCCAGTAAAAAAAACATTTATATATTGATGAATAAAATGGTTTTTAACACATTTTTATTATTAAATAAACAATGTACATTTATTGAAATAGTATTGCATGCTGTACATTTTTTAGGGTTTTCTTTCTATTGTTTAAAATGTTTTAACATTTCTTAAATTGTTTCAAAAACATATTTTTCAACATCATCTTAATTTATGTTTTTTCACTATGTGTTAAACAATTCTATATTTTTATACCATCACTCAATTTATAAAAAAAAATGCCATTTGTGTACAATATGGTTTTAAATGTTTTAGATGTTTATTTATTTTTCATATTTTAAATGCATTATTCAACATTTTCTACTTATTTTTCCAATTTCTTTAATGCTACCTTTTATTTTGTAATCTGTTTTGTCATTTTTAGACTATTTTCCTGGATCCAGGTTGCAGTAAGGTGTTGCTGTTCGTCATAAGAGGTAAGTCTTTTTAAAAGTTTTATTTAGGGTTTTGAATGTATAGGAGATATAGGAGGAGGTCTAGAGGTTAGTTGTACTTTTTGTTTGTGGGGTTTTGCTTTTCTAACTTAAGAATTGCCCCTCTAGGGTCAGAAGTAACAACTGCAGTGTCATCGGCATACGCAAGTACTTTGGTATTGAGCCCTGAAGCTTCATAGATTCAATTAGCCATTGGCTTCTATTTCCCTTATTAGGCGATCAATATATAAAGCAAATAATAAAGGTGAGCATGGGCACCCCTGTCTTCTAGCCCTGCTCACTTGCAGGAGGTCAGACTCCCCTCCCATGAGTTGTAACCTAGCTTTCTGATCCTTGTACGTTCCTTGAATTGACCTAAGGAACGTGAACGAAACTGATGTCATTTTAGCACTGTCAGAGGATAATCCTATGCCACGTGATCAAGGGCGTTTTGGGTTTTCAAAAGCACTAGAGCCACTAAACCCCCTTCACACTTGGTCAGTCAAAAAGAGTTATTATTCATCTTACCTGGTTGGTTGCACCTCAACCAGGACTAAAACTGTGCTCCCTGGGAGACACTATTTACCTACAATCTGACTTAACTTAGCCGCCAACATTTTGGAATGCAGCTTATCGTCAATATTTATGAGTGAGATGGGTCTATATGACCGAGGCTCATGGGGCGATTTCCCCTTTTTCTTGAATGGTGGTTGCCCAAGACCGGGGGACCGTTTGTCCGTTTTGCACCTCTCATAAGATACAGAGTAAATACCCTTCTAAAACAGAAAGACACACTTTATAAAACTCTAAAGACATTTTAAGTGTACCAATCGGTTTGCCTGAAGGAAGAGCTTTAATTGCTTCGATGAATTCTGCTTGACTAAACAGGGCCATCAAAATGGCCTTATCTTCAAGATTAACTCTTCTACCCCGATCAAATCCAGGTGATCAACTATTCCCTGCTCATCCTCGCCTACTTCGTCTTCATACAAATCCTTATAGAATGTTCTGAACACCTTCCGTATTGCCTCAGGGGTATTCAGCAACACATTATTCTGGGTCTGATCTCAGATATTTAACTATAGACTGTTTTCTGCCTGGTAAAAACTGCCAGCAATCACCCTACTCTTTCATTATACTCATAGCATTCTTTCCTACAGGCCTGAAACTTTTCAGCAGCCCTACCTGCTCAAACATTGTTATTAGCAGACATGTTCAATGCAACTTTATGCAAACATTGTTGAAGTCCTCCCCCTTCAGCTTCAACCTCGCCAGTTGAGCTTCAGCTGCCGAGAGCTCACTGCCCTTATCCCTAAAAAACTAGCTAACGGTCCTTTGCCATCTGAGACTAAAAGAGAGAGTCTCACCCCTTATTCACTACTTTAGGGTGTCCCAGACCACACCAACAGGGGCAAAGCCTCTTTTTTTTCTAAAAATTCTCGGATCCATACTTTTGTATGGGTAACATATTCTGCATTAAACAACAAACCCCTATCGAACAGCCATGTCTGTGGTTACCATCCAAAGATGAAATTTTGATCACGAGCGAGTTATGATCTGACAAAATCTGTGGTGTTTTTTGATCTACATTCCATTGACCAAGTTCTTGGATGTAAACAAATATAGTCCAATCTGACATGCTTCCTGAGCAGGGCAGAAAAAAAAGTATACCCCAGATCTGGGGCCTTCAGCTTCTCCCAAATATCCAGTAGGCCCTGTGTCATTTTCAAATGCTGAAGTGCCTGAAAAACCCTGGGCTTCCTACCCGAATAATATCCACCATCTCATACCCCCTGCCCACTGACCAAATTTATATTCAGGTCCCCACAGACAATAATCGGTGTTGGCCATAGCGCCATCTCAGTATTAAAAAAAATCAAAGACAGTAGGGTTGTCCAAGTTACAGCCATAAATATATCAGAGCGTGATGAACCCACCCCAGCAAACTGACATACAGCTATGACCCACCTTGCATTTTTATCAGTGGTGCTCAGTATCATTCTATAAACATTCCTCCTTGCCAGTATGGCCACCCTTTGAGTATTTGTACCCTGTGTGGTATTCCCCAAAAAGGTCATACCTTAGCGTCTCCAGAAGATTTTTCCTGCCCCCTTCTATATGAGTCTCTTGGATACAGACTAAATCGGCCCACAGCAGCTTAAACTCTTCCACCACATGTCTTCTTTTTAAATGATCATTGAGCTCACATATATTAATGGTCGCGATTAGTGTATGAGCAACTTGTGCCATCAACACAGATCAGAGACTCACCACAGGCCCATCCTGTTGCCTCTCTCCAACAAAAGAAATGTTGGCCAAAAAGCTGTGGACTGCTAAACCTCTCTGCTTTCTCCACCCTCTTGCATTAAACACCCCCAACCCATTCCCCTCTGCCTCTCACCCAAACCACCCCATCTCCAACATCCCGCAACAGCCCCAGCCCACACACCGCCTACCACTGAAGGCAATCAGACCGAAGTGTGAGTGATGGCTCATGTGCTCGCTCTCCCCCCAAATAAACTTGTGATCCACTACAAACACCTTTATTTAGAAAGAAAATATGCCAGAAGTACTCACGTGTGGCAAAATAGGATAATTTTTAATCCCCCAGACTAAAGTTCAGTCTCATAGAATTTGTACTTTGGCAAAATAAGACAAGGCCTGCAAAAACTAAAAGAGAAACCCCCCCCAAAAAAGCAGAAGACAAAATCAGCTGCTCTGTCTAATTGTCCCAGGCCCTCTGTAAAACTCTTTAGCCTTAATTTCAGAGGTGAACACACGAGTCTGTATCTTAGAAATAACTTTAAGGCACGCTGGATTCAGCAAATAAGCCTCGGCCCCATTATCCTAGATACACTTTATAAGTTGTCGCAGTCTCCAGTGGGGTTTGACAGTGACATGGCAGAGCATCCCTCAACACATTATCTTGAATCTGGGCGCGCCTTCTCGAAGAAACCCTGCCTCAACAAGAAATTATCAAAATATACAATAACCAACCTGGGTTTAGGGGTGCCACTCCCCTGTGACGGAGATTGAGAATGCTTTTCAGCATGAGGAGAAACCTATGGACTTTCTGCTCCTTCCTTTCACAATTCAAAGACTCAAACTCGGGGAAGGATCTCTTAAACCACTGAACTACAAAAGACTTAGGCCTTGATTATGAATTAACGAGTCTAGCGATACGAGGACCACCAGACTTGTGAGTGCATGGCGGTGGCGGTCCAGCCACCACCACACCGGCAGTCTGACAGCCCTATTAGGAATTTGGCGGTCGGACCTCCATTGCACTGCCACAGCCCACCAGGGAATCATGTACCATGGCGGTCCTGTGGCAGTATGAGGGCTGCAATATGCTTGGTGGTGCCCTGAGGCACAGTCCAGCAGCCGTGTCATCGAGGTTCTTCCTCCATGTAACTACTGGCGGTAAGGAAAGAAAGGGGGCCCTACATGGTCCCCCATTTGCCCCTATGCATGGGGGTGCATGCAGTGGGGTACATGTTGTGCCCCCTGTAGATTTGCACCCCAGTTCCTGCACAGGAAGGAATGCACGACATTGTGCTTCCCTTCCCATGCAGGAATGTGCACTGGTGGTCCCACGGGGTGCTGTTTAAAGCTCACAATGAGCTTTTAAACAGCACCACTCCCTGACTGCCACACTATCGACCCACCAGACCACAAGATTACTTGTAATCTGATGGGCAGGCAGCAGTGAGTTGCACCAGTCCTGGAGTGGGGTGGTGGTGTGCCGTACACTCCGGGACCGCCAAAAATAGTAATCAATCCCTTAATGTCATAGCCCTCAACTCCCTTTTCAAAGGCCATAATCTGAAGATTATTTCAACGCTGTCTGTTCTCGAAATCCTCGAGCTTTCATTGAATGTCCAAAATCCGTGATTCTTGGGACTCTGATTGAACCTTAAGCCTCTTCAGGTCTCCCTCCAACAGTCATTTGTGGGTTCCACTGATAATTGCCTTTCCCCGATGTCAACATATGCAGACAGCCTGGGACTCTGTTGTAGATTGGAAGTATCGTCATATACTTTCTGAGTTGCTGCTTTGCCCCACTTTAAAGTGGAGGCTGTGGGACTCCCCCTACTATCCACAGCTCCTGTCATCTGGGTTTTGGACCTTTTATGCTGTTTCACCTGTCTGGATGAGGTGGCAGAGCTGAGGTCATCCGGTGACCCACTCAACGAGTGGTCTGATTGCGAAGTTGAATCTACATCTTCAGAACAAGAAGATTCAGAACCTTCTGCAAGGGAAAATAGCCTTTTGCCCTGCTCCGGGGGGTCCTCAGGAGCCTAAATATCTTTGTCACTCTCTGCGTAGCACTTGTCCCTTTTGTGCCCCTCTTTGCCAACCACCACTGAAGTCATAGAGGACTGATTAATGCCAAGGATGACAGCCTCACTGCCAATGCTCTTAGCCAATCCAATTGGGGGGTGAGTGGTGCCACTGAGGGGCAGGTCTCTTCTACTGAAGCCATCTCCAAAGTCCGCTCAGAACTCAATGCAGAAATCATTGCTGACACCTCCTCCCCTTTAGACCCCAGTGTAGTTTCACTAATCTGGGCCACAGAATGGCTGCTAGGCTACTGCACCAACGATTCCTCAAGACAGATAATAAACCTACTGGACTAGACTGCAAAAGAGAATCAGAGTATCTGCTTGCTGCTAAGCAAACTGTCATTAGCTGGGCCCCAGGAATCGACCTCGGTCTAGACCTCTGGTACATTTTTAGAATGCCAGCACTTACGTTCTTTTAGACTTGTGTTTCCCTAAAGCTCATGTTTTAAATTGTAGTACCTTGAAGTTTCTGCATAAGAGCACTCAACAAATAACATATAAAATAAGACAATACATCAGTACCCACTGCCACCACTCACTTCATCTACATTCCTCTTACGTCCGTATTCTCATGACAATTGTCTACACATGCACAATACATTTTTCCATTCATTTCTGAATCATTGATCCACAGTTAACAACACAAGTCAAATTTTACATATGACAATATTGCACTCTTGCAGAAAACCCACATGCTCCTACTTTGTTGGATTTCGCTTGTAAACAATACTTGGTTTGCAAATGCCAACCCAATAATGCTTCTTGAAATTTGCCTATTTTCAACCAATTGTTTATGGTCTCTTAAGACCTTCCCTGCTCCTGATACTGCTGAACACTACACCTACACCCTCATATCATCATGATCACTCAAGTATAATGTAGCGCAGGGGTTTACAAAGTGAAGCACCTGCCTCGATGCGTCACTTTGTAAATATGGTGCAGTGTGGTGAATTTTTTACACCGCCACAGGGTCACAAAAAGTGACGCAACAGCAGCATAAAGGCCTCATAAATAAGGCCCATAATGTTTTAACTGTCCAAGTACTTTTGTACTGATGAGGGGACGAGTCTCTAGCAGAGACAAATTCCCTTGTAAATTGCAAATCATCCCTGAATGAACAGAAAATCATAAGATTATATCCTGTATAATTGACTCTTTAAATTGAATAAGTGCATTGTACTTGCAACCAATAAAATCAAAATTAAAAAGAAATTGAAAAGCACAAAGCTTTTCGTTTTAGTTAAAACATTTATAATTTACATTTCTGTCACCAGCTGAGACCCACACTCTCTCGTTCTCATAGCTTCAGTTAGGCACCTGCTTGTGTTCATTGTTAGGATGTATCACGAGAACTACTCGAAATGTGTGTACAGTAGATTATAAACTTGAGCAAATCTCTACCAGTAGTTTTGAAGGAACCCCTGGATGATTGATTCTGAGATTCATAGACTATTCTTTTTTCTTTTGTCAATAAACCCTTTCAGACTCCTATTGGCGTGTAAGGAGGCACGTGCCTTTGAGGTGCCCCAAGGAAAGAGGGGATCTTGCTAGAAAATGCTCAAATGAAAATGGATTCGACAAACTTGCTACAATGATATGCGAGAAAGGCGGATATTAAGGCCACATATGCCTTTCCATACTGGAGGCACACAGCTGAGGAATGCCTTTCAACAAGATGGTTTGTTTCAGAGCAGCATCTCAAAGCGTTCATGTACAGTCAGGGCCGGCTTTAGGGCAGTGCAACCAGTGCGACCGCACTGGGCGCTGAGCAGTGGAGGGGGCGCTGACCTCAGGGGGGCGCTGTTTTTAGCAATAACTTATGATTGGAGAGATGAGGGTACTTTTGCCTGGTGGCAGTGAGAGAATCCGACGAGGCGGTAATGCGGTGTGGGGGTGCCAAAAATGATTGTCGCACCAGGCGCCACCAGCGCTAAAGCCAACCCTGTGTACAGTGGCATAACAAAGGCGGTGCAGGGACGCGGCCCGAGCTCCAGAGGGCAGCCTCAGCACAGAAGCCGTCCTTGAGAGCTCCTGAGTGAGTCCAGATGGGGCCCATCCATGTACTTTGCCCTCAAGT
Organism: Triturus cristatus; assembly: GCF_964204655.1. Taxonomy (NCBI): domain Eukaryota; kingdom Metazoa; phylum Chordata; class Amphibia; order Caudata; family Salamandridae; genus Triturus; species Triturus cristatus. Next base: position 1,294,445,075 of record NC_140589.1, read on the forward strand.
TTGCTTACGGCACTGTTTCATATATTAATGGTCCAATAGGCTGATTGCCCAAACAATGAATGGTGCATCCTTCCCAAATCTTCTTCGGAAAGGGTCCTTTTTCGCCATTAAAAAGAAGCATGGGTGATACAAAATCTGCATTTGTTACTCATTTGTACATTTTCTTCAATTGAAGTAGCTCTGCTCCTTCTTCCTTTAAATGTCTTTTTGACTTGATCTCGTTTCTGTTGGTTGACTTGTTTTTCTGAATGCTCATTCATTAGCAGTGGGTGTGTGTGATGCACGCGACCTCCTGCCAGCACTTTGTTGACTGATGCAGTCCTTTTAGTACTAGCAGAAGGAGGCTGATGCCTGATTCTGAAGTCGTAATTTACTGGAGAAGCATATTTTACCCTGCATTGTGAATGATAACATATATTGCTGTCAGACACGAGGGCAGGAGAGGTAGGACACAAGGGCAGGGGAGACTATTAAACTCCTGCTGCATGTGGCACAGCCCAGTTCATTAAAACACATAGTTACATCTAAAAAATTGTCCAGTTTAGATGCACAATCATTCAACCTCAGTGGTTAAAATGTGTCATTTTCATGGGGGGGAGACATCAGGCTACATAACCTGGTTTTCAATTTGCAGAATAACATGCTGTTATCTACACACCAATAAGTAATTTACTACAGACGTAATTGTACTGGTTTGCTGATATTGTTGTCAGTAAATTGTATTACCTTGGAGTTTTGTTCTGATTGAGGATATGGCTCTTCACTACTAATTCTACAAACTGCTCTTCGCTAGTATCACTTATCCACACTTTTTACTTTGTGTCCTCTATTATTCCTTACTTTGCATTCATATATCAGGATTACCATTCAACAAACATGGAGTTTTTCCACAAAGTTGCCTTGCAGGGCCTCTATGGCCCAGATTCACTATTACTTTGTTCCAAGTTTACATCACTTTTGAGACACAAACCCTTCATAAAATGTTGTGCTGAGATTTATTTTCCAAAGCAAATAACAATTTGCATTGGAAAATTGACTAGAGTAACTCACAGTAGAGCTATGTGCTACTTTGCATCAAGTGGGCGTGGGTGGCACCTGAACATTCCCGTGCAACGACCCAAGGGTTTGAACACAAATCCCTAAAACTTAAATTGGTTAAAGGGGATTTGCACCAATAGATTACGCTTCCTCCCATTATGCTAACAGTGGACGAACTTTTGGAAGTCTCCACATTTTTCAAACTTTGTGAGTGTGCTGAAGTGGACACTATAAAATGGGAAAGGTTTTAAAGCATAGTTTTTGTTCTGCCAGTACAAAAACCTTGCTTAACAGAACTCTGAAACCCCTAAACCCAAAAGTTCATAAGCTCGGTGGGGTTCAAAGTAACATCATGTAGTATAAATATACCTATATGCAAGAATACAACCCAGACTTCTTAGTACACCAACGAATGCAAATGCATAAGACATCTAAATTCAAAGAAGGTCGGTGGTTTCCAATGAGAATGTTTACTTCTATCTACCAGATAGGAAATGTTTTAGGCCAAAGAACCAACCATGGATTAAAAGGACCAAGTCTCCACTGGTCTTCATAATGACCTAAACCATATCTCAAACAGTTTAAAAGGTCTTTAGCAAGAACCTGCACAACATGGCAGTCCAAAATGATGCCATCAATGATTTAATATAATGATGGACAGGCAACCCACCAAAGGAAACAATCTCAGAGTCATGTTGATAACAAGCCCATGAAACACCCCATGGGGAAATGCATAGATAGGTATTACCTTTCCAGTGAAGAATGTTATAGCTAATTCTTGGCAGGATTACATTTCATTTACATGTTGGTAGACACGCCATGAAGGACATATCTCAGACCGCCGATGATTATGAAGGGTGATGTGATTCCAACAATGGGGTTACCCATTGAACATAAATGAACAGGCATGTAATACAATTAAAGTCTGACAGAAATTACTTACTAAAGAGGAAATTTCAACTTGGTTGATAAATTAATGGAGGCCATTTGGCACAGATAGGTCTCGATTAAATAGGTGTGATTTAAGTGTTTCTGTTGATTTGCAATCGCTGTATAAAACGTTAACTAGAGACGTGAAAAATAAAACTATAGACTTGAAGATAAAGATTTGTGAGTTTGGAACAGCTTTTTGTGATTCGAGTCAGAGAATAGCATAAAAATGATACTTAATGGCAACAGTGTCAAGGTAGCGTTACGTGTAGGAATAGTGGAAATGTAGCGCTAGCTGTAGCGAAGCAGTGAAAAAACGAGGATCTACCAGGCAATCTCATATTAAAGTATGTTTCATTCATAACTTAACATCTTGCATAGGGTGTATTACTCTAGGGCCGTACTAATTAATGTGGGTCGAAGCACAAGCAACTGATGCCTGAGAGCTCCCCCTTATGTGGTCGTGTGATAAACAATTGGAATAAAAGGCGGAGGTCCTCGAGGCACACCCTGGGATTCTGGGATGGGATATTGATCAGGACCTGAAACATCTCCTCCTGGAAACATTGTCTAAGAGAGAGATGGGGAGGCAGAGTAGGGTGCTTCTGGGGCAACATTTATAGTTCGAAAAGAGTTATGATAGGTAAAGGTAGGTAAAGGAAAGCAGACTTTGTGCCTGCTAGGGAACAGTGGGGAATGCTATTGAACAAAAAGTATCTCACCCCGAGTGCGACCGACTCTTTTGGAAAATTAATGTGGGGGGCCACTGGTAGACCACACGATGGCACACCCACTATTATGGGTGGCCAGGGAAAGTGGCCCTTTTCTTTATATAACCCTCACCCACTCTAGTAGTGGCATACTTCATCATCGGGTTCACCCTGACTCCTAAAGGCCAGGGTGGGCTCAACCATATTCCAGGAAGCACTTATGAAGATAGGGTGTATGGGGGCGTAACTTTAAAGATAAAATTCCTCATCCACTCTAAAGGTATCCTTTATTAGTAGAGTGGGAGGGAGGAGTACAAAAAATATATATATATATATATTCACTGAAAATAGGAAATAGCATTTAAAAAACCTTACAAATTCACTGAAAAAACCATAGGTTTCACACATGTTATAGTTAGCTAGACATTTTACTCGTAAAAAACCAACGAAATTCCCCCGTTATATAGACACTCACACACCACCAATCATCCATAGAGGTACTCTCACACCTAGTCAGTCATGCAAATAATCACACTCCCATTTACACAGATATGCGGTTATACACACTCAAGTTCACTTAGTCATAAAAATAGTACCACATTCTTACCCTCTTATAGAATCATTCATACAAGCACACACTCATCCAAACAGTCACTTTCACAATCACACACTCTCACGTCTACCCACTTATATACTCTTACACGCATATATACTGCCTTTCACATAGGTAGTTAGTCACAAATGTACCACTGAGATATACATTCAATCCCTAACACACCCATACACTCACTCAACCATACAGTCCATCACAGATGCACTCTTAAAACCATGCACCCATAGAAACACCCACTCACACATTTATGCATAGAGTCACACACACCCTACCCACACAAACACTCAGGAACCCATACAGATACTGAGACAAGCAATCAATAACTCATATACACACTTATATAGGTATTTACAAAACCATGCAGCCACTTATACACCAACATACAGACACATACAAACATTTACACAGTTTAGTCACTAGTCTGTAGTAAGATACATTTAATGACTCACTTATAGAGTATGTTACGCACCACAGAAAATTATCCATTTACACACTTGTACACCCACTCATTCTTCAACAGGCCTTTCCCTATATATATTAAACATATTAAAAATGTTCAGAAACACATACTCAAGGGATGATGTCAGCAGTGATGTCATCAGTGATGTCATTTGAGATGTCATCAGTGATGTCATCAGTGATGTCACTGACCATGTCATGAGTGATGTAATATGTGACGTCATCAGCAGTGAATTGCGGGCGCGCGAGTTATAGTTAGCTGAACTAACTATAACGGGGGAATTTCATTGGTTTTTTATGATTAAAATGTCCAGCTAACTATAACATGTGTGAAACCTATGGTTTTTTCAGTGAATTTGTAAGTTTTTTTAAATGCTATTTCCTAACTATAACGTGTGTGAAACCTATGGATTTTTCAGTGAATTTTCAAGGTATTTTAAATGCTAATTCCTAACTATAACGTGTGTGAAACCTATGGTTTTTTCAGTGAATTTCAAAGGTTTTTTAAATGCTAATTTTAGAATTTTTTAATATATTTTTTATATATTTCTTTTACAAAAATTTCCCTATGTATACATTTATAAATTATCTGTATCCTTTAATTTGGTGTGGCTCATTTTTTTTTTACTTTGAATTTGGATAAAGTTGAACAGCATAGTTAATATCTTCTATTAACTTATGTCCACTTTATTTCTTTTTTTTTTCTATAAATTTTTAGGGTGCGCGCACAGATCGCGCACCTAGTACGTTTGCGTACGTTTTTCATGTATGCATGCGTACGTTATCTACCTCAGCCATTGCAAGATTTGATGAAAAATCTACCATGCTATTTTCAAATGTGTTTGCATTTGCCTCTCATTTTTGAGATAGTGATTTCTGCTGAGTGCTAACCAACACATTTGAAGAAAAGAAACTGCCCTTTCTTAAAAGTGCAAGTTTTACAAAACAACAGCAACACATGGTGTGATTCTAACCACAAAGCGATATTTTGTTTGGCAATTTGAAAGCACATTTAGTACTGTGGTGGAGTAAGTGATAATTACTGTGACAGCCTGACACTTTTTTCTTATATTTTAGACAAGCAGAAAAGAGCACATGTCCTAACAGCTCCTTGACACCATGACCATGTGTTACAAAAAACAAGCTGCCCCTTTCCTGCGAGTGCAAGGGTAATAGAGCAAGACCAACACAAATTAAATCTCTGATAACAATTCCTGTGTGCACACTGTCTCATGGTGTGATTTTAGGCACAAAACAGTATTCCTGGGTGATACCAGCACACCTTAACTTATAGTGAAGACATACTCCATAATATCTAACATGTTCAAGGCACTTAAATATCTTCCTTAACATAAAATGTAAAACACAACTTTTAAAGTGGTAGGAAAATGTACCATGCTATTTTCAAATGTGTTTGCATTTGCCTCTCATTTGTGAGTAACTGATTTCTGCTGAATGCTAACCATCACACTTTAAGAAAACAAACTGCCCCTTTCCTGCGAGTGCAAGGCTAACAGAACAAGAGCAACACAAATTAAATCTCTGACAACAAATCCTGTGTGCAGACAGACTCATGATGTGATTCTAGGCACAAAACAGTATTCCTCAGTGATACCACTACACCTTAACTTACAGTGAAGACATACTCCATATTATCTTACAAGTTCAAGACAGTTAAATATCTCCTAAAACACAAAATGTAAAACACAACTTTAAAAGAAGAATGAAAATTCTAATATTTATATAAAAAATCACCACATACATTCCCTCTCAAACTCATAACTCACCTTTAAAATTAGTTAGTTGAGAAAGAAATGTGGCACTCAAACAGCAGATTATCAGAGCCAGAATCTCAGAGCTGTACACCTCTCTCCTCTCACCACAACCAGTAAATGGCAATGTTTCCCTCTCTTTTTTCACACATATACATGTTAATGTAAAATCACAGTCCTTCCCACATTTTTTCAAATGGAATCACACATTTCTATTGGTTGCAACTTTCAACCCCTTTCCAAATCATCCCTTCCCCCAACATGACTTCTGCCTGTTACCATAGCAACAGGTCATGGAACACTGGTGTGAGCAGAGAGGTCAGAAGTTCAGCACACAATGTTTCAAATCCAAAGAGCAAGAGTGCTTGACTTTTCAAACCTAACAGCAAATCCAAAGTAATGTTCAGTGGGAACACATTTTTCTGTACCAATCCAAAACATGCTTTTAAAAATGTAAACACACAGCCTAGTTTTAACTGTAAAATGGTTTGAATCAGCCAATGAGTTCTTTTTATTAAAAAAAAGTATGTATGCCTCCATTTTTCAACTGTCTTTCTTTTCATATTGCCATTCTACTGAAAGACACCTCCTGAGTGCATCCTGTTCTCCTTGAAAGATGTTCACAGTGTGGATTGTAGGTCATAGCTATGTCTTCTGGAGTGAAAAGTTTGCAGAAAAAAGAGGTATTGTGAAAGCCCTTGCTTTGCCAAATGTAGACATTAAATGGATTGGTCAGAGAGGGTTAAAGTGGCACCAATTAATGCCTTTGGTGAAAACCTTTCTACATCTCCCACAGCCTAACCTTATTATTGTACACTGTGGTGGAAATGACCTAGGCACTTTAACTGGGGTAGGTCTGGAAATGCTTATTAAGGACACCTTTGTGCAATTGATGTCACTTTTTCCACAAACTGCCTTTGTATATTCTAATATATGCCAAAGGCAAAAGTGGAACTGGTCCAACCAATTTTGTCTGCAGATTGACAAAGCAAGAAAGCACGTCAATAAGTCTGTTTCTGCTTTCCTCAGAGACTATGGTATGGGTTCTATATACCACAACAACTTGCGTTACAACATGCAAGACATTTATAGAGGAGACGGTGTACATTTCAATGATGAAGGGAACAGAGTCTTCCTCTTGAACTTTAGACTCTGCATCGGTACTTACTTGTAGGTACCGAAAAACACTCAATAAACACAAGGGCTCTTTTTAGAGCCACCTAATATCTAAACACTTAAACTTAATTTTTATTTCCATTTTTTTTAATGTTTTTTTTCGGGTGCGCGCAGAGTGCGCGCACCTCGCGATGTTTTTTTAAAAAATTAAAATCTTTTTTTTGGCCCTTCGTGGTCCTACTGTGACCCTCTGACAATGGCTAGGGGGTCAAGAACTCCCTACTCTGCCCCCTATTCACGTTCTCCACCTTTCCTTTTCAGTGCTTGCACAGTATAGATATTGATATGCTTTTAAATGCTATTTTCTCAGGAAATACTGAACAGATTTACACCAGACCTGCAAAAGGCACTTCCTTGACCTTATGGCTACCTCTCTGCCAAATTTCAAGTAATTCTGTTCAGCCGTTCGGGCTGTAGCTGCGACTAAAGGTCCTATGGGAAAACGCGTTTTGGGACCCCCCCATTTTCTCGGCCCCCGCTTGACGAATCACCCCGAGACTTTCAGGGTAGGAGCTGAACGGAGCGCCCCATTAGTTTTGAAAATTTCGCGAGTATTCGTCAACCGGCGCCAAAGTTATACAAAATAGAATTTTGAGATTTCCTATGGAAACTCGGTCCTAACTATAACTATCTACTGGCGACCGCCAAATATATATATTATCTACTGGCGGTTGCCAGTAGATAGTTATAGTTAGGACCGTGTTTCCATAGGAAATCCGCAACATTCTATTTGGAATAACTTTGGCGCCGGTTGACGAATCCTCGCGAAATTTTCAAAATAGGTGGGGCGCTCCGCTCCGCTCTTACCCTGATAGTCTCGGGGGGATTCGTCAAGCGGGGGCTGAGAAAAAAGGGGGGTCCCAAAACGCGTTTTCCCCATGCAATTTTCCATAGGGATCTTTAGTCCAAGGTACAGCCCGAACGGCTGAACAGAATTACTTGAAATTTGGCAGAGAGGTAGTCCTCAGCTCAGGGAAGTGCCTTTTGCAGGTCTGGTGTCAATCTGTTCAGTAGTTCCTGAGAAGATCAAAAGTAAAATCATATATATATGTGGGCGGAGCCTAACCACACATCTCATCCTCATATCTGATTGGCTGTCAGCACTTCATCCAAGAAGTGTTGGCAGCCATCTTGGGACCAATATACATGATAGCACCTCATTAAAAAGCATTGCAGTTAATAGAAGGTTTTAAGACTTTAGTTACATTATAAATCATTTGTTGATGGTACCATACTCATTTTAAGAATTGTGGTATGTTCTAAGGTGATTTCACCATGTGAAAAAGCCTTCTGCTGGGATATCATGATTGAGAGAAAAATATTTTCTCATGCTTTTCCCACAGAGGTTTGGAAGGTGATCTATAAGCTAAACTGAGAGCTTATTTTCTGTAATTTCACATTATCTTTCTCAGTCATGTGAGAATGAAGTCTGACATTTTCAGTAAAACATGTACATCCAACAAGGGCAGAGACTGTCAGTTGATTCCTTTGTGTTCTACTGCAGCTTCCCAGAGTGTTCCAAAGAACAACTAGAGCGCTAACAGTCCTACTTATGATAAACGTATGGCACACCTGAAGCCATCTTGCTTGGATTAAAGTGGTAACTCTTAAAACATTTCATTTAAAAAGGAACAAAATGAGGGGGTTCATTTTTCCATAACAAGTATGATTAGTGCTGCAGAAAGAAAAACTAGGGCACATTTTGACTTCTGAAATCCTCTTTTATTTCATTAAAAAATTCTGACATGCAGACTGAAACATGCACTTTCAATACCAGCAGCAGTTTTCCCTGGTGAGCAGTAGCTTTACTACAGTGATCTAATAAGCAAAAAGAGTGCTAACATTCTGAATTTATGGCAAATGTGTGACACATCTGAATGCCTTCTTGATGGAATCAAAGTAAAAAAACTGAAAGTATTTCCTACTGAGGAGACTGCAGTAAATGAGGAAATTAGGAAACTTCATAACAAATAAGTCTCCCAAGATGGCCACCAGAGACAAAAGAGCCCAAATGTAGCCCAAATATCACCCAGATGGAGCCCACGTATAGCCCAATGACAGAATGTCCCAGAGTGTTCTTAAAAACAACTAGAGCGCTTACTGTCTTCATTATGACAAAAGAATGGCACACCTGAAGCCATCTTGATTGGAATAAACTGGTAACACTTAAAACATTTAATTTAAAAAGGAACACAATGAGTGGGGTTCATTTTGCCATAGAAATTATGATTAATGCTGAAGAAAGAAAATGAGGGCACATTTTGAGTGACTTCTCAAATCCTCTTCTATTTCATTAAAACATTCTGACATGCAGACTGAAACATGCACTTTTAATACCAGGAGCAGACTTCCATGGTGAACAGTAGTTTTACTACAGTGATCTAATGAGCAACTAGAGTGCTAACTTTCAGAATTTATGGCAAATGTGTGACATATCTGAACACCTTCATGGTGGAATCAAAGTAAAAAACTGAAAGCATTTCCTACTGAGGAGACTGCAGTACATGAGGAAATTAGGAAACTTCATAACAAATAAATCTCCCAAGATGGCCACCGGAGACAAAAGAGCCCAAATGTAGCCCAAAATCACCCAGATGTAGCCCAAATATAGCCCAATGACAGAAGTGTGCAAAACACTTATTATTTTGTGTTTTTGCAGTGTTATATAGTGCAGACTTGTCAGGTATTGGAGTGCTTTACATGAGCATTGGTTACATCACACAAAAACAAATTCATTTTGGTTGTAGAAATGGGAGACTAAGTGATTTGACCAGAATCACAGAATGTCGAGCTGAAGCAGAAACTCCAACCTGGTTCCCCAGTTGCAAAGTCTGCAGTTCTGGAAGTAACACCACATCCTCTCCCCTAAGTGCAACATTTGATCAAGTGGTCAACTGGATAAAAAAACATAAAGATAACAAATAATTTAAAGGTGCTTTGTCGCTATTTGAAAACTCAGAAAGTATGTCCTTATTTTAGTCTTTTAGAGCACTAACCATAATTTTGATGCCAATAAGACCCTCTCATATATGTAATTTCTAAAGGAAATGCTCTAGGTATTACAGTTTTGATTACATCAAGATGACGTCAGGTGTTCCACACTTTTGTAATAAATATAGAATGTTAGCAATCTAGTTGTTCATTAGGATACTGTTGAGAGGCAGAGGCCAGGGGCACGGACTCAGAAAATTGAAGGCAGGTAGGAGGGTGCAAAGGCAACAATTTAACCACACTGAGCAGGCAGGAAGGGCCGTGGCAGCACAACAGACTATGGAGGGCAGTGGAAAGGGGGGCAGGGGCAACAAACCAACAATACAGGACTTGCAAGAGAGGCTGTGGCAATGTAATAGACCATTGTGGGCAGAAGGAAGAGGCAATGGTAGTACAACCATACATGCCAACAGACCCGATTCAGCCAGGAAACGTCCAATGTTTTTAAGCTCAAATGGACTTTAATTGATCTGTCTCCTGTCTACAATCTCCTCTTTCTCAATGTAACTCAAAGGGGAAAATCAATACCCCAGTTTTTTTTCAGAATCTCCCTCTTACCAAGTTCAAAATGTTCGCAAGTATGGTACATTGGATCATGGAAGGATATGGGGTAGGGACATGGACTTGGATAACAGAGGACAGGAGGGACATGGAGAGGTGCACCAAACTGACCCTGCAGGGTAGGCATCAGGGTTTGCAGCAGCACAATACACCACACAGGGCATGCGGGACGGGAGTGCAGCACAACAATCCATAGAAAGCAAGAGGGAGGGGACAGGACCATGCACATGGACAACAGAGAACAGAGGGGCAAGAGGCAATGGTAGCTAGCTGACCATAATGGACAGACAGGAGAGAAAGCTGCAGCATAACAGACCATAAAGGGCAGGAGGGACGGATCAGGGGCATTACAATGGAACAGACAAGCCAGGAGGGAGGGAGTAGGGGTCTGCACATGTAAACAGAGGGCTGGGGGCAAGGGGGCAGGGCAGGAGCAGCAAGATAGCCATGGAGGTCAGGCAGGATGGGCACTAGAAGCAAGACACACCATGAAGAGCAACAGTGAGACTGTGATGGCATACACACAGACCATGGAGGGAAGGTGGGAGGGGGTCAGGGGCAGCTAACTGACCACACAGGGAAGGTGGGAGGGGCCATGGCAGCACAGAAGACCATGCATGGCAAGTGGGAGGGTTACTGGTAGCACAATGGCTATGATGGGCAAGAAGGAGGGTGCAGGGGCATGCACAAAGGACGATGGAGGATAGAAGGGAGGGTCAGGACCTGTGCACAGACAAGAAAGTTCAGGGGAAGGGGCCTCACAACAGACCGCACGGGGCAGGCAGGAGGAGCAGTTGCAGCACAACAGACCAGGGAGGGCAGAAGGGTGTTGCAGTACAATGGACCATGTAGGACAGGAGGAAGAGGATAGGGGCATGGCATGTGGACAGGCAGGGTGGAGGTGGCAGGGACAGGTTACAGTCATCTGACAATGCTAGGCAGGTGGGAGGGGAGTGGCAGCTCAACAGAACACTCAGAGTAGATAGGAGTGGCAGGTCCTTGGAACATGGTGGGCAAAAAGGATGGAGCAGGGGCATGCACAAAGACATCGGAGGACAGGGGGAAGGAGAATAGGGGCAGCAAGCTAAGCACAGATGCTAAGCAGGAGGTCAATGATGGGCCATAGAATTGGGGAATGGAGGGCAGGAGGAGTGGACTGGTACATCATGCTAAATGGAGGGGAGTGACAGCACATCAGACCATGCATGGCAGGAGGGAGGAGGCTAGTCCATGGATTCAGACAACAGAGGATAGGGAGGAGGTGGATGGGGCAGCAAGCTAACTGTTCAGAGAAGGTGGGTATTAGGAACTTTATTGTTTTTAAAATGTGTGTCTGTGCGAATTACTTAAAATATGAACAAGTATGCAGCATAATTTCACTTTTATTCAGGAAGAAGAGGATGTTTGTGACTGTGACTCCGGGCTCACTTGGCAGAAACACCCACTGACCCTCCACCCCCTATCGCAAAATGTAATGCCCGTGAAAAGGGTAGGTGAACACAGTGTTCTATAGAACATAGTCCTGAGAGCACGATTGAAAATGAAAACTAGATATAGTGTATGGTATAAACTATGCACCAAAAAGTGTGATATAAGATGAACCGGGCGTTAAATATAATATGCAATACATTGTGCGCAATGACAGATTCATTGGAGAGCGCGAGATAGCACAGGCACCAGCGCGTGCTATGCGATGTGCGCCTTGGAGTGTAATATGCACAGGGCAGTGTTGTGTAACCTAACTAGTCTCTAAAGTTGTAATATAAAATATGTGCTGGGGAGTGTAACGTTGCATATGCACTGTGACAAAGATATGGATCCCAGATTGTAATATGTATGGCATAGCACTGTGCGTTATAACATAGGCATCGAGGAAGGCATGTTAGATGGGGCAATATAACCCGTGCGAAGACAAGTGTGGCATGACATATTCACAGGGTGGTGTTACAGTGCACCTGGGCTAGAGAGTGTCATAGCATATGCACTAGCTGGTGGAATACAACACAGAGGTGTGTGGTACTCGGCAGGCAATGGTGGGTGTAACACAGCATTGGGCTCTGCCAGGAGCGCGCTGTGACTCTCAAGTGATGTTCGTCCCCTTTCCAGAGAGTAAAATAAAAACTATTACACATCCGGCGGTGGATGTGTGTTATATTAACCGTGAGGGGGGTTTCTTACATAGTTTTGGTCGAATTTTTGTCGAATCCCCTTCGAATGGCTTGGTGTGCATGTGTATTAAATGTGCCCGTCAATAGCTACCCATGTTTGTATAAATAAACGACAAGGGTGTCTACCGGGATTAGGCACGGTAGGGCATCAGACATGTCAGAGCTTCACTAGTGGTGTAAATACATTCCACGTGGATTCATTGTATGCATAGTCGCCTTTTAATGAATATCACTCAAATCGTCATGGTGATAGGTACGTACGGTTTGTCCAGCATGTCCTAGGTGTGTCTATAAATATATATTTTTTTAAAATAATAAAAAACAGTGGCCGGCCCTGGGGATTGGGGTCAAAAAAATATAATTAGGAGACAGGCCCTGGGGGATGGGGTCATCAGTGCCAATAAATTAGAATAAGAAGGGGAACCACACAGCCCCCCTTCTTAAAAAATTTAAATAAATAAAAGAATGGCATCGTGCCGGAGGCCACGCCCCCTCCTTGCAGCACTCTGCAAACGCGCCCCCTGGCAAGTTGTAAGTTGGGGAATTAATTCCTCTTCAATACTGAGGGTCCCTGAGGGCCAACTAGCCCAACAGGCATCTCCAGTATGCGCCAGGGAGCTGCGCTGCAGACAGGTGTTCTGAGGCCAAGCCCCTTTTTACACCTCTCTGCAACGCAGCTCTGTGGCGCTTACTGGAGGTACCTAGTGGGCTAGTTTGACCCTAGGGACCCTTAGGATTCAAGGGGACTTAATCTCTCAACTTAGAACAGCCACAGGGCGCGTTTACACAGTGGTGAAGGGAGGGGACGGGGCCCGAGGTGACGTGTGCAAACACGCACTATGGCACGTTTTAAATTGGGGATATAATTTCCCTTCAATACTGAGGGCCCCTGGGGGCTAACTAGCCCACCAAGTGCTTCCAGTAAGCGCCACTGAGCTGAATTGCAGAGAGGTGGTCCAGGCTGTGCCACTTTGTACACCTCTCTGCAACGCAGCTCTGTGGCACTTACTGGAGGTACCTAGTGGGCTAGTTGGACCCTAGGGACCCTCAGGATTCAAATGAACTTAATCTCCCAACTAAAAACGGACACAGGGCGTGTTTACACAGTGGTGAAGGGAGGGGACGGGGCCTGAGTTAACGTGTGCAAAAACGCCCTGTGGCCTGTTTTAAGAGGTAGTTTTAATCCCCCTGCCCTATTATATACTAGGGGCTTACAGAGGAGGTCATGCTAATCACAGGGGGACCCCAACGCATAATGTTCCCTAGTGTATGTAGGTGTTTTCACTGTATTCTAAGTGTCTTTTAACATAGCACTGGCTCTAGGACTGGTTAGTCAGACTCAGTTACCACCAGTATCCGTCTGAAAAAGTTGAGGGTACAGGATGATTTTGCAACAAGGATTCTTTCTGCTCTTCTTTTTGTTCTTTCTGCACGTTATCCTTCTTCCTGCACTTTTCTTCGTCTTTGAGGACTTCTGTTGCTTCTTTCTGCACTTCTTTTTTTTCTTTCTTGCATTTTTTCTTCTTTCTTCACATGTCCTATCTCTGTAGGCATAGTTAGAAATTAGCATTTAAAAAACCTTTGAAATTCACAGAAAAAACCATAGGTTTCAGGCACGTTATAGTTAGGAATTAGCATTTAAAAAACCTCAGAAATTCACTGAAAAAACCATAGGTTTCAGGGGTGTTATAGTTAGCTGGACTTTTCACTTGTACAAAACCATTAAATATCCCCCGTTATAGTTAGTTCAGCTAACTATAACTCGCGCGCCCGCAATGCACTGCTGATGACGTCACATATTACATCACTCATGACATGGTCAGTGACATCACTCATGACATCACTGATGACATCTCAAATGACATCACTGATGACATCACTGATTACATCATCCTTGTGATAGAGTGGCAGACCTCCTCTCACCCGAATATAACCTTTGATACACACATTCAAAAATAGAGACTAAAATTTTCAAAACAATGGACATACCAATACCAGTTACAACAACCTCTTCAGTAATTCTAAGATCGACATACACATCCACTCATTCACCAACAGTCCTATACAGTCACTCATACATGTACTCACTCATCATATGTACTCATACACCTATACATCCTGTTACACAATGCCACTCATCCATAGAGTTACTCACACACATAGTCACTCATGCTAATAAAGAATCAAACATACATTTACTTGCATATACAGTTATACACACACCACCACACTTACTTCTACGGAAACTTACACATACTTAGTCTTTTAAACAATCACTTATAGAAACACATACTTATTCATACAGGAACTCTTTCAATCTCTCACTCTCACATATACTCACTTATATACACCAATAGTCACATATACTAGTTTAAAACATATGTAGTTACTCATAAAGACACTATTGAGACAGTCATTCACTCACTAACACACCCGAACACACACTCATCCACCCATACAGTCCTGAACACATGCTGTCTTCAACACATACAAACAGTGAGTCACTCATTCATGCACCTATGCACTACGTAATACCCACCACCGAACCATGCAGACACTCAGACTGATACTCAAAACACCAACTAATAACCTATATAGACACCCATGTAGCTACTCACCAACCCATGCAGCCACTTATACACAAAGTGAGAGACTGCTACAGATATTTACATATTTAAACATTACTCACTAAGCCATGTATTCACTATGATACACTTAATCAGTCAGTTACACAAACAATTTTTCAAGAACAAATCATCCATTTAGACACTTATATACCCATTTATTCTTCCATCGACCTTGAGATATACATATATAAAACATATTTAATTTTCAGAAAAACAGACATTCACTGGATGATGTCATCAGTGATGTCATTTGAGATGTCATCAGTGATGTCATTTGAGATGTCATCAGTGATGTCATGAGTGATGTCACTGACCATGTCATGTCATGAGTGATGTAATATGTGACGTCATCAGCAGTGCATTGCGGGTGCGCGAGTTATAGTTAGCTGAACTAACTATAACGGGGGAATTTCAATGGTTTTGTACAAGTGAAAAGTCCAGCTAACTATAACACCCCTGAAACCTATGT
Organism: Triturus cristatus; assembly: GCF_964204655.1. Classification (NCBI taxonomy): domain Eukaryota; kingdom Metazoa; phylum Chordata; class Amphibia; order Caudata; family Salamandridae; genus Triturus; species Triturus cristatus. The sequence continues at coordinate 1,294,460,589 of NC_140589.1, forward strand.
TTTTTTCAGTGAATATATATATATATATATATATATATATATATATATATATATATACATATATATACATATATATATATCACAACCAAACCCGATCTTCATAAAATCGGACACCGACACAGGAGATGCTGTTAGCCATCCGGCTAGGGTTTATTCTTCTTTTTGCAACGCGTTTCGGCACAACTGCCTTGCTCACACAATTTAACATTACGAATCAATTTCATTTAAATACAAGTCACAGAGTCACATGACCACTTCCAAAATAACCACTGAAAACAGACTCATGTTACTTTTCTCGTAATGCTGATACTTTTAACACAATAATTTTGAACACAGTATTATTAATTATAGCATAGTGCCACGCTCCCTCCTCTCTTAATATATTAAAATCCTAAAATTCTTTTTCATTTAAGGATTTCAAAACCCATAATACTGAAGCATTACAGTTATATTAAAAAAACAATAATTCTCACAGAGGACACCGGGAGTAAGTGATTCTCAAGCATAAAAAGCCTTAAAAATGTTAATACAGCATTACACAGTAATATAATTAATACTCATATATTACAAAGGAACAGTGGTAATTTTCAAAATTTGATGCAGTATTTCTGGGCAAGTGCCCCATCATTATCATCAGTTGATCATTAGATGTTGTATTGATCAGGTGTAACGTAGTAACTATTTTCTGTCAATCCACTGTTCAGACCTTAATGTGAACAAGAAATCAAAAGAGGAAAAGAACATTGTAGGATGGTCATTTTATGGTACATACCCTTATTTATATTAAACTGTCTTCTTAACAATAAATAATATAAATATTAAAATTATTATAAAACACTTGTGCACATTAGTTCTAAATAAAGTGCTAGTGCCTGCTGTGTGCAAAAACCGCAATTCCAGTAAAGTGCAACTCCAATAAAGTGCAAATGCATTACAGTACTTGGTTTTAAGACAGTCTATAATTAACTTATTAGGTATGTCCTTTCTTATCATTACTACAAATGATGAAATTCTCTTCATACCAGCAACTAGTTATAAATGATGTTTTTAAAGGAATTTGTCTTATTCGTCTGTGACCCTATAACAATTTAAAATCTGTAAAATTTGAACTAAAAAGAGGAGCAGCACTCACTCTTAATGGATACTTCTATATCAGATGTACATGGAGATCCTCTTCAACATTCAAACCATTTGGACTTTTCGTATTAAACATCAATATATATTTAGACTCCAATTTCCGTAACTTTCTTTCTCTATCACCTCCTCTTTGTTCTATGGGGATCTGGTCAATAGCAAAGTACACTAGTTCACTAGTGTTGCCTTTATGGAATTCATTCATATGGCGTGCTACTACATAGTTTTTATCATTATTCCCAATTGCCCTAAGATGTTGTAGGATACGTACATGAGCTATGTGAATAGTGCTTCCCACATACATCTTAGGGCAAGAACATTTTAAAATGTAGACAACAAATTCACTTTTAAAGTTCAAAGGTTTCCTTAATTTCCAGGGGCTATTCAGGAGAGGTGAGGCTACCTGTTGCGTATTTTTTCCGTGTTTACAGGCCTTACATTTAAAACATTTATGAAAGCCCGGACTCACTTTTAGCCAACCACCTCCTTTCTTGACCTCCAGATTAGTCTTGAATAAATCATCTCTCATAGACCTGGCCCGATTAAATGTCATTAAGGGCCTTCTGGATATTGTCCCCTGTAGGATCGGATCCTGTTTGACCAGGTACCAGTGTCTACTCAGACTGTCTCTCACCCGAGTCTGGTATGCACTGAATCCTGTTATCATACGGATTTCACTCTGGGTGTGTTTCTTTTTTTCCTCGACTTTCTTTTTATCAGGTTTTAATAACGCACATCTATCCAAACCATCTACTTTTTCTTTAGCTTGATTTAGTGTTTCCAATTTGTATCCTCTTTGTAAGAATCTGTGTGTGAGAGCCCCCTGAGCTTTACTCAGGGCATTCGCTTCACTACAATTACGCTTCATTCTTAGGTTCTCCGCATAAGGGATACTCATCTTTAGTTTGGTGGGATGAAAACTAGCCGCGTGCAGAATTGAATTGCCGGCGGTTGTTTTCCTGTATGTACATGTTTGGATTGATTGTTGTGCGATATATACTTCCAAATCGAGGTAAGTCACACTCTCTGTACTCATTTGTTCTGTGAATTTCAAATTTAGGTTGTTTACATTAATACGGTCAATGAAATGTTGGGCTGATTCTCTGGATCCATTCCATATGATGAATAAATCATCAATGAATCGGATCCATTTGATGACATGATCCCTCCATTCACTACTGTACTCAACTCTGAGCACCTGTTCCTCCCACCAGCCCATATGCAAATTAGCATAGCTGGGGGCGAAACAGGTGCCCATTGCCGTGCCCTTCAACTGTTTGAAAGTGTCTCCTCCAAATAAAAAATGGTTATTGTTGAGACGCAATCTACACATCTCCAACAACATATTAGTATGTTGGTAGAGGTTGATCGGTCTCGAATTGAGGAAGTGTCTCATTGCTCTTAACCCATCTTCATGGGCAATGCTCGTGTAGAGGCTCACGACATCTAATGTGATGAGGATATAGGAATCCTGCCATATCACATCTTCCAATTTAATCAGAAAATCCCTAGAGTCTTGTATGTAAGCCGGTAAGGCTCTCACATGTTTTTGTAGAAATGAGTCCAAATACCTTGACGTAGGTTCAAAAAGACTCCCTATAGCGGAGATTATCGGTCTCCCTGGCGGTTTTTCCCTCTGCTTATGGATCTTTGGTATTAAGTATAGAATCGGTACGACTGGTTTGTCTACCTTCAAAAAGGAGTATTCAGATTGGTGAATCAGGCCAATCCCTCGCCATAAATATATATATACATATATTACCTACTGGCAGACGCCAGTGGGTAGTTATAGTTAGGACCTATTTTCCATAGGAAATCCGCAACATTCTATTTGAAATAACGTTGGCGCCGACTGACGAATCTTTGGGAAATTTTCCTAACTTTTGGCCAGCTCCGGTCCGCTCCTATCCTGAAAATTTCACGGTGATTCTTCAAGCGGGGGCCGAGAAAAAAGGGGGGGTCCCAAAATGCATTTTCCCATAGGACCTGTTGACACAGCTACAGCCTGAACTGCTGAACGGAATTACACGAAATTTGGCAAAGAGGTAGTCCTCAGTTCAGACTCGTGCCTTTTGCTTAAATGGTGTAAATCCGTTCAGTAGTTCCTGAGAAAATTAGAGTTAAAAAGATAGATATATCTGGGGGGAGCCTAACCACACATCTCATCGTGAGATCTGATATGCTCTCAGTACTTCATCCAAGAAGTGTTGGCAGCCATCTTGAAACCAATATACATGATAGCACCTCATTAAAAACCATTGCAGTTAATAGAAGGTTTTAAGACTTTAGTTACACTATAAATCATTTGTTGATGGTACCATACTCATTTTAGGAATTGTGGTGTGTTCTAAGGTGATTTTACCATGTGAAAAAAGCCTTCTGCTGTGATATCATGAATCATGTTTGAGAGAAAACTATTTTCTCATGCTTTTCCCACAGAGGTTTGGAAGGTGATCTATAAGCTAAACTGAGAGCATATTTTCTGTAAATTCACATTATCTTCCTCAGTCATGTGAGAATGAAGTCTGACATTCTCAGTAAAACATGTACATCCAACAAGGGCAGAGATTGTCAGTTGATTCCTTTGTGTTCTACTGCAGCTTCCCAGAGTTTTCTAAAGAACAACTAGAGCGCTAACAGTCCTACTTATGACAAACGTATTGCACACCTGATGCCATCTTGATTGGAATAGAGTGGTAACTCTTAAAACATTTAATTTAAAAAGGAACAAAATGAGGGGGTTCATTTTGCCATAGAAAGTATGATTAGTGCTGCAGAAAGAAAGATTAGGTCACATTTTGAGTGACTTCTCAAATCCTCTTCTATTTCATTAAAAAATTAATTCTGACATGCAGACTGAAACATGCACTTTCAATACCAGCAGCAGACTTCCCTGGTGAGCAGTAGCTTTACAACAGTGATCTAATAAGCAACTAGAGTGCTAACATTCTGAATGTATGGCAAATGTGTGACACATCTGAATACCTTCTTGATGGAACCAAAGTAAAAAACTGAAAGTGTTTCCTACAGAGGAGACTGTAGTAAATAAGGAAATTAGGAAACTTCATAACAAATAAGCCTCCCAAAATGGCCACCAGAGACAAAAGAGCCCAAATGTAGCACAAATATCACCCAGATGTAGCCCAAGTATAGCCCAATGACAGAATGTCCCAGAGTGTTCTAACGAACAACTAGAGCGCTAACAGTCTTACTTATGACAAAAGTATGGCACACCTGAAGCCATCTTGATTGGAATAAAGTGGTAACACTTAAAACATTTAATTTAAAAAGGAACAAAATGAGGGGGTTCATTTTGCCATAGAAATTATGATTAGTGCTGCAGAAATAAAAATTAGGGCACATTTTGACTTCTCAAATCCTCTTCTATTTCATAAAAATATTCTGACATGCAGACTGAAACATGCACTTTGAATACCAGCAGCAGACTTCCCTGGTGAGCAGTAGCTTTACTACAGTGATCTAATGAGCAACTAGAGTGCTAACGTTCAGAATGTATGGCAAATGTGTGACACATCTGAATGCCTTCTTGATGGAACCAAAGTAAAAAACTGAAAGTATTTCCTACTGAGGAGACTGCAGTAAATGAGGAAATTAGGAAAATTCGTAACAAATAAATCTCCCAAGATGGCCACCAGAGACTAAAGAGCCCAAATGTAGCACAAATATCACCCAGATGTGGCCCAAGTATAGTCCAATGACAGAATGTCCCAGAGTGTTCTTAAGAACAACTAGAGCACTTACTGTCTTACTTATGACAAAAGTATGGTACACCTGAAGCAATCTTGATTGGAATAAACTGGTAACACTTAAAACATTTAATTTAAAAAGGAACACAATGAGGGGGTTCATTTTGCCATAGAAATTATGATTAGTGCTGAAGAAAGAAAGATTAGGGCACATTTTGAGTGACTTCTCAAATCCTCTTCTATTTTGTTAAAAAATTCTGATATGCAGACTGAAACATGCACTTTTAATACCAGCAGCAGACTTCCCTGGTGAGCAGTAGCTTTACTACACTGATCTAATGAGCAACTAGAGTGCTAACATTCAGAATTTATGGCAAACGTGTGACATATCTGAATACCTTCTTGATGGAATCAAAGTAAAAAAACTGAAAGCATTTCCTACTGAGGAGACTGCAGTAAATGAGGAAAATAGGAAACTACATAACAAATAAATCTCCCAAGATGGTCACCAGAGACAAAAGAGCCCAAATGCAGCACCAATATCACCCAGATGTAGCCCTTATGTAGCCCAATGACAGAAGTGTGCAAAACACTTATTTTTTGTGTATTTGCAGTTTTATATAGTGCAGACTTGTCAGGTATTGGAGTGCTTTACATGAGCATTGGTTACATCACACAAGATCAAATTCATTTTGGTTGTAGACATGGGGAGAATAAGTGATTTGACCAGAATCACAGAATGCTGAGCTGAAGCAGAAACTCCAAGCTGGTTCCCCAGCTGCAAAGTCTGCAGCTCTGGAAGTAACACCACATCCTCTCCCCTAGGTGCAACATTTAATCAAGTGGTCCACTGGATAAAAAAACATAAAGATTACAAATAATTTAAAAGTTCTTTATCGCTATTTGAAAACTCAGAAAATATGTCCTCATTTTAGTTTTTTAGAGCACTAACCATAATTTTCATGCAAATAAGACCCTCTCATATATGTAATTTCTAAAGGAAATTCTCTAGGTATTACAGTTTTGATTACATCAAGATGACGTCAGGCGTTCCACACTTTTGTAATAAATATAGAATGTTAGCAATCTAGTTGTTCATTGGGATACTGTTAAGAAGCAGAGGCCAGGGGTACGGACTCTGAAAATTTAAGGCAGGTAGGAGAGTGCAGAGGCAACAATTTGACCACACTGGGCAGGCAGGAAGGGCAGTGGCAGCACAAGAGACTATGGAGGGCAATGGAAAGGGGGGCAGGGGCAACAAATCAACAATACAGGACTGGCAAGAGAGGCTGTGGCAATATAATAGACCATTGTGGGCAGAAGGAAGAGGCAGTGGTAGTACAACCATACATGCCAACAGACCAGTTTCAGCCAGGAAACGTCCAATTTTTTTAAGCTCAAATGAGCTTTATTTGCTCTGTCTCCTATCTACAATCTCCTCTTTTTCAATGTAACTTAAAGGGGAAAATCAATACCCCAGTTTTTTTTCAAAATCTCCCTCTTACCAAGTTCAAAATGTTCGCAAGTATGGTACATTGGATCATGGTAGGCAGGAGGAATTGGGGTAGGGACATGGACTCGGATAACAGAGGACAGGAGGGACATGGAGAGGTGCACCAAACTGACCCTACAGGGCAGGCATCAGGGATTGCAGCAGCACAATACACCACACAGGGCATGCGGGACGGGAGTGCAGCACAACAATCCATAGAAAGCAATAGGGAGGGGACAGGACCATGCACATGGACAACAGAGAACAGATGGGAAAGAGGCAATGGTAGCTAGCTGACCATAATGGACAGACAGGGGAGAAAGCTGCAGCATAACAGACAATAAAGGGCAGGAGGGACGGATCAGAGGCATTACAATGGAACAGACAAGCCAGGAGGGAGGAAATAGGCATCTGCACATGGAAACAGAGGGCTGGGGGCAAGGGGGCAGGGCAGGAGCAGTAAGATGACCATGGAGGTCAGGCAGGATGGGCACTAGAAACAAGACACACCATGGAGAGCAACAGTGAGACTATGATGGCATACACACAAACCATGCAGGGAAGGAGGGAGGGGGTCAGGGGCAGCTAGCTGACCACACAGGAAAGGTGGGAAGGGCCATGGCAGCACAGAAGACTATGCATGGCAAGCGGGAGGGTTAGTGGCAGCACAATGGCTATGATGGGCAGGAAGGAGGGTGCAGGGGCATGCACAAAGGACCATGGAGGATAGAAGGGAGGGTCAGGACCTGGGCACAGACAAGAGAGTTCAGGGGAAGGGGCCTCACAACAGACCGGGCGGGGCAGGCAGGAGGAGCAGTTGCAGCACAATAGACCAGGGAGGGCAGAAGGGTGTGGCAGTAAAATGGACAATGGAGGACAGGAGGAAGGGGATAGGGGCATGGCATGTGGGCAGGCAGGGTGGAGGTGGCAGGGACAGGTTACAGTTATCTGACAATGCTAGGCAGGTGGGAGGGGAGTGGCAGCTCAAAAGAACACTCAGAGTAGATAGGAGTGGCAGGTCCATGGAACATGGTGGGCAAAAAGGATGGAGCAGGGGCATGCACAAAGACATCGGAGGACAGGGGGAAGGAGAATAGGGGCAGCAAGCTAAGCACAGATGCTAAGCAGGAGGTCAATGATGGGCCATAGAATTGGGGAATGGAGGGCAGGAGGAGTGGACTGGTACATCATGCTAAATGGAGGGGAGTGACAGCACATCAGACCATGCATGGCAGGAGGGAGGAGGCTAGTCCATGGATTCAGACAACAGAGGATAGGGAGGAGGTGGATGGGGCAGCAAGCTAACTGTTCAGAGAAGGTGGGTATTAGGAACTTTATTGTTTTTAAAATGTGTGTCTGTGCGAATTACTTAAAATATGAACAAGTATGCAGCATAATTTCACTTTTATTCAGGAAGAAGAGGATGTTTGTGACTGTGACTCCGGGCTCACTTGGCAGAAACACCCCCTGACCCTCCACCCCCATCGCAAAATGTAATGCCCGTGAAAAGGGTAGGTGGACGCAGTGTTATATAGAACATAGTCCTGAGAGCACGATTGAAAATGAAAACTAGATATAGTATATGGTATAAACTATGCACCAAAAAGTGTGATATAAGATGAACCGGGGCGTGAAATATAATATGCAATACACTGTGCGCAATGACAGATTCATTGGAGAGCGTGAGATAGCACAGGCACTAGCGCGTGCTATGCGATATGCGCCTTGGAGTGTAATATTCACAGGACTGTGTTGTGTAACCTAACTAGTCTCTAAAGTTGTATATAAAATATGTTCTGGGGAGTGTAACGTTGCATATGCACTGTGACAAAGATATGGATCCCAGATTGTAATATGCATGGCATAGCGCTGTGTGTTATAACATAGGCATCGAGGAAGGCACGTTAGATGGGGCAATATAACCCGTGCGAAGGCAAGTGTGGCATGACATATTCACGGGGTGGTGTTATAGTGCACATGGGCTAGAGAGTGTCATAGCATAAGCACTAGCTAGTGGAATACAACACAGAGGTGTGTGACACTCGGCGGGCACTGGTGGGTGTAACACAGCATTGGGCTCAGCCAGGAGCACGCTGTGACTCTCAAGTGAGGTTCGTCTCCTTTCCAGAGTGTAAAATAAAAAGTATTACACATCCGGTGGCCGATGTGTGTTTTATTAACCGTGAGGGGGTTTCTTGCATAGTTTGGTCGAATTTTTGTCGAATCCCCCTTGAATGGCTTGGTGTGCGTGTGTATTAAATGTGCCCGTCAATAGCTGTGTTTGTATAAATAAACAACAAGGGTGTCTACTTGGAGAGTACCCACCGGCGGGAGCGCCGGGATCAGGCACGGTAGGGCGTCAGACACGTCAGAGCTTCACTAGCGGTGTAAATACATTCCACGTGGATTCATTGTATGCATAGTCAGCTTTTAATGAATATCACGCAAATCGTCATGGTGATAGGTACATACTGTTTGTCCTGCATGTCCTAGGTGTTTCTATAAATACATATTTTTTTAAAATAATAAAAAACAAAGGCCGGCCCCGGGGGATGGGTCCCCGGGGCCATAAGTGGCCTGAGGAGGGGGGCAACACAGCCCCCCTCCTAAAGAATTAAAAAAAAAAATATGCCATGACCCGGGGGTTGGGGTCCTCGGGGACGATTAAGGCCTTGGGAGGGCCAAATTTATTTTTTTCAACAAATAAAATTAGGGTGCAGGCCCTGGAGGATGGGGTCCCCAGGGCCAATAAATTAGAAAAAGAAGGGGGGCCACACAGCCCTCCTTCTTAAAAAAATAAAAGACCGGCATTGCGCCGGAGGCCACGCCCCCTCCTTGCAGCACTCTGCAAACGCGCCCCCTGGCCAGTTGTCAGTTGGGGAATTAATTCCACTTCAATAATGAGGGTCCCTGAGGGCCAACTAGCCCAACAGGTATATCCAGTATGCGCCAGGGAGCTGCGTTGTAGACAGGTGTTCTGAGGCCATGCCCCTTTTTACACCTCTATGCAACTCAGCTCTGTGGCGCTTACTGGAGGTACCTAGTGGGCTAGTTTGACCCTTGGGACCCTTAGGATTCAAGGGGACTTAATCTCTCAACTTAGGCCTGAGGTGACGTGTGCAAACATCCCCTATGGCGCGTTTTAAGTTGGGGAAATAATTCCCTTTCAATCCTGAGGGACCCTGGGGGCCAACTAGCCCACCTGGTGCTTCCAGTAAGCGCCACCGCTCAGCGTTGCAGAGAGGTGGTGCAGGCCATGCCCCTTTTTACACCTCTCTTCAATGGCGCTTACTGGACATACCTAGTGGGCTATTTTGCCCCTAGGGACCCTTAGGATTCAAGGGGACTTAATCTCCCAACTTAAAAAACGGCCACCGGGCGTGTTTACACAGTGGGGAAGGGAGGGGACGGGGCCTGAGGTGACGTGTGCAAACATGCCCTATGGCGCGTTTTAAGTTGGGGAAATAATTCCCCTTCAATCCTGAGGGCCCCTGGGGGCTAACTAGCCCACCAGGTGCTTCCAGTATGCGCCACTGAGCTGCATTGCAGAGAGGTGGTCCAGGCCGTGCCACTTTTTACAACTCTCTGCAACGCAGCTCTGTGGCGCTTACTGGAGGTACCTAGTGGGCTAGTTGGACCCTAGGGACCCTCAGGATTCAAATGAACTTAATCTCCCCACTATAAATGGCCACAGGGTGTGTTTACACAGTGGTGAAGGGAGGGGACGGGGCCTGAGTTAACATGTGCAAACACGCCCTGTGGCGCGTTTTAAGTTGGGGAAATAATTCCCCTTCAATCCTGAGGGACCCTGGGGACCAACTAGCCCACCAGGTGCTTCCAGTAAGCTCCACTGCGCTGCGTTGCAGAGAGGTGGTCCAGGCCGTGCCCCTTTTTACATCTCTCTGCAACGCAGCTCTGTGGCACTTACTGGAGGTAGCTAGTGGTCTAGTTGGACCCTAGAGACCCTCAGGATTCATGGGAACTTAATCTCCCAACTTAAAACGGCCACAGGGCGTGTTTACACTGTGGGGAAGGGAGGGGACGGGGCGTTTTAAGAGGTAGTTTTAATCCCCTGCCCTATTATATACTAGGGCAGTGGTTCCCAAACTGTGCGCCGTGGCTCCCTGGTGCGCCACATGAACTTGCCAGGGGCGCCGCACACTTCTGGGGGACGTGTAAAAGGTAGCAAGCTTTCTGGAAGTACGCCTCAGTTCAGTTCGAAAACAGGTTAGTTGCATATTTAAAATGTACAAATGCTGCCCGAGTAAACATGTGTTGCGGGGGAGTTTCGGAAGGCGCATCTGGCAGCTCTGGAATGTTTTGGACCAGCCTATGATGTATTTCAGGGCAGGTGCAAACAATCATGACATGATGTTGAGCGTTATTGCTGCTCGTGCTCTGCAGTGACTCTAGTAATGGTGTCTACCAGGAAAATCGGGTAATCCATCATAAAAGTGAGATTGTTTGATTAAAACTTTTTATATATTTACCAGCAAAGCTAATGTCTTTATTGCCTCTTTACTCCCACAACATGTCCTTCGTGTGTATCGGAAGACATCCAGTTAGCGAAGGTGACTCGTCTGCAAAGAATGTTGAATGCAAGAAAAGAGAGGCCTTGGAAAAGGGACGTAGTTGCAAATTCTAATGAAACCTTCCACTGAATACACATGATAATAATATCCTATTCATGTGTGCTGCAGATTTGCAGATCACTGAGGGCAGTGTGGTTCATTCAGGTTCATTGCATGCAGTCCCCCCCTTGAAACCGAGCACTGGACCTGCCAGTTTATGCCAAGAAAGAAACAACACACAATTAAATAATAATTAACCCCCTGCTCCCTGAGAATAGCATCCATTTTCTATCGTCTGGATCCAGTAATCAGCTCAACAATAAAATAAAATAAAATGATGGTGGTGCGTAGCAGATAAGGAAGTACATCCCATGTGCACTATAATTATTTTTTATTTGCGTGCGAAAACCATTATAATTTGAGATAGCTGGGTTACATTTCCAAGCTCTTGCAGCTACTGTTGCACTTGGAAGCTAAGAGCGCTTCGAGAAGCCTTGAGTTGGCATGGCTGAGAAATTAGAGATATTTTCCTAACCAAAACCATTGGGGTTTTATAACGCTCAGCTGTGAGTGTTTGTGGAGGTATGGGGGTGTTTGAGATGACTGGAGAGCTATGTGCGTTGTAACTTTCCTGCCAATACAAACAAAATACTGCGTCATCAGTTGGCTTATGTTAAAAAATTAGGACAACAACCTTCTTACCCTCCCTCCCCACTCTTTCAAATACTCACCACTCTGTAAAACTTTTGGAACGTGGTAGAACACATGTGCTCATAAGCACCCTACTTTGAAGGGGAGTTCACAGCACTGATGGTTCCACTGTTTTCACACTGGGAATGGTCACGACCAAGGCCTGCTCCAGTGTCAGCTACAGTACTCAACAGACAGCAGCACTTTTCATGAAGGTGCTTACTTCAATTATTAGTCACTTATCAACACAGCTCCAGAATACATTTAAAAGAGATCTCAAATTAGATTTGCTGTTTGAAGCATGTATAGATCATAAGGGCTATAAAAATACCAGCTTTGGGTGGAGTTATTTATTTTGGGACTTGAATTGGTGGTGGTGCTGGTAGAAAACTGGTCAGATGGCAACCCTAACGGCTCGTTTATTTACTGTTGGCGTTTTTGTGTACATGCCACTTTAGCACAGTCTGTCTGTGATGCAGAAAAACCATTTGTTTTTTGAACAGCCATTGGATGTCTTGGTAAGCAAGCGACCAACCACCGGACAAAAGAGGAGAAAAATTGAAGTACTCCAGAGACCGAGCTTATATCCCCGCCACCCGTAAAATAAAATGACATAATGGGGAGCCGCGGACAGCGGCCAATAGATAAAGGGAGCGACGGGTCGAAAAAGTTTGGGAACCACTGTACTAGGGGCTTACAGAGGAGGTCATGCTAATCACAGGGGGACCCCAACGCATAGTGTTCCCTAGTGTATGTAGGTGTTTTCACTGTATTCTGAGTGTCTTTTAACATAGCACTGGCTCTAGGACTGGTTAGTCAGACTCAGTTACCACCAGTATCCGTCTGAAAAAGTTGAGGGTACAGGATGATTTTGCAACAAGGCTTCCTTCTGCTCTTCTGTTTGTTCTTTCTGCACGTTATCCTTCTTCCTGCACTTCTTCGTCTTTGAGGACTTCTGTTGCTTCTTTCTGCATTTCTATTTTTTCTTTCTGTGCGGTTTTTCTTCTTTCTTCACATGTCCTATCTCTGTAGGCATAGTTAGAAATTAGCATTTAAAAAACCTTTGAAATTCACTGAAAAAGCCATAGGTTTTAGGCACGTTATAGTTAGGAATTAGCATTTAAAAAACCTTAGAAATTCACTGAAAAAACCATAGGTTTCAGGGGCGTTATAGTAAGCTGGACTTTTCACTCGTACAAAACCATTGAAATTCCCCTGTTATAGTTAGATCAGCTAACTATAACTCGCGCGCCCGCAATGCACTGCTGATGACGTCACATATTACATCACTCATGACATGGTCAGTGACATCACTCATGACATCACTGATGACATCTCAAATGACATCACTGATGACATCATCCTTGTGATAGAGTGGCAGACCTCCTCTCCCCCTAATATAACCTTTGATTCACACATTCAAAAATAGAAACTAAAATGTTCAAAACAATGGATATACCAATACCAGTTACAACAACCTATTCAGTAATTCTAAGATCCACATACGCATCCACTCATTCACCAACAGTCCTATACAGTCACTCATACATGTACTCACTCATCATATGTTCTCATACACCTATACATCCTGTTACACAACGCCCCTCATCCATAGAGTTACTCACACACATAGTCACTCATGCTTAAACATCCATTTACTTGCATATACAGTTATATACACACCACAACACTAACTTCTACAGAAACGTACACATACTTAGTCTTTTAAACAATAACTTATAGAGACACATACTTATTCATACAGGAACTCTTCCAAACTCTCACTCTCACATATACTCACTTATATACACCAATAGTCACATATACTAGTTTAAAACATATGTAGTTACTCATAAAGACACTATTGAGACAGTCATTCACTCACTAACACACCCATGCACACACTCATCCACCCATACAGTCCTGCACACATGCTGTCTTTAACACATACAAACAGTGAGTCACTCATTCATGCACCTATGCACTAGGTAATACCCCCTACAGAATACTATACAGACAGTCATACTGATACTCAATAAAACAACTAATAACCGATATAGACACTCATGTAGCTACTCACCATCCCATGCAGCCACTTCTACACAAAGTGAGAGACTGATACAGATATTTACATATTTAAACATTACTCACTAAGCCATGTATTCACTAAGATACACTTAATCAGTCAGTTATACAATCAATTTTTCAAAAACAAATTATCCATTTAGACACTTATATACCCATGTATTCTCCCATCGACCTTGAGATATACATATATAAAACATATGTAATTTTCAGAAAAACACACATTCACTGGATGATGTCATCAGTGATGTCATCCGTGATGTCATTTGAGATGTCACTGACCATGTCATGAGTGATGTAATATGTGATGTCATCAGCAGTGCATTGCGGGCGCGCGAGTTATAGTTAGCTGAACTAACAATAACGGGGGAATTTCAATGGTTTTGTACGAGTGAAAAGTCCAGCTAACTATAACGCCCCTGAAACCTATGGTTTTTTCAGTGAATATATATATATATATATATTACCTACTGGCGGTCGCCAGTAGGTAGTTATAGTTAGGACCACGTTTCCATAGGAAATCCGCAACATTCTATTTTGAATAACTTTGGCGCCGGTCGACGAATCCTCGCGAATTTTTCAAAATAGGTGGGGCGCTACGCTCCGCTCCTTCCCTGAAAGTCTCGGGGGGATTCGTCAAGCGGGGGCTGAGATAAAAGGGGGGTCCCAAAACGCGTTTTTCCCATGCATTTTTCCATAGGACCTTTAGATAGGGCTACAGCCCGAACGTCTGAACAGAATTACTAGAAATTTGGCAGAGAGGTAGTCCACAGGTCAAGGAAGTGCCTTTTGTAGGTCTGGTGTAAATTTGTTCAGTAGATTCTGAGAAAATAGCCTTTAAATCAATATATATATCTGAGCCAGCTTACGGTGCGCTTACGGTACGCTTACCGTACGCGTACGGTGGCGTGCGCGAGCGCGATTCTGATTGGCTCTTAGATCTTAGTAAACATTCGAATCGGTCGAAACCAGGAAGCGGCGGCCGCCATTTTGTGTGTTTCACTCAGAAAAAAAAGAGTGATAACAAGAAAAGGGGGCAAGGAGGAGAGTTACAGACCCCCTAACATTTGTAAGGGGGTCAAAGAAGGACAGAAAAGTACAAAGAAAACATTTATTGATTTTAAAAAAAATCACGGGGTACGCGTACGGTAAGCGTACGGTAAAAAAAAAAAAAAAAAAAGAAATGAAATGCAGATTTAAGTGTTTAGATATTAGGGGGCTCTAAAAAGAGCCGTTGTGTTTATGAAGTGATTTTTAAGTGGTACCTACAAGTAAGTACCGATGCAGAGTCTAAGGTTCAAGAGGAAGACTCTGTTCCCTTCATCATTGAAGTGCACACCATCTCCTCTATAAATATCTTGCATGTCGTAACGCAAGTTGTTGTGGTAAATGGAACCCATACCATAGTCACGGAGGAAAGCAGAAACAGATTTGTTGACGTGCTTTCTTGCTCTGTCAATCTGCGGACAGAAATGATTGGACCAGTTCCATTTTTGCCTTTGGCATATGTTAGAAAACACAAAGGCAGTTTTAGGGAAAAGTGAAAACAGTTGTGCAAAGGTGTCCTTCATAAGCATTTCCAGACCTACCCCAGTCAAAGTGCCTAGGTCATTGCCACCACAGTGCACTATTATGAGGTCAGGGTGTTGGTTTTGCATGAAGGATTTCACCAATGGCATCAATTGGTGCCACTTTAACCCTCTCTGACCAATCCATTTAATGTCTACATTTGGCAAAGCAAGGTCTCTCACCATACCTGTTTTCTCTGCAAACTTTTCACTCCAGAAGACATAGCTGTGCCCTACAATCCACACTGTGAACATCTTCAAAGGAGAACTGGATGCACTCAGGAGGTGTAATTCAGTAGAATGGTAAAAAGAAATGAAAGACAGTTTGGAAATGGAGGCATACATATTTTTTTCATAAGAAAAAGAACTGATTGGCTGTTTCATACCATTCTAGAATAAAAACTAGGCTGTATGTGTAAATTAATAGAAGCATGTTTTGTATTGGTACAGAAAAATGTGTCACCAAAGAACAGTACTATGGATTTGCTGTTAGGTTTGAAAAGTCAAGCACTCTTGCTCTGTGGAATTGAAACATTGTTTGGCGAACTTCTGACCTAACTCCACACAGCAGTGTTCCATGAGCTGTTGCTATGGTAGCAGGCAGAAGTCAAGTTGGGGGAAGGGTACTAGGCAGAAGTCAAGTTGGGGGAAGGGTACTTTTGGAAAAGGGTTGGTTTTCAACCAATAGAAATGTGTGATTACATTTGAAAAAAAGGGGGAAGCACTGAGATTTGAAATTAACATGTATATATGTGGAAAAAGAGAGGGAAAGTTTGCCATTATCTGGTTCTGCTGAGAGGAGAGAGGTGTAAAGAACAGAGATCCTGGCTCTGATAATCTGCTGTTTGAGTGCCACATTTCTTTCACAACTAACTAATTTTAAAGGTGAGTTTAGAGTTTGAGAGGGGATGTATATGGTAAATTAAGAAATGAATAATAGATATGCAATTCTTTTTGTTGAAGTTGTGTTTATTATTTTCTGTTTTGGGAGAAATTTAAATGTGAGGAACAAGTAAAATAATATGAACTATGTTTTCACAATAAATTAAGGTGTACTGGTATAAAAAAAGAATAGTTTAAGGGTTTGAGGTTGGACTCAGTAATGCAAATACATTCAGCATCACTAAGGCTGGTTGCCCTTGCTGGAGTGTAGGCAGTCACCCAGGTTACAAATGGTGCTGGTCTGAAAAAGCAGTTTGGACATGTGCTTTTTAAAAAATCTGAAAAGTGGATTCATAATGTGTCAGTCTGTAAAAGTGTTTATCACTTGCCAAAAAAAAGAGCAGTAAGTGTGCTTTCAAATTGGCAAAGAAATTTCGTTTTGTGACTAATGTGAAAACATGACTCTGTGTGCAAAGAGGAATTATAGGCAGAGATTTATTGCGTATTGCTCTGGTGATTTCACAGTTGCATTAGATGGAAAGGGGGAGCCATTTTTTGGTGCAGAAGCAGACTCTTAGCACACACCCAGCTGCTTACTATGTGGAATCATGCACAGTATTCACAAGCGAGTGGGGTTTGAGGTTTCAGTCAGTAATGTAAATACATTCAGCATCACTAAGGCTGGTTGCCCTTGCTGGAGTGTAGGCAGTCACCCAGGTTACAAATGGTGCTGGTCTGAAAAAGCAGTTTGGACATGTGCTTTTTAAAAAATCTGAAAAGTGGATTCATAATGTGTCAGTCTGTAAAAGTGTTTATCACTTGCCAAAAAAAAGAGCAGTAAGTGTGCTTTCAAATTGGAAAAGAAATTTCGTTTTGTGACTAATGTGAAAACATGACTCTGTGTGCAAAGAGGAATTATAGGCAGAGATTTATTGCGTATTGCTCTGGTGATTTCACAGTTGCATTAGATGGAAAGGGGGAGCCATTTTTTGGTGCAGAAGCAGACTCTTAGCACACACCCAGCTGCTTACTATGTGGAATCATGCACAGTATTCACAAGCGAGTGGGGTTTGAGGTTTCAGTCAGTAATGTAAATACATTCAGCATCACTAAGGCTGGTTGCCCTTGCTGGAGTGTAGGCAGTCACCCAGGTTACAAATGGTGCTGGTCTGAAAAAGCAGTTTGGACATGTGCTTTTTAAAAAATCTGAAAAGTGGATTCATAATGTGTCAGTCTGTAAAAGTGTTTATGACTTGCCAAAAAAAAGAGCAGTAAGTGTGCTTTCAAATTGGCAAAGAAATTTCGTTTTGTGACTAATGTGAAAACATGACTCTGTGTGCAAATAGGAATTACAGGCAGAGATTTATTGCGTATTGCTCTGGTGATTTCACAGTTGCATTAGATGGAAAGGGGGAGCCATTTTTTGGTGCAGAAGCAGACTCTTAGCACACAGCCAGCTGCTTACCATGTGGAATCATGCACAGTATTCACAAGCGAGTGGGGTTTGAGGTTTCAGTCAGTAATGCAAATACATTCAGCATCACTAAGGCTGGTTGCCCTTGCTGGAGTGTAGGCAGTCACCCAGGTTACAAATGGTGCTGGTCTGAAAAAGCAGTTTGGACATGTGCTTTTTAAAAAATCTGAAAAGTGGATTCATAATGTGTCAGTCTGTAAAAATGTTTATCACTTGCAAAAAAAAGAGAAGTAAGTGTGCTTTCAAATTGGCAAAGAAATTTCGTTTTGTGACTAATGTGAAAACATGACTCTGTGTGCAAATAGGAATTACAGGCAGAGATTTATTGCGTATTGCTCTGGTGATTTCACAGTTGCATTAGATGGAAAGGGGGAGCCATTTTTTGGTGCAGAAGCAGACTCTTAGCACACACCCAGCTGCTTACCATGTGGAATCATGCACAGTATTCACAAGCGAGTGGGGTTTGAGGTTTCAGTCAGTAATGCAAACACATTCAGCATCACTAAGGCTGTTTGCCCTTGCTGGAGTGTAGGCAGTCACCCAGGTTACAAATGGTGCTGGTCTGAAAAAGCAGTTTGGACATGTGCTTTTTAAAAAATCTGAAAAGTGGATTCATAATGTGTCAGTCTGTAAAAGTGTTTATCACTTGCCAAAAAAAAGAGCAGTAAGTGTGCTTTCAAATTGGCAAAGAAATTTCGTTTTGTGACTAATGTGAAAACATGACTCTGTGTGCAAATAGGAATTACAGGCAGAGATTTATTGCGTATTGCTCTGGTGATTTCACAGTTGCATTAGATGGAAAGGGGGAGCCATTTTTTGGTGCAGAAGCAGACTCTTAGCACACACCCAGCTGCTTACCATGTGGAATCATGCACAGTATTCACAAGCGAGTGGGGTTTGAGGTTTCAGTCAGTAATGCAAACACATTCAGCATCACTAAGGCTGTTTGCCCTTGCTGGAGTGTAGGCAGTCACCCAGGTTACAAATGGTGCTGGTCTGAAAAAGCAGTTTGGACATGTGCTTTTTAAAAAATCTGAAAAGTGGATTCATAATGTGTCAGTCTGTAAAAGTGTTTATCACTTGCCAAAAAAAAGAGCAGTAAGTGTGCTTTCAAATTGGCAAAGAAATTTTGTTTAAGGGCCTAATGTGAAAACATGACTCTGTGTGCAAATAGGAATTACAGGCAGAGATTTATTGCGTATTGCTCTGGTGATTTCACAGTTGCATTAGATGGAAAGGGGGAGCCATTTTTTGGTGCAGAAGCAGACTCTTAGCACACAGCCAGCTGCTTACCATGTGGAATCATGCACAGTATTCACAAGCGAGTGGGGTTTGAGGTTTCAGTCAGTAATGCAAATACATTCAGCATCACTAAGGCTGCTTGCCCTTGCTGGAGTGTAGGCAGTCACCCAGGTTACAAATGGTGCTGGTCTGAAAAAGCAGTTTGGACAGGTGCTTTTTAAAAAATCTGAAAAGTGGATTCATAATGTGTCAGTCTGTAAAAGTGATTATCACTTGCCAAAAAAAAGAGCAGTAAGTGTGCTTTCAAATTGGCAAAGAAATTTCGTTTTGTGACTAATGTGAAAACATGACTCTGTGTGCAAATAGGAATTACAGGCTGAGATTTATTGCGTATTGCTCTGGTGATTTCACAGTTGCATTAGATGGAAAGGGGGAGCCATTTTTTGGTGCAGAAGCAGACTCTTAGCACACAGCCAGCTGCTTACCATGTGGAATCATGCACAGTATTCACAAGTGAGTGGGGTTTGAGGTTTCAGTCAGTAATGCAAATACATTCAGCATCACTAAGGCTGGTTGCCCTTGCTGGAGTGTAGGCAGTCACCCAGGTTACAAATGGTGCTGGTCTGAAAAAGCAGTTTGGACATGTGCTTTTTAAAAAATCTGAAAAGTGGATTCATAATGTGTCAGTCTGTAAAAGTGTTTATCACTTGCCAAAAAAAAGAGCAGTAAGTGTGCTTTCAAATTGGCAAATAAATTTCGTTTAAGGGCCTAATGTGAAAACATGACTCTGTGTGCAAATAGGAATTACAGGCAGAGATTTATTGCGTATTGCTCTGGTGATTTCACAGTTGCATTAGATGGAAAGGGGGAGCCATTTTTTGGTTCAGAAGCAGACTCTTAGCACACACCCAGCTGCTTACCATGTGGAATCATGGACAGTATTCACAAGCGAGTGGGGTTTGAGGTTTCAGTCAGTAATGCAAATACATTCAGCATCACTAAGGCTGTTTGCCCTTGCTGGAGTGTAGGCAGTCACCCAGGTTACAAATGGTGCTGGTCTGAAAAAGCAGTTTGGACATGTGCTTTTTAAAAAATCTGAAAAGTGGATTCATAATGTGTCAGTCTGTAAAAGTGTTTATCACTTGCCAAAAGAAAGAGCAGTAAGTGTGCTTTCAAATTGGCAAAGAAATTTCGTTTTGTGACTAATGTGAAAACATGACTCTGTGTGCAAATAGGAATTACAGGCAGAGATTTATTGCGTATTGCTCTGGTGATTTCACAGTTGCATTAGATGGAAAGGGGGAGCCATTTTTTGGTGCAGAAGCAGACTCTTAGCACACACCCAGCTGCTTACCATGTGGAATCATGCACAGTATTCACAAGCGAGTGGGGTTTGAGGTTTCAGTCAGTAATGCAAACACATTCAGCATCACTAAGGCTGTTTGCCCTTGCTGGAGTGTAGGCAGTCACCCAGGTTACAAATGGTGCTGGTCTGAAAAAGCAGTTTGGACATGTGCTTTTTAAAAAATCTGAAAAGTGGATTCATAATGTGTCAGTCTGTAAAAGTGTTTATCACTTGCCAAAAAAAAGAGCAGTAAGTGTGCTTTCAAATTGGCAAAGAAATTTCGTTTAAGGGCCTAATGTGAAAACATGACTCTGTGTGCAAATAGGAATTACAGGCAGAGATTTATTGCGTATTGCTCTAGTGATTTCACAGTTGCATTAGATGGAAAGGGGGAGCCATTTTTTGGTGCAGAAGCAGACTCTTAGCACACAGCCAGCTGCTTACCATGTGGAATCATGCACAGTATTCACAAGCGAGTGGGGTTTGAGGTTTCAGTCAGTAATGCAAATACATTCAGCATCACTAAGGCTGGTTGCCCTTGCTGGAGTGTAGGCAGTCACCCAGGTTACAAATGGTGCTGGTCTGAAAAAGCAGTTTGGACATGTGCTTTTTAAAAAATCTGAAAAGTGGATTCATAATGTGTCAGTCTGTAAAAGTGTTTATCACTTGCCAAAAAAAAGAGCAGTAAGTGTGCTTTCAAATTGGCAAAGAAATTTCGTTTTGTGACTAATGTGAAAACATGACTCTGTGTGCAAATAGGAATTACAGGCAGAGATTTATTGCGTATTGCTCTGGTGATTTCACAGTTGCATTAGAAGGAAAGGGGGAGCCATTTTTTGGTGCAGAAGCAGACTCTTAGCACACACCCAGCTGCTTACCATGTGGAATCATGCACAGTATTCACAAGCGAGTGGGGTTTGAGGTTTCAGTCAGTAATGCAAATACATTCAGCATCACTAAGGCTGGTTGCCCTTGCTGGAGTGTAGGCAGTCACCCAGGTTACAAATGGTGATGGTCTGAAAAAGCAGTTTGGACATGTGCTTTTTAAAAAATCTGAAAAGTGGATTCATAATGTGTCAGTCTGTAAAAGTGATTATCACTTGCCAAAAAAAAGAGCAGTAAGTGTGCTTTCAAATTGGCAAAGAAATTTCGTTTTGTGACTAATGTGAAAACATGACTCTGTGTGCAAATAGGAATTACAGGCAGAGATTTATTGCGTATTGCTCTGGTGATTTCACAGTTGCATTAGATGGAAAGGGGGAGCCATTTTTTGGTGCAGAAGCAGACTCTTAGCAAACACCCAGCTGCTTACCATGTGGAATCATGCACAGTATTCACAAGCGAGTGGGGTTTGAGGTTTCAGTCAGTAATGCAAATACATTCAGCATCACTAAGGCTGGTTGCCCTTGCTGGAGTGTAGGCAGTCACCCAGGTTACAAATGGTGCTGGTCTGAAAAAGCAGTTTGGACATGTGCTTTTTAAAAAATCTGAAAAGTGGATTCATAATGTGTCAGTCTGTAAAAGTGATTATCACTTGCCAAAAAAAAGAGTAGTAAGTGTGCTTTCAAATTGGCAAAGAAATTTCGTTTTGTGACTAATGTGAAAACATGACTCTGTGTGCAAATAGGAATTACAGGCAGAGATTTATTGCGTATTGCTCTGGTGATTTCACAGTTGCATTAGATGGAAAGGGGGAGCCATTTTTTGGTGCAGAAGCAGACTCTTAGCACACACCCAGCTGCTTACCATGTGGAATCATGGACAGTATTCACAAGCGAGTGGGGTTTGAGGTTTCAGTCAGTAATGCAAATACATTCAGCATCACTAAGGCTGTTTGCCCTTGCTGGAGTGTAGGCAGTCACCCAGGTTACAAATGGTGCTGGTCTGAAAAAGCAGTTTGGACATGTGCTTTTTAAAAAATCTGAAAAGTGGATTCATAATGTGTCAGTCTGTAAAAGTGATTATCACTTGCCAAAAAAAAGAGCAGTAAGTGTGCTTTCAAATTGGCAAAGAAATTTCGTTTTGTGACTAATGTGAAAACATGACTCTGTGTGCAAATAGGAATTACAGGCAGAGATTTATTGCGTATTGCTCTGGTGATTTCACAGTTGCATTAGATGGAAAGGGGGAGCCATTTTTTGGTGCAGAAGCAGACTCTTAGCACACACCCAGCTGCTTACCATGTGGAATCATGTACAGTATTCACAAGCGAGTGGGGTTTGAGGTTTCAGTCAGTAATGCAAATACATTCAGCATCACTAAGGCTGGTTGCCCTTGCTGGAGTGTAGGCAGTCACCCAGGTTACAAATGGTGCTGGTCTGAAAAAGCAGTTTGGACATGTGCTTTTTAAAGAATCTGAAAAGTGGATTCATAATGTGTCAGTCTGTAAAAGTGATTATCACTTGCCAAAAAAAAGAGTAGTAAGTGTGCTTTCAAATTGGCAAAGAAATTTCGTTTTGTGACTAATGTGAAAACATGACTCTGTGTGCAAATAGGAATTACAGGCAGAGATTTATTGCGTATTGCTCTGGTGATTTCACAGTTGCATTAGATGGAAAGGGGGAGCCATTTTTTGGTGCAGAAGCAGACTCTTAGCACACAGCCAGCTGCTTACCATGTGGAATCATGCACAGTATTCACAAGCGAGTGGGGTTTGAGGTTTCAGTCAGTAATGCGAATACATTCAGCATCACTAAGGCTGGTTGCCCTTGCTGGAGTGTAGGCAGTCACCCAGGTTACAAATGGTGCTGGTCTGAAAAAGCAGTTTGGACATGTGCTTTTTAAAAAATCTGAAAAGTGGATTCATAATGTGTCAGTCTGTAAAAGTGTTTATCACTTGCCAAAAAAAAGAGCAGTAAGTGTGCTTTCAAATTGGCAAAGAAATTTCGTTTTGTGACTAATGTGAAAACATGACTCTGTGTGCAAATAGGAATTACAGGCAGAGATTTATTGCGTATTGCTCTGGTGATTTCACAGTTGCATTAGATGGAAAGGGGGAGCCATTTTTTGATGCAGAAGCAGACTCTTAGCACACACCCAGCTGCTTACCATGTGGAATCATGCACAGTATTCACAAGCGAGTGGGGTTTGAGGTTTCAGTCAGTAATGCAAACACATTCAGCATCACTAAGGCTGTTTGCCCTTGCTGGAGTGTAGGCAGTCACCCAGGTTACAAATGGTGCTGGTCTGAAAAAGCAGTTTGGACATATGCTTTTTAAAAAATCTGAAAAGTGGATTCATAATGTGTCAGTCTGTAAAAGTGTTTATCACTTTGTGGAAATATGGATTTTTCTGATCAGTTATGTCCCCTATCTTGGACCCCAACGGTTTCATGTATGAATCACAAGTACATGTATGCTCCCTCCAGTTCCAGTTATGAAGACGCAAACCCATGTGCGTCCACCGTCAACATGTCCTCTTTCAGATCCGCCATGAATAGGCCGGATATTCCATTCCTAAGTATGAAAGGCCACCGGCTTTATATGGTTCACTTATGCCATTTTTCAGTCCAGGCAAGTAGGCCCGGATTCTGTCATCAAGCTTTTCTTGCTTTCTGCCTCTGAAGCTCCAGTCTGAGCCTGCATCTGTGACCATGAACTTTGTCTCATTCCCTGCGCGGCTCACGATGCCTGACATCAGCTTGCTGCCTGCCAAGAACTGTATTTCACCTTCGGAAATTATCTGCTCCGTTCCCTGCCCAATGCATTCCTGTCTAGTAGTTTAAGTAAACATTCTTCCAGCTACCGAGCAAAGGCCCGGTTTCTCTGTCTTCATGCAAGTAATTCATAGCCCTGTTACTATGGAAGATTCCTGCCCTCGCATCTAGTGTAGACACTTAGACGCTTGTACACGCACTAACAGTCAGTATAGTCAGTATAGAATAAGATTCTACTCTAAGAGACCTCTCTTTTGGATAACATGGTTCTTTAAACATAGGATGTTAGATATGATTTGTGGATTAGGTTGACTTGACCCTCCAGACTTCTGTCGCCACATGTAGAGCTAAATGTCAAGTCCCCTTCACCCCCTAGTCGCACGTCAATCACACGTCATACTGCTGCGCGCGCATCTCTGCCAAGTATTTCTGTTGACATTGCGAAATTATTTCATAGGTCCACCCATATGTGACATCATAACCAATGACGTTTTCCTTGTTACACCCAATTACGCCTCCTTCAGCTACGCATGTGAAATGTTATCTTTGCTATCAATTGTTACGCCTCTTGCATTGGCCTCACTGTAATGCCTATTGTATAAAAGTGAATAATTATCAATAATGTATGTACTTCACTTCCTGAACCTTCGTGGTGATGGAACCTGGAGCAACCGATTATAATCGACCATTGGAATAAAGCCCATTCCGAACCTCTAATACCACGGATTCTGCCTCTTATTTACTGAGCTATTTTATTATGTTTCTGTATCAAATTAAGTCCCGGTAATTAAATTATTTACCACAGGAATGGCTCCCGAATAGGGACTCTTTCTCATCTCACGCGCCGGTGGTGCGTTGCAGGCCCGGTCTCCTGCCAACAGCTGGACGGACAACAACGCGTACCAGCAGGATTTCCTGTATCTCCCTCCGGTCAAGCGGGGGCGACTGAGGCTGCGATCAACACCCAGACGAGGCGGTGAGAAGTGCGAAGTATCCCGACCAGAGCCTAGCTGAGAGAGCAAGATCCGAGGTATACAGAGGCCCACCAGTTTCCGAAGTCCCGAGTCGAGTCCAGTTTCCGAAGTGTTCGAGTCGAGTCCAGTCCGGTTCAAGTTCAAGTTCAGTTCCGTTCCGAGGCCTTCCGTTCCGAGCTACCCGGTGAGTACCATTACTGGGGAGGCGTTCTGGCGTGCACATAAGTTGTGCCGGTCCAGACGGGTTTGGGTACACAAATCCGGTCTGCACTGTTTCAGCAGTGTATCTGTACTGTTTAGCAGTATATCTAGTATATCAAGTATATAAATTCAGAATAATTCAGTTCAAGTCGAGTATTATGTTTAGTGATTAAGTTTTCCTTAGATCGTCATCATCATTGTTGCTCAGTTAAATGTTAAATGTTAAATATTTTTAGTACGTTCTGCATATTGTGGTATGAATGACTGTTCATTATTGTGATTACTGTATTAAGTTTGTTCAAGATCAAGTATCAGATCAGTTCTCAATATGCCGCTCTTTTCGAAATTAAGACAGATCACAACTAGAAAAGGGGTACTCGAAGAAGCTGTTCCTATTCCTCCTAGGGACACTCCAGGGTACTTCATGTATCATAAACACGGCTTAGACGCTATATTATTTCTTGATTTATGGGTAGACTACACTAAGGAATTACCAGAAAGTCAGAGGTGGCCCGCGGCTGGGACCTGGGATGCAGAGTGCATCGTGAAAGTAGAGGAAGAATTATGGAAAAAGAAAGCTAGACAATCACAGAAAGACGCCATTGAATTATGGCGTAAAGAATCGTATAGACGTACAGAAAAAGCACGTAGACAGGAAGAGAAGAGTAAAGAGAATTCAAATGAAGTCCGAGAAAATCTATTAATTGAAGAAGGTGCACGAGTGAAATCAGAACAAGTAGACAGACAAAGACATGCCCTTATGAAGGGTATGTATCCCCTTCTGGCCGAAGGATTACCTAAGGCTACTCCGGGGATACCAAAAGACTTGCCACCCCCATTATTTCCAATAAAGATACATCCCAAGGGGCATCCTAGAACCGCAGAAGATGTTTTTCTTTCCTCATATTTAGATGACGCAGCTCCCGAGTATGCTAACCCCGCCCCACATAGACCGTTGGCCGGGGAGGTTCAACGCCAAGATCCTGTATCTGTATCTCTAGAGCACCAAATCCTGACACAAGTTCCGGCAAGCACATCTGTTTCCACATCTGTTCCTACAGCTACTTCCATAGCTGTGTCCACACCTATAGTTGCTGTATCGCGTTCAACGAATCCTTTCACGCCCGATACCCCAGATGGGGCTACGGGAGGTGCTACCAACATTTTTTCTACGCCACCCAGAATAAATAAACTTACTTTTCAAGAATCTGCACATTCACGTACCCCCAAACTCATAAATGCCCGTACGCTTAAGGAACTTCTTATAGATTATAGATATGACCCTGTGCCCGGAAAAGAGGACGAAATGACCCTGGCATCATTACGTATCAGACGAGCCGCGGTGTATTTAGGGAAGTTACCAGGAATGACTATGCATCTAGATAATATATACCATTTTGTCCAAACAGGGCGAGATTCTGAATGTATTAACAGAGCTATGGAATACCAGAAAGTGGAAATACAGGGGGAACTGTTACGTTTCCTTATAAATTGTGTGATCAGAAATCAAGACCGACCGGGGGTAGACCCGGAAGCAATGCAAATTCTTACCAGATGGAGCCAGAATATATCAGAAGGGAGACATGATAAGCAAAACTGTATAATAGCCATGTGCAGAAAGATCCGTAAAGAAATAGAACGTCTACACGAAGAAAGATTAGCGGTAGACCAGTTTGAACAAAATGAGGAGGAGGAAGGATCAGGACTGCCCACAGGACAGTCAGAAACCATAGCCTATGTAGGTAGAGGAAGATCTTGTAATAGTACTAGATGTCTTACTGACCCGATACGTCCGATATGTCTAGAAAATAACAGGAATTTTCAAACACCTATAATAAATATAAGGTCCCCCGAGCATTCGTTCCAAACCACTGACAAATTACTGCGAGAACGAAGGGGTTATCATTTTCTCGATTCTATGGATGAACAAGAATTAGCCAGGTCAGCCGTTCATTGGGTTGACAGTCCCGGAAAGTATGATGATGATACAGTAGCACACACATTTTTGAATCTCACCCCAGATGAACAGCGTTTAGCTGGGATTTATATGATTCAACAACTTCTTATACTATATAAAAGCCAACATTCAGATCCTGGTCCCTTACCTGATATATTGACTGAATTACTCACGAATAGATGGAGAGGTTCAGGTACTAAGCTAATTAAAGAAATACTAGAATCAAGAAAGCAGTACATTCTTTTTATATGCCCAGAACATGTCTCACTGCCCATTAAGGAAAGAACCACGTATTACATGGACAGACAGAATCCCTTACGAGAAGTACACCCAATAAAAGGCGAGGACAATGAGTTTAAACGTGTATATGTATATACGCCCATATCGAAAATAGAATTGTTAGAAATGAAGAAAGTGGTACCCAGTCATGACAAAGACCCAGCGGGTTTCCACCGAGAAATTAAAGACATGTTACTCATGGGAGAGTATACCTATCCCGACATTATGACCATATTAAAGGTATTGATGCCTGCTGGCATTTATGAAAAACTCAAGGAAAAAGAGTGGGAGGTGGGAGACCAAAAGATAGATTGGACAGCATTAGAAAATGAAGAAAAGGCCCGAGGTCCAGGTTCGGGGCTTGGGGACAAAACTAAAGCACTACCAGGTTTACTAGTACAGGTACTGCCACGTTTATTAACCACGAAAAAGGAAGACTGGGGTGCAATTTCAGCCTGTAAACAAAAGCAAGATGAAGATACTAGTGATTTCTATGCACGATTTGAAAAATGTTTTGGTATAAATAGTGGCATAAAAGCAAGTAGCGAATCATACCCACATCTGTTTGTGACAAAATTAGTTGAAAATTCCTTGCCCCAAGTGAAGAATAGAGTATTAAAATTCGAGAGTACCTGGCAAGGTAACACCCCATCACAAATGTTACAAATGTTACAGTATCATCACAATAGAATTAGAGAGGAACAAGATCATGAACAAAGACGCATGAAAGACACGAAAATGAAAATGCTAGTCTCCCAGACAGTTCCAGCTGAAGGACATAAAAAGGGTACGACACATTCCGGTGATTCAGCAGGACCTGTAAAAGGGACATGCAACTATTGTAAACAACCAGGTCATTATGTACACGATTGTCCAGTCCTGAAGCGTAATATCGCCACAGGTATTACAAAAGAAAGACCACGGCCACTTAGACAGGATCAGAATGAACAAGGAGCCTTGCAGCATGCACAGTCCATGCCAGCTCCACAACAGTCTATACAGTTTGTGCCAGCTGCACCTGCGCTGCCTGTTGCTGCCACGCAAACCACGACACGACAGCTGTACCAGACCGCACAGTATGACTATCCTGATTACCAACGATATGCATGAAACAGCCTAGAGAAGGAAGTTGACTTACCCCTTATCGAGGTCCCTGTAGACCAAGAAGGACCTTATGTACATAGTGAATTATTAGGTCAAGATAGAAAATTTTTACTTGATACAGGGGCAAGTCGAACAACCATAAAACGTAGTGAAGTTCCAGGGGCACCCCTCTCAGGCTCACAGAATATTTCCCTTGGTTTTTCAGGAAAACCTATTGTTAATGAAGTATCACAGCCTCTTCCACTTACGATAGGACCTTTGACCCGAACTACAGATTTATTGCTCACTAAATCCTGTCCAGAAAACTTGTTAGGTATAAAAACACTGAAAGCTCTAGGAGCTATAATATGTTGTTCTCCGGAAGGAGTAAGATTGTTTTTACGTGATTTCAAAGGTCACTATGTGTCTAGAGACATGGATCCCCGACTGCAGACTTTACCTACACATCTATGGGCACAAGGCCCTACTGATGTTGGTTGCATGAATATTACACCATATCGAGTTACACTAAAGGCAGGAGTGGTACTACCACGAATGCGACAATACAAGTTACCACCAGATGCTGTAGTGGCTTTACTACAAATCATTGACGAGCTCATTGCCCAAGGAGTGGTTGTAGAAACAGACTCCAATGTATGTAATTCACCGATAATTCCGATTCTTAAACGAACAGATCCGAAGGCCCCGCCAGTATATCGATTGGTTATTGATTTGCGCGAATTGAACAAATGCATTGTGCCACAATTCCCTGTGGTCCCAGATATCTCGTCATTACTGACAGCTATTGATTCCGAAGCAACATTCTTTACTGTAATTGATCTCAAAAATGCCTTTTTCAGCGTCCCAATAGATCCGGAAAGCCAATATTTGTTCGGATTTAGTTTAAATGGACGTAGCTTCAAATTCTCACGCGCACCTCAAGGATTTACAGAAAGCCCCAGCATCTATAGCCAAGCACTGAAACGAGAACTCGACAGTATCCACATGCCAGTTAACACTGCCTTGCTTCAATATGTCGATGATCTGCTGATCACCGCTAGAAGCGAACCCGAATGTGAGAAAGCATCACTGACAGTTTTACGATTTCTAGCCGAAAAGGGGCACAAGGTGTCCCCTTCTAAGCTGCAATTCTGTGTCCAGCGAGTTGTTTATCTTGGACACTCGCTGTCCAAGGAGGGAAGGCAGCTTACACCCGACCGCATTCAGTTAATAGCTAACATGCCAATACCCAAGACACAAAAGGAGGTGCGGGCTTTTATAGGCCTCACTTCATATTGTAGGCAGTGGATCCCTCAGTATGCATTTCTAGCAAAACCACTCATTCAGTTGACAACACAGGAGGCAGCCACATCGACTGTTCTCCCTTGGACTCAGGAACATACACAAGCTTTTGAAAGCTTAAAGAAAGCTCTATGCCAAGCATCTGTTTTAGCAACACCATGTTACAGAAAACATTTTACACTCTTTGTTACAGAACGAGAAGGTACTGCTTTGTCAGTACTCACACAGGAACAAGCAGGATCACACAAACCGTGTGCTTATTTTTCTAGTACATTAGATCCCGTAGCTCAGGCTCTGCCTGCGTGCCTGAAATCAGTGGCAGCGACAGCTTTAGCAATCAGACAAAGCGATGCCATAGTGTTAGGACATCCATTGACAGTACAAGTACCACATGCAGTGGAGGTTCTTGTGAATCGAACGCAAACACAACATTTGACTATAGCAAGACTTACAGGGTACGAACTAACACTGTTTCAGCCACATATAGAAATCAGACGTTGTAACACATTGAATCCTGCCACACTTTTACCTGTAAATGGAACAGACCCACTAGCTCATGACTGTATTGATGTTATTACAATCACGACGAAACCCAGACAAGACTTGACAGATGTCCCATTGTCAGACCCAGACCTGACGTTGTATGTAGATGGTTCATGTATGAGAAAAGGTACAGGAGAACTAGTGGCCGCTTACGCAGTCACAACAGACACTGAAATCATTGAAACAAATTGCATAAATACCTTGTCCGCTCAAGCAGCAGAGCTCGTCGCTCTGACACAAGCCTGTATTCAAGCCACAAATAAAAAAGTCAACATATACACTGATTCACGTTATGCATTCGGAGTTGTACATGACTTCGGCGTGCTGTGGCGAGAGAGAGGTTATTTAACTTCTCACGGTGCCCACATTCAGCACGGACCCCTCATTCATGCTTTATTAGATGCAATACATCTACCCACTGCAATATCAATTATGAAATGTAAAGCTCATACGAAAGTTACTGATATCATTTCTCAAGGCAATGATTTAGCTGACAGAACAGCTAAACAGACTGCTCAAACTCAAACATCCGACATGACAAAGACAATAGTCCCGACGCCAACACATTGTATGACGGTTAAAGATCCTACTCTTGACGTAATTGATATACAGACACATGCTACACCAGAAGAAATAAAGAAATGGACTGAATTAGGAGGGATCCAAACGGATCAAGGATGGTTGATGAAGGAAAAGTCTGTGTGGTTCCTTCCTGATTCAATGGTCCAGGTTATAATTAACACTGTACATAGTCCAGCACATCTAGGAGAAAAAGCTATGCTAGACAGCATTCAACACATTTGGTTCAATAAACATTTACGAGCTGCAGCCAAACAAAAAGTTCGTACCTGTATGATCTGTTGTCAGTTCAACCCAGGAAAAAGCGTTCCCGTAGAACAGGGTGGATTTCATCCTCCTGATCACCCTTTTGAAGTCCTCCAGATGGATTATATCCAGATGGAACGATGTCGAGGATTCAAATATGTTCTCGTAGTTGTTTGTGCTCTTTCCCGTTGGACGGAGGCATACCCGGTTTCAGATTACACGGCCCCGACTACTGCCAAACAGTTAGTTCGAGAATTCTTCCCACGATACGGTTTGCCACGTGTTGTTCACTCAGATAACGGCCAGCCGTTCTCATCCGAATTAATAAAACACGTTTCACTTTTGTTAGGCTATCAGTGGAAATTCCACTGTGTCCGACACCCCGAAGCAGCAGGTCTCGTAGAAAGACATAATCAGACCCTGAAAATTAGATTGTCCAAAATATGCAGAGAGAAAGGTGTCGACTGGGTAGTAGCGTTACCAGTTGCACTCTTTTACACAAGAATGGTAGCACACTCTCGAACAGGGCTATCCCCGTATGAAGTGATCTTCGGCAGACCACCAAATATGTGGGGGACACCTATACCACGCAAAATAACTGATATTGACTGTAATATGCTGACAGATTATTTGGCTTCCTTGATGTCTGCACTACAATCTTGTCGTTCACAGGTAGCTGCAGCTTTTCCTGACAACACTGAGGTGAAACCCCATGACGTAATTCCGGGGGATCTCGTTTTAGTGAGGAACTTTGATCGAAAGACTCAGCTGGATCCTAGGTGGAAGTCACCGAAGCTGGTCTTGCTCACCACAAGGACAGCCGTGAAGATCGAGGGCAGGAAAGGCTGGATTCATTCAAGTCATATCAAGAAATTCCATGGACTTCCAGCGGATGTGAATACCACACCTCGTGTGTCTTCACCCATTGACTCAAAACTTCCTTTTGTTGAAAAGAGTAATTCCGAACTTTACAAACTAAAACTCAGGTCCAATCAGTCAAGCAATTTGATTGTTTAAGTCCTCTCCGAGGTGAAGCGGTTGAATTGTCTCTGACATGTATCCCTTGGACCTGAATAGAGAATGCACCCGAAAAATGTTGAAACGACAGGCGTACTGTAAATCACTGCGTAGTCATTGTACAGTGACGTTATTAATTTTGTTTTCCTTAAGTCTTTTAATAATTACTGCAAGTATACTGTTGCATATATATTATCCTATTTTTAGACACGTTTATAATGTTACTGCTGAACATTCTTTTAGTGAATTACCTCCGCTTGAGTTGTCTTATAGATTTGCGCTGCGCAATAACACGTTTATTAATATGTTACATCATTCCCATCAGGTTAGCAATGCTACAAATTGTTGGATATGTGGCCGACTCCCTCCCTATCAGAATTATAAAGGAATTCTACCTTTCTTTCCATACCCGTTCACACACAACGGCTCCTGTGGAGCATGGTTTAGCTTAATCAATTCCCTAGATTCGAATTCTGCAGTTTATCAAGATAACTGGGTATGGGGAAATTTGAATTTAGTTTTACTTAAGGTCTGCTATCCTAACAAGGAGGGATTTCCCCAGAGAACAGGAACTGATCTCGAAAATGAAGTGTATGGATTAGGTAATTTTACGCTTAATCTTATGATCCTAAATGTCGAATCCGAAGCTACTCCAATTTTGCCCGCTATGTCAATATTTCCAGTAAAAGGTGAATTATGTGTAAGAAAGAATGGTTCCATACATATGGGCCATAGTAGATGCACCACTGTAGTAGAATTTAGTGATCAAGGCAAGTCTACATTTAGAGCTTCCCGCCATTCCTATTTCATATGTGGTCAGACGGCATATGTACGTTTGCCTCTAGATTGGGATGGTACCTGCTACATTGGATTTCTTTTGCCGCCTGTTTTTCTAGCTCCTCCTGATTATCACAGAAATACTCATTTAGTATATACTAGAGTAAGGAGAGATCTCCCGATAGTCGATTACACTGAAACAGCATGGGAAAAATACACAGATTTCAATAAAGGTCTCTTTCCCTATATAGGTACAGTTACTAATAGTAAGCTGATACGTAGATTAACCAGAACCCTTGAAGCAGTAGTGAACGAAACTATTTCCGCCTTAGGCAATTTAACAGAAGAGCAGTCTGCTATGCGGATTGTTGTGCTTCAAAATCGTCTTGTCCTTGACGTCATCCTGGCCGATAGGGGCGGAGCTTGTAGGGTCATCGGATCAAGTTGTTGCATTTTCATACCAGAAAATTCGCCATCTGTATATAAAGCCATAACTCGCCTTCATAAGATTGTAAGCCAGATACACCAGAATCCAGGCACCTGGACTTGGTCCGGTTGGTTTTGGAATGTATTATCTACCTTTGGATGGAAGGTCCTATCCTTCCTAGGTATTGGCTTTCTCATACTATTCAGTTGCTGTCTATGCCTACAATGTGGACCAGCGATTTGTGGTCTGTGTGCCACATCGTGTGTCCCATCACCAAGATTTCATTCGTCCCAGAAGAAAAAAGAAGAACAAATGATGCTATATGAACAGATCAATGGATTGATGAAGATTGATATCTCTTGACGGGCAAGTAGGGGACAAGGAGGGAATGTGGAAATATGGATTTTTCTGATCAGTTATGTCCCCTATCTTGGACCCCAACGGTTTCATGTATGAATCACAAGTACATGTATGCTCCCTCCAGTTCCAGTTATGAAGACGCAAACCCATGTGCGTCCACCGTCAACATGTCCTCTTTCAGATCCGCCATGAATAGGCCGGATATTCCATTCCTAAGTATGAAAGGCCACCGGCTTTATATGGTTCACTTATGCCATTTTTCAGTCCAGGCAAGTAGGCCCGGATTCTGTCATCAAGCTTTTCTTGCTTTCTGCCTCTGAAGCTCCAGTCTGAGCCTGCATCTGTGACCATGAACTTTGTCTCATTCCCTGCGCGGCTCACGATGCCTGACATCAGCTTGCTGCCTGCCAAGAACTGTATTTCACCTTCGGAAATTATCTGCTCCATTCCCTGCCCAATGCATTCCTGTCTAGTAGTTTAAGTAAACATTCTTCCAGCTACCGAGCAAAGGCCCGGTTTCTCTGTCTTCATGCAAGTAATTCATAGCCCTGTTACTATGGAAGATTCCTGCCCTCGCATCTAGTGTAGACACTTAGACGCTTGTACACGCACTAACAGTCAGTATAGTCAGTATAGAATAAGATTCTACTCTAAGAGACCTCTCTTTTGGATAACATGGTTCTTTAAACATAGGATGTTAGATATGATTTGTGGATTAGGTTGACTTGACCCTCCAGACTTCTGTCGCCACATGTAGAGCTAAATGTCAAGTCCCCTTCACCCCCTAGTCGCACGTCAATCACACGTCATACTGCTGCGCGCGCATCTCTGCCAAGTATTTCTGTTGACATTGCGAAATTATTTCATAGGTCCACCCATATGTGACATCATAACCAATGACGTTTTCCTTGTTACACCCAATTACGCCTCCTTCAGCTACGCATGTGAAATGTTATCTTTGCTATCAATTGTTACGCCTCTTGCATTGGCCTCACTGTAATGCCTATTGTATAAAAGTGAATAATTATCAATAATGTATGTACTTCACTTCCTGAACCTTCGTGGTGATGGAACCTGGAGCAACCGATTATAATCGACCATTGGAATAAAGCCCATTCCGAACCTCTAATACCACGGATTCTGCCTCTTATTTACTGAGCTATTTTATTATGTTTCTGTATCAAATTAAGTCCCGGTAATTAAATTATTTACCACAGGAATGGCGCCCGAATAGGGACTCTTTCTCATCTCACGCGCCGGTGGTGCGTTGCAGGCCCGGTCTCCTGCCAACAGCTGGACGGACAACAACGCGTACCAGCAGGATTTCCTGTATCTCCCTCCGGTCAAGCGGGGGCGACTGAGGCTGCGATCAACACCCAGACGAGGCGGTGAGAAGTGCGAAGTATCCCGACCAGAGCCTAGCTGAGAGAGCAAGATCCGAGGTATACAGAGGCCCACCAGTTTCCGAAGTCCCGAGTCGAGTCCAGTTTCCGAAGTGTTCGAGTCGAGTCCAGTCCGGTTCAAGTTCAAGTTCAGTTCCGTTCCGAGGCCTTCCGTTCCGAGCTACCCGGTGAGTACCATTACTGGGGAGGCGTTCTGGCGTGCACATAAGTTGTGCCGGTCCAGACGGGTTTGGGTACACAAATCCGGTCTGCACTGTTTCAGCAGTGTATCTGTACTGTTTAGCAGTATATCTAGTATATCAAGTATATAAATTCAGAATAATTCAGTTCAAGTCGAGTATTATGTTTAGTGATTAAGTTTTCCTTAGATCGTCATCATCATTGTTGCTCAGTTAAATGTTAAATGTTAAATATTTTTAGTACGTTCTGCATATTGTGGTATGAATGACTGTTCATTATTGTGATTACTGTATTAAGTTTGTTCAAGATCAAGTATCAGATCAGTTCTCAATATGCCGCTCTTTTCGAAATTAAGACAGATCACAACTAGAAAAGGGGTACTCGAAGAAGCTGTTCCTATTCCTCCTAGGGACACTCCAGGGTACTTCATGTATCATAAACACGGCTTAGACGCTATATTATTTCTTGATTTATGGGTAGACTACACTAAGGAATTACCAGAAAGTCAGAGGTGGCCCGCGGCTGGGACCTGGGATGCAGAGTGCATCGTGAAAGTAGAGGAAGAATTATGGAAAAAGAAAGCTAGACAATCACAGAAAGACGCCATTGAATTATGGCGTAAAGAATCGTATAGACGTACAGAAAAAGCACGTAGACAGGAAGAGAAGAGTAAAGAGAATTCAAATGAAGTCCGAGAAAATCTATTAATTGAAGAAGGTGCACGAGTGAAATCAGAACAAGTAGACAGACAAAGACATGCCCTTATGAAGGGTATGTATCCCCTTCTGGCCGAAGGATTACCTAAGGCTACTCCGGGGATACCAAAAGACTTGCCACCCCCATTATTTCCAATAAAGATACATCCCAAGGGGCATCCTAGAACCGCAGAAGATGTTTTTCTTTCCTCATATTTAGATGACGCAGCTCCCGAGTATGCTAACCCCGCCCCACATAGACCGTTGGCCGGGGAGGTTCAACGCCAAGATCCTGTATCTGTATCTCTAGAGCACCAAATCCTGACACAAGTTCCGGCAAGCACATCTGTTTCCACATCTGTTCCTACAGCTACTTCCATAGCTGTGTCCACACCTATAGTTGCTGTATCGCGTTCAACGAATCCTTTCACGCCCGATACCCCAGATGGGGCTACGGGAGGTGCTACCAACATTTTTTCTACGCCACCCAGAATAAATAAACTTACTTTTCAAGAATCTGCACATTCACGTACCCCCAAACTCATAAATGCCCGTACGCTTAAGGAACTTCTTATAGATTGTAGATATGACCCTGTGCCCGGAAAAGAGGACGAAATGACCCTGGCATCATTACGTATCAGACGAGCCGCGGTGTATTTAGGGAAGTTACCAGGAATGACTATGCATCTAGATAATATATACCATTTTGTCCAAACAGGGCGAGATTCTGAATGTATTAACAGAGCTATGGAATACCAGAAAGTGGAAATACAGGGGGAACTGTTACGTTTCCTTATAAATTGTGTGATCAGAAATCAAGACCGACCGGGGGTAGACCCGGAAGCAATGCAAATTCTTACCAGATGGAGCCAGAATATATCAGAAGGGAGACATGATAAGCAAAACTGTATAATAGCCATGTGCAGAAAGATCCGTAAAGAAATAGAACGTCTACACGAAGAAAGATTAGCGGTAGACCAGTTTGAACAAAATGAGGAGGAGGAAGGATCAGGACTGCCCACAGGACAGTCAGAAACCATAGCCTATGTAGGTAGAGGAAGATCTTGTAATAGTACTAGATGTCTTACTGACCCGATACGTCCGATATGTCTAGAAAATAACAGGAATTTTCAAACACCTATAATAAATATAAGGTCCCCCGAGCATTCGTTCCAAACCACTGACAAATTACTGCGAGAACGAAGGGGTTATCATTTTCTCGATTCTATGGATGAACAAGAATTAGCCAGGTCAGCCGTTCATTGGGTTGACAGTCCCGGAAAGTATGATGATGATACAGTAGCACACACATTTTTGAATCTCACCCCAGATGAACAGCGTTTAGCTGGGATTTATATGATTCAACAACTTCTTATACTATATAAAAGCCAACATTCAGATCCTGGTCCCTTACCTGATATATTGACTGAATTACTCACGAATAGATGGAGAGGTTCAGGTACTAAGCTAATTAAAGAAATACTAGAATCAAGAAAGCAGTACATTCTTTTTATATGCCCAGAACATGTCTCACTGCCCATTGAGGAAAGAACCACGTATTACATGGACAGACAGAATCCCTTACGAGAAGTACACCCAATAAAAGGCGAGGACAATGAGTTTAAACGTGTATATGTATATACGCCCATATCGAAAATAGAATTGTTAGAAATGAAGAAAGTGGTACCCAGTCATGACAAAGACCCAGCGGGTTTCCACCGAGAAATTAAAGACATGTTACTCATGGGAGAGTATACCTATCCCGACATTATGACCATATTAAAGGTATTGATGCCTGCTGGCATTTATGAAAAACTCAAGGAAAAAGAGTGGGAGGTGGGAGACCAAAAGATAGATTGGACAGCATTAGAAAATGAAGAAAAGGCCCGAGGTCCAGGTTCGGGGCTTGGGGACAAAACTAAAGCACTACCAGGTTTACTAGTACAGGTACTGCCACGTTTATTAACCACGAAAAAGGAAGACTGGGGTGCAATTTCAGCCTGTAAACAAAAGCAAGATGAAGATACTAGTGATTTCTATGCACGATTTGAAAAATGTTTTGGTATAAATAGTGGCATAAAAGCAAGTAGCGAATCATACCCACATCTGTGTGTGACAAAATTAGTTGAAAATTCCTTGCCCCAAGTGAAGAATAGAGTATTAAAATTCGAGAGTACCTGGCAAGGTAACACCCCATCACAAATGTTACAAATGTTACAGTATCATCACAATAGAATTAGAGAGGAACAAGATCATGAACAAAGACGCATGAAAGACACGAAAATGAAAATGCTAGTCTCCCAGACAGTTCCAGCTGAAGGACATAAAAAGGGTACGACACATTCCGGTGATTCAGCAGGACCTGTAAAAGGGACATGCAACTATTGTAAACAACCAGGTCATTATGTACACGATTGTCCAGTCCTGAAGCGTAATATCGCCACAGGTATTACAAAAGAAAGACCACGGCCACTTAGACAGGATCAGAATGAACAAGGAGCCTTGCAGCATGCACAGTCCATGCCAGCTCCACAACAGTCTATACAGTTTGTGCCAGCTGCACCTGCGCTGCCTGTTGCTGCCACGCAAACCACGACACGACAGCTGTACCAGACCGCACAGTATGACTATCCTGATTACCAACGATATGCATGAAACAGCCTAGAGAAGGAAGTTGACTTACCCCTTATCGAGGTCCCTGTAGACCAAGAAGGACCTTATGTACATAGTGAATTATTAGGTCAAGATAGAAAATTTTTACTTGATACAGGGGCAAGTCGAACAACCATAAAACGTAGTGAAGTTCCAGGGGCACCCCTCTCAGGCTCACAGAATATTTCCCTTGGTTTTTCAGGAAAACCTATTGTTAATGAAGTATCACAGCCTCTTCCACTTACGATAGGACCTTTGACCCGAACTACAGATTTATTGCTCACTAAATCCTGTCCAGAAAACTTGTTAGGTATAAAAACACTGAAAGCTCTA
This sequence comes from Triturus cristatus, assembly GCF_964204655.1. Lineage (NCBI taxonomy): Eukaryota > Metazoa > Chordata > Amphibia > Caudata > Salamandridae > Triturus > Triturus cristatus. The sequence continues at coordinate 1,294,499,442 of NC_140589.1, forward strand.
GGAGCTATAATATGTTGTTCTCCGGAAGGAGTAAGATTGTTTTTACGTGATTTCAAAGGTCACTATGTGTCTAGAGACATGGATCCCCGACTGCAGACTTTACCTACACATCTATGGGCACAAGGCCCTACTGATGTTGGTTGCATGAATATTACACCATATCGAGTTACACTAAAGGCAGGAGTGGTACTACCACGAATGCGACAATACAAGTTACCACCAGATGCTGTAGTGGCTTTACTACAAATCATTGACGAGCTCATTGCCCAAGGAGTGGTTGTAGAAACAGACTCCAATGTATGTAATTCACCGATAATTCCGATTCTTAAACGAACAGATCCGAAGGCCCCGCCAGTATATCGATTGGTTATTGATTTGCGCGAATTGAACAAATGCATTGTGCCACAATTCCCTGTGGTCCCAGATATCTCGTCATTACTGACAGCTATTGATTCCGAAGCAACATTCTTTACTGTAATTGATCTCAAAAATGCCTTTTTCAGCGTCCCAATAGATCCGGAAAGCCAATATTTGTTCGGATTTAGTTTAAATGGACGTAGCTTCAAATTCTCACGCGCACCTCAAGGATTTACAGAAAGCCCCAGCATCTATAGCCAAGCACTGAAACGAGAACTCGACAGTATCCACATGCCAGTTAACACTGCCTTGCTTCAATATGTCGATGATCTGCTGATCACCGCTAGAAGCGAACCCGAATGTGAGAAAGCATCACTGACAGTTTTACGATTTCTAGCCGAAAAGGGGCACAAGGTGTCCCCTTCTAAGCTGCAATTCTGTGTCCAGCGAGTTGTTTATCTTGGACACTCGCTGTCCAAGGAGGGAAGGCAGCTTACACCCGACCGCATTCAGTTAATAGCTAACATGCCAATACCCAAGACACAAAAGGAGGTGCGGGCTTTTATAGGCCTCACTTCATATTGTAGGCAGTGGATCCCTCAGTATGCATTTCTAGCAAAACCACTCATTCAGTTGACAACACAGGAGGCAGCCACATCGACTGTTCTCCCTTGGACTCAGGAACATACACAAGCTTTTGAAAGCTTAAAGAAAGCTCTATGCCAAGCACCTGTTTTAGCAACACCATGTTACAGAAAACATTTTACACTCTTTGTTACAGAACGAGAAGGTACTGCTTTGTCAGTACTCACACAGGAACAAGCAGGATCACACAAACCGTGTGCTTATTTTTCTAGTACATTAGATCCCGTAGCTCAGGCTCTGCCTGCGTGCCTGAAATCAGTGGCAGCGACAGCTTTAGCAATCAGACAAAGCGATGCCATAGTGTTAGGACATCCATTGACAGTACAAGTACCACATGCAGTGGAGGTTCTTGTGAATCGAACGCAAACACAACATTTGACTATAGCAAGACTTACAGGGTACGAACTAACACTGTTTCAGCCACATATAGAAATCAGACGTTGTAACACATTGAATCCTGCCACACTTTTACCTGTAAATGGAACAGACCCACTAGCTCATGACTGTATTGATGTTATTACAATCACGACGAAACCCAGACAAGACTTGACAGATGTCCCATTGTCAGACCCAGACCTGACGTTGTATGTAGATGGTTCATGTATGAGAAAAGGTACAGGAGAACTAGTGGCCGCTTACGCAGTCACAACAGACACTGAAATCATTGAAACAAATTGCATAAATACCTTGTCCGCTCAAGCAGCAGAGCTCGTCGCTCTGACACAAGCCTGTATTCAAGCCACAAATAAAAAAGTCAACATATACACTGATTCACGTTATGCATTCGGAGTTGTACATGACTTCGGCGTGCTGTGGCGAGAGAGAGGTTATTTAACTTCTCACGGTGCCCACATTCAGCACGGACCCCTCATTCATGCTTTATTAGATGCAATACATCTACCCACTGCAATATCAATTATGAAATGTAAAGCTCATACGAAAGTTACTGATATCATTTCTCAAGGCAATGATTTAGCTGACAGAACAGCTAAACAGACTGCTCAAACTCAAACATCCGACATGACAAAGACAATAGTCCCGACGCCAACACATTGTATGACGGTTAAAGATCCTACTCTTGACGTAATTGATATACAGACACATGCTACACCAGAAGAAATAAAGAAATGGACTGAATTAGGAGGGATCCAAACGGATCAAGGATGGTTGATGAAGGAAAAGTCTGTGTGGTTCCTTCCTGATTCAATGGTCCAGGTTATAATTAACACTGTACATAGTCCAGCACATCTAGGAGAAAAAGCTATGCTAGACAGCATTCAACACATTTGGTTCAATAAACATTTACGAGCTGCAGCCAAACAAAAAGTTCGTACCTGTATGATCTGTTGTCAGTTCAACCCAGGAAAAAGCGTTCCCGTAGAACAGGGTGGATTTCATCCTCCTGATCACCCTTTTGAAGTCCTCCAGATGGATTATATCCAGATGGAACGATGTCGAGGATTCAAATATGTTCTCGTAGTTGTTTGTGCTCTTTCCCGTTGGACGGAGGCATACCCGGTTTCAGATTACACGGCCCCGACTACTGCCAAACAGTTAGTTCGAGAATTCTTCCCACGATACGGTTTGCCACGTGTTGTTCACTCAGATAACGGCCAGCCGTTCTCATCCGAATTAATGAAACACGTTTCACTTTTGTTAGGCTATCAGTGGAAATTCCACTGTGTCCGACACCCCGAAGCAGCAGGTCTCGTAGAAAGACATAATCAGACCCTGAAAATTAGATTGTCCAAAATATGCAGAGAGAAAGGTGTCGACTGGGTAGTAGCGTTACCAGTTGCACTCTTTTACACAAGAATGGTAGCACACTCTCGAACAGGGCTATCCCCGTATGAAGTGATCTTCGGCAGACCACCAAATATGTGGGGGACACCTATACCACGCAAAATAACTGATATTGACTGTAATATGCTGACAGATTATTTGGCTTCCTTGATGTCTGCACTACAATCTTGTCGTTCACAGGTAGCTGCAGCTTTTCCTGACAACACTGAGGTGAAACCCCATGACGTAATTCCGGGGGATCTCGTTTTAGTGAGGAACTTTGATCGAAAGACTCAGCTGGATCCTAGGTGGAAGTCACCGAAGCTGGTCTTGCTCACCACAAGGACAGCCGTGAAGATCGAGGGCAGGAAAGGCTGGATTCATTCAAGTCATATCAAGAAATTCCATGGACTTCCAGCGGATGTGAATACCACACCTCGTGTGTCTTCACCCATTGACTCAAAACTTCCTTTTGTTGAAAAGAGTAATTCCGAACTTTACAAACTAAAACTCAGGTCCAATCAGTCAAGCAATTTGATTGTTTAAGTCCTCTCCGAGGTGAAGCGGTTGAATTGTCTCTGACATGTATCCCTTGGACCTGAATAGAGAATGCACCCGAAAAATGTTGAAACGACAGGCGTACTGTAAATCACTGCGTAGTCATTGTACAGTGACGTTATTAATTTTGTTTTCCTTAAGTCTTTTAATAATTACTGCAAGTATACTGTTGCATATATATTATCCTATTTTTAGACACGTTTATAATGTTACTGCTGAACATTCTTTTAGTGAATTACCTCCGCTTGAGTTGTCTTATAGATTTGCGCTGCGCAATAACACGTTTATTAATATGTTACATCATTCCCATCAGATTAGCAATGCTACAAATTGTTGGATATGTGGCCGACTCCCTCCCTATCAGAATTATAAAGGAATTCTACCTTTCTTTCCATACCCGTTCACACACAACGGCTCCTGTGGAGCATGGTTTAGCTTAATCAATTCCCTAGATTCGAATTCTGCAGTTTATCAAGATAACTGGGTATGGGGAAATTTGAATTTAGTTTTACTTAAGGTCTGCTATCCTAACAAGGAGGGATTTCCCCAGAGAACAGGAACTGATCTCGAAAATGAAGTGTATGGATTAGGTAATTTTACGCTTAATCTTATGATCCTAAATGTCGAATCCGAAGCTACTCCAATTTTGCCCGCTATGTCAATATTTCCAGTAAAAGGTGAATTATGTGTAAGAAAGAATGGTTCCATACATATGGGCCATAGTAGATGCACCACTGTAGTAGAATTTAGTGATCAAGGCAAGTCTACATTTAGAGCTTCCCGCCATTCCTATTTCATATGTGGTCAGACGGCATATGTACGTTTGCCTCTAGATTGGGATGGTACCTGCTACATTGGATTTCTTTTGCCGCCTGTTTTTCTAGCTCCTCCTGATTATCACAGAAATACTCATTTAGTATATACTAGAGTAAGGAGAGATCTCCTGATAGTCGATTACACTGAAACAGCATGGGAAAAATACACAGATTTCAATAAAGGTCTCTTTCCCTATATAGGTACAGTTACTAATAGTAAGCTGATACGTAGATTAACCAGAACCCTTGAAGCAGTAGTGAACGAAACTATTTCCGCCTTAGGCAATTTAACAGAAGAGCAGTCTGCTATGCGGATTGTTGTGCTTCAAAATCGTCTTGTCCTTGACGTCATCCTGGCCGATAGGGGCGGAGCTTGTAGGGTCATCGGATCAAGTTGTTGCATTTTCATACCAGAAAATTCGCCATCTGTATATAAAGCCATAACTCGCCTTCATAAGATTGTAAGCCAGATACACCAGAATCCAGGCACCTGGACTTGGTCCGGTTGGTTTTGGAATGTATTATCTACCTTTGGATGGAAGGTCCTATCCTTCCTAGGTATTGGCTTTCTCATACTATTCAGTTGCTGTCTATGCCTACAATGTGGACCAGCGATTTGTGGTCTGTGTGCCACATCGTGTGTCCCATCACCAAGATTTCATTCGTCCCAGAAGAAAAAAGAAGAACAAATGATGCTATATGAACAGATCAATGGATTGATGAAGATTGATATCTCTTGACGGGCAAGTAGGGGACAAGGAGGGAATGTGGAAATATGGATTTTTCTGATCAGTTATGTCCCCTATCTTGGACCCCAACGGTTTCATGTATGAATCACAAGTACATGTATGCTCCCTCCAGTTCCAGTTATGAAGACGCAAACCCATGTGCGTCCACCGTCAACATGTCCTCTTTCAGATCCGCCATGAATAGGCCGGATATTCCATTCCTAAGTATGAAAGGCCACCGGCTTTATATGGTTCACTTATGCCATTTTTCAGTCCAGGCAAGTAGGCCCGGATTCTGTCATCAAGCTTTTCTTGCTTTCTGCCTCTGAAGCTCCAGTCTGAGCCTGCATCTGTGACCATGAACTTTGTCTCATTCCCTGCGCGGCTCACGATGCCTGACATCAGCTTGCTGCCTGCCAAGAACTGTATTTCACCTTCGGAAATTATCTGCTCCGTTCCCTGCCCAATGCATTCCTGTCTAGTAGTTTAAGTAAACATTCTTCCAGCTACCGAGCAAAGGCCCGGTTTCTCTGTCTTCATGCAAGTAATTCATAGCCCTGTTACTATGGAAGATTCCTGCCCTCGCATCTAGTGTAGACACTTAGACGCTTGTACACGCACTAACAGTCAGTATAGTCAGTATAGAATAAGATTCTACTCTAAGAGACCTCTCTTTTGGATAACATGGTTCTTTAAACATAGGATGTTAGATATGATTTGTGGATTAGGTTGACTTGACCCTCCAGACTTCTGTCGCCACATGTAGAGCTAAATGTCAAGTCCCCTTCACCCCCTAGTCGCACGTCAATCACACGTCATACTGCTGCGCGCGCATCTCTGCCAAGTATTTCTGTTGACATTGCGAAATTATTTCATAGGTCCACCCATATGTGACATCATAACCAATGACGTTTTCCTTGTTACACCCAATTACGCCTCCTTCAGCTACGCATGTGAAATGTTATCTTTGCTATCAATTGTTACGCCTCTTGCATTGGCCTCACTGTAATGCCTATTGTATAAAAGTGAATAATTATCAATAATGTATGTACTTCACTTCCTGAACCTTCGTGGTGATGGAACCTGGAGCAACCGATTATAATCGACCATTGGAATAAAGCCCATTCCGAACCTCTAATACCACGGATTCTGCCTCTTATTTACTGAGCTATTTTATTATGTTTCTGTATCAAATTAAGTCCCGGTAATTAAATTATTTACCACAACTTGCCAAAAAAAAGAGCAGTAAGTGTGCTTTCAAATTGGCAAAGAAATTTCGTTTAAGGGCCTAATGTGAAAACATGACTCTGTGTGCAAATAGGAATTACAGGCAGAGATTTATTGCGTATTGCTCTAGTGATTTCACAGTTGCATTAGATGGAAAGGGGGAGCCATTTTTTGGTGCAGAAGCAGACTCTTAGCACACAGCCAGCTGCTTACCATGTGTAATCATGCACAGTATTCACAAGCGAGTGGGGTTTGAGGTTTCAGTCAGTAATGCAAATACATTCAGCATCACTAAGGCTGGTTGCCCTTGCTGGAGTGTAGGCAGTCACCCAGGTTACAAATGGTGCTGGTCTGAAAAAGCAGTTTGGACATGTGCTTTTTAAAAAATCTGAAAAGTGGATTCATAATGTGTCAGTCTGTAAAAGTGTTTATCACTTGCCAAAAAAAAGAGCAGTAAGTGTGCTTTCAAATTGGCAAAGAAATTTCGTTTTGTGACTAATGTGAAAACATGACTCTGTGTGCAAATAGGAATTACAGGCAGAGATTTATTGCGTATTGCTCTGGTGATTTCACAGTTGCATTAGAAGGAAAGGGGGAGCCATTTTTTGGTGCAGAAGCAGACTCTTAGCACACACCCAGCTGCTTACCATGTGGAATCATGCACAGTATTCACAAGCGAGTGGGGTTTGAGGTTTCAGTCAGTAATGCAAATACATTCAGCATCACTAAGGCTGGTTGCCCTTGCTGGAGTGTAGGCAGTCACCCAGGTTACAAATGGTGATGGTCTGAAAAAGCAGTTTGGACATGTGCTTTTTAAAAAATCTGAAAAGTGGATTCATAATGTGTCAGTCTGTAAAAGTGATTATCACTTGCCAAAAAAAAGAGTAGTAAGTGTGCTTTCAAATTGGCAAAGAAATTTCGTTTTGTGACTAATGTGAAAACATGACTCTGTGTGCAAATAGGAATTACAGGCAGAGATTTATTGCGTATTGCTCTGGTGATTTCACAGTTGCATTAGATGGAAAGGGGGAGCCATTTTTTGGTGCAGAAGCAGACTCTTAGCACACACCCAGCTGCTTACCATGTGGAATCATGCACAGTATTCACAAGCGAGTGGGGTTTGAGGTTTCAGTCAGTAATGCAAATACATTCAGCATCACTAAGGCTGGTTGCCCTTGCTGGAGTGTAGGCAGTCACCCAGGTTACAAATAGTGCTGGTCTGAAAAAGCAGTTTGGACATGTGCTTTTTAAAAAATCTGAAAAGTGGATTCATAATGTGTCAGTCTGTAAAAGTGATTATCACTTGCCAAAAAAAAGAGTTGTAAGTGTGCTTTCAAATTGGCAAAGAAATTTCGTTTTGTGACTAATGTGAAAACAAATGTAGTAATATATTTAAATAAAATAAAGGAATTTTTTTTTAGTTTTTTTCAGGTATTGCTGAAGAGCAGTGAACAAAATTTAAGATGCCTACAAAATCCAGAGTAAAAAAAGACCACAAAAAAAACCTATATTTGAAGACAACTGGAGGACCTAAGTTAGTTGAACATGCTCATGTTGGGAAAAAGAAAAAATCTTCTGGTAAGCAGACAAAAAATTTTCTAAAGAACATATTCAAAAAAAGGAAAAATGTACAAAATGTCTGTACTGGAAAGAATGATTTCAATCGAAAAGGACAGGAAAAAATTGAGAATTTAGTTAATGCAAATATACCTTCTGCAACTAAAAAGATTAACTTAAACAGAAAAACAGCGTTTAAAGAGATACGTAGAAAAATGTTTCAGAGAAGAGTTATGTCCAATTTGATAAAGGATGTGAAGAAATATAAGCAAAAGGCTAAGTTTTATAAGAGAAAAAAAGAAATTGAAGCCATTGCAGCAAAGGCATTAGAATTAAAAAGGAAACTATTCATTTTAATTTTGAATAGGATGCGTACATTAGACAAAATGGTTAATGTACTGAAATCACATAGCAAAAGGAAAAGAGTAGTGAACAGAACAAACTTTTCTAAAGTGTTTTTAGGAAAATGGATGCATAGTTCAAGTAGTGAACCTTTTTTTAATGAAGAGAGTTATTTTCAAAGTAATAGTTTGCTGCATGCAGTTGACACCAGAGGTCGTGCTTATGAAGTGAAAAATGGTTGCATAATGGAGAAGGAGATAATGGTTCCAAGAGATGAGGTACAAGTGATGGCGGATGAGGCTATGGGGAGACGTCCTAAAGCCCCAGTGTACACTTGGAATTGTAGTAGTATTTGCACTGTGCGTCAGGAATCTATTGATAAATTTCGTGAGTTTCTAAGAGAATATAGTAAAAAAAGTGTAAAACAGAAGATTAAGGTGCTTCAAAGTTTGGATCCATGCAGAGTGCGAGAGAATACTGGTTTGCAGGGTCATTCTCTGGCTTGTCTATCTAGAAAAGTGTGTAATAGTGTTTTCCATCATTTTAGGATGCTGGCTGTTCATCATACTGAAATGAGAAAGTTTGTGAGACGGTTGTATTTTGCTAAAAGTCCAGCAATAAAGTTAGATGAATTGAATAGGGCTCTGTTCCGTGGAACGGTATCAGATGTAGAGAAGGTTGTTGATGAAATTCAGTTTTGTTACTTTGGTCCTGAACAAAACAGTGCAGAGAAGGACACAGTAAATGAGGAAGAAGTGGAAGAGAATGTAGAACCCTCTGTAAGTAAGACATTTAATGATCACATAACAAAATTTGCAATAATCTCTAATGAAAGACCAAATATTACTTGTATTTGTTGCCGCAGAACTCATTATAGAAAACAAACCAGGTATGTTGATCTCTACAGAAAGAGTGAAAATGAAGATAATTATAAGTGGAAGGATTTTGCCACATATATATTTCTTGAAAATTGTTTTGAATTGGGTGAAGTTCAGCGTATTTGTAAATACTGTTACAACAAGTTAGAGGAAAATAGAATGCCGACCAGAGCTGTACATAATAATTTAGAATTGGATGCTATTCCTGCTGAACTTTCTGAATTAAATACATATGAGTCTATACTCATTCAATGTGTTCATCCGTTCCAGACCATAGTACGTATGGAGCCCAAAACTGGTAAATTACCTCCTTCAGATTTACTGAGAGGTTTAAAAGGTAGAGTGGTGTATTTGCCCTTGGATTTGAAAAAAATATGGAAACTATTGATGCGGATACTTTGGAAACTGAACCATTAATTATTCTAGTTAATGGTGTACCTACAAAGAATAAGAAGATTTGGCAGGAGCTGGTAGATGTACGGAAAGTACAAAGAGCAAATTTGTATTTGAAAAGGATTAACAAATGGTATGAATCAATTTATATAGAAGAAGAAGAAGAAGAAGATTTACAAGAAGACACAGAAACACCAACTGGACAAATTGAAAAAGTGGACAAGTCAAAGGAAGAAGAAATTTATGAACATTTTAGCATACATCCTCTTCATTCAAAAGAAGTTATGGGAGACAATATTGATCTATTTCAGATGAAGAAAGCAAAAGGAACTCCCGTGAGTGTATGGGAGGAGAGCTTGGAAGCTCGATGTTTTCCCCAGCTGTTTCCTAAAGGAAAAGGAGGACGATACGATGAACGTCCGGAACAGATTCCAGCTTCTGAGTATCGGACTACAAGACTATATGCTGAAGATCCCAGATTTCGACAAAGTATTCCTTATTTGTTCCATCTTTTATTTGAAAGCGACTTGTCTGCATTGTCTTATGCAGTAAATCACATTTTAAAAAGTGGAGTACATTTGCAAAATGTGTCTGCTAAGGATTTTATGGAGAAAGTGCAGCACCGAGATGATCATTTGGAAACACAACTGATCAATCTGATGGCTTGTCAGCGTGGGACAAATGAATATTGGTACCGACGCCATGGTGAATTAAAATGCATGTTACGGAATTTAGGAACACCAACATGGTTCGTTACCCTAAGCTGTGCGGAGTACGCTTGGGATGATTTACTGGATTTTCTACGAGAGGCAAATTCAAACATTAAAAACATCGAATACAAGACAGCAGGAGAACTGTGCTCATTGGATCCGGTTAATGTTTGCAGATATTTCAATCATAGATTTGAGGCTATGATGTCCTTCATCTGCAATAAAAAAAATCCACCTCTAGGAGAAGTAGTGGATTTCTTTTGGAGAAAAGAGTACCAGGCAAGAGGTGCTCCTCATATTCATATGCTGTTGTGGATCAAGGATGCCCCAAAGTTTGGAACAGATACTGATGAAGCAGTGTTATCTTACATTGAAGAATATGCAACATGTGCTATACCAAAAAGCACAGAAGAGAAAAAGTTAAAGGAGCAAGTTTTACGTTTCCAAAGTCATCGGTGTGGAAAATACTGTCGACGGAAATACAAGAGCAAAGATAAATACTACACTAAATGTCGATTTGGATTTCCTAGACCTGTTCTTTCAAATGGAAGAGTTAACAGTTTTATGTCATCTGTGAGACATACTATCACAAGAAAATCACCTAAGAATACCTACAACCTTAAAAGAAAAGAAGAATCAAAAAATATAAATGACTACAACCCAGTGATTTTATCCATGTGGAACGCTAACATGGATATACAGTATGTAGCTGACAATTCCATTGCTGTTGCTCGATATGTAACGTCTTACATTACGAAATCAGAAAAAACAGAATTGAAGGAAATGTGGGAAGAGATTTCTCACGAGAAAACTGTCAGTAAGAAGCTGTACAGTTTCAGTTTCAAGATGTTATATCATCGAGAAATTGGATCCTACGAATGTTCAGATAGGTTATCTTCTGCAAGTCTCTACTCGAAATCAAGAAGAATAATTTGGGCAAGTTTAGGCCTTGCAGCAATGAGAAATCGGGTACTGAAATCTGTTGGAGAAATTGAATATTTGGCCGAGAATGACCCAGAAAGTACAGATATTTTGAAATCAAACATGTTGGACACATATTATCCCAAGAGAAGTCATCATCTGGAGAACATGTGTCTCTATGAAGTGCTGCAGAACTACATTTATTCACGGAAAGCCGCAGAAGACATCAACAATGGAAAATATAAAGTCATTGGTGAGGAAGGATGTTTGGTGAAGCAAACAAAAGGAAGTTTGATAAATCACCGGAAGCTGAGTTGCGACACTACTGACAAAAAGGAATTTTACTACTTGTCTCTTTTACAGCTGTTTAAACCATGGCGTACAGAGGATGAACTACTGGGAGAATTTCAAAGCTATGAAGATTCTTTTAATGCTTGCAAAGACAGCATACAATGCAATACATTCACAACTTATCTGCAAATGTTAAATGAAGAAATTGAACAGGAAACTACAATTGCAGCAGAAATAGCTAGAGACAGTTCTCAGGACAGCCAAAGTTCAGGAACACTCAGTCAAGATCCCCCAGGACAACCAATCGTTGAAAATGAAGCATCAATAGCCATGAATGAAGTGGAAACGGCTATGAATCAAGCTCAAGGAGAATTTATAGACTTACAAAATTTGGAAAGACAACTGAACGAAGAGCAGCAACAAATTTATGAAGAGATCAGAAAAAAAATTGATCACGGATTTCTACATGAAAAAAAAGAGTGCTCATGCACATCATTTCATCCAATCAGGATGTATGTAAGCGGACAAGCTGGAACTGGAAAAAGTTTCCTAATAAAAGTCATCAGAAGCTACCTACAGCAAAAAACGGATTCTACTTTGTCTTGTGTGGTTACTGCTCCAACTGGGTTAGCAGCATATAACATAAAAGGAATCACTTTACATCGTTTGCTAATGTTACCAGTGGAGCATGAGAACAAAATACAATACAACAAGCTAACTGGAGAAGCATGCTTGGAAGTTTAAAGAGTATTGAAGAAGATGCAAGTTCTCATTATTGATGAGGTGAGCATGGTATCAAACGTAATGCTTGCCTTTGTGCATTTAAGAATGCAGCAAATTCTGAAGACAGACTATGACGTGTTATTTGGAGGAAAACACGTCATAGTTTTTGGAAATCTTTTTCAACTTACTCCAGTTAAAGGACAACCAGTGTTTAATACTGTGACACATGAAGACACGAAGAAGTCATTGGGAAGCATCGGTAATACAAATATTTGGTCCTTCTTTGAGTACAAGGAACTTACTACTAATATGAGGCAAGCAAACGATGAAGAATATGTAAGTATTCTGAAAGATATCAGAATTGGACTACTCACTGAAGCTGGCAAAAAAGCATTACAGAGTCGGCTGCTACATAATTTATTTCCAAAGGAAGAAATAGTTTCAGAGAAGATATACAAGAACATTGCAGAAAACAAAAGTGTCATCTGCTTAATGCCAACTCTACGTGAATGCTCAATATTCAATGAGGAGCTTTTGAAATTGGAAAAGGAAGATATCAGGAAATTGGAAGCAGTGGACAAAATTGAGGATGGAAGAATTACTGTCACATTAACAGGCACACTGAAAAATAAATTGGATTCACTAGAGAAGAACATTTCCAAAACAGCTGGATTAGAAAAAAATCTATATGTTTGCATGAACTGTAGAGTATTTTTAAGGAGAAATTTGGATGTTGAAAAAGGTTTAGTTAATGGAGCTATGGGAAGAGTTGTGGGTTTTATTAATTATCAGAAAAAAGATGGAATTGAATGTTTAAAAATAAAATTTGATCAGATAGAAGAAGTTAAAGACATTTGTCGTTGTTCAGTTCGTTTCATGCTTGTGAAAGACTTATATGTACGTAGGAAGCAGTTTCCGTTTTCGCTAGCATATGCTGTAACTATTCACAAGTCTCAAGGATTGACTGTAGATTGTGCATTTGTGAACATTGGTTCAACTGTGTTCAAAGAAGGTATGGCATATGTTGCTTTGTCACGAGTGAAAACATTATCAGGTTTATTCATGATAGACTTGATGATTCAAAAGTTAGTGCTGATACAAATTGTGTAAAGGAGTATAATAGATTAAGAAGAAGGTATGCTCCTCATTTAGGTCAGTATCCTGTGTTGGAGAAACGTGTAGTTTCTCGTAAAAGGAGAAATGAGAATATCTGTAATGAAGATGTAGAGAGGAGGAAAAAAAAGAGGAGTGATGTAATTGCAAGCAAAAAGAATAAGGAAAATGAAGAACAGGTTGTAGGATGTTATTTTGAAAATAGCTCTGGTGTCAACTGCTACGCTAATGTAGTGCTGAATGTTGCATTTTATCTGGAAAGTTTGCAAGAGCAGATAATAGTAAATCAGGGAAAAAGATTCTGTTCTGTGCTGAGTCTCCTTTTTGAAAAGCTGAGTAATGATAAAACTCAAATAGAAAGTGCTACTGAAATTAGAAAAGTTTTAGATGTATGTTCAGGACGAACACAGTTTTCTCAAAATGTACAGCAAGACGCACAGGAATTCTTGATTTATTTTCTTCAGGTACTGGAAGAAGAAGGGGTTCCCATTGAAAATGTATTTGGTCTCTCTTATAAATGGGAACATAGTTGTGAAAACTGTTATAATATATGTGGCTCTAATGTTGATAATGAAAGGTTTATTTATTTAACATTGCCAGGGAGTAAAACAGTCACTTTTGCTAAATTAGTTAAAGATGCTAATCATAGCATGCAATGCGGTGAGTGTAAATCTGACATGTTTTCAACATTAATTTTAAAGGAATACAGACAGTATGTAATTTTAATGATGCAACGATGTAGAGCTGATGGTTCAAAATTGGATACTTTAATAAAGAAGTTTACAGGACAGCAATTATCAATTTCAGGAAAAACTTTTGTAACATTTGCAATAATTTTCCATGATGGACCTACTGTAACTTCTGGTCATTACACAGTTTATCTTAAATGTGAAAAAGGCTGGACACTGTGTAATGATTCCCAATTGATTTTTAAGCAACGTTTGCCTTTTGATTTAGCAAATTCCTATCTAATCTTCCTGAAACCTAAATTTTAGAGAGATTTGGCAACATCTGGACAAACAATTTTACCATTTTATTGGATTACCATTTGGAATTTACAAATAAAAAGATTTAACAAATTATCATTTGGCCTAATGGAAAGGTAACCAATTGTAATGTGGAATTTTTCCATTTTTTAAGGAAACTTTGGAAAACCAAAAATTTAGAAAAAATCGGTAACATCTGCACAATTTAAATTTTGGAATGTTATTGGATTGCCATTGGAAATTTTTTCAAAAAAGATTTTTAAAATTACTATTTGGCCATGCGGAAAGGTAAACAATTCTATTGTGGACTTATTTAATTATTAATTAATCTTTCGGAAACCAAAATATTACAGAGAATCGGTGACATCTGTACAATTTAAACTTTAGATTTTTATTGGATTACCATTGGAAATTTAACAAAAAAAGAATTTTAAAATTACTATTTGGCCTAAAGGAAATGGAACCCGATGTATTGTGGAGTTATTTGAGATATATTATTGTGATTATACTTCTGAAACAAAAATATCAGACGGTATTTTAAAGAAATAAGTATTGATATTAGATGATATTTTTTAAGAATATTATGCATTTGAATAAAGGTATGTTTATGCAAAAAGAGATTGTGGGCTTTTTTAAAACAATCTTTGAGATTGTTAATTTTTTTTTTGCCTGCTGTTAAATGATGAATGCAATTGCTTTCACAATTTATAGTGAAATGCAATATTTTCTGAAAACAGCAAAAAAAAGGCAAAAATATTTTTTGAAAAATGAGGAAATATGTGTACTGTATTATAAAATGTTTTATTAAATATTAATACTTTTTTCTTTTTTTTCAGATTGAGATAGAACATTTTCGAAAACTAGAACCATTTTTAAAGCAATTAAAAATTTTTTTAAATGAATAAATCTTTTTTTGAGTGGGTATGGTAAGTCAATAATATCATGGTCCCTTTTTTCCACTTCTCTACAATCACATTTTCAGTTTTTAATTGTAGTCTCTCAAGGACCTTGTAATGTGATAATTGATTTTTAGTACGGTAAAAAAAAAAAAAAAAAGTTTTTAAAAACATATATAAAAAATAGATGAAAGGTAAGGTTGGCTCTTAAAAGAGCCGTTGTGTTCATGCAGGGACAGAGGAAAGAAAGATTGGGAATATTAGATGGTACGACAAGTGTGCTGATCTATTTTACAGTTCACTAGGGAAATACTGGTCTCCCTATAAGTAATTAGATCATGACAAGTGGCGCACCGTACTTCAACCCTCGCAAACCGAGGGTTAATTTCCAGAGGACCAGAAAAAGGAGATGCTCCCCCCACAGATGAAGGGCTCACCTGACCTGCAGAAGAAGGACTCGGCCCTGCAGATGATGGTCCAGGCTGAGCTGCTGTGGATGTGCTTGGTTGATTTACTGAAGGGTTACCTTCAGTAAGTCGAGCATGTGTCCTTCTGTGTACATCCTTAAGGTGTCTCATCATGGTGTTATTCCCAAAGGAATACTTCCTGTCAGGATTCCCTCTTGAAAGTACACGCTTACACAGCTTACAAGTCACTAAGGGTGCATTTACCTTTTGCTGGCCTTCTGGAAAAGTAAAATACTCCCATACGTAAGAGGTCTTTTGTTTCCTCGCTCTCTGCCTCAAGGTAGTGCTGCTAGCCTCACTCTCAGAAGAGCTCTGCTGTTCTGCCATCGTATCACAAAGACAACCCAGCTCCTTCTCCTAAGGGATCACAAGCAGAAATGAGGGGAATGGGTGTGGTGTAGGAGAGTTCTAGAACTGAAAGTAGTTTCAACCAATCAAAAGTTGTGTTTCATGATCACATGACCCACCGTACGCTTACGGTGCGCTTACGGCAAAAGTACGCATGCGCGTAAAAAAGACACGCGCTCGCGCGCATGCGCATAATAGTCACTCCCCAACACTTCCGCGTAACGTGCGCGTGTAGCGTACACGCGTACGCGCCCCACGCGGAGTACGCGCGGCTACGCAAATTGCGTAACTATACGCAAACAGCGTAGATAAATTACGGACATTGCGTAAACCGTACGCTTACCGTAAGCTTACCGTACGCGCACTAAAAAAAAATTTGGAAAAAATGTATTGCTAATAAATTTTACCTATTAATTTTATAAAAAATGTAAAAAAAAAAACATATTGTAGATTTTTAAAAATTTAACCATAGTCTTTAAAAAAGGATAGAAAATAAAAATAAAAATATGTAAAAAAAAAAAGAAGAAAAAAAAAAAATTAGCATTTAAAAAACCTTGCAAATTCACTGAAAAAACCATGGGTTTCACACACGTTATAGTTAGGAATTAGCATTTAAAAAACCTTTGAAATTCACTGAAAAAACCATGGGTTTCACACACGTTATAGTTAGGAATTAGATGATGAGATGTCATCAGTGATGTCATGAGTGATGTCACTGACCATGTCATGAGTGATGTAATATGTGACGTCATCAGTAGTGCATTGCGGGCGCGCGAGTTATAGTTAGCTGAACTAACTATAACGGGGGAATTTCAATGTTTTTTTATGAGTGAAATGTCCAGCTAACTATAACATGTGTGAAACCTTTGGTTTTTTCATTGAATTTCTAAGGTTTTTTAAATGCTAATTCCTAACTATAACGTGTGTGAAACCCATGGTTTTTTCAGTGAATATATATATATATATGAGTATCAAGCGCATCCTTCCACTTCCCAGCGGGCGAGGAGGAAAAGCACACGGACACCAGACGTGCTTCACAAAGATTTATTCAAAGGTTAGTAACGGCGTGGCATGTCATTACGCGTTTCGGCCACCAGGTGGCCTTGATCACATAAAGTAACAACCTTACTGAATATCCTTTTATACAGCATTTCGAACTCACGTGATGATTAGTGTTGAACGATATAGAAGAAATACTCTTGATTAGCTTGTCATAATGCATCATAATGAGGGTGTACAAATACATGATCAATACTAAGGTGCAAATGCTTGCTGTTCAAAGTGCGTAGATTAAAGTGCAGATTGCAAATGATATTATGTGCAAAACATGCTGCAAAGTGTAAAATACAAATATTTGCATGGGATATTTAATTTATAAATAGGGGATAGCTATAAAAATATTTGAAAGTGCAAAATACATTTAATAAAACCCTCAAATCTGATCGCCTATAGAAAAATATCAAGATGTTTTTGTGCGAAATACGCAATAATAATATCCACATTGATCAGCAAAGAAGAGATTGTCAACCTGATTCACAAATGATCATGAGTACAGGATTCAATAATTGACAAGCTAAAGTAAAGATAAAAACCTAATGACAATATATCGTTCATATAAATCTTAGTTTTCCCAAGGAATATAAATAAGTGCAAAATGTGACAAAATAACAGGATAGGAGAACACGAGAAAAGGACCACTATGTGTTTGACAATGGAGATTCTTAGAGTGCCACGGCCTGAACATCAGATAAGTCCAAAATCAAAGTCCAATTTCCAAATATAGGGATTGATTTAATGAGCGTCTGCACAAAGGTAAATGATAATATGAATTTCTTCAATCGCGACGTTCCCAGACATATGGTGGCTTGTAGACTTAGAGGAGGCCAAATTGGGTGTATCATCCATTGAAGATGTTACAAACATCGGTACCAACAAGAATATGGGCGACAGTCAAGATAGCAGTAAACTAAGTGAAAATGGCAGCAACAAAAGACAGAAATATATATATATATATATATTATCTACTGACGGTTGCCAGTAGATAGTTATAGTTAGGACCGTGTTTCCATAGGAAATCCGCAACATTCTATTTGGAATAACTTTGGCGCCGGTTGACGAATCCTCCCGAAATTTTCAAAATAGGCGGGGCGCTCCGCTCCCCTCCTACCCTGAAAGTCTCTGGGGGATTCGTTAAGCGGGGGCTGAGAAAAAAGGGGGGTCCCAAAACACGTTTTCCCCATGCAATTTTCCATAGGGACCTTTAGTCCAAGGTACAGCCCGAACGGCTGAACAGAATTACTTGAAATTTGGCAGAGAGGTAGTCCTCAGCTCAGGGAAGTGCCTTTTGCAGGTCTGGTGTCAATCTGTTCAGTAGTTCCTGAGAAAATCAAAAGTAAAATCATATATATATGTGGGCGGAGCCTAACCACACATCTCATCCTGAGATCTGATTGGCTGTCAGCACTTCATCCAAGAAGTGTTGGCAGCCATCTTGGGACCAATATACATGATAGCACCTCATTAAAAAGCATTGCAGTTAATAGAAGGTTTTAAGACTTTAGTTACATTATAAATCATATGTTGATGGTACCATTTTAGGAATTGTGGTATGTTCTAAGGTGATTTCACCATGTGAAAAAGCCTTCTGCTGGGATATCATGATTGAGAGAAAAATATTTTCTCATGCTTTTCCCACAGAGGTTTGGAAGGTGATCTATAAGCTAAACTGAGAGCTTATTTTCTGTAAATTCACATTATCTTTCTCAGTCATGTGAGAATGAAGTCTGACATTCTCAGTAAAACATGTACATCCAACAAGGGCAGAGATTGTCAGTTGATTCCTTTGTGTTCTACTGCATCTTCCTAGAGTGTTCCAAAGAACAACTAGAGCGCTAACAGTCCTACTTATGATAAACATATGGCACACCTGAAGCCATCTTGCTTGGATTAAAGTGGTAACTCTTAAAACATTTAATTTAAAAAGGAACAAAATGAGGGGGTTCATTTTTCCATAAAAAGTATGATTAGTGCTGCAGAAAGAAAAATTAGGGCACATTTTGAGTGACTTCTCAAATCCTCTTCTATTTCATTAAAACATTCTGACATGCAGACTGAAACATGCACTTTCAATACCAGCAGCAGTTTTCCCTGGTGAGCAGTAGCTTTACGACAGTGATCTAATGAGCAAAAAGAGTGCTAACATTCTGAATTTATGGCAAATGTGTGACACATCTGAATGCCTTCTTGATGGAATCAAAGTAAAAAACTGAAAGTATTTCCTACTGAGGAGACTGCAGTAAATGAGGAAATTAGGAAACTTCATAACAAATAAGTCTCCCAAGATGGCCACCAGAGACAAAAGAGCCCAAATGTAGCCCAAATATCACCCAGATGTAGCCCAAGTATAGCCCAATGACAGAATGTCCCAGAGTGTTCTTAAAAACAACTAGAGCGCTTACTGTCTTCATTATGACAAAAGTATGGCACACCTGAAGCCATCTTAATTGGAATTAACTGGTAACACTTAAAACATTTATTTTAAAAAGGAACACAATGAGGGGGTTCATTTTTCCATAGAAATTATGATTAATGCTGAAGAAAGAAAATGAGGGCACATTTTGAGTGACTTCTCAAATCCTCTTCTATTTCATTAAAAAATTCTGACATGCAGACTGAAACATGCACTTTTAATACCAGCAGCAGACTTCCGTGGTGAACAGTAGTTTTACTACAGTGATCTAATGAGCAACTAGAGTGCTAACATTCAGAATTTATGGCAAATGTGTGACATATCTGAATACCTTCATGATGGAATCAAAGTAAAAAACTGAAAGCATTTCCTACTGAGGAGACTGCAGTACATGAGGAAATTAGGAAACTTCACAACAAATAAATCTCCCAAGATGGCCACCGGAGACAAAAGAGCCCAAATGTAGCCCAAAATCACCCAGATGTAGCCCAAATATAGCCCAATGACAGAAGTGTGCAAAACACTTATTATTTTGTGTTTTTGCAGTGTTATATAGTGCAGACTTGTCAGGTATTGGAGTGCTTTACATGAGCATTGGTTACATCACACAAGAACAAATTCATTTTGGTTGTAGACATGGGGAGACTAAGTGATTTGACCAGAATCACAGAATGTCGAGCTGAAGCAGAAACTCCAACCTGGTTCCCCAGTTGCAAAATCTGCAGTTCTGGAAGTAACACCACATCCTCTCCCCTAAGTGCAACATTTAATCAAGTGGTCAACTGGATAAAAAAACATAAAGATAACAAATAATTTAAAAGTGCTTTGTCGCTTTTTGAAAACTCAGAAAATATGTCCTTATTTTAGTCTTTTAGAGCACTAACCACAATTTTGATGCCAATAAGACCCTCTCATATATGTAATTTCTAAAGGAAATGCTCTAGGGTCCTTGCCCCTGGCAGGGCCAGGGGCAAGGACCCTCTCATATATGTAATTTCTAAAGGAAATGCTCTAGGTATTACAGTTTTGATTACATCAAGATGACGTCAGGTGTTCCACACTTTTGTAATAAATATAGAATGTTAGCAATCTAGTTGTTCATTAGGATACTGTTGAGAGGCAGAGGCCAGGGGCACGGACTCAGAAAATTGAAGGCAGGTAGGAGGGTGCAAAGGCAACAATTTAACCACACTGAGTCACGCAGGAAGGGCCGTGGCAGCACAACAGACTATGGAGGGCAGTGGAAAGGGGGGCAGGGGCAACAAACCAACAATACAGGACTTGCAAGAGAGGCTGTGGCAATGTAATAGACCATTGTGGGCAGAAGGAAGAGGCAATGGTAGTACAACCATACATGCCAACAGACCCGATTCAGCCAGGAAACGTCCAATGTTTTTAAGCTCAAATGGGCTTTATTTGATCTGGCTCCTGTCTACAATCTTCTCTTTTTCAATGTAACTCAAAGGGGAAAATCAATACCCCAGTTTTTTTTCAAAATCTCCCTCTTACCAAGTTCAAAATGTTCGCAAGTATGGTACATTGGGTCATGGAAGGAAATGGGGTAGGGACATGGACTTGGATAACAGAGGACAGGAGGGACATGGAGAGGTGCACCAAACTGACCCTGCAGGGCAGGCATCAGGGTTTGCAGCAGCACAATACACCACACAGGGCATGCGGGATGGGAGTGCAGCACAACAATCCATAGAAAGCAAGAGGGAGGGGACAGGACCATGCACATGGACAACAGAGAACAGAGGGGCAAGAGGCAATGGTAGCTAGCTGACCATAATGGACAGACAGGAGAGAAAGCTGCAGCATAACAGACCATAAAGGGCAGGAGGGACGGATCAGGGGCATTACAATGGAACAGACAAGCCAGGAGGGAGGGAGTAGGGGTCTGCACATGTAAACAGAGGGCTGGGGGCAAGGGGGCAGGGCAGGAGCAGCAAGATAGCCATGGAGGTCAGGCAGGATGGGCACTAGAAGCAAGACACACCATGAAGAACAACACTGAAACTGTGATGGCATACACACAGACCATGGAGGGAAGGTGGGAGGGGGTCAGGGGCAGCTAACCGACCACACAGGGAAGGTGGGAGGGGCCATGGCAGCACAGAAGACCATGCATGGCAAGTGGGAGGGTTAGTGGCAGCACAATGGCTATGATGGGCAAGAAGGAGGGTGCAGGGGCATGCACAAAGGACGATGGAGGATAGAAGGGAGGGTCAGGACCTGTGCACAGACAAGAAAGTTCAGGGGAAGGGGCCTCACAACAGACCGCACGGGGCAGGCAGGAGGAGCAGTTGCAGCACAACAGACCAGGGAGGGCAGAAGGGTGTGGCAGTACAATGGACCATGTAGGACAGGAGGAAGAGGATAGGGGCATGGTATGTGGACAGGCAGGGTGGAGCTGGCAGGGACAGGTTACAGTCATCTGACAATGCTAGGCAGGTGGGAGGGTAGTGGCAGCTCAACAGAACACTCAGAGTAGATAGGAGTGGCAGGTCCATGGAACATGGTGGGCAAAAAGGATGGAGCAGGGGCATGCACAAAGACATCGGAGGGCAGGGGGAAGGAGAATAGGGGCAGCAAGCTAAGCACAGAGGTTAAGCAGGAGGTCAATGATGGGGCATAGAATTGGGCAATGGAGGGCAGGAGGAGTGGACTGGTACATCATACTAAATTGAGGGCAGTGGCAGCACATCAGACCATGCATGGCAGGAGGTAGGAGGCTAGTCCATGGATTCACACAACAGAGAATAGGGAGGAGGGGGATGGGGCAGCAAGCTAACTGTTCAGAGAAGGCGGGTATTAGGAACTTTATTGTTTTTAAAACGTGTGTATGTGCGAACTACTTAAAATATGAACAAGTATGCAGCATAATCTCACTTTTATTCAGGAAGAAGAGGACGTTTGTGACTGTGACTCCGGGCTCACTTGGCAGAAACACCCCCTGACCCTCCACACTCTATCGAAAAATGTAATGCCCGTGAAAAGGGTAGGTGAACACAGTGTTATATAGAACATAGTCCTGAGAGCACGATTGAAAATGAAAACTAGATATAGTGTATGGTATAAACTATGCACCAAAAAGTGTGATATAAGATGAACCGGGCGTGAAATATAATATGCAATACATTGTGCGCAATTACAGATTCATTGGAGAGCGCGAGATAGCACAGGCACTAGCGAGTGTAATATGCACAGGGCAGTGTTGTGTAACCTAACTAGTGTCTAAAGTTGTAATATAAAATATGTGCTGGGGAGTATAACGTTGCATATGCACTGTGACAAAGATATGGATCCCAGATTGTAATATGTATGGCATAGCACTGTGCGTTATAACATAGGCATCGAGGAAGGCACGTTAGATGGGGGAATATAACCCGTGCGAAGACAAGTGTGGCATGACATATTCACGGGGTGGTGTTACAGTGCACATGGGCTAGAGAGTGTCATAGCATATGCACTAGCTAGTGGAATACAACACAGAGGTGTGTGGCACTCAGCAGGCAATGGTGGGTGTAAAACAGCATTGGGCTCTGCCAGGAGCGCGCTTTGACTCTCAAGTGATGTTCGTCCCCTTTCCAGAGAGTAAAATAAAAAGTATTACACATCCGGCAGTGGATGTGTGTTTTATTAACCGTGAGGGGGGTTTCTTGCATAGTTTTGGTCGAATTTTTGTCGAATCCCTTTGAATGGCTTGGTGTGCATGTGTATTAAATGTGCCCGTCAATAGCTACCCATGTTTGTATAAATAAATGACAAGGGTGTTTACCGGGATTAGGCACGGTAGGGCATCAGACATGTCAGAGCTTCACTAGTGGTGTAAATACATTCCACGTGGATTCATTGTATGCATAGTCGCCTTTTAATGAATATCACGCAAATCGTCATGGTGATAGGTACGTACGGTTTGTCCAGCATGTCCTAGGTGTGTCTATAAATATATATTTTTTAAAAATAATAAAAAACAGTGGCCGGCCCTGGGGATTGGGGTCAAAAAAATATAATTAGGAGACAGGCCCTGGGGTATGGGGTCATCAGGGCCAATAAATTAGAATAAGAAGGGGAACCAAACAGCCCCACTTCTTAAAAAATGTAAATAAAGAAAAGACTGGCATCGTGCCGGAGGCCACGCCCCCTCCTTGCAGCACTCTGCAAACGCATCCCCTGGCGAATTGTAAGTTGGGGAATTAATTCCTCTTCAATACTGAGGGTCCCTGAGGGCCAACTAGCCCAACAGGCATCTCCAGTATGCGCCAGGGAGCTGCGCTGCAGACAGGTGTTCTGAGGCCAAGCCCCTTTTTACACCTCTCTGTAACGCAGCTCTGTGGCGCTTACTGGAGGTACCTAGTGGTCTAGTTTGACCCTAGGGACCCTTAGGATTCAAGGGGACTTAATCTCTCAATTTAGAACAGCCACAGGGCGCGTTTACACAGTGGTGAAGGGAGGGGACGGGGCCTGAGGTGACGTGTGCAAACACACACTATGGCACATTTTAAATTGGGGATATAATTTCCCTTCAATACTGAGGGCCCCTGGGGGATAACTAGCCCACCAAGTGCTTCCAGTAAGCGCCACTGAGCTGCATTGCAGAGAGGTGGTCCAGGCCATGCCACTTTTTACACCTCTCTGCAACGCAGCTCTGTGGCACTTACTGGAGGTACCTAGTGGGCTAGTTGGACCCTAGGGACCCTCAGGATTCAAATGAACTTAATCTCCCAACTAAAAACGGACACAGGGTGTGTTTACACAGTGGTGAAGAGAGGGGACGGGGCCTGAGTTAACGTGTGCAAAAATGCCCTGTGGCCTGTTTTAAGAGGTAGGTTTAATCCCCCTGCCCTATTATATACTAGGGGCTTACAGAGGAGGTCATGCTAATCACAGGGGGACCCCAACGCATAATGTTCCCTAGTGTATGTAGGTGTTTTCACTGTATTCTAAGTGTCTTTTAACATAGCACTGGCTCTAGGACTGGTTAGTCAGACTCAGTTACCACCAGTATCCGTCTGAAAAAGTTGAGGGTACAGGATGATTTTGCAACAAGGCTTCTTTCTGCTCTTCTTTTTGTTCTTTCTGCACGTTATCCTTCTTCCTGCACTTTTCTTTGTCTTTGAGGACTTCTGTTGCTTCTTTCTGCACTTCTTTTTTTTCTTTCTGTGCATTTTTCTTCTTTCTTCACATGTCCTATCTCTGTAGGCATAGTTTGAAATTAGCATTTAAAAAACCTTTGAAATTCACAGAAAAAACCATAGGTTTCAGGCACGTTATAGTTAGGAATTAGCATTTAAAAAACCTCAGAAATTCACTGAAAAAAACATAGGTTTCAGGGGTGTTATAGTTAGCTGGACTTTTCACTTGTACAAAACCATTGAAATTCCCCCGTTATAGTTAGTTCAGCTAACTATAACTCGCGCGCCCGCAATGCACTGCTGATGACGTCACATATTACATCACTCATGACATGGTCAGTGACATCACTCATGACATCACTGATGACATCTCAAATGACATCACTGATGACATCACTGATGACATCATCCTTGTGATAGAGTGGCAGACCTCCTCTCACCCTAATATAACCTTTGATAGACACATTCAAAAATAGGGACTAAGATTTTCAAAACAATGGACATACCAATACCAGTTACTTTAGCACAGTCTGTCTGTGATGCAGAAAAACCATTTGTTTTTTGAACAGCCATTGGATGTCTTGGTAAGCAAGCGACCAACCACCGGACAAAAGAGGAGAAAAATTGAAGTACTCCAGAGACCGAGCTTATATCCCCGCCACCCGTAAAATAAAATGACATAATGGGGAGCCGCGGACAGCGGCCAATAGATAAAGGGAGCCACGGGTTGAAAAAGTTTGGGAACCACTGTACTAGGGGCTTACAGAGGAGGTCATGCTAATCACAGGGGGACCCCAACGCATAGTGTTCCCTAGTGTATGTAGGTGTTTTCACTGTATTCTGAGTGTCTTTTAACATAGCACTGGCTCTAGGACTGGTTAGTCAGACTCAGTTACCACCAGTATCCGTCTGAAAAAGTTGAGGGTACAGGATGATTTTGCAACAAGGCTTCCTTCTGCTCTTCTGTTTGTTCTTTCTGCACGTTATCCTTCTTCCTGCACTTCTTCGTCTTTGAGGACTTCTGTTGCTTCTTTCTGCATTTCTATTTTTTCTTTCTGTGCGGTTTTTCTTCTTTCTTCACATGTCCTATCTCTGTAGGCATAGTTAGAAATTAGCATTTAAAAAACCTTTGAAATTCACTGAAAAAGCCATAGGTTTCAGGCACGTTATAGGTAGGAATTAGCATTTAAAAAACCTTAGAAATTCACTGAAAAAACCATAGGTTTCAGGGGCGTTATAGTAAGCTGGACTTTTCACTCGTACAAAACCATTGAAATTCCCCTGTTATAGTTAGATCAGCTAACTATAACTCGCGCGCCCGCAATGCACTGCTGATGACGTCACATACTACATCACTCACGACATGGTCAGTGACATCACTCATGACATCACTGATGACATCTCAAATGACATCACTGATGACATCATCCTTGTGATAGAGTGGCAGACCTCCTCTCCCCCTAATATAACCTTTGATTCACACATTCAAAAATAGAAACTAAAATGTTCAAAACAATGGATATACCAATACCAGTTACAACAACCTCTTCAGTAATTCTAAGATCCACATACACATCCACTCATTCACCAACAGTCCCATACAGTCACTCATACATGTACTCACTCATCATATGTACTCATTCACCTATACATCCTGTTACACAATGCCACTCATCCATAGAGTTACTCACACACATAGTCACTCATGCTAATAAAGAATCAAACATACATTTACTTGCATATACAGTTATACACACACCACCACACTTACTTCTACGGAAACTTACACATACTTAGTCTTTTAAACAATCACTTATAGAAACACATACTTATTCATACAGGAACTCTTTCAATCTCTCACTCTCACATATACTCACTTATATACACCAATAGTCACATATACTAGTTTAAAACATATGTAGTTACTCATAAAGACACTATTGAGACAGTCATTCACTCACTAACACACCCATACACACACTCATCTGCCCATACAGTCCTGCACACATGCTGTCTTCAACACATACAAACAGTGAGTCACTCATTCATGCACCTATGCACTACATAATACCCCCACCGAACCATGCAGACACTCAGACTGATACTCAAAAAACCAACTGATTACCTATATAGACACCCATGTAGCTACTCACCAACCCATGCAGCCACTTATACACAAAGTGAGAGACTGATACAGATATTTACATATTTAAACATTACTCACTAAGCCATGTATTCACTATGATACACTTAATCAGTCAGTTACACAATCAATTTTTCAAAAACAAATCATCCATTTAGACACTTATATACCCATTTATTCTTCCATCGACCTTGAGATATACATATATAAAACATATTTAATTTTCAGAAAAACACACATTCACTGGATGATGTCATCAGTGATGTCATCAGTGATGTCATTTGAGATGTCATCAGTGATGTCATGAGTGATGTCACTGACCATGTCTTGAGTGATGTAATATGTGACGTCATCAGCAGTGCATTGCGGGCGCGCGAGTTATAGTTAGCTGAACTAACTATAACGGGGGAATTTCAATGGTTTTGTACAAGTGAAAAGTCCAGCTAACTATAACACCCCTGAAACCTATGGTTTTTTCAGTGAATTTCTGAGGTTTTTTAAATGCTAATTCCTAACTATAACGTGCCTGAAACCTATGGTTTGTTTTGTGAATATATATATATATATATATATATATATATATAAGGGTGTGAGGTTGTGATGGGCCTATGACTCTAGAACACCAACATGTTTCAGCACTGTTCAACTGGCTTATAAGAGGTCCTGGACATTCGCCAGGGTGGATAGCGAAGAGGTCACTCTCCCAAAGAAGCGACCAATGTGTGGTTATTATAGATAGCATGCAATTAGCATGCAAAATATATACAGATGTACTTGCCACTGTAACAGGGAGTCAGGTTGAACCCGATGGAGAAGAGTGCCATCGCGTAGCGTACTAGAGGTCCCCCACCTCAATTTTCCAGAGGAGCCGGTCGCACTCCAGATGGTATACTTTTTGTTCAATAGTATACTACAGAGAAGACGTATCGCTCCACCCTCATATTAGAGGACCTCTCTACCCTCTAAGAACTGTTGGTTTTACCACCCCTTAACTTGTTTGGGAACAGGGGGGAATAGCCAGGGATGAGAGTATGAAACTGGAAAAACCTGGTAAACAAAAACAGACGCTGTGCCAAGATAGGATGTCCTACAAGGTATGGGGCATATGGCAGCTTCACGGTTGATTTATTGAATGGATGGTCTAGATTGATGTTAAACCTTAGTTGGCAAAAGTAAGAGTGAGGCATGTTCTAAATGGGTGACTGGTTTCTGAACTGAGATTGTAATAGTGATATAGGACAGTCAAATTAGGCTCCCTTTTCTGAATTATGCAAAATATGGATTTAGAGTGTAGTTTTCTGATGACTTTGCTGTGTGGTACTATCTTGATTCCTGTTTGGTTGCTAACTTATGATGAAAATGTAAATGATAATAACACATGAAAATGAAGGTTTGAAAAGAAAGTCCTTGGATGCATAAGTGTTTACTAGGTGTGTACCCAATATCTAGTAAATCATCTTAGATCCAGGACTTCATAACCTCCCAAGGACAACGGTTTAATCGTTTTTGTGAGCAAAGGTGAAGTGTAATTCATAAGACACATTAGTAACTTGTAAATGCTTCTAAACACTCCCAATTGGTGGTGATCTAGGCTTATAATTTGAATTTTCTTGACTTAGAATGGCTCAGCTAAATGGGCTTTAGGGCCTTTTGAACTTACGGGCAGGTCATAAAAAGTGAGTACTGATGGCACATGGACTTTTTGCGACCTGTTTCTCATTTTACGATGAGACCAATGTACAAATTGGTCATATCACATAATATCAATTCTGAGAAAGTCTCAAAATGAGCTGTCTGGTGAACATTAATTAGGTAGACCACTATTTGCTTTTTATTATTTTTTTTTATTTTTTTTGGAAGACCACTATTTGCAATCCCCTATTATTGGATATACAGGGATGGTGGGCAGCAAGGAACCGCAGACTTCCATCCCTGTGTTCAGGTTCCCAAAAGGGAAACCATTTTTGAAGCGATCCGTGTCTCTTGAAGGAACAGGTCCTGCTTTAAAAAAAAAAAGAAATAAATTTGTTTCCCATGAGAAAAGACAGTGGAGGAGTATGCAGTGGTGCTCCCTCTGAGCCCGCAATGATTCCCAAAGGACAAGGTGTTCCACAATGATAGCTTCTTTTTTGTGAATCAAACAGCTCCCCACCTCAGGTGTCGTTATCTGATCAATGGTTTGTGACCACAATTGTGATCACCAGCTATTAATACACGTCACTGCGAATTGCAATTAAGAAGTAATGTCCTTTTCACACCACATCCTAAGCGTGAATCAAAATGACTCACAAAGCCCCTTTTCAAGTCGGAAAGTTTTTTCCATTTGCTAAACAGGTTTTATACACCAAACAAGATATTTTGTGTTGCAAAAACTGGAATTTTGTAAATCGCCTCATTCACAACCACAAAATCCTTTCATAATTGAGGCCCTTGGTTCCTGGTGGAGGCCATTGGCCTGATTTCTACTTTCACACTATTCTAGTAAGCAAAGAGAACAGGAACACAAAGGGCCGCCCATTGTCTGAATAGCACCCTACCATATAGAAGGAACTTGGAGAAATATGCACATTTAAACACTTGCCGAAACTTTAGAAGCTATGTTAACAATCAAGTATGAGCAATAAAAAAATCGGAGCAGAATTTGTGGAGTAGTAAGTCACTTGGTTAACGGAGATGCTATAAGTCTGATGCTAAATGTGATCATTGCAATAACAGGAACACTTAGCCCAAAGAAAAAATTGACATTTACACCATGAGGAGGCGTTCAATTGGGAGGAACAGCTATTGAAGAGGTTGGACCCTTGGATGATCTCCCGCGACTCCTGATGGAGTGGAGGGTGGCCCGATGGGCACAATATTCATTGTGGTGCAGTTGGCATCGATTTGGAACGGGCAGTGACATATGTGCTAAAGTGTGCACCATATTTAAAGATGCCCTCGCAGTGATGGCTTAAGTCCTTCGTGCAACTAAAACGCACTATGAACATATGGCCCGGGATTAAGAGGAACTACCGACCTGCAGGCAATTTATATCTAAATGACGCCTTCATTACTTTGGCAGAAGTGGGCGAAGTGTTCGGGATTGGCCCTGGCCAATTCTTACAATATGCGGCTCTGTCAAGCACGGCTCGTGATGTCTGGACTATATACCCCAATGAGCCAGTGGAGTCCCAGACATTAGGGGTCCTGTTGGAACTGGGGTTACAGAAGGTTCTAGTTTCCCACCTGTATTCAGCTATGAAGGGGGATAGGACAGCCGCTCTGACAAAATCACATTGTAATTGGGACTTGGATCTGGAGGTTTCTATGACTGATGCGGAATGGCATAGAGCTAGAGGACTGGTACATGAGAC
Organism: Triturus cristatus; assembly: GCF_964204655.1. Classification (NCBI taxonomy): domain Eukaryota; kingdom Metazoa; phylum Chordata; class Amphibia; order Caudata; family Salamandridae; genus Triturus; species Triturus cristatus. Next base: position 1,294,529,282 of record NC_140589.1, read on the forward strand.
TGCAAGTAATGCAAGATTTAAGCTCACGAAATGTTATTATCTTCATAGAGCTTACTTAACTCCTCAACGACTGAGTGCATATACCCTGCTAGAGCGGCTGATTGTGCAAGATGTGGGGTGTCACCGGCTGGATTTACGCATGTTACGTGGGATCATACTGTGGGAGGTCTGTTCCACAGTGGTTCAAGTAACAGGGGTCCGTTTGGCCCTCACCATTAAACATTGCCTGTTGGGTCTTCTACCCCTCCCTAGGAGGGACACAAGTTGGGTTGTAGATTTGCACTTTTGGCCCTAGTGCTTTCCAAGGGTGGGGTAACTATTTATTGGGCTCAGATAGCTCCCCCAACCCATGATAAGTGGAGAGCTGACCTACTGGAATGGACTATTGTAGAGGGGGTGCATCTCCATGGGGTCCGTACTGATAAACATGCGGAGAGAGATCTTGAACTTAGGGACATGATGGTTGATAGCGTGGGGGGCGACCACAGTGGGAAATCGGCTGACACAATGCGGACCGCTCCTGCTCCTCTGTGTGATCGCAGTGCTCCACCACTCCTTCCAGATTGTAATTAAAGATGTGGGAGTCACATGGATGGTCCATGACCCTATTTGTGCCAATGTATGTACTGCTGATCTGTGGGATGGCAGGGCTCCACCGCTCCCTCCAGATTCTAATTAAAGATGTGGGAGTCACATGGATGGTCCATGTGTCTTTTGGGGCTAATGTATGTATTGCTGATATTGTGTAGTGTGTTGTGGTTTTGGCAAGAAGGGGGCTGTGGCAGTGATACTGCATTGGCTGGTGGTCACATATTGGTGCAGGTGGCACTTGAACCCTCTTGTTTGCCTTGCTGAGTGTGCTTCTTATCCAGGCCACAAATTGGGTCCCTCAATTGCCCCTCATAGTTGGTAGAAGTATAATGTGATTCTCTCTATTGATTCTGTAAACTTTCCTCCATCCCCTGACTCTCTCCAATGCTGATTTAATTTATATTTCTTGGAAGTAAAATATATTGTAATAGATCCTGATAAATGATTGTAGGAGAACATGCTTTTGCCATCCTATGTACTTGTATGCATGATTAGTTATCTGAAATGTAATAAAGACACACTTAAAAAAGGATATATGTGAAGCTACTGTACAAGTTAAATTACTATTCTTTCTGTACTACTAATTAATTATACTATTTGTGAGGGGCTGTGAGACTGTCAGAATCTGTGTGTTATTGGCTGCCTGAGTGGCTGTATGAGTGTGTGAGTGTGTGCATGGGTGAATAAGTGAGTGTGTGATTTGCTTTATGGGTGAGTGAGTGGATGTGCAAGTGGCTGTATTGGTGAGTGAGTGTGAATAACTGTATGGGTCAGTGAGTGGCTGTGTGAGCAGTTGTGTGGGTGGATGTGTAGGTGTGGAAGTAGTTGTATGAGTGAGTGAGTGGGTGTGTGAGTCGCTGTATGGGTGGATGATTGGCTGTGTAAGTGGCTCTATAGGTGGGTGAGTGGGTGTGTAAGTGGCTTAATCAGTGAGTGAGTGGCTGTTTGAGTAGCTATATGGGTGGGCGAGTGGCAATACGAATGGCTGTGTGGGTGAGTGTTTGGCTGTTTGAGAATGTGTTAAGTTAAGTAAGTTGGTGTGTGAGTGGCTGTATTGGAGAGTCAGTGTCTGTGTGAGTGTCTCAATGGGTGAGTGTGCGGATGTGTAGGTGGTTATATGGATGTGTGAATGGGTATGTAAGCAAATGTGTGGGTGTTTGAGTAGTGTTATGTGTGCGTGAATGGCTGAGTTCAGAGTTTGTAGGGGTGAGTGAATAGCTGTGTGAGTGGTTGTTTAGATGAAGAAATGCGTCTGTGAGTAGATGTATGGGTGAGTGTGTGGCTGTGTGAGTTGGTGTATGGTTGACAGACTGGTTGTTAGTGCCTGTATAGGTGAGTGAGTGGTTGAGTGAACGGGTGTGTGAGTGGTTGTATGGGTCTGTCAATGGGTATGTGAGGGGTTCTGTGAATGAAGTCATCAGTGATGTCATTTGAGTTGTCATCAGTGATGTCATAAGAGATCTCATCAGTGATGGCATCAGTGATGGTACTGACCCTGTCATGAGTTATGTAATATGTGAGGTCATAAACAGTGCATTGCAAGGCTATAAGTTATAGTTAGCTCAAGTAACTATAATTGCAGAATTTCAATGGTTTTGTTCAAGTGAAATGTGAGCCTAACTATAACGCTTCTGTAACCTTTGCTTTTTTCAGTGACTTTCTAAGTTTTTTTTTTCTATTTCGTAACTATAACATCAGTGTAGCCTTTATTTTTTTCGGTAATTTTCGACAGTTTTTTAAAATATTTTTCCTTTCTATAATGTCCTTGTAGCTTTTGTTTGTTTCAGTGAATTTCAAAGGTTTTTCAAAAAATTTTCTCTCAAGTTCATAAACAATTTTTCTTTTTGTTTTTTTCAGAAACATTCAAGGCTTTCTAAGTGAATTTCTTTTAATTATGATCTTTCTTTTTTATGTCAACATTTTCAGAATATATTTTAATATGTTTACATAGTTTCCTTTTTTATGGATTTTCTTTACTTTTTTGGCTATTTAAAATATTTTATATTTTATACACTTTTTCTATTTTAACGTATTGTTTTAATTGCCTTTTTTTTTTAATATTTGAAATTTACATAGTTTTTTATTTTTATGGATTGTTTATTTTTGGGGTTATTTAAAATAGTTTATTTTGTGCACTTTTTTTATTTCAACATATTGTTTTAATGGCCTTTGTTAAAAAAAAATACTTGAAAGCTTCTATATTTTTGGAGAGAAATATTAAGTTATTTTTATAATATTGTTTTTTTTCTACACTTTTTGAGGTCCAGGGCTCCTCAGCAGTACTGAAATCGAGACAGGACAGCAATAAATCTATGGTTCCCTAATCTGATCACATTATTGCAATATATCTGTGGTTTCTGAAACACGTATTCACCATAAATTTAAGGGAGACGAGTAGATGTCAGAGTTTCTGAGTATATGAGTGGGTGTGAAAGTGTCTGTATCAGTATGTGAGTGGGTGTGAGAGTGTCTGTATGGGTATGTGAGCGGCTGTGAAAGTCTCTGTGTGTTTGACTGAGTGTGAGAGGGTCTGTATTGGTGTAACATTGGGTTACACTGGGTATGTAAATGACTGTGAGAGTGTCGGTATTTGTATGTGAATGGGTGTGAGAGTGTCTGTATAGGTATGTGAGTGGATGTGAGAGTGGCTCTATGGGTGTGTGAATGGATGTGAGAATATTTGTATGGGTGTCACAGAAGATGTGAGAGTAAATACACATTTTTGAGTCACACGAGATCCTTGGATCCATCGTAGATTTACACAGGGCCCCTCTGAGCCCCGCGATGGAACTGAAAAAATCGCGTGTGGCTCAAATAAATAATTTGTGGACATTTTACTGCCTAACAAACATGCTTTTACATTCATGTATAATATAAACAAGTGGTCAGGAAATAATGTTGAAATTGTCACGAAGTATCGTCAAATGGCGTCAAAGTTACTGGCAAAGTAAAAAACACTTTTCCCTTAACACTTTTCCTATAAACTGCCAGTAGGATGTAGTATATCTATCTATCTATCTATCTATCTATCTATCTATCTATCTATCTATCTATCTATCTATCTATCTATCTATCTATCTATCTATCTATCTATCTATCTATCTATCTATCTATCTATCTATCTATATATATATATATTCTGTTCCAAAGGTTGTCCACCTGGCCAAAACTTCCCTAAAACAAAGGAGAATGCTCGCCCTCGCCCTGTCCTATAAACGTATTCATGGGTTTTCAATCAGGAACATCTGTTCACATCCACAGCTGATGTGGTAATGCTGTGGCAGCAGGTAATGTGATGATGAAATAAAAGAAATACGAAACAATGTCCGGACACTCCACTATCTGAGGCCATCCTCAACCTTGTGTTAGGTATGTTTAATTGGCCACATCTGCAACACCTCTGTGAAGTGCCCTGCCTTGAGTAGGTGCAGCACAGGCTGAGGGTACTGCCCCACAATGGCCACCAGTGCTTATATTCATGCATTTATAATGGAGAAAGCAAAACATTACGGGCCTTATTATGAACAACGCAGTACTCATGGTGGTGGTCGAACCTCCAACCACCCGTCTTCCCTATCACGAGGGCGGTGGTGGGACCACCACACCGCCACAAGACTACCGCCTCCGCTGGGATAAAGGATCTCTCTGTGGCGGCAGCATTCGAAGGGCCTGAGTATGCTGGCAGTGCTGATGCCGGCATCGCAGAGCATATTACTACCTGCATTTTTACCGCCTATTTCATGGCAGGGAACTCACCATGAAAAGGGTGGCAGAAATGCAGATAAGGAGGCCCTAACAGGGCCCCTGGCCTAATCTGACCATGGAGGTGCGTGTGGGGGATTTGCACCTTTGTTCCTGCACAGTGTGGCACGCACGACATGGTGCATGCCACACCATGTAGGAACGTGCTGCAGGCTCTCTTACAGCGGTGGTATGATTTGTAGGGTCTCCTATGAGCCTAACATATTGCCCCTGTGAGACCACCACAGCACAGCCCTCCCACCCTGGATTAAACTTGTAATCTGGCGGGGTTGTGCACCACCGGTTTGGAGGTCTTCCTGGGACTAGGTGGAGGTGTAAATTACCAACAGTCCTGTTCATTTTTTTATGAAGACGGCCCAGTGTGCTGTCAAAAAGGGATTTTACTGCCTCTGGAAACCCTCCTACATAAGCCCTTGGCTGGCCCATCAACACCATCTTTGTCAGCTTGCTCACCTCAAATTTCTATTTGAATTGGGTCAAATCAATATAATAATGGTTTGATTCAACTTATGTTGCTTGCATGTATAGAGGATGCATGTGGAGAGTATATGACACATATGGCCGAACTGAGTACCTAAGATGGAGTCTTGGAGAGACAGCAGATGAAGATTGCAGAGCTCCCTATAGAACATTGCAGGAATCCTTCATAGTGGATGTAGGAAATTGGGCTATTAGTTGTGTGGACTGCACAAGTAATAGGTCCACAATCCCCTTACTGGGAACCGAGCCCCCAATGTAGCACTTGACTCTCTCAGGACAGCGAGGCAGAGCAGTCCAAGGCTTACTCAGGAAAGGTGGTGTGGGTTAGCAATCACTGCTCACAGGCACACAATATTAACACTCAATAAATGATTGTCCAGTCAGTACTATTTTGTTAGAAAAAGGAGAAGCACATTATTACACACACAACTAAATACTTCGTAATAATTAACAAGTATGTACTTTGAAGATAGAAAATACCTTATATGACATTGCCTAATCACCTTTGACCCTCTAAAGGGATCACACTATCATATCAAATGAATCTACTGGTTTTGTCAAGGTTCGAGAGCAACAAACCATAGGTTAAAATCACCATTTTGTACTTAAATGGAATTATCAAAAATAATAATCCTGCGTGAATGCACTTAATAATGCTAATCAAACATATATATATTGTGAGCAGTAGTCATTGTCATAATTATGAGAAAGCAATAAAGCAGTGATAATAAGTAAAACCTGTGTATGTGTATTTGTTATATACTTCCAACCATCAAACTATAATTATAAAAGCAACTCCAGATGCCATCACATTTGAATGACATTGCAAGGCAGCCATACACTTTGCCCCCAGATGGGGTGCTTACAGAAAATAATATGAGCTCTCTCAAAAAGCTCTGGGTGGGTCATGTTTATTTTTCTCCAGCTAGAACAAACGGAGTGGAGACATTATTTCAAAAGTCCCTCTCCCTTACTATAGAAAAGGAGGAGAAGGATTTTGATGGCAGATGGCTTCTTCTTCACCTTGTTATAAACGGTTCACCTATTTCTCTTCTTAACATTTATGGTCCCACTGGTATCGACTCACAGTTTTGGCAGTCACATGGCCTTCACTACTGTCCTAATTCCAACCACATGGTGGGCGGGGATTGCAATCAGGTTATGAACCTCTTCATTAACAGGAAATCCACTTCTAGGTATATATCTAATAAAATGCAACAAACCTTTTACGAGCACTATTCGCTCAAGAGGTTTGGTGGATGCTTGGAGGATACACAATCCATATAGTTTGGAATTTACCTTTTACTCTCCTACACATAATTCTAAATCTAGAATTGATTAAAATGTTTTTGACTCCTCATCTTCTCACTAACCTAACTCATGCCGAAATTGGATCCATACTTATTTCTGACCACGTTCCTGTTTTTATCAATTTAGATCTTCCCTCTGAATCCTCCAAACCCCTTAGATGGCGATTTAATAATTATTTACTCAAAGATCCTATTTTTATTGGGTACTTCAAAGATTTTCTATCAGAATTTCTTCTCATTAATACCAATCCGGACATACCTTTCCACACCATTTGAGGCGGTTTCAAAGTGACAGCCAGAGGATTTATCCTAGATTATGTGGCTATTAAGAAAAAAAAAACTTCTTAAGGAATCAACTTCCCGATTAACTGTATTAAGAAACTTGAACATGCTTACTTCTCTTCTAATGATGATGTTATTTTTAAACAATTAGTCTAAGCTAAATTACATTTTAACAGAAAATCAACGAAGGCAGCCTCCTCGACGTTATTAAATATCAATTCCAAATTCTACGGCAAATGCAATGGAGCTGGTAAATTGCTAGCGAACTCTTTGAAAGTTAAATCTAAAAAATCTAAAATAGTTAATATGATTGATGATAAAGGCGTCAATCATTTCAAAGATGAGGAGATATTAAATTGTTTCACGGTCTTTTATTAAAACCTATAAAGTCCTGAATCTTCTCCTTCTGACACAGCTTTGGATTCATTTTTGATTCGTTGCCTCCTAGTTCTTCCCCTTCCTCTGATTGCTCTTTCTTGAATAAAGACCTGTCCCTCTCTGAGATCAAGTTGGCCTTAGCTCAGTTACCTAAAGATAAGGCCCCTGGCCCTGATGGCTTTACTGCTGAGTTCTATTCCTACTTCTCTCAGATTCTTCTCCCTTATCTTTTATCTCTTTTTCAGTATTTTATTTAACATAATGAGGCTTGTGGCACTTTTTTAGAAGCCACGATTTGTTTGATCCCAAAGAAGAATAAAGATCTCTCATCTTGTGCCTACTATCGCCCTATTTCTTTAATAAATTTAGTTTACAAATTTTTTGCTAAACTGTTGGACCTTCGTATTAATCAGGTAATTCCAGATTTGGTCGGCCCTGAACAGACGGGGTTTGTCAAAGGAAGAATACTGGCAGAAAATTCAAGAACTTTGTAAAACATATTTCATCTTGCATCTAAGAGTTCCTCACCTGTCGCAGTCATCACCTTAGACGCTGAGAAAGCCTTTGATCGCATTCACTGGCTTTTCATGTTGTGGGACCTAAAATGGCATGGTTTCGGCCCTATGATCTTATCTCTTGTAAGTTTGCAATATTCTTCACCGACCACTTCGGTTTTTGTTAATGGTTCTCAATATTCTTATTTTACCCTCCAAAGGAGCACTGTCAAGGCTGCCCTATTTCTCCCTTGCTTTTTATATTATCTCTTGAACCTTTTCTTCACTCTTTCCGATATTCTTCCTTATTTCGGGGTTTTACTTACAAATCCGCTGAAGTCAAGTTCACTACTTATGCAGATGACATTTTGTTATATATCTCAGATCCCAATACCTCTTTACCCACTTTTACTGACATCCTTTCTTCATACGCCATCTTGTCGGGTTATACATTAAACTCCCCTAAATCTGAATTGCTTCCACTAAATAAATATTGCTTAAAAATGTGTTTGAAGGAGCGGGTTTCAAATGGAATACCAATTGTATGACTTGTTTGGGGGTCAAATACTCTTCTTCAATTGTTAAAACGGTTCAACCGATTTTCGAGGATGTTTTATTAAAGGTGACTCGTATGGCTGAGAAATGGTCTCCCTTTTGTTTATCTTGGTGGGGTAGATTGGACACAATCAAAATGATGATGCTCCCTGTTATTAACTTCTACCTTCTACCTGTAAGGCTTACATTAAAGTTCTTTAAAACTCTTAATAGCACTTTAAGTAAATTTCTCTGGAATAACCAGAAAGCCCGCACCTCTTTATTTTCTTTGTCTACACCTAAAGATCAGGACGGTGTCAGTTTCCCCAACTTCTGACAGTATCACTTTTTCTTTCTAATTCGTCAGGTTTTACCATATTAATCCTCTTTCGAAACACCCTTCTTATCAGTCACATAGACTGGAGGATTCCCTGATTCATCTCTTTCCCTTTTCCTCGCTAGCCCATGCTCCTCGCTCATTTAAGTCCCCAACCGACTCACAATTCATATCGACTTTTAATCCAGTCTTTAACAAATCTCTTTCATATTAGCAAGTGTTCCTGGATTCCCCGATCTGGCATAATAAGTCCATTAAACTTTCCAACCATACTATTTTTGGGAGAGACTGGGTGGCCAAAGGGATAATCCAAGTTAAACTTTTACTCCAAGGTACGCATCTTTTATCCCCTTAAGGAGGTACAATCCACATTTTGCCTGCTCGCCTCCTCCCTTCTTAAGTTTGATTCTTTAAGAAGGCTCTTAACCCAACAGCTCTCTTCTCTCTAGATCTCCTTCTTCTTCATTAGACCCCCCATTAGAGCCTTCATCTACTTCCCGTCCTGTTCGGGCCTCCCATATCTATGAATATCTTCATTTTTTGCTTCCCAATCGTCCCAAGAGTAAAACTGAACTTTTATGGGAATCAGATTTGCAGCATACTCTCTTTGTACACATGGAACTCTATCTCGACACGAATACAACACACCTCCTGTAATGCTAACACCACTCAAACCCTTTATTACTTTTATCAGAGGTTATATTTAACCCCATTGTCTATCTCCAAATACAGCTCCGAAATATCCCCTAATTGTTGGTCTTGCACAAACAACCCTGGCACATATTTACATTCCTTTTTTCTTTATCCTAGCATTTCCTCTTTTGGGCAAAGGTATGTAAAGCAATCACCCCCATGTGCTCTATTAATTTTCCTTTTGACATTTACTCCGTATTCTTGGGCAGTAATTCTGCAAATTGGTTTGGTGCTCACAAGATGGGTACATTTGTGGATTTTTTGATTGCCCTTGCCTTTCAGGTTATTACCTCTAACTGGAAGGACTCCGCTAAGGTTACTTTTTCTAGCTGGTGGAATCTTCTCTGCTATCATCACTGGCTGGATAGAGCTTCTGCCACTACCCGTCAGCAAATTCTTCGAAAAGAAGCTTTCTGGTCTCCACTCACCAACTAATTATTATCTTCTCTAATACACAACAAAGACAGTACTTTTGTCTTCCAGCCACCTTGAGTATTGTGCTGTATCCTACTTTTATTGTTCATATTAGGATACTATATTACTATCACTTTGTTATCTGAAATGTTTTAGTGCCTGTATCGGATATTCTTATTTAATATATTTGGTAAGAATGTTGACTTGTTGTTTTCTTTTTTTTTCTTTTCCTCTCTCTCGCTTTTCTTTCTTTATCTACAAAATATAAAATGCTTCTTTGCTATGGTACATAATTCTTTATTACTGTTCCTAGCTTTTGGTTTTACTTTTTGTCAACAGTAGGTATATCAGATTTTCATTTTACCATGTTTATTTATATTATATGTTATTGTTCATAATTTTTTTTAATTGTTGTAATTTTGTACCTTTGCTCTGTTTTGCTTCAATAAAGCACTCTAAACTAAAAAATAAGTTATGTATTTCCTTTAACCATCTTCAGGAGCCACCCACTGGCCGATGCAGCTGTGCTCTGTGCCTCCCTGTCCGGTAAAATCCGGAAGTGCTGACAGAATTTGGAAACCCAGGGGACGCTTGTATCACACATCATTTCTGTATACAGCACTGTGTAAGCCCAGAGATTCCCCCCGCAGGTGTCTTGTATGCCGCCGTAGCACCCCAGTTGGGGGTGGGGAGGAGGGCATTAATGATATAAGTGATCCCAACTGCTTAACCAGCTGGTGTATTTCCCTGCTCTCAATTATCAGGAACTTTAAGGAGGCACATCTGTATCTAAGAAGTCCCAGGAAAGTGGAAGGGTGGTGGTGGCTGCAGCTCCCCATACAGCGAGTCAGTACGAAGGAGGCAAGTGTAATCAGAAGTGACAGTTGTATGAGCATGTACTGTGTATGTGCTGTAATTGGGAGGCTCGAGGGGGGACACAAAACTGATGGGCACTACGCCCGCTGAGCCCCCTCCTCTCTTTTTTTCACTCAGGTATCAAGAACAAACACTATTAAGAGGCAGACCAGAGGTACAGAGTGAGTAAGAAGGGCACCTTATGGAACCAGGTCATGCCAAGGACTGTATTTACAACGGAATGGGGAAAAAATGTCACAGAAAATAAAACTGGAGTAGGTGACCTTAGAAAGCAAAAAGCAGAGGCAAGGTACTACTCGCCAAAAAGGCCTGTTACCGAATGAGGCAGGGGTCAATCAGTCTCCAAATCAATCAAAGATTTTATGGACAAACATTTTTTTAAAAGCAAGTACAAGTTGATGTATCACACTCAGGAAATAAGAAAGGACCACGGAAGCACAAATATATCAGGTAAGAGAAGACAATCAGTAAAGGCCTCTAAAAAGATACTACAAAGAAGTATACATTGGGTTCTCAATAAGCGACCCTTGCAAAATATAATAATAAGTGGATGCCAGGGGCTGATAAATTGAAGAATCACTGGACGTTAAGGAGAAAGATGGCCTGCTATGTAAAAAGTAGGGGTCAGGGTAGTCAAGAAATGGACAGGTAAATCAGGGTGGACAAGCTTAAAAGAGATAATAGTAATGGGGAAGGTAAATCAAGTAAGGAGCAGCCCTGGGTGTAGTGGGCGTAGTGAGGCTACGTGAAGCATTACGGAGTGGGGCAAATCTACGCCCACCCGCACACTTCTCGTAGCCCCACTACGCGCTGCCCGCCTCCCTCCCGCCCTCATTTTACAATTACTCAGAAACATTAGATGAGTAATTGTAAAATGAAGGCGGGAGGGAGGTGGGTGGCGGGCAACTCTGCTCCGCCGCGGGGTGTGTGTAGTCTGCCCCTGCTACGCCTACTTTGCGCAGCGCGAAGTGGGCAGTACTACGAACACTCCGTGGGCGGAGCGGAGCACTGCGCCCACCCTTAGTAAAGAGGGGGAGTCCAACAGAACAATGATTAGGAACAGGTTGGTAAGAAAATAAGTTATGGGTATATGGGTATATTTAGAGCACATAAAAATGGAGAGCAAAGGTAAAAGAACAAGGAAACTAGTCTCCCGTGAATTATTCTCAGTTACTATTTGACCTCTCAGAATGCCCAAACTTGAAGGCTATAAAATCAAAAGATCTAAGACAAGTAGGGTTTGTCAATGACATTAAGGGCAATTGTTAGACCTGGCATCTTTGGCGTGGTTACCCCTGACTTTTTGCCTCTACCTCCTGTATTTTTTTATGCTATGCTGGATTTCGTTTTTGCTGGTTTAGATGCTTTGGGCACTTTGCCACTGCTGATCGGTGTCAAAGTGCAAGTGCTCCCTTGGTAAATTGTTAAATTGATTGGTTATCCATGATTGGTATATTTGTTTCACCTGTTAGCCCCTAGTAAAGTGCACTGCGGGTGCCAGGGCTGGTGATTCAAATGCTACTAGTGGGCTGCAGCACTGATTGTGCCACCCACAGGAGTAGCGCTAAAATGATGTCTTAGGCCTGCTTGCAGTGCCTATGTGCAGCCCAGGACTGCCATGTCGACCTGGCCAGTGCACCCACTGACCAGGCCTTTTCCTTCCCTTTCTGCACATGTCAGGCATCCCTATGGTGGCCCTAGGTACCCCCCTGGGCTGGGTGCAGTGTATCTGAAAGGTAGGGCATGTACTGAGGTGTGTAACATGCCCTGGTAGTGAATTACAGCCATTTTCGTTTTTCACTGCTGAGAGGCTATCTTGCCCATAGGATAGAATGGGGAAGGCTGTTTACATGCCTATCTTCCCATAAGGGCAAGATAGAAAATCCAAGTTTGGTATCTTTGTGTTCAGAATTTAATTATACATCTTTTTAGCAAGATGGTTTTTAAATTCACTGTGTGAGAATAGTACTTTTTAGAAAGTAGCTATTCTCCTGTTTAACCTTCCTGTGTGCCTGTGTGCTGGTTGGCTGACTGGTGTCATGTGATGGGCTAGGTGGCTCCAGGAGCCTGGATTAGTCAGCAGCAGGGTGAATAGGGAGATCTGCTTTAGATGGGTGGGAGGAGTAGTCCCTGGGTTTGAATAGGGCTGTCCCTGCCAAACACAAAGCTGGCTCCACCCCCTGCTGGCCAGGCTGAGGACTCTGCCTCTGCTGGCACAAAGAAGGCTCCACCTCCTGCTGAGCGTCTAACGACCCTGCCCCTCACTCTGAAAGGAACCAGGTGCTCCAGGGCAGAGCACACCCAGGAACCGGTTTGAGCAGGGGAATCCCCCCACTGAAACACAGAGAGACAAAGACTTGGAGGGGTATAAGAAGAGGACCCCAGACACCTAAACTTTAGATCACTTTGGAACTAGGAAGGAACCTCTGCCAAGGAGAAAGCTGGAAGAAACTGAAGAGAAGAAGACTGCCTGCTTGCTGTTTTGCTTTGCTGCCAAGGAGAGGGGAAGGACTTTGCTGTGTCCCCTTCTTTTGATTCTGATCTCCAAGGGCCTGAGAAGAGCTGGCTCCCTGTTAAGAAGTCCCAGGAACAAAAGGACTTCACCACCAGCTCCCCTGGAACTCTGCTGAGAGAGTTCTGACCTGCCTTGGAGTGCTTGCCCAGTCTTGGGGCCTCAGGAGGTCGTTTTGCTGTGTTTGGGAGCTGGGAAGCAGAAGCGTGAACAAGATTGACTGGTACCCAACGCATCATCCGATTGCGTGTCGCAAGACGAGAGTGCGAGGAAAATTTCATCGCGGCACCATCGCAACACGCAGGGTCCCCGCATCGCCGAGTGCGTCGAGCATCGTCCCGGTGCAAGAAGATTCCTGACGCTGCAAGGGTCGTCGCAGAACCAGTTTGCGAGCCGCACCACTGCCGGTGCGTGAAAAGTCTCCAGTCGCTGCGTGCGTCGACGCAGAGTCCCGTTCCATGGCGCATCGAGAGTTGCGGCGCCGGAAGGCAACGCTGCGCCACGCATCGCACCACATCGAAGAGTGTCGCATCAAACCTGTGCGTGAAGCTTCCCCCTAAGAAACCTACGCAACGAAGGCCAAAGTCATCGCATCCTCCCCTTACAGATCGGAGCCGGCGCATCCACCTCTGCTGCGTGAAGCAGGGCTGCTGCAAAGCCTCCCCAGGATCTCAGGAGTATCACATCGCCTTTGCCAGCTTCCTTGTTATAGCTTTTGGGAACCTTATCGCAACTACAGGTACTGTTGGGCACGAGAGTGTCGCATTTTGTGCATTGAGAGTCGCATTGTGCAGGACACTGATTTTGACATCCTGGAGTACTTTCTGCAAACTCTTGAACTATTTTTAAAGTAACCTTTTGAATTATATGTTGGTTTGTCTGTAATATTTGGTCTTGTGAAGTTTTTAGTAAAGATACCTTATTTTTCTAAAACTGGTGTGGAGTAAATCTGTGGTGTTTTCACTGTGTTACTGTGAGTGTTGGTACAAATACTTTACACATTGCCTTTGATAGCCTAGACTGCTCAGGCCAAGCTACCTAGAGGGTGAGCAGGGGTTATCTTAACATTGTATCCCCCTTTCCCTGACTAGAAGCAAGGGTCCCTACTTGGACAGTGGTGCCTACCCTGCCAACTAGAGACCCCCAGATCTAACAGCAATGAAGTATCAAAAGTGTTATTCTATTCAGAAATAGCTACGGCAACACTTGAGAAAGCTGAAGCAGAGGTGCTAAAAGAAGATATTACATTTGTGATGGAAAATGAAATCCCAGAAATAGGAAACACAAACACCTTTATGAAACACCATGCTGGGCTAGGATCAGGGCAAGTCATTTATGACGACCAGGGCATCATGAATAGAAGACATATAGGGGGATATTCACAAGGACTTATCCCCATTTTATCACCACCTTAATGCATCAAAAGTGGAGATAGATTTAACACACCATTCACAAACTGGTGCAAACTGCAGACAACGCCAGTATTCCCGCGATAACTGCCCCAAAATGTATCTCCACGGTGGACACCACAAACTAACCCTAATGAGATGCAGAGTAGGCGTTCCCGTGCAAAAACACATGAAAAAACGACAACACCACTTTCACAACGAACTGCTAGATCTGCGATAAGCCGCGGTAGCCACAGGTATTTAACACCTGCCTCAAGCAGGTGTAAAGACGGACGACTACCTGCAGTAGGCAATGGAGCCCCACACACAGCCACACCCGAAGAACAAACAATGCCATGGAGCTACACATCATGCAGCTTGTAGCCCCAACAGGGCCACAACAACCACTGCCACAACCCCCAGGACCCAGACCCGCCCCCCCCCCGACCACCACAGGGGCAGTACAGAGTAAGACAGCGGACCTACCAAAAATGCACCACTCTCACAGACCTAATGCCAAAGAAAGTCATTGCCCACTACAGGCTCAAAAGGGCAACCATCCTCCACATCATGACCCACATCGCCCACAGGCTGACGGTCCCAACACAGCGGAGAACCATCATCCCACCACAGACAAAGCTGCTGGCTGTGCTGCGCCTGTTGGCGTCTGGTACCTTCCAACCAATAACTGCCAGAGTCGGAGGGGTCTCACAGCCAGCCCTATCAAATGTTCATCACACCTGTCCTGGATGCCATCCTCAGCTTCATACCCCAGTACCTTCACTTCTCCAACACTGCGCAGGAACAGCTGGAGACAAAGCAAGGCTTCTACCCCATAGCCAGATTCCCGGCCGTGTTGGGGGCAATCAACTGAACATATGTCCCACCTGTGCCCCCTGCGGATACTGCACACCACTACCGCAACAGAAAGCATAAGCATACCATCAATGTGTAGGCAATAGTGGACCAATGGGGACTCTTCACCAATGTTGTCGCCAACTAACCAGGCAATGTGCATGATTCCTTCATCTTCCGACAGTCCATCATCAACCAGCACTTACAGGATGGCACATATGGAATGGGACTGCTCGTTGGTAAGTGCCAAATTAACACATCACACACCCCAAAGCCACCAACACAAAACGCACAACTGCGGGAATGCACACGTGACCAAACCACATACAACATGTCAAACTACACGACCACCTACCAGACATGACAACACCACTCCATGGTCATCCCGGGCTACCCCTGCACCCAATACAGACATTTCATGGCACCACAGCCACACAACAGCTGAACGTGTGGAGATGCGGAATGCAGCCATGTGCGAGGATGGAAGTGACCCATGAATGGGAATGTACACAACACCAAGTGAGGCGTGGATGTGCAGGACAGACATGGCTATGCAAACCCCTGATATGCCCATGCAGACCACAACTGCTGGTGACTGGAGTATAGTGAGCAGTGGACGCAACCATGTAACCCCAGGCCGTGGGACAGATAGTGGAAGTGTCGCAAGCTGCGTCCCCCCCTGTGTGCATTAGCGTAGTGGGTTGGCCCGAGTATGCCAGGGCTGCGCAGGGGTGTGGTGAGAAACCCCGTTGCGCAGAGCATGGTTCACTCCTGGGAAGGCCAACTTCACTGACAATGCGGCGCCGCGTGGCCTGCCTCGAGGCCGATGCCGTGAGCAGCGGGGCCTGCAACCCTGTGCGCCTGCAAAACACCACAGGATGCTGATGCACAGACCAGGCCTGCCTGCCCCAGCGCACCAGGTGTGCACTGCTCACCTGCCGACACCGTCGTGTGTCAAAGAGGGCCCACCACGTGCCGGTGCTAGCTCCATGCCCCAGTCCCGCGACCTCTGCAGCCTCCGCAGACCATCGCTGGCCCCCCTACGCTGGTCCACATCACTCCTTACTTATTAACATGCTCTACCCGCGTCTACTTTGGCCCAGTAGGTCCCACATGTGGAACAGTGTCCTGAGTCCTGAATGGCAGTGACCCCCAAGTCCGTGGCAGTGGCCACAGCACCAGACTCCCTTCGATCAGTGAGGCATATTTCCATATCGCAGGCCTGCGACACGTGGTGCCACTAACCCTGTGCGCCATGAGTGACCGTCATCCTCCGGCGGTACATCGTTGGTGTCTGAGTCTGTGGCCTGGGGGTTGTCATCAGCAATGGACAGGTACAGATTTGGTGTCTGGCCTGGGTCTGTGGCATTCATATCCGCCATTTTGCCGGACACAGCTGGCATGTGCCCTCTGTATCATGCCCTGGGGTAGGCCTCCCATTCTCTCCCGTGACACTCCGCGGAAGGCACCTAGGACACATGCAAGGCCTTGCTCTGCCCTCATGACCCTACCCCAGTCTCCCGCAGGTCAGCGTCCCGTAGCAGTGGGCCCGTGTCGGCCGATATGCATCCGAGGCCACTAGCCCTGTGCGACTCAAGTCATTCCCCCTTGTTGTACTGACATTGCATTTCTGAGTGCCTGATGACTGTTGGAGTTGTTGCCAGCACCAGCTACTCCCTGAGGGCTGACTTACACTCACCCCACACACAGCCAGCACAGGCATCACTGTATTAGTGGGCCTGCCATCACATCCTGCCGAACCAAGTATTCACTCTTTTCTCCCAGCACTGTCACAGGTGATCAAGGATATGCACTCTGCCCTTGGATGATGACACCCCTCCGAGACCCGGACACACCCACCCAGAGGCACTACAATGCGGCCCACATACGCACCAGGGGCATCGTTGAACGCACATTTGACGTGTTGAAGTCGCGTTTCATGTGCCTGGACGGCACAGGTGGAAAGCTCCTGTACAGACCGGACATTGTGTGCAAGATGATCGTTGCATGTTGTGTGCTGCACAATATCTGTGTTCGCACCAATGCCCCATGGATCCCAGTTCCAGAGGTACCTGATGATGATGGTGATGATGGGGCAGGTGGCCCACATCCCACTGCAGCTGCAGAAGGAATGGCCCGTAGGAGCTCCATCATTGACACTTACTTCTCATGAGCACATCACATTGTGGCCATCCATGGCAAACATAGGACAATGGAAGATGTCCAATTTCACTGCATGTGTGATTAAAACATATTTGCAGGTTACAGGTTGTACTTTTACATTGTCATGTTACATTTTCTTTCGGTTTCAGATGTGATTTGCCATGTTGTGCACGTTTGCAGAAACAGTTGTGTCCTGTGTTCTGTTGTGGAGGGGTTGTACCGGGATGTTGTCAATGCCGAGGTGCACTTCTGCTTATGTGCGTATGCTGCACGGTGGGCGAGTCACTCCTGCGGCTCTGATTTGTCTGCCACTGGTCTCTTTCATGCGGTGTGCCCGTCAGTTCTGTTCTTCCATGGTGCTTGGATGTTGTGGTGTACATGTTGTCCTCTGCAGTCGGTCAGGGTGCATCCGTGGTACTCCGCTGTAGATGGATTGTTTTCTGTGGCATTTTCCGTATGCTGTTCTTGTGCTTTTTCCTGCATTACGCATGAGTATTGCTGCCCTCGCGCTGGTTGTCACTGTTTTCTTATCGCGCTTTGGCCCATTGCAGGTTTTTTGGCGTTGGTGTTCGTGTTTTTATCTCCATCGCAGTGGTTGTATCGCGGGTATTGGCTACGGTTTCGGCAAACTATCGCATGGGACCGCCTTGTTGTGAATTCCACGTTGACACTGGGTTAATTTACCGCGATAGGCTGCGATGTGTAAAGTTGCGTTAACAATTTTTTGGTGATGTTTAGCACACGTTCTTGTGAATATACCCCATAGAATGCAGTAAAAAAGGTGCACTAAAAGTAATGGTTCAACACCATGGTCCAGAAAAATATAGCAAAGGCAGCTGCAGAGGGAATCATTATCCAGCTCTGGCTATCTCTGCTACTAACGAGTCGGGATGGTTGAGTGATTTAGATTAGGAAGAAAAGGAGTCACATAGCCCAAGAATTCTTTTGTGGAACATCTGTGGGTTTGTAAGAAAAGATAAGGCTAGTAGTGTTTAAGGAAATCATGGAATTATATGAGATTATATGTTTACAGGAAACTTGGCTGTGTGAGCAACCTCCAGCATTAGAGGGGTTCTTGCAGGTTAATAGAACCACCAAAAAAGTGGGGCAGGGGTGCCCCTTCAGGGGCTGACAATACTTGTATCCACTAAGGCAGCTAAAAAGGTTTCATCCATAAAAGTAAACAGCAACTGGATTGTTGCCTATAAAGTCAACCTATAGGTTGAAGACCCTAGGTATTACAGGATGACAATAATTAATGTATATATCCAAGTGGGGAATGTGGAAGAGTATGGAATGGAGCTAAAAAGATTTAAGGAATATATGGAAGAAATCTGTTCAAACTATTATAAGGACATATTCCTTTTGCTGGGAGACATTAATCACAGATTAGACACGAAAAAGTCTGATACCTGGTTCAAATAAATACTGTCAGCATATAATTTCAGTACTGCTGGATTTACCGCAAGCACAATGGCAACAGGTGATGCTGAATTTGTGAAGTATCTAGGTTCACAGGAGATGTTTAGTATAAACGGGGGTATGAACCCAGATCACCCAGCAAAACAGACCTTTAAAAATGAAATGCAAGTGTGCTGGATCAATTATATTGTCATGCATGCCTGGTTTTTTGATAAAAATGTAAATTTCAAGCTAATGCAAAGTGAGGGAAGTGATCAATACCCATTCCATTTGGAAATACTTGTGGGCGTGGTAGAGAGAGAGAGAAATGGTCCTCACCCTAGAGGTAGAATACCCCAAACATTTAACCACTAGGATCTCTGAGGAGCAATTGGTAGAACTGGCTAATTAACAACAGAGTCAAGGTATGACTAATGCCCCAGATGATTGTATGGTATGATAAAATAATTTATCAAGTGGTACAATGCCTAAAGGTGGAGTTATAAGCTAATAAAAGGAAGCAGAAAAGGTACCCAGAAGACATTAGAAAAGAAAATGCTTGGTTCGATAGAGAATGCATAAGTAAAGGTGAGAACAAACGAAAGATAAAATAAGAGTTTGAGATGTACTCCTGTCTTTTGAACACCAAAAAACAACACAAAAAATTGATATATTTTTTTTTTTAAGGCGCCCATTAGGAGAGCTGCGAGAAAAACATGTTAGAAGCTATTGAAACAAAAAATACAAAAGTTCTGGTAGCTGGTGCAACAGGGGTCAGGGAAGAAGACAGGGGCTATGAAATGTGTTACAGAGCAAAAGCGTGGATAGAATACATAAAGGAAATGTATGGAGTTGGTGGTAAAATAGAGGGAAAGAGTACAAAAGATTGGACCGAGATAGATGACGATATTAAATCACAATTCTACCTGCAATACATCAAAGACGGTATGGTGGCTTTGAAATTGACAACAGATGCAGACCCAGACAATCTACCAGCGGTCATAATCGAAACTAAGGCAGATTTGTGGGTGAAATTTTTCTTCCTATCATTTCAGGAAATTCTATCGAAAGGCCGAGTTTCCGAAAATTGGAAGGGTGCAATCATAAGACCAATACATTTGAGAGGAGATACAAAAACCCCACAAAATTATAGAATGATTAACCTCCATGATGTAGGAGAAAAATTGTTCACAACGATCATTTTAGACAGACTTAAGGAATGGGCAGAACTACACCGAACTGTATCAATAGAACAGGGGGGGTAAAAGAGGTCACTCTACAAGAGACCATTGTTTTAGTCTATGACTGCTTGCACGGAAGTCAATGGAACAAAGGAGCAGTCTATTTTGCTGCTTTGTAGGCTTTTGTGCAGCTTTTGATTAAATAGATCTTAAGTGTCTTTGGGAAATGCTGACTGATAAAGTTGAAAATCCCAAGGAGCCTCCTTAACATCATAATGGGTCTGTATTCACATAACCAGGCTCAGGT
The DNA here is from genome assembly GCF_964204655.1 of Triturus cristatus. Taxonomy (NCBI): domain Eukaryota; kingdom Metazoa; phylum Chordata; class Amphibia; order Caudata; family Salamandridae; genus Triturus; species Triturus cristatus. Next base: position 1,294,549,240 of record NC_140589.1, read on the forward strand.
GATCCTTGATATCAAAGCAAGATTGACCCGGATAACCCCAATTAGTAACGCGGTCCGCCAGGGATGTGTCCTGGCTCCCCTGCCTTTTTTCTTTATTGATCGCTGATCACCATTAGTATTAGCCGCATCAAAAGGCTTTAACCTTAAAATAAATGGCACCCATATAGCTTGCTTGCTGTACGCAGATGACCTGGTCATAACTGATATGACTGAAATAGGTCTACAAAATAAATTAAATACATTCTTCTAGTAGGGCTTGTGGTGAATATGGAGAAGACCAAGGTGCTGGGATTCGGGGAACAATCTGTAAAATGTGAATGGGTAGTTGGGGCCTAATAAACTAAATAAATCTAAGTACTTAGGGGTATGGTTTGAAAAGAGACTATTGTGGAAAGATCATATTAAAGAACTTAAAGTGTGAGCCTTGGCGTTAATAAGTGAACTTAAAAAATGAAATAAATATTATGGAGATATGTCCCTAAGACCTGTCCTAGCTGCTTATGAGGCTATGAGCCACCCACAATTCCAGTATGGGGTTGAATTGTTAAGCCTAAGTGGCAAATTGAATTGGATATATGAAAAGGGGAAATGCCTTAAAAGCCTACTTTTACTACCACTGTCCGCAATGACCCAGGCAATAACAATGGAAACAAGATTAATATCCTGGAGTTTCCAAGCTATGCTTAGTCTGTAAGATTCTGATGCGCTTGGGAGCAAGGGAAGTGCTTAAACTGTTGTCACTATGTAAAAATGAGATCATGCACAGTGAGTTGAATTGGGCCCGGAGAGCTAAAAAGCTCCTGGAGGGAATGCGTAGGGTGCTGGAATTAAATATAAGCGACAATCTTCAGATAGGGACAACAAAGAGTGAACTCCGTATATGGATGAAAAAATAAGACTATAGTACAGGACATGCAGTACTTAAAGGAGATGCCATCAATCTAATTTACGTTGAATTCATCGCAGCATGAAGAGTGGTATCCTTATGTTGACACTTTACCAAACCCCACACTTAGATCACAGATATTAAGATTTAATCAAATTAAGGTCTAAACCCGTGCTACAACAATATTAAGACAAAGTGGTTAAGATCGATTAAACACAGAAAATGCATTAGTGGAATAAACGTAAAGTGTGACAACTTGCACATTCTTTTAGACTGCATAAAGTTCCAGACGCCGCAGAAAGGAATTTTAAAATCTCTATTTCTTAAATACGGTATGCATTAATGGCTACAAGAAATAGCCCTTTTATCTGATATGCGATATTTGGATGTATCATGTATGCATCAGATTGATTGATTTTAATACGTTTGTATGATGTTTTTAAGACTAAGGTCAAAAATAAACATTTTCTGACTAAACAATCTTTAGGCCTTCCTGGCCATAATGACTGCAACGATATGCATAGCGCGCAGAGGGCGCACCACTCCCATCTGCCGACTAAAAAATCCAGCCTTGGGTGTGTTGAAAAATATAAGGAAAATCCAGGAGAGGTAAATGTTTTTAATTCCCCACCAACTTAAGGTGATGACTCCTCAAAGGTGTCCTGGGAGATAGCTGCATCCTTCCTAATATTGTTGGTGGTGACCCCGTAGTTCTGGGGTCACCACAAGGGAAGAAACTTCCAAAATTGGGGCTAAATCGTGCACAATGCTCTGGCCCAGCAGGACATTATGGGACGCTCCTTTGGGAGTACTGAATATTTTATTATTTGCTGAGCCGGGAGATCCACCATCATGATTTTCAGCATGTTCTCCTCGTTTTAGGGGTGCCTGGTCCCAAGTTTGATGATCTTGGGCTCGTTTTACTCCTGTTAGGGACCTTTCGAGCCACCAGGTGCAGTAGCAAAAGACCTCCTTACCTCCAAAGCGGCGCAGTGCTCAGGGAGCTGGTTCTCCTGACTCTCTGCACCAGCTCTCCTCCTGATCTTCGGGCTCAAAAAGTCCAGGGCTTTTCCCCAACTGGTTCTCAGGGGGTGTAAGGGGGTGAGCCTCACTTTGCTTTGGGGAGACCCACTGGTCCTGGAGTTAACTAGGCAGAGTCCTTAACCTTTGTGAGTATCAGGGGGTTCCTCCTTCCAGTTCGACATGGCGGTCCCGGGATCCAGTAGTGAAGTACAGAACAATCTACTGGCAAGTGAGTTTACCCCTTGTGCAAGAGTTTTTAAAGGGGAGAAGAAGCATCAAGAAGTCAAGCACCCCTCGCCAATCCTAGGGTGTCACTTCACTTCTCCACCCCTGTCCCATGCCTCCTGCACAGCATGCTGGTAGAGTTAAAATGGCGTCATCCAGGAGTCACTGGTCACATCCGCTCCTGAGGTCTGAGCTCCGCTCTTTGCTGACATCACTGCCAGGGTCTTGCACACTAAAAATTCAAAGAGAGACCCCCTCCTGTGTTAGCTCCCTCCTTTATTCAGTGGGTTGGGCAGGTGATTAATGCAGATCATTTCACCTCAACCCTTTCATCTTCAGGAGCTGGGTGAAGTACTTTTAATTGCTCCATTTGTTTGGGGAGGCCTTTGTTTCTGCTCATGGAGATAAATGTAATTAACTGGGCACAGCATGCTGACAAAACGCCTGGGCTCTGGTCCTGAGCTGAGCCAGACAAACATTACAACTCTGGATGACCAATAAAGTGTACAATTATCATTTTAAAAAGTACAGGATGGATTTTCCTTCACAGGTTACACCCCCATTAGAAACTTCACTGGTCTCTGTAGGCCAAAGGGAACCGAAACTCCACTCTAAAGCAGTTCTCTCTCTATGTGTATAATAAAGCGTCACTACAGACAAAACAGTAAATCATACTGATTTTCCTTATTAGAGTACACTCAAATTATAAGGCCTATCCCAGGTCAATATCTAATGCTGCAGAGTCCCCATTGCTACAGGCTACCTGTGCACAGTTACCGGACTGCACACAGCAGTAGTCTCCCACGTGCAGCCCGCACACGTGGGCACCCGTGTTCACGTGTACCCAGCCATGTGCTCCTTACCCTTGCTACGTGGCAGCACCGCTTGTCATAAAAAACAAACACTGGTTGTAAACATGAGTAGTACATTTGCCATTTGATTAACGTGGGTGAGACACATGTAGTGAGACTCACCAACAGTAAAAAGTTCAAAACCGGGTGATCCAAAAAGCAAAATAATCCAGCAATACTGAATGGGCAGAACCCAATTGCAACAGTGGGTCAGACTGAGGAGTGTTAAAGAGGGAGACAAAGGGACTCTTTGAAGCTATGCGGTGCCCTCCTCCCTTTTCCACGCCTATTGTTCTCTTTGAGAGGTTACCCCACACAGGTTGATAGGTAGTTAGGTGGAACAGCCTCCCTTGCCTTTGTGCTCGCATTTATTTACTATTTATTTACTCAAAGCATTTGTAACGCATGAAAATGCCCTTCAAGGAAGATGTCCTGGCGTTAATAAGAAACAGGTATAGATGCAACGCTCCGGTGAGTGGCAAGTTAACTGATCTTATTGTCAAGGGAAGAAAACAGACGGGATTTCAACTATTTCCTAAAACTGATCAATTTAGGGTTGGATCTCAAAGCAGGAGGGTGAATTCCTGGTGTTAGCTGTGAGTGTGGAGAGGGGTCTATTTCCCAGTTAAGCTTATGATAGTGAGGGAAAATAGCGAAGTTAGCATTAGCTGAGTTTAGCATTCTGCTGGGACCATCTGCAACAATGGTTTATGCAGGTAGGGTGGAGAGCTATAGAGTACTTTATGACAAATACAGAGATTACATTTTCAAAAGTCTTCTAAGTCAATCTTGTCAGTATTGAACTTCAGAGATTTAGAATTCATTCAGTTGGTAATCTTTGAAATTTAGTTGAAGGCACTTACTGTTACTGTCCAGACACAGAATAAGTTGGGAATCATCTGAGTAATAATACAAAATTGAGGCTTTGCGGGGGAGGAGCCAAGATGGCGACCGGGACGGCAGCGTAGGCTCCCGGCTCCGTGAACCTCCTCATCCCGCACAGATATCCTGCATGAGATCCTTAGCCTGCGCTATATGCCCGTGTTGGTGAATGAGAGCGGCAACCGATCGTGTGACTCCGAAGTTTCTGGCGGCGGTATCGCCGGAGAAATGTCCATTTGAAGTTTGCGGCCTGTGCAACCCTGGAACCGGGACCTCGAGTGGATAACATGGCCGGGCGGCAGTTCAACAACAGCGGCCTTTGGTGACTGGGTGGAGTCGGACTAACCGGAGCGGTGCGAATATCGGCCTACATTTCGCCGTGGTCGTTCCTACCACTAAGCGTAGCGGAACGAGTGCATGCCCGAGGTGGCTAATCCAAGATTCCCCGGTGATTGCCTCAGCCTTCGCCGGTGAGCTGCCCGGCCGCCGCCCGTAACTCGCCCTGATTCTTGCGGACTGCTCCCGGATTTTCGCGGGCGCAGGTCCGTGGTGGGGATGACTGTTGCCCGTGACCACACACCGGATATATTTTTCGCCTGCCCCCGAAACCCTGATTCCAGTGACATGGAACCTGAGGCGCTTGTCCCTGAGTCCTGGTCCCAATCTGGGTTGGACCTACCCGGCGGCCATCTTGACAGGACGAAGTCTACCATCCTGTACACTGGGTCGCAGCACGATTGGAAGTGTGCGACTATGAGGAGCGTAGCGGAGCGAGCGCCGAGAGCTGTGCTGGGGTATGGTGATCTTCTCGAGGCTCTCGGTGCCCTTCATCCACCTTGGTTCATGGCGGCTGGGTATTGGGGAGTAAGCTTGATGGGGTGGCATCAGCGTCGGAACAGTTGCTGCCTGCCTGTCCCCAGGTACACGGGGACTTCCTACACTGCACACAGGAGGACAGTGTCGTGGCCGCCCCTGTGGATAGTGACCAGCTGGAAACTCCAGACAGTATATTAACGTGTGATCGGCTGGCTGTGGGTCTGGTCTGTTCCGGAGGTCTTGGACCTGAGTGGGGGGTGGTGGCCTTGTCCCGTGCGCGGCCTCCGGCGACCCAGGCAATATTCAAGCAACGGTCGCCTGCTCTGGCTGATTTCGCCTTCTTGGACCTTGTGTGCAGTGCAGATCCTGGGGCAGCACTGGGAAAGACGACTCTCCATACTGCTGACTGTGTTGGTGTTCAGAGACTTCCACCCTACCTGTGTGTGTCGTTTCCTGTTCTTTTTTGGACGCTCCTCTTCTTTGTAACATTGGACATGGCACTGGGTCGATGGGTATGCATGGGTAGATTCGCAAAGAGTGGCCAAGGATAAGGCTGATCCTTCAGAGGTGGTCATCTAATAGGCGGGCGAGCTCAGGGGTTGCGTGCTCTCACGGCATAACTGTTAGTGTAATAGGCGCATAATGCTCCCCATTCTTCTTTGACTTGGTCGATTCTGTGTTGCTTATTGTTTGCCTTGGGGGAAAACATATTGTGCGGGAGGGAGAAGCCGGGGGCATGTTTTGAAGGCCCTCCTCCAGTTTATTAATATTCTCTCTACCCCCCCGTCTGGTGGGGTTTCTTTTCTTACTCCTCTTTCTCTGTTTCTTCTATATTTCGGGTCTGGTTCCGGGGCGACAGGCACACTGCTGGGGGGGGGGGGGCCATACTCATCTGCAGAGGTGCAGGGTGGGGGGTTGGGGGAGGGGATCCTTTAGTCTTTAACCCTTTTTTTCCATGGCCTCCTTTTTCTTCTCTTATTCTTCTTTGTCTTTCTTTTCTGGGATCAGCATGGTAGAACTCCTTCGTTGTTAATCGCTGCGTTTTCATGTGTGCCACAATTTCCGTGGTGTTTTCTGGGTTTTAGGGCAGGGGACTGCTGGCGCAAATGGCCGTGATATTCCTCCACATCCTGAACTTCTTGTTTCAGCGCCATTGACTAGATAAATTGCTGTTTATTGTTGACGTTTATTATTCTGCCTGCCATTTCTTGCTGCCGGGAAACTGTTTGGCACCTGATCCTTCTATCCTCCCTTATTATAAAATGAAAACCTTTTGTATCCTGGTCTCCTACTTGGGCTGTTCAGTGGCCGAGAGTATACTAGCATGGAGATTCTGCTCCCCGAGGTGCTGCCTGTGATAAATATTGATTTCTGTTACTCTGACTGCTTAGCGGCCGGCCCCGGGGGTTGTAGGCCCATACCTGTTATTGGTTGAAATGTCAATAAAGGTTTTTCAAAAAAAAAAAAAAAAAATTGAGGCTTTGCATGTAAATACAGCTAATAGAGTCACAAAGATGTTAAACAGGGAAGGGATTAGGGCCAATTACTCGAGCACCCCGCACAGTATATGTTTATATTTCAGTTGAAAAGATGTAATAAACACTACTTCAAAACTGTCTTTTTAATATTGTCTTTTAGCTTCTTTTAGCTACAGATACATCAAGAGTGTACCAGTCATGGAAGACTAACCGTTGTGAGAGACAGAGATTCTCACAGGCAAAGAGTCATCCAGAGCAGTAATATTTCAATTACTAAAAGTGGCAGCAGCTTCATCGATTCCTTGACTACGAGCCAGCTTAGCTTTGGATCAATCCCGAGAGGAGGCTCCCAAACAGTGGTCGAAGTGGGGAAAAAAAAGTAGGGGAACTGTGGGCGTGGCATCAGGGGGCGGGAATATTCCGAGGATTGGGTCAGTGGGCGGAGTCAGAGGTGTGGCTAAAAAAAAGAGCAAAACATCCCAATTTTTAGTATGTTTGGCATTTCACTGACGAGTTACAGCTTATGATGTTATTTAATGCAACCAATAGATACACGTTTATTTGAGGTTTAATAGATGAGTTGACATTAAAATACATTTACAATGTGGGATACGTATTCAATCACAGAATGTCCCAAATACGCATATAGATGGAATCATAAGCCATTTGTTTCCGAGCCATGCAGTTTCTTTCATTAGCACTTCTCCTCCCTTTTTCTAACCATTTCTGAACATAACATTTGGCTTTAGATTCGATGACAGGAAGCCCCACGTGTTGGGGAGCACTGTTGATGACATCATTCTGTGCCCCACGGTCAATGCAAAATTGTATTCATGTGTTTTTACATGCTTCACGCAACATGTCATTAAGCCAGCATTAGATGCCTCTTAGTTTCCTGTTATTGCATCTAGACCTAGCACTCTAAAACAACCCAGACCTGTTGGTTTTGCAGATGCTTTTAGCAGTATCAGATGAATGAGATACAACTATTTTATGAGTAGTTTGTGTAATTACCACTCAAGTTAGATAGCAATCAGAATTGCAAATGCATCAATTCTGAAATTATGAGACTCAAACATTGGTAGAGTCAAAAATAGGTAGTGGTCCTCCGATTATTTCAATCAGTTATTTTCTCCCCTACAGGCTACTATCCTCTGCAATCACTATTAGGCACCTTCCTCCTTTGTCTCTCCATGAGCACTGTAGGTGTATAGGAATACCACCCACCAGAGACTGCATGAGAGAAGTTCAAACATGAATGGCAAAATATCCTAGTTTGCAAATGTTTTCCACATAATTATAACTCTGCCGTGTTTGCCACATAAAGCACCATCTGCTTCATAAGCTGATGGTTTTACCTAAAAATTTGTTTGCATCTCAAATGGATCAAAACAACGTGACTTGTGTTGCTGTGAAGTGGAGGGCCCTTTACAAAGGTTGACTGGTCACGTTCTCAGGACTGCTATTAACCCCTTCGATGCTGCGCAGATTCCGCCGCTGTGCTGACGGAATCTTGCGCGGGCGTGGTCATGACGGAATGGTTCCGTCATGAGCACAGCTCAACCGTGGGTCATGACGGAACCATTCCGTCATGAGCACCGAAGGGGTTAATGAGGCGAAAGCTTTACAGAGACTGTTAGTATGTGTAAAAATTTCAAAATAACAAAGTATCAGAAAATGTACCACATTAAGCTGCAGTCTTTCTTTGCTGCATAATTTAGTCAACACTGCAACATAATTTTGCCCTCCATTGCTGCGTAATTGCAGCGGCCCAAAAGCAGGCAGCGCATGTTAAAAGTGCTTGCTGCTTGAAGCAAAGAGACACCGTGAAGTTTGAGAACTTAAGGACATATTTACGGGAATGGTGGTGCAACGCATCAAGTTACTTTGCTGTGCTGCCCTGGGTCACAGGGAAAGGGCAGAAATGCACCGTCTTTATCCAATACGGTGCATTCCTGCCCTTTCCAAGTGTGCTGGTGCCGTTTTGTGAGCCTAGCGCCAACGCAGGCACCCTTGCACCATGGTGCACGGGTGCCTCCATTGCATGCAGCATTGTTTTTGTGCACAAAAGCAAACCTGAGAGGCTTTTTCCTCTTTGTATGAGTGCTGCACATATAGAAAGAGGAAAACAGGGAGAAATAAAGATTTTTCTCCTTGTTGTGCCTCCCTTCGGGAGGCGTCGGATTTTGAATCAGTCCCAGGTTTACAAGTCCTTGTAAATCTGGGAATGCATAAAAAACGTGAGAGTTGAGTGGGAACACCCACTGCAACGCCTCCCTTGTGTAAACAGCTTGTTAACTGCCTCCCTTCGTTTAACTTCTCTTGATGTTGCCATACTATCGATCCCTTTATAATCATTCGGGGATCCTGCAGTAAATGCCAGCACTCACGCTGTTAATGACCAACTCTCTTCGGGTGAATTATACTCCCGTTTAGCACCCCGCACCTTGGAATAACCAGTCCGAAAGCACAAAGTTAGTGTTGCCGCTCACCTGTGTAGTACCGGTACCAGGGAGGGGGGTCCTCCGACTCAGACTCCTCACTACTCACGCACTTCTCGATGCGAGCAACTGCTACAGTTCGTTTCCGGTTAACACTGCTTGGAGATAATTCAGTGTTTTTTTTTCTCATGTAACGTAACGTTTGTTCTTGTACTATGCATACTTGTAATTTTTTCCTCAGGTAACGTTACTGTTCCTATTGTGGAGCGCTCTAACACCTTCGGGTAAAGTCCGGGCTATATAAAAACGCATAAATAAATAATAATAAAACAGGTAACTGCATGTGATAGCGTTCCACATTCATTATTGGTGGAACGCTATCACATGAAGTTACCTGTTTTATGGATTCTCCCACATTAATTCGAACAAATCATTATTGTTAAAAACGACTCGCATTATCTCAAATGCAACTTTATTCAAAAAGAAAATTGCAGAAACTGACAACAATCTGTTTTCTATGTTTTTGACTTGCACAACAGCACTTGTGGTGGTCTCTTTAAAAGACAAATGAAAGAAAGTAAAACCTAACCCGTGACCAAGGAGCGAAGGCTCCGAAACGCGTTGGGATGTTTGTTGCCAATTTGTAAAATAATCACGCTGATTTATTGAAGCCTCCACACTGTGGTTCTTCTGGTTGGAGTTAAAAGGACCTGGCCGTACCAACAGACTGTTTTATGGTATATATATATATATATATATATATATATATATATATATATATATATATACATATATATATATATATATATATATATATATATATATCCACTCCAACGGTTCTTGGTTACCGAGTATTTGCAGCGCTCCTCGTGGGTGCGTATCCCTGCGGCCGAACCATGCCGCTTAACATTCACCAACAATCCCTCCAACTTGGAAGAAACTGGGACGCACTCTCAACAACTTGAATTTAACGCTTTTAATTCTCTTAGCTTCAAAAGGGAACAGGCATGCGAAGATCTACGCGTTTCGGTATCGCAGATACCTTGCTCACGATCAACTGTTGCTTTGGGTCCACCCACTATATGTTCAAATGTTGTTACATCATTTCCTGATTGTGACCCAAGCTCCCTAAGCATTGTGGAGAATGTAGTGTTCATGAATTTGCACTATTGCTTCAAATATCATGTTTATATTACGAAACATTATGTAGTGCCCTATTTACAAAAACGAACATTTGTGTCTTTTGAAAGTCTTTGACATGATGCCTTTGTAGTACTTGTATTCACATTGTTACCCCTCCGGTGGGGTTTGTTCTCAAGATAAGGATTTGAATCTATTCAGAGTTTTTTACAAGATTCATCTGCATTGTTTATGCTTTCTTTGCGTTGTTGCCCCTCCAGTGGGGAGACTGAAACTTTAACCTTTATTTTTTGTATGTCTTTGCCCCCCAGGTGGGAAATTTTCAAATTCTTCTTCTTTGTTGTTTCATTACGTCATTGTTGCTCATCCGACAGGAATTAAATCGGTTTATGTTTACTTCTCATCTTTTCCATGTGTTAATTGTTCCATGAATTAGTTTGCTTTCATTTCCCTTTAATCTTTCATATTTTGAAAAATTCTGATTACTTAAAGATGTATGTAGAGCTCTTCTGATTGGTTAAGACCGTGCGGTTGTAATGTTCGTAATTTAAGAATGTACGGCGTAATTGTTTTTCCCGATCTCCCCCACGTTCTTTTTTGGGGATGGTTTCAATTCCAAAAAATGTTAACTGTTTCCAGTCTCCTTGATGACATTGCTCCATATGTTTGGCTACTGCATTGGATCTGTCCTTGTGTATTGTTGCCCGGATATGCTCCAATATCCTCTTTTTTAGTTCAAATATTGTGCTCCCAACATACCTTAATGGGCACGGACATTCCAAAACATAAATGGTGTACTCTGTTTTGCATGTTATCAGTTGTCGGATCTGCCATGTTTTGTTATTCGCCAATTTGATTTCTTTGATTTGTTTGGCAATTTGGCAAGCTTTGCACATGTGACATTTTATGAAGCCTTTTGTTTTCAGCCAGGTGGTTTCTTTCTTCTTTCCTTTGAAATGACTATGAATTAGATGATCTTTCAAATTCTTCACTCTCCTGTAGGTCACTGTGGGATGCTTTCCTACTAATTCTTTCACAGTTGTGTCTAATTGTAATATCTTCCAATTTTTTCTTAAGATATTCACAATTTTTTTACTTTCCAGCGAAAAATCTGTTATCAGTCGAATTGTTTGTTGTTCAGTTGCCTTTTGTTTTCGAGATAAACATTCTTCTCTTGTTTTGTTGTTTTTTTTCTCCCAGCATTTTCTCACTATGTTGTCGTTGTATTTTCTTTGTTTGAATCTTTCTATGGTTATATTTCCATGTTTACGCCATTCTTCCTCCTCACTGCAGATTCGTCGAATCCTCAGGAATTCCCCGTATGGGATGCTGGAGATTAGAGATTCTTGATGAAAGCTTGTTGCTTGTAGAGTTGCATTGGTTGATGTCTTTTTTCTGTGCAATGTTGTCTGGATATGGTTGTTTTTAATGTAGATTTCTGTATCCAAGAAAATCACCCTTTCTTTGCTTATTTCATATGTGAATTTGAGATTTGTTTTGCTGTTATTTAGTCTTTCAAAGTATTCTTGGAATTCATTTGTTGTTCCGTCCCATATGATGAATAAATCGTCAATAAATCTTTTCCAACTGACGATTTTGTTGACCATTGCATCATTACTTGTGCTCCACGCTACCTCCTTTTCCCAGTATCCCATCGCTAAACAGGCATAACTGGGACTGAATGAAAATCCCATTGCAGTCCCGTTTCTCTGGCGATAAATCTCTTCTCCAAAGACAAAGATGTTTTTGTTAAGACATATTGATACCATTTCTAGGAGCATTTTGTTGTGTTCAAAGTATTTGATATTTCGATCTTGTAGAAAGAAGTTGCACGCTTCCAGACCCATGTCATTTTCTATGTTTGTATATAAGGATATTACATCCATTGTTATTAATTGATATGTTGACTGCCAGGGAGTGTTTTGTAGCAGTCTCAATAGATCCGTTGTGTCCTGTATATATGAGCTAAGTTGAGTAACATAGGGGTTCAGAAAAAAATCGATATAATTTGCCATTGGTTCTAGTAGTGAGCCTTTTGCTGACAGGATCGGTCTGCCAGGCGGGTTTTTTTGATCTTTATGAAGTTTTGGCAGGAAGTAAATTGTAGCTATGATTGGATGTGTCACTGTCAAGTATCTTCGTTCATCTTCATTTATCAATTCTTGTCCTGCCCATTCCTGAAGTCGGTTATCCAGTAATTCCTTTATTTCCAAAGTGGGGTTTTTCTTTAGTTTTTCATAGTATTTGGTGTTCCAGAGTTGACGGTGTGCTTCCACAGCATATGCACTCTTTTCCATAATTACTATGTTGCCCCCTTTGTCTGCCATTTTTATTTCAATTTGGTCATCAGTTGTTAGTTTTTCTAACGCATCCCGTTCTTGTTTGGTTAGATTGTCCGAAAATTCCGGATGTTTGAGTTTATACAGGTCCTGGATAACTGCTTCCTGGAATAAGTCTATCTTGTTGCCTGGTGCAAGTTGTGGGTAAAACTTTGATTTTGGTTTCAAACCGCTTAAGCCTGCTCCTCCTTGTGTGATGGCCTCTCTCAAAGGGATTTCTTCTCCCTCTATAGTGTCCAGATTTAGAAGAGTTAGGAAGCTCTCACGATCTTTCACTTGTACAGCTGATGTCACTTCCTCTGATTTTTTCGTTTTTTCTTTTATTTGTTTTTCTGCAAACAATTTGGCCAATTTTATCTTTCGGATGTAAAGATAGAAATCTATCCGTACTTGAGCTAAGTCCATTCTTCTTGTTGGGCAGAAGTTTATGCCTCTTTTTAAAAGCAAGATTTCTGTTTCTGAGACGGCTCTTTTGGATAGATTTACCACTTGTAATTCATCCGTTATTTGTTCTTCCGGCGCATACTCCTTGTCTCCGTTCCCATCTTTTCCGTTGTGATGTTTGCCTCTTTTGCCCCTTCTTTTGCGTTTCGTTGTTGCCACTGTCGCCCTCTTCCTCTTCCCCTTTGTTGTTGGGAAGTGGGCCGATTTTGCTCCCATTGTCTTTGATGTAATACTAGGCGCATATCTCCTAAAAAAGATAGCTTGTTTTTATCTACTTCTGTAGGTGGGTCGCTCTCACTTGGATCATTCGATATTAGCGAAGAGGCACTACTTGAAAAACTTAACGTGCTATTCCAAATCATTTGTTCCTTTATTGTATCAAATTTTCGGGAGAAAGTGAATATGCGTCCCTCCGCATAGTCGTTAGAATCTCTGATAAATTTGGAGTGTTTGCGTTCTCTCACTATGTCTTCATGTTTGTCAATTTGTGCTTCTAATTCTTCTTTAAATTTGGTCATTTCTGTTGTTAATTTCATTGATGTCAGTTCCTTTTCAACTTCAAAAAGTTGTTCCTTTATTTTCTCGAGGCCAATTTCAATGTGTTTCACTAAAATTTCAATCAGGCCCAACGATGATTTCAAAATAAAGTCACCCCATTCCTGCAATAACTCATTTGAGGCTTCTTGATGATTTGGCATTATCATTATCCTCAGTCCTCTAGGGACTCGTTGTACCTCTAAGTATTTCTTCAGAGTAATGATTTCCCAGGATTTATTGATTTCCTTACGGCTTAGTTTTTCCCAAGCCCGTATTTTGCTTCTGACATCCGTTTTTCCTGTTGCACTGGCCACTGTTGGGTCTTTATCCGCATCGCTCTTTTCAAACATTGAGCTGAGTAATTCACTTCTTTTTGCTTCTCGTTTCTCCATTGTCAATGCCTTTTCCGTGTTCCCAATGAAGCTCTTTGCAATTTGTACGATATTTTATAACTGCGTAGTTGTGATCGAAGATAAATGTAACTACTAAATGCTGTCCTTTCTTCACACGTTTCTACATTGAAACCTTCAAAGCGATTTGTTATAGCATTAGTTACTTTCTCCAACACTAAGCTGACTCTTCGCCGAGTGCGGTTGCAATATTTGAATACAATTTTGTCACACACGCTTACCTCGGTCTTCGTTTTTAAGCGGTGTGTGCCTCTGTGCACTTTTCAGTCAGCGGTCACTGCACTCGGTCTGTTTAAATCCACTCCAACGGTTCTTGGTTTAGAATTAGTAGGAAAGCATCCCACAGTGACCTACAGGAGAGCGAAGAATTTGAAAGATCATCTAATTCATAGTCATTTCAAAGGAAAGAAGAAAGAAACCACCTGGCTGAAAACAAAAGGCTTCATAAAATGTCACATGTGCAAAGCTTGCCAAATTGCCAAACAAATCAAAGAAATCAAATTGGCGAATAACAAAACATGGCAGATCCGACAACTGATAACATGCAAAACAGAGTACACCATTTATGTTTTGGAATGTCCGTGCCCATTAAGGTATGTTGGGAGCACAATATTTGAACTAAAAAAGAGGATATTGGAGCATATCCGGGCAACAATACACAAGGACAGATCCAATGCAGTAGCCAAACATATGGAGCAATGTCATCAAGGAGACTGGAAACAGTTAAAATTTTTTGGAATTGAAACCATCCCCAAAAAAGAACGTGGGGGAGATCGGGAAAAACAATTACGCCGTAAAGAATCAAGGTACATTCTTAAATTACGAACATTACAACCGCACGGTCTTAACCAATCAGAAGAGCTCTACATACATCTTTAAGTAATCAGAATTTTTCAAAATATGAAAGATTAAAGGGAAATGAAAGCAAACTAATTCATGGAACAATTAACACATGGAAAAGATGAGAAGTAAACATAAACCGATTTAATTCCTGTCGGATGAGCAACAATGACGTAATGAAACAACAAAGAAGAAGAATTTGAAAATTTCCCACCTGGGGGGCAAAGACATACAAAAAATAAAGGTTAAAGTTTCAGTCTCCCCACTGGAGGGGCAACAACGCAAAGAAAGCATAAACAATGCAGATGAATCTTGTCAAAAACTCTGAATAGATTCAAATCCTTATCTTGAGAACAAACCCCACCGGAGGGGTAACAATGTGAATACAAGTACTACAAAGGCATCATGCCAAAGACTTTCAAAAGACACAAATGTTCGTTTTTGTAAATAGGGCACTACATAATGTTTCGTAATATAAACATGATATTTGAAGCAATAGTGCAAATTCATGAACACTACATTCTCCACAATGCTTAGGGAGCTTGGGTCACAATCAGGAAATGATGTAACAACATTTGAACATATAGTGGGTGGACCCAAAGCAACAGTTGATCGTGAGCAAGGTATCTGCGATACCGAAACGCGTAGATCTTCGCATGCCTGTTCCCTTTTGAAGCTAAGAGAATTAAAAGCGTTAAATTCAAGTTGTTGAGAGTGCGTCCCAGTTTCTTCCAAGTTGGAGGGATTGTTGGTGAATATATATATATATATATATATTCTTTCAAATGCACTTATAACAAAAGGCGTGGCGCACACTGCTCCAATTTTCAAAATTGCTTTATTGCGCTTTATTTATTTTTTAACAGGTGTTGTGTCAGTAGTAAATAATCGTAAAATCAATGTGATGCTGAAAATCATCAGTGTGACGACCCCCCCAGCCTAATCTAAGTCAGCATGAGATCTAGAGGAATACCACTTTGCGGGGCATTCCTATATTATATCACCAAGTATTGCAGTGAAGGTGTTTTGTTCATTAACCTTACTCAAACCCTGAAAAATCTAGTTTTATAGATTTTTATTTTTTTTTGCATCTTTTATATAGCGCGAACTCGACCCGAAGGTATTGGAGCGCTGTACACGAGCACCGTATTTACATTACATATTCAGGCACGGGGAGATTAAATGATTTGCCCAGAATCACAGGATGTGGACGCGACCTCGGGGCTCGAACCCTGGTTTCCTGCACCAAAGTGCCCCCATAGGTTTGTGCCAGATGTCTGTTCCTTCCTCCACTCACAGCTGCTGCCCAGCTCCTGCCAACAGGCTAAGTTACTTGCTGTTTATTACCTTCGTCATAAATCTGCTTGCTGGTAGATAAGCAGAACATGAGAGCTGTGACAAACTAACCTTTCCTCCAGCTAGGGGTTCAGCATACACTCCATGATGGGCATATCAATGTAACTAGATCTCAACAGTCCGAATCTGTATTTGTTTTCATAGGCTGCTGTTCAATACTCTTACAGTTGCATCCATCAGAGTTGTGTACTCACAGGTGAATTTACTACGGGGGAACCACCAGAGTCGTGCACTCACAGGTGAATTCACTGCATGGAATAGACCAGAGGCGCGCATTCACAGGTGAATTTACTGCACAGAATCCACCGGAGCATGCACTCACAGGTGAATTCACTGCACGGAATCCACCAGAGCCATGCACTCATGAGTGAATTCACTGCATGGAATAGACCAGAGCTGTGCACTCACAAGTAAATTCACTGCACGGAATCCATCAGAGCCGTGCACTCACGGGTGAATTAACTGCACGGAATCCATCAGAGCGGTGCACTCACGGGTGAATTCACTGCATGGAATCCACTGGAGCCGTTCACTCACAGGGAATTCAGTGCATGGAATAGACCAGAGCAGTACACTCACGGGTGAATTCACTGCACAGCATCGATCAGAGCCGTGCACTCATGGGTGAATTTACTGCACAGAATCCACCAGAGTGTGCACTCGCAGGTGAATTCAGTGCACAAAAAATACCAGAGCAGTGCACTCACAGGTGAATTCACTGCACGGAATCCATCGGAGCGGTGCACTCACGGGTGCATTCACTGCGGGGAATCCACCAGAGTCGTGCACTCACAGGTGAATTCACTGCATGGAATAGACCAGAGCAGTACACTCATGGCTGAATTCACTGCACGACATCGATCAGAGCCGTGCACTCACGGGTGAATTCACTGCACGGCATCCATTAGAGCCGTGCACTCACGAGTGAATTCACTGCACGGTGATGAGGAGACAAAAGGGAACAAACATGGCTATCGACACTTCCTAAAGGCTCACAGAGGCAGCACGTGCGGCTGTTGCTAATATGTAACAGACCATCCAAGACATGTTCAGACCACAGAGGGCGAGTGCAGTCTTATAGCGCCTCGCTCATTAACCGTAAGACGTGCAGCTGCATCTGTGCAGTGACTTGCATTTGTGGCAAAATGTAATAGGCTCCGCGGAATAGTTTTACAGTCCATTAAATCAAACATATGAGATGCTTTTACAGCAAACATCTAAAACGTAAGTATTTAAAAGTGTTCTGTTACGTAATAATAAAGAACAAGCATTTGCAATGCAATAGGTCTCGCGTTTACGTGAGTTTAAGCTATCGGCATTGTAAATGATTGCCTTTTATTTATGTTTTAAAAACGAAAACAAAAATAAAAGGCATTGTTATTTGCTATGTCAATAGCTCAGACCCACGTAAATGCGAGATCTATTGCATTGCAAATGCTTGTTTTAAAAAGCGCCAAAGTTTGAGCACAGTCTGCCATGAAGTCCTCTTCCTTTCCGTGTGGCATCGTCAGTCTGGGTGAGCTGGAAAATAAAGGGCAGATGAGGTCAAGGGTGGGGCCGCCAATGCTCCAAATGTGTCCATTGTATTGGTCACAGTGGGGGCAGGTGGGTGGCCTCCTCACTAAATGAGGTGTAAATCACCGCACAGCCGGGCCCATCAGAGGTAGCCGGGTTTTTGTGCCGATTGATTGCTCCTCCATTGCACCACGGCTCCTACAGTGTTGCTGGGCAGGTCCCTGCCCACAGATACAGTGGGGAAGGGGGAGGGGGTCCTGGCAGCTGCAGAGGCCTTCCTCGCTATGCAGCACACCGGCCTGGATGATCCTGTAGTTTTATTTTTTAAGCTCAGAGCATTCCTGCCGTCCCGGGACGCATTTTTGAAATGAAGAAGTAGGGGAACGGACACTGTTGAATTAAATAAGTAGGGGCACGCCGTGCCCCTCCGTTCCCGCCCACTTCGACCACTGCTCCCAAATCCACATTGCCATCTTGCTCACAAGTGTAATAAAGCCCATGGCTGGAGCAGCCTGCGCGAACATACAGAAGGTAAGTGTATAACTGCTGAGAAATGGCCACAGAAGTGACCTGCTGAAATACACAAAGACCGTCTGCAACTTGGATAAATAGATGGAATAGCAACTACCAGTCAGATTTCCTGACCAGGGGCCTCATTACACTTTAAAAAGGTGCGCCTGGCTGGCGCGTTGAAGGAAAATGCGCCGCATTATGGAGAATGCGCTGCCCCCAGGACAGCCGCAAACTAGTGCTGCCCTGGGGGCAGCGCATTCACATGAAATATAGAACGGCTGCTTTACAGCCGCTCCATGTTTCACTGTGCATGCGGCAACCCGCTTGCATTTTTAAAGGGGAATAGAAATCCCCCTTGCAGGCGGGTGCAGTCAGTGACTGCACCTGCCTGCAACAGGATGTCTGGGGGTTCTATGGGACTCACTTTACCCCCTGCAACGGCTGCTCTCAGGAGGCGCACTGAAGGTGCCTCAACATTTTAGGTGGCGCACTGTCAGTGCGCCACCTGAGGGCTTCTTTGCCTCTGCGCCCGCATCGGTAATACAGCGGGGGTGCAGAGGCACAGGGATTCCCTCATTTGCTTGGGGTAAGCGTGCCCCATGCAAATGAGAGAACACCCCCTTGACGATAGCACTGGAGCTTTATGTACACCAGCATTATTGGTATTACGGAAGGGGCCACACAATCGTCTGCAGCCCCTTCTGTCCTTCTGTAACACCAAAGTTCCCCGGGGGTGTGCAAAAGGGGCGCAAATGCCTATTGCACCCCCCCCCCCGGGCACATTATGTAATACGGCCCCAGAAGTCACGTGTTCCACACTAGTGACGACTATGAGATTTCTTTGAGCGCAAGGGTTGCGTGATGATGGTCAACGCCCCTTGCCAGATTCTAGACCAGTAACCATGAGAACAATTTAGAGAGCTATGTGCTCGAGGAAAGTGAGGCGTGGGAAGTGCCCTTGCATTCTATAGATGCTGCTCTGAATTAGAGGAGACTGTGAAGGTAGGCCACTTGAAACAAGCTGACACTGAGACTGTGACAAACGCCGAATTCTGCACAGCTGCGTTAAAGGTGAGGTGCTCCTGCCCCGAGGTGTCTCCACAGTATAGGTGAATGAGATTGATGGTGTCTTGGAGCTTGAGAGGGTGA
Organism: Triturus cristatus; assembly: GCF_964204655.1. NCBI lineage: Eukaryota > Metazoa > Chordata > Amphibia > Caudata > Salamandridae > Triturus > Triturus cristatus. Next base: position 1,294,568,085 of record NC_140589.1, read on the forward strand.
GTTCCTGTGTCAACAAGCACTAAGAAGTCCTGGAGTACTATTGACTATAGTCTGAACTAACTACAAAGAAACAAGTCTAGAGAGAAGACCAATACTGTTGAAAGAAACTGCTGCTGCACAGTCTTTTAAATGCTGTGACCTCTTTTGGACAGTTACTGCCTTGACTTTACCAACGAGGGCCTTCTGATATGGGTTAAAATTTCCATTAACTGGAATATTGAACATCTAAAAATAGAGTTGCTGGATATGCTACTGCTGTCTTTAAGGGCCAGTAATGGTCCCTAAATCAATATCTACAACATTTACAATTGCAGCGTGGGTTTCAACAGTCCCTCTCCTACACTAATTATTCTCGACAATCATTTACAGTCTTTGCCCTATAAACCCAAGCTAATTCTTGGGGGTCATTTTAATACCACCTTCGAGCTGCTGGATTACATTATGCTGGTAACAAAAGCAGAGGACGCAGCCTTGGCCATCCCTGAACTGAATGTGCCCCCCTTGAAAACATGCTCTGCAGTGGCCACGCAAATGGCCTGTTTACTATTGCCTATAGGGTTTAGGCATTTAACTTCAGGGCCGATTCTGACCAGACGAGGGTGTTTACGTTCTCCAGGGGCCCAGATAAAAATAGAATTTATTACATATTGTTGTCTCTTGACCTATGGAATTGGTTGTTGGACTTTTGTGTCACCGACATGCCAGAGAGTGATCATAATCCTCTCCACCTATCCCTTAAAGAAGGGTTGTATGAGATTTTGGATCAGACCAGGCTACTTGGCATATAAAAGTTGGACATTCTAGGAGGACTGTTAAATGGACAAAAATTAATTCCTGTCCATGTGGTTTTGAGTTATTTACTAACTTTATGATACAGTTATTTCTCCTTACGAGGATGTTGACATAGACAACATTCCCATCAATACCATCCATTCCCACTTCTTTGCCGCTTTAAGTTGCCTCTTCGAAGCTAAGGGCCACAGCTGAATCTGCCCCCTGGTCTCTAAAGGCTGCAGACAGGCTAAATCACATTTGCGGATCACTATCAGTTCTCAATGCCTCTTGCAGATTTGCCAGGCAATGTATTCGTATAAGAAGGCGTTAGAGGCCAGCAAAAGGAACTGGGATGAGCAAAATTGGCAGAACTTGCTAGTAGCCTCCAAAAGGAAGGATGTTTCCTCCCTTTGTCATATAATTGCACATGGCAGCTTAGAAGCCCGAACTTCAACTGTCCACCACATTCAACCACAGACCCGGGTCAAACTCTTTAGCAAATTCAATGATTTCTGTAGTCACAGGAGGCTCAAGATCAATGTTAAGAAAACTAAATTCATGACCCACATCACGTAGAAACCTAACATTGGGGACTGCCGAACTTGAGGAAATCAAACACTTCATTACCTTGGTATAAGGTTCAGCAGCTCCATATTATGGTTATCTCACATTGAAAAGTCCAGGGCTATTTTATTACACAAATCAGCTGCCAGTGGAAAGATGCAGGGGGCCGTCACTCCAGCAGTGGAGGTTAATAAGGTTACGGTCCTGTCGGCTGGACTCTATGGGGCTGAGGTTTGGCGTACAGGCCGCTTGGATACCCTCACAGCTAGAGAAAACCATTTTATAAGGTCCTTACTATCCGTCCCCCAATCCACGCCACTCATTCCCCTGTATTTTGAACTAGCTCTAAAGCGGATTGGTGACCTAGCCGCTCTGAGACCCTTGGTATACTGGGTTCGGTTATGGTCATGTCCTGAGCTTGAATCATATAGGCAAGGCCTTCGTGAAATTCTCCTTTTTGACAGGGACAGGACTGAGCCTTGACTAGCGTATATTAAAAAATGCCTCTTTACTCTGGGTCTGGAAGCCTTGTGGACAATTCCTCTGCCATTAATTCCTCAAAAAAGGCTCTTTTGTGAGGAAAGTATTTTGGAGGATACTAAAAGATAGTGCATATGGAAAGCTGATAGTGACAGCCTTACTGAAAGGTTTCTGTCTATAAAAGCCACTCCTTAGTTAGAACTCTTTTTTCATGAGGTCACTCCACAGTGGGCCAAAACAATTTTAATTAAATGTAGGGTTGGCATGTATTAAATGTAGGGTTGGCATGTTAGCAGTGAACAGTTACACGTACAGATGGAACAATGCGAGCCCCCAAGTGTTCCATATGTTTGGAAATGGGTGGAGACCATAGAACCCATTTTGTTTTGTTGTCCACTGTATTCTTCAGCACGGGCAAAGTGGCTGAAAACCTATTGTCAGAGTCTGGGGCTCCAGCATTATTTACCCGCCTTTCGAATCTTGAGCCCGTACAAAAGCAGACTAACTGTGTTCTGCGTATGCAGATTCTTACTGGCAGTGGGTGTGATTAGAAAGCAACTGGGCCTTCTGATATAACACTTGAGCTTTGAATTTTAGTTAAATTGGCAGTGGGACTGATTAGGATGCAACTCAGCCTCATGCCTTGTAAGAATCTCTCTCTCCCTCTCAAGGCTGTTCATCTATTTGAAACGCTGAAAGCTTGATCTTGAGAGGGAGAGAGAGCGAGAGAGAGAGAGAGAGAGAGAGAGAGAGACCCTACAAAACTACAACATAGAGCAAAGACATTACCACAAGAGGCTGTCTCAATATTACTATGGGTACTGTTCCCATTAGTACACTTAACCCTTTGCGTGCGCACGACGGCTGGGAGCCGTCGTGCGCCACAGTGCTCGTGTGCGCAGGATGGCTCCCGGCCGTCCTGACACATGGCACCGGAAATCCCTCTGGTGCAGGTACCAGAGGGATTTCTTTTTCTTCTCAAAAGCCTCAGGAGCTGGGGAAGAGCTTCCCCAGCTCCGAGGCCCCCCCGCCCCGGTTTCTGTGAAATGAAGATCTGCGTGCACGTCGCGCTGATGTAATTTCATAGAAACCGAAACTGAAATGAGCATTTAGACTCATTTCAGTTTCAATTTCTATCTGGTCAGGGAACTATCTTAGCCCCCTGAGCACGTAGAAAGATGGGAGAGGTATCATTGGAAAGGGGAGAGTCTTCAGTGTATCCCTGCCTGGGGATAAGGGATCAACCCACGCAAGCCATACCCCGCTGGACTCCAGCGGGTGTCTTGTTTTCAGAAATGTGTGCGTTTTGTAGTTTCCCAAGATGGCCGCTGACCCCGGGGCCAAAAACCCAGGGGACCCCCATTGCAAAACCAGGTTGTTTTGTGCTAGGTAATTTTGATGTTGCCTCAATAGGTTTTGGGCCCTTGCCTGTCGCGGGTACTTGACCCACCCACGCGAGTGAGGTACCATTTTTATCGGGAGACCTGGGGCAACTCTGGGTGGTAGGAAATTTGTGATCAACACAGATTCCAGAACTTTCCCACGCAGAAATTTGAGAAAAATCTGATTTTTCCATCACAATATGAGGTTTGCAGGGGATTCTGGGTCGTAAAATGTTGGGGGATCCACACAAGCCATATCTCCCTAGACTCCCCTGGTTCTCTAGTTTTCAGAAATGTGTAGGTTTGGTAGCTTTCCCTAGAGGTCTGCCAACCCCGGGACCGAAGACGCAGATGCACCCTATGTATCCGAAAATGACCTGGTTTTGCAAGGGGGTCACATGAGTTTTTGATCCCGGGCTTGGCGGCCATCTAGGGAATCCTACCAAACCCAAACATTTCTGAAAACTAAAGACCCGGGGGAGTCCAGGAAAGGTATGGCTTGCGTGGATCCCCCAACGTTTCTCTACCCAGAATCCCCTGCAAACCTCAAATTTTGATGAAAAAAATCAAATGTTTCTCAAATTTCCGTGTGGGAAAGTTGTAGGATAACCAGGCTGATACAAATTTCCTACCACCCAGCATTCCCCCAGGTCTCCCAATAAAAATGGTACATGACTCTTGTGGGTGGGTCAAGTAGCCGCGACAGGGAAGGGCCCAAAACCTACTGTGGAGACATCACAATCACCTATCACAAAACAACCTGGTTTTGCAAGGGGGTCACCTGGGTTTTTGGCCCCGGGCTCGGCGGCCATCTTGGGAAACCTACCAAACCCACACATTTCTGAAAACAAGACACCCGTTGGAGTCCAGCGAGGTATGGCTTGTGTGGGCCTCCCAACTTTTTTCTAACCAGAATCCCCTGCAAATCTCAAATTTAGCTGAAAAAATCCCTTTTTTCTCAAATTTCTGTGTGGGAGAGTACTGGGATCTACGTCGATCCACAAATTTCCTACCGTCCAGCATTTCCCCAGGTCCCCCGATAAAAATGGTACCTCACACGTATGGGTGGGTCAAGTACCCGCAACAGGCAAGGGCGCAAAACGTATTGAGGATCCATCAAAACTGCCTATCACAAAACAACCTTGTTTTGCAAGGGGGGTCACCTGTGTTTTTGGCCCCAGGCTCGGCGGTCATCTTGGGAAACTACCAAACCCACACATTTCTGAAAACTAGAGACCTGGGGGAGTCCAGCGAGGTATGGCTTGCATGGATCCCCCAAGGTTTTCCTGGGGGAATGCTGGGTGGTAGGAAATTTGTGAATCCACATGGATTCAAGAACTTTTCACTTCAGAAATGTGAGGAAAATGATTTTTTTTACAAATTGTGAGGTTCACAAGGGATTCTGGGTAACAGAACCTGGTGAGAGCCAGACAAGTCTTCCCATCCTGGATTCCCCTGGGTGTCTAGTTTTAAAAAAATGTATAGGTTTTCTAGGCTTCCCTAGGTTCCGGCAGGGATAGGGTTCAAAATCTACAGCTAGGCACTTTGCAAAAGAAAGGGTCCGTTTTCACTGTGAAAATGTGGTTTGTCCATGCTGCGTTTTGGGCCATTTCCTGTCGTGGGCACTAGGCCTACCCACACAAGTGAGGTACCATTTTTCCCAAAAGACTTAGGGGAACGCAGGGTGGGTGGAATTTTGTGGATTCACGCAGATTCCAGAACTTTCCACCACAGAATTGTGAGAAAAAGGTGTTTTTTTGACAACTTTTGAGGTTTGCAAGGAATTTTGGGTAACAGAACCTGATGAGAGCCAGACAAGTCACCCCATCCTAGATTCCCCTGGGCGTCTAGTTTTCAAAAATGTATAGGTTTGCTAGGTTTCCCTATGTGCCAGTAGAGCTAGGGTTCAAAATCTACAGGTAGGCAATTTGCAAAAAGAGGGTCTGTTTCACTGTGAAAATGTGGTGTGTCCACGTTGCGTTTTGGGCTGTTTACGGTATCGTGCACTAGGCCTACCCACACAAGTGAGGTACCATTTTTCTCAAAAGACTTCGGGGAATGTGCGGTGGGTGGAATGTTGTGGATCCACGCAGATTCCAGAACTTTCCACCACAGATTTATGAGAAGAATGTGTTTTCTTTGACAAATTTTGAGGTTTGCAAGGGATTCTGGCTAACAGAACCTGGTGAGAGCCAGAGAAGTCACCCCATCTTAGATTCCCCTGGGTGTCTAGTTTTCAGAAATGCATAGGTTTGCTACATTTCCCTAGGTTCCGGCAGAGCTAGGGTTAAAAATCTACAGCAAGGCACTTTGCAAAAAAAGGGTCTGTTTTCACTGCATGAATGTGTTGTGTCCTTGTTGCATTTTGGGCTGTTTCCTGTATCGTGCACTAGGCCTACCCACACAAGTGGGGTACCATTTCTCTCAGAAGACTTTGGGGAATGCAGGGTGGATGGAATTTTGTGGCTCCATGCAGATTCAAGAACTTTCCACCACAGAAATATGACACAAATATGTTTTGGGACACATTTTGAGGTTTGCAAGGGATTCTGGGTAACAGAACCTAGTGAAAGCCAGACAAGTCACCCCATCCTGGATTCCCCTGAGTACCTAGTTTTAAAAAAATGTTTAGGTTTGCTAGGATTCCCTAGGTGCCGGCAGAACTAGGGTTCACAATCTACAGCTCGGCACTTTGTAAAAAAAAGGGTCAGTTTTCACTGTAAAAATGTGATGTGTCCACGTTTCGTTTTCGGCCTTTTCCTGTCGCGGGCACTAGGCCTAACCACACATGTGAGGTAACATTTTTTCTTGGAAGACTTTGGGAAATAAGGGATGGGTCGAATTTTGTGGATCCACACATATTCTATAACTTTCCACCACAGAAATGTGAGGAAAATGTGTTTTTGTTTAACAGATTTTGAGGTTCACAAGGGATTCTGGGTAACAGAACCTGGTGAGAGCCAGACAAGTCACCCCATCCTGGATTCCCCTGGGTGTCTAGTTTTCAAAAATGTATAGGGTTGCTAGGTTTCCCTAGGTGCCGGCAGAGCTAGGGTTCAAAATCTACAGCTAGGCACTTTGCAAAAAAAGGGTCTGTTTTCACTGTAGAAATGTGGTGTCTCCACGTTGCGTTTTGGGCTATTTCCTGTCACGGGGCACTAGGCCTACCCACACTAGTGAGGTATCATTTTTCTTGGAAGACTTTGGGAAATGTGGGGTGGGTGGAGTTTTGTGGATCCACGCAGATTCCATAACTTTCCACTACAGAAATGTGAGGAAAATGTGGGTTTTTTGACAAAGTTTGAGGTTTGCAAGGGATTCTGGGTAACAGAACCTGGTGAGAGCCAGACAAGTCACCCCATCCTGGATTACCCTGATTGTCTAGTTTTCAAAAATGTATAGGTTTGCTAGGGTTCCCTAGGTGCCGGCAGACCCAGTGTTCAAAATAAACAGCTAGGCACTTTGCAAAAAAAGGGTCTGTTTTCACTGTGAAAATGTGGTGTGTCCACACTGTGTTTTGGGACGTTTCCTGTCACGGCCACTACACCTACCCACACAAGTGAGGTATAATTTTTATCGGGAGACTTAGGGGAACAAAAAGTTGAGGAGCAACTGATATTACCTATTGACTTTCAATGCATTTCTGCCTTCCAAAGGTAAGACAATGTGTAAAAAAGAAGTCACTTTGAAATATGACCTATAATTCACATGCTGGTATGGGTACCCACATTTTCGGAGATGTGCCAATAGCTACTTTTTCTAAACTCTATATTTTGATCCCATTTCAAAAATACATAGGTGACTTTCATACCGATTTTTTCCTGTTTATATTTTTCCAAATGAATTGCTATATACCCAGTACACAATAAAAAACCATTGCAAGACGCTGCTCAGTTATTGGCTCTGGGTTCCTCGGGTTCTTGGTGAACCTACAAGTTCTATATATCCTCACAACCAGAAGGGTCCAGCGGATGTAACAGTACATTGCTTTCAAACAGCTGTCATACTTAGTTGAAGTTACAGGTGAAAACGTTGGCACTAATGGCTGTATTTATTTACTCATTTTCAATTTTTTCTATTTTCAACTGTTAGTTTCTATACAAAAACCTTGAAGGATCTATACAAATGACCCCTTGCTAAATTCAAAATGTTTTTCAGAAATGTATAGCTTTCTAGGTTCCATCATTGCTTTCATACCCATTTTTACCATCAAGGTTGAAAGCACAAAAAATAGCAAAAATAGACTATGTCCCAGAAAAATGCCAAAACAGTTTGAAAAAGTTTAGTTTTCTGACAAACGTCTGCTTGTCCCTGAAAGCTGGGAAGATGGTGATTTCAGCGGTACAACCCCTTTGTTGATACCATTTGCAGGGGAAAAAAACAGACGTTTCATCTGTAGCCCTTTTTTCCAATTTTTCCCCAAAAAACTAACATTTTGCTGTATTTTGGCTAATTTCTGGGTCCCCTCTAGGGGAATCCACAAACTGGGTACCTTTAGAATCCATGTGATGTTGGAAGAAAAGGACGCAAATTTGGCGTGGATACCTTATGTGGTCAAAAAGTTACAGGGGCCTGAGTGCGAACTACCCCTAATAGCCAAAAAAAAGCTTAGCACGGGGGGGGGGTTTGGGGGGGGGGGAGGCCTTGCAGCGAAGGGGTTAATAAAACCCTTCTATTCGTTACGTACAGAACCACTGTGTAGAGTAGCACTAAAGTACTTTTCTCTCAAAAACTAAAGTACTGGCTAGACCTTACTTTGGGGCATATTAGCAAGGGCTGGCGATATAATTATCGCCGCTTTAGTGTCCGTTTTCGGGCGATAATTATATCGCAATATCATCAAGGACACGCTAGCGTGTGTTTCTTTGATGTAGAGCCCGTTTTTTCACAGCCTCGCCTCGCATCGCTAATGAGATGCAAAGAAGGCGTGGCTGTGAAAACAACACATGAAAATATCTTGAAGGCAGCTTCGCGATATTAACAAGGAGGTGCAGCGATAAAAAAAATCACGCTACCTCGGCCTTAATGCTGGAATTTAACATCTGTTAAATTCCAGACTAAGGCATACTAATAAAGGTAGGTGGATTAGCTGATACGACCACAGGGTCGTATCAGCAATGTTATCACTGTTTTCCATGGAACATCGCTGGAAAACCAGCGATGTTCCATGGTAAACACCGCTATCACTGAAATATTATCGCCATAGCATTATGTTTTGTTAATATAGCGTTATCATGGCTATAATTTTCAGCGATAGCCGGCGATAATATTTCTACCGCTATGTGGGGCCAGCGATAATTATCGCTGGCCCTTGTTAATATGCCCCTTAATTGATTGTTAAATGATGCATAGGGAGTGCTGAGTTTCTGACCCCATGCCAACTTAAGGCTTGGACAACTCAACTTAACCACCCGGACAGCAAGTGCTACAGGGGTGCATTTGCTGCATGGTTCGGGGATCAACAGTAGGAGTAATCCACAGGCCCCAGTGGTAAAATGCTGTGACTGCCGCAATCTGAACACAGTAACAACTGATTACCTTGGGACTCAAGGAAAAGTTCCCACAAGAAAGAAATGTTGTTCTTTGTACTTTATTTTAATTTGAGACCTTGTATGTAAATAACACACACATACATTTGTTGGTGTGATCTCTTAAGTAAATATCATATGTTCTAAAAATGTGAACGTACAAAACGGAAACATTTGTTACACATGAATATTTTTATTACATACACATTGAAATGTTAAAATAGATATAACATTTCGATCAAAATAAACAAAAGTGAAAATCAATATCGAATAAGAAACATAATGCGAACTATGGGCCATCAAGCTTGGAATTCCTTTCAGAAAATATTAAACATCCATTAATCTTCTTTAGGCTGCAGAAATTTGCTCAGCAATAACTGTATCTCCCTAAAATAAAAAAAAACAGTCTGGTGTTAACATGCATTTTAGCTCATTTTATATTGAAAATAGGCGCATGGTAAGAGATGACATTGATGTACAATTGTATTTCTTACAAAGAGCTTCCACACTTGCCTCATCAGCACTATATCATCATCATTATCACCTTTCTTCTATTACTGATAAATAATCAGACAAGTACATAAACAATACAATTAAAAAGCAAATATGATCAACACTATTAAAATTTTCACATACAAAAACAATTAATTTACGTAAATCACGTGTATTGGGTCTGTCTTTTGCATGGTTAAAATTTACAATCGTGCACACTGTGAGTCAAAAGAGCATAGAATTCATCGCAAGGGCAACTACAAATCAAAGCTATATCCAGGGCCACTGGAATTATGGGGCAGGAGAGGGCCAAATTATGCGGAAGGCACATTTTATAATAGTATTACTTCCTTATTTTGTACTTTTTACACTTCTTAACACTCTGGGCATTGGCTCAACCTCATTAGTATAAGTTTAATACCCAAATATAGCAATAAGCAACAGAAAGGTGACAATGTAAAAGGCCCAAAACTGCTCGGCAACACGTACCACTGCATTTTTTGTAACTTTTGAATCGTTTGAGCTAGAAACAATTTTTTGGTGTTAAAATCTGCAGATTATGGATTATGTGGCAAATGTGGCAAATCTATGCGAAAATTGCAGGGGCAGCACAATTCCATAATTCCAGTGGCCCTGGTCATATTGTATTGACCTAAAGAATAAGAAAATTGTACAGCGAATGATACATAATCTGAATCTGGTGAGGAGCAATCGCTTCCAAGGATAAACCACAGGCTCTAGGTCTGGATCCAAACCCATTGAGGTTTGGATGACTACACTGCAATTCCATCTCATCTCCGGTCGACTGCCTACCGCCCACAAAGGACAGCTTCACCCAGGACTTGTCCTTAGCTCCTATTAAGGAGGGTGAAGTAAATAAGGACAGCCAGCCAAGCTCCACTGTTGCAGTTTTAATGGAGCAGAGCCAAGGAATATCAAGACCATAATCACAGGATCAGCAATCTTCTATTATTGATCTATTTAGTGAGGCGTGGTCATTATTTCAAATAAACATCGATAATAGCAAGGGCGCTAATTTTATCTGGTCCTCCACACAACGTAATCCCATCTCTTCATGTACAAAGTAGAGTGGACTGGTGTGCCAGAAGGCATTGACAAAAACAATTTTACTTCACTTGGAGGCTACCCACATCACTGCAACCCCTAATACCAGCAACATATGTTAGGAAGGGAAGGCATTTCCTTTTAAAGGTTTCTAACAGTGCAGCAATGGGATTATTACAGATATTAGATGCCAAGTTAAACAACAGTCCCACCAAATGGGAAAATCGTTGCTTCCTAGATATAAGCCAGGGGGTCCGGGAACTAAAAGTGTCAAACATCACACGCCCAAGTACAGAAAGTGAATAACTTTCTCAGTGATCTTACCCTTTACTGAAAGACATCTTGACTTCTGGCTCTTGGGGCATCAAGGCAATCAATATGCTTTGCCATATTTGACTCTAGTCCAAGTTCTCCATAAATAGAACAAAAGCATCTATTAGCTTTTGCAAACAATTGGGGATACAGGAAAGTAGTACTGCATCGACTGCATATAGGAAGGCTGGCAATGGCTTAGTTTTAACCACAGGCATATCCTGCCCTTTTGCAATCAAAAAGGTATTAAGATTAATAATGTACATCAAAAATAGGGTGGATGTTAAGATACAATCCTAGCAGACACCACAAGCCAATTCAAAAGGATTTATATATTCAAGTGCTCCCAAATCTGACTGAAGGAGTTAAATAACTACACAGGCGATAAAGAAAATCCACTAAGGTGTCCAGTCACATATTAGTTATGAGACCCCCACTGCTTGGACCTGTTCACTCACTCAAAGAAGCTATTAAGGTCCATGAAGGGCAAGTCTATTGCACTAGTTTTGGCAACACTATGCCTGCTTAGTATCATTGGTAAATATAAGCATTGTTTATGGGTCCCAGACTCTCCCTAAACCCATATTAATCTTTAGATAATATCTTCGACTCATCTATCCATGTTAGAATTCTATCTAGGACAAGTCTGGCAACTATCTTTACAATCAGGTATTGAATAGATATGGGTCGGTAACAACGTCGATCATGGCATTTTCCCTTTTATACACTAGCACAATTATAGCAGTATGCCAGGACTTGGGTAGTTCACTTTTGCAAGCAGAATTTAACATGTTCATGATAAGTGGGGCCCAGAGTTCAGTGCTAACTTCATATATATCCATCAGCACCCTGCCCAGGCCTGGAGCTTCACTAGGTGGATAATTAAGTATAGCTAATTCCACTTTGTGTAGATGAAACTGAATAGATAAATGGTAAGTTAGTATCTCTGAACTAGAGGTTATTTTCCCAGTGACGGGAGACCAGTCTACATTTTCGAAAAGAGCAACCTATTGGTCAGCCTTAATGAGTAATCCTAGTACATGTATTTGCGTTTTATTTAAATTGAATGCCCTCCAAAATGCTCAGGTATGCTTACAGTCACTAACCAAACTCTCTCAAAATACTTTTCATGAGTCATTTTTCTTCTTGTCCAGCGCAAGCTTGTAAGCAGTTGGGCAATCATACATTTCTTCCAGATCCCTGGGTTGGCAATTCAGTGCCTTCCAAAGTCTTCTTTTGGTTGTACTAAAAGTCGTGTCATACCAGCCAGGATATTGGAGATTGGAAGTCCTGATTGGTTTCAGAAGCAACTTCCTGATATGGTTGCATAGTTTTACCAAGGCGTTAATAACATAACTTGGCCTACACTCTAGAGATAAGCACTAGTACACACAATTCAAATTTTCCTTTAGTAATTTTGGTGACTAATTTAGGGAGGTAGGGTAGCTTCCATGCTAACCTCATCCCACTGTCCTTGGTGGTGAGATGCTTCAAATCCCTTAAAGGGTTACGCATCTTGCCCTCCAGGAAAGCTAGTGACACCACCAAGGGATTACGGTCGCTACATATGCTCACTCTTGTGCCTCATTCAGGAAATAACTATACAAATTCCTAGAACCAAAGAGGTAATCAATGATGAGCAGCTGTCCTGACCAACAAAAGTAAGTTGCTGTCTATGAAAAATGCCTACAAGTTCTTTTAGATTGCATAAACCATAATCTAAATCAAGCAAACAATTAAAAAGGATGATGCCTTTCTGCTCAGAGGCATTTGCCAGTGCATGTATTTCCACAAGCCGGAACGGGTTTCCATACAGAGATCTGTCCCCTATTTTGGGGCTTAATTACAAGCCCCTAGCACCACTTTTGCGTCATTTTTAATATGGGAAAAGTGACGTATGGGTGGCGCAAGGGGCTTGTAAATCTGCCCCTTTGTTGTTAAAGTTCCTCCCACCAACCATCTAAAACCTGTAAGCAATTTTGTACAGCTATTTCTTCGGTCATGAATTACATCAAACAGAGTTCAATATTTACGATTATCAACATTAGAAAAATCATTATTATAAAAAATGAATACAAAAAATTTCAAACTGCCAGACCATTTTAAATACATGCTTTGCTTACAGGGATCGGTATTATGGCACATTGGAAAGCACCCTTGAATCAAGTAGATAAGCCAGCCCTGGCTTCCGCCAAAGAAGAGGGCGATGACGGTAAACAAGAGCAAAACAAGCACTGGTGAATGAATTAGGTTTCACCTATGTGGTGAATAATGAGCTGTTTTTGTTATAAGTTGTAGCTTGCTGGGTAGTTGTACAATATAAGTTACAGAAAGTCTGTTAAAGTGTTATGACTTGTTTATATACAAAAAGGCAATATTTTGTGATGTTACTAGTGGTTAGTGCAGGTAAGTAATAGCAAAATATGATGTTTTCATTTTGACATAAGGTGATTTGTGAAAGGGATTTAATGCGTTTTTGGAGTAACACATAACTCTAGGCTTTTCATTAGAATTGCTATGGTGCCACAAAAAATACCTGCACCTCCAACATTTATAGAAAAACCTGGTCTTTACTGCATGGTATGGGACTGAAATGAGCAAAGAAAAACTGGTTTCAGAAGTCGTAGTATTTATTTCAATGATTCCACCCACTACACGGAGCAACCTCCTGGCCCGGTAACTGAACGGCAACTGACAAGATGCCATTTCGAACCCTGACCAGTGACCACTACATGTGCGGGCCATATTCAAGAGTATAAACACATTTGTTTCGAGTGTATGTTGCGCTTGCCGCACGATGCACTATTGATAACAATACTACAACACCTTCCCCCTTACAAAAATGAAAAAGAAAACGCCATACACATTATCTAAAACTCAATAAAAGGAGTTGATTATAACAACTATGTAAATATAATCCTAATATCTAACAAAGTCCTCAAACCTTTTTGGTGTCCTAATGACACGGCCCCTGTTTGAACTACTTGGGCACATGACGGTGCCTTCTTGGTTCGGAGAAGACACTGATGTTCCCTGCATCTGTAACCAATGCCCCCAATCAAGATCGTCATCAACACACTTTTTTCTATGATGCATGATATCAGCTTGCTCAGGGGACACTTTCACCAGTTGTCTCTTGTTCCACCATCCTTTACTTCCTAAAAAAGCAGACCCCTTGTTGACTGTAATAAAGCGAGGAAGTCAATTAAAATATAAAAATGACTTGTTTTTTTAATGTGCCATAAAAGGACCCACTGGTGCAACAGCTAAGGCATCCAGCCAAGTCAAACTCCAACGCTTCTCCCATCAGACCACACATCACCATTGGACAATGGGGACACCAAGGGAACCGGACACCACATGCGGTCAAGGGGACACTACATAGCGAGGAGAGAGCGTGGGCAGATGTGCGTGGGCACAACACAGCATACAATATCCAAATAAAGAATATCAGATCCTTACCTGTCTCCCGTGTATCTGTGGGGCAAGGACACGACAACTGGCGAACAAAGGCGGGATCGTCCATCACCCAAAAAAAAAAGCAGAAGTGGACCGGAACGTCGTTTCCCTGTGAAGAAGCGCGACGGAACCAGGAGCCCACCCTGGTCCGCTGGCCAACACGAGGAATATCGTGGCGAGTGGCCCGGCGGTGACGAAGAAGAAGCGGAGCCAGGAGCCCACCCTGGTCCGAGTGAAGCAGCCGAGAGGCAGCGACGCGGGAGCCCACCCCGACCGCAGAAATAGCGGTAAGAGAGCTGTGAGGCTGCATGCAGGAAAGAAATAAGGCATCTACACAAAAAAAACAGAAGAGCCAACAAGCGTCAGCACCCGAGAGTGCTCGAAGAAGACTAAAAGAGAAAGACGCACGTTAGTTCAAACGGACTATCGCAACAGCAGCGGCCTTTTGAAGTCAGGCAGAATGGGCCAATCAGAAGCGAGAAACAAGCGGCGGCCATTTTGAGAGGTCAGGCAAAGCGAGAGGGACAAAGAAACTTCGCGAGACTACACAACCATTTTAGAGTCAGGCAAATAAGCCAATAAGAAGCGAGAAACAAGCGGCGGCCATTTTGAAGTCAGGCGGCCATTGAAATATATAGGGAAACTGGAAAACAGAGGAAAAAAGACTGAAAATAAGAGGAAAACAGTGGAATAAAGCAGGATAAAGAGGAAAATAAAGGGACAAATAAGAAATTAAGAAAATAAAGAGGAAGAAGAGTAGAAGAGTGCCAAAGAAAAAAATGAGCGATGATGAGAAGCAGAGCACGCAAGCAGTCTTCCGCTGGCCACTACCATTCAGCCTATCGGAGCCACAAGCAGGCATCCAGAAGGAAAGATGGATCAGAAAATTTGAGCGTTACATGAGTGCCACAGAAAGTCCCGGATAGCAAGCAACTGCACCTGCTTCTGAATCTCGCAGGGGATGAAATAGAAGATCTGTTATTAACATTCCCCGCAGATCAAACAGCGGATTACAAGGGAGTGATACAGTGTCTCACACAGAAATTTGACCCCTAGCGAAACGTTGATTTTGAAAGATACACATTTAACACGGCATGCCAGCAAGGAGAAGAGAGCCTAGACGATTTTGCAACAAGACTGAAAAAACTGGTCACATACTGCGAGTTTGACAAATTTGACAATGAGCAAGCAATAAGACTGTGCATCATCAAAGGTTGTCAATCAGTGAAATTCCTAGCACACATTCTGAAGGAACCAACGACGCTGGAAAAGATATTGATGATGGCTCACACAGAAGCACGGGCCACAGAGTACGCCAAGCAGATGGAGATGGGAAAGGAGAAGAGAGTGGCGCAAGCACATCGCGTCACTGGGAACTTCAAAAAGAAACAATTCCAGGCGCCGGTCCTACCAAAGAAGGGCAAACAAACATGTTACCGATGTGGCCTTGAATTCCCGCACGTCAGTGCCTGCCCAGCAATGGGCCAGAAGTGCAGGAAGTGCAACAGGGACAATCATTTTTCAAGCACGTGCATGACTAGACAATTTAGAAATGAGAAAGGCAGAAAAATGAGACCACGGATAACCAGCAACAGGTACGCCCAACACATGGAAACGGCAAATCGCAGCTCCTCCGACGAAGCAGAAGAAACAGCAGCACCTGTGAGGGAGGCGAGACAATATCTAATGTCAGACGCACCCAGAGAAGCCAATGGGACAGAGCACTTTCATCTAGTGGAGAAGCAACAAATAAAGAAAACAGCCACTGTGGACATTGGCGTAGGGGACCACCAAGCTAAATTTGTGCTTGACAGTGGAGCAACATGCAACATCATATGCATGTCAGAATACAAGAAAATGAGAGTGAAACCACAGCTATCACCGTCGACCGTGGATGTGTTCACATGGGGCTCCAAAAGCCCGGTAGAAAATATGGGAAAGTTTACAAAAACTTTAACGTACAAAGGCAGGTCCTACCAAGAAGAAATGCATGTGCTCAAGGGTGACATCCCAGCGCCATGCCTGCTAAGCAATGTGACGGCACAGGTGATGGGGCTACTAGCAATTACATACCACATGTCAGAAACGCCGAACATCGTACAAGAATACCCAGCCACACTGAAAGGTCTTGGTAAGCTGAAAGGAAAACAGATAACATTACACATCAATGAAGCAATCAAGCTGGTGGCCCAACATCATAGACGAGTACCAATTCACCTACACCCACAAGTAGAAGAGGAAATAACTAGCTTACTAGCGCAAGATATAATTGAACCTGCCGAAGGGCCAATGCCTTGGGTGTCTCCGATTGTGGCAGTTCCAAAGAAGAACACCTCACAAATCCGCATCTGCGTGGACATGAGGATCTCAAACACCGCAATCACAAGAGAACGTCACCCAGGGCCACACCTAAATGACATGATCAGCTGCCTAACTGGGGCCTGCCGATTCTCGAAGCTGGACTTGTGCAAGGGGTATCATCAATTAGAATTGGACCACCAGTCCAGGTAAATCACAACATTCTCCACACACCTGTGTCTGTTTAGATACAAGCGACTGAGTTTCGAAATCTCATCAGCTGCGGAGATATTCCAGGAAACAATACGGCAAGTGATAAGGCCGGTATATAACAGTCTAAACTATAGTGATGACATTTTGGTATTTGGGAAAACAGACAAAGAACATGAAACAGCTTTGCGTCAAGTGTGCACACAACTGGAGCGAGCGGGCCTAACACTGAATGGAAAAAAATGCGAGCTGGGGAGAAGGGAATTAGTGTTCTTCTGACACATTTTCTCCAAACAAGGGATGAGCCCAGACCCCAGCAAAGTTGAAACACTGAAGAACGCAAATCCCCGACGGATGTTGCAGAAGTAAAATCATTTCTGGGACTCGCCAGCTACTATGCGTGGTACATACAGGACTTCGCCACAGTGAGCACACCACTACGAGAACTGACCAAACAAGGACAGAAGTTCATCTGGTCTAAAAAATGCAACAAGGCATTCGAGGAAATAAGACAAGCAGTGGTGACTGTGGAACATCTGGCCTACTTTGACCCCCTGCTCTGCACTGAACTGACTGTCGATGCCAGCCCAGTAGGGCTAGGGGCAATACTAGCGCAGCATCTGCCAGGGAAAGATTCACAACGGAAAATTGTCGCGTACGCAAGCAAAAGGTAAACAGACATTGAAAAGGCATACTCACAACCAGAAAAGGAAAGCCTAGCAGTGGTATGGGCGTGTGAACACTACTACATGTTTATTTACGGGAAGTCATTCACCATCATAACTGATCACTAGGCGCTAGTGACGATCTATGGCAGCCCGCCAGCAAAAATGCCACCCAGGATAGAACGCTGGGGCATAAGGTTGATGGACTATGACTTCACCATTGTGCACAAGCCAGGGAAAGAACACAACCCGGAAGACTACATGTCGAGACACCCATTACCACAGGCCCACAAAACGACATAGATGGCAGAGGAATACCTCAACTTCGAACTAAAGCAAATCACCCCAGCACCGATTACACTCGCGGAGCTAGCAAGAGAAACCAAGGAAGATGCCACACTGCAAATGGCCAAGGAGGTAACGAGAAGGCAGAGATGGAGGCACATTAACAATAATTGCAACTGGGGAGCAGGAGTATGCAAGGAAGAAGTGCTAGCTCTAAAGAAGGTACACACAGAACTGTCGGAGACAGACACAGGAATACTGAAGAGAGGGACACAAATAGTGATACCAAGCTCACTCAGGGGGCAACTGATAAATCTGGCTCATGAGTCACACCGAGGTGTAGTAGCAACGAAGAAAATGCTAAGAGAGAAAGTATGGTTCCCTGGCCTAGATCGCATGGTAGAAGACACCATAATGACATGCCACCTCTGTCAAGGGACAGGACCACCGGTTAGGCACGAACCACTAAAAATGTCAGAACTTCCAAGAGCAGTGTGGACGACACTAGCAGCTGATTTCTTTGGCCCACTAGAAACAGGCAACTACCTGCTTGTGGTCATCTATGAATATTCACGACACGTCCCGTCGACATTGGCAACAGCAACCTTACCGATACTAGATGACATATTTGCAGCATGGGGTTCACCAGAAACACTAAAAACAGACAATGGTCCTCCATTCTCAGGAGAAGAATTCCGCAGATTCATGGCCTATCTAGGGATAAACCACAGGAAGATAACAGGAAGAGCAGGAGCACAACCGGAAGGAAAGAGACAATGGGGAGGGACCAGCAGAAGAGCGACAGACAGAGGCCGGCCTGAGAAGAACATGCAGATGGCCAAAAAGACTAATAGAAGAAATGTAATGATGGCAAGCGCACCGACCTGTGCCAAGGCAGACTTGCATCGATCTCTATCAACAGATCTCTGTCTTTCACTTTCTCGCCACTTCTTCGTGACAAAGGGGCGAGATGTAGTGACCTGGGGCAAGGCACTAGGACCCTGTAGTGGACGATGGGGACACAAAGGGAACCGGACACCACATCTGGTCAAGGATGTGGGAGGGGACACTACATAGTGAGGAGAGAGTGTGGGCAGATGTGCGTGGGCACAGCACAGCATACGATATCCAAATAAAGAATATAAGATCCTTACCTGTCTCCCGTGTATCTGTGGGGCAAGGACACGACAACCATCAACAGCCTTTTCAAAAAAACCTTCTTGCCCAGGTTTGAGAACCACAATAGAACCTTTGTTCCACCAACCTTTGTCCTTTAACAAAACAGCAGAATCACTCACTCTTTCCACCTTGAATGTATCAGTAAACTTAGAAGAACCTTTGCGGTTCAATGAAGGCTTGATGATACGTACCCAGTCACAAATTTCCATATTTTTACTTTTAGCCCTATGACAAATGTCATGATAAGACTTACCACAATTACGAGCTTCTGTAATATTCCTTCTAGCTTTGGCAAAGGATGATTCTAAAGTGTCCCCCTTGGAATTCCTTTTGAAAAGAGGCGACAACAAGGACTTCACCAGTCTACCTCTCATCAAAAAGTATAGAGACACACCCGTGCAAGCATTAGGAATAATGTGATAACTCCAAACCTTTTCTTTTAAAAATTCCAAAACATCAAGATTACTCTCCAAAGCAGTTTGAAAACTCTCTTTTATAAACCTGTTGGCCCTTTCCACTTGACCATTGGCCCTGGGACAATATAGCGGTGCTCTCTCAGAACGCACTCCAAAACTACTTAAGAAATGTAACATTTTGGTAGATACAAACTGTACTCCGTTATCTGACATAGGAACAACAGGAGCACCCTCAATCCTGAATACATGTTCTAAAAATAAAATAACCTCATCAGTAACAGGAAGCTCTACAAATGTGTAATATATCCATTTAGAAAAATTGTCAATAAGAACAATCAAAAATCTCCTTTCCCTGCCCAAACACTTATAAGGACCTGAAAAATCAATTGAAACCTTCTCCCAAGGTCCCACGAGAGCATCCTGAATAGCCAAAGGTTCAGAGGAAACCTTCCAAGGCTTGTCAGATTTGACACAAACACCACAATTATCAACAAACTGCTCAATACAACCATCCAATCCAGGCCACCAATAGTGAAGTTTGAGATTTCTTTTTGTTCCAGACACACCTGGATGGCCAGAATGAGCCAACTTGATGAGTTTATTTCGGACTCCCACTGGTGGCACAAATAAATCTTGCCTCAATAAAATGTCATTTTCAATGCTAAGTTCATTAGCAACCTGTTCAAAACTGTGAAGAGAGGGTTCTAAATTCCTGCAAGGCGGCAAACCATTAGCAACAAAATATTTCACTTTGAACAAAACAGTGTCATTAACCACACAATCTTTCCACTCCTTTTCAGAAATAGCAGACTCACACATACTTACAGCATCCATCATGGCCAACACACACTCATGCTGATCAGTAATTTCTCCTTCACATTCTTCAACAGGCAGAAGTCTATATAAACAATCAGCAGTAAACTTTTTCCCACCAGGAATGTGCTGAATTTCAAAATTAAACTCCTATAATCTAGCAATGAGTCTAACTAATCTGGATGAAGCATTACCACTCCTAACGCCATCCATCATATAAACAAGTGGTTTGTGGTCAGTGACTAAGATGAAAGCCGCCCCCATAAAAAATTCTTTAGTTTT
The DNA here is from genome assembly GCF_964204655.1 of Triturus cristatus. Lineage (NCBI taxonomy): Eukaryota > Metazoa > Chordata > Amphibia > Caudata > Salamandridae > Triturus > Triturus cristatus. Next base: position 1,294,588,289 of record NC_140589.1, read on the forward strand.
TCCACTGCCCACACACATTCCAAGGCTTCTTTTTCTATGGTACTATAATGTTTCTCTGCACCACAAATGCCCCTGGAAATGAAAGAAATAACACTTTCCTTTCCCTCTACAATTTGGGTAAATACAGCACCTAAACCAATGGCACTGGCATCAACCGTGACATAGGACTTGCCTTCAGGATCAAATGTATTAATAGCCTTGGCTATAAGTTTTTTGACATTGTTAAAAGCTTCATCATGAATAGAAGTCCATTTAAATGGAGTACCTTTTTTTAGAAGTTGTCTAAGGGGTTCTACAACAAGCGCATAGCCTTTCACAAACCTTGCATAATATTCCCCTAGGCCAAGGAAGGAACGTAACCTGTCTTTATCCTGTGTTTTACTAGTTTTTTCCAAAGTGTTCATGAGATCTTTCTTTGGAAAAATGCCATCACAAGTAATTCTGTGTAAATAATCAATTTCGTTAACAAGAATTTGTCTCTGCTTACAGTCATCCCTTTACTGTTTAAAATTTTTAACACAGAATCCAAAATGACAATGTGTTGGTCACAAGTCTCAGCAAAAATTAATAAGTTATCTTGAAAGGCTTGTACACTCAAGCCCTGGAACAAATTTTCCACTAATTTCTGGAAGACGCTGGCCGCTGAGGCCAACCCAAACGGCATTTTTAAGAACCTGTAAAGTCCAAATGAAGTGATAAATGCAGTTAAATCCTTAGAAGTATCATCAAGGACTACTTTGTGGTAAGCAGATTTAAGATCAATTACTGAAAAATATTTTGCACCATTCACAGCTGCCAACAATTCCTGTAATCTTGGCAAGGGGTAAGTGTCAACTACAATGTTTTTATTCAAAGATCTAAGGTCAACACACAACCTCAAATCTTGATTTTTTTAAAGAGCAATAACTATGGCAGAAACCCATTCTGAACGGTCAGTGGATTCAATGATTCCATCAGAACATAGAGCATCCAAATGAGATTTCAATTTCTGTCGCACTCCCAAAGGAACCATGCGCACTTTGTGTTGTATAGGTACTGCCCCTTCTTTTTTTTTTATTTTGTGTGCAAAACCTTTTACTTGTCCAACTTTGTCGCTAAAAACAGTTTTGTACGTATCTAAAATGGCATGAACAGAAGATTGGTCAACAGATTCCCTCTTGACTTCAATATCTCTTAATTGGATTGGACAATCTAAGCCTGGGCATTAAATAATACCCATCTTACCCAAATCGTACCATCCTACAATATTTTTGCCATCAATTGCAACATAAATTTTGGTAACAATTTTACGTCTTTTAAATCCTAGAGCATGCGAATATCAAAATTACCAAATGCTTTCGGATCTGCATCAGTTTCTCTGAGTTTGACATCAACCCAATTATCCTTGGAACATTTATCTGACAAAATGGTAATAGGTGAGCCAGAATCGGCCATTGACTCAAGAGTAACATCACCAATGAGAACAAAGCCTAAAGGTGTTTTAAAAGGAAGGGCAAGATTATTGACAGAATTGTAATATTCAGAATCATAAACAGCGAGTAATAGATTTTGTACATCATGCTCAACATTAGAAATAGCATTTACGGCATCTTGCTCAACATTAGAAATAGTACTAACAGTAGTACTAGACATTCTCTTAGGAATCCTGCATACAGTCTGGAAGTGACCAAATTTGCCGCACTTTGCACACTTCTTTCTTATTGCAGGACATTCAGGGTAATTAGCCAAATGATATTTGGACCCACATCTATAACAACTAGGCTTACTGTCTCTGACTATCCCTATTTTAACTAAATTCCTACTAGATGATTGTATAGAACATACAGGAGAAACCGCATTTTTACTTTCCTCAGCTGTGATGACCTTGGGAAATTGAATGGACCTTTCAATCCCTTTCACTAAATCCAACACTTCAGCCAATGTGGGATTACAACAGGCAAGAAGTCTTTCTTGTACTTTTTCAACTCACAATTAAAAACAAATTGATCTCTGATGCAGAAATCAACATTTGCCCCGAACTCACAATTGGCAGCTAATACTCTAGCGCTGCAACATACACTTCAATAGTCTCATCAGCAAGTTCCTTCCTTTTATGGAAAGTATGTCTTTCTATCAACACATTCGGTTCATCTTCAAATTGTTTCTCTAACCTTGCTACTGCCTTCTTGTAAAACTTCCATCCATCTCCTCCACTGCTAGGTGGTGCTATCGGTACAAGATTCTTGAAAATTTCTATAGCTGCTGTGCCCAAAAAAGTGAATAAGATAGCTTTCATCCTTTCAGGCGAACATTTTGTGCCATCAATGGCTACAATATAATTCTCAAATGTCTCAAACCATTTTTTCCAGCCCAATTTAGGTTTACCTGGAATTTGCAAAAAAATAGAAGGCTGGTTGCAAATTTGAGAAGCTGCCATGTTAAAATGTAGATTGAGTAATTAAAGTTCTAAAAACGTAAAAATGTACACTGCACAAAACAGTATGAATGAAAATGCTTCACAAGACACTTGAAAGCTGTATTAAAAAGATTCTTGAAAATTTCTATAGCTGCTGTGCCAAAAAAAGTGAATAAGATGGCTTTCATCCTTTCAGGCGAAAATTTTGTGCCATCAATGGCTACAATATAATTCTCAAATGTCTCAAACACATTTCTTCCAGCCCAATTTAGGTTATCCTGGAATTTGCAAAAAAATAGAAGGCTGGTTGCAAATTTGAGAAGCTGCCATGTTAAAATGTAGATAGAGTAATTAGTACTAAAAACTTAAAATTGTACACCGCACAAAACAGTATGATTGAAAATGCTTCACAAAACACTTGAAAGCTGTATTAAAACAAGTGTGCATATCACTGTAGAAATAGCTTAGAAGAAAGTTTCAAATAAGCACGTGGTATAATAAAGTGATACAATGAGTAAACATGTAGAGAATGTACTTCTGAAAAACAAAAACGTATCACTATGGTAATAACATTAAAGTAAATCGCAGAGAGAGTGTGTGCATCACTGTGATGCACGTGAAAAAAAAAAAAAAAAAAATACCATTGTGAATGAAGTCTCGTAGAACAGTGTGCGAATCACTGAATCCGCTTAAAGACGGTAAAATCTTCCATTAAGTAGATGAAGCGCATAAAGAACGGAAGAAATACTTGCATTGAACTAAGCAAGTAATACGTGAAATCGCAATAGGAAGTGGAAGTAATATAGCCACAACGTAGCGTCAAAACATAGAAAAGCATACACCTAAGATGGCCGCCATAGACGTAGGTTGCGTGGAAAATGCGTGCTGAACGTAGCAGGAGGTATCCAGGCAACAACTGTCGTCAGGCAAGCAGAGGCGTCACAAGAAGAAGTGGGAATGTTCGCATGCAGAGCTCACGGCGCATGCCAATTCCTCAGCGCGTGCTGGAATCGAGCGAACAACGGCCACAGGCAAACGGTAAATGTAAGAAATTTACAGTACCTTGAATAAATGCGCAAAAGTAATATTTAGCGTTGCCAAAGTTATCCAAAATCGAAGAAAATTCCTTGAAAATTATTCCCTCGAAGACAAGATCAAAAGTAGTCTTCAACGAAGTCGGTCCCTCGACGAAAATAAAATTGGATAAAAGCACAGTGGGTCGGCACTAAATTATTTAACAACTCGTCGCCATTGTAATAAAGCGAGGGAGTCAATTAAAATATAAAAATGACTTGTTTATTTTAATGTGCCATAAAAGGACCCACTGGTGCAAGAGCTAAGGCATCCAGCCAAGTCGAACTCCAACGCTTCTCTGGCATTCAAACCAAAGCTTCTGCATCAGTGAATTCCATATTACATAATACAGTTCTATATGACATGCACAATAATGAAATGACAAGAATGATTCTAAATTCTATAATGAAGATAAAGAAAGGCTACGATTACCATACTGACCTTGGTCACCCGCTCAGGCATCGAAAATGTAGACTCTCATTTCCTTACCTTGCTTGGTTTCTGAATTAAAACCCAGTCCCCGACCAAACATTTCTTACTGTTTAAGTGACATTTCCTGTCAAAATTTCCCTTCATAAGAGTTTGTTTCACGGATACCCTGTTGGACACTTCCTTCAAGTTGATGTTGCTACCACCAGACATCTCACTCAACCACATTGGAAGCAGAGGTCAATGTGCCTCTCTGCCTCTCAACAAGGTAAAAGGAGACAATCCAGTAGTGCAGTGAGGGGAAGTACTGTAATTCCATACTTTTTGTTCAATAAACTCACCTACATCCAAGCCAGACACCAATGCAGCCTGGAGCCCTTCTTTCACAACTTTCTTACCCCTTTACACCACACAATTAGATGTAGGAGAGTACAATGCAACTTTTGTCTGTCACAAGAACCTTGGGTGCCCCCTTCAACAAAAATATCTTATTTAAAATTGTGATTGTGATTGACTGGCAGCACACAGTCGCAGCGGAGGCCTACACGGTCGGCGTTCCTGCTGGAAAGACTGCTGAAGCTCACGACGAGGTTGGCGTGGGGTCAACGCCTTAGAGTGGTTAAAAAAAACTGCTGGAGAGTGTGCGCGCACATGCCGGAAGGAGGTTAACTGCTGCTACGCGACTTTGACGATGGTGTAAAAAGTCAGAGAGCCATGCTAGCGCCTTGAGACCCTCACGGGTGAGTAGCGTGCTATATAAACACCTGATTGATTGATTGAGTCTCAGTATCTTGTGCCTCTACAAAACTGAAATACATCTATTTAGAGGAATAATCAACAGCTAAAAGGACATATTTCATTTCATGATAGAGCACAGAATACGGTCCAGAAAAATATATACCTACTTTTTCCCATGGCGCATTAGGGAACTCTGTTGGATGTAAAGGGGTTTTTAATGTCCGCAAATGCTTGTCTGAAAGAAGGCACTCAGGACAATTGTCAATCACATTTTTAACCTGAATATCCAAAGAGGGCCACCAATAATGTTGTTTTATTTTAATTCTGGTCTAAGTAGATCCAAGATGCCCATGGTGTTCTTTGTTTATAATAGTACAGCCTAACGCAGTGGGTGGAGCAAATCTGAGCATCCACTACGGCCACACATTCAATGTCCTCCACCAATGAAACCTTCTAGTCATCTTTTCCCATGAGCATTCTGGATGAACAATCAGCACGGAAATTCCTCCCGCCTGGAATATGTTTAACGGTAAAATTATATTCTTGAAGTTTGGACACCAATCTCATGAGCATAGCGGACATGCTATTGTTGTTGACCTTATTGAAAATATAAACCAAAGGTTTATGATCGGTAAACAATTCAAACTTGCATCTCCAAACATACATCTTAAACGTTTGCACATCCCACAAGCGCACAAAAAAGCCTCACGCTCTATTGCGCTGTATTGTTGTTCAAACTGTTTAAGTGACCTTGACGCAAACGCCTCAGTCCGTTCACAACCTTCCAATCTCCGACTAAGCACAGCACCAAGCCCGTAAATGCTGGCATCCACAGTTATAAGGGAAACACAATCGTCCCTGAATGCATGCAAAGCTTGTGCTTTTCCAAACACTACATTCAACTCCTCTGTCCACTTGAAACTCTGGCCTCATCTAAGCAACAACCGCAGCAGTTCTACAGTGTTGTGCGTAACAAGGTACGAATCTGGTGTAATATTCAGCCAGACCAAGAAACGAACGTAAGGCATCCTTGTCTGTGGTTGCTTTGGCCTCTTCCAGCGCCCTTACAACTGAAAATATAGGTTTCATTCCGTTACAGGACACGGTGTGGCCCAAGTACACTAACTCTTGTACAGCAAATTTACACTTATCAGCCCTCAATGTCATCTCTCTAGACCTCAGGATAGATAGTATACTTTTTTTAAATGGCATTATGTTCTTCCAAAGATTTTGCATAGATCAGTATATCATCCAAGTACGCTTGTACCCCTTTGATATTATGGAATAACGTGTCCATAAGTTTCTGGAACACGCTACTTGCCGATGCTAGACAGAAAGGTAGTCGTAAAAAGTTGTACGCACCAAAAGGGGTCGCATATGTGGTCAAGTCTTGAGACTCGACAGACAAAGTCACTTGGTGGTAAGCTGACATTAGATCAATCAAAGAAAACAACTTCGCGCCTCCAAGGTTTGCCAACGACTCTTGGATTCTGGGCAGTGGGTGTCAATCCATGTTTAAATTAAGGGCGCGCAAGTCCGCAAAAAGTCTGATCTCACCTGACTTTTTGTGTGCTACCACAATGGGAGACACCCACTGAGACGAATCCGTGATTTGAATGGAGCCCTGCGAACATAAGCTATGCAGTGTACTCTTGAGTTCCTACCTGACACGCATAGGAATGGAACGCACTTTATGAGCCATGGGCTGGGCATTAGGTATTAACTTTATGTGGTGTTCCATGCCCTTCACTAGTCCAACATGATCATTAAACACAGATTTGAACTTAGAAAATACATCCTTCAACACACCCCCTTCAAACTCTGCCCTAGTACACTCCACTTGACACACTGGTAACTCCTGTATCCAAAAAAGGAGGGAGGGGGGGGACCAGGAGCAAGTTAGTGGTCCAGTGCCTGTGCTCCGTAAAGTCAATTGAGTAATTACTGTAAGGCACTGTTCCAGGGTCGGTCTGATTGAAAATCAACCCAGACCGTACCTCAACAGAGAGAAAGTAAAGAGAAGGATCTATATGATAGAGGTCTAGGGTGGGGTACTTAGGAAGGGGGGAGACAGCATGAGTGTCTCATGTTGCCCTCACACATCCCGAGGGATGTCATGCTTCATCATCGGGCGGTGCTCCTCGTCGGGCCGGCGGTGCAATGCCCTACGGGTCCCCCGAAGGGTCTCTTTAGCGGAGATCTTTTAAGAGCGCTGCCGTTTGGTGCATGCGGGTATGTGGAGGGGAAGTACCAAGGTCAGTACTTTTACTGGATAGTGCCTCTTCGCCAGATTGTCAGATAGGGTGTAGGCTTGTCTCTCAAAATCCTGTAGTTTGCTGCAATTTCGCCTGATCCTGAGAAATTGGCCATAGGGTAGGTTCTCCCGTAGAGCTTTAGGGTGGTGGCTCTTAAAGCTCAGGAGGCTGTTGCAGTCAGTCTCTTTTTTGTACGTGCTGGTGTGAAGTATCCCATTTTCTAGTTGGATCAATAAGTCCAGGAAGGGGATTTTCTCGTCACTGGAAGTCATGGTGAAGCGTAAATGGGGGTCCAGATTGTTGATCCACTCAAAGAATTTTATTGTCTTAGATGCCTGTCCTCTCCATAGGATCAGCACATCGTCTATATACCGTTTCCAGGTGACCATATGTCGATGAAATGGGTTGGCGTCTGTGAAGATGTGGTTGGCCTCAAAGTGTGACATGTACAGTCCCGCCAAGCTCGGCGCAAAAGTGCTCCCCATGCTGGTCCCTTGTACCTGGTGGTAGATGGTGGTTTTGTACATAAAATAGTTGTTAGTGAGAGCAAGGGTAATGAGGGCCGAGATGAAGCTTGCCGGTGTCGAAGTTGGAAGTTCTGAGTTATGTAACAGACTGCTTACCACTTCGATGGTTGCTTCCTGCGGGATATTTGTATACAGTGCTTCCACATCCAATGTGAGCAGTAAGTTGATTTCCTCAGTGTTTTCATCATTGATGGTTTGGATGAGGTGGCATAACATACCTCTCCCTGCAGACACCACCTGTTTAGGAGACACTAAACCCCCCCCCTTTATTGCCGAGTGGGAGGGCGATATTTTACCCCCCGCCACTACACATAGTCTGGGCACCTCTCCCCACACTATTCACCTCTACTGGTCCTGATGAAGCGCCCCGGATCTTTTTGACCACCACTAGGCGCGAAACATGTCGACCATTTGACCTGTACCTTTAGTTACTACTAAACACATCACGTTTTAATTAGTAACACTTTTGCCACGCATTTTAATGTACCAAGGGTACCTTCTTATTAAACTAGCTTCCCTGGTAACCCTTAGGTATTTTTATTCCTGCACACACCACTAGCACCACTGACCTTGGTACTTCCCCTCCACATACCCGCATGCACCAAACGGCAGCGCTCTTAAAAGATCTCCGCTAAAGAGACCCTTCGGGGGACCCGTAGGGCATTGCACCGCCGGCCCGACGAGGAGCACCGCCCGATGATGAAGCATGACATCCCTCGGGATGTGTGAGGGCAACATGAGACACTCATGCTGTCTCCCCCCTTCCTAAGTACCCCACCCTAGACCTCTATCATATAGATCCTTCTCTTTACTTTCTCTCTGTTGAGGTACGGTCTGGGTTGATTTTCAATCAGACCGACCCTGGAACAGTGCCTTACAGTAATTACACTGGTAACTCCTCCACTTTGATCCGGTTTTGATTCCCTGGGACTAAGTACAGTCCCATACGAGCCAAGTCTCTCCACCCGATGTTTTTCCCTTTTTCTGACACATAAACCTTCATTTCAGTTTCTCTTCCTAAGCATCGTACAACACTTATGAAATACACAATCATGTTGATATCTTACTCTCTGAATGCTTTAGGGTTAACATCAGATTGTAATTAAAACTTTTTTTTCCAAAGATCATTAAACGTGGTATCCCTTAAAATGGTAATTGGAGAACCAGAGTCGGCCATCAATTGGACAGGAATTTCATCAATCGAGGTGGAACATAAAGGACCCTTTATCGTTCCAGAATCCCCTCACAATGCAGTGTTACTATTATGTTACTAAGTGAATTTGTACATGAACCCACTTCTGTTTCAACACTGCCAACATTTACAGGTTTCCTATTGCTTCTGCACACCCCCTGGAAATGGCCTACTTTCTTACATCAAATACAATGCGTGTTAATAGCTGGACAACCTGCAAAATTACTAATATGGTTCTTTGAACCGCATCTGAAACAAAACGTTGACTGTCTCTTCTGAGTAAATTTTTGTGGTTTCCCTTTCACATTAACAGTACATAAAGAGCTCTCTTATTTTAAATCAAAAGACAACACCACATTAACCCCAGGGTTGGAGTCACCATGCATGACGTTGCTAGATATCGCAGAACGTTCAATGCTCAAAGCTAAGACAATCACTTCAGTCAATGGTGGATTCTTGCAACCCAAAATCCATTCTTTGATCTTGCGAGAGGCACAGATGAACACAAACTGGTCCCTAATATAATCGTCTGCTAAAAGACCAAAACCACATGTGGTTGCAAATGCCATGAGAACTGAAATATATTCTTTCACCTTCTCTTCCTCCATTTGCTTCCTTTTATAAAAATTATGTCGCTCCAGCATGATATTAGGCTCATCAGAAAACTGTTTCTTCAGCCACGCAATAGCCTCCAAATAAACATTCCATTGGCAATCTCCAGAACAAGACTGTGGAGGGGGAATGGGTGCAATGCTATCAAAAATCCTTTGCGCTGTTTGACCCAGACTCCCGAATAGCACAGCGAATTTCCGTGCGGGACCGTAACCCACTGCATTGATGGCTACGAGTTGGTTTTTAACCCCTTCCCTGCTCATGACGGAGCCGCTCCGTCATGAGCCACGGTTGCCGTGTGCTCATGACGGAACGGTTCCGTCATGACACGCCCGTTGGCGGCCGCTCCGCCTACGCGGTGCTGTTTCCCCGCCTGTGCGGGGGGACAACGCAACTGGGCGGAGTCATGACGGAACCGTTCCGTCATGAACACAGCCCAACCGTGGCTCATGACGGAGCGGCTCCGTCATGAGCACAGCGCCACCGCGCTGCCCCCCCGCACCCCCCAGCACCGCGGCGGAATTCCCGCCGCGGTGAAAGGGTTAAAAAGTCTAAACCATTCAGACCAAATGATAGCTGGCCTCCCCGGCTTGCTTAGGAACGGAGGAGGTTGTGTAATCTGGTGTGCATTAGTCATGACAGAGGGAAATGTACTATAAAGAAACAAATCCCAAAGAATGTAAAAATAGTTAGTTTAGCAAAAATCCAGGTCAGGCCACAATTCACAGTTAATAATGGCCTGGGTAGGAGTTAACTGTAGATAAGAACTAACCTCTTCCCACCAGACCACTCCTCAACTCCAAAGGTCACTCCTCGAGGAAACCTGATGATCGAAGAAATGCTTATGTCTCCCTAACTTAGGACATACCGGTATCTTCAGCAGGAATAGAAGAGAAGAATTTATTCAGAATGTGGCCGTCCCATCAGCTGTTACAAGCTCTCTTGTTGTTATGTTGTACAGCGTACATAACTGTAGCTAGCCCACTCCAAGATGGCCGCTATGTTGCGTCGTGACATCAGCGCTCCTACTGACGTCGATGCAACCTCAGTGACATGTGGGCAAGTGCTCAAGCTGAGAGGCACGAGAAGCTGACTGATGACGTGGTGCTCTCAGCTCGAGAGCAAGCTGAGCACCACTCAGTCCGCTCCAAAAACGCCAACCACCAACCTCCAAGATGACAACGGGCACGATATTCAGCAGAGCTTCCCTCGTGTCCGATCACAACGTTAAAACGTCCGCTTGAACGCTGAGCTCCAATGATCTGTGTGAAGGCAGGTAGACCTTAGTGCCGCGTGGGTGAATAGGGGGTGGAATACTTTTCCAGTTCGTCGCCAGATGAAATAAGTGAGGGAATACTGGTTTCAGAAGTTGTAGTATTTATTTCAAGGTTTCCACCCATACACCGAGCGACCTCCTGGCCCGGTGATCGAACGGCAACTGACAAGATGCCATTCGAACCCTGAGCAGTGACCACTCCATGCGCGGGCCATATTCAAGAGTATACACACATTTGGCTCTAGTGTATCTCGCACTTGCTTCGCGATGCACTATTAATAACAATACTACAGGGAGGATTGAAAATATGCTTTTGGAACATACGTGGAGGCCATTGGGGGAATGTATATGCAGCGAAGAGAAAGTTTGAAATATTAAAACACTGCTTAGGGGTAGAAGAAAGGAAGGTTTAAAAACTTTGCCCAGGCAGGCAGTTGAGGGTGGAACTGCAGATACAGGGTCAGACATGGAAGAAGATCTGTATGCTTTGGCTTGGAATGCATTAGAGAAGAACTATGGGAAAAAGATAAGCATAGTGGTTGAGAGGCATACGTTTTTCCCAAACTCAAGTACAAGGCGAATCCATCGATCTATATGTGGCAGCATTAAGGAGATTTAGCTGTCAATTGTAGATTAAAGGATCTCAGAGGTAAGATTATAGAGATCAAATGATCAATAGAACATGCAGCACAAGCATTCAAGTAAAATTGCTAGTCCTGAAGAACCTCACACTTGACAAAACTATAGAAGTGGCAAAACATTTGAAAAAGCCAAAGGTAACATTAATGCAGGAAATGTTATTGAGGTGTATGCTGTGACAAAGTTCATGCAAAAATCTAAAGAAGAAAGCATCAAGAGGGTAAAGGCTAAAGAGGGTGAAAAAGAAAAAACATGTTTTAGATGTTGCAGCTCAAGACACTCTGCAGAGGCAAATAATTTTCCAGCTGCCAATATTAAATGCTTTAGATGGAAAAGCTTGGGAATTTTTCGAGGGTTTGTAGAATGGTTGATACACCTAGGTACAAGAGATCAGTTCATTGGTTGAACAATGATGGACAAGCACACCAACGGGAAAAATCAAGTGAAAGTGATGATGAAGATGTAGAGGTACTGTGGTGAATCTGAGTGTGGGGCGCAAGCTTATCACCCCCAAAAATGTGTAAATTACATTAATGGGAAGGAGGTGCAATCGTGGATTCATATTCCCCGTTCACATTGATTGACAAATCTACATGGGAGAATTGGTGGTTGGGGAGTTGTCTCCTACAGATGTAGAACCTGAAGGATACTGTGAGAGAAAATTACCTGTCATAGGATACTTTGTAACTGGGTTGAGATTCCAAGATAGAACTGCTCAAGGAAAAGTATATGTGGTGGAAAAGGGGAGGTCCTTGCTAGGATGGAAAGAAACATAGGCGTATGTTTGATTTAAATCCTAATCCTCCTAAACAGGAGTTGCTGCCAGTCACACAAAGTGCAGGTAATTGGGTCAGCAAGTTTCCTAAGTTGTTGAGTAAGGGGTTAGGGTGTTTGAAAACGTTTGAACACTGGATAGTATTAAAATAAGGGGTGATATCTAGAGTATATAAGGTGAGAAATGTCCTGCTGGCTCTAAGGGTTTTGCTGAAAGAAGAGTTGACAAGACTGTGCAGTGAAGGAGAAATATATCCCATTGAGGCTTCGGAGGGGCTTAGCCCAATTGTATTCACAAAGAAGCCTAATGGAAAGATCCACATGTGTGTGGACCTCAGAGACCTCAATGATTGTATTTGGGTAGATCATCATCCCCTTCCGAGCAGAAGTGAAATGCTTTCAAGTGTGAAAGGGGATAGATTTTTCACCATGCTGGACCTGTCCAATACTTATCATCCGGTGTGCTTACTGGAGAGTTCTAGACACTTACCGCCTTTTGTAACACCTAAGGGAGCTTTTCAGTTTGTCCGCATGCCCTTCGGATTAGCTTCCACATCAGTGGTTTTTCTAAGGGTTATGCAAGATGTATTAAAAGATTTGTCAAAGGTGCTGGTGTTCCACAATGATGTATTGGTTTGGGGCAACAGCAAAGAGCAAGACGATGTGGTTTTGAATGAACTGTTAAGGAAGTTGGAGAATGCAGGTCTCAAAATAGACCTGGAGAAATGTAAGTTTAGCACACAGGAAGTTGAGTATTTAGGTAATTCCTTGTCTTATGAGGGTGTGAAATCAAAATTGAGCTTGGTAGAAGTGATTCAAAAGAGTGAAAGAATCTATTGTAAAAGTGGATGCCCTTAAACCTTTTTGCCCCAATGACAAGACTATCATTGTTACTGATGCCAGCAATTGTGGATTGGAAGCTAATGCAGGTGCATGAAGACAAAGAAAGAATATTCGGCCGTTGAGGGCATTGTGAGGAGAAATGAGAGACTGGTGGTAGCTATTGATTTAAGAGCGAGATTGCTGACCTTGCTTCACGAGGGACATGGAGTAATGTCAGCAATGAAGAGGAAAGCCAAGATCGGCTTCTGGTGGCCAGGCACTGGTAAGCAAATCAAGATGCATGTCTGAGATTATATTTGTAGTGCCTGCAGTGACAAATCACACATGATGCTGAAGACACAGATTAGCCCAGTGCATTTGCCTAAACGCCCATTGGAAAGAGTTGCAATAGACATCTGTGGGCCATTTGAGGGTTTAAGCGGGTGTGAGAAATACCCGACTGTAAATATGGGCAGGTTTTTTTAAATGGCCTGAAGTGGCATTCGTACGTGAAATGAAATCCAGTAATGTAATAGCCTTTTGTGAAGACATTTTCATAAAGGATGGGTGCCCCTCTGACATTTTAACAGACGGTACCCAGTGTCTGTCTATAGAGTTTTGCTCCTTTCTCAAAAGCTGGGGAATTGGCCATTGCAAGACCCCTGTTTATCATCGCTGGGGAAATGGTTTAGTGAACCCTTCAACCATGTGCTGGTGGAAAGCATTCAACTAGCCATCACCTGCACCATGTATTGAAGAAGTCAAGTGAAGGATATGTTGTGGAATTGTCGCACCACACGACATTCAGCAACTGAGGAGACACCCTTTTGTTTTTGAAGGGCTGGGTACCATGTACGGTAGCGGTTCCAGCCTGTAAGACAAAGGCTGGCATGGGCAAAGTTGACAATGACAGATTATGAATGAAGGTTGATGAATATCAGACCATGTATAGACTAAGACACAATGAAAAAATAATGAAGAGCCACAAGGTCTTTACTAAAGGGATGCTTGTCAGAGTAGATGTGGGCAACGTGAAAGGAAAGGGAAGTTCCAAACTATCTACCCGAAGACTGTGATAGAAGTGAGGAGAATACTGGCAAATTATCAGATGGGAAGCGGTGGAATACAAGGAGAGTGGCTGTGTGCAGTGATGTAGAAGAAAGGGAATGGTCAAGAACGTGTGATGATAATGGCAGAGAGGAGCGACAGTACAAAAGGGTACTGAGCTCCCGTCCAAAAAGAAGACCAAGAGTGCTGGAGGATTATATTTGTACATACAAAGGTGGACTAATGTAAAATAGTGTGCCAATATATTTTTTATAAGGAAAGATGTGTTGTGTTTAGTATTTATGTTACCATGCAACTGCATGCTGTTCTCTAGTGACAGTATCCTTCCACTTCTGGAATTCGGTGTGTGGATTCTGAGAAGCTGTGAGGCAGACAGTTACTGAGATCAGGGACTGACCATGGGGTGTTTCTTGTAACTCAATAAATAAGACTCTTTTCAATTACCACAGCATCCTGTCTTCATAAAACTGGTAACACCACTATGTGGTGCCAAATACTGTGTTTTTACTCTTCCTAGAATACGCCTTACTAATCGCGAGCTGCTCCTTGGATCACACACAAAAGAGAGACCCCATACACGTTTGGCCCTGGCCCCACCAAAGTTTCTGTGTTATCTGAAAAATGTCATACTCACTCCTGGTCTTCCAGCTTAATGGTCTGTTTATCCAGGGCCATTTGTACATCAGATTCAACAATCTATTGGGAAAAAAAGACATTGAAATGCATGTATCATGAAAATTGCTTCTGTCATGCTCATAACAGTAGGTTCTTTTACTCATGCCCAAAATAATTTTTCCATAATTTTATGCCGTTTGTTACTTGTAAAATGAAATTTCGCCCACAATTGAATCAGAAATGCGTTGAGATTTTTCAACATTTTAAAATTAGCATTCAATTTTACATATTACATCCATAGTGAAGAAAAATGTTACGACATGCTAACATATGGGTTTGTAGTATGTGATTAACTACACCTTATTGCACCTGACAGAATTGCTGCGCTTGCCCGATGCTCTACAATTCTTTCAAAGCACCCTGAATTGTTCAAAAGGTGAAGGGAAACAACACAAAATGCGGGTAAAACTTTTGCTTTGCCGTAGTATATTCCTATGAGTGCCAGCTGATCACACACTTAATTGTGTTTTAAGAATTGAAGGGATTTTGTATCTGAATCCATCAATGAAGGTCCATTGTATGTCACCTGTTCATCTAAATGAAATTTACCATGACCAGCCATTCATAAATCCCATTTAATGTGCTCCTTCATCAATGGAGCCTGACAGGTTTCATTTTATCTAATTAAAGTGGAGTGTTTAACTCCTCCCAGAAAACAGAAATTGAAATTGCAACCAGCTGTAATACTGTCATTTCCCAAATGCAAATTAGGTCACAACTCCCTGTTGTCCAGAGAGTCTAAGCAACCTTGTCTTATAAGAGTAGAGGCTTGATCTCTCCTGATCTGAACATTCTGTATGGGGTCACTTACATCTGGATTTTTAAACCTGACTATGGTGAAAATCAATTGAGGTAGTAGCCCCTCCTATTGGTCAATGCTTTACAAACATTCATACAATCACAGTTGAGATACAACTGTCTCTACAGCTGCCACCAGACTGGTCTGGATACAGATGAGTGCTGGGAGTGAAACTTCAGATGCCACCCTGCCAAACGTCCAGCTTTCTCAGGTTAAGTAATGCCTCCCCTGAAAAAGCCACTGGTTGAAGACAGCTGTGGGCTACTGTGGAGCAATGGTCAGAAATAGGATTTTGGAGGTTTGTGGGATTTGTGAATGATGGCTTTTAATGCATTCTCTTATTATAAAGGTAAGCTCAAGCTTCCAACTAAACATAGAGAAGGAAGTGCAAATGTCCTTAGTAACATTCTTGTGTTGTTAGTCAGGATACAGTCTACCTTTGGTTTTTGGTAATGCCTTTCTTTGTTTTCTCTCTTGACCAAGTTCGCTCAGGTCTTGCAACCAATGTCCGTTAGGACAAATTCAGAACTGCAGGTAAGTATACCCAAAAGATTTGAAAAACAAAATATTCCTGTCTATTCCATCTATTATAGGTTTGTTTCTCTCTTACATAGTCGTCCCCATGAACTTCAGGGTTCAATACCTACACCTTTCACCATGAAGTGGGCATACTTTTAAGTGATGTACTATTCAGCTTTGGACAACTCACTGTTGGAAATTGGGTCATTAGTTGACTGGGGTATGAACCCTGGTCATGCAGCAACAACAATCCGAGTCAGGGTAAGAGGCATGCAAACCCTAAATTAACCTGTGCTCAACCTCTGGTAGCTTGGCACAGTGCAGTCAGGCTTAACTTTAGAGGTAGTGTGTAAAGAATTTGTGAAACACTTCAAACAGTAAAACAATGAAAACACCGCACAAAATGATTCCACAGCAGGTTAGAAAAATAGCTCTGATTTTATTACCTAAAACAAGACCAGAGCGACAAAAATCCAATTATTAGAACTAGAGATCTTGAATTTCAATGTTTTTTAAGTAAAATAGCACCAACAATCAAAAAGTGCTATTAAAGATATCTGGTTGCACTAGACTGGGACAAAGTCACAAGTTCAGGCTGACCGTGATGGAGCACAGGCCGGCTACAGGAACCCAGTCAGGCCGGCTAAAAAAAGTACCTTAAATCCTGGTAGCTGAGCATTGTGTGGATCTGCGTCAAAGATGCGTTGTGCAGCAGAGGCAATGCATAGCTTAGTAAGTGTGAAAAATCTGCGGTGCGAGATCCTGATGCATCGACATCGAGGATTCAGTTGATTGGGCACTTAATGTGAAGTCCGGTGTCAAGGTGATGTGTCAGTCCGATGAGCAGTGAAGTTGCAATGCTGAGTTTCAGCGTCATCATCGAGCCTGCCGTCAATGAGGAATGCAAGGAACTTGCGCTGGGTAAAGTGTTGCGCAGTGGCGGTTCTGAAGGCGATGTGTCAGCCTAAGATGTGGGAGGTGGTGGCGATGCAAGTCTGCTGCGACTGTTCTAATCCACACAGCAGCAATGAGGCGTCGGTTCTGTTCGAGGATGCGCCTCTCACCGCTGCTGCAGGTAAGAGCCGTGGGGCGGTGGGGCCAGGTCAGGGAGGATTTCGAGAGACAGCCACAAGGGAAAATGTATTATTTATTTAATTTTCCCTCAAGATCGTCTCTTGAAATCCCCCTCGCCCGGCCCCACCACTCTTACCTGCAGCGGCAAGCCGCTCAGCGAATGAGATGCATTGGTTCTGCTCGGGATGTGTCGCTCAGCAGAGAAGATGCATCGGTTCCGCTGGCAAGCACCTTACACCCTCTTCCAAGTCCAGTTGCCGGGGTTGGCAGCCTGTTATGTTCCTGAGGCTTAAGATCAGGAGGCCAGCCAGTTAGCCCTTGGAGTCGCTCTGGGTTCTGATCCAGCGGGTTACCAGCCTCAGGCACTCAAACACCATATACTCATCTGGGCTCATAAACACACACGTTCACATAGGCTAGTAAATACCACTGGGGGTCGATTTTATAGATGCTTTTATGAGATTAGTTACCTTACATTCTTAACTAATGTTTCATTGATCAAAGAGTCCTTTCCTCTGGTCATTGGACCTATTAGTTGGAACTAGTTGATGAAATGAAATTAGAATTATATTCCTTATTTATTGAAATAATCACAGACTTAGGAAAAGTTTAAATGTTTTATCTAGTTAAGTTCATGTGAACCAAAATCAAAATACAGTACAAACACCGTTTCGCCAAGGAAGGAAAAGTCTATTAATTCAATAATCAGTCACCTATATTAGAACGAAGTTTCACAATGAGAGTTCTCAAGGAAGAGAGAATAGAGAGAGCAGTACAATGACATACTACACAGAAGTATATTTACCTAGAATGGTGTTGAAACCAAACCCTTGGCCAAGGAGCTGGAAGGGTCCCCTGGGATAGATCAGGTGACAAAGACTTCAGGACAGGTTTCAAGACAGGATTCAGGACAGGATAGATGACCTCTTCTAGATCCGACGCCTGCGTCGCACCCCTCTCTGACACTATCTTCCTCCTCGATTCTTCCGCAATCTTCTTCTAATTAATTGTCTTCTTTCCCTTCTCGATTCTTCCACGATCTTCTTCTAATTCATTGGCTTAAATTCTAAGCCTGCAATATAATTCTTCTTCAGCATTCGCTCGTTACTCTGACAGCATCCCGAGCTCTGCAGCATTACAGTCTCAAGCCTAACTAGCTAACTAAAAACTACCTCAATTATACCTTTCTAATGGCATGACCCACCCCTTAATGTTTCAGTTTCATGAAACACCTAATTCTGATTGGACAGGCAAAGGGGAATGATCATCACACATTGCTAAGTTTTAATACATTTCTTTGGTTCTTTGTTTAATGTTCCCGCCCCTGAATTTTTTTTATTCACAGATTTTTATTTCCCACCCGTATTCACATTTTTATCAACCAAAAAGTATACATGTGACATTCGTTCTATTCAATATTCAGGATGTTCAGCCGATTCCCAGGACATGTTGCAAAGATGGCCTTGGATGGGATTCAAAAACAACATCATAGCTTCTTGCTTGTTATTACTGCACCTGCGTGGGGGGGGGGGGGGGTCACGTGTGGTACAGGCTTCAGTCTCACTCTTAGGCCCAAATACAAACTAGTAGAGAGGTCAAGAAGAAACATATTAATTTCAAAATAAAATGATTTCACTGTATGCCACCTATCTCTACTAATCCCATTTACTTTTAAAGGCTCTCCCCGCATTAGCAATTAGTAAATAGCTTGTTTTAGTTTCAGCAAAGCAGATGCTTAGCATGTGAGCTTTCAAGCGGCCATTTTAGATGCGTTTGCACAGGTGCAGAAGTTTCCCTCCAAGCGACAGAAAGTCATCCTACGTAGATGCAGTTGACGCATGCGCAGTACAATTTCCCACGTTAGTAACCATTTTAAGTTTCATTCGGGTTACTTGTTAGTAAGACACGTAAGCAAGCTTCATCTTGCTAAAATATGAAATGTAGTGCATATTAATTATACGATAGACAATTAGTACAGTGTTACGAGTTATATGAGAGGTTTGCTTCCGAGCAAGTCTCTTTTATACGAGTCCTTGCTCCATCAGTTCTGGGGATAAGGAATGCAGGTCCAATCCTTCGAACCCAGGCAAGAGGGCAGCAGAGCAGTACAGCAAAGCAAGAGTCCAGCAGAGTTCAGTCAAGCAGAGTGGCAGTCCTTTCCAGAACAGCAGTCCTTCTTCCTGGCAGAGTATCCACAGGTGCAGAAGTGTACTGAAGTGGTGGTGGCTGAGGTCTAGTACTTATATCCAGTGATGCATTTGAAGTGAGGGAGACTTCAAAGACAGGCCTTTAAAGAGCACAGGGGTCCTCCCTTACTGCCCTGACTCCAGACTCAGTAGGGGGGCATGCAACCCAGTTATTGTGCATGATACATTCTGTGACTCGCCACTGTCAGCACCCCTTTAGGAAGTGCTTACATTGTAGAAGAATAAGGGTTGGTAACCAAAGCTCTGCTCAAAGGCCCGCAGCCAACACCAATGTGCCACATACCAAGGCTGCATAGTCTGGAATCCATCTCATTCCTCTTAAATCGATTACCCGATGCTCCCTGTTCATTTACCACACTCCTGCAGGTTTCTGCTTTCTCACTCTGTTTATCTGTCTTTCTCTTCTCCTTCGTTCCCCTTTGTGTTTTTCCCTCTCTTGCACTTAGGAAATGTCAGATGAGGAAAAATATGTGTCGGTCCGAAAAAATGAGTGCCAGCTGGGCCTCACCAGTAACCATCGGCTCAAATTAACTACTGCTTTTAAGAGACTAGCATCCATTTTGAGCATCCATATATATCAAAATGCATTTGAATCAATTTGCAACAGGAGTGCATGCGCTAAGAACTAGGTCCATCAGTTGTGATAGATGCAAGTGTCATGGTTATGGGAACCATATTGGCTCAGAGGGATTGTAGGAGAGTAGGGTCTGCTATCCTATGGTCACCCCAAATTTTTGCTTTTTGCTTCACTGGTTTTTGACATATTGAGGCTGTGGGCCTGCCAATCAGACCCCCAGCCTGCTGTTCTCTCTACTAAATTCACACTATGCACCCTAGGTGCATAACCAATTGGAAGTGGATCACCCTGTGAGCCCCTGTACCAGTGTACACTAGGTACCCAGGGCATTGGTGTATCTAAGGCCTACCAGGGGCTGAAGCATGTATTATGCCACCCCTGGACTGGCCTAACAAATTTGACACAACTGGCTGATCACTCAGCTGGGGTAAGTTGGTGTAACCACCTCTTACTTAGGTGTAGTATACCTATACCTAACCTTAAATGGGACACCTGGTAACCTATAAGTCACTCCTATGGCAGGCCTTAACAATCCTGAAGGCAGAGTGCTTGGTTCCATGTGAGATGGTGCTCTGGCATGAGCTGAGCCTGTCTGCAGTGGTCGGAACCACTTCCTTCTACTGTTTCCAGATATCGTCATACCATATACTCTTAAGTGCATTATGAACCTCACGGTTAAATGCTAACTTTGGTTTGGCTTTATCAAAACATGTCGAGTAAGGTGTCATACGAATTGGAATACTAACCCCTCGCCAATTCTGGTAACGGGGTTAGCATTCCACCCTTCTAGAGGGACACGACATGTACAGTACCTGAAACCCGGGTAAAATCAGACATAGCCTCAGCTCCACAAAATGGATGCTGCCACCACAGACACAAGTCTGCCCTCCTGCTGCTGGGAGTCCTTCCAGCTTGGGAGGTGTGGACAAAGGGTTTCCTGCCAGGGGAGGTGCGTGCACCACCCCATACAGGATTTTGTGTATTGGTCAGGTAGGGCTTGAAAGAAACCAGACATGCCTGAGGCTCACAAGGAGCCTCGGTGCATATGCCAGTCCAAACCGGTCCTGGGGCACACCAGTCCCGGGCCTGGGGCGAGCTGGACAAAGGATTGAGGGTGTAACCACCCCCCTTCCTGGTCCCACCCTTAGGGAGGGACCTAGCAGGTAGTCCGGCCCCTAGAATCCGCTTAAAGGTAGGAGCTGTGTCCTAAGACTTCAGACATCCTGGAATCAACTTGAAACTAAGAAGAAGACGGGAACTTCGACGCTCTGCCGCACAGAGGACTGAAGCCAATCTCCCCTGTGGTCAGGGAGTGACCACCTTGCTAACGCAAGCACCATCCAGCGAATCGACGTCTGCTTTGCCGCCGCCTCCCGCCGGAGCCCGAGCCCAGAGACTGACAAGACCTGGACCTCCAGACCTCTCACCGCCCGATCCACAGTTCCTGAAAAGAGGAGACCCGTGGAGGCACCGAGACACGTGGAGCCAGCCATCTTGAAACGACCACGACAAGCTGACAAGTGCAACAACTGAGGCTCCCTCCAAGTTGTGCTTTGGGATCTGAGAAGCCCAACATCCGAGCAGCATCTGCACCAAAGGTGAGCCCTCCAGCATCTCCACGATCTGCGTGGGGCCCTTCTGCATTTTGCCACTCGACGCGCCTAACCGGTTGCTGGCCCGCTGGCTAGTGGCCATCTTGGCGACGAACTTCAAGAAATACACTGCTGGTCTGGTTGCTCCAGACTGGCCCTTGCTCCCCTCCAAAGGAGCAGTCCCTCTGACCTTGCTGGTCAGAACTATCAGCTTATTTCGTTTTCCACAACAATTGCTTTTGCCAAGGCTTGTTTGCTTCGATCAAGTCGCCGACAGCGAGAGCCTGCGTGGGACAGCTCGTGATCCGACTCCTGGACGTCGTTGACCTTCAGGGACCACGTGGCTGCAGAGACAAGCTACACCTTTCTTCCTGTTTGCACCCGACATCGCCTGGTACCCACCTGGTGCCACGCTGGTCACTGGCTAGTGACTGTGAACACGGTCCCCTCTGCTTACATGTCTTCAACAACTCCGATCCACTCTTGGATCCACCGCATCCCTTCCGGACCGACCGCCTGCAGCATCTTTGTCCACAGGCTCCATTGAACAAATAGAAGAAACCCGACGCACTTCGACGCCTATGCACCCGCTTCCTGTGGGTGAGGTAAAGCTGGCACTCCGGTGCCCAAGTGTAGAGAATCATCTCTAGTGTCTGTGTTTCCAATCTTAAGTTCCTAGTCCATCCGGAAGATCCTCTTTGCAGTAACTTTGTACTTTTTACGCACCCATTGAAACCTATGGGAGCACGCGTGTGACTATTTGCTCTGCACACGCAACCCGTGGACCTCCTGGTCACTAACTGAAGTTAGCTCCTTGTAGGCCCAGCGATTCTAGAGGCCCTAGGCCTTTTCCCTTTTCTGTTCGTGGTACTTATACCACTATTTTAGTATATGGTTTGAGTGGCCACCAGGGCCTATCCATATAACGTGCAACTTCTGTGTGTTCTACTGTAATCTTGTTTGACGATTTGTGCTCCTGTGCTCATAAAGAGACTAGGGGTTACTTTAAGAAATAAATACATATATATTTTGAATATATATCTGTGTGGTGTCCTTTCATTGGTATAAAAGGGGGTTACATTTGGTAAAACAGCTTGCTTAACACGTTTCACGAGTTTAGCCTCAAAGACTGCTTAGCCTACGCTACCACTAGGGCAGCTAGTCCGAAAAGGTTGACTTACAACCACACCATAAGGGTTGCTTGGCATGGTACAAGGTGGTCACTTTAACTAGTGAACATCATATACCAGGCCAACTTCTCACAGGGATGGTGACCAGACTGCCCCATGTAGCATTAAGGCCTATGCCAGTATGAGTCAAACCAACCCCGAACACGACCACTTAAAAGTAAGAGATGGCAATTATGTAGGCGTGTGAGAACTTTCATCTGTTTGTGAACGGTATGGAATTTGCCGTCATCACTGATCATCAGGCGCTGATTTTCATATTCGGCAACTCAACCACAAAGATGACCACATGGATTTAGAAGTGGGGTCTTCGCCTACAGGATTGCAAATTTAACATTGTACACCATTAAGAGAAAGACAAAAAAATCTGCAGATTTTGTCTCAAATTATCCAATCACATCACCTTAAACAAGACTTTCAATTGCAGATGTATAACTATGCTATGATAGCAGGCGGGCTCATTTGTGTATTCTCAAAAGAAGGGTCAAAAGCACAAGTGACACAAGAAGACACATCTCTCCAAGCTATAGTTGACCTCATGAACACCCAATGGTCTCAAGCTGTTAAGCTTACTTACAAACAACTGAAAAACAGCTGACTAACTGATCTTAGAGCTTTTTGGTACATTCATAATGAACTGCTTGTGCACCAGATCAAACTGGTGCACAAAGGCGCTTATTTTGTGATACCTTGTTCATTGCAAAAACACGCAACTGATTTGGCGCATGAAGGCCAGAAAGGAATAGCTGCCACCCAACACCTTCTGAGACAGAAAGTCTGCTTTTTTGGCCCCTAATCCCCAATTAGAGAAGGTTGTAGGAGAATGTCACGTCTGACACACTCTCTGAAAAGACCAGGCTCTGGAACCATAGCAAATGTCAGCCTTGACCCTAAACATGTGGATGGAAGTGCGAAGTGACTTCATTTGGATCTATCACCACAGGGAAGTTTCCACTGGTAGCGATGGAAGAATGCTTTCAATTTCCAGAAATGATGGCCATTCGCAGTACAACAACTGGTACTGTCATCCCAGCACCTAATAAAAGGTTTGCCACTCTTAGGGCCTGATTACAAGTTTGGTGATCTTACCACCATTCTGCCACAGTGGCAATCCCAAGTACACCGCTGAGTCAGCGGTCTCTTGTCCACCGTATTACGATCTTCCCGCTGACTCAGCGGCGGTGTTTCTGACAGCAGGAAATGCAGGTGTGTACATTTTTACTGCACAAGTGTTCAATGTGACATATGCATTACATGTGTAAAAATACTTCGTAGGAGTACTTTGCCATTGCTGGGGTCCGGATCATATATGCCCAGTCCAGTCAATGGGTGACAACTGCGAAAATGACTTACCTGGATTTCGGTGCTGACAGGGTTGTTTTCTTTGGGGTCATGTTGCTGCTGTGTAGGGGGGGCCTGGAGGAAGGAATCCATGTGGGCGACTGAAGGGAAAAAAAGGAAATAAGTGAGTTTGCACCTCATTTCCTTCGATTCCGCTGACTCAAAGCAGGCGGTCTCCCTGCCATAGTTGGCTCAACAGAAAGACAACTCATAATCTGGACTGCGGTAACCTTGTCTGTACCATCCCATGACAGCTGCTTTCCCCCTGCCGTCGTTGCAGCAATTTGCAAATGGCTGGCAGCGTCAGAGGTACTTCAGCAACTCACCACCACTGTAATTCGGCGGGCAGAGAATCAGACACCGCCGTGACGGCTGGACCATCACCACGAAGATTGTAATCAGGCCCTTAGTATTACTTCCATGCTTATATCCGACAATGGACCTCCGTTCAATAGAAGGGAGTTCAAAGAATTTGCAACCTGTGTTGGTGTCAGGCACCAGAAGATAACACCAAATGCAAAAACAACAGTTGATGGACAGAATGCAGAACAATGTCATACATTCACCCCAGTACAGAGATCTGGGCCTAAATCCATAGTTTTTTTGCTCACCATGCCATTCCAGTTTGAACCCAGCCATATGCAAATCAGTCTCGACCCTGTGCCTCATGGGAACAGTCCAGCCGGAACTGCCAAGCCAGGTCCTCCCTGGACTGGAAACAAGCATCCTAGGACCGGTTTTGGGGTTTCACTGGTCCCAGGATGCTTGTTTCCGGTCCCGGGAAGACATGGCTTGGCAGTTCGGGCTGGACTGTTCCCATGAGGCACAGGGTCAGACTGATTTGCATATGGCCATGTCTGAACTGGGGTGGTGGAGTGAGCTAAAGAATGATGATGGATTTAACCCAGATCAGTTGACTGGGGGTGAGTGTTTGATTTGCTCAAGCGCTCCGTCCCTCATCACCTTTGGTATCGCTTTGTTTGTCCTAAGTTGGCAGGGTATGCCCAGACGTGGGTCCCTTGCTCACTTTGCCACTGGATTCAAGATAGCCTGGCTGATGAGGGTTATGAACCCGAAACCGGTCCCAGGATGCTTATTTCCGGTCCAGGGAAGACATGGCTTCGCAGTTCGGGCTAGACTGTTCTCATGAGGCACAGGGTCAGACTGATTTGCATATGGCCATGTCTGAACTGGGGTGGTGGAGTGAGCTAAAAAATGATGATGGATTTAACCCAGATCAGTTGACTGGGGGTAAGTGTTTGATTTGCTCAAGCGCTCCGTCCCTCATCACCTTTGGTATCGCTTTGTTCGTCCTAAGTTGGCAGGGTATGCCCAGACGTGGGTCCCTTGCTCACTTTGCCACTGGATTCAAGATAGCCTGGCTGATGAGGGTTATGAATCCGAAACCGGTCCCAGGATGCTTGTTTCCGGTCCAGGGAAGACGTTGCTTGGCAGTTCGGGCTGGACTGTTCCCATGAGGCACAGGGTCAGACTGATTTGCACATGGCTATGTCTGAACTGGGGTGGTGGAGTGAGCTAAAGAATGATGATGGATTAAACCCAGATCAGTTGATTGGGGGTGAGTGTTTGATTTGCTCAAGCACTCCGTCCATCATCCCCTTTGGTATCACCAGAAGATAACACCCCTGTGACCCCAGACAAATGCCATTGTTGAGAGATTTATGGCTACACTTATGAAGGTGCTGCAAGTGACCAAAACCAGAAACTTGTAAATATCCACTGTGCTCTGTCAGACACTGAAAGATTAGAGAGACACCCCTTACAGTACCATCAACGTATTGCCTGTGGAGCTGATGTTCAGGAGAAAACAAAGGATCAAAATCCCACAACTTCCTATGAAGCCTTCTTACAGTCTTGCTCAATAAGTGCAAGCCCAAGCCACAGACGCGGCAGGCCAGACAGCGCTACCAAACAAAGTACTCATTATGCTGGGATTATTATCTCTTGAATTGAATATCTGAATGTACGAACCAAAATACGCATGGCCTGTTACTCGCGACGGACCTTCTCAAATATTGGGTGAAAACAAGCAGTGGGTAGTAAAGGATTTGGAACTTTGGCAGGATTCTTGCTACCTGTTTACAGCTTTCCTAATGAAACCAGGCATCTGATGCCCTGAAGAAGCCCTTGTCTGGGGCGAAACGTGTTGGCTGTGTCTGCTTGTAATCTCAAATTGAAAAAGAAGAAATAAAAAAAAACACTTTAACAATATTGGACTTCATCAATAATCTTGGAAATGTTTTTGACAGTGGGTTTGATGCTGAATATTTTGTGTTAACTGATCTGTTGCCTCCCATTACCTGTGTTGTAGAATATTTGATTCATGACCATTTGGCAGCTGGCCATTTGAGGTGGGCAACAGTGTTATTAAGAAATGTATCTGTGACCATACTGGGTGGTGCAGTGATCTAGCATTCCTAGCTGCCACTATTTCTTCAGTATGCCTTATTCAGCGTTGGGAGGGTTAATCAGTGGCACCAAAGGCCTGCACAAACCATGTCAGGTTGGGATGGGATCTTTCTGCAGGCACCTTTCATTCATAGTCTTGCAGGTTCCTGATGTGATGCAGCACGTGACTGGTGTGGACGGGTCTGGGCTTTGGTCCCGTCCTGCTGATCCCGTTCTCTATTGTCAATGTCCCAGACGCAGGTGAGGGGTAGGTGTTTGCCACCCAGCAGAACACACACACACGCATTTATACTTGTCAGCTGCATTCATGCTTATTTTGGACTTTTGATTGCAGGTGGCCCATCTCCACCCATTTTTTGGGGATTGGCACTTATTTTAGTTCTAAAAATATTGATACACAGCAAGAGATAGAAAAGCAAAAAAAGGGAAAGAAGGGTTAAGAGAAAGACCAAACAACAGTGACAAAGGGAGAAAGCAGGGAGGAAAGAGAACATGCAAGAATAAGATAAAATGGCAGGGAGTGTCTGGTGATGGATGAAGTAGGAATCAGGTGAAATTAAGACTCTAGGTGGACGAGCCAACAAATTTACAGGGCGGGCCGAATCAAGGGTCTAAGAGCCCACGCACGAGCCCTGAAAATGTTTGTCATCTAAATTGCATAGGAAACACCTTATAAACTAAGATAAGGTCTCTTTGAAAATGAAAAGAAAATCCTTTAACATACGGGAGCTCAGCACAGCAGCATATATGACTACATTGAGAGTATAATAGTGCTAATTTTTAAACATGAGCTTAGAAACATTCATTCAGCCCGCCCCACTGCCCTGAAACCATTAGTGAAGTAAAAGGTGAGTATGTTGTCACGTGCATACTATGTGCGACCTCTATTCCTATTATTATACATGGAGAAATATTTTAGTATATTAAATCAAAAACAATGTGCTTATGTTCAGTGCTAACCCTAAAGTCACATATTTGACGTTGTCTCTCTTATGCGATCATGAAGAAAAAGGGGGCTGTGTGACATAACATTTTCACCTATAATCACACAAATGAGGTCACACAGGGAAGCCAGGATTGATCTAATGATTCTAGCTTCACATTGTGCAGTTCAGTCACTAGATGGGAATTTATTTGTCTTTCTGTTGCAAATGACATAATGGCATGGGTGGCTGGCAGAAGCCACATATAGGCTTGGCTGGGGGTCCACGCCTACGCAGCATTGGTATACGGTAAAACTTTGAGGCAGACCCCCCGGCACGTATTCTTTTACAAATTAAGCAATAGCTGCACAGAGTCATGGGCATTAATCAACACAGGGGTATATTCACAAGAACGTGTGATAACTAACGCAAGAGTAGCCTAACGCAACTCCCAACATCGCAGCCTATCGCGGGGAAATTTCGCCGTGACAACCAAGTATTCACAACGCGGCGGTAGCGTGCGATAGTCTGCCGAAAAACGCAGCAAATGTCTGCGATACAACCACCCAGACGGAGAGAAAAACACAAACCACAACACCAGAAAACTTGCAATGAGCCCATCCGCGATGAGGAGAGCAGGGATAAGCACCGCCAGGACCGCAAAACACACAGCAGGCGGGAATAAGCACAACAAAAGCCTGAAAAAGTAAGACAGACCAAACAGAAAACAACAGCCAACCACAACGGAGGCAACTCGAGCCAGCAGACAACCCCACCAAACCCATTGGCAACAAAACATTGTACATGGCAGGCCAATTTGGACAAGATGAATGCAGCCTGAGAGCAGAGGAGGACAATGGCAGAAAACCAGAACTTCAGCAATGATGCGAAAGGCATAAACAAGCAGAAGCACGCCAACTACAAGAAGACAACAATGCACACCGGAGGTGGGAGTCCAGCGCCACACCAGGAGCTGGATGGCATGGAAGAAATGGTCTCCACCACATCAGTCTAGAGATGGTGGCAGGACATGGGGACCGGAAACTGCACCAAACAACAGACACTACAGCATCAGGGAGAGGAACCAGTAGGGACTGGGGGACGGGGGGAGATTGGCACAATGGCACACATGCACAACTAAGCACAGCACAACTGCAGACAAACCATGCCCAAGAGTAACAACTCCAACCAGGAGAACAAGTCACACAACCCGGCAATGTCACACCACTGAACAAGCACAAAAGTGAAGACAACACCGCCTGAAAGGGAGAATGGTGAGTCAAATCAGAGCTGAAGGGACATTTCACACACAATGCAGCACACACACATAGGAAGCAGAGCACCCCAACATCGAACACAATGTGGAACAAACACCAACTTGGGCACAATCAAACACAGGACACAAGTGCACCTGCCTGTGGCCGGTAAACAGTCATACGCATCTGACAAAGCATGAAACAGGGTCATGTTAATGCACAAGTACAAACACACAGTCCTGATGTGGTAGTGGTAGCAATGCACGGATGGCAGGGAGCCAGAGAGTCCGTGACACACACATTGGCATACAAATCAAGACACAACACAGTTGGAGACAAGTGAAAGTGCGAAACTTTATCAACATGTGCGAATCAGTACGGCCAAGCGAAGTGCCACGATATGCAGACATATGCAGCAGCATGTCTGAATGAGGAACGTAGGAAAGCGCCCATCTCCACCTCGGGGGAGTCCCTCACCAACACAAGTCATTACCAACCTGCGTTGGTTTTCCGCGCCTGGAACATGAGTCCTGGCCAATGCAGCCATGTCCACTGTCGTCTCGGGACCTGTGACCATATTCACAGCATGCAACCATGTGTTGTGACAAGTGCAATGACTCACATCCAGTTGTGACTGCAGGTACCTCATCACTCGTCCATGAACGCGAGTGCAGCTGCATAGGCCAACATCTCCAATGAGCGATCGTCGTCCACCACATCTGACATGTCATTGACGTAATCCATCAGCTGACCCGGACAGATGTGCTGACTCCAAACACTGGACCCAATGTGCACCAAAGCCCAATCGGGTAGTGGCTCAATGTGCTCACTGCACACGACGACTCGTTCAATCTCCCAGGTCCAGTTTCCAGCCTGCATGCCAAACATCCATGCATGCCATAATCGGTCATCCTGTTGACACTCCTGGTTGTGGGCCAACAGGGGGGTGCACACACACGTCGAAATCCAGGTCAGCTACCGTTACATTGGAGAGGCAGACATCCATGGACCACTCGAATATGCACAAGCAACAATGCATCACAGGCGGCACGCAGGCAACATGCGCAAGTTGGAAGCTCAGCCAGTAACTGATCGGCAGTGCCCCCAGTACATGCAGAAGACATGCACAGTACTGCTCCATGTGTCTGGAGTAGACCATGTGTCTGGGATGGTATGCCATTGTCAGTGGCTCTGCTTGAAGCGTCACTGGCTTGCCCTGAGACAGTCCTGTGGATGAAATGGCATAGCTCAGTTCAATGAGCAGTGTCTGTGTGCAACGGGTGCAGGCCTTGGGTGGGGTGGGAGTACGTGTGAAGGCCATATCATGCACGCAAACTATGACCAAGGACTACTGCGTGTGGGATGTGTACACGTTGGTCTCACGCCGGGCAGTGCGTAGTGTGGGAGTCGCAAGCAAATGCTATCGTATCTGTCAGGGGGTGCTGGACACATGCAAGTTCCTGCTCGGCGCTGCAGATGTGCTACCGCCTGATAGTACAGACAAAGGACCTTTCATCCCTACAGTAACTTCACCAGCTGCATGCATACAGGAGACATACAGAGGCCGGTCGTGGGTGTGGTGGGACGTCTGCGACCCTCGGAATCATAGATGATATGCCCAACACGATGCACATGAGCGGACTCATTGTGTGTCACGTTGCCACACAGCTGCTCCTCCCTGACACGAGCACCCACACTTGTGTGCACTGCACGGTTGCATCTCGTTCACTCCTACGGGACACCATTCTAATGCCTGTCCGTGCATGTCCATCGCCATGCCAACAGCACCGCGACGCTGGGATCGCGCTGCGAATGAGGCCAGGCAACAGACTCATGCATCCGCAAGACTGATACACATCACACCTGGCATGCATGTGCCAAGACCACGAGTGTCCTTGTGCTCCTACATGTCCCCGTACCTGCGGGCCCTCCCTCCTGGTACATGCCACATTGCATCATCGTGTAATGTGGCCCTGGAGGCGACAACACCCCAAAACAGAGACACACTTACCTCACTTCCTAAACCGGGCCAGGTCCAGACCACACACTACCCCCTGCCGAACCAGTACACGCAGCCTGTGCATGCAGGGGGCAGATGCGGAGCTACATGTCCGGGGTCACTGCCAACGCTGAGGTGACATGGCAACGTCCGCAGAAGACATCACACTGTGATGTTGCAGGGCCCGTGTCCACCAAGCTGACACAATGAACACAGGGGCACACTTGCTCAGATGGTGTGAATGGCTACGGGCACATGCACAAGGCCACATTTATTATCAGGCACACTTACTGAGTGACACCTGTGCTGGATGTGTGTGGGGTGTGTGCACACCAGCCGGCAAGGGCTGCCTGGTGCAGTCGGAAATCGACAACAGTGTACATCGTAAAGGACACAACCATACAACCATAAAGGCCCCACAGGTGCACAGAGTTAGTAGCCCTGGCTGCACAGCGTCCTGCACGGGCCTACCGCCACGGGCCGCTGACTTGCAGTGCACTGGGGCAGGGTCACGGGTGCAGAGCAGATTCATGGGATGACAAGGGGTCTTGTCGCGGAGTGTCTCGATGGACAGCGGAAGGTGTACCCCCAGGGCAGAATGCAGAGGGCAGGCCCACGCTGATACAGTCACTATGGTGGAGATGAATGGAACAGACACATGTCGGACACCAAGTCCGGTCCAGCCAGAAGTAAGATGCAGACATCCAAAAGGCCATGGTCACTGAAACCACCATGGTCCAACCAGATGGTGCCCATGACTCATTGCGCACAGCGTTAGTGGCACCAGTGGAGTTAGGGGATGCCGCCTGCGATGAGGCTTGTCCAATGGTGTGGATTCCTCCACATCTTACCCAAAACACAGTTCCACATGTGTGACCTACTGGACCGCAGTGGAGGCCTGAGGCAGCGGTCAGCACGGGCCATTCGCCGAGTGTCGCCGGCACAGGTTGGATTGCCCCACCGACCTGCATAGTTCAGGTTCAGTGGCAACAAGGGACGCGGACTTGCGATAAACAGGGTTGATGGCACCAGGTCAGTTGTTGATAGTGTTCGGTCACCTCCATGACTGTGACCCGGCTTTCGTCCGGACTGAGCCGCATATTCCTCTTACTCCTCTGCATGCAACCACTGGTGTGGACTATGCCATTTGTGATTCGCGACTGGGTGCTGGATGTGGGACCTACTGGTCCACAGGGTAGTCCCTGTCCCTCATCCACGTGTCGCCAGCTGGCGTTGAACAGGCTTAGTGGCACCACTTGTCGCCGGCTGGCATTGAACAGGGTTACTGGCACCACGTGTCTCCATCTGGCGTTGAACAGGGTTAGTGGCACCACATGTCTCTGGCTGGCGTTAAACAGGGTTAGTGGCACCATGTGTCGCCGGCCGGCACTGAACAGGGTTAGTGGCACAACGTGTCTCCGGCTGGCGTTGAACATGGTTAGTGGCACCACGTGTCGCCGGCTGAAGTTGAACAGGGTTAGTGGCACCACTTGTCGCAAGATGCCCATCTGGAATTATGCCTCACTGATCGAGGGGTCTGGTGCTGTGGCCTCTGCCCCGGCTTTGGGGTCACTGCCTTTCAGGACTCAGGACACAGTTTCACATATGGGACCTACTGGGCCGAAGAGGACGCCAGTGTAGTATGTGAATGATGAAGGAGTAATGTGTGCCAGCGTCGGGGGGCCAGCGATGGTCTGCGGAGGCTGCAGAGGTCACGGAACTGGTGCATGGAGCTTGCACCGGCATGTGGTGGACCCTCCTTGACACACGCCGGTGTTGGCAGTTGATCAGTGTGGCCTGGCTGCGCAGGGGCGGGCTTGACAGGTTCGGGGTCCAGTGGGATGGGGTACGGAAGGCGCACAGGATCGCAGGCAACTCCGCTCACAAGGACGGCGTTGGCCTCGTGGCGTGGTGAGAGGCGCCGCCCTGGCAGAGACATTGGGTTTTCTGGAAGAGGACCACGCCCATACGTGCTTCTTATTCACACCCCTACGCTGGCCTGGCGTACGCTGGGCCATCCCATTCCACTCATGCTTATGGGGGGGACATAACAGGCAACATTTCCGCAAACTCCCCCACTGGCTGGGGCGACATGATTACGTCCACTGTCCACTACACTCCATACACCAGAGGTGTATGTCGCCATGGATATGGGTGTGTTCTGCATACTGCGGTCTGTCCAGCACATCTCCGCCACTCTTGGCATTGTGTGCTTTCCCAGTCATGGTTCTCCTTCCTCCTTCACACATGCCTGGTTGCCACCCCTCCCCACATTGGGCTGGTGTGTGGCTGAGGTGCCATGCTGTTGATGGCTCATGTTCACGGCTTGCCCAGGTTATCATTGTGAGTGTTTTGTCGTGTCTGGTGGATGGGCATGTTGTTTAGCATGTTGGTTTGATTTTGTGATGTGTGCATTGCCAGAGTTGTGAGTTGCATGGTTATGGAGTTGAGGTGAGTGGGGTGTTCATTTATAACTTGCCAAGGGGCTGCGCATTTCCCTTGGTGCCATCCTGGGGACGCTGGTTGCTGATGGACTGTCGGAGGATGGAGGAATCGTGCACAGTGGCTGGGTATTTGGAGGCGAGATTGGTGGAGGTTCCACGGTGTTCGGTTGTTGCCTGCACATTGATGTGAGACATGTGCTTTCTGTTGCGGTGATTGTGTGCTGTGTCGGCAGGGGGCACAGGTATGACATGTGTGCTGTGGAATGCCCCCGACACATGCGTGCATCCAGCTATGGCGTATGGGCCTTGCTTGGTGTCCAGCGGATCCTGCGCATTGTGCTGAGCATATATGGACTGGGGTAACAGGCTGATAGTGATGTCCAGGTCAGGTGTGAGGGACTTAGATGTGGCTGGCTGTGTGACTCCTCCGACTGTGGCGGGTGTTGGTTGGGGGTGTACCAGGGGCCAACAGGTGCAGCACATCCAGCAGCTTTATGTGGGGTGCGATGTTGGTTGTCCGCTGTGTTGGTGCCGTCCGCCTGTTGGGCGTTGTTGGTCAGGATGCGTAGGATGGTTGTCCTTTTGAGCCTATAGTGGGCAATGACATTGTCAGGTGTTGAGTCTATGTGACTGGTGTGTTTCCTGGGGGTCCACTGTCTTTGTCTGTGCTGCCTCTGTGGTGGTCCGGGGGGTGGTGTTACGGGTGGGGGTTGGGGTCCTGGGGTGGTGGCAGTGGGTGTTTTGGCCCTCCTGGGTGTCCGGGCTGCATGACCAGTGGCTCCATGGCATCTGTTGCCCTTCCGATGTGGCTGTGGGCTGTGCTCCCTTTTGTGGTGCAGGCTGTGGTCTGACTTTGCACCAGGTCAGAGCAGGTGTTATTTTCCTGATGCTAACGCGCCTTATCGCCTGTTTAGTGTTCTTATCGCAGTTCTGGCTGGTCGTTGTGAATATTGTGGAGTGGAGTTGTCGCGGGTTTGGGCACGGGAGCGCCTACTTTGCATCTCATTAGCGATAGTTGCGGGGGTCTTCTGTGGCGACATTTTTTGCGTCTGCTATCGCGGTTAAACTGGTGCTGTGGGCTGTTGATACCGGCTTGTGGATGGGGAGGTCAATTTATCACGACTTTGGCTGCGCGAAAATGCCGTTAAATCGGAGATAGATCCTTGTGAATATATTCCCCACTATCTGTTGCCATACCCTCATGGTTTATGCTGTGGGATCAGACCAGTCACATTAAGGAAACGGCAGATCACAAATAGGCGTGCAACTTAGACATACGTTACGAAGCAGTGAAATTAGGAAACCCTCAACAGCTGCGACTGACCCAGTCACATTCGAAAGAGCACACGATGATGGGGGAAATTGTGACCTGCAAGTGGGTTCTGCGCCTTTTCGTGTCAAATGCCATACATTCTTCGAAGAACATTCTAAAGGGACGGCACACATACAAGAACCCATTCAGGCTGGAGACTCCCGACTTTGAAGCGAAAAAAGGCTTTATATTCGGTAACTCCTGACTAATATTGTCTCTGCTTCAATAGGTCAGTGGGAAAATACATTCCCCTGATTTTGTTTTCAAAATCTCCCACATGCCAGCTTTAAAATGGTGGCATGAACGGAAACAGCAGAATTTAGACTAGAGCAGTTTATGCAATTGCCGCAACTCACTTGTCCAGGAAAATGAAACAAAAAAAGATACGATGTGATGAGGCACAGACCAAGGTGTATTTATTAGGAAACACCGCCACCTAAAGGACTTTTTCTTAACAGCAACGATTAATTACAAATATATTCTTCCTGGTTTTGAAACAAAAACACACAAAAAACAACTACAGTGTTTCTTGGATGGCAAAGGGGAAGCTGGACAATTCTAAATAGCACTAATGAGATACCATTTCCAATGGGAACCAGATGATCTATACGTATGTAAACAGCTGTACTACCAGAATTAATGCAACAAACATAAACAGTGTTGTGGGAGCTGCCTACCCCTCACTTTTGTAAAACAAACTGTCTAAAAACCAATCCATATATTTTTTTTATGTAAAAGCACACATTGCACTGGTAATCCCTGACATTGACTTGGACTAATTATTTGCGAATGTGCACTTTGCACAAGAGTGGATCGCTGCCTCGCATAGTCACCAATGGCTAAAGTGAGCTGACCCTGAGCCCCATGCTGTAGGCTCTGGTGGCTGGAAGCAAAATGTGTATGACAGTACGACCGACCACTGGATGAAGCAGGCTGTGTGCGTGCATGCGTGCGTATATATATATATATTTTTTTTTAGGTCTCGCTGAGCCCAGCGCATGCGCTGGCTCGGAGAGACATTTTGTTTGTGGGATTTTTAACGTGCTGCCTGTGGCCTAAAGCTTGAGTGCACCCGAGCGTGCACGCGCGCAGCCGCCAGTCACTGCTGCACGCGCACCACTCGCGTGCTTGCCACACAGCACGTCCGTCCTCGCTATTACTTTCACTTTCCAATGCTTGTTGTTACCTCTGCTCCCCTAAACCACCTTTAAGCCCGTTCCACTCTCCTCCGCTTGCTCTTTTTTCACTCCTCTGAGAACAGCTTGCCCTCCTTCACCTTAATTCCACCCTTCCTTCTTTACCTCGACTTTTCTTTCCGGCCACACCTTCAGATTCTGATCTCCTTTATTGCCTTCACCCTTACTCTTCTGCTTTTTTTAGCCTTAATTGTTAAGTTGTGCTTCCCCGGCCCCATTTTCCGTCTGTATCTACCCTCTGCATCCTTCAGCGTGGCTCTCCCACGGAGCCTGCCCGTTACATGTGGTCTTGCGTGTTTATTTATGGTTTGTCTGATGCACTATAAATGTATATATTTTGTTCTGGCTTGTCACTACGATCGCGCCTCCTGCTCCATTGCTCTTCCTGTCACTCACCCCATGTTAGTTCAGCACTGCCTCGAATCTTGGCATGTGACTGTGACCGGAATCTTCATCAAATTATGGTGACAATACTTTACCCCCATAAATATATCCATGAGGCCACACGCAGGTGTAAGCAAAACTAACCGCTCCTCGGGCTGTACAAATCTTCAATGCCACAAACATTCTGACCTCATATAAATATCACCTTAATAGTCCACGTGTCAAGTTTGTGTCCTTGATTGCTGTAGGTAAACGTGGTGATTAAGATTGAATATTCTTTCATTCTACGTACCCTGTGACCCAACCGGTCTGTGGCTCTGTCCTAGTGGGGTGTCGAAGCATAGTAGAATTAATACATTTAACATGCCACGTAGCTTTCTGCAGTGTTGCCTCATTTTGCCTTTTTAATCAATTTTTCTTTTTTCAATAGGTGTTATGTCTGAGCCTAATCTGGTAAGTGGCACTTCCCACATCACATTCCTGTGTCATGCGTTAATCAAGTTGTTTTGCTGTGTTTATCGCTGCGCATTTAAGAAGAGATTCTTTGAGCACGAAATGACTTCCGCTGGCTTCTTTCCTCATAAAGCATAGGAGGACTTAACATGAATTGTGTTCTCTTTTCGTAGGACTTACTTTTATTTTCTGCAGTGGATTCTAATAAAATGCTGTTTTTATTTTTTAGTATGGCATAGATTTTGGTAATTGGCGTTTCGTTTCCCCCAGGTACATGGATTGTCAGTTTCGCACCAGCTTGAACCTGTGAAGGTCCCTAATGTGTACTAAATATGTATTGCATGGGTCCTGATCGCCTAGTGGCGATCAAAGGAAGACTCTCCATAGTCCTGCGTCTGAATCATACGGTCACCTGGCTGGTACACTGTACTCTCTAGGTCAGACTGTGTACTTGCGATCAGGCACTTCGTGTCGAGTCACAAATCTCTTCACTTGAGCTAAACGGCAGAAGACTTAACATGTGATAGATTGCTATGGCACAACTGCAGGAAGAAGGCGCTTCAGTAACTTTAAAAAAAGAAAGTGTTACAATTGTGGAGAATGTAGTGTTCGGCGCGCGCGAGGCGTTCTAGCCTTCCGCGCTGCCGAGGTGCGCTAGCGCTGACGCGTGACGTCAGACGCTAGCTCATTTAAATAAAGAGGCGTGGCCTCGGCACGGCAGTCGGAGCCGCGTGTGTGTTCTACTAAGATCGGCTCCCGTGTCTTATTTAGCGCCTACGCGCAGCCATGCATCATAGGCCATTTAAGACTCAACACTGGCGACGAGGGGTCTATTGAGCCCTGCTGTGCTATTTTTGTGCCCCACAGTGTACAGTTTGCCAAACCATGTGTCCTGTGCCTGTGTGTGCTGCCTCCCTCCTGGTGACCCGGCTGAGCCTGCTGTGAGGCCTGGTGGGGAACACTGCAAGTGCCCTGGAGGCCCACCAAACCATCGGAGGTGACACTGTGTGCGCCCTGGTGCCCCAATCCACAGCCGGTAAGGGGTATGTCTCGCCCAGGTGGTGCCGCACCTGCCCCACGAGGTGCCTGACGACGACCGTGCCCTCCTACGATTCAGGCCTACGCCGGGTGTGGTCGCCCCAACCCAGGAGCGCCTGAGGGGTCCCGCGGATGACGTCTGGAGGTAGGCGCGCCCACCGTTTGGTGCAGAAGCACGAGGAGAGTCAACGCGCAACGCCCATAGGGGGTGCACGCCTGTTGGCGTCGACGCAGAGGAGAGGAAGCCTGCTTCCACCGCGTGCTGCGCACGTGCCAAGATGGCGTCGATTCCCGCCATTGAGCCGTTTGCCGTTGACGGTGCCCCGTCGTCCCTTGCCCCGCGTTGGAGGGATTGGACAGACCGCCTACAAATTTACTTCGAAGGGGCTGGCATCACGAGGGAAAGGCGCAGAGCACTGCTGCTCCACCTAGGAGGCAAAGACATCCACCACATCTACAAAACTCTCGTGGAAGCCACGCCGAAAACGTACCACACACTGCTAAACGCGCTCAACGCCCACTTCGAGCCCATGGCGAACAGAGACTATGAAAGGTTCATCTTCCGTCAGGCCAAACAAGAGGCGGACGAGTCCCTGGATGCATTCCATGGCAGGCTGAAGGAGTTAGCCAGCAAGTGTGGGTTCCACGACGAACAGGAGGAGATCCGAGGGCAGATTATACAAGGGTGTTACTCGTCTAAGCTTCATGTCACGGTCCTCCAGGAAGAAGGAAAGCCCCTGGCGGACATCCTCACTCTCGGACGGTCGAAGGAGCTATCGCAAGCGAGAGCCTCGCATATGGAGGCAGCCCTACATCGCCCTGTGAAGACGGAGCAAGTGCAAGTGGAGGAAGCGGTGAACGTAGTGCGGCCAAAAAGGAGGCAAGCCGGAGGGAAACGCAGCCGGAGGCAACGAAGAAAGACTGTGGGTACTGTGGCGGCCAACCCCACCGCATGCAAGACTGCCAGGCCAGAGGGAAAAAGTGCGGCGCCTGCGGGTGGATGAACCACTTTGCGGCGGTGTGCCGGTCCACCAGAGTCAAGAAGGAGGCGGCCCATGCGGTACGCGAAGAGGCAGACAGTGATGACATGGACGACGACACCGAAGAGTACCCAGTCCATTATGTGTTTGCAATCCATCAACCACAGAAGAAGAAGCGCAGACTTCCGAAATGTCGCATCCTAGTCCAACAACAAGAGGTAAAGGCGACAATTGACACTGGGGCCTCCATCGAGCTGATGGCTGCCAATGTCTACCACCAACTGCGAGTCCAACCCCCGCTGAGAGAGGCGAAGATTCGGGTGTTCGCGTACGGCCAGAAGACGCCCATTCCCCTCATCGGGTGCTTCAAAACAGAGCTACAACATGGTGAGAGGAGCATCAACACCACCGTCTATGTCACGGAAGAGGGCAGCGGGATGCTGCTGAGCGGGCAATCGGCCGAAGAATTGAGACTGATCTCGTTTGCCATGGCAGTTCTGGAGGAAGAACTGGATACCATCATGGAAGAGTTTGGAGAAGTCTTTAACGGCATCGGGTGCCTGAAAGAAAAGGAAGTATCCTTACACATCGACCCGTCGGTCCAACCAGTGGCGCTGAGGCACCGGCGAATTGCTTTCCACCTGCGGCAGAAGGTCAAGGAGGAGCTGGAGGCCCTGGAGAGACAAGGCATCATCGAAAAGGTCAGTGGGCCAACCCCGTGGGTATCCCCGATCGTCATCGCCAGGAAGCCGAAGCAGCCAGGACAAGTCTGCATCTGTGTGGACATGCGCCTCCCCAACGCCGCGGTCAAAATAGAGCGACACCTGACGTCCACCATTGATGACATCCTGGGAGAGCTGAACGGGGCCAGGTGGTTTTCGAAGATGGACCTACGGTCAGGCTACCACCAGTTACCACTTCATCCGGACTCGAGGTACATCACCACATTTTCCACCCATGTGGGCCTCAGACGGTATCGGTGCCTGAACTTCGGCATCTCGAGTGCCGCCGAGGTATTCCAAAATACCATCAGAGAAGTGCTCAGTGGGCTCTCCGGCGTGCTCAATGTGAGCGACGACGTGCTCATATACGTGTCAACCATAGAGGAACACCACCAGCGGTTGAGAGGGGTCCTCAGGAGGATTCAGGAGTCAGGCTTGACCCTGCACCGGGAGAAGTGCCAGTACCTGCAGAACAAGATCAGTTTCTTTGGGTACACCTTCTTGGACCAAGGGGAAGCCCCAGACCCGGACAAGGTGAAGGATGTCCAAGATGCCCCAGCTCCGACGAACATCTTGGAGGCCCGGAGTTTCCTGGGCATGGTCAACTTCTGCGGCCGCTTCATTCCGGACCTCTCCAACCTCACCAAACCCCTCAGGGAGCTGACCAAGTCGTCCACCACGTGGCAGTGGGGCCCGGAACAGGAGCAGGCGTTCCAAGCAACGAAGGCGGCCCTGTCCGCAGACACTACCCTCTCATACTTCGACCTGGCAAAGCCCACCAACGTGGCGGCCGACGCGAGCCCGTTTGGGCTGGGAGCGGTCCTGACACAACTCCAGGACAACGAGGAGTGGGCCCCCATTGCCTACTCCAGCCGGTCCCTGATCGAAACAGAGCAGCGGTACTCGCAAATCGAGCGAGAAGCCATCGCCATCCACTGGGCATGCCGGCATTTTCACGTGTACGTGTATGGACATCATTTCACGGTAACAACCGATCACAAGCCACTCATTCCTCTATTCCAAGGATCGTCCTCGAAGCCGCCACCCCGGATTGAAAAGTGGATACTCCAACTACAAGGGTACGACTACAGGGTGGAGTACAAACCAGGGGCCATGAACCCGGCGGACTATCTGTCACGGCACCCGCGGAAAGCCACAACAGAAGAGAAGGAGGAGGCCGAGGATACAGAGGAGTACGTCCGGTATGTGACAGAGCGGTCACGACCCCTCCCAATGAGCCTGGCCGCGATAATAGAAGCCTCAGAAGGTGATGAATGCGTGAAAGCAGCAGCGGAGGCTGTCAGGTCGGGAGATTGGAGGACAATCCAAGCCTCGCTCAACAGGAGGACGCCCCGAGCCAAGCTGACACTGGAGTCATTCTTGAAAGTGAAAAGTGAGCTGTCCGTTGACGCCCAAGGATGTCTTCTGCGGGGTCCGAGACTAGTCATGCCGGCCAGCCTCGCTCAACAGGCGGTGGACCTCGCCCACAGGGGACATCAAGGAATGGTAAAGACAAAGGGCAGGCTCCGAGCCAAAGTATGGTTCCCAGGCATGGATGCGATGGTGGAACAGACGGTGAGAACCTACACGTGGTGCTAAGCCGCAGAACAGCTGGAACGCCCTCACCCGGTGGCGACCGAAGACAATCCTCTGCGACCGTGGGAGTGCGTGAGTGCCGACTTCGGACATCTCCCCGATGGACGGTACGCGTTGGTCATTATCGATGACTTCACCAAATACCCAGAGGTCGAAATTGTGGGGAGCCAGACAGCCACTGAAGTGATCGCGAAGTTCGAAAAAACCATCGCCACTCATGGCATATTCAGATTGGTCAAGACCGACAATGGACCGCCTTTCCAAGGGCAGGAGTTCGCAGAGTATCTCAAGAGCTGGGGGATCCATCACCGCAAAATAACACCCCGGTGGCCCCAAGCCAATGGAGAGGTTTATGAGGACACTCAACAAAACCATTCGCATCGCCATGGCTGATGGATCTCCACTGGAAAGAGCGATCTACAGTTTCCTGCGGGAATACTGGTTGACCCCCCATGTCACAACCGAGGCAGCGCCAGGAACAGCCACCATGGGGAGAATCGTAAGTGACACGATCCCACACCACCCTACTTGGGTTCCGGCACAAGCCACCAACGAAAAGACTTTAGCCAATCAGATGCGCTCGAATGACCACGCCAGCCGGAGAAGGGGAGCTAAGGAGTCCACGATACAACAGCAGGATCGAGTGTATGTGAAGGACCGCTACCCAGGCAGCAAGTTCAGACTTCCTTTTGAACCACAACCATGGGTTGTCACCCGCCGGACAGGCACGATGGTGACCGCTCAAAGAGGTGCTGAAACGGTCACGCGAGATGTGTCTTTCTTCAAAAAAGTCCACCCAGGAACACCTTCACGTCCCGGGGCCGAGCCCGAGGGGCCGGATCCCGACCAGCCGAGCGGAGATCACGAGGTGGAGGACGGTCGGAGCGAGGATGGTGGTTCCCAGTCCATCCCAGCCACCCCGGGGGGTAACCCGCCTGGCAGCTCCCCAGCCCGGGTAGAGCCGAACACCCCAAGGCGCATAACCCCCGAGGTGGCCCTTTACAGAGGCGGCCCATCCCGCTACAACCTGAGGAAGAACCCGGCACCGTCATCCCAGCTGGCGGACTATATGGTGTAACCTGTAAGGACTGGCAGACTGGTAATAGATTCATCGTTGGTTTTATGTTTTGCTTAAAGTTTTATAAAGGTTGGAAGGAGTGTAGTGTTCGGCGCGCGAGAGGCGTTCTAGCCTTCCGCGCTGCCGAGGTGCGCTAGCGCTGACGCGTGACGTCAGACGCTAGCTCATTTAAATAAAGAGGCGTGGCCTCGGCGCGGCAGTCGGAGCCGCGTGTGTGTTCTACTAAGATCGGCTCCTGTGTCTTATTTAGCGCCTACGCGCAGCCATGCATAATAGGCCATTTAAAACTCAACAGGGAAATCCTTAACTTGTACAGAAGCAATGTTTCCTTTTGAAAACTCCGCTTGCACTGAAGTTGGAAAAAGTTCGGGTTGGCTGTGGATTGCTGGTTTTGATTAATTCATTTGTATTGTAAACTGTATTTTTAATGGTGACCCAACGGGGATACCTGGGGGAGGTTGCTCTCCCGCGGCTCTGTCCTAGTGGCATATGGGAGCATAGGCTTTCGGGCCCATGACGTACAGTCCTGTTCCACGCCGTTGGAGAGCCAGCTTTGTTCGCAGCCGTTGGGTTGCTGAGCTGCATCCTGTATATTCCTACGACTTCTCAGAGTCCTCGGACCATGACTGAGGAGACAAACCATGCAGGATACACTTCCGCAGTTCCATACGTGGTGAGGCTACGTAAGCCTGTGTGTATACTTGGTCATTGCAGAAGGGATACTTGAGTAACCTATGGCTCAGGGTGT
Organism: Triturus cristatus; assembly: GCF_964204655.1. Taxonomy (NCBI): domain Eukaryota; kingdom Metazoa; phylum Chordata; class Amphibia; order Caudata; family Salamandridae; genus Triturus; species Triturus cristatus. Next base: position 1,294,630,620 of record NC_140589.1, read on the forward strand.
TGGTGCTTGCAATCATCTACTATGTCAGCATGGCTGCTTCAATCATGCATATTGCTTTATATACTGTACTGAATCTTGTAATGGTTCTCCACTCTTGACACTGTTGCCATGTGGTAAACATTGTGCACAAGTTTATATTGCATGTTTTAGTCTTTAGCTTTTGCTAAGAGCCCAGCTAGACTGCTGAAATAACGTGTGATTGAGAATGTAGCTGTGTATACCAATACTTTCGAGTCCTAACTTATTCAATTTGCTTATCTGTAGGTGTAAAGCAGCTTTGACTGGCCACAACGTTCTTCAATCTTGAATATTGGGCGAAGAGATTCAGTGATGGTGTGTTACACTCTGGATTTTAATATTGCTGTTATTACCGCATAGCATGCTTGCAACTGACAGCGTCTTATTTCAAAAGAAAAGTCTTATCTTCAATTCAGGTGGTTTGCCAATTCCTATATTTCGGGCATTGGCCTGCTTTATGAACAGGACATGGTTGCTATATAGGAGTATAAAGCTAGAATTGGCAGTTATGCTAGCTAATTATGTATCCATGCTAGAGTAAAGGGTTTGACTGCAGCACTGTTTCCTCAAGTAGTGAAAATGTATTTTACCTCTTCCTATGCTGCATGTTCAATATAGTTTAGGTTTTAGAATTTGCTTGGCAGAAACACTTAGCTGCCCAGTACCAAGGTCTCTGCATGATGTAATCGTTCTGTTCACATGAACAGACCTCATATGGGCCTCTTGGGTGCTAGACCTAATAAAATGAGGTCGGTTCTGGTGTTTGCAGAAGTAACATTTGTAAGTAAGCATAGTCTGCCCAAGTTGTCCATGTAGAATACATTCCATGCAGCCTAAAAACTAGGTAATAGGTGCTCTGGCGTAATTCCTCAGCTACTTTCTGATTCCGTTTGTATTTTTCAATCAGTAACTCCGCATCAGAGGCGTGGTGCAGGCACTCAAAATTCATGTTGTACCAGTCCGACAACAAATGTGTTTTATTTAGCCCAGTTGGAAGTACGACTGCTATTCTCCCACTTGAAATTAAGTACACAATCCTGCAAAGCTCCAACATGGCTTGTTTGTATGTTAGACTTTGCATGTTTGCACTTTACATGTGGCTGCATGCGTCTCTGCTAGCTCTTACCATGAGTTGCACCAGAGGTTCATTACGCCCAGAAGTGCCTTCTGGCGCCAGGAGACATACTTCTAAACTTGCACTAGTTTGACCTTTACTCAAGATTTTAATTCAAATTGGTATTATTCATGTTTACATCTTTATACAAACTTGTACGCATCTACAAGACTGAGCCACAAGCAATTTGGGTTGGGCTGATCATAGTTTCACTCAAAGCCCACGGTTCCACACCGCAATCCAACAACAAATCGCACAACACATTCACAACACCACATACATCCAGTCCACAACACAGAATAACGCATGCCACAATTCAATAGCACACCGCATAATTAAACTTGACAACACAAAATACAGTTCCAAATAATTGCACTCTGACACCATCTCACCCCACACAATTGTGGTACAATATTGCATAATTACTATCCACATAATTCCACTGCCCACCATGCCCCACAAATCCACGCTACACAATTCCACAACTAAACATTCCAACCCACATTCCCCTCCACATAACTGGGTAAAAGACCACTTACAACGCCAGTATCTCCAACTCTTGCAGAAGTGAGACCTATTAGCTTTGCCAACTTTTGTTCTTGTAGTTTACTTGTTCCTCCACCTTTTGCCCAATTACGCCCTGTATCCGTTGACATGTTTGATATGTTGTAGTCTCTGCCGGTTTGTGCTAATGAATGTCTGTCTTTTCTTCTGAAGGGTGCCCTTTGTGAGACGTGTCGTGCAATAGCGACGTGTGCAGTGCTCATGTATGCCAACCGGTAAGTACTTGTTTTACCTGGATAGTCTACTCATGGTAGTTAAAGACTGTAATACTGAAAGTGGCGGTGAGCATCTTACAGAAGCTTATTTCACACCTTGAAAGCCTATAGAAAATGTATCCATTGCTCTGGTATGCTGGTGCTGGTTCTTAATCATGTTCCTTGTATGCCGAAGGGATAACTGCTGTGGGCGACTCTAGGAGGTTACATTTGTGTTCCATATTTAACTTGCCAAGTATCTGCTCTCTGGATCTCTCTACTGGGCCGCTTTAAACTTGGAATTGAATGACCCATGCAGGATAAGTTACAGCCCAGCTTGACGTGCTGTGTTGTCGTCCCCCCTGCACAAAGCAATTGATTCTACTATCCCTGCCTGTTCTGATGCAACAGCAGGCAGGGACGCTTGGTCTCAAACACGCTTGCTCTCTTATACAACAAATGTGGATTGCATATTGGCACACATGTAGTTACTGTTCATTGGACTGCAAAACCTGGGGAGGTTTAGATCTGCATCTGAACAGGGCACTCGCTAAATAAGAATATAATGAAACTTGCTTCAAGGCACACTATGTACGTGATTATTTTTTTAAATTATTTATTTTTAGCTCTCTGGCGAGACTTAAAGTAAGGGCTTCAAAAAATGCTACCGCCGGCCACAGCTTGCAATGCATGTGCGCGGGCGCGAGCTTGAGCAGAGGCACCATATGGCGTGGTTACTGCTGCGTGCATACCTCTCGCGCACATGCACTGCAAGCTGTGGCCGGCAGTAGCATAAGCTGGCGCTTGCTTTGTTTTTTCTGTTTATTACTTCTGTGTAGTAATGGCGGCACCCGTGCCTTAGCTTAAACATCTTAGGCTAAAGTCGGGTGCCGAGATTGCTTCAAAAGTAAAGAAATAGACAATTCTTTACTTTTGAAGCAATCTCAGCACCCGACTTTAGCTTAAGATGTTTAAGCTAAAGCACTGGTGCCGCCATTACTACAGAGCAGTAATAAACAGAAACAAGCATTGGCATAGCCAATAGGTCTCACTTTTGGGACCTTATAAGTATTTAGTTATGCAACTGTTGCATGGCTAAACACTTATAAGGTCCGAAAGGCGAGACCTATTGGCTATGCCAATGCTTGTTTTTTTTTTGCAGAGTTTTATATAGCGCAAACTTGACCCGAATATAATCAGGTATCAGAGCGCTTTACATAGCACCAGTTAAGTTACATGAGGACACACATTCATTTTTTTGTTAGGCACGGGGAGATTAAGTGATTTGCCCAGGATCACAGGAAGTTCAGCGTCATTAACAAGACTCGAACCCAGTTTTCCAGGTCCGAGGTCAAGCATCCTAGCCGTTAGGCCAACTCCTCTCCCCAACCTACATATACAATATTTAAGTGATGTTGCATCTCCATAGGCCATTCAACCAGCCTGACAGTGCCTGTGCCAGCAACAGTGGCAGCTGCTGTCCAATACAACATACAAATCCAATTCCAAGTTAAGAAATTAAAGATGCGGCACACCAGAGCATAGCACAATTATTTATTGGGCAAACAAAAAAAAAATATATATATATATATACATATATATATATATATATATAACAGCCACAAGTCCTGGAACAATCCGATAGGATCCAAAGAAAGCAGGTACGGACCACTTCGTGGAGATAATTTTTCTTTTTATTGAAGGTGCAAATTAAAGTGCATAGTGCATTCCCAAGCAAGTGCTCAGCTCAGCCTGACGCGTTTCGACTGCCCACGGCAGTGCATATATATATATATTCAGTGAAAAAACCATAGGTTTCACACATGTTATAGTTAGCTGGACATTTTACTCGTAAAAAACCAATGAAATTCCCCCGTTATAGTTAGTTCAGCTAACTATAACTCGCGCGCCCGCAATGCACTGCTGATGACGTCACATATTACATCACTCATGACATGGTCAGTGACATCACTCATGACATCACTGATGACATCTCAAATGACATCACTGATGACCTCACTGATGACATCATCCAGTGAATGTGTGTTTTTCTGAAAATTAAATATGTTTTATATATGTATATCTCAAGGTCGATGGAAGAATAAATGGGTATATTACTGTCTAAATGGATGATTTCTTTTTGAAAAATTGATTGTGTAACTGACTGATTAAGTGTATCATAGTGAATACATGGCTTAGTGAGTAATGTTTAAATATATAAATATCTGTATCAGTCTCTCACTTTGTGTATAAGTGGCTGCATGGGTTGGAGAGTAGCTACATGGGTGTCTATATAGGTTATTAGTTGGTTTTTTGAGTATCAGTATGAGTGTCTGCATGGTTCGGTGGGGGGTATGACGTAGTGCATAGGTGCATGAATGAGTGACTCACTGTTTGTATGTGTTGAACAGAGCATGTGTGCAGGACTGCATGGGTGGATGAGTGTGTGTATGGGTGTGTTAGTGAGTGAATGACTGTCTCAATAGTGTCTTTATGAGTAACTACATATGTTTAAAACTAGTATATGTGACTATTGGTTTATATATGTGAGTATATGTGAGAGTGAGAGATTGAAAGAGTTCCTGTATGAATAAGTATGTATTTCTATAAAAAATTGTTTAAAAGACTAAGTATGTGTAAGTTTCCGTAGAAGTAAGTGTGGTGGTGTGTGTATAACTGTATATGCAAGTAAATGTATGTTTGATTCTTTATTGGCATGAGTGACTATGTGTGTGAGTAGCTCTATGGATGAGTGGCATTGTGTAACAGGATGTATAGGTGTATGAGTACATATGATAAGTGAGTACATGTATGAGTGACTGTATTGGACTGTTGGTGAATGAGTGGATGTGTATGTGGATCTTAGAATTACTGAAGAGGTTGTTGTAACTGTTATTGGTATGTCCATTGTTTTGTAAATTTTAGTCTCTATTTTTGAATGTGTGTATCAAAGGTTTTATTAGGGGAAGAGGAGGTCTGCCACTCTATCACAAGGATGATGTCATCAGTGAGGTCATCAGTGATGTCATTTGAGATGTCATCAGTGATGTCATGAGTGATGTCACTGACCATGTCATGAGTGATGTAATATGTGACGTCATCAGCAGTGCATTGCGGGCGCGCGAGTTATAGTTAGCTGAACTAACTATAACGGGGGAATTTCATTGGTTTTTTACGAGTAAAATGTCCAGCTAACTATAACATGTGTGAAACCTATGTTTTTTTCACTGAATTTCTAAGGTTTTTTAAATGCTAATTCCTAACTATAACGTGTGTGAAACCTATGGTTTTTTCACTGAATTTCTAAGGTTTTTTAAATGCTAATTCCTAACTATAACGTGTGTGAAACCCATGGTTTTTTCAGTGAATTTGCAAGGTTTTTTAAATGCTAATTGTTTTTTTTTTCTTCTATTTTTTTTAACATATTTTTATTTTAATTTTCTTACCTTTTATAAAGACTATGGTTAAATTTTTAAAATTCTTTAATATGTTTTTTTTAATATATTTTTTAAAATAAACATGTAAAATTTATTTGCAGTACTTTTTTTTTTTTTTTATTATTTTTTTAGTACGCGTACCGTAAGCTTACGGTAAGCGTACGGTTTACGCAACGCCCGTAATTTTTCTACGCTGCTTGCGTATAGTTACGCAATTTGCGTAGCCGCGCGTACTCCGCGTGGGACGCGTGCGCGCGTACGCTACACGCGCACGTTACGCGGAAGTGTCGGGTAGTGTCTGTTATGCGCATGCGCGCAAGCGCGTGTCTTTTTTACGCGCATGCGCACTTTTGACGTAAGCGTACCGTAAGCGTACGGTAGGTCATGTGATCATGAAACACAACTTTTGATTGGTTGAAACTACTTTCAGTTCTAGAACTCTCCTACACCACACCCATTCCTCTCATTTCTGCTTGTGATCCCTTAGGAGAAGGAGCTGGGTTGTCTTTGTGATACGATGGCAGAACAGCAGAGCTCTTCTGAGAGTGAGGCTAGCACTAGCAGCACTGTTTTGAGGCAGAGAGCGAGGAAACAAAAGCCCTCTTATGTATGGGATTATTTTACTTTTCCTGAAGGCCAGCAAAAGGTGAATGCACCCTTAGTAACTTGCAAGCTGTGTCAGCGTGTACTTTCAAGAGGTAATCCTGACAGGAAGTATTCCTTTGGGAATCATACCATGAAGAGACACCTCAAGGATGTACACAGAAGGACACATGGTCATCTTTTTGGAGGTAACTCTTCAGAAAGACAAGCAAGTACATCCACAGCAGCTCAGCCTGGACCATCATCTGCAGAGCTGACTCCTTCTTCTGCAGGTCAGGTGAGCCCTTCATCTGTGGGGGGAGCATCTCCTTTTGCTGGCCCTCTGGAAATGAACCCTCGATTTCGGAGGGTTGATATTCGATGCGCCTTTTGTCAAGATCTAATTTGCCATAGGGAGACCAGTGTTTCCCTAGTGAACAACAAAATAGATCAGCACACTTGTCGCTTTGAATAATTTTCCCATTCTTTCTTTCCTCTGTCCCTGCATGAACACAACGGTTCTTTTAAGAGCCAACCTTATCTTTCATCTTTTTTTTACATATGTTTTTAAAAACTTTTTTTTTTTTTTTTTTTTAAAAAACACTAAAAATCAATTATCACATTACAAGGTCCTTGAGAGACTACAATTATTATTATTGACTTACCATACCCACTCAAAAAAATATTTATTCATTTGTTTTTTAAAAAAATAGCTTTAAAAATGGTTCTAGTTTTCGAAATTTTTCTATATCAATCTGAAAAAAAAGAAAAAAGTATTAATATTTTTAAAACATTTTATAATACAGTACACATATTTACATATTTATCAAAAAATATTTTTGCCTTATTTTTGCTGTTTTCAGAATATATTGCATTTCACTATAAATTGTGAAAGCAATTGCATTCATCATTTTACAGCGGGCAAAAAAAAATAACAATCACAAAGATTGTATTAAAAAAGCCCAGAATCTCTTTTTACTTAAACTTAACATTATAGAAATGCATAATATTCTAAAAAAATATCATCTAATACCAATACTTATTTCTTTAAAATACCGTCTGATATGTTTGTTTCAGAAGTATAATCACAATATTATATCTCAAATAACTCCACAATACATCTGATTCCATTTCCTTTAGGCCAAATAGTAATTTAAAAATTTTTTTTGGAATAAATTTCCAACGGTAATCCAATAAAATTCTAAAGTTTAATTTGTCCAGATCTCACCGATTCTCTGTAACATTTTGGTTCACGAAAATTTTTTGAATAATTTATTAGGTCCACAATAGAATTGGTTACTTTTCCACATGGCCAAATAGTAATTTTTTTAATCATTTTTGAAAAAATTTCCAATGGCAGTCCAATAACATTCCAAAATTTAAATTGTGCAGATGTTACCGATTATCTCTAAATTATTGGTTTTTGAAAGTTTCATTAAAAATTAAAAAAGTCCACATTACAATTGGTTATCTTTCCATTAGGCCAAATGATAATTTAAAAAATCTTTTTTTTACAAAATTGCAATGGTAATCCAGTAAAATGGTAAAATTATTTTGTCCAGATCTTGCCAAATCTCTCTAAAATTTAGGTTTCAGGAAGATTAGATAGGAATTTGCTAAATCAAAAGGCAAACGTTGTTTGAAAATCAATTGGGAATCATTACACAGTGTCCAGCCTTTTTCACATTTAAGATAAACTGTGTAATGTCCAGAAGTAACAGTAGGTCCATCATGGAAAATTATTGCAACAGTTACAAAAGTTTTTCCTGAAATTGATAATTGCTGTCCTGTAAACTTCTTTATTAAAGTATCCAATTTTGAACCATCAGCTCTACATCGTTGCATCATTAAAATTACATACTGTCCGTATTCCTTTAAAATTAATGTTGAAAACATGTCAGATTTACACTCACCACATTTCATGCTATGATTAGCATCTTTAACTAATTTTGCAAAAGTGACTGTTTTACTCTCTGGCAATGTCAAATAAATAAACCTTTCATTATCAACATTAGAGCCACATATATTATAACAATTTTCACAACTATGTTCCCATTTATAAGAGAGACCAAAAAAAATTTCAATGGGAACTCCTTCTTCTTCCACTACCTGAAGAAAATACATCAAAAATTCGTGTGCATCTTGCTGTTCATTTTGAGAAAACTGTGTTCGTCCTGAACATATATCTAAAAGTTTTCTAATTTCAGTAGCACTTTCTATTTGAGTTTTATCTTTACTCAGCTTTTGAAAAAGGAGACTCAGCTCTGAACAGAATCTTTTTCCCTGATTTACTATTATCTGCTCTTGCAAACTTTCCAGATAAAATGCAACATTCAGCACTACATTTGCGTAGCAGTTGACACCAGAGCTATTTTCAAAATGACATCCTACAACCTGTTCTTCATTTTCCTTTTTCTTTGTGCTTGCAATTACATCACTCCTCTTTTTTTTTCCTCTTCTCTACATCTTCATTACAGATATTCTCATTTTTTCTTTTACGAGAAACTACACGTTTCTCCAACACAGGATACTGACCTAAATGAGGAGCATAGCTTCTTCTTAATCTATTATACTCCTTTACACAGTTTGTATCAGCACTAACTTTTGAATCATCAAAGTCTATCATGAATAAACCTGATAATGTTTTCACTCGTGACAAAGCAACATATGCCATACCTTCTTTGAACACAGTTGAACCAATGTTCACAAAAGCACAATCTACAGTCAATCCTTGAGACTTGTGAATAGTTACAGCATATGCTAGAGAAAACGGAAACTGCTTCCTACGTACATATAAGTCTTTCACAAGCATGAAACGAACTGTACAACGACAAATATCTTTAACTTCTTCTATCTGATCAAATTTTATTTTTAAACATTCAATTCCTTCTTTTTTCTGATAATTAATAAAACCCACAACTCTTCCCATAGCTCCATTAACTAAACCTTTTTCAACATCCAAATTTCTTCTTAAAAATACTCTACAGTTCATGCAAACATATAGATTTTTTTCTAATCCAGCTGTTTTGGAGATGTTCTTCTCTAGTGAGTCCAATTTATTTTTCAGTTTGCCTGTTACTGTGACAGTAATTCTTCCATCCTCAATTTTGTCCACTGCTTCCAATTTCCTGATCTCTTCCTTTTTGAATTTCAAAAGCTCCTCATTAAATATTGAGCATTCACGTAGAGTTGGCATTAAGCAGATGACACTTTTGTTTTCTGCAATATTCTTGTATATTTTCTCTGCAACTATTTCTTCCTTTGGAAATAAATTATGTAGCAGCCGACTCTGTAATGCTTTTTTGCCAACTTCTGTGAGTAGTCCAATTCTGATATCTTTCAGAATACTTCCATATTCTTCATCGCTTGCTTGCCTCATATTAGTAGTAAGTTCCTTGTACTCAAAGAAGGACCAAATATTTGTATTTCCGATGCTTCCCAATGACTTCTTCGTGTCTTCATGTGTGACAGTATTAAATACTGGTTGTCCTTTAACTGGAGTAAGCTGCAGAAGATCTCCAAAAACTATGACGTGTTTTCCACCAAATAACATGTCATAGTCTGTCTTCAAAATTTGCTGCATTCTTAAATGCACAAAGGCAAGCATTAAGTTTGATACCATGCTCACCTCATCAATAATGAGAACTTGCATCTTCTTCAATACTCTTGAAACTTCCAAGGATGCTTCTCCAGTTAGCTTGTTGTATTGTATGTTGTTCTCATGCTCCACTGGTAACATTAGCAAACGATGTAAAGTGATTCCTTTTATGTTATATGCTGCTAACCCAGTTGGAGCAGTAACCACACAAGACAAAGTAGAATCCGTTTTTTGCTGTAGGTAGCTTCTGATGACTTTTATTAGGAAACTTTTTCCAGTTCCAGCTTGTCCGCTTACATACATCCTGATTGGATGAAATGATGTGCATGAGCACTCTTTTTTTTCATGTAGAAATCCGTGATCAATTTTGTTTTTGATCTCTTCATAAATTTGTTGCTGCTCTTGATTCAGTTGTCTTTCCAAATTTTCGAAGTCTATAAATTCTTCTTGAGCTTGATTCATAGCCGTTTCCACTTCATTCATGGCTATTGATGCTTCATTTTCAACGATTGGTTGTCCTAGGGGATCTTGACTGAGTGTTCCTGAACTTTGGCTGTCCTGAGAACTGTCTCTAGCTATTTCTGCTGCAATTGTAGTTTCCTGTTCAATTTCTTCATTTAACATTTGCAGATAAGTTGAGAATGTACTGCATTGTATGCTGTCTTTGCAAGCATTAAAAGAATCTTCATAGCTTTGAAATTCTCCCAGTAGTTCATCCTCTGTACGCCATGGTTTAAACAACTGTAAAAGAGCCAAGTAGTAAAATTCCTTCTTGTCAGTAGTGTCACAACTCAGCTTCCGGTGATTTATCAAACTTCCTTTTGTTTGCTTCACCAAACATCCTTCTTCACCAACGACTTTATATTTTCCATTGTTGATGTCTTCTGCGGCTTTCCGTGAATAAATGTAGTTCTGCAGCACTTCATAGAGACACATGTTCTCCAGATGATGACTTCTCTTGGGATAATAAGTGTCCAACATGTTTGATTTCAAAATATCTGTACTTTCTGGGTCATTCTCGGCCAAATATTCAATTTCTCCTACAGATTTCAGTACCCGATTTCTCATTGCTGCAAGGCCTAAACTTGCCCAAATTATTCTTCTTGACTTCGAGTAGAGACTTGCAGAAGATAACCTATCTGAACATTCGTAGGATCCAATTTCTCGATGCGATAACATCTTCAAACTGAAACTGTACAGCTTCTTACTGACAGTCTTCTCGTGAGAAATCTCTTCCCACATTTCCTTCGATTCAGTTTTTTCAGATTTCGTAATGTAAGACGTTACATATCGAGCAACAGCAATGGAATTGTCAGCTACATACTGTATATCCATGTTAGCGTTCCACATGGATAAAATGACTGGGTTGTAGTCATTTATATTTTTTGATTCTTCTTTTCTTTTAAGGTTGTAGGTATTCTTAGGTGATTTTCTTGTGATAGTATGTCTCACAGCTGACATAAAACTGTTAACTCTTCCATTTGAAAGAACAGGTCTAGGAAATCCAAATCGACATTTAGTGTAGTATTTTTCTTTGCTCTTGTATTTCCGTCGACAGTATTTTCCACACCGATGACTTTGGAAACGTAAAACTTGCTCCTTTAACTTTTTCTCTTCTGTGCTTTTTGGTATAGCACATGTTGCATATTCTTCAATGTAAGATAACACTGCTTCATCAGTATCTGTTCCAAACTTTGGGGCATCCTTGATCCACAACAGCATATGAATATGAGGAGCCCCTCTTGCCTGGTACTCTTTTCTCCAAAAGAAATCCACTACTTCTCCAAGAGGTGGATTTTTTTTATTGCAGATGAAGGACATCATAGCCTCAAATCTATGATTGAAATATCTGCAAACATTAACCGGATCCAATGAGCACAGTTCTCCTGCTGTCTTGTATTCGATGTTTTTAATGTTTGAATTTGCCTCTCGTAGAAAATCCAGTAAATCATCCCAAGCGTACTCGGCACAGCTTAGGGTAAGGAACCATGTTGGAGTTCCTAAATTCCGTAACATGCATTTTAATTCACCATGGCGTCGGTACCAATATTCATTTGTCCCACGCTGACAAGCCATCAGATTGATCAGTTGTGTTTCCAAATGATCATCTCGGTGCTGCACTTTCTCCATAAAATCCTTAGCAGACACATTTTGTAAATGTACTCCACTTTTTAAAATGTGATTTACTGCATAAGACAGTGCAGATAAGTCGCTTTCAAATAAAAGATGGAACAAATAAAGAATACTTTGTCGAAATCTGGGATCTTCAGCATATAGTCTTGTAGTCCGATACTCAGAAGCTGGAATCTGTTCCGGACGTTCATCGTATCGTCCTCCTTTTCCTTTAGGAAACAGCTGGGGAAAACATCGAGCTTCCAAGCTCTCCTCCCATACACTCACGGGAGTTCCTTTTGCTTTCTTCATCTGAAAGAGATCAATATTGTCTCCCATAACTTCTTTTGAATGAAGAGGATGTATGCTAAAATGTTCATAAATTTCTTCTTCCTTTGACTTGTCCACTTTTTCAATTTGTCCAGTTGGTGTTTCTGTGTCTTCTTGTAAATCTTCTTCTTCTTCTTCTTCTATATAAATTGATTCATACCATTTGTTATTCCTTTTCAAATACAAAGTTGCTCTTTGTACTTTCCGTACATCTACCAGCTCAAGCCAAATCTTCTTATTCTTTGAAGGTACACCATTAACCAGAATAACTAATGGTTCAGTTTCCAAAGTATCCGCATCAATAGTTTCCATATTTTTTTTCAAATCCAAGGGCAAATACACCACTCTACCTTTTAAACCTCTCAGTAAATCAGAAGGAGGTAATTTACCAGTTTTGGGCTCCATACGTACTATGGTCTGGAACGGATGAACACATTGAATGAGTATAGACTCATAAGTATTTAATTCAGAAAGTTCAGCAGGAATAGCATCCAATTCTAAATTATTATGTACAGCTCTGGTCGGCATTCTATTTTCCTCTAACTTGTTGTAACAGTATTTACAAATACGCTGAACTTCACCCAATTCAAAACAATTTTCAAGAAATATATATGTGGCAAAATCCTTCCACTTATAATTATCTTCATTTTCACTCTTTCTGTACAGATCAACATACCTGGTTTGTTTTCTATAATGAGTTCTGCGGCAACAAATACAAGTAATATTTGGTCTTTCATTAGAGATTTTTTCAAATTTTGTTATGTGATCATTAAATGTCTTACTTACAAATGGTTGTACATTCTCTTCCACTTCTTCCTCATTTAGTGTGTCCTTCTCTGCACTGTTTTGTTCAGGACCAAAGTAACAAAACTGAATTTCATCAACAACCTTCTCTACATCTGATACCGTTCCTCGGAACAGAGCCCTATTCAATTCATCTAACTTTATTGCTGGACTTTTAGCAAAATACAACCGTCTCACAAACTTTCTCATTTCAGTATGATGAACAGCCAGCATCCTAAAATGATGGAAAACACTATTGCACACTTTTCTAGATAGACAAGCCAGAGAATGACCCTGCAAACCAGTATTCTCTCTCACTCTGCATGGATCCAGACTTTGAAGCACCTTAATCTTCTGTTTTATACTTTTTTTACTATATTCTCTTAGAAACTCTCGAAATTTGTCAATAGATTCCTGACGCACAGTGCAAATACTACTACAATTCCAAGTGTACACTGGGGCTTTAGGACGTCTCCCCATAGCCTCATCTGCCATCACTTGTACCTCATCTCTTGGAACCATTATCTCCTTCTCCATTATGCAACCATTTTTTACTTCGTATGAACGACCTCTGGTGTCAACTGCATGCAGCAAACTATTACTTTGAAAATAGCTTTCTTCATTAAAAAAAGGTTCACTACTTGAACTATGCATCCACTTGCCTAAAAACACTTTACAAAAGTTTGTTCTGTTCACTACTCTTTTCCTTTTGCTATGTGATTTCAGTACATTAACCATTTTGTCTAATGTACGCATCCTATTCAAAATTAATATGAATAGTTTCCTTTTTAATTCTAATGCCTTTGCTGCAATGGCTTCTATTTCTTTTTTTCTTTTATAAAACTTTGTCTTTTTCTTATATTTCTTCACATCCTTCATCAAATTAGACATAACTCTTCTCTGAAACATTTTTCTACGTATCTCTTTAAACGCTGTTTTTCTATTTATATAAATCTTTTCAGTTGCTGAAGGTATATTTGCATTAACTAAATTGTCAATTTTTTCCTCTCCTTTTTTTTTAAAAACATCCTTTCGAGTACAGACATTTTGTACATTTTTCATTCTTTTGAATATATTTTTAAGAAATTGTTTTTTGTGCTTACCAGAAGATTTTTTCTTTTTCCCAACATCAGCATCTTCTACTAACTTTGGTCCTCTAGTTGTCTTCAAATATAGGTTTTTTTTTAGCGTTTTTTGAACTCTGGATTTTGTAGGCATCTTAAATTTTGTTCACTGCTCTTCAGCAATACCTGAAAAAAACTAAAAAAAAAAATCCTTTATTTTATTTAAATATATTACTACATTTCTTTTCACAATAGTCACAAAACGAAATTTCTTTGCCAATTTGAATGCACACTTACTGCTCTTTTTTTTTGGCAAGTGAAAATCACTTTTACAGACTGACACATTATGAAACCACTTTTCAGATTTTTTAAAAAGCCCATGTCCAGACTGCTACACTCTAGCAAGGGCAACCAGCCTTAGTGATGCTGAATGTATTTGCATTACAGACTGAAACCTGAAAACCCCACTCGCTTGTAAATACTGTGCATGATTATACATGGCAAGCAGCTGGGTGTGTGCTAAGAGTCTGCTTCTGCACCAAAAAAATCGCTCCCCCTTTTTCCTACTAATGCAACTGTGAAATCACCAGAGCAAAACGCAATAAATCTCTGCCTGTAATTCCTATTTGCACACAGAGTCATGTTTTCACATTAGTCCCAAAACGAAATTTCTTTGCCAATTTGAATGCACACTTACTACTCTTTTTTTTTGGCAAGTGAAAATCACTTTTACAGACTGACACATAATGAAACCACTTTTCAGTTTTTTTAAAAAGCCCATGTCCAGACTGCTTTTTCAGACCACCACCATGTGTATCCTCGGTGACTACCTACACTCCAGCAAGGGCAACCAGCCTTAGTGATGCTGAATGTATTTGCATTACAGACTGAAACCTGAAAACCCCACTCGCTTCTAAATACTGTGCATGATTATACATGGAAAGGAGCTGGGTGTGTGCTAAGAGTCTGCTTCTTCCCCCAAAAAATCGCTCCCCCTTTTTCCTACTAATGCAACTGTGAAATCACCAGAGCAAAACGCAATAAATCTCTGCCTGTAATTCCTATTTCCACACAGAGTCATGTTTTCACATTAGTCCCAAAACGAAATTTCTTTGCCAATTTGAATGCACACTTACTGCTCTTTTTTTTTGGCAAGTGAAAATCACTTTTACAGACTGACACATTATGAAACCACTTTTTTGATTTTTTTAAATGCACATGTCCAAACTGCTTTTTCAGACCACCACCATGTGTAACCTGGGTGGCTGCCTACATTCCAGCAAGGGCAACCAGCCTTAGTGATGCTGAATGTATTTGCATTACAGACTGAAACCTGAAAACCCCACTCGCTTGTAAATACTGTGCATGATTATACATGGCAAGCAGATGGGTGTGTGCTAAGAGTCTGCTTCTTCCCCCCAAAAATCGCTCCCCCTTTTTCCTACTAATGCAACTGTGAAATCACCAGAAAAAAACGCAATAAATCTCTGCCTGTAATTCCTATTTCCACACAGAGTCATGTTTTCACATTAGTCCCAAAACGAAATTTCTTTGCCAATTTGAATGCACACTTACTGCTCTTTTTTTTTGGCAAGTGAAAATCACTTTTACAGACTGACACATTATGAAACCACTTTTTTGATTTTTTTAAAAAGCCCATGTCCAAACTGCTTTTTCAGACCACCACCATGTGTAACCTGGGTGGCTGCCTACATTCCAGCAAGGGCAACCAGCCTTAGTGATGCTGAATGTATTTGCATTACAGACTGAAACCTGAAAACCCCACTCGCTTGTAAATACTGTGCATGATTATACATGGCAAGCAGCTGGGTGTGTGTGCTAAGAGTCTGCTTCTTCCCCCAAAAAATCGCTCCCCCTTTTTCCTACTAATGCAACTGTGAAATCACCAGAAAAAAACGCAATAAATCTCTGCCTGTAATTCCTATTTCCAC
This sequence comes from Triturus cristatus, assembly GCF_964204655.1. NCBI lineage: Eukaryota > Metazoa > Chordata > Amphibia > Caudata > Salamandridae > Triturus > Triturus cristatus. The sequence goes on from NC_140589.1 coordinate 1,294,646,368, forward strand.
ACAGAGTCATGTTTTCACATTAGTCCCAAAACGAAATTTCTTTGCCAATTTGAATGCACACTTACTGCTCTTTTTTTTTGGCAAGTGAAAATCACTTTTACAGACTGACACATTATGAAACCACTTTTCAGTTTTTTTAAAAAGCCCATGTCCAAACAGCTTTTTCAGACCACCACCATGTGTAACCTGGGTGGCTGCCTACATTCCAGCAAGGGCAACCAGCCTTAGTGATGCTGAATGTATTTGCATTACAGACTGAAACCTGAAAACCCCACTCGCTTGTAAATACTGTGCATGATTATACATGGCAAGCAGATGGGTGTGTGCTAAGAGTCTGCTTCTTCCCCCCAAAAAATCGCTCCCCCTTTTTCCTACTAATGCAACTGTGAAATCACCAGAAAAAAACGCAATAAATCTCTGCCTGTAATTCCTATTTCCACACAGAGTCATGTTTTCACATTAGTCCCAAAACGAAATTTCTTTGCCAATTTGAAAGCACACTTACTGCTCTTTTTTTTTGGCAAGTGAAAATCACTTTTACAGACTGACACATTATGAAACCACTTTTTTGATTTTTTTAAATGCACATGTCCAAACTGCTTTTTCAGACCACCACCATGTGTAACCTGGGTGGCTGCCTACATTCCAGCAAGGGCAACCAGCCTTAGTGATGCTGAATGTATTTGCATTACAGACTGAAACCTGAAAACCCCACTCGCTTGTAAATACTGTGCATGATTATACATGGCAAGCAGATGGGTGTGTGCTAAGAGTCTGCTTCTTCCCCCAAAAAATCGCTCCCCCTTTTTCCTACTAATGCAACTGTGAAATCACCAGAAAAAAACGCAATAAATCTCTGCCTGTAATTCCTATTTCCACACAGAGTCATGTTTTCACATTAGTCCCAAAACGAAATTTCTTTGCCAATTTGAAAGCACACTTACTGCTCTTTTTTTTTGGCAAGTGAAAATCACTTTTACAGACTGACACATTATGAAACCACTTTTTTGATTTTTTTAAATGCACATGTCCAAACTGCTTTTTCAGACCACCACCATGTGTAACCTGGGTGGCTGCCTACATTCCAGCAAGGGCAACCAGCCTTAGTGATGCTGAATGTATTTGCATTACTGAGTCCAACCTCAAACCCTTAAACTATTCTTTTTTTTTCCAGTACACCTTAATTTATCGTGAAAACATAGTCCATATTATTTTACATGTTCCTCACATTTAAATTTCTCCCAAAACAGAAAATGATAAACGCAACTTCAACAAAAAGAATTTCCATTTCTATTATTCATTTCTTAATTTACCATATACATCTCCTCTCAAACTCTAACCTCACCTTTAAAATTAGTTAGTTGTGAAAGAAATGTGGCACTCAAACAGCAGATTATCAGAGCCAGGATCTCTGTTCTCTACACCTCTCTCCTCTCAGCAGAACCAGATAATGGCAAACTTTCCCTCTATTTTTCCACACATATACATGTAAGTTTCAAATCTCAGTGCTTCCCCCTTTTTTTCAAATGTAATCACACATTTCTATTGGTTGAAAACCAACCCTTTTCCAAAAGTACCCTGCCCCCAACTTGACTTCTGCCTAGTACCCTTCCCCCAACTTGACTTCTGCCTGCTACCATAGCAACAGCTCATGGAACACTGCTGTGTGGAGTTAGGTCAGAAGTTCGCCACACAATGTTTCAATTCCACAGAGCAAGAGTGCTTGACTTTTCAAACCTAACAGCAAATCCATACTACTGTTCTTTGGTAACACATTTTTTTGTACCAATACAAAACATGCTTCTATTAATTTACACATACAGCCTAGTTTTTATTCTAGAATGGTATGAAACAGCCAATCAGTTCTTTTTGTTTTGAAAAAAATATGTATGCCTCCATTTCCAAACTGTCTTTCTTTTCATATTGCCATTCTACTGAAAGACACCTCCTGAGTGCATCCAGTTCTCCTTTGAAGATGTTCACAGTGTGGATTGTAGGGCACAGCTATGTCTTCTGGAGTGAAAAGTTTGCAGAGAAAACAGATATGGTGAGAGACCTTGCTTTGCCAAATGTAGACATTAAATGGATTGGTCAGAGAGGGTTAAAGTGGCACCAATTGATGCCATTGGTGAAATCCTTCATGCAAATCCAACGCCCTGACCTCATAATAGTGCACTGTGGTGGCAATGACCTAGGCACTTTGACTGGGGTAGGTCTGGAAATGCTTATGAAGGACACCTTTGCACAACTGTTTTCACTTTTCCCTAAAACTGCCTTTGTGTTTTCCAACATATGCCAAAGGCAAAAATGGAACTGGTCCAATCATTTCTGTCCGCAGATTGACAAAGCAAGAAAGCACGTCAACAAATCTGTTTCTGCTTTCCTCCGTGACTATGGTATGGGTGCCATTTACCACAACAACTTGCGTTATGACATGCAAGACATTTATAGAGGAGATGGTGTGCACTTCAATGATGAAGGGAACAGAGTCTTCCTCTTGAACCTTAGACTCTGCATCGGTACTTACTTGTAGGTACCACTAAAAAATCATTTCATAAACACAACGGCTCTTTTTAGAGCCCCCTAATATCTAAACACTTAAATCTGAATTTCATTTATTTTTTTATTTTTTTTTTCTACCGTACGCTTACCGTAAGCTTACCGTACGCGTACCCCGTGTTTTTTTTAAAAATCAATAAATGTTTTCTTTGTACTTTACAGTCCTTCTTTGACCCCCTCACACATGTAAGGGGGTCTGTAACTCTCCTCATTGCCCCCTTTTCTTGTTTTCACTCTTTTTTTTCTGAGTGAAACACACAAAATGGCGGCCGCCGCTTCCTGGTTTCAGCCGATTCGAATGTTTACTAAGATCTAAGAGCCAATCAGAATCGCGCTCGCGCACGCCACCGTACGCGTACGGTAAGCGTACCGTAAGCGTACCGTAAGCGTACCGTAAGCGGGCTCAGATATATATATTGATTTAAAGGCTATTTTCTCAGAATCTACTGAACAGATTTACACCAAACCTACAAAAGGCACTTCCTTGACATAGGGACTACCTCTCTGCCAAATTTCTAGTAATTCTGTTCAGCCGTTCGGGCTGTAGCTCGTTCTAAAGGTCCTATGGAAAAATGCATGGGAAAAACGCGTTTTGGGACCCCCCTTTTATCTCAGCCCCCGCTTGACGTATCCCCCCGAGACTTTCAGGGTAGGAGCGGAGCGTAGCGCCCCACCTATTTTGAGAAATTCGCGAGGATTCATCGACCGGCGCCAAAGTTATTCAAAATAGAATGTTGCGGATTTCCTATGGAAAAGGGGTCCTAACTATAACTACCTACTGGCGACCGCCAGTAGGTAATATATATATATATTATCTACTGGCAGTCGCCAGTAGATAGTTATAGTTAGGACCGTGTTTCCATAGGAAATCCGCAACATTCTATTTGGAATAACTTTGGCGCCGGTTGACGAATCCTCGCGAAATTTTCAAAATAGGTGGGGCGCTCTGCTCCGCTCCTACCATGAAAGTCTCGGGGAGATTCGTCAAGCGGGGGCTGAGAAAAAAGGGGGTCCCAAAACGCGTTTTCCCCATGCAATTTTCCATAGGGACCTTTAGTCCAAGGTACAGCCCGAACGGCTGAACAGAATTACTTGAAATTTGGCAAAGAGGTAGTCCTCAGGTCAGGCATGTGCCTTTTACATATATGGTGTCAATCTGTTCAGTAGTTTCTGAGAAAATCGAAAGTAAAATCACATACATATCTGGGCGGAGTCTAACCACACATCTCATCGTGAGATCTGATTGGCTGTCAGTACTTCATCCAAGAAGTGTTGGCAGCCATCTTGGGACCAATATACATGATAGCACCTCATTAAAAAGCATTGCAGTTAATAGAAGGTTTTAAGACTTTAGTTACATTATAAACCATTTGTTGATGGTACCATACTCATTTTAGGAATTGTGGTGTGTTCTAAGGTGATTTTACCATGTGAAAAAGCCTTCTGCTGTGATATCACGAACCATGTTTGAGAGAAAAATATTTTCTCATACTTTTCCCACAGAGGTTTGGAAGGTGATCTATAAGCTAAACTGAGAGCATATTTTCTGTAAATTCACATTATCTTTCTCAGTCATGTAAGAATGAAGTCTGACATTCTCAGTAAAACATGTACATCCAACAAGGGCAGAGACTGTCAGTTGATTCCTTTGTGTTCTACTGCAGCTTCCCAGAGTGCTCTAAAGAACAACTAGAGCGCTAACAGTCTTACTTATGACAAAAGTATGGCACACCTGAAGCCATCTTGATTGGAATAAAGTGGTAACACTTAAAACATTTAATTTACAAAGGAACAAAATGAGGGGGTTCATTTTGCCATATAAATTATGATTAGTGCTGCAGAAAGAAAAACTAGGGCACATTTTGACTTCTGAAATCCTCTTTTATTTCATAAAAACATTCTGACATGCAGACTGAAACATGCACTTTGAATACCAGCAGCAGACTTGCCTGGTGAGCAGTAGCTTTACTACAGTGATCTAATGAGCAACTAGAGTGCTAACATTCAGAATTTATGGAAAATGTGTGACACATCTGAATGCCTTCTTGATGGAATCAAAGTAAAAAACTGAAAGTATTTCCTACTGAGGAGACTGCAGTAAATGAGGAAATTAGGAAACTGCATAACAAATAAATCTCCCAAGATGGCCACCAGAGACAAAAGAGCCCAAATGTAGCCCAAATATCACCCAGATGTAGCCCAAGTATAGCCCAATGACAGAATGTCCCAGAGTGTTCTTAAGAACAACTAGAGCGCTTACTGTCTTACTTATGACAAAAGTATGGCACACCTGAAGCCATCTTGATTGGAATAAACTGGTAACACTTAAAACATTTAATTTAAAAAGGAACACAATGAGGGGGTTCATTTTGCCATTGAAATTATGATTAGTGCTGAAGAAAGAAAAATTAGGGCACATTTTGAGTGACTTCTCAAATCCTCTTCTATTTCATTAAAAAATTCTGATATGCAGATTGAAACATGCACTTCTAATACTAGCAGCAGACTTCCGTGGTGAGCAGTAGCTTTACTACAGTGATCTAATGAGCAACTAGAGTGCTAACATTCAGAATTTATGGCAAATGTGTGACATATCTGAATACCTTCTTGATGGAATCAAAGTAAAAAACTGAAAGCATTTCCTACTGAGGAGACTGCAGTAAATGAGGAAATTAGGAAACTTCATAACAAATAAATCTCCTAAAATGGCCACCAGAGACAAAAGAGCCCAAATGTAGCCCAAATATCACCCAGATGTAGCCCAAATGTAGCCCAATGACAGAAGTGTGCAAAACACTTATTTTTTGTGTATTTGCAGTTTTATATAGTGCAGACTTGTCAGGTATTGGAGTGCTTTACATGAACATTGGTTACATTACACAAAGATCAAATTCATTTTGGTTGTAGACATGGGGAGATTAAGTGATTTGACCAGAACCACAGAATGTTGAGCTGAAGCAGAAACTCCAACCTGGTTCCCCAGTTGCAAAGTCTGCAGCTCTGGAAGTAACACCACACCCTCTCCCCTTGGATGCAACATTTAATCAAGTGGACAACTGGATAAAAAAAATAAGATGACAAATAATTTAAAAGTTCTTTGTCGCTATTTAAAAACTCAGAAAATATGTCCTCATTTTAGTTTTTTAGAGCACTAACCATAATTTTGATGCAAATAAGACCCTCTCATATATGTAATTTCTAAAGGAAATGCTCTAGGCATTACAGTTTTGATTACATCAAGATGACGTCAGGCATTCCACACTTTTGTAATAAATATAGAATGTTAGCAATCTAGTTGTTCTTTGGGGTACTGTTGAGAGGCAGAGGCCAGGGGCACGGACTCTTAAAATTGAAGGCAGGTAGGAGAGTGCAGAGGCAACAATTTGACCACACTAGGCAGGCAGGAAGGGCAGTGGCAGCACAACAGACTATGGAGGGCAGTGGAAAGGGGGGCAGGGGCAACAAACCAACAATGCAGGACTGGCAAGAGAGGCTGTGGCAATATAATAGACCATTGTGGGCAGAAGGAAGAGGCAGTGGTCATACAACCATACATGCCAACAGACCCGTTTCAGCCAGGAAACGTCCAATGTTTTTAAGCTCAAATGGGCTTTACTTGATCTGTTTCCTGTCTACAATCTTCTCTTTTTCAAGGTAACTCAAAGGGGAAAATCAATACCCCAGTTTTATTTCAAAATCTCCCTCTTACCAAGTTCAAAATGTTCGCAAGTATGGTAGATTGGATCATGGTAGGCAGGAGGAATTGGGGTAGGGACATGGACTCGGATAACAGAGGACAGGAGGGACATTGAGAGGTGCACCAAACTGACCCTACAGGGCAGGCATCAGGGTTTGCAGCAGCACAATACACCACACAGGGCATGCGGGACGGGAGTGCAGCACAACAATCCATAGAAAGCAATAGGGAGGGGACAGGACCATGCACATGGACAACAGACAACAGAGGGGAAAGAGGCAATGGTAGCTAGCTGACCATAATGGACAGACAGGAGAGAAAGCTGCAGCATAACAGACCATAAAGGGCAGGAGGGACGGATCAGGGGCATTACAATGGAACTGACAAGCCAGGAGGGAGGGAATAGGGGTCTGCACATGGAAACAGAGGGCTGGGGGCAAGGGGGCAGGTCAGGAGCAGCAAGATGACCATGGAGGTCAGGCAGGATGGGCACTAGAAACAAGACACACCATGGAGAGGAACAGTGAGACTATGATGGCATACACACAGACCATGGAGGGAAGGTGGGAGGGGGTCAGGAGCAGCTAGCTGACCACACAGGGAAGGTGGGAGGCGCCATGGCAGGACAGAAGACCATGCATGGCAAGCGGGAGGGTTAGTGGCAGCACAATGGCTATGATGAGCAAGAAGGAGGGTGCAGGGGCATGCACAAAGGACCATGGAGGATAGAAGGAAGGGTCAGGACCTGGGCACAGACAAGAGAGTTCAGGGGAAGGGGCCTCACAACAGACCGCGCGGGGCAGGCTGGAGGAGCAGTTGCAGCACAACAGACCAGGGAGGGCAAAAGGATGTGGCAGTAAAACGGACCATGGAGGACAGAAGGAAAGGGATAGGGGCATGGCATGTGGACAGGCAGGGTGGAGGTGGCAGGGAAAGGTTACAGTCATCTGACAATGCTAGGCAGGTGGTAGCGGAGTGGCAGCTCAACAGAACACTCAGAGTAGATAGGAGTGGCAGGTCCATGGAACATGGTGGTCAAAAAGGATGGAGCAGGGGCATGCACAAAGACATCGGAGGGCAGGGGGAAGGAGAATAGGGGCAGCAAGCAAAGCACAGAGGCTAAGCAGGAGGTCAATGATGGGCCATAGAATTGGGCAATGGAGGGCAGGATGAGTGAACTGGTACATCATGCTAAATGCAGGGCAGTGGCAGCACATCAGACCATGCATGGCAGGAGGGAGGAGGCTAGTCCATGGATTCAGACAACAGAGGATAGGGAGGAGGTGGATGGGGCAGCAAGCTAACTGTTCATAGAAGGTGGGTATTAGGAACTTTATTGTTTTTAAAATGTGTGTCTGTGCGAACTACTTAAAATATGAACAAGTATGCAGCATAATCTCACTTTTATTCAGGAAGAAGAGGACGTTTGGGACTGTGACTCCGGGCTCACTTGGCAGAAAAATCCCCTGACCCTCCACCCCCCATCGCAAAATGTAATGCCTGTGAAAAGGGTAGGTGGACGCAGTGTTATATAGAACATAGTCCTGAGGGCACGATTGAAAATGAAAACTAGATATAGTATATGGTATAAACTATGCACCAAAAAGTGTGATATAAGATGAACCGGGGCGTGAAATATAATATGCAATACATTGTGCGCAACGACAGATTCATTGGAGAGCGCGAGATAGCACAGGCACTAGCGCTTGCTATGTGATATGCGCCTTGGAGTGTAATATGCACAGGGCAGTGTTGTGTAACCTAATTAGTCTCTAAAGTTGTAATATAAAATATGTGCTGGGTAGTGTAACATTGCATATGCACTGTGACAAAGATATGGATCCGAGATTTTAATATGTATGGCATAGCACTATGCTTTATAACATAGGCATCGAGGAAGGCACGTTAGATGGGGCAATATAACCCGTGCAAAGGCAAGTGTGGCATGACATATTCACGGGGTGGTGTTACAGTGCACATGGGCTAGAGAGTGTCATAGCATACGCACTAGCTAGTGGAATACAACACAGAGGTGTGTGGCACTCGGCGGGCACTGGTGGGTGTAACACAGCATTGTGCTCAGCCAGGAGCACGCTGTGACTCTCAAGTGAGGTTTGTCTCCTTTCCAGAGAGTAAAATAAAAAGTATTACACATCCGGCGGTGGATGTGTGTTTTATTAACCGTGAGGGGGTTTCTTGCATATTTTGGTCGAATTTTTGTCGAATCCCCTTTGAATGGCTTGGTGTGCATGTGTATTAAATGTGCCCGTCAATAGCTACCCATGTTTGTATAAATAAACAACAAGGGTGTCTACTTGGAGAGTACCCACCAGCGGGGGCGCCGGGATTAGGCACGGTAGGGTGTCAGACATGTCAGAGCTTCACTAGCGGTGTGAATACATTCTACGTGGATTCATTGTATGCATAGTCGCCTTTTAATGAATATCACGCAAATCGTCATGGTGATAGGTACATACGGTTTGTCCAGCATGTCCTAGGTGTTTCTATAAATATATATATTTTTAAAAAAATAAAAAACAAAGGCCGGCCCCGGGTGATGGGGTCCCCGGAGCCATAAGTGGCCTGAGGAGGGGGGCAACACAGCCCCCTCCTAAAGAATAAAAAAATTAAAAAAAGGCCATGACCTGGGGGTTGGCCTTGGGAGGGCCAAATTAATTTTTTTCAACAAAAAGAATTAGGGTGCAGGCCCTGGGGGATGGGGTCCCCAGGGCTAATAAATTTGAAAAAGAAAGAGGGCCAAACAGCCCTCCTTCTTAAAAATAAATAAATAAAAGACCGGCATCGCGCCGGAGGCCATGCCCCCTCCTTGCAGCACTCTGCAAACGCGTCCCCTGGCCAGTTGTAAGTTGAGGAATTAATTCCCCTTCAATACTGAGGGTCCCTGAGGGCCAACTAGCCCAACAGGTATCTCCAGTATGCGCCAGGGAGCTGCGTTGCAGACAGGTGTTCTGAGGCCATGCCCCTTTTTACACCTCCATGCAACGCAGCTCTGTGGCGCTTACTGGAGGTACCTAGTGGGCTAGTTTGACCCTAGGGACCCTTAGGATTCAAGGGGACTTAATCTCTCAACTCAGAACGCCCACAGGCCCTGTGGCGCGTTTTTAAGTTGGGGAAATAATTCCCTTTCAATCCTGAGGGACCCTGGGGTCCAACTAGCCCACCAGGTGCTTCCAGTAAGCACCACTGCTCTGCGTTGCAGAGAGGTGGTGCAGGCCGTACCACTTTTTACACCTCTCTGCAACGCAGCTCTGTGGCGCTTACTGGAGGTACCTAGTGGTCTAGTTGGACCCTAGGGACCCTCAGGATTCAAGGGGACTTAATCTCCCAACTTAAAACGGCTGCGGGCGTGTTTACACAGTGGGGAAGGGAGGGGACGGGGCATGAGGTGACGTGTTCAAACACGCCCTGTGGTGCGTTTTAAGAGGTAGTTTTAATCCCCTGCCCTATTATATACTAGGGGCTTACAGAGGAGGTCATGCTAATCACAGGGGGACCCGAACACATAGTGTGCCCTAGTGTATGTAGGTGTTTTCACTGTATTCTGAGTGCCTTTAAACATAGCACTGGCTCTAGGACTGGTTAGTAAGACTCAGTTACCACCAGTATCCGTCTGAAAAAGTTGAGGGTACAGGATGATTTTGCAACAAGGCTTGTTTCTGCTCTTCTGTTTGTTCTTTCTGCACGTTATACTTCTTCTTGCACTTTTCTTCGTCTTTGAGGACTTCTGTTGCTTCTTTCTGCATTTCTTTTTTTTCTTTCTGTGCATTTTTCCTTCTTTCTTCACATGTCCTATCTCTGTAGGCATAGCTAGAAATTAGCATTTAAAAAACCTTTGAAATTCACTGAAAAAAACATAGGTTTCAGGCACGTTATAGCTAGGAATTAGAATTTAAAAAACCTTAGAAATTCACTGAAAAAACCATAGGTTTCAGGGGCGTTATACTTAGCTGGACTTTTCACTCGTACAAAACCATAGAAATTCCCCCGTTATAGTTAGTTCAGCTAACTATAACTCGCGCGCCCGCAATGCACTGCTGATGACGTCACATATTACATCACTCATGACATGGTCAGTGACATCACTCATGACATCACTGATGACATCACTGATCACATCATCCTTGTGATAGAGTGGCAGACCTCCTCTCCCCCTAATATAACCTTTGATACACACATTCAAAAATAGAAATTAAAATTTTCAAAACAATGGACATACCAATACCAGTTACAACAACCTATTCAGTAATTGTAAGATCCACATCCACATCCACTCATTCACCAACAGTCCTATACAGTCACTCATACATGTACTCACTCATCATATGTCCTCATACACCTATACACCTATACATCCTGTTACACAACGCCACTCATCCATAAAGTTACTCACACACATAGTCACTCATGCTAATAAAGAATCAAACATCTGTTTACCTGCATATACAGTTATACACACACCACCACACTTACTTCTACAGAAACTTACACATACTTAGTCTTTTTAACAATCACTTATAGAAACACATACTTATTCATACAGGAACTCTTTCAATCTCTCACTCTCACATATACTCACTTATATACACCATTAGTCACATATACTAGTTTAAAACATATGTAGTTACTCATAGAGACACTATTGAGACAGTCATTCACTCACTAACACACCCATGCACACACTCATCTACCCATACAGTCCTGCACACATGCTGTCTTCAACACATACAAACAGTGAGTCACTCATTCATGCACCTATGCACTACGTAATACCCCCCACCGAACCATACAGACATCAGACACTTATACTGATACTCAAAAACCAACTAATAACCTATATAGACACTCATGTAGCTACTCACCAACCCATGCAGCCACTTATACACAAAGTGAGAGACTGATGCAGATATTTACATATTTAAACATTACTCACTAAGCCATGTATTCACTAAGATACACTTAATCAGTCAGTTATACAATCAATTTTTCAAAAACAAATCATCCATTTAGACACTTATATACCATTTATTCTTCCATCGACCTTGAGATATACATATACATTCAGAAAAACACACATTCACTGGATGATGTCATCAGTGATGTCATTTGAGATGTCATCAGTGATGTCATGAGTGATGTCACTGACCATGTCATGAGTGATGTAATATGTGACGTCATCAGTAGTGTATTGCGGGCACGCGAGTTATAGTTAGCTGAACTAACTATAACGGGGGAATTTCTATGGTTTTGTACGAGTGAAAAGTCCAGCTAACTATAACGCCCCTGAAACCTATGGTTTTTTCAGTGAATATATATATATATTGGGAAAAAGAAGGTTGCCGCTTCGTTAGGTCACACTCACTGGGGGTTACAGCCACAGTAGGGAGACAGCACTCGATTCATATCCCCACTGCTCCTGCCGACGCGTTTCGGGAAACTCCCTTCCTCTGGGCAGACAGACACAGGAAAGGCACACAGTAGGCTGCCAGATTATTCCCTCTTTTATTTCAGTGCCTTACAGGTAAGTAATTGGCATTCTGGGACTGGTAGTACTTTCAAGCCCAAGTGGGCGGTGCCTTGCTCAATGTCCGTAAAACATTAAAATTGTGGGACCAGCAATGTTCCAAAGGTGTCTCAACCTGATCAGGGGCTCCCCCAATTCCGCAGCTGCTATACCAGTGTACTTGCGGCGGTCCCGCTCAGGTATCGCAGTGGTGCGACCCGTGACCTGGGCTTGGCCACAAATATTTGGAAAAAGAAAGTTGCCGCTTCGTTAGGTCGCACTCACTGGGGGTTACAGCCACAGTAGGGAGACAGCACTCGATTCATATCCCCACTCCTCCTGCCGACGCGTTTCGGGAAACTCACTTCCTCTGGGCAGACAGACACAGGAAAGGCACACAGTAGGCTGCCAGATTATTCCCTCTTTTATTTCAGTGCCTTACAGGTAAGTAATTGGCATTCTGGGACTGGTAGTACTTTCAAGCCCAAGTGGGCGGTGCCTGGCTCAATGTCCGTAAAACTTTAAATTGTGGGACCAGCAATGTTCCAAAGGTGTCTCAACCTGATCAGGGGCTCCCCCAATTCCGCAGCCGCTATACCAGTGTACTTGCAGCGGTCCCGCTCAGGTATCGCGGTGGTGCGACCCGTGACCCGGGCTTGGCCACAAATATTTGGAAAAAGAAGGTTGCCGCTTCGTTAGGTCGCACTCACTGGGGGTTACAGCCACAGTAGGGAGACAGCACATATATATATATATTATCTACTGGCTAGAGCCAGTAGGTATTTATCATTAGGATCAAAGTTTCCTGAGGAAAAGTGTTTTTTGTTTTGCCAGCAACTTTTGTGCCGCTTGACGAATCTCCGCAAATTTTTCCCAATACGTTTGGTTCAGCTGCTGTGTAAAATGTTTTGGGGTCATCGGTGAAATGGGGGCCCGAGATAAAAAGGGGGTCGCAAAACACATTTTCACCATGTTAGATCGGTGGGGATTTTTCATTTTTTGAACACAACTACAACCCGAACTGCTGAATGGAATTACACCAAATTTGGCAGAAAGCTAGATGTTGGTCCAGAAAGCATGCTATTGAAGTACTGGGTATTTTAGACCCAGCGGTGCAGGGGCACACACCCTATGACTTCTGGGTTCACCCTGTTCCAGACCTACAGAAACACAGAGTCTTCTGGGTGAAGTCAAAGATTCATTTATTGGCTGCAGACCAATTACAGGTATCCTAGAAGTACAACAGCGTGTATGTTCTCAGGAGACTGCTGAAAATCATAGGAACGGACTTCATCTTAAATACCCTTTTTCTTGCCTCAAGCATACATTCCTAGGTTTTATGATACGGCCATTACAAGTGTACATTACAAAGAAAAGGCAGAGTCATGATGACCATCCCACATTCCAGTTCGGCCAGCCCACAATGATTTACACAGAAAGGTTCAGATCCCACATTTGATATCAATAGGCCCCCCAATAAACATGAGCATCTCCTGTTTTGGGAAACAAGTCATAAAGCAGGAACAAGCAGGTGTGAAAGAGATTAGCCGGAGAATTGTGTAGAATGAAAGGGTTTTATGACGGCTCGAGCCCTGATGCTAATCACAGGTGGACGGAGGAAGGGGAGCTCGTGAGACCAGTTTGACCCGGGGCAGCAGAGCCAGCTGCCCAGGTCACAGAGAAGTCAGAGGAGAAGCCCATGTACTGTGAGGCCCGTATTTACTCCATTATAGCCTATGTGAGGGCAATGACAAGATGGCCACTGCTTCCAAAATGGAACCCGCGTAGTGAAGCAGAATAGCGTGTACACAGTGCATTCATAGCTAGAACGATATATAAAGCACTCGTACATACCGCATTAACTATTTGCGGTTTGCTAATACCAAGATAGACAGGGGTAGGGCCCTGTCCCCTACGCGGTCCCGAATATTAAAGTACGACAGACCCTCCTTTTGCCCTTACATAGGCAATCACTATACTCATCTTAATCCGAGTCCAGGTCGATGTTCACGAAGTCATGGAGATGTTGCTGTAGCATCATTCTATTACTTAGCTCGTCCCTCGATACAGGTTTCCTTACACATAAGGTAGCACAGAGGCCACATATCGTAGGAGCACACTGTATACACAGACAGAACAGGAAAAGAATGGCTAAGATCATTCCAATGACCATCAGAACTTTCCAACCCCAGGCAGATATCAATTCCCAGAACCACCCCACCAGTGACCAATCTCCCTTATCCACGTGTATGGATTCAGATATTTTATGGAGTTTGGAGATGGCTTTATACACTGTTGGAGCATTATCTGGTATGAAAATGCAGCAACTGGATTGGATGACCTTGCATACCCCACCGCGGTCTGCAAGAATAACGTCTAGAACCATGCGGTTCTGTAAAGTCATAAGGCGATCCGCTTGGAGCTCAGCCGTCAGATTACCAAGGGCACCAGCCGTTACATTTATAGTGGATTCAACCACACGTGTCAGTTGTCTCAGGTTCCTACTATTGACCATAGGTCCCCAAAACGGCAGGAAACCCAAGAAGAAGTCTCCCGCTTCCTGACCGGCAGTATCCTCCTTATTAATCACACCTCTCACAACTCTGGTCTTGTGATAGTCAGAGGCAGCAGTAAATGTAGGCGGTAGCAAGTTCGCAATATAACATGTGCCCGAGAAGTCAGGGGGCAACCATGTATATGCTCGGTCATTACAGATGAAATATGTGCCCTTGGCAGCCAAAAACGCAGGGGAAAACTGTGACGGGAAAGTGTACGTTTCAGTACAGTCACTTCTTCCCAGTTGAGCTCTAGGATTCTGACCATTACCCTGTAAGCAGAACCGACCCATGTGGGGTACGACCCAGATTGGAGATGAGATTTTTCGCTGTCTTTCACCCAGACTAATACTATACCCCGTCGCGTTCCATCCTACATAAGGTCTCAGCTCTTCTTTGGGAATGGATGAGTATGCATCAATATCCCTACTCATATCGGCAACTCCTTTCATCAAAGCCTTATTATTGGTGATAGGTCTGATGGAACGCGGTTGGCGAGGGGAGTACGTATCTAGAGCATAGAGAAACATGGTCTGGAATGCCCATGACGATCCATTGTAACTATACGGCAGCACCAAATAAGGAATACCCTTGTTAATGGTGTGTGGCATTAACCCGCACACCCAGCAATTGGTCGTATTCATTACCAGTTGGTGCTGGTGCAAGAGCTGGATAAACGAGTTATTTACGAACTCTGATCGTCTGGTCTGTTCGTGTTCAGGCAAAGGGTGAAAAGAGTGAGAGGAGGCAGTAGAAAGGGGTATAGGCTGTTCAGTGGGTTCAATGGGCTTTTGAGCGGAGAAGAACACAAATCCTACAATAAACATCATGATACTACACAGTGTAAAAAGGCACAAAAATACAAAACATTTACTTTTTACAATTCTACACATCCTTGCGTTAAAGTTCATTTCCTCAACGGATCTCTCCATCTTAAAAAACTCCATCCTCTAATCGGGCCGCTCGCGGCGGATGAGTGTCTTCTGCTAAGGAGTACGCCTGTCAGTCCAGGAAAACGCCCTAGACCAACCAGAACCGTTGACCTAGCGTCTTCGGCCTGTACCCCAAAGTCTTGGCACCGCGACCCTGCGGCAGAACCCGGATGGTGGTTCGAAAAACAAAAATCAAGAAAGTCCTTCAGATGGGAGAGCCAAAAATGTCAAAAAGGGAATAGTAAAGAAATCTTTATTTGTCCATGGGCCTTGGTCTCAAATTATAGCGGAGACGGCCAGGTGCTGTTTGGTCTTGAAACAAAAGTTCAGGCTCAGTGGTGTCCAGTCGATTTGATAGTGGCACAGCTTCTTGCAGAATATTGTCACTCTCTTGGTTTGAAACTGTGTCTTTTAGGCGTGCGTCACTGAATGGTACAAAACGAGGCACAGTGTCCGTCTCGAAGTCGGCGATACCCTCCTGGACCCACTGGTCATATGGCAGAGGCAAGGGGACTACTTTGCAGTGGGTACCATGGATCCAGTGCTTCTTCCCTTTTACTCGCACCGCTGACCTTGTCGACAGAAGTACAAGGTGAGGGCCGATCCAGCGAGGCTCGTCGTTGCTCTTACGCTGGAAATTTCGGACCAGGACCCACGAGCCAGGGTTGATAGGGTGTCCGGGAGGTTCAGAAGCTTGGGGAAGAGTAGCATGTACCTGTTGGTGCAAAACACGCAGTTTAACAGTCAAATCATACAAGTAATCGAGTAGTACTGGATGCTCAATCTCACTAAACTTCGTAGGCCTCGGTACACCCCATACGTTGGCCGGGCGGCCAAAGACGACCTCGTAAGGGCTAAGTCCCACTCGTGAGTGTATGGTCATTCTGGTGGACAGGAGTGCTAAAGGCAGAGCGTCAGGCCATTTAAGACCGGTGCTCGCCTGGATTTTGGCCAGCTTGAGCTTTTTTTTTTTTTTTTTTTTTTTTTTTTTGAAACCGTTTATTACAAATCTCAAGAATATACAGGTATGGGCCTACAACCTTCCGGCCGGCCGCTAGGATGACAGGAGCATATGACATACGGTCATAAAACACTTGGTGTGCAGAGGAGCATAATCAGGAGGTATCAATGCCGTGGGCCATATCAGTCAGACCCCACAATACGGTTTCATTTTATACATACAACAAGAAAAAACCACACCCACAAGGCAACCCGCAATCGACAGTAGCAGCACGTGCTCCCCGAATGGGGGACCCAAAGTAGACACAGGAGTCTAAAGAGGGGAAGGGGAACAGAGCAAGGACTGGGTGAACCCTGTGCCCGGGGCTGGGGGAAGGAGTCAGCTAAGGGGACGGGGCTGGTGAGGCAGCAGGCAGCAGTGGTGGCGCGCAGATACCCCCACGATAGGCGTTCCAGGGGCCCCATACTTTCACCCATGTCCCAGGCTTACCCCTCGCCACATACACCACCTTTTCTCGAAACATGCACCAGTCCATGTGTTCTTTCCAGGCCGACACCGCCGGGGGCTTCTGGGATCCCCACAGTTGAGCAATATCACGCTTAGCTACCATATATCCCAGAGTCACCCACCACATCTGCGGAGCCGAGTAGTCAGTTGGTTCCCACACATTCAACAGGCACCTCCTCGCTTCAGGCAGCAGCGCGACACGCGTAACCACTCGCAGGACCTCATGCACACCACGCCAAAATCGCTCCACCTTCGGACATTCCCACAAAATATGCAGAAAGGTCGCCAAAGCACCACACCCACGCTTACACAGCCCATCCTCAGCATAGCCCATACGCAGAAGCCTTGGCCCCGTCATGTAGACCCGGTGGAGTATCTTAAGCTGGACGAAACGAAGGCGAGCCGGTATGGCCACCTCCTTGGGAGAGGCCACCGCGGAGGTCCAGTCCTCGTCGTCCAACTCCAGCCCATCGGCAACCCAGGCCTCTCGGAGGCCAGTTAGCAAGCCCGAGCGGTCATTGATCAGCTTTTTGTAAATAAGGGAGATCGTGCTGTCTGGGACATGGCCATCTAGCACTCTGTCCTCCAGGGGGGAAGACTCCGGGATGGAGGCAACGTCTGGGAAGACGGAGCCCAGTGCATGACGGACCTGCAGGTACCGAAAGTATTCACTGTCCTGCAGCTGAAACTCCGTCTGCAGCATCTCGAATGTTTTAAATCCCCCCCTCGTCCAGAGATCCCTGACTTTACTGATGCCTATCATGTCCCACTTCTCGAAGCCCTTCGAGGTCCACAGGGAGCCCAACCTCTCAGATGCGTACAGCGGTGACGCCCGGGTCAAACGGTCCTTCCACCCCATAGCTGCATTAGCCGCGTGCCATACTCGCACCATGACACGCGTAGGTCCCGTCAGGCGAGCGTCGGGCGCGCCAGAGTAGAGCGCTCGATTGTAGTCGCCACCGGGCAGTAGCATCTTGTCCATTTCAAATGCCGGGTTCAAGGCGGGCCCGTAGAGGCCATGGTTGATTGCAGCTAACTGGGAGGCCCAGTAATACCGTTTAATATCCGGGAGGGCAATCCCCCCGTCGTACCATGGGAGCGTCAACTTCGCCAGGGCAATACGCGGCCTCCCGTCCCAGAACAGGCGGCGCTGTAGACTCTCCACCTCACGGAAGTAGCGCGCCGGGACTAAGTCCATAGTGTTCTGGAGAGCGTACAGGAAGCGTGGCAACGACATCATTTTAAACAGCGCCGCCCGGCCGAGCGGCGTAAGCGGCAGGCGCCGCCAGCGCACAACGTCCTCCCTCAAGCGGCGCTAGAGGGGGGGAAGCAAGTTCCGCTCGTAGCGGGCCTCCGGGTCCAGAGTAATGTAGACACCCAGGTACCTAAACCCCTGAGCGGCAATCTGGATCGGACAGCCCCGCGGGAGGACGGGAGCCTCCCCGGAGAGCACATACACACATGATTTAGCCCAGTTGATGACAAGGCCTGAGTTGCGGCCAAATGAACGTAAAACATCAACCAGGACTATTAGTGATTTACGTGGGGAGGCTAGGTACAAAAGGATGTCGTCAGCGTATAGGGACACGCGGTCCTCGTACTCGGGGGTCCAACGGAGACCACGGATGGAAGGCTCCCACCGCAGCCACTCCGCCAGGGGCTCCAAGGCCAGCGCAAACAGGAGCGGCGACAAGGGACAGCCCTGCCGCGTGCCCCGGCCCAGTTCGAATGGGGCCGATACTCTTCCGTTTACCACCACCTGCGCCAATGGGCCCGAGTACAACAATTTGACCCAACTGATGAAACCCGGGCCAAATCCAAACTTCGCCAGCATCGCCCAAATGTATGGCCACTCAAGCGTGTCAAACGCCATGGTGGCGTCTAAGGACGCCAGTATGGCCGGCTCCCGCACGAATGGAACACGTGCGAGCACCCCGTGCAAGCGCCGCAGATTAAGGGCTGTGTTGCGATGGGGAATAAAGCCGGACTGGTCTTGATGGACCAGATCGCCCACCACGCCGACCAGCCGATTGGCCAGCACCTTGGCAAGAATTTTGGGCTCCGCATTTAAGAGCGAGATAGGCCGATAGGATGTAACCCGGTCCCGAGGTCTCCCTTCCTTGTGGATCACCACGATTGTAGCCAGACGCTGGTCCAGCGGGAGGGAGCCCAGCGAGTGGGCCGCCAGGAACATCGCGCGAAGGTGGGGTGCCAATGCATCCGGTCGCAACTTATACAACTCGATAGGGATGCCATTCGGGCCCATGGCCTTGCCAGAGGCGACCAAGCGTATGGCGAGGGCAATTTCGTCGGAGGTGGGAGCGGCATCCAACGACACCCTGTCCTCCTCCGAAAGGGAAGGGAGCGCGATATCCCTAAGCAGGGCATGGGAATCCTCCTCCGAGCAGGGAGAAACCGGGGAATACACTTCACGGAAATAATCCGCGAAACAGGAGACAATTTCTTCTGGCTCGGTTACACTCACACCATCCATCCTCTCAATCAGCGGGACCACACGATTCGCTCTCTCCTTTTTATCCAACCACGCGAGCAGTTTACCAGCCTTATCACCCACATCATACAGTCGCCCCTGTTGCTCCCTACTGAGGCCCCTGGCCGCCTCCGTGACGAGGGCCCTGTAGGCCGCCTGCTTAAGCTGTAGGACATGTAGCGCAGCATCTGTCACCCCACCCTCTAGATCACCCTCCAATTCGACAATTTCGGCCTCCACCCGGGTCACCTCCTCCCGCTCGCACCTCCGGGCATGAGAAATAAGGGATAGGGCCTCCCCTCTGAGAACTGTCTTGAAGGCTTCCCACAGGGAAATAGCCGAAGGGACGGACCCCACATTCTCATCGAAGTATCGCTGTAAGGATTTAATCAAGTCAGCGCGAATGATGGGGTCGCGCAAGTACCAAGCGTTGATTGGAACTACCCTGCCCTCACCCCTCGGGCAGACATCAATGTGTAACAGGAGCGGGGAGTGATCTGAAATACCCCGCGCCAAATGGCGCACCTCTCCTACCCTCCCAACATAGGCCGCCGGGACAAGGACATAATCAAGCCGTGAGAGGCTACCATGGGCCCCGGAGTGGAAAGTGTACTGCAGCTGCGTGGGATGTTTTAAGCGCCAGCAGTCCACCAATCCCAGTGTATCCAAGAGGCCGGACAGCCACGCCTGTGCCCGGGGGAGGTCCCTAGGGGGGTGACGATCCACAGTCCCAGAAACCACCGCATTGAAGTCCCCCCCAACCACCAGAAGCCCCCCCGGAAGGCCAAGGAGGAGGCGCCCCAGGTCTGCAAAAGTGGTCGACTGTAGCCCCGGTGGGACATATACTGATACAAAGACAACTACTTTGCCCTCCATTCTTCCCACCAAGACAGTGTAGCGTCCCCTATCATCATGGAGCACCTCATCAATTTCCAACTGGAGCGAGTTCTTCACCATGATGCCCACACCCCGTGAGCCCGACGTGAAGCCCGAGTGGGCCACTAAACGGTAGCCACGCCGATTCATGGCACAAAAAGAATTACCAATAAGGTGTGTCTCCTGCAGAAAGACTACATCGGGTGAGATTCGTTTCAAATACTGCAGGACCACACCTCGTTTGATCCTATCCCCCAGTCCATTAACGTTCCAAGACAACAAAGTCAAGTCCCTACCCCCCATCACACACAAAAGCCATCATTCGTCCCCCGGAGAGCACCTTAAGATCAATACAAAAAAGGGTTTGCCTTGTGGTAAAAACGTACAACACCCCACCCCAACCCACCCACCCCAACGGAACTCCCCCCTCCCTGCACCCCTGCATGAGCCCAAACAGCCCCCCCAAAGTGCAGTGTGCCTGTCGCCCCATAGATGGTTAAACTAACTAAGCCCCCAGAGGAGGAGGGAGAACCCCCAAGAGACCCCACACGACCTCCACAGGAGGGGAACTTACTCGAACAGACGAACAGTCCAAAGTGACATCAATTTTGTCCAGAGCGAGGCCTAATATTAGTCCCTCAGTCCTGATCCGGCGAGCCCTCTCCCCCAACCGCTCCCCCCCCACCCCCCCCCGAGCCCGATCCCCAGACAAAGTATCCAGCCAGTCCCCAGCCGCTTCGGGACGATCAAAAAAGTGCGTGCGGCCATCCACCTCCACCCGCAACTTAGCTGGGAAAAGCATCGCATACTTGAGGTTAAGGTCCCGTAGACGACGTTTGACTCCGAGAAAGCTCAGTCTCTGCTTTTGGACCGCTGGAGTGAAATCCGGATAAAAATTGATGTCCATGTTGTCGAGTCTGACCGGTCCCTGTAGTCTGGAGGATTGCAGAATAGCATCTCTGTCCCGAAAGTTGAAAATCCGGGCAATAAGAGGCCTCGGAGGGGCTCCGGTCTTAGGCCTTCCCCCGGGAACCCTGTGGGCCCGTTCCACCGCGAAGAATTTACTCAGCCCCCGGGGCTGGAGATGAGTGAGAATCAAGTCCTCCACGAATAGGTCCGCCGCCGCCTCCTCACGTCCCTCAGGCACCCCGATAATGCGGACATTGTTCCTCCGGGCCCGACCCTCGGAATCCTCCAAGCGGCGGTCCATCAGCGCACTCGCCTGGCCAAGCCGGCGCACCTCCTTTTGGAGGGTCGCCACATCTGTCGTGAGGCCCGATGTGGTGTGGGCCAAAGAATCGACCCGATCATCGGTCTTGGCTAGATCGGCCCTCACCAAGCCAACATCCACGAGGACCGAGTCTATCTTCTGCGCCAGTGTATCAAAACGCTGGCCCACCGATGCCTTCATCTCGGCGATAGCACCCATGACATCCCGCAGGGTCAGATCCGCGGGCAGAGCAGGAGCATCAGCCGGGCCCTCAGGGGACCTACGCGGCACCTCAGGAGATCCCTTCTGGAGGGTGTAGCGGTCCATACTATTAGACTGCTGGGCTGCGCCACGTCGAGTCGATTTCACCTTTGCCCGGTCACCATCTTGCTTTGTGGACATGGTTCCAGTCCCCAGATCGTGCCAATCACGTCGTAAAGGGCAGGCAAGCCGGGTCACGGGCTCCGGGGGGGGGGCCACCGCAGACCCGCGGGGTGGATCACAGCCGGCGGGCCGGCAAGGCACCCCAACGAGGCCACACCACCTCACAGTGCCCCGCAACCCAACCTCGCCAAGACAGCAAGGAGGGTGCAAAAGCGAAAGTGAAAGTGCGGGGTACGCGAGTCGCCGAGCCCTGCCCGCCGCTGTTGTTCACTTTGTCTCCGGATAGCCCCACAGATCTAATCCGGGGTCCGGCGTGGAGAAGGCCGCAAACCTCGATCGATGTTCCCGCCGGTGTCCGAGGTCCAATTTGGAAGCGGAAAACGGGTGTCACCTCAGCTCGGGCTCACCAAAACGGTCCCCTCATCTAGGACAGGATATTTTCAGGATATGTGTAGGAGGTCACTGAGGTCCTCGGGAGCCTCGCACCTACGCGGCCATCTTGGTTGCGCGCTAGGCTCCTCCTCCAGCTTGAGCTTTAAGGCTCCATTGTAGCGTTCTACTAGTCCAGCTGATTGGGGGTGATTTGCAGCATGGAACTTCTGCTTTATCCCTAGCCCTTCACATACATTCTTCATCACTTTACCCACAAACTCACTTCCATTATCACACCACACCATTCTTGGCATCCCAAACCTAGGGAAAAATTCCTTTACAAGGGCTTTGGCTGTGGATAGGGCAGTGTTATCTTTCAGAGGATAAGCCTCTATCCATTTTGAGAAAGCACAAACAACCACCAGTACATATTTCAGGTTGTTGCATCTTTCCATGTGAATAAAGTCCAGCTGCAAAACTTCGAATGGACATGATGGGGGTGCAAAGTGACCAGCTGGAGTTGGGGTTCCCCTACCAGGGTTATACTTCAAGCATACCATGCAATTCTTGACCACATTCTCTGCACACTTGGGAATCCCAGCATTCTGCCATACTGGAGCCAACAACTTACAAATTCCTTTCGTACTGATGTGTGCCATTCCATGTGCCATAGTAACCACTGGGAGCACATATGCGTCAGGCAACAACCATCGCCTATGTTCTGTCAGATCAATCCAACAACCATTCTCATCCAACTTACCCATACTTTCTCTCCACTTGCTTAACTCTTTCTCTGTGGCTTCAGCTTGAAGCGACTTCACACTCTCTATTGTGTTCTCACACATCCCAACATCGTCAACCCATCTTGCGGGGCCTGCAACATACATTCTAGTCTTCACATTCTGTGCTGTTTCTTTCGCAGTCTCATCAGCAAACGCATTCCCACGTCCAACATCATCTGTGACTTTCCTGTGCGCACTGCATTTCATGATCGCAACTTGCAACGGTAGGGTCAGTGACTCAAGGAGATCATTCACCAACTTGCCATTCTGAATTTTAGCTCCATGCGAAGTCAGGAACCCACGCTCTTTCCACAAACGCCCAAAATTATGAGCCACGCCAAAGGCGTACTGGCTATCTGTGTATATATTCACTCTCATTCCTTCAGATAACACACATGCTCTCGTTAGGGCGATTAATTCTGCTGCTTGGGCCGAATTATGTGGCACTCGTGCAGTTTCCACGACCGTGTGTAAAGTCGTGATAGCATATGCAGCAGTCGTGTCACCATTAGGGAGTTTGAAACACGAACCATCCCCCATAAAGTACCATCACACTCAGTCAGGGGAGTATCTTTTAGATCTACTCTCCCTTTCGTCTCTTCTTCTGTTCTGAACAGACAGTCATGTTGCTCAATCTCATCTGAGTCTGCTGGGACTGGCAATAACGTAGCTGGATTCAGCGTATTACATCTCTTTATGTGTATGTGATTTGGTAACAGTGTAAGCTCATAGCCTGATAATCGCGCACTAGTCAAGTGTTGTGTCTTGGTCCTATTTAATAATGTGTCTACTGCGTGTGGAACCATAACAATCAATGTAGTGTCCATTACCAAACCAGCAGATTGTCGGATAGACATTGCTGCAGCAGCTGTCGCTCTCAGACAGCTTGGCAATGCCCTCGCTACAGGGTCCAAGGTGGATGAAAAATATGCGCATGGGCGCGGTCTGTCGCCAAAAGGCTGTGTTAACACTGACAACGCACAACCATCTTTCTCGTGAACATACAATGTAAAAGGCTTACTGTAGTCAGGGGTACCCAACACAGGAGCCGAACACAATGCATTACGCAATTCCACAAAACTTTTCTGGCACTCTTCAGACCATGGGATAGGATTCGGTGTGTCTTTGCATGTTAAGGCTACTAAAGGTTTTGCCAACAAGGAAAAACTTGGTATCCAATGCCTACAGTATGAAGTGATGCCCAAGAAAGCACGTACTTCTCTCTGTGTTCTTGGCACACTCAACTGTGCAACGGCTTGAATTCTTTCTGGGGTCAGTTTCCTTCCCTCCTTCGATAAGAGATGACCTAAGTAGGTCACTTCTTGTCGACAATATTGCAGCTTAGAGAGAGACACTTTGTGATGGAAAGCAGATAAATGGCGCAACAATGATAATGTGGCTTCTTTACAAATCTTTTCAGTATCCGCAGCAATTAGTAAATCGTCCACGTACTGAATCAGGATAGCGCCACTAGGTAAAACAAGTGCATCAAGCTGCGCTTTCAAAGCTTGACTGTATATGGATGGACTCTCACAGTAGCCCTGGGGAGCGCGTTTGAAGCGGAAGCTTCGGCCTCCCAGACTAAAGCCAAAAATGTCTCTGCTCTCTTCTGCAATTGGGATGCTAAAGAAAGCATTCTTTAAATCGATCACTGAAAACCATGCAGCAGAGGCTGGAATCATTGTTAACAAGGCAGTTATATCAGGGACAACCGGAAACTGTGGCACAACAATCTTATTAACCTCTCTGAGATCGATCACAAATCTGTAAACAGGTGGCTGTGAAGGGTCCGTTCGTTTTAAGACAGGTAAAATCGGACTATTGCAAACGTTGCCTCTTGTCTCTTCAATTACACCCTTATTAATCAAGTCGCTGACAATGTCTAACAATGCTTTCTGGCCTTCATTAGAGATTTTGTACTGGGGAATACGCGGCAGTCTGACATTAGCCTTTAAAGTCACCACGTATGGTGGTATCTCCAAGAGGCCCACATCATTGGGACCAGTAGCCCAAAGGGCATCCGGAAGGGATGACAATTCAGGCGGCATTGTGTTTTTAGACAAGTACATTGGGGAAATCACTTTCTTGCCTAATGTAAGTTGTACTCCTGAAGGAGAACAATACAGTGTAGTGTGGAAATATGGATTTTTCTGGTCAGTTATGTCCCCTATCTTGGACCCCAACGGTTCTATGTGCATGTTACAAGTACATGTATGTTCCCTCCAGTTCCAGTTATGAAGACGCAAACACATGTGCGTCCACCGTCAACATGTCCTCTGTCAGATCCGCCATGAATAGGCCGGATATTCCATTCCTAAGTATGAAAAGCCACCGGCTTTATATGGTTCACCTATGCCATTTTACAGTCCAGGCAAGTAGGCCCTGATTCTGTCGTCAAACTCTTCTTGCCTTCTGCCTCTGAAAGCTCCAGTCTGAGCCTGCAACCGTGACCATGAACTTTGCCTCATTCTCTGCGCGGCTCACGAAGCCTGACATCAGCTTGCTGCCTGCCAAGAACTGTATTTCACCTTCGAAATTATCTGCTCCGTTCCCTGCCCGATGCATTCCTGTCTAGTAGTTTAAATAAACATTCTTCCAGCTACCGAGCAATGGCTCGGCTTCTCTGTCTTTATGCAAGTAATTCATAGTCCTGTTACCATGGAATATTCCTACCCCCTCGCATTTAGTGTAGACACTTAGACGCTTGTACACGCACGCACGGTCAGTATAGAATAGATTCTGTCCGAGAGTCCTTCTTTTGTGGATAACATAGTTCTTTAAACATAGGATGTTAGATATGATTTGGGATTAGGTTGACTTGACCCCCCAGACTTTTCGTCTCCACATGTAGAGCTAAATGTCAAGTCCCCTTCACCCCCAGTTGCACGTCAATCACACGTCATGCTGCTGCGCGCGCATCTATGCCAAGTATTATCTTATAGATCCACCTATATATGACATCATAACCAATTATGTTCCTTTTTTACTCCTTATTACACCCATTTTCGGTTACGCATATGAATCGTCATTTTCCTTATCAATTGTTACGCCTACTGCATTCGCTTCATTGTAATGTATGTACTATAAAAGTCATTTCTTGTCAATAAAGTATGTACTTCACTTCCTGAACCTCCGTGGTGATGGAACTTGGAGCAACCGATTATAATCGATCATTGGAATAAAGCCCATTCCGAACCTCTAAAACCACGGATTCTGCCTCTCATTTTACTGAGCTATTTTATTATGTTTCCGTATCAAATTAAGTCCCGGTAATGAATTTTATTTACCACATGAATGGCGCCCGAATAGGGACACTTTCTCATCTCACGCGCCGGCGGTGAGTTGCAGGCCCGGTCTCCTGCCACAGCTGGACGGACAATTACGCGTACCAGCAGGATTTCCTGTGTCTCCCTCCGGTCAAGCGGGGGCGACTGAGGCTGCGATCAACACCCAGACGAGGCGGTGAGAAGTGCGAAGTATCCCGACCAGAGCCTAGCTGAGAGAGCAAGATCCGAGGTATACAGAGGCCCACCAGTTTCCGAAGTCCCAAGTCGAGTCCAGTGTCCGAAGCGTTCGAGTCGAGTCCAGTCCGGTTCAAGTTCAGTCCAGTTTCTGAGGCTTTCCGTTTCCGAGCTACCCGGTGAGTACCATTACTGGGGAGGCATTCTGACGTGCACATAGGTTGTGCCGGTCAAGACGGGTTTGGGTACACAAATCCGGTCTGCACTGTTTCAGCAGTGTATCTGTACTGTTTAGCAGTATATCAAGTATTCCGAAGTATCTAGTTACTGTCAAAGAATTATGCTTGGTGATTAGTTATGCAGACGATCATCATTGTTGGTTATTTTTAAAGGTTAAAAAATGTTTAATGTTTAATGTTTAAATGTGTTAAACGTCCTGCATATTGTGGTATGAATGGTTGTTCATTATTGTGATTACTGTATTAAGTTTGTTCAAGATCAAGTATCAGATCAGTTCTCAATATGCCGCTCTTTTCAAAATTAAGACAGATCACAACTAGAAAAGGGGTACTCGAAGAAGCTGTTCCCATTCCTCCTAGGGACACTCCAGGGTACTTCATGTATCATAAACATGGCCTAGACGCCATATTATTTCTTGATCTATGGGTAGACTACACTAAGGAATTACCAGAAAGTCAGAGGTGGCCCGCAGCGGGGACCTGGGATGCAGAGTGCATCGTGAAAGTAGAGGAAGAATTATGGAAAAAGAAAGCTAGACAATCACAGAAAGACGCCATTAAATTATGGCGTAAAGAATCACATAGACGAACAGAAAAAGCACGTAGACAGGAGGAGAAGAATAAAGAGAATTCCAATAAAGTTCGAGAAAATCTATTAATTGAGGAAGGTATCCGAGTGAAATCAGAACAAGTAGACAGACAAAGAAATGCCCTTATGAATGGTATGTATCCCCTTCTGGCCGAAGGATTGCCTAAGGCTACTCCAGAGATACCGAAAGACTTGCCAACCCCATTGTTTCCAATAAAGGTACATCCTAAGGGGCATCCTAGAACCGCAGAAGATGTTTTTCTTTCCTCATATTTAGATGACGCAGCTCCCGAGTATGCAAATTCCGCCCCACATAGACCGCCTGCCAGGGAGGTTCAACGCCAAGATCCAGTACCCGTATCGTTACAGCAACAAGTTCTGACACAAGTTCCGGCAAGCACATCTGTTTCTGCATCTGTTCCTACAGCTACTTCTATAGCTGTATCCACGCCTATAGTTGCTGTATCACGTTCAACGAATCCTTTCACGCCCGATACCCCAGACGGGGCTACGGGAGGTGCTACCAATATCTTTTCTACACCACCTAGAATAAATAAACTTACTTTTCAAGAGTCAGCACATTCACGTACCCCCAAACTCATAAATGCCCGTACGCTTAAGGAACTTCTTATAGATTGTAGATATGACCCTGTGCCCGGAAAAGAGGACGAAATGACCCTAGCATCATTACGTATCAGACGAGCCGCAGTGTATTTAGGGAAATTACCAGGAATGACTGCGCATCTAGATAAAATATACCATTTTGTCCAAACAGGGCGAGATTCTGAATGTATTAACAGAGCTATGGAATACCAGAAAGTGGAAATACAGGGGGAACTGTTACGTTTCCTCATAAATTGTGTGATCAGAAATCAAGACCGACCAGGGGTAGACCCGGAAGCAATGCAAATTCTTACCAGATGGAGCCAGAATATATCAGAAGGTAGACATGATAAACAAAATTGTATAATAGCCATGTGCCGAAAGATCCGTAAAGAAATAGAACGCCTACACGAAGAAAGATTAGCGGTAGATCAGTTCGAACAAAGCGAGGAAGAAGCATCAGGACTGCCCACAGGACAGTCAGAAACTATAGCCTATGTAGGTAGAAGAAGATCTTGTAATAGTACTAGATGTCTTACTGATCCGATACGTCCGATGTGTCTAGAAAATAACAGGAAATTTCAAACACCAATAATAAATATAAGGTCTAACGAGCATTCATTCCAAGCAGCAGATAAATTACTCCGAGAACGAAGGGGTTATCATTTTCTCGATTCTATGGATGAACAAGAATTAGCCAGGTCAGCTGTTCATTGGGTTGACAGTCCCGGGAAGTATAGTGATGACACAGTAGCTCACACATTTTTGAATCTCACCCCAGATGAACAGCGTTTAGCTGGGATTTATATGATTCAACAACTTCTTATACTATATAAAAGCCAACATTCAGATCCTGGTCCCTTACCTGATATATTGACCGAATTACTCACGAATAGATGGAGAGGTTCAGGTACTAAGCTAATTAAAGAAATACTAGAATCAAGAAAGCAGTACATTCTTTTTATATGCCCAGAACATGTTTCATTGCCCATCAAGGAAAGAACCACGTATTACATGGATAGACAGAATCCTCTACGAGAAGTGCACCCAATAAAGGGCGAGGACAACGAGTTTAAGCGCGTATTTGTATATACGCCCATATCAAAAATAGAATTGTTAGAAATGAAGAAAGTGGTACCCAGTCATGACAAAGATCCAGCGGGTTTTCACCGAGAAATTAAAGACATGTTACTCATGGGAGAGTATACCTATCCCGACATTATGACAATATTAAAGGTATTGATGCCTGCTGGCATTTATGAGAAACTCAGGGAAAAAGAGTGGGAGGTAGGAGACCAAAAGATAGAATGGTCAGTATTAGAAGCAGAAGAAAAGGCCCGAACTGCAGGAGCAGGACTCGGGGATAAAACTAAAGCACTACCAGGTTTATTAGTACAGGTACTGCCACGTTTATTAACTACGAAAAAGGAAGATTGGGGTACAATTTCAGCCTGTAAACAGAAGCAAGATGAAGACACTAGTGATTACTATGCCCGATTTGAAAAATGTTTTGGTATAAATAGTGGCCTAAAAGCAAGTAGCGAATCATACCCACATCTGTTTGTAACAAAATTAGTAGAAAATGCTCTGCCCCAAGTAAAGAATAGAGTATTAAAATTCGAGAGTACCTGGCAAGGTAACACTCCATCACAAATGTTACAAATGTTACAGTACCATCACAATAGAATTAGAGAGGAACAAGATCATGAACAAAGACGCATGAAAGACACGAAAATGAAAATGCTAGTCTCTCAGACAGTTCCAGCTGAAGGACATAAAAAGGGTGTGACACATTCCGGTGATTTCGCAGGACCTGTAAAAGGGACATGCAATTATTGTAAAAAGCCAGGTCATTACGTACATGATTGTCCAGTTTTGAAACATAATATCGCCATAGGTAATACAAAAGAAAGACCACGGCCACTTAGACAGGATCAGAATGAACAAGGAGCTTTGCAGCATGCACAGTCCATGCCAGCTCCACAACAGACTATACAGTTTGTGCCAGCTGCACCAGCGCTGCCTGTTGCTGCCACACAAACCACGACACGACAACTGTACCAGACCGCACAGTACGACTATCCTGATTATCAACGATACGCATGAACAAGCCTAGAGAGGGAAGTTGACTTACCCCTTATCGAGGTCCCTGTAGATCAAGAAGGACCTTATGTACATAGTGAATTATTAGGCCAAGACAGAAAATTTTTACTCGATACAGGGGCAAGTCGAACAACCATAAAACGTAGTGAAGTTCCAGGGGCACCCCTCTCAGGCTCACAGAATATTTCCCTTGGTTTTTCAGGAAAACCTATTGTTAATGAAGTGTCACAACCTCTTCCACTTACGATAGGACCTTTGACCCGAACTACAGATTTATTGCTTACTAAATCATGTCCAGAAAACCTGTTAGGAATAAAAACACTGAAGGCTCTAGGAGCTATAATATGTTGTTCTCCGGAAGGAGTAAGATTGTTTTTACGTGATTTTAAAGGTCATTATGTGTCTAGAGACATGGATCCCCGATTGCAGACTTTACCTACACATCTATGGGCACAAGGCCCTACTGATGTTGGTTGCATGAATATTACACCATATCGAGTCACACTAAAGGCAGGAGTGGTACTACCACGAATGCGACAATACAAGTTACCACCAGATGCTGTAGTGGCTTTACTACAAATCATTGACGAGCTCATTACCCAAGGAGTGGTTGTGGAAACAGACTCCAATGTATGTAATTCACCAATAATTCCGATTCTTAAACGAACAGATCCAAAGGCCCTGCCAGTATATCGATTGGTTATTGATCTGCGCGAATTAAACAAGTGCATTGTGCCACAATTTCCTGTGGTCCCAGATATCTCGTCATTACTGACAGCTATTGATTCCGAAGCGACATTCTTTACTGTAATCGATCTCAAGAATGCCTTTTTCAGCGTCCCAATAGATCCGGAAAGCCAATATTTGTTCGGATTTAGTTTAAATGGACGTAGCTTTAAATTCTCACGCGCACCTCAAGGATTTACAGAAAGCCCCAGCATCTATAGCCAAGCACTGAAACGAGAACTTGACAGTATCCACATGCCAGTTAACACTGCCTTACTTCAATACGTCGATGATCTGTTGATCACCGCGAGAAGTGAACCGGAATGTGAAAAAGCATCACTGACAGTTTTACAATTTCTAGCCGAAAAGGGGCACAAGGTGTCCCCTTCTAAGCTGCAATTCTGTGTCCAGCGAGTTATTTACCTTGGTCACTCGCTGTCCAAGGAGGGAAGGCAGCTTACACCAGACCGCATTCAGTTAATAGCTAACATGCCAATACCCAAGACACAAAAGGAGGTGCGGGCTTTCATAGGCCTCACTTCATATTGTAGACAGTGGATCCCTCAGTATGCATTTTTAGCAAAACCACTCATTCAGTTGACAACACAGGAGGCAGCCACATCGACTGTTCTCCCTTGGACTCAGGAACATACACAAGCTTTTGAAAGCCTAAAGAAAGCTTTATGTCAAGCACCTGTTTTAGCAACGCCATGTTACAGAAAACAGTTTACACTCTTTGTTACAGAACGCGAAGGTACTGCCTTGTCAGTACTCACACAGGAACAAGCAGGAGCACACAAACCATGTGCTTATTTTTCTAGTACATTAGATCCCGTAGCTCAGGCTCTGCCTGCGTGCCTGAAATCAGTGGCAGCGACAGCTTTAGCAATACGACAAAGCGATGCCATAGTGTTAGGACATCCATTGACAGTTCAAGTACCACATGCGGTAGAGGTTCTTGTAAATAGAACGCAAACACAACACTTGACTATAGCGCGACTTACAGGGTACGAACTTACATTGTTTCAGCCACATATAGAAATCAGACGTTGTAACACATTGAATCCTGCCACACTTTTGCCAGTAACCGGAACAGACCCACTAGCCCATGACTGTATTGAAGTTATTACAATAACGACGAAACCTAGACAAGACTTAACCGATGCCCCATTGTCAGACCCAGACCTGACGTTGTATGTAGATGGTTCATGTATGAGAACAAGTACAGGAGAGTTAGTGGCCGCGTATGCAGTCACAACAGATACTGAAGTCATTGAAACCAATCGTATAAATACTTTGTCAGCTCAAGCCGCAGAGCTCATCGCTCTGACACAAGCCTGTATTCAAGCCACAAGTAAAAAAGTCAACATATACACTGATTCACGTTATGCATTCGGAGTCGTACATGACTTCGGCGTGCTGTGGCGAGAGAGAGGTTATTTAACTTCTCACGGTGCCCACATTCAGCACGGACCCCTCATTCATGCCTTATTAGATGCAATACATCTACCTACTGCAATATCAATTATGAAATGTAAGGCTCATACGAAGGTTACTGATATCATTTCTCAAGGCAATGATCTAGCCGACAGAACAGCTAAACAGACTGCTCAAACCCAAACATCCGACATGACAAAGACAATAGTCCCGATGCCGACACATTGTATGACGGTTAAAGATCCTACCCTTGACGTAATTGACATACAGACACATGCTACACCAGACGAAATAAAGAAATGGACTGAATTAGGAGGGATCCAATCGGATCAAGGATGGATTATGAAGGAAAAGTCTGTGTGGTTCCTTCCTGATTCAATGGTCCAAGTTATAATTAACACTATACATAGTCCAGCACACCTAGGAGAAAAAGCTATGCTAGATAGCATTCAACACATTTGGTTCAATAAACATTTACGAGCAGCAGCCAAACAAAAGGTCCGTACCTGTATGATCTGTTGCCAGTTCAACCTAGGAAAAGGTGTTCCCGTAGAACAAGGTGGATTTCATCCTCCTAATCACCCTTTTGAAGTCCTCCAGATGGATTATATCCAGATGGAACGATGTCGAGGATTCAAATATGTTCTCGTAGTTGTCTGCGCTCTGTCCCGTTGGACGGAGGCATACCCGGTTTCAGATTACACTGCCCCGACTACTGCCAAACAGTTAGTTCGAGAATTCTTCCCACGATACGGTTTACCACGTGTTGTTCACTCAGATAACGGCCAGCCGTTCTCATCCGAATTAATGAAACATGTTTCACTTTTGTTAGGTTATCAGTGGAAATTCCACTGTGTCCGACACCCTGAGGCAGCAGGTCTCGTAGAAAGACATAATCAGACCCTGAAAATTAGATTGTCCAAAATATGCAGGGAGAAAGGTGTCGACTGGGTAGTAGCACTACCAGTTGCACTCTTTTTCACAAGAATGGTAGCACACTCTCGAACAGGGCTATCCCCGTATGAGGTGATCTTCGGCAGACCACCAAATATGTGGGGGACGCCTATACCACGCAAAATAACTGATATTGACTGTAATATGCTGACAGATTACTTGGCTTCCTTGATGTCTGCACTACAATCTTGTCGTTCACAGGTAGCTGCAGCCTTTCCCGACAACACTGAGGTGAAACCCCATGACGTAGTTCCGGGGGACCTTGTGCTTGTGAGAAATTTCGACCGAAAGACTCAGCTGGAGCCCAGGTGGAAGACACCCCAGCTGGTCCTGCTGACCACAAGGACAGCCGTGAAGATCGAGGGCAGGAAAGGATGGGTGCATTCAAGTCATATCAAGAAATTTCATGGACTTCCTTCAGATGTAAACAGCCCACCTCGTGTGTCCTCACCAATTGACTCAAAACTACCTCTGGCTGAGGCCGACAGTAAAGAACTCTATAAACTAAAATTAAGGCCTAGGCCGTCGGACGATTTGATTGTTTAAGTCCTCTCCTAGGTGAAGCGGTTGAATCTGTCTCCGACATGTATCGCCTAGACCTGAATCATGGACAGTCGCGAAAAATGAGGAAACGACAGGCGTACTGTAAATCACTGCGTAGCCATTGCATAATGACATTATTAATCTTGTTTTTCTTAAGTCTTTTAATAATTACTACAAGTATATTGTTGCACATATATTACCCTATTGCCAGAAACGTTTACAATGTTACTGCTGAACATTCTTTTAGTGACTTACCCCCGCATGAATTGTCTTATAGACTTGCGCTGCGCAATAACACTTTCATTAGTATGTTACATCATTCCCACCAGACTAGTAATGCTACTAATTGTTGGGTGTGTGGCCGACTCCCTCCCTATCAGAATTATGAAGGAGTCCTGCCTTTCTTTCCACATCCGTTTACACATAATGGCTCCTGTGGAGCATGGTTTAGTTTAATCAATTCCATAGAATCAGATACAGCCGTTTACCAAGACCAGTGGGTATGGGGAAATCTGAACCTAGTTTTATTCAAAGTCTGTTACCCTGACAAGGAGGGTCGCCCCAAAGGAACAGGAACTGATCTAGAAAATGAAGTATATGGATTAGGTAACTTTACACCTAATCTCATGATTCTAAATGTCGAATCCGAAGTTGAACTAGTTTTACCAACCATGTCAGTATTCCCAGCGAAAGGTGAATTGTGTGTAAGAAAAGTTGGTTCCATACATATGGGCCATAGTAAATGCACTACTACAGTAGAATTCAGTGATCAAGGTAAATCTTCATTTAGAGCTTATCGCCACTCCTACTTTATATGTGGTCAGACTGCATATATGCGTCTACCCCTAGATTGGGATGGTACCTGCTACATTGCATTTCTTTTGCCACCTGTTTTCCTAGCTCCTCCTGATTATCACAGAAATATTCATTTAGTAAATAGTAGAGTAAGGAGAGATCTCCCAATAGTCGATTACACTGAAACAGCATGGGAAAAATACACAGATTTCAATAAAGGCATCTTTCCCTATATAGGTACTGTTACTAATAGTAAGCTGATACGTAGATTAACTAGAACCCTTGAAGCAGTAGTGAATGAAACTATTTCCGCCTTAGGCAATTTAACAGAAGAGCAGTCTGCTATGCGGATTGTTGTGCTTCAAAATCGTCTTGTCCTTGACGTCATCCTGGCCGATAGGGGCGGAGCTTGTAGGGTCATCGGATCAAGCTGTTGCATTTTCATACCAGAAAATTCGCCATCTGTATATAAGGCCATAACTCGCCTTCATAAGATTGTAAGCCAGATACACCAGAACCCAGGCACCTGGACTTGGTCCGGTTGGTTTTGGAGTATATTATCCACCTTTGGATGGAGAGTCCTATCTTTCCTAGGTATTGGCCTTCTCATACTATTCAGTTGCTGTCTATGTCTACAATGTGGACCAGCGATCTGTGGCCTGTGTGCCACATCATGTATTCCACCACCAAGAATTCATTCGTCACGAAAGAAGAAAGAAGAACAAATGATGTTATATGAACAGATCAATGGATTGATGAAGATTGATATCTCTTGACGGGCAAGTAGGGGACAAGGAGGGAATGTGGAAATATGGATTTTTCTGGTCAGTTATGTCCCCTATCTTGGACCCCAACGGTTCTATGTGCATGTTACAAGTACATGTATGTTCCCTCCAGTTCCAGTTATGAAGACGCAAACACATGTGCGTCCACCGTCAACATGTCCTCTGTCAGATCCGCCATGAATAGGCCGGATATTCCATTCCTAAGTATGAAAAGCCACCGGCTTTATATGGTTCACCTATGCCATTTTACAGTCCAGGCAAGTAGGCCCTGATTCTGTCGTCAAACTCTTCTTGCCTTCTGCCTCTGAAAGCTCCAGTCTGAGCCTGCAACCGTGACCATGAACTTTGCCTCATTCTCTGCGCGGCTCACGAAGCCTGACATCAGCTTGCTGCCTGCCAAGAACTGTATTTCACCTTCGAAATTATCTGCTCCGTTCCCTGCCCGATGCATTCCTGTCTAGTAGTTTAAATAAACATTCTTCCAGCTACCGAGCAATGGCTCGGCTTCTCTGTCTTTATGCAAGTAATTCATAGTCCTGTTACCATGGAATATTCCTACCCCCTCGCATTTAGTGTAGACACTTAGACGCTTGTACACGCACGCACGGTCAGTATAGAATAGATTCTGTCCGAGAGTCCTTCTTTTGTGGATAACATAGTTCTTTAAACATAGGATGTTAGATATGATTTGGGATTAGGTTGACTTGACCCCCCAGACTTTTCGTCTCCACATGTAGAGCTAAATGTCAAGTCCCCTTCACCCCCAGTTGCACGTCAATCACACGTCATGCTGCTGCGCGCGCATCTATGCCAAGTATTATCTTATAGATCCACCTATATATGACATCATAACCAATTATGTTCCTTTTTTACTCCTTATTACACCCATTTTCGGTTACGCATATGAATCGTCATTTTCCTTATCAATTGTTACGCCTACTGCATTCGCTTCATTGTAATGTATGTACTATAAAAGTCATTTCTTGTCAATAAAGTATGTACTTCACTTCCTGAACCTCCGTGGTGATGGAACTTGGAGCAACCGATTATAATCGATCATTGGAATAAAGCCCATTCCGAACCTCTAAAACCACGGATTCTGCCTCTCATTTTACTGAGCTATTTTATTATGTTTCCGTATCAAATTAAGTCCCGGTAATGAATTTTATTTACCAAAGTAGCGTGCAATCTTTTCAACAAATCTAATCCCAGTAAATTCTCACCACAACCTGTTGTCAGAATCAGGGGTGCTTTCAGCTCGCAAGGTCCAACAGAAAGTGACATGGGACTAGAAATCGGGTTCCTAACTGGGGCGCCAGAAAAACCTACTGAAACATTTATATCGCCAGACAAAGGTGCGCCAGGGAGTTTTGAATGCATGATTGAACTCTTTGCAGCACCAGTGTCTAGCAGAAAAGGCTCCGTTACATTTGCTGTAGTCACCTCAACATACGGTCCACTCTGATCCACTGGCACTGAAACAACTCCCTCTCTCTGTCTATGGCTGTCCTAATAATCATTATTTTCTGCATCACCGTCCTCTGCATAATAATCATTATTATAATACTGGGCCGTATTACTAGTCGCGTTAGCTTGCTGATCAAAGCTATTAATGGCGCTTTGGGGCGGAAGAGGACGCGCGTTCTGGGGAACACTTCCACGCCCTCTGCCTCTAGGAGCTTGCTGACCACCCCTACCTCTTGCGCCATACGCATTACCGTTCCGCTGCATTAATTTAGGGCAACTATATTTATAATGACCTTCCTCTTTGCAGTATGAACATTGGTTGGGACCTACAGGGACACGTGGTTGATAATACCCATTCATTTGCTGGTTGTTCTGAAACTGTTGGGGTTGGTGATAGACACCTTGGGGTTGTCTATAATTGTTCTGACCTCCTCGTGGTGGGTAAGCCTGCTGTAAAAGGACTTTTGTCTTTAATTCCTTCGTTTTCTTCTCTGTTCTATCTTTCTCGTCTTTATCTCTATTTTCATAATACTGTGCAGTAGCCAGTATTTGCGCTGAAGAAGAAACAGCCCAAGAACTCTCTGAGTCTTTCAACTTTTTACACAGGTCAGGAAGTAAATTCTGCACAAACTTATCCACAAATAACCGTTGGCCACCCTCAGTACTCATATCTTGCCCACTGTGGTCAATAAATGTTTCTTCAAACCTAGTAAAGAAGTCTGACACTGTCTCATCTTTCTTCTGCTTGCATGCAGATAACTTGTCCCAATTTACGCGCATCGCAGGCATTATTGTCTTCATATACGTGATGATTCTACCAGGCAGTTCAGCTACTAAAGGTTCTGGTTTCGCGCCACCAGTTTGTCTAGCATCAGCAGCAACGATGTTAGCCCATGTGTCCCCTAGTTCTGCATCGTGATCTGCATTACGAATTGATCCCCATAGAGGCTGTGGAACAACATTACCAAATAACATGTCTATGTCGGCCAGATTCATAACGCATGACCCTGCCGTCTGTGACAACTCTTTATAATAACCTGCTGGGTTTTTACGGGGATCAGGTAAGGACTGCTTAAGTGCTAACACCTCAGAGCGCTTCCATGGAACATGCACCCAAACACGCTGGAAATGCGCTGGCACAGCGGCGATACCGGCACCAGCTGCAACTGCTTCCTTCCATACCGGGGGAACTTCTCTCATGGGGTATTGTCGCGCTTTTACCTTTTTCCCCACAAGGACATCTTGTTCAAACAATGACTGTTGACAATCATCATTCCTGAAGGACAATACAACCGCAACTGCTTTATCTACTTCGCGGTCCACAATTATACCAGTTCCAAAATCAAACCTCACTCTACACAATTCCTGCGGGCTCGGATTTTTACCACTATCTTCCAATTCTTCACAGAGAATTTCGCACATTTTCTCGAACACATATCTCTGTTTTGGGGCATCCCACTGATGGAAAACGTTGACAACTGATTCCACATCATACAATGAAGGAAAAATAATCCATCTACGCGCCATGCTGTCTATTACCTTTTTCTCATCAGGGTTAGGCAATTGGCTACGCAATTGCTTACGCTGTAAACCAGGAGTCGCACCAGATGACTCAAAGAGAGGTGACATTAATGTAGTAACCACATTAGCTAAGCGCTGTCGCGCTGAAGGAGAAGTTGAGGCGGAAACAGGGGGAAAAACAGAGGGAAGAAAAGAGGATGTAGAAACAGGTACTGGAGTGGTGCAAGGAAGAATGTCAGGGGAGGCAGCTGCTGAATTAGGCAAAGTCACAGGAAGCGTGGGGGCAGTCGGGAACACAGCTGGCAGCCCTTGAGAGGGCTGCGCTATATGGATAGGAGCCGGCTGCAAAGCAACTGGCGGTAGCGGCAAGGCTTGCAGTATATTGACTGGAGGGGGCATATTCACAAGCTGGGGAGGTGCCATGGCATTTTGAGCATATGGGGGTGGCGAACTCAACAAATGCGACATCAGGGGATCTTTCTCCTTTTCTTCTAACTCATTCTGCTTAGAATGTGGTAAAGCTGGGTAACATTTGTCAATCCCTAACTTACGCTGTCTGTGCAATTGCTCATTCATCTGCTCCTCCTCATTGTCTTTAAATTGTACAGCTGCTTGCATTACTGTCATACCTCTCTCTCTTTTATTCTTTTTCGCTAACTTAATTTCCTTTTGTTTGGCTTCCTTTCGCCATAAGCGGAAAGAGTCAAACATCGCCGGCCGGGCTTTCTTCTTAAACAATTTAATTTCCAAATTATCTAAAATATCGGTATCGAAACTACCATTTTGGGGCCATTTTAAAACACCGTCTTTCCTAGTGTAGTGGATCCACACTTCGTTATATGCAATGGGGCCTACACCATGTTTTACATAGAGCTCATAAGTTGGAGTTCCAACCGGAGGAACCGGACATGATTCCTCTAGCTGGAAATCTTTTCCACAACCCAAACAGAATAATCTACCAAATATTCCAGAACCAGGCATCTTCGCTCACTAGTCTAGATCCAAACGTCAAAGGATTATCGATTACGATAGTCTCGTGAATACACGAGTCCTCTGGCTTTGGCGTTTGCAAACTCCAAATTACCAAATTACCAAATCAAACGATCCCGAAGGATACCAAAAACAAATGGGAGACGCTCCACTTATACTTAACTGAATATTGCCGATCGATGACGTCACCAGAAGACTCTCTCAATTGTTTCGCTCTCTCAAACTCGTCAAGGGTCCAAAACAGGTCGATTAATCAGGGCAGCAGTCCTTCGTAGCCGTCGGGACGCGGAGAACCTCGCAGAAAAGACTTTCGGACCACGTCGACATGCAGGGGTCGATGAAGTGGCGGCCTTCCTCCGGAATTTCCACACGAAGCTCCTCACGAACCTCTGGCTTGGACTGGTACCGCTGAAATCGCCCCACGTTGGGCGCCAAACTGAAGTACTGGGTATTTTAGACCCAGCGGTGCAGGGGCACACACCCTATGACTTCTGGGTTCACCCTGTTCCAGACCTACAGAAACACAGAGTCTTCTGGGTGAAGTCAAAGATTCATTTATTGGCTGCAGACCAATTACAGGTATCCTAGAAGTACAACAGCGTGTATGTTCTCAGGAGACTGCTGAAAATCATAGGAACGGACTTCATCTTAAATACCCTTTTTCTTGCCTCAAGCATACATTCCTAGGTTTTATGATACGGCCATTACAAGTGTACATTACAAAGAAAAGGCAGAGTCATGATGACCATCCCACATTCCAGTTCGGCCAGCCCACAATGATTTACACAGTAAGGTTCAGATCCCACATTTGATATCAATAGGCCCCCCAATAAACATGAGCATCTCCTGTTTTGGGAAACAAGTCATAAAGCAGGAACAAGCAGGTGTGAAAGAGATTAGCCGGAGAATTGTGTAGAATGAAAGGGTTTTATGACGGGTCGAGCCCTGATGCTAATCACAGGTGGACGGAGGAAGGGGAGCTCGTGAGACCAGTTTGACCCGGGGCAGCAGAGCCAGCTGCCCAGGTCACAGAGAAGTCAGAGGAGAAGCCCATGTACTGTGAGGCCCGTATTTACTCCATTATAGCCTATGTGAGGGCAATGACAAGATGGCCACTGCTTCCAAAATGGAACCCGCGTAGTGAAGCAGAATAGCGTGTACACAGTGCATTCATAGCTAGAACGATATATAAAGCACTCGTACATACCGCATTAACTATTTGCGGTTTGCTAATACCAAGATAGACAGGGGTAGGGCCCTGTCCCCTACGCGGTCCCGAATATTAAAGTACGACACTATTTGTGATTTGGTGTAAATCCGTTCAGGAATTTTTCAAATATAGATATCTGGGGACACGAGATTTTGCAGTGGGCTCGCGGATCCTGCTAAAATTGTATTGGCTGCCAACACTTCAACCAGGAAGTGTTTGCAACCATCTTGGGACTCGGCTTGAAGCCGAGTCCCAGAAAAAAAGTTAAAGATGAAGAAGAGGGGGCAGGGTCGGA
Organism: Triturus cristatus; assembly: GCF_964204655.1. Classification (NCBI taxonomy): domain Eukaryota; kingdom Metazoa; phylum Chordata; class Amphibia; order Caudata; family Salamandridae; genus Triturus; species Triturus cristatus. Next base: position 1,294,686,933 of record NC_140589.1, read on the forward strand.
ATACCCTGACCCCCAGATATGGTGGGGTGGATCCATAAGGGACCCACCGGGGGTAAAAATCATATTTTTTTAAATGTTGTTGCGGACTCACAGGTGGAACCGCAAATCTGCGACAATTTATTTTTAAAAATCAAGCGCAGGATCCCGCTCTTGCTTTATAATAACCCTCACGTGGGCCATGTGCCAGGGGCATAAGTTATATGTAGGAAGTGGCGCATGCCCCCCCCCCTCCAAGGGCTTATCAAAATCCCAGGGACCACCTCCCCAGGGTATTTTTAATTATTAATAAGGGCTGGCCCAGTGGACCCACCCACAGCCCCGGGGACCGCCACCTTCCTGGGACACTTTTAATGTTTAATGCGGTTAGGCCCACTGGGTCCACCCAGCGCCGGGGACTGCCCCCTCCCCAGGGCTAATTAAAATTGTGTGGGGGGCCTCATGGACCTCCTGCCCCGGGAACTGTCACCCCCCCTGGGGCTAATTAAAATGATGTGGGGGGGCCTTGTGGATCTCCCCTGCCCCAGGAAACACTACCTCACCAGGCCACACAGTATTCTTATATAAAGTAATGTGGGGGATGCCGTAGGGCCTCTCACGATGCCCCAGGGACTGCCACCTCCCCGGGCATATACTTTATTTATTTTTTTACAATTTGGGGAAGGCCCAATGGCCTCCCCCACAGCCCCGGGGACCGCCACCTCTCCAAGCCCAAACTCAATAATTAATGGGGTCCGTTGCCAACCCCCAGGGACCAACACCTCCCCGGGCAAATAGGAACAAAGAAGGGGGGCCACGCACCCACCCAGGAGCCCCACATGGCCCTTTGGACCCACAACCCACAGGGCCGGCCCGCCATTCCATAGCAAACAGTTTGCTCCGCTTTGAGCAAGCGAGAGCATTTTGCTCCTGCTTGCTCAAAGCGCTGCACTTTGCTTTTACGCACATGGAGCTCCATGTCATGAGCTCCCTGTGTGTAAAAGCATTGCCGGCTCCTGCAGGAGGTGGGGAGCCGGCAGGGACCACGGGGGCCTTCAGGCTCTCCCAGCGGTCCTCAATGAGGTAGCCGTGCCTCGGGGCATGGGGTCCCTGGGGGCTGAAGTTTGCCCAAAGAGGGTGGCCATGTGGGCCCCCTCCCATTCAAAAATATATATTAAGGTCTGGCCTCCAGGGATGGGGTCCCTGTGGGCAAAAATCACCCTGGGGAGAGGGGCCGCACTGCCCCCTCACTTTTTTTATAAAAAAGTATAAAGGTCTGGCCCTGAGGGATGGGGTCCCTGGGAATGATTCGCCCTCTGGAGGAGGGCGGCGCGGGTACGGGGAATGTGTCAATTTTTTTGACTCATGTTATTTATTTTAGTGTGTGTTTCTAGAGTAGTCTGGCACTCTGGCTTCTAGCATTCAAGAGCACTCTGGACTCTTTTACTGAGATCCATAGGGCTACCTCTCTTTAGGAGTGAATCCTTTTTTAGCCCCTTTCCTTTCAAAAGATGTCTGCTGATTTATAGCTGAGAATACTTTTCAGCTTGAAAATGTCCTTGCTTAAAAGGGAAAGCTTTGTGCATCTGCATCCTATTGTCTTATCAGTACTCTTTATTGGGTTTCTTAACTGACACCTTTTACAAAGGCTTAAAATGGAAATTGACATTCTTATGCTTAATCTATATTAGAGAAATTCCTTTCTGGAGCACACACTGTATTAGCGCTATTTCATTTGCAATAGTTACTAATTTGACATTTTATCTTGTTTTGAAATACCAACTAATGGATTATTTGAATTTGTAATGATGATGACTAAAGATCAATATTTACTGAATGAAACAATATAAACCTACTAGAATTGTTAAGAAAACTCTTTAAATCACACCAGCTCTCTTTATTGACTATTATAAAGGCTAAATGGGTTTTATTGTTAATAAGGTTTGATGTAATGATTGCTCCTTTTACATTATCCTTGTCAACGAACAAAGGTCCATATGACTATTGGCAGGGCTTATGTAATGATTGAATGAAATACAAGGATCTCGGCGTTGTCAATATGGAAAAGATCATCTGACAGAAGCCCAGTGTCCTCCTTGCAATTAGAACACCAGGACATCTGTGGGCTGTGCTACATGGGTCAGACAGGGATGAGAATGTAAACCACAACACCTGTAGCACTACAGCAAAAGGGCAGGAGTTGTTCAGACTATTTTTGAATTCTACACAATCTTGAATTTTGGGTGTGCATTTCTTTCTTTGTTGCTACATAAACTTCTTGATAAATATGAAAGTGGCTGGAGGCACAGCTTTTTAACATGTGTATGTGCAGACTGAGGTAAGTAGAAGCAGGTTACAAAGTGTGTTCATTACAAATAACTCTCCGTCATTAAAGGAAACATTCATGCATGCATGTTGCTATGTACGTGTGCATATGGTTCAGCAATATTATTTAATTGTCCTATTTTGACTGTTATTTGCATCATCATCAAATTATTATCACAGTTGCTGTTTTCTTGTTGTTGTTATTCTCATCTTTTATCATTGTTGTTGCAGTTGTTGTTTTTTTTTTTGCTGTTGCTGTTATTATTATAATTGTTGGCAGATTTTGAACTCCCTGTTTAGAATAAGAGTGGTTCACCATAAAAAAGAAACATGGGAGAAACAGAGTACCGGTGAATGCAGACCATGCTTACCTTGCATGCTCTTTCAAGGAAGACATTGGATGTTTCAAGTTCTGTGGTTTCCGTCTGTGGATGCACAAAATATGATTTAATTATTAAAAGTAAACTGAAATCTTTAAATTGTACTCATTTTTATTTTATTTTGTCAAAGCTTGAAATTGTCAGTCTGTGTGCAAGTTGGAAGGCATAATTGCTGCCGATATTAATTTCCAATATAATTAATAAGCAGTGTCTGGTGAAATTACAACTGGTGGGTTGTAAATAGTTGGTCCAATTACACCTAGCAAGCAACATAAGACCAGTTTCTCCTGGTGTGGATCAAGGATTCTGTCCCCACAAAAAGTTTGTAGAAATAGTACCACATTGTTCACTTTACAGCACCCTGTTCACACAAATTGGTGAAGCCTCATAGATTTTACATGCATTTCATAAGAGGTACTCATGAAATCTCTCAGTGGTTTGCCAAATAAGTTTGATTCTCCACAGGGGTGCTGTGGGGTTCATCAATGAAAAAAGTTAGTAAAATGTAGCAATATGAACCACAATGAGAACCACTTTCCCTTAAAAATGGTTCTTCACCCAGTCCCACTAAGGCCTGAGTAATCTAGCCATACTTAGCTGGTCCTGGATGCATTGCACGGTCTTTGGCCACGCCATGCACTAAGGATCTTCCATATCCCTCCTCACTATGTCCCCAGGGCCTGGTCTTGGGACAGACCCAATGTTCTTTGGTTGCAGGGCACTAGTCAATTCTTCCACCAAGTCCCACCAGCTGCCAGAGACAACTGGACGCAACAGAAGCCTTTGGGGAGCTCATACCCAGGATCTGCCCTAGCCCTTATCACTATGTCCCCAGGGCCTGGTCTTGGGCAAGACCCAGTGTACTTTGGCTGCAAGGTACCGGCAATTCCTCTGCCAAGCCACGCCACCTTCCACAAACCACTGGACGCAACTTTGACCTTGTCCAGCAGCCTTTGGGAAGCTCATACACACCACTGATTCCTCCTGCCGCTAGACCACGCCGGGCATGGCCTTGGGCTTAAGTACATGTTTACAAATATTGAATTTTAGTGAATGTCACTCAATCCAGTAATTCCATCCAATCAACATGCAATCCATTGTGTTTAATTGAAACATATGCCAAATTATAATGTGTACCATACCACAGGGCATTAAGCGATATCCCTGTGGAGTAAGTACAAGACTGCTGACGATATCAAAATATATAGTAGCATCTGTGATAGTACCATCTTTGGCCACATCCCTTTAGTATTGTGCCACATGCCATTATCAGGCTTCCAGTGGAGACAACAGCAAGGCTGCAGTACCAATGGTTATTTCTAGATGCCTTTTTGCCGTCAGCAGCCTTGTGTTGTCTCCAAAGGGACAACTTTACAAGAGGGCCAGGGCCCACATAGCATTTTATTTTCCCCTTTTAAAGACGCAGCTCTCCACAGATGCATCTGTTGTCCAGTACGGGTTTTGCGTGAGACCGGCAGGAAAGCACACAGACCACACAGAGCAGCAGGAGCGGGTGAGGCAGCGGCGGCGAGACCTGAGGACCGCGGACCAAGATTTGAAGCCGCCCTGAAGCCGCCTGAAGCCGCCTCACCTTGCTGGCGCGTTGGTGCCGCGAGAGATTCCGACCCCGACCCTCGGCCCTTGGAGGTTGTGGGGGAGGTTGTGGAAAAGCATCTGCACCAGCCCTCTGTGTTCTGTGCTCTGCGCCTTGTGCCCTGTGCCCGGGGCAGAGCAAAGTGGAGGCTGTGGAGTTTGTGAAAAAGCACCGGTATCAGCGCTCTGTGTTGTGTGCCCTGCGCTCCGCGCTTGGAGCAGAGCAAAGTGGAGCGAAGTGGTGCAGAGTGGAGTGAGGACTGGTGAGAGGACTGAGCAGCGGCAGTGAGCAAACAGTGAGTAAGAGCACTGCAAAGAACACTGCAAAACGTCGTACACACAGTGAACTCTGCATAACACCGAATAACGGACGGCGCCCCTCCCCCAGACTGACCCACCCCCTCCCTCTACAGAGGTGAGGTGAGGCGAGGTGATTGGGCGAATGCTAGGGGGTTTTGGCTGGGGGGGTATTTAGTGCGACAGAACGCAGAGGGAGAAGCGGTGGGAGCAGAGAAAGAACCAGCTTAATCACACACAGAAGGTTGCCAGTACCGAAGTTACACTGCCTGGCGCGGTAGATCCGCGGAAATTGGTCCAACAACTGCAGCGTTGCACCAACATTAATCCCACCACCTATTGCAACTGAACAAAGGTCACCAGCGGCACGGTAGATCTGCGAAAATTGGTCTAGCAATCGCAGTTTTACCCCAACACTAAATTCCATCACCTTTTGCAACTAAACAAAGGACACCAGTGGCACTCTTAAGGGGAAACAAGCCAACAACGCAATTTCGCAATAAAGAAATATGAGATCTGGGAAAGTTCAGCAGGCGAACATGAGTAAAAACAAAAACAAAAACAATAAAAGCAAGATAAAAAACGTTATAGAGCAAGGGCCAGAAATAAGTACAAAAAGCAAGGCCCATAGACAGAGAGAGAGGCTAGTCTCGGCACCAACGCAGGAAATAATATCCCTTAGTCCGGGTAATAAAACCAGGATCCAGAAATGTTTCTTTCTAAAGGACCCAATGGCCGCATTTGCACACCAACCACAGAGACAGCATGCTTGCCACGTCCCATAGAACCAGCAAAAATGGCAAACAAAGGTTATGATAATTCAGGAACAGTCAAGCAAAAGCGTGTACTTACACCCAGTAAAACAAGTCCCCTTTCCATACAGCGACAGCCAAGTACCCCAACACACAAAAAACAACTTCTGACATACAACCAATCATGGAAGCGCAAGCAAGTAGACTGGTTACAGCAATGGCACAGATACACTGCATCACCACGTCAATAAACCAAATACCAGGGAGAGACTCTAAGGAGCACAGCAAAGAGTACCTGGAGGAAATAAAAAATAAATCAGATGATCAGGAAACGCAACTGAACGATGCCTGGATAAGCTCATTTTCAATATCAAATGATGCTAACATGTGGCAAATACTAGAAACTAACACCCAAACCCAGGAATCCCTGAATGAGGTAATTGAAGGGAATATCACACCACCGTGTAAAGAGAAGGGAGCATCGGGAAGAGCAGGAATGTTAGTAGCTACCCCATCACACCAGATCCAAAGAAAAGACCCACAAACAAGCGCACAGGAAGAAGGAAGTTTGTCATTGGAAAAAAAGCAACTAAACTTGCCATCACCAACTACAATTGCATCAGTCAGCAGGATTGACAAACCGGTGAAAACACAGGAGAAAGGAAGCTTTTCGACGAACATAAACCAATTAAACTTTTCTTCTCCGATAACAATTTCATCTGTAAGCAGGACTGATCACAAGTCTAAGGATATTGGAAATTCCCTTGATGAACTGCATACAGCCCCATGGAGTAATACTCTATTCAGCACACTGGAACAAGCAATCAGGGTTCTGAACTTTCAGTCAGACAAAATGGAAGTCCAGATTGACCTCATAAATCTAATAACTGGTCACATTGCAGGTATAAACACAAAGCTGGACTCAATTACTTCTCTGGTAAAGCGCAGGGGATCCCCAGAACTACAGCCAAACAATCGCAACCAGCAACTCATTTGTGGTTGTGGTAAAATAATAGATAAATTGGCAAAACTGCCTGAAATATTAAGTGATATCCTAGGGGCAGTGCAATTAACAAAAAAACTAAAACAAAAAGGAGCAACTCTAAGAGATGACAAGGGAAAAGACGAGTTCAAAGGAAAGTACACATCCAAGGGGATACAACTTACTGACAAAGGAGAAACAGAACAAGTGGAAACAGAGGAATCTGAAATAAGGGACCAGCAAATCGAAGTTACACAGAGCTCTACTGATACCTCAAAAATCCCAAAACTCACAAAAAGACAACAAAAACGTGCTAGAAAGGGTAGGGCAAAACACAATATTCTATCAACTACAAAATTAGAGAAAAACTTCCCCATTTTCACAAATCAAAAAACACAAAGGAAAGAAAATAAAGCATTGATACAACGGATTGTAACAGACTTAACACAAAGCAAAATGCACCAAGAATTCTGGCCGAGACTTCCAAAGAGAATTCAAAGCAGACGCTGCACATAACATCTAACTATCGGTCGACTGCAGTACCCGTACCAACCCCCGGAAGTTTAAAAAGGCAATTAGACCAGACCCAATCCACTGAGAAGGGAGAAGGGGCGGAAAAAACATGGCAGGACCTAACAAAAACTAGACCTAATGAGGAAGGAGGTTCAGAAAATGGAACAAAAGCTGACAGTAGGGAAAAGGAGGACAAAACAAGACAACCAAAACAAATCCTAAACACTGAAAAGAGAGAAGGGGCCGAAAATACACCTCAAGCTCAGTCTAGGATTACAACCGATGATAAGAGAGGTACCAGAGCAGAGAATGGATGGCAAACAGCTTGGAGGGAAAAGGGTGCAAAAAAACAAGAACAATCGGAAAGAAGGGAAATAACACCAAGCAACAAGGCGAACGAGATAACAGATAATAAAGAACATAGTAGCCAAAATTCAATCAAAATCACAATATATAGAAAAGGAAGACCATGTGAGTTGCCTTCTATCGACAAGCACAGCGAGCCAAAAGGGCTAGCAATACATACAGAAGCTGGAAAACTGGAGCACGGGTTAAAAGAAGTAAAAAAGCCCGAAACTTTGCATGAACAGTTCAGCAAAGAACAAATAAGTCAAGAAAGACAGATCGATAATGAAATTGCGAATACCAAAAATATACAGGCAGGAATAGAGGAGAGTTCGGGAAGTGTCAGCTGGTCAGAAAATAACCAGAGGGAGAACACTTCTAAGTTGACATTTGTACCAGAATATTGTACAAAAGGAAGGCAAGACACACTAAACAGAGGGAATATTTTAAGGTTGTTCAAAGAAATTCCTGAACTAAATGGAATACCTTCACAAGACCTTTTAGCCGTGGAATTTAAGAATTCCCCAGAAAACGCAGACATTGAAGAGACCTTGACTACCTTGGTCCTCAAAGGATCTAGTGGACAAGATATATGCTACTAGAACAACTTTCGAACATTGGGGAAGAATACTGAGGCCGCACAAACACCCAAGGTATCCTTACCCCCTCTTAATAAACCAGAGGATTCAAAAATTGGAAGACGCATCTGCGAAAAAGCAAAAAACATGCTTACACGGAGCACGATCCACCACGCCACCGGGGCCAACAAATTCAAAAGAGGGCAACGAAACCGGGAGGCAGTTAAATTACCTTACAGCTGACGGCACAGACTGGTCATGGGTGCCAAAAGCACTAAGCAATACGCGTACCTAATGAACAGTTAAACTCCCCAACGATTGACGAAAGGTGCAGGCAGATTGTTCAGGTAAAGAGCAAGGCCGTGAGTTGAAGGACGGAAGCCAGAACACGATAAAGATCTGTTCATGGAACGTCCACGGATTTAAAAACATGGGTCATGGCCACGAAACTCTGTCCTTCCTTGAACAACAAGATATAATACTCCTTCAAGAAACGTTGATAATGAAACCTACTGCAATATCTGGTTACAGTGAACATCACATCCTAGCAGTAAAATTCGCAAGATTTGGTCACCCAAGGGGAGGCTTATCAACATACATATCACAAAAAACATGGTTGGCAAACAGAAGAGCTAGATGCCGGGGCAAACTGGCTCCAAGTTACAAAAGTTACCGGAAAGCAAAACTCAAATAAAATGGACTGGCAACTAATTTTAGTCAACGTATACGTTCACCCCGAAAAAATAAATCAGAAGGAAAAATTTACAACAATACTAATAAATCTGATTATTGCATTGCAAAAGTAGCATAAATACCACCGCAGGGGATAGACCTTCAGCCATAACGTACTCCAACAGAAAAAGTCGATCTACAATAGATTTCACCATCATCAGCACTAACCTAGTCCCAAGAATAGACTCATTTCAAATCCTCACACGTATAGAAAGTGACCATCACCCGCAAATTACAAAGCTCAATATTAAGCAAGCCGGGCCGCAAAAAATAAAAACGCTGGGACAACATGTAGAAAAGTTTAACTTGAGGAAACTAAAATGGCAAGGTACAAATATGGCTAATATAATGGATACCCTCAAAGAACATATGACTCAAATAGGGCCGCATATAGAAGAAAATCTAATAACAACTTGGGAAGATCTATGCCTCTTCCTTACCCGAAGTTTTCTGGCCACTAACAGAAACACAAAAAGAATAGACATCAGACAGGATCCATGGTTTAACTTCTCCCTAAGAGATGAAAAGAGAGAGATGGCAAATGAAGCACGAATTCAAGCCATGGCGGCCAAAATGGGTAAGAAAAGAGACAAGAATAAATTAAAGGAGTACAGAAGAATTATAAGAAAATGCTGAGGGAAGCCAAGACAGAACATAAAGAAAAAATATGGACACAGCTACTGTGGGCAAGCACTTTGCCAAACAGCAGGGAATTCTGGAGCATTATAAATAACATGACCAAGGGTAGAAAATTACAACAAGAAGCGGAAATTGGTGAAAAAACCTGGATGGAGCACGTACATAATAAGTACAGCAGTGCGTGGAATGATAAGCACGCAATGCCAAAACCCCTAAAGGACCTAAAACCGGAAGTAGTAGAATATACCGGTCAAGCAGAAAGTAACAACGACCAATATTTTCTGATCAACTATAAACAATTGAGAGGAATAATAAAAAGGTTGAAAACGGAGGGGGCGGCATGCCCGAACAGATTGCCCAACGCACTATTCATTCACGCGCCAGACTTTTGGGCTGATTACCTCGCGCCATTATTTAATCTGATCTACAGTGAGAACAACGTCCCCAAATCCTGGAAAGGGAATATCATCCACCCAATATTCAAACAGGGAGACCATAATAAACCAGAAAACTACAGACTGATATCACTGATTGATGTTGAGGCCAACTATACGGATCATGCCTATTAGTTCACCTTTAAGATTGGTAGCATAATTCCAAAGTTTCAAACTGGTTTTAGACAAGGGATGGGTACCTTGACAAACCTGGCCACGCTGGCACTCCTAACCGAAAAGGCAAGAAAAAAGAAAACTCGGTTATTTGCATGTTTTGTCGCTTTGAAAGCCGCATTCGACAAAGTAAGCAGAAATCACCTCTGGGAAAAATTAAGGGCATGGGGGCTGCCGAGCAAATTACTGGATGCAATAATAGCCTTGCACAGCGAAACTTGGGCTAGAGTGAAACTAGGCGATGGACTTAACACCACCAGCAGTATCTGCACAGAGCAAGGGCTAAAACAAGGCTGTGTCCTTGCCCGAGCCTATTTAATTTATTTATGGCAGATATCAGTAAACACATGCAATCAGCCAACTGCCATCCGCCGAATCAAGTCAAGGAGCCAATACCCTTCCTACAGTACGCAGACGATCTTGTGGTACTGAGCCAAAGTCCTATCGGGCTACAAAGAGCGATTAACAATTTAGTCATCTATCTGGACAGAGACAGCTTGGAAATAAATAAAGATAAAACCAAGGTTGTACGTCTTGCTGACCCAAAAAAAAACAAGTTTAAATGGTACATAAAAGGGACTCCAATAGAAGAACAAGTGGCCTACAAATACCTCAGTTTAAAGCTAGGGCAAGGCTCAACACGCAAAGAACATAAAATGGACTTAAAGGCAAAAGCACAATTGTTCATCTTTGTGTACAGACTCCTGAATAAAAAAATGGGCTGCACATCTTCTAAAACTGATGGCAGCACAAATTGTACCGACATTGTCATACGCCCTAGTAGTTTGGTGTAGCAAAGAGGCGGAACTGCTAAACGATCTTCAGACAAAGGTCTACAAAGCTGTTTTTAATTTACCAAAGTCCGCCGCTCCAGCTCAGGTCCGGCTGGAGTTTGGTCTTCAGAATCAGAAATTCCGGAGCATGAGCGGCTTCGTGAAACTTTGCCACAATTTCCACGCATCTGAGCCGGGGTCATTGAACAACACTTGCTGGAAAGAAATCAAAATCCAGATGGACCAAGACATTCCGCATTCATGGGGAGCATACCTGAGAAAATCATTAGCGGAACTTGATATACAAACAACATGGGACAACCAGTTAGAGCGGGTAGCTTTTGGTAAATTCGTGAATAAAACATCAAAGAAGAAGTCTTTCCTGGAAGACAAAATAACAACCTTGAACACAGACATGGGTGGACCGTGATTAACTCTTACATATCAACAAAGCCTCAGGCATACTTTTTAATACATTTCAGTACCGAGAAAAAAAAGAGTTTCATAAAATACCGCTTGGGCATGCATGATTCGAAAGATCTACAACCGTCCTGGCAAAGCAATCATCAAGCTGCACACTGTCGACTATGCGGCTTCTGTAACAAAACGCTAACACACCTGCTGTGTGCTTGCCCAGCTGTTAAGGATATAAGGAGGGGGCTTTTAAAACCAATTTTCAATGAATTGAATATTCACACTTGCAGGCAAGCAGTGATACGTTGGCTGGAAGGATCCTCAATTATTCTGGCTTGCCGGGGTGTCAAATACCTAGCAAAAGTAAGGAAACTTTTAAGGCAAGCCGATTTAGAGGCCATGAATAAAGCATGATCAAGGACGGCAGGGGAGTCACATACACGGCCTACTATCCCAAACAGCAAGCAAAAAAATAAATAAATACATTTAAAAAATATATATATATATACTCGACAGGATGATGGGAACAAAATAGAAAAATGGTTAAGTTTGGAATTTAAAATGGACACTTTATCTCGAACAGAATCTAGGAAAGCTAGCTGAAAGTAATCCTGGACTTTTTCAGACACTTGCGCAATTCTGAAAGCTTTTAATAGAACCCACACAGATCGTTTTAAACTGTTAGATAACATGTTATGTGTATTTTAATGTTATTCAGATTTTAAAATCTTGGTAACCATGACACTGAAAAGTAGTATTCCATGGAAGATTAAGTTTAATTTTTTATTTAAAAATGTACATTGTAACGATTTTAAGTAATCATATACAATAAACTATTTGACTTTGACAGATGCATCTGAATTCTTGCTTATTTAATTCTTGTTTGCTCTGTAGGGAGGGCAGGGATCCTAGATCAAATAGTTTCCACTGCATGGTAGCTTTTTTTGCTCTTTCTGCATACCTGTCTCTGAAGGAATGATAGACCCACCAGAGCATGTGGTTTTTCCTTGATAGAAAGCAAAAGTCCCCACCCTTACTTCTTATTATTTTTTTCCTCTGTTATAAGGTCAAGTCCCGTAGACCATACTGTTTTCTCCTGCAGTGCAGGACATGCGCTCAAAATGCATTTTGCCCTCCCGCATTGATCGGAGACGTGGACATCTGTCAGCTGTTCCTTTCTGCTCCGACTATTTGAAACAGGGTGGAAGCCCTGCCAGATGCTCCACTGGAAAAATAATGTGTTTGGGGGTTTGGGGGGGCATAGGGGGAATGATGTCAGAGGGCCATATTCATCCATTCCGCCCAAATTCTTAACCTTGCGGGCAAACTACCAAAGACCCATGAGGTCTTCTTTCCTGGCCATTTAGCAAAAGAGGGGACTATATTCATACACTAGACAGCTTAACAGGTTGGCGATAAGGAAGGTGAAAGCCTCTAAAACCAAACCTAGTCACCATTGGATGACTCTTCCTCTTTACCCACCAACTCTATGTTTGAGATCTCTCCCACATCTCCGTCCAGCTCCACATTGGGGAATTCCACTACATCTCTCACTTCCTCCATGAAGTCACCCAGCAGTGACAATGGGGAGATTTGGAAAACCCAGGTGGATATCAGAGATGGGGACCCGAGCAGGCGCTCGCTCGGTCACACCTCCAACAACGGAAGCAGGCAAGGTGAGGTATGCCACCAAGAGCTCCATTTCGTTCATTGAAGTGGCGCTAGTGAAGGTTTCTAGGCACATTTGAACTGCCTCACAAAAACACTCTAAACAGTATATGCACCCATGGATTGGTCCTCAAGTCTATGCAACGCTGCATGCCACCAGCGCAGTCTATATTCTTCAGAACTGTTAATCCAAAATTACATCACAAGGTTTGTCGCAGCTTGGTTAATGAAAATAATGAATTTGTAGATTGTGGACAAGTGAACCACAGAAGTAATTCCAGACTTGCTGCCATAGTCCTAGGCCAGTCCAAAAGAGGACAACCTGAAGGCAGTTTGATTGCTGAGAATAGGTTACCGTGACAGCCCTATCCATCTGAACAGACGTAGGCTATTGCGATTTCTGATCCTCTGAAACATGATCAGGCCCTGTGCTTGTTTTCATACCATATTGAGAAATAATGCACTTATTATAAAAGTGTTAAAAAAATATTGAATGAAAGAATGGTTGACAGTCAAGTGTCGGCACAGCAAACTCCTTTAAAGTGATATTCTCCAGGTATACAGGAAACGCTGAAGGGAAGACGGCTCGAGCAACTTGTGCTTGGTTCTTTCTGCAAAGTGTAGGCTGACTTTATGCAAGCCATGTGCACCTTTATGTCCAAACACTGTAAAGGAAGTCACCTGCTTGGTATTGATTACCATATAGCTGGCGCTCCTTTAGTCTTTTCTAAGCTTGTAAATTGAAGTGAAGGGGTGCGGTGTGTTGCTGCGCTTCGACTGATAAATTCCCTGCCTCTGCAGTTCGATTTAGAATTTCAGGGTTGATGCTTATGTCTACTGCACCATGTAAAGGGTTGTTGTGTAATACAAGGGCTATTTTTCTCAATATCCAGTGGCTGCGGGAGAGATAAGCCTCCCAGACTAACACAAGATCAGGTGGCTTCTCTGCAAACAATGCCGTATGATAAGTGCCTGCATCATCATGTGGATCCATTGGAATCTTAGGCATTTTTGCTAGAACCCATTGGTTCAGAGAATAAAAAGGTGACATAAGTGTCAGAGGAAGTGAAGGAATGGAAAGAGATGAAGCAACAATACAGCACAGTAGTGGAGAAAAGTACAAATGTGACCATATCGGAGCACCTGGTCTTGAATCTTGTGTGGTTGGAGGAAGAGCATGTCTTCTGTTTGCAGTAGGCATTTTATAAAGGCCAGCCTAAACGTGTAGGCCATGAGGTCGAGTGGCAGTGCAGTCCAGGTTAGTGTAAAAAGACCAACTGACTGATGTTGAGAGCTTCAGGATGCTGATGGACTGGTGGACGGCAGGACTTGTCTTACAAGAAGGAAGCAAGGTACGGAGATAAAGTAAAAAGGTGATGGAACCCCATGATGAGTTTCAGACCCCCAGGATTTAGGACCAGGTGCTTTTTAGGTATGGACCTACTATTGCACATGCACGGGCTCTACATAGAGTATTGTTTACATTAAAGGGCGTGGAGCCTGCCCACTGCTTACCATTGGTTGGCATGTTAATTGTATTTAACAGTTTGTCCTTTGATGGCTTATTTGTGTAACAAAGATTATTTCAGTTCTTTTGAATTTTGTACCTGGCTCTTTCTAGTGCAGGGTACTTTGTTATGTGCTGTGCCTGATAGCTGGTTCTTTTGGTTTGCCAAGTAAGACTTGGAGGAATGGGCAAATGTCTGCGAGTTGAATAATTTCAAAGGGATTGGACATGCTAGGTTCTCCTTTGATCTTAGAGGTATCTGCAGACGCACCTGTGTGTATGCTAGGAGGCCAGAATTTGTGGTGGCACTCGTTTTTGTATATGAGATCACATGCATTCTATTAATCTAAATGGGAATTATTGGTCGGAACCATGGTTAATTTGATAATCCGGCATGGCTCCTGCCCCTGTGGTCCAGCATTGCTCATCCCTGGTCGATTTTGTTTTTCCTACAAAAAGCTGTGGTTTTGAAATGTAAGCACTGGCACAGTGCATAAACCAGCACAGGATTGGAATATCGCGGAAAATATACAATTAAGAAAGTTCTAAAACAATGCGCAAATACATTAGCTTAATGTATAGCACACTGGAAAGTCTGACTTTATAAAATACAACTTTAAATATCAATATATTATCTTCCTTGTACATGTATACCCTCTCTATGTACTTATGTATCTGAATATTTATTACTTTACTCCTACTGTAGTAGAAGAAAAAAAAGCTTTGACTCTCTTCAATGCACTACTCTCTGTCTCACCCTACAACTATCTGAACATGTCCTCTACCGCCACTCTGACTCATCCCAAACCTCATTCATTCTACTACTATGATCTCCCAAACAACCGTTTCTAAATTCTTCCCTCGTGTATACCTCCTTTTACTTATCCCAAAACTCATTTTACTATTATGATCTCCCAAATAACACTTTCTAAACCTTCCCTCTTTCCTCTTCCATCCTTCCATTACCCTAGTCAATTAACGCACTTGCATGTCCACCACTCAAATTAACTCCTATTTCCCTATCCTAATCCACCACTAATCATTTTTGGGCTCCGGAGTAGCGTGCTACTCGCCAAAAAGCGCTTTGATGCCTCCTCAAGGGTAGTAAGCGCTATAAATACAAGTACAATTTCATGGCGGGACTCATTCGTAAGGGATGGTTTGCAGTTCCGGACATTGTGTGATTTTGGCATCTGGCGGAGCTTGGAGTCCAAAGGTTTTTTGTCCTTCCTGTAAACCTTTTATGCTGAGTTGCAACACACCTTTCTAATTTCTTCACCCTAAATGGACACAGACAAGTGCATTTTCTTTCTAAGGTTTACAAGCTGAAAAGTGTTAGTTCTCAAACCATGCTTAGTCTTTTTTAGTTTTTTTTCTTAATAAATAAGTTTTTTATAATCTTACTGAGGTTTGGTAGGGAGCGTTCTGATGCTGGGATGTGACACCCCCCCAACCATAAATTCCCAGGTTATTTTACTGGAATAATCTTGATAACAAGCAAAACCAGTATTCAAACTTCGTATTGGCAAAAATATTTAACTACTTTTAGGCTATTCGAGTTATGCTCCTCTTGGCCAAGAGGATTGCAGAGGATAAAGAACTAAGATCACAAGTTTTGAGACATCCCTCTTAACTTGTGTACCCCATGATCAATCTGCCTGACATTTGGCAAAGAGTTTCTTAGAAGGCTATACATATTTCGGATACATTTTATGCAAATGGATCGAAAGCTATATGCAATCAAAAAATGATGCCCCTATGAACTATCAAATTCACTCATAACTACACAGTCACTATAATTCAACTGAACCACATTATTTTCAGCACAAGGAAAGACCATAACAGAATTACAGAGAACTATTGACACAGGATAAACTGAATATCCTTCATGATTCTTCTGGTGCTACTGTCTTGTAGGAAGGCTGCATTGAACATACCATTGTCACTCTGAAGAAACTGGTGTTGAACAAACAAGATGGGGTCCCAGTCTACCTTAACAAACAAGCACTGGCAATGCCAAGAGGTCTGGCACTGACCACCAGCTTTTTGACTTTGGCAATTCTTGTTTTGTTCTTTCATGTCAAATATAATTTTGAGGGGAGCTGCTGGTCCCTCATCAATCTAAAACATTGACTAATTTTTTTTAAAAAAAACGTTTTTGGTAAAAAAAAAAGGTACACATTTCCCATAGACGTCCTTGGCACTGAAGGGAACGACTTTAATATGGGTGTGTAGATAGCTTGCTAGCTAGATAGCTAGATAGATAGATAGATAAAAGTTGCAAAGATAGATAGATAAATGTTACAAAGATAGATAGACAGACAAGTAGATAGATAGATAGATAGATAGATAGATAGATAGATAGATAGATAGATAGATAGATAGATAGATAGATAGATAGATAGATAGATAGATAGATAGATAGATAGATAGATAGATAGATAGATAGATAGATAGATAGATAGATAGATAGATAGATAGATAGATAGATAGATAGATAGATAGATAGATAGATAGATAGATAGATAGATAGATAGATAGATAGATAGATAGATAGATAGATAGATAGATAGATAGATAGATAGATAGACTGACAGATGGCCCAGCATAGATTCAATTAACTAAATGTAGTTAAATATCTATATAAGTACGACAAACAAGGGCAATGAAATACAGATCATATTGGTTTACAAGTATAGGTGTAGTCCTCAATTAAAATGTATACAGGAGTGCAGTTATAAATGCAATCATTGCGTGCATTCTAAAAAAGAGAATTTCTTTATTAAGAATAGATTCAAATGGACACAATCTGGAATACTCTCAAGTAGCAGAAATCAGATACAACAGGCACATCCAAAAGGAATTTACAACACCATTACAGTAAGCAGGAAATTGTAAAGCTGGAATGAGTCCTATGCTTTGGAGAGCTGATAGAAAGCCTCCAGCTATCACATCAGGCCCTAAACACAAAGCCAATACTAAAGTAATATTTAAACACAAACAAAAACACTGGCACTGAAGTAGGCTAACCCTCAGTCCCTTGCTGTATGCTGCATAGGGTGTAAGCAAAATGTGAATGACACAATGGCAGACCAAAGGATGAAGAGAGCTGGATGGAAGACCCTTTAAGTAAGTATATAACACATATCATTTTTGTAAAATCAAAAGTTCTTGGCTGACTCCAACCTAACAAATAATAAACAATAAGATTAGTAATGAAGGAATTCATGCCTTGGCATCTTGAATGTATCTTTCCACGGCGTGTGCATCTGTGCCATGAATCAAGTGCTCTTTGATAAATCGCTTCACCTCTTGAAGTTCCTGCCATGCAGCAAACACTTGGCGCCTCTTTGTTTCAAACTGTTCAATAAAAGTAGGGGTGTAGTGCTTCTCTTCAGCCTCCTCAGTCACATTGTTCTGCTCACTTTCTAGAAAGACAAATATCCAAGTTCAAAATTGCAGGCAAAGAAGTATAAACCTGCTGACACCTCGGCAGAAATTATAAATATGTATCTATATGTGAGGATCTTGAACTATCCATCAGCCATTTTACAGAATAGTGATAGCATATGTTAAGAGATGTTTAGTCTAAATATACTCCTGAACCAGAATTAGGGAAATCATGTCTTAGGAATGCAATATGTCATTTAGAAGATGTTAGCAATAAATTATTCCATATGACAAATCTTTTTGACATCTACATAATATGTATTTGCAAGAGAACAGATAACTACACAGTTAGTAGGAACACATTTCATGATTTGGTCCAACAAAGCCCATTAAATCTGTCGTTTTGAGACCTCTGCTGTTTCCACCTATTCTATTTCGCCTTTCTTATTTCCTCATCTATTGAAAGGATTGTCAGGGTTGGCAGATGATGGTTCACATTGCTCGTACTCCTTGTTAATTCTATTTGTTGCTTCGATGCTCCGCCTCTTAAAGAGGTCATGCTATTGGCTGGAGTATTAGTCATGTAAACACTGTGAGGGTACGAATTAGTACTTATCTGAATAACCATATCTTCCTATTTTGAACGTTAAAAGTGCTTATCATCTCACTATTTAAATACATCATATATATGGTATTGTTCATATTATTTGCAACATAGTATGTTATACTGAAAAGATAGTACATTCATTGCTTGACTGGTGGATTTTAGTTTTAGATCCATGAAACTCTTCTTTAGCTCTTTTTGTCTATACAATTGTGGCCTTGTGAAACCCGCTATGAAGTAACATATGTATTGAATAATACTTTTTTAATTACGCCATTTTCTAACTGGACAAAGAAATGATCTCTGGAGCATGTCACAGTTAAATGGCAGCCCCCAACACTAGAACTGAAACCAGTCGACGAATAGTGGCCTCCTAATGGCAAATAACAATTACATTAATCATGTTAACCATTTGTGGTTTTCTTTTCTTGTCTCATCACAAAAAAAATGTTTGATTATTTTCAGGAAGCCTCTACTTCCGACAGCTCTCCAGAAATTGAAACTTCCTACTGACAGGTGACCAGAGAAATAGTAAAGATTGACATCCCCTTGGTAGAACTGTTGGGCCTCTGCACATTGACAGAGAAGCATGCAAGATTAGAAGTATTACACCATTTTAGACCTGCTGGAAATCCTCCTGTCAGACTGAAAGCGAGAAAGTAGTTAAATAAGTGGATATATGCCACAGGTAGACATCCAGAACAACTTGGTCAGGTAGAACTTGCAGTGGCAGGGCAAAGGATTTTCAAAACTCTCCTTAGTTCACTCTTTAGTGGTGTGGACCGAGTTCGAAACTACCTTCAGGAGGAAGTGCTAGGAAGAAGCATGAAACAGCAACTAAATCAGCTATTAATTTAAAGGAATCAAGTATGTAAGTTCCAAAACCAAGTTCAAATACTATTGTGGGATATCAATTAAGCCGAAATAATTCAAGGAAAATTGTTAAAGTAAAAGTGTAGAAAATAGTCTTGTGGGCTTTGACACAATAACATTATAGACACATTGTAGCCAGTCATCTGTGTTTATGTTGCAGACTTACAAATCTGCATGCTGGCACTTCAGTTCACAGACTGGGAAACTCTAACCTTTCAGATAGAGTCCTATCACCTGGTCTTAGCACTGTTTCTCTGCTGTGGTGACTTTCACGGGGTATGAGAAGCCTAGACAGCACCTAAGCGTCAGGATGGGTTCCCTCACTCCTGCTGGACGCAACCAAGCACACGGGTAAGGGTACAAAAGCTCTTAAGCATGCAGGAGACTCTATTGGAGTCTCATGTTTGTCTGTTTTACTTGAGTCCTCACAAATACCAAGCCACTGTAAACCTCCATGTACTTAGGTTACCATTAGAAAGCAAGGACAGCATGTAAGATTTCTTCAGGTAGTAATCTCTACTTCTCCCATACACAACCTGGCATAAGGATGAGGGTACACAAACTCTGAACTTACAAACGTATCAACAGCAAGTATCTGGGTTTTCACTTGCCCTTTAGTCACAATGCTGTCAGGACACACAGAGCTCCAGTTATTTGGTTACTCCACAGCAGGTACATGTGGTAAGCGAGAATAAACAATGGTAGGATTGTGACCCAGAGTAATTACTACTGGCTGATGTTAATCCAAGCAATATGACATTATTTTATTTCCTCTGTGTTACATCCTTAGTGTGGTGATGATGCCCCATCATATGTTCCATGCTCACTCTGCCCTATGACTGAAACTTCAGCCTACTGATGGGGTCTAAATATGCTGAAGCCAGTCTGGGATCCTTATGTCCTGCTCAGAATGTATCTGGCCTTGCAGTTCAGGCTGAACTGTTTCAGTTGGCACAGGAACATTGCTGATTTGCATATGATTGATTCATGTCTTTGGTGGCATAGTAGGCAAAAGAATTATGGACTTTATTGTGACCCAGAGCAATTACCAGCATCTGAGATGAACTAAGGAAATTCATCCATTACCTTTTTGCTTTTCTCACAACAGGTAAGCATGTAAAGGCAAGGCAGGGTTGTGAGACACTGGGTCAAGCAACAGCCACAGTCCTGCCAGGCTGAATCTCAAAAAGTCACAAGATTAACCTGTGCTTAGCCCTGGGTATCTTGGCACAAAAAGCAGTCAGGCTTAACTTAGAGGCAATGTATAAAGTATCTATGCAGCACAAAAACACTAATAAAATGAAAACTCCCACACCAATTTAGAAAAGTAAAATACATTTCAATAAATAATTTGACACCAAAACGACAAACATCCAATCAGTAGAACCGGAGTTATGGAATTTTAATGTAGTAAGGCAAAAACTAGGGCCTACAAGATCAATGCACCATCCGCGGACAGATAGTTGTGCGAGACTAGGTCAAAGTCAAAAATTATAGCTGACTGCAATGAGGGGGGGTCGGATAGAAGAAGTGGATTGAGCCCAGCCAGTGCTTACTTTCAGACTTAAAAGAATTTTCAAGATAAATGTTCTGAGAAGGTAAAGATCAGCGGGGCAAGGCTTTATGTGATGTCCGTGGAGGGAGTGTCGTTGTCGGAGAGCCACTGGACGAAGCTGCAGTGAAGATTTCTACGTTCAGATTTAGTCACTTTTTTGGAAGTCGAAAATTTCCATCAGGAGGAGGCAGGAGGCTATAGACAAAGACAATTCCAGCAGCTCAGATACCCCTCAGACAAAGGATTGCTGAACAGGATTTGCTGCTGCAGGGGAAAAGAGCGTAGCGGGAGCAGCTGTGAAAACAGGCCAAGCGGTAATGCACTTTGGGGGGATCGATGAGCAGGTTGGTCCTGGTATTCCCTCGGTTCTCGTAGCAGTCTTTAGCCAAAAATGTTCAAAGTACTCAGTTTGGGACTATGGCTATCTGGGCACTGTTAGCACCACAACCACAGGTGCAGGACTGGTGGGACACCACTTGAGGGCTCAGGACTCCCAAGATGGTGGGAGCTGTTTATGTCCCTGTGGCTCTGAAAAGGAGGCCAGCAAACTAGCCCTTGGAGTCATTCTGGTAGTCCAGGGTTCAGGTGAAGATGCAGTGCTCAAACAGCAGGGCTGGTCTCTAAGGGTTTAAGGCAAAATCCAGGCAGCGAAGCAGTCCATCCAGGTGCAGCAAAGCAGTCTTGTGGAGTACACAGCATACCACAGCATGCAGTCCTCTGAGAGTCCATCCGCAGGTCCAGAAAGTGTACTGAAGAGTGGATCTGAGGATCCTCGTGTTATAGCTGGTGCCTCCCTTGAAGTTGGGAAAAGTTTCTAGAGATTTCTCTTTGAAGTGCTTGGAATTTCCTGACTTCCCTGCCCTTGATCCACGCTGGCTGCAGAGTCAATGTGGAGGTGACAAGTCCTTTGTGTGAAGGCAGAGCACAGCCTATTCAGTTTCAAGTGGGGTGTGCCCAACTCATCTTCCCCATCCTGCCAGCAGATGGCTTTTTCAGATGCTCCTAATCTCTATATTGTGTGACTGTCTGGGAGGAATTCACAAAGTCGAACTGTCAGTTACACCCAGTAATGTGAATTAAGACATCAAAAGTCTGAGGGCAGATTAATGTCTACTTTCTAAAAAGGCCAGTTTCAAAATTGTAATTTAAAATCCAACTTTACTGTTAAAGAGGATTTTTCATTACAATTTAACGGATACAAACATGAAATGCTTACCTGGTCCCAATCAAAAGTTAGAACTTATTAAATGTAATAATGCAACTCAAAGTTATCCTATTGGACCAGTAGGCCTCACAGAAGTGAAAAGCGAAGTTAAGAGTTTTTAACTACTAAGACATGTAAAACTTAAAAGTACATGTCCAAATTTTTAGCTACAATGTACCCTGCTCTCTAGGCTGCCCAGGGCCTACCTTAGGGTGACGCATTTGCAATAAATGTGGAGTTTAAGGCTTGGCAAGGGGGTTATATTTTCAAGTTGAATTGGCAGTTTAAAACTGCATTCAGGCTGCAATGGCAGACCTGGGCCACTTAAGTGGATGGCACAATATGTGATGCTGGCCCACTTGTAACATTTATTGTACAGGCCCTAGGTATATCGTACACCACTCTACAAGGGACTTATAAGTAAATGACATATGCCAATCGGTTGTAAAACATTTTAACCATGTTCAGGAGTCCTAATGCCAATACAAACGAATTTCAGCAGAAACATTGACGTAAGTAGGGAAAAGGTCTGGGGGAAGACAATCCTGGGTTGACAGGTCTAACAAGAGTACAAAAGTGATATAAGTATACATTTCAAATGTGTCTCTCCAACCCTAGAAAATTGTTTAAGATTGAGAACTGTAAAACAAATGAGTGGGCACCAGAAGGGATTGCATGAAGTAAAATTGTGACTATGTAAATACTGCTGTCAAATAGCGCTGTATTACTTTCCTTTTATGAGCTTTTATATTTTAAATGAGGGACAACAGGGCAATGGGGTTTGAATAACTGATTACTGCAGATTTTGTCTCAGTCTGACAATTTTTCCTTATTTATATTTAACCACATTATCCTGGCAAACTGTGGACAAGGAGAAATAGCTGAGTGGCTGTTATTTGTGCACAACTTGTAATCCTGATAAAAGTGCAAACTCCCATTTGTGCTCAAGTGATAATTACACGGCACTCTGAATGGGGCTATGAGTAGGGATAGGGATAGCTGTGAACTGTGTCCTTTTCTGTTTTTCTAACAGACCCAGCACACTTTCTTAGGATAATATTGTAATGTATGCAAGCAAACTGCAGGGGTTCAATGATAATTTGGATTATTTCCCCGTGGAGAACATGGGTCTGCATCCTCCCACAGCAAAGGGTGGCTACTATCTCTTCCAGAGGCTTCTGGGAGTCTGATGGTTCAGGTCAGTTGATTTGCAGTACAGGAATACAAGCCATGTTATTTGTATCCCTGGAAGACACCATTCTGTGCCTCAAGTAAAATCCATGACTTCCCCTATTACTGATCCTGTAGATCCTCCTGAATTTTGTGATGTGTGTTGTGCATCCTTCTGGACCTGGCAACCACATTGAATAGAAATGGTGCCCACTGTAGCAATACGTTTAATTTTGCAGAAGGTGGTGGTTCCTTGCGTCAGGTAAAGGCTAGTCTGGCTTTCCTATTCTTGGAGCAGCTCCTAAGGACTATGCCCTGGAGAAACTGCTGGGATAGCAGTTTGAACAATATCCAGTTTCCAGCCTGTGTTGTATAATCTGCCCAGAGATTTGTCCTGTGGCAGCACCTTGCTGAAACCGGTGTGGCTACATGAACAGCCGGGCAAATACTCTTCATGGCGCAAGCTCAGCCACACTTAGAAAGTCTGGCTTGTTACTTATCAATAAAAATCCCACTGACATTTATTGCTTGGCCCTGCGCAGTGCCTGATTTGAGCCGGTGGTTTCCGGTGCTCAGCACCGGTACTTAATTGTCAACACAGGCACTTATGACAGTCTGCACTGTTTATCTAAATTGTAGATTAACACAACAACAGCTGTCAATTATTTCAATGAACATTAAAAATGACTAACAGCTGCTGCCCAAGCCATTATTGTAGCTTTGGGGTCAAGAAGAGTCTGAAATATCATACTTGTAGGGTGTGGGGCACGTCTAGGGGTAATGAGTAGTGCAAGCTGCAGTGGCCTCTTTACAAATTAAGCACTGGTCCTCCCTTTAATGTAGAAAGCTTCTGTAAAGCAATGGAGCACTGTACAGAGTGGGATTAGATCATTTAAAGAGACAAACCTAAAGGGTAGAGAACAGTGAAGCGACTGAAAGTGAGCTAACATCAGGATCAACCTTTAGTCAGTAAGGCACTGTGCAGCTAAAGCCCAAAATGCTGCACTGTAAATGTCTGCAACAAACCGCTCTGGATTTCCTCTGCAACAGCTGCTGTCAATGTTTATAAGCACTCTTACCTTTAAGCTGAATACGGACCAAGAATCTCCAAAACAATGGCAACGACACACATAGAGAACGCCATTTTGCTGACCAGTGTGCATTTGCCTACAGCAGCGTTTTCCCAAGAGACGTTGCAAAGGATACAAGTCACTCTGCAAGTCCTCAGTCAGGGCCAGACTGGCAGAAGCGGGCATTGGGCATTTGCCCAGGAGGTTGGAAGGGTGCGGGACAGTTTTGGTGCAATGCTGCAACATCAGACCCCAGTAACAAAAGCAGCAGTGCTGGGGGCAGGTTTTGCTAAGCAGGCAGCAGTGCTTCACGTTCCTCTCCCCCACCCCCATACCCCCAGGTGTGGGGGGCGGGGGGGGCAGTCTGACAAAATTGCCAGGACTGCTATTGGTTCCCAGTCCGGCCCTGCCCTCAGTATGCATCCACATTATAGAATCACTCAAACTTCATACAGATGCTTTTCAACAGTGATCCTGTGCCCCAGTGTTCTGCAGCACCACTGTGCCTTGCTGCTTTCTGACCTCAGCAGTTATTCCTGGTCTTTTACCAGTCTGCTTGGTGACAGATCTGCTGTGCTTTTTAGAGATTTGCTTCTTTGCGATTATTCTATGCCTTATCATTGATGCTCCTGTTACTACCCTTAAGTCAGCTTTCCAGTGATTTCCTTTTCTACATTTAAGTCTGCCATTTCCTCCACCGGATTCCAGAGCTATCTACAATTCTAAACAAGTAAATACAAATGACAGCTCTGTAAACCTAGGAACTTAGGTAAATAATTTAATGGAACAGAAATAGCCCTATGGATATAACCTAGAGCAACACTGAACATGAATAGGTACAATCAATGTAATTATGATCAGAAAATTTAAACAGTTATTCGGCTGCTTAGGCGAACCAATATATGAAATTCTAAAGGTACTCGTATAGGATTAAGGCCTTACGAAAATTAAATTCAAAAGCACGAATTATATTTTTATATGCTGCATGGAAAAATCCAGAACATATTGCATTAGAAAATAAAGGTGCGACAGTGATTTGGTAAAGTGGCGGCACAGTTCTTTGGTGAATAAAGTGAAATAGTGAGTACAAATATGTCAAAGGGTTTTTAGCACGTCTCCCTAAAACTTCATCAGCTATCACTTCTTCTGCATTTCTTTCAACCATTTTCTCTTTCTCCATTGGACAACCATCACTAACCTCATTACCTCTACCACTGGTGTCAACTGCATACAATAATTTTTCACTTAGTGAATAACTCTCTTCATTAAAAAAAGGCTCTGAACTAGAACTGTGTTTCCATTCTCCCAAAAAAAAATCACAAAACTTTTTTTTATTAATAACTCTTTTCCTCCTACTTTTGGCCTTCATTACATATATTGATTTATCTAGTGATCGAATTCTGTTCAACACTAAAATAAACAGTTTCCTTTTTACTTCAAAAGCCTTTTCCACAATGCTTTCAATATGCTTCTTCTTTTTATAAAATAAAACTCTCTTTTTATATTTCTTTACATCTTTCAGCAAATTATGCACTACTCTCTTGTAAAATATTTTTTTGCGTAATTCCTTATACTGATTTTGTCTTCTTTTACCATACTTTATCTCCTTTGACTGAACATTTGCTTTTTTACTTTTCCTCTTATTTTGATTTTTTTTCTTACTCAAAAAATTATTTGAAGTTGCAGCATTCTCTACATTCTGTTTGCTCCTACAAACATTTTTAATAAATTGCTTTGTGATCTTACCAGAAGATTTTTTCCTTTTAGCCACATTATCTTTTTCATTCAATACTTGTGGTTGATGTTTCTTCAAATAATCCTCCTGTCTCTGTTCTTTTCTTTTTCTTTTTTTTCTGGCATACTTTCTCGATTTTAACGTTGAAAAACAGTATCTGCAAAAAAGAGTCACAAATAAATGTATATTAATAACTTTCAAATTTACAAAATTCCATTACTGTACAAACACATTTTATATAAAAACAGACTAAAAAACTATAGCCCTGAACCACAAGTGTGACGATGATTAAAACACTACATACATAATGCATACTACTTTGAAGCAGTTCATGCCCTAAAGCCTACCTCACAAAAAGACTACATGCTAACTAACTGAATGATTACAGTACTAAAAAGAGACACACTGGGTGAGTAACAGGGTGTTTGCTAGAAGTGTATGAATACTAACTGGGGAATTGAAGCTGCGAAAGACAACTGTGTAGCTCATTAGAGAACTGAATGCATACTGGATAGGCATTTAAAGCAGTCCATGTGCTAAGGCCTGGCTCACTGCATGAGTACTTGGGTACTGACTGAATGATTAGACTACAGCAAGGAGACTGCCTGGATGAATTTATAACTGGTAGACTTTTCGCACAGGGAATGAATTAGTACTTGGTACTAAAAAGGTCACTAAAAGACTGCAAAGGGAGTGACAAGATGTTTGCTGGACTATATGGATATTGACTAGGGAATTGAAAGTATAAAAGAGAAATCTCTAGGTGGTTAAAAGACTGCATGCATAGTGCATAGGGGTTTGAAGCAGTCCATGTGCTAAGTCCTGGCTCAGTGCATGAATACTTAGACAGTAACTGAATCATTAGAGTACTGGAAAGAGAGTGTCTTGGTGAATTTATAAATGTTTGGGTTTTGGCACAGTGAATTAATTACTACATGGTGCTGAATGGGTCACTAGAAGACTACAAAGAGAGTGATAGGGTGTTTCCTGGAAGTGTATGGAAACTGTCTAGAGAATTGAAGGTGTGAAAAACAACTGTGTAGGTGGTTAGAGAACTACATGCATACTGCATGGACATTTGAAGCAGTCTATTTGGTAATGAATGGTTCACAACATAAGTACTTAGAAACTGACTAAATCATCAGACTACTTCTAGGACAGTGCCTGGGTAAAAATATTAAAATTTCAGTTCTGGGGCAGTAAAGACAATACTACATGGTACTGTACTTTAGTGTCAAAGCATGACTCATTTTATCAACGCATAAGCAAAGACTGGCTTCTAATGCTACTAAAACTTGACAACATGACAGGTTTCAAAACAGTTTTCTGTCAGCAAATGCACAATGTTACCAAACGCTTCTCTGACAGTGGTTCCCAAATGCACACAGACTCACAGTGTGATTCTAGACAAGCACCACTATCCCTAGGGGTTTACCAAAACTCATTCACTACAGTGGAAGTGATAAGGGAACTGCACACAATCTACATATTTCACGACTACACTTTTGTGTCAATGCCTGACTCATTTAATCAACACATAAGCAAAGTCTGGCTTCTAATGCTACTAAAACTTGACAACATGACAGGTTTCAAAACAGTTTTCTGTCAGCAAATGCACGATGTTACCAAACGTTTCTCTGACAGTGGTTCCCAAATGCACACAGACTCACAGTGATTCTAGACAAGCACCACTATCCCTAGGAGTTTACCAAAACTCATTCACTACAGTGGAAGAGGTAAGGGAACTGCACACAATCTACATATTTCACGACTACACTTTAGTGTCAATGCCTGACTCATTTAATCAACACATAAACAAAGACTGGCTTCTAATGCTACTAAAACTTGACAACATGACAGGTTTCAAAACAGTTTTCTATCAGCAAATGCACGATGTTACCAAACACTTCTCTGACAGTGGTTCCCAAATGCACACAGACTCACAGTGTGATTCTAGACAAGCACCACTATCCCTAGGAGTTTACCAAAACTCATTCACTACAGTGGAAGAGGTAAGGGAACTGCACACAATCTACATATTTCACAACTACCCTTTAGTGTCAATGCCTGACTCATTTAATCAACACATAAGAAAAGACTGGCTTCTAATGCTACTAAAACTTGACAACATGACAGGTTTCAAAACTGTTTTCTATCAGCAAATGCACGATGTTACCAAATGCTTCTCTCACAATCCTTACCCAAATGCAAACAGACTCACAGTGTGATTTTAGACAATCAACACTATCCTTGGACTTTACCAAAACTCATTCACTACCGTGGAAGGGGTAAGGGGACTGCACACAATCTACATATTTAAGTACAGCATATCAATGTCAAGGCATGACTCATTTAATCAACATATAAGCAAAGACTGGCTTCTAATGCTACTAAAACTTCACAACATGACAGATTTCAAAACAGTTTTCTGTCAGTAAAAGCACGATGTTACCAAACGCTTCTCTGACAGTGGTTCCCAAATGCACACAGACTCACAGTGTGATTCTAGACAAGCA
Organism: Triturus cristatus; assembly: GCF_964204655.1. Lineage (NCBI taxonomy): Eukaryota > Metazoa > Chordata > Amphibia > Caudata > Salamandridae > Triturus > Triturus cristatus. Next base: position 1,294,715,132 of record NC_140589.1, read on the forward strand.
CCACTATCCCTAGGAGTTTACCAAAACTCATTCACTACACTGGAACTGGTAAAGGAACTGCACACAATCTACATATTTCACGACTGCACTTTAGTGTCAATGCCTGACTTATTTAATCAACACATAATCAACGCATAAGCAATGACTGGCTTTTAATGCTATTAAAACTTGATAGCTTTTAAAACAGTTATCTGTCAGCAAATAAACGATGTTACCAAATGCTTCTCTCACAATCCTTACCCAAATGCACACAGACTCACAGTGTGATTTTAGACAAGCAACACTATCCTAGGAGTTTACCAAAACTCATTCACTACTCTGGAAGAGTTAATGGTACTGCACACAATCTACATATTTAAGTACACCACATCAGTGTCAAAGCATGACTCATTTAATCAACGCATAAGCAAAGACTGGATTCTAATGCTACTAAAACTTGACAACATGACAGGTTTTAAAACAGTTATCTGTCAGCAAATACATGATGTTACCACATGCTTCTCTGACAGTGGTTCCCAAATGCACACAGATTCACAGTGTGATTCAAGACAAGCACCACTATCCCTAGGAGTTTACCAAAACTCATTCACAACAGTGGAAGAGGTAAGGGAACTGCACACAATCTACATATTTCACGACTGCACTTTAGTGTCAATGCCTGACTCATTTAATCAACACATAAGCAAAGACTGGCTTCTAATGCTACTAAAACTTGACAACATGACAAGTTTTAGAACAGTTTTCTAACAGCAAATACACGATGTTACCAAACGCTTCTTTCACAGTGGTTCCCAAATGCACAAAGACTCACAGTGTGATTCTAGACAAGCACCAGTATTCCTAGGAGCTTACCAAAACTCATTCACTACACTGGAAGTGATAAGGGAACTGCATACAATCTACATATTTCATGACTGCTCTTTAGTGTCAATGCCTGACTCATTTAATCAACACATAAGCAAAGACTGGCTTCTAATGCTACTAAAACTTGACAACATGACAGGTTTCAAAACAGTTTTCTGTCAGCAAATTCACGATGTTACCAAACGCTTCTCTGACAGTGGTTCCCAAATGTACACAGACTCACAGTGTGATTCTAGACAAGCACCAGTATTCCTAGGAGTTTACCAAAACTCATTCACTACACAGGAAGTGATAAGGGAACTGCACACAATCTACATATTTCACGACTGCACTTTAGTGTCAATGCCTGACTCATTTAATCAACACATAAGCAAAGACTGGCTTCTAATGCTACTAAAACTTGACAACATGACAAGTTTTAAAACAGTTTTCTGTCAGCAAATACACGATGTTACCAAACGCTTCTCTGACAGTGGTTCCCAAATGTACACAGACTCACAGTGTGATTCTAGACAAGCACCAGCATTCCTAGGAGTTTACCAAAACTCATTCACTACACTGGAAGTGATAAGGGAACTGCACACAATCTACATATTTCACGACTGCACTTTAGTGTCAATGCCTGACTCATTTAATCAACACATAAGCAAAGACTGGCTTCTAATGCTACTAAACTTGACAACATGACAAGTTTTAAAACAGTTTTCTGTCAGCAAATACACGATGTTACCAAACGCTTCTCTGACAGTGGTTCCCAAATGTACACAGACTCACAGTGTGATTCTAGACAAGCACCAGTATTCCTAGGAGTTTACCAAAACTCATTCACTACACTGGAAGTGATAAGGGAACTGCACACAATCTACATATTTCACGACTGCACTTTAGTGTCAATGCCTGACTCATTTAATCAACACATAAGCAAAGACTGGCTTCTAATGCTACTAAAACTTGACAACATGACAAATTTTAAAACAGTTTTCTGTCAGCAAATACACGATGTTACCAAACGCTTCTCTGACAGTGGTTCCCAAATGTACACAGACTCACAGTGTGATTCTAGACAAGCACCAGTATTCCTAGGAGTTTACCAAAACTCATTCACTACACTGGAAGTGATAAGGGAACTGCACACAATCTACATATTTCACGATTGCTCTTTAGTGTCAATGCCTGACTCATTTAATCAACACGTAAGCAAAGACTGGCTTCTAATGCTACTAAAACTTGACAACATGACAGGTTTCAAAACAGTTTTCTGTCAGCAAATACACGATATTAACAAATGCTTCTCTCACAGTGGTTCCCAAATGCACACAGACTCACTGTGTGATTCTAGACAAACAACACTATCCCTTGCACTATATCAAAACACATTTCTTCATCTAGAAGTAGTACTACATTTTAGTATAGAAACATAACATAAATCATTTCACAAATTCATAAACAATGACTGGTTTCTAATTCTACCCAAATATAAAAACCGCACAGTTATCTCTCTACAAACACATGAAAAACACAAATGCTTATCACAAAATGGTTTCTACATGCACACACACTGTCAATAAGATTGTAGAGAAAAACAAATACTCCCTACACTTTAGCAGAAAAAATGCATTAGTCTGATTAAAATAAAAATAGTCTACATACCTCCCCTCACAATTAAATAACTCACCTTTCAAGATGTTTTGTAGATTAAGAAGTATATCAGTCAGACACCAGATATCAGTCACACACCAGATTTTCTTATACAGAATCTCTGCACTGTGCACCTGTCAGCAAAACCAAAGAATGGCAAAGTGTCCCTCTCATTTTCCACACATATACATGTAAACAGCATATCTGTCAGAAACTTCAAGTAACACTGGAGTCGACACTGACTCCTATGCCCACTACCTCTGAAAAAGAACTCAAGGAACACTCTGGACAATTGCTGTGAATTAACTGGAAAATAACAGTCGAAGTCTCTTACCCTCAATATAATCTGTACAAGCCCCAGGAGGTGGTCGGTGACAGGCAATGTTCTGTTATCCTCACAACAGTCAATCGAAGGAACAATGGAGAATGGACTGACAACACTCTTAAGGAATTGTAATGGAGTTGTCCCGACTCAAGGAATAAACTTTGAAGTAGACACTATGACTTAAAACCTAGCTATGAGTAAACTAATATCGTCCTATTGAACTGACTGAACTGTGAAGGAGTACAGACCCCCAATTCTGGTACCAGAGATAATTAACTAGAATTTCGTGAAGTGGCACCAACTAAATACATACTACGAATTCTTCTATTAAGTCACTTGCCAGAATCCCACGTTGCGCATGCGATAAGAACAACCAAAACAGAAGCGCTGACAGGAATTCCCTCAGAACAAGAACTTCACTCAGAGCCGCGCAGTGACTCCGGTGAAGAGGTCAGTTGAAGTGCGCAGATTCCTGAGCAGCTGTGCGCTTCATCTCCACAGCTGCTCGCGCGCTCTCGAAGATTAGAGCGCTCACTCCTCGCTGTTTGTAATCCCCTTCGGCGGCCATGTTGGAATACTCGCTTCTTCAAGTTCTGTACACAGCGCCGCAGGAACAACGTGGTGACTCTATGCTGCCTTCGCCAACATGGATATTTGGAACCCTGCTTTAATGACCGTTGAGTTTTTGCTGGCACTGATCTAATGCTGGCTATGGTTCTGGAAGTCTTGACAGTACCCCCTTTCAAGAATGTTCCTTCCACAGCGGGCTTGTTGGGGTGTGCCTGATGAAAGGCTTCAACTAGTCGTGGGGCATTTACATGGACTGCTGGTTCCCACGACCTTTCCTCAGGTCCGTACCCCTTCCACTCTATCAAGTAATACAGTTTGTTTCTCGCCACCTTGGAATCTAAGATTCTGCTGACTTCGTATTCTTCGCTCGATTCTACCACTATGGCGGGTGGAGAGTTTTTTAACCTGACCTTGTCTGGACTTTTCTTCAGAAGGGAAACATGGAAGGTCGGATGAATTTTCAATGACTTTGGTAATTGTAACTTCGCCACTACAGGATTTATGATCTTCTGAATTTTAAATGGCCCTATGAATCTAGGCTGGAACTTCCGATTACCCTTTAATCTCAAATGCCTTGTGGATAGCCACACCTGGTCACCTTTTTTAAACTGTGGGCCTTGTCTTCTCTTTTTGTCTGCCTGCTTTTTATAGGATTGTTTGGCCTTGATTAAATTGCTCAAAGCTCTTTTGTAAGAGCTCTGTAATTCTTCCATTACTCTAGCCACGGCAGGGACCTCCCCAATCTGTTTCCCCAGAGTAATAGCTGGATGTCTGCCTGTGTTCAAGTAAAATGGAGTGAACCGTGTGGAATCATGAGTTGCGTTATTGTATGCGAATTCTGCAGTCCACAATAATTCGGACCATTCAACATCCTGCTCTAACAGATAGAGGCGTAAATATTGTTCTAGCTCCTGGTTCAACCTCTCGGTCTGACCGTCTGTCTCGGGGTGATAACTAGTTGAATAACGTGCGTCTATGCCTAAGTTGTGCATAAAGGTCTTCCAAAATTTCGACATGAACTGTGACCCCCTATCTGAAATGATTACTTGTGGAATTCCGTGTGCCCGAATGATGTGCTGGTTGAATGTCTGTACTAATTGCGAAGCTGTGGGTACAGTCTTGAAAGGAATGAAATGTCCCATTTTGGAAAATGAGTCCACCACCACCAAAATCACTGTGTTACCTTGACTAGAGGGCAGATCCACTATTAAATCTAAAGTCACGGTGTGCCAGGGGTAGGGTGCGTTAGGTAAGGGTTGCAATAACCCTTGCGGGGCCTGACGACTGGGCTTCCCTTTGATGCAGATTTCACAGGTCGAAACATATTGTCTTACTTGGGCTGCCAGATCTGGCCACCAAAAGTGTCGCCGGACCAGTTCTTCGGTCTTCTTGACCCCTTTGTGGCCTGCCATCCGATCATCGTGACAACCTCTCAAAGCCTCTTCTTGGAGTGTTCTGGTTGGAAGATATAGCTTGCCTTCATGATATGGGAGTCCTTCGACAAGGTTTCTTTTTCCATCTGCCTCGGCCCACTTACGAAGATCCTCTTCTGAGCAGACTTGCTGAATTTGTTCATCGAATTCTTTCATTTGCATGGCTCCGATTATTTGTTTCAATGGGACTATGGGTTCTTCGGCCGAAGGTTTCTCTTCGGCAGTTGGGTTCATGCGCGATAGAGCATCGGCCTTCCCGTTTTTCGCACCTGGTTTGTACGTGATCACGAAGTCAAATTCTGAGAAGTGCAAGGACCATCTCAATTGACGTGGCGAAAGTGTTTTAGCAGACTTTAGGAATTGGAGGTTGCGATGGTCTGTAAACACAGTGACAGTATGCTTGGCCCCCAGTAAGTAGTGTCGCCAATCTTGGAATGCTTCTCGAACAGCCAGTAATTCCTTGTCGGCGATGGAGTAATTGCGCTCCGTGTCCGACAGCTTCCTGGACCGGTAGGCCACCGGATGCAGTTGTCCCGTCGTTTTGTTCCTCTGTGACAAAATTCCTCCGGTTGCGAAGTCTGATGCATCAGTTTCAACGAAAAAGGCTTGTTCCGGATCAGGGTGCATTAGAATGGGGGCGCTAATGAAGGCCGTCTTCAAGTCCTGGAAGGCTTGTTCTGCAGTTGCAGTCCACACAAATTTTTGTCCCTTCTTTAGCAGGTGAGTGATGGGAGTGACCTTAGACGAGAAATTAGGAATGAACCTCCGGTAAAAATTGGCAAAACCAATAAAACTTTGGATTTCCTTCACACTTCCTGGCGATGACCACTCCTAAATGGCACGGACCTTGGAATTATCCATCTCGACCCCAGCTGCGGACAACATGAATCCCAAGAACTCCACCTTCTCGGCATGAAAAGAACCCTTCTCCAATTTCACGTACAAGTGGTTATCCAAAAGCTTCTGGAGTATAGCTCGCACATGCTTGACATGATCTTCCATGTTGTCGGAAAAAATCAATATGTCATCAATATAGACGACAGCCACTCGGTCCAAGAATTCTCTCAGAACATCATTAACGAAGTTTTGAAATGCTGCTGGGGCATTGCTCAACCCATAAGGCATCACTTGATACTCAAACAACCCATACTTGGTTCGAAAGGCTGTTTTCCATTCATCACCCTCGGCCACTCTCACCAAATGGTAAGCTCCACGCAGGTCAAGCTTGGTGTAAATCTTTGCTCCTTTGACTTGATCCAATAGTTGATTGATTAGTGGCAATGGGTACCGATTTTTCACTGTAACTTGGTTCAAGGCTCTGTAATCGATACACGTGCGGAGAGTCCCATCCTTCTTTGGCCGGAAGAAAAGCGGAGACGAAACTGGAGACTGTGATGGCCTTATGAATCCCATCCTGGTAAACTCTTCCAAATACTCTTTGAGGTAGATGTTCTCCTTTTCAGTGAGTGCGTAACCTCGACTGCAGGGCAGGTTGGCACCGGCTTCCAATTCGATCTAGCAATCATAGCTTCTGTGTGGTGGTAATTTCTCAGCATTCCTTTTGTCGAACACACTCGCCAAATCTTGGTATTCTTTTGGTATTTCCACTGCGCTAACAGTGCAGATGCGGAGCGACAACTTGGCCAACCCCGTAGCCGGCGATCCCTCGCACTCTTCTGAGTTCTTAGTAAAACAATTCCTCTGACAAAATTCCGAGTTCATCTTGACTGTTCTCCTCTCCCAATCGATAATCGGGTTATGCGTGGTCAACCATGGTAACCCTAAAATCAGCTGGAACTGGGGTGCGTCTATGAGGTTAAATCTAATAAATTCTCGATGACCCTGCAATCCTTCCAATTCTAAGGTCTCTGTTTCTTCTACTATGGGTCCTGAAGTCAAATTGGAGCCGTCAACTGCCTTTACGACTTCGAGATTCTTCTTCTTGATCGCCCTTATGCCCATTTCTTGCGCATATTTCAGGTCACAGAAGTTCCCAGTGGCCCCCGAATCAATCATGACTGAGACTTCTTCCAAATTCTGGGTTCCGAATTTGACTGTAAAAAATACTGTAAGATGGGGGGCCGCTGACTGTAATGTGTTAATCAGTTGCTGAGGTTCATGAGTTGACTGTTCGGAACATCCCACCAGGGCAACTCCTGTTACTGGTGGGATCGATCTTTTAACCCCTGGTTACTCTTGTTTCTCTTCGGACACTCCCTCACAAAATGTCCCGAGGTACCACAATACAAACACAACTGATTTGCTCGCCTTTTATCTTTTTCTTCTTGAGAGAGAGGGCCCCTGATGGAACCTATTTGCATTGGTTCCTCTCCGGTACCCGTATCAGGTTTTGAGGGTTCGGGTCTCATACGGTCTAGGCGTGGCACAAACGACTTGTAGTCTCGCTTCTTTTCTGACCTTCTTTCAAACAATCGATGCTCGATTTGAAGAACTAAATCAATAAGTTCTGAGATTTCCTGAGGACGTTTCGGGATCTGCGCCAATGCATCTTTTATTTCATCTTTGAGACCACGATAGAATATCGCCGCACGTTTACTGTCGGGCCAATCTGTCTCGACGATTAGTTTGTTGAACTGAGCTATATATGTTACCAATTCTCGATTGCCTTGCTTAAGGTCTAGGAGTTCGTTGTCGGTGGCTTGATTGGCCGTTCTTCTGTCGAATATTCGTAGGAATTCCTTCTTGAAACGATTGAAATCGTACAAAGCTGCGTCGTCTCCAGAGACCAACGGCATGGACCAGGCTGCGGCGTCGCCGCTCAAGTAAGACAACATGAATGCGACCTTGGCTTGATCCTCTTTGAACACTACTGATCTGCACAAGAAATGTAGAGAACATTGGGTCAGGAAAATCTGGGCCTTATGGGGGTCCCCGCTAAAGCGTTCTGGGTTGGCTAAGGGGACAATAGGTGCCACTGAATGAATTACTTGCGTGGCCACTTCTGCACCAGAGTTCTGAGAGGAGTTGAAGCTAGGTAAAGGAGTTGTTCCCGCTAAGAGTTCCTCTAATTTCTGTTGAACGTGACGAGTTTCTTGTTGGGACCTTTTTACCTCATCCCTCAGGACTCTATTCTCTTCTGTGGAACGTGTAAGTTGGGTCTGTAACCCTTCTAGGATTCCCGCCAAGGAGTTCATATCAAATCCCTCAGCCATGTCGACTCGAGTGAAAGGTTGGCACTTCAATCTGTCAGAAACTTCAAGTAACACTGGAGTCGACACTGACTCCTATGCCCACTACCTCTGAAAAAGAACTCAAGGAACACTCTGGACAATTGCAGTGAATTAACTGGAAAATAACAGTCGAAGTCTCTTACCCTCAATATAATCTGTACAAGCCCCAGGAGGTGGTCGGTGACAGGCAATGTTCTGTTATCCTCACAACAGTCAATCGAAGGAACAATGGAGAATGGACTGACAACACTCTTAAGGAATTGTAATGGAGTTGTCCCGACTCAAGGAATAAACTTTGAAGTAGACACTATGACTTAAAACCTAGCTATGAGTAAACTAATATCGTCCTATTGAACTGACTGAACTGTGAAGGAGTACAGACCCCCAATTCTGGTACCAGAGATAATTAACTAGAATTTCGTGAAGTGGCACCAACTAAATACATACTACGAATTCTTCTATTAAGTCACTTGCCAGAATCCCACGTTGCGCATGCGATAAGAACAACCAAAACAGAAGCGCTGACAGGAATTCCCTCAGAACAAGAACTTCACTCAGAGCCGCGCAGTGACTCCGGTGAAGAGGTCAGTTGAAGTGCGCAGATTCCTGAGCAGCTGTGCGCTTCATCTCCACAGCTGCTCGCGCGCTCTCGAAGACTAGAGCGCTCACTCCTCGCTGTTTGTAATCCCCTTCGGCGGCCATGTTGGAATACTCGCTTCTTCAAGTTCTGTACACAGCGCCGCAGGAACAACGTGGTGACTCTATGCTGCCTTCGCCAACATGGATATTTGGAACCCTGCTTTAATGACCGTTGAGTTTTTGCTGGCACTGATCTAATGCTGGCTATGGTTCTGGAAGTCTTGACAATATCACACTCCTTCCCACATAAATTCAAAAGCAAACACACATTTCTATTGGTTAACCATTTCAACCTTTTCCAAATTACATAAACTTCAACCCTTCCCCCAATCTGCCTTCTGCCTGTTACCATAGAAACAGGTCATGGAACACTGTACTGAGCACACAGGTCACAAGTTCAGCACACACAATGTTGCTAATCAAAACAGCAAGTGTGCTTGACTTCTCAACATATCAGCTTATCATATATAATGTTCCTTACAATCTGTTTTTGTTAACCAATAAGAATCAAGCGTTTAAAAAACAGAAATATGCACCCTACCTTTCAGTGTAGAAGGTTGTCAAACAACCAATGATTTCTTGTCTTTTTTCAAAATTGCATCTTAGCCACCATTTTAGAAACATCTTACTTTCCAAACTGCCATTTTATTTACAGAGACCATCTGAGTGCATCCAGACCTCCTTACAAGATGCTTACAGTGTGGATTGTGGGACACAGCTACATTTTCTGGAGCCAAAGGTATGCAGAAAACAAAGGCATTCACAAAGACCTAGATTTGCCAAATGTAGACATTAAATGGATTGGACAGAGAGGGTTAAAGTGGCACCAATTGATGCCATTGGTGAAATCCTTCATGCAAATCCAACACCCTGACCTCATAATAGTGCACTGTGGTGGCAATGATCTAGGCACTTTGACTGGGGTAGGTCTGGAAATGCTTATGAAGGACACCTATGCACAACTGATTTCACTTTTCCCTAAAACTGCCTTTGTGTATTCTAACATATGCCAAAGGCAGAAATGGAACTGGTCCGATTATTTTTGTCCACAGATTGAGAAAGCTAGGAAACATGTGAATAAATCTGTTTCTGCTTTTCTCCGAGACTACAGAATGGGATCCATTTACAATAACAATCTGCGCTTTCATATGCAAGAGATGTATAGGAGAGATGGAGTACAATTTACTGATGAAGGAAACAAAGTCTTCCTCAACAACTTTAGACTCTGTATAGGTACTTACTTATAAGTACCAAAAACTCTCAATGAACACAACGGCTCTTTTTAGAGCCACTCAAGAACAAAACACTTAAGCTTAATCTTTATCTCCCAACAATTTCATTTTTTTTTCCTTGGATCCGCGCACCCACCACGAGAGAATCCGTGTATCCAACGCGATAGGATTGCGCGCACCGTGCACGCATTTTGCTGCTTTTTTTTAAAACAAAAAGGGGGGCCCCAGGCACCTCTAGAGGGTCAGAGTATTTCCACTCTGCCCCCTTTATATGTTTTACGCACTTATTCCCCTTGCTTCTTCAGCCTCGCTTCTACCGAGGCAGAAAATGGCCGCCAACAGTTCCTGGTTTCGAATGTAGAGAGACGCTCGACAGCCAATTAGCATTCAGCATGCGATCGGGAGGGTGCGCGCTCCGTTTGGGGAGGGTTCGCTTACGGTGCAGGTAGGGTCCGCGGATCCTCCGCGGCCATAGATATCACTAACTTTTTCACCCTAATTTTCTCAGGAACTACTGAACAGATTCACACCAAATATGCAAAAGGCACGAGTCCGAACTGAGGACTACCTCTTTGCCAAATTTGGTGTCATTCCGTTCAGCGGTTCGGGCTGTAGCTGCGACAACAGATCCTATGGGAAATTGCATGGGGAAAACGTGTTTTGGGACCCCCCTTTTTTCTCGGCCCCCGCTTGACGAATCACCACGAAACTTTCAGGGTAGGAGCGGAGCGGAGCTGGCCAAAAGTTTGTAGAATTTCGCAAAGATTCGTCAATCGGCGCCAAAGAAATTCCCAATAGAATGTTGCGGATTTCCTATGAAAAATAGGTCCTAACTATAACTATCTACTGGCGACCGCCAGTAGATATTATATATACATTGAATAAAGGTAACGCTGGGTACCGTAATTGTGCCGCTTGTGAGTGCGTCTTCAAAACGGTGGTCCTTTGAAGAAAAAAAATAAATATATATATATATGGAGGGTAAGAGTTACGCACCGCAAGCCGAACCACATGTCCCAGAATGCACTTATAAAAGGATCCACTGGAGGATGTGAAAGCAAAATGGACATTAACGTGGGAGCAGCAGCGGTGTGTATGGTGTTGGCTGCCTTTGAAAAAGTTCTAAGCAGAACGAAACGCGTCAGGATTGCCATGCTGATACACAAATGAAATAAATACCAATTAACAAGTAACGCTACGAGTGCGGCTCACCTTTCTCCTTCGTGAGGAAATATGCAAATATAACATCGGTTTGGTCCCACCGAAGAGCGACGCACCACCACAAGAGCGCCATCAGTGCCCGCCTTGGACCTCGTCTGTAGCTCGTGAAAACGTCATAGGGCAATGCGGTGCCGCCGAAGACTTTCTCCGGTATTGGATCCCTTACTAGCCTTGAAAATGGGCTTGTTGAGGGGGTAGCGAACTACTGTTTAGGAACAATAAAGTCAAATTGAAAAGAAAAGCCGGTGTAACAGCAAAGAAAAAAACACCGCCCACTGGAGGGTAAGAGTTACGCACCGCAAGCCAAACCACATGTCCCAGAATGCACTTATAAAAGGATCCACTGGAGGATGTGAAAGCAAAATGGACATTAACGTGGGAGCAGCAGCGGTGTGTATGGTGTTGGCTGCCTTTGAAAAAGTTCTAAGCAGAACGAAACGCGTCAGGATTGCCATGCTGATACACAAATGAAATAAATACCAATTAACAAGTAACGCTACGAGTGCGGCTCACCTTTCTCCTTCGTGAGGAAATATGCAAATATATATATATATATATATATATATATATATATATATACCCACTGCCCATCAAAAATCCTAACAAGTAAAAGCAAAATCAGCCTTATTTGCACATTTCATTTGCGAGCCACCAGTAGTCAATACTATCTTTGGCAGACATGGAAGCTTGCCTCTTTCGATTAAAGACCAGAAGAAACCACAGTTGAAAGCTGCCCAGTGTAAATTTGCCTTTCAGCAGGTGTTTTGGAAATTGCACTTGCCCCAATGTTCGTCTCATACTTATCTAGCAACAGCCTGACTCTAGTTATCTTACTTTGAGAAAACTCATAACCACGTCTTACAAAATTACACACAAGCGAACCTAAAATATTTCACCCCCTGGTGGGCCTTCAGAGAGAAACCACCCTTAAAAGCTACCCAGTGTAAACTAGTCTTGTTATTGAACTCAAAGTTGCCTCACGCTCCATACACCTAGTCAGTTTATAGTAAATACTGCAGTCATCCCCCTAGTTCAGCACAGAGGTTTCCTAACGCTTACCATACCTGAAATCAGACTTCAACAAATATTGTACTGAACCCATCATTGCACACTGCCCCTCTAAATCCCAGACCTTGAACTTTTAAAATCATTATACCACAGCCCCCTATACCCTACCCCCATTCCCCCCTCCTCTTTCGTTTCGAAATCACCAATAGGGGCCCATTTCACTCCTGATTTTTTTAAAATCATGTCCGGGCTGCATCTTATTCAGATTTCTTCTTTGAGGGTTCAATGTCCATCTAGCCCACCAGATTCTGTTGATCAGCCAACGCTTTCATGCAGGGTATGGAGCCCCCTGATGGCTGCCTTGATCAACCTCCTAGACAGCAAATGGTAGAACTCTTGCAGGATTGGATATTTAAATTGCTGACCATTGGTCATAACTAGAACTTTCTCAATGGCATTAGACTCTCTCAGGTGCAGATCAGTGCAGCAGACAAAGTGTCAGTTGATCTAAGGACCGTAGAAGAAGTGTACCAAAGAACAGTGTCCACTGATAGAACTATGAACCAGATAAAGGATCTTGAACACCAGCCACACTTGAGCTGCAAGCCAATGCAATAACATAAATGTAGCTTCTCATTTACATAATGCTATTTTACATGTTATGGTACAGCCTATCTGTCATTTACTTTGATGTAGGTTTTTAGACCAGACTTGAATACTACAAAATGTTCTACTGCACAGGCTCAGTCAGTGGCAGGAAGGAGAGGGATATTGCATCATATATAGTATAGTTGACCCAAGAAGGATTACATCACGGAAATTGGCTCAGACAATAAGAAAAGAATGGCATTAAACCAGAAGCCAAGACATAAAGTTCAAAGCAATTAGAACTGAGGATCTAAGTAGTGAGAGAGAACACTGAATGAAGGCATGGTTGGATCAAAAAGCCTCCGCCCTAAAATGCCAGCATCACCCTCTATATTGCTTTAATTTTGAGATTGGAGAGAGTCATCCACTAGTTCAAAGCAGTAGCACATGACGCTGCTGTGGGTGATGAGTGGGGGCTGCAGTGCATCCGGACTATAGGCTTCAGCTCTTTGCTGCACTAATTGTGCGGGATGCATGTGGGCGAAGCCCGGGCCTGTATTCGCCAGTCAGCGACTGGTAGAGGCTGGAATGGTCCCCACTTTGTGGCTCTTCGATTCAGAACTTGGCTGTGAGCAATGCAGTGCTGCTCAGTTGATGGTTACTCGTATTATTATTTTTTAACTGTCTTATCTGCATGGGGGCTGACTAACCAATGACTGGGCTTTTTCTGTAGTGTGAACTTGTTGATTGTGGTGTTATCATGGGAAAATGCAAATCACGTCATGCGAAAGTCAGTACTGTCCCCAAAAATTCTTTTTTAGACGCCTTCATCACTTGAGCTGTGGGGCTCAGAGATGAGGAGCTTCAATAGGCTGAAAGGCGTCTCTCGCTCGCCATGGATACATCAGGATTTCCTCCTGCTGCTATCGCTTAAACTGACCCTTTCGGGACTGTGTATGCCAGTGGCTCTGGGGCTGTTATGGCCTGTGTTTCTGACACTCTTGTCCAATTGAAGAAATAGTCTTTGATATTCTCCCACTCCCCCTCCACAGGACACTGGTCTGGTTGCAAAACAGAAACAGCGGGGCCTAATCAAAGGAACCAGGAAAACGCTGAGGTACCAGTCCATCCATAGCCTTCTAATAATACCTTGCAGGTTGATTTAAACAAGAACTTATCACACAGATTAGTGATAAACCTAAATGTCGTTTGGATATCTGTCTACAGCCACTATACGAGTGCCTTGTTGTTATTGAAAAACAGATATCATTGTTGGGTCCTAGAATATCTCGATCTAACACCAAGCTCCCTCCCAAGCCAAGCATTATGTGTTCGACACAGCCAATTTATAATGAGGAAGGACAGCAGGAGAATGAGGTTATGGTAGGGGCTCTCTCCGTCAAAAATGGACAACTTGACCCGGTGGCAAGTGTGCCTGTGGCAGTAGTGGAGGATTTGCAGCCATCCTCAAGCCAATATGACCCCAGCCATAATTTACCTATTGGAGCTATCAAGACCACAGTGTGCAGCTTACCACCTGAGGCCTGCCCATATGTTCTTATTTTAGCTGAAGTGCCCTATTTAGTCTAACAGGGTGTGGGAACCACAGAACAGTTAATTAATAGGATGACCCCCTGGTTACATCGGAACATTAAGTGGTGTTCAATGAGATTCTGTTTTCCAGGAGGATGGGTTGGTGGGCCCCATGGAGCAGGAATACACAGGTAACTGTATCATTAATTTCAGGAATCTGCTTGTCTTTAGTGATCTGATTCAGTCAGCATACTCTGTTTGAAAGCGCCATGGCTCAATGAAGGTTTACCGCTGAGCTGCTTTTTTTTTATTTTTATAGAACTCTAAAATCACCAGCAAGGGTATTGGCACTTGATCAAAACTGTACATCCTTTGTACCTACATCTATTTCTATTCACAAAAGAAACTTACCCTTAAATGCCATGCCAGAGAATAACTGACATTGGACTCAGCAGTGGATAGTGCCCGTTCAAGTCCAGCGGATAAACAGACCACTACCCTTCTATGACCCTTCCTCTCTCACAGATGAGTTTGGAGTCTGATTGTGGTATTGCGAAGACAGCCCTCTTGCCCCAGGAGGCTTGTTTGACCTCCGATCCCTCGCTCCAGCGACCAGGGGCACCTAATTCCATTAAGTTATTAAGTTGGAACATTGCTTGGGTATCGAGTAAATTGGGTCTGGATGTGTGAGTGACCATAATCCCCTCACAATTGTATTATAAACACCCAGTAGGAGACCTCAGCCAGTAGCAGTTGAGAATATGGGTTTTACCTGGTGGTGACAGACAGTGAAAATTGGCCATTTGACTGCCTGAACTAAATCGGGAGTGCAGTCAAATAGGCAAAACTCAGACGGAGTAGTCTCGGTCGCTGGCATACTTAAGGTCTGCTCGTCTGTAAATCAGAGGAAGGACGTTGAGGCGGGCAGTGGATGGAACGACAGGTGGGCAGACATTCATTTTGTTGCAATGGAGAACCCTCTCCAAGAAACTCTAAATCAGCCCCATAGTGTAAAGTGTGGTTCTCTTCATAATGATTATGAATAATACAAGATAGAACCAGCAATCAAATCTAATTTATCTAGCAAAATTTGAAAGGATTGCTATATTACGATTACCTCCTGTGACTAAATCAGTGGACACAGAGAGTATATGGGTCACACCAGTGGCATTACATGCAATCAATTAGATTTCCGGATTGTATCACACATACATGGCTACTGGGAAGCCTTTGCGAAGAACAAAGCATGGAATTTCCTGTTGATGGGCTTAGGAACAAGAAAGAACAATAAAATAAGGTTGTAATGCTATCATAGTCTTACCTTAATAGCAAAAACTGTTGAATAGGTGTTGTTGGATGTCTTTTCAGATAGTAAATAATAAAATTGTTAGTTTTACATTTGTTTTAAATGGTGTTTTGCTATACTTTTAATTGACTAAGAAAGCAAATATATTGCATGGTACATATAACTAATCAATTCCTTTTCCATTGTCGCATAGTACTGTGAATGGACCACTTAAAAATGCCCAAAGAGCAATACTCATAGGTACTGTTTAAATCTTCCTGCACATATCACAGTCTACTTACCAAGTCGGGATACTTCTGAGTAACGTTTGGCCACAAATTCCAATTCATTTCGAAATCTGGAAAGTAGAAAAAAAAATTGTATTACTGCTAAATTGAAAATCACCAGCTCAATGCAACAGTGGACAAAAGCAACTCCAACACATAAAATAACAAAAACAGAAAATCAACCTAGTCCTTAGTTCTTTAATTCTGCAAGCAACTGAAGACCTGGCTCTTCTCCTAGCCCCGGCCCTGACTCAGCCAATAGAGCTCCTGCTTCAGCGCCAGGATACAATCCTGACTGAGCTGTGCACTATACACATAACATAGCACAACACGACACAACATAACAAAATATTAAAATATTACATAACCTAGTTTGATTCAGGACAATCCTATTGTCACTTGGTTTTCCTAATGTCTAATTAAGATTTTTCAATAATACGTGTAATCATTGGAACCAACCCTGCCTGCATCTATGGAATTTCATTAGCTGTATATCACAGTTTAGAACACATCACAAGTAGATGAAACCCACGAGGGAGGAAAAATGGTGCAAAAACTTGGATACATGTGTTGTTAAATGAAATAAATTAATTGAATTTTACTGTATACTAATAATGCTAATTAGGAAATCATACATCATTGGTGAAGGTGTGCTTAGAAATATTTTCCAATACTTCCCCTTATACATTTTATTCCCTAATGAAAATTTAGGCTGACTAGTCACAACTGGTTTCAACAAGATCTAGATGTGACCAGTCCAATGGATGTCAAAGACTATTTCTATGTATATACTTAATTCAAGCAGAAGCATAGTAATTTAAATATATAGTTAGCTAGTGTAGCAGTGATATCTTTAGTATAAGGTGAAATATAAAGAATATCACGGTGTGTGGAAAATACCTCTCTGATACCGTGAGGGTCATGTTTGTGCTTTATAACACACAATAAATAAAATAAATATTTATTAGGACTGATTCATTAAAAAATGCATGATTACCAGAAATAGTACTAGAGGAGTACTCTTTTTTGTAATCTTACATGGGTTTGTGATTCAGCCCTGCAATGTCCAAATCCCTAATAATAAAAGTGCAATTGTTTCACATGCTCACACACATCATCCATCCAAGAAAGCAAAGGCCCTTTTTAAGTTCATTGTAGTTATGAGTCATCATGTGGCATCCCAATACATAAAAAGCACAATGAGCAGTGACTTTCCAAACTGCATGCAAGCACTTCCATTCCATCCCTCAGTATGAATCAAAACATGCTTGGGCCATTTTGCAAGTGCAGAGTGTAACTGTACACATGCACACATGGAAAGAGGCAACTAGCTATTTAAGGTCTGAAATGTTTGAAGGGAAGAACTACCCTCTCCATTCTTCTATCCCTTCACTATCTTTTTTAAAACCAAATAACAAACTCACTTGTCCCTTGCACTAATTCATTTAATATCTCCTTAAACTAATTCACCACTAATCTTCTTTGGGTTCCGGAGTAGCGTGCTATTCGGCGAAAAGCAATTTGATGCCTCGTCAGGGGGAGTAAGCACCATATAAATACAATTACAATAAAGCCTTGTGCTTTTAACCCACCACCCTTTAGCTTACAGGCATACTATATACCACATGGAACCCAGACCTATTGGCTTTACCAGTGCTTGTTTAGAGTGGGAATTTAATAGCAGCAGCAACATACATGGTCTCCATCGCTTACTACCCAGAAATAATACTCACTGTTCATTTTTCTCCAAAGCAGCAACTGCCTCCTCTTCCAGTCTCTTCACGTTATGTTTGACCCGCCTGACGTCATTAGAGTCCACAGCTCGTATTCTCATGCTTCGGATATGCTGCGATAAAATCTGGCCAGAAATAAAAATAGCAAAACAGATAACATATTTATTCACTTTTTCGGGATCTACCACACTATAGATCTTCGTCATCAAATATGCTATATTTACACAGTAAGCATGTGCATTGTTTTAAAACTATGCTGGGTAAAGGCATCTGAGTAGTAAAGGATGCGTGGCAAAAGAATGTGTTGTATCATCATCCAACTTGGCCAAAGCAGTCAGCAACAGTGGAGATTAATCCAAACATTACTTCCATCACTTTATTTGTTGCACTCCTAGTTTGTAGGTTTATATAGCCTGCTTTATCACCAATAGGGTATCCAGACACTGGTAGATTTAGTGATTTGCCCAGGATCACAGAACGTTGCACCGATGCCGAGACTCGAAACCCGATCCGCAGCTCCTGAGTCGGCAGCTCTGGCCGCTGCGCCACATCATCGTATCCCCTTCCGCTCCTAGGCGTGATGGGTATGCCAAGACTTAGGTCCTATGCTCACTGTGCCACAGGGCTGACGCCACACCTCACTAATAAGGCGCAAGTTGCTGAAATCTGTCTAGGGCTGCTTGTGTTTCCATATGGAGGGAGCCTGGCAGTTTGAGCTACTGTGTTCCTATTGCAGCAGGACCAAAACTGATAGGCACAACTTCTGTCATTCAAGCACAGGTATATCACTAAATGGGGCGAGTGTCCAGGGCCTTCCTGATGGCATCAAACGGAGATTGTGGTGACTTTTGGCCCATCGCACAATTCAGTAACATTCATATGGCCACAATCTCGAGGACAGCTCCAATTCAAGCTGATAAAAACTCGTTGTAATCTCTGATCCAGACACATTCTTTATCGCACAAATAAATACAGTGTGGAAAGAGACCAACCTGGAACTTTCTACATATTGGAAAATCCTGCCACTTTTTTAAACGTGTGAAGTGTGAAATGATCATAATATTGCCATGGCCCAAGTAGATTAATACAGCGTGATTTGATTTGATTAGGTACCATGTATATATTCCCTATCAGTTAAACGAGGGTACGTGGTGTACATCTGGTGTGAGGCAGCTGAACCGACATTGCGTCTCCCTCTGAAATATATCGGTTTTCCGCAGTGCTTAATTTGTAAAATATGAAGTGCCAGGGCTCTGACCAGGAGGCCACTGCAGCTTGCACCACCCATCGCCCCTGTCACCGCTGCCAAAACAACTACTGACCATCTCTCTCACATGTGAATGCGACAGTTCAGATTATTCCAGGTCCCCAAAGCTAAAGGAATGGCTGGGGAGGCAGGTATTAGTAATTTTTTTTATGTATATTGTTTTCCTAAACACTGTTATACTGCTAATCTCTAAATTACATGAGCAGCGCCACCTTGTGGCAGACAGCCCTAAGTGTGGTCTTGACAATTAGGTGCCGGTGCCGAGCACCGGAAACCAATTAAGTGCCGGTGCTCAGCATCGGAAAGCTCCGGCCCACATTAAGCACTGGTTTTCCGGCAGATTTCTCAAAGCATCATCATACAGAAAATCTGGCGAGCTAGAGAAGTATGCCTGCACTCAGAGGCGCAACTAGAGTCAAATTTCGGGAAGGGGGGCTAAGAAAAAATTTCGGGGGGGGTGATTCTTCAAGCAAAAGGCAGAGTGGAGCTGCAGGGGCTCTAAGCAGGGGTGAAAACCATCAAAGCCACATTAACAAGCAAAAGGTCTTTTCAAGACCTGTGAAGTACTCGGGTGCGGCTGTATGAGTGCCCGGGAAGCTGTCTCATCCCGGGCTGCCACACCCGACGGGGGGAGGGGCTGATGCCCTTTGAGTCCAATGGGCGTTGCGCGCCTGCCTGCACTCAAACTGTGCCAAGCATGCAAAGAGTCCAGTGCTTAATTTGAGCCAGCGTTGGGCACCGACATTTAATTGATTTACGGTGCTCGACTTTACAGAGTTTCTGGGAGCTTCAAGGCACAACAACAGGCTGCTGCACCCAATATTGCTAAGCAGAACACTGCTGATAGCACCGAAAGGCAAAAGAGATAATGGAAAAGATATGTAAGGTGGGTGTGAAGGGTAACCCTGGGCGAAGGACTATGCTACGTTCGCATAGTTTGCGTAGTTTGTGCAATTATGCGCTATGCAAATTACACGTAGCACAGTGCAAAAACGCGTAGAGTAGCGGGCATTTTTTGCTTGCTCGCGGTCCTCAACGTCAAGTTGGCGTCCGCGAGCGAGCAAAATGACATCCCGGCGAGACTTTTTCCTCGTTCGCGATCAGCAACATCAAGTTGCTGATCGCGAGCGTGGAAAATAAACCTCCCTGCGAGATTCTCAACGCGGAGAGGTCAGGTTTCTCATTGCGAGTGGTCACTTATGCTCGTGACCGCTCGCGATGAGAAACTACCAGTCCGCGTTGAGAAAACTGCCGCTCGAGTACAAATCTACTCGAGCAGCAGAAAACGACAGCTTGCACTGTGCAAGATGCCGTTTGCAATGATTGCACAGTGCGGACAAGCATCCGGCAATATGCAATCAGTTCGAACAGCATTTTCCCTACCGCACTACGCAGCTCGCGTAGCTCGCGTAGTGCGGTGTGCACTTCCCGTAGCTACGCGTAGCGCTACTACGCAAACTACGCCCAGGGTTAACTGGGATCAACTGCACGTTATGAAAAATAAAACTCATTTCAGAAAATGGTCACAGAAGCCAAGCATTGAGTCTGGAGACCATGGTAAATGTTATGGGTGTGACAATAAAGAGGCCTCCTACTGACTAAAGTGGTATTGGCAATATCATAATACCAGTAAAACCACCACAAAGACAATATCTTTTATTGATCCTTGGGATGAGAGAAATGGGAAAATTGATACTTTCCTGGAGCAATGTATCAGGGGGCATAGCTCCATATCACCCTTTGTCTGTTTTCCCTGTGAGAGAGAGTCGATAGGCCAGTGGGAACCCTCTATAACCCATACCTGTTGTGACAATAAATGAGAAAAGAGGGTTAATATTAAGGGCCGCAAAAGAAGCAGAGGATTTCACCTGCCACAAAGTAAAACATGGCCTACTTTATAGCAAGGCATGGGTTTTCCACCTTACAGTCAGGCATATTGGATGCTCCACGTTACCATACAGCCGGCACATAAAGGGGTTTTCTGCGTTACAGGGTGCAAATTAAAGGGGTGCATGGAAAAGGGTGCTCTGCCCTACTGCTAGCTACCTAGGGGGAGCTCAACCGTATAGAGAGGCATGTGGACACGCTCTGCAACCCACTCCTCAAGTGCCTTTATCTTATCCAGCCTTTCGGTCCTCCCCAAAGTTTATGCCCCACTCCAGCCTCCATGCCCCTTTTCTATGCCCATCTCTGCCTTCTTTGCCTTGGTCCCCTTTATGACCCATTTCTGTTGCTCTGCCCCCTCCATATGCTTCGGCCATCTAGCATTTCTCATCCCCATGGCAATAAACCTAGGGTCCCTTGCCAAAATCCCACCACTCTTCCCCTCCCCTGTCTTTGTGCAGCTCTGCCCTCAGCATGACCCAAACCTGTGACCCTAGCCAAGCTCATTGCTCTCCAGCTAACCGAAGTCCCAGTGTCCAGCAGCAGTACAGCGTTGTCTAATCACTGAGCCACAGAATGCAACACAGACAACAGCTGCTAGTGATATGGAAGGGCAACCGCCTGGAGAAAGGCAGAAGAGAGAACATTTGACAATATGTGGCTCCTCCAAGTGTTCAGTCACCGGAAAAGGTTCAATCTGATATGTATCATGCACACATCTGGACTTGACAGGTTTTGCCCTATGCTGTGATTCATGAGTAGAAACTCAACAGACACATTTTGGCACTTATAGAATTAAAAAAATCAATTAGATAAGTTATAGACTAGGTTGCATTCTTGGATTGTCTACTACTTTTTCTACAGAAAGGATGTCATGCGTCTCTCATCATTTTGGATTTGAGTGCCACATTTGACAGTTTCCCATCAAGTACTTATTAGCAGACTGTAGTGCCTGGGCTCAGACCTTGCAACAAGGGCACTGGCAGTGTCTATTACATCCTGTTCCTATTTGGACCCATGACGTGCACACATCTTTGCAAAAGGACCTGACACTATCTGCCTTATGTTTACCAGCATCTGCCATATTTCGTGGTCACTTTGCCTGGTTTTGTATGTGCGTAAAGAAGCTACGATTGCTCCTGTCAAAAAAGCCTTCAGCAGATGCAAAGATCTTTAGTAAATACACATCTGTTTCTCTTCTTCCCCTGGCAGATATGATTCTTGAGAAAGAAGTCATTTCACGCTGTACTGAGGTATAACAAAAATCTAGCACCATTTTTATGATGAAATGTCAAACGTATGGTTCTTATGACATGTTTGTAGGGTTTTATCCATTTTTACCCACTTTATATTTATATTAATATTTTTATTCATGAGGATTTTTAAATGTACTGTGTATCTTTTATGATCCATTTTAGAGATAGAATAAAGATTGAATTGAATTGACTTGAGAAAGAAGTAAAATGGCAAATTGTGGTGCTAGTAGAATCTGCAGTTTACTAATGATTCCCAGGCCAGGTGTCACTCTTTACATTGTCCTCAGGTAGCACTGTTATTCATCATGGAAATTATTCAACGTATTCTTGATTGAGGTGGCCATGCATCTGTCATTCTTTTGGATCTGAAAGCTGCAGTTGACACAGTTTCCCAGTAAGTACTTATCAGCAGACTGTGGTATGTTGGCTTCTGTGACTGCATTATATTGCATTAGATCATTCGTGACTAGCACAACGCACACTGTTTTTAGGTCTCGCTAGGCAGCGAATGCGCTGTCTCTCCGAGACATCAAGTAATCTTTATATCTAGGCAAACTCCACTTACACCACCTCTTTGCTTCTAATTGGTTTCTTCGCTTGTCTGTTTGCCTTTTTTTCGTTGTGACAAGCTAATGTGCTTTGTAGATCAGCCTCTATTTCTTTGGGAACGCCTATGCAGCAACGCCTAACTACAGTAAACATGCTGCACGTGGAATGAAGTGTTTGCCTTGGAACTTTGTTTTTGTTTTCGCGGCTTGCATATTCTGTATTGTAGTGTTTTATGCATTACTCCTACTGCCATCTACTTTCGGTGTATTCCACTGTTATCCACTCCCGCATTACAGGGTTTAATGTACGTCTGTTGTGCTCCCACCATTATTATCTTTAACCCACTTTGGTCTCACCCACTGCTCCCTGCTCCTCCTTTTTGTTGTGTTAATTGCTGTTTCGGAGCTGATTTTCAGTTAATGGAGACTTGCTAACTGGAACAATGACTAACCGGTTGCGTGTACCTGCTTCATTTAGTGCACCATGAGTGCTTTCTCTTTTGAAGCAGCCAGCATAGGTCTCGTATTTAAATGCCCCCCCCCCATCGCTTTTTATTTAAGTAACGTGGCAAGCCTCATTTGGATTACTGGCAGCCGTGCCTTTCGTTTGTTAGTTGTAGACAGAGGCATTCCAAGGGTGCCTGTTCTGCGCACTTCCCCCTACTCTCCCACTTGTTTTATTTGGGTTCTGCATGGTTTGACGTCGCACAGCATGTAAAATATTGAAGTTGAATGCCAGTTTTGAGTTTATATTTTATTTGAAGGTATTTTCTTTGAAACAATTAGTTGTAATCAGAAGCATTCTGAGGACGTCTCTTCCGTTCTGTGCACTCCCCCCACCCCTCCCGCTTGTTTTTGTTTGCTGCCTACTGAAGGACACAGCTGTGCGGCCCTAAATGGTGTAATGGGACAGTCATGTTTGTGAAGATGCTGAAAGGCTCCAGATGAGGCAGGCCAAGCGCCGATTGACTGCGATATTTTTACATTGAGTGGGTGAAAGAGGCACAAAATGACACAACTACTTTTTGGATGAGCTATAAAAAGCAAGCGATGCGCCTATCTCCCACGCCCCAGAGCTGTGTGAATTTTATACTAAGCATTTGATACCGAATAGAATTACATTCTGATATGATGCTTTGAATATCAATAATTTCATGCAGATGTACAGTTTGTTACTAGCACATCTGAAAACAAGGACGTGTAAAAGAAAGACCAGAGGACTGGGGCACTTTTTTTTTCGTTGTTGACGTGTAGTCATGTATGCTTAATAAAGGGACACTTCATGTCTCTACGTCACTGGGATGGCATGTGTACAGTACTGAGGTTTCAAGTATAACGCTAGTGCATTCTGGTAATTGTAGTCTTGATTTTGTTTCTAAACCCTTTTGAGGAACAAACCTAATGCGGTGATTTGCAAAAGGAAAGCCAAGGAAAAGCATCTGATAGAGACCATAGAAGGCGATACCTATATAGCTGGTATGTGCGAGAATTTTGCCGACATATTTGTGTATGTTCGACTCCGAGCACAGTCAACCAAGCCCTTCATCCTGCCAAGGTCAATATAACAAGCACTCCAAAACTCAGTAATAACTCTGTGTTTTTTATGGTCCAGGAAGAAATGTATTATGGTGTAAGCCCTGTAAATTAGCAGGTTTATCAAAAACATAGGTTTAGCTTCTCCCCAGCTGGGCAGAGGGAAAAGCCGGAGTCGTAGAACCTCTCGGCTGTTTGTGACTGCTCCCCGCGCCCCTTCCTGTGTGGAATTATTGGCCTAATCTGCTAGTTATATAGGATTCTGTTTCTGGCTTCCACCCCCTTGGGGCTGAGCGCATTCTAGTTGATTTTATATTCAGTGTATCCTTCCATTTACGTGACACAACCTTCACCGCTCAGTAACAGAAGTGTCTTCCCTCTGCGCCTCCGCCATTTCGTAATATGATTTTATTAGGTGGCGATTACATGTATTTAGAGCGCACTCCATTACATTAAGCACTGGGCCATGGGCAGTGCTTGAAATGGAATAATAGAAGTGCAGGTACCCTGTATCAGAGTACCTGCTTGTTTCTGAGAAGTGCCGGTACTCTCCAATGAAAAATATAACTTTTTCTTGAGAAGTTCAGGGACTCTCCCTCTCAAAACAGAAAAGTGCCGGTACTCAGTACCGGACAGTACTGGCCTACCATGGGCTATAATAAAAATATTTCATGCAGTCAGCTACCACCCTTTCCTACGCATCCAAGAGATGGGTTTTGATTCTGAATTTCACATGCAGAGGCATATCTTCAAAGTACAGGACCAAGTCCTCACTTTTTATCCTATAGCACTTTGATGCTGAATCAGGGTAGGCTCAAGCTTGCAGCGGCCAAAGCACAACTGCAACTCCCAGAAGTCAAAGTGCTGTTGGATAGAAAACCAGGACTGGTATGCAGCGTTTCTGCTGACTTGTGGCCAATTGACAGCTATTTAGCTAATGCTGCTGAAGGAGTGGAAAGCAGGTCTCTGCGAACCAGAGGAAGCCCCAAGCCCTCCAGTCCCGTCCCAACCAACCCACCCCCTTGAGTCCAAGACCAACGTTTATATGTAGAATATGGGAGACTCAGATGCCCCTGTGCAGCTGTCCTATTTCAGGACTATATTTTCAGAAAAATGGCTACTGCCATGGGCGGAAAGTCCGGAAACCTTTACAGATATGGAATATGAAATGTAATTAGTAGTCAAAATGTGACCTTATATCTTACGAGGTTGTTTGTTTTTACATAATGTCAATGCTTCTTATCATGCTTTGGAGATGTATACATAGTTCTCGCTGTACCCCTGCTCACTAGAAAGGAAATATCACTCCTTGTTTACTCTGCCAGACCTAAAAAACATAAGCAAACAATTGAGTAAAAAGCATCTCATTGAACGACTGAGATATTCATCCCACGCAAGTAGAGGATAATGGTGCCTATTTTAAAAGCAGTGAACCTAAACACTGCTCACATGTATAGCCTTGTATAGCCTTGAGTCCTTCTGTACTGCACAGGCTCTCCTTGGCGGGCTAAAATCCTCACTAATAGCGGGGTTTATGGATTTAAATACACAACACGCACATATGCACCAAATGTTAGCAGGGATTGGATTAACAGCATAGACATGGCTCATACATGTTATGCTGTTATACATGTGCTCCCACCGTTATCACCGTTATCACACCTACTGCCACCCACCTTCGGTGTCCACTACTGCTACCTGCCTATCCGTGTAAAAAAATAAATAATTACTGCTTCAGAGTTGCCGGGGCTCCTATTAAAATGTTAGCAGAGATCCTATTAACAGCATGGGTATGGTTCAGACTTCATATTAAGGCGTATGCATCAGTGGTGCAGCAGGTGGAGTAACACCAAGACACAGAGGCTAGAGGGGCCCGCAAACAGTGGTCATCGACGCGAGTAGAAGATAATGGTGCCTATTTTAAAAGCAGTGAACCTAAACACTGCTCAAATGTATAGCCTCGAGTCCTTCTGTACTGCACAGGCTCTCCTTGGCACGTCCACCTACACAAAACCAAAAAATATTATTTCAAGTAAAGCTAGTGTTTTAATGTACATGGGCGTAGCGCTTTGTTTTTAGCAGAGTGGTTACTTGGTTTTATTTTACGGCATTTGACGGAGTCTCCAGGGTCCGTACTCTTCATAAAATTTGGGCAAACATGAACTATTCTTTTTTCTTGACTACAACAATTACTGCAGATATAGGTGTCAGATCACCATCACTGCAGATATTGGTGTGAGATCACTATCACTGCAAATATAGGTGTGAAATCACTATCACTGCAAATATCGGTGTGAGATCTCTATTACAGTACATATTGGTGTGAGATCACCATCACTGCAGATATTGGTGTGAGATCACCATCACTGCAGATATAGGTGTGAGATCACTATTACTGCAGATATTACTTCAGATATAGGTGTGAAACCACTGTCACTGCAGATAGAAAAAAATCACCACCACTGCAGATATAGGTGTGAGATCACTATCACTGCAGATATAGGTGTGAAACCACTATTACTGCACATATATGTATAACATTACTATCACTGCTGATATAGGTGTGAGATCTCTATCACTGTAAATATCGGTGTGAGATCACCATCTCTGCACATATAGGTGTGAAATCACTATCACTGCAGATATAGGTAAAAGATCACCATTACTTCTGATATAGGTGTGAGATCACTAGCACTACAAAAATAAATGTAAGCTCACCATTACTGCAGATATAGGGGTGAGATCACCATCACTGCAGATATAAGCCATCACTGCAGATATAGATGTGAGATTATTATCACCAAAAATATAGGTGTAAAATCACTATCACTGCAAAAATAGGTATGGAATCACTATTACTACAGATATAGGTGTGAGATCACCATTACTGCAGATATAGGTGTGAAATCCCTATCACTGTAGATATAGGTGTGAGATCAATATCACTACAGATATAGGTGTGAAATCTCTATCACTGTAGATATTTGCGTGGGATCACCATAACTGCAGATATATGTGTGAGATCACTATCAATGCAGATATAGGTATAAGATAACCATTACTTAAGATATAGGTGTAAGATCAACCATAACTGCAGATATAGGTGTGAGATCACCATCGCTGCATATATAGGTGTGCAATCACTATCTCTGCACATATATAAGTGTGAGATCACCATTACTTCAAATATAGGCATGAAATTACTAACACTGCAAATATAGATGTGAGATCACTATCACTGCAGATATAGCTGTGAGATCACTATCACTGAAGATATATAGAATACATACGTGTTCAATATACAACAGGTTAAGCTATTAGCATTGTAAATAACAATGTCTTTTATTTATGTTTTCAAAACGAAAACAAAAATTAAAAGGCTTTATCATTTACAATCTCAATAGCACAAAATAGTGTAAATGCGAGATCTATTGCATTGCAAATGCTTGTTCTTCTTACTTATTGTTCCACTTCTAAACCCGTTATGTGGGGTCCCGCACATTTCTTACCTGCGTCCTGGGCTTTATTAATTTATTTCTTTCACACAGTGCTGCCCTAAAACTGATGTTCTGGTTTTTCCCTATGGTCTTATGGTGAGGGCACCCAGATGATTGGCTCTTCTACCAAAGATCAGGAGATGCTTTAGGGAAAGTTCTGTCTGTGTTTATTTGTGGGGTCTCCAGGATGAGATCCAACTGCCTCAAGCTAAATGAGTAAAAAAGCAGTTTTGATTTTTGGTCGGCCAAAGCGTTGCAACCCTTTGGCTACTTCAACAATGACTCAGTAAATGAAGGGATCCACCTTTGCCACTTCCTCTGGCAAAAAAATGGGTTTCATTCTTTATCATAAGCTGTAACTTGCTTTTTTATCATTTGCATGTTAGTCAATGTATTGCCTTTGGAGAGTGGGAAAACTGTGGCCCAATGTCCAATTCTGTCATTAACAACATTAACTATACTCGTGCCTTCTCCATGCAGAACTTATACGTTTGCATATTATATCACTTATACACCTTAAATCATAGCAACACTCATGCCATCTAAAATGACATAATTTCTGAAAAGAGTGTGCATGGTAGAAGGGCAAACTACAGTTAATGTAGTCTGCCTAGCGAGTTTACAACACTAAGTAAGGAGGTCTGTCAGTTATAGTAAGTTTTGGCCGGGGTGTAAGTTATAACTTTAAGTTATAACTATAACTTTTGAATTTTTAATGTTTGTTTAGTTTGTTTGTTTTGTATTGAAATAATAAATGGCGTTTTTCTGACTATAACTAATATTTAACCTTTAGTTTTCTCATTGAATTTCATGTTTTAAAAAAACATAAAAATGTGTTTCAATTTGTAGAGTGAAGTGTCGTCGAGTTGAGTGTCATACAGTAAACTGCAGAGTGGCGTAGAGTGTAATGTCATAGAGAAGAGTGGAGTAGAGTGGAGTGGCATAGAGTGGAGTGCCCGTGGAGTGTAGTAAAGTGTGGTGTCATAGAGTGTTGAGTTGTGCAGTGTTGTGGGGTAGAGTATCCTGATGTAGAGTCTTACATAACCCTGGGCGTAGTTCGCGAAGTTGCACTACGCGAAGCTACGCAAAGTGCACTTCGCGAACTGCGTAGTACCCTGTTCGCACTGTGCAAGATGTCGTTTTCAATGATTGCACAGTGCGGACAAGCATCCGGCACTGTTCAATCATTGAAAACGGCATCTTGCACAGTGCGAGCTGTAGTTTTCTGCTGCTCGAGTAGATTTTTACTCGAGCGGCAGATTTCTCAACACGGACTGGTAGTTTCTCATCGCGAGCGGTCGTGAGCATACGCGACCACTTGCAATGAGAAACCTGACCTCCTCGCATTGAGAATCTCGCCGGGATGTTCATTTTCCATGCTCGCGATCGGCAACTTGATGTTGCTGATCGCGAACAAGGAAAAAGTCTCGCCGGGATGTCATTTTGCTTGCTCGCGGTCGCCAACTTGATGTTGAGGACCGCGAGCAAGCAAAAAATGACCGCTGCACTATGCAATGCTACGCTACGCATGTTTGCACTGTGCTACGTGCAATTAGCGTAGTGCGAAGTAGCGCAAACTTCGCAAACTACACGAGCGTAGCATACTGCTTTGCCCAGGCATAGTCTTACAGTGGCATAGCGTACAGTGAAGTGGTGTAGAGTAGAGTGGCATAGAATGGAGTGGCATAGCGTCAAGTGGTGTAGAGTCGAGTGACAGAGTGGGGTGGCGTAGAGTTGGATAGAGTGGAGTGATGTGTCATAGAATGACATGTTGTTGAGTGTCTTAGAGTGAGGGGCGTAAAGTGGAGTTCAGTACAGGGAAGTGACATGTTGTAGAGTGGAGTGGCGTGTCATAGAGTGGAGTAGCGTGTCATTGAGTGGTGTGTCATACAGTGTTGTAGGCTGTAGTAGTGTGGTGGGGCAAAGAGTGGACTAAAGTTGGAGTTGTGTAGATTGGAGGTGCGTGTTGTAGTGTAGAGTGGCGTGGCAAGTCACAAAGTGATGTTAAATGGAGTGTCTTAGAGTGAAGGGGCATAGACTAGAGTGGAATGGAGTGGTGTGTCGTGGAGTGGAGTGTAAAGGAGTAGAGTGTCAAGTTGTGGAGTGGTGTGTCGTAGAGTGGAGTGGCATGTCATAGGGTGGAGTGGAGTGGCATGTCTAGAGTCGCATGGAGCGGGAGGGCACAGAGTGAAGTAGAGTGTTGTAGAGTAGAGTGGAGTAGCGTGTCATACAGTGGAGTGGAGTGGACTGTCAGACTGCGGCATGCTGCCGAGTGTCTTAGAGTGAGGGGAGTGGAGTGGTGCGTCATACAGGGTTAGTGGCATGGATTGTCAGAGTGGAGTGGCGTGGAGTTTCAGAGTGGCATGTCGTAGAGTGAAGTGGAATGTCAAAGAGTGGAATGGCATGTTGTAGAGTGGAGTGATGTGTCATAGAGTGTCTTTTGTCATATATATATTTTTTTTTATTTCAACAGGTACCGTAGAGTGGAGCAGTGTGTTGTATAGTGATGTGGCATGTCATACAGTGGTGTGTCGTATAGTGGAGTGGCATGTGGCATAGTGGAGTGGCATGTCTTATATTAGAGGGACATGTCATGGATTGGCAAGTCACAGAGTGCAGTAGTGTGTGGTGTGTCGTAGAGCAGAGTGGCATGCAGTGAGGGGCAGTGTGGAGTGGTGTGCTGCAGAATGGAGTGGTGTTTTGTAGACTTCAATGGCATGTTGTAGAGTGGCGTGTCGTTGAGTGTCTTTTGTCATAAATTCATTTTCTTTTATTTCAATAGGTACCGTTGTATGTCCTAGGTAGTAATTTCTCCCTATAGCATATAAAACTGTAATAAGCTATATCTTGTTGAGAAACCCACAATACAGTCAAAGTGTGGTCTAAACAATATGACTATATTTTTTTATTTTGCAGTGGCTTTCATTACCCATTAATTTTGTGTTCTGACATTGCTATGTACCATGGTATACCGCGAAAGTATAGCGGCCCAATATATCACAAAGTTTTAATCCCTTATTAAAGAAAAACAACTGAACTAATTTTGATCATATAAGAACAAGGACCCATTTCACACCATAATCGATATACCTGCCAAATTTCATAAAAATCTGTTCGGCTATTTTGCTGCAACGTCTATCTAAAAAGCCTATGGAAAATGCATTGTTGGAGAAACATGTTTTGGGACCCCCGTTTTTGTCTTTGCACCCCCTTAACTAATCCCCACTAAACTTTGCACTGTCAGCTAATGTAGAAAAAGGAAAAGGTCTTGAGATTTGTCAAACTGTGGCAAAGCTATCACCATTCAAAAATCTGAGAGATTTCTATCTTTTCGAATCCTAACCATAAGTATAGAGCGGCTTCTGTCACTCTATAATATATTTTGTTCATGAAGACTATCACCACTCAGGTATACCAAAAGGCGAACACAGCACATACTGTCAATGTCTTCTGGCATGGGTGTCTGTGCCATTCAGAAAACTCTAAAGGTTATTCGTTGATCCGTCTATATTTTACTCATCAGCGCAGTTGTACACAACACATTACCTATACCCCCTAAGTAACTGCGTATTTAATGTGTGATGTGGCCTCTCAAATTTGGGGTGATTGGGCCGGGCTGCGGACTTACCCAAAACATTTAATGTGTGATGTGGCCTCTCAAAGTTGGGGTGATTGGGACGGGCTGCGGACTTAACCAAAACAATGTGGGCTCAGCGTCTCCGAGAATAGAAACTGTGAAACTTGAGAAAAAGTGGCCTTGAGGAAAATGAAGACTTCTCAAAATGGCCGACATGAGAGGGAAATTTGATTCCATATCATTTTTTTTCTATTGCACTTATAAAGCACTTCTATCTATGAGAAAAGAATTATAAAAAAAAATTTCAATCATCAGAGGGGATGGGACATCATATGGAAAAGGCATGTCTCTACCTTTCAAAATTCCATGAGGCCATTTGAATAATAGTATAAGATTTCTCTTCTGAAAGCTATCTTTAAAAAATAAAGTGCCCGAATTTGAGTTGGGTAATGGTTTACACTGTCACAAACGTGACAAATATTCTGACTGCCTTATTACAAGTGCATTGCTTCCCACGGAACTTGTAATAAGGCGGACAAGATATCCGTCCCGTTTGCGAAGGAGAATTCTGCCAACCTCTAAATTAGTGACTTCAGGGCATATCAGCAAGGTGATGCGATAAATAATTATCGCCGCTTTAGCGTCCGTTTTCAGACGAAAAGTGGCGATAATTTTATCGCCCTATCAGCATGGACACGCTAACGCGTGAATCCATGCCTTAGCGCCTGTTTCCTGAACGCCCATCTTTGCATCTCTAATGAGATGCAAAGTGGGCGTTCCTCCCCAAAATAACTGGAGAAATGTCGCTAACCGACATTTCTCCAAATATCAAGGTGTACGCTAACATGCAGAGCGATAAGAAAAGTAGCGCTAACTGCGGTTATCGCTACTTTCCTTACGCCTGCTTTTATTCTGACTTAGCCATGTAATCCAATGGGAGGTGGATTACATGGCTAAATCCACCCTGCCCTATCAGCAAGGTATCACCGGTCGCAGTGCGATTATCGCTGGATTTCCAGCGATAATCGCACTGTTTTGTGGCTAATGCATGGATTTCTATCGCTTGGGAGATAAGCGTTGCTGATAGCATGCTATCTCCAAGATAAAATCCAGCGTTAGCCTGCGATAATTATCCTCGGGCTAAGAGCGCTGAGCGATAATTATCGCAGGCCCTTGCTGATATGCCCCTTCATTTTTTAAATACAAACCAGGCACTTCAGACACTGCAAACATCTGCATGAAAAGCATGGCAACCCCAAGGAAAGTACATTTCAAACTTAATGCTTTGGTAACTGTTCCCAGAGAGATATAAATAACAGTGCAGTGCAGAGGCCAGACAGTGACTTTACCTCTGGTGGTTCTCATGTGAAGTTGTACTTCATAATACGCAACACACGGATCTCCCCGTTGAAACTTCTGGCAATTTAGGTCATAAGCAGTAGTTAAAATATACAAATGAAGTTCAATGCAAATATATTCTGAGGTAGAGTTTTTGTAATGCTAGAAATAAAACGCTTAAAATAGGTTTTAGAAACAAAACAGGCTGCTGTAGTCCTCAATACTATACCTCGTACTGTTCTTCTGGGTGAGAATCTAGAAGACAATTCAAGTATCCATCGTACACGTTCTAAAGAGAGAAAAAACGGAGAGTTGCATTGTAAAGTTTTCCATCACTTTATGGTAAATATAATGATACTAGCGGCTTTCCTCTTAAAATATTAAAATCTGTGTCCCATAGTTATGCAGTTTATAAAGGATATCATAAGATAAGCCAGATATACAAATACAGCTGACTTCAAAGAATGCATAAGTGGTTTCTGTACCCCTCCAAGTCTGTCTTCAGCAGGTTGAATCAAAGATTCCCAACCATATACTCTGCTGTAGGTTTACGTGAGCACCTCTGTAATAGCCAAGGTCATTCAGTCCAAACAATGCATAGCAGCCCACTCACTCTCTGCCTGTCTGAGGCTAGAAAATCATGTTTTTCCAAATCTGCAGAGGTGCTGCAGAAACTGGTTCTTTGGGTGATGAAGGTACTTAAAGATAGAACACCATAAAAGGTAACAGGGAATCCCTGAAGTACATGAATGTCTGACTAATGGTGAGTAATTAACTTGTTTTTTTATAAGCCGCCATAGACGCTTTGGAGTTACTGTAGTTATTATGATCAAACTCGATGGTACTAATTTCATCAGCCTTGGAAAGATAGAAGGCAAACTCACAGTAACCACTCAGCTTCACTAGTGCCTTGCATGCACCAAAAGTTGCACTGCAGACGTTTCTGCCACAATACCTTTATTTCCGAGAGACAGGATAAAGACAACCGAATATATTGTCCCTAAACAAGACAGCACATGCTGACTTGTTTCCCTAGCTCATGAACGAGCAGTGCTTTTTTTCTTTGGAGTGCTTATTCAGGATATTGCTGGTGCTCTAATCTGTAGACATTGCAGGCAAATTGACCATCTTGTGTGTTCATGCTATTGCGGTTATGTCTAGAGCACAGACCAAGACCACGCTCGGCCATGATGGGTGTATATAGGGAGTGGTAGCAGTAGTGAAATAAATCAGGATTTGAGTAATAGAAGGATGGTGCTCAGGTGCACTTTTTGGCCCTTTCCTGAAGCAATGTAGAGTTAGGCTAGAAAGAAAGGAATTACCATAGTACAGTTTTGAGAGCACATGAGATAGTTGCAAGATCTTGAGGGTCTGCTCTTCTAGGATGAGTTGTCTGGTCCTGCACAGTGGTAGCAGTGGAAGTGAGCAATAATGCTGCAATGAGATTGGAAGTTGGGTCTTTTGTCTAGACTAATAACAAAGGATTTTGAGCTTTCAATAACTATTGTAGTTCAGTCTACTGCATTACTAACATCAAACCACAATTGTAATTGCACTCTGGAGTGCTCAGGGAAATTAGGAGAAACTCAGTTTAGAGAGGGTTTAATATCAAATGATTACTTTTATCCATTTTTGATAATGTGAAAAGGACAACCCAGGTGGAAGATCGCATCAGGTAAAGCTATCTTAACGTAAACCCTAGTGTCTCCAGAATACTGATGAGATCCCGGAACTCTTAAAGATGTTACCAAGAGATTCAGTGTAAATATTCCAGAGGATGGGAGCCAGAATAGATCACTGGGGTACACCTTGTACTAAGCTAACAGCGCTAGAAATGGAATTACTAATTTTAATTTGCCGAAAGCCATTAGTCAGCTTTGGCATAAAACAAGTAAGGGCTACACTCTGAATGGCCACATGATCTTTGAAAGTATGGATGATGGTTGAACAGTGGTTGGTGTCTAAGACAGTAGATTAGTCCAAGAGCTGCAGTTAACAAGCATCACTAGTGTCAAGAATCTATACCATCATCAGTGTCAACAATCCGTAACATACCATCTGCATCTAGTCATCTAAGAGGCCAATACAGATATGTTGTTTTCATTGTGAGACTACACAGCTTTCAGTAAGCATAGCAAGAAAGGGAGTCCAGGTACTGGGCAGAAGTTGTAAGGGTGAGTGTTGGCCAATTTTGAAGGAGTCTGGAAAGATAAATTGTGCACGTGACAAGTTAACTAGATGAGTCCAATGTGAAAGAAGTTCGGAGCAGAGGTCTTCAGCAATATCTAAAGTCGGAACTGGTCAGTGAAATGCTTCAAGGGTTTAACCTTCCCTATTGTTTAGCAAAGAAAGAACAAACGGCAGACCAAGGTCCTGCACATCCAGTCCACATGTACAATAAATTTGAAAGTGGTGCAATCACTTCCCACACCCGCCGTCCAGAGGTGTCAGAGATCGCAGATTTTTCGGAAAAATACGAAAGGTGCACTCGTTGTGAAGTCAAGACGCACAAATCAAAGTCTGTTCCAAAATTACTTCTTTTTATTTTAATTAATCTTTAAAACTGGCACACAGCCAACGCGTTTCGAAAGTGTGTTTCTCCTCCTTTGACGGCTCTGCCGGTTATCAAGCCGTCAAAGGAGGAGAAACATAGTTTCTTATCAGTACCTACAGCATCTTGTTACTTTAATTTAGCTTCACCGAACCGTGCCTATTGGACTTTCTACGTTTCTTTGATTTTTTAGTATTAGACTTCGCAACATATATTGTTATGGATGTTATTTCTTCCATTTGAGGCTCAACTAGACTCTAAGTACCTGTTACTGCTAATTTTCAGCTTTATACCAAAGAGCCCTGACGAAGTTCCCTCTGGCAAAAATCGGGAACGAAACGCGTTAGCTGTGTGCCAGTTTTAAAGATTAATTCAAATAAAGAGTAATTTTGGAACAGACTTTGATTTGTGCGTCTTGACTTCACAACGAGTGCACCTTCCATATTTTTTCGAAAAATCAGCTTCCCTATTGTTTACCTGAAGTCACTCTGGGAGATTTCTTCGAAGGTCCACCAAGTGTCCCCATATTTGTTGTTGCCAGTCAAGGTTTCCATTGGATTAGGATCTAGAGGCTATGAGACGTCAAGGGATGTAACCTTTCTATGGAAGAATTCAGCAAATTATTCACATTTTACCTCTCGATCTTTAGTGCTAAAGGAGGTGAGAAATTATTAGCAAATTTTACAACTTCAAAGAGGTGTTTACGTTGTTGTGTGTGCCATGTCCATTAAAGATTTGGTGCATTAAGTATGCATCTTCTAAAGAGTTTTGTAGGAAAAAGCTTGGTGAATGAGGGCAAATATCTCCAATTCATGTTCTTACTGATAAGCTCATGTGGAAATGCAGTGAGTGCTGCAGTTACACAGAGGCGTACAAGCATTCTAGCTCTTTGAAACTTGTGATCTTATGTTCAGGTCCACCTGACAAATTGCTACTACTTTTATAAATGGTTGGTATATAAAGGGGTATCCGGATGAATGCCCTAGCTAGAAAAGCAAAATATGGGCTTTTCAAAAAACCCCGGTAGAGAAACAATCCACCCATTTACAGACCAATGTGTTTATTTCTAACCTAAACATTATGTCGAAATGTACCCCCAGTGCTTCCCAAACTGTGCGCCGTGGCTCCCTGGGAAGCCGGCAAACCTAGCCTGAGGAACCACGCACCAAGCACTTTAATGCATTTAATATTGAAGGGTCTGTTGGCTGAAGTTAAACTAATTAGACTTAAACGCATGATGTCAATCATGTGTAAGTGACATGCCAAAAGCTGTAAAAGTAGTGCTTTTAATTGATGGCATGTTAAGGGAGACGTTCTCCATATTTCACTGGATCCCCACGTTCCAACACTCCCAAAGTAAGCGGAAGATGCCTGATTAATTTTGTTAGACTTGTTAAGTTTCGTTTTTTACCAAATGATTTTACACCAACGCAAGTTAATCTGGAAAGTACAGTTGTCCTCTCTACTTGTCTATTAACCCCTTGCATGCTTCTGACGGAACCACTCCGTCATGAGCCACGGGCGCCGTGTGCTCATGACGGAGTGGTTCCGTCATGCTGCGGCCGTTGGCGGCCGCTCTGCCCACGCGGCGCTGTTTCCCCGCCTCTGCGGGCGATCAGCGCAAGTGAGTGGAGTCATGACGGAACCACGCCGTCATGAGCACAGTTCGCCCGTGACTCATGACGGCGTGGTTCCGTCATGAGCATGGCGGCGCCGCGCTCGGCCCAAACCCCCCCAGCGCTGCGGCGGAATTCGCGCCGCAGCGAAGGGGTTAAACACACTAAATATTATTAAGTATTGACATTTGTACTTGAACCATAGGAACTGCCATTACATATTTCTTTCAAATCAGATACATATCCAGACCGGCCTGCTCTCTCCTTGAGCACAGGGAAGTAAAACACCATATACGGCATAATGCCAACATTTGGAAGCAAGAGAGAGGGATGTTTAAAAAAAAATCAGAGGAATTACTTTGGCTTGCATTGATTTGGAGGCAATTTTAAAGAGGAGACAGCAAAAATGAAGCTGTATGTGTTGGCACATATGACATCGGTAGAAATGGAAGTGCATGCAAATATTCTTCAAGCGCAGAAACACTTTGGCAATGGGCTTACATGCATAGAACGCATGATGTCAATCATGTGTAAGTGACATGCCAAAAGCTGTAAAAGTAGTGCTTTTAATTGATGGCATGTTAAGGGAGACGTTCTCCATATTTCACTGGATCCCCACGTTCTAACACTCCCAAAGTAAGCGGAAGATGCCTGATTAATTTTGTTAGACTTGTTAAGTTTCGTTTTTTACCAAATGATTTTACACCAATGCAAGTTAATCTGGAAAGTACAGTTGTCCTCTCTACTTGTCTATTAACCGCTTGCATGCTTCTTACGGAACCACTCCGTCATGAGCCACGGGCGCCGTGTGCTCATGACGGAGTGGTTCCGTCATGCTGCGGCCGTTGGCGGCCGCTCTGCCCACGCGGCGCTGTTTCCCCGCCTCTGCGGGCGATCAGCGCAAGTGGGTGGAGTCATGACGGAACCACGCCGTCATGAGCACAGTTCGCCCGTGACTCATGACGGCGTGGTTCCGTCATGAGCATGGCAGCGCCGCGCTCGGCCCAAACCCCCCCAGCGCTGCGGCGGAATTCGCGCTGCAGCGAAGGGGTTAAACACACTAAATATTATTAAGTATTGACATTTGTACTTGAACCATAGGAACTGCCATTACATATTTCTTTCAAATCAGATACATATCCAGACCGGCCTGCTCTCTCCTTGAGCACAGGGAAGTAAAACACCATATACGGCATA
This sequence comes from Triturus cristatus, assembly GCF_964204655.1. NCBI lineage: Eukaryota > Metazoa > Chordata > Amphibia > Caudata > Salamandridae > Triturus > Triturus cristatus. The sequence continues at coordinate 1,294,752,943 of NC_140589.1, forward strand.
ATGCCAACATTTGGAAGCAAGAGAGAGGGATGTTTAAAAAAAAAATCAGAGGAATTACTTTGGCTTGCATTGATTTGGAGGCAATTTTAAAGAGGAGACAGCAAAAATGAAGCTGTATGTGTTGGCACATATGACATCGGTAGAAATGGAAGTGCATGCAAATATTCTTCAAGCGCAGAAACACTTTGGCAATGGGCTTACATGCATAGAGGTTCTATCTAGCACTGTAAGTGGGATAACAAAGTTTGAGAGGGTACTCTAAAAAAGGCATGGGCAAAGAAGTGTAACTAGGAATATTTTATTAGAGGTGCCGCCCTAGTAATACGAAACACCCTGCGTATATGATTATACCTTCATCAGCTTCATCCCAATTATTTTCAGGGAGAAAAATGCAAGTACTCCCGAGGCTGGGCTTACGTCCACCCCACCCTCCAAAAAAAGTTACAGTGGGGAGTCACGGGCAATGGCCAATGGGTCAAGGGAGCTGTGGGTCGAAAACGTTTGGGAACCTCTGCCCTAAAACATCTTGAAATACCATAGGAATTATTATAATGACCTTTTCGTCTTAGGTGAAAAATGTTACCATAAGTGACAAATGAGAATTGGCGTTTTTGTTATCTATTAATCAGACTTGGCATTTAGGAAACTATTAAATCGGTTTTGCCTTAGAGTCTGTTTTACATGTTTAATCAGACCTTGGGCAGTTTAAGTTCTGCATTGTCTAATTTTATCAATGTCATCTTTACCACTGGGCCTGTTCCTGACAATTGGATAAAAACTTTAATCACCACCTGATTACAGAAGCTTGACTTTGATCTGAAAATTCTTACTCATTTTCGCCCCATAGCCCTCCTTCCTCTGCTGGCAAAAGTTGCTGGAGAAAAGGCAAAAAACTACATTCACTCTATTGAAAATCCTAATATTCTTGATCCTTCAAAGTCAGGATTTTATGCTGTATAGCACATTTCTGAGATAAACAAGCATTGACAATGCCAATAGGGCTTGCACTTTAACAAATGTGCCTCTTCAGTCATTGATGAGTTTCTGCACCGAACAATTTGTCATACATTCACTCTATCACTGATCCATGTTCTCATGCATACATTCATCCACTGAATGACTCATTCTTACTCACTTACCCAACCACAGTAAAATACACACACACACACACACACACACTCACGAACACACTCAATAAGATATGCAAGCTAATAAAAAAGGATATAAGTTTAAAAAAGAAAACATGATGCTGCCTAAAAATGGCAGCCATATGGTTGCAGTAACAAATAAATTGAAACATATTACTGGGTGGCTAATTTACAATGGTACTGTACATAGTGTATCGAAGTTTTAAATTTCCAGCAGGGCCACCACATTAAGGTCTAACAGCTTGTAATGGTAAATCAATGATACACTAAGGCCGATACCATTTCATGATTGTTGCCTGGTTTAGAGTCAGATGCCATGTGGGATGAAACACACTGCGACAAACAAACCGCCTATTAGCATTATCTGGCGAACTTTAGGATGTTCTAATATATGAATATAAAAGGAGGAGAAAGAACTAAATTGAAGGGCACTTATAAAAGGAGAAAATGGAAAAAGAAGGGCCTGACCCAATACCATGGCACTAAAGCACATGTATTTTCAGGCGAATGTGCAGATGTGATCAACATATTCTATCACTCACAGGACGAGTGAAGTGGGCTGAACCATAAATCTGTGCTGTATGCACTCCAAGAACCTGTCGGAAAACCAAGCCTGTCAGGCCTTCCAAATTATTATGAATACATTATTAATAAAATTACAAATATTTTCAAAATTACAGTTGTCAGGACAATGTAACATTTGTCTTAAGAGAGCCTAATAAGAATGACCATAGTGTAAATCTTCTATCTCCATGAATTCATTGATGGTGACACCAACACCAAAACCCATGCCTACTACTATTTCCAAATGATAAAATTCCTGCCTGCTGAACATAACACAGTGTAATAGCAATCCTCCTAAAAGCAAATTGCAGTAGGACTTGCTTTTCACAATAAACAAGTCAGGCCTACTGGTTTTGGCATAACTTTTCATAACAAACAGATCACAACTATGGAGTCTGGTGTAACTGTTCTCAATCAAGCTATAAAGCCTACAACGTTTGCCATTGGCTAGACACCATAACCATTACAGTCTCACAAGGAGTTACTGGGTGACCCTTATCTATTTAATTGACCACATAACCAACAGAAGCCGACTGTAGTGCACATAAGCTCGCAACCATCATAATTACACTTATAAAAATACAAACAATATTACAGTTGTCAAAATAATACACAAACTATCTCAAAAGGACTTAACTAAAGTTATCACAGTGAAAATCTTGCACTACAAGGTTTGTCAGAGGGATGACCAACACCAAACCCAGCACCTACTACAGTAATCTGTGAGATTTCATGTGACAAAATACATGTCTATAGCCCGTAACACAGTCTGATAAGAATCCCGTTAAAAGTCTATTAGCTTTAACAAATACGGTTCAAAATAAATACAAAAGGTCTACTGACTTTTTCATAAGTTTTCACAATAAATAGATTAGACCTATAGCATTGGAAATACATTTTGCCACTGAATCATTTAGACCTATAGTCTGTACCACTGACTTGTCACTATAGCTTTTTGCAGTGTCCCCCACTTTTTGGCCCCATTTTGACTACTAGATGCTGGTTTTCTCACTCTGAACGTGCCCTGGGGTCTGCTAACCATGGCCAGGGTCAGTGCTCTGTTTAAAAGGTATATGGTACTTAGGTGTAATTACAATTGGTACTGACAGCTTACCTGTAAGTCCCTAGTACATAGTAGGGTATATAGGTTTAGAGGCCCAGTAGATTTACTGCACTTAAATGAGCCCTGTGGTGCCTGCTGTCATTTTAAAATAAAACTATGTCCAAATTCGATCTTTGGAATTTAAGGTGCTTCCAAAGACATAAACTACCTTATTTTTAAATATAAGTCGACCCTAAGGTCTACCCTAGATGCCCTAAGGGTAGGGTGGCTTGTCAAAATGAACAAGTTACTTACCTTTGGTAAAGCATTATCCGGTAGAGACTCTATCTAGCTGCAGACTCCTTACCTTTGAATTTCCCAGGTGTCAGACTGGATCCGGAAACTTTTGCTGAGCGATACCCCTTGCCCGCGACGTCAGGTAGCTCCATTCAGCTTCGCGTGATGTCAATGGCATGGGTAGCGTCGGTTATGACGTCGCTGTGCCTACATAGGCACCTCCCAGGCGCGCGGATGTTAGTACTTTTCGTTTTTACATGCCAGAAGTGCAGGGCCACGAAGTGACTGACGTAAACGTATGCAAAACTAGGGCCCTGAAAGGGGAGAAATGCTAGTCCTACAACATCAGTCCGCAAAGCGGGGAGGCATGGGTGGGGCTGTAAGGAATCTGCAGCTAGATAGAGTCTTCACCAGATAATGCATTACCGAAGGTAAGTAACTTGTTCATCTGTTTGAGACTTCTAGCTGCAGATTTCTTACCTTTGAATCAGATACCCAAGCCATACCATTCCGGCGGTGGGTTGCGGACTCATGGCCTAGACTAAAAAGTATTGCAGGACTGAGCGGGCAAAGTGCCTGTCCCTCCGTACTTGACCATCAAGGCAATAATATTTTGCGAACCTGTGCAATGATGCTCATGTCGCTGCCTTACTGATGTCTTGGACTGGGACACTCCAAGACAAGGCTGTAGTCGCAGCTTTTCCCCTGGTGGAATAGGCCCTTAATCCCTCAGGGGGCTGCTTCTTCACCAAAGCATAACAGATTTTAATGCAGAGAACAACCCAGTGAGAGATGGTTCTTTTCTGCACTGCCTTTCTCTTCTTTGCTCCCACAAACCCCACAAAGAGTTGGTCATCCACCCGGAACTCTCTTGTGCGGTCAAGGTAGAATGACAACGCTCTTTTTGGGTCCAGCCGGTGGAGACATTCCTCTTCCTTAGAGGGATGTGGGGGAGCAAGAAAGGTGGGCAAAGTAACGGACTGACCCAGATGGAATAGGGTCACAACCTTTGGTAAAAATAATGCCCTGGTGCAAAGCACCACTTTGTCCGGAAAGGACATAAGATATGGAGGCAAGCTGGATAACGCCTGCAACTCACTCACCCTCTGGGCCGATGTAATTGCCACTAAAAAGGCTGTTTTGATGGTCAACAGCCAGAGGGGACAATTGTGCAAAGGCTCGAAAGGAGCGCACATCAGGTAAGTGAGGACCAAATTAAGGTCCCATTGTGGCATAATAAAGGGCGTGGGTGGAAACAAGTGAACCAGCCCTTTAAGAAATCTATTTACAATAGGAGACTTAAAGAGGGAAGGTTGGTCTGGCAGCCACAAAAAAGCAGACAGCGCAGAAAGGTAACCCTTTAGAGTTCCCAAAGCAGAGCCCTGCTGGGCAAGGGTCAGAATGAACAAAAGGACAATTGAAAGAGGAGCAGAAAGAAGGTCAGTAGACCTTTCTGTACAGTATAATATAAATTTCTGCCTACTGCAGGCATACACCGCCTTAGTAGATGGCTGCCTGGCCGACAGAATAACATTACAGACGTCGGGAAGAAGGTCAAAAGCCATCAACTGCCACCGCTCAATCTCCACGCATGGAGGAGCAGAGTAGACAGATTCGGGTGGTGAACCCTCCCCTGCTGCTGCGACAGAAGATCCTCCAGAAGGGGCAGCCTTATCGGAGGATCGACACTCATGCTCAGAAGATCTGGATACCAGACTCTCCTTGCCTAGTCTGGCGTCACAAGGATGACTTGGGCCTGGTCACTCCTGATCTTCTTCAGAACCCTGGGCAGGAGTGGTATGGGTGAAAAGGCGCACAACAGGCCTGATCTCCACTCGCGATGAAGCCGCCTTGGAAACTTCAGCACACAGTACTGCTGATATTGCGCATTCTCTTCGGAGGCGAACAAATCTAACCAAGGTTCTCCCCACTGCTGAAAGAGACCTTGCGCCACCTACGACTGAAGAGGCCATTCGTGATCTGCTAGGCATCGATAGCTGAGATCGTCTGCCCTGCGTTCAGAGAACCTGCCAGGTGATGAACAACCAGCGTTATGCCCTGCTGTTCCAGTCATGCCCAGAGACACAAGGCCTCTCAACAAAGGGTCCATGACCCCACCCCACCTTGCTTGTTGCAGTATCGCATGGCGGTGGTGTTGTCTGTGAACACCTGCACCAACTTCCCCTTGACAGAGGGAAGAAATGCTTTCAATGCCAAGCGAACCGCTCGGAACTCCAACAAGTTGATGTGGAGCCCCGTCTCCAACAGAGACCAGTGACCCCTGATCTTCATCTCTCCCAAGTGGCCGCCCCATCCCAGAAGTGACATATCCGTCATGATTGTAAAATCCGGTTGGGGAAGGGAGAGAGGTCTTTCTTTGTCCCAATCTTGGTTCGTTAACCACCACTACATATCCTTTGCAGTTCTTTCTGAGTTCGGAACCAAGTCGGTGAGATTTCCCTGATGTTGTGCCCATTGGAACTTCAAGTCCCACTGCAGAACCCGCATACGCCATCTTGCGTGTCTTACCAACAGGATGCAGGAGGCCATGAGGCCCAACAGCCTCAGAGTCAACCTCACTGAAATCCAGGATAGAGGCTGAAATATCGGAATCATAACCTGAATATCCTGGACTCGCTGCTTGTGAGCATAAGCCCGAAACTGCACTGTGTCTAGAACAGCTCCGATGAAAAGGAGCGTCTGAGAAGGAGTCAGGTGTGACTTCGGCACGTTTATAGATAACCCCAGTGAATGCAGGAGGTCCGTCGTAGTCTGAAGGTGGGAGATGACTGCCTGGGGCGAGGACGCCTTCTACAACCAGTTGTCGAGGTATTGGAAGACTGAAACCCCTAACCTGCGAAGATGAGCTGCAACCACCCCCATCACCTTGGTGAACACCCGAGGGGCACTGGTGAGGCCGAAGGGGATCACGGTAAACTGAAAATGCTCATTGCCTACCTTGAACCACAGGTAATGCCTGTGGCCCGGCAGGATGGGAATGTGAAAATACGCATCCTGCAGGTCCAACACCACCATCCAGTCTCCTTGGTCTAAGGCAGACAAGACCTGCGCCAAAATGAGCATCTTGAATTTCTCCTTTTTGAGGAAGAGCTTGATGGTGCGAAGATCCAAAATGGGCCGATGCCCCTTGTTCGTCTTCGGAAACAGAAAGTAGCAGGAATAAGAGACATTGCCTACTTCTGAAACTGGAACCCTTTCTATAGCTCCTTTGGCCAAAAGAGCTGTAACTTTCTATTAGAGCTGCTTTAAGTGATCCTCCGCCAGCCATTCCTGACTCGGCAGAATAGTAGGAGGAAAAGAAAGGAAAGGAACAGAATAGCCCTCCTGGACGATCTGCAAGACCCACTTCTCTGATGTTATAGATCTCCAGCGGGGGAGATGGTGACAAATTCTCCCACAAACTGGAGTAATGTGATCCTGCAGAATCAGGCTAGGAGTGCTTGGAGCTGCGGCTGCCAGGGGCAGTGTGGTAGACGACTTCTGGCTTCCATTCCGAAGATGGAATGTACCGGGTCCGCGCACAGCTTGGATAGTCTGAGCGGGACGGTGGCTAGGATTGGACTGATGCGGCTGGAAACCCCTTCCGCTGCCACAAAAGGGGCGAAAGAAAAACTGGCAACGAGGAGTGGAGGAGAAGCCCAAGGATCTGGCCGTAGCTCGAGAGTCCTTGAACCTGACCAGGGCTGAGTTTGCCTTTACCCCAAAAAGGAGGGTTCCATCAAAGGGCATATCCATCAAATTGCCCTGGACATACCCCGAGACGCCAGTTGTGCAAAGCCAGGTGTGGCGCCTCAAGTTTACTGTCATTGAAATAGATCTGCCCAGCAAATCGGTCGTATCCAAATCACACCGTATGGTGAATTTTGCCACATCTCTCCCGTCCTTGCCCAGGCCTCCTCTGGGACTTGTGGCAGCACCTGCGCAACCGTCTCCCAAAGAGAGTGGAAGAAACGGCCCAATAAGCATGCGGTATTAACCAACCACAATGCGAGACTGGAGGAAGAAAACATCTTCTTCCCAAATGAGTCCAGTCTCTAGGATTCCCTATCCGGAGGGGAGGAAGGGAATGTGCCCTAGGAAGTATAGTCCCCATTGAGACGGATCCCGCAGTGACCAGAGCAATGTTTAAGACCTGTATGCTAAAAATAGCCACATGGATGAGCAAGAACATCCTTCAGCTCAACTCCAATAAAACTGAGATTTTGCTGTTAGGGAAAGCTGAGGAGTTGTGGACCTCTGACTGATGGCCTGTAGAACTCGGGGAAGCCCCCACACCAAAAAAAGCGGGCGAAGAATCTGTGCATTATAATGGATGACAAACCTTCCATAGAGGATCATGTGAAGACTATCTCAGGACCCTGCTTCGGTATGATGCGAATACTTAGAAAAATCTTCCCTTGGATTCCCCTCATGGCCAGAGAAGTCCTTATACAGGCGCTTCTAGTTAGTAGACTAGACTATGGAAATTCGCTACTAGTAGGAATGAGGGAAGATCTACTTTCAAGGCTGCAAGATGTCCAAAATCCAGCAGCGCGCCTTGCACTCAACAAACCTGCACATACCCCGTCACTACCTCTCTTGCGACAATTCAATTGGCTTCCTATTAGGAAGAGAGCACTTTGGGGATGGGCCCCGCCTACTTAATTAAGAAATTAAAACCTTAAATCCCCGTGCGTCAACTGAGATCGAGCAACCGTAAATTGCTCTGCACGCGGAGAATCATGAAAGCTAAAATGGGCGGCCGTGCTTTTTCCCACCTAGCCTCCGCCCACTGGAACAGACTGCCAGATGAGATCCGAGCCTGCCCCAATCTGGCACAGTTCAAGAAACAACTCAAAACCTGGATGTTCTAAAGACCGCTCTTCAATATGGTGTCTGCCACCCAGGCGCCGAGAGATCCCCTTGGGGATGATTCGTTGCGCCATACAAATCCCAATAATAATAATAATAAAGTAGAGTCCTGCACCACCAAACTTTCTGGGGTGGTGTGTAGGGTGAGGAACTTTGGGTCGCCCGGTGCTGGGCGATGGCTGCGTGCAATCATCCTGTTCACAGGAGCCCCTGTGCTAGGCTTGGACCAAGTTCCTAGAATAATGTCCGTAAGTGCCTCATTAAAGGGCAAAAGGGGTTCAGAGGTGGAAGCCCCAGGTTGAAGCACTTCAGTCAGGAGATTAGTCCTGACCTGCACTAAAGGCAGCTCCAGTCCAAGGACCTCAGCTGCCCTCTTAACCACCATAGCATAGGATGCCCCCTCCTCCATAGCCACTGTAGGTGGAGAGAGCATGCCAGAGTCTGGGGAACTATCCAGACCACTGGCTTCCCTAAGTTCCCCACACCAGTCCATTGTCTCCTCAGAGACATCCTGGTTCTCTAGTGGGTCTCCAGACTCCTCCCATTCCTCTCCTGAGCCTAGCACGTCCACAAAGTGCTCAGGTGACAACATAGAACCCCTGGGTTCTGTCGACGTCAGAATCGGCATCGTACGGTGCCATTCCGGCTCCGTGTCATCGAGGATAAGGATGGGGCTTGCGCCACCGACAGCCGTTGGCGACTTAGCTGGCACCAACTTCGGGTCCAACACCGGGGAAGGTCGCGTTGGCACAACCGGCGTCGAGCCGGATCCCAGATCGGATCCCTGAGGCCCCAACGGCGCTGTGGCTGCAGCCAACGGCATCGAACCCGATGGGGCCCCATCCGACCCTGCGGGGCCCGAGGGCTCACCAACGGGATCGTTCCGCTCAAATATGCGACACATGGTCTCGTAAAAATCCTTAATTTGAGCGGGAGTCGCTCCGGCTCCCGGAAATAAAGAGAGGCGCGATGTCGACTCTGGCTCCGGCTCCGCAGAACCGTGCCTAGAGTGTCAGTCCTCGACGACGGACGCCAGTTGAGGTGAAGTCGAAGTCCGCTTGGACTTCTTCTTCTTGTGCCTCATCCCCGAGTGTCCAGATGACCTTGAATGGGAGGAACAGGACTTAGGGCTCCATGAGCGATCCCGCGACCTCCTCTTCCTTGAACGGGATCGTGACCTCCTCGGAGTCTCGCTAGATGGTGTTGACTGCCGGGCCGCAAGCAACTTCATCGTATGCTCCCTCAAGGTCTTCTGAGCCATCGCCCGGCAGTCTGAATACGACTTCAAATCGTGGTCGCGTTCAAGACACCACAGACATACGTGGTGGGGATCAGTAACCGACATCATGCGGGAACAAGTCCCGCATGTTTTAAAACCTGTCTTCCTACCCGACATCCCTCGCACACAAAGTCGTCAAAAATATCAACAAAAGTCGAGAAAAAGATGGCCAAAAAGCATCAGAGGGATAGCTCTTCCCGGATCTGCGCTTAACTGGCGCGGAAAGAAAAGAACTGACGTCCACGTGCCTGGGTGGCGCCTATGTAGGCACCGCAATGTCATAACCGACGCCTTCGACGTCACGCGGAGCCATATGAAACCACCCGACGTCGCGCGCAAGTGGTATTGCTCAACAAAATTTCCCAGAACCAGCCTGACACCTGGGAAATTCAAAGGTAAGGAATCTGCAGCTGAAAGTCTCTATCAGATAATAAGGAACAACATAAAATATGTTTTATAAGTCCTGGTGAGGGAAAAATGTGCGATTTCGTTTTTCCTCATTGTGGTGCGTTAGCTCTATAGGCTAACATGGGAAGGATTTATTTGACATTAATAAAGTCTAACTATTGTCAGAAGTGAGCTAAAATAATTAAAAGTGTCAAAATAATAGAATGAATTCAACAACTCGCCAAGGTGGGACTTATTATAACTATGACGGAAAAGAAGTTATAGAGTTTGCTTTCCGAATGTGCCTGAATCGAGCAGCCTTTGACAGGGTGAGCCAAACTGCTCTGATGAGGCGCAAAGTGGCCTGCAAGTAAACAAAGAGACATTTGGTGATAGGAGAACTGCAGCTGCAAAGCAAAAGTCAGGAAGGGGGCTGGGAAGCCAAACTGGTCTTCAAAGGGAGAAAGACAGTAAGGACATGAACCAGGCCCATCCCCATGTCCTGCACCTCCAGCCAGATGGCAGGAAGGGGAGTGTTAGGGAAAGTTAGCTACACCTGTAGGTTGGGTTAGCCCAGTTCCAGGAAAGATTTTCTCCAGTTTGATGTTTGTGGACTGGGACTTTCTGAGACAAGAAAATGCCACACTTCAGGGGAAGTGGTCATCACAGAGGGTGGCACCCTGCACCCCATTGGTCAGAGATACCCTCCTTCTTATCAGCTCATAAACCTGGATAAATAGGGGAGAGCTACCCTGCAACTCAGATCCCTGTGTGGAAATATCAAGAGAAGAAGAACTGCCCTGCTGAACCCCTGATCTGCACCACACGAGTACTGTACTCATAAGGGATGCACCTGCTGTTCAATTTTGGCTTCACAAATGAAGACTTTGCCTGGCTTCAAAAGGATTAAGGAGTGGACTTCCTGAAAGCAAAAGGTACAAAAGAGCTTTAAGAAGTCACCTGTATCGACGCCATCAAGACAAGCCTAGCTGGATTTTAAAGGATTTGGTAAGATGCATTGTGGGAATTTAATTCCCAAACATTCATAGCCAAATCAGAGCTTCTGGACCCTTGGCTGGTGTTGTGGCTCCACAAAGACCCAAAAGAAACATATGGAGAAGAAGGACTGCCCTGCTGGACCCTTGGACTGCACAAGAGAGGACTGCACTCATAAGAACTGCACCTGCTGCACTCACAAGGCTTCCCAACAACAGGCCTTTACCTGCCTTAAAGGCTAAGGAGTGGACTCCTTGATCAGTAACAGGTAGAAAAGTGCTTGAAGGACTATCTGCAATATCAACAACAAGGACAACTCCAGCTAACATGCTTCACTCGGATTTTATTTGGATTGATCTTAAATGCACATTTGTGTTTCTGTGCTTTCATGTTTGTAGAATTTTGCAAACAGACCTTTGCTTCTATACGTTTCTGGTACATATGATCCTGAGTTAATAGTTTTGAAATAAGCACAAATAGTACCAAAATACTTACACGATTCTGTGTTTCCAAAATTGTGAAATAAAGTGCTTAAGATGAACGTAGACCATTTTTATGTATGGTTACAGCCAGGTTAAGCTGTCTGGAAGCTGTCTGGAAGACACCATGTCATCAATTCTTACAAAAAGTCCAAAAGGAAATACTGAGAGGCAATGGGCATTTTGTTAGATATCTACAACTACTGGCTTTCGTGTACTTTTCATGTTTGCCTTTGTATAGATGGACTGTCCATCAGGGCTACAGCATTTCATGGAAGAATTCACTGTCCCGTTAGCAGGTTCCAGTCCATCAAGGAGGGGGTCTGTCAAAGAGCCAGGTTTTTAGGTTTCTTGTGAAGATGGGGAGCGATGTTATCTGTCTGAGGTGGAGCGGAAGGTCGTTCCAGGCTCTGGTCACAAGGAAGCAGAAGGAGTGGCCTCCCAATTTGATCTTTCTGGTGTGGGGGACCACGGCGTAGGAGAGCTGGGCTGATCGTAGGGTCCTTTGGGGTGCGTGGAATTTGAGTCAGCTATTCAGGTATGCTGGTTTGGTGTCGTGGAGGGCCTTGTGAGCATGGGTTAGCATCTTGAAGGTGACTCTAGCTTTGATGGGGAGCCAGTGGAGTGTGCGCAGGTGATGGGAGATGTGGCAGTGTCTTGGCAGGTTGAGGACCAGTCTTGCGGCAGCGTTTTGGATGTTCTGTAGCTTGCGGGTGAGGTTTTTGTTTATTCCGGCATAGAGTGCGTTGCCGTAGTCGAGCCTCCTGGTGACCAGAGCGTGAGTGACGGTCTTTCTGTGTTTGAGAGGGATACATTTGAGGGTCTTACATAGGAGATGGAGGGTGTGGAAGCAGGAGGACGAGACACAGTTGATCTGGCGCTCCATTTTGAGCTCTGAGTCCAGGATGATTCCCAGGTTGTGTGCGTTGTCCATGGGGGTGGGCGGGCTTCCGAGGGCGGGGGCCACCAGGTGTCGTTCCAGGCGTCTGGGTTTGGGCTGTTTTCATTAGATTGCTGATTTGCAGACAGCTCAGTCTAATCTGAGGTGGCATGAAGGGCAAAAAATAATGATGGGTTGGAATCCTACCCCGAGTGATTGCAACTGTTTAGACTATGTGCAAGCATAATTTCCATTACCTTTTGTGAGTTAGAAGTGTATGTGTGCCAGAGAAATTGTGATGCGGAAATCTGTGTGAGAGACCATTAATGCTTGCTATCAGCAATAAAAAAAATCAATAGCTATTAGCTCCGTGAACGTCTATTCAGTTTTGGATGTGCTTAGTAAATCTCAGAAAATTTCACTCTGAATGGAACCTCGCCTACCGACCACCCGGACCACGAGCCACCTCTCCCAACCTTATCACCAACTTTGTTGCTGCCCTCACCATCGACTCAAGAGCCTAGATTCTCCTTGGTGAGCTCAACCTTCACCTGGAAGACCGAAATAACCCTTGCTCCACAGCACTCCTCAAAGCTTAAGCAACATTGGACTCACTCAGCTCGTCCCAAAACCAACACACACTGCAGGGCCCAGACTGGACCCCATCTTCACCACAATTCCACCGCACCACACACATGGACCGACAACTCCATCATCCACTTCCAAATCAACACACCCCAAGTTAACACCAAACTCAGGTTCAGCATTCCAAGCAGCAGCTGGAGCAAAATCACAGAAGGAGACTGATTCAGTGCCCTCAGCGCGGATCAACCTAGCCCCCCAGACAACCTCGACAAGGACATCAACAACTTTAACAACTTGATCAAGAACTGCGCTCACACCCTCACACCCATCAAGTAGAAAAAGCATAGTAGATCAAAGAAGCAGACCAGCTGGTACACAGAAGACCTCCAAGACACCAAGTGTCACTGTAAACAACTAGAAAAGAAATGGAGAGCCAGCCACAACACCACAGACAGAACTACATACCAGGCTGCACTCTGACGCTATCACCAGCAATTAAGAGACACCAAGAAAAAAGCTCTGGTGGACCACATCAAAGGAAGCTCCAATAGCTGCAAGGATATTTTCTTGATCGTTAAGGGTTTCACCTCGCCCTTAGCCACTGTCAACATCGCAGCCTCCCAACAATTCTGCAACAACCTATAGAACTTCTTCCACAGCAAAATCATAAATATCTAAAGCAATTTCGTACACTAACCGAAACCCAGAGTAGTCATTGCTAGCCTACCAACCACCAACCATGACGGTCTCCTGACCGAATAGACAACCCTCACCAGAAATGACACAGCGGCAATCATACAGACCATCCATTCAGGGGATCCAACAGACCCATGCCAACACTGCATCCACAATCTGGAAACATCACTTATCAGCACCACACTGAAACAAATCATTAACACCTCCATCACGGTCGCCACTTTTCTGGATGAATGAAAACTTGCAGAAATCAAAGCTCTCCTCAACAAGCCCACAGACCACCTGAATTAACTGAGCAAATTCCGACATATCTCCCTGTTCCACTATTCAGCCACAGTGATTGAGAAGACCAACAACAAGCAACTCATAACCCACCTCGAACTTCACCATCTTCTAGACAACATTCACTCAGGATTCAGAAAGAACCACAGCACTGAAACAGCACTCATAGCGGCCACCAACAACATTCTAATCATCCTGGAGCAAGGAGAAAGAGCAGCCTTAATACTGCTCAACCTCTTCACGGCCTTCAAATCTGTCTCCCATAACACCCTCATCAGAAGACTCCATGAGATTGACATCCGAGGTTCTGCTCTCAAAAGGATCTGTTCCTTCCTCATGGGACGAACCCAAAGGGTCAGGCTGCCAACCTTCTCATCAGAGACCAAGGGATTGATATGCGAATCCCCACAGAGATTGTCCCTCAGCCCCACCCTTTTCAACATATACATGTCACCGCTCCTCAAGATAATTCTGTCACAAAACATAACCGTCATCTCCTACGCCAATGACACCCAATTCATCCTCTCCATGATAAACAATGTCACCACTCCTCAACATAATTCTATCACAAAACATAACTGTCATCTCCTATGCCAATGACACCCAACTCACCCTCTCCATGATGAACAAGATAACCATGACCAGGACCAACTTCACGAACTGCATGGCCGTGGTAGCAGACTGGATGCGAATCAACTGCCTGCAGCTCAGCTCCAACAAAATGGAAGTACTGGTCTTTGGCAACAGGACCTCCCCCACGGGACCCACCTACTGGCCATCAGAGGTAGGATCAACATCCACAGACCACACAAGAAATCTAGGGATCATCCTAGACAAGCTCAACATGACAGCTCAAGTCAACAAAGTATGCACCTCCTGCTTCCACCTCCTATGGATGCTATGGAAGATCTTCAAATGGTTTCCTCAGAACACCAAACGGACCTTCACGCAAGCACACATCACCAGCAGGCTGGACTTCGGCAACACTCTCTATGCTCGGCTCTCCAAACAACACCTACACAGACTCCAAACAATCCAGAACACCACTACAAGACTCATACTCGACCTACCACTCCACTCCCACATCACACCGCACCTTAAGAAGCTTCATTGGCTTTCCATTCACAAGTGCAGCCACTTCAAACTTCTCTCGCACACAAACAAAGCCCTACACATCACAGGACCAGAATACCTGAGCAGTCGTATACACTGGAGGTCGCTCGTTCTCCTACATCGCACCCAAGACATGTAACGACCTCCCTGAACACATCAGAGTCTCCTCCTCACTTCTCTGACTTCAGCAAGAAGCTGGAGACCTGGCTTTTCATAGTAGCACCTTGGGAAGCACGCATCTACACACCAGCCTAAGCATCTACATACCCTCTCAGGTGATATCAGATATCAGATATCTAGATATCCTCTCCGTGTGCTATACAAATCAATATGACATGACATTAGTTTTTATCCTTTTCTAGCTGTCTTTCACTCTAACTTTTGTGCCCCATAGACTAAAGAGCATAAAGAGATAGACTATAAAATATTTTGTTCTCTAAAGATAACAAAGATGAAACTGGTGCTGTGAAAATGATAGCAAAAGGAAACAAAACAATGTGTAGAAATCTTCCGCTGCTTTTTGTGGGCTTTCTGAAAGTGATTATAAAAATATTGTTGGGGAAGTTTTTGTATTTACCATGAGGATGCAGAAGGCACCATAATGATTTAATCAAATCCTGTTTTCCATTCCCTCCTGATGTGAGAGACAAGGGAATGCTTTTTAGAGATGAGTCTTCTGAATCCTGTATAGACTGAAAGAGATGTTATTTTGCATTGAAAGTCTCACTAAAGGGTGTGTGTCAAAGACCACCATCTTGTTGCTTAATGATTTAAGCACCACATTATTTTAGACAATTACCTTAATTTGACTGAGAAGATGACCAAATATCACAGATTCGTTGCAAAGATCTTCGAAACACTCACTGATGACCTGCAACCGTTTGAAATGTGGTGGACATGAGTCTGATAAACTCATGAGTTCCTGCAGGGCACAAGAATAAACAGAAATTAGTGCAAATCGTCCTGTTTCTAATGAGACTTGCTGCCATAAAGAGATATGTTTCAGAATTTGACAACCATAGGTTATGGTAGACAACAAAGAGAGACAAGTAGATCAGAAGCTATGGTCTAGTACCTTCATACCATAAAAACTCTGCCCAACTACACATAGTTCACTGGGTGTCCCATTGATGTCCCGTGGTTTTCTTATAGCCTTATTCATCCTCCCACTTCATTCAGGACATAACCAACATTCTTCCCATGATTCTAATTCAATGCCACACTTTCATTTAAAAAACTGGTTGTTTAAAATAACACATCTTTTACAGGATTAAAACATCTCCTAAATATCATGTGCTTGTTTTCCTACTCTTAGCTGATGTTACATTCACCAACTCCCCCAGTACTTTTCAAGGGGTTAGACTTAAATGATAATGCAATCAAAAGCCTTTTGCGTCATCATGAGCTTCATAAAATCCCTTCAGGGTTTATAGTAGGATGGACCTTTATATGTAAGGTAAGAATACGTTTTTTTGGTGAAGACTCACATCCATCCCCCATTTCAGGGGTTTATGTGTATACCCATATGTCTCTACAAGTAACAATCTATGCCTATTTGCACATTTCCATCTCCCGGTGCAAGCACTGTGAGGAGACAGGGCCTCTCCCTTCATCTTATTCCTGGCTGGTACCTGACTGTGACAGCCTTCGCCTGATTGAGTAGAAACTGGCTGAACTGAAGCTGGACCTCCTTACTGTAAAGAATAACCTTCCGACCCTCCTACACTGCTCACTGAAAAATGAGAAGTTGTGCAAACTCTATCCTCCCCGGGGACTGATCCACCTACTCCTCCAGCAAGTACTATAAGTGGTGGAAAGGAAAGGTCCTCTGGTACTTACCCCAGCAACCCACACTGGCCCTTTCAACCTCTTCCCAACCTCCATTCTAGACCACTTAAGTTCCAGCCTCAGATGTCTGATGATGACACGCTCGCACTTTTACTATCGTATGATGACTATGCGGTCTCTCCTAGCAGCATACTCACTATCTCATCGGTTCCGGATAGAGAACCTAGCATTACCTTTAAATTCTTGAATACGGATAACTTACTTCAGGTCACCATGTCTCTCCTAGTGGAAGCAACTACAAACTCTCATATCAAATTGAGGCTTCTCAACTGCAGATCAGCAGTGAAACACGCAGCGGATATCTCCAAACTCATCATATCACAAGAATTGGACCTACTGATTCTTACGGAAACGTGTCTCAATTACTCCTCCTCCCCAATACTCAACATCTTAATTCCTCCTGACTATGACATAACCAGATGTAATAGATCTATCAAATCTGGGGGGCATTGCCTGCATCCATTGTTCTAGCCTCGTATTGAAGCGGACTCATAAGGATCTGCCTGTGAGCTCCTAGTCACTGAAATTTGGAATAAGGGCAAGATTGTTTGTGTGCGTCACATGATCTATCATCCCCCTGGGGATAACTTGAGTTTCGTAGAGCAATTGATGGAATTCATCTCTGCTTGCTCGGCCCTCCATTCTAACCATATCTTCGTCGGTGACTTCAACCTTCACTGGAATGACACAAATGATCCTCTATTTTGCTCCTTTAAGGCTTTCCTCTCCGACCTCAATTTCATTAAGACCTGCAACGGACCCACCCCTACAAGGGCGCTACCCTTGACCGTATTATAGCTAGAGATCACATCATTCAACTTGATGACATTGTTCCATGTGATTGGTCGGCTCGTCACCAAATCTGCTTTTACATTCGGGAAAAGGTATTGCTCAGACAAGGTCAACCGCTCAACAACAACTGGCTCGTAATCTGAGAGACATCCACATCTCTAATCTTTCCAACTTGAACAAGAATCTGCTGGGACTTCCCCTAACATGAACAATTTGGAAGAGTTGACGGATCACTACATCAACTCCATGTCAAATATTCTCGACTCTGCAGCTCCGAAGCAACTCAAAAGGATTCCTTGCAAACAATCCAAACCCTGGTTCAATGCCGCCCTTAATGATGAACTTCGCAAACTGACGCTCTCAGTGCGACGTTGGAGAAATGCCCCCTCCACCTCTAGTCTCAAGCAGTTAAAGAAAATGAGCAGCTCATATAACAAACACATTCGCATTGCTAAAACAGATCATTTCAGGGCTCAGCAAGACAGCGCTAAAAACCGACCCAAGAAACTGTTTGATATCATCAAACAACAGGGAATCAATATACCAATCCTATTCCAGCAATCAAAACCTCTGGACCCAGTGAGGAGGACTTCTCAGCGCACTTTTTTGAAAAGTATAGAAGTATTGATCGGGAGATTCAATGTGCTGCTACTAACCTGATGTCTATGAGCGCCTTGTGTTCTGCAGTACCTCCGGCAGTGTGTGCTCCGCTATACCCCACAGAGTACACTCTCAAAAACAATGCCTCCTGGAATTCCCTACTGCTCCCAGATATGGAGGAGTTGTCACATTCCTTGGCATCTCTTAAACCTTCCAACCATTTCAGTGATACACTTCGTGCTAAGATGCTCAAAGACCTCAACGCACCCATTCTCCCTCTCTGGTCCAGGATCATCCAACAATCTCTCTTACAGAGGAGGATTCCATACTGCCTTAAAATGGGGCAAGTCACACCCATCCCCAAGAAGCCTGATGCAGACCTAGCGAATCCCAATAACTTCCGTCCGATCACCAGCATCATATCTTGCTTGAGAAATGCGTTCAAACACACCTTTGCGACCACATCGAGAAATTTCAGCTTCTAGACCGACCCCAATCGGGCTTTAGAACAGGTCACAGTACAGAAACAGCTCTAACTCACATTGTTGATGATACCTTGAGAGCTCTTGACCAAGATGCTCCTTGTCTTCTAATCCTTCTGGACTTGTCCTCTGCTTTTGACACTATCAAACATGATAACTTGATTACTCTTCTTCAATATAGGATGAGGTTATCTGGTCCTGTCTTAAATTGGTTTGCCTCTTTCCTGCATAACCGAGCCCAAAGAATCAAAGTCAGCCAATCTCTGGCTGCTGGTTCCACAGTCTCTTTTGGAGTACCTCAAGGATCTGCACTCTCACCCTTGCTCTTCAATCCCTTCATGGAACCTCTAACTGCTATTCTTAACGGTGCTAGCATTCAGTACCATATGTACGTGGATAACACTCAACTGTATTTGAAGATCTCCTCTCCAGATGACATTAAAATATTTAATGGGGAGCTTCAAAACACTCAACAATGGCTAACGCATAATCATCTGTTACTAAATACCCTAAAAACAGAATTTCTCCTGATTATCCCCCGCAACCACTCAGCCCCTACGCAAAACTGGATAAAAGAAATCTCAGCACTCAACTGCACCCCTCATATGATGGACTCGGCTTGTTCTTTAGGCGTCACCCTGGACAAATTCCTAAACATGCAAGGGCATATCAGTGCCACCATTGGGAGTGCCAATCATCAGCTTAACACCCTTAGGAAAATCAAACCCTTCCTACCTCCCGAGGACATCCAGTCAGCAGTTCAATCCCTAGTTATCTCTCAAGTGGAATATATGGCTTGGTGACCCTAGCTGGGCTTCCTAAATCTAGGTTAGCTCCGATAAGAGCTACTCTGAACGCCTCTGCCAGACTCATTACAGGCTCCAGAAAGCATGATCATATTACACCTGACTTAATTCAACTTAACTGGCTTTCCATTGAAGCAAGGATCCGCTTCAAGATAGCCTGTCTGACACATAAAGCTATACACTTCAATACCCCCGTTTACCTGGCAAAAAACACTCGAGCTCTCCGGTTCCAGTCGAAGCTTAAGAAGCTCCAATACCCTACTACTGAAACCTCGTATATTCAACAAAAAAAGAACTTACAATCGCACCTTCTCAGGGCTGGCATCAAGAATTTGGAATGCCCTTCCGACGGAGATCAGAGCCAACCCCTCGACTGCTTCATTCAAAAAGCAGGTCAAAGGGCTACTAATGGTTGAACTTCATCAGCTATAGCCACTATGACATTTGCTAGATCCTTCCTTTTTTTGCTTGACAATCATTTTTACTTTGTGTTTTGAAATGTATTATGTTGATCTTTTGACTTAGTGTGCTGCAAAAACTTCACTGCCCCGTCTAGTAGGGATGTTACCTGTTTTATCATGTGCTACCTCGTCTTTCCCTGGCAACCCCATTTACTTTTTATGTTTCAGGTTCCTCTTATGTTGCCTTATTGTATTGTACTCATGCTGTTTCCTCATGTAAACGTTAGTTTCTTTTATACAGCGCTCTGATACCCATCCAGGTCTTGTTCGCGCTTTATAAAACTTCTCAAATAAAATAAATAAATATATATACCCATGTACATATATGTGTATAAAGCTCCTAACATTTTTGTACACCCACATATATACTCTTTTCCTTCCTACCTTAGGTTTTCCCCCAATTTATTTAAATCTTAAGTTGTTCAGAGAAATATATGATTCAATTCCTTATGGTGTTTTTTCTGATAAAGGTACTATTACTAATCGCACACACTAACTTTATCTATGAGGTTCTGGTGTTCCTATATAAATCTTTCAGTTTATTTTATCTACCTCACTCCAAATTATAAAACCTGGTCAATGCCTTTATTTATAAGTTGAAGCATTTCCTCATACTCCCCTTAAAGGTGAATTAATTAAGGGGTAAAAACATATCATTAAAACACCTTCATGGAAGGGCTCATTTCAGGGTGCAGAGGGTCTATTGCTCATACTCCAGAACTCTCTATAGCTCCTGTGTGGTCCCTCAAATATAGGGTAGGTAACACCTACTGTTCTCCGTAATCATAGGTAAACTAGGAATGGGTTAAACATCAGAGAGGAATGGGATAAATTGATTAAATGAAGTAATAGTTGTGAAATATGGTTATATAGGGCATTCGCTCACATTAAGGCCATTTGAGGGAGAATAACTGATCCTAGTATCCCTGTTGTAACCTAGTTGGTGCAATAAAAGCTTAGAATATACCCTTAGGAATGACAATATGTAAGTAAGTAATGGACCTTTGGTTTCCAAAAGGTGGTTTCACCTAAGAGCATCAAGTGGCCTCAAAATGGTCGAGTGGAGACATTAGAATAAGGATGACCCCTTCAATATGGCCACCGGTGAAATACGAAGAAAAGGTTTACAGTGCACACCTTTGTTTTAGTTAATTTCATTCCATTATTTCGATGTTCATATTCTTTTTCATTGATTTGGCGTGCAACCTGGACGGCGAGATTCACCCTGGTACCCCGCATGAAATAGCCTTTGATATCAGTTGGACTGTATGGGCACTTCCGCCTGATAAGTATGTTCTAGTATTGAATCAGGAAAGGGGTACACCTATGCAGGTGAGAACTAGTTGAAATGATTGTCACAAAATGATCAGTAGTATGAAGGAGAAATGTTACTCCTAGGTCTAAATGTAGAGTAGGATTGCCCCAGACTGTGGAACATAGAATTAGGAACCACATCAAGATGGCGCTGCCATAACCTAATAATATCTACCGATACGATCCCGTTATCGTCAGATACGGAAGTATTTAGAGGCAACATGGAGACCGATGAAGGACTTGAATACCGGTTCACGAAGATAACGATTAACGCATCCCCGATTCAGAGATGGTAAGGCGACACTAACTCTCCATTGTAGAGGTGTGAGGACTTTACCCGTAATACTGATTAGGGGAAATAGTGGGTTCCACTGCCTGCCTATCACGTGAATAGTGTCAGGAGGATTATAGTCCCTTGTATAAAGGGGTGAAGAGCAGTAAGAAAAAGCCCCTGGGTATGAGTGAGGGGCCTGTGGAGATGCCTCTGTTTATTATAAGTCCATCGACATAGGGGGTACATTGATAGGGCCACACCCATAGGTGAGGACAGTGGACAATTCTTTAAACCAAGGTGAGACTAACATAGATAGTATTGTTCCCGCTATGTGACAACGGATAATAGCGGGGACCACCCGTTGTTACATACAGGTGGCGAAGAGGAGTTCCTTGTTTTCTGGGGGGCCTCATAGGAGGGATTTAGGGTTGATAGGGCCCCACCCATAAGTGAAGTCAGTGGTCAGGTATTTAGACCGAGGCGAGGCTAATGTAAATAATAGCTAAGCTATCCTGTTTTAGGTTTAAACTTATAATAACTGATAAAACCCCACCAAAAGGGAACTAGCCCTCACCAGTGTAAACATATAAAAACTGAAAGAACATCTGCAGAGCCACAAACTAAATGCCATTCAAAGAAAGGAAAAGGAGAGTTGAAGAGTCATTTTTATTTCTTCCAGAAGTGGCCAGTACAATGTAACTATACAAACTAGCAGCAAGAAAGACTGGGCTAACATTATTCTGCTTGAGTTTTGCTTCTTAAGGAGGTCACATTTGCTTTTTCAGTTTTGTTGTCTATGGTCTAGAGGTGCATGGGCAAGAAGAATGTTTTAGGTTATATTTGATTAATGTATAAACTATAGAGAATCAGGAAATATCAATATCATATTTGATATTATGGCTGCGTTTGATTCTTTCACTGATAGGTAAAATGGCTGGTTTCATAAGAATATTCCCAGTATGTACCATCACATTTACCCAGAGACAGGGTGAACACCTTTGAAACATCAGCCCTCTTTTCTAGTGAGTCCATATTGATAGGTGGATTGCCAAACACCCCAGGCTTTAAACATTCAATGCAGGGTGCAGTGACAGGTATATGTGAAAAGAGTGCTGTCATTCAGCATCTGGGATAGTGGTAAAAACATGGCACCAGACTTTTGAAAACCATGGAATAGAGTGTCTCTTGGAATGCTGCTGCAAAACAAAAAGTTCTTACCAAATTCAACAAAGATTGGAGCGATATTGTTTGTATTTTCAGTGATTCAGCTATGTACAAGAAAATGTTGTGTGATGACCTGTCAAAATTGGTACCTGAGCTGAAATGCTTCCCTATTAGAGATCCTTACAACTTGAAATATAGTATGAAAGCATATTTACAATCTTCAGAGTTAATGAAGAATGCTATTGACTTTGTAGTCCATTCTGGTACACTGTTTCGTTATGCTCTGGAATGAAACTAAAATGCAAATATTTCTCATTTTGTGCTTTGTGTGGCATCAAAGAAATACTCATCCCAACTGTGTCATTTAGCCAGTGGTTCTCAGTCCTAGAGACCATGAAGGCTATTTTATCCATGTGGCGACCCTTTTACAGAATGTTTGCTTAGTGATAATGCCAAAGGCAAGAAATGTGCGGATCTTCAGTTGCATATTGATAGTGATGTGGAAAAAAATACACTCTACTGCATTCTTACAGGAAAACATGACTGCTGTAGTGGATATAATAAAATAAACTACAGACTGAAAACACCCTTGTCTACCAAGTGTTCAATGTAATTGGTGTAGATGTGAAACATCTACTTGAGAGTAGGCTGGGAGACACTTTTAGTGACTTTGGAACTGCTACATGTTCTATGTTAGAATGCTTGCCATTTGGTAAGCAAAGACATATTGAGGAGCAATTCAGGAAATGTTATTTTACAATGCATAAGAAATGGCTTGCACTAATGCATAGTGTTAGACCTGTCAGCCCTTTGGGTGGTCCCTCCTCATCATTATTTATTTTGTCCCACTTTTGCCTCAAACCCTATTTGAATTTTTCCTTTTTGGGAACCACCAGACTTTTTCGTGTTGCTGCAGATTCAGGGAGCCATTTTAGCTACCCCTGAAACTTCTGTCTGAGGGCCTGGAGCACAAAATGGTGGCCACCTGTGACATCACCAGCATCCACTGGAACCTACTAGCACCTTCCAGAACATTCCAGAACCCTGTGACCGTTGGAGGCGGTTTAGAATGTTGGGAAGCTAAGACAGAGAGTTGGCAGTTGGAGCTGGCAGTTGGCACCTGACTGGTGAAGAGTGAGCAGCAGAAACCTGAAGGAGGAAGGAGTGAGGCAGCAGGGGTGGAAACTTGTGCCTGGAGTGGGGTCCATAAACCCACCCGTGATACTAGTCCCTACTGACTGAGCCCAGCCTGGAGCCCTGTGTGGGAAGAAGCAAGAAAAACCATCTTAAGGACCTGGACAGCAGGAACAGGCCTTAGAAGACAAGAAAGCAAGATCCTGACCTGGATACTGGTTTCCCTGGAGCCGGACGTCGAGTAGCCTGGAGACCTGGAGCCTGAGGTGGAGAAGCGGCGCTGACTGGAGAAGCAGACGTCGTGCCCAGAGCCGCCAGAGATCGTGAGAGGGCACCGACGGAGGACGTGAGGTGTACCAGAGGTCGAGGTGGAAGTTAACCAAGGTCGAGTGAGCGGTGTCAACGGGGGAGTGAAGTCCGCCCTCCGGAGTCGCCGGAGACCGAGGTGAAGTGTACCGGAGGTCGGGAGTGAGGATCGCACTCCGGAGTCGCCGGAACCTGAGAGAATCGTGCCGGAGGTCGGGAGTGGAGGTCGCACTCCGGAGTCGCCGGAAACCTGAGGAGAGGAGCACCGGAGGTCGGGAGTGAGGATCGCACTCCGGAGTCGCCGGAAGTCGACATCGAGCCAAGGCCGGCCGACGTCATCGAAACAGAGGTCGCCATCGGACCGGAGCCGCCCGAGGTCGACATCGAGTAAAGACTGCCCGACGCCATCGAATCGGAGGTTGAGATCGAGCCGAGGCCGCCGACATCGAACCGGAGCCGCCTACCGGCGTCGTCAGGAACTGACATTGTGCCGAGGCCGCCGACGTCGAACCGGATCCGCCTCACGGCGTCGACACGACTCCAGCGGCGTCGGAACATCAGAAAAAGGGCAGTAAGTGGAATAGAGGGCGCCAAAGGCCCTGTGGAATCCTAAGAGACTACTCTAGGGGTTAGAGAGGTGCTGGAACCAGCTGGACTGTGCCAGGGGTGAGCTGGGACTAATCTAGAGGGGTTGTGTGGAGTGAGAGAGAGCCAGGTCTCTGGTATTCCCCCTTGATCTACCTCAGTTTAGGCCTCAGCCTTGTCCAAGCCAGGGAGTAGACACCCTCAAGCCTTCCACATCCCCACAAGCTGTGCCTGTGCCTGGGCCAAATCAGCCCTTAGGAATTCAAATGTGATCTGATTCTATGAGTGTCACTGTCAGCTTTTAATTATTTATTGGAGGCACTGTATTTATTGTATTTAACCTATTTATTGCTTCACTGTATTTATTGGTCCACAGTATTTATTGATGCACAATATTTATTGGTTTACAGTATTTATTGCCTCAGAATATTTAATTGCCTGTATGTATTGCACTTATATTTATGCCTTCATTATTTATGATCACCCCTATTTATTGAATCATTAAGCCAGTATTTATTTGACCTGCACTATTTAAAAAGTTTGTATATTGTGATTGTTATTTATTTATCTAATCAGCAACTAAGAGAAAAAGAAGATAAAGAAAGATATTTTCATAATTTTTACGGTGTAGGGTCGTTTTTGGAACGGATGCACGCATGGTTATTGTATGGGTATGTCGTATGCTTAGTACGGAGCCTGATTCCTGACCACTCGAGCCAAGCTACCACAGTGTATGTCTGGGAGAACACCACCACCCTTCCAGTGTGGGAGTGTTTTTCTAACATAATTGGTGTTCAGGGGTGGGATAGAGCTGTGCCTACGTATACTCAACAATAACTGTGGGTAGTCCATAGGCCTACACCGGGAGTTTTCTCAAAGCGGCCTTCCTAATTGTGGGTTTTTGTTTTTTCCAAATTTACTCTGGTGGTGGGAGGAGGTATTATTAAAGGTACCCCCCTGCATTGTTACTGCAAATAACTGTCCTCTAACCTGAGTGGGCAAGATGGAGTTTGTACTAGAAAATTTAGAAACGTACACTGTGGCCCAACTCAGGGAGTTCTGTCAGCGGGAGGGGGTGTATTGTCCCCCAGGAGCAAAGAAGGGTGCACTCCAAACCAGCTTAAGGGCTTGGGGGGAGGCACGACGAGAAAGCAAGGCTGAGGAGGAGGACAGGGATAGAGAGCCCGACAGTGAGGGAGCTGGTTTGTACCAACCGGAGGTGGGGAACCTGTCAGCGGGGCCCAGGACACTTTCCAGGAAGGGCAGCAGTGCCTCTAGCGGTGGCTTGTCTGAAGTGAAGTTAACAGACCGGAGGGAGAAAAGACAGCTCACATGGGACTTAGCAAGGCTGGAGAAGGAGAAGGAGGAACAGAGGATGGCTCATGAGATAAGGCTGAAAGAAATAGATCTTCAGATCCTGAGAATCGGGGCACACCCTGTACCTAACGGTGGCAGCGAAGAACGAGAGTACACCAGGGAACCCAAACCCTACCTGCCAAAGGACATAGTAGCTAGCTATGGGGTGGGTGATGATATCGCCAAGTGGCTAGCGGCATATGAGGTCTCGTTAAGGGCCCATGGGGTTCCAGAGAAGTACTGGGGAGGGGGATTGTACAAGTACATGCCTCCAGCTGGTAGGGATGCTTTATTGGCCCTCGAAGAGGATGAGCAGACCCACTACCCCACCATGAAACTGGCGCTCATAAGAAAGTTTGGACTAACACCCGAAAAGTACAGACAGAAGTTCAGGGGTAGTCACAAACTGGGCACACAGAATTGGGTGGACTTCCTGGACTATGCAAAGAAGGCACTAGAGGGTTGGATTCAGGGCAGTGAAGTGAGGAACTACGAGGGGTTGTTTGACCTTGTACTGAAGGAACACCTGCTTGAGAAATGTTTCCCTGAACTGCGGCAACACCTGGTGGATAGCAAGCTGACCAATCCCCGGAAGCTTGCTGAGGAGGCGGACATTTGGGCTAGTACCCGGGTGTCCACAAGGGGGACTGGAGGGGATACTCAAAAGGCCGGACAGGGCGCCCCCCAGAAGAAAGAGGGAGGGGAAAAGAAAAAGGAGTTCTCCAAAGGCCCCCAAAATAACTTCCAAGGAAAGGGAACAGGATTCACCCCTAGGGCTAACCCACCCAGAAACCCTAATCCTGGCCAGAGTCAGCAGCCAAGGGTTGTCCATTGCTACGAGTGCGGTGGCGTTGGACACTATAAAGGAGATCCGAAGTGCCTGAAACGACCACCCCCTCCCATTGGAGGAAAGACCCCCGGAGTAGCTAGTGTAGTGCTCGGGGAGGAGATGCCCTTAACTAAGGGAAGGGAGTGGGCGGGTGTCACTTTAGTGTCCCTGGGAGAACGGGAGCTGGTTCCTAAGATCCAGGTGCCCGCAAATACCGCAAAGTATGGGCAGTGGGTCACCATCAACGGCCAAAGAGGGGAGGCTCTGAGAGACACAGGAGCCAGTATGACTATGGTGCGTAGCCAACTGGTGTCTCCAGAGCAGGTAATTCCCGATGTACTCCACCCAGCCGCGATGGCTGACGGCAGAAGAGGCCACTATCCGGTGGCCGAGGTTCCCTTTGAATGGGGGGGGGTTGCAGGTTCACTTCGAGTTGCCGTAAGCCCTGCCGTGCCAGTCGATTGTCTGCTGGGGAATGACATGGAGCACAACGCTTGGAAGGAGGTGGAATACCGGACTCACACTGAGATGCTGGGTACACCTGACTGGGCCTGTGTTAGCACAAGGTCCGCGACTACCCGAAGAGGGAGTTCATTTCGGCTGGAGCCTGGAACAAAGGCCCAGCCAGCTGCCAGTCAAGGGAAGAACCGAGGACAGGAGGAGCCTGCCTCGGCGTCCCCACCCCGTAGGACGGATAGGCCACCGGAGGTGGTGGACCAGGAGTCTGCGGTGGGGGACGTTACCAAACTGGAGGACCTACCCATCCCGGCCGAGTGGCACGTGGAGGGAGGCCCGTCCAGGGAGGAATTCTGCCAGGGCCAGAGGGAGTGCCCTACCCTTGAGGGGCTGAGGCGACAGGCCGAAGCCCAGGCAGCAGGGGACGTTGAAGGGAACTACAGTGTTTACTGGGAGGATGGCCTCCTCTACAGTGAACCCAAGGCACCCCTACACGGATCGTCACGAGCCTTGGTAGTCCCTCAACGTTATCGAGCCTTCCTTCTGGAGTTGGCTCACGAGATACCATTGGCAGGACACCTGGGGCAAGACAAGACCTTCGCCCGTCTTGTCCCACACTTTTATTGGCCTCAGATGAAAGTGTCGTCCGATACCTACTGCCGGACATGTGTGTCTTGCCAAGCCAGTGGGAAAACAGGGGTGAAGCTGAAAGCTCCCCTGGAACCACTTCCTGTCGTTAGCACCCCCTTTGAAAGGGTGGGCATCGACATTGTGGGTCCGTTAGATCCACCGACTACAGCTGGTCACAGGTTTATCCTGGTTCTGGTGGATCATGCCACACGGTACCCAGAGGCAATACCTCTGAGGACCATAACAGCACCTGTTGTGGCTAGGGCCCTGATGGGAATCTTTACCCAAGTGGGTTTTCCCAAGGAAGTTGTGTCCGACAGGGGGACCAACTTCATGTCAGCGTACATGCGGGCAATGTGGAAGGAGTGTGGAGTGACATACCGGTTCACCACTCCTTACCACCCCCAGACCAATGGTCTGGTGGAGAGGTTTAACAAAACCTTGAAAGGCATGATCAGAAGTCTGCCTGAAAGCCTGCGGAGGAAATGGGATGTCCTCCTACCCTGTTTACTTTTTTCCTACAGGGAAGTGCCACAGAAGGGAGTGGGCTCCAGCCCCTTCGAGCTTCTGTATGGGCACCCTGTACGTGGACCTCTCAACCTGGTGAGAGACGGATGGGAAAGAACTCCCAGAAAGCTTCCCCAGGATGTGGTGAGCTACATGCTGGCCTTCCGGAGCCAAATGGCTAAGTTGTGGAAGCAAGCTTCTGACAACTTGGAAGCCAGCCAAGCAGTGATGAAGGCGTGGTATGACCACAATGCTCACCCGGTGGAGTTGGAGCCTGGCCAGAAGGTGTGGGTGATCGAACCAGGAGAGCTTAGTGCCCTCCAGGATCGCTGGTCAGGACCCTTTGAGGTGTTGGAGAAGAAGGGTAAGGCTACCTACTTGGTGGACCTGAAGACCCCTCGTCAGCCCCTGCGGGTGCTGCATGCCAACCGCCTCAAACCCCACCACGAGAGGCCCGAAGTCATCTTGATGATGGTGACTGACGGAGGAGAGGACGTGGAAAGCGAGCCTCTCCCTGATTTGTTTGCGTCTCAAGAGAAGGATGGGTCGGTGGAGGGAGTGAATCTCTCCCCATCTCTAACTCCTGAACAGCAGGAGGACTGTCGCCAGGTCCTGGGGCAGTACTCTTCGTTGTTCTCCCTTGTCCCGGGTAGGACTCACCTGTGCATCCATGACGTGGACACAGGAGACAGCCCACCTGTGAAGTCCAAGATCTGCCGGATGTCAGACAAGGTGAAGGCCAGCATTCATAGTGAAGTCACTAAGATGCTGGAGCTAGGAGTGATCGAACCTTCTAGCAGCCCCTGGTCCAGTCCGGTGGTGTTAGTACCAAAAGCTGCACCACCGGGTGCCCAACCAGAACTGAGGTTCTGTGTGGACTATCGGGGACTGAATTCAGTGACCAAAACTGATGCTCATCCGATCCCTAGGGCGGATGAATTGATTGACCGGCTGGGAGCTGCCCAATATCTAAGTACCTTTGACCTTACTTCAGGGTACTGGCAGATCTCTTTGACTGATGGAGCAAGGGAAAGGTCAGCCTTCTCCACGCCCAATGGCCACTACCAGTTCTGTGTGATGCCCTTTGGGCTCAAGAACGCACCTGCCACGTTTCAGCGCCTGGTAAACCAGATCCTCACCGGAATGGAGAGTTTCTCTGCTGCTTATCTGGATGACATAGCCGTCTTCAGTAACAGCTGGGAGGATCACTTGCGTCACCTGCAAGCTGTTCTCCAGGCCCTGAGACAAGCTGGATTGACGATCAAGGCCAGCAAGTGCCAGATCGGGCAGGGGTCGGTAGTGTACCTTGGACACTTGGTGGGTAGGGGAGCGGTGCAACCCCTCCAGGCGAAGATCGAGGCCATCATGGCCTGGGAACCCCCCAAGACACAGACTGAGGTCCGAGCATTTTTGGGCCTCACGGGATACTACCGCCGCTTCGTGAAGGGGTACGGTACCATCGTAGCCCCCCTCACGGAGCTCACGTCCAAGAAACAACCTCGACGGGTAGTCTGGACGGAGGCTTGTCAGCAAGCCTTTGTGAGATTGAAGAAAGCCATGTGCGAGGCCCCGGTCTTAAGGGCCCCAGACTTTTCCAAGGAGTTCATTGTCCAGACAGATGCATCAGAACATGGCATTGGGGCAGTGTTATCGCAACTCAACGAAGAGGGTCTGGATCAACCCGTGGTCTTCCTATCCCGGAGACTACTTCCCAGGGAACAGAAGTGGAGTGCAATAGAGCGTGAAGCCTTTGCAGTGGTATGGGCTCTGAAGAAGTTGCGGCCATACCTGTTTGGCTCGCACTTCCTGGTTCAGACCGACCACAGACCCCTTCGTTGGCTGATGCAAATGAAGGGGGAGAATCCCAAGTTGTTGAGGTGGTCTATTTCCCTACAGGGAATGGACTTTCAGGTGGAACATCGGCCTGGAGTGGACCACGCCAATGCAGACGGTCTCTCAAGGTATTTCCGCCTTAGTGATGAGAACTCCCAAGGGGTTGGGTAGCTCTCCCCACTTTCAGCTGGGGGGGACGCGTGTTAGACCTGTCAGCCCTTTGGGTGGTCCCTCCTCATCATTATTTATTTTGTCCCACTTTTGCCTCAAACCCTATTTGAATTTTTCCTTTTTGGGAACCACCAGACTTTTTCGTGTTGCTGCAGATTCAGGGAGCCATTTTAGCTACCCCTGAAACTTCTGTCTGAGGGCCTGGAGCACAAAATGGTGGCCACCTGTGACATCACCAGCATCCACTGGAACCTACTAGCACCTTCCAGAACATTCCAGAACCCTGTGACCGTTGGAGGCGGTTTAGAATGTTGGGAAGCTAAGACAGAGAGTTGGCAGTTGGAGCTGGCAGTTGGCACCTGACTGGTGAAGAGTGAGCAGCAGAAACCTGAAGGAGGAAGGAGTGAGGCAGCAGGGGTGGAAACTTGTGCCTGGAGTGGGGTCCATAAACCCACCCGTGATACTAGTCCCTACTGACTGAGCCCAGCCTGGAGCCCTGTGTGGGAAGAAGCAAGAAAAACCATCTTAAGGACCTGGACAGCAGGAACAGGCCTTAGAAGACAAGAAAGCAAGATCCTGACCTGGATACTGGTTTCCCTGGAGCCGGACGTCGAGTAGCCTGGAGACCTGGAGCCTGAGGTGGAGAAGCGGCGCTGACTGGAGAAGCAGACGTCGTGCCCAGAGCCGCCAGAGATCGTGAGAGGGCGCCGACGGAGGACGTGAGGTGTACCAGAGGTCGAGGTGGAAGTTAACCAAGGTCGAGTGAGCGGTGTCAACGGGGGAGTGAAGTCCGCCCTCCGGAGTCGCCGGAGACCGGGTGAAGTGTACCGGAGGTCGGGAGTGAGGATCGCACTCCGGAGTCGCCGGAACCTGAGAGAATCGTGCCGGAGGTCGGGAGTGGAGGTCGCACTCCGGAGTCGCCGGAAACCTGAGGAGAGGAGCACCGGAGGTCGGGAGTGAGGATCGCACTCCGGAGTCGCCGGAAGTCGACATCGAGCCAAGGCCGGCCGACGTCATCGAAACAGAGGTCGCCATCGGACCGGAGCCGCCCGAGGTCGACATCGAGTAAAGACTGCCCGACGCCATCGAATCGGAGGTCGAGATCGAGCCGAGGCCGCCGACATCGAACCGGAGCCGCCTACCGGCGTCGTCAGGAACTGACATTGTGCCGAGGCCGCCGACGTCGAACCGGATCCGCCTCACGGCGTCGACACGACTCCAGCGGCGTCGGAACATCAGAAAAAGGGCAGTAAGTGGAATAGAGGGCGCCAAAGGCCCTGTGGAATCCTAAGAGACTACTCTAGGGGTTAGAGAGGTGCTGGAACCAGCTGGACTGTGCCAGGGGTGAGCTGGGACTAATCTAGAGGGGTTGTGTGGAGTGAGAGAGAGCCAGGTCTCTGGTATTCCCCCTTGATCTACCTCAGTTTAGGCCTCAGCCTTGTCCAAGCCAGGGAGTAGA
Organism: Triturus cristatus; assembly: GCF_964204655.1. Classification (NCBI taxonomy): domain Eukaryota; kingdom Metazoa; phylum Chordata; class Amphibia; order Caudata; family Salamandridae; genus Triturus; species Triturus cristatus. The sequence continues at coordinate 1,294,784,570 of NC_140589.1, forward strand.
CACCCTCAAGCCTTCCACATCCCCACAAGCTGTGCCTGGGCCAAATCAGCCCTTAGGAATTCAAATGTGATCTGATTCTATGAGTGTCACTGTCAGCTTTTAATTATTTATTGGAGGCACTGTATTTATTGTATTTAACCTATTTATTGCTTCACTGTATTTATTGGTCCACAGTATTTATTGATGCACAATATTTATTGGTTTACAGTATTTATTGCCTCAGAATATTTAATTGCCTGTATGTATTGCACTTATATTTATGCCTTCATTATTTATGATCACCCCTATTTATTGAATCATTAAGCCAGTATTTATTTGACCTGCACTATTTAAAAAGTTTGTATATTGTGATTGTTATTTATTTATCTAATCAGCAACTAAGAGAAAAAGAAGATAAAGAAAGATATTTTCATAATTTTTACGGTGTAGGGTCGTTTTTGGAACGGATGCACGCATGGTTATTGTATGGGTATGTCGTATGCTTAGCACGGAGCCTGATTCCTGACCACTCGAGCCAAGCTACCACAGTGTATGTCTGGGAGAACACCACCACCCTTCCAGTGTGGGAGTGTTTTTCTAACACATAGAAACGTCCCTTCAGAAACCATGGCATTTGAAGTCACTGTGATACACAGAACAAGTTCTAGATCTCTTCCGCAATGGGGAATTTCCTCTGGACTTTGGAAAGCACTGCTTCATTTTTGACCACTTCAATAACTCTGAGGGCATATGCACCTAGTTCAATGCATATGTTTCCGAACCTGTCCCAGAGAATCACAATCTTCAGGTGTACCAGTAATGGCATGGAAAACTATGTAGGTGGTCAAAGTTAGCAAAATGTGTACTGGTTGTTTTGGCGTTGCCCATCTCAAATGCCAATGTTGAGAGGGCCCTTTCCCAAATAAAAGTTTACATGGGAAGGAAAGAGCGATCGAGCATGACCATAACTCACTGAAGAAGTATTGTAAGGAGTAGTACAGCAGGTTTGATTTGTAATAAGGTATTTGGACCTCATATACACTGTACGTACACTGTCTATATCTCATGCACTATCAGTGCAGAAAGCAAGCAATAATAAAAACGGAATATTCCATAAACATTGGAAAAACACTGTTTCTGTTGTTTTTAATGGCATGGAAATGTGTAACTACTGACATCAATGGGATACCCAATGAACTATTGGGTTGAGTGAAATAGTACCCCTGTGTAGGTGGGCAGAGATTTTATGGTATAAAGGTAATTGTTCTATGTTCTTTGTAGGTATCACGTAATTCGAAAGTGTAGGAGAGAACTATTCCATCCTGTTGAAGGTGGCTATAAACATTGGGAACCCACCAAAAAGCATCAATTAAATGTTTTAAACTAAATCTAAAAGGCACTGAGTGATACAATTGGTGTAATTGAATTACAGATACCCCACACCTCTCATCATGACCGAATAGTGTTTGTTGATTGTACATTCTCTCTGTTTTGTTTGTATATGTGTACATGTTTTTATTTGGGGATATGTGATTGCCCACTGTATTTCTCTTAAATCTTTTTACTAATTACTGTTTAATTTATTTTAATTTATTGTCTACGCACTTACAGAACTAATTGCTGTTTTTTAATCTACATATGAATGAAATTCCCAATCATTATAGTCTGTTTTTAAACGAGTTTTATATTTTTGGCACAAAAAGTTCTCATTAAGTAGAGATACTATCTTTTATAAATAAAGAAAAGTCTTTGTAAAGTCATGGGGTCCTACTTTGATGTCTCGAGGGAAACATATGGTATGATGAATGTAATAAGCAAAGTATGATTTGGTTGTGAGGTTGAGTGAGATATACCCAAAGGGAGCTCTTTATATGACTAGATAGTCTATGTTCGGTACCCTGTCCCTTTGGATTGTAGGGTTCCTCTCTGTTTCTACAGAACTACCTCCTTAACACCTGGATCAAGAAACTAAGGATCTTCCAACACCTTAGTGGAACCACTTGTCAATGGCCATAGCCTGCTTACCCCCCTGCATCTGTTGGCCATTGGCTGACACAGAAGAGGGGTATAAAGGAGCCTCTTTCACCAGAGGGATTCCTTAATTTACATTTTTAGCCTGAGCTGCTCAAGAAGAGCTCATGTGCAGCAAGAGGCTTTATTTTTGTTGTACTGACGATCAACGTGTAGCGCGCTAAAGTCATTACTGGTAAACTGAAAGTAAAATGAGATGAGGAACTTGTTTTACTTTCACTGCATCAGTGCTGACTGGGCATTTCTCAGCCCCTGAGCACTGGCTGAGGCAGTGGGGGTATTAATAAAATGGAGAGAAGCTCCCCTTTCCAATGATATCCATGTCAATTGGATACCTGCTTGGAGATCGCTGCAGGAGAGCAGTCCCAAAGCATGGATCCCCCCACTAGACACCTGGGTTATGGCAGAGTGGTCCCTAGGCAAGGGCTTGTGCTCCCCACCAATATTAAGTGCTTCTGCCCCCACCCATCTGCATCCCACGGGGAAAGGAAAGTGCAGAAAGCCCACTAGACACAAGGGATAATGAACATAATGTGAAAAAAGAAGAAGTGGGGGCTGCCAACCATAGGCATGGCCATGCCCCCACCCAAAAAAGGGGCAAAGAGTATTTCTGCCCCTCGGGGGCAGAATGGAGGTTTGCCCCAATCTGCCTCCCTCGGGTGGGGGGGGGGCAGAAAGTCCACGAGACACCTGGAAAAGGTACAGAAAACAAATATGGGTCGGTCTGCCCACCTAAAAGATGCATCTGTCTTTCTACTTCGCTACCCCGGGGGGCATATGTGGGTGATTACCCCAAGCTGGGGCAGAAAGCCCACTAGACACCAACAACAATATGACAAAATGAGGGAAGTGGTCAGGGAGAGGCACAAGTCAATCCTAAATTAACCTGTGCTCAACCCTCTGGTAGCTTGGCACACAGCAGTAAGCCTTAATATAGTGGTAATCTGTAAAGTATGCTTGCAACACTTCAAAAGTAATACAGCGAAAACCCAACACAAAAAGGATCCCACACCTTGTTAGAAAAATAGAACTTTATTTGATAAATAAAACAAGACCAAAACAACAAAACTCAGAGGAACCGGGGATGTGCTATTTTAAAGATCTGAGTGAAAATAATGGCAAAATCACAAAGCACCAACTGTGGATATCTGGTTGCGCTGGACAAGGTCAATGTCACCAGTTCAGGCCAACCACAATGGAGCATGGGCCAGCTAGAGTGACCAAGATAGGCCCGCTGAACAGAGTAGCTTGAATCCTGGTTTGATGGGTGTTGCAAGGTTCCGCATCGAATGTGTTGCACAGTCGAGAGATGTGTTGGCTCCCAGATGCAGTGAGGCTGCGATGTGAGACCCTGCATAATCATTGAGTATCCCGTACACGGGGCTTGCGATGTAAAGTCAGGAGTCGGAGCGATGCATTGGTTTTGAGGAGCTGCAACGCTACGCTGCAGAGTCCATCATTGAGGTTGCTGTCGGTGAGATGTGAGGGCCTGTGCCACGGATGCATCGTGCAGTGGCAGTTCCAATGTGCTGCGATGCGGATCTTTACAACAGGGTCCAATCCACGCACCAGCAGCGTTGAGTTGGTGCTGCTTGGGTGTGCACCACACACCAGATAGGATGCTTTGGTACCGTTGATTCCAAAGAAGCTGTCAGTGCACCTTAAGCCCACTTCCAATGTTCCAGGACTGGCGTGGCACCACTTGGCAGGGTTGACTCACAAATGGCAGAGTCCAGGGAATTTTCACCCCTCCGCTATCCAACACTTTCCCTACTGTTGCACTCTTTGGAGTGGGAATAGTAATTTTTGCCCCTTCGCTATCCAACACTTTCCCTACTGTTGCACTCTGGAATCAGGTCGATTTCAATTCCCTTCATTCCTCTCTGACGACTTCTTCCCCGGACCTATCGGCTCTTTCCCTTGATCTTCAAGTTGATGCCATTAACACCTGGCTCTCTACCTCTTGTGATCGGATTGCCCCGCTTAGGACGGTCAAAACCTGTCGCCTCCACGAAGCCAACAAATATTTCTCCAGCGATCTTAAAATCCTCAAACTGGCCCTTCGTCAGTCAGAGCGCCTGTGGAGACGCAACTATTGCCCCGCCCTGAGGGATCAATACCGGTCCCGCCTAACCAACTACAAGAGAGCTATCCTCTCAGCCAAATCAGACTATTTTTCTGGTAAAATTCTACAAGCGGCCAATAAATCCAAGGAGATTTTCTCTATCGTTCACAACCTGGCCGCATCTGATAGAGTCAATCCCAATCTCATTCCCTCGCATACCTTCTGTCTTTCTCTCAACGACTACTTTTTTGATAAAATCACTAACTTCAAATCTAACATCCCCCCTCCATCTTCCCCACTCCCTCCCTTTTCTTCTCCCCCTGTGTCTTCTTCTCTTACCCATTTCCCTCTCATCTCGAAACAATCTTTTTTGAGTCGGCTCATGAAGGTCAAATCAGGCTCTCACGCCGATTGCGGACCGGCTCGCATCTTGAGAGAGCTACTTGTTGGCTGCTCTGACCCTCCTCTGTTTCTCTTGAATTCATCTATTTCTCAGGGAAAAGTGCCTTCTCAATTCAAATCAGCCACGGTCATTCCCATCCTAAAGAAACCTGGATCTGACCCCACTCTCCCCTCTAATTTTAGGCCCATTTCCCTGCTCCCGTACCTGGGCAAGATCCTTGAGAGTCACATTACCTCTTGCCTCTCAACTTATATCGAGGACAACCATCTCTTGGCTTCCCACCAGGCCGGTTTTCGCCCGGTTCACTCGACTGAATCCGTGGTCCTCTCAGTCTTGGATGAACTCAAGAATAAGGCTGACTCCAACTGCCTCCAAGCCTTGGTGCTCCTTGATTTATCTGCCGCCTTTGACACGGTCGACCACTCCATCCTCCTCGATCGTGTCAGGGCGGCAGGCATCCATGGCACCGCCTTCTCTTGGCTTGCGTCCTTTCTCCAAGGCCGGTTGCAGGCTGTTCAGCTCTCTGGCTTCTCTGCCCCGCCACGCACGGTGACTTGTGGTGTTCCCCAGGGCTCTTCTCTTTCCCCCCTCCTTTTCAACCTCTACATTTACCCCCTCATTGTTTCTTTGCTCAATATGGAGGTCTCCGTGTATAACTACGCGGATGACCTTCAGTTAATATTTGATCTCTCCTCCTCCACTAAGTCCCTCTCCAAAATTCCAATCACTCTTGTTTTCATTTCTGATTGGATGAGTTTAAATCACCTTAAACTCAACCCGGATAAAACGGAACTGATCTTGACTGGTGGGACCTCCAGCCCTTGGTCTTCCGCCTTCTGGCCTTCCGGCTTTGGTCCCTCCCCGGCCCCTTCTGTCTCAGTCAGAACCCTTGGCATTAAAATCAGCCAGGACCTTTCCATGCACCCACAGATCAGCTCCGTTGTTTCCTCTTGTTTTCTATCCCTCCGGATCATCCGCAAGATCTCTCGTTTCTTCTCTATTGATGCCCTTAAAATTATTATTTTAGCCATGGTTCTTTCTCGCCTGGACTATGGCAACTGTCTCTATGTGGGAATCCCCGCCTGTGAGCTGCGGCGCCTTCAGGCCATTCAGAATCAGGCGGCTCGTCTTATTCACCAACTCCCCAAATTTCATCACTCTTTTCCCCTTCTCAAATCCCTTCATTGGCTTCCTATCCTGCATCGCACCCTCTTTAAAATGGGATGCATAGTCTTCATGGCCCGCGCTCGCACTGCCCCTCTCTTTATCAACGCTATGGTCACCCACTATACTCCCAGTCGCACTCTCCGCTCCTCCAGTCAGGCTCTTCTCACCGTTCCTCGTTTCCGCAAAACTAGAACAGCCGGCACTAGGTTCTCCGTTCTCGCCCCCCGTTTTTGGAACGATCTTCCCTTCTACATCAGATCTATTTCCACTTACTCTCTTTTTAGGAAGGCACTTAAGACTCACCTGTTCACCCAGGCCTTTTCCTCACTCTAACCCCCCTCGCCTTTCCCTCTGCTCCACGTAACCTACTAGCGCCAGGAAACCGCTTGGTCACAGCGCGCTCTATAAATACCTTCAACTTCAACTTCAACTTCTTTGGAGTGGGAGTAGTAATTTTATCCTCTCCGCTATCCAACACTTTCCCTACTGTTTGTCTTACTGGAGTGGGAATATTAATTTTTACCCCTCAGCTATCCAACACGTTCCCTCCTGTTGCATTCACCGGAGTTGGAAAAGTAAATTTAATTATTTTGCTATCCAACATTTTCCCTACTGTTAAATTTATTGTATTGTGAAATGTAAGTTTTAATTTCTTTTAATAATTTAGAGGTCCATTACGATGGCGGGCGGACAAAGTCCGCCCGCCATTGCAAGGGAGCCAAGGACCGCCCGCCGAGGGTGCGGCGGTCCCACCAATGGCATCAGGATGCGCCCGCCATACTGGTACCATAGGTACGCCACCATGTTATGCTCTTTTTCCGCCGGGTTGACGAGTCAACTGGCAGAAAAGCGGTGGACGGTCTTTCCGTCCACCGCAGACCCCCCAGCCATCATAATATGGCGGGGGTTTTTTGATTTTGACACAAAACGATCAGTAGTATGAAGGAGAAATGTTACTCCTAGGTCTAAATGTAGAGTAGGATTGCCCCAGACTTTAAAACATAGAATTAGGAACCACATCAAGATGGCGCTGCCATAACCTAATAATATCTACCGATACGATCCCGTTATCGTCAGATACGGAAGTATTTAGAGGCAGCATGGAGACTGATGAAGGACTTGAATACCGGTTCACAAAGATAACGATTAACGCATCCCTGATTCAGAGAAGGTAAGGCGACACTAACTCTCAATTGTAGAGGTGTGAGGACTTTACCCGTAATACTGATTAGGGGAAATAGTGGGTTCCACTGCCTGTCTGTCACGTGAATAGTGTCAGGAGGATTATAGTCCCTTGTATAAAGGGGTGAAGAGCAGTAAGAAAAAGCCCCTGGGTATGAGTGAGGGGCCTGTGGAGATGCCTCTGTTTATTATAAGTCCATCGACGTAGGGGGTACATTGATAGGGCCACACCCATAGGTGAGGGCAGTGGACAATTCTTTAAACCAAGGTGAGACTAACATAGATAGTATTGTTCCCGCTATGTGACAACGGATAATAGCGGGGACCACCCGTTGTTACATACAGGTGGCGAAGAGGAGTTCCTTGTTTTCTGGGGGGCCTCATAGGAGGGATTTAGGGTTGATAGGGCCCCACCCATAAGTGAAGTCAGTGGTCAGGTATTTAGACCGAGGCGAGGCTAATGTAAATAATAGCTAAACTATCCTGTTTTAGGTTTAAACTTATAATAACTGATAAAACCCCACCAAAAGGGAACTAGCCCTCACCAGTGTAAACATATAAAAACTGAAAGAACATCTGCAGAGCCACAAACTAAATGCCATTCAAAGAAAGGAAAAGGAGAGTTGAAGAGTCATTTTTATTTCTTCCAGAAGTGGCCAGTACAATATAACTATACAAACTAGCAGCAAGAAAGACTGGGCTAACATTATTCTGCTTGAGTTTTGCTTCTTAAGGAGGTCACATTTGCTTTTTCAGTTTTGTCGTCTTTGGTCTAAAGGTGCATGGGCAAGAAGAATGTTTTAGGTTATATTTGATTAATGTATAAACTATAGAGAATCAGGAAATATCAATATCATATTTGATATTATGGCTGCGTTTGATTCTTTCACTGATAGGTAAAATGGCTGGTTTCATAAGAATATTCCCAGTATGTACCATCACATTTACCCAGAGACAGGGTGAACACCTTTGATACATCAGCCCTCTTTTCTAGTGAGTCCATATTGATAGGTGGATTGCCAAACACCCCAGGCTTTAAACATTCAATGCAGGGTGCAGTGACAGGTATATGGGAAAAGAGTGCTGTCATTCAGCATCTGAGATAGTGGTAAAAACATGGCACCAGACTTTTGAAAACCATGGAATAGAGTGTCCCTTGGAATACGGCTGCAAAACAAAAAGTTCTCACCAAATTCAACAAAGATTGGAGCGATATTGTTTGTATTTTCAGTGATTCAGCTATGTACAAGAAAACGTTGTGTGATGACCTGTCAAAATTGGTACCTGAGCTGAAATGCTTCCCTGTTAGAGATCCTTACAACTTGAAATATAGTATGAAAGCATATTTACAATCTTCAGAGTTAATGAAGAATGCTATTGACTTTGTAGTCCATTCTGGTACACTGTTTCGTTATGCTCTGGAATGAAACTAAAATGCAAACATTTCTCATTTTGTGCTTTGTGTGGCATCAAAGAAATATTCATCCCAACTGTGTCATTTAGCCAGTGGTTCTCAGTCCTAGAGACCATGGGGCATATGTATCAAACTCCCCTTTAGCGAATCTCAAATTGCGAGAATTTGCGATTCGCAAAATCAGATTCGCTAAACGGGATGTATAAAATAAATCGCTAATCATTTGCGATTCCTTAAAAATCGCAAATAATTCGCAGAATCCCGTATTGCGATTTCTTAATAGCGAAATTCGCAAAATAAGAAATCGCAAAAACGGGAATCTGCAAGCCTGGTGCAGGCTGATGACATCACAAACAGGAAACTGTAGTGATTGCCTGCACCTGCTCACCTGAGCCACACCCAGAGGCTGCTTGTGGAGTGTGAGGAGGCTTTCCTGGAGACAGCAACCAGCAATGGATCCCAAACAAAACCAGCAGGGCAAAGATGCAGAAAAAAGAAAGAGAAAACACAAGTTTTCAGAAAAGGAGCAGGAGGTCCTCATTGAGGAGATGGTCTGCAGCCATGAGCTCCTGTTTGGGAAGAAGGCACTCAAAGTCCCAGAGGCCAGGAAGAGGAAAATCTGGCTGGAAATACAGAGCAAGGTGAATGCTGTTGGAGTCACCACACGCACCATCGAGGAGCTGCGCAAGCGGTGGTATGATATGCGCCAGAGGTCCAAGGAGAGGGTGGCAGCCAGACTCAAGGATGCCAGTCAGACTGGAGGAGGACCATCCACTGCAGAGCAGCCAACCCCCCATGAGGAGCTTGTGGAGTCAACCCTCCTGCCTGAGAGCGTTGGTGGTGTGGCTGCAATCGACAGCTCCGACCCCTCATCCAGCAGACAAGGTAAGATGCATGCCAAATCACCCTGCACTCCTCCCCATCCCTTGCACACTCCCCCAAATGCGCATAGTTAACTCCCAACATGCCAATCCAGCCCAGGTCTTACAGCACACCCAGCAATGCATCATGGTACTCGTAGTACTGTGTCTGACTGTGTGTCCATGACACCATCACAAGTAAATGCAACATATGTGTTTTGGGGATCATTGAATAGAAATGTGTCAGAGATTAGCCGTCAAAGATTTGTAACTGTATTGAGTGCCACATGCAGACAGTAACACAAACTCATATAGTCCCCTTTACATCCACAGCACACGCCATGCCACAAGAAGACAGCGCTGAGGGAGAGGAGCCTGCAGACCCTGCGGACTCCAGCGATGAGACAGAGCAGCAGCCAATTCAGCGCAGGAAGCGCGCACATGTGCCCCCACTGCCTCCATTTGAGGATGAAGTCCCAGCAACAGGCGATGACACCGACAGGAGAGAGGGGAGTCAGGGTGTGACAGACATGCCCCGTCATGACGCACCAACACCAAGGCAAAGGGAACAGGCCATTTCCAGGTCAAGGCCCAGGAGCAGCACTGCAACAGAAGGAGAAGGCACCGTGTTCTCCGGCTTGGAACAGTGCATGTTGCAGGAACAGCGCCTGCAAAGCAAGGCAATGCGGTCAATGAGTCGCCAGCTAGGCCGCCTACATCAGGACAATCGCAGCATGGTAGCGGCAATACGAGAGCTCTGTGCCACTTTGAGGGACACCCAAGCTGCCAATGACAGGGCTGGACGACGTGCCAATGCACGGCTACACAATTACACCAAGGCAGTCAACCGCCTCTGCACCACCACCAGCGCACTCACACGCAGAAGCGTAACCATGCAGGTGGACATGGCACATTGCTGCCAGGACATAGCGCGAGGGCTTGCGCAGGTGACCACTGCTGTGGAACAGCTGCAGACAGCCAATGCAGGTGGCAGCGCACTAATGGCCTCTGCTGAGAGTGAGGACACATCGAGTCGCAGCAGCATCACTCCAACCTTGCCAGGTGAAAGACGCCGCAGTGGCAGACAGGTAGCAGGCCAAGGGCGCACCATGGGGGTCAACCACCCTGGACGGCACCGACGGAGGTGATCATCTGCGGGGACACTGACTGCAACACGGGTGCATTAACCCGCAAAAGGCTGTTTGCCCTATTTCATGTGCCTTCTCTGCACTGTGTGTACAACATGTGCTGGGGACAATTACAATTTCTTTCATGTTAAGTGTGATTAAACACTTGACACATCATCAGGCTTTGTAGTCTCATTTCCTCAACACTCACCTAAAAGTAGTTTTGTGTGATCTCAGTCCGTCTCTGGCGTCCAGCAGCTGCCCCAACTCCTGGTGCTGGTCTGGCAGGGGGAGCAGGGCGCTCGTCATCCGATGTGTCTGTATCGCTCACATCAATTGTGGTGCCTTTCCTCATTGCCATGTTGTGTAGCATTGCACAGCTTGCCACGATTTTACAGCAGGTCTCAGGGCTGTATTGCAGTGCGCCTCCACTCTTATGCAGGCACCGGAAGCGGCTCTTCAGGATTCCGAAGGTTCGCTCAATGACACAGCGTGTAGATCTGTGTGCCCTGTTGTAGCTCCTCTCACTTGCATTTGCAGGATCCAGGTATGGGGTCAGGATGAAGTCGCGCACTGCATAGGCACTGTCACCTGCATGGAATAAAACACAATAGGTGAGTCAATGTCCCCCCCCTCAAGTGATGTAGTGGATGTATTGATGTGTGCAATGTATTTACCGAGCAGGTACCCCTCCCCAAACTCTCCAGCACTCAGACGTCTGTGTATTCCACTGTGTCGGAAGATGAAGGAGTCATGTGTACTGCCGGGGTATTTGGCTACGATGTCGGTGATGTGATACTTAGCGTTGCACACAATCTGTATGTTGAGGGAATGGTAGCATTTCCGATTCCTGTAGACATATTCAGTTTCTGCTGGGGGTGTGATGGCCACATGGGTCCCGTCAATGCAGCCGATGACGTGGGGGAAACGTGCAATCTGGTAGAAGTCCAGTATCGTTTGTTGTAATGCCTGTTGGGTGGTGGGGAAGTAAATGTGATGTGGGAGCCTCAGTAGCATTGCATCTAGGAAGGCATGGAAGAAGCGCGAAAGTGCACTCTGTGACACACCACCAACCTCCGCTATGACCCGTTGAAAACTCCCTGACGCGAGGAGGTGCAGGGAGCACAGGACCTGCACATGTGTGGGAATTGTTTGTGTCCTGCGAGTAGGGTGCTCCAAGTGGGGTTTCAGCTCCTCAATCAGGTCCATTATGGTCTGTGGGTGCAGTCTGTACTTGTCATAGATCTCCTCTTCAGTGTTCTGTAACAGGGTGATGCGCAGCCTGAAGATACGTTCCTGTCTCATTCTCCTGTGTGCAAGGGCCCGAATACGCAGCCTCCTGGCTATCACGTACATTGCAGCCATTGTGGGTGTGTTTGTTGCATTGTGGGCTGGTTTTTGTACCTTGCACCAGTTTACCACCTGCAAGCAATTGGTGTTAATAGCGATTTCTTAATTTGCGAATTTCGTAAAATCGCAATTTGCGATTTTTTCATACATGTGTTTGCGATTTCTTAGCTAGCGATTTCTTGTTAGCGATATTCGCAACGCTAAGGATTCGCAAAATAGGTATTCGCTAGGAAATTCGCAGTTTTCTTGTTTCGCAGCCTAAGAAATCGCTAATTTAGCGATTTCTTATTTTTCAGTTTGGAAATGTGTCATACATATGAAATAGCGAAAAATCAGTCGCAAACGCTGTTTTTTGCGATTCGCAGCGTTTGCGACTAATTTTTGCTTTCATACATATGCCCCCATGAAGGCTATTTTATCCATGTGGCGACCCTTTTATAGAATGTTTGCTTAGTGATAATGCCAAAGGCAAGAAATGTGCGGATCTTTAGTTGCATATTGATAGTGATGTGGAAAAAAATACACTCTACTGCATTCTTACAGGAAAACATGACTGCTGCAGTGGATATAATAAAATAAACTACAGACTGAAAACACCCTTGTCTACCAAGTGTTCAATGTAATTGTTGTAGATGTGAAACATCTACTTGAGAGTAGGCTGGGAGACACTTTTAGTGACTTTGGAACTGCTACATGTTCTATGTTAGAATGCTTGCCATTTGGTAAGCAAAGACATATTGAGGAGGAATTCAGGAAATGTTATTTTACAATGCATAAGAAATGGCTTGCAGTAATGCATAGAAACGTCCCTTCACAAACCATGGCATTTGAAGTCACTGTGATACACAGAACAAGTTCTAGATCTCTTCCGCAATGGGGAATTTCCTCTGGACTTTGGAAAGCACTGCTTCATTTTTGACCACTTCAATAACTCTGAGGGCATATGCACCTAGTTCAATGCATATGTTTCCGAACCTGTCCCAGAGAATCACAATCTTCAGGTGTACCAGTAATGGCATGGAAAACTATGTAGGTGGTCAAAGTTAGCAAAATGTGTTCTGGCTGTTTGGGCGTTGCCCATCTCAAATGCCAATGTTGAGAGGGCCCTTTCCCAAATAAAAGTTTACATGGGAAGGAAAGAGCGATCGAGCATGACCATAACTCACTGAAGAAGTATTGTAAGGTGTAGTACAGCAGGTTTGATTTGAAATAAGGTATTTGGACCTCATATACATTGTACGTACACTGTCTATATCTCATGCACTATCAGTGCAGAAAGCAAGCAATAATAAAAACTGAATATTCCATAAACATTGGAAAAACACTGTTTCTGTTGTTTTTAATGGCATGGAAATGTGTTGAGTTGGTGCTGCTTGGGTGTGCACCACACACCAGATAGGATGCTTTGGTACCGTTGATTCCAAAGAAGCTGTCAGTGCACCTTAAGCCCACTTCCAATGTTCCAGGACTGGGGTGGCACCACTTGGCAGGGTTGACTCACAAATGGCAGAGTCCAGGGAATTTTCACCCCTCCGCTATCCAACACTTTCCCTACTGTTGCACTCTTTGGAGTGGGAATAGTAATTTTTGCCCCTTCGCTATCCAACACTTTCCCTACTGTTGCACTCTTTGGAGTGGGAGTAGTAATTTTATCCTCTCCGCTATCCAACACTTTCCCTACTGTTTGTCTTACTGGAGTGGGAATATTACTTTTTACCCCTCAGCTATCCAACACGTTCCCTCCTGTTGCATTCACCGGAGTTGGAAAAGTAAATTTAATTATTTTGCTATCCAACATTTTCCCTACTGTTAAATTTATTGTATTGCGAAATGTAAGTTTTAATTTCTTTTAATAATTTAGAGGTCCATTACGAAGGCGGGCGGACAAAGTCCGCCCGCCTTCGCAAGGGAGCCAGGGACCACCCGCTGAGAGTGCGGAGGTCCCACCAGTGGCATCAGGATGCGCCCGTTTCACTGGTACCATAGGTACGCCACCATGTTATGCTCTTTTTCCGCCGGGTCGACGAGTCCACCGGCCGAAAAGCGGCGGACGGTCTTTCCGTCCGCCGCGGACCCCCCATTCATCATAATATGGCGGGGGGTTTTTGATTTTGACTACCTCCGGCCCGGCGGGGCGATCCGCCCCCCGACCCTATTGGGGCCCTATATGTTTTAATTTATTATAGAATGCTGTTTATTGTTTTCAAATTATTGAGATATATATATATTATTTTTATATAATTTTAAAGTTTAAAAATTTAAAAAAAGATAATAGTTAAACATATGTATATGTATAAATAATTATGTTTGTGTGTTTATATTTTTAAATTAAGTTTATTTTTTATATTTAGTTAAAATGTATATTTTGTTAAAAATAATATTAATATTTAATATATTCAACATATTGTATTTTATTTTATATATATTTTTAAATCGATATTTTTGACATCTATATTTTTTACTTCGCTATTTTTGATTCGCTATTTTTGTAGTTACCTCTTTAAATATAGGAAGTCGATATTTTAGCAATCTATATTTTTTCATCGATATTTTTAACATCGATATTATGTGAGTGAACCTGGAAAACCGTTACATTAGAGAAGGGCCATCTATATTCATATTAATTAGGTTGCATGAAACAAATTATGCCTGAGTGAGATGCGGCAGCAAGGGTGAGCTGACTAGCCAAATCAGAATGAAGAAGAGAGTGCAGCAGGGCTACGTTCTGGCCCCACCTCTCTTCTCTTTGTACCTAAATTATGTGAACTATTTAGATTTCTCAGGTAATGACGCCCCAAAAATAGGTGCACCAAAAGTGTCGGCGCTTTTGTTTGCTGACGATACGCTTCTTATTTCTAAAACTCATGCTGGGCTGCAGGCCTTGATCAATCATTTTGTAACCTTTTGTATGGAAAGGGGGCAGGAGCTAAATACAAATTAAACCAAATACATGTCCCTTATCCCTTATAAATCTACCAAGGTATGTATAAAAGCACACAATAATATACTAGAGCAAGTTTCGGACTTTGATTATATGGGAGACAAGTTGACTAGCAATTTTTATTGCTCGTCCCAGGTTAAAAAGAGCACATAAAAACTACAGCCGGGATCCATGTCCATTTCTAAACTGTATAAGAATTCCAAGTCAAAAATCCTTTCACAGGCCCTAGAAATATATAATAACAAGGCTAAGGGGTCGGCTCTGTATGGATCTGAGGCTTGGGGACATGTAAAGGGAAGAAGCTAGCAGTGGTTGAGAACACATTTATGCGCTCTTTATTTTAATCTCCCCCAGAGTGCTCCATGCATACCCCAGTTAATTGATTTAGAGATATATTCGATTATTAACTCAGCTAAGTCAAGACATCTTTTATATTGGTGAAGATTGTGATAAACATAGGAGCTACACTCTTACAGGCAACTCCATGAGGGATTACTGCATTTAAAAGGTCACATGAGAATCTCACGATTACCGTGTATTAAAAGCATGCTCTATAGTTTAGATCTAGTTGCCCTTTGGGAGTCCCCAGCTGAAGATCATTTATCGTCCAAGCCTGACATCAAAGACAAACTAAAGGTTTTCCTATGGGAGGAGGACCTGCATAAATCCAAACCAGGATGTTTGACAGATTTTGAGATCACAAATCTATTCTACAATTTGAGTCATTTCTTGATAGAATAACATGTCCTTTAGAGAAACTGTTATACAATCAATTTAGATACAAGATCCTGCCAAGCAAAACTGTTTTATTCAATGGGAGAGAAAAACTGTTACAGTAACATGTGCCTGGCTTGCAGAGTGGAAACCTAAATGGTTTACCATCTGGTTATTTTCTGCAATGCCTATAGAGGCCTCCATAACAAATTGATTGAGCCAGTCTGTCATATTTTAGGGGTCAGGCCATGTGAAAGAGCGATGAGAAGCTTAAGAAGTAGTACAAAAGATGCAAAAATGTTTACTTCAGCGTGGCTCCTACGAAATAAACTTATGTCCCACCTAGAGGGTAATCCTGATGGTACTAATGAATTGATGTATTTATTTAAGAATTTCTTTAGCCATTTCACTGCTAGGCCTTTTCTCCCCCTGTGCTAAGCCTTTTTTGGCTATTTGGGGTAGTTTGTGCTTAGGCCCCTCTAACTTTTTGTCCACAGAAGGTATCCACGACAAGTTTGCATCCTTTTCTTCCATCACATGGGAATTTTAAAGGTACCCATGGTTTGTGGATTCCCCTGGAGGGGACCCAGAATTTAGCCAAAATACAGCAATTTCTTTTTTAAACGGGGAAAAAGTGTGGCAGAAGAAAGTGTCTGGTTTTTTCCCCTGCAAATGGTATCAACAAAGGGTTTGTGGTGCTGAAATCACAATTTTCACAGCTTTC
The DNA here is from genome assembly GCF_964204655.1 of Triturus cristatus. Taxonomy (NCBI): domain Eukaryota; kingdom Metazoa; phylum Chordata; class Amphibia; order Caudata; family Salamandridae; genus Triturus; species Triturus cristatus. The sequence continues at coordinate 1,294,800,527 of NC_140589.1, forward strand.
GGAGACAGGTAGACTTTTGTCAGAAAACAAACATGTTTTACACAGTTTTGGCATTTTACTGGGACATACCGTATTTTTGCTACTTTTGTGCTTTCAATCTCCTTCCAGTTAGTGGTAGACATGGGTGTGAAAAGCAATAATGGATCCTGGAAATATATACATTTCTGAAAAGTAGACAGACTTCTGAATTCAGCAAGGGGTCATGTGTATAGATCCATCAAGGTTTTTTATAGAAACTAACAGTTGAAAATGAGAAAAATTGAAAACGAGTTGAATAAAAAGTCATGTTTATTTAAAGCAATATACCGTTACATAAGCTGGACCCTTCTGGTTGTGAGGATATATAGGACTTGTAGTTTCTCCAGGAACCCGAGGAACCCAGAGCCAATAAATGAGCAGCATCTTGCAATGTTTTTTCATTGTGTACCGGGTATATAGCAATTCATTTGGTAAAATATAAAGTGTGAAAAATAGGTATCAAAGACAAATATGTATTTTCGAAATGGGAGCAAAATATAGAGTTTAGAAACCGCAGCTATTTGCACACCTCCGAAATTGTGGGTACCCATGGTAGCATGTGAATTATAGGACATTTTTCAAAGTGACTTCTTTTTTATAAATTGTCTTATATTTTGAAGGCAGAAATGCATAGAAAGTCAATAGGTAATAACAGTTATTCTACAATTCTGTGTTCCCTTAAGTCTCCTGATAAAAAAGGTACCTCACTTATGTGTGTAGGCCTAGTGCTCACGACAGGAAACAGCTAAAAATGCAACGTGAATACACCCCATTTTTACAGTGAAAACAGACCTTTTTTTGCAAAGTGCCTAGCTGTGGATTTTGAACCCTAGCTCAGCTAGCACCTAGGGAAACCTAGCACACCTATACATTTTTTTAGATAAGACACCCAGAGGAATCCAGGATTTGGTGATGTGAGTGGCTCTCACCCTGTTCTCTTACCCAGAATCTCTTGCAAACCAAACTTTGTAAAAACAATCACATTTTCCTCACATTTCTGTGATGGAAAGTTCCGGAATCTGCATGGATCCACAAAACTCCACCCACCCAGCTTTTCCCAAAGTCTTCCAATAAAAATGATACCTCACTTGTGTGGTTAGGCCTAGTCCCCGTGACAGGAAATCGGCCAAAACACAACATGGACACACAACATTTTTACAGTGACAACTGATCCTTTTTTTGCAAAGTGCCTAGCTGTGGATTTTAAAAGCTAGCTCTGCCGGCACCTAAGGAAACCTAGCAACCCTACACGTTTTTAAAAACTAGACACCCAGAGGAATCTAGGAGGGGGTGACTTGCGTGGCTCTCACTAGGTTCTTTTACCCAGAATCCCTTGCAAACCTCAAACCTTGTTTAAAAAAAGCACAGTTTCCTCACATTTCTGTGATGGAAAGGTCTTGAATCTGCATGGATCCACAAAATTCTACCCACCCCACATTCCCTAAAGTCTTCTGATAAAAAATGGTACCTCACTCGTGTGGGTGGGCCAAGTACCCACGGCAGGAAGGGGCCCAAACCTTAAAGTGGAGACATCAAAATTACCTATCACAAAATGACCTAGTTTTCAAAGGGGGGGGAGTCACCTGGGTTGTTGGCCCCGGGCTTAGTAGCCATCTAGGCAAACCTACCAAACTCACTCCTTCCTGAAAACTAGACACCTAGGGGAGTCCAGGTAGGTATAGCTTGCATGGACCCCCTAACATTTTCCTACCCAGAATCCCTTGCAAACCTCAAAATTGGCTGAAAAAATCAAATGTTTCTCAAATGTCTGTGTGGGAAAGTTGTGGAATCACCGGGCTGACACAAATTTCCTACCACCCTGCATTCCCCCAGGTCTCCAGATAAAAATGGTACCTCACTCATGTGGGTGGGCCAAGTACCTGTGACAGGGAAGGGCCCAAAACATATTGTGAAGACATCAAAATTACCTATCACAAAACAACCTGGTTTTGCAAGGGGGGTCACCTGGGTTTTTTGCCCTGGGCTTGGCGGCCAACTAGGTAAACCTACCAAACCCACACATTCTGAAAACTAGACACACAGAAAAGTGAGAAAACTGATTTTTTGTGTGCTAAATTTAAGGTTTGCAGGGGATTCTGGATAGGAAAATATCAGAAGATCCACGTAAGCCTCACCTCCCTGGACTCCCCTGGGTGTCTAGATTTCAGAAATGTCTAGGTTTGGTAGGTTTCCTTAGATGCCCGCTGGGCCCAGGACCAAGAACCCAGGTGACCCCCTTGAAAAACCTTGTAGTTTTGTGTTAAATAGATTGGCACGTGTGTTTTTGGTCCCGGGTTCGCAGACATCTAGAGGAACCTAAAAAATCCAGACATTTCTGAAAACTAGACACCCGTGGGAGTTTAGGGAGGTGTGGCTTGTGTTGATCCCCCAACATTTTCCTTCCATGAATTTGAAGCAAACCTCAAGTTTAGCTAAAAAGTCAGATTTTCTTCTAATATCTGTGTGGGAAAGTTGTGGGATCACAGCACAGCACAAATCTCCTACCACTCAGCGTTCCCCTCAGTCTCCTGATAAAAATTATACCTTACATGTGTGGATGGGCCAAGTGTCTATGACATGGAAGGCCAAGAAACGTGTTGAGGTTGCCCAAAGTGGGTCTAAAAGGACAGTTTCTTTATATGTTTTTAGGCTGACGCTACTTTGGGCACCCACACAAGTGAGGCATCATTTTTATCGGGAGACCAAGGGGAATGCTGGGTAGTAGGAAATTTGTGCCTGCAAGGTGATCTTACAACTTACCCACACAGAAATGTAAGGAACATGTGACTTTGTAAGTAAATTTGAGGTTTGCGGAAGATTCTGGGTAAGAAAATGCTGGGGGATCCATGCAAGCCACACTGCCAGCCAAGAGTCAGTACACGCACACCACCATCCACACACACCACCAGCCAAGTGCCATCCACACACACAGCCAGCCAAGCGCCATCCATACACCCTGCCAGCCAAGCACCATCCATGTACACCGCCAGCCAAATGCTATCAATGCACACAGTCAGCCAAGCAATATCCACGCACATCGTCAGCCAAGCGCTACCCACACACTCCACCAGCCAAGCGCCATCCCCACACACAGCCAGCCAAGCAGGGCCAGACTGGTAAAAACCACCAGCCCTGGCAGATTGCTGCTTGACTTGCCCTGTGAGGTAGAGGGCGTTCTAGTAAAAAGAACCACTTCTGCTTGTGTTACCGGGCCTGATATTGCAGTACTGCTTTAAAACCGTCCCCCAGTGACAAAATCACCCTGCGGCCAGAAAAAAGGCCCCCACCCCTCCAACCCTCTGGGGAAATGTCCATTGCCCTCTACGGCTAATCCGGACCTGCAGTCAAGCACCATCCATGCACATAGCCAGCCAAGCACCAGTCCACATACACCGCCAGCTAAGCGCAACTCTACGCACACCAGCAGACAAGGACCAATCTACACACACCGTCATCAAGCAAGAGTCCTCCCACACCATTAGCCAAGTGCAGGTCCAACACACCACCAGCAAAATGTCTGCCAAAGGTCAGTACACGCATAACATCAGCCAAACTCCAGTTTACACACACACAAACTCTCCCTGGTTTCTAGTGGATTTCTGCCCCGCCTGGGTGCTGATAATAATAAAAATATCACAGAAACAGCTAAAATGTGTGCCTTAAAGAAAAAGGTAGCGACCCTTGTCTATGGGGCTTTTCACTGGCATGCCCATAAACGTATCCCTGCTGCCTAATGAGCTTTCTGCCCCACACGAGGAGCAGATAGGGGGCTATTGCCCCAATCTGCTTTTCGGGGGCAGTAAGCATTTTTTGGCGGTGGGGGCATTAGCATGCCCATTCTCGGCAGCCCCCCACCCCTGTGTATAAAGAAACAACAAAATCCCTGGTGCCTAGTGGGCTTTCTGCCCCCCTCCTGAGGGCAGATTAGGGACAATTGACCCCATCTGCCTGCCAGAGGAACCAGAAAGGCTGTGGCAATTTTTGTTGGGGGGTGGGGGCATTGGCATGCCCATTCTCCACAGCCCCCCACCCCTGTGTATAAAGAAACAACAAAATCCCTGGTGCCTAGTGGGCTTTCTGCCCTTTTTCCTGAGGGCAGATTAGGGACTATTGCCCCCATCTGTCTGCCAGAGGAACCAGAAAGGCTGTGGCAATTTTTTTGGGGGGTGGGGGCATTGGCATGCCCATTTTGTGCACCCTCCCGTATACATCATAAAAAAATCCCTGGTGCCTAGTATGCTTTCTGCCCCCCTAGGGGCAGATCGGGGGCTATTGCCCCATTTGCCTCCCAGGGGGGGCAGAAAGACTGTGGAACTTTGTGGGGGCTGGGGGCATTGGCAAGCCCATCTCAGGCAGCCCCACTCTCTAAATAAAATAAGACACATAATTCCTGGCATCTAGTGAGCTTTCTGCGCCCCGGGAGTGGAGATCGGGAGATACTGCCCCCATCTGTCTCCCAGGAAGGGCAGAAAGACTGTGGAAGTTTGTGGGGTGGGGGCATTGTCATGCCCATCTTGGGTGGCCCCCATCTCTAAATCCAATTTAAAAATAATCCCGGCATCTAGTGGGCTTTCTGCCCCGCGGGGGGCAGAAATACTGGAATTTTGCAGGGGGGGCATTGACATGCCCATCTAGGGCAGCCCCCACCCCTATATCAAATTAAAAAAATCCTTGGCTACGAGTGGGCTTTCTGCCACCCAGGTGGGCAGAGTGGGAGCTACTGCCCCATCTGCCCACCGGTGGGGCAGAAAGACTGGAATTTTGCAGGGGGTGGTAGGGGCATTGGCATGCCATCTTGGGCAGTCCCTACCCTTAAATCAAATTTAAAAGAAAAATCCTGGCTTCGAATGGGCTTTCTGCTACCCAGTGGGGGCAGAAAGACTGGAATTTTGCTGGGGGGTGGGGCATTGGCATGCCCATCTTGGGCAGGCCCCACCCCTAAATCGTGGGGACAGAAAGACTGTATGTTGCCAAAATATTTTGGAGGGAGCAAAGGCCGTTGCCCAAGGGGCTGCTTCGCCCTCCGTGATGCCTAGTGGGAGGATCCCTTTTTGGGATTCACCATCCTGGGGCGCTCCCCAAGTGGGGATCCACTAGGGAGGGATATCATTGGAATGGGGAGATTCTCCCCTTTCCAATGATACCTCTCCTGACTTTCTACGTGCTCAGGGGGCTGAGATAGCCCCATGAGCACGTAGAAAGTGAAACTGAAATGAGCGGTTTCTGTGCAATGACGTCAGCGCCACGTGTGCGCTGTCATTGCACAGAAACCAAACACACAGCCTCGGGAACTGGGGAAAGCCCTTACCCAGCTCTCAAGGCTTTTTTACAAAAGGACGGTGCACCAAAGAAAAGTCTTTTCAAATATTCCAATTGTTGTTCTTTTATTCTTATTCAACTCTTAGAAATATCAGACTCAGCCAACGCGTTTCGTTCTTTACGAACTTCGTCAGGGCATAGATTGTTTTTAAGAAACGACCTCCAGGAATTTCAAAGGTGGTCAACTTCCAATTGGTATGCTTGTTCATACAAAATGGCATGTAAAAAAAAAAAAATAAAAAAAAAAAATATACAACAACAAGGTTGATCTAATTTTACTCATGCTATCTATGGACTAAACTAAGAGTCCGACCGCTATTTGAACTATACGGTGATGTACATAGGATCTTAATTGTACATACACCTTTCAGCTACTTGGAGAGGTTACATGCCATTTTGTATGAACAAGCATACCAATTGGAAGTTGACCACCTTTGAAATTCCTGGAGGTCGTTTCTTAAAAACAATCTATGCCCTGACGAAGTTCGTAAAGAACGAAACGCGTTGGCTGAGTCTGATATTTCTAAGAGTTGAATAAGAATAAAAGAACAACAATTGGAATATTTGAAAAGACTTTTCTTTTTTGGTACACCGTCTTTTTGTAAAAAAGTTTGTATATCTGGTTTCCAGTAGAGCTTAAGTACGGCTCGCTCTGGACGTGTCTTTGCACCTACTAAAAAATTGTATACTGATTTTGGATTTGGTGTGCTTAACATTGGTCAGCCGTACGGTTTTTTGTTTATATCCAGCTCTCAAGGCTGTTGGGGGGAAAAGGGAATCCCTCTGGTGCCCACACCAGTGGGATTCCCTGTGTCATGTGATCGGAAGGCCGGGGGCGGTCCGACGCACAAGAGCACTGGTTTGTCAGATGGCTCCCGGCTAAATGACGCACCGAAGGGGTTAATGTGCAATACTGTAGAGTGGCAAGGTACATTTTATTTGCATAATTACTAAAAATCTTACAATTACTACTTTCTTTGCGAAAACGTACCAATTAGAAATATAGTTCAATTTTTTAAAAATAATTATAAAAGTTAAAAAGTTTTCTTAGATATAAATACAATATATAAACATTACATCACACCATCATCTTACCAGAACTTAATATAAAATGTATTAATTAATATTTCTATAACTTATGCATGAGATCGTAAATTTAGTCCTAAGTTTTGTCCTTAGCTATTTAAGACTTCCAGATTTCCTGTGTCCAACTCACAGGCATCCAACTTCTTTTTAGCAAGTATTAAAAATTTAGTAAAATTGGAAATCATTTGAATATCCGTTGGTCTAAAACAGACTACCATGGCGTGTCTGCAGGTACGAACACCTCTGTCAATAAAGCAGTTTTTCAAATATCTTTTTCTTTCCACCATCATTACTGTACATATACAAACAAGATGTAGAATACTTTCATCCCATAGATTGCATAATCTGCACATAGTCGGTTTAGATGGTCTCAACCAGGGCACTGCATGGTTTAAGCCAGGTAAGTTGCCAAATCGTGCTTTAATAAAAGTGTTTTTAGTTTCTGCAGACCATGGTATTTCTAGGTATGGTTGGACCTTAAGACTTGTATATTCCTGGACCAACATCCATGCATGGGATCTCTTAATAAACAGTTCTTTATCTTTTAAAAGGGACAAATGTTTAACTGATTTATTTATTATTTTCTTAAAACTTTGTGCTGTTAAGGACATTTCCCAGATTTCAGCAACTGACAAATCTCCAAGTACTTTTTGTAAATATTTACGGAAGGACAGTTTTTTATTTTGTTCCATTTCTTTCCACAAGAATGTGCACATTGGATTATTGATATTAGTTTTAATTTGTCTCCAGGTCTTAATGTACTGACCCATTCTTGCATATTGTTGATTACAAAAGCCAAATTCTAGCCTTATCTGAGCAGGTGATACATTAGGTGGAAGCCGAAATAGATGTTTAAATGTGTTTGTAATAGCATTATTTATTAATGCAGAATCTATTCCACACAGTATTTCACTTCCATATGTAAGGCTTGGAAGCAATTTCGCTTTTATAACTTTTATTAATGGGGTATAAGTTGAACCTCCCAAAGAGCTATAAAGTAGACGGAAGGCCCCTTGGAGACTTTTGGCTCGTTTCCTCCCCTCCTTTTTCTGGAATGTGAAGGTTCCATTCTCATCAAATAGTATCCTGTCCTTCCTTTTCTTGTTACTAACTTCCATTACTTTTGTTTTTGTTTCGTTTATAGTCATTTTGTTCTCAATTGAATACATTGATGTTTTGTTTATTAATCGCTGCAGCCCTATCCTTGTTTGGCTTAGCAGAACGACGTCATCAGCATATAATAAATTCGATATTTGTAAAATAGGTTAAATAAATATGGGGCTAAAACACACCCTTGCTTTAGGCCTTGAGTTGTTTCAATTTTCCTCGAGAGCCTTGATCCATTCCCTAGCCGGACTCTTGTCCAAGTATCAGTATATAACAATTGTATTGCATTTAAAAGGCTGGAGCTAATGCCACAATGATCCAATTTCCTCCATAAAATCTGCCTATTCACACAGTCAAAGGCAGCTTTAAAATCAACAAAACATAAATATAATGGCTGTTTATTAATTTTATATTTTTCCATTAAGATTCCCAGTGTTATCACATTTGTTGTTGTGCCTTGCCCTTTTACAAAACCCGATTGGTTTGTTGGAATTAAATGATTTTCATTAGCCCAATCAATTAATTCCTTAAGTAGAACCGATGCAAATAATTTAGCTTCAATATCTTGGAGCGTGATTAGTCTATAATTGGATGGGAGGGACCAGTCCCCACTTTTGTATATAGGTGAAATAATAGATCCCTTCCATGAATCCGGAACTATTCTTGATTGAAGAGCGCTGGTGTTAAATAGCTCGACCAGTATGAAGCTTCCTTCTTATACAATGCTGCGGGAATCCCATTAGGGCCAGGGGCACCATTGGATCTCTGAATCTTTATTAATTTACATACTTGGTTTTCTGTTATATCTATTGAGTTGTTATTCTTTTCTTCTCCTATTCCGTTTATAATCCTATCAGTAAGATTCTTAGCCGTATTAGGGGTAGGATCCAAATGCATATCTATAAACGATACCCATTCAGATTCAGTCACTGTTGATGAAGTAGATTTGCTACTGGATCTACTTAGTTTGTTTACTACGATCCAGAAGTCTCTTGAATTACTCCTTTTGCAAGCGTATAGCGCTTTCGCCCACAACAATTGCTTTTCTTGCATTTTGTCCTTCCAGACCATTTTCCTAACTTCTTTATTTATCCTTTTAAGTTTCACTCTATAAACTAAATTAACTAGGAATTTTTTTACCAGTCTCAAGATTCTGTTACGTTCTCTTTTTAATTGATGGCTTTCAAACTAAATTTTCACCATTGAGCATGCTGGTTTATTTCTCCATTGACCTTTATTAGCATATTTTTTAAATTCACTGGTAATTAATTCCTTAGTGAAGAGAGACCATTTTTCAACAGCGTTCGAGTAATCTCCTTCAAAGTAAAAATCAGCAATTGCCTGTGCAGTGTTTGTAATAGAATCTTTGGTGCTATCTGACCAATAAAGTTTCTTATAGTTTACTGTCGCTATTTCTCCCGGAAGTGTCATATAATTTTTGAATATTAGGCCATTTAGGTTTAGCTCAATTAATTGTTGGTCGTGGTCGCTTATTTCTGTTCTCTCTATTTGATACAAGAACATTTTATGGAATAGATTCAATGAAGCTATGGTGTAATCTATTCTGGACCTATGATCCCCAGCTTGGAAAGTCCATGCAAGTGGTGATTCTTGAGGAAATCGACCATTAAGCACTCTTAGGCCTATAGTTTCTAATTCTTTTACTAGAGTCTTGGCTATTTTTTCATTCTTTTGTTCCTTCGTAGCCATTGGTAATGACAAACTTGGAATTGACCATAAGTAATTTTGCCGTTGTATATCAACATCTCTAACGTAAGACCATAGCATGTTCATGTTATAATCTCCGGTAATAATGAGCTCTGGTTGAATATCATTATCCAGTAACTGCAATATCATAATTATCAGATTGCTCGCTATTGATCTTCGTGTCTTAATATCAGGATGACTGTGTATGTTAATTATTACAAGAGTTTTAGTTACATTTTGTTCCTTGTATCGTATTTTAACAATTAAATAATCCTTTTGACTTTGAACGTCCATTTCACTTTCTATTTTTAGACCGGTTGATATAAAAGTGGCCAAACCCCCAGATGGTCTTCCATAGTTACTTGTTCTCCTCCTAGCTAGTGAGTAATAGCCTTTATACCCTTCTAATCTAAAAGGGACTAAAGCCCACGTCTCTTGTAAACAAATGATTTGGAAACTACCCAGGGTATCTAGTTGATTATTTTGAAACTTTGCTTGAATCCCATTTATATTCCAAGAACATAATCTGACCCTTTCGTTCATGATTATTGGACCTCTTAAAGGTACTTCAGTTAGTAGGTGTCAGTCCTGCCTGCCATTGTGGAGAACAGCTGTTAACCAACCTAATTTGACAGTGTCAAGTAGTGGGTCTCCTTTTTTTTCCTCTAATGATTTTAAAAGATGCCCATTGGTCATTCCTATGTTTTTTTTTAATATTGAGTACTTCTTATTATTCTCAGTTCTTATTTGATTATCATTTTGTAATTTTGATAAAACAAAGGGGCTAGGGTAGGAAGGTTGAGGGGGAATTGTTATTTTTATTCCCCAATCCTGAAAAAGTTTATGTTCTTGCATAATAAGACTGGCAGCAGTAGATGATGTCCAAGTTACTAATGTTGATTCTTGATTATTGTTCTTAATTGTGAAAAATTCAATTGATTCTATATCTGTACATTTGATTTTCTTCAATGCGGGTACTACGTTGCACAATTTTAATATGTTTCCACGATTCAGAATATCATTGTTACCCCTAGATTTATATTCCGGCGTAAATATTACCTGCATCGCTCCATCCTTTTGATCTGGATTATTTAGTTCCCTTTGTTGCAGGCTTTTATCACCTTGAGCATGCTCAATAAACCTTCCATTATGATTACTAACAGTTTGAGACCGTGATTGATGATAATTGTGTGACTGCTTCTTTTCAGTTCCCAAATCTTGTGATAATTTTATATCCTTCCAGATTTTTGACAAATCTCTATTTGTTTCATCCCGACTGATACTCTTACTCTTTAATCTTTTTATTTCCAATTATGGGGTTTTTAGTTTCCTCATGTTTATTTTTTTCCATTGGCATTATCTCTATAGATTGATTTTTCCTGTTCTCTGTCATTTTTATACTATCTGCTTGCTTATTTGGATTTTTATTTTTCATAATTGCTTGAGCCTCCATTAGATCCTTATTAAATAAAGGATAAAAAGGTTTTGTTGGAGACATTTGTTTGCCATCACCTTCGCAATTTGATAGTTGGTCGTGGTTGTTACCTATATTCAATCTCACTATACTCGATGTATTTATATTTTTTGTACTTCTAAAGCCTTAGTTTCTTGCTTTCCGCAGTTTTTTTCTCTGTCTTTTTGTAAGGTGGACTTCCGGAGCTATATCCGTCACTGTTGATTGTGATGAACATAAGTTTATCACTTCTTGGTCTTTTGTTTTATCAACTGTTTTTTCTTTAGCAACCATGTTGTTGTCCTTACTTTTTATTATATCTTTAGAGGGGCAGACAACCTTAGTGGGTTGGATTCCCACAGTAGAAAATACTGTAGAGTGAATTTGTTACTTTGAATAATATAAGATGAGCTATTAGCCTTATATTTTTTGCCATTTTTAATTGTGATCTGGCTTGTTATAAATGTTTTATGCTATTGTGTTTCTTTGAGGATGTTTCAACTGAAGGAAATATTTTGATTGATGACGATGACAATTAATTTAATAGGATTACATATTATTAGGTAAAACATGCTTTGAAGCAGCCCCACTCTGTGGATTGCATTCAAACTGATTCACACATCTTCATAGAAGCTGTTTATTCATCAGAAGATGATCAGAAAAATACTGTCTCACATTTTTTAAATTCTTATATGTTCTCCCACTTCACTAGAATCCAAACTTGGTGAAATTACATGGGACCTACAACTACTTAAGGAAAATCTACAAACCTAATACGCATTACCTCAGAGCTGGCAATCAACTGATGGAACTGCTACATTCCTGTGAAGAATAGCCACAGTCAGGTTCCAGATACCATATATGGCTCTAGGTCACCGTCACGCCCCACAACCAATGCAAACCCAACTTTCTCAGCATCCCCCATCTGAGGTGGAGAACATTACCCTACCCCAATGCCTAAACCTAACCCATAAGACTCCAAGACCCTCTCTTTGATGGTGACATTCACACCCCCCTTCTCTTATATTATGCTACAGTCTCAAATAATAGATACGATTTGTACCTAAACAAGGCAAACGTTAAGCAAGTGCCCATTACTCAGATAACCACAGAGGACAGCAAACTACACTTGAAATGCATGCTACTCAATGCAGATCTGCAAAAAAACATGTAGCAGACATCGCAGATCTCATCCTTGCACAAAAGCTGGACCTATTACTCCTTATAGAAGGCTAAATGAATCTGCCACACCTACCCTTGACTTACTAGTTCCACCTAACCATGACATCCAAGATTAGATAGACCCAGCAGACCAGGCAAAGGTACACCCAAATAACCTCTAAGTGAAACAGTCACACAACACTGCCCTATCCTCATGTGAATACTTATGCATTGATATTCTAAATAACAACAGTCCAGTGTGCAAACTGCACATGATCTACCACCCACCAGGAGATACAATCACATTCATAGAACTAATGGAAACTATCTCCACCAATGTAGGACAACACTGCACCCAGATCTTGCTCAGAGATTTCAACCTCCACTGGAATGACCCTAATGACCCAGCAGTCAAAAGCCTACAACCCTTCCTAGCTGACCTCAACTTGACCCTCAATTTGGGGGTGACCTTGGACCTCATTATTGTCAACAGTATTAACATCCAACTGGAATCCATCATCCCTTGTGATTGGACAGACCCCCAATGAATCACTTTCCTCATCACTGAACCTGTGAAGACAAAAAAGACTCAACTAAAGGCACCCAAACTTTGTAAAAGGAGCATCCATGGTACCAACCTAATTAATCTGACTTCCCTCAGCAACATCTTGCCACCTCCATGGACATGGCAGATGTCCAGGACTGCACAGCCCACTTAAACAACGCAATGCTGAACATTCTAGACACAATAGCACCCTTAAAACTAAAAAGAATGTCCACCAAAGAATCTAAACCCTGGTTCAATGAAAGCCTAAATGAAGATAAATGTAAACTCAGACTAGCTGTAGGAGCATGGAGATTTTCACCCTCCCTTGAACATCTTAAACACCTGAGATCGAGGAGCACTTGCAACATATGCATCAGAAGTTCAAAAGCAAATTACTTTAGAAACCAAGTAGACAATGCTAGAAATCATGCAAGAAAACTATTCAAAACTATTCAAACTTGTCAAGCTACAATCCATTGGGCAACCCAAACCTACCCCTGCATGCACTAAATCATAGTTAAACTGTGAGTACTTTGTCTGCGGCTTCAGGGAAAATACAAGAAAGATCGAAAGTGACCTGCAGACAGTTAGGGAGCACCTCCCTCTCACACCTCATATTAGCTTCCCCACCCTGGTGCAGGATTGCGTGACCCTCGTTTCTTTCAGCCACACCCCCAAAAACAATGCATCGTAGAGTACATTCAAAACTTTGGATGAAAGTTCCATTCTCAAAATATTAGCAGCATTAAAACCCTCAAACCACATTAGCGACCCCCTACCAGCGTGTGTCTTCAAGGAGGTCAAATTATCCCTACTCCCTCTCTGGACCAAGATAGTGACTGCTTCAGTTCTCCAAGGATCGATCCCTGACTGCCTTAAAGTTGGGCAGGTTATCCCTAATTTGAAGAAAAAAAACAAGAGCAAATCACGCAGATCCAAACAATTTCCGGCCAATATCTAATAAGACAACACTGGTGAATCTCCTTCAGAAATGTGCCCATCTTCAATTATGCAACCACATCGAACAATTCAGCCTCCTAGATCAATTCCAATCCGGTGTCCATCACAGCCACAGTACCGAATCAGCGCTCCCTCATATAGTTGATGATACCCTAAAAATGATGGATCAGAACGAATCCTGCCTCCTCATCCTCTCATTAGTCTTTGATACAGTCAAACATGACAGCCTCTTAGATCTACTTGAACGTAGATTGGGTTTACCAGGGTCCGTTCTTAATTGGTTCACTCCCTTTCTCCACAACAGAAGCCAAAAAATAAAGATCAGTAGGTCCCTATACAACCCTACACTGGTAACTCTAGGGGTCCCATAGGGGTCCTCGCTCTCACCCACTTTCTTTATCCTGTTCATGGAACTTGTAACTGAACTGTTCAATTAATATAATGTCCACTATCACATGTACGCTGACAAAAGAAAAGGGCAAGAATGTGCTGTATCTGCAAGATACAGCACATTCCTCTCCTTTCTGCCAGCACACAAACTGCAGCCAAGCACCAACACAGGCACCATGGTGTAAGGGTGTCTGTGTTGTTGGCATGGTTGTTTTTGTGCAAGAAGGGGCACCTTCCTGCACAAAAACAATCAAAGGAGGTGTTTTCCTTGTTCTATGTGTGCTGCACAATGCCCCACAAGTGCAAAGAGGAATAAAACTAGGAGAAATGTAGAAATTTCTTCAAATTATGCCTGCTTTGGGAAGGCATTAGTGTTGGCGCTGCCCCAGATTTACGCTATGTGGTAAATCTACGGCAGTGTCAAAAACCATTGGTGTTGCGCGGGAACACCTGCAGCAATACCCACTGAACGTCCCTTCCACAAAGAGTAAGGCATTGCCTTACTCCATATTTACAAGGCCATGAAAAGTCATGCAGGGTGGCTTTGCATGGCCTTGAAAATATGGGCAGGCACACTGCGCCTCTGGAGGTCAAAAAAGTGAAGCTCCAGTGGCGTAAAATGTGCCACAGGGGCATTGTAAATATGCCCCTAGGTATTTCAACATAACCATACCACCTCAAATTAAATGCCCTCAAAACAGAATTCCTCCTCATTGCTTCAACCAAACACCCACTAGACATCGAAGAATCAATGAAACAACTAACAGCTTTTAACTGCTTCCCACACAACATAGATTTAATGAGATCTCTGCGAATAACACTCAACAAGAACCTGAACACACAGGAGCACATCAGCTCTAATACCAAAGAAGCTTACTTCCACATGAACATCTTAAGGAAAATCAAACATTTCCTATCCCCATGAGAACTTCAAGTCAGCAGTACAAGCCCTAGTGATTATGTTTGAGTCAGGGGTACCCCTGAACAAATTTCCTAAATCAGGGTTAACATGTTATGTGTGAATAAACATTTAGGAAATGAATAAAAAGTGGACCTATGCTAAACAAAAACAATATGTGACCAGAAAAAGTTAAGTATCAAAATATAGTAGACATACAATTTTTCTCTTTGCCTATTTATGTAGTACAGTTTGAATATAGGATTATTGTTAATAATATTTACAAATATTAATCCATTCATACATGGCCTAATGATGCATCATATTTTATTAGGGCATGTCCAACATGATGTTATACTATTAGACATAAATTAATACAAACAAATAAAATCAAGACAAGAAACTCAATACATATGTGGTATAAAACAACCAAACAATGTGGTTATGGCTAACGTGATTCGTATCTCTACACGCGTTTCGGCGGTACGCCTTCATCAGGTAGCCATGTTGGTCTAAAAAAAAAAACACAAATGTAAGGAATATTTCTGATCACATATCAAAGCTCCTACTAAAGAGTTCTGCTATAAAATAAGTCAGAAACATGATTTAAAGGAAGGAATTATTTTCTTTAAAATGTCACAGCAAAAAAAGAGATTCAATGTGTTGCTCAAAGGTAGTAATAATAAATTTAAGAAAGAAAAAGAAGACGGTGCAGTGTTAAAGGAATAGAGCTGAGTCCCAACTTATTAAGAAGAAAACACCATAAGATTGTGAACGATGAGAATAGAAAAACCAATTGCATAGAGAACCATGTGTATACAAGATGAAGCCTTGATAGTGTGGTAGAGCTACAAATGTATTATAACACTATCCCAGGCAAATACGTTGAGACTCTTCACTGAGATGAATTTACCTTATTTGATGCAGTATATCAGCTAACCAAGAAGTGTTGAATTGAAACTGATAACGGTAAATTTAAAAGGGGCGCCTAAAGAATGGGGAAAGAGACAACAAAAATTGTAGTTTATTGCACGTAGGCAGTCTATATAAAAGAAAGAAAAATCCTAATGATAAGAATAATTCAAAAGAAAAGGGGCAAATTCTTACCCAATATTAATGAAATCATGATTAATTGCATCACAGCTATAAGCTTGTATCAATTGTAATTTTTCAAAGATGGTAGTGACACCATAGACTCAGCGCGATGAAAAGATAATGTAGTTCACTCGATGGTGGAAACAATGGCAGGACATATGTATAATAATACTCGTAAGTGCACTCCCAAGCTACTAAATACTAATACAATTATATTGATTTAATGTGCCTAGTTAGAACTTCAAGAGTCCAGCGTCTTACCTTGTGTGGTTTTATTAGGCAATCCTGTCGATAGACTGATATTTCTGCTAAATGCCCGAAGCGGTACTAAAAATGTGTGTTTTAGATTGGATTGGAATGACACGCGATGAAGTCCTAAACGGAAAAATATAAAATTGGCAACTTGTAATTACGGACGCTTAACAAATATATAGCACGATGGCGTAAAATTTATGCAAATGGCCCATGAAATCTGAGCTTTTCTGTACCTTGAAATAAACAAAGTTGTTGGCCAAAAACTCTGATGGATATACTGATGTTTATGGCAGCAGCTAAATACGGTGATAGGAATGCAAAGTGCTGACTTTGATGGGAAATAAACGATAATATCCTGTGTGGGAAAACATGATGGACAACCTATCAATGAGAGTTTTCTGACAGATATGTAGCGCAACAATATCTTGCGCGAATAGTTGGCATGTTAAATATTTGCATACCTCTGAACGATGTAGACAAGCCAACAATGGATAGTGTCAGAAAAGTCCACCGCAGGTGTCAGTGGAGACGCGAGGTAGGCCTCCGCAACTGGATACGGGCCTCAATGTTCTGTCAGTATAGCTGCAGGAACCGCAATACTGTGCTTGGAAAAGGAAGCTAAACGAGCTATCGCCACGTCACAAGATTACAACTAAATGAAGGCGGGCTCAAGCAGTGAAACTATTTCCAGATACGACGGAATTCATTTCGGATAGGATGCGTAAGATAAAGAGGCGGGACCGGAGTCTCTGATAGTGTGAATGGAAATTAGAGACTACCAGGCCCTAGTGATTACCAGGGTGGACTGTGGAAGTACAACCCTCTGCAGTCTTCCCAGATGTAAGCTGGTGCCTTTAGGGGGCTCTCTTAACTCTGCTGCCAGACTCATCACAGGCTCTAAAAGAAACAATCACATCACTCCTGATCTAAAATGTTTTAACTGGTTCCTATATGAGGCAAGGATTCACTTACAAATTGCTTGCATGACCCAGAAAGCCATACACTTCAACACCCCGAGATACCTTGCACAAAAAATTGGAACTATTGGGCGGTTGTAGAGCTTCTAAGGGCACTAGAACCCTACTGCTGAAATCACTGAATTCCATAAAAAGAAAGCATATAACTGAGCATTCTCAGGCATTGATCCACAGGTATGGAATGCCCTACCCCCTGAAATCCAACTGAAGCCCTCAACTGGGTCATTCAAAACAAAAGTTAAAGTGATACTGTTCAACATATTTCAGCCATAGGATCCACGATCTCCACTCCTGTATGCTATGGGCCTGATTACAACTTTGGCACAGTTGTGCTGGCTCTCCGCCAGCGTGGCTGCATCAAAGCAGCGCAAAGATGCCTGCCTAATTATACAATCTTTTTGCCTTTCCCAAGGCGGTGCACTGAAAAAGGGTACCACAACAGGAATGGCAAAAATGTTCCGGCATGGACTGTGAAGTCCATGCCGTGCTGGAACTGGGGGTGCAAGCAGATAGGGCGGCACATGTTGTGCCCGCCGTGGCCCCCTGAATGTATTCCCATGTTGGGTGGAATGAGGGCCCTGTAGGGCCCCCTTTGATCCCCACCGCCCGCCTTTTCATGGCAGGCACACCGCCATGAAAAGGCTGGCGGTGAAGGAACTCGTAATATGCTTGGCAGGACTGTGCCAGTACTGCTCAGCATATTACATTGCATCTCCACCATGCCACTGCAAGAGAACGGCGATTCCGCCGGTATCACGGTGAAAGTCATAATACAGCAGACGATGGACCGCACCACTGTGCCACCACAAGTGCAGTGGTCTGAAGACTGCCACAGTCGTAATCAGGTCCTATGTGTCCCCTTATTCCTGCACACATGCTTATCCCGTGACTCTGGATTTTTGTATGTCTTGGACTCTGTGTTGGTCTCTCATGAGTCTTCTATCATAATGCGTTCCATCATTGATAAGGAGGTTTTTCTTTATGCTCCCTATGTCATTAAACACTGTCAAGCGTTCTGATACCCGCAAGGGTCATGTCGGCACTATGTAAAACTTTATAAATAAAATAAATAAACATATTGGGTTGTCGAAAGACAACTGGTCATGAGCTGATAGATCAATAGTCATCAGAAACTAAAGATGATCAAGGTGATATTTTGCGTAGTTCAATATGTTGGGAGCCAGTGCAGAGTCATGAGGGCTGTGGTAATGTGGTCTCAGGGTTTGCAGTATAGTTGCAGTCAGGCCGCTAAGTTTGGATCCCACTATAATTTACATAGGAGAGATGTGGCATTCTTGCATAGTGTCTGTTGGCATAATCTTGGCATTATAGAACAAGAGCTGCTGTGGCTTGGACTCGAGGTGGAAATCCTGGGAAAGTCAATATTTGTTTTAGGATTTTTGTATATGATTGCACATAGGCATTCATTTAGAGGTTGCAGAGTAAGGTGAGGTGTAAGGTCCATAGAAGCAGGTTCTGCACCTAAATATGATGGCCAGGCTGGGATCTGTTGTACAAGTGGCAGTTTCCACATGTAGAAACTACAGTGTTATTCGGGTTGCATTTAATATCTTTATTGTAGCAGGTGAGTACAAGCCCTGTTGTTTTGAACAGGGTTGTGCATGAAATGAGAAGGGCCAACATTTTCTGGGGTGCAAGCTAGATTTTGCATCATCCATGAGTGAGACAGAGCTTAGGTAGCAAAGGGTGGGCCAGGTTATCCCTGGTATAGGAGCAAATTGTGAAGGGGGGAAGAGTGGCCAGTGCTAAATGGAATCCCAGTCAGAGAGTCCCCCCTGCAAGAAAAGCAGGCAAGAGGCAGCTAGTCTGACGTATGTGGAGCCTATACAATCTAAACCTAAAATAAATCTCCCATCTTTGCCAAAACAAAGCCTAAAAGCTAACACAAATGCGGGAAAAGAGCATGCGAATAAACTTTCCTTAGAGGATTGTGGCTCCAAAAAGCTGCCCAAACTTTTTTGGGACTGGACCTCCTGGGGAGTCAGCTTAAAATAATAGCACAATCCTGTGATGCAGCCATTGCGAAAATTGCCTTTTTGGAGAGGAAAATTGACAGCATTTCCATAATGCTGGAGGAGCTTATAGAAAAAAGGGTCTCTCTGTATAAACAAGGCAGGCTCAAAGTGAACAGAAAGCAAGAGAGAGAGCAACAGATCAAATACAGAAGCACCTACAAGAATTGTAAATGAGATGACTGCAAGCCCCCCACTTAGAGAGAGATGCAGCATGTGCTCCACGGCCTATATTAAGGCAGATGAACCAGGCAGCTGTAGGCCCATGGCTCACTCCTAATAGAAATCTGAGGGCTAAAAGCAGCCCCACTCGAAGGGGAAGGGTATTCAACCACATATTCCCCCAGGGTGTACACCCTATATCATTGTTTTAGAGAACGTACCCAAGCTATATCAAGTGCAAAACGAGTCACATCCATTTTTTGTGAACAAAGTATCTTTTTGGCTGAGGAAAAATTCTGATTGGTCTAGTAACTTGTCTAACGAAATTATCACTACAAGAAGAGTCTCATTGGTTGGTCCATTCCCAAAGACATTACAAGGAGACTGCATAATTACTAATCTTCGTAAGAAATGCAGGCTCAGTTGGTGCTTTATGGAGACGTCTTCATAACATATCTTCCCGCTCAGAGGGTATTAGACCTCAACCCTTAGGTTTTTCTACCATCCAAGATTGCTTATGCCTCCGGCTTTCCAAACAGGAAACATGCAGTCAGGCCACAGGTTGGATGAAGAAATATCCCAATACCAACCAAACCACCCCTGTACTTCCAACAGATTTGAGATACTGTCTTTACTGGGAAACAAAGACTGACAGCTACAACTACAGTCAGAAGAAGTTACACCTACCCTAAAACTCCCAACGATATCCACACCTGTCCAAGATGCAATGAATCCCGGGGTTATTCAGGCAAAGACTTTAAGTATTATCTCATGGAATGTGACGGGTTTGCGTGCCAAGTTAGAAAATCCCAATTAGAGAATGCTGGTAGAAGAATATACTAGAATCTGTTGTCAAGAGACCTGGCTCAAGGATCCACCTTACACTGATGGGTATGCTTCTTACTTGGTTCCAGCCACCCCTTCTATGTCAGGCCGGGTAAAAGGAGGTCTGACCACCTTTATTTCTGTATCACTAGAAGACATAAGGACACAAGAACTTATCTCAACAGCCTATTATCATTTGTTGTTAATAACTCTCCCAAAGACCTTTGATCAATTGCTGATTCATTTTTATCATAATATATTTTATCACACAGTAACTAAGGTCATAGATGGGCTGGAGGATGCTATAAATGAAATACAATATGGTCATGGGAAAGAATTCCAAATTATCTGGGTGGGAGATTTACAAGAAATACAAGTCCATGAGCTTAATGTGTAGACGGTATGTGGTATATGTGATGAAGCTGATCAGTCCCTTACACATTTTAAGCATACTCATTATGGGGACTCCCTAAATCAAGTAGTTATAGCCAGAGATCTGTGATTGTACAGGAGTGCAACCCAACTAGGGATCAACAAATCCCAACCTATGTGGGACCACATTCAAATTCGAAAATAGACCATATATTAATTACAGAAGATCTTTTAACACTCTCTAAAGGGTGTAACGTGCTAATTTGATCCTTAAGTGATCATAACCCTATATCACTATCCCTAGATATAATTCTGGGGAAACATCCAGAAACCAAGCAACAATATAAGGTTCAGCACAGCATAAATAGGGGTATAAACATCCAATGGGGGAATATTGATCAGGAGGCTTTTTTGATAGAGCGCATGATAAATAAGCGTGAGCTAATTGAGGTAGCCCTAAAAGATGATGCTGATCCGGAGGAGATTATACATGCTTTCACCTCTTTAAGTAAATATACAGAAACTAAATTAACAAAATACCCCAGGAAAACAACCGAAACCCCCAGATGGTTTACCAGTGCCTGTTCCACGGCTCATAGATCATTAAAGCACACTCTAAGTTTATGCCCGAGGGATAGAGAGGGAGTAGTCAAGGCTAGAAAATCCTACAAATACATTAACGCAAAAAGGAAGCTGGAATCAAGAGAAAAGGCCTGGGAAGATTTAAAAATTGCATGTAAGGCAAAAGAGCCCCGAGCAGTTTGGCATGTTGTAAATTTCGCAACTTTGTTGGGGGATGAATTGACTAAGATAGAGACAATTATACCACCCACAGATTGGGTAAATAATTTTTCGAAAACATTCTGTCACACCCCGCAGATTTCCAACTTGGACTCAGTCGCCTCTCTTGATATGAGTACAGCCCTGGCTCTGAGCCACTCAATCAAGGTAGAAGACGTTGCTTTAGCCATAGAGCGTAGTCACTCGGAGAAAGCTCAGGCCCGATAAGGTACTAAAGGCCCTTCAATAAGCATTTTCCAAAATTCTGTGCCCGGATAATAACTAATGTCATAAGAAATGGAATAGTAGGACCCCTAGTCATGAACTGGCAGGAAGCTATTATCGTGCCGATTTTCCAAAAGGGGAATAAGTGCCAACCACACTGTTACCGCCCCATCTTCCTCCTTGACAGTACAGTGAAGATTGTGGGTAGGGTCATTCTGGCCAAACTGGAATAAGGGGCTACAGAGCCCCAAGCATTGTCAGATTTCAGCTTGGGTTCTGTCCAGGTTTAGGAACAGCAGAACAGACCCTAAACTCTCTTCAATAATCCAAAAATATACCAAGGCGAAAAAAAACTGTGTTTATCTAGCCTTTATGGATTTAAAATGTGCCTTTAACACAGTTGATCGCTGCAAATTATGGGCAATCATGCCAAAATGGGGATCGAAGGAACCATTATTATGCTCCTCACTAGGCTCCCCGGCCAAACGCCAGTGAGGGTCCATTAAAATAGGAATGGTGAACTAACAGAAGAATTTCCTTCCACTGTTGGGGTAAGACAGGGGTGTGTGTTGGCACCATTACTCTTCTTACTTTATATTTATGGGTTGGGTGTGTATTTGTGTACAAAGGGGAAGGATATTCTGAGGGCCAACTCAAGTCTAATACCAGTTCTCCTATATGCGAACGATGCTGTTCTCATAATGAGAACATCAAATGGACTCCAGTCTCTCCTTGATGCTTTTAATTCATTTATGACTGATCTAGGACTCAAAACCAATCGTAGTAAATCATTTGTTACGAATTGTGGCACAAAAAAAGCTAAGACAAGGAAGTTTAGGTCAGGAGGGTAAGAAATTAGGGGGGAAAAAAAACTTTTCGTACTTGGGTGTGCATTTTGATATGGATTTTATTTTAAAGTTTTTAATGAGTTTTAGAGCAATGCACTTTCAAGGGTCTATAGAAGCTTTTATTAGATTCTCTAAAAGAATAGGGCAAGGGCCAACTAAGGAATTGCATTATGTGTTTAAAAGTAAATGTATGTCTGTTGTTTCTTTTAGTGCTGATGTCTGAGGTTATATAAACTGCAAAATGTTGCAAAAAATAGAAAACAAACTTATTAGGAGATTGTTGTCAGTGCCGCAATGTACCTCTGTATCATTCTGTCATAAGGAATTTGGGCTGGGTTACTTAGAAAAATATATATAATTGCAACCTTTGCTGTTGTGGGCAAGAATCAGAAACAACCCGGAAGCCCAATTTTGCAGAGAACTACTGAGAGACTGCATAAATCTAGATAACTGCATAGAAATTCCATGGCACAAGTATATAAAATCTACCTTTTTGAAGATGGGCATTCTTGAGTATTTCTCTAACCCAGATGCCCTTATTAATGTTTCCCACAAAGAATCAATACACGTTTTTATCATTATTCTCAGACACACATTCCTGATGATATATCCCCCTTGAACGGATAGAGGTATACCACCAACCCCAAGCACAGCCTGCACTTTATTTACAGTTAAGACCATATGAGAGGCAAACATTTTTGCTAACCAGGTTACCTCTTAAAACAACACATTTTATGGCAGCTTTTCTTACCCAAGGCAAGTGGTTCTCCTTACATGCCCCCGTCCTTGCGCTCGTTCTACATATCAAAGCGCTAGGCACTTTATTTTATTTTGCACATTTTATACTCCTCATAGAAGGCAATTCCTCCGCCCGTTATTATTAGCACTGAAAATCAGGAATCATAGACAATGAGGATATTATATATGATGTTTTAAATTATATTTTAACAGCATTTAGGCTACGTAGTAAATATTAAATCTGTATTATGCTCTCTCGCTTTTTTAATGACAGTAATATGTATTTTTTTTATAATATATATGTCAATGGATGTAAATAAATTTGATTTTGTGCACATTTTTATGGCTCAAATAGAGCCGAATAAAGTATTTTGACTGACTGGGTTGGGGCAATTAAGGGAAAGGGTGTCAGAAAATCCACCATAAAACCAGTGAATTTGCCATTTGTGCCTTTTTAAGCAGAGAGGCACTTTTTACACTCTGATAAATGGTGCAGATGTCCTGCTGTTAGCAACTGTTTTAGCTTTACTCTCCGCTCCACCAAGATGCATAGGTAACTCCTGCAAATATGGTGGAAGGTCAACCACCCTAACTTGAAGGGATAATCGACCGCAGAAATTGTGCCAGACATTCATGAAAAGGTTTGTATAGTGTCCTTTACATACAGGAAAGTGGCTGTGTTTGCTTGGGGCAACCTTGGTGTAGTGGGTGTGTAAGTATTTGAGGACCTGGGAATGAATCTACGTGTATGGAGTTCTTTATGTTCATTGTGTAGAGGATGTGTGAATTGCATGTATATGTTTTCCCTTGGTTTCTTTTCATATTTCGTCGCACTTGTGTGTATGAGGATGATTTGTCTATCTGAGGATCTGTTTGAGGAGTCTGAGGATAGCATTTGGTCCGTATAGAACGTTACATGGAACATATATATGCATTTATTTGATCGCATAAGCAACATTTCAACTGGAAACGTTTTTCATAGCAGTTTTACATAGTAACGAAGATGGTACATATATATATAAGGATAGGTCATTGACAGAGTTTAGATAAAATACGTTGTGTATGGGTGGAATGAATAAACCAGTCAATGAAATGAGGTGGGTTCTGTGTGAATTTACAGGGGCCAGCGTTTGGGGGAAAGTTGGTTTACTTAAACATCTCAATTATTCTATCTCAAATATGAAATGCTGGACAGGGGTGTAACAAATGCAACATTATCTCTAAAATATATATACAACTCTTGAGCCACGCAAACTATTATCACATTTTTCACTGCATATAATCTTACATTCTCTCTTGAAACTTTTCTTACCTCTGTCATTTTATGTTCCAGAATCTCCGTCGTCGTATTTCTACTGACATCACTTGTTTCTAACAAATCCTGGGTTTTCAGAAAGTCTCTGTCAAACTGCAGTAACATGTTCATTTGATCTCTTTTTGTCAAACCGGCCAAGTACAGGGGAACAAAAGTGTACTCCCCTTGGTCATCCTGAAGGCAGGTTCTTCTATTCTTGACAGGCTTGAATTTTATCAGCTTCACTTCTGGTGGCTCCAGTTCTTCCATGTTGCATAATGAGGGGACTAGAGCTGGGCCACTTTCTGTAATAGTTTTGGATTCCTGTCTCTTGTATGATGACCTGTTAAACGGTGTGCTTATTGGGGTGTTAGGGCCAACAGTTGGCCATTTGGGGCCAAAGGAGCTGACATTAGATGACTTAGCTCTGGAGCTTCCAGGAATTATGCTTGTCTTGATGGTGAAGTCAGACCAAGCATCCTTCATCCTTTGGATTTGACCATCTGTAAAATTCTGACTATCTAGTGTTGTGTATGGTTTTGACTTATGAGGTTTTTTCCAGCTTTCCCAGTAAGACTTCCGCGCGAATGCTTCAGGTTTATAAAGATGCTTATGGTTCAAGTGCCCAAGTGTATAATCTTTTGCATCAGCCTTATTAGCATTTTCCATGCCATCCAAAATTAGCTTCAAGGGTACTTGCTTCCTGTACTTGTGTTCTTGCATGTTAAAAGGGATTGACTTTTGCGATTATTACCGTAATTGGCCAACAGATATATTAGTTGAGGAACAACGTGTTCGAATTCACACTTGATTCACATCAGAATCTATAAAGACAAGAGATATACAGATCAATCTTAATTCAACAATGGACATCTATGACTATCATACAATTTTTAAGGTAAAATCAAGATTTCATCGAGGTGTTTGTGCATACATGTTTGCCTTCATGGTGATCACACACAGAGAAGGCATCAGAGTGAAGACCTAAAACATGAAACCGCAAAGGGGAGATTTGGCTGGGTCAAATTTACCTTGTGTAAGGAGAAACTAGTTGTGCTTGGCTCAAAGGAGGGTCAGGTAAAAGTGGAGGAGGAAATTGGAGTTATTATGGTACTGTGAAACTCCAATCAGCATGGTGTAGAATTGTATAGAACTAAACAGCTTGAAAATTAATGGAATAGTGCAAAATACCTGATCTTTTTATCCTAATGCCATGCTTAGGGATTCAATTGTGCACTCAAGAGGAGTTTATGTGAATTGCTTTTGAGCTGTTGCCTTCACACATTTGGCCAGAAATCAACATCCATTGTGCATCAAATCATTCCAACTCAGATGAAAAAAGTAACAGCCAGAAGAGAAGGATGAAAACATTCATGGCGGCGGTCAGGGAAAATATACATAATCACCAGGAGAAATAAACATTTTATTCAGAAAGCTGGAGTGCTGGTGGCAAAATATACAGTGAATAACTCTAAAATAAGACACAGATGGGAATTCTGATCTTCATAGACTCAGAGATCACAACTACTAAAACAGTGTAGAAACTTTAAAGTGGGTGGATTTGCATCAGTTAGAGGAAACAAGATGTTCAGTAACCCCACATCATCAGAAGCGGTACAACAAGGAAAGACTCTGTCAAGCCTGAGGATGAATTTGTTTTTCTCATCTGATCTAGATTTCCTGAGCACCAATAGTGGTATCAACATCAGCAGCCTCTTAATAAAGCCAGAGTTTATGTGTCACTCATTAACATGTCCTTATCTAGTGGCATAACTGTGAGGGTGGACTTGGCCAGTAAGAGGCAGGAGGAGCAGTGACACACCAACGGGTTAACAAGCAGCAACTCCTGTGGTCTTAGAAACTAAACATACTCATTTTTGTGCCAGGTTATCCACCTCCTCTGAAGTACCCACCCTGAAGTAAAAATTGTGATTTGTGAAACAATTTCAAAGACTTGTACCCCAGTAGATGTTACAGTCTTGATCATGCCTCCTATTTATTGGTAATAAATTACACAAAATGTTGTCTCGATTCACCTAAAAACAGTTCTACTTTAGGCATTTGTATGCTGTGGAAAAAAGTGTCCTTCAAACACGTATGGCTATAAAATCCTCAGAGGTCAGATATGGATGAGAGATCTCTCGGACACTGAGACAAGAATGGTTTTTACACACAACAGCTACAGCAACACACCTTTGGAGTACACATAATGCTCAGAATGTGCATTGAAATTGTTGTGTCATGAGAGTTATAAGGCTACAGATAAACACCTACCCATGTCACAAGTAGCCATGACCCACTCTATCTTGCAGTACACACATCCGGAACACATTTACCTAAGTTATTAGGCCTTACTCCACAGTATATCTAGTTAGACACACTTAAATGCCAAGACAAAACAGTGCATTATGTTTATATACCAAAAATGCTGTCAGGGAACCGCAGGAAATTATACAAGCTAGGCCCAACCACTGCATCGTGCACGGTCAGAACGGCCATCACACCAGACCTACCAGTGTACCTGCCACAGGGAGGACACAACAACTGACGTCTGCAGCAATGTCAATAGAACCTCACCTGCAAAGCACCAATGGTAGCTAAGCCAGTGTCTTCATCGTTCATAACACCAGCCAGTGTTCATATTCCTCACTGTATGAGTTGGTATGTTTGGTGTGATTTATTTTATGAGTGTTTGATTGCTTGAGTGCATGTCCCAAACGCCCACTCTGATCGTAAAGGAAGGTTACCTAGAAAGAGGTGTGTTTTGAAATCTTTTTTTATATAGATAGAAACTTTATTTGATTATTGCAACCATCAAAGTATACATTTACAATAGACATAAAAATAGATCATAATTTTAAAATTATTATAACACACATAAAATACATTCCAATTAATTGACTACATAATATGACACAACCCTCATGTAATAAAAACATGTCGGAAAATAAAGTGACCTGTGCTTTGGAAACAGTGCATTTGTATTCAACAGCTGTGAACCCATAGCAAGAATGCAATAAGTACACTGACTAGCTCATCACTAAAGTCATTGAAGAGGGAATGTAAAGTGCATATTTTAAAATGTGAAGGCTTCTTATGTTATGTTATGAAGTTCCAAAATTATGAACCCAAAACTGAAAAGATCCTTTTAACTTTTGATTTGTTTGGTGCTTAAGTTAAGAAATGTGAAGCTTAAGGGTGAATAGGTGTTGCCTGGAATCTGCTCCATAAAACTGAAACTTCTATTTCTCTGTCTTCTTTTACAAATGTATTCTACTTGCAATATATTCTTAAATTCTAGTCTGCCAGCTACTGCTCACCAGGCCAGGTTCCTAAGGGCAGGGTGCATGGTACTCATGCTTTCTTAACTGTCATCGCTCTTATGACATAATTCTGAATTTTTGGTAGCTTTCCAATCAGAGTCTTTATAAATATGCCTTAATACATTAGATGGCACTATTATATACTGGATAAAGCTATAGCTTTAATCATGGGTTAACAAAGTTCTGAGACACAAGATTTAGTTGACGTTTTTTAATGTGAATGAACAACATTCTTCAAAGCCTTAACTTACTTTCTGAGATTGATGAATAGGGCTATTGATGGTAACCTATTTGTTGTACTGCCTGTTTTGTTGGATTCAATCATGGCTGCTGTACACACGCATGCATTTGACATTTTTCAGTGTCTGTAGCCAATCACATTGAGACATCGATGGACTCATTCTGAGCTCCATTTTAATCCCATTATGGGCAGAAACTTGATTTTGTGCCCACATTGGGATTACAAGTTGAAGTTTAGAACCATACAAAGGGTATGTTTCCCCCTTATACATTTTACTATGAAAAGCCTGGTGAAATACGACTACAAAAAAAAGGACTTGGAAAGGCAAAACATGTGGAAATTAGTGGACAAACACCTATTTCACATTCTTTCAACCACTATGTCCTTCAAAACATTTGACTATGCAGGTCTACCACATTTGGTAAACACCACACCACATGGCTTTGGTAATTTCCTGTGCAGTAATAATGCAATATTTTTAATGCAGGGCTCTTAATCAAACCCTAGTGAGTAATGCCCCTTCCATGGGCATTTGAGATTTCCGAAACATGTTAATATAGCATGTATTGCCAATTTCTTGTGCCATAAACTGTTCAACATGAATAAAGACGCTCTTCCAGTTAGAAATTAATGGAGCCAATTAATGAGTGAGTGGCATATTTATAAAGCGCGCGATTGCCGAGGCGTCTTGGCGCTAGGAGTGACTTGTTGCAGTTGCCCAGGCTCGACCGAAATTTATTGCGGGAGGAAAAGCCAAGTCTTAACCAGTTTCCTAAAGAGAAGCCTGTTGGACTGTAGCCTCAAAGTAGTTGGTAGCTTGTTCCACAATTTGGCTGCTCGGTGAGAAAGGCTGTTGCCTCCCCATGTGGGTTTTTGAATCTTGGGAACCTGTACTAGCCCTGTGTTGGCTGATCTAAGATTCGCCGCAGGGAGAAACAGGAAAATAGTTTCTGAATATCCGTGGCTCTCCCACCATACAGCGCCTTTAGCACCAGACAAAGAGCTTTGAATTCTACTCGCTGTTGGATTGGGAGCCAATGAAGCTGCCTGATGCTAGCGGAAATGGAGTGATATTTGGGAATATCAAGTAGTACTCACGCTGCAGCATTTTGCAAGGACTGTAGTTTGGCAGTCAGGCACTTGTCAATTCCCCCAAAAAAAGTATTGCCATAATCAATTTATGAGAGGACAAGAGCTTCTATTACCGTTTTCCTGAGGCCCAATGGAATAAAAGGTAAGATTTTCTGTGAAATTTTCAATATTAAGAAGCAGGAAGAGGTCAGATGATTAATCTGTTTTGCTAAACTTAGTTCGTTGTCAAATATTATTCCAAGATTTCTTGCCTTAGTAGATGGGACGGGGCAGTTACCTGCCTCAGATGGCCACCACAACTGGCTCCATATGGATGGACCCTGCCCAAACTCCATGACCTCTGATTTCTCTGCATTAAGCTTGAGAAAATTTGAATTCATCCAGTCCATATAGGAATTTAGACAATTGTGAAAGCTGACTGCTGTGGCGTCCACTCTCTGCACGACAGATACAACTATTTGGGTGTAGTCCGAGTATGAGATCAGCGTAAGACCGTGATCTTTGATTAGTTTAGCCAGGGGGGTGACATAGATATTGAACAGGGTTGGCGACAGCACTGAGCCTTGTGGTACTCCACAAGGAAGGCAGAGGTTTTCTGATTTGAGATCATCCCAATAGATCGTCTGCTCCCTAGATGCCATGAAAGAGGAGAGTAGCGGTAAGGCTTTCTCTTTAATACCTGTTGCCTTCAGCTGCCGCTTCAGTACCCCATGGTTAAGGGTAGCAAATAAAAAAAAAATGCTGCTGATAGGTCAAGTGGGATAAGGTCGGCTCTTCCCCCTCCCCTCATCCAGCTGTCTACAAATCTCCTCTGTGGCCATTATCAGGGCTGACTCTGTGCAATGGCAAGATCTGAAGCCATGTTGGGTGGAATCTAAGAGATTGTTGCAATCTAAGTAGTCGGTGAGTTCCATGTTAATTGATTTGTCTAGCATTTTAGCCGGTATTGGTAGACACGATATTAGGCAATAGTGTTTCACCTCAGTGGGATCCAAGGCGGGTTTCTTTAGGATACGCCTAATACATACCTTTGTCCATGACTGAGGGAAACTCCCAGAACTGATAACCTCGTTTAAGAGAGGGGCCAAATGTGCACTGATTTTTACAGAGACCAGATGCAAGATGGCAGGAGGACATTGATCAGTAGGAGAACCTGACTTGGTCAATAATAACAGATCAATAACTTTTTCTATCGTTAGAGTAGAGAACCTAGACAAGCTACTGCTGGTTGGGTTATCCTCCATGGTATTTTCATTGTTTTCAGTGGGTAACGTCTTTATCAATATATTGCACATTTCTTTTAATCCCTGCTTATCAATTATACAATGCAGTCAATGTCAGCAAAAGAAGCTTCAAGGCCCTCCATATAGTATACACATAGTTCATAACAGTGCTGACTTGAAACCAATTAATACTGTTATCATGTGCTCTGTATAGCTTGTACTGATTCCCATCACACCAAGCACACCCTATCCTTCTTTTAGGGCCCTAAGACCCTGACAGGTTGTATCTGATTTCCAACTGCTATTTACTACTTTGCTTATATGAGTATTAATGTATGACAATATAAATATATTCATCATGAGTTTTGATAGTGTGCTTTTGTTTTCATATTCACATACTAGCAGAATCAGTGGGGATTAATCCCGGTATACAGAAACCCTACATGTGAAAATGCTCAAATAGTTCTAATAAGATTTGTCTCACATCGCATCTCAGATACAAATTGAGTTTTTCTCACAATGGTTTTGAAGATCAATTATCAGCAGTATATTTTGTTAAAGATATATATCAACTACTATGGAATCAAGGGTACACAATACACAAACTCAGCATTCAGGTATGTGGCTTATACTGTGCACCCCTCATGATGGAAGATCTTTTCAGTGTCAATTATCATCAGCCAGGAATCAATACAAAGGGAACTCATTGAACGTAGTATGTTTTCTGTTTTCATAATATGTTCTCTTTGCTCATTCATAATCGCTACCTTTGTTGTATTATCTACTATAATAATTATACATATACTTTACATTAGATTAGCTCAAAATAAAGCCTTAGAAAATAATGCTTCATATTTCTTGTAGGCGATCTCTTGGGGATACCTGTCTCTGACAGGCATTATTTTATCACTGTCACGTTACAAATGCAAACTCTCCCTAGGCATGTTCAGCAGAGATTCTTTGGACACCACCTGCCTTTTTCCCCCTCAAGCTGGTGAGTTAGTATACCTGTGCTCCAGTCAGGGCCACAGGAAATCTACTAGATGTAGTGTGGGTTGACACCTGATCCACATCTTGTAAATACAGAATAAATTACATGATTGAGGTTAAAACAGACTATTTGCAATTGATTATTCCAGATATATTGAGACAGTGCTGGGGATTAGATTATATATTTACGATAAAATATTCTAAGGTTGTCAAATCCATGTTAAGTGCAAAGTGTCAATTGATTTAGTCTCATGGCTGGTAGCTCAGATGCGAGCATATTACAGACTTATGGAGATCTAAATTAATAGAAAAGTAATTTGTATGTTTTTGTTTACCATGGAGCAATTGTTCAATCCCCCTGATACCCAGCAGCAGTCCGTCATAGACTGGCACCAAACACTCTAATGAATCGACCTCCAGCTCTACTGAGATTTCACTTGGGTATGACCCCTGGACACAAGATCATACAGTGTTTCCCAATTAGGACCAAATCAAACACATATTTTGGTGCTTTTATGCATATATTTCTACAAGAAGTGGATGATTCTAATATGTATCTGTAGGTGTACCACAATACAACCCAGCTGGGCCTGCGGAGCACTTGAATTTAATTAGGTCAAAGGAAATACTGATAATCCCTAGCAATTCTAATAGTTTTATAGGTCTCTTTTGCACTCTTTGAGGCTTCAATGCTAGGTAGCCTGACACATTTAAATTAATCCCACAAAATAATACATTTTGACAGCACAAAAGCTTGAATTCTATGTCAGGACCGGATGCAAGGATTATGCTATCCTTTCTTCACTTTTTTAAATAGCAGCAATTTACCAAACTTTAACAACCACCATTCCCATGAGACCTTGAGAATGCCATAAAAAAACAACAGTGTCCAGTAAGAGAACAGTCCCCAAACTCCATCTAGTCAGATGTTCTCAGATCAGCACATAGCCCATCATCCTTGTCCACTCGCCCTCTTTCTTCGCTCCTCGCCGCCGAAATAAGTGGTGTTTCCTTCTCTCATTTTTTTTATAGTGTTGACAGCTTTATTTCCTTGATATTTTTCTGATTATTGCTTAAATCATGCAGAGTATGTTCGTTTAGTGCTTACGACCCCAGCTTTACAAGCGGTAACTTGGTTCGGCTACGGGAATGCTCGACGCTCCTTCGCAGTTGCTTGCTTGTGGTGCGGCTCCACAGTGCAGTCCCCCCACACCTAGGTGGTGCATGATAGCACTACGCTCTACCATGATGCGAGCTTCGCATTGCGATCATTCCAGAGGGATCGGAGCTGCGTGCCATGGTTTGGAAGCCTTGCCGCCTGGAGAGTTACGCCCCGCAGCGGGTCAGTATAGCCCGATCGGGCCATTTCACTTTCCGTACGTGATGCTCATGGTCTGTATTTGCACCTGAATGCTTGGCGCTACCCAACAAGGAGTCAGTATTTTTTGGCAGGTTTTTGGCCTGTGGGGACACTCTACCAGGCAGAAAAAAAACATTTTGAAGTACAGCCACAGGGGTGTAGTGTCCCTGGGCTTGGACCCATCAGCAGTAAAGCTTGGCCCAAACCTAATCTGGGGCTGACATCCAGCCTCCCATAACTGCAATACTCATGTTGCCTGTGCGATTCCTCAGCGTCTAGTAGGGCCTCCTCTGTGCACATAGCCTTAAGGGGTTTTTGAGGATTTCTCCCAGGGGATGGAACCTTTTGAGGATACCCAGGGGGATGAGGACCCCCGGGTGAAAGGCGGCTCCCTTGGGATGATACCTTCTATGATGCAAGTTGATGCATCGATCTATAGGGCAGTTTCTGAGACCATGGCCCCCCTGAAGGAACGACTTTCATGCCAGATAGGCTAAAGCAAGTCTTCTTAGCCAGTAATGCACCGGCCCCCCTCCGCCTTCATGAGACCCCACGGGAATGTTTACTGACACCCCTTCCCCGGTGTCCCCTGCCGCTCCGGCGGACAAGAGCAATAGGGACACAGATGATGATGCTGGCCCTTCCCACCCCTGGCTCCCCTCCTTCAACCCCCTCCTCTAACCAGCTCCCTGCCACCGGCAACCACGGGCTCTACTCTGACATGCTGGACCTGGACGAGATCCTTCACCGAGGTCTTCAGAATGGTCCCTGTCTGAGAAAGTGACACACTATGCAGTGGGCCGCATTCCTAAGCCTCTTGAGAAGGAATCCAGTAACGGCCTTACGGTAATGCCCCTGTCCCTCCTGAGAAGGGAGGGTGGCATTGACACCCAACATAGATCTCCGGATGGCCACTTTCCTGCAGAGAAGGGAATAGACAGGTCCTGGTGGGATTGCCAGGACAAACTTCTGGATACCCTGAGTCCCTTGATTGAGATCTAGGACATGGCCGAAGAGGCTCCCTGATCTCCCGAGATACCCTCTCGGCTTGGGCACAGCATGCCGACATTTTATTGGGGAACTTCAACTGCGTTATATACCAAGAGGCGTTGCTCCTTGTTGATTAAGGTCGACCCTAAGCTCAGGGATTCTGAGCCAGGCCCCAAGGGGGACTATTTAGGGAACATTTTATCAAAGAGTTAGGGAAGTTTGTTAATACTTTCACCTCTCTTGACAAAGCACAATCCTCAATCAAAAAAGTCTTTTCAATCCCGGGTTTTCCACGGGGCAGGTCGAGGTAGGGGCGGCTCAACCTGCCGCCCCAGTAACCAATACCCTCCCAGAGGGCAAGGCTCCCGCCAAGGCCAGGACCAGGCTAGATTCGAAAACTTGTACCCCACCAGACGGAGGTAGGGCAGAGCCAGAGGCGCAGGTGCCTCCAACAATTCCGGTGATTGTTCTCCCTTCTAAAAGCAGGGGGATGTCTGGTGAATTTTTCCAGGTTTGGACTTCCATCACGGGAGATGTGTGGGTCCTGCAGACGAGAGAGGGTTTCAGATAGAGTTCTACGGGACCCCCACTCAATCCGAGACTCTGCAACCCATCCATTTTTCAGCTGCCGAGTCTGCTCTGGTAGACAAGGAGGTAAATGTACTCTTGGCCAAAGGCGCTAGCTCTCCAATGACTCCCCATCCAAGGAGTTTTATCAGCAATATCTTCCTGGTAGACAAAGCAGGGGGGGTCTGCATCCGATCATCAACCTACGTGAGTTCAACGAGTGGCTCGTTTATCACCACTTCAAGATGGAGGGGATCCACATCCTGTAAGTTATTCTCAGACCTGTGGATTGGATGGTGCGTCTGGATCTCAAGGACACCTATCTTTCGATTCCCATTTTCCCTCTTCACTGGAGAGTTCTACAGTTTTTCTGGTGTGGCAGACCCTACGAGTTCACCGCCCTACCTTTTGGCCTCTTTTCTGCCCTGTGGTGCTTCACATAAGTTCACAAACTGGTCATGGAACACCTGAGGGCACAGGGGATCCGGCTTATCATCTACCATAGACGAAATCTTGATAATTGGCCATTGCCTAGACAAGTTGGTACTGCAAATCCAAACGGTGGCTAATATTTTGCAGAGTCTGGGTTTTGTGGTCAACGAGACCAAATCCCTTCTAGTTCTCTCTCATAGGGTGATTTACCTGGGTTTCTTGATCGACTCTGTCGAGGCCTCTCCCAGTCTTCCATCTTAGAAGGCGGCGAAGATTTATCATGAGTAGTGACGTGATCTGACCAAACATCAAGTCTCACTGAGACAAGTAGCATGGTAGGTCTTCTCTCTTCCTTCATCGGGCGTCTTTCCAGGCCCTTTCCGTTATCGCGACTTTCAGTGGTTGAAGGCAGCTCACCTGCAAAAAGGTCTCTCATACTCTCAGCAGGTGGAACTCTCTGTCGAAGCGTGGGAGGAGATCAACTGGTGGTTAGCCAATATGGAGGCCTGAAACAGACTGGCAATTGTCGACTCCGCTACGGACATCGTCATAGAGTCAGATGCCAGCAGGTCCGGCTGGGGTGCCAGATGCAGCGAGTTTTCCACAGGAGGTCTGTGGTCACCTCTCGAACAATGATTACATATCAACTGTTTGGAACTCCTCACAGAATCCTTTGCGATCTGATGTTGGACCAAGGACCCCATCCAGTCTTGCATACCTCTCAAGATGGATAACGTATCAGCAGTGCGATACATCAACCATCTGGAGGCACTCAGTCGAAGGCTCTCTCCGACCTAGCCACCAACTTTTGGCAGTGTTGTCTGGATCAGCAAATTTTGGTCACTACGGAATACCTGCTGGGTCAAGCCAACCACGTAGCAGATTTTCAGTCCCGCAACTTCCGGGACTCCAGCCTTTGGAAACACATTCAGGGGTGTTTTCAGATCTCCAGAACAAATGGGGTCCGGTTTTAGTGGACCTATTTGCATTCTGCCAGGATCACCAACTGCCCATGTTCTTCAGTTGGAGGCTGGACCGCCTGGCGGTAGCCACAGATGTGTTCCTCCAAGACTGGATGCTGGAGAAAGGCTATGCCTTTCCCCTGTTTGCCATGATCACGAGGGCCTCGTCCCAGGTCAGGCGACAGAAGTCAGAGGTGATGATGATCATGCCGGTTTGGAAGTCACAAGTTTGGTTTTCAGTTCTTCTGGAACCTTCTTGGGATTTTCTAATCCCTCGTCCCCTATTTGCAGCACTTCTTCTCAATCCAGACCATAAACCCCATCTGTTGATCTTGGGTGGTGGGGGGGGTGCGCTGTCACTCATGGCGTGGTGGAATACAGGGGACGATGGTCGGTCCCAGGTCTTTTTGGTGCAGCTCAAAGATTCTTGTCAAAGGCCTGGGCTGACAGTACAATCAAACGATATAAGTCCACCATGCTTTGATGGACCCATTGGTGTTTGCGACTGAGTCTTGATCCTGCAGCAGCAGATGAGATCCAAGGTTCTTAATGCCCTGGCCTCTTTAGCTGAGGACAATTTGGCTTATAGGTCAATCAACACTTTTCGTTCTGCTATTTCAGTGGGGCACACCTTGGTGGATGGGTCCCTGATAGGGATACAACCTTTTGTGTGTCACCTCTTGCAGAGAATTAGACTGTCCCTTCCACCAGAACCTAGGTATTCAGGGCTCTGGGATGTCAACCAAGTGCTTAACCTCCTTTTGTCGTGGCAACCGAAACGCTTACTGTCCAGGAAAGAGCTATTGGTGAAGCTGGCCATGCTGCTTTGTCTGATCTCCTGAAGACGGGTTGCAGACGTGAGAACCTTGAATATTCAGGGGTGATTTTTTTCCCCCGGGGGTAACATTCACGATCAGCAGTAGAACGAAATGTGGGGTGAAGGTCATCTCATAACCATCTTTCCCTGAGTCTCAATAATTATGTGTTGTGGCTTGCCTTAAGGCATATGAAGAGATGTCAGCAGATTTCCGCCCCCTGGGTGAGCGTCAACTCCTCATTGCTTTGCGGAAACCACATAGAGCGGTGTCTTCCCCACTATTGCCCGTTAGGTAAGATGGGTGACGCAGGAAGCAGGTATTGATCAGCGGATTTTTGGGGCACATTCCACGTGTGAAGCAATGGCTTCAAAGGCATTTACTTTAGATGCTCGCTTTGAGGATAACCTTAACGCTGCAAACTGGTCTTCGGGCTCTACTTTTAGAAGGTTTTATTTCAAAACCAGTACTGGATATGGCTCACTTGGTGGTAAGTAAGTTTAAAGCAAGCATAATCCTTGCCTCTGGTCATGACATAGAAGGAAAAATCTCCTAGTTATTGTAATGGAAAGTTTCAATTCTATTAAAGACTCAAAGGCAAGGATTATCCCGCCCAGGGATCGTGTATTTGTTGGAACCCTCCCCGTGACGAGTAAGTAAAAAATCTTCATGTTTCAGTGAAGTTCCATGCTCTTGTTATTTCTTTGTTGTTGGACTAGACTTATTGCCAGATATCTGGTGCCATTGCTTTATTTACAGGCATAAACCTTAGCCGTGGATTACCACTAAATATGCCCTTTGTTTATAGGAATGGATGTAAGTAAACAGGAGTCGTGAAAAGGATGCAGTGGCTTGTGTCGCGCAACGAAAGATGGCGAGTGGACAAGGATGATGGACTATGTGCTGATCTGGGAAGACCTGATTGGATGGAGTTTGGGGACTGTTCTCCCATTGGACACTATTCTTTTTTTATGGCATTCCTAAGGCCTCATGGGAATGGTAGTTGGGAAAGTTTGATAAATGGCTGCTATTCAATAAAGTGAAGAAAGGATAGCAGAATCCTCGCCTCCGAGTCCTTAATAGAATTGAAACTTTCAGTTACGACAGCTAGGAAATTTTTCATTAGGGTTTCCTTTTGGGCAGATGATAACATAGACCCACCTTGGACATATTGCATCAATGACAGTGAACTGTTTTGCAAGAGCTTAGACGTGTTGTTCAAAGGATAGTTTCCCAGGAAAATTAGCCTTATAATGCACACTGTACAAACAGCAGTCGGTTATCCCAAACAGCAGTCGGTTATCCCAATAAAGACGGTTAGATAAATGGAAGGAAAACACTATATTTAGCAGTCCAACTGGAGAATCTCTGTCTCTCTATTTGAACACAAGGATATTTCCTTCTTTCAAATTTACACCTTTAGCTGACAGGCCACTATCAGATTGGCTCCTTGGGAATCCTTATGCGGGTTTGAAATATTCGGATTTCATCTGACACCACAGACCATGATCCATATATTTGTATCATTAGAACCATATTGGTGCTAAAAAGCAGGGAAGAGGCAACCAAACCTTGTGACACACTGTTGGAAATGGTCCTTTTTGCAGGGTTATTCCCAAACTTTCTGCTTCTTCCTACTATTTTTTTCTGACCTGTCTTTGTTGGTTTTAGGACTCTGGGTACCTTATCACTGCTGATCAGTGCTAAAGTGCATATGCTCTCTGGGTAAATTGTGTTATGGAATGGTGTTTCCATGATTGGCACATTTAATTTACTAGTCAGCCCCAGTGTAAATCAAATGCTACTAGTGGGCCTACAGCACTGATTGTGCCACCCTCATGAGTAGCCCTGAAAGGTAACTCAGACCTGCAACTGCAGAGTCTGCGCGCAGTTTGTAACTGCCATGTTGACTTGGCAAGTGTGCACACATGCCAGGCCCTAACCTTCCCTTTTCTTAGATATCAGTCGACCCTGTGGGCAGGGTGCCGTGTATATTAACCCCTTCAGTGCCCATGACGAGATGGTCTCGTCATGGGCCGCGGTTGCGCTGTGCCCATGACGAGACCATCTCGTCATGAACTCCGCCCGCTAATAGAAAGCCCGGCACAGGGCGGGGAAAGGGTGTGGCACACAAGGGGTTAAAAGTAGGACATGTACTGGTGTGTGTGACATGTCCTGGTAGTGAATTACAGTGCATTTCGTTTTTCACTATGGAACGGCTATCTGTCCCATAGGAAAGCATGGGAGGTAATTTATAACATCTTATAAATATATTTTCCCATTGGGACCAGATAGGAAAATCAATTCTAGTATGGCTGAACTCAGAATGTAGAGATGCATCTTTTACTAAAGGTGATTTTTACATTCTGTGTTTGAAAATACCACTTTTAGAAAGTAGGTATTTTCTTGCTTAGCCATCCTGTGTGCCTCTGCTAGGATGTGTATGGACTGTCTGGCTTTAGAGTGACAGGGGCTGGGGAGGAGCAGTGGCTCCAGAGAGTCTAGATGGGTCAGGGCAGGGCTGCTTAGACCTGGGCTGCATTCAGAGTAGTGGGAGGAGTTGTCACTAGCACCTGAATAGGCGCAGTCTGCATTTAGAGTGGTGAGAGGAGATTTCCCTTGCACCTGAATAGGCCCTGTCTGCCTTGGACAATGCTGTCTCTGCCTACTGCTGGGAAGCAGGGCCAGAGAGGACAGAACTAGTTTGAACTAAGCACAGACACTCTGTGCCTCAGAGAACAAAGGATTTGGTGGTATAAATATTGGGGCCCAGACCCCAGAACTTTAGAACTCGCTGGAATCAAGGAACCTGCTAAGAAGAATAGCTAGAAGAGCTGCCAGGAGGAATACTGCCCCTTTGCTGTGTTGTTGCTTTGTTGGGTTGGCCTGCAGTTGCTGCTTCTGCCATGGGACTGGACTGAACTCTCTTTACTTGTGTTGAGTATCTCCAAGTGCCTGAAATCGAGTTGGCCTCCTGTTCTGAAGTCTCAGGGACTCAAAAGACTTCACCAACCTGTGGGTACCGCTTCTGGAACTGCTGTTTCAGTTGCCACAGAGAAGGTAACCGCAACCGACTCTTTCGCTGGCTCTGTGTCCTGACAGCACTGCAGACCGCATCGTCTGCATCTCGCACCACAACACTGGTCTCACCGACAACGACAAACGACACCACCGCCACCGATCCACTGCTTGCACAGTGACCTGTGAGCACCGCAGTCCACACTGCCTCGCTTCACTTTGCCATCTTGGTCTCTCCGACGCTGTCGCTGCTGCCAACTCGACACCTGTGACCGCATCGTGGTTGGGGGCACTGCTCGTAAAGTTTCACAACGCCCCTCCTCGTCCCTCACAGCCGTCTGGGCCGACTGACACCAGCTCCCACAAACTGGCTCTGTTGCCTGCACCGCAACCTGCCAGCACCAACTAGAGACCCCCATTTCTACCACACACCCTTGGCCAAAGGCATCAAAACTATGTGGTTTCATCTACTTGGATATGTTGGCCTTCCTACTTCAGGACTGACTGAGAGCAGTTTAATACCTTGCCTATTTATCCCCATCAACTACCAAAACAGATAAGTAATAGTTTGTGGTCATGGAATCAAAGCAGCTGGCCTACTTCAATTCCTCAAATCCAACTTCTCTCTAATGTCTATCATTGCTGGTATAATGCTTATTTTTGGGTGTGTGCCAGAGTACCAGACAGCAAACAATGGTTCCCACATGCTCTTGTAGTTGTAACAGCTACTAAGCTTCAATTAATTCGACCAGTGTATAGGGAGTTAATATAGCCTTGTAATCTACTAGACTCAAATGTCCTCATGTAGTTTTATTTAATCAATGAAGCATAACTGCATTCTTCAATTCCTTGCGTGGTAACCCTTCTGTAATGAAGCAACAAGTAGGAAGACAATATCATCTACTAAGACATCAATATGTTGCTTCTCTACCTCAGCTGAACAAACATCCTTTTGAGCTGAAAAGTCAGAATGTGTCATGATGTCGTTTTTTATATCCTGTGCTTAGAGGGAATCTGTTTAAATCACATAAGGAGGGCTTAATTTTTCTACAGCGTCTTGATTCACAGGTGATTTGCATAGCAGTTTTAAGTTTTATTGTACAGGCATTGAGTTTAAGAAAAATATATATCTCTTGACTTTCTTTTTAAATTGATAACCCGTTTTTAGGTCTCGCCTAGCGATGCAGCACCATGCGCTGCTCGCGTAAGCGAGATCTATTGTTGCCGACTTGCTTAGCGATGCGGGACAGGATGGGTGCACGCGCTTTAGAAGACATGAGCTGTGAACGCGTATGGCAGCGTTAGCTGAAGTTGCAGGGCAGAAAGACATGAGCTGTGAACGTGTACGGCGGCGTTAGCTGAAGTTGCAGGACAGGCCATGTGCACGCATATTATTGATGCCGCGTTAACACGCCTCCTGCTTGGCGCGTATACGCCTCTTGCTTTGTTGCTGTAATTTGTGCACACGTTTAAAAGACAGGCAGGACAGGAGATGTGCATGCGTATTAGTGGCACCGTGTGAATATGCTTTTTGTTGTTTTGTTGCTCAGTGCCTCACATAACATTTATATGTGCATGCGTTACCTTTTTTGTGGTTTCGCATGTCTTTTGCATTTGGTTAACATGCGTCATGTTGTGCTTAAATAGCAAACATTTAAAATATTGGTTTTTGGCTTCATTAATGTGGTCTTTGCTGCTGCTTTTTTGTAATACTATAAATAATAGCACTTGTGTATGCGTACCGGCTGTGGCGCATGCATTAAAAGAATATTGGGAGATGTGCACGTGTATTAGTGGCGTCATGTGAAAATGCTTTTTTGGCTTTCTTGCTCAATGCAGCATGGAAGATTTATATATGCGCGCGCGTATTAGTGGCATCGTGTGAATATGCTTTTCGCTACCTTGCTCAGTGCAGCATAAAACATTCAAATTTGTATGCGTATTAGTGTTGTCTTCTGCCATCTTCTAAATACGCTTTTTGCCTCCTTGCTCAGCTAATTACT
Organism: Triturus cristatus; assembly: GCF_964204655.1. Taxonomy (NCBI): domain Eukaryota; kingdom Metazoa; phylum Chordata; class Amphibia; order Caudata; family Salamandridae; genus Triturus; species Triturus cristatus. The sequence goes on from NC_140589.1 coordinate 1,294,841,793, forward strand.
TATATATGCTTATCTATACTTGCTTTTATCACTGTAGCATCACGCCATGGCAGCAGTTTAACAACATTCTATCCTTCTGTACAGATTTTACACACACTGCCCTTTTATACAATGTGTTTTCATATAACTCTAAAAAAACTTTATTTATTGAATATAGTTCGGGGAAACTTACTATTTACTATACTTTCACAAACATCTTACTTAAAACTGCTGCACAAAATATCTTAATATGCACTACCACGCCATAACGCACATGCACAGCGTCATCAGCAACACTACAATAACAGGAAATAAGTACGCAAACGTCTACCACATAATAGCAGTCTATTTCTATTTGCGGAGCACGCGCATACTATCGTGAATCCTTCTATATCACACACACACAATACATACATATTTCTATAATGCAGTACATATAAAAATTTAAGTTGCGCACAATACATTACATGTATCACCAAAATATGCTTCCTAAATCATTTCATTTTATATTGCGTTAACTTATGCTAAGGCTTATTAAAAAGTTTTTACTAAGACCCATTCACCCACCTTGTCATTCTCCCACACACGTCATTACCTCACAACACTCGCATTCCCAACAGCTCGTAATACAACTCACAAGCACGTTTAAAACTGCAGCACGCATCCGTTTTTTACTTATAGCCCTTCAAACCAAACCTTTACACTTACCCGCACTGCATAAAATACCTTTTTTGTATACAATGTTTAACATACTTTCTTTACTTATTACCCAGCAGTACTTAAGTAACATAATGAAACACTAACTTCCTAGGCAATTAAGTGAATTAACAATAATGATGCTAAAGGAGTGTCAAAAATTAGAGTAGCCACAACAAAATTAAAAAAATTTATACAGTAATATTTATTATTGATCTTTCTAGATATCACAAAGGTAACACATTTTTTCAGCAATAAAATACACATCTACGATGTATAGTCATTCAATACAATAATTGTATTAAAATTCCAACAACATAATACAAATAAGGGCACTTCTGTGGCCATACAATAGTCTTCTACGCGCGTTTTGGCGAAAAGTACGCCTTCATCAGGAAAAGCCACAACTCTAAAGGTGTTGTAGTCACAAACAGACCAAAGGTATGATGATTTGTTGGACGTTACCAACAGGCCTGTGCTTTGATTTGGATCTGCTAAGAGTGTGATGTCCTCATAGATAGTTCAAAGATTATGTTGTCTACGGATGGTTCAAAAAGTACCTTTTTTCTGGTGTAGGTCCACCTAGAGAATGATATGGTTGAATATTCTATGCCGTCTAAAGTCAACACGAGTCGATATAATGGAAGCCTTCACTGTTCACCGTATAGTTCTGGTATATTAGCATATGCGAGGATTATCCGCAATAAGGATTGCAATGCAATGCCGTGTGGATGACGGACATCTGTTGCGTGGGGCAAGTTTTCTGATAAATGGTGATCAGATCTATAAGATGTCTCAGAGTCGTCAATGGACAGGCCGGTGGTCGGGAAAGATAAACATGTTTAAGAGTGATGATGCACTGCTTATGTATGCCGTGAGGGGAACGGCTACTAGAAACTACATATCCCAGCACCCCCAGCCCCCGGCGCTTGCAAGCAACGTCATCAGGCTGCGCCAGGGGGAACTAAAGGCCCGCTGTAGCCCCGCAGCGCGGGATGCTGTTTCCTTATTTGGCGCCATACTTGAGTCTACGTGCTTGCCGTGAGGGGAACGGCCACTGTTGGGGGTCCCTACTTCATCTTGCCCAGCGCTTTCTCTCGCTGCCGTGAGGGGAACGGCTACTAGAAACTACATATCCCAGCACCCCCAGCCCCCGGCGCTTGCAAGCAACGTCATCAGGCTGCGCCAGGGGGGAACTTAAGGCCCGCTGTAGCCCCGCAGCGCGGGACGCTGTTTCCTGATTTGGTGCCATACTTGAGTCTACGTGCTTGCCGTGAGGGGAACGGCCACTGTTGGGGGTCCCAACTTCATCTTACCCAGCGCTTTCTCTCGCTGCCGTGAGGGGAAAGGCTACTAGAAACTACATATCCCAGCACCCCCAGCCCCCGGCGCTTGCAAGCAGCGTCATCAGGCTGCGCCAGGGGGGAACTTAAGGCCCGCTGTATCCCCGCAGCGCGGGACGCTGTTTCCTGATTTGGTGCCATACTTGAGTCTACGTGCTTGCCGTGAGGGGAACGGCCACTGTTGGGGGTCCCTACTTCATCTTGCCCAGCGCTTTCTCTCGCTGCCGTGAGGGGAACGGCTACTAGAAACTACATATCCCAGCACCCCCAGCCCCCGGCGCTTGCAAGCAACGTCATCAGGCTGCGCCAGGGGGCAACTTAAGGCCCGCTGTAACCCCGCAGCGCGGGACGCGCGCGGGCCGTGCCCGGGCGAAGCCCGGGCCAAGGACGGGCCCGTCCTTGCCCATCAAAGGCCAGAGGAGGCCGGGATGGGCCACCCCCTTGTTCTTTTGTTTACTCTGTGCTGTGGAAATGTTGTACCCGCAAAGGTCCCATTTTGTTTATTTGGGGTGTAAGCATCAGGCTTGGTGTAGGTGGGTTTTGTTAAACTTAATTCCAGTACTGAGTAATAAGGGGAAATGTCAAAGCCTGCTTCTTCTCGCCGTATTACCAGGCTCCAGGCTGCTACAGCACAACCTCTCCCAAGCCTTACTGCTATTGATAAGATGCTACAGAAGACAATTGGGGTTGTAGCATCTGCAATAGAAAATACGGAAAGGCGATTGTCTATCACACCAGCTGCTCCTCCCCTACAGTCGCTTGGGGATTTCTCTGCTGGCACTGTTAACCTCCCTGATCTTAGTTCTTCTCTCATGTGCTCCTTTGCAGAGTTGCCCTGCGCTCAAATTGCACAAGATGCTACTGACCTCTCTGAGGTCTCCAATCCACCCTCACTTCCCGTAGTTGGAAATGTATCCAAACCGTGCTTGAGAAGGAAGAAAGGTAAAAATAAAAATAAAAAGCAGACTAAAGTACCCTTATCTTCAGCGGATGTTGTACAGGCTGCCGCTACTCCCTCTCCGAACAATTTGGGGACCCCTGTCTGGGTCTCACACCTTCTATCTGATTTTGAATCACACATTGAAAAGATCATTGGTTCATATCTCAAGCCATTAACATCTAGGCTTGACAGATTGATCTCTACGATTAACAATACAGGTCTAGGGAAACCCCAATTGCCCGGTTCTCCAGGAAGCTCTGGTATTGACAAATCTATCCTCATCCCTGATCCCATAATTTCATTAGCTGGCAAAAATATTACAGCCGTACCAGTTCCGGTACCTGTAAATTTTTCAGTCAATCCCGTCTCACTTTCGACTAGGGCAGGCATAGTAGATATGGGAAAATCCCCAGCCCCGAGGGGATCTATTGAAAATAGATCAGACTCACTGCACCGTCATCCTCGACCTAGTGGAATTAGAAGAAATAGCCTGGAGGCAGGGACTTCACCAGATTTGCCCACACTCGACCTTCCGACTGAATCTCTAACATATGTCGTGGTCCTTGCGGGGGTTCCCTCCTTAAGCCAGGGGAAGAGTGAGGATTACTTCGAACTAAAAAACAAATTTGTACAATGGCTTAATAAGAACAGACCTCTTCCTCCCAATATTCCTGGTGAAATATTGGGTGTAAGAAGGGTAGATTGGATCGGGTCTGGGCCCAAAACCATAATGGGAAACTGTATAGTAATCAATTTTAGGAGCACCAGGGCGGTAGAATTTATCTGCAGTAGGCCGCTTCCTTGGTCAAACACCCAAATATTCCCCTTGCACCTATCCTATTTCTATCCTACTCCCCACCGGAGATCTGGACTGGATTCAGTTAACCGCCAGGAGGGGAGTCAGAATATTCTGCCATTTAAAATCCACCAGGGTATTACACACCGGGAGGTTCACCATCCATACTCCCCTTTACTTTCTCACTTCCCACTAAGAAACAGGTATAGTGGGTTAGAGCAGGTCGAATGACGCCCTGTGTGGCAGAGCACTCAACCCCAATCAGATAGTGCACGGAGTATGGTAATAGGGCAATTGGCGGGTTTTGGAGGCAGTGACACCATTCAGAAGCAAACAAGGAATAGCTTAGAAAGCCTAGAGCTAAACTCTTGCAGGAGGGAAGGGAGTACGGGAGTTACAACAGTTGTTCCGGTATTGACTCAGAAGGTGGTACAATTGCTCTCTTGGAACATTGCTGGGTTACAAAAAAAGGTGATTTTACCACAGTGGAATCTCTTCATTGAGAAATTTGACATCTGCATGTTCCAAGAGACATGGAGCATGCTTCCGGTATATAAATCTGGGTATTCAACCTTTTATACCCCTGCAATAAGTTCAGGGAAGGGTAGACCAGCAGGGGGACTCCATGTCTGGATCAAGATCGAATTAAATTGGGACATTACTGTCCATAAATCAGGGTCTGAGGATATTTCACATCTTTCAATCCAAGGGCAAGATATGATTTGCAAGATAGATCTATATAATGTCTATGCAAGAGGGTCTCCAGGGGATCAAATGTCTAGTACAATAGCAGCCCTTGAGTTAGAAATAGCTGGCAGCTCTCCGTTTACTAAAACCATTGTAGGAGGTGAGTTTAATTGCACCTTCGAACCTTTATCCAGAGATGACTCCCTGGGAATCGAGGAGGAAGATTCTAGATGGTCTATTCCGGCCTTGACATTAGCACCAATCAGAAAATGGTCTCCGAGGGCAATTCAGAAAAATGCCCTGACCTTGCAACACAATCTGAGAGCATTAAATGGTAGAACAAGCTCAGATTCAGACGGGGCAAATACCTTTAATAGGCTGAATGGCCCGTCAAGAATAGATTATATTTTACTTGATGTTAATCTCTGGAGAGAACTAATCGACATGGAGGTAATACCATCCCAGGACAGTGATCATAACCCCCTCTGCACAAAGGTAAGGTGGGGATTAAAAATGGAAAATAGAAATAAAATCCCACTAATGCAAACTAAAGAGGTTGTCCCGTTCAATTCTAATCGCCGGCTGAAATGGGTGAGGGTTTCATCCCAGGAAGGGACCTTAGACAAGATTAGTGAGCACTTAGTAGAGATGACTGCAGACCTAAAGCAACTTGTAGCCGCAAATGAAATTGTACAAGGCCTTTCATTCCCCCTAGTTTATAAAAACGTGATAGAGAAAGTGGGCCAATATTTTATTACACAGGGAGGTAGTTCTAGACAGAAACACACCCAGGTAAAAACAAGTAATCCCTGGTATACGGCTCAATGTAGGGGTAAAAGGAAGGCGTTAACTGCAGCTTTGCTTAAAAAGAATCCTTCACTAGTCAGAGCGGCTAGGAAGGATTATGCCAGGTCACTAGTAATAGCGAAACGGGATTGGGAAGAACAACACTGGCAGAACCTTAAAATTGCTTCCCTGAGTAAGAATTCCTGCATATTCTGGGATTTAATTAATAAAGGCAGGAGAGGGAGATCGGAACCCATTGCTAACCATATAACAGAACAACAATGGTTTACACATTTTTATGATCTGTACTGTGGCTTATATGAGCCAAGCCCTCCATCCCTAACTATGGATACTGATTATAGAGTATCCATGGTCCCTGAGGGTCCCTTCTCTATTAATGAGGTTAATACGGCTATTAAACATCTAATCCCGGGAAAGGCGGCAGGTCCTGATGGGATACCTGGGGATCTCCTCTTAAATGACCCAGTAACTTGGGCTAAACTGATCTCCCTAATAATGAACCTGATTTTAAGAGGCCACTCAGTCCCAGACTCTTGGAAGGGAGCTGAGGTGGTAACAGTGTTTAAAAAGGGGGCGAGGGATGACCCTGCCAACTACAGACCGATCAGTCTGATAGATGTGGTCCAGAAGGTGGTTGGCAGGGTCATCATATCCAGGGTGGGGTCGTGGATAGAAGGAAAAAAATATCCCCTCCCACTTCCAAGCGGGTTTTAGGCAGAAGGTGGGTACGGTGGATCAGATCTTCCGATTTTTCGCTATTTACTGGAAGGTCATGACCATTGGGAAGGGCAGCTTGTACTTGGCGTTCATAGATCTTAAATCAGCTTTTGATCTGGTCCCACGTGATAGACTATGGGATGTCTTACAAAAAATGGGCTTTCCTATCACCCTCCTGGAATTAATTAAGAAATTGCACGAGGGGAATTATGCAAGGATTAGATGGGGTACTCAGGGCCAGTTGACAGAGAGAGTGGCCGTGGGGAGAGGAGTCCGTCAGGGATGTATAATGGCGCCGACTCTTTTCTCCCTTTTTGTGAACGGAGTGGTGGACCACTTGAGGGAGGATCCAGCAGATGCACCGTCCCTGGCGGGAGAAAAAACACCTACCCTGCTCTTTGCGGATGACACCCTCCTGATCTCTAAAACCCCGACTGGCCTGCAAAAACTGTTGGACCGCTTTAGCTCGTTTTGTGCGGATAGAGGTCTCACTATCAATACTGCTAAAACAAAGCTTATGGCCTTCTCGCCAGCAAAGAGATTTAAGAACAACATCTCCCTTAATGGTACCCTATTGGAGTTGGTAGATTCATTTGACTATTTGGGTGTAAGGGTTAATAGCCGGATGAATTGGAAGGATCATTTGGCCAAAATGCTCTTAAATCATAAACGAGTATCTGGAGCAATTCTGCGGGAGCAGCGAGAGTCCACGAGTAAACCCGTTGCCCCGGCTCTTTTATTATACGAAGGTCAAGCACTGCCCTCGGCACTCTATGGATCTGAGCTGTGGGGTTTTGAGGGCACAACCAATCTGGTGAGCTCAGAAAATAAGTTTCTGAGAGAATTGGTGTCACTCCCCTCCTGCACCCCGGTAAAACCATTACATCTAGACATGGGTAGGCGTCTATTAAAAGATATAGTCTGCCTGCGCCCGTTACTCTTTTGGGTTAGTCTTAGGAGATCGCCAGAACTCTCAAACTATGCGGCTGTCTTGGATGAACTAATTTCACTTAATTCGGGTAATAAGATTAAGTGGCTGAGTAAACTTAAACAGCTGGTTTCAAACTTAGGGTTGATTGAAATATGGGCTAGCCAATTACCACCCTCCAAGGAAGTCATGAAGAAATTATATTGGAACTGGGTACAGGAGGAGGCTATATGCAGAGGCAAAGGGGGCACCCTTACAGAGCGGTTTTTAGAGTTTAAACCCGAAAGGAAACTTGAACCGTTCCTTGATTTCATACAAAAACCCTTGGATAGATCACTCTATCTAAAGCTAAGGTTCGGGACCCTCCCGGTGAATGAATTTACTGCTGGGTGGAATAATTCAAACTCTATAGTAAAATCTTGCCCTGGATGTGCAGCACCCAAGGAATCGGTGGCTCATTTTCTTTTTGCTTGTCCTGCTTACAGGGTTGCAAGAATGTTCTGGCTTAAACCAATATGTAGGGAGCGGGGTCTAAGGTGTCACAAGATGGCCTTGCGGGTTTTTATTACTGATACGTCTTCCCTAGTCATGGTTTGTGGGGTAGCCACATTTCTGGGCAGCGCTTGGCAGACCCGCATGCGCAGGATAAAACAAACCCCTCAATGATGATTACATGAAAATGATATGATGTTTTTTACGTGGTTATGTATTTAGTTTTAATATAAATCTTGTTTTAATGAATTTTGTAAATTTTATGTACCTTGTACGCATGACTGGATTGGCGTTGTTTTATCTGTATAGCATGTTACTTTTATGATGAAATTTTTTATCGAATAAAGTTACTTACTACTACTGTTACGTTTTTTTACAATACGAATCTTAGCCATTCTATACTAACATATATCCTTACCTCACTTGCCTTTTCTCCCTCCACATTATTTAATTCCTAACCATTATTTACTACTCTCCTCCTTCCTGCTCACTTAACTTTTCTCTGCCTATTCCACTTAGTAGCAGCACTTCAAACATTTCTTAGCATATAGTGCATTTACAAATACAATACGCTACGTTCCATAAAATGCAATTTATTTACAATATGTTTCCTCCGTATAAAGCAACCTTAAACTTATTATTTATTGCCTGCACCCCCCCAAACTAACCACTTTCACCCTACACGTTGCCTCCCAACAACACACTCTAAAGTTACTACTCATACATAACATAATTACATATGTGCATACCCCTTAAATCTTTATTTATAATAAACTACATAACGCTATATTATTTAACATCCCTTTCCTAACAAAAAAATAAACACTTAATAAATATTGTTCGGGGAAACTTACAGTTTATTCTGCAATCTCTGCACTACCGGTCCCCAATACATACCCCGCCAGCTGCCCCGCGCTTTTCCCCAACCTTCTCTCTCCTTTACCCACCGCACTTTGGTCCACCTCCTCATACCCTCCTCACCTCACTCTGAAGCCAGTAACTAGGTCTACGATACCATTGGTTCTTGAAGACTGAGGCTGCCCGTGGCCCACATATGGGCCCCCCCATAAGAGGGTGACCACCTTAGTGCCACATGAGGGCACAACCCGACAGGCTAGTGTTTGGACCCACTGGGGGTCCTGCGCTACCTAGGACGTCATTTTCGGCATGCTAGTGGGTGGGGAGGCTGGTAGATAGACCTCCCTCTGCCCATCTGGTGATCCTTTTGCACGCCGGGACTTCACGCTGTTTCCCTCCCTACCACTTACCCTGCGTGTCGGCTGGAAGGGTGGCTAGGGTAGGAAGGCTGTTAACTTGTGTTGCAGGTGGAGTTACAGGGCGATCCAGAGGCTGAATGGGGTACCCTCTTCAGGAGCACAACAAGGGTGCAAATGCCAAATAGCCCCAGGAAGTCCTTACAGTAGGCCCCTGGAGGAACGACAGCGCCCCGTTAGTCCTGCAGGCGGTTGTAAACCTGAGCAACCGGGGACTTGCCTGGATATGCTCCGCCTCCTCAAGGGGCTTGAGTAAATGGGTGGACTGGTGGTCCACAGGATGTAAGGGGTAATCCCCAAAAATGGTTAACACCGATTGGTTAGGCCAAGGTGCAATTTGGCTCTTCAGGTGGGCAGGGCAGCAAAGGGGCTGCCTGCCCTTGGATCGCCCGTAAATTGACCCCACTATCTTGGCATATTCCTTATGCAAAATAAACCTGCAGCAATGTTTTTTCCAACAACCAATGTGTCCTGTGCGTTCTTTAATATGGTATTGCTGTATTTGCGGGTAGGGTGTGTTGTCGATATTGGCACTAAGTTTTAAACAGCTCTTGAGACGCGCACACACACAAACACACACCAACTAATTTGGTGTGGACGGCGGACAAAATAATTTATGTGCTTCTTTAGAATGCACAACTTGCTGCATTTACTCACAAATTCCATCACTGGGTAATCATGATAACGTCTATACAAATGATTTAACATCCTATCTCCGGTTGTGTGCACTGTTAGTGGAAAAATTTGCTTTAAAACACACCACGTGACCAAAATTTTGCCGATCGAGCGTTCCCAAAGGTCTTGCCCCGAGTGATGAGTTTTCACTGCTTTTCTTCTCGGTGCCCAGGTGACTATTTTGTCGTGGTCCTACCCTGACCTTCTGGGCAAGTGTGCACGGTTTTTCATTCATGCAGAAATTAAAATGCAGTCATGTCTATGTTTTCCGGCACTAGAGACCACACGGATGCTCAACAAGCATTTCTTGTAAAAATATTGAAAGCAGCCCCATAGTGCCCTTCCTATCAAGCGTAGCGAGTGAGACTATTTCCAGTGGGTCTGGGCAGAGGTACTTCAGGTAAAATATAATTTTAAGAATACTGGGCCCAAGCGGTGCAAATTACAGCAAATAAACTGCTGTCACGATAGACATCGAGTCCTACGTATAATTTCCTGCGGCTTGCAATACAAAAGGAAACAAGCATTTGCAATGCATTAGGTCTCGCATTTACGCGAGTTTGAGCTATTGACATTGCAAATAACAATGCCTATTGGCATTGTCATTTACAATGCCAATAGCTCAAACTCGCGTAAATGCGAGACCTAATGCATTGCAAATGCTTGTTACAAGTTAAACTCGGTCAGATGCGCGGCTTGCAGCTATTTAGAGAAATCGTCACTTTAGGACCAAGAGCAATGAAATGTGTTCATACCAGTGGCGGCCGACACAAATAACAAGCAGGGAGGGGGTGGCAAATGGTGATCACTTTCGCGGGCGCTTTGAGGTCCTCAGTGGCCGCGCAGCTCACTGAGGACATCAAAGCGGCCATGAAAGTGATCACGCAGTGCTTTTCAGGCTGCCAAATGGTGCGCGCGCCCGGCGCACATGCACTGTAGTTGGAGGCCTGAAAAGCACTCGTTTGCACTTCCAGATCCCCGTTTTCTATAGCTCTCGCCAGAGCAGCGCTAAAGCGCTAACTCAGGCGAGACCTAAAAATCAGGACGCCTGAAAGGCCTGTCCAGTGGCACACTAAAACGATTCACTGACGTGGGGGAAAATACATTCGGGCAATTCCCTAAACCGGAACACTGCGTCTGAAAACAAAACATAGAATCTACAATCACCGCTGGAAGGGGGGAATGTACTGAAAACGTAATAGGTCGAAAATGGTGGCGGGCTAAGTGGGGGGGATTCAAATTACTTTTTAAACCCTTCCATCCTGTCTAACAGTTGTTACGTTTAGAAAAGGAGTGTACAAATAGAAGAGAAATCAGACTACCTTTAAGGTTGAAAAAGTCAGGCACTGGGCTCGTTCATGGTCCGAGTGATCCCGATGCCAAGGCCCATCGTTCCACTCGTTCTGTGGTTTCCATCGCTGTCAGTGGCAGCTTTTATGACGGACAAGGTTACCAAGGAAACCATGTACACACAAACAAGTCCCTCCTACTTTCCTTCGACTACAGTGCTGAGAACTTGAAGCCATTGAGAACAATAGAAGACTCCAAGCAGAGACTGTTTCAGACACACACATACCTGCCAACTTGAAGAACAATCTCACCGTGTGAGATGGGGGCGGGGCCTTGAAAGGGGCGTAGCCTCGTGCGGAGAAGTACTTAGAGACACTTTTATCGAGTGACTTGTGTCTGCCTTCACAGGAGGTTCCTGTAGATTCTGCCTTCCCTTTCGAGGGTTGTCGACTTGAAGTGACACTTGGGAGGAAGGCACAGAAAGCCATCAACGGCAGAGAAACGGGGTCACAATGGCAAAGGAACAGTTTATGGCACCGAAGAGAAAGCTTAGAAGATGACTGGCAACCAAAAAATCTCAAGGGCAGTGACACGAGGACCTAAGGGTCACATAAATACAAAGGCAAAAATGCGAGTTGCGAAAATAAGCATTGTATAAGAAGAGGTGAGAGCTAAATACAAGGGCAGAGTGCTAATGTGCAGAGAGAGGTGAAAAGTACAAAGACAGGAGGAACGAGAAACAAGCACACAGAGACTAAGCACAAACATAGGGCACAGTTGTGTACAGGAGAAAAAGAAACACGTGGTACTAACAGCAGGGCTTTAAGTGGGATGAAGAAACTGGGGGCTCTCTCAAAGGGGCGTGGTCAATGTAATTAAGGGCGAGGCTTAATGACACCTAGGCTAAAAATCTGTGCATAGCATAGTGTGAAATAAAAACAAAAAATAACAGTAAAAAAAATGTTTTTGCACAAATAAAGAAAAACTGTGTTGTTGTGTGTTGCATACAATTTGGGTTCGGCATTGCATTGGTTGTTGTATGACAATAAATTATTGTAGACCTACGAGTAATTTTGAAATTGGATGGGGAAGGCAAAATTAATTTTGTCTGTATAACTTTGGGAATCCTGCATTGGTGGGATTTGCCGGATTGCCCTTAGCGTAGGGGCTAAAGATGGTATCTGTGATATTGAGCGCTGACTTGTTGACCAGCCCGGTGTGGAGATTTGGATGAGAAAAGTTCTGATGAATATATCTTTGGAGCACCTCCTTCATGTATTCTGAAGATACTACTATGGTTAGTGCAAACCCGGCTGATGGAAACTAGACGGATCGTGATGAGTATTGCCCTGGTTCTCGATGTTGTTCGCCTTTCTCAGTTGTTTTGGGGAGTTGTGATGGAAAATGGGATACAACGGCAGCAGTGGTGAATTTGCCTAACAGTTTGAAACAGGAGCTATCTAGGCGTGTCGTATCCAACCAAGTTTCTTCAATTTACAAAGCTTCCTCAACTTACTTTTATTACAGGTATGTATAAACTCCTCATTTGTTGGTAAAACATTGTCACCTACCACCACGTCTTGTCTTGATCTTTATTTTTTTACTCAGTGGATTCATTGCAGCTTGACTCTACTCTTTCCTTAGTATTCAAGATTATGAATTCTGGTTCTAATGGGGCAATGTGATGACCCTCTGTTTCTGAGTCCTGGCACCTATTATTCTACATTTAGCTAGGTTAATTTCCTATACATAGACAACATAGAGGCACTCTTTCACCTCATGGTCTTGAGGTCTGTCATCCGGCATTTGGCCGTTTTTGTTTGCCCAGCTTAGATCATGAGCAGGCGAGGGATGGGCGTGTGGCATGCAAGACTCCTGCTTGCTCAGCCATGGTCTAAGATACATATTTTCTAGCTTAGTGGGCAGGAGTCTAAGCTCTTTGTTGATGTTGTTGGACTAAAATGATTAGGCTACACCTGGTCAAGTTTGGCATGGTTTTTTAGTTGACTCCATAGTTGAATTAAGTTTATCCAGAGAATTAGCAATTCGTATTAGCCTATCCGCTGTAAATCAATTTTCCGACTCTGGGACAACATAGACAGGGAAATGGAGTCAAGAATCTTTGCAACTTCATTCATGGCTGCAAGAACTGGGCAGCCTGATGAACCATCATCCATCACTGGTACTATTTGAGGCATATAATGGCTCCCCTGCCTGTGCAAGTTTCATGAGTCCAAGATACCATCGCAGTTTCGGAACCTCCAGGCTTGGATACATCTTCAGTCATGTCTTCTACAGCATGTAGTATTCAACGTTTGGTGATGTATACAAAACAGCAACTTACTGTACGCAGTATGCCTTTAATGGACTACATATTGTGCAGTTGTTTGTATACCAACATACCGGTGTTTTTTTTAAGCACCATTTGATTCACTGTTCTTTGTTTCTGGTTTAGTACATGGGTGTCACTTTTTCACTTATCTCAGTGTGATATCCACCTAGTTATGGTTTATGCTGTAAATACACCAGTTCTTGTAACTGGAACGTATATAATACTCCCTTTGCAAATGATACTATTTACAGTAAATTTGCTGTGCTGTATATCACCAAACTTTGAATGAGGTTGGTGTGAACCACTGTCTCTTTGTATATGTTAATTACCAAGGTTCTCACAGAAATATGGATTGCTCTTGTTTATAGAGATTGCAGAGCTAGTACGGCATCTAAATTCCTGTCAGTGAATCCCTCCTCCTTCAGGTCCAGGCAGATGCTGTAGTTTAAGAAGTCATAACTGTTATCATGTCCATTAATCAGATCAACTCTACTGTTGGGCAACAAGGTGGGAGAAATGCCCTCTGGCACTATGAGGTACGTAGAGCGTGGCTTGTTTGACATAGACAATATGTGGGCACCTGGATTCTTCCTAATCAGAACCTTTAGGAGAGGGGGAATGTCAGCATGGTCTGATATATGAAAGGAGTACTCGGTTGTCTGAGTGAATTTCCCATTCCGCCTGTCTTCTTAGAGCTTGGGTCTTCAAACTGTGGGGTGTGTCACCCCACCCACAGGTCTGTGACTGTGCTCCAGGAGGTGCGGGGGCGTGGGGATCAGTGGCGGGCGGTGACCTTAAAAAAAAGTGGAGGGTGTTGGGGGAACCGAGAAACAAATCCAGTTGGGGGGGTCAAAAAGATAATTAATGAAAAAAAAAGTACTTACCCGGGTCTCGCTCTCCGTGTTTTCCCTCATTCTTCTGGCATCAGCGCGGCCAGGACTCCTCATGGAGCCTCAGGCAACCCCCTTCTGCAAATCCCAACACTGCTCTCATGCTGCAGATGAGCAGCATGAGAGCAGCACCAGGATTGGCTGGAGCAGGCTGCCTTGACGCTCCAGCAGACACAGGAGGCCTGTGCCTGCTCTCCACCCAGCAGTCTGAGACAGCTGGGTGGAGAGGTTTACACGGTGCATGTCAGGCTGGCTGTCGCAAGACAGACAGCCAAAGTAACTTGGGAAGTGTAAGCTGGTGGAGTGAGCACCAGTCCCCTGCTGCCAGGCAGCAGAAATCAGGGTTGGATTGGGATTAAAAATCGTCACGGGCATGCTAAAAAAAAGTGCCCACATTTGCATATTGCCTTTCCGAAAAACACTGCTTCGGCGAAATTGTATTAAAATAAAAGGGGGGGAGGGGGTGTAAAAAAATGCACGGATTAGTTTACACTGGTGAAAGACACCTGTTAACAAGTGTGGCCACTTCTGCTCAGGACCCCCCCCCCCCCCCCCTCAATATGCACACATTAATGAAGCCGGCCCAGCGAGAGAAAGGGAGTGACACCTCTGCCTGTTAATAAAAGGGAGGTAAAGAACGCACACCTGCCTCCAGGAAGGCCACTCAGGCACACACTGGGCCGCTGGCTGCATCTGAACACAGACACCGGACAAATCCGCCTCCCTGACTGCTAAAAACAAGCATTTGCAACAATGCAATAGGTCTCGCAATTGCGAATCTTTCAGCTACTGGCATTGTAAATGACAAAGCTTTTATCTATATGTTGATTTTAAAAACAGATAAATAAAAGGCATTGTCATTTACAATGCCAATAGTTTAAAATTTCACAAATGCGAGACCTATTGCATTGCAAATGCTTGTTCTATACAAGTACTCCTAGGAATATAGGCCATTATGTGCGACCAGAGATATGTGTATTAGGGGTATTCCCCTCCCCCCCACCCCACAAAAACTGGAAGGAAACATGTAGCGACGATCTTCCAGCTCCAAGAATCAGAAGCGATAACAGATAATAAAAGTAGGTATGGGACAGAAGTGAGGTGAAGAGAAATATTGTAAGGGTAAAGGGGTATTTGGAGGCCAGCATCCAGACACCAAAGACCTGTGTCAAGCGGTGACCTGCTGAGGAAGACACAAGCCACACTTCGTTGCTTGGTGGCCTGGACTATGGAAGATGCGCCCAACAGCTGCCAAATATCTAGGGTTCAAGAAGAAACCGGAAACACCCCTCTTCTCCTCATCACACTACCAACTTCAAATTCAGGGGATGCATAGAGGTGGTTCAGTTCAGGGTAGTGTGTTGCGCAAGCCTGTCTATTCATGGTACCTGTCTATGTATTGGTATGAGGAACCCCCGCACAAGTTTGTTTCCTAGTCGGTTCAGCTAACCAGTAGCCAACAATGGCTGTGTATGAGCACCGAATAGCTGAATCTGGGTGGCGAATTGCTGCTTTTATGCATTTGAATCATTGCTTCTGTGCGCTGAATGGCTATTTTTATTGCTATTTAATAGCTACTTGTGCTCACTTGAGTAATGAAGGTTACAGGTAGGTAACTGTAGAGAGCCACTCGGGCTCTCCCCAACAATGTTGCTCTAACACACGCATCCACACACCCCTCAGGGCGGGCTCGCCCCGAGGGGATAAATAAAGGTGGGCGAGGCCGCACGGGGTCTCTTTGGTGTAGCCCAGTGAACAATCATACGTATCCAGTGTCCTTTAATTGTATTGCACATACCTTAACTGTGACCAGGACCTGCACCTCTACACTGGCGACGAGGCCGGTCGTGCCCGTGCGTGCGGCAGCGTGGAGGAATCGCGGGGAGCGTGCGGAGCCCACACACGTTGTCGACGCTCCCGCTGATCTCCCGTCTCTGCCGGTGATCGCGGTGCCCACCCGCATGGCGAAGGAAGCGGCCCGCCTCCTGCTGAGACCTGCTGTCGGCGGAGCCCACCCGCATGCTGCTTCATCTGCCGGGAGCTGCCCGAGCTGTGCGCGCTCGATTGGGGTGAGTGGCCGGCCAAGCGCGTTCCTTGGAGCTCTGCTCCTACCTCGCTACAGCGGCCTATCCAGACGAGGAGGCCTCGGCAGGGCTGCCCTTTTCCCTGCCTGAACATTATAACTATCATCGTGCATTTGCTGCGGGGACGAGTGTGTGAAGCACCAGGGGGTGGAAATAAGAAGGCCCGGGGCAGAGAGGTGAAGTGGAAACAACAGGCCTTGGCAAAACCAAAAGTCAGCAAATAAGGCCACAGAAAAAAAAGAGAGAAAGACACTAGCACTGGCGGAATAAGCAAGCACAAGCAAACCCCACAGGTCACAAAATGACCACAAGGCCGGCGGCAGGCGCAGGGACATCACAACCTGGCGGGTCCACCGCCGGGGCTGGTAATAGCCCCCCACCGCCACCGGTGGTCACACACACGGCAGTAGCGCCCTTGCCACCATTCAGCGAGACCTCAGACCCGGCTACCGCCGCCCCGAGATGGAAGGCATGGGTAGGTCGCCTAAACCACTACTTTAGAGGAACCCGAGAGACTGATGGGGCGGTGAAGAGGTCGCTACTAATTTACTATGGAGGGGCGGAAATCTACGAACTGTTCGATACGCTTCCCAACACCGGGAACGAGGATGATTATGACGCAGCAGTCGAGGCGCTGAATAAACATTTTGATCCCCATCTGAACCCGGATTTTGAAAAATTTAAGTTTCGGAGGGCGTGGCAAACAGACACGGAGTCGGTGGACATGTTTTACGCGCGGCTGCGCCGGCTGGCCAGCAAGTGCCCGTTCACGGATCAAAGGGTGGAGATAAGGGATCAAATTATCTTAGGATGTCGCTCCAAGCTCCTCCGGAAGCTGATTCTCCGGCAGTCAGGGATCTCGCTAGATGACATCTTAGTACTGGCCCGGTCCCACGAGTTGTCCGACGCCAGGGCGGAAGAAATGGAAGCGGCCCTCCACACTGCCCATGGCTGCAGGACCAGGGTTCAAGAGCGTACCCATCAAGGAAGAGAGGGTGGAAGCAATACAAAGGCGGCCGGCCGCACCTCGCCCAGCGCCCAAACCCACAACCACAGGCCCGTGCGGCTACTGTGGGGATGACCACCCGGCAACGGCTGTCTGCGGAGCAAAAGGAAAGACATGCTCCCGCTGCGGAACAATGAATCACTACGCCCGAGTGTGCAGGGGCGGGCGTTTCAGGCAACCGTCTTCGAGACCGAGGTTCGGGCCACAACAAGTGCGCCAGATCGTGCACGAAGACCCGCCGCCGAGCAGAGAACATCAGCACCAGGCGCAGAGCCCAATGTATGAGGACGAGGACAACGAGGTGTTCGTGGTGTCGTTCGTCAGCAGGACAGGCTCCCGGCGGAGGCCACCGCCCATGTGCTCAGTCTCAGTGGGAAGCGCGGAGATACAGGCCCTCATTGACACGGGAGCGTCGGTCAATGTGATGGACTCGGACCAGTATGACCGACTGTCACCACGGCCCCCCTTGACGCTATCAAAGGCGCGAATATACACGTACGGGGGGACGGACCCTCTTCCTCTCCGCGGTGTCATTAACACCACCATCGCCAGCGGAGGATACTCGACTCAGACGCAATTCTATGTTACGGAAGGCAAGAAAGGGACGCTGCTCAGCTGTCACACCGCAGAGGACCTTGGTCTGGTCTTCTTCGCGAATCAAGTTCATGATTCCCATGCCGAGGACATACTCAAGGAGTTCCCAGCCCTCTTCACCGGCCTGGGCAAACTCAAAGGGAAGAGATTCAAGCTACACATAGACACATCCGTAAGGCCGGTAGCCCTCAGGCATCGGAGGGTGCCGTTCAACTTGCGCCCGCAAGTGGAAGAACTGCGGAAGCTCGAGGAGCTGGACGTCATTGAAAAGGTGTCCGGTCCCACTCCCTGGGTGTCCCCGCTGGTCGTGGCGCCCAAGCCCAAACAGCCAGGGGCCATCAGACTCTGTGTCGACATGCGGTTGCCCAACACTGCGGTGAAGAGGGAGCGACACATCACCCCCACGATGGACGACATAGTGGCGGACCTCAACGGGGCCAAGTGGTTCTCAAAGCTGGATCTAAATGCGGGCTATCACCAGCTGGAACTGGACCCCAGCAGTCGGTACAACGTTTTCGACACACGTGGGCCTCCGGAGATACAAGAGGCTGAGTTTTGGCGTCTCCTCCGCGGCCGGGATATTCCAGAATGCCATTCGAGAGACCCTGTCGGGACTGCAAGGGGTGATCAACCTCAGCGATGACATCCTGGTCTACTCCAACACTCTGGAGGAGCATCATGCACACCTGAGAGCCACGCTCAGGAGGCTGGCGGAGTGCGGGCTGACACTGCACAAGGCAAAGTGCTCATTCTACCAGGACAGTGTGGACTTCTTCGGATACACTTTCACTCGCAAAGGACTACTGGTAGATCCGAAGAAGGCGGAGGCCATCCGAGCGGCACCCACCCTGCGCAGCCCTACTGAAGTGCGAAGTTTTCTTGGAATGGCCACTTACTGTGGGCAGTTTATTCCCCGGCTAGCTGCCATGTCTGAACCGCTACGCGCCCTCACGTGCCAAGACCACCTGTGGGAGTGGACTCCGGAGGCCAATAAGGCGTTTCAAGAGATCAAGGAGGGGCTCCTCGACAAGACCATCATGGCATACTTCCACCCCCGACGGAAGACGGAGCTGGTGGTGGACGACAGCCCGGTGGGCCTTGGGGCCGTCCTCCTGCAGGAACATGGTCCCGAAGTATGGAAACCCGTGGCATATGCCAGCAAGGCACTTACTGACACCGAAACGAGGTATGCACAAATCGAGAGAGAAGCGCTGGCCATCAAGTGGGCGTGTCAGCACTTCCACTTGTACCTATGCGGACAGGACTTCACGGTCGTCACCGACCACAAGCCTCTGCTCCCCCTGTTCACGGGGTCGGCGAGGCTGGCTCCTCCCAGAATCGAACGCTGGGCCGTGCAGCTGCAGGCGTACCAGTTCAAGGTGGTCTACCGGCCAGGGGCTCACAATCCCGCGGACTATCTGTCCCGACACCCGAAGTCAAACCCCGAGGCAGGGGTGCAGGAAGACACGTGCACCACAGAGGCGTTCGTTAGCATGGTATCGCAGGGGGCCTGCCCTAAAGCGATGACTCTAGAAGAAATCGGTCGAGCTACACAGGAAGACCCCACCCTCACCCGTGTCCGAAGAGCCCTAGACCGCGATGGATGGACCCGCTTCCTAGACGGGGTTCGGGCCCTGCGGCCAGAGGTCAGTCATGCTCGCCAACAACTGTGGCAAGTCCGGAGTGAGCTCAGCGTGGGGGAAGAAGGCGTCATTCTGAGGGGACGGCTCATCGTGGTCCCAGAGAGCCACCAAAAGAAGATCCTGGTGCTTGCGCACGTGGGCCACCAGGGGATGGCCAAGACCAAGGCCCGGCTCCGAGACAAGGTGTGGTTCCCGGCGCTGGACGCCAAGGCAGACGAGATGGTCCGGCAGTGCCATGCCTGCACCATCACTGGAGGGGATACCGCTCCCACTCGAGTGATCACCGAAGAAGCGAGCGAGACGCCGTGGACGCATCTAAGCCTCGACTTCAGGAGCTTTCCGGACGGCCGGCAGATGCTGGTTCTGATTGACTCTTTCTCGAAATTCCCGATAGTGGATGTGATCACATCCACAGCGTTCCCCCACGTCAAGAAAGTTCTGGATCGGGTGTTCGCAACGATGGGACTGCCCAAAGAAATAAAGTCGGACAATGGGCCCCCATTCCAGGGGCAGGAGTTTCAAGAGTACGTGACAAGTCTTGCCATCCGACACCGGAAAATCACGCCCCTGTGGCCTCAAGCTAACGGAGAGTTGGAACGGCTGATGAGAACACTCAATCGGGCACTGCGGATTGCCGTTGATACCGGGGAGGATCCGGAAACAGCCCTGAGTCAGTTTCTGGGAGTGTACCGTCAGACCCCACACAGCACCACGAGGTGCGCTCCCGCACACATCCTGTTCAAGAGAGCTCCGCGGGACAGCATTCCGACGGATCCCATTTGGACCCTCGCAGAGAGGGACGGGGCAGCCATTCAGGCAAGGAGAGAGGCGACGAACAGGAAAGCTAGCGAATCTCGCCGGGCACAAGATACGGTGGTCCGAGTTGGAGACCGAGTGGTCATCAAGGATCGGCACCCCGGCTGGAAGTTCCGAACTCCCTATGAACCCGAAAAGTGGACGGTGACCGAGGTGCAAGGGACAATGATCACGGCACAAAGAGGCCAGCAGACCGTCACGAGGAACGTGTCGAGTTTCAAGGTGGTTCCCGAAACTGTTAAATGGTAGCGGCAGTTTCAGTCGATAACCTTTCAAGTATTTGCCCGGCGGTAATCGCCTCTCATACCACTCGATAATTTACCAATAAAAGAGGCAGGCGCCGGAGACTGGAAGGCAGGAAACAAAGTTTTATTCCGTCGGACCAGAACACATCAGATCAGACAGCAAGGTATCGTCACGAGGTGCTCTAACTGCATCTCTGAGACCTGGTCTCTTATACACTGGTTTATTGCTTTATTACACATAGTACATTCTTGAGATTCCCTTGATGTACGGGGGGAATATCCCCTGAGGCCCCGGTTCAGATCCGATCCCACACATAGATACAGTAGAAGTTCCCACCCCATCCACAGTAGGAGATGGCTATTGCGCAGCAGGGTATTCCGCCAATTCCTGGGGGGTGTGTGACCGGTCGGGTCTCAGGGAGTAGGGGCTTTGATCTACTGTAATCCCTTTGATGTGGGGTGTTTCCCTTACAGTAGGGGCAATAAACTGCATCCGCAGGGCTAGTTGATGGCCTGGGACCAGTTCAGACAATGGGGCGCAGAGGAAGGGGGTTATCAAAGGAGAGGCATGACCATGTATGGGTTGTCGGTCGGAAGTGGTTCCGTAGCAGGGCCGCGCAGAAAGAGAGGGTTTATGGCCTGTATGAGAGAGCGGGGGTGGCCAGCGCGTGGGGGATGCTCGCAGCACCAAGGGGACCGCGCTGGCGATTGACAATGAGCGGGGAGAGAGTGGGGTGCCTAAAATGGTGGTCGTGCATTCGCTGTGCGTGGCGCTGGGGAGAGGCAAGATGGCGCAGATAATGTTCAGTTTGCAAGCTAAATTTCCACAGTCCTCCCTTTTAACATATCTAGCCAGCTTGTCTAGTTCGGATTTATCCCCATAATACTACGGACCTCCACCTCATAAAGGGCTTTCATCCGCTCTGTTTCAAAGTTCAAAGTCTTAGGGCAGATGCAGTTCATAAAAAGCGAACATAAAGGTGGCAGACACTGAATCCCCAAGCAACATCCACATAGTATCACAATCGGTATTAGGATAAATGAAAACAGCCTCCATCCCCAACTTTTAATAGCGTCCCAAAACCAACTCCCCAGCGACCATTCTTCTTGCTCTTGATGGACCTCTGTGGACAGTCTGTGGAGGTGTTCAATTGCTTTGTAGACTGAGGGTGAGTTGTCTGGTACGTAGGTACAACAGCTGGATCCAATGATGCGGCATGCTCCTCCACGATCAGCCAGAACCACATCTAGAACGAGGCGGTTCTGAAGGGCCACTAAGCGGACGGCCTGGAGCTCGGCGGTGTTGTTGGCGAGGGCGCCAGCCGTAATGTTCATTGCCGTTTCGACTGCCTGGGTTAAGTGGCGGATGGCACGGCTGTTTGCCATTGGGCCCCAGAGTGGAACAAGGCCTTTGACTGCGTCCATGAACTGTGCTCCGGTGGAGTCGGCCTGTACAATGTCTTTGGCCCGTTTCTGTCGGTGATGGTTTGCTGGGGCCACATACGTCGGAGGAAGGACAAAGGCGATGTAGCAAGTGCCTCCCCAACCTCTCGGGAGCCAGGTGTAGGCCTTAGTACCACAGACGAAGTACATATTCGGGGAGGCAACATAGGAGGGTGGGTCAACTGAATCCAATGTTCGGGTGATGAGGCAGGAGCTGTGGCCCACCAGCTGTGCCCCCAGGCCTTCGAGGCATACAGATCCAGTGATGTTGATGACGGACAGGGCCACTGTTAGGGTGGCGGCCGTCCGTTTTCGGAGGTAAGAGAAGGTGGGTCTGGCTGGATTGTTGAACACTTGCATTTCAACTCGTTCTTTGGCAGGGATGTCCATGTGAAAGGAAGTGTTCGATCTCAGAGGGCAGAAGAGGGCGGAAGTTCTACCAGTTTTGTTCATCCAGAACCCATGGTAGAAGTGTGACATGGTTCTGCCGGAAGTGGCATTGTCCTTGTAGCTCTCCTGCAGAAGGATCAGCCAGGCGAGGCAGGAACCATGGACAGAAAAAGGTGAAGGGATGAAAGGGATTGAGTGCCCAGTGGCATGCGGTAGCAATCCACAGATCCAGCAGTTAGTGGCGTTGGTGGCAAGATTGTGTTGGTGGAGCAACTGCACAAAAGAGTTATTCCAGAACTCCTTACGCCTTTCTCGGAGTTGGGGTGAAAGTGAGATCAGATGGTGCTCCTTCGTGGTGGTAGGTTGAACGGTGGTCAGCAATGTCTTATGAGCGGGTGTGTTCTCCTCCATGATCCAGAAGGTGACCATGAGGAGAAGGCAAAAGAGAAGGGTAATAAAAAGTGTTATAGTCTTAAAGCTGTGCATTCGGTCAGTCTTTGGGTTTCTGTAGGGGATCTTCGGACGTCCGGTTGCTTCCATCACCTTCATGTCGGGCGCTTCCATCACCTTCGAGAGACTCGGTAGCGGGCAGAACCACAGACTTTGCTTAGTTTCTCTCCTGGTGGCCTTTGAAGTGACTAGGCTACCGCTCTGAGATTTCCACTTAGCCTGTGGTCTGCTTAGCCGAAGTTCTCTCCTTTCGTCGCAAGTTATACCCTTCTTTGGATGGCACAGTGGGATCGGGATATTCAATCAATTCAAGTGTCTCTGTATCCGGGCAGCGGCTCAGGGATGGTCGGTCTTTGTTCAGGAGTTCCTCTTGGGCGGTGACGTTGTCCGTGGTTGTCAGGGTCGGTGATATCTTCTTGCAGTGGTGTGCATGCAGCCAATTGCGTTTCCCCTCCACTCGAAGAGCTGTTCGGGTGGTGATCAAGACTTGCAGGGGGCCCGTCCACCGGGGCTCCAGACTCTTGGTGCGCTGGAAGTTACGCACTAAGACGAAGTCACCTGGTTGGATGTCGTGCCCGGGGCCCCTGGAAACATCGGGAATGGCGTGCAGCACCTGCTGATGGATGATAGACAACGTTTTAGTTAGATTGTACAGATAATCAGACATGAGGACGTCCGGGACGTCGTGGATGGATGTTGGTTTTGGTGCAGTCCAAAGGTTCATGGGCCGCCCGAAGACGACCTCGTAGGGGGTTAAGTGGTGTTTGGTGGGGGTGGAACGCATTGATAGCAAGGCTAGTGGGAGAGCGTCTGGCCATCTTAGCCCTGTGGTGGCGACTATTTTTGCTATCTTAAGCTTCAATGTGGCATTGTGTCGTTCAACCAGGCCTGCAGATTGGGGATGGAAAACCGCATGGAACTTCTGTTTTACACCCAACCCTTTTAAGATGAGTTGGATAACTTCGGCTACGAAGTGGGGGCCATTGTCGCTCCACAAAATTCGACAAAGGCCGTATCGGGGGAAGAATTCCTTCAGTAGTACCTTTGCGGTAGTCATAGCGGTGTTGTCATGGGTTGGGTAGGCTTCCACCCACTTGCTGAAGGCACACACAATGACGAGTACATACTTCAAACCTTGGCACCTTTCTAGCTGGACATAGTCCATTTGTAGGACTTCAAAGGGGTGATTGGGGACCCCAAACCCTCCCCGGGGTACAGCAGTTCCTTTCCCAGGGTTGTGTTGGAGGCATACTAGGCATTGTTGGACTAGACGTTTGGCCGAGTCTGGTGTTTTGTCGTTGTGCCAGACTTTAGAGATGAGTTCGATCATGGGGGCAGACCCTATGTGTGCGGGGGAGTGAGCCATGGTCAGCATGGGGATCAAGTATGAATCTGGTAACAACCATTTGTTCAAGTCTTTGGTTCGCCAGCAACCGTCATCGTCCTTCAATCCCACCCGGGCCCATTCAGTTAACTCGTGTGGTGTGCTGGCTAGTTGGATATCCCTAATTGTTTCCCTAGCATCCTTCCATTTCTCAGTTTGTGACCTGGTCACGTACATACGGGTCGTGGACCTATTCTCGGCTGTGGTCCGGGCAGTAATGTCAGCTAGTGCATTTCCCTGTCCTATAATGTCTGTCACCTTCTTGTGTGCCTGGCATTTGATCACAGCTAACCGTGTGGGGAGGAGGACTGCTTCGGTCAGGGCAGAGACTAGATCTCCATGCAGGATGGGTGTGCCATGAGAAGTCAAGAATCCCTTCTCTTTCCATAAGAGCCCAAAGTGGTGAACTACCCCGAAGGCATACTGACTGTCTGTGTAAATGTTTGCGGTTGTCCCTGCTGCCAGGATGCAAGCTCGTGTAAGAGCAATTAGTTCCGCCGCCTGTGCGGATCGCTGTGTGATGCGGGCTGTCTCAACAACTGTTCGGGCTGTGGTGACTGCATAGGCAGCCGAGGTGGTGCCATCGGGGAGCTTGATGCATGAGCCATCCACCCACAGTTCTCCGTCAGGGTCCGGGAAGGCAGTATCCCGGAGGTCAACCCTACTCTTGGTTTGTTCGTCGGTGAGGGTCACGCAATCATGTATAGGGGATGCATTGGGGTCAGCGTCAGGGAGAGGCAGTAGTGTAGCTGGATTCAGAGTGGTGCATCGTTTCAATGTGATGTGGGGTGCAAGCAGAGTCAGTTCATAACCGGTCAGTCGTGCGCTAGTCAGGTGTTGAGTCTTGGTTTGGTTCAGGAGGGTGTCAACAGCATGGGGTACCAATACCGTGAGGGGGTTCGAGAGCACGATCCCCTCACTTTGTCGGATAGAGACAGCAGCGGCGGCTACTGCTCGAAGACAGGCGGGCAAAGCTCTGGCTACGGGGTCGAGAGTGGCAGAGAAGTAGGCACAAGGGCGTTGCTTAGGGCCTATGGACTGGGTTAGGACAGACAACGCACATCCCTCCCTTTCGTGGGTGTAGAGGGAGAAAGGTTTAGTGTAGTCTGGGGTTCCTAGGACTGGGGCCGAGCAGAGGGCGTCTCGTAATTCTTTGAAGGAGGATTGACATTCAGGTGTCCAGGGGAGGGGGAAGGGGACATCCTTAGCCAGCAGGGAAAGCAGAGGCTTTATGGTAAGACTGAAGTTTGGCAACCACTGTCGACAAAAGGAGGTGAGGTCCACTAGGGATCGTACTTGCTTCTGAGTTTTGGGAACGGGGGTTTCTAGGATGGTTTGAATTCGGTCAGGGGTAAGTTTCCTCCCGTCTTTGGATAGTAGGTGGCCTAGATACGTTACCTGGGGCTGGCAGAATTGCAATTTCTTTCTGGAGACCTTGTGGCCGTTCTCCGCAAGGAAGCGGAGGAGGTGAATGGTGGCTGTGACGGCAAGAGGAGTGGTGTCGGCCGCCAAAAGAATGTCATCGACGTACTGTATCAACACCACTCCATCGGGTAGTTGGACTGCATCCAGTTGTCTCTTGAGGGCTTGGCTGTAAATACTGGGACTCTCAGTGTAGCCTTGGGGTGCCCTGCAGAATCTGTACGAACGGGCTTTTAAGGTGAAGCCGAACAGGTAGCGGCTGTCTGGGTGGATGGGGATGGAAAAGAATGCGTTCTTGAGGTCAATAACAGTAAAGATGGTGGCAGTAGATGGAATCAGGGTGAGGATGGTGGTGATGTCTGAGACTACGGGGTACTGGGGTATGACTACTTTGTTAACCTCTCGCAAGTCAACAATGAAACGGTAGGCTTTCTCATCCCCCTCGCCTTGCTTCTTTACAATGGGTAGGATAGGGCTGTTGCAAACATTACGGACTACTTCTTCTACCACTCCTGCCTCGACCAGGGACTCGATGATTTCCACCAATGCCTTCTCGCCTTCGGGTGATATCCGATACTGTGGAAGCTTTGGGAGCACTGCATCCGGTCGGACGGTTATGTGTACCGGGTCGATCACCATGCGCCCTACATCTGAGTCGGTTTTAGCCCATAGATGTGAAGGTAATGTGTCGAGTAGGGACGTATCAGCATCGGTTATAGAGAGCATACGTCGTGTGTGACAGGGTCTGGATAGATCTGGGTTATCGTGTAGGATGACTCGAACTCCGTCTGGGGAGCATCTGATGGTGGCTCGAAAATGTTTTAGCAAATCGAGCCCCATAATAGCATCGGGGGTGTTGGAGGAGAGCATAAAGGTCGTGTCAGTGATGTTATCTTCTAAGTCAAAGGAGATTGGTGCTGATAAGGGGTTAGTGGAGGGCGTTCCGTCAAAGCCTATTGAGGCTACGTGTGAGCCAGACAAGGGTGCCCTAGGAATCAGTCGTTTAGATAACGCACTACGTGTCGCCCCAGTATCTACCAGGAATGGAGATTTTGTGCTCAAGACCTTAGCGGTGACGTAAGGACCTTGCTGGTCAACACGGAGTTCGACTGGATCCCTCCCTTGTCCCTGGCGGTCCTATGCGAAGTCCTGGGTGCTCTCGTAGTCGGACTGCTGATACTGGTTTTGTCGGGGGCGATCAAAGGTGTTCGGTCTGCCTGGCCTGTCGTTGATGGTGTTGTTCGTGTGCCCTCGTCCCTGTCGTCTATTTCTGGGGTCATAGGCTGTGTCTCTGGGGTCCCTATTCTTGTTCATTTCCAGAAGGGCCGGGCACTGGGACTTCCAGTGTCCGAACCCTCTACAGAACGCACATTGATTCCCATCTAAGTCTCTCCGTCCGTTGTAGGGTGTAGGTGTATGGTCTCTAGGGGGTAGCTTTCTAGGGGCGGTTGGTTGGTAATTCTCTTTTGGGGGTTCCCTTCCTATGGTCACCCCTTGCAACTGTGCTATCATCACCCTCTCCTTTAATTCCTTTTTCTTCTTCTCTGATGCCCTATCGTTCTCGTTCTTCTGGTTTTCGTAGTACTGGGCCATCTGGAGAATTGCTGCGGGTTTGGAGGCTGCCCAACTACTCTCGCTGGTCTGTAGTTTCTGGGAAACTTCTGGCGACAGACCCTTTACATAATTCTGGACAAAGAGGTGATGTCCGGTTGCGGTGGTCATGTCTTGGCCACTGTAATCGGAGAACACAGTCTCGAATCGGGAGAAGTATTCAGACACATCCTCCTGGGGTTTCTGGCGGCAAGCCGTCACTATCGACCAGTCTACCTTTCTTTCTGGGATTAGAGTCTTCAGCTTTTGTACAATCTTGTCTGGGAGCTCTAAGATGGCCTTCGGGGGTTTCTGTCCTGGTTCTCGCTGTTTATCTATGGTATCGAGTTGTACCCAGGTATATCCGAACGGCTCAGTGTGGTCAACTTTCCGGATTTGTTTCCACACATCAGCCGGCAGGCATAGCCCAAAGAACAAGTCGATATCTGCTAACGTCATTATCGTTGAGCCTAAGGCTGTACCCAATTCAGTGTAGAAGGCAGTCGGGTTCTTTTTCAAGTCGGGTAGAGTCTTTCTAAAGGTCAAAATATCTTGCCGGTCCCACGGCTGGTAGACCCAGTTATATACAACCCTTCCCTTCGCATCTTGGTGGTTGATGTCGTCGTGTGTTCCCTGACCCCGTGGGGGGACCCAGTAGGGGGCAGCTTCTTTAATGGGCATCATGGCATCGGACCTTCCTCCCTGGGGCTTAGTTGCTATGGGGGTTTCTGTTTTGGTGGTCTGTCCATGTTCTTTAAGGTGTCGGTAGACCTCGAGTGTACGAGTGAAGAGGTTCGCTACATCGCCCTCTCTTTCTTCCCCAATGTCTACCTTCCTATATAGGGCCGCTAAGCCTTCGGGGCCTTTATCGTGGTACCTATCCTCATATGCATTCAGGGCGTGATAACAGAGCCGTACGACGAAGTGTCGTCTGCGGCTGTCGGCGTACGAGTTATACACGTCTGTTATATACTCCTCACTTTCTTTTCGTTCCACCAGCGTCCCTACTATCTTGTCAATTCCTGCTCGTTCATCCTTAGTTAATCGATTCATTCTGGTGGACTCTTTCTTTCCTATCTCATGGTCGTCTAGCGTTGTAGTCGACGTTGGGTTCGGCACAAGAGGCTCAGCCGGCGCGGAGGCCGTGAGGGCCGAGGCCCCTGTACTGCTTTCGCTCGTGTTCGGGGGTTGTGGGTGTTGCACTATTGATTGGGAGGGTGCATACGGAGGGGGCATGTAAATGATCGGGGGACCTAACAGTAACTCATCATTTGTTCGCTGCTTGGAGGACAACTCAGGGTAGAGCAAAGAAGGGGTCCTAACAGCGTACTGGCCTGTGGTTTCGGGCTCCTGTCTTAGTTTAGTTTCCCTTCTCTCCTTTATGTCTTCGTCTAACTTTCTAGCGGCAAGGTGAGCTGCCTTTCGTAATTCCTTTTCTGCTTTTACTTCTTCCCTCTTTTTCCGTTGCGTCGCTTCTTTGCGCCACATGCCGATACTGTCAAGCATAGTAGGCGTCGTCTTGTTGCTACGCAGAGCTATTTCTAGCGCTTCTATCTTATGGTCGTCGAAGGATCCCATCAGTGGCCACTGACTTTCGGGGTCCTTCTTGGTATACTTATGCCACAGTTTGCTATAAGCTACGGCAACTAGTCCATATTTAGTGAACATGTCCTTATTAGGGGTGCCTTCCAGTGGAGCCGGGTGGTTCACCTCTAATAAGCGGTCCGGGCAGAACCAACTACCAATCAGTGGGGAGAAGATAGGCATGACGGGTTTCAACGGGGACAAAAGTCAGCACTACCTATCTTTTCACTGCTTGCAAAGACTAGACAGAATATCTCTATTCTTCGTTATTTGTAAGCAGAGAATACCTCCAAAGAACCAATATCGAACAACTAGTGTTCGGACAATCAATCAATCAATCAATGGGGAGATAAAGATAGGCACGACGGGTTTCAACGGGGACAAAAGTCTGCGTTACCTACCCTTCACTATTTGCAAAGACTAGACAGAATATTCCTATTCTACGTTATTTGCAAACAGAGAATATCTCAAAAAGCACTATTCTTCAAAACAATCAATGTTCGGACAATCAATCAATGGGGAGATAAAGATAGGCACGACGGGTTTCAACGGGGACAAAAGTCTGCGTTACCTACCCTTCACTATCTGCAAAGGGAGAGAGAGAGAGAGAGTATTTCTACTCCTCCCAGTTTGTAGACAGCGAATATCTCAAAAAGAACAATCAATGAGCAATACTAGTATTTCCAAAGCATCAAACAATCAATCAATTATTTCTCAATTTGTCGTGTATCATGACCTTACCCGGACCGCGTCGACAGTTTCTCGTCTTCCGCCTCCAGCGCCCGATCGTCCTCTACTCTCCGTATTTGCCGCGGCACTCCTGATGGTTCCCAGTCAGGACCGTAGATCACTCGAGAGAGGTCTGCTCGGAACCAGTGAAGTTCGGATGATCGGCTGCCAGACGAGGGTCTATTGGGCAGGAGCTCTCCCGATCGTTGCAGTCGTTCACTCTGTCGTCGGGACCTCTCCCACTGGATCCACGTGTCGCTGATGGGCCCCACGTTTGGGACGCCAATTGTTAAATGGTAGCGGCAGTTTCAGTCGATAACCTTTCAAGTATTTGCCCGGCGGTAATCGCCTCTCATACCACTCGATAATTTACCAATAAAAGAGGCAGGCGCCGGAGACTGGAAGGCAGGAAACAAAGTTTTATTCCGTCGGAGCAGAACACATCAGATCAGACAGCAAGGTATCGTCACGAGGTGCTCTAACTGCATCTCTGAGACCTGGTCTCTTATACACTGGTTTATTGCTTTATTACACATAGTACATTCTTGAGATTCCCTTGATGTACGGGGGGAATATCCCCTGAGGCCCCGGTTCAGATCCGATCCCACACATAGATACAGTAGAAGTTCCCACCCCATCCACAGTAGGAGATGGCTATTGCGCAGCAGGGTATTCCGCCAATTCCTGGGGGGTGTGTGACCGGTCGGGTCTCAGGGAGTAGGGGCTTTGATCTACTGTAATCCCTTTGATGTGGGGTGTTTCCCTTACAGTAGGGGCAATAAACTGCATCCGCAGGGCTAGGTGATGGCCTGGGACCAGTTCAGACAATGGGGCGCAGAGGAAGGGGGTTATCAAAGGAGAGGCATGACCATGTATGGGTTGTCGGTCGGAAGTGGTTCCGTAGCAGGGCCGCGCAGAAAGAGAGGGTTTATGGCCTGTATGAGAGAGCGGGGGTGGCCAGCGCGTGGGGGATGCTCGCATCGCCAAGGGGACCGCGCTGGCGATTGACAATGAGCGGGGAGAGAGTGGGGTGCCTAAAATGGTGGTCGTGCATTCGCTGTGCGTGGCGCTGGGGAGAGGCAAGATGGCGCAGATAATGTTCAGTTTGCAAGCTAAATTTCCACAAAACGGGCCAGGATGTTGAGGAGCTCGAGCCGCTAAGGGGCTGGGCAGCGGACGGTGCACCAGCGTCTCCCACCGGAGCAGTATCCCCTATGGCCGGCGAACTGCCGTCAGCGTCAGGTGATGAAACCAGCCAGAGATCGGTGGGTCAGGGTATCGTCGCTGGTGGCTCAGGAGCCCTCCCGATGGACAGGTCTCCCGACTCCTACCCCAGAAGCCAGCGATATGGACTGCGCCCCAATCCGGCGCCCAGTCAGAGACTAAAAGACTATGTATGTAATTCCCCGTGAATGAGTGCCATTGTGGACTGTTTAGCTACAATAAAGGAGGGATGTAGAGAGCCACTCGGGCTCTCCCCAACAATGTTGCGCTAACACACGCATCCACACACCCCTCGGGCGGGCTCGCCCGAGGGGATAAATAAAGGTGGACGAGGCCGCACGGGGTCTCTTTGGTGTAGCCCAGTGAACAATCATACGTATCCAGTGTCCTTTAATTGTATTGCACATACCTTAACTGCGACCAGGGCCTGCACCTCTACAGTAACCAAGTCATTTGTGCTTGCTGGCTGGCTCTGAGATGTTAATGGCTGTTCTCTGGGGGCTGAATGGTCGCGTCTGGCCGCCGAATCATTGCTCAATGGCTTTCTCGTGCCTCCACTTCTTTGGGCTAACCGCTGCGTGGCTGCCTCGCGAGATTGGCTGGCTTCGGAGCGCTCTGCGTGCATTACGTAATTACACTGAAAGACTGACCTCCTGTGCTGAGAAAACAGATGAGATGTTGTTTGAAAGGTGTCCACGGTACTTACTGTGTGCGCCCTTGGGGAGGGGCGGCTAGTCATTAAAAGGCCGGGATATCTTACCGTGTGAAGAAGGTACTCTGCCTGCGGGTTATACGGAGGTGTGTGTGTGTGTGTGTGGGGGCACGACTCCATCAGCGGAAAGTGCTGCATGCTCTACTTCACTGCTACTGGGGAGGGGGCTTCGTTGCTGTCATGGAGAGGGCCCCAGCCCGTTTGTGCTGATGCTGCATCAGTGGCGTAGCTACTATTGCCGCCTGTGGCTGGCGGGGCGTTTGCCGCCCCGCGACATCTGCATGTGTGGGAGGGGGGCATCGGTCCCTGCATCTGCCGAGGGGGGGTGCTGTCACCCCCAAAGCTCGTGCCACCCCCCCTTTGTATGCCACGGGCCGCGCGCACACGCACATTAGTATAATCATTGATACAACAAAGGGAAAGTATAGAACTGCTTGAGACAGCGCAACGTGTCATCAAAGACACAGACCTACCCACTCAGTACACACAGATACAGAACCCACACACGTGCTCACACAGCTACGCACGCACATACAAAGACCCAATACCACATGCACTCTAAGGAATCAGGTGCATGGTTGCGCAGGACACATGCAGCTACGCAGACTCACACAGCCTCACATCCACAGACATACACTCCCACCCCCTTTGTTTCTCAACCCAGGTAAACACACACACAACACAGATCCCCAAAGACTCACATAGACGCAGGCCCAAGGCCAATTTGCATGTGGCCGCTCTCTGTCAAGAGTGGCATAGGGAGCAAAAAACGTTGGATTGGAATGAGGCTTAAAATCATTCAAGCATCCCTCCATTCACTTTATTGTTTGACACACATGCAGAAAGATACACAATTTAAGTTTAACCACACGGTTGCCCACAGACAACCAAAAACTCCCACAGATGCACACTGGCCTGTTTAAAACACCCACTGGCATGTGTACCTAGACAGGCCGTCACACCCACAGATAGTAACACAGACACACATGCATACACCCTCGCACAGATGCAAAACGGTTCTGAAGCGTCCAGGGCGCCTCTCCTGAACTGGCACCGGTCTGCTGGGCTCTATGTTTGCTGAGACATACCCTCCCTGTGCACCTCTTGCTGTCCGACTCACTACCCTCCAGGAATGCCAGCCAGGAGCAATTAGAACAAACCCCAGACGGATTGAAACCCTAATCGGTTGATAGAGCGTGCTTGCATATCTCTGCATCGCCTGATCTGTCTGTGAGTGTGTGTGGCACCGCAGTCTCTGCTCACCCGGAACAGAGGGCTGGACATGGTGCAGCGTGTACATTAGTCCCCCCTGGACCTGTGTGCAATGGGGTTGGCGGCAAACGTGTGGGAGGCCATTTGGGCTACTTTCCAATTAGCCAACTGTGGAGCCAGCCAAGGAGATTTGACCTCGTTTCCAGCACTGTTGTATGATCCTGGGCCATCCAATTTATCAGTCGGTGCCTCAGTTCCCTCCTTATCTGCCAAAATATGAGCGCTTAGAATTCCAGTAATAATTGCTACAAAGAACAAGTATCGATCTCTCGTCTTTATGGGGTCATGTGTTTCTAAGTAGCGTGGAGGTGCACACTGCCCCGACCTCACAAAGGAAAAAAATCTTGACAAAACCAAGAATTTTTTCCTTTGACAGTGCATTCCTCCACGCTAATTAGAAACACATGGCCCCATAAAGATAAGAAAGTGCCTTGGGACAGCAGCAAAGCAGACGAGCCAGTCCAGATAGGCCAGATGAAAAGGCGAAAGGGCATCACCAAAAAGCCCTCATTTCCAATGGCAGGCCACCGTTTAGCATAAACAGTGACGCCAGACAATGAAAATGATGGGCGGGGCTTCAAGTCACCTTCTCAAATCTGCTCTCCTACAATATCTCTCGCCCAGCGAGCAGCACTTTGCGCTGCAACGCCAGGCGAGACCTAAAAAGCAGCCCACAGCAGGAACTGGACACCGGCCCCTCGGGAATTGCCCGAGCGGCCATGTTACCAATCCGCCCCTGGCAGAAATGCCACGCCCTCAGACACTGCTGGGGCTGGGAGCAGTGGAAAAGAAAACGGTAATTCATTTCATTATCGTTTTGTTTATCAATTTTGCTGCACTGGCAACAGGGAGCGACACTCCTCTGCCCTAATGAGGGGGCCGCCACTGGCATAGAGGTAAATGCGTCTACATGGACTTGTAAATTACAATGGCCTGGAAGCAGTGATGTTTATCTGGCTCGTTTCCAGACTGCCTTCATTTAAATGCAGAGCTTAAGGTGCATAAAATCTGTGCAGTTGTAATCCTGAGTGTCCTAGGGCACAGTCAGTGAGTAGGGTGACGGGGTCAGGTCAGATATGTGGCTAAAAGTATAGAGTAACTATTTTATTTTTCACCGTCAGGTAACTAGATATAAACAAAAACATGCACACACATTAAATGAACAAATCATTGCAGGTTAAACTAATCTGTGGAAAATGTACCCTTTTACATTATAAACCTCAATTAGCTAATGCAATCACTGAAGATGTCTGTGGGTGACTAGAGAGTCACCAAATAGAATCCTGGTGTCCACAGTGGGAATAGTAACTTGTGTACTTATAGCGCTGCAAGTTCCTAGCCTGCGGTAAAAAGCACTGTGACTCCTTCAGTTAAAGAATATACTAGCTCCCATGCAGCTTTCATGATTGGTGCTTAACCAGTTGCACAGGGTCGATTGGTATGAGGGACCAACTAAACCCAGGGTCACTGAAATTATGCAACAGGGGAGGACCAACAGGAAGGCCAAATCATGTGACAGAGATGGCTAAATTATATGGCAAGAAAAGCCACATTATGCGGCATAAAGCAGCACATTTTGTGATAGCATTAATTCGTTATTTTGAAATATTTACATTTGGTAACACCTCATTAAGACCGGTTTAAAACTCAAATATAGCAATAACCAACAGAATGGTGACCAGTCATCCTTTGCAAAGGGCCTTTCACTGTGTGGCAAGATGTAACCATGTTTTTAGTACATTTTGATCCGTTTGAGCTAGAATTTATTTTGTATTCAAATCTACAAATTATGCAGCAGGTGATTAATTATGTGGCAAATATGTCGAATCCATAATTATGCATTCAGTGGTCGGCAAATCGCATAATTCCAGTGGCCCTGGCTAAACTCCAAATTTGGGTGTTTTAGTATCTTTCCTTGCTTGCAGGAGGGGTCAGTGTACACATGCTGTGGCAGTCTTTGATTGGGCTTCAAAATAATGGCCCACAGGAGGGACAAATTGAAGGAGAGGAGACACCTTAGTTTGAGCGCCAGAGAGATAGCAGCAAAGGGATGGGGCAAGATGGGAGTCCATGTTTTTAACAAATGGCAGAGGAAACAGCCCAAGTCACAAAGCAGTAGCTATCATTAGTGAAGCAGGTCTGTGAGACCCACTGGGCTAAATAATCTGAGGGATCCACTGGATCACACTTCTGACTGTCTTTCACCAAAGAAAAAAAAATTGGGGGGTTCATTCTTTTCAATAGCGTAGAGCTGAAAGCTCCTTTGCTCCAAAAGGTGGGGGAAACACGTTGGAGCTCATTTTGTTTCTAAAAGGGAAGAGATGTGGCATCAGCTCACCTTTGTGTGATTCTGGGCAAACCACTTAATCGGTCGGTGCAAAAAAAAGAAAATCTGACCTTGTGTAATGTAACCGGTGCTCATGTAAAGTGTTTCAGTGGCCGTGGGCCTAGGCCGCGCTACATAAAACTCCCCCCCCCCCAAAAAAAAGGAGAGCCTGTTTTAAGATTGGCGTGATGGCTGGGAAGGGGTGAAATGGCAGAAGAGATATACTGCTACTTAGGGCTAGAGCTATCATTGGTGCAGTTGCATTGGGCCACAGGAGTCTGAGGGGCTCTCAACACCCAAATTATGGAGGGCACATTTTATTGGTCAATTTATGCTTTTGTTTGACGATTTTGCCCTGTTATATGTCTCACATTTGTTGTGGATTATGAGCTACAGAAAGAGTATCCATGAAATGATCTCAAATGCTACAGTACTCCTTGCCATAAAGTTTTGGAGGGGAAGCCCTGACTTCAAAGCATTTTGCTTTGGAGGGCTCAGAGCATAAACATGTGAAGACCTCTGTCTTGGAGCCTAACACTAATGAATTCTCAACAACTTCAGTGTTGGCGCATATATGAAGGCCTGAAATAATCTGTGTAGGGGTTAGAATATCTAGAGATGGAGGGATGGTGTCTAGAACGTTGAAGGTGACAATGGAATCAACAGAAACAGTATTAAGGATAGCCGGATTTATCATCAGTCAACATGATATGGTGTTTACCCTAGAGACAGTGGGCACATGTGGGTGTTCTGTATGGAGGTCTGAATGAACTGGAGCTGCGTGATTCTCCTTTTTTATGTTTTGACTTAAATCAACCTGGGCTATGCACTTCTTAGAACAAGTAAACATGATGGCTGAATTTGACCAATCTTTACTGTGGCATACTGGAATGGCTAAACAGCTTTTAGAAGTGAGATCCAGTGTGCTCACAGTCAAAGGCAGAAACTTAATAGGATAAATCTTGAAGGTAGACTGGATCTCGTGGGAACTGCACGGTGTGTGGTGAGATGTGCAGAAATGTCAGGACTGCTGGAACCAAATATGTAGAATTTGTAAAAGAGAAGATTAAAATAAAAAGGGAACCGTGTGTTCGCTTACCTCTGTCTATAAGAATAGGTATTCATGGTGTTTGTTTTTCCTTTTCTTCTGAAGGCAGTTGAGATTAGCCTTGACCATCTTTATGTGTAATTAAGAGGCGCAAAAGGCTGTCACTCACGAAACCCTGAAATTTGATGTTTAAAACTAGCACTGGGGAGATCCCCACAGCCCTAAAAACTACCACCCAACTTCAAATAAAAATCTCTAAAGTAAATTTGGATAAAAGCTGTGAGGCTATTTGCTGTGGTGCTCGGTGGTCAGAGATTACTGGGTAGAATTGTGATAGGAACTGTTGTTTACTAATTTCAAAGCCACCAATACTAGTGTGCTTCAATTGAATTAGTAAGTTAGTCCCTTTCGTCACTTGACTTTCTCTTTATGTAAGGAGGCACAAAGTCAAGATCAAGCCTTACTCTAAGACTCTAAGTAGTGGCATAGGTTAGAAACCCAGATGCAGCTGGACAGCACATACTGCTTAATAGCTATAAAGAGTAGAAAGGCTTTTATTTAGTTTGAAAAACATAAGTTACTAGGATCTGCAAAGAAAGTTCTAGCTCCTTCAAAAGCTAAGATAGGACTCCAAACATTTTATATGTCCTGCACAATAGTCTTTTTGGAGCATCAACCCAAGCCCTAGTGGGGTCCAATCAGGTCGGCGAACCCTGCTAGAATTTGAGACTGAGTGTAAGAGATAGAGATACTCACTTTGGACAAATTCTATATACTCTTTGAGACTGATATGGGCTGCCTTGGGGATGAGACCCCAGATGCTGTCTTTCCAGTACCAAAATAAGTGTCTCACAAAAATCCCAAAGCCGGAAAACCCATAACTCAAACAAGGACTCACATCCAATGAACTCAGGCATACAGTTCTGTAATCCCTTATTGAAGTCATGTTGGCAGGTTTTCCTGACACTGGTATTCACTGGTTGGGACAAAGTCCTAGTCACTTAAGTTTCAAAAAGAAGCTTAGGATGCAACATGTTTCTATTTTAATCAATGGCATAGATATATATTGTACTGGGCCACCACTATGGACTCTCATAGGAGGTCCGGCGCAACTAGATAGCCCCAGTTGCTGCTTTGTGCTTTTAGGAACTATATTTACCTAAATCTTGGAAGTTGCATATCTCCGATTCTGCTGATTGGATTTTTGGCATTTTGGTGTCAAACAAGTTATTACATTTTACTCTACTTTTCTAAATTAGTGTGGATTTTTTCTTGTGTTGTGTTTTCAATTATTACTGTTTAAATGCTGCATAAATACTAAACACATTGCCTTTAGTTAAGCAAGACTGCTTTTGTGCTACGCTACTTGAGGGTTAAGCATATAGATGGCTCTAATCTGAGGTTAATTTAGTGACTCTTTGTGATTCACCCTGGCAAATGATTGTAGCAGTTGCTTGTGAAGTGCTTACATCCCCCTCAACCAAAAATCTATTTTCTTACAATGGCGGGATCCAGTACTTGTGTTTGTGCTGTACCATACAGTCATAGGTGTAACAATAAAATCTCAGATAAATAATTTGACACCAGATTTGACTTCTTTTTATATTCCACTTAGTTTTAGATTTGGCTATTTTTTCAGTTTTCCTAATTTAAGTTACCCTACCGTCTTTGCTACAATGGAGACGGAGCTCATCAAGATAGATGACCTCAGCATGGCTGAACTTCAAAGACTCTGCAAGTAGAGGGGGGCTAAATGCAGGAAAGGAGACCACAAAGGTGGACCTCTAGATGGCTCTCCATGCCTATAAGCAGGTCAAGAGGATGCAGTCCACCACAGAGGCGCCAGAGGACAATAAACCTGAGGAGGACAAGGAGTGCTTGGAGGAGGGTTCGACCACAGTCCCTTAGCTGCAGCTCCCTGAGGATGACTTCCTGTCTACTGGAGAGTAACCCTCTGCCAGGGCAGGGAGCAGTGTGTCC
This sequence comes from Triturus cristatus, assembly GCF_964204655.1. Taxonomy (NCBI): domain Eukaryota; kingdom Metazoa; phylum Chordata; class Amphibia; order Caudata; family Salamandridae; genus Triturus; species Triturus cristatus. The sequence goes on from NC_140589.1 coordinate 1,294,879,581, forward strand.
ACCCTCAACCTGTTCCCTGAGGAACAGGTGGACAGGAAGGCTGAGAGGGCTCTCTGGCTGCAGATGGCCAAAGTGAAACTGCAGGCAGTCAAGGAGGAGGCTGCTGCCAAAAGGGCCCTAGAGGAGTAGAAGTTGACCCTGGAGAAGGAGCTGAGGCTGAGAGGTGAGAGGGCCTTGGGGGAGAGAAAGTTACTCCTGGCTCATGAGGTGAGCCTGAAGGAGCTGGACCTTAAAGCTAAACAAGCAGCAGAATCCAGTCACAATGGTTGCAGCATTCACCCAATGGAGAGGTGAGAGTACGCATACCTCAAGACCTGGTGCCCAGCCATGTGGTGACAAATAGTTTCATTCCTATGATGTAGCCCTTAGAATGCACAGGGTCCCAGAGGATGGGGGAGCAAGCTTGTTGAAAGACATGCCCACAGTGGGGAGGGACAACTTTCTGACACTAGAGGCGGGGTATCAGATGGTGTATGCTTCTATCAAAGCCATTTTATTTTCCAGGATTGTGATGGCTCCCTAGAGTATCACCTCAGTTTCAGGGACAACCATAAACTCCCAAACGTTTTACAGGGCTGTGTAATATGATTTTGAGAGAGCACATGCTCAACATCTGTTTTACAAAGCTGCACCAACACCTAGTTTATTGTAAGCTCACTGACCCCCATGGGAGCTTACTAAGGAGGTGGTCCTCTGGGTCAGCACCAGCATGTTCAAAAATGCACATGGGGGATTCCTAAAAGGGTGGTCAGGGTCTCTACCAGAAGGAAGAGTGGGTAGAGAAAAATAAAAACAAGAAATTCTCTTAAGGCCCCCAAAATAATTTACAGTGGAAAGGAGCCCAGCCCCAATCCGACCAAAAGAACAACAGCTTATTTGATAAGAAGACAGGTAAATTTGTCCCCAAGTGCCGGGCATGCTACACTTATGGGCAAGTGAAAGGGCACGACAAGTATCCCAAGAGGGCACAGCCCCCACTGGTTGGCAGACCAAGAGTTTGCCTGTATAGCACCTGAGGAGGAGATTGCTTCAGTTAATGTGGGGGAGAGAGCAGATGTTACCCTAGGGTCCCTGGCTGTCAAGGGGAGTGTGCCCAAAGCTTACATGCCTTACAATACTTCCAAGTACAGGCAGTGGGTCACCATCAATGCACAGAGGTTGGAGGCTCTGAGGGACACAGAAGCTAATATGTTTATTGTAAAGTGTCATCTTGTGTCCTCAGAACAGGTAATACTCAATACATTCCACCAGGTTGTAATGGCAGTCACCAGGGAAAGTTACTACCCAGTGGCTCTGGTTCCCTATGAGTGGGTGGGGTGGGTCTTAGGTGTTCTAACCGTAGCTTTGAGCCCTGCCATGCCTGTAGGTCAGGCCCACATATATTATGGGCCTACCCTAGGATAGCAGATTTCTTGTCGGATGTTTTAGTGGCTACTTAGAAGATCTCAGGGTCATCAGCTGACATCATGTCTCAATGCTATTCTGTTAGATTCAACCTCTGAAAATTCCTACCCTTTATATTCCAAAAAGGCCAAAACAATATTGAAAACTCTTCCTTGGTGCGTAGCAAGACATACTAGTAAAAAGAGGTTCTAAAGAACCCCTCTCAGTGGGCGGGGGGGAGGGGGGAATTGTTGCTGCAGAAATTATGGGGATCCTCAAAATTGACTAAATGATTAGGGTGCTTGTTGGACAGGCCACCTAAAGGGCTTGCTCCCTCCCCGCATGACAGGGCCCGAGCCCCGGCTCTCCAGGTGTTACCCACAGAAGCAACCCGCACCCCGTCGCATACGGGACTCCTGCCCCCGGACATCTCGGTATCATGGGGCCGAACCACTACCGGCTCCCTCGCCCGGCCCGGCCGCCATCTTGGACACTGCACCACGAGGCCGCGTGGCCTCAGCTCGACCCTAACCCTGGGCCTGGCCAGGCCCCGACATCCCGGCACCACCATCCACCCAGGAGGTGAACGGACCACTTGGCAGGTCAATGGGAGAAAGACGGGTCGATGGCTCTCCCCCGCCAGGTGCCGATTGCCCCCCAGCTCCCACGGGCGCTGGCTCCACCCCCCTGCTGGGTGTCTGGACTCCCTCATCCCGGACCTCGCGACTTCCAAGTGCGAGGGTCCGGACATCAAAGGGCGCCAGACCTATAACTGGGGCAGCTCCAGAGCAGGAAGGCAGTTGTATCCTGGAGTCGAGAGACACCGTGAAGAACTCATCCTTGACGGACTACTGGCGCAGCCGTAGCCCTGCCTTGCGAACTACCGTCCTGCCTGCTGGCGCTGCCGCAACCTTCTGCATCCTTCATCCTCGTCGGGACCTGCTGGCGCTGCCGCGGACCGTTGTAACTACCACCTTCACCGGGACCTGCTGGCGCTGCCGCGGACCGTTGTAACTACCACCTTCACCGGGACCTGCTGGCGCTGCCGTGGCCCGTCCATCTAGAACACCGAGCTCGAGGATTGTGAGCTACCCATCATATCATCGTATCTACCAGATTGGTAACAAGACTGTCCCGCTACCCCCTTTCCCAACCAAGAGACTAGAATCGAGGGGACCCCTGAGTCCTGACCTCCTTGTACCATTTTATCGTACCTAAGATTGCTTATAAAGAACGTTAAACCTTATCTTCGTGTGGTGTACATCTGTGGGGGGGAAGTTACTCGTCTGTACGATCGCTGGAGACGGCTCTCCCCGGAGACCTCTCCCCTCGTCCTCGGCCGACCCTCCTGGTCCGTCTAACATTGGTGGCCAGCGGCGCGATCCGAATCAACGCGTAATCGTACAGAGAGTAGCTCACCCCACGACCAAACCACAATGACAACCAAAGAGAGCGGATCCACCGAAAAATTCCAGATGGAGAAATTGGAAGAGTACAGCCATCGTGAGTTGAAACAATTCTGCATTGAACTAGGCATTGCTACCACCGGTCTGAGTACCAAAGACGATTTCAAGCACGCCATTGAGTCGTGGGCAGAAACCGGGGCCGCCAGACCCCTGGACCAAAACATTGCAGCATCAGAGAGGGACACCACGGCTCCCGAGGAGTGAAGAACGGGTCTCTCGCAGGAAGAGATCCAAGAGAGAGAAAAAAGCAGACTACATGAGTTAGAAATGGCACGGCTCAAAATGGACGGTGAACTAAAATTAGCCGAACAAAAACTGAACTTAGAACATCTGCGGCTCCGAGAAGAACGGGAAGAAAAACAGAGGCAGAGAGAGCTCGAAGAAAAGAGATTAGCGTACGAACACGAGCGCAAACTGGCAGAAATAGACCTACGGAAGCAGAACAAGGAACTGGGGGTGCCCGAGCAACCGCACACCCCAGGAGCGACAGAAAAGAAAGTACACATCCCCAAGGATGTCGTTCGAGAGTATGTCCGAGACGACGACATACAACAGTGGTTCAAGGTCTACGAGATCGCCATGACCTCCCACCGGATCGATCGAAGTGACTGGGGAGCCGGTCTATGGGGGAGGTTCGTCAATGAAGGCCGCGATGCCCTGTTACAGCTCCCAGACCATCTGATGACATCCTACGACCACATGAAGGCTGCCCTCCTCACCCGATATGGGCTCACACCCGAAATGTACCGCCAGAGGTTCCGAGACTGCACCCGGATCCCGGGTACAACTTGGGTGGAATATGTGAACTATTTCAGCCGAGCCTTCGAGGGTTGGATCAAGGGAAGCCACGTAACGACCTACGAGCAACTTTTTAATCTCATGGTGTGGGAGCACCTCTCTAACAACTGCTTCGTCGAGCTCCGGCAGCACCTCCTCGACAGTAAATTGACTGACCCACGGCAGCTCGCCGCCGAAGCTGACCGGTGGGAAAGCACCCGAGTAGGCCGGAGGGGGCCGCACGAACAGAACTGGAACAACCAAGGTCAGCACCGTCCCCGAGGAGGAGGAGGAGGCCAGGGACGAGGAAGAGACACCGTCCCGGCCGCCCCCGCTGCCAGCACCATGCCCCCGGCCAGCCGGGGCAACCCCCCGTTGCGCCCGGGGTTCCGAGCCAATATCACGTGTCACCGATGCCAGCGAGTCGGCCACTACGCCAATGACCCGAGCTGTCCACAGAACCAAACTCCGAGACCCCGCCAGGTAGCTGCCGCCGCCCTGGGGGGAGAACAAATCTCCGAAGAGCAGGAAGAACGCGAACAAGAACAACAAGAGTGGGAACCGGCCGCCATGATTCTAGCGTGCCTAGGGGGAAGAGACATGGTCCCGCGGGCTCCCCTACCCGCCAACACCAGAAAATATAGTCAGTGGGTGAACATTAATGGACGCAGGGCCGAAGCACTACGTGACACGGGGGCCAGTGTGACGGCCGTCCGCTGTCACCTGGTGACCCCGGAACAGATCCTGCCGAACATTCTCTGCCCCGTCCGTTCCGCCGACAATTCAGAGAGTCTATGTCGGATGGCCTGCGTCCCCTTCGAATGGGGAGGAGTCTCCGGCATGTTAAAGGTGACAGTCCGAGATGATGCCCCCGTGGACTGTCTCCTGGGGAATGATCTTGAGAGTTCCCCGTGGGCCGCCGTAGAAAGAAGAGAGCACCTGGGGATGTTGGGCCTCCCGGACTGGGCGTGCGTAACCACCCGGTCCATGGCCGGCCGTGCCATCCCCCGACCAGAAGAACCAGAATGGCCAGCACCTCCTCCCCCGATCGCTCCAGTAGAGGACACCGACCATACCGACCCCCCAGAGCAAACCCCCGAAGGGCTCGCTCAGCCCCAGGACCTTCCCGACCTGGCTCAGTGGCTTCAATAGGGGGGGCCCACCCAGGAACAGTTCCGTCAAGAGCAGAAGACCTGTCCCTCCCTCGAGGGACTCCGCCAGCAAGCCCTCGCCCAGAGCGCAGGGGACACCACCGGAGCCCATTGGATCTATTGGGACAACGACCTGTTGTACAGTGAACAGAGAATCGCGGAGTTGGGGGCCAGTCGAGTGCTGGTGGTGCCCCTCCGTTTTAGAGACTTCTTGTTCAATTTGGCCCACGATGTCCCTCTGGCTGGACACCTGGGCCAGGACAAAACCTACAGTCGCCTGGTGACCCACTTTTTCTGGCCCAAGATGAGGAACGACGTCCTCAACCACTGCCGGTCCTGCCCCACGTGCCAGGCCAGCGGGAAGAGCGGCCGCAAACTTAAAGCACCTCTGCAACCCTTCCCAGTTGTCACCACCCCGTTCGAGAGGGTGGGAATCGACATTGTGGGGCCCCTGGACCCCCGTACAGCACAAGGACATCGGTTCATCCTGGTACTGGTGGACCACGCCACCCACTACCCCGAGGCTGTTCCCCTGCGAACTGTGACAGCCCCGGTGGTCGGCCGGGCCTTAATGGGGATCTTCTCCCGGGTGGGCTTCCCCCGAGAAGTCGTCAGCGACAGAGGCACAAACTTTATTTCAAAATATATGAAGTCCCTCTGGCAACAGTGCGGGGTCACCTACCGATTCACGACCCCCTATCACCCTCAAGGAAACGGGCTAGTCGAGCGGTTCAACCGCACCCTCAAGGGAATGATTGGGGGGTTGGAAGAGCCCCTCCGTTGCCAGTGGGATGTACTACTTCCGTGCCTCCTCTTCGCATATCGAGAAGTCCCCCAGAAGTCCCTCGGCTTCAGCCCTTTCGAACTCTTGTACGGGCACCCGGTGCGAGGGCCCCTCAGCCTAGTCAAAGAAGGTTGGGAGATGGCCCCGCTAAAGACCCCTCCAGACGTCTTCAAGTACCTCCTGACCCTACGCAATCAGACCAGGCGATTCAGAGAAATGGCGAAAGCGAACCTCGAGGCCAGTCAGGAGGACATGAAAAGATGGTACGATCAAAATGCCTCCTCCATCGAATTCGAACCTGGCCAACAAGTGTGGGTGATGTCCCCCACCGAACCATGTGCCTTGCAGGACAAGTGGACGGGGCCCTTCAAAGTGGTCGAGCGCAAGAGCCCCGTCACCTATCTCATCAATATGGAATCTCCACGGAACCCCCTCCGGGTCCTCCACGCCAACAGACTCAAACCCCACTTTGTGCGCTCGGAGCTCAGCCTCCTGATGGCTACAGACAGTGGAGCGGAAGAAGACTCCGAGCCTCTCCCTGATCTCCTAAAGACTCGTGAGAAAGATGGTTCCGTGGACGGGGTCCGACTCTCAGATGCCCTCACCCCGGAACAGCGCCAAGGCTGCCGGGACCTCCTGCTGCAGTTTGCGACCCTGTTTTCCCTCACCCCAGGGGTCACCCCCTGGTGCTTGCACGACGTGGACACTGGGGACAGTCCCCCTATCAGACATCGGGCGTACCGCGTACCAGATCGGGTACGGGCCTGCATCCAAGAGGAGGTGTCAAAGATGCTCACGCTCGGGGTCATCAAGCCCTCGGACAGCCCCTGGGCCAGCCCGGTCGTGCTGGTCCCCAAAGCTGCTGCCCCCGGCACCACTCCTGAGCTCCGATTCTGCGTCGACTATCGGGGCTTGAATGCTGTCACCAGAACCGACGCTCATCCCATCCCTGAGCGGATGAGCTGATCGACCGCATGGGGGCTGCCCGCTACCTCAGCATCTTCGACCTGACAGCGGGCTACTGGCAGATCGGCCTCACACCCCGGGCTCAAGAACGATCCGCCTTTTCCACCCCCGATGGCCACTACCACTTCAAAGTCATGCCATTCGGCATGAAGAATGCCCCAGCTACTTTTCAGCGACTGGTGAACCAGGTCTTGGCGGGACTCAAGGGGTTCAGCGCCGCCTACCTGGACGATATCGCTGTGTACAGCCGCCACTGGTCCGACCACCTCCACCACCTCTGAGAGGTCCTGCAGGCCCTCCAACGGGCCGGCCTCACAATCAAGGCCAGCAAGTGCCAAATTGGTCAGGGGTCCGTGACTTATCTCGGACACCAGGTGGGAAGCGGTCTGGTGGCCCCTCTACAACTCAAGATCGCTGCCATCCAGTCCTGGCAGCCTCCAGTCACGCAGACCGAGGTCCGAGCCTTCTTGGGGCTCACCGGCTACTACCGGCGGTTCGTGAGGGACTATGGCAGCATTGTGGGGCCCCTCACGGAACTCACATCCAAAAACCATCCGAAGAAGGTCAACTGGACCCCAGACTGTCAAGCGGCCTTCGAGAAGCTGAAGGCCGCCATGTGCACTGCTCCTGTGCTCCAGGCCCCCGACTACAGTCGGGAATTCATCGTACAAACAGATGCCTCCGACCATGGCATCGGGGCGGTCCTCTCCCAGTTGAACTCCGAGGGACTTGACCAACCCGTGGCCTTCATCAGCAGACGCCTCCTGGCCCGAGAACGGCGCTGGAGCACCATCGAGAGGGAGGCCTTCGCAGTGGTGTGGGCCCTCAAAAAGCTCCGGCCCTATCTCTTCGGTACCCACTTCAGGGTGCAAACAGATCATCGGCCCCTGCAGTGGCTAATGCAGATGCGGGGGGGAAACCCCAAACTATTGCGTTGGTCCATCTCCCTGCAGGGGATGGACTTCACTGTGGAACATCGACCTGGCCAAGACCACGCCAACGCGGATGGCCTGTCACGCTTTTTCCGCCTTGACGAGGAGAGTCCCCAAGAGGATGGGTGACTCTCCCCGCCTTCAGCTGGGGGGGACGCATGTTGGACAGGCCACCTAAAGGGCTTGCTCCCTCCCCGCATGACAGGGCCCGAGCCCCGGCTCTCCAGGTGTTACCCACAGAAGCAACCCGCACCCCGTCGCATACGGGACTCCTGCCCCCGGACATCTCGGTATCATGGGGCCGAACTACTACCGGCTCCCTCGCCCGGCCCGGCCGCCATCTTGGACACTGCACCACGAGGCCGCGTGGCCTCAGCTCGACCCTAACCCTGGGCCTGGCCAGGCCCCGACATCCCGGCACCACCATCCACCCAGGAGGTGAACGGACCACTTGGCAGGTCAATGGGAGAAAGACGGGTCGATGGCTCTCCCCCGCCAGGTGCCGATTGCCCCCCAGCTCCCCCGGGCGCTGGCTCCACCCCCCTGCTGGGTGTCTGGACTCCCTCATCCCGGACCTCGCGACTTCCAAGTGCGAGGGTCCGGACATCAAAGGGCGCCAGACCTATAACTGGGGCAGCTCCAGAGCAGGAAGGCAGTTGTATCCTGGAGTCGAGAGACACCGTGAAGAACTCATCCTTGACGGACTACTGGCGCAGCCGTAGCCCTGCCTTGCGAACTACCGTCCTGCCTGCTGGCGCTGCCGCAACCTTCTGCATCCTTCATCCTCGCCGGGACCTGCTGGCGCTGCCGCGGACCGTTGTAACTACCACCTTCACCGGGACCTGCTGGCGCTGCCGCGGCCTGTCCATCTAGAACACCGAGCTCGAGGATTGTGAGCTACCCATCATATCATCGTATCTACCAGATTGGTAACAAGACTGTCCCGCTACCCCCTTTCCCAACCAAGAGACTAGAATCGAGGGGACCCCTGAGTCCTGACCTCCTTGTACCATTTTATCGTACCTAAGATTGCTTATAAAGAACGTTAAACCTTATCTTCGTGTGGTGTACATCTGTGGGGGGGAAGTTACTCGTCTGTACGATCGCTGGAGACGGCTCTCCCCGGAGACCTCTCCCCTCGTCCTCGGCCGACCCTCCCGGTCCGTCTAACAGTGCTTCAAAGGGGGCAGCACAATTTCCGAATACAATGGAGTATTCTTGTAGAGTACCTGGTGACAGACTGTGGAGAACTTCACTGCCCAGTTTGTCTTCGAGTCCTATATACTGTGGAAGTCCTAACGTGGTGCTGGCAAGCCTGGAGAAAGAAGATGACGTAGTGCCCTGAATTGGGACAAATCGGGGTGAAATGAAACCAAGAATCTATTCGGAAACTTGGTTAAGCTAAGCTGTGAAGCAGACTAAACTGGTGAATGGTGGGTGAGGTGGGAGAGGACAGGTCCATTGAAACTTATTTGGTATGTAATACCTTGTTTCTTACAAGATTTGAATAACAATATTGAAATTTAAAAGTTCAAACATTCCTCCAATCCTGCTGATCCTAAAAAGTTTCACTAAGCTCAAGTTATCAAAACTCCGACTAGTTTGGATTTTCTAAAGTGTTCTGTTGACCATAGTGAGCTTCTGTTAGCTAAGAGACCAGAAACAACACAGACTGATATAGGCAGGCAAAAACCAGGTCTAAACAAATGATTGGAGTGGTAACCTCCCCCACCCACCGCTGAGAACAGGGTTTGGGGGAATGCAACATGGAAATAATTACATGTAGGCTAGCGTGTTCAACATGGACAAAGCAAGCTTTTCCAAAGGAAAGTCATTCCATTCTGCAGTTTCACATGGTATCAAAATACACCCTACCATTCAACCCACAGTTGAATGACCAACAATACACACATTCATATGCATCTATGCTTGTCCCATGCATTATGAAGGCAATAGACCCTAGTAATGGAGATCATACACCTTTATTAGGGGAGAGCCAATAGGCAATTTCATTAGAATGGTACAAATGAACATAGCTGCCAAGTTTTCACATTGCTTATAAGTGACATTTCTATGGTTTCAGTATACTTGAGTGACATTGTACAGAAAATGTGTGCCACTTCGAGTGACATTTTATTTTATGTGTAGTACAATTTCCAAAAAATGACTTGCATAGTCACAATGTTTTCTCAGTTGCAGTCTGGGACTTTGTTGTACTATAAATTCCAAGTCACTATTCCCCAATGCACCAAACAGAATGCAATTCAGTTTTTTTTCTTCACACACCCATGAAAGACCAGTGTTTCTGGACTGAGGTGCCACCACGAACAGTCACCATAAAAAATTGGTTAAGGGACCAATGGCCAGCTTCAATACATCTCTACATTTCTGTCAGCCCAGTAATTGAGGATAACACATCAGTGAGAGGAAAGGATGGAGAGATTAGGAGCACTAGGAGAAAGAGGAAATAAATATGACCAGCTAGCATGGTGACAAAAATAATGATGGACTAGGATGCGGCTCTGAGTGAATACCAGTGGCATTCCATCCATCGCTGTTTTACTTTAGTTTGATACCCTAATTGTGACGGGTATGCCCAGACGTCGGTCCCAAGCTAACTGTGCCACTGGAATCAAGCAGCACCTGACTGATGAGATCCAATCAGGTGCAAACTGGTCTTGAACTGTTTGTGTTCAGGTTCAGAGAGGATCTGTGTTGGCAGGTGAGGCTGGACTGTTCTTATTAGAGGAGGACCAATGTTGATTTGCTTATAGCTGGGGTGAATCTGAGGTGGCACCGGGGGCAAAATATTGATGGAATGGGATGCAGGCCTGAGTAATTGCTAGTCTCTGAGATTAATTCAAGCATTCCATCCCTTGCTGTTTTGTTTACTTCATATAGACTCCTTAACCCCTTCCCCGCTCATGACGGAACCGCTCCGTCATGAGCCACGGTTGCCGTGTGCTCATGACGGAACGGTTCCGTCATGCCACGCCCGTTGGCGGCCGCTCCGCCCACGCGGCGCTGTTTCCCCGCCTGTGCGGGGGGACAACGCAAAGGGCGGAGTCATGACAGAACCGTTCCGTCATGAGCACAGCTCAACCGTGGCTCATGACGGAGCGGCTCCGTCATGAGCACAGCGCCACCGCGCTGCCCCCCCGCACCCCCCAGCGCCGCGGCGGAATTCCCGCCGCGGCGAATGGGTTAAGTGTGACTGGTATGGCCAGACATGTGTCCCTTGCTCACTGTGCCACTAAAATCAAGCTGCATCGACTGACAACGTTTTCAGACTTTTTTTGTTTTGGGTCAGCGGCCTTCATCAGGATGTCAAGTCTCTGGCTATATAGGAGATGTTAGTAAGATACTACAACATGTAACATGCATATTGAATGAATGAATGAATGAATGAATGAATGAATGAATGAATGAATGAATGAATGAATGAATGAATGAATGAAAATTTATAATGCACAACTAAGCCCAAAGGCATCAAGGCGCCTAACACAAAAAAGATCAAACAGACCAAGGCCACACCTACGGGTAAGCTTTAGCAAAGAGCCACGTCTTTAATGCCTTCCTAAACAAAGGTGCAGTATATTGTGATTTAATTTCAGTGGGGCAGGTATTCCACAGTTATTGACACTGCCACGTGTACAACAAAAGTACAAACGGGTAATAAGAGTATTACTCATATTTTGTTATGTGCTCTTGATCTTGTTATGCGCAGTGCCTTTCATTTCCCATAGAAAAGTGTCTCAAGTTTGTAGGTAGACGAGCAATTGTAACCCCACTCTTTCACTTTAATGATGTGAATAGCTTTGGAGGGCTAAAGAGTAGGGCGCAAGTACATCTCTCCCTTTTCTTTACAAGTTTAACTGATACATAATACTATACAAAGGCTTGTTTGTGTTCAAACATATTCACGCTCTGACACTCTCAGGCTCAAGCACAGAAACGTACAAAGGCACAGTCACACATAACATTCGCAATTTGGCCTTTCTCGTGGGATCACTATAAGGTGCGCTGACCAATCTATTTATTTAAAACAGACACTGCATTTTTTTAGTAGCTTCCTTCCCAATTACATAATTATTTAGGCTTCAAATAGCAAGCTTCGCTTGTTGCGCCTCTCATTTAGTACTGGTTCTCTTACTGAACTGAAATGCTACTTTGTAGCACATTCATGATCATTGGTCCCAAGCATGGTCCGGAAACCAAACGAATACTGGTCATGCTCTGCACAGGGCCCACCCGTTTCCTAACTCCTCACCTCAGCCCAGGCGCGCAACACCCATTGGACTCAAAGGGCTTCAGCTCCTCCGCCCCCCCACCCGTCGTGTGTGGCAGCCCGGGTGTGTGGCAGCCCGGGAGGAGACACCTTCCCGGGCAAAAAAGCAGCCGCACCCGAGCTCTTCACAGGTCTTTAAAAGACCATTTGCATGTTAATGAGGCCTCGCTGTTGTTTCACCCCTTCTAAGAGCCCCTGCAGCTCAGCTCTGCCTATTGCTTAAAGTTCAGCCCCCCCCCCCCGAAATTTTTGCTCAGCCCCCCCCCCCCCCCCCCCCCCACGAAATTTGGCTCTAGTTGCGCCTCTGCCTCAGCCCAACGCATGAGGGGGTGCACCATTGGGCTTCCCCGTGCTGAGGACACCACAAGCCGAGCTGGCCACAATAAGGAAACAACACAGTTTAATACAACAACTACTGGCTTTCAGGGACGCGCGAGATGCCTCGGAAAACAAGAGGCAACTAAGCTTGTGGAGAGGAGGAGCCTTATGGAATAGACCATAAAATTTAAGAAGGACTATTTTGTTTTAAAAAATGACATAGGAAGGCGCTGACAGTGGGGCAGATCCTTAAGTGATAACTGGGACGAGGACCGAAGATGAGGAGGTAATGTGCCATGCTACCAGCATCTAACAGCCAAGCCACTTGTTTCTTCCTTGTCTTCTATTTGAAGGTGACACCCAGACTACCAAAAATGTTGCACTAAATAAATGCCCCTGCCACATAGGAGGAGATGCCATAGGGTGTAGATGCAATCATTTTTGCTACCGTGCGCTAGCAGATAAACAAAGTGGTTGCCACCTGCTTTGGTACACTTAAATGGCTAAGGAAAATTCTGACATGTCTTCCAGTCTCTGCCCAACGAACTGTAGCCCATATGTTGGCGATTTCCAGACTGGACTACGTCAATGTTCTGTACCTGGGTGTAGCAAAATCTTTGCTAAGATGGCTCAAAATTGTCCATAAGGCGGAGGCTCGACTACTTCTTTATCCATCCAGGTTCACCTCTTCAGCCAGTCTGCTACATACCCTGCAGTGTTTGCCTATTAAGTGGCAATTATAATGGGATTTTAAACGAATAGGTTTGGTTGATGATGGGATCTGACCGTTTTTTTTAGCCCATATTTATTACATATTTGATTTTATTGTTAAATTGACTGTTGAAATTAAATTGATGCTCTTTGCCCAGACACTTTACATGCACTGTCACTTTAAAGTCCTGAATGAAATTACTGTGATTATTTTTGTCTGTGTTGAATTTTAAAATGATGGAATTTCTATGTGACGTTTTACCATGTATTTCTATCTGTATCTTTTATGACCTTTCTTCGGAAGGCCGAATAAAGAAAGTTTTGATTTGATTTGATTTGAGTGGCAATTTCATTTTAAGGCCTTGTGCTACATGCCCAAGTGTCTTGCTAATACAGGGCTTTTGAACCTGAGACCGCTGGTGTCTGGTTATCTTCCCAATCACAGACTCTGATCCAGCCACCAATATCTAGCAATGGCTCAAAGGATTAGGAAGTCTCACCAGGGTCGTCGTCCCTCAGCCCTAAACTCTGGAATGATCTACCACATTCACTTACAACCTGTAAATCACTCATAGTTTTTCGGAAGCAGTTAAAAACCTGGCTGTTTCGTCCTCTATAACTGGTAATGTGACTGGTGATCATCCTTGGTTTGGTGAGGAGACTAGTGCTGGGAAACTTTTTCGATAGCCATATGCTTTATAAATCACCATAACATAACTACTGTCCAAACAGCAACCTGATCACGGCGAAGAGCTCCTGGCTTATATTGTTGCCTGTGCTACCTTCCTCCCCTCAGTGACAGTGTTGAGTGTGCTAGTGCCAGACACACTAAGCAGCAGCTCCTTGTCACTGATGGTAGACACAGTGCACCTATTATCAATCTGCCATCTCAAACATGCCCTTATATTTTTATATCAATGTTTTTGGTAAAGTGTGCAGTAAAAGGTATTCTCTTCCCAAGCAATTGACATTTACTGGAGCAGATCTCTCTCCACCCCTCGAGAGGGCTGGACTTGCTTGTAAGTAACCCTTGAGGTCTAGTTGCAATATAGGGGGGTGTTACCCCAGTTCTGTCCTGAAAGAAGTTAAGCTCTTGAGAGACATAATACAAGTTGTTTGAATGGTTTTAGTTTGTGACACTGGAGTCCTGTTCTAAGTTCTAACTGCAATTGGTCATTTGATGTTACCGATGATAAACAAATTCTGGGAGATTCAGCACTTTTTAAAACAATAACTAATTTACATTTCACGCAGAGTTCCTAATTAGTGGTGCTGGTTATCCTTGGCAAGATGGGGAATCCAGAATTACAATGTTCACGCACATCAGAGTGCAAGACATTATTCCTCAAGCCATAACTTCCACTGGATCAAGACCTTTATCTTACCTTTATAAGTCTGCATAGAGATTACTTTCTGACACTGAAAGAAGGCAGCATAAATTATCCAGGCCATTTTTATAATGAATGACAGGATAACTGTGGGCACTAAGAGGGTCCATGGCTGTAATTCATCATGATTTATGGCCAGTAAGGAAATAAAAGCAAAATTACCCACTTTTGGGCAGCCCTCTACTGATCACTACATGAAACTGCTCCTGCTATTGCAGCAGAAGTGACTGCCCCACTGCCACGGAAACCACTGCATAGCTGCATATAAGCAGGTGCTCCATGCTGTGTGGGCTGAGTCTCTGCATGCCGCTGTACCCACAGCTGTCTGTGGTGAAGGGGTGTGTTCAATGATTGGCACTGTGGGAGTACCAGCCTCTGGCACAGCACAGGAGAGACAACAGAAAGTCAATGCTAGGATGCATGTTTTGGAGACTGGTGTGCATCAGCACCAGAATGTTCATCATAAGGCCAGCAGCCATGCTCATCAGTGGCCAGCTGTAGCAAGGCCCTTCTCAAGACTGCCACCCATTCGCTGGGGCTGGGCAGCACCAATGAGACGTTCAGAACTACTAGGGGCACAGTGTCCCAAGGACTTGAGAAGTTAGAAGTGCAAAAGGGGCATACTACATCTCATGCAGATCTCCTTTTCACATGTTTGGCCCGCAAGTAAGACAGTATAGGAACTGGCTGTTCAAGTGGATGAGCATAAGGAATTTCTTTTTCCAAAACTACAGAGCAAATAGCGAATTTACAGCAAATTACAAAAAGCAGGTTGTCTGCATCAAGATCTAACTTTCTGCCAAATTTAGTGTAATTCCGTTCAGCCATTTGGGCTGTAGCGCTGTTCAAAAATCCCTATTACAATTGTATGGAAAAATTGTTATGAGATCCCCTTTTTTCTCAACCCCCGCTTGATGGATCACCCTGAAACTTTCAAAGAAGGAGCAGAGCTGGATGAATCTTTTGTTTGAAAAGTTTAGTGAAGATTCATCAAACAGCACCAAATGTATTAGCAAACGAATAACTCTTCCTGTAGTAACCAGGTCCTAACAATAACTACACAGTGGCAACCACTACTGTGATCCAGGGGCGTAACACAGGCCCCCACAGCCTTAGCAGTGCGGGGAGGCCCCGAGCTGCAGGGGGCCCCCTCAGCACTGTACCGATGCCGAGGGGGTCCGGATTAAATCCGAGTGGGGGGGGGGCCCTCTGCGTACCTTGCAGAGGGGGCCTCTTCAACTTTCGTTATGCCACAGCTGTGATCAGACACCAAGATCAGTGTTACCAGCCAGTGGAAAATACAGCAGCGTGAGGGCCCAACGCATTTCGACTCGACCATGAAGTCTTGTTCACCACAACTGACATCTTGATTTTCCATCTTTAAATCGACAACTTCAGTGCGGGAAACAACCTTTACAACACAGTTATTACATCGCACTACCTTTACATAGCAGTCATTACATCGCAACATCCTTTACATCGCATGTCATTACAACGCAGTCATTACATCGCATGTCACTACAACGCATGTCATTACATCGCAAGTCATTACAACTCATACCATTACAAAGCATAGCATAGTAACCTTACACTATCCAACACTTACCCTACTGTTGCACTCACTGGAGTTAGAATAGTAATTTTTACCCCTACACTATCCAACACTTACCCTACTGTTGCACTCACTGGAGTTAGAATAGTAATTTTTACCCCTACACTATCCAACACTTACCCTACTGTTGCACTCACTGGAGTTAGAATAGTAATTATTACCCCTATACTATCCAACACTCACCTTAAATGCAATGTAATGTTATGCATTGTAATGGTATGCGTTGTAAAGGTAAAATGCGATGTTATGGAATGCGTTGTAAAGGCAGTTTCTAAAAATGCGATGTAATGGCATGCGATGTAAAAGAATGCGTTGTAAAGGATGTTGCGATGTAAAAACTGCGCTGTAAAGGCATGCGTTGTAACGTCATACATTCCTTCAGTGCAGGTGAACAAATACTTTTTCTTAGTTTCTATAGAATCTTATTTCAAGGATTATTGTATTTATTTATCAATTAATTACAAAAGTAAGTTAATAATATGAATCATACTGTTCATTTCCAGAAGTCAGAAAGGGAAAAAATAATAATGAGTCATAGCAATTTCTGTCAAACAAATATGGATTATGAAGATATTAGTTCACAGCCAAAGTGGGAATAAACAATCAAAAGCTATATATTTTTTTAAATCAAATGCAAAACACATAAATCTGCCAACAGCATGGAGATTCATTTTTACAATATTCTACTACAAAGTTGTTAACCACAGAAAAAGGGAGAGACAAAAGCTGGAGGAGGCATATCTGGTCCACATTCTGTATTCTTTACATTAAATTAACATTCTGGTGATGGCGCTTTTACTTATGTATCAAAGGGTGAGTGAGTCTGCACACCTATTGTATACAAGTTATTCAAAAGTGTGAAAAAAAGATAAAACTAGATAATGATTTTTTTAGCGTGCATACACGTGGGGGATGTGAGCCTACATCCCTAGTTAATATGAGTTAGTGTAAAGAGGTTAAGGAAAACCCTAACCTGCGTGAAGCACCGCAGGGACGCGGAGGTCTCAACAAATATAAACTTCAATAATCTCAATTTAATCAGTGATTTTTCAATGTCGTTCATATGCATAAAAACTCCAAAACTTTGAAACAAAAATCATCAGATGTTTTATATCAAAATACAAAGACTTTAAACATTTAAACAGTATTGGTTTTACTGAAAATGGGCACATGAATATGTAGTTCATCACATCATTCATTTGACAATTATTTGTTTGTGCCTAAATTAAAGATCAAAACTCATGAAAAGAAAGACAATCCCAATGCATTTCGGGTTTTTCAAAACCCTTTGTCAGGGGATATATAAATCACATTAATCATTTGAATGCGTGTAGTTGTTTCCATGAAATCATCTTCCAGAGCTACAACAAGAAGCCTTATGAATATCCATAAAGAAATACGAACAAAATACAAAAATGCAAATATACAAAAGTTGCCTATAGGATTTGCACTCGAAGAAAGACCCAAAAGCCCAGTTTGGAAACATCATTGTACTGGATAGTCTCCTTAAAACCCATTTGTGCTCATGTATAATTATATTAAGATCATACGAAACACAATTTCTGAAATCACGTTATTCAGCACTATCCCACAAAGTCACATAATGCAGTTCCCATCCATGGGGCTCTTCAAGCAACTCAATAGTAAAATATAACGTTACTTAATACACAAGGACAAGTTCTCATGAGAATCACACTGTGATTCCAATAGATGAGGCCTTGAAACAATTCACTCTCAGTGGAATATTGTGCTACAGAGTCCTGTTTAGCGGGCCTAACTGGGTCCTTGTAGCCAGCCCGCGCTCCATTGCGGTTGGCCTGTACTTGTGACTTTGTCTAGGTCCGTGGCGAAAAGATATTCACAGTTGCTGTTCTGTGATTTTTTTTTGTGCTATTTTCACTAGAATCTTTAAAATTGCATCCCTCCAGGTCTACTCATTAGATGTTTGTCGTTTTGGTCCTGTTTTATTTATTAAAGAAAGTTCTATTGTTCTAACTTGGTATGGGATCCTTTAAGTGTAGTGTTTTTTACATTATTACTGTTTGAGGTGTTGCCCAAATACTTTACACATTGCCTCTAAATTAAGATTGACTGCCATGACTGCTCTGTGGTAAACTACCAAAGGGGGGGCACAGGTTAATTTAGAGTTGACTTGTGCCTCACCCTGACAAGGATTGGGGTTTCTGCTTAACAAGGGCTCACACCCCAGTCAACCTACAACCTAATTTTTTACACGTATTTAATATACAAATCTTTCTCACTGGCAAACTTGATCTTGGGGTGTGTCTTCTCATTTTGCAGAGTAATGTATATAGAGATGAGATTAAAAAACGCCTTGATAAACACGAACAAACAATTAAAACGCGCAAAGTTTTCAAATTTGCACGCGACAAAGCTGATTACGAAAATGGTCGCATCTTCACTTTTTCCAAAAAGTTGGAATCTGTACAATGTCAGGCTATGACTAACAAAGCACCAGTCACCCAACCTCAGCAAATTGATAATCCAGAAACTTCTGATACTGACCTCAGTTCATTGATTAGCAGTAATGAATCTGATGATGACAATCAAAGAGTGGATCTCCAGCCGGCATTAAGTGGTTTTACCCCCTCTGAAGAATTGGGGTTTATAATAGAATACAGACGGCACACTTTAAGGCCGAGAGGACCATCCCAGATGAAAGACGGCGGAAACGTAACAAAAGTCGGAAACAGGGGAAGAGGCAGAGGCGGGGCAATGAGGAAAGCGAGAGGGAGAGGGAATCTTCAGTCAAACTAGATAAGACTGCTATTGCCAATGTGACCAACACTGTTATCAATCTGACTGATCTTGATTTAAATACTGCAGAAATTCAACTTTTATCTTTGGGCTTGTCATTTTGTCCTAAAAACAACTTTAAATACGTACAATCCCGTATTGATGTGTTTAAGTTCATACGGAAACTAAAGTTGATTAAATATTTTAAGTAGAATAAAGTTAACAGTGTTGCCACTAACATTATTTCTGATTCCCAACCAAGCAAAAATATCTGTATCTCTGATGTCTCTACCCTGAAAACACTACACTCTCTATCTAATGCCAGTGAAAATATTGCTCTCAGCACCCAGGAAGAATTGAATCTAATGGGCATACATAGTAGTAGTGCAGTAACCAGTCCTTTCTGTCCCCGCTCTACGTTTGTCCCCATGATGCCAAGAGATGCTATTGATGTTTTTAGCGACCGCATGATTGAAGATCTGAAGGGATTAAACCGTTCTATTTCCCTCAATCGTAAACGGCATAGCTACACAGAAATACAATATTCCAAACTCATTCGTAAAATCAACGACCATGGGAACATTATTGGTAACAAAGCAGATAAAGGGGGAAATGTGGTCTTATGGCTGTGGGATGTTTACATCACAGAAGCAGGAAGACAGCTTAATGACTCCCAGTGCTATAGAAAGGCCTCCTTTCACGAGCTCAATCGAGTTAAAGAGCAGGTTCACAGATATTTATCTGAATGGAAAGGGCAAGGTTTAATCAGCAAAAAGGAGTACTTATTTTTGAAAATGTATCACCCTATCATCCCGACCCTTTATCTCCTGCCGAAAATTCATAAGGGTGTGTCTCCTATACCTGGGCGCCCTATCATTTCTGCACAGAATGAGTTACTTGAACCTATTTCTAAATATGTAGATTTTTTTCTGCATAATTATATGGAGTCCCTCCCTACTTACATTAAAGACACTGGTCATTTCTTATCTAAATTGAATAATGTCCTTTGGAATCCTGATTAATATTTCATTGTTATGGACATCTGTTCCTTTATACCTCCATCAACCATCAAGATGGATTGCGTGCCATTCAACACTTTTTATCTGATAGGAATGTCAGTTATTATGAGCATTGTAAGATGCTAGTAAAAATGATTGAGATATGCCTTTGCAACAAGTATTTCCTCTTTAATAATGAGGTTTTTCAGCAGTTGCGGGGCGGGGCTTGCTTCTCCCCCAGCTACGCATGTTTACACGTGGGCTGGTGGGAGGAGCTGCGTCCTTGCGGGTGCTGATATCCAAGGTAATGGCATTGTTCACATGTGGCGTTTCATAGATGACGTGTTCTTAATATGGCATGGATCTAGAGAAACTGCCTAAAAATTTGTTACTGACATCAATACCAATGATCTGAACTTGGAATTCACTGCTACCATAAGTAAGGAGAGAGTTGAATTCCTAGATGTTGAAATCTATGTCATCAATAATGAAGTACATACCAGATTACATAGAAAATGCACAGCAGGCAATTCAATTCTTCATGCTTCTAGTTCCCACCCCCAACATCTCATCAAAAGCATCCCGTATGGGGAGTTTTTAAGGATTTACAGAATTTGTGGCAACGAATCTGATCTTAAAAAGTGTCTAGATGAATCTTTTCAGAGATTTCTAGCTCGTGGTTATAAAAGAGGAGTTATTCAAAGCGCTATGAATAAATTGAGAATTACTACCAAAGAATGTTGTCAGGTCCCAAATACCAGTGCTGTTATTTCAGTTGATGACAGATTACCTTGTAATGAAGACTTGGCCATAAGATTAATCACTACTTATAGTTGTTATGAGAAGAAAGTCAGAAACATTCTTTAATCCAATTGGCCTATTTTGAAAACTGACATTACTCTTGCTCCCTTAATCACTGAAATTCCTGGCATAACCTTTAGAAGGGCTCCTTCCATGAGGGATGCCCTAGTTAAAGCTAGTCCAGAATTAATCAAATCTACTAATTGGCTTTCCAATGCAGTTCTTGTAGGGCCTGCAAATTCGGTGTTAACACAAGTGAATATAGTGATGCCTTTACCCAAAATGTAAATAAGATTGATGTTTTTTTTACATGTAAAACAGATCATGCTGTTTATGTGCTTCAGTGCACTTGCCATCTCCGTTACATTGGAAGTACTAAGCTTCAAGTTTTTAATCGAATTCTGCAACACCTCAGAGCTATTGTTAACTCTGATTCGAGTTATCCTGTGGCGCGTCATTTTAAATTAGTCCATCAAAATAACCTTAAAGATCTTAGTTATTTTGTTATTGATGCAGTCCCATCTTCCAAGAAAGGAGGAGACAGAGAGAGAAGACTCAGACAGTTGGAAAGTCATTATATTTTACTTCTGGACACTAAGATTCCCAATGGATTAAATACTGGGGAAGACCTCCATAATTTCTTATAATGTGTATTGCTTTGTTCTTTCCTCAGTTGTTGTTTTCAACTTGTAGAGCCCCTTTATGAATCTAACGCTTTTTAAAATTGCTACTGCCATTCTTTTATACCAGTATTTATTTGATTTTAGATCTCTTTTTTCTACTGGTTTGAACTTTTATCCTGATCTTTTTATGCCTTTTTTCTTTATCGTTTTTAGCTGGTTTTACTCTTTGGTTTTACCAGTTTTATTCTCGGTAGAGATGGGGTGTTGGGGATTGGGTGATCGTTTAGCTAGAGGTTAATTGATTTAAATCATGGTATCGAATTACTTAATCCATCCTCATTTTTTTATTTAGAAATCTGTTTATTGAGTTTGCAGTTAGAATCACACGATACATCTCAGTTTATCAGAGAGCATGGTTACATCAATCATAGGGTAAAGTCTCTGTACATATCGCATGCAATCCGGATGCGTTACACTAAATAAGTGGTATGCAGCATTGTCCAAAGTTACAACCCGTGAGGCTTTGAGTAAATCTATCACCATGCGCGATGTTGCGACCTCAGTCCTTGTGAAGAGCATCAGATCACCGTCTCTGTCGCCAAATGCGTGCTATTCCCAGTGCATCCCCAAACAGATATACAAACAGTGCTAAACTCCCCATTCTGGAATTGGGTAGCTGTCCCTTCTACAGCGTAGCAACTAAAACAACTTCCAACAGCAGCTCGCAATTTCTAGTCCGGAGGCCCCTCCCCTCTGACCCCTCTCCCGTCGGGTTCCATCCCCCCGACCCCCACCACCAGGATTGTTTCATGCACTAATATCCGAGCCGCGGCATGCACTGTCATCGCTGTCCAGGCATTCATATTACTTAATCCATCCTCATGACAAAATTGATTATTATTGGTTGAATTTTGTTGTTGTTGTTTGTTTCTTTTCAGTTATTGTGTCTTGTCCATATGGATTTTAAGAAATTGATTTTCATTATAAATGACAAGATTTTGCTGTTGTTGTTTTCTAGATTTTTATACTTATGAATTTGTTTACCAAAGTTCTGGAATTTACTCCATGGGATTTTTTTGCATATTGTTCTGCCCTTGATACATTGTTTGCACTAATTTGATATTTTTGCACTATTTTGCTCACAGGTGTCCTTCTTGTAATCGATTATGATTCAATATTCGATTATTTATTATATTTTTATATATATTGTATTTATTAACAGTGCCTTGACCTGTTGGCTGAAATATGTTTGACCTTCATTTATTTTCAGGTCTGCTCTGCTATCTCCAGGATTGTTTCACTATCGGCAGTCTATGGGCACTTGCCCATTATATCTTTACCCTTTTTTTAAATGTGTTTAAATTAGCGTGATATATCTATATTTTTTTTTTACGCTTACACTTTTTATAGTGGTAATATATTTTCAACATCACTTTACCTTGTTGTGCATTTTTAGATTGCCTTGATGACGATTCCCGGATTAGCATTGCAGACTTTTAGCAACTACTGCTAGTATTTTCTCTATTTCCACTTTTTAGTGGTAGTTGTTTTGGCGGCCAACTGCACTGTATATAAACTCTATGGTCTTTGTCCATGTCATGTGATCAAGACTGGGTTTCCTGGTTGAAACGCGTCATGCTGCTGTTCCTTTGAAGAATAAAGCACTTTATTTTCTAGTCACGGAGTGGTCTGTTCCTGCTTTATGCATTACTTGCATACTTCTTGGACTTTGGAAATTATATATATATTCACTTAAAAAACCATAGGTTTCACACATGTTATAGTTAGCTGGACATTTCACTCGTAAAAAACCAATGAAATTCCCCCGTTATAGTTACTGCAGGCAACTATAACTCACGTGACCGCAATCCTCTGCTGATGATGTCAGATATTACATCACTGATGACATATGTGGCTTTATGAAAAATAAATATTTGTAATATATGTATAGCTAGAGATTAATGGAAGAAGACATGGGTGAATAAGTGTCTAAATACAGTGATGTAATATCTGACGTCATCAGCAGAGGATTGCGGTCGCGTGAGTTATAGTTGCCTGCAGTAACTATAACGGGGGAATTTCATTGTTTTTTTACGAGTGAAATGTCCAGCTAACTATAACATGTGTGAAACCTATGGTTTTTTAAGTGAATTTGCAAGGTTTTTTAAATGCTAATTCGTAACTATAACGTGTGTGAAACCTATGGTTTATATATATATATATATATATATATATATATATATATATATATATATATATATATATATATATATATAGGTAGGTAGTTGTAGTTAGGACCTAGTTTCCATAGGAAAAGCATTTTTTGATTTGCCAATATCTTTGGCACCATTTGACGAAACTTCGTGGAAGTTTAAAAAATAATGGTTCACTCAGGTCAGCTCCTATCTTGAAAGTTTGGGAGCGATTCGTCAAGCGGGGGCCGACAAAAAAGGGGGGTCCCAAAACACATTTTCTCCATGTTAATTTCCATAGGAATTTTGAAACAGGCTACAGCTCGAATTGCTGAACGGAATTACACCAAATTTGGCAAAAAGGGAGGTCTTGGTTCAGAAAGCGTGCTTTTCTAAAAATTGTGTAAATCCATTCAGTAGATGCTTGAGAAATTCAAAAAATAAAAATATCAATATCTGAGCACAGAGGAGGAGTTGCGAACCCTCCCGGGTACGAGCTTCACTCTGATTGGCTGTCAACACTCCAAACCAGGAAGTGTTGGCCACCATCTTGTGACTCAGTAAAACCAAGTTCCAAGAAAAAGGGTGAAAAAAGGATAAAAACAAGATTAAGGGTCCGGGTAGAAACACCCTGGCACCTGTCTCGGCGCAAATCCTGCTGAGAACATTTTTAAAAAATGAAGCGTGGTCCCTAACGCTTCATTATCTGTAAGCCCCCGGGTGGGCCAGGTCCCGTGGGTAATTTCCAGTTAATAAGCAGGGGCCGGCTGGGGCTCCCGCAGCCCCGGCGACTGCCACCTTCCCGGGGCTTGTTTAATAAGATGTGGGGTGCATTCCAGGCCCCCCCAAGTCCCGGGTACCGCCACCTCCCTGGGGCTTTATTTAATTATGCGCTGGAACACGCGGACCCCCCTGCTGCCCCGGGGACCGCCACCTCCCCGGGGCTCAAAATAAATTGAAGTGGGGGGGCTCCTGGCCCCCCGGCAATGCCCTGGGGACCACCATCTCCCCGGGACACACATTTTATTTACTGGCCCCCCAAAGCAATGGAGAGCGCTACCTCCCAGGAGCTTTAATAATGAAAAATTGTGTGGGGGGCTCCTGCCCCCCCCCACACTGCCCCAGGGACCACCACCTCCCAGGGGCACAAATTATGTTAATGTGGAGGTCGTTACGCTCCCCCAGCCCCAGGAACCAACACCTACCTGGGGCTATGCGGTCCCCCTCCTGGAGCCCTTGATGGCGCTGGGGCCTGCCACCACCCAGGGCCGGCTCCTTCAATGTCCCGGGGTGCCCACCCCCGTGACATTGCTGTTTGCTATGGCAGGGCGGCAGCATGGCTCCCACCCTGCCATAGCAAACTCTGCTTTGCTTCGTTGAAGGGAGAGCAGGAAACCTGCTCTCACTTCAACGAAGCAAAGCAGGATTGCTTTTGAGCAAGGGGAGCTGCATGTTAGCAGCTCTCCTTGCTTAAAAGCAATGCCGGCTCCCGCAGGAGGCGGGAAGCCGGTTGGGACTGTGGGGGCAGTGGGGCTCCCCCCACGGTCTCCAACACTAAGGGCCGGCCCTGGGGGATCGGGTTCCCCGGGGCCAGAAGTGGCCCCTCCCTTTATTTAAAAAAAAAAGAATGCCCGTGCCCCGGGAGATGAGGTTTCCAGGGCCGAAATCGGCCTGGGGAGGGGGGCCGCGCGGCCCCCCTCCTTAAATAAAAATATTTAAAATAATGGCCAAGCCCGGGGGGGGGCTCCCCTTCCCTGGGCCAATAGCGGCCCAGGGAAGGGGGGGCCCATGCGGCCCCCCTTTCCCTGTAAATATTCAACAACAAAAAAGGCCATGCCCCGGAGGACGGGTCCCCGGGGCCAAAAGTGGCCCAGGGACGGGGTGCCACCCAGCCCCCCTCCCTATAAATATATTTTTAAAAAAGAGGCCATGCCCCCGGAGGATGGGGTCCCCGGGGCCAAAATCGGCCTCAGGAGGGTGCCCCGCAGCACCCTTCCCTTTTTAAGTTTTGTTTATTGGCGCGTTCTAAATTGGGGAATTAAGCCCCCTGGAATACTGAGGGTCCCTGGGGGCCAACTAACCCACCAGGTACCTCCAGTAAGTGCCACACAGCTGGATTGCAGAGAGGTGGTCCGAGGCCATGCCCCTTTTTACACCACTCTGCAAACATGCCACTTGGCGCATTGCTGGTGGGGCGATGAGGTCCTCTTGTGTCCTGAGGACCTCAGGACACAAGTGGACTTCCTCCCCGAGCAGCAGTGCACCAGGAGCTGCGTTTGCAGAATGGTGTAAAAAGGGGCATGGCCTCAGATCACTCTCAGCAATCCAGGTGGGTGGCACTTACTGGAGGTATCTGGTAGGCTAGTTGGCCCCCAGAGACCCTCAGGAATGAAGGGGGCTTAATACCCCAACTTAGAACGCACCAGGAGGCGTGTTTGCAGAGTGGTGGAGAAAGGGGGCGGGGCCTGTGTCCAACTCTCAGCAACCCCACTCTGTGGGGCTTACTGGAGGTAAGAGGTAGGCTAGTTGGCCCCTAAGGACCCCCAGCAGCGAAGGGGACTTCAATCCCCATCCAAGAACGCACAAGGGAGAGTGTTTGCAGAGTGGTGGGCAAAGGGGGCGTGTCCTGCTATGAGAATTTAGCAATCCTGCTATGTGGGACTTACTGGAGGTAAAGGAGGGGTAGTTGGCCTCAAGGTTGTCCTTGGGGGCCAACTACCCCTCCTTTTACCTCCAGTAAGTCCCACACAGTGGGATTGCTAAGATGTCTTTGGAGACCATGCCCCCCTTTCTCCACCACTCTGCAAATGCGTCTCCTAGCAGACTACGGGATGGGGGATGAAGTCCACTTTACTCCTGACTGACTTTGGGGGCCATGAAGCCCTCCTGGTACCTCTTGTAAGTCCTACGCTGCAGAATTCCTGATCGCTGGTCGGAGGCCCAGCACCCTTTCTCCACCACTCTGCAAATGAGTCTACTAGTTAAAGAAGTGTTTGAAATGCAATAGGTTTAGCATTTGCGAGACTTAGGGCTAATGGCATTGTAAATGTAAAAGTTTTTTACTAATGTTTTTTGGAGTGGAGTGGAGTGGATATACATTGTGTGTAGTGGAATTATGCTGTAAATTATGCAGTGAAATTATGTGGATAGAAAGTATGTGGTATTTAGTGTGTAGGAATTATGTAGAGTGGGATTATGTGTTATGGAGAGTAATTATGTGGTATGGTAGTCTTTGTTGTGGAGTGGTAACCTCAGGTTTATTCTTCCTCGTTTCCATTGAAGCGCAACTATGAACTCAGTGAGACAAAAAAAGAAGGAATCACTGAGGAGCACTTGTGGACCTAGTCAGAGGTATGAGCAGGGCCACTGGAATTATGTAACTGTTTGGCTGCACCGACTTTCGCACAATTATACATTTTCCGCATTAGCCACATAATCCATCATCTGCTCCCTAATCTGCAGATTTGAACAAAAAAAGCCTTTTTCTAGCTCAAACGTTACCAAAAATGCAGCAACAAGTGTTACAGCGTGGTGGAAGGCCCTTTGCAAACCTAGAACTTATTGTAAATGTGGGTGTTAAATTGGTACTAATGGTGTTGAAGCCTCTCTTGCTTCCTTCTGCACATCTCTTGCCTCTTTCTGCATTTCTGTTACTTCTTTCTGCACATTTCTTTCTTTTCTTCACTTCTCTTGCTTCTTTCTGCAAATCTCTATTATTTTCTGCACCTCTCTTGACTCTTTCTGTACCTCTGTTGCCTCTTTCTGCACCTCACTTGCTTCTTTCTGCATCTCTCTTGCCACTTTCAGCACCTCTGTTTCTTTTTTCTGCATTTCTCTTCCTTCTTTCTGCACCCCCTTGCCTCTTTCTGTACACCTCTTGCCTCTTTGTGCACCTCTCCTTACTCTTTCTCCACCTCTCTTGCCTTCTTCTGCAGTTCTCCTACCTCTTTCTGTACTTCTCTTGCCTCTTTCTGTACCCCTCTTGCCACTTTCTGCACATTTCCTGCCTGTTTCTGCACTTCTCTTGCCTCTTTCTGCACTTCTTCTGCTTGTTTCTTTACCTCTCTTGTATCTTTCTGCACCTCAAGTGCCTCTTTCTGCACTTCTCGTGCCTCTTTCTACACTTATCTTGCCTCTTTCTATACCTCTCTTGCCTCTTTCTGCACTCCACTTGCCACTTTTTTGCTCTTCTCTTGCCTCTTTCTGAACCTCACTTTCTTCTTTCTGTACCGCTCTTGCCTCTTTCTGCACCTCTCTGCAAATGCATCTCCTAGCAGACTACGGGATGGGGGATGAAGTCCACTTTACTCCTGAGGGACTTTTGGGGCCAAGAAGCCCTCCTGGTACCTCCTGTAAGTCCTACGCAGTGGAATTCCTGAGCGCTGATCGGAGGCCCATCACCCTTTCTCCACCACTCTGCAAACGCGTCTACTAGTTAAAGAAGTGTTTGCAATGCAATAGGTTTCGCATTTGTGAGAGTTTCTGTACCCCTCTTGTCTCTTTGTGCACCTCTCCTACCTCTTTCTGCACCCTCTTGCCTCTTTCTGCACCTCTGTTGGTTCTTTCTGCACTGCTCTTGCTTCTTTCTGCACCTTGTTTTGCAAACTTCTGTATCCCTCTTGCCTCTTTCTGCACCCCTGTTCCCTCTTTCTGCACCTTTCCTGCCTGTTTCTGCACCTCTCTTGCCTCTTTCTACACCTCTTTTGCTTCTTTCTGCACTTCTCTTGCCTTTTTCTGCACCTTTCATGCCTCTTTCAGCACCACGGTTGCTTTTTTCTGCACTTCTCTTGCTTCCTCCCATACCCCTCGTGCCTCTTTGTGCACCTCTCCTTTCTCTTTCTGTACTTCTCTTGCCTTTTACTGCAGTTCTCTTGCATCTTTCTGCACCTGTTTTGCTTCTTTCTGCACTTCTTTTGCCTCTTTCTGTGCCCCTCTGGCCGCTTTCTGCACCTCTGTTGGTTCTTTATGAACTGCTCTTGCTTCTTTCTACACCTCTTTTGCAAATTTCTGTATCCCTTCTGCCTCTTTCTGCACCCATGTTCCCTCTTTCTGCACCTTTCCTCCCTGTTTCTGCACACTATCTTGCCTCGTTCTGCTCCTCTGTTGCTTCTTACAGCGATTCTCTTGCTTCTTTCTGCACTTCTCTTGCTTGATCCTGCACCTCTCTTGCATCTTTCTGCACCTCTGTTGCCACTTTCTGTACCTCGCTTGCTTGTTTCTGCACCCCTCTTGCCCCTTTCTGCACCCTTCTTTTCTCTTTCTCCACCTCTCTTACCTTTTTCTGCAGTTCTCTTGCCTCTTTCTGCACCTCTTTTGCTTCTTTCTGCACTTCTCTTGCCTCTTTCTGTACCCCTCTTACCTCTTTCTGCACCTGTGTTTTTTTTTCTGCACTGCTCTTGTTTCTTTCTGCACCTCTTTTGCAAATTTCTGTATCCCTCTTGCCTCTTTCTGTATCCCTGTTCCCTCTTTCTGCACCTTTCCTGCCTGTTTCTGCACCTGTTGCCTCTTTCTACACCTCACTTGCCTGTTTCTGCACCCCTCTTGCCTCTTTCTACACCTCTCTCCCTTCTTTCTGCACCTCTCTTGTCTCTTTTTGCACCCCTGTTCCCTCTTTCTGCATATTTCCTGCCTGTTTCTGCACCTCTATTGCCTCTTTCAGCACCTCTGTTGCTACTTTCTGCACTTCTCTACCTTCTTTCTGCACCCCATGCCTCTTTCTGTACCCTTCTTGCCTCTTTGTGCACCTCTCCTACCTATTTCTGCACCCCTCTTTCCTCTTTTTGCACCTCTGTTGGTTCTCTCTGCACTGCTCTTGCTTCTTTCTGCACCTCTTTTGTAAATTTCTGCATCTCTCATGCCACTTTCTGCACCCCTCTTGCCTATTTCTCCACCTTTCCTGCTTCTTTCTGCACTTCTCTTGCTTCTTTCTGCACTGCTCTTGCTTCTTTCTGCACCTCTCGTGCAAATTTCTGTAACCCTCTTACCTCTTTCTGCACCCCTGTTCCCTCTTTCTGTACCTTTCTTGCCTGATTGTGCACCTCTCTTGCCTCTTTCGGCACCTCTGTTGCTTCTATCTGTACTTCTCTTGCTTCTTTCTACAATCCTCATGCCTCTTTCTGCACCTCTTTTGCTTCTTTCTGCACTTCTCTTGCCTCTTTCTGTACCCCTCTTACCTCTTTCTGCACCTGTGTTTTTTTTTCTGCACTGCTCTTGTTTCTTTCTGCACCTCTTTTGCAAATTTCTGTATCCCTCTTGCCTCTTTCTGTATCCCTGTTCCCTCTTTCTGCACCTTTCCTGCCTGTTTCTGCACCTGTTGCCTCTTTCTACACCTCACTTGCCTGTTTCTGCACCCCTCTTGCCTCTTTCTACACCTCTCTCCCTTCTTTCTGCACCTCTCTTGTCTCTTTTTGCACCCCTGTTCCCTCTTTCTGCATATTTCCTGCCTGTTTCTGCACCTCTATTGCCTCTTTCAGCACCTCTGTTGCTACTTTCTGCACTTCTCTACCTTCTTTCTGCACCCCATGCCTCTTTCTGTACCCTTCTTGCCTCTTTGTGCACCTCTCCTACCTATTTCTGCACCCCTCTTTCCTCTTTTTGCACCTCTGTTGGTTCTCTCTGCACTGCTCTTGCTTCTTTCTGCACCT
Source organism: Triturus cristatus (assembly GCF_964204655.1). Classification (NCBI taxonomy): domain Eukaryota; kingdom Metazoa; phylum Chordata; class Amphibia; order Caudata; family Salamandridae; genus Triturus; species Triturus cristatus. The sequence continues at coordinate 1,294,909,372 of NC_140589.1, forward strand.
CTTTTGTAAATTTCTGCATCTCTCATGCCACTTTCTGCACCCCTCTTGCCTATTTCTCCACCTTTCCTGCTTCTTTCTGCACTTCTCTTGCTTCTTTCTGCACTGCTCTTGCTTCTTTCTGCACCTCTCGTGCAAATTTCTGTAACCCTCTTACCTCTTTCTGCACCCCTGTTCCCTCTTTCTGTACCTTTCTTGCCTGATTGTGCACCTCTCTTGCCTCTTTCGGCACCTCTGTTGCTTCTATCTGTACTTCTCTTGCTTCTTTCTACAATCCTCATGCCTCTTTCTGTACCCCTTTTGCCTCTTTATGTACCTCTCCTGACTCTTTCTGCACCTCTCTTGTCTTTTTCTGCAGTTCACTTGCCTCTTTCTGCACCTCTTTTGCTTCTTTCTGCACCTTTCTTGCCTCTTTCTGTACCCCTCTAGCCTCTTTCTGCACCTCTGTTGGTTCTTTCTGCACTGCTCTTGCTTCGTTTTGCACCTCTGTTGCAAATTTCTCCATCCCTCTTGCCTCTGTCTGCACACCTGTTCCCTATTTTTGCACCCCTTTTGCCTGTTTCTGCAACTCTCTTGTCTCTTTCTGCAGTTCCCTTGCCTCCTTCTGCACCACACTTGCCTCTTTCTGCACTTCTCCTGCTTCTTTCTGCACCTCTCGTGCCTCCTCATTTTGCTCATCTCTTGGTTGTTTCTGCACTGCTCTTGCCTCTTCCTGCACCCCTCTTGCCTCTTTGTGCTCCTCTGTTACTCCTTTCTGCACTCGTCTTCCCTCTTTCTTCAACTCTCTTGCTTCTTTCTGCACTTCTCTTGCCTCTTTCTGCACCTCTCTTGCTTCTTTCTGTACCCTTCCTCCCTTTCTTGCATCCCTCTTGCCTCTTTCTGCTGTTCTCTTGCCATTTTTTATACCTCTCTTGCCTCTTTCTGCACCTCACTTGCCCCTTTCTGCACTTCTCTTGCTTCTTTCCACACCTCTGTTGCTTTTGTTCTGCACTTCTCTTCCTTCTTTCTGTACTCCTTCAGCCTCTTTCTGTACCCCTCTTGTGTCTTTGTGCACCTATCCTACCTTTTACTTCATCCCTCTTGCCTCTTTGTGTACCTCTGTTGGTTCTTTCTGCACTGCTCTTGCTTCTTTCTGCACCTCACTTGCCTCTTTCTGCACTTCTCTTGCTTCTTTATATACCTCTATTGCTTCTTTCAGCAATTCTCATGCCTCTTTCAGCACTTCTCTTCCTTCTTTCTGTACCCCTCTTACCTCTTTCTGTACCTCTCTTGCCTCTGTGTGCTCCTCTCCTACCTCTTTCTGTATCCCTCTTACCTATTTTTGCGCCTTTATTGGTTCTTTCTGCACTGCTCTTGCTTCTTTCTGCACCTCACTTGCCTCTTTCTGCACTTATCATGCTTCTTTCCACACCTCTGTTGCTTCTTTCAGCAATTCTCTTGCCTCTTTCTACACTTCTCTTCCTTTTATCTGTACCCCTCCTGATTTTTTCTGTAACTCTCTTGCCTCTTTTTGCACCTCTCCTACCTCTTTCTGTACCCTTCTTGCCTCTTTTTGCACCCCTGTTGGTTCTTTCTGCACTTCTCTTGCTTGTTTCTGCACCTCTCTTGCGTCTTTCTGCACCGCTGTTGCCTCTTTCTGCACTATACTTGCTTGTTTCTGCACCTCTCTTGTCTCTTTCAGCACCTCTGTTGCTTTTTTCTGTACTTCTCTTGACTCTTTTTGCACCTCTGACTTAGAGATAGTTTTAATCCCCCTGCCCTATTATGTACTAGGGCCTTACGGGGGAGGTCATGGCAATCACAGGAGTACCCCAACCCATAGAGCACCTTAGTGTATGTAGGTGTTTTCCCTGTATTCTAAGTGTCTTTCAGCATCGCAATGTCTCCGGGCCTGGTTAGTCAGAGTCAGTTACCACCAGTACCAGTCAACAAAAAGTTGGGTGCACAGGATGACTTTGCAACAAGGCCTCTTTCAGCACCTCAGTTGGTTCTTTCTGCATATCTCTTGCTTCTTTTTGCACCTTTCTTTGTCTTTCTAGACTTATGTTGCCTCTTTCTGCATTTCTCTTGCTTCTTTCTGCACCTTTCTTCCTCTTTCTGCACATGTCCTACCTATGTAGGCATAGTTAGAAATTAGCATTTAAAAAACCTTTGAAATTCACTGAAAAAAACATAGGTTTCTGGGACGTTATAGGTAGAAATTAGCATTTAAAAAACCTTAGCTATCCACTGAAAAAAACACAGATTTCAGGGACATTATAATTAGTTGGACATTTCACTCGTACAAAACCAGAAAAATTCGGCCGTTATAGTTAGTTGAGCTAACTATAACTCGCGCCCCTACAATGCACTGCTGATGACGTCACATATTACATCATTCATGACATGGTCAGTGACCTCACTGATGACATCACTGATTATATCTCAAATAACATCACGCAGTTCTTTGTATTATTTGTTTCATTTAGGTTAAGTGTGTTACTATGGCAACTATTCAACCACCGCCATTTTTTTTAGCTGATTTAGGTGAACCCCCTATTGCTTGGGATTTGTAGATTTATCTTTTTGAAGCGTATGTAGAAGTTCTTGAGGAGGATGAGTGTTTGGAAGAAATGAAATTGTCACTTCTTAAACACAGATTAGGTTCTGTGGATTTGAGGGAATTTAAGAACTTACCGTCGATCGAGAATGCTTGTGATGTTGGTGTTTATCAATATGCTGTTAAAGAAATGCAAGAGAGGTTTGGTAGGAAGATTAAAGTAGTCATGGAGAGATTTAAATTTTACTCTAGAGTGCAGAAAGTGGATGAAAGCATTGATCAATTTGTGTCTGCTTTTAGAGGTTTAGCAGTAACGTGTGAATTTGATCGTATGACTTATGATCAAGTTCTCTGTGATCGAATTTTGATGATGACTAAGTCTAAGAAAATTCTAGAGAAGTTATGGTTGTGTGGTGGAATTTCTTTGAAAGCTGCTGTTGAGGTTGCCAGGAGCATTGAAGTTTCAGATGAGTGCATTCGTGAGGTGAGGAATGAAAAAAATGAGGTGAGGAATGAAAAAAGTGGTTCTAACCAAGGGCGTTTTGTGAATAAGGATGTTAAGGTAAAAAGTAAATGTGATACTAAGACGGGGGAGAGTATGACAAACATAAAATTTAATGAATCGCAAGGGTTTTTGTGTTACAGGTGTGGTTCCAGTAGCCATTTAGCTAATTCCAAATAGTGCGCAGCACTAACTAAAGTATGTACTACGTGCAAAAAGAAGGGACATTTTAGTAGAGTGTGCAAGAGTTCAGGGAAGAATGTTAATTTAATTCAAGATGATGTGTATGATGAAGATTTGAATGTAATTGGAGAAGTGTCTAGTCTGCATGATAAATCGGTTGATGGGGTGGGTAAGGCTAAAAAATTGCCCACATGCACTGTGTGCATTGATGGTGTGGAAGTGTGTACGATGGTGGACTCTTGCGCATGGTATACCATCATGGGTAAGGATTCATTTGAAAAATGATGGCCAGGTAGACCATTGTTGGAGCCTGATGTGAGTCCTTGCAATAGTAGAATGCCAACAAGGGATTTTGTTTTAGGAAGGTTCAATTTCTTTGTGCAAGGCAAATTACTTTTTATATGAGCTCAAGACTGATACTCAACCATACGTTATTCAATTGAATTTAGTCAAAGATATATAACAACACACACGGGGTATCTTTTCAAGTGAAAAAATCACTAACTTTTTATATAGAAACAATTGATAAAAAGGAGTACAGAAAACAAATAAATGTGTAATGTGGCATGAAGGGAGAAAAACAACCAAATATTATCCACAATTCATGACACAACAAATATCCAATCCAATGAAATAAACAGAGATCTATCTCATGTTTAGAGAACAATCAACTGTGCATGTATGCTGTGGAAATGGATAATACAGTCGACGTTTCGGTCTGTTAGGGCGTCAATCAGTCAGACCATCTTCAGGACAGTTGAAAATTCAAAAGAAGACTCCTGCATAAATATAGTATCAATTAATTACAGAACATGGAACATAAAATTCTCTTCATAAATAGATAGAGAAGACAGAAAAGTAGCCCGTGTGTGAAAAAGCAATCTTGTTAAGGAAACACCTCATACCACAAGATTGTAGCAGCGTTGTAGAATTACCGCATAATTCAGTGAGAGGGTGAGAAGCATATATGTTATTGGTGGTAGCTCAATGAAACTGGCAATGAGATACTGACTTCCATTATTGCCCTATCTCGCTACAGGCATTCAAATGGTATATACTTACCCAACTAAGACCGGGTATGTCTTAACAACATAAATTAACATAAACACTCGTTTTGCACTAAAAGGCATAATCATGACCATATTGTAATTTTTTGCCTTATAGATGAAGTATAAACAAAATCAATGAGGAAACGATAACTCCTCTATACGAATGCATCAATTCATAAGTAAGCACAGTATCTCATTGCCAGTTTCATTGAGCTACCACCAATAACATATATGCTTCTCACCCTCTCACTGAATTATGCGGTAATTCTACAACGCTGCTACAATCTGTGGTATGAGGTGTCTCTTGCACAAGGATTTCCTTAACAAGATTGCTTTTTCACACACGGGCTACTTTTCTGTCTTCTCTATCTATTTATGAAGAGAATTTTATGTTCCATGTTCTGTAATTAATTGATACTATATTTATGCAGGAGTCTTCTTTTGAATTTTCAACTGTCCTGAAGATGGTCTGACTGATTGACGCCCTAACAGACCGAAACGTCGACTGTATTATCCATTTCCACAGCATACATGCACAGTTGATTGTTCTCTAAACATGAGATAGATCTCTGTTTATTTCATTGGATTGGATATTTGTTGTGTCATGAATTGTGGATAATATTTGGTTGTTTTTCTCCCTTCATGCCACATTACACATTTATTTGTTTTCTGTACTCCTTTTTATCAATTGTTTCTATATAAAAAGTTAGTGATTTTTTCACTTGAAAAGATACCCCGTGTGTGTTGTTATATATCTTAGACTAAATTCAATTGAATAACGTATGGTTGAGTATCAGTCTTGAGCTCATATAAAAAGTAATTTGCCTTGCACAAAGAAATTGAACCTTCCTAAAACAAAATCCCTTGTTAGCATTCTACTATTGCAATTACATTTGCCCAAGCCCTCAAGGGTATATTGGGTGTTACCCCTAGATTTAAGTATTTTAAGCGCAGACAATTGTCTGCTTCGGGTCACTTTCTCAAGTGGTATATCAGAATAGTGATTAAGGATCGCTTATCCTCAAACAACATTGTTTTCAGCTTCATCCATGTCTGAAGCTGAAACCCTATCATACACTGATGAATACATGTTGAAAATAGCTGCAGGCCCTTCGCTGCTTGGCACCCGAGGACCTATCACATCCTCACCCTTTGAAACTGATCTTAATCACTTGGAACGATTAAAAAAGAAATTAGTTCGTACTGAACTTCATGCTAAGTTCCTCACCGACTGCCTTAATGCGAATATAATCCCAACGGGACTTCAAATCAAAAACATCCCTATTATCTTCATTGAAGATGAAGATTTCAAAACAGGTTTCAGCTTTGCATCCAATAAATGCTCTCGCACTTGGATGGTGCTTAGCATAGAAACGGCAATCAAACATATCAAATTACTAACCAAGGAAATAGAAAGCTTGGAGAATAAGATCAATACCGACTCCAGCATTACCAATGCGAAAGCATTACTTGATAAAATTGCCTTAACCATAAAAGATTTTGAAGAATTCAACTCACACAAAAAAACAGACAAACTGCAAAAAGACATAAGGAAATACAGTAAGGAAAGAACCTATCCCTACCTTAACAAAGACTTTTATCAAACACAGGGTTCTAATCAAGGTCCCAAAAACCAACAACGCAAGAAAGTAACCTTCTCTGATACTGCTTCTGATACCGACAGTGATCAGGCATCAGATAACACCCATAGACATTCCTATGATCAACAACCCTCCACATCACGACAGTCTTTTTTAGGACAGGATCGGAGAGGGTCTCCTTACCCACGGAGAACACGAGCCACCAGGAGAGGATGGTTCCGGAACCAGTATACACCAGGTTATCGTCAAACCCGGAATCAGTTTTACGAGTGGTAAACCCTACTCAAACAATACCCATCTTCAATTTATCTAAACACCAACTATCAGAGGCAGAAATATCAGTACTCTCAGCAGGACTCTCTTTTGTCCCTACGAACAAAAACAATCTCTTCCAAACTAAACTAGAGCTATTTAAATTCTTTCGCTCAGTAAGATTAAAAAAAATTTTTGCCAACAAAAATATACCACGCAACTCTGACACAACTGGACTACACAATCGGTCCACCTTCTTCCCTCCCAATACAATGATAGCTAAAGAAATTGTCACCTTCGAAAATGCTATCCTCACAGAAATTGACAACCTCTTTAATACACCAGCTCGTGTGAAATACAATCTCACCAAAGATGAACATTTGGCACTTAAGAATCTCCAGGCATTGCCTGATACGATCATAAAACCGGCCGATAAAGGTGGAGGCATTGTCCTTTGGGACTCTATAGCATATAATACCGAAATAACTAAACAACTTTCTGTTGAGTCCCACTACAAAAAACTGTCTAGCAACCCCACTCCTCGACTAGAGAAAACAATTGCAGAACTAAGCAAAATGGGTCTTGAAGGTGGTTGGCTCAGTGAAAGGGAAGCAGCATTCTTGATAAACAAATCTCCCACGGTTCCGGTAATTTATATATTACCAAAGATCCACAAGAATACCTTGATACCCCCCGGTAGACCAATTGTATCGGGTTGCAATTCAATTTTAAAACCCTTAGCTCAGTACGCTGACTTCTTCATTCGACCTTTTGCCACAGAAACAAACACATATATCAGGGATACTACAGCAGTCATCAATGTAGTAGACAAACACAGCTTTGATCCCACATGCGAGCTCTTAGTATCCATGGATATCGAGAGTTTGTATACAAACATCCCACAGTTAGAGATCTTAGAGATCATTGAAGATTTACTAAACAACAGACCCAGGCCACATGCGGTACCAACTGAATTCATTGTTGAATGTATAAGAATTTCATTGTGTGAAAATTTCTTTCTTTACGAGCGTACATTCTACCAACAACTTAAAGGTGTCGCGATGGGGGCAGTTTATGCCCCCGACATAGCTAACATCTATGTCTCGGATTTCGAACAAAGACACATCTATGATCCACTCAATCCCTTTGCAGCCAACATAACCAGTTGGTTACGATACATTGATGATGTCTTTTTAATCTGGAAAGGCAGTAAACAGCGACTCACCGAGTTCCATGAATGGATCAACTCTAGAAATCCTAACCTACAATTCACACTTGATTCTAACAATCAATGCATGAATTTTCTCGACATCTCAATTAAGGCAGGGGAAGACAACACGCTTTATACTACTTTATTTACTAAACCAACGGCACGTAACACTCTTTTAAAATATGACAGCCACCACTCACAGTCATTGAAGGATGGACTCCCATTTGGACAGTTTCTCCGGCTACGGAGAAACTGCTCCAAAAGAGAAGATTATTTTCTTGAGGCTAAGAAACTTAAAGAAAAACTGCACTCACGAGGGTACCCAAACAAACTACTCAAGAAATCTCTAAAGAGAGCTTGGTATAACGACCGTAATGCTCTGCTTGAAGTTAGACAAAAGGTACCGGATCCAATGTTAGTTTGTGTCACCACCTTTGGGACTGCCACAAACAAAATCAAAAAAATTGTAAAAAAACACTGGACGCTTTTGGCATCCTTACCTGAGTTGACAGACCAACCACTATTTTCGTTTAAAAGAGGGCCAAATATTAAAGACCGACTGGTTCAAACGTATAAAACACCACAGCAACATCTCGTTGATGGTATGCAACAAATAATACCTTTGGTGGGACACCACAAATGTGGCAACTGTGCAGCATGCCCTAGTACCACCAAATTGAAATCTTTTGACCTCAATGGACATACAGTAGCACTCAAATCTTTCTCTAACTGCAACACCAGAAACGTGGTTTATTGCATCCAATGCCCATGTGGTTTAAACTACATAGGAAAGACAACCCAGATGGCCAAAACCCGCATCTTACAACATCAATCTAGAATTAGATGCAAAGTTGAAAATGCCCCACTTGTTGATCACTACACACGATTTCGACACACGGAGAAAGAGATGTTGTGGCTGATCATAGAAGTGGTAAAACCTACAATCAGACAGGCTAATGTTGATCGCATACTAACGATCAAAGAGAACCAATGGATTTGCAAAAGTGATAATATCAAAAAGGGTTTGAACACGGCAACTGAGTGGCATACCTTGGCATGTCTAACTTAAGTCCTCACTCTTGCAGCCGCTAAACTGCCCCCTTTATGATTGCTTTTTTTGTAAACACTATAACCTTAACTGAACCCGACTCGTGATTGATTCTAGAGAACTGTACGTTCATATTTGCACTAGATGACTACAATAGATTAGTGTTTATATATCAGTTCCTAAATGTGTTATCAGCAGCTCTGAATTCAACCATTAGATGACAAATAAAATTAATGAATGTTCGTTGAAATGTTTTTACTGCATGTACAAACAGCTTAATGACTACTTTAGATGCTTGTCCACAAGACTTTCGAACATGTTGCAGTACTATGTATCTTTTGATTCACATGTCATATATCAATGTATAGTAAGTTATATGTTTCTTTCAAGATTTGTCAATTAGTTGGAGTATAAGATGTATTATCTATAGCATCCTTATGATCCATTTGCCATACATCGTTGTATACTAGGTCAGCAATGTTGCTGGTACCATGTATATGAATTGACATGTTATGCTAATAGTTTCTATCTTGATTTTTCTCTTTTTTTTTCCCCACGATTTCTTTTGCTCTTCACTGTGTTTTATTGTAATCATTAAATCTTTAGATAAGCGCACATCTGATTATTCAGTCACTCTAAGCCATACAAATTCACTAAGTTAACATTGAGACGTGATACGAATCACCTTTCCAAGATGGCCGCCGTTTTCGGTAAATGTTTAATTGATCGATGACATCGTCACCGTCAATTATAGTACATTACATTGTAGTTCTAAATACCTTAATAGGGCTATAACCTCACGATAACATTTAAAAACGTTTATCAGAAACACTGACTCTGTAAATAAACATCTTACAAGATGTCCGCTACATTCACGGCAGATTCGCCCTATCCACTTCGTGCTTCAATTGCAAACAGCTGTTTGTCATTCAACCTACGCCTTTAAATAGACGCCCCTGAACTCCGTATTGTGCTCGAGTTCCTATCGACGGACGGTACTTTAATTTGCTTCGACTCTGACAAAATCGTGAGTAATACAAACATCACCCCTGGTCCCTACCAATTTACCGCGTAGTTTTAATTTCAGTTGTGGTTCTGATAGTACAACCAGTGATGGGCGCTTTGACCTGTTAATTAGTTGTTTTTCTTAATAACACGCCACCTTCTTAAATCAACAAACAAAGCATTTAGATAAGTTTAACTCCCTCGCAAGCATGTCTTTAAATGTGGGTATTCGAATGCACACGTTGTGCCTCTATTTCGTAATCTGTCTCCGAAGCCCCTTACGATTTAGTTGTAATCCCATCACAATGCAAGACAACCTATACGATATTTTTTGGTTCGCTCTATTTAACTAACAGCACGTTGAATATTCGTTTTGCAGATCTCTCTGAATCAAGAACCCCAACCAACGAAGGACCAACTGGCCTTCCTTGTTACACAAGATCAGTATAATCAGAATACTGACTTCCATTATTGCCCTATCTCGCTACAGGCATTCAAATGGTATATACTTACCCAACTAAGACCGGGTATGTCTTAACAACATAAATTAACATAAACACTCGTTTTGCACTAAAAGGCATAATCATGACCATATTGTAATTTTTTGCCTTATAGATGAAGTATAAACAAAATCAATGAGGAAACGATAACTCCTCTATACGAATGCATCAATTCATAAGTAAGCACAGTATCTCATTGCCAGTTTCATTGAGCTACCACCAATAACATATATGCTTCTCACCCTCTCACTGAATTATGCGGTAATTCTACAACGCTGCTACAATCTGTGGTATGAGGTGTCTCTTGCACAAGGATTTCCTTAACAAGATTGCTTTTTCACACACGGGCTACTTTTCTGTCTTCTCTATCTATTTATGAAGAGAATTTTATGTTCCATGTTCTGTAATTAATTGATACTATATTTATGCAGGAGTCTTCTTTTGAATTTTCAACTGTCCTGAAGATGGTCTGACTGATTGACGCCCTAACAGACCGAAACGTCGACTGTATTATCCATTTCCACAGCATACATGCACAGTTGATTGTTCTCTAAACATGAGATAGATCTCTGTTTATTTCATTGGATTGGATATTTGTTGTGTCATGAATTGTGGATAATATTTGGTTGTTTTTCTCCCTTCATGCCACATTACACATTTATTTGTTTTCTGTACTCCTTTTTATCAATTGTTTCTATATAAAAAGTTAGTGATTTTTTCACTTGAAAAGATACCCCGTGTGTGTTGTTATATATCTTTGACTAAATTCAATTAAATAACGTATGGTTGAGTATCAGTCTTGAGCTCATATAAAAAGTAATTTGCCTTGCACAAAGAAATTGAACCTTCCTAAAACAAAATCCCTTGTTGGCATTCTACTATTGCAATTACATTTGCCCAAGCCCTCAAGGGTATATTGGGTGTTACCCCTAGATTTAAGTGATGTGAGTCCTGGCATTTATTCTGATCATAAAATCCCTTTGGAAGGTTTTGTGTGGGTGGATGTGAGTTTTGGACATAAGTCATGTCGGGGCAAGGTGTATGTTGCAAATAAGGGTGCTACCATTTTGGGTTGGATACACATCATGGATTTGGGTTTTAAGATTGATGCGAGTTTGGAGTGTCCTGTGTTTGTGGTAAAGTGTGAGAATGAGGATGAGAAAATACATGCCCATGCTGATTATTCTGAACTTAGGAAAATGTATTTTGATGTTTTTACTGATAGTGTTGGCAAGATGGTGAAATTCAAACCCAAATTGTTTTGAGAGATGGTGTGTGCCCTATAAGACAAAAACTTAGGAATGTTCCTAATCATTATCATGATAAAAAGGGGAACATTCTTAAAAAATTGTGTAGGGATGAAATTATTGAGCCAGTGGAGAGCTCGGATTGGGTTTCTCCGGTGGTAATTTCCCTTAAGGCCAATGGCGATCTACGTTTATGCGTGGACTTGAGGTGTTTGAATGAGGCAATTTGGATCGATACGTTTCCTCTTCCTAACTTACAAGAGTTAACATCTTCTATTGGTGGTGCTTCTTCTTTTTCTAAAATAGATTTGGCAGGTGCGCATCACCAAATTGAATTGGATGAGAACTCAAAGCATTGCACAGCTTTCATTACTCCTGAAGGCATATTTAGGTACTGACGTATGCCCTTTGGTTTAGCAAGTGATTCAGTGGTTTTACAGAGGGAAATGACAAGAATTTTCCATGGGATTGGTGGAGCAAAAGTCTTCCAAGATGACATTTTGATCTTCGGCAAGGATAAAGAGTCCCATGACAAGTATTTACATGCAGTTTTGAGGGCTCTTAGGGAACATGGTTTAACTGTTAGGAATGAGAAATGTGTATTTGGTGAACGTGAGGTTGAGGACCTTGGCCATGTTATATCCAAGGATGTTATTCAACCTAAAATCAGTCATGTGGAGGCAATCGTGTCTGCTCCAGAACCAAAGAACAAGGAACAGTTAATGTCCTTTTTGGGCCTCACCGAATTTTACTCACATTTCGTTAAACATTATGCATCCAAAGTGGAACCATTGAGGGCTTTGCTCAAGAAAAATGTGTCATTTGTGTGTGGCATCAACAACAGAAACAATGTCATGCCTTCAGCCAAGTGCGTGTTGTTTGTGGATGATTCTGGCTATGGTATTGGTGCAGTGTTTTTGCAACATACTAAGAATGAGAAATGGGTGGTGGCATATGCTTCTCGTACTTTGACATCATCTGAACGGAATTATTCTGTAATCGAGAAAGAATTACTTGCAGCTGTGTGGGCTGCTGAGAGATTTGGGATATATGTGTGGGAGAGTAAGTTCAAGATTTGTACTGATCACAAGCCTTTAGTGACTATTTTGAGACCTGAAGGAGGAAGGAATTTGACACCTAGGTTGGCCCGTTTATCCTCTAAATTGAAAATGTTTAGACATGAAATCGAATATATTCCTTGGAAGGAGAATCTGGTTGCTGATGGTCTTTCACGGTTGCCTAGCATGGTTGCAGCTGAAGTGTTGGAAGGTGTAAACGAGTCTGAAGTTGCTTTTACTTTCAAGGATATTTTGCCTATTGAAGATGGGGAGGAGGTAGCGTGTACTGTATTTTCTGAAGAATCATGGTTGCATGAAAGGAATAAGGATGTTGTTCTGAGAGAGGTAGAGAAGTATATTGTGGGTGGTTGGCTGAGGGAATCTTCTTTACGAGGAGAGTGTTCTGCTTTTTGGAAGGTTAAGGAAGAGTTGTGTTTGTCGAATGGTATCATTTTGAGAGGGGTCAAGATGGTGCCTCCGTTAGGCATGTGCAATGGTATCATTGAGAAGAGTCACAAGGGTCATGGTGGTATGTCAAGTACCAAAAGAAGAATTAAAGAGAGTTTTTGGTGGCCTGTGATGATTCTATGGTAGATCGTTGGGTCAGGGATTGCAAGATGTGTGATGCTAGTGATAAGGAGGCTAAACCTTTGTGTATGCCCTTGACCATGGTGGAGTTACCTGAGGGACCGTGGCAAAAACTTTCTATTGATTTTATGGGTCTATTTTCTGCAGTATCGGCTAAAGATTGTTACGCTATCGCTTTAATTGATTATTACTCGAAGTGGCCGGAGGTAAGGATGGTTAGTAGTGTGACTACGGATCTGGACGTTGAATTTTTGGAAGATGTATTTTCAAGGGAAGGTGTACCAGAGATTTTGGTTTCGGATAATGGGTCCCAGTTGGTATCCGAAATGTATGTATGAGGGTATCAAGCATGTACGGTCGTCATTTTATTATCCTGAGGGGAATAGACAGGTGGAAAGTTTCAATAGAGTGGTTAAGGAAGCGATTCAGTTGGCTTTGAGTGCTGGATTACCTTGGAGGAAGGCTTTGCAAGAGAGACTTATGGCATTTCGTGGTACTCCTCATTCGGTGACTGGTAAAACACCATTTGAGGTGTTGAGAGGGAGGAAACCTTCAACTGTGTTGGTTCCTTGGTGGTTGAGGTAAAGGAAAACTAGAATGAGGTCTAATGAAGTTTGCTTGATAAGGAGATTAAATCTAAAGTTAAGGAGTTCCAGGAGCGCACTGTTCGTTCTTGTGGTGGTAATTACCGTTGGCCTATTGTTGATGTGGGTCAGATGGTACGTGTGAGAGATCCAAGAGGTGTCTTGAAAGGTGAAGCTGTTTGGTCAGGGCCTTTGAGAGTGTGGAAGGTGTTGGGTAGTGCAGTTGAGCTGGAAGATGGTAGGAGATGGAATCTTCACCAGTTGAGTTTCTGTAATGGACGGAATAGTGTTCCTAGTGGTATGGTGCCTGTTGAGGAGGGGTGCAGTGGATACATGTTGGGGAAGGATTGTGGTGTAGAGTTGCGCAGTGGTGACGATGGATTGGAAGAAGCTGCCAGTCATGGGTCTGGTGTTGATGGCGATATTCTGCGTCAAGGTGGCTGTAGGAAAGTAGTATCTGCTGCTTATGGTTACCCACACTTTTGCTGATGTCACACTGTTTTTGTCCTAGTCTGACTGGGATCCTGCTACCCAGGACCCCAGTCTATCTGCTTTCTCCTGTAAATTCATATGCATGTACTTTAGGTACAGTCCAGATTGGATTCTGGGGTACCCTTATCAGTGACTAGTATATGGTACACCATGTACCCAGGGCATAGGTACCCCAGAGGCCTCCCATGGGCAGAAACATGTATTGTGACACCCCTGAAAGGCCATCCAAAGTGACACGACAAGCCTGCTACAGCAGACTGTGTCAGCTGGTCCTTGCACCACTTACTTAAGATATAGGTTCACAATATATATCTAAAGCACTACACTTAAATACCTATCAGTCACCCCTATGGCAGGCCTTAACAATCCTGAAGGCAGGGTGCTGGGTTTTACGTGAGAGGGTGCCCCTGCATGAGCAGAGCCCCTCTGCAGCCTTTGGAGACCATTCTCCGGGGTTGTCTGTGATGCAATCAGACATATATGTTTAAGTGCATTATAACCTCGCGGTAAATGTGAACTTTAAAACGGCTGCTTAGAAACATGTTGTGTTTGGTGTCAAACACCTTGGAATCATACATCTCCGCCACTAACTGGCGAGGGAGGTATGATTCCACCCTTCTGAAGCGACATATGTGGGTCACCGGTATACCTGATACCAGCTTTCTCGACCTGGGCAGCACAAAATGGATGCTGCCAGCCACAGACATGATCTTTCCTGATGCCTGCTGCTGAGCCAAGCTCGAGCAGAGGAAGGCATGACAATAGGCATCCTGTCACAGGGAGGTGTAACCACCTCCCAGACAGCATTTAGTGTATTGGGGCTGGGTGGGTGCACTCTTAGAGTGCCAGAAAGTCTGCACTGGGGGCACATTTGGTGTTCCCGTGCATAGCCCAGCTCAAACTAGTTCCAGGAGCCATTTGTTCCTGCTCTGGCGCGAAACTGGACAAAGGACATGGGTGTAGCCACCCCTCTGTCCAGCCCCTCCACTAGGAGGGTCCACAGAATCTTTCCAACCCCTTGCCATAGATATAAAGTTGGTTACCTGATCACAGGACTTTAGATTTTACCTGGACAAGATTCTGCTAAGAAGAAACTAAGTACTTTGACTGCCTGCACGACGCTGGACGACTGAAGAATCTCCCTTGGAGTAAAGGAGCTACTCCCCTGCAAAAGTAGGCACCTAAACGCAACTGACCAGTTTGCTTCTCCCACGCTCCTGAGGACTCTGAAGATTTCAGCAACACAGGAGGTGGGTTCCCGAAGGCCCCTGAGGTAGATCTGCCCTCTCAGCGATTCTGAGACCAGTATCCCTCGTGGGGACCGTGCAACCCGAACCCCTGTGCACTGCGTACTTTTGCAATTGCATGTGCTTAGTGACGATTCCTGAGCATGTGCTTTGGACTCCATGTATTCCCGACCCCGAGCAGTATTTGCACCGAAGATTTCCGGCCTCCACTCCACGAGTGTCCTGTGGGCTAGTGCCTTGCAGATTTGCTTGAGATCTCCTCGCGATCCCTGGTCCGTTGGCCTGTGGGTCCTGCCGAGGGTCACCTTGCTCATTCTTGGGCTTACCTGGTTGCTCCAGATGTGCCCTGATGCTCCATTGCTTGGAGAGTCCCCTGGATCTTGCTGTTCCACACAGTAACCTGTTTCCTCTGATTGCATGGGTTGCAGTTGCCAAGGCTTGTTAGTGCTCCAGCCAGACATCGACCCCTCAGCTCTCGAAATCCTTTGTGAGACTGCTCACCTCCGGACTCTGGTTGCCCTCGACATCTCCTGGTCCCTGTGGCTGCAGAGTCAAGCAACCCTTCTTCATCCCTTAAGCACTCGACATCGGTGGGCATTCGACTACCGAGCCCCTGGTCACCTGAAGTGACTCAGACTCTGTCCCCTCTGCTTTCAGGTTCTTCTCACCTCGAATCCAGGCTTGGATTCTACCAGACATTTTTCGCCATCCTGGCAGCAGGACTTCTTTGCAGCTCTCCATTGAAAACGACAAAGGTTTCCGACACCACTTGACCCCTATGCACCCGGCTCATCTGGGATAGGTAACACTAGTACTTCAGTACTCACCGGTGGGTTGGCCTTAGAACCTCCTAAGTTCCAAAGGGTTTGCTCGAATTCCTCTTAGAAGTGTCCTTAACTTGTAATTTTCCAACTGCGACTTTCCCATAGAGTTGTACAGAGCACACGTCTGTGTTTCCTCACTGCACCCGTCCTCCGTGGGCTCCCTGTGTCTCTCCTATGGGTGGTTTCTTGGGGTCCCAGCGATTCTACGTGCTCTAGGCACTGTGCCTAGTGAAGTCATTGTTGTTATACCATTTTTTTCGTATATGGTTCGTCTCCCCCTGGAGCCCGCTGTGTATTTCGCTATTTACGAATGTTCTATTGGTTTAGTATTGTGTGCTCTATGCCCTAGTCTCGTGTAGAGACTAGTAGAGAGTGTGTTATTAATAAATACATATTTTTACATAAACACTGTGTGGTTCTCCTTTCATTTAATCATTTAGGAGGTGATATTCTGGTAAAACAAGCTGCTTTACATTCCTTCAAGATTACGCCTGAAGGCTGCTCTCCATAGCTACCACTAGGATAGCTTTCAATAAGGTTATCTTTGACCTCAGACATCATAAGGGTTGTGTGGCCTGGTACAAGTATCCCACTTTAACTAGTGGACAGCATATACCAACCCACCTTCTCACAGTGGGAGGTTGAGGAGGATCCTGGCTCGTTTTGCTGATTCCAAGTTGGGATAGCTGTTGTTGTTTTTCTTGTTTCTTCTTGTTTTTAGTCGTGGATCTTTGTAGGGTCGATATTTCCCTGTTTCTAGTTGTTTCTTTCGGTTGTGTGGGTTTTTTGAAGGGGGTAGGTGTGTGGTATTGGGCTAGTCGGTGTGTGTCGCGTGAGGCATGTGGAATGTGTGCGCGAATAATGTTGAGTCTGGGATTCGGGAGTAGACGGTTGGGTTGAACGTTGAAGGCTGATGTCACCGGTGTCGCTCAGGCTTACTACCAATAAAAATCTACCCGTCAACGACTTACCGTCCGGTGACTGCTTCTTTTCCACAAGCCACAGGGCATATACTGCAAATATCTTGGAATTAGCATGAACAAAACATTTAGACAACCTTTATGGGTCAACAAATTTCCAGTGCTGTGCGAGTCAGGACCCTAAAATCTTGCCAAATTCAGACCTCTTCCCTAATACTAGAATGCAGACACAACAGATCATTTAAGAAGCCAAGTCTGATGGGACACCCAGCCCAAATTGCCTTACCAAGAGCATTATATAAAGCAGATCTGAATTTTTGGTCAACTAATCTGCGCATATTATTTAATACCTGTCTACTTGCTAATGTCATACCAGATACCTGGAGAAGTACTATACTTCATGCTATCTACGAAAGTGGTAAGAGACGATCCAACCAATTATTGGCTAAATGGCCTTATTCATGTAGAGGCCAAGTTCTTTGCTGCATTTTAATGAAGGACTTAGAGGAGTGGGCCTCAGCAAGATCATTGATTCCACAAAACCAAACTGGTTTTCAAAAAGGCATTGGCACCATAACAAAAGTAATGGCTCTTGGAGTTGTTAATGAGGCCTCAATTCAAAATTCGTGGACTTAAAATCAGAATTTGATAAGGTCTCACAGTAGGCTCACTGGGCTAAATTAAGCAATTGGGGGATACTCCCAACATTACTCTGTGTCATTCAGCTCTTATAACACCTGGTTAAGAGTAAAACTGGGTGATGGTCTAACAAATACAAAGAGGATCCAGATGAGTGAGGGTCTCAAACAGGGCTGTGATCTTGCCCCACTGTTATTTAACTTATTCATAGCAGATCTCAACAATAGTCTGAATGAGGTTAACTTGGATTCTCCCCGGTTAGCTCTAACTCCCCTCCACATCCTTTAATATGCAGGTGAGATAGTCCTGCTCAGCAGGACAATAAATCAGCAGCGTTTGATTACGGCTCTTGCAGAATATACCAGGAAAAATGTATTTGAAATTAATAATAAGAAAACAAAAGTTATGGCATGTGGTAATCACCACAGGATAAAATTCAAAAAAGCTGAAAATGACTAAGATATATACATACTTAGGAGTCATCTTTGATTGTCAACTTCAGTACACCCCACATTTGCAGAGTGTTAAACAAAAATCAAGCTTACTATTAGTCCCATTTAAAACAATCAAATCTAATTTAACAGGTCCAATGATGATTCCAACAAGTAAGACAAATGAGGCCAAATTAATGCCATCAATCACATATGGCTCAGTAAAAAATGTGAGGTTGAGACAACGACCTATTAGATACAACCCAGGCTAATTTTTTGGGGCATCTTCTTAGACTGCAACTAAGTACAACAAAGGCACAGATGTACCTGGAATTCGGACTAGTTAATCAAGTGCTGTCACGCCAGGGCACATTTATTAGATTCTGTAAAAAACTGAAACAAGCGCTCATTAACTCTCTAGCCTTGCTTATTTGGGACGAAGTTGGTTTTGGTAAAATAAATATCCCATGGGATGATTACTTTTCATCCTCACTGGACCCTTTAGAGTTTAACTTGTTATGGACATCAGGATCCTTTTTTTTAAGCAAGCAGGAAATAGGTCAATCAGACTTACCTTTTATCTTCAGGAGAAGAATCAATTAGCTTAAAAAAAACGTTATCCTTGGATGGTTATAAACAACTACGGCTGCTTAAAACAACAGGCTTGAGTCCCATGTTTTCCTACTACATTAACACAAAATTCAGGAGACTAAGGATGGGTGCCCTCCCAACAAAACATATAATCCCACAATGGAAGTGCACTTGGTCAACACAATCCTTTCGGATATCTAAATACAAAGAGGAAACATTAATTCACATATTGTGTATTTGTCCAAATTTGTTAGATGCACGTAGGTAGCTTCTACGAAAGCACTTTAACACACTGTAAATCAGATCATGTAGGCAAGTTATGATTCATTGTCTCAGTGGAGACCACCAGCAACTCATGTAATTTTGTAAAATGTATGTATTATGTTGAAACCAGGATGACATGAAGGGAGTTTGCACTAACCTCGTAATATTTGCACCCACAATCATTTTAAAAATTGTTGTGAATCGTCTAAATTATTTTAATAATCTCACTGCATCTATATTTTAACTGTTTGCCTAGTTTGGTATCCTTATTTTGTATCACATGTACTGTTTTACTGTGTTGTTTCTTTATTTCCTGTTAGGATATTTCCCTTTAAGTATTGTATTCCTTTTCCTTAACGTTCCAATTAAAAATTTGCAAGCATTCGTGACAAGAATTTTCAATTCTATTAAGGACACGGAGACGAGGATTATGCTACTTATTTCTTTGCTCTTTTATTACAGCAGCCAATAAAAAAACACTTTATTTGTAAAACTACACATCCCATGAACACCAGGTGATCCATAACCATAGAGACTATCCCTATATAAGGTCCCACTGAGGTAACCACTTCCTCTTTCTTTGCATGACCTGTGAATCATTAAGTTCAACTTCCTTGAGACACAAAACTCTATCTTGAACAGTGTCCATGATGGAAAAGTCCTTCACGATAACCAAACATCTTGAAGTCCAGCAGGGAAACTTCCGATCTCGGGGAGGGACCCTGCATCTCGAACAACTGGCGAGTGATCGCAGCACTTCGTAGAAGGGAAGACACTCCAAGTAATCCATGGAAGAAGGAAAAACTCCTTACTTGCCATTTGTATCTGTAACAAAGAGAAAAAAGTCCATAATAACGACCACCGCTGAAAATATTGTAAACATCAAATCCGTCAAAACAGGGGGGGAATAGTAAAATAATACAATCAGGTTGCAACATTATCAGCATAACTGTAAAGCCACCACATATGATTCAGAATAATACATAACTCTGGGTGGAATAATCCTATGTCAAGACCGGAGGCTCCGATTATGCTTCTTCAAAGCTTAGCCACCACTACTGATGCCACAACTAAAATAGGTTTATATTAGAAAGACTTAAAGGTGGACTCTGATGACCAATCAGCTGCATTCATTATATCGGTTGGACTTACTCCCAGAGAAAAAGACATAGACGCCATTGCCCCTCGAACCGAATGAGCACCAAATCTGGAGACATCAATGCCTGTTTCGCTCATGAGCCAACGCACCCATCGAGATAAGGTGGCTGGGGTCACCGGGCGAAAAGGTTTTTGTAAAACAATAAACAGTTGTCCATGCATATTTGAACGAAATTTAGCTGTACTCACCTCATACGCTTTAACACATTGAACCACACATCATTTCTGATTATCCGGAAAAGCTGGATAAGACACTGATGTGGTATTACACTTGGTACGTCTGGAGATAATAAAAGTGACCCCTTCAGGGTTAAAACGACGTCCTGCCAAATCCAAAGCCTGGATATCACTTACTCTCTGGCAAGAGACCAAGCATAACAACATAGCCAGCTTGGCGGAAAGCTGTTTCCGTGAAAGGTACTTCTTAGCGGGCCAGTTTTCTAGGAATCGTAGTACAACTGTGACGTCCCATAGGAACGAATATTTTGGAAACGGGGCCTTGACCATCCGAATGTCCCTAAGCAATTTGCAAACCAAGAGATGTTCCCCCACTGGTTTGCGATCCAGCTGACCATGCCCAGCCGAGATAGCAGACCGAAAGTTATTGACCGTTCTGTACGCGAGGCCAGATGGAGCCAGGAAGGCTAAGTAATTCATGACCATGGAGACATTTGCTGTAGTGGGATCGATGTCCCGTTGAGCACACCAGCTACACCATTGTTTCCATGCTGATGAATTACGCTTGTGGATGTTGCCGGCCCATGCCTGTTTAATGAAGGCATGAGCGTCTCTCGAAACCCCTGGATCACCCATATATCCCTGAAACTCACCATGCCACAAGAGGGAGTTGCCTTGCCTCTACCAAGGGATGAGGAGCCTTCTGAGGGTCCAGCAACAGGTTCCACCTCTGTGGAAGGAGAATTGGTGCAGCACAAGACATTTCTAGGATTATCGGGAACCAAGCTTGTGCCCTCCACAATGGTGTGACTAGAACAAGCTGTGCTTGCTGGCGTCTGGCTTGAGCCAGAACTCTGGGTATCATCACAAACGGCGGGAAGGCATAGCAAAGGGCTGGAGGCCAGATCTGAAGAAACGCGTCCGAGGCAATCACCTCCAGATCCGGAGGCCAACTGTAAAAATCCGGGAGTTGTTTGTTCAGATGTAACGCAAACAAATCTAACTGACTAAGACCCCATAATTGATTCAGGAAATGGAAAACTCGGGTTTGAAGCCTCCAATCGCTAAAATCCCGTAGGTAACGAGAATGCCAATCTGTCACCTCGCTGCTGCGTCCCGGGAGGTATTCTGCACCGACTGATATTCTGTGGCGCAGACAATAATGCCAAAAGTCCTTGGCGATCTCTGCAAGAATTCGGGACCTCGTTCCCCCCAGCATGTTCACGTATTGGACCCCCGATACATTGTCCATCAGGAAGAGGATGCAGCAATCCATCTTCTGGGGAGAGAGACTGCGAATCGCAAAGAAGCCTGCCAGCAGTTCCAGGCAATTGATGTGTAGGGAGAGCCCCTCCTGAGACCACCGACCCCCGTCGAAATCGTACCGCAGTGGGCTCCCCAGCACCAGTGGCTGGCGTCCGATTTGATCACTACCTCGGGACTGGATCCGAATATGGCTCTGCCATTCCACGACTCCATATGGTATAACCACCACAACATTTCTAACCTCGTTTCCTCGGAACGAGGATTCCATTCGGCATATCCGAGGCCTTTGCTGAGATGTTGAATCTTTAAGCATTGGAGTGCGTGGTAGTGAAGGGGCCCCGGGAAAATAGCCTGGATCGAAGAGGCTAGCAGACCCACCACCCATGTTATCGACCTCAAGGATACAATATGCCTGTTCACAATCAACCTCAAGTCTTTCTTGATTGCTCTGATCTTTTATGAGGGAAGGAGAAGCTGCCAGCTCCGAGAATCGACCTGAAAACCCAGAAACTCTATAGATTGTGCGGGAGACAGGATGGACTTCTGACGGTTCACCACGTAACCCAGGCTCTGAAGCAAGTCGATGGACCACTCCAAGTGCGTTGTCTCCAGCTGGGGGCAACGAGCTATGATAATGATGTTGTCCAGGTAGACGATCAAACAACCCTGCGCGCTCTCAAGGACTCCATTACCGGACAAAGGAGTTTCATGAAGCACCAAGGTACTGACAAAAGTCCGAAGGGAAGGAACTTGTATTCGTAGCAGATGCCCTGCCAGAGAAACTGAAGAAACCGCCGGTGTGGGACATAGATGGGTACGGATAGGTACGCGTCTTTCAGGTCTAGACGGACCATCCAATCCCCTTCTTGCAAAAGATGGATTTCTTCCATCTTGAAGTGACTGTAGATTATCCACCCATTGAATTCTTTTAAATTTAGAACTAACCTGGACCTGCCCCCTTTTTTCTGGACCAGGAAAACATTGCTGATAAAACCCTGAGAGGGGAGTTGAGTGGCAACGATAGCTCCTTTCTTCAGGAGAGATTAGATTTAGGCCGTGATAAATCTCTGTTCTTGATGGGAAAAATGTATGGGAGGGGGAAGAGAACTCTGAGCGGGAGTATCGTACAGTTCCAGTTGTACCCCTGGACCATCTCCAAGACCCAAGCATCTTGCGAGATCGTTTGCCAGGCCTGCAGGAAAGAGTGGATCCATCCCCCCAACACCACCTCCGAACACAAGATAAGTCTCACGTGTATTTCCGGTGTCCTGGTGGTTGCCACCGAACCTGCCCCTCCGGGAACGGGTTCTTTGCTCTCCGGGTGATGTTGGCCACGTGGGGCGCCTTGATTAAATCCTGGGCCAAACGACCGCCCTCGAGTACGTCCGGCCTTGATAAAAAATGGCTGAAAGTCGCGTTTCAGGGACTCCTGCGCCTTATCCAGGCCACTGAAGGTGGCTACAAGTTTAGTCAGTTCCTTTAAAAATGGCTGGCCAAAAAGGAGTCCTTGAACCACAGGCCCCGCCTCCGAAGAGGACAGTTCTGCTAGTTTGAGGTCCAGTTTGAGGAGGATACACCGTCTCCTCTAACTGGACATGGCGCAGTTAGCATTGCCAAGTTAGCACACCGCCATTTGCGCCCAACCAATAAGCTCATCTGGATCAACCGGTGTTCCTGATTCCTTGGCTTGGAAACCCATTTCTATTATTTTCGTGAGGGGCCCCGACAAGTCCAACAACTTGTCCTGACAGGATCGCCAAGCGCGGTTGATGCCTTTTTTGGGATCCTTTGAATACTTTTTTAAATATATCAGCATGGTGGGGTCCACCTCGGGAGTGTCTGCTACTCTCGCCGCCAAGTCTGGTCTTGGGCATTCGGATCGAATTTGAGCCCTGACATCCTTGTCAAAAGGCCTTTTTAGGTGCGCTTGAACATAGTCCGCCACCTCCTGCCGCGGGAGCCATGCGGTCGAGTTTGGATGGACAATGTCCGCAGGCTCGAAGGTTAGGACCTTGGGTGGTGAGGGCTCAGATTATGTTCTTTCCTGGTTTTCTTCGTGGGTCTAGGAGCTTCCTCCTGGTCCGACTCCTGTTCTGATGGAGAGTCCCCATCCTCCCTCTGAAGGGACCTCGCAGTGTCATCGGGCGTAATGTAGAAATGGTCATTCACCATGGCCCTAGTGAGGCGTACAAAATCCTCTGCGTGAGGATTAGAACTCTTCTTGGCATTGGGCTTGGGTCACGTGTTCATGGTGGGAAGCCACCCTTGTTGCAGCGCATAGGCGTTCAGGTGGCGCTTTAGGGGTGCAATTGCTCGCACTAGTGACGAATTTACTGACTGCTGCACCCCCGCGTCCAAGGCCTCTACGAGGTCCATCTCTAAGGACCTAGCCGGCTCGTCTTCAAAATAATCTTCCCCATACAGGAATTCAGCCATTTTTAAGAGGGAGGTTGACTGTATCTTACTCTTTACCACACTGTAGTGCGAGATAGCACACAAACACAGGGTCCACTGCACTGGACAATCACTGGAGAGAGGTTCGACCCCAGGTAAGCCAAACGTCTATATAAACAATATTATATAGTGGAGGGAGGGCTTGCCAACCTCTCTAGGCAATGCCTATGAACAATTATTCATCCGCCAGCTGCTGTAAGCTACAGGCGTCACAGGAAGCCAAAGGATAAGTCTGTATCAACTTTTCAAATCGGAGCGCTGCTCCCGCTTGTAGCGATCACCGTACTGTGAGTGAAATTTATCAAAAATGGCCGCCGCGCATGCGCTCTGATCGACCGCTCGTCCCAGCAGAAAAAGGACTGCGCGTCCGTCAGACGCACGGCCTCGCTCCCTCACTCCCACTCCACTGATGACTGCAGCGGGCGCAGGGCGCCCGGCACGGGAGGCAAAGTGTTCCCTGGGCACGATGATCAAATCACCGATTAACGCGTTACACGACCCGCGAACCCGATCAGATGGTACGATCGGCGCGGGAAATAAGCAACTAGCACGGAAAATGAAATGAAAACGTTAGCATGTGTTACACAGTAAGCAGAAAGTATACAATATTTAGCACTAAAACCTAGCGCTATCAACCCACACACTAACAACCACAAAGTAGTAGTAGTAAAGCGAAGCACTTAACTGGCTGCGGAGCAGCAAAGAAAGAGGAAGTGGTTACCTCAGTGGGACCTTATAGAGGGATAGTCTCTATGGTTATGGAGCACCTGGTGCTCATGGGATTTGTAGTTTTACAAATAAAGTGTTTTTTTATTGCTGCTGTAAGAAAAGAGCAAAGAAATGAGAAGCATAATCGGAGCCTCCGGTCCTGACATAGAATTCTATCACAGGACCGGAGGCTTCGTATTATGCTTCTCTTTCTTATTTATTGCTACTCACAGCAGCCAAGGAAAACTTTTCTTATGCAAAACAAACTACATTTCCCATGATGCATGCACCACATCACTTCCTGCAGAGCCCCATAAGAGCCAGTAATACCGGAACCAGTCCTCTTTCTTTGCTGCTCACGCAGACAGTTAAGTTGAGCTCTCGATTATTGACATTGTTAAAGTATTACTTTAAGGATTGATGCGTTATTTGCTGTCAGCGGCGCTTTGTAAGGTATTAATTAAGGCTATAACTAACGCCGCTTTGCATATTAGCTGAACTGCCCGACTTTCCGAGGCGGGCCGGATTTTGCGCCCTGGGCGCTACGGAGCTCCCGCCGGGAGCCGGGATACTTTCGGGGCTTGGCAGAGTCCCCCGGGTACGGCGATCAATGCATGTGTGCATCGCGCCGAATTTTGGCATTTTTAAACACGCGGCGCTTTGCCAAATTAAATTTCAGCGCGTTTAGTGCTTCTCAACAGTCAGCACGGTACCGCCCCTCCTTCGGCGGGTGCAATTCACTTCTGAACATAGCGCGAAGGCTCCCCTCATAGGCCGGTGCGCTGGGAGCCAGTCACTTTTGCTTTTGTTTTAGGTTTCCACGTGCGTAGCCCAATTGGGCTATTTTGGTAGGATTTGGGCTTCGCACGTCGTAACTGCCCGTTTTTCTGTCGTTTTTCTTTTGTTTTTGCCATTCCAGGCTGAGTTCCATACAGAGAGCACTGCTTTACGCCTGGCTGGCTGCAAAAACGATCTGGGCCTGGAGGGAGCACACCTCCTTGGACTTTTTCTGCTCTTTTTGGCTCCACTACGCCCTGTGGGCTGTAATAATTGAGATACAGCTTTGGCTGAAGAGCTAGGTACCTGTGCTGTTGTGCTGTGGGTTGGCTCCCCCCCTTTACTCCTCCTTACTGTTGCCTTATGAGCAAGTATGTCTATAAATTTGGCTCCACCATGGAAAATTGGGTGCACTATGAGGAGGATGACACCTTATACGAGGAGGAAGTAGGTACACCTTCCATCAAGGAAAATATTGTTGAGGCCCTGGACGCTTCCGTGCAGGAGTCAGTCAACAAGGCCCTGGAGAAGGCAGTTCCGGGAACTGTGCAGCAGGCATTGGCGACTGCATTGAAGCCTATTACTAGGCAATTGGAGAGGTTCGCGAAGCATCATGGCTTCACTACCCCAGCTGGAGCTCCGGCAGAAGGGCCACAGCCTAAGTCCTGGCCTCATTCTGCCTCTTACTCGTCACTTCCGCGTCCTGAGTCGGAGAGAGAGAGGGTTCAGGATACCGACTCGGAACCTGGTTCCACCTCATCTGACACCCCGGATGATTCCCCTCCCAAGAAGAAATCTAGGAAGGCTAAGAATGTGGAGACTCCACAGACGGCCCCTACGCCTTTCACCTTCAACCCCTCGGATATTGTTCATCCTAGGTCCTCTGATTGGTTGCCTGCCCCAGAGGTGGCAGCGTACCTACATGACAATTTACGCAAACGTTTTGACAAGGAAGTGCGCAACAGACTGCGGTCTGAATGTCCCCGACCGGATCTTTCGAACAAGGTGGCTGAAACGCCAGAAATTGACTCTAGTCTGCTAACTTTCCTTAAAAAGTTTGCCAAGGACCCCAAGAAGGGTATAGATCGCGCCTGGCGAGGGTGCCAAGACAAGCTTCTTGATGTGGTCGGTCCCTTGGCCAAGATTTTGGAGATGGCTCTAGAGGCGCAGGAATCGGGAACCGCTATTGATTCCCATGTATTGGCGGGCTGGACCCAGCGGGCAATCTGCCTATTAGGTAATGCCAACTGCGCAATCTCCACGGAGCGCAGGAAGTCCATTCTGATGCGCATGGACTCTAATATTACGGAGTTGGCGGCGGCGGAGCCTGGCCCATTGGCGGACGGAAACCTCTTCGGCGACCGCTTCGTCAAAGATGTGGCGAAATACGTGGGCACTTTCACGACCCTGGACAAAGCTCAGGCAGGAATCAAACGTGTATTTCAGGCTGGAGTTTTCAACAGGGCCGGACAAGGCCGGGGACGCTCGTTTGGTCGTCAATTTTCCCAAGGTCCTCAGCGAGGAGACTTCGGACGCGGCAGGGGAGAGTGGGATTCTACCCGCGGTGGCACCTTCTACCCCACCAGGCAACGCTTCAACAAGCGACGCTTTAACAAGGGATCCTATCGGGGAGGATTCCAGAACACCGAGTCTTCAGGTGAGCACTCCAGACTTATTTCTTCTTCCATTGGGGGGGACGTATTCAGCAGTTTTATCACAATTGGGTTCAACTATCGCAGGATGCCTGGGTTTTGCAGACAGTTCAGGGATTTCATCTAGAGTTCTCCCAGACTCCTTGTCAGGTTCATCGGCCCAGACAGCTTTCTTTTTCCCAACTGGAGTGCGATTTCATAGATTCAGAAATAGAAGGATTGCTGCAGAAACACGCGATAGCACCTTGCGACGAGGGCCCTCGCTGTTTCTGCAGCAATATTTTTCTGGTGCAGAAGAAAGGCGGTGGTTACAGGTTGGTACTCAATTTGAAGGATTTCAACCACTACATGACTTACAAGCACTTGAAGATGGAGGGCATCCATCTGTTGGCAGACCTACTGAAGCAGGGGGACTGGTTGGTCCGTCTGGACCTGAAGGACGCCTATCTGTCCGTTCCCATATATCGTCCCCATCGCAGATTCCTCCAATTTCAATGGCGGAACCGGTGGTACGAATATTTGGTCCTTCCTTTCGGACTTTCCTCAGCACCGTGGTGCTTCACCAAGGTTCTGAAACCTGTCGTAGCCTACCTCAGGGAACAAGGGGTTCGCATGATTGTCTACTTGGACGACATGCTCATCATGGCGCAGTCTCAGACGTTGGCGGTTCAGCATTTGCGCATGACCATTCGTATCTTGCAGAACCTGGGGTTTGTGATCAACGAACCAAAATCGGTTCTGTGTCCCACGCAGTCGATAGATTTTCTGGGGTTCATCATAAACTCTCAGACGGCCCAGCTCAGTCTTCCAAGTTCCAAACTTCGGGATATTAAGAAGGAGCTTCGCTCCTTCCTGACCAAACAAATGGTTTCTCTCAGGGTGA
The DNA here is from genome assembly GCF_964204655.1 of Triturus cristatus. Classification (NCBI taxonomy): domain Eukaryota; kingdom Metazoa; phylum Chordata; class Amphibia; order Caudata; family Salamandridae; genus Triturus; species Triturus cristatus. The sequence goes on from NC_140589.1 coordinate 1,294,937,218, forward strand.
TTGCCCGGATAGTGGGACTTCTTGCGTCGTCCATTCAAGCAATATTTCAGGGACCCCTACACTACAGGGCCCTTCAACGACTCAAAATTCAACACTTGCAAAAGGGTCTTTCATACACGGACGTAGTCCCTCTTTCCCCGGAAGTGAGGGAGGAGATGCAGTGGTGGTTGGCCCACGTGGAGGCGTGGAACGGCAGAGCGATTTTCGGCTCTCTACCGGAAGTGGTCATAAAATCCGACGCCAGCCGTTGGAAAGATGAAGTGGTTACCTCAGTGGGACCTTATAGAGGGATAGTCTCTATGGTTATGGAGCACCTGGTGCTCATGGGATTTGTAGTTTTACAAATAAAGTGTTTTTTTATTGGCTGCTGTAAGAAAAGAGCAAAGAAATGAGACGCATAATCGGAGCCTCCGGTCCTGACATAGAATTCTATTACAGGACCGGAGGCTTCGTATTATGCTTCTATTTCTTATTTATTGCTACTCACAGCAGCCAATGAAAACTTTTCTTATGCAAAACAAACTACATTTCCCATGATGCATGCACCACATCACTTCCTGCAGAGTCCCATAAGAGCCAGTAATACCGGAACCAGTCCTCTTTCTTTGATGCTCACGCAGACAGTTAAGTTGAGCTCTCGATTATTGACATTGTTAAAGTATTACTTTAAGGATTGATGCGTTATTTGCTGTCAGCGGCGCTTTGTAATGTATTAATTAAGGCTATAACTAACGCCGCTTTGCATATTAGCTGAACTGCCCGACTTTCCGAGGCGGGCCGGATTTCGCGCCCTGGGCGCTACGGAGCTCCCGCTGGGAGCGGGGATACTTTCGGGGCTTGGCAGAGTCCCCCGGGTACGGCGATCAATGCATGTGTGCATCGCGCCGATTTTTGGCATTTTTAAACACGCGGCGCTTTGCCAAATTAAATTTCAGCGCGTTTAGCTCTTCTCAACAGTCAGCACGGTACCGCCCCGCCTTCGGCGGGTGCAATTCACTTCTGAACATAGCGCGAAGGCTCCCCTCATAGGCCAGTGCGCTGGGAGCCAGTCACTTTTGCTTTTGTTTTAGGTTTCCACGTGCGTAGCCCAATTGGGCTATTTTGGTAGGATTTGGGCTATGCACGTCGTAACTGCCCGTTTTTCTGTCGTTTTTGCCATTCCAGGCTGAGTTCCATACAGAGAGCACTGCTTTACGCCTGGCTGGCTGCAAAAACGATCTGGTTGGTCCGTCTGGACCTGAAGGACGCCTATCTGTCCGTTCCCATATATCGTCACCATCGCAGATTCCTTCAATTTCAATGGCGGATCCGGTGGTACGAATATTTGGTCCTTCCTTTCGGACTTTCCTCAGCACCGTGGGGCTTCACCAAGGTTCTGAAACCTGTTGTAGCCTACCTCAGGGAACAAGGGGTTCGCATGATTGTCTACTTGGACGACATGCTTATCATGGCGCAGTCTCAGACGTTGGCGGTTCAGCATTTGCGCATGACCATTCGTATCTTGCAGAACCTGGGGTTTGTGATCAACGAACCAAAATTGGTTCTGTGTCCCACGCAGACGATAGATATTATTATATAGCAATATTTCCGGGACCCCTACACTACAGGGCCCTTCAACGACTCAAAATTCAACACTTGCAAAAGGGTCTTTCATACACGGACGTAGTCCCTCTTTCCCCGGAAGTGAGGGAGGAGATGCAGTGGTGGTTGGCCCACGTGGAGGCGTGGAACGGCAGAGCGATTTTCGGCTCTCTACCGGAAGTGGTCATAGAATCCGACGCCAGTCGTTGGGATTGGGGAGCGCGCTGTGGAAATAGTTCCACAGGGGGACGTTGGTCCATAGAAGAGTTAAATCTTCACATAAATTGTCTAGAACTCCTCGCAGGATCATTTGCGATCCGGACACTATCTCCCAGGCAGGTCTCATGTTGCATCCTTCTTCGGATGGACAACATATCGGCAGTACGGTACATCAACAAACTGGGGGGCACAAGGTCCTCAATGCTGGTAGAGATAGCGAAGGACTTTTGGCATTATTGCCTGAGTCATCAGATCTCGGTCATAGCAGAATACATTCCAGGTCAGTCCAATGTAGTGGCGGATTGGAACTCACGCCACCTCAAGGACTACAGCGACTGGCAACTCCTCCCACGGGTGGTCCAGTGGTTGCAGGAGATATGGGGGTTTTGCGAGATTGACCTGTTTGCCTCCAGGCTGAACCGTCAAATGACGACGTTTTTCAGCTGGAGGCCGGACCCATTGGCTCTGGCGACGGATGCCTTTGCACAGGAGTGGACTCAGAAATTGAATTATGCATTTCCACCCTTCATTCTCATTCCTCGCGTGTTCACTCAGGTGATGCGCCAGAAAGCGGAAGTGATATTAGTGACTCCCTTGTGGAAGTCGCAGCCTTGGTTCCAGTTGTTGCTGGCAGCGAGTTGCGACTTCCCCAGGAGGATCCCATGGTCCTCGACAGTGCTCCAGGGCCCTCATGGAGAGAAGCACCCGATGGTTCTATCGGGGCATCTGTCTCTGATGGCCTGGAGACTTTCAGGCAGCGTTGGCAAATGCCAGGGTTTTCGGAACAAGCTTCAGGCTTCATCAACCAAGCGTGGTCCCCCTCTACCAGGAAGCGATATTCTTCAGCCTGGGGATGCTGGGCTCGTTGGTGCATGGGACAGCATGTGGATCCTGTGGGGGCAGAATTACCCTTTATTGTAAACTTCCTGTCAGAAAAAGCGTTGGAAGGTTTGGCGTATCGCTGTGTTAATAATTTCCGTCTGCCATATCGGCGGGCCACTCTCAGATCGAGGGCAAACTTGTCGGAATGCATCCTTTAATATGCAAACTGCTAAAGGGTATCAGAGTAGCTAATCCACCCAAACCAAAGTATTCTTCCTTGTGGGATGTCTCGCTGGTTCTGTCACTGTTTAGCAGATGGACCGACAACAATATGTTGTCCAGGAAACAATTATCGGCCAAACTGGCCATGTTGCTTTGCCTAGCGGCTTGTAGACGTTCCTCGGATGTTAAGGCTCTTGATATTACAGGTAGAGTATTTACTCCGGAGGGAGTTTCGTTTACTATTACGTCTAGAACTAAAACCATGTCACGCAGTGTAGATTATCATGCTTTTCCCGACAATGCTAAACTTTGTGTGGTCCAATGCCTTAAGGCTTATGAAGAATGTACCAGGTCTACCAGGCCTGATGGTGTGGTACAATTGTTGATTGCTCTGCAGAAACCGTACAAACCTGTTACTGCGGCTACTATAGCCAGATGGTTAAAAAATGTTATGCAGGAGGCGGGTGTAGATACTCAGGTCTTTGGTGCACATTCTGTTCGAGGCGCTATGGCCTCTAAGACCTTCATGTTGGGTTCTACTGTACAGGATATCATGCATTCTGCAAATTGGTCATCTGAGTCAACATTTAAACAGTTTTATTACAAACCGGTGGGTGACATATCCTCTGTTGTTTCTAATCAGCGTTAAACTAGCATAATACGAAGCCTCCGGTCCTGTAATAGAATAAAAAATTAGCTAGCATTCGCGCCAAGAATTTTCAATTCTATTAAGGACACGGAGGCGAGGATTATCCCACCCGGTTAAATTACAGTATTGTAATTATTGCCCACCCGTTTTGCATATATATTCTGGTTATACAGAAGTTACGGTTGCTCTATCTCTGTTTTGTCAGGATCCGAAAAGAAGATGGATTAGTCGTAATCCTGCTTGAAGTTGACGTTCTTCCCAGCTGGTCTGGTTCTTCCACGTTGGAAGCTGTTGTTGGACTTTGTTATAATTATTGGACTTTATTGTTCGGAGCAAAAAAAAGAGGACTGGTTCCGGTATTACTGGCTTTTATGGGGCTGTTCAGGAAGTGATGTGGTGCATGCATCATGGGAAATGTAGTTTGTTTTGCATAAGAAAAGTTTTCATTGGCTGCTGTGAGTAGCAATAAATAAGAAAGAGAAGCATAATCCTCGCCTCCGTGTCCTTAATAGAATTGAAAATTCTTGGTGCGAATGCTAGCTAATTTTGTATTCCCTTTTGGAACTTGGTGACGGGAAGGCAGTTTGGCTGACCTTCCTCCTCTGCGGTTCTGGTTGTGCCGTGGGTCCTGTTACTTTTATTCTTACTGAAAATAAATCCCAGCTGTTTCCTGTCTTCAAAGATCTGACTACATTCTTCCTAGATTAACCACCACAACACCTAGGTTGTGGATGTTGTACTAGATATCCTCATATTGACATGAATTGAACCTGTTGTATTATGTATGTATTTCTAAATAACAGATTTTTATCATGATAATTGGATGAACTTGTGATGGTTTTTATTAACGATATGCAATAAAATTAATCTGAATCTGGTAGGTGAAAATGAATTTGCGAAAATCTATCAAGATGCTTTTGTTACATGTCAAACAAGTAACAAGTCGTTCTGAAACAATTTAGGCATTTCTCAAATAATTTTTAACAGATTTATTTGTGTGTACGCTGTTTTGTTCTATTTATTTCTTGCGATTTTATATAGCGTTAACTCAATATTTTACCAGAATGTGCTCTCTTCCACCACTCCATTATCATTTTTTTAAAAACAACTAACATCCACCGCTCAGGTCATTCATATTTCCCAATACCACCTCCCCGCTAATCCTTTTTGGGTTCCGGAGTAGCGTGCTACTCGCCGAAAGCACTTCGACGCCTTATCAGGAGTTGTAAGCACAATATAAACCTAACTAATAAATACTCAAAATGCAGCGCAAGACCCTTCCATGTCCTTTCACCAACAAATATCCGTTTTGCCCCTTTTGCACCGCGGACCTGCATGGGGGGGCATAACCTCTTTCCTTCCATACGGCAGTCCTTTATGTCTCATATACGATATACCCATCTCTTCTAAACCATGTCTAGATGGAACTTTTAAAAAAGCAATATCAGGGCATCAGTTTTTCAACAAGCGCGCCAGTTTAAAGCTTGTGACTATAGGGCAACAACTACCGATGTCAATGTTTTGGCCAATGGGAGACGTCTTCCCTTTGTTACGCTGTATAATACTTGTAGCCAATGAGAGCTAGCTTTGTGTGAACCAATCAGAAACACACCGGTTCCAGGGCACAACTGAAGACCAAAAAAAAAAAAACTACGGGAAACTGAGACAGGCAGTACGCGCCCCACCGGAAGTGACGCAAGGGGATTTGAAAGTTTTAGAAGTAGCAGCTGAAAGGAGGCGGTGTCATTGTTGTAGCAGCTGGGAGGCGGAGCTTACGTGAATTTGTTTCTGAGTGGAGAAAAGAGAGTCTGCGTAAAAAACAGGTGAGACAGTGGCGCATGGGAAGTGGGTGAGATAGTCCATAGTATCCCATCATCTACAGACCTATAGTCGCCGCATAAGAAAGTTTAAGCCTTACTCCTTCAACACTGCTGATGCACCTGTATTGAGTAGATACGAAGGTGAGTGAGAGGGGGCGGGGGATACCACACCTGTGTTTTACTCGCATTGAGGGATTGCGCATTGTGTATTGTTAGGTAGAGGAGGAACTAAATATTTGGAAAACACATGCTATCTATTTACTGAGCGATCGCGCCGACGTAGAATCCACACAGTCGAGTCTTGAAGCATTTTGCCAGAAGTTTCGTTTAAATAAACCGTTTCTTCTGAGCGCCTCTCCGGTTAAGTAACAAGACTTGTTCTGTTTAAAGAATATACGACTTCTTTATAGTTTTTCCTCTTTCTCAGAGAGATAGTACCGCCCACCTTTTCGTGTTTTAAGGTACTGCAAAGACCCGCACACGCTTCATAAGTACAGCTGTACTTTATATATCCTATATTCAGGTTTAACATTGTTTTTGCCAGGCGTCATTCGGGCTGCCGTAGTATAGATTTTAAAGGTATTTCTTCCAACCTTTAATTCTTTTAGTTATGTACTGATAAGAGGGCTTTAGGTGATGTTTCTAATCTTTCTACCGACAGGGACATTGAAATGCAGATCATGCAAGTATAAAACCGGGCAGGTGCATCCCTAGGTGACCGGCTGCTGTATGATATTTCACCTAGACTTCATATCTGAACAACGCAGGTTCCTCTAGGGAAGCTTGTGAATGAGCATCACCCTCAAACTTATGTTTTGAAGTGCGAAAGTTTTTTTTATTTAAACCCAAAAATTTAATCTTTTATTATAGGTTAGTCCCTTTGACAAATCTCAGCTTCAAATCCATTTACTTAATTGTTTGTTTATTAACCCAATGTGGCTCCTTATCTTAAGCTGATTTATGGTCATCGACCGAAATAAAGTATTTACTGAGAATGAGCATCAAGCAGACCTGTCTAAAGGATTCGGAGTGTGGGAGGGCCATAATGATGAATGGAGTTGTCTAGTGTCTGGCTTTAATCATGTTGGATGGTTTACTAGTTTTACATAATGATTTGGGGGTTTGCACTTGAGCTTTATCTCTTCTGCCTCCCAGTCCGCTTATCCCTGCATTACTGTCAATTTTATGCTTCTCTGACCCCAACCTTTTCTGACGCCTTCTCCTCCACTCACCTTGTTGCAGCTTCTTCTGTTTCTCCTTCCCCCTTATTTTTCTAGCACCCTTCTTTTTTTCTTCACCTTGCCATTCTCTCGCTGTGCAGCGACCTCCTCTCTCTTCCTCCCCATCTTTTTGCCACGTCCTCCCACACACTCCTCACTGACTCTCCCTCACCCGCTCTTTCCTACTCCTACATAACCTTCTCTCCATCCGGGATCGGATTGGGGCCACAATTCGGCCCGGGCAGCCCATAAAAGTGCTCCACACTTGTATATCGCAACCTTTAGCAATACGCTGCTTAGTTAGGATCATGGAGCTAAATGTTGTCAAACATTTGCAGTAACTAAAGTATTTTAGGGCTTATAGGGCCAGTACCTAAATTGGATAAAAAAAACCTTCGATTGGACAAAAATATATGTTGGAAGCTCAGAATGATAACTAGACACTCGTGTTGAATTGCTTTTTTTTTTTTTCGTCCCTATGTTTACTGTTGATGGTTTGGCTAATGTCCGCTGGGTAACAGGAAGGGCCACAGATCTAGCTACCTTTTACACTCACCCTGGGCTTCTTAGATTTTCACTTTATTTTTTGGGGAGATTAAGAGGGGCCCTTCGATGCTCAGAGACTGGTGAAAGATGCATCTGTGGGTTTTTTTTTTTTTTTTTTACTTGCTGCTAGCATCCTGTTTAAGTTCAAATAAAGGGAATTATGCTTGTGTATAAATATAAAAATAGCGTTATTTTCCTCAAATATGGGGTTTTATATAGCATGAAACTGGCTGAGAGGCATTGGAGTGCTTTACATGATACCAGATACTTTACAGTAGGTCAGATTAATTTGTTTGGGCTGTATAGAGGAAGTGATTTACAAGGGATGTTGAGCTGATGCTGGGACTCAAACCTGGTTTCCCAGTTTTAAAGTGGGTTAAGACCACAAGTTACTGATATCTGCCAGGCAAAGCAGAAGAGCAAACTATCATTTCTCTGCTTGTTCCATGTCAGTGAGAGACAAAAGTAACTGAAGAGCTTCCTTGCTGGCCCTCACCACCCCCTCCTGTCCTCTCTTCTGCTAGACTCCCCTGCAAAGCAAGTGCTAATGGCTTTCTGTCGATAGCTCCTTGAGGCCTCTGTCACATCTTGAGGGAGCAGCAGGCGGGCACACGTCTTGCTGTGACTGTCGGAGCAGCCCATTGTCATTCTGCCTCGGACAGTGAGGTGGCCTGATATAATGTGCATCACGTCAAGCTCATTATATGTATGCAAAGGTGTTACGATCCACTGATGTTTTGCCATTACGGTCGAGACTCTCCTTCGAATTACACTACCCTCTCTTTGCTTCACCATCTCACCTCTCCATCAGATGCTTTACTGTCAGACTCCTCACTGCTGCTGCATATGGTTTAACAATTGTATGTATTTAAAGGCGGCTTGAACTGCTACCGATAGTGTGTTGTACTTGTGTGGGTGTGCAGGCTTGCACTCCTGTCGCCCTATAGAGGTTCTTCACTGGTTGCTCAACACTTTAAATAGTTGCAGCACCAAGCAGTGGATTCGATAGAGCATGCTCATGAGTTGCATAGACCTGGGGACCCTGTGTATTTTTAGATCTATAGTAAGGTTCTGTGCAACTTTTAAAAAAGTTTGTAGATGGTGTCTGTTAGGCGCGACAGCCTTGGGAGGGTCTTCCTCTGAACGTTTTTGCTGCCTCCCTGCATTTTCTGTACCCATTTTTGCTGGCTCTAGGACTGCGCACTTTATTGCTAATAATCAGTGCCAAAGTGCTTGTGCTCTCTCCCCTAACGTTATAGTTGGAAAATAACAGAAACAAAACTATAGAATTCAACCAAAAAACAATGGTTACTGGGAAGTTATAATTAGAAAATAACATTAAAAACAGTAGAAATTCACTGAAAAAAACAAAGGTTACAGGGATGTCATAGTTACGCTTAAATTTTACACACACAGAACAGTGACATTTAGCAGTTAGTTATCTTAGCTAACTGTAACTTGCACCCCTGCAATGCTCTGCTTATGAGCTCTCATATTACATCACTCATGACATGGTCGGTGATATCACAGATGACATCATCCACAGAACCACAAACAGCCACTCACACACCACACAGCCACTCATCTATACACCCGCCCAAACAGCCACTCGCTCACTCATACAGCCACTGATACACCTACTTATTCACCGATGCAGCTACTCACACACCCAATTATTCACCCCTACAGCCACTGATACACCCACTCACATGGCTAGTCACACAGCCACTCACATAATGTTAGAAATAGTATCACTTAATACTAACTTACTCAGACACCTATATAACCACTCGCACACCAACTCACAAATGGATAGTCATGCAACCACTCAGATGACGTATGTTAGAAATAGTATCACTTAGTAGTACAGAACTAATTGTAATTTATCTTATTCAGTAACTTAGCATCCATCTTTAAGTGTCTCAAACGTTTACGAAAAACTTACTTACTGGATGTTGTCATAAGTGATGTCAATAACCATGTCATGAGTGATGTAATATGTGAGGTCCTAAGCAGTACATTGTGGGGTGTAAGTTATAGTTCGCTTGGGTAACTATAACTGCTGAATTTCACTAGTTTTGTGCATGTAAATTCTGAGGGACCTGAATACTGGTCGGGAGGCACATTATGGAAATCACAAACTTGTTTACAAGTTTAAGCCATGACCTTAATTGCTCACACCTATTCCAAGCACTTCAAAAATTATAAGTTATACAATTTGGCAGAGAAAGTGAGGCTGCCGGTGCACATGAATCATTACAATTACAAAAACATTGTTATTTTTAGTAAGTGGGCACTGGAAGGGTCACAGGGCTACCTCGGTAAGCCTGCATCCCCTCTGAGCCCCCCTCACCCCCCCCCCCCCACTCCTTTCTTAGGCCTATCGGTTGCATATTTTGTTTGGTTGCCATTTTCCCTTTTGGGCTGATGGGAACGATTCATCCTCTCGGTCTAAATGAAGGCTGAAAGGACAAGCATGTTTTGAAGCTTTCTTAATTTTTCAAAAGTATACTCTCCCATCCGTAATCTTTAACAAGTATACTCTCATCCCTACATGCAAACCGATCAGAAGTGGCTACCAGCTAAGAGCCACACTTTATAAACCAAATTCTAATTTAACACGGTCAATAAAGCTTGTAACAACAATTCCAAGAGACCTAAAATTGCCTAGTATGTGACAACCCCAGTGGCAAATTGAAGGACCTCTGTTACAGGTGGTTGATCATAGTTTTATGGGCAAAAGTGGTCGCCAGTGTTTCAGATTGTGTTGTACGATAGCCTTGCATTTTAAGGTTCAGTTTAGATTATTTTTGTGTTCTCTTTTTCTCTATTTAGTACTCGCCTACAGACTGTTATAGCTGTTTAATGAGGACCTCGTCCGCATACACGCACACCCACCTAAATTGCAAAGGGCTTTTGAACATGCCCTTTCGGCCACTGACTACTGCAGTTTAGCGGTTTTTAGACATTGGCTCACATGGCTGTTAATCAGCGTTTTTTATCAGCCTACAACATGTTGCGAATGGGGACATGGGACAAGTAGTGCCTCTCCTCGATGTGACATGCCGGCCGGGCAGCTACGTTCATTCGCGCTACGTGGATCTTTTATTTCCGAGGCTTGGTCTATTTTAGCTCTTTTCATTGGGCTGCTCGTTTGTGCTTGGCGGGTTAGGGCTAGAGAAAATGTTTGTGTATGCACATAGTTCTGCATGCATTTACAGTGTAGTAACGACACTGGGGGGGGGGGGGGGGTAAATAGATCATTGTTTCGCGCACACACTGGTTTGAAGAGCACTTTGGATTACTTGTGGATGTGCGCAGTGAATGCAGAAAAAGTTCATATCTCGTTTTGTGCACTGGTGGTATTACTCATGTCTTAGCATTAAATATATTATATAGATATACTTGTATTTATCAAGCCATTTCAAGTTCTTGAAGTACCTATAGTCATTTAATGGAACATCTTAACTTTGTATGAGTATTAATCCAGATGCTTGAAAAACTGTTATGAGTTCTTCTCTACTAGACAGTCTGAGAGATTTGTTAGCTTATAGTTGGTTTAGAGCCTGCCCGTTCCTTAGCGTTGGTTGGCTTCATTGTCCTTCTCATTTGCCTGCTTCTTATTAGCTAAAGTGTATGGGCTTTCTTTACACTTTTGTTTGTCCCTCACCTGGTGCATAGGTGCACTATGTCCTTACACTACCTGCTTTTTCAGGCGCTACTTTTTCTTTTTGGTTTAAGCACTTAATGAGAGTATGTGTTTTCATATATCTCTCTATTGTGCTTCTGTTCCCGTTTGTGCTGCTGTCACATGTGAGCTTCTCCCCTGCCCCTCCATGATGCCCTTGCTCGCCCCAATCCACGCTGCTTTCTCGTTTGTGCTTCTGCCACGTTCCAGCTCCAAATGCTCTCTGCCCTCCAAGCTCATTTTTGCTTTCCCTCGTGACTATTTTTACCCTTTCCCGTGCCTTCCATGTTGCCTCTGGAACACTCTATTGCTTCAACCCCCAACTGCCTCTAGTCCCCCCCCCCCCCCCATGTTTCTTTCGTGCCCCCCGCCTGTGTTCCCTGGCCCTCGGTGATACTTCCCCCCCCCCCCCCCCCCCCCCCCGTCTGTGTGGCCTCCCTCCCCACACATTCCAACAAAAAATGCTCACTTTTTGTGTCTAATTTGGATTGGGGAAAATAAAGTGGCCGCATCATTTTGTAGTTGCGTGCCCCTACAAAATAACACCATGCTACACTGCATTCGGGGTGCTGTACAGCATCAGCACTGCTAAAAACCATTGACCAATCAACACGTCCAAAAGGTGGGAACTATTAGGAGGAGACAGTTCGTCCCCCAACCCGTGCTGACTTATCATTGGCTAAGGGTGTGAATTATGACTTAAGTTTCAGTTATGATTAAGCGTTGTATAGCGCAGAGGAGCGAAATAAAGGACGGTGGTGATTTTCTTTTTCAATACATTTTTAGTAGCATGTAGGTAATGAGTAGTATGCAGTTTTTAGAAATTAACACATGGTCCTTAAAGAATGGAAAATGATCATGCTGGAAACTTGCAAGTAGATGGCATCTGACAGTTACCCGACACTTTCAACATATGTTTTTTTCATTCACTTCGTTCTATAGTTGCTCTAGGATGCTGTTTTATTTCACAGCCCTTCCCACATAGAAAGTCAGACTTCATCAGGGTCCAAGTAAAAGGATACTACCCTGACACCTTAAGGAGGGAGCGTAGCACCCCTTCCAACCCCCTTTCTTACTCGTGCTCCTAAGAAAGAAGGTGAAGTGTTCCTCTTAATGAAGAGCCTAGCAATCACTAGTGCGATACGTGTAGATGTGCACTGCACCCCAATTACGACTGTCTTTTACTACTTAATTAGAAGTTAACTGAGCATTTCCCTGAATTCAGTTATGGCTAGCTTATTTATCCCACTGCTCCTGCACCCACAGTGCTTTCCTATGCTGACTTAATTACCACATGCCTCCTCATCTGCTCATTAGCCCACCCGGTTCTTCAAGTTTTTTTCTTACATCATATTCTCAGTGCCTTTTTTAGGTTGAAGCTTACTAGACAGTGCAACTGTCTGGTTTACCAACGACATCCAGGGGACATTCAGAAACCTTCCCCGGGAATGCATTCTGCCCATTATTGGGTTTGTTGTTTGTAACTCACATTTGCTTGCATTCTGTTTGCTGCCTTTATTTGTTTTACGTTGTCCAGCTTGAGTTCCTCCCTTTTGTCCAATTCCATTTACTGTATTCTTCCACTTGTAATGGTTTTCGGTAAACAGGCCTTGAAATCTTGTTATATTTGCTGTGCATTCATAGACAGGGGTCACATCTCGGGCTATATTCCAGGCTGCTTGGTATTTGCTTTTCTTTCTCCGACTTCAAATTGAGAGGATTTATGTAACCATCATGCACGCTGCTGAGGCGTTGCTTGTGAAAGGCAGACTATGTTGTTTTTTCTAGCGCACAAAAAAATGTTCATCTGTTAATGAACTGGGATGATTACAGACTATATCAAAATTATAAAATCCTAATGAAGCACATGTTTTGGCAGTTCTGAAGTGTGGTGGAAACACATGTATTCTAAACAAATCAATACACTAGGTTATGACATGTCCACACATTCTGTGTGCTGCATACTTCATTAGGAAAACTGTTTGTGCAAATGTAACTGTCATTTCAATTGAAGATGTGTCGTCTGTAATGACAGTACGCTACTCTATTTACTCTATGCCACTACTCTATACATTGCACTCTACCCTACACCACTCCACTCTGGAAAAAATGTACTCTATGCTGCGCCACTCTACGCCACTACTCTAAACCAGTGCACTGTACGTCAACTACTCTGCACGACCACACTCTGCGCCGCTATACTCTACTCTGCATCACTCAACACTCAGCCACTACACTCTAAGCTGCTGCACTATACTCTGCGCCATACTGTCACTGCACTCTACACTGCACACTATGCCAATCTACTCTGCCCCACTGGACTTTGCACCAATTTACTTTATGCCACTGTATGACATTACGAGATATTCAACTCTAACGCTCTACACAACTCCCTCTATGCCGCTCCATGCCACTTTACTCCACTCTATTCTACTCTGCTCTATTCCATTCCACTATACCACTCCACTGACTCCATGCCAATCCATTCTAAAACACTGCACGCCATTCCACTGTCCTACACTAGTCCACTCTATGACAATTTACCCTACGCCAATCTGCAACATTACTCCACTCAACACCCTCTGCCCCTCTAATCTGCTCTACAGCTCTTCACAACACTGACACTCAACTCTTTGCCCTTCCACTCTACGACACTAATCCCTCCACAACACTGGCACTCCACTCTACGTTGCTCCACTCCATAAGACTCCATGCCACTCTAATTTACCCCACTAACTTTTAGCCATGCCGAACAGCAGCCACACCGATGAACAATATGGCTAAAACATATTGATAAAGCCAGTAGCCCTTGCATAAGCGAGACCTATTGGCTTTGCCAATGCTTGTTGTGCTAGTGGTCCAGATGCTATTCTTTTTGCGCTCCCACATGCATTAAAGGAAAAACATTCCAAGATGGCTAGTATGCACGCTGGTGTGCCATGAAGAACCAGAGGCCATTTTGGATTTTCTACTTTACTATTCCAATAGGACAGGCTACCATTTTACAGGAGAAGTTAAAATAAGTGATGTAAACAAGCATTGGCAAAGCCAAAATATCACCTCTCCTTTTAACGGCATGACCTACTTGCTTTGCCACTGCTCGTTCCGTAGAGTACTGCCAATTTATAGTTTATCCTGTAAATGTGCTGCAAGGGCATTATCTCTTAAGGATTTTAACTTGTAACATATAAATTGCAGGTTTCTGAAGCAGATGCCTAAAACGACTACTCCGTGGCCTGGTAATAGGTGACTTAAAGATAAGTCAAATATCTACATCAGATGCCTTAACCTTGTAGTTGCGCACGAGGATTGTATCTTGTGGTCCTCTGGTATCATTTGGTTGGGTGTATTAATCCACATATGTCTCAGTAATTTTTTAACTGGATTATACACGTTCTTTCAACGTCCTACTCGGGCCACTGGAATTATGCGGCAGGGGAGGGCGAAATTATGCAGCAAATGTGAGTTAATTTGTGACAAGAAAAGGCAAATTATGCAGCCCATTTCATATTAGTATTCATTATTTTGACGTCTTTGCACTTAAAACTGTCAGGGCATTAGTGCACTCTAAGTGCCAGTTTAAATGCCCAAATTATAAATATAAGCAACATAGCCAAGTGAGCTTTGCAAGGGGCCCTCCAGCGCGTGACAGTGTCGCTGCTTTTGAACCGTTTGAGCCTAACTTTTTTTTTTTTTAACAGCTGCAGATTATGCAGCAGGTGGTGGATTAGGCGTTCTACGCGACAAATCTATAATTATGAGAACGCCCCGGCCGCACAATCGCATTATTTCCACTGATCCTGGTCACACCCTGCAAATTCCTCGAATTGCCCCCCCCCCCCCCACACACACTTCTCCTGAAGTGATTTTGTGTAGTTGCAAAACTTTAAGCTACACTATAACCGAAGGAATTGTCTATGCCACTGCTTTTTCAGATACGTTGAAATTTTTTCACTGCGTTTTTACTTCGATTACTTTTAATGTTTGGTCTGCTTATTTCAATAAGGAGTGAGAAACGGCACCGAGAATTTTAGCTTGGAGAACGCAAGTAAAGAAGCACATCTCTACAGACGAGATATTTAGATGTAATCCCGATGCGTGGAGGTATTTTTCATAACGACATTCCTTGTACCAGGATTTCCTGGTTTTGTTTTTGCGTAAACATCAGCATTACTAGGACACAGTGCAGTTCTAATTTGCACAGAAAGTACACTGGCCAGAGTTTTTGCCTTGTTTGAAACGACCTCCTGACAGATTTTCTTCTGGCGCTGATGCTTTTATGGCCGAATGCGACCTCGGTTTACGTTTTCACTCATCTCCCTGTTTGTGTTGTGAACTCAATCTGCCTGCCCCTTGTCAATTTTTTTTGGGCTATAATCTTGTCAAGACCCCACAAACCTGACATGTCACCCAGACGCCCCACCTCCGCCCCCACACACACGTCCTACAACAACTGCCTGGATAAAAGGCTCGTCGGAAAGGTTACGGTGTTGCTTTGCACTGTTTGAGTAAGATTAATGAACCATTTAATTTCAACGTTTTAATTTACAATAGGTATAGGACTAAAAGTCATGTGTGTAATATTCACCGCGACCTACTTAATCCCCATTCACCTCGCTCTGTATACCCTGCCTGGTCATGTTTGATGGAATAGCTGCCAACTACTGTGCTGACGTCACCCGTGAAAGAGCTTGGTTTCTACTTATAAAACCCTCCTAGGCGTCGCCTGTAGGCGCATTGCCTCACTCCCGTTCTTAACAATGCCGCACACGGAGCCACCCTGCGAAACCAGATTTGTAATGCGTGCAGATTTGTAAACTAGCAAAGCATGGTTAGCCGTTCTCTGTACTCTACAAGACTTGAGTTGGATAAAAAATAGAACTGGTACTGATTCCAGATTAAGAAGCAATTTGTCTCCCCTTGCAATATATTCAGTCAGAGCTTTTCCTTCACTTAACCAGCTCTAACAGTTCTCTGTACTACTGTGGCTATTCGCACCCTCTATGGGAACTTCTCTCATTCACAAACTATATAATATAAATGGCACTCCTTGTTGGTGCGCAAGTACACGCGTTTTAGCTTCGGTTATCCTGGCTCTTTTTGAAGAGGAGACTTTTGATTACTTGTTATTTTTTCTGCTTCAAATTATATTTAATTACAAGACTAAATAGGTCTGTATGTCCTGGACCTGTATCATAATAAATGGTGATGTTTCTTTAGTAAGAATATGCTAGTTTCCATTGGACAAAGGACCATTTGTTTGATTTGTCCTGGTTTCGAACTGAAATTGACTGCTTTTAAAGGCGAACTGGCTTTTCTTCATTTAACCTCTTGAATATATATATTTTTTTTTTTACCTAATAAAAACCAACCTTTCACCCTCTCCACCAACCACTTCCAAGTTGAGTTTTTTTTTTTCTAAAGAGAAATCCATGTTTTTACGAGAGTAGGCTACTTCCTAATAAAGAAATTGTCCCTGTGGGATTTTTGTCTAATGGAAAATAGTTGCCTTTAATATAAGTGTACTGTTTACTTTGAAGGAAAAGGGCCTTGCAGTCTCTTAACATGAGGTGCCTTTCTCTTAAGGGAAGTAGCTGCTTTTAGAAGAACGATCAATCTCCTGTTAGAGAACAGTCTTTGTCGACGTCAGTGTAGTTAATTTTCCCTGGGGAATGGTATTTGGACTAGCTTGAGTAACAACCTTAATAAAGTCCAGGTATTTAAATGCTAGATTCAGGACAGGAAGAACAAAATTACAAATAACAGAATGCACTAAAATAAAAAATGTTTACGAAAGGAACTTTGTTATAACATCACAGCACCAGCAAGCTAAATATTTTATTGGTAAAGCACTACTATTTCCTCATTTGCTTTCATTATGCAAAGTGCACGTTTAGTGAGGTTATATATAGAAATATTTATTGGCTGCGTTTATGACGATCAGAAATGTGGACTGGATCCTGTAAAAATCAACTCCATTTCCTTCCTACAATATATGCTTTCTGGAAGTTAAAACTGAAAAGTCCAGCATTGAACCCGGTTAGAAATTGTGAAGTGGACTGGTCACAACCCACCAGCAATTATGAGCTGGACACAGACTGGCAACAGCTTTATTTTTTGAGGGTTTGTACCATGGCCTCATCCCACCCTGTCCTTCTGGGCCTAGACCACAACTTTGCATTGACAGAAATCCATTTGCGATGTCGGGCACCTTTAAATTATAAATTACTTCTCTTGGGCGCTTGTGAGGGCAGTACAAGATGGCCACCATTTAAGATCGCTCTAGTGGTCAGAGCTACAGTAATTTTAAATGATCCTGCCCAAATGGTAAGTGGGAGCTGCTGTTGGGTGGCCCTAAGACTGAAAGTGAGGCGATGCACTGACATTGCTGCAGACGTTCTGGGCAGTGATGGCAGTGGGAGAGAGCCATATCCTTGCCTGTGGCAGCCCCTGCTGCCCACCAGTGAGCAGCGTGGTGGCAGCTAGCACCCAGGAAGTCTTCACATTGTGGATATTGACTGGATCGGACAGGACATTGGCGAGGGCTATCGGACGTGAGCCTGTTGTACGCAGTGATTAGTGAAAAGACGTGTCCATCCAGGGACGACTCTGCTACAGCTGCCCTATGCTGATGTTGCCTACCACCCAGAGCCAAAGACTTGGCTATGCCGGTCTGTACAGGTAGAGTGAATGTTTTAAGACCCAACAGATTTGCTGCAGCAGTGAAACAAAAGTACTTGCTGACATTTACAGAAACAGTTATGTAATGGCATGCACCAGCTGGTGCACCTTTGTGGGCCAGTGGAGATATTTGCTGTACAGCCCAAGTAGATCATTTATCTGACAGAGGGACTGGGGTTGCTCCCCTGTAAGTGTGGTGCTGGCCCTTCGGTGTCTATTGTACATTAAGAAGGGGTGGCTGGGGGAGATGACTAGATGACATAAAAGGTAGACAGGTGACACACTTTGCTAGGCTTGATGGACCTCAGTCAGAATGATTGTTAGATCTGGGAGTCACTAGTTGGCAGAGGTAAGTACCTTTGCCCAAATAGGGACCATTGCTTCTAGTCAGGGTAAGGGGGAAACACTGTTGATAACCCCTGCTCACCCCCTTGGTAGCTTGGCACGAGCAGACCGACATATCCCCAAGGCAATGTGTAAAGTATTTGTACCAACACTCGCAGTAATACAGTGAAATACCACAAATGGACACTACTCAGATTGCTTATAAAAATAGTTATCTTTATATAGATTAGCAGATCAAAACGACTTAATCACATACACAATTATTTCTCTCTAGCAAAGTTTCTCTGGAAAAATGGTCACTTTAGCCATGTTCTTTGATTCTTTTAGCCCCAAAAGACGTGACTCATCAGTTCAATTCTTAAAGGAAAACTGGTGCATAGATTATCCCACTTGGTTATCCCCAGACAGTGGCGCTGATCCCTTTGCGAGAGCCTTCACCTTTGAAGAACCGAAAGGATGCTGTCCTTTAATTGTACCCCCGCGTATTTGTAATCACCGAAAGGACGCTTGTCCTGAAATGTTGCCCCCATGACTTGTTATCACCAAAAGGACGCTGTGCACCCTCTCACTCACTCAGCCCCCGCCGCTTCTCCACCCACTCCTGGCCTCGCACAGATACAGCGCGGCTAGGAGCGTTTACCTGGGGCTGCTCTTGCGGTGTCTCCTCCTTCTCAGCGGGCCTCCGACGGGAGCCCTTCTCCACCGGCGATACAGCTTCCACGGAGAAGGGCCCTTGCAGCGCGGCTTCAGCGGAGACGGGACTTCCTTCCTCCGCTCTGCGTCTCGACGTGGTGGTGAGAGTCCCGGTTGCTAGGCAACCCTCCGGCTGCAGTCTTACGGCAACGCAGCTCCTCTTGGATCATGGACCCGTCCTCGGGCAGGCTGCTCGAGTAGCGGTGGTGTTTACCACATTCAAGGGCAGCAATCTTGGCAATTGGGGGCCGGTAGGGAAGAGATACCGGCCCTCAGTGCACTGTTTGCATCTTGGGCCGTTAGCGGTGATGTACGCGGCGCTGTCGGTATGGATGGAGAGCAGCCAAGTGTGCCAGCAAGCCGGGCGGCACAAACAGTCTTGGGCACACACAGACAGCCCCAGAAACAGCAGGGACAGTGGAGCACGATGTAGGGTGAGTTTTTGTAGAGATCCTTGGCAACTTTTATATCCCTGAGTTGCAACAGGCCAGCTCTTCTCAGGCCCTTGGAGACATGTATACTTCAGAGGGGCACAGCACACAGCACAGCTCCTCTTCAAGCAAGAGGTACACAGCAGACAGTCCCTTGGTCCTCTCCTTCAGTAATCACAGCAACGGCAGGTCAGCTCCCAGTCCATCAGCAATGAAAGCACTTTTCCTCAGTCTTCCTGGCTGTTCTTCTTTGGCAGGGATTTCTTCTTGATCAAAGTTTTTCTTAATCTAAATTCTAGGGGTTTGTAGCTCAGATATTTATACCCCAAAAGTCTTTGTACTTCATGTGTGAGGGGTCCTGGACCCAGTCCATACCAGTTCTGGGTGCACACTGCCAGTGCACATCTTCTCACTTTGTGAGTGTGGGCCAGGGCCACCAGACGCACTGCGGGAGGTGGAGCCAGCATTGTAGGAGGCGGGCACAGCCCTATTCAGACCCAGGTGCTGCTCCTCCCACCACTCTACATGCAGATGGGTCTATTCAGCCTAGTGCTGACTCACCCAGCCTCCTGGAGTCACCCCAGCCCCTGTTGCTCACAAACCAGACAGTCAGTCCACAAACAGGCAGAGGCACACAAAGGTTGAACAAGAAAATAGTCACTTTCTAAAAGTGGTATTTCCAAACTTAGAATTTAAAAACCATCTTCACTAAAAGATGTGTAATTAAATTCTGAGTTCAGGGATACCAGATTCCAACTTTCTATCTTGCTGCTATGGGAAGATATGCAGGTAAACATGTTACACAGCATTCCCCATGTTATCCTATGGGTAAGATAGCCTTTCAATAGTGAAAAACGAAATTTGCAGTATTTCACTATCAGGACATGTTTCCCACACTGGTACATGTCCTACCGTTCACATACACGGCACCCTGCCCAGAGGGGTACCTTGGGCCTACCATAGGGGTGTCCAGTGTGTAAGGGAAGCGTCAGGCCTGGCAAGTGTGTACATTGGCCAGGATAACATGGCAGTTAACAAGCTGTGCACATGCACTGCCGTGGCAGGCCTGAGACACCATTTTAGGGCTACTCATGTGGGTGGCACAATCGGTGCTGCAGACCCACTAGTAGCATTTGAATCACCAGCCCTAGCACACTCAGTGCACTTTACTAGGGTCCTACTGGTACAACAAATATGCCAATCATGGATAACCAATTACAATAACAATTTAAACAGAGCATATGCACTTTAGCACTGATCAGCAGTGGTAAAGTGCCCAGAGTCCTATAGCCAACAACCACAGGTCAGGAAAAATAAAGGAGGAAGAAGCAAAAAGTTTGGGGATAAGCCTGCAAAAAGGGCCATTTCCAACAATCGTGCTGAAGGTCATTCCACACTAGAAAAAGTTACTGACAGATATGTAGACATTCAAGGATAAAAATGAGGAATTGGTGGCACATTCTCAGAGTAGCAATTTGTGTTGATGGAATCCTGGAATCTATGGCTGAGTCATGTAGATGGCTACATAGAACTAATGCTAATCAACATTTTCTTTGGACAAGACACATATCGAAACTATTTGTGGTGGTGTGAGTGCAAACTGTCCAGTTTCACATTCCAATCAAGGGGGCGTCACCTCGCCTGTTAGCACCAAATTGTTGAATAACGGAGATGGTGACAAAATCCTCAATGTCCAAAGCGACTAGTCCGTGACGAGCAATGGAACAGAAGGCCATGCCTGTCCGACATCCGTGAGTAGGAGGCCACCATCTTTGACTGGCAGTGTCTACTAATATTTGTTGGCCTTACAACAGCAACCCAATAAGTTCTCTTCCTGTTTAAACATAGTTTGCGTCATAATAACCCTATTCAGTTGTGTAATATGGCTAGTGGTACATAGGAGTTTGCTTGATATAGTTGGAGGCTCCCGGAGGCTGTTCAGGAGTGCATCACCACACTTGATAGGATAGTTTCCACAGTTAAATTTTGCAGTGGCTAACTTAAACGATGAGCCATGCAGATGTCCGTACGCGGAGCCAGAGACCGCAATTAGCCCTTTTGGCAATATAATCGGGGATCTGTTAGGGGTTAGTTCATCAAGTAGTTTGGAGTCTGTGTGTGCTGAGGGAGAGAGGGAGGATTGTTAATGACAACAATGTTCTGTTGGAAGTTTGAGAAAACCGACGTAAGTTCACATGTATGTGCTAGTCAGTGGCATGATGACTTTGTTAATTCAGGTAGTTGGCTTATAATGATAGGCCAACTCCCACAGACACATGTAAATTAAGGGTGTTTACGTGGAACTTGAGGGATCTGAATAAGTACCGCTAGGCAAGTTATAGCCTACCTTTTAGAGGCACAACATGGACACTGCGGTCATATAGGAGACTGTGCAAAAATATGCCTTTTAAACTTTGGTAGCTGTTGCGCCGCACATAGGTTTTCTGCTCCTATTCTACTTTCTCTAAGGTGTTGCCATCTTGATACTGAGGTGTACAGTTCAGGCATCTAAACACTGACGTAGATAATGAGGGTTGGTATTTAATAGTGAAGGGGATTCTTGGGGTGTCTTGACTTGTTACACACCCATAACCCAACCGTTGACAGCCCCAATTTGTAAAACTCGGTGTTGGAATGGGCTGGTCTTTCACAGCACATCGCTATTTGGGGAAGGTACTTCAACCTCTCTGTATTCCTAATAGGATAGCACCAGCAGCAGAGCCAGACACACCCATGCACGATAAGTTCTGCTTAACATAATGCATAAATATGAATTGGCTGATCTATAATGCGTTAGATATCCTGCCCACTCCATCTCTGCCTGGCACAATGCAGTAGTCTTTAGACCATAGTGGTCTATAGACTCAGTCCTGGCAACAGTTCAAAAGTCTCTGCATAACCATAGTCTATAGACTATATCATTGTGCCATTGTCTACATAGTCCATTAACATTTTTGGCCTTAGACGTAAATGGGGTAACATTCCATTAGATAAAGACCGGATTGACCTTAAATGTCTTATAGAGCTGAATCTCTTAGTTTGACACTGGAAACTCACAATCTGCATACTAGAAGCCGCTTTCTGTCACAGGCACACTGACCCTTTGTGCTATTTTTCCTTGATATGAAATCCTGAAATAAAGAGCGTGCTAAACTCTACCTGGAGCTTTATCATTCTGCCAATAGCTTTTTATTGATTAATGCACTTATAGAACAGAGTGCTGGTTGAAGCAAAACCTGATTAGCATGCAAGCAAAAGAACAAGGCAACCCAGAATAACTTATCACTAACTGCACCCACAGGTTTAGCAATCGCTGAAAAGAACTGGACGCTTTAATATATATTTTTCCTACCAGTTTCCAGAAAACAGTCGTGGAATTTGCCTATGTGAGCCTTCCCCGTCATCAGCAGGTTCTGTACTCCGGTTGCTCCTTGTATCCAAGTTTGTAATATGCTGCTGTCCAAGTTACCACTGGCAAAACAATATCGACAGATTCCCATTCCCCTTGTCCTACAAAAAAATAAACACAGGTGGGGCCGCCTTGTGGGTGCTACCAAGGGAAGGGGGACAGACCACTCCCCCCCCCCCCCCCCCCCCCCCCCCTCGCTGGATACCTCATTTAGGGGTCGCAGCTGCTAACCTTTTCTTGGTAACCCACAAAATTGATTCTCAGATACTAGTGGTCACCACCTTCCTGGCTGCTGTAAAGACTCGATTAAATGGAAATATTTGCAGATGATGATTGAGAACATGTTTAGGAAGGGCCTTGTCACAGTGGGATAAACTGCTCACTACGGACTTGAAAGCAATAGCAAAAGTGTATCATCGACCCTTCCCCCCCCCCCCCCTCCCCCCTCCCCCCCTACCACCCCCCCCTTATTGATTGGCACAGGGACTTGACAAGGTTGCCCAGTGACACCAATTTTGTTTGCCCTCGCAGTGGAACCCCTGGTTAGTATCCTCTGGAAATTCCACCACTCCTGTGGCATTAAATTTGGAGGCAGTTGGATAGTCCTATTGATTTGTAGTTGATATTTTGGTACTTTTCAAAGACATAGAGCGCAACTAAACCCCATAATTAGGGAAATTGTTACTTTTGGCTGGTGGTTATTGATACATTGGTCAAATTCTGTCATGCTGCTCCAAGCGAAAAACAACCCACCACTGGTCCTAAAATTTCCAATAAAATGTCATAGTTCTGACAATCCAATACGACTGAACCATGATCGAGTAAAACAATGCTAAATGCAGCACAACTGCAACTTCCCTTGCAGAGAGGTAAATCGGACGTTTAAAAAAAAAAACGTTTTCTTTGTTATAAATCGCGTTTTACAGTAGTAAGAGGCAAATGACAAAGCATTTACTTGGTACAATCATGGTATGTGTTCTTTCTATAAATCTGCTGTGAGCGAGAGCTGAATCACTTCATACCATTGCTGCATGCCAGTGAGGATTGAGTTGGTGTTCGAGTCTCTTTTCATGGTGACAATTTAATCCAGAGTAATTGCAGTGAACGACATAAATGAAACTAACTTTGTGAAACCAGCAAATCTTGGATATGAGTACATGCAGTAGGTTGGTTTGCATCGTTCAGAGGGGTGGAGGCATTGGCCCTTACGAGCAATTATGTATGTTGATGTAGGTGCTTTGTTCTTTCAAGTATGAATATTGTTGGTATAGACCTCCACTGGCTCCCAGTCAATAAAAGAATCCCATTCAAGCTCCTCACACACACCCACAAAGCCTTACACGACACAGGATCTGCATACCTCAACCACCACCTACCGTTCAACGCACCCACCAGAGACCTACGGTCCGCACAACTGGCCCTGGCCGTCATCCCACGTAATTCTGGAATGTGCAGAAATAGGAATTGCTAACAGCTCTTCAATAGTTAGCAAGTGCCTATGCTGAAAAAGTTCGCCCATGGTTTTTTGCTCAAGGATGCGCCACTGTCTGAGGCTGGTATGGTCTGTTTAACCCACATGAAGCTGGATCAGGAGGGGAATGGCTAGTGTGGTAAGTTTTACTTAAGAGTGGAACATTGTATATGGGGTGTCAAAAATATTGAGGAGCTTGCTCTTGAATATATAAGCTGGGCATTGGCGTGCTGCATTCCTGTTGATTTACAGGTTTTTGTAGGGGTTGAAGATAATCATCCTCCATTTTCTATGTGTTTTGTCACTCCAGGTTGAGATTTGATAGGTTAATTATCTTTCATTTTATCTGTAGGTATTTTGCCATGTAGTTTGGGTTTTGCTGTGAAATGGTCTTCTGGAAAGTTATTTACTGAGTGGGAGTTATTTGGATCGATTCACTGGAATTAACAATTTTGTGTTATTCACTGGATTGTTAGGTGGCTTCTGAAATGCAGTTTGGGTAGTGTAATTTTTGTTTTCTAAGGGGTGGCCTTATAAATTCTGCAATCTTGTGGGAGGATGAATTTGTTATAAGACTTCATTCAGTGGTTTTCCAGGATCTTATTGTTTATCAGGTATTTTGGTTTTTGTCTTATAGGGCTTAATAAACGCAAGGGACCGGAGTGGGAAATAGTTGTCAAGGTCAGTTATCCATCACATTTGGAACTGCTGATCTCTTGTTAACGGTTTGGTATGCAAGTAGACGAAGCTGACAGAAGATGGGTCCAGCTTTTTCTAAAATCTAATTCCTGTTATTGGTTTGAGACCAATTGAAGACCGTTCACTGCAGGTTCGAGTAGTGGGAAAAACAGTTTTGATGTTTCAAAGTATGCAGAGATTTTAGCAAGAGGATCTCCAAAGTAAAGTCTAGGAATGTCTCCTGTAATGTCAATTTATATGGTGGAATTATGTAGATCAAGGTGAGTGCCAGAGTAAAGGCTGCGAGTGGAGTTACTTGAAGAGTTCAGTGTCTGGTGCAGTATAATTAGGCTGTCCGGAATTCGGTTTAAACCGACTGTGCTTGACAATACCCTACCGATGGAAAATCAGCTGACCTGGTTTAAACAGAGTCTCACTGATTTTTCACATTTATTGCACAGCGCGACCACTTGAGGGAGCCAAAGCAGTACAAACAGAACTGTACTGGAAACATCAATATGAAGTAAACCCTCAATTCCACCCTCTCTCTGCACGTCCCATCTGCTCCCAAATCTTCAGAGCGCCTTGCAAAGCAACATCTTAGTAGGCTGCAATGGCGAATTCCGAGATGGGGTAAGGGTTGGATTGGGATCACAGTTCGAGCCGGGCACTTCAGGAAAAAATGTCCTGCATTCCCAGATCGTGCCTTTATGGATCGCTGTTTTTTTACCAGATTGATCAGCGTTAGAATGCCCTGACATGAAACTGTGTACTAAACCTGGCTAGATATTTTGTGTAGTTTTATATAGTGTGATCTCGGCCCACAGGCACTAGATAGATTTACCTGTGTGCCGAATACATACAAAGTTTCATATTATTGTAGGCCTTTCAAGATTAAGCGAGTTGCCCAGAATCACAGGATGCTGAACAGACGCTGGGATTCTGTCACTTTACAGCGAGGCCGAGGTGACAATACCTGGGCCCCAGCGAGGCCCTGCATACTTCTTCCTCCCCCACCCACTATGGCCTGCATGTGGCAGCCTGACGGGGAGGGGTGGGTTGGAAAACACTGCCACTGGGCTGGCCTGACACGTGAGGTGCTGAGGTGCGATTGGCTCAAGAGCCGGAGCAACACCTTGCCCCCAGCCTGGCTCAGGAGGAGGGGGTCACTGAGGTGATGACGGACGACGCTGCTGTTCTCCCTCTCTTCTCTTCCCCCCCCCCCCCCCCCCCCCACTGTCTCGCTTCAGTTTGTCAGTATCGCAGGGGAGTGGGACAGCAGGGAGGGTTCTGTGGGCTGGTTCACTAAGGTCCTGCAAACATCAAACAATTAGCCAACATGTGATCATTATCGGCTTGCGGGCAGAAAAGCGAAGTTAAAATGAATACGAAGGTTTATAGGAGTCCTCTTTAATTATCATGTCTAGGCCTTTGCACGTCAAGCACTTGAGACTGCCTCCATGGCATTGGGCCCATTTGTCCGGGTCATTGGCCTGTGCTTGCAAGTACAGCTACTTCTTAGAGGACCAGATGCACAATTTAAGTCTTTCTCAAGATTCCATAGTGCTGTCTGATATCTCTTTGGGGCTGGTGCACAGCTGGCAGTCCAAGTCTCAGTAAATAACTACAGCCTGGGTGTGGCAGTAGGATACTGCTGCATTCTCCATTTTACAGAGCGCACTTTTACCTCCAAAAAAGGTTTTATAAAAAGCAATATTTTAAACACTGCTGTTCGTGGTGGCAAATATCTAATGGCAAGCTGATGGTGATTAACTATTACATAAAGCGAGTTTAATATCGAATAAGGATGACCTAGCCATGCCTGACACCATGGAAGCTTGGGAACCACTGAACGTGACTGGCGCACAGTAGTTTACATCACAGATGGGCACACTAGAAATGAACAGAACACAGATTCAAAGAGCAAGATTGCAACAAAAAAAGGCGCTCATGTAAAGCACTCCAGCACATTCGGGTGGAGTTTGCGCTATAAAAAATTTTACAAAAAAAGCATATATATTTTTGACTGAAAATAGCAAGGAAATAAAATCTGGCGAGCATTCTCAATTGTCAAAGTAGCATATCTAATAAGATATTTTGTGTAGTTTTATATAGTGTGATCTCGTCCAAAGGGCACTAGAGTTATTTACATGTGTGCCGATTACATACAAGATAAAGTTTAGTTTTATTGTAGGCCTTTAAAGATTAGGCGAGTTGCCCGGAATCACAGGATGCTGAGCAGGTGCTGGGATTCTGTTGTGTCAAAGGGAGGCCCAAGCAAAGGCACACTCCCTCCACCGAAGCCTAAGACACTAGGGCCGAGGTGACAACACATCGAGGCCCTGCATACTTCTTCCTCCCCCACCCACTATTGCCTGCATGCAGGGGGGGGGGGGGGGGGGGGGGGTTAGAAAACACTGCTGCTGGGCCGGTCCGACACAAGGGGGGCCGAGGTGTGAATGGCTCGAGAGCCGGAGCAACACCTGGCCCCCAGCAACATGTGATCATTTATCAGCTTGTGGGCATGAGATACGAGGGCTTTGTGTTTATAGAATTGTTTCATTTTACATGAGGTGATATAATGAATTGGGGATCATAAAACTTTGTGATGCTCAGTATTGTTACAGAAACATTCTGCCTAACAACCCTGATGACTAGCAAGAGAATATAAAAATTGCTTGCTTTTTTAACAAACATTGGAATCCCGGGCACCACAGGTGTGCTGCCTGCCAGAAAAGATATTAACAACTTTTGTTTAATAAGTAAGCGAAGGCAGAGTTTTAGGAAAAATATGTTTCTGGAACATGGAGAGAAAAGGAAGCACCTTAAAACAATAAATGTAGGAGAACAGTAACAGACTCCATGGGGGTGGGAGGGCAGCCACGTGGTGGGATTAACCCCCGTCTCATTAATCCTGTGAACTAAATTGTGCACAGAAAATACTTTCCAGTAAAATTTGTTTTTGTAGTAGACTTTTTGAGCTTAAATACATTTTAATCGAAATGTGTCCTCCCTTGATGCCCCCTGAATAGCAGGTTCTCGCTGCGGTTTCCTACCATAAATACCTACATTTATAGTGTTTCTCAATCACAGATCTGTGTTTTAGAATGGTACAATAGGATTGCACATCTTAGAGCATAAAAATGTGTGTCAATTAATGTGTTTCTTTTAAGTGTAGAAAACATGTTATGCTCCAGGTGCGGCATCTAACTTTTATTTCTGAAACACGTGCCTTGTCCTTACTCTGGTCCCATCTCACCTTTGATTAAAAGGAGGTAGTAACTCGTAGCCCCTTTCCTCCAGCACCCCCTGCTTTGGGGCTCATGACACCGCTTCCTGGGCCAGCCATGTCTTGCTCCCACGCTGGCCCGATAACATCACATTTGGAGTAAGCACAGATTTTAGAAATCATTTCTTGTACGTTGGTAGGATGCGAATTTACAAAAACGGTTTTCTGAAGTGCCTGGTATTAATGTTACTACTAGTTCTTATATGGGGATGACATGACACTTCTTTATTATTATATATCAAAACCACATGTTCCTGTTAATGGCACTGGCACACATATACTGATTATTAGAGCATAAACAGAGGAACACCGTCTATATACCATGCATCAGTGAAGAAAGCGAGCAATAATAAAAGCTATGCATTCCATAAACACCGGTAAAACAGTTTCTTCTGTCTTTTATGGCGCGAAAATGAGTAACCACCGAAAAGCACTGTTTTTTTAAGGTATTGAAATCACTGGAAAACACTGGGGAAAAAAACCCACCAGAATTTACCAAAAATAGAAACTGAAAACAGGAAAGCCTAAGTATAATCTTCCATAGGCTCGTTTTGTAAAGGAGATTTTGAGTGGGGGCATAACCGGGCCTCATCCAGCCCAATTAGTTAGGTGATCTTGTGGAGTTATTAGGGCTAGGACATTTTGCAATATCTTCACTTTGCCAGCTTCCTGTGACTATTAGCAGGTTAGGGTTGGTTCTGGTTTGTTCTTACATTTAGACTAGTACAGGATAGTGAACTACTTGCTTTGATAGGTAGCAGAAAGTGTATAGTAGATCCAGTCAGAGGCTCTAATAAATGGCAGATTAAGTAGTATGAATCGAAATATGCTCATTAAAGATAGTACAGACTTTGGAAGGAAGGGTATGGACGTTGCCCTGAAGAGTGAAGGCATCTGCAAAGTCCTTGACCATCCTGGGGACATGTCTCACATAGAAAGTCACATTATACATCAGACACTCCAATATGAAAACTCTCAGCAACTAAATGACCTTAGGATACCTTGCTGACATTTGATTCACAATTTCCACAACTGCCTTGTTGTTAATGTAGACTTTCCTGCTCTAAAAATGTCCGTCCCACAGTGAAACCACCACTACCAGTGGAAAGAACTCAAGAAATGTAATGTCGCCCACCATATTTCCATACCTGTGGTCATTCCTCCGCACATCACCTTCCTTGCCAGTAAAGTCGAAAACCAACTCCATCTGCTGCATCAAAGAATATCTGAATGGAGCACTTGCTTAACTCTCGCATTCCTTCCAATGGTACACCATTAAACCTGTCTAGAAACGTTTTCCTCTCTTGTCCACCTTGACACCAGCTGAGCGACAAACCCTGTGGTGTGGCAGTTGCTTACTCACCAAGGCTAAACACAATCTTCTACAGAACGTGAGCCCTGCCTTAGCCACTTTACAAGCAATGTTTAAGTTACCTGATAAGACTTGAATCTCTCACTGGTTCCTTTTTGTTGAGCAACATCTGATCGAATAGATGTAATTTCCTTTTCTTTCCTGTGAGCAACCTGACCTAAATTGCTACTGAATCAATCTATATACACAAATGACCAGAATTGTTTGGGGTCAAATGTCTTCTCTGTGGCCAGGGAAACGCCATCATATCTTGGTACTCCACAAATAGGAAATAAAGTAATGCGTAACAGCTGAGCTCCCTGAGAAGGGACGGCTCCTCCATTAGGGCGGAGGAGCGTCATCGCACTGCTTTCTCGAAGTGAGACAAAGCAGAAGGGTTTGGTTGGGGGCGGGCTGGTGGGCGGGGTCTGCTCAAGGGCG
This sequence comes from Triturus cristatus, assembly GCF_964204655.1. Taxonomy (NCBI): domain Eukaryota; kingdom Metazoa; phylum Chordata; class Amphibia; order Caudata; family Salamandridae; genus Triturus; species Triturus cristatus. The sequence goes on from NC_140589.1 coordinate 1,294,966,774, forward strand.
GGGTAGGAATGGTTTGCCCAATGCTGCAGGACCAGTCATGCGCACTCCCTTTTCTCCATGGAGGCTGCATGGCCTCCCCATAGACGCCTGGCTGGACGGCATCCTCACCACGCTGTTGTGATTGACTATGGGGAGGGGAGGGAGGCTGCCTGCTTCCTGTTCCGGGGCCTGGCTGGGAGCTGAGACCGCGCGGGACCTGGAAAGGTAAGTTTATTTTTATTTTTTTAAATTAAACCGGCCCCCCCCCCCCCCCTACCAACAAGTCATGCTGGCCGCGACTACCTCTGAGTAATGTTCAAATGCCTATTGCAAAAAGCTACTAAACTTAACAAAAAGGGTACAGGAAACCGTAGTACTCAAAGGCAATGCTTTGTCAACAAACTGTCCCTGAACGGAATTCCTAGGAGCTGGAAATAATCTGGGTGTACTGGCAGCCAGAAATGGGACTGGATGTCAAATGTTGCCATATAGGCACCTCTTGTCTGCTTTATGGAAAGCAGCATCAGTGGATGCCTAGTACATTTTAGTGAGCTCCTGATCTGAGATTATTGACCTAATTTACTTTAAGCCAAGACAGGTGTTGTATGAGTCTAAACAAACCTTTTTCGTTTTTTTAAGGCACCACCCCTATTTGCGAAAGTATTCAGATCTGCAGAGACCAATCTGGAAACGGGTCCTCCATCCTTCCTTCACCTAACTCTTTCATCAACTTGGCCCTAATCACTTAAGGCAATGCCATCCCAGATCCTCCGCCCAGCTGTCCTTTCTTGGGCCATTGTAACTGAAAACCCCCATTAACACCTATGCTAGAGCCCCTAGAACACTTCATATATTCTGCCACTATCAGATCTTTTCTTTTGTGGCTATCTTTAATGAGCTCCCTATGATACACATATATGGGCGCTTTTTGAGAGTAACCTCTTTGTCCTGAGCCCCAGATTCCTCCTGTGATTTATCCCTAGTGTCTGTCTTGTTGTCCGACTTAATCCACAATCCCTGTTTTGTGCGCCTTCTTGTCTGGCCCGGTCTCCTGATCCAATACACAATATCCTTTCTAGAAACGCCCATGTATGATCCCAATATTCCGATAACTGGTCCTCGGCTTTTTGCCATTTCCAATACCTACATCACTCCACGCATCAAATTCGTTGTCTGTGCGGAGAGGCTTGCGCATGTGAGCTGCGCAAAGCCCACCCTGCTCCTCAATGGGGCAAGGAAGCCATACAAGACTTTCCGGGCTCATCATCGCGGTACGATTTAGGGCCACCTGCCCCAGCCGCTGTGCCACCTAACTGCTGTTTAGTAAGGCCCTCTAAACTGCACTCCCAATCCCTGTCCAGAAGTCGTCCACATCTCCCTTTTTTAGACCCATCGCTGTGTGCCCTTTGCACAATCAATCTTACCTACTCTCTGGTTTTGCCAAAGCCTTCTTTGTGCCTACCCTCTTGCTACAGCCCAACACCGGATTGCCATGTCTACCAAAACTTTGGATGGCTTGTCCAAAACCGGTGTCTTTTCTTTCACATTGTGTTCTCCTTCTGCCTGCAACAATCAATCTCCAGGGTAAACCACATGCTTCACAGAGCAGATGATCTCAGACCGTGCCTCGTTACCCAAATCCGACATGGGTCCTGCTAAACCATACGGGGAAGATAGTCTCTGTCCAAACTCTAGTCTGTCTGGGTGCCTGGGGTATCCTCAGTAGAGCCTGCCGCGCTCAACACTTCCCTGCATTCAAGCCTCACCATGGCCACTGTAACATCTGCCTGCCCTAGAGAGACCGTATCAATATCTATGGGGTCAGGTAAGCCCATGGACTGCCCCTGGATTGAATTGCAACCCTGTGGAGCCTATACCCCACATGGGATGCTTGATACTTTTCCTGTCCTAGTCGGTGCCACCTTATTCTTACCATCTGCTTTTATAAGGGTAGATACAATGGCGATGCCTCCATATCCCCCCCCCTCCACAATTCCCATCCCCACCCTTCTTCCTCCTAGTGTGGGCAATGCCAAGCGCAGGCCACGAGGAGCCCATACCTGGTGTAACATGCCCAGCTTGAGTAAATCAGCCCTTTTTGCTTCCGGCAATGCTTTAATCAGCTCTAAAGCCTCGTCATTGAACAGAATGCTTGCAATTGAGCTCTAGTCGTCTCACAACTACATTTTCAAAAAGACCAGCACCACTACTATCATAAGGCCTGCTCCAGGAGATGCCCAAGGCCTAAACTACAATCCATTGCCCCTACGCCCAAAGAAACTGTGTTGTGCAAGGATACTAGCCTCTTGCCCACCCCCGTTCTGTGATATAGCTGTCAATGAGGTCTGTGCCCCAACTTGATTGCTCTGCAGGGAATTCCCTGCTGGCTGGAGGTCATTTTGTTACAACTTTTCCGACCTCCACTATTGATTTCTCACTCTGGGGGTGTGTGCCTGAATAGCGGGCCGTAGTTTCAGGGGGCCTTCCAAATAAATTCACTCTTGACTTGGTAGTTGCATCTGGCGTGCCCTTGTGAGTATGCTGTGTCGTCGTTTTTTCTCGCTGTGAGCCAAGAATAAAAACAAGCATTGGCATAGCCAATAGGTCTCACATTTGGGACCTTATAAGTGTTTAGCCATGCAACATTTGCATAACTAAATACTTATAAGGTCCCAAAAGCGAGACCTATTGGCTATGCAAAGCGGCCGAGCGGCCGCGAAAGTGAAAGTAATCACGGTAAAGCGCGCGCACCTGCACTGTAGCTCCAGGCTGGCCTGGTATCACTTTTTGGAGCCCTCTCAATAAGTCTCGCTAGACCAGCGCATGTGCTGGGTCAGGCGAGACCTAAACATGCATTTGCAATGCAATAGGTCTCGAATTTACGCAAGTTTGAGCTATTGACATTGCAAATGGCAATGCCTATTATATATTTTTTCGTATTAAAAACATAAAAGGCATTGTCATTTACAATGCCAATAGCTTTAACTCGTGTAACTGCGAGACCTATTGCATTGCAAATGCTTGTTTAGGACTGTTGCCCTGGCTGCAGCCTTGAAGTGTGCAGACATAACAGGGTAGATTAAGAACTGTGCTGTCCACCACCACCTCTTTCTGCGCCCCTGAATTCCACCCTCGGCTCCTTCCCTGCTGGAGAATTAACGAACGTGAGTGCCCTGTGGTTTTGTACTTTTCTTCCAGGGCTATCAAGTCTGTAACTGTTGCACAGGACCAAGGCGCTGGATGGTCTCAAGTTGCATTAACTTAAACAAGTTGCCGACATAATGTATATAAAATGGAAGAATGACAGCTCGTGATTTAAGGTATTCCTGAGGGCTGTAAACTGCAGAGTATGAAGCCAATGGCCCCTGACGATAACAGTAAATTACCTTGTAATCCAGGCGGGGACATGTACAACTCGGACCGAGGGCTTTATTTCTTCCCACACTCCTGGCCTTGTGTAAATACACTTTATGAGGAAATGTGAAACACATTGAGAGTTGCTCTGTTTCTCGTCCATCGTGCTCGTTGTCAGGCCGTGTCCCTTTGTTAGACGGATGGGCGCGTGCTTCAATCAGGCGGATTCCTTCGGTTTACAAGGGGAATGTTTGTGTGTGTGTGGTTCTTTTTAATGTCCATGACTTCTCGTGTGAAGCAAAAAGTGAACGCCATCCATTTAAAAGATATGCCAGCTAGACACAAAATGGTAGACCCAGACCTGCCCAGCTGCCCTTTGTGCTTGTCGTTGGTACTTTAAATTCCCACTCAGTACACAACTTGCGCTTTTTTTTTTATGAGAAGATAATTAGGCCAATATGTGTGGTTTCAAGTTACTCATTAAAATCAAATTATTGATTGCTTTAGACACAGATACGCTGCCACCATGGCTCAGTCACACACATACACGCGAGCGCGCACACAAGCAATGGCTAGACAAAGTAATCTTTGCAAGTGCTACGGCCTTAAGTCACAGTGCACAGGAGTAGGGTCGGATGAATGAGTGTGAGCAGAGCAGGCCTTGATGTCTTGCTGCGCAGGGCCCTTTCATGTGGCACAGAATCAACACAACATTTACAACAAAATAAACCCGGAACTCTGCACCAGGCCATTCCCAGCGTGTAACACACACACGTCCTGCTCGCCGTTTGCAGTGTTCGTTCGAGATTGATGAGAAATTCCGCATATGGCAAACACACAACTAGAATTATCATAGCCAGAAGTTGTTTTGGAAAAAACTCACCTTTTTAAGGGTTTTTATTTTTGGGGGGATCTCATTGACGTAATTTCAAGAAGCTCTTTACAGAGAATATTTGCAATTATTGATTTATTTATAGCAACAAACAATATATCGATCAGGAATGGTGTACACCTTGTCACTTAGGACAATAGAGGGTTTGAGTGAATTATTAATACCAATGTGGTTATATCTGCTGTTAAGTGAGCTGTTTCATGAGGGTTAAAATCTAAAAGGACAAACAGAAATCTGAATGTAGTAGAACACTACCTACCTACAACAGACCAGCGACGTGGGCAGCTGCCTCCTGCCTTGCAGTACACATACAAAATTAACATACTTACACTGTTCGGCTATTCACAAGTACCAGTGTAACACTCAAATACAGCAATAAGCCAAAGGTGTGACCAGTAAACATTTGCAAAGGGGTTTCCACAGCGCATCAACGCGTGTCGCTGCGTTTTTTACGTGACTTACATCCATTTGAGCTAGAAACAAAAATTGACATACGAGTAGCGGAAGCAGCATGTGACTTAACGGTCAGGGCTGCCGACATTGGACATGGGGAAGGTTCCAATATCGGGGGAAGGCTTAACGTCCTGTGATTTTGGGCAAATCACTTAATCTCCCTGCGCCTATTCAAAAATGAATGTATCCTTGTGAAACGTAACTGTTGCTCATGTAAAGCGCTCCAAACTCTTCGGGTTGAGTTTGCACTATATAAAACTGCAGCAAAAAATAGCATGCTAAAGCTGTCCGAATCCCTCCACCCCATTGATGCCATCATGACAGAATGTTACTATTACAACAGGTAGAGATGGAGGAGAAGGTGTCGCTGTTTGTAGTAGGGGCCGTCCTTTATCATCTGTTGTGTGCTCCCTTTTGCACTGGAGGTCCCATCTCCGATCTTCTAATGTTTCATCACTTCTGCCCTGTAGTGTTCAGCCAGATGAAAGCGCCCCGTGTGTTAAGTGTTTTGTGTGCTGGACCTTGGGCCTGCATCTCTCTCCGCAGGGGTGGAAGCCAGTCTCCTCACACTGCTGACACTGCGCTATTTAAAACACAGCTGTTGGAGGGCGCAGTGCCCAAGCGCCTATGGAGAGTAAAGCAGGCAAGAGGTCGTGGCTTTGAAGCGGGTTCCATACAAGTGCAAACAGTTGTTTAATTGGCTAACAAAACAGAGGAAGCTGCACAGAGCTCTCAGGTAAATGCTGACAGGCAGCTGAGGGTGCTGGTAGCCCTTCCGAGTGACAGCCAGCTGCCGCTGCGAGTGACGTCTGTGACAGGAAGCTGCTGAGCAACTTGTGGTAAAAATAGTACTTGGTAATACTGATGGCGTGATCAGAATTGGCAGAGTGAGGAAGAGTTTGGGAGCGGCTCCAGATAATGAGGAGGATTTAAGAGGAAGCGGACGAGTGAATGTCTTACTGCAGTCGACAACACGGTGTATAAATTCAAAAGTAACAAGCCCGGCGGAGCGTGGCGCGCGCGCTTGGGGGTGGGGGAGTGGACCCTTTGAAGTGCTCCCGTGCGCTTGGGGGCGGGGGAGGGGACCCTTTGAAGTGCTCCCAAAAGGCGGATTGCATGGCGGCACGATGCGCGTGATTGTGCGCGTGCTAGCCATGCAATCCGCTTTTTGGGAGCACTTTTCAAACCCGCTTTCTATTGTCTCGCTTTGCGATCGCTTACGCGATATCAAGGTTGAAACCTAAAAACAAAACGGTGTCCTTTGTTGTGAACGGAGGAGAGCTCGAGATACCCATCTGGTGGCTGAATTTCAAAATGTGAAACCAAATCAGTACTGCCTTCACTGCTTTTCTAAATTGCGATTGTAAACATTTTTTTTTTTAATCTTCAGCCTTCCTATTCTTTATCACACATGAGCGTGCTTTGAAATACTTGAGTTCAAGATGTGCGCTATACAAGAGCACATATTGTTTGATTTAATATACTAATATTGCTCCATCTATAAGAATCTAGGGCACTTTAGGGTTTGGATGACTACTGACTTGCCTCCTAGATCACTAATGGCATTGTCATTCTGGGGTGGGGTACCAGGGGCATGAATATTTGTAAAAACTACCACTCTTAATAAATGTCTGTCTACCATGCCGTGATCTAATCTTGTGTACTAAGGTGGAACACTTCTGCATGTTAAAGGAATTCACTTTGTTGAATTTTGAAGAGATTGTATCATATTTTCACATTGGGTTTGTTGCATGATATGTATGCCAAATGTTTTCATGGCTCTGATCGTGCATGGACTCCTTTAGAGCCAAGGATCTGGCTCAGCCTGCCCTATTAATTTGCCTGCGCACGCTCCTCTGTTTGCGTCTCCATTAGTGCATGTCAGTCACTTGACAAAATGATTTGTAAAAGACTAGAACATGGAGCCCTATCCATATGTACCAATTTGACTCCTCTGCAAACAAGGCTTCTTGTAGCAGTGATAAAGAAGAATGCATACAGTGAAAATATATTAAACAAAGTTATCCCAGGGCAGGGACTCCAGGCTGTTGTGTTGTACGTGATCGTAGTCTTGAGTTCCCAGGGAGAACCACCAGACTGAGTGATGGCCAGGGGTGTAGCTTCTGAAGGGGTGTGATAACCCTCTAGTTTATGCTTGGTTTGGTAGTCTGGTCGGGGGGAGTGCGTCTGAATCTGTTCTGCTGTGGCTGTTTTCCTCGTTCTCATTTCTCTAAGAGGATATATAATGTAGTGTGCAGCTGCTTAACTGAAAGTAGTAAATCTGCACCTGTAGAAGTTCTCATTGAAAGGGTGGACCTTTACTTTTTGGACTTCATAAAACTTGACAGTAGTAGACTTGGAAAGCTGCACCAGTCTCATGTTGGCCCTAAAGAATGCAAAAAAGTGATGGCTGGAATTACTCTCAGCCACTGGTAATTTGGGCTGCATCCCAGTCCGTCGTTATTTTGCACATCATGACATCTGTTTGAAACCAGCCATGTGCAAATCAGCCCCCCCCCCCCCCCCCCCCCACTCTCCATGCTTTCAGTGCTTCATTCTTTAAAATATTAAGTGCCAGGGCTCTGACCAGGAGTCCAAAGCAGCTTGCATCACCCATCGCCCTTGTCATCGCCAACACAACTACTAACCATCTCTCTCTCTCTCTCTCTCTCTCATGTAAATGCGCCATTTCAGATTTATTCCAGGTCCCCAAAGCTAAAGGAATGGCTGTTGAGGCAGGTATTAGCAATTTTAATATATATTGTTCCTAAACAACAGTTCTGCTCATCTCTAAATTAGATGAGCTGCGCCACTGTGTGGTTGACTGTTAAAGTATGGTGTTGACAATTAGGTGCAGGTGCCGAGCACCGGAAAGCCCCGGCTCAAATTAAACACTGCAAACGGTCCAGCCCGAGCTGCCAGGCCCTCCCTGAAACAAATTACAAGCAACCCAGATCTGGTTTAGCCCTAGTTAGGGCTCATCAGCCAGGTATAGCTTTGGTCCAGTGAAAGTGCGCATGGGACCCATGTCTGGACTTTCTTGTCCCTCTTAGGGAGGTGCACAAAATTGTACAAAAAGTGATGGATGGAATGCTTGAATCAGTCTCAGCCACTGGTAATTACTCTAGGCAGCCTTCCAGTTCATTGTAGTTTTGCACACTATGCCACCTCAGTTAGGACCCAGCCATATGCAAATGGTCTTGCTCCTGCTCCAGTGGGAACAGTCAAGCCTGAAGTGCCCAGATGTGGGTCTTGTGCACACTGTCAGTGAAATCGAGCTATATCTGTCTGAGCCTTAACTAGGGAGAAACTGGTCCGTGGTTGCTTGCATTTCAGTTCAGGGATGACCTGGGCTGGCATTTTAGACTGGATTATCCTCATTGTAGTAGGGGCAAGACTGATTTCCATATGACTCGGTCCAAACTGAGGTGACATGGTGTGCAATATAATTTGGGATGCGACCCGAGTAATTACTAGAGCCGTAGATTAATGTGACTATTCCCTCCAGCACTTATCGTGATCAAGTTTGCAAGCATAATAGAGCATTAAATAACCAAAAGGTGATGGATAAACTTTCATATAATCTAACCAGTGGCAGTTGCTCGGGGTGGCATTCCAACGTTTCTGTTTTCGGCAACTGTGCCACTCTACAGAGGCCCACCTAATGCAAATTAGTACTGACACTGTTCCTCCTGGAAATAGTCCTGAACCTTGAACAGCTTACTTTTGCATTCTATAGCTCGCTGATTTGTTAGTTGGGTAAATTTGAAATACACCCCTTACCCCACCCTCTCAAGTCTCAATGAGTAAGTTATGACCCTGAGTGCCTAGTATTGCTTGCCAGTTATAGCTTCCAGTCTTGATAAATTGGCTCTGACTTGTACACACATCGTTCCATATAACCTGCATAGCATAATTTTGCTGGTTTAAAATCTATTGTTAGAAGGTTGTTAATTTCTTGGCACTAGAACACATGGGTCTGCAACCTTTTCTATAATCGGAGCTACTTGCGTTCAGTGGAAATAATCTTAGAGCAGCTAATATTAATGTTGTAATAGTGACCATGCCAGACAGGTTTACATTGGTAATTATTCCAGCAGACACCGCTTTCCCAGAGCATACACTTATCTGGTGAAAGTCTGAGGGTCTTCATGTGTCTCTTGGCAATGTTTTAAGTGATGGTTCTGTTTTAATTTGTTTCTCTATACCTTCCTATGAGCTGCTGGACGTGACCGCTTAAAGCAATGCTTTGATTGACCTAGATCAGATCCCAACCCAATAACTACTTGGACAAAAGGAATTAATTTGTCAGTGAAGTGAGGCTTATGCAGTTGGTCCCTCTAGAAAGGAACTTGGGAACCATCTGATGCTTCTCATGGCAAAACCGGAGATCTAGCGCTAAAACATTTCAGTCACTCACCCCCAGTCACTAATAGATTTGTGTTGAATCAATCATTTTTTTAGATCACTTTGCTACCCCAGTTTAGACCCAGCCATATGCAAATCAGTATTGACCCTGTTCCTCAGAGGAACAGTCTAGCCCGCACTGCCAAGCCAGGTCTTCCCTGGACCGGAAACTAGCATCCTGGGACCTGTTTCAGGGTAACACCCCTCATCAGCTGGGGTGGCTTGACTCCAGTGGCAACAATGATGGATTTAGGCCCAGATCTCTGTACTGGAGGGAATGTTTGACATTGAATAACAATCTGTCCTTCAATTTTTCTTTTGCTTCTCATGGCAAGGCAGACTGTGTGCTAGGGCAGGCACATGAGTCTGCACACTACAAAGGATTTTCTTGGGGCTAACACTCAATCTGGCCCAAAAGAAGCGGCCGAAACTAGAAAACTGTTCCCCTCCTCTTCCTCTCCCTCCCACCCCCCTCTCCCCCATCCCCTCATTTCGAATGCTGGCCTTTACTTATTATAGCTACAAGAAGTGGTAATGCCGATCCTCTTAACCTCTTCAGCGCTGCGCGGATTCCCGCGCGGTGCTGAAAGTTCTGAGCGCGGGCGGGGCCATGACGGAACGGTTCCGTCATAAGCACAGCCCAACCGACGTGCATGACGGAACCGTTCCGTCATCGGCGTCGAAGAGGTTAAGTTTGTACCAGTTTTAATGATCCAGTTTAATACCCATAACTTGTCTCTGAACTAAATTTTTACAAATACCCATAGATAATAATTTCACTTCTGATGATTTCTTTATTCGTTTTTAAAGACTAAATATCATTGACGTTTGTTTTTCAGTGAACTATGAGCAAGCCTGTTTACATGATAACTGAAAATGTGAAGCTGGCTCGTGAATATGCCCTGCTGGGCAATTATGATTCTGCTGCTGTCTACTACCAAGGAGTTCTTGAGCAGATGAACACACACCTTTTTTCAATAAAGGAGCCTCCCCTACAGCTGAAATGGCAACAGGTAAGGTTTCTTGGGAATTTCTGACCATGTTCGTTTTTAGGTCGAGCATGCAAGACCTCTTGTATATTTACTTATGTGAAAGTACTTTGTTGGCTCTGGAGATCAGCCCTAGGATTTGTCTGCTTCCGTTTAGGGACTTTTTTCTATTCAACTGCCTCTGTTTAATTGTCTTGATAGAAAACGACCAGCAGAGGTCAGTAAAATACCAGAATCACGTTAGCATTCTCTAGATTCCTGTCAGTAGAAATGGTCTTCCACGAGCACCCATAGACTATATTTAAAAAAAATAATAATAATAATTCTCCAGTGATGACCACCGAAGGCCCTGATTTTATATTATAAACAGAGTTTTGGACTATACCATTTCCTGCTGAAAGGCAATATTTCTCTCTATGTGTTCCCATGCCTGGCGTGTCACGCAGTTTGGTGCTTACTTTCCCTCCATGTTAAAGAACAGTACATGTTTCAGCACCCAGGCTAATGTGCTGCATAGCTAAATACATATAAGGTCCCAAAGGAGAGACCAATTGCATTGCAAATGTAGTGCTGATAGCTGCCTGACTAATGTGTGTTGGTCATCCCGGTCAATCAAGCCTTACTGCACAGTTGTCGCCCCTTAAATTTTCTACGGATGAGTTATTCTTTTTCTGCCAGATGTTATGTGTACGTGTGACTTATCTTTAAAGGAACGTTTAGTTTCACTGTTACGAGCATTTTCCATCCTTTGTTTTTTGAAGGGTGATTTCACGAATTATAGTAAGTAGTACAAAACAGGAACTAATTATGCTACACATGCATTTTGTCTCCACTGTACTGGTGCTTAATGCGACAAAAACACAATTGAAGACCAAGATATTTGCTTGAAATTGGAAATTAACTTGCTCGTTCTGGCCTGCTCCTACTACTGCCTTTTTGAGACCATTGACCTTTTGTAACCAGGAGAAGAAATCAGTTTGAAGTAGTTCAGAAAACTGTGTCGATCAGCTTGCTCTTCATCATCCTATAGCCTGCACCTGTACATTCCCCACCATAGTGTTTTTTTAGGCTATCCGAAAATCCCCATTTTATTTCTGCAGAGCATGTACACATTATTTGACTGTGGGCTACAAAAACATTTGGGACGCAACACTGCATTCATAACTTCAAGCACCAACTTCCCCCTTGTAAAAAGAAACCTCATGCTACTCAGTTGAGCCATCAGCAACCAGGGACATGACAGACTCCCCTTATTGAATTTGTGAATATTTTTACGCTTCTTGAAACTTGATAGAATTTCAGCCTGGGATTCGAGGTATGTTTCAAATGAATGGAATGTATTATCTTTTAAGCAAATTTCGGGATATCTTCTAATTTTATAATGAATATCCCTCACCTGCATCTTTACTGTCCTGTATTATGTATATCGTTCTCAAATGTATTCTGGGGGTTTTGGTGCATAAACATATAAAAACATTTACTAAAGAACTTATTACCAGGTCACTGACTAATAATGGCTTTCAAAAGATAAAGCCTGCATGGTCCTTCTTACACTGATTTACTCGTCAATTGTGTCGTGTAAAGTGCTCAAAACACAAACTTGATAAAACTTCACCATCGGTAGCCTATGAGGCCCTATTTTGTGCCCTGTAACATGCATTGTTTCTTTAATGCTAAGTAACGTTTGTTTAAAAAAAACAAAAAACTTTAAGGCATTCATGTTACCAGTGGGATGCTTCAGTTCATCATTGGGCTAACCTTACACTGTTTCCACCCATGCAGCATTCATCGACGCAAAGCCCCTTTCCCTGGTGACACATACTTACCGTTCATGGGCATGAAGCAATGCATTCCTCTGTGGCCCTGGTTGTTGGATATTTCTTGTCACAGAAGAGGCGCTATTGGGGTATTCGGTTCTGGACCATTTCCATTCTGAGTAATCTTGCCTGCTCTGGGCAGCATTTTACCATTTTCAGGCTCCATTGCTCATGCAACAAATTGAGTGCTTTAGCTGTGCCTACATGGTTTCCCCTGCGATTCCTCTTTTTAAATATATAAATAAATGTTAAAAGAAATAAGTAGCTAGTCTTAAGCTTTACTTAACAAGGAAGTATGTATTGAACGGATCTGTTTCTTAACCAGTTTAATTCTATGTGTGTACCTCTGTTGCTAAAGAGCCGCTGTCTCCACCTCCCTTTGAGGATTGTAACTTTGCAGTTATGTCTATAACATTCATAATCCTACCCTCAATAGGGAGCCTAGTTTAAATGTTTTGTTCTCTAGCTATTTTAAGAGTTCTCCTCTGTGGCCTCCCAAAGCCCTGTGCGTTCCCCTCCACCCACAATTCAGTTAACCAGACTGAGGCATCCATCTAGTAAGATTAAAGGGGTAATGTTGCTGTACTAACACCCCCTAACTCCGCCACAGCCCTTACTGACCCAATCTTCAGGGTTATTTAGAAAGGTCTCCCTCCCACCTAGATTCCAAGATGGATTGAAGTTCTATATTGAGATAATTGCCATACATACTCCATAGCTTTGTCCAAATTACATCTCGAATTTAAAGTTCGGCCTCTCTGGGGAAAATTAGGTCCCTTCTCTGTACATCTTGGGTGGTCCCTATGCATGGTTCAGTTCATGGTAAATGTAAATTATAACTTTGGCGGGGGCAAATGTTTTTCCTGCTCCTCTGACATAGGCACCTTACAAGGGAGAATCTACTAACCTTGGATCGATTAAGCTTGACCTCCCCCCTTGCCCACTTTTCTGCACTTGATGGTCTGCTTTCCGGTGACTCTGAATCCTCTTGCACCATCATAGACTTCAAAGTCCTGGCAACTCTGAGCTAGATTGTAGGATTGGGTCTTGGAGTGTGCCCCTGATCCTAAAAAGGGCTGGGATAAAGGCCACAGTCAACACACATTATTGGATGTTGCTTGTCTCTTTCCCAAAGCAGCAGTCATAGCAGAATTACCTCATCTTCAAATGAAATTCCATTGACTCTTGCATCTTCTCAGAGCTTTTCTTGTGTTTCCTCCAAGTAATCGTGATACTGCCGTTAACACCAACTCTGACAACAGACTTTTAGGGAGGGTTTCTCAAGAAGGGTTCTCGGCATAAGGGAAATATACCCTATTTGGAAGGTTTAGATAACCTTTTTGATACTTTCTGACAGTGGTTTTCAAGAGCTATGGCTTCTAAGAGCTTCCTTGTCCTTTGGCCCCTTTTTACAGATTTTTGAGTTCTGATTGTTCCAGTTTCCTAAGACTTTGGGCTGCAGGACCTTTTCGATCTCCTTGACAGCAATTCTTCTGGTGGGCCCTCAATTATATCCTCCCTCTACCCCTCTAAAGATAGGAGCCATTCTGCCTCCTTTATACCACAAGGTGGTCCCATGTTACCTTAGACCACTAAGTTCTCCAGTTCTCCACTGACTAAAGTAGAGTGCTTTCAGACTGTCCATTCAACTCTTTCCCCCTTTGATCTCTCTGCACTAGAACCTTTGGTAGATCAGAGGTTGCAAGGTCTAGTTTTCAAGGGAAAGGGAACCGTATTCAAGACACCCCTATCTTCTACTAGCTTGATCAGGCTTGTTTACAGGACCCACAACTTAATTTTTCTGGGTCTGTTTTTATCTTCTGAGGATTTCCTAGCCATCTGTTCCTCTGATTGGCCCATTGTTATGTTAATGTTTATAGCCTCCTCCTTTATGGCCTACTTGTTTTTATTAAGTGTTACAGTTCGCTGTGTCGGCGTTCAAGAAATAATTTATAATGTTAGTCTGTCTTTCATAAAATGATTTCCTAGCCATGACGGGTAAAAAAAAAATCATTGTACTGTGAAGCAAAAAGTCTTTTAGCTATGCGTCTTGCCCTAGAGTGGGTGTAACATAGTTCATATCCGCAAACACAGCATCTAAACTATTTGTAGGTTAACTAAGCCAGTCCCTCCTTTTTAAAGGGCTGGTTCTTTGTTTCTAGACCAACCCAATTTTGGGTGATTTCAGCTGCTCAAAGAAGAGAATTGGCTGTCTGTGCTGACATCACCTGGTTTACAGCTCAAACGCAGCTGAACAGAAAGGAGTTTATAAAATTCAGTGTTCAAAATCAACTCCAGTACTTTCAGAAATTTCAAGGTGAGTAACATACTATAGTAAATTAAGGTTAAAATGTGCATAATGCCTTGCAGAGAAAGGTGGATATTGCAATTGTTTCATAGTTTATGAAAAATCCTCCTTTGTCAGGGTGCATGGTTATTTCAGAGCCAATAATTAAAATCCCCAACTATCTGAATTCTAGTTTGGTAGTGGTTTAATAAGATGGGTTTGTTTGTTTGCCGCCTTGATATTTGTCAATCTTTAATTTTGGCTATTGTTTGGTTAGCTTTTCTTATTTGTTCGCAGGTCAGACATGAAATAACGACGGAAGCTAACCATGTGAGGACGATAATGTCAACATTGGAAAGCCTTAAAGTTGCCTCCTCTCCAGTGAGGTCACAGCAAGAGATTCCTGTTCATGATGCAGAAGTGTGGTCTTTGCCTGTACCAGTTGAACGTAGGTACGTGAAGGAGATATAGGCTTGTGCTAGTCAATAAGAAGGACTTTGAAAGTTCAAAATCAGCACCAGTCCACTTCATCTGAAACACGAGGCTAACGTTAATTTTTGCTTCTGCAAATATGGTCTTGATTCTACCGCGTTATTATGTGTAGGCTTATAGCAGCTATATACAATTCTACCATTGAGGGGTGAGGGGGAATGAGTTGCTGTTTAATGATACTGTGGGGAAAATGTATTCTTTGTCTACTGATTCAAGGCAGCTCCCCCACCTCCTAAAGACTGCCTCTCCTAATTGCCCTTGATTTATCTTCATCTTTCCTCCTACTTTTCTAGACTTTCTGAGCATGGACAACACATGCAAAACCTCAACAGGTAACATTTAGAAAGAATGTATCTGCCTTGAGGCCCATGTGGGTTGTGTTTTTGATGTGGTTGAAGTTGAGTGTATTAAGTACGTTTGTTGCTTGGCATCAACATATAGCTTTGGTGAAAAGCTCAAACTAGGGCTCAAATGCATTCGAGCAGATGTTGGGAAGTGTTTTCTAGCAAATGCAAGGCAGAAAGCTCAACCCATGTTGCCGAATGCTTGAGGTTGCACATATGTTTAGGAAACCTGTCAAAAATAAAAGCAGTCATGCAAGGAAGCAGATACACTCCATCTTAGAGTGCTTTGTAGCATATAGTTTCTACCGATTGAAGGTGGTAGTGCTCTTATTGGTTGTCGAGATGTGGGAAGGTACCTGCATGGTTCCGGAGAGCGTGCCCATGCTTTTGATGTCTCAATAACAAACTGTTAGGTTGTGTTCTCTGCTTGAGCACACATGACTATCATGCATGTATGCAGAAGCGTTTTCTTGATGTGGAATGAGACCAATAGTGGTTCTGTATAGTTGGGAGGGCCCAGCAAGTCCCCCACCTAGTCCTTGGAAAGGGACTACTGCTATTTCCACAGACTGTAACGAATGGACAATGAGGGCAGTGAAATTATTCAAGTTTAACATAGGCTTGTTTTCCCCCCTGTTGCCTGCTTTTGTAGCGACACCTTCAACGTTTGAACTTATTCCATCAGTCATGTATAACTGAATTCTTCACCCATCCATAAGAAGAATTAATATTGAGTGATTATGTTGAGACTTCTACTGAAGTATCCTCGCTTGGCCGGTTCACACCATTGGAGCAGGGTGGCCTCACTGACAGCTGTGCACACTGGCATTGCATGCGAAAGGATCTAGCCTACTTCACCTTTTGGGATCTTTTTCCAGGCAATGTAATGTTTTCCCCACACAGGTCCAGTGTGCTACAACAGAAAAGACTGTCCAATAACCTACTCGGGTTACTGCTCTCATTAGTGCACGTTTAACTGGTCAATGCTACTTTGTGTAATGGGATGCTTTTTCCTTGTGTGTGGGGAAAACATTTTTAGTAGTAGCTCAGTGGCTTTTTTAGTTTGTTCTTCTGTCTTGTAACCCTATGAGAGAGTGGTAAATATGTAAACCCAACATCTCCTTCCTGGGTCAGTGTCTGGCTTCCCTACTTTGCCACACTGAAAATAAAGTGCTAAATTGGTGTACTTGGTTATCAGTTTAGTCCAACATTAAGGTGAAGCCTCTGGACACTATTGATGCAACTGCTCTGGTTGATGCAGTTAAAGCCCAAGGACCCCTGAAAGTTCCCACAGTGAAGCATGCTTCCATTGAAGCATGTACAGTACACTTTGGAGTCCACATGGTAGAGGCAGAGGTGCCACCCCTGAAAATGGGAGTATACACAACTAGCAAAAACAAATGTTTGTGGGTGTAATTGTTACCCAGGAAAAACTGAGCAGCAACTGTTGGGAGTGCAATATGCTGTAAGGAGTCCACACAGATATGGCATACAAGCAGTGGTACAATGAGGGCAACCCTTGTGCACATTTGGGGACAGCCCAGGATAAAGTGGACACTATGGTAGAGTGGTTGTGAGCTCTGCTGAGGAGCAGATTAGGGCGCACTTTGGTACATATTTGGTAGAGCCCGCAGTAGTGGGCTTCTGAGACCAACCCAGATGCAAGATGGGTTGTGGCCTCTGGAAATGTATATACAGCCCAGGTGCAGATTAAGCGGCAGTCCTGGGAGGTTAATAATTGCCTCGGTAGTAAGGGTCCATGGGTTGGTCGAGGGACATTTCTGAGGAACTGATACTTTTGTGGATAAGGAGCCTATTAATTAAGTAAACAAACTGTTAATTCAATCCTGAAAAATCTTTGGTTGTTTAGATTAGAGTTTACCTTTTAAAGCCCCCCCCCCCTCACCATTGATTAGGGCCTCTAATGTATTGGTTGGAGTTGTATGTACTTTTGGATCAGAGATGTCTGGTTAGCAGGTCCCAAAATAAGATGGGCAGCTGGTGGCTGGACTTTATTTTAGTTTTAAATGTAATGGTCAGAGGTATAATTAAGCCAAGGCATAACCTATTTATGTTTAATTGCTAGCATTTTTAAACTTGGAAAACAATACAGAGGCATAAATAATAAAATGCAATAGGAGGTACCATCTACATACAATCCCTTAACAGAAAGAAGCATATTGCATAACCTATTTATGAAGGAATTATTGGGTTGTAAAGATCAGGGCAGGTGAAAGGCAAAGATACGCGGGCAGGAGAGCAGCAGCTCCTCTGCAATGGTGGAGGAATGTCGCCGCTGCCTCCAAATGGCAGGGAAGGATAAATAAAACTAATGATGCTTTATTTTTATTTTTCCTTTACTGCGGAGTCTTTGGATGAGGTCAGGTGGATGACAATAGCCTCCCCCCACCCTGCCACTCCTACACAACTCCGGCCACTACTTCAGGAGAGGCTATGCTAAGCCTTTTCTAAACTTTTATAAAAACAGATTTATACCCAATGTTTATGCTGAATTTGAGACCTGATTTGGATAGCTGCTCTCGCATAGGTATGACTTGTGTATATTTAGTGTTTTTATAGTGATGATGCATGTAGTTTAAGAATAGTATGTTCATTTTTTTTAAATGATGGTACATGTTCTTTGAGCGCATTGTTGGATTTTGGGTAGGTAGTTCTATTTTAACCCAGTCTGTAAACTGGGAGAGGCAAGGTAAAATAACCCTTTGCTCGGAATTTTTCTGTTTGTGGAGTAGTTGAGTAGATTGCGTTGGTCCATTTCTGGCATCTTTACTCTTTGAGTGGGACACAGTGTGTGCGCCATCTTGTTTTGACATTCTAGTTGTTAATCTACTCTGCTGCTTTAATGTGCATACAGATTGGGGGTTATAATAAGCACACCCGATGCTACATAGGTGCGCACGACCAAAGGCAAGCCCATCCGTGCTCCGCCCGTGGTCACTGCCAGCAGTACTGCCCATTTGTGACCCATATATCCACTCTATCTAAGGTTAGTTATTCAGTTATTCTAGAGAGGCGCGATTGGCTATTGGGAAGAGGCAAGCTGGGAAAGTTACTTTGGGTTACCTCCTACATTCGTTCCTCTCACTCCCTGTAATGTTGGTTGGATTGAGGACTAGCTCAATTCATCTTTGTGTGTCTTAGAGGGAAGGTCCCATGGTGATTAGCGTACTTTGCTGCCACCTTTTGTTTGGAAGTAGATGCAGCATATGAGGTAGTGACGCTTCTTGCTAACAGCTCCTCCTATGCGGTGTGATCCAGAAAAGTTGTTAAAGCAGTATAATATTTGTCCTGATTAACTCCCACTCAGCAGTCAAACACAGTTTTTCAAGCTATTAAACTTGTGAGTTTGAATTGCTATTATTGACAGATTTTGTTCTCTGTTTTGTCTACTCCTCACTTAGCTGCCCCCTGTCCATCTGGTTTCCAGATTCTCGATCACGCCTGCTCATCTCAGTGAGGTGGAGGGGTGAATGCCATTATAGTCTGCTTTAACTAGTCTGTTAAAAAGAAATCTATCTGATTAGGTTGCTCTATCCTTTCCTCCTCTGCCATTTTCAATGGGCTTGTATGCGATTGTCCTCTGTAGCCAGCTGAGGCTTGTGTTATCTGACTACTTACCTTCCTCTGGCCTGCTCCCGCTCTAACTAGTGCATGGTGGGGGAATTTTAAAATATGGACGGAGGCATCCCCTCCCTTTCAAATCCTCGCTTACTATCGATGGTATGGAGTCTGAGTTATAGAAGAAATTGCCTGGCCGTACACATCTTAATAGCCATATCTTGGATTTGATTTTTGGACCTACCGAGTTGATTGAATGGGTGGAAACTATTCCTCCTGTTTGGACAGACCATAACCGTGTCAAATTCATACTTAAGCCTGAACAGAGGAATCCTCCTGGACAACATAGCTTCAGGATACCCAACCTCAAGCAGCCCTGCAGTAAATGCTCTTTTCTTGACGTCAGTCAGTAGAATGAGGGTGAGAGGCACTCTAATGTCTATTCTTTAGAAAAATTTGATAAGAGCAAGGCGTAAAAACTGCATCGATGTTGTCTCCCTCCGAGACCCCTCCCTGCTACCCCCAGAAAGTTGCTTGGAAAAGTAATTCCAAAACATACTAGGCCTTCCGCCCATTGGTACACTATGGCCTTATCTGAGACAAAGGAAGGTTGCAAGCGACTTGAAATGATTAGGCATACTGATTACTCTATAAAAGTAGAATTGGAACAAACCTTTTTGAACTATAAAAATTCGATGGCCTCGGCTAAAACTGAATTTTGCTGTAAACTAATACTAGCCACAAAATACTCCTAGACTCCTCTAAGGGCGTTTTTAAACTAGTGGGGTCACTCACTTCACCTAGTTGTGTGTCCTTTACTATTGAGCATTCACAAGAGCTTGCAGATCAGCGCTCGCAATGTTTTAAGGATAAAGTAAGGTCTATCTGTGCCTCGGTTGGCTCCTCTGAAGAGGTATCTGTTTCCCACCTGGAGGTGGTGCCCATCGCTCTGTGAAGTAGGTTGGGGGTTCCTGGCACTTATGCTGGCAGGGAGGAGTCCATTATGTTTCCGCGGATGGATCATTTTGAAACATTGTCTCTGGAATGATTCACTTTTATTACAGCAACCGTCAATACAGGCTCTCCTATGGATCCCATTCTTAGGTTTTGGAAGGTTGTGAGGCACAGCCTCTCTTGGCATTTGTAATAGTTATTTAATCATTGCTTGGATACAGACCGAGGAGAAACTTCGATTAGTTTCCCCTTTTTCAAAAAGCTGAAAACAGATCAATCTGTTCTTGCTACTTTTTTATCCCATCTTGCTTCTTCCTTTTGTGCCAACATTTTCGAGAAGTATGTCAACTTGTTGCTTTCAGACTTTCTGGAACACCATTTCTCCAGTATTTGGGGTGTCTTTCATAGATTCACATGCTTGAATATTCCCCGTCGTCGAAGTGGGAGTCCCACGGTATATATAAAAAGCAATAAGTATTATGTATATATACGTATACACATACCTAACCACATAAGAGTATATACATACCCAAATAAACATCTATATATAGTTCAAATAACATATCAAGTTAAAAATACCATAGGATAGCATTGAGACATAGGAAAGCATTGAGAAAAAGAATCACTTTGCTAACATATCACTGTCACTTTATAGTCCAAACTCCAGCCAATCAGGCGCTAGCACCCTCTAGAACCTTCTCCTCAGAGGCTCAGGCCCTCAGATTTTCTACCGCACGTCGTGTGAAGGGAGTCTCCCTGAGCTCTGCTCAGTTCTTCTTCTGGTTTGAGGTTTTTTATCTCTCATCATGTCTGCAAGTAAGAAATCTCTTTTCCGTCCTTGTTCATCTTGCGGAAAGTCAAGACTTTTCTCTGAGGATCCCCATGAGAAATGTATTTATTGTCTGTATCCTGATCACAAGGTGGCTAATTGTAAGATCTGCAGAACTTTCTCTCACAAAACTTTGAAAGATAGAGAAGGTCGCCTTTTGATATGGCTTCAAAAACTAAAGGACACAGACAACCCACTTTCTGAGGTGGAAAGTGTAGCCTCTGTCAAAACAGGAGTCTCCTCAAAGCGTGGAAGTGTCCAGGACTTGCCATCTCCTTTTCTGAAAAAGAAGAGACTTCACCTTGAGGAAGTGTCTACAGGCAAGGTCTCTGTCTCCACGTCTGCGCCCCCGAGACGTAGCTCTCAGGCGCCTGTGACTCCGTCAGCACATGTTTCCAGTCAGAAACTTTCAAAACCGTCGACGGGCCCGTCGACGGCCCCTCCGTCGACGATCGGCTACTTCATCAGCCTCGTCGACGACGGTGACGACGGTATCGAGTAGATATCCTTCGTCGACGTCTTCTCCGTCGACGATAGTATGTGTATCACTTAGAACTGTCTCGTCGACGATACCACTCACTTCTTCGTCGACGACTGGGAAGCTGGCGCTTCCGTCGACGTCCACAACTCCGTCGACGATGGGTAAAAAGAAGAAGAGGAAATCTTCCTCGTCGACGACAGCCTCGTCGACGACAGCCTCGTCGACGACAGCCACACCGTCGACGACAGCCATTCCGTCGACGGCAGCCACCCCGTCGACGACAGCCACCCCGTCGACGACAGCCACCCCGTCGACGACAGCCACCCCGTCGACGACAGCCACCCCGTCGACGACAGTCCCGTCGACGGCAACAACCTCGTCGACGGCAGCTCCGTCGACGATTGCTTCGTCGACGGTCGCCTCGACGACGGTAGGGTCAAATTTTGCGACAATGCCATTGGTGCCAATGTCAACACCAGCACCGGGGTCTGTGGACAGCTCCTTAATGCTTCGTCGTAAGGCCATGCTAGACCCAGTGATGTTACCACCTGGACCACGGCCACCTCGTCAACTATTTCCCTCAGGGGATGAGGACGATTCGGATGAAGGCGATCAGTCTCTTTTTCGGGATGCTCATAGTCCTTCGGAGCTCCATATAAAATGCCAAGAGTCTGAGGAGGATGAATTTTATGAACAGGAAGAAGAGCAAAATACCTCTGCTCCGGTTCCTATGATGCAGCTTCCTGTGCAGCTTGTTTCCAACCTCCAATATATGTTGGAGGACTATAATCGTCGTTTTCCAGCATCCCCTCAAAATACTCCACGTGAAGCGCCATCTGAGGTTCCACCTCCTATATTGCCAACGATACCCACGCCCTCCACACCTGCACTGCCTTTCAATGCAGAGGATGATAATATGGACAATCCGGATACGGAAGAGGGCGAGCTCCCAGAAGACGACACTATGGCGGACTGGGATGATTACCAAATCAATTCGCCCGCATCACCGCCAAGGTCACCAGTCAACTCGCCACCTGTCGACATAACAGGGTTCCATCAGCTGATGGAGAGAGCAGCACAACGCTTTCACCTTCCCATGGTGGTCAGGGAAGAGGACTGTTTCTTATATGACTTCAAGTCCCAACCTCAGAAACAAGTACGAGCTGTGCCAATCATAGACTTCATATGGAATGAAGGCCTAAAATTAATGAAGACACCTAATTCTATTCCGGCGGTGCTCCCACGCCTGGAGAAAAAATATAAAGCTCCGGATTCTTCCCCAGCCTGCTTGGTGTCTCAACCTAAGCCGGACTCAGTGATCACACAAGCGGCACAGCGCCGCTCCAAGAATCCATCATCTCCAATGTCGGCGCCTCCGGACCGCGACGGCCGTCGCCTGGATGCTATAGGCAAGAAGTTTTCAACCATGGCGTCAACAACGGTCCGGGCTGCGAATTCCTTGGCTATCCTCGGCCGTTATGATAGACAGATGTGGTCGGACATGGCTGCATTGGTCAAACTTATACCGGAGGATTCAAGAGCGGAAGCTCAGAAAATCCTGCAAGAGGGAGAAAGGGCGTCATCCGAGATCATTGACTGCTCTGTTGACATCGCATCCACCGGTTTTCGCCAATTGGCGGGAGCAGCCGTCCTAAGAAGACAGGGCTGGCTTCGGTCAACCTCTTTTCGGCAAGAGGTCCAGGCTAAGATTTTGGACATGCCATATGACGGGGAGTCATTATTCGGCCAGCATGTAGAAGATGCCTTGCAAACCATTAAAAAGGATACGGATACGGCTCGTTCCCTCGGCACTCTACAGTTTAAGAAGCAGCCCTTTCGAGGTGCGCGCGGCCGCGGCACCTCCTCATCATCATCCTTTCGTGGCTCCTCGTCCCAATACCGCTCGTACAATCAGGGGCAACAGCGGTACTATTCACAACCGCAGCAGTCCTACAGACAGCAAAATAGCAAGTCATACAGAGGAAAGTCGAATTACAGAGGAAATTCAACCAAGAAGCAGTGACTCTGTACGGAAAGTACTTCCTTTTCCCAGTTGTCCTCTAGTTCTTGTTGGAGGAAAAATCTCCCAGTTCTTTTCAACCTGGTCCTTAATCACTTCGGACCGCTGGGTCCTGGATATAATTTCAAGTGGCCACGCCCTAGAGTTTGTGAAGGTTCCTCCACGCACACCGCCATCCGGGCCACCACCCGCCCATCTCAGAGAACTTTTCAAACAAATCCAAATAATGTTAAACAAGGGTGCCATCGAAGTGGTTCCGAAATATCAAAGAGGGTTGGGATTCTATTCCCGTTTTTTCCTCATACTAAAGAAATCAGGGGAATGGCGTCCGATCCTCGATCTCAGATTGCTCAACAAATTTCTCAAGACTCAGTCCTTTCGGATGCTCACATTGAAGGACATCCTCCAATTCTTTTCTCAGGAGGATTACATGACAACGATCGATCTGCAGGACGCATATTTCCATGTGCCCATTCTACCACGCCACAGGAAATACCTACGGTTTCGAGTGGGCCACAGGGACTACCAATTCAAAGTCCTACCCTTCGGACTCTGCTCAGCCCCGCGGGTCTTTACAAAATTCCTAGCCCGGTGGTGGCTCACTTACGACAAGAGGGTATTCAGATATACCCCTACCTGGACGATTGCCTCATCAAAGCTCAATCCTCTCACCAGGCGGCCCTCGATACCCAGCGCTGTCTCTATCTGTTTCAGTCCCTGGGGTTGTCGATCAATGTGCAAAAATCTCAACTCACGCCGACTACGTGCAAGACTTTTCTCGGCGCTTGTATCAATACGAGCACAACCATGGCCTTCGCTTCAGCAGAACGTCAGGAACGGATTCAACAGCTTGCGAGCTCCATCGCAGCAAAGCAGTCAGTTTCAGTCCGCATATTAAAATCCTTTCTGGGAATGGCGTCCTCCTGCATCGCTTTGATCCCTCTCTGCAGACTAAAAAGTCGCATCATCCAAGAGGAGTTAGACAAGCAGTGGCGCCAGGTTTCCGGTTCCTTCAACGATCAGGTCGTGGTGTCACCCCGCATGGCTCAAGCGCTGCATTGGTGGACTTGTCCTGCCAACATCGCAGCAGGAACATCCTTTCTGTCGTCAACCCCAGAACTCGTCCTTACCACGGACGCATCCATGGAGGGTTGGGGCGCACATTTTCAAGATCTATCCGTCAAGGGCCTATGGTCAGCGGCTCAGCGTTGCTGGCACATCAACAGACTGGAACTGATGGCCATTTTCTTGGCGTTGAAATCCTTCCGCCTGCAGTTCCAAGGGAAGTCAGTCCTCATTCAGACGGACAACACCACGTGCATGCACTACCTGAACAAACAGGGCGGGACGAGATCTCCACTGCTCTCCCGTCTGGCGCAGAGGATTTGGAGTTGGGCCATACTCCATCAGATGACGATACAAGCAATTCATCTGCCCGGCATTTCCAATACTCTGGCGGATGCACTCAGTCGGTCAGCATCATCTACCCACGAGTGGGAGTTACATCAACCGACGCTGGAATTCGTCTTCGACCTTTGGGGTCACCCGACAATCGACCTCTTCGCAACCCCGCAGAATGCAAAATGCCAGTCCTACGCAAGCTGGTTTCCCCACGAAGGGTCGTGCGGAAATGCCCTTTCGATCAATTGGTACGGGATATTTGCGTACGCTTTTCCGCCGATTCCGTTGATTCCACGAGTGCTGCGGAAGATGAGACAACAACCGTGCCATGTACTTCTAATAGCTCCACGGTGGCCTCGGCAGGCATGGTTTTCGGAGTTGCTTCTCCTATCCCAACGCGTGCCCATCCTTCTCCACCTGAAGCCGGATCTGCTCACAATGAACGATGGTCGGATATGCCATCCGAATCCCAGATCTCTCAGCTTGTCGGCTTGGAACCTGAGCACCTTGAATTTGCTCATTTGAACATTCCTCCAGCCTGCAGGGAGGTGTTAGCTAAGGCAAGAGCTCCATCCACAGTGAAAACGTATAAGCTCAAATGGAAGCGATTTTGTCATTGGTGTGCTTCCGCCCACATTCATCCTGTGCACGCTCCTCCAGAACACATTCTGCCGTTCTTCCTACAACTAGCGCAGTCTGGATTATCACACTCTACCTTAAAGGTATTTCTAGCGGCAATATCTCGCTACCGACAAGATGGCTCGTCCTCTCTCTATTCATCCAGAGTCATACAACAATTTTTCAAGGGTCTCTTCCGCATGTTCCCGCCCATTCGGCGTCCTCCGCCCACGTGGCGCCTGAACATCGTGCTGGCTCAGCTTATGAAGGCGCCCTTCGAACCTATCCACTCAGCGGATGTCAAATTTTTAACTTGGAAAGTGGCCCTCCTCCTTGCTCTGACCTCTTCCCGCAGAGTCAGTGACATTCACGCTTTTACAATAAAGCCTCCGTTCCTTCAATTCAGATCGGATTGTGTCATCCTCCGCACTAATCCGGTTTTTATACCTAAAGTGCCATCCGATTTCCATCTTAACGAACCAGTGCTCTTAAAGACTTTTTTCCCGCATCCACAAACCCCGGCGGAGCAAAGCTTACATTCTCTGGACTTGAAGAGATGTCTAAAATTCTACATTAGCAGGACTCAATCCTTTCGCAAATCTGACCAGTTGTTTGTGGCCTACGGGCGTGCTTGCAAAGGACAGTCTGTCACCAAACCTACTATTGCCCGTTGGGTTTCATCAGCAATCTCTTTTTGCCATCAAAAGGCTGGTAAGCCTCTGTCTTCGGGAGTGAGAGCCCATTCAACGAGGGCTATGTCATCTTCCACTGCCCTGTTCGCTGGTGTGCCCATCCATCAAATATGCCGGGCAGCTACGTGGTCCAGCAGGCACACGTTTACGAAGCACTACTGTCTGGAATCCATTAACGAAGCAGACACGGCTGTGGGACAGGCAGTTCTACGAAATCTGTTTAAATAAGGTGAGCCTCTGCTACTTCCCTCCTCCTGGGGTATTATTATTATTATTATTATTATTATTGGGTTTTAAATACATTGTTTGTATTACATGCAATATCAATACGGCTTGGTCAGCCGAATACTGTTTACTGCTTACTATTCTATTCAAGCATGTGAATCTATGAAAGACACCCCAAATACTGGAGAAGAACAAATGTTACTTACCTGTAAACTGTGGTTCTCCAGTATTGGTGTCTTTCATAGATTCACATGCGACCCACCCTCCTCCCCTCAGAGGCTCTCTTCTCCTCTTTCGGCTCTATGGTCACTCTCGTGCTCGAAAATCTGAGGGCCTGAGCCTCTGAGGAGAAGGTTCTAGAGGGTGCTAGCGCCTGATTGGCTGGAGTTTGGACTATAAAGTGACAGTGATATGTTAGCAAAGTGATTCTTTTTCTCAATGCTTTCCTATGTCTCAATGCTATCCTATGGTATTTTTAACTTGATATGTTATTTGAACTATATATAGATGTTTATTTGGGTATGTATATACTCTTATGTGGTTAGGTATGTGTATACGTATATATACATAATACTTATTGCTTTTTATATATACCGTGGGACTCCCACTTCGACGACGGGGAATATTCAAGCATGTGAATCTATGAAAGACACCAATACTGGAGAACCACAGTTTACAGGTAAGTAACATTTGTTCATATCCTTGAGCTGGTACAATCTTTTTTTTATTTTTTTAAAAAAAAAATGTATTAATCTTTTTATTATAACTGAGCAGTAAAAACATATATGTACATTACTGTTTAAAAAACATCACAAGCATTATTACGTTACGTTATAGTATTAGTAATCTTGGGGCCGCCCTTCATTTCACACACATTTTAATGTTCTCTACAGCTATTCTCCGACTGGATTAGGGATAGTATTGTTTCACCCACCAGAGGTGTACACGGGTTTCCTCTGTATTCATTCCACTTACTCCAATTTTTTCCCCCATTTTTTGGGGGGGCACCCTCTTTTCACATACTGATTTCTCTGCCATCCTACACCAGTCCATATCTGTCCTAGTCCAGGAGCGTGGTCGGGAATATGGCCCCCAAAGTGATGAGCTATGTTGCGTTTTACCAACTTGAGACCCAGAGTTACCCAAATTTGCTCTGCCAGTAGTTTTGAATCTCCTGATGGGTCCATATTATATGATAAAATGATCCCACCCCTCCACACTTCCTATCGCAGGTTGTCTCTGTTCTATGACCCATATTCACCAGTGTGGTGCAGAAAATGTACACTCTGTGGTATTTTGAGTCTGACTAGTCTCCCCTCTCGTGGGGAAGCTAAAGCGCCTGGCCATTCTTCTTGTAAGTCAGGTATGTCTTAAGCCCATCTATTTTTCAGTATTGTAAGAGTGTCTGGTAGATTGTTTATCAGTTTCCGGTAGGTGAGCAAGACTGTCTTTTGTGGCTAGTGCCCCTCCAGGAGTCTGCACTCCAACGGGGATGACCCCCGGGGCACTGCCTTCTGTATAACGTGTCGGATCTGCAGGTAGTGGAAACACTCTGAATGGGCCAGTTCATCCGTATTTTGTAGTTGTTCGAATGAGACCATCTCTACCCCTGTCTGGAGGTCCCCTTGCCTAGACATTGCTATGAAGTCCCACGTACTGCCCCCCCCCCCTCCCTCCACTAATTCCAGAGGCACCCAATTGTTGAGAGTCCCAGAGTGGTGTGGCCTTGGTAAGTTTATATTTCCATCTTAGTTTGGACAGAGTCTAGTGCCACTGGTGAACAGTCGGAGCCGTGGGGCCATTAAGTTGGAGTCGCCGTGGATCATTGTGAGAAATTGGCCTAGTATAGGCTGTCCTAATAAAGTGGGCACCTTGCACCAGTACAAACAACCCTTATGGTGATCTAAGATGTCTAAGATAACCTTAGAAAGCTATCCAAGTGGTAGCTGTGGAGAGCAGCCTTCAGGCTTAGTGTTGAAGGAATGTTAAGCAGCTTGTTTTACCAGAATGCAACCTTATAGTGTTGGTTAAATGAAAGGAGAACCACACAGTAGTTAGCAAAATATGTATTTATTAATATAACACTCTAGTACGACACAGTATCTCCCGCATGGAGATGAACATAAAGCACACAATACTGTAGCAGGGGGGGGGGGGGGATGTAACGGGACCAAACCATATACTAAAATACTGGTAAAGAGCCACGACTCTAGTCAAGACTGGGTCTAGTGGTTTTAGAATCGCTGGGACCCCAAGGAACCACCCAAGGTGAGTAAGTAGGGACCCTACAGAGGATGGGTGCAGTGTGCGAACACGACAGCGTGCTCCGTACAATTCCTTGGGAAAGTCACGGTTGAAGTTCTAGAGTTTAAGGACCCTTCCCAGTGGACCTAAAAGAAACCCAGTGGAAGTTATACGGTTGGAGAGCCACCCCGCCAGTGAATACTGAAGTACAAGAGTTACCTATCCCAGGGAAGCAGAGTGCATAGGTCTGAAGTGGCTTCAGAAACCGCAGTCGAACCCAATGAAGGACTTCAAAGAAGAGCTGCTCTTGGAAGGAAGAATAGTCAGTTCAGAACCAAAGGTGGATTCTTGTTGAAGAGTGCCTGAAAGCAGAGGGTACAGAGTCTGGGTCACTCAGAAGTGACCTGGGGCTCGGTAGATGTATGCCCACCGTTGTCGGGTGCTTCAGGTGCGTTGGAGTTCTTGACTCTGCAGGCACGGGGACCAGGAGCCTTCGAGGAGGACCAGGAACCATATAAAAGCTGTCACATGAAGGATGTAGAGTACTGAGGGGTCTGTCCGGCCGGAGCATCAACAAGCCTTGGCAACGGCAACCCAGGCAGAAGGTCCAGGATGGTTGGGGTTCGGACCAGCAAGGTCCAGGAGACTCACCAAACGCAGGGGAGTCAGGGCAGGCCTGGAACAACCAGGGCTGCCCTACAAAAGCAAAGTTGATCCTCCAGTGGACCCACAGGCTGGAGGGTCAGGAGTCTCGAGGGTACCACAAGTGGTTTCACAGAGCAGCAGCCCTCTGGAGCACCTGGTACGAGGAGCCTGGAGTTCTTTGTAGGAAATGATGCCAGAGGTTGGGGCTACTTGGAGCCCGGTGCACTTGTTCGGGAAACACTAACAAGCGTATGCACTTGCAAATGAAGGCGGGGTACAGGTATTGCAGCCCCAACAAGGGATTCTGGCCTCAAACTTGGTAAGAGGGAAGCTCTGACCCAGTGGGACGTAGGAACTCCCCTCCTGTGTTGCTGAAGCCTTCAGAGTCCGTAGGAGCTCAAGAGCAGCAGACCGGTCAGTCGTGATGTAATAAATGGCTGATGCACTGACAACCCGGGAGAATGGACTCCATAGGCTGCAGCGGTGTCCTCCTCATGCACTGGCACACTCACTTAAAAACCACTCACCCTGCCTTCAGGATTGTTAAGGCCTGCTATAGGGGTGACTTATAGACTTTAAGTGCAGTGACCCTTAGATATAGTAAAACTAGATCTTAAGTGGTGCACTCACCACCTTACACAGGCTGCAATGACAGGCCTGTAGGTTCCATTTTGCATAATACATGCTTCAGCCCTCTGGCGTACCTATGCCCTGGGTACATGGGTACCATACTAGGGATTGTCAAGGGTACCCCAGGTATCCAATCTGGAGTGTACCAAAGAACAGAACAGTTTAGGGAGAAAGCAAAAAGACAGTGGTCCTGATTAGCAGGATCCCAGTCAGACTAGTCAAAAACAGTTTCACATTCAGCAAAAAGTCGGGGTAACCCTAAGAAGCAGATCCTGCACCCCAACCTCAGGAGATGAGACTAACCTTGCCTAGTTGAGTCTTCATTTACTAAGTGGAAATATTTGGAGAGTCCATCTGCATTGGCATGGTTACTCCCAGGTCTCTGTTCCACTGTATAGTCCAGCCCCTGTAGGGAAATGGACCAACTCAAATGTTTGGGGTTTTCACCCTTCATCTGTTTTAGCCATAGGAGGGGCTTATGGACTGTCTGAACAATTGAGCGCCAAATGGGTATGGCCCTCAACTTCTCTATAGCTGGCCAACGTTTCTCTCTGTGGGGGTAACCTTCTGCTGATAAAAGCTAATGGTTGATACTGACCATGTGCATTAAGTTGTGACAACACAGCCCCTACCCCCAACTCGGATGCATGTGTTTGGACAAATTGCTTGGAGTAGTCAGGACTCTGCAGAATGGCAGCAGTGCACATGGCCTGCTTGAGATCAAATGCCTTCTGACAGCTAACTGTCCACTGAACTTTCTTGGGCATTATTTTTGAAGTAAGATCATTCAAGTGAGTCACTATGGACCCATATCCTTTCACAAATCTTCTGTAGTACCCAGTCGGGCTCAAGAAAGCTCTGACCTGAGTCTGGGTAGTTGGAGCAACCCAGTCCAATATAGACCAGATTGTGCTCTGTAATGGTTGGTTCCTGGCCTCCACCACAAGGTGGCTAGGTACACAACCTTGCTCTTCCCTATCTGGCACTTAGTAGCCTTGATAGTGAGGTCAGTTTTCTGGAGAGCCTCAAACATTCTTCAAGTGGACCAGGTGATCCTCCCAGATGGCGCTGTGGACAGCTATATCCAGATATGCTGCACCATAGGCTTCCAGACCTGTAAGAACTTTATTCACCAGCCTTTGTAATGTGGCAGGTGCATTCCTCAATCCAAAGGGCTTCACAATAAATTGATAATGCCCACTAGGGGTTGAAAATGCTGTTTTGGGGTTGGCATCCTCAACTAGTCTGATTTGCCAATAGCCAGCAGTTGGGTCAAATGTGCCTAGATACTTGGCTGAGGCAAAAGTATCAATAAGCTCAACTGCCCTAGGAATTGGGTGAGCATTAGTCCAATGACTGCATTGAGTCCCCTGTAGTCCACAAAAAAACTAATCTTTTTCTTACCACCTTGGATGTGAGGTTGAGGTACCAGGGCTACTGGGCTAGCCCAGGGGTTATCTGAGGGCTCAATCATTCCCAGTTCCAGCATCTTTTGGATCTCTGTCCTAATGCCATCTTTGACATGGTCAGGCTGCCTGTAGATGTTTGACAGGTAGACTCTCACCTGTGTCCACTTCATGGGTACACCAGGTGGTTTGACTGGGTGTCAGAAAACAAATACCTGCATCTATTGAGGACCTTCCACCAATCAATCTGCTGTTGACCATTGAGGCTGTCTGCCAAGACTACACCATCAACTGATCCATCATCAGGAGTCCTCTGGGGTACCTGGGCCCTAGGTACATGGGTACCATATACTAGGGACTGACGAGGGTACCCCAGTATCCAATCTGGAGTGTAACAAAGTACATAACAGTTTAGGCGAGAAAGCAGATCCTTGGGTCCTGATTAGCAGGATCCCAGTCAGACTTTTCAAAAACAGTATCACATTCAGCAAAAAGTGTGTGTGTGTGTGGGGGGGGGGGGGGGGTGTAACCATAAGTAGATCCTACTTTCCTACAATCAAAGAGTGCGTGGTGATACCTTGGCTGCAATACTAGCCGATCCATTTTGTACGCTGGTTCTGTTAGTGGATCCATTGGTTAACAGTTGCCAATTGGGCTGCCCTGTAGTATGTTTGAATTTGCGGCAATGCGATTCCTCCATCATACCAACTTTGAATCCATTTATTAAGGGCGATCCTTGTGGGGGGCGCTATCCCACAGTAGGGAGCGCAACGCACAGTCTTTCGAGTTATGAGGCTTAAACCTGGAAAGGGTGTATTTTGTAGCAGATATAAAAATCACGGTAACCATCATTTTAAACAGCGGTGCACTACCAAGGAGTAAAAGCAGTAGGGCTCGCCAAAGATGGACATAAGTTTTGAGACGCTCCAGCTGAGTTTGTAGGTTTCGAGCTTTGAAACGCACCTGATCCACTGGGACATAGATGCCCAGACATCGAAATCCCTCTGAGACTACCTTTACCTCATAGTCCATCGGTGAATTTAGTCTTCATCCACTAAGAACAAACACTAATGACTTCGCCCAGTTGATGGTATATCCTGAGTATCGTCAAAACGTGGCAAAGATATTTAATATTCTTGCTTTAGGGGAGCGGGGAGACCCCACATATGAAAGGATATCGTCCGCATAGGCTGCGTGTTATTGGATCTCTATGGATCCATGCCACCACTGGCTCTAACATTAATGCGAAGATCAGGGGGAGGCAAACTGCATCCCTGTCGTGTGCCTCTCTGTAAAGAAAATCTGAGATTTTCCCCTGTTTACTACTACCTGTGCCTGAGGTGCAGAATATAGGAGGTTAAGCCAGGATAGAAACCAACCCTATGTTTGAGCACCACTATCGTGTATGGCCACTCCACTGTATCTAAGGCCATTCGCGTATCCAGAGATAGGACCGCCACTTCCTCCTTGATCCTGAGGGCACGTCCCATGACTCCATGAAGGCGCCTGAGATTCAGGGTGGTGCTACGCCCTAACATAACTCCGGGTGGACCAAAGCGGGGAGTAGGGGTAGAAGACGCCCAGCCAATAGTTTTTGCTTCAGTGTTTAGAAACTAAATTGGTCGATGACATACATTGGTCCCTTCTGTATGCACTATGACTATTGTTTCCAATCTCTGATCTAATGGGAGTGTACCTATAGTTGTACTTTCATCAAACATTGTCAATAAGTGGGGTGCAATTATCTGTGCTGTGAGTTTGTATAGGTCTATTGGGATACCATTTGCTCCCAGTGCCTTACCCAATCTCGGGGCTTCAATGGCTTATTTCAGCAACTGTCCAGTCTTCCTCCAGCGGTTGACGTTCTTCCTCCGTTAAAACCAGAGTTGGATGTCTTCCAGGAACTCTATAGCTTCCTGTTCTGAATATTTTCCACTTGCGGAGTATAGCTCCGTGTAGTCGTCTGCAAAAGTGTCAGCAATGCCCAACGGATCTCTAATCTCTTCCCCAGATTTAGAGATAATGGAAGGGACCCACATATTTGCTCTCTGGCGTTGCTCCAAACAGGCCAATAATTTGGCCGCCTTATCGCCCGCTTCATATATTCGGTGCTGCGTATCGTTAATTTTATTCTGGCCTCTTCTGTGACGCAGTCTTTACAACATACGTTAAAACTGAAACAAGGTTATAAAGTGTCATCAGATTTCCATGCTATTTGAATTTGTTTTTTTTTATGCCTTGAAGTCAGTGAGAGGGCCTGACCTCTAACCGCCGTCTAATATGATTACCATAATATCTGTGGCGATGCGACTGCCCACATTATCTTGAAAATAAAGAACCGTAGTCTCATCCAGACCCTTTCTTATCGTTGGCACCTTAATATACCAGGGTTTTTTGGCTACTGGGCCCGGGTGCTGCACCCCACTCACCTTCTATCTCTCCCACAGGGTATGGTGGTCCGAGATGCCCCTTGCTAAGTGTGTCAGTAAAGTGGGGGAGGAGCGCGGGGAGGGAAATAAGTCAATTGCGATTGACTACCATGAGCTCCTGAATGAAACCTAAACTCTGGGGTAGTAAGGTTGAGAGTTCTCCATATATCTATCGGGCCCGTTGCTGCTTGCAATTCTGCCAATCATGTCTGTGTGGGCTTATCGCCCTGGGGGGTGTGGTCAAGAAAGTCACAACTCGTCATGTTAGTCTCCTCCCATATATAAGCGACCCTCTAAGAGGTCTAGTACTAGGGCACCCAGGTCTGTCAAAGTAGTCTATCCAATGGGGGGGGGGGGGGGGGGTTATAAACTGACAGGATATTTATTACTTCTCCTGCCCATGACCCCGAGAGGGTGGCAACCTGCCCAGCCAGTCTGTCCATGTTTTATCTAGTATGAGGGGCAATCCCTTCTTGACGAGGACTCTGGTACCCCTATAGCCTGATGTGTATCCTGCGTGTACTTTCATTTCATAGCCTCAACGATTTAGAGCCTTACAGCTATTTCCTATAAGAGGTCTCTTGTAGGAGGACCACATCTGGGGAGTGTCTTTTGATAAACTGGAGCACTATACCTCGCTTTACTTTACTTCCCAACCCATTGACGTTCCAGGACATTAGTTTAATTTCAGTCTGGGCTTGCCTTGTCATATGACTCAGTCTATTTTTCTGATTAGCAATACGTCTGGGTCTCACAGAATCTATTTCTTCCCAGCGTGTTCTCTGCACCCCCAACCCCCCCCCCCCCCCCGCCCTCCCGTTTCATACAATACAAAAAAAACGAAACCATGCAACAAACAGTAAAACCAACCCCCTCCCTGCCCCTCCCTCTACCTCCCGCCCTCCAACTTAGCTTGCTCTTCAACTCTTCCCCCCACCCTATCTACAGCCTTACAATTAGTCTGCATACTATATCAAGTCTCTATTATCCTCCTTTCTATGGTGGTTCTCTACCGCTGTTCAGTCTAGCCCAGGTCGTCAAATGGGTACCATGTTGTATCTAAACATCTAAATGCCACCCGGAGGATAAAACGTTCGGACCAAAGTTAGTTTACTATATTATGAATCTGAACAATGCTCTCGGTATCAGCTCGTTTAGTTATCAGACTGCGATTTCATGACATGTCCCTTGTTTGTGCATCCTCCGTCGAGCCACCCCGCCCGAAGCACTTCAAAGGGCCATCTCCCTGTATGTGGGCTGCACTGTTGCTATTGGGAGCAATCCGGCGTTTCTGTCAGCTGATAAGGTGGGGGGGGGAGAGATTGGAGAGGGGGGGGACATAAGAAATTAAAAGTGGAGGCAAAAAAATGAAAAGGAGAGAAGCGATGTCCAAGGTAAAGTAGAGAAACGCAAAAGAGGAGTGAATGGAGGAAAAATGGGGCAAATAGCAAACAAAGTAGAGTAACAGGAGAGGGAGAGAAAGGCAAGAGGATACATTCACGGGGAAAATGAGGGGAGCGACGCAGATAAGCGCAGAGGGGTGTACAATTTTAACATTCGTTTATGACCAAGATCAGGCAGTGCTACTGTAATTTTAACTATAGAGATCAGCAGCCAAATTCCCTAACTGCACCAATTGCCAGACAAAGATGACCCATTTAAGCGGTATTCAGAAGATGTGACGGTGTTGAGTGGTCCTGGAATGGAACAGTTGGCCACAGGAATTACATGCACTATTAAGTTCAGGCCAAGGATCAGGTCTTAGTGCAACAAACAAATTAACTAAACCAGATTTGACAAGGCCAGTAGTTCATGGCTTTTGTATGGTGTCCGTGAGGACCCTCCCGACCCCGCGCACATTATCTTAGCATACATAGCAGGATTCCATGCTTCCCTCACAGTAGATAACTAGGCTGCAGTGATCCTAACACACTAACAACTAGAGCGCATCCTCCATAGGTGGGAAGTTATGTTCTAAACATTACCAGCTTCGCTTGAGCGGAAAGATTGAAACTCACACACCAGTCCACAGCTTTCCTCCATAGTGCAAACATTCCTCAGACACAGAAGTGCCTCAAGGGCATCCGCATTGTAAGTTTCCCTCGAAATCAAAACCTTTTACAACCATGAACCTTTGATTTGGCACTAGCCGACCCAAGTAGTTTGCCTTCACTCCACACATTGAATGCTGCCTGGCGTTTTGCACTCGTCTACTTTGGCCGTCATATTGCCTCCAAAAGCCATAAAAAGTATGTTGGAGAAGCAATTGAATAGTAACATCCATGAAATTGGAGTAAAACCCCATTGTTACTGAAAACACGTTAACCTAAACAAAGAACTAAGATTGTTAAAATATTTGTAAGTGTGCTTGTTATGACAATGCTGCCTGCTCAGTGTTAAGAACTGCGCCGACTCGGTTTGTAGTGTCAATGGCTCATGCAGTCTTCCTCCAGTGCGTGCGTCACTGCGTTTTATTATCATATATGGTAGTTTTTTGAATTTCCATGTCTGGTGGAGCCAGGCTAAGATCGAGAAGAAGGGAAAATGTAGGAAGCAAAACTCGAAATAGTTTTAGGCCTCATGGGATTACACTGTAAACTGAATTCTTTTGTAACGTGAAAAAGGCAAGCATAGGCTGTGACGTGGCTCCCTTTAAAGATGCAGTAAAGCCATGCTGGAATTGCTTTTACAACGAGGCGTGTTTCTTTACACTGGACAATATTTCCGAGAAGAAACCGCAGTGTTTACTTTATCGCTTTAGGACATTGAGCACTCCCTATGCCAACAGGTTGCAGAAAACACGGGAAGGAAGCTGCTGTGGGAAAATGTTAAATATTTCGGGTACTTTTTCCATAACAGTTATCCTGTAACTAAAACAAAAAAGAAATCCCACTCCACAAGATGGAAATAAGTGTGGCATGCTGCAGCATATATACAGCCACCACCACGTCTCTCTTGGTGAGATGCTGGTGTGCTAGGATCCTCAATCTACATTTAAAGAAAAAAAAAAAAACTACTGCCAATAACCGTGCATGGTGAGCAAAAAAACGATTGATTTGGGCCCAGAGCTCTGTACTGGGGTGAATGTATGACATTGTTCTGCTTTCTGTCCATCAACTTGTGTTTGCATTAACCGTGCCTTTGTCTTTTAGTTATTTAGTTATTTAGTTATTTATGTATTTATTAATTTATTTTTTGCAACCAGTAAAACGCATCTAGTGAAAAGCATCAAACCTGCCTGTGGGCATGGCCTTAGCTCTTCCTGATGTCAGTATTGAGAGAAACAGATTAAATAGAGGAGCCAAAGATCTGGTAATAGAAAACTGCTTTCATCGCTCGAATCCTTCCAGACAGCGCAGCAGTATGGTTTGCTTGCAACATCTTGGGAACATTCAGAAAGCTTCCCTTGGAATGCATTCTGCTCATTGCTTACCATTTGGCTCTGTGGTTTAGTACTTTCATTTGCTCCCTTTCTATTTGCTGTTTATTTGTTTTATACTGTCCAAATTGTTTGTCCCTTCTTTGCACCAAGTCTAATTTTAGTGTATTCTTCCCCCAATACTGAATTTCTGTAAGCAAGCCTTTAAATCTCGTTCTTATCTTGTCACATTTGCTGTGCATTTAAAAACGGAGGTCAAATGTCCGGCACTCTCTTCCAAGGAGCTTGGTGCTGACTTTTCTTTCACAGACTTCAAAGTGAGAGGATTTATGTGGCAATCACACAGCAACATTTCAATGTCTGCAAATAAACTGTGCAGATATTTCAGAATTGGAGAAGCACAACTGAAGCACTTTTTTAGGAAATTCTGAAGTGTGGTGGAAACCTATTTTAATACGATCAAATCAATACAATACTATTTCCACACTATCTTTCGGGCGCTGTATGCTTTTATCGTTAAAACGGTCTTGTGCAAATGTAATGGACATTAGGTCCATAGATATTTTACCTAGACGGTCTGCTAATATGTTGTATCGAGTATGAGTAACTTTTGGAATACGTGCTAGTCATTAATAGTAATCGTTTTCCCACATTAGTAACTATTGGTTGTAACAGGCTGTGAGTGCTAATCATGAGGTGGTTTGCAATCACAGTATCTTTAGGCTCGAATATTCTGCTATTTTTATATATTTCTTTGGTCACACCCCTAGTTATCAGTATTGGCCTGTTATGTCCCTTTCTAGTTTGACAGACCGCTTACTGGATCTTCCTGTTGCATGTTCTTTTACTCTACATTATTTTCATTATGACACGCACAAGAATTGGATTACCTGCCGTTCACTCGTGTACACGACTGTTTCTTACTCTTATTCTAAAATACAGTTCTTTTGCTTTATTTACATAGGGAGCATATATGACTACCGGTTATATGGTTTTCTCTACGTATCAGGTTATTATAGATACTTTACTTCTTACTTTTTTCTTAACAATTAGCATCTCGCCTGTTAGGAGGTTGGGCACCTGGGCACAATATTGTTGCATGCTGAACAGTATGGTTATTTCCTTTGTCACTCTTTTCGTGAGTACTTACTTTGACATCTGTTAACATATGCCTAACGTTTATTATTCGTTGTGCTGTAATTGCAGCTATATGGTTTTTTTGTTAATGATTATTTCAGACGGAGGCAACTTATTTGTTGATCTCTGGTGTTTTGTCCAACGAGCCTTAGTGTTTACCCACTGTCACATCTTGTGTTCATTTATTTTCCTTTGTTTGACACCTATGGTGGGTGATGGTGTTTGCTAGTTATGTTTATGCTTGGTCTGTTTTTGATATTCCTTATTTAAATGTTTACAGCCTTGAAGAAGTAGAGGTGTCGCATGCCTATCGACGAAACCCGTGTTGGCTGAACTGTCTTATATTGGCTGTGTAAATCCTACTATGGTTGGACTATTCACTTAGTGGCTGTGGGAATTTTCTACTGATTTCATGTGAAGATTTATGGATAACACCTCCTTTGGCTCGAACTGATGAATTGGATTAAAGTGGACTTTCAGTCTCAACTTTTGAATGGAATATCTGACTTTTTTTCAACTCTTGAGTAATCTGAGTTGTAGAATGCATTTTTCCCCTTTTTTGAAGATCCTATTAGGGTTGATTTGGTAGCCGACCCTTTTTCTTTGAGCACCATTCAGTGATATGGTGGCTTTACTTCCACATATGTAAAGCAGAGTGCCTGTTGCTTTTTGGCCTGCTTACCAAAGTGTTAGTGAACATTTCATTTGTTGTCTGTAATGGGAGTGTGCTACCACACCATGTATATTCCACTCCACACTGAGTCACTGCACTCAACTCTGAACTGCTCCACACTACGTCATTTCACTCTATGCCTCTCTACTTTACACCATTTAACTCTATGCTAATTCACTCTACCCCACTCTGCTGCACCCTGCGCCACTGTACTCTGCGCAACTGCATTTTGCCACTCACACCATTGTGCTATGTCACTTTAATCTACTCTGTGCTGCTGCCCTTGACTGTGCGCCTCTCTACACTACACCATTGCGCTCTACGTTACTGCATTCTAAGCCACTTTGTTCTGCAGCACGGCAATCTACTGTTTCTCTAAACTCTACTCGACTGCCTTCTGTGCCACTCTACTCTGCTCCACTGCACTCTACACCATTGCGCTCTAACTCACTGTATTCTGCTGCACTGTTTTACTCTGCGCCCTACTCTGCATCTTTCTACTTCACTCTACACCTTTCACTCTAATCTGAAATAATTCACTCTAATCTGAAATAATTCACTCTACGCCACTGCACTCTAATCTGAAACAATTTATTTTACGTCACTGCACTCTATTGTGCACCACTCTACTCTGCGTCACTGCACTCTGCCACTCTTCTGTAAGTCACTGCTGTGCCCCGCGGCCCTCTGCTCGTCCCTGCGGCCTATAATACCCCTCTCTACCCCACCCAGCTCCTTTACCTTAACTTTTAGCCATGGTGAGGAACAGCAATAGCTCTTGCATAGGTGAGACCTATTGGCTTTGCCAGTGGTTGTTTATTGATCTCACCATGTTGATAGCGCACACAATTATAAACCTTATAGCTCCGCATCACCATTGACTGCCATCCTCTTCTATTATATGGTTACTCTTCCAAAAATG
Organism: Triturus cristatus; assembly: GCF_964204655.1. Taxonomy (NCBI): domain Eukaryota; kingdom Metazoa; phylum Chordata; class Amphibia; order Caudata; family Salamandridae; genus Triturus; species Triturus cristatus. The sequence continues at coordinate 1,295,006,052 of NC_140589.1, forward strand.
CAATATAAGTTCTCAAAGGTACACAGTGCCTATAATTAAAGTCAGAATTCTGTTTAAATGCTTGTGACCCTCAAATCAATATGCCAGAATTTAATGGTAGTGGTCATGCCCTGGGGATATGCTTGAGACTTTTCTTCAGGAAGTCTTTCTGGTTTTCTAACAATCTGCATATTGGGCTGCTGTTAATTTTTCTTTTTCAAAATGTTTTAGTTTAGACTGTGTTGAAGACCATTTTCCACTTTCCTGGTCACCTAGATCTTGTCCTCATCAACACACAATACACTCTTCACTCTCTCATCCTCACTCCTCTTGGATATACTTTTTCATGTGTGGCTTTAAAAGTAGGTTATGCATAGAGTTTGTAGGTTAAATTTAAGTTCTAAATATCAACGGTTTTAATGTAATAAAAATAGAAACAATAGATTTCTTTATGTTATGTTAAACAGATCTATTTTTCAATTGTTAATTTAGTGGATTAAGTATACGAAAAGCCCAATTCAATTTAAATGTGTTTTTGCTAAAATCTTACTAGGATTACTTGGGAACACCCTTTGGCCATCCTAGATGGTCAGAGCTCTGTTCGTATCAACCGAAGTCCTTAATCCCTACGATCCCCATTAACCTTATTTTCCCGCTACCCCATGGAATGGAGAGTAACTGCATTAGACCAGTCCTTTTCAACAGTACCCTGCAATCTAATCTCGTCAAGTGGATCATTGCTCGGCCAGCTTCACTTTACCTGCTAGGTAGACCACAGAATATCTTCAAAATGACGCATCCCAGTTCACTGTTTGCCTTCAGTAAGAAATCTTTAGCTGCCCTTCCTCTTGTCTTGTGAAGTCATAGGAACGTACAGCACTGGTCTGATGTCTGTGATCCCCACTGCCATTTGTCCTACCCAAAGATATATTTTATTTTCGATAGAAGCTGATTATATGAAGCCTCAAAGGCAGAGTCCTTTGCCCACCTCCTGTTCTTTAAAGATAAACCGACCAAACCTACACATAATTTGGCCTTTTTGGAAAGTATGCAAGATTGACATTTCAAACAAATGCCCATATATATATATATATACTCTATCTCCTATGGCAACTAATCAGCTGGCGCGAAAGTGTCTTCATGTTAAGCAATGAGCTGTTTCTCAAACATATCCTATTAAGGTGTACACGTAGTTTATGCATGCTACTGTTACCCAAATCACCAGTGCTCAATTTATCACACTTGTAAGGATGAAAACCTAGGTGGGTCCTGTAAAGTTTCAAACCTGTGCCCTGTAGGCCATTTACAGATGTCTGCTGCAAATACTAGGCTCTGAGCGTTCTAACTAGGTAGCTGACGTTCTTTATTATATACTTGTGTTAGAGACCCTGGTGTTTATGCTGACACCCTATAAAAACACGTAATGCACATGACTTATATACTCTGCTTACTGCTGGCCCTGATACTATAATTGGGTTGGGGGGCTTATGTAATCACTTGTCAGTTTAACATGTATCTTATGTGCCCCTGCACATCTGGTCTGTTAGAGGTACCTGCCTGCTAGGACTGCAGGAAGTCCTCAAATTGATTACTTGGCCTCTGGCACTGACCGTATCATGCAAGCTCTTTTTTTAGTTTTCTCCATTGTGTAGCTTTCCTTGTATGCATGGAGTCAAAAAAGGGATGAACAGAAATTTCTTGTTTGCACCTTACACCTAGGTTGCTTAACTGATAACAGAATATTAATTTGGTTTTTAAAAAAGGGGCCAATAGCTTGTGGGCACTCGGCCTAACAGTTTAGTGGGACGACTTCCTTTATTACTTCTAACCTCTACCAACTAACATTTCTCTAGCCTTGTCCATTTCATAGGCATCAATGCATTTCTGAGTTGTACATACCATTACTTCTCAACTGCTCGAATGAGTTATTTTTGTGCTTCCATATTCTCAAGTTGGTTTCTTCAGCTCTCCTGTGGTTCTTTTCTCTATGTCCAGTTTTTGGGTTCTCCTCTATAGGGTTCTGCTATCCAAAGTGTCAGATCTGTGTACATCTAAGAACTGTCACGTCTTTGCTTGCTGTATGCTTTTACAGTTTTTTTTTTTTATAAATGTATTAAACATATCCAGAAAAATATAAATACAAATACATACAGATTCATAGACAGGAGACAAAGTAAAATTAAGTAAAAATTGACAAGTTTGGGAGACAATCCTATAGATATTGCATTGGGAGGATCAAAAAGAGCAGCAAAGATTTCATTAGAACTTACTTGGGATTATACTATTTACATACTTAGAGAAGCTTGGCCGCGTTAACCAGACAGGCGCTTAGCAACGCTGCTTAAATATATATTCCCCCCCCCCCCCCCCCCCACCCACTCTATCCTTGCATCTCTGCCCCATTCAGCCATATGTGCCCAGATCTTCCTCCCCCGGGCTCTGGCCTGTCTGCCTCGACATGTATATACGGACCGTTTTCGTTTGTAAATTCCGAGGAGCCTAGCAAGCCACATATGAAAGCTTGGTAGCTCAGCATCTTTCCATCTTGCAGCTAGTAGTATCCTAAATACCGCCTATAAAATTGAAAATCTTGTTCTCCCCATAGAAATCCCCTATTGTTCCTACCACGTTTTTTCCCCATATCATTAGCCAGACAGGGCAATAATTGCGAGCGCCATGGGGGGGGGGGGGGGGGGGGGGGCTATATCTAGAGATTCTCAGAATTGCCATAGATTTAGAGACCTGCTTCCAGATTCTCCATGAGCTATAAATCACTTTAAACCGCACCTTCTTATAATACCTGGGTTCCAATTGTCTCAGTAGCAACCCAGAGGCTTCCTTCCCCATAGAAAGTTCATAAATTGTGGGTATTTATGGGCCCTGCGCTGGTTCCCTAGTATTGTTTACCAATAAAAGGGTGGTCATCTGATGTAAAAATGCTGCCCAGTAATAGAGTGATATTGTGAACTGCAAGCCCTCCCCTGTCCTGGGGCAGTGCTAAGTATTTCAGTGCTCTTCTTCTAACCTTCCCATATTGCCATATGAAGTTAGAAAAGGTAGATTCCAGCGCCCTCAATAGATTGTCCTCTACGACCAGCGGAATTGCCCGAAACAGATAAAATATTTATGGTAACATGGTCATTTTTAACAAGTTCCCCCTCCCAATAATTGACAAATGTAACCCATTGACCCTCCTTAAGTCATTCCCTATATTTTTAATCAAAGGTTAAAAATGGATTCTACTAATTTCATCCACTTTGGCGCTTATTCGAACCCCGAGGTACACTGCTGCAGTTGCTCTCTTGGAATCGTTTAAAACAATATTGTCCGTGCATAATACTATGGTTTTCCCAGCATTCAAAGCCTACCCAGAGAGGAGACCAAAACCCTCTGCAATCCTACTGATTTCTTTGATCGCCTCAGCAGGGTTCGAAGTTAAAACCGCGATGTCATCCGCGTAAGCCAATACTTTTGTCTCAAACCCACCGGTAATTACTGGTTTAATTTTCGGGCTCTGTAACAGCATAGCCACAAGGGGGTTGATATATAAAGCAAATAAAATAGGGGAGCCTGGTCCCCCTTGATATATTATTAACGGAATTCCCTCCCCCTCTCTCACCCCCCCCCCCCCCCCCCATTAGTTGTAGTCGGGCTTTTGGCTGACAATACATTGCCTTAATAGCCTTTATTAGCTGAGGGCCAAAACCATACAGTTCCAATTTCAGACATAAAAACTCCCAGGACACCCGATCAAAAGCTTTTTCGGCATCAAGGAGGATCATAGCCATCTGGTCCCCCACCCTGGTTACAATATCAAAAAGAGAAATAACTCTTCGGGTATGATCCGTTGTTCCTTTACCAGGGATTAACCCATGTTCCCATGGGGAAACCAGATGCTCTATGACCCTCCCCAGCTGGTTAGCCAATTCTTTAGAATAGAGGTGCTCTACAATCACCCATCTACCCAGGGCATCCACTAATTTACGTTTGGCCATACCCAGAGAGGTCTTTGCTAAAATAGCCACACTGTATATTAGATGTCTGGGTAGTACATGCCAGTAGGTTATATCCTGCTATTCTCAATAATTCTCTTTTCCCCCAGGGAATATGTGTCTCCTGTAAGCATATTACATCGGTGGGGTTAAGCCTAATAAGTTCGGCATATCTGACCCTCTTTACCCTGTCATTCAACCCGGCGATGTTCCATGAGCATAGTTATCTTCCCCATCTTAAATTAGACTCGATTTTCCCAGATTCCTCCATGGAACCTTCTCAAGCTCTTTCCCTCATTGAGTTCTTGCCTCTTTCTGTCACATATTTACCTTCTTTGATTGTCTCCTTATTTTCTTACATTTTCTAGATATGTTCTTTTCCCCCATGTGTTTAGTCCCTTCCCCTCCCTTCCCGCCCGCTGTGCAGCCCACCCACCTCTCCAAAATCCCCACCTCCCCACATGAGGCATGCAGACTCCATCTTGAGTCTGATCGCAATGGGTGTGCGACACATGCAGAGACCGAGAGCCCTAACTCTGTAGACCTTAGCTAAATGCTGCATCCTGTAGCCGAGATTCCCAAATCAGTGCCTCGTCTATTTTACTGCTAAAGAAGAAAAAGAAAGAAAATAATAATTCACCCTCTGCCACCCAGCATAGTCCCAAGCTATGTAATACCTAACGTGAATTAATGACAGGCCTGCACCTAACTGAGCAATCCGTCCAAATATTCTTTGGCTTTTATTTCTGACATGAACTTTGTTTGCCCCTCAAATCACTTTTAGGCGAGCAGAATTATTTAGAAAGGCGTGCGCCTTTTCATCCTGAAATGGTTTGAGCTGCCGCAGTCACCACCGCCTCAACGGTGGAATGGCAAAAGTCTGGGCGAACAAAGTAAGGTATCTTATTTCTAGACCCTTTTGCGTCAGGCCTTGCTTTTTCAGAGACAGCTTGATGTAACAAAGTTGCCAAAGTATACCAGAATGGCTCTGGGGAGAGCCCCCGCCCTTGCAGGCTGTTTCTGGACAAAGGGACCCGATGGGCCCGCGGGATCTCTAATGCCCAGTTCCACCCAGTTATTTCAGGCAAAGAGTCTCGCAACAAATTGACAACAAATGAGCGTATATCGGCCCCCTCAACCCCCTCCGGCACACCAAGAACATGCAGATTGTTCCTCCGCTGGCGGTTCTCAAACTCCTCCAGCTTCCATCTGACATCTACCAGTTGTGCCTCTTGTGAATCAACCAGCGCATGATTTGAGGTGAGGTCAGAGTCTGTAGTGACTATCCTTGACTCAAGGTCTGTTAAGCGTTCCCCAAATGTACTGCAAGTTTTAGACTGTTTCCGCACAACCCCTTGCATTTTGCGCATGGCGATCTGGGCCTTGCGACTGTCTTGACGGGTTTCCTCGCGGTGCATAGTGATTGCCTGAAAGATAGCCTCCAAAGTTGGAGAAGTTTGCTCTGATGGATCTGAGACGGATTGGGAGATGGGCATAGGGTTGGACAGTTGGTTTGTAGGGGTGTAATCCTAGGCCAGATCTTTCCCTCCCTGTCTTTTTCCTCTGCACAGTTTTGCATTTAGCACCACCTGCCTCCTCTAAATCGCTATAGCTTAGATCTGTAATATCTGCTGATGAATCCTCAGACCACTCATCATCCCCATCTGATACAGAAAGTCACTGGGTTCCTTATCCAGCTCAATTTGGCCACCACTGTCCAGGTTCCTGCTGCAATAGATTTCTTGTGAGCGAGTTAAACATTCAGGGTTGGATTTATCCTTAAGTGGTTGCTCCTGAAGTTGCATACGCCAAGTATACTGTTCACCCGCTAGTATACCAACCCCCCCTCCCCTTCTGCCCGCAGCTACATCTTCTGTGTTTTCTATGCCCGTTTGGAACCCCCCCAGCCGATCGCCCTGTTGAAATATTGGTCAGTGAGTCTTGGGCGCCCCCCCCCCGTGGAATTCGGAATCAGCAGTTGGGGTAAGGGCCCCCCGGGCCTACCTTCCATGTTAGCTGTCCCATCGTTGTCCTTTCTCCACCTCGCACATCCCGGTCTGTTTTCGCTGAGCTGATTCTCTTGGTTCCTGCGGGGCTGGATCTCCTCCGACGTGTTCTGCATTCACTGCTGCATCGGGACGAACCTTGCTCCTGAGCTTCCCCTCGCAACCCGGAACTAATCCCCCCCCCCCCCCCCGGCAGGACATCTCAACAGGTCAACCACCGTAGGGCCGGCCAGGTGCCTCTTCCTTTCTTTTCTGGATCTGGGTCGGCCGCCGTCGAGTTTGAGCCGGTGAATCCCCTATACGCGCGACCAGGGCCTCCACAGCTGCGTCTTCCGGCGCCCCCCGTCCCCGTCTTCCCCCCCCCCCCCCCCCCCCCCCCCCGGTACTGGTCTGGTCGCTTTTACCTTGGCAGCCCCTGCCGTGGTCTTTGGACCCATCTCAGCGGCCCCGGCAATCTCAATCGACTCTCCGAGGTTGATTCCCGCACCGGATGCCTCCGACAGGTAGGGGCCTTCTTGGTGAGCCTTGGTACTTTGCCAGTAATCTTTAAAAGATGCCGGAGAACAGAAAGTCCAATGACTGTTCCTAATAATCGCGAGTAATTTCTGCCAGCCTTGGGCGGAGCAATGTGGCTCTGAATTGCAAAGTGCTGCGTTCATTATCCTGATTTTCTTGAAGCAGCATCACTGACCTCCTTAGCTCTCAGTGCTCTGTGTGCACCTACGGTCTCAAGCGACCGCCATCTTGCCTCGCTCAAGCTTATACAGTTTGGTGCACGTGCTTTATAATTTTTGGTGTAAATGCAGCCATATCGTTGTGAAAAAGTTTACACTTTAAATTGCAGCTTGGAGAGAAGGAGGTAAGAAGGCAGGAATGCCAGTTTCACTATTTTTTCATGGTGTATATTTTCAACAACATCCAAGCTACAAATATCTTGTGTTCATTCCACCAAAGCTAATTCTGCATAGGTGACCTAGATTAAGGCTCCTCACAGCTTTTGACAGCTCTAGAACACCACACATGCTGTTTGTAAGTGCTCACCGAAATTTGTGGGAGTTGTGAAGCATTCTTAATGGCAGAAGATAGTTTCAACCCTTTTGCTTGAAGCTTGGTTAGCAATCGCATTCTCGTTTTCCCACTGTTCACTGGGAAGCCTCTCCCAAGCAAATGGGAAGGAGTGAAAATGGGACTATGTAGTATGTAAATGACCACCTTCTTTATTCATATTCTTAGTCCTAATTTTCTCATTTTCAGAAAGTGGCAACAGATTTGGGTATAACTTTGATCCTGCTTGGCATTCTAAACCAGTGTGGAGGCAGGAGCGCTTGCACTTGGCTTTGTAATCCCGGTTAGCGTAATTTTCTGATGTATCCACCCATGTTTCCATGAACTGTTTTTCTCCGCTTGCTTCAGCTGTTTTTGTTTTTCTTATTTTAGCACATGCACTCAATGCTCCTGTGAATATTTGACCATCATTATTAACTGGTTAGTTAAGCATAATTGCAAACTGCAGTCCTAATACATTTTAGCTTTATCTTTGGTCTACTATTTGTATTGGAAGTTTCAAAACCAAGTAGGAGTAGCTTTTCAACCCCACTTTTTTCCTAATTCAAAAGAACTGTAGATTACCAGATCGAGTTGAAATTTAGATGATGGCATCTGTCCTTGCAATGATGGGCGCGAGGGGTGCTGTGATGTCAGTTATAGATGGCTAATGGGGACCAATCGCTGTACATGTTCCTTTGAAGTATCTACATCATGGCATTGTGGATTACTCTTTACTGCTGTACAGGTAGAAGTAACCTTTCTTTGCCAACACAGTTATCCAGCTGTGGCATATCTCTCAGTATAACTATTGAGCAAGTGTTAATTGCTTTCAATCCTATTTGAATGATGATAAACTTTATGTAAATTGGATTTCTGTGGGTGGTGCAAAATTGCTCCAACTAGGTCGACTAGTATCTCATGGTTCGTGACCTTCAATTTAATGCTTTAAAAATGGAACATTTATTCTTCAGATTTGAGGAAGTAACTCGCATGCTGATATCGAAATTTCACCCATGCAGCATTTGTTAATTTCATCCAAGAAAGTAAACCGTCTCTGGTTTATTATAAATTCTGATGACTTTCCGTCTTTCGGTGCTTGAGGCCAAGCATATGTTTCCAGTGCCTGAAATTTAGCAATATGAGACTGAAGTCGGAGAAGTGATAGCTTCACAGCACTCAATCTGTAAATTAATCTCCTTGGGGTCTATGGAGGCTTAATAGCTCACCAAAACATGGTCCAAAGTGCAACCATATGGAGACTGCCAATTGAGAAGACCTGATCATGTCTCATCGATACACATGACCCTTCGTTGTCTCCCAGTTGCCTGGAGTATTTTGTTTAAAGCAGGTCTCTTATTTAAGTGACCCCACTTGACGAGCAAGTTGGTTTTACATATTCTATCCTAGATCAATTGTGAACTGTTTGTATAATGCTATGGTCTGTCCACAGGCAGACAGTCTGTTTCATTGAGAAAATGTTGACTTAAGTGTTTTTTCATCATTTGTTCTCCACAAGAAATGTTTTTCACATGAAGAAATCTCTTCTTGTTGCAATCATTGAAGAAATCAACCTAGCTGGAACACGTTCACACTTTTTAAGTGCACAGTTCAGTCTTTTTTTTTTTAAATTTCTTTATCTGCCGGAATATTGTTGGAAGTGCCTTCAGGAATGGTTGTAAATGCACACAAAGGACAGATTATGAAGGTGTTTTTCAAACATGCCCATTGGCCACCTGTGACCCTAAGATGGGAATACTGAATTACCCGGAACTCTCTACCTCTTAAACTAAAGCAGCAACAAGGTCTCCTCTAATTTCCCTAAAAAGCTTAGATATGGTTATTCATCCTTCTACATTCAGAATATCCCTATCCCTTTTTAGGTCTTGCCTAAGACTGCCCATGTGCTCTTCATTCAAGACTTTTTGTTTGCTAACTGTGTGCTTAGAGACTGCCCAATGCTAACCATTAGTTGGTTTCATTGTCCCTCTGATTTGCTTGCTTCCTATTGGCCAGCTCCACTGGAGGCACATTATGTTTGTCCTTCCACTGCTCATTTTTATAGATGCTATTTTTATTTGTTTTAACAGTCTAAGTGTATGCGTTTCAGCTGTCTCCATGTACTTCTGCCCTCCAAACCCCTGTCTGCTTTCCCACTGCCCCTCCCAGTGTTATCCGTCTGTTTGTGCCAGTCACCCACTCTGTTTGCCCTCCCCACCTCTCTTCCTCACTCTGTTCTGTCTACTTGCACCAAGCTTTTAACTCGCACCCTACATTGCCCAGCTGGTTGCTTCCATTGCCACCCTCACACCCTCCGTTGTCACTCTGCTTACACTCTGCTTCTCCCACCTTCTGTAGTCCGTCTGCTTGCTCCCCATTCTGCCCCTCCCTCTGTTGTCCATCTGCTTGCCTCAATCCCTCCCTGTGTTAGTCCTCCCATCTTCCCTCCCTAAGTTAAGTGCTGAGCCCTCCATTGTCAGTCATAGCGCTTTGTTTTCATTTTAATGGCATGCCTTTATGTTGGACACTTTGAGCAAACACACATCTTCAATGAGATTGCGCCATACTTTGAAAACGTACAGGGTTGGCACAGATTCATTGACGACATCATATTTATCTGGAATGGCTCCAGTCAAGAGTTGGATTCTTTTTTAGAATGGATAAATTTGGGGGATCAAAACCTCAGGTTTACAGCACACTATGATAACTCTCAGGTAGATTTTTTGGATATCAAAATCAAAAATGTAGATAACACCCTACAGATGGAGCTGTTTACGAAGCCCACTGATAAAAATACTCTCTTAACTTATGACAGTAATCACCCCAGATCCCAAAAAGATAACATCCCCTTTGGGGAATTTCTAAGACTAAGACGTAACTGTACATCAATAGATGACTTCTACCAGCACGCGGAGACTTTATCCAGTAAATTGAAGGCCAGAGGGTATCCGAAGAAACTAATCAAATTCACTAAAAAGGGCTAGATTCTATAACAGAGACTGCCTATTAGAGACCAACAGAAGTAAAAAGGACATCTCAAGTGACAGAATTGTCTTTGTTACACAATTTTCAAACAAGAGTAACAAAATTAAGAATATAGTGAACAGAAATTGGAGAATCTTAAACTATGAGGTAGAGAACAGATTGGAAAAACCCCTTTTCTCGTTCAGGCGAAATAAAACTATACGTAACTCCCTGGTGAGAACATACAGACAGGCAAAAGATGCCCAAACCACACTAACAGGAGAGAAAGCCAAAGGAAATTACAAATGTGGTACCTGTTCGATCTGCATACACTGCATAGAAACAAAAAGCATAACGTTCAACAATAAGACAATGTGGGCGACAACGTTGAACAATTGCCGCAGTAAAAATGTGGTTTACCTCCTCATATGTCCGTGCGGATTGGGCTATGTGGGGGAGACAGGGAGGGAACTCCGTATCCGCTTATTAGAGCACAAATCCGCAATCAAACATGAAAGAAAATGCCCCTCTCATGGATCACTATGGAAAACTTGGACACAAGTGTGATGAACTTAAGTGGTTCATACTGGAAAAAATCACCTTAAACAGGAGAGGAGGAGACATTGACACTAGAAGGAAACAACGTGAACAGTGGTTCATGTGTCACCTTAATACAGTACATAAGGGTCTGAATTCAAAGGAGGACTGGATGAATATTATCACTAGATGATAATATCTCGATCCACGTGTGATTCCTGAAATGGTTGTGATATCTAGCACATCCGTTAACCATTAGAAGATAGAGCAGTACAGAGTGAGAGACGTAATGCCATAGATATTAGGACAGATGTCAATAAAGTTTTATATTACAAACAGGACATTCTTCCACACCTAGACACCTGATGCATCATCCAGCCATTTTTGGCCGCCTGTAGCAAACGTAACTGACAATAGCAAACAAATGAGTGGAATCCTAATGCCACTGTCATTATTGTAAATGTCAATAAAGTTTTATTTCATGAACATGATATCCTCCCACACCGAGACACATTTTTTGCATTATTCAGCCAGCTTGGGGCGCTGGGAGTAAAGACATCAGCAATTCAGAACAATTAGATTCATGTTGAAAACACTTACGGGTAAACAAAATAATGGAATTAAATAAATAAACACAATATAACAAAATGTATCCGTAAGACCAATAATATGACAGGTGGGCTTTAGACAGACCAGAACATATCAAGGGATAGGGGCTACGCTAGGATTGGTGGAATCACAAAAGAAAGTGAGTGTTATGGCAAAAACGGCTTCATTGGCCGTAAAACAACCACCTGACAGAGACAACCAATAGGAAGGTGTGGCTCTTCTAAACAAATGCGAGGCGTCAAACACACAGAGCGGTAACCAGAAACCGCATCACGGAAGTCTTCCTGCATGGACGCAAAAGCCTGCAGTTTGTGAGGTAAGAATGGAAATAATAGCGTAGGGTAAACCGGGTCCAGCGTCACTAGGACGCAGTGAGGACCGATGTTCACACGAACATTCCGGACTGATAGATACGAGGGAACATTCATTTTATCCTTGTCCCTTTACAAAACAGGGTATTTGAGAAACCCCGAGGACGCTCCACCAACTGCGGGTCCTTTTTAAGAATTCGAGACTAATTTAAGAACCAAGAGGCCACAAGATATATTCTACATGCAGGATATCTGACAGCAACCACAACCAGGTACGGACGAAGCCGTCATAATTCGAGTTAAAGAGCAGGCTTTGAGGTGGCAACACTAGATAGTGATATTTGTACATATTACAGGCACAAACGAAGGACAACATCAGTTGGGCCAATCCTACAGAAACAGCATACTATATTTTCACCGTAAGGATATTAAGCAGATAGAACATACAACCGGCTTGAATGACAAGGTGAGAACCAATTGTTTGCATTACTCCCAGGTAGTGAGGCATTTATAATATAATAAAAACGTAGTTCACATAATCACACCCTGAATGGATAATTTTGGATAATAATCTCTTCCCAGATCAGAACATTAAGATTCCATGTAGGACCACAACTTATCGTGTTCTTTCCACAAGAACTGTCCGTCTATTTTAGTGGAAACCTACTATATAGTAGAACAAAAAGCAGATATTCAGGTGAGAACATCGGATTAATTTTAAAAAATGGTACACAAAGAGAAGATTGACTACTCTAAGGGTGGGCTCCCAGAGCAGCGACACGTGGAGTTCAGATAACCATTTACCCTTTATGATAACTAAGTTACAAACAGAGCAAAGCAGATAAAAATGGGAGGGAGTCCTAATAGCCCCAACAAATATCTTTTTTTAAAACTAAGTGAATCGACATTAAACAGACTTGAATTATCTAATTTATCATCATAACATCTTCTCTCCCATAGCTGGAACCTCTATCCATATGTGAACTAAGAGAGAAACATCTATCACTGGTCTTGATAAAGATAGCGGCATAAATACAGCCCATCGAAACGCGTCGACGCACAGGAATTGACACAATCCAAAGCACCGGGCACTCACTTGTAGCGACAATTAGAGTCAGATCCCACAAGTGTATAATCCTTGAAATAGTTAAAAGTGGATGTGTACTGAATGACAAAGTGTAGTGTCTTTTTATTGTTCTTTGTATTCTCTCTGTCATGCAGGTTCATAACAGGATGATGCAATATATTTGAATGTTTGCCTTCGCTTTTTTTTAGTAAGAAATTTTGTTTATGTAATTGTGTGATATACATTTTAAAGCTTTCTTCGTTGTAATGTATATTGTGATTTAATGTGTAATTAAGAGCAAAATAGGGACCATGGCTAATTATGGCTTTTAATCAAATGTACTGTATGTGTTTATCAAATAAATGTAAAGAAATATTTTTTTAACTGATTTGTGTATATAATGACTGCAGTGTGTCAATTTAGTTAGCCAATTTCTGGGTGATCAAGGGACTGCTAGGAGAGACAAAACACATAATCCTATTCCCTTCATTTCACCTTAGAGTTTCTGCCCATTTCCACACGATCGAGGGATTTCTTGTTTTTACTTGGAAGAGTACCCTATTCCCTTGATCTTTACAAGGGGTCTCTCTCTTTTGACTATACCTTCATTTTAATTCAGCCTCGCTGTGAAACACGGGCAAAAAAGTTAAGCAATGACCAAGCCAATCTCTCTTGTTGGCAAGACATATTGGCCTTGCCAGTGCTGGTTTCTCCTACTTATGCCAAGATACCCTGGTACACTTGATTTCGTATTGGACTGTTTCCAGGGGTATTTAGGTGCAGGTTGAACAGTCTAAATATGTTATCAGTTTGATTTTAGAGTGTTTGCCACTTATCAAATGTTCGATCAGGATTTAATCTTGAGCGTGTTGCATGTGGTACACACTGAAACACAATTTAGGTACGATCTTTTCTAGCTATGGACAATTAACACATCTGATAGGTTTTCATTAGGCCAAGTGCAATTTAATGTAACAATGTTCATTAAATCTCGATCCCATTGATCAGGATTTGGAAATTCCACCTCCAATTACAATTTTACTTGGCACAGGTGCTGCCTAACTGATGAGAGAAGTGTTGTAAATCGGATGCCCTCGTTTCATGCTTTTTCTTTTTTTCTTTTTTTTTGCTTTTCTTTTTCCTATGACCTGTGCGTGACTCCACATCTCTCTGGCTTCTGTTTTAATTCCTAATCAGCTTCTCCTTTAAAATGGTTAAACAGTTTGTGCACTGAACAAAAACTAGTTTCAACTTTGAAAAATTGAGGAGATGATAGCCAGTTTATTTGGGTGAATAGTGCACAACAAAGCTTGTGCACCATAGTAGCACACCCAAAGCACTAATCGGACGAAGTGTAGCATGAGCAAGCATTCATACAATAAAGTCTGTGTGCTTGCATGTTTTATGTTTGTGACTTGGTTGGGAGTTTCACATAGTTTTACACTATTGAAAATATGGCATCCTAGACTCTTGCTTAGTTATTTCAGTATTCCTGAAAAGTCATTGAAGGCGGTTTAATTTTATACTTGTTTGTTTTTAAGACCATCTCCAGGACCCAGAAAACGCCAGTCCGCACTATGCAATGACCCACGTCCCCCAAATAACAGGATAAACAATGCTGCTAGACCTTTGACCCGCCCATCATCGCGAAATGCAAATAACGATAGGATCAAACCAATCCGTGTCAAGGATAAGAAGGAGCCACTGAGTAAAAGCAAGGACGAAAAGGTAATTTCTCTTTGGTTTAAAGATCAAGAAGGTGAAAATTACGTTTTGCAAAATTGATCAGGGATATAGATGAAGATATTAATGGTGTTCTTCTAAATTGTTCAGGGATCTGTTTTAACCCAGCCGTAATTAGAGTCCAACTATTGTCTCACAGCAGTTTCAGATATTGGTAAAGTTGAAACATTTGCAGTGTAAACCACGAGCTTTGATCGTGGTTTTTTTTTTTTTTTTTTTTTTTTTTAAATCGAGTTGTAGATAAGTCTATCTGTTATGCTATTGGAGACTCGTAAGGGCTCCGTCATTTGCATGTCTTTTCTGTACCCATTTCAGGCAACACTGAGGTGTAACTAACAAACCTTGAATGACTAGCCTGCTCATGCTACACTTTTATGTAGTTTTCAGGACTTGCAATGTCCATTTATGCCACACGGTGTAAGAAACTGAACCTTGATGTAGGCAAAACAAAGCCCCCCCATCCCCTTTGTAATGCTTCCTTTTAGTTTAAGGCACAATATGCATATGGGAAAGGTAAGATCTTGTGTCTGAACATAGTTCTGCACTACTCAGGAAAATTACCCTTTTAAGCATAAAAACAAAGGGACGAACTGCTTTGAATTACTGTGACTGGATGAAATACTTTCAAACTAAAAAGATGAGCAAAAAGAAATTAAAAGGCTACAAAATGGAAAGAATAAAGCATTGGCAAGGTAAAATATTGACACACCTGCCTTGTCACTAAAGTGCACTTCTTTTACGCTGATGTACATCAGTGGTTATTGGCGTTGTCCGGCAAGGCACCAGTAGTCCCTAAAGGAGACCAGAAGCTCTGCATCATTATTAAACTAACTTTATGAAAAGCAAGCCCATTCGAAGAAAAGTTGTGCAGAGGCTTGAAGATACCGAATGAGTTGTCTTTGTGGTGAGTGGGTGAACGATTCCTGTCACCTAAGGATCACGGGCAAGGCTGGCGATGTCCTTACCAGCAGTGGAATAAAGTCTAAGGCTACTGTCTGGCAGAAGTATAACAAGTGCTTATTGAGGAAGGCAACGGGAGATGCTCATTGCAACAGCATTATCTGCAAGCACAGCCTGGAGTCATATGTTAAAACCCATCCCAAGCAGCACGCTATTGATGAGATGCCACTCTCCATGCACCGTATTACTCAGCAGTGTGGAACCACCACTAATTGTTTATTAGTGACCTCTAACCATTCAAGTAAATCTTAGTCTAAGCAGGAAAATGAAACGTGATGTACCAGTTTCTCTAGCGGCCTGTGGGAGTCTGTTTCGGTCTCTCTGGCTCTCTCTCTCTCTCTGGCTCTCTCTCTCTCTGGCTCTCTCTCTCTCTGGCTCTGGCTCTGTCTCTCGCTCTGGCTCTGTCTCTCGCTCTGGCTCTGTCTCTCGCTCTGGCTCTGTCTCTCGCTCTGGCTCTGTCTCTCGCTCTGGCTCTGTCTCTCGCTCTGGCTCTGTCTCTCGCTCTGGCTCTGTCTCTCGCTCTGGCTCTGTCTCTCGCTCTGGCTCTGTCTCTCGCTCTGGCTCTGTCTCTCGCTCTGGCTCTGTCTCTCGCTCTGGCTCTGTCTCTCGCTCTGGCTCTGTCTCTCGCTCTGGCTCTGTCTCTCGCTCTGGCTCTGTCTCTCGCTCTGGCTCTGTCTCTCGCTCTGGCTCTGTCTCTCGCTCTGGCTCTGTCTCTCGCTCTGGCTCTGTCTCTCGCTCTGGCTCTGTCTCTCGCTCTGGCTCTGTCTCTCGCTCTGGCTCTGTCTCTCGCTCTGGCTCTGTCTCTCGCTCTGGCTCTGTCTCTCGCTCTGGCTCTGTCTCTCGCTCTGGCTCTGTCTCTCGCTCTGGCTCTGTCTCTCGCTCTGGCTCTGTCTCTCGCTCTGGCTCTGTCTCTCGCTCTGGCTCTGTCTCTCGCTCTGGCTCTGTCTCTCGCTCTGGCTCTGTCTCTCGCTCTGGCTCTGTCTCTCGCTCTGGCTCTGTCTCTCGCTCTGGCTCTGTCTCTCGCTCTGGCTCTGTCTCTCGCTCTGGCTCTGTCTCTCGCTCTGGCTCTGTCTCTCGCTCTGGCTCTGTCTCTCGCTCTGGCTCTGTCTCTCGCTCTGGCTCTGTCTCTCGCTCTGGCTCTGTCTCTCGCTCTGGCTCTGTCTCTCGCTCTGGCTCTGTCTCTCGCTCTGGCTCTGTCTCTCGCTCTGGCTCTGTCTCTCGCTCTGGCTCTGTCTCTCGCTCTGGCTCTGTCTCTCGCTCTGGCTCTGTCTCTCGCTCTGGCTCTGTCTCTCGCTCTGGCTCTGTCTCTCGCTCTGGCTCTGTCTCTCGCTCTGGCTCTGTCTCTCGCTCTGGCTCTGTCTCTCGCTCTGGCTCTGTCTCTCGCTCTGGCTCTGTCTCTCGCTCTGGCTCTGGCTCTGGCTCTGGCTCTGGCTCTCGCTCTGGCTCTGGCTCGTCTCTCTGGCTCTGGCGCTCTTGCCCTCTGTCTCGCTCGTCTCTCTGGCTCTGGCGCTCTTGCCCTCTGTCTCGCTCGTCTCTCTGGCTCTGGCGCTCTTGCCCTCTGTCTCGCTCGTCTCTCTGGCTCTGGCGCTCTTGCCCTCTGTCTCGCTCGTCTCTCTGGCTCTGGCGCTCTTGCCCTCTGTCTCGCTCGTCTCTCTGGCTCTGGCGCTCTTGCCCTCTGTCTCGCTCGTCTCTCTGGCTCTGGCGCTCTTGCCCTCTGTCTCGCTCGTCTCTCTGGCTCTGGCGCTCTTGCCCTCTGTCTCGCTCGTCTCTCTGGCTCTGGCGCTCTTGCCCTCTGTCTCGCTCGTCTCTCTGGCTCTGGCGCTCTTGCCCTCTGTCTCGCTCGTCTCTCTGGCTCTGGCGCTCTTGCCCTCTGTCTCGCTCGTCTCTCTGGCTCTGGCGCTCTTGCCCTCTGTCTCGCTCGTCTCTCTGGCTCTGGCGCTCTTGCCCTCTGTCTCGCTCGTCTCTCTGGCTCTGGCGCTCTTGCCCTCTGTCTCGCTCGTCTCTCTGGCTCTGGCTCTGGCTCTGTCTCTCTGGCTCTGGCTCTGGCTCTGGCTCTCTGTCTCGCTCGTCTCTCTGGCTCTGGGGCTCTTGCCCTCTGTCTCGCTCGTCTCTCTGGCTCTGGGGCTCTTGCCCTCTGTCTCGCTCGTCTCTCTGGCTCTGGGGCTCTTGCCCTCTGTCTCGCTCGTCTCTCTGGCTCTGGGGCTCTTGCCCTCTGTCTCGCTCGTCTCTCTGGCTCTGGGGCTCTTGCCCTCTGTCTCGCTCGTCTCTCTGGCTCTGGCTCTGGCTCTCTGTCTCGCTCGTCTCTCTGGCTCTGGGGCTCTTGCCCTCTGTCTCGCTCGTCTCTCTGGCTCTGGGGCTCTTGCCCTCTGTCTCGCTCGTCTCTCTGGCTCTGGGGCTCTTGCCCTCTGTCTCGCTCGTCTCTCTGGCTCTGGGGCTCTTGCCCTCTGTCTCGCTCGTCTCTCTGGCTCTGGGGCTCTTGCCCTCTGTCTCGCTCGTCTCTCTGGCTCTGGCTCTGTCTCTCTGGCTCTGGCTCTGGCTCTCTGTCTCGCTCGTCTCTCTGGCTCTGGGGCTCTTGCCCTCTGTCTCGCTCGTCTCTCTGGCTCTGGGGCTCTTGCCCTCTGTCTCGCTCGTCTCTCTGGCTCTGGGGCTCTTGCCCTCTGTCTCGCTCGTCTCTCTGGCTCTGGGGCTCTTGCCCTCTGTCTCGCTCGTCTCTCTGGCTCTGGGGCTCTTGCCCTCTGTCTCGCTCGTCTCTCTGGCTCTGGGGCTCTTGCCCTCTGTCTCGCTCGTCTCTCTGGCTCTGGGGCTCTTGCCCTCTGTCTCGCTCGTCTCTCTGGCTCTGGGGCTCTTGCCCTCTGTCTCGCTCGTCTCTCTGGCTCTGGGGCTCTTGCCCTCTGAGATTGCTCGACCACTGCTTCTTCAGAGTCAAGTGCTGAACAGAATAGATTTAGGCAACTTACTCAGGACCCATTATAGCTTAGACACAGGAATGAAAAGCCTCAACCAACCACAGTTTGGCCCAGTAGCTCTTACCTACCCCGTGGCCCTCAAAGGAGATTTGACAGTTACCAGTTTATTATAGGATCTTAACTCTGAGCCTTTATCGTGAAATGTAACTACGTATTTCATTTTGCAGTGCACATGTTAATTGTTGCTGAAGGAAGACTGTTGACCAATGCTGTTAATAACACCTACATATTAAGCTGAGAAACTGTTTCACCATACATCGAAGAGCCAATAACAGTAAAAATGTTTCTCTCTTTCAGAACAAACCAACACCTGAAGTTCCCGAATGTGAGCTGAAGAAATTTGATGGCACTGGCTATGATAAAGACTTGGTGGAGGCTTTGGAAAGGGATATCATTTCGCAAAATCCAAATGTTAGATGGTGAGTTCAGATAAATATGAAATAAAGCCCATTCTGAAAGTTTCTTACTCTAATGTTGCTACCTGGAGGTGGTAAGTAGAAATAAGAATATCTGGCTCTTCGAGCTATGTGTAAAGTAGCATGTGTGTGATTTAGCCACCCTTCTAGAATATATAAAAATGCAAACTATTATATGGTTTGATTCTGGTCAGAACCTTGAGCAAAATAGCCACTTTTCTATTTTCGAGCAGGGTGTGGAGCTGCGCCTCTCCCCCATTGTTTTAGTTGCCAATCTGTTGTGCTTTGGGATTTTGTGGCCAGCAGCATAGTGTCTAAAACGCTTTACATATTACAGTGCTGTTCAGAGGGACTTTGACAGAGATATGGCTCTTAACAGTTTCCTTCCTTGCTCAATGCAAATTACCTCAGTTATTGTTTTGCTCTGCGTGTGGTTTCTGCTATGGCATGGTCATGCTAAATATGCAAGAAAATAACAGCATCACTTTTAAATGCTTAGGATCTTTATATGAAAGCTTGCACTTTGTAATGGCTTTTTGTATGATCGGTCTACCTGCCCCTTATGCTGTTGAGGTGCACCCGTTAGAAAGGATGTTGAGGACTTAGGCCAACGGGTGCAACCTTTACAGGCTAGACTGTAACTGGTGCTCTGGTAGCTGTTGAGAGGGACTGATAAGGTGTTCTTAAGACTATGGTTATGAGCCAGGTGAAGTTTTCACATCACAATAGGCATGCTTGCAGACAGCCCTGTGGCTTGTGGGTGGATCACAGCCACACAGTGCCAGCACCCAGGATCGAAGCCTCATTATACCGGGCAAAGTAATATTCAAAACTATCCTCCCACCATCCCCTACCCCCAGCACCCCTACCGAGGGTCATCACTACCACTACATCTGCCCTGCGAACACCCCCGAGGTAGTGAATTCCTTTACAAAATTATGTATTTGTATTTCCAGCACTGGAACCATTAACTTAGCAACTTTTGTGCTGGTGGTACTAATCAAGCACTAGGTTATGTCTTGGTCCCTTGACTGGGCTTGCAATCAAATTGTAGGTCTTTGTTGTCCTGGAGATTATAGTCCACTAATCTGGATATCCCTGCAACCTTTAAACATTTGAGCGAGGAGGCCAAGGACTAGTAGTATAAAAGTCACTATGGTAAGTATTAGATTTTTACAAGTGTCCCCCTAGTTTTAACCCACTGTCTTGTCCGTGACAAATATCATTTGTTTTTAGGGAAGACATTGCAGATCTAGAAGATGCCAAAAAGCTGTTAAAAGAAGCTGTTGTTTTACCTATGTGGATGCCAGAGTTTTTTAAGGGCATTAGGAGGCCTTGGAAGGTAAGATGATTTGGATTTGATAACTAGTAATTTCATGAGCACCGGGACAGTATATATCTCAATCTATGTTATGTATGCATAGTACAGGGTATACTCCTGCAGTGTGTCCTTGTGCTAAAAATACAGAGGAGTTTGTATATTATGGTTATCTATCGTTGGGTCTCTGTCTGTTGAGGATTTCAATTCACTGTCCCTGTTGCGTTAACTAAGACTCTGACAAAGTTCTTCTACATTTTCTTTCCCACCCCTAGGTGATCCAAGTGAACTTAGTTTAATGCAAAAGCTCTGAATGTGAAAGACAGGTTATTGTAGTACTGCAGAACTAGGGCTAGACTGGGAACCCAAAGCAGTCCTAGCAAACTGTCAGACCAGCACGCATTCGGTGCATAGCAAGTGAGCTTGACCACTACAGGATATGGCAACCTTAAAAGAGGCTCTTCAATGATTTCCTCACTCTCACCCTCCAGTAGTGTTGCTCATCTCTCCATAGGTCCTCTCTCACATGTATTTCATTTGTATTATAGAGCCTCTCTTACCAGTGTAAGATGTTGAAGCGTTTTGCATCGCACACATATAGAGTCAATGAATCGTACGTGTGCAAATGAGCAAATTGAAAATATTATATAAGCCAAAGGAGTCTGCAACATGTAGGATTCCAGTAATCCATACTGGTATACACTTTTAGAGTGTTTGGTCTGGGGAAGAACAAACTCCGGTTTCAGAACGCAAGACAGTGGTTAGGGTTGACTTTACTAATAAGAATTTATTATTACCCAAACTTTTTTTTTTTTTTTTAGCAGAAATAGGATAATGAAAGACTAGGAAGACTGAATGTGCAGAGTCAAAGGTTTGGAGTTTTCGCTAGAACATTAATTAGGAAATGCATTCCGTCAGAATGAAACTCAAGACTCCTAGGTATTCTAGCTCTTCCCAGCTCTGAAAAAGATTTTTTCAAAAACAGCCGGCCCAAAGTCGTCCTATCGACTCAATTGGACCTTGAGAATGTGGTACCTAGAAATTCTGTGCATGGCCATCTGCTCGCCAATCAGACTTCTACTTCAAGAGGATCTCCTGTCAGATGAGCAGGACAAGGGCCTTCACTGGTGCCTACGCAATCTACACATCCATGTGTGGAGATTAAGAAGCGGCAGTTAACTGCATTTGAGCTCCGTCTTAAACTGTGGATGTCATTCTTTCTGCCGGGTGTTCTTCGACGAAGACCATTTATAACGGGTGCTTGGACACATTTTTGGCCTTGTCTGCAGTCTGGAAGACAGACCCTTTACAGGTTAAACTGTTGGATGACCTGTTTGTTTGATCTTATTCCCTGCAATCCCTTGTTTTGACACAATTTGACCCTTTCAACGTTTTACTGGACAATCTGTCCTTCTTTAAAATTCCTTGTGCGGTTTGACACACATTTCCTTCTAAATAGTTTGTGATGCCACAGTGGGACCTTAACTTGAACTTGATACTTATAACGTGTACACCCTTGAAGCCGATGTACAGCTGCTCTGTACATCTTCTGACCTTAAACTGTCTTCCTCCCCCCCCCCCCCCCCCCCCCCTCTCTTCTCAACCCTAGAAAGACTAGGAGACCAGGGACCATCGGGTGGATATCAGCCCTTAGTGGGGGGTTTCAGGAGTGTAGAAAGGGAACATTGTGATTTAAAATGTGCTACGAACTGGTCAAATATCCGCTCCGGGCTAAGGTAGTTTCCTCTGGGTGGGCATGTGGGCTGTCTATTTGTAACATCTGTTAGGCTGTGTCTTGCGCATTGGTGCACAATTTCATTAAGTCCTACAGCCTTGACAGCCAGCTTCAACAGGAAGGACATTTTGCCAGTTCGGTCCTGAAGGACCTTTTGGTCTGAGTCCACTCCACAGACCCTCCGCGTTTGGGAGGTTTTACATCTAAAACAATCCCAGTTTAGTGGTTTGCTCACTCGCATGAATAATTAGTTGTGGGCTCCGCGTCAGACAGTGTGGACATTGTCCAGAAAGATACAGATATCTGCATGCTGGGGAGGTGCCTTTTATGTGGCTCCAGCCTTTGCTTTCTGGGCACAGTGCTTTCTACTCCAACATCTAAAAAGGTTCCATGTTAAGAATCTGCACACTGTTACCGATGGCTGTGTCAAGCTCCACATCAGAGTGAGAGAAAGTATGTCTGCAGGCAAGCTTTGTTTAGTAGTGGCGGCTGGTAGGGGAACAGAAATTGCAGCGGGGGGTTTGAAAACATATATTTTACAAAACAAACCACCTAACCTCTTCCACTGTCTTTCTCCACTGCCATCTCATCGCATCTCTTTCTGACTCCAAGTGTGGGAGGAGGAAGCACACAGGCTCCCCAAAGTCAATCAGAATGCTGCTGTCACCATGATAGCAGCATGGTGATTGAGTCGGACTATGTGCCTGGGCATGTTTCCCACCAGGCTGTGCATTGCAGCCTGGTGGGAAACATGTACATTGTGCATTACTGTTTGGCTGTCCTAAGACGGCTAGTCTATCAGTCATGTGCACTTAGTGTGTCCACCACTCCTCCCCCTGTGACACTTAGCCCCGAAAAGTAAAATAGTTATCATTTTTATTTTTTCCTTTGCCTCTGCTCAGAGCAGTAGGGCAACTCTCCCCTGCCTTATCGGAGGAGTCCCCCTGCTGTTCAGACCTCTCCAGCCTGGTTCCATGCAGTGCACATTAGAATATCTACCAGAAAGAGCTGTGTGGAAGGGTACTAATCATTTGGATCACTGCTGTCACTGCGCTATTTACCAGCCCACTCCTGTAAGAAGGTGGTGTCTACTATGACAAACTGTTCGCCTTGGTTACCATTGTGCAACACTGAGGTGTGGTGTTCTCGTCACAGCCGCTCTCTGAAGGTTGAAGGAAAAATGGCCGTCAAGTTCTGGAGACCCTAACTGGAGCTCTGTTTCCAGCTCTCTAAGCCCAACGTGGAATGCTGTACCCTGTTCTGGAAACAGAAGCTGCAGCAGTGTTCTCAATGTGCAGTTAGTGCACATAGTTTGTATACAGATATAGGAAATGTGAACTGTACAAATGTGATATGGCCTTACTTCAGCTGTACAGTCCTGTTTTGATTATTTTCTATTGCGTATAACCGTGTTTGCTGTAGCATAGTGTCCCTTAATTTTCCAGATATCTTTCTACGGATGCTTGAGGAGGAAAGAGCTTATAGCCATTGCTGATTGTAAGACATCAAAAACAGGAGCTAGCGATAGCCCAACAAAATCGGGCATGAGCCAAAGCCAGTTCTTTTGGGCAGCCCCCATGCACAGCACAGCATATGCATTTTTATCTAGCTTAATGCCTACTTTGTTGCAGAAGCCTTGAGTATGTTGACCCGGTTTGCCTATAGGTGCGAAAGACCTAGGCATGGCCCCAAAACAGAGGTGACTAAAGCAAACATTTCTGAACCAAGTTTTGGAAATGGACTTCTACATTTCTAAAACAGCTTATACTGCACATTGCAGGAATGCTATATGCTAGATGTGATGAGGTACATTAAATTTAAACACAACACAGTGAAGATGCATGCAAGATGCCACAGCCACTTTCAAGAGCCCACTTTTTCTTCAGTGGGACATTGACAGACCATGTACTGTGCGACAGTACTAATTAAAAATAATTGGGACAAAAAAAATGCATTTGAATGGCAAGCATGTGGCGACCAGTGTTGTAATTCACACCACTCTTCACATTGTGTGGACGTTGACATTTAACCAGTGCTGCATACTTTGCAAAGAACGATTTAGACTAGCCCTAACACATGGTTGGACATACAACTGCATACATCCTCACTGGCACTAAAAAAATATTTTTTTTAAACATCAAAATATCACTATCTAGTCAAAGCTAATACACAATGTTGCAATAGCACTATTCAATCAGATTGTCTGTACCAAGGGATGGATATGTGGTGATTTTCCCTTCTGTACTTAAGATCCCAGTCTAAGGCATATATTTGCTGCTTGTACCACACAGTAATAAAATTTGTCACATTGTATGTCACTGCATTTCCCACTCACTAAAATGTTTTGAACAGGGAGTGTTGATGGTCGGCCCACCTGGAACTGGAAAGACCCTCCTAGCAAAAGCAGTTGCTACAGAATGCAAGACTACATTTTTCAACATCTCATCATCAACACTGACTTCCAAGTACAGAGGCGAGTCTGAAAAACTTGTTCGCCTGTTATTTGAAATGGTAAATATGTGTATACATTTTATTTTTATTGTGAGCTGTTTGGAGCAATTGCATGAAGTTATGATTTGTAGAGTATTCGTGAAAAGAGTGAGGGTTATAGTATCAGCTGGCCCACTACTAAGTTCACTGAACATCATTTTTCTCTAAGAGAACATAGACCTAAAATGCACCCGTGTGCAATAACTAACAGTACACATTAAAGCAATAAACTAACCACAGAACTTCAACCAGTAAGCCTCCTCCTTAAGTAGTAGAAAGATGCACATGCTGAAACATACAAACGCACTTACTTCTTGGCTGACTTTAAGACCTTCATATACAAGAAGATGGCTAAGAGTTCTTGTTGTCCCAATTGTGAGCCTTTTTTTGTGTGTTTTTAGGTTGAGCCTGGGCAGCGCATGCGCTACTCTGTGAGCCATGCTTTATTGGATTATGGACTTAAAGCCCCCGCCCACTCTCCACCCAGATTTGCCATTGGCTTGTGTCATTGCCCTTCATAAATGCTGGCTTCCAATTCGTCAATAGCCTTGTTAGTTCCTCCTTTGCACCGCGTTGTCTTCATTTGTAATCTCCCATGAGGATTAGGCCTTTTATTTCGGTTGATATATGGTACACCTTATTTTAGTCTGTAAGCACTATTTTCTTTAGTGAGTTTATCCTTCTGCAGGCACTACATGCTTTCCTGCATTATTGAACCCGCCATGCGCGCTTTCACAGGTCGCTTTTACAAAAAAAGCATTTGTTTGTCAACTTGACAGACAAATGCTTCTTCGGTAAAAGCGGCCCATACCACGGCTCTTAAGAATGGGGCGTGGCCTCTATACGTGAAAGAGCAGCATGGGGGGGGCTTGTAAACAAGCATTTGCAATGCAATAGGTCTCGCATTGTAGAAACTTTGACCTATTGGTATTGTAAATACATAAATAAAAGGCATTGCCATTTACAATTCAAACAACTCAGAATCTTGCAATTCCAAGACCTATTGCTTTCTCTTTTTGGCCTCCTTTGGGAACAGACTTCCTCCATGAGGCTGGAGAAGACACTACTTGTTGATTTCTAGTAAATTCTCTAATGAAGTGACTGTGCTCACTTTTGGGCTGCCTCCTTAATATGCATGTGAAGTCGCACACAAATGATGGGCCTCGGACAGATTCCCAAGCCCCTCCCAGGATCATGATGGTGGATGGGGCCAATGAAAGGGTCTAAAAGCTGCTACTCTGTTACTCCCTGCCCGACCCACCGTTACAAGGCCCTTTTAGGTCTCGCCTGGCTATCACGTAAGCGATCGCTCAGCGAGACTTGTGTAGGGGCTTCAGAAAATGCTCCCAAAGGCTTCCCAGGCAGATCGGGTGGCGGTTACGTGCACAACCACGCGCATTCCATTTGCGACTTCCTGCGCGTGCGCCGCCTCACGCATTCAGAGAGATTTAGTAAGGGGCACAAGACCTTAGGAATGTGGTTTATGGCCAGTGCATGTGAGGCATTCAAGCGCGAAGCTGGCATCGGACTTGAAAGCAGCAGACTGCTTTCGCCAGCGCGCGCTCAGCCTCACTTCCTGCATCCCGTCTTACAACAAACTTTCGTTATAACTCACACCCCATATGCTCGTTCCCTCCCACCTTTCCTTTGATGTCCGCTTTTCTTGTTGTTTAAAAACCACGCTGCACACTGCTGCACGCTGCTGCATTGCACGCTGCTGCATTGCACGCTGCTGCATTGCACGCCGCTGCACGCCGCACACTGCTTTTATGCGAGTTTATGCTACTGACATTGTAAATGACAATGCCTTTTATTTGTTCTAAAACCAAAACATAAATAAAAGGCATTGTAATTTTACAATGCCAATAGCTCAAACTCTTATAAATGCGAGACCTGTTGTATTGCAAATGCTTGTTTATGTTGGAAAAACGTGGAAGAGGCATGAGTAGTCCAGCTCCTGCCACCCTACCACCCACCAACCGAAGAAAGAAACCCAGAGGTGGGCATTGGAAGGGGGAAGAGCTAGGATTGTTCCTCAACCCTCTCTCCCATTCCCCCACTTCTTGAGTCAGTGGCCTACTTCTTCTTCATCTTCCAGTGCTTCTCTGTCTAGGTGAAGCACAGAGAGGCGCTTGTGTGTCTGGGCCCCAGCAAGAAGCCAGATGGTGTTTGGATTTTCTTTAGGCTAAGACAAATATCAAAATGTCAGACTCCTTCTCTTTAGAGGACAGAAAGTTTTGTGCTCTAGCAAATATGCAGATGTTTGGATTATTCTAATTAACAATTTAATCTGTGCTTAGCTTGGGCACACATTTTTGGGAGCTGGCAAGGAGCCCCAGACACCATTCGGATATATTATTAGGCTCCTTTCTGGAGTTGCACTCACTTGCACCACGCGCACACCACAACACACCCCTGCGCCCCAGCAAGGAGCGCCAGTGGGGTTGGTTATTTTTCCCGTTACTCAAGGAACTGGCCTAATCTGTGACCGTATTAAGTCAGTTGGGTCTTGAAATGGTCAGTTTTGGCATATTCCTGTCCCGTGCAGAAGGCCTTCCCAGACAAATTAGACTTATCAAGAAAAGTGTCGCAAAACTGGGTTGTAGATCTTTGATTGTCTGAACGTCTGGAGTTTTCTGTAGCAGAAAAGACTTTTCATTTGTTTATTGATTTTGCTCTGTTACTTTGACGTTTGCAAGGGATTCTGCATGATCAAGCATATTGGGATTCACACAAGTCATTAACCTGGATTTCTCAGACTCCAACTTGGGGTTGGTAGGGTCGCTGGGGTGCCAGTTGATCCTGTGCCCAAGTACTGTAGACCTTCCCGGTGGAATCTTCCCTGGCAGTGGCGGCTACTCCATAGGGGCGCGGGGGAGTCTCCCCCTGCTTCTCGCAGTGCGAGCAGCGGAAACATAAAATGGTAGAACTACTATTTTATTTTTCTGCTTCTTGCACTGCAAGAAAGCAGAAGTGCCTGGAGTTCTTGGTTGTGGGAGGGTGGATGGGCGGTCCTGCTTGAGGGCTGCCCAATGTCGTGGGCCCTGACTGCTTTGGTCGTCAGGAAAACGCTTGACCCGGTTGAAGGTAAGTTTTTATTTAATTTTTTTTAATTCAACCACCCCCCCCACCTCACAAGCCCCCCCCCCCCCCCCACACGCGATCCCCCTCACCCACCAGTCGTGCCGCCTGCTACTGAGTAAAAGCATGAGTTACATTCAAGCTGTCCATTTTATTCCAAGTGTAGCTCCGCCATAATCATTGAAAGGATTATTACGCAGTCGCAGGCAGAGTGACTTGTCAAAAACCACCCAGCGAATCAGTGCAGCCGTGGGATTAGGAACCAAGGAGGCACTCCAAAGTACCGCCACTGAGCCCCTCCGGTCAAGACACCGGTTGCTTATTTTGAGGGGTGTTGAGAGCAGCAGGGCAGACCCAGTGAGCCTAGGTGTAGCCAGTTAGTTCACTCCTGGGTTAATGCCCTGAACTAACCATCTCGAGCTCGTAAAGACCTCTTATCACAGAGCCTAGAGGGTGGGGAGGTGGGAGCCTGTTGGTGTGTGCCACTCACTGCGTACTGCAGATTAGAAGTCTCCATCCTATTCCTACTCCCCCAGATCCCTTCATCTGATCAGTAATATCTGCTGTCTCTGGCAGGGGGTCAGAGGATGGAAGCGGGGTGGGGGTGGGGGGGGCCAGGAGCCGGGTCTCCCCGAAGCTCCATGGGATCAACCAGCAGCGTGCGGAGGAGTGCTGGACGAAGGCCCTGAAGGGACACTGCACCGACCGCAGGCCCGGTCTAGGAGATGACGCCAGGCACGGTCTGTAGAGGTCTCGGCATTGTTGTAGACATCAAGGAAACTGGGGAGATAACATGAGAACCCAGTCTATGGAGGAATGATAGGCCTACTGCTGCCTGGTTCTTTAGGCACACCAACCGACATATGGACACTGGATGAGGAGGAAGCCGCACTGTCAGATAATGCATTGTCTTAGCGCTTTGCGCTTCACTTCTGTGGTTTCTAAAAGTTCTAAGTTTCAGGTTCTACTACTGCCCGAGCTAATATACCCAATTTACCGATCCCGCTAAGGTGGCCCTGTCTTAATGCAATCTGGGAAACTACAGAATAAAGCAGATGTCCACAGCGAGTGTTGAACTCCCTGAACTTCATTTCAATCGCTTTGGTTTGGGCAAAAAGCGAAACAGTTGGAGGTAAAGGGAGCAGATTTCACTAGAGGTTCAAAATGCAGCAATGCGGAAGGGACAGACCACACTCATTCACCCACTGGAGGGCAGAGAGGATACCTGGTGGGATAGAAAGCAGAGTACCTGGGAAGAAGGGAGACAGCACACCTGGAAGGGCTAGGCAGCACGATGGCAGGGACAGACAACAGCACGTTTGGAGGTCAAAGGTCTGAGCGAATGAATGGACAAAGTCCAAAACTGCACAGCTGGAGGGGCAGAAGGCCGCACAACTTGAAAGAAAGCATCAAATCCAAAGGGCAAAAAGCAGAACATCTGGCGGGCCAGACTCATTAGCTGGAGGGGCAGGAAACTGAACTACTGGATGGAGTAGCAAGAGTCATTCTATATGTAGTAGTTAAAGAAATGGGGCACAGCTACCAAATAGCCTCATGAAATATGCGTCACGCTAAACCAAGGACACTTTGCGTGATGGTATTTTAAAGCCCATAAACCTAGTTCTAAAAACAAAATTAAGAATGCCTATAAGAAATATGCGTTTTGGTTAATTTATTATAGAAATTGTGCTGGAAAATGCACCTTTTTAACACCACTTTTCAAAAAAGGTTCTCTTGGGGTGAAACTTTCCTATAACGAATTCCAGCTTGCTCACATGTGCACCATTAATTGCTCTTACGCCCCACTAGTTTCAAATTCCACCAGCGGCC
The DNA here is from genome assembly GCF_964204655.1 of Triturus cristatus. NCBI lineage: Eukaryota > Metazoa > Chordata > Amphibia > Caudata > Salamandridae > Triturus > Triturus cristatus. Next base: position 1,295,035,099 of record NC_140589.1, read on the forward strand.
ACTGTTCCCTGGAGTCTATAGTTTGGATTCCTACTCAACTCAGAGAAACTCACCCTTGTCTGATAACCTCACACTCCAAAGACCTACAGAAGTATAGCTTTTGGTCATACTTCATGAGGGATATGTTCCTGTATTCGCAAGACTGAATGAAACTACTGTTTTTGGGGAAACCATGTCGAAAATCTGACAAGTGTTCAGTGCGTTGTCCCTGCCAGCCAGTCTGGGAGAGAGAGAGGTCTGGCACTACGTGATTAACACTCTGCAATGTGGGATTATTAAAAATAAATGGTTGTTGCATGTTTCCATACAATCCAGGGGTGATGTTTACGACCAGAAGACAGGGGCCTAAACTGGCGTTTTGCTTACAGCTGTGAATCCAAGTTTCCAAAATACACTCCACCCAGTTTACTAACTGTTAGCACCTTTAACTAGTGGAATTCTGGTACTCACACTAACCGATCATCCCTCCAGGGTCACTGGAAGCAATTACCTTGTTTTGAAAACAAAATGCTAAAAACCTTATCAGTGTTCTACTAGCCAGCTAGTCGGGATAACTGAGGTCTATCTCGCACCAATAAATTCCTTAGGTAGTTTAAAATTAGAAACAAACTAGTTTTTATTCGGTGTATAAATCGGAGTTTGATATGCCAGTGGTTAACTTTGGAACTATTGTCGACCCCCACTTAATTAGTGCTAGAATCCAGGGACCACTGCCGAATTATTTTTGAAATCTAGGGTCCTCCTACTGAGTCATTATTCGAATCTGGGGACCCAGGCATAAGTAATTTTGAAGATTAGCCTGGCAAAAAAATACACCTTTACGGGCATAGGCATTCATCAAACAAATAAACAAATGAAGAAATATTTTGTTTAATTCACAAACTAATATAAAAATAAATAACTATTTTAATGGGCTGGTTGGGCCTCTTCTAAATTTAAGAGGCCATACTTTATCCTGTTTGATACATTTGCACTGTTCTCATGACTCGGAGGTTGCAACTTAACACTTTAGCCTCTAATTTCAAATTCTTTCACAGTTGCAGAACGTTTACAAATGTTTTTTACATTTTGCTTATTCATATACACTTCATTAATCAGTTCATATTTTATGTGCCAAGTAGTCAGACCCCTTGAGTCTGTGTTAGAGCCCCCACCCCATCCTACCAGGGTTCCCCGACTACCAGTTTGGAACCACTGAGAAATGTCATCAAATGAACATTGCACCATAAACAGTGGTTCCCTCAAAATGGCATGATCTGCACACGCGTTACATAATTTACTGTGCAGACTAGGTTCCCTCAAACAACCCACGTGTTTAGCATTGCTGCATTCCGGAAATTCAGGGCAACATTCCCTTAGTTAGCTTTCTGTAATATGTTGGTGGTTAGAGAGATGCAGCTAAAGTTTAAGCTCATTTGTTAAAAAGGGAGGGCAGGAGGAGAGTTTATGATTGCGTACATATTCCTCCTTTTAATAAGGGGGAAATAAATCAGCCTGATGCTTCCATAATTTGTAAAGGGCTGCCTTGCTTGCTGTTTGAAATATTTAATAACTGAAAAGTAAACAATTACTCTTATGATTAGGAGTTTGAGAAATTGGGCAGCATCTGATGAGTTCAGTAACTGTTTATACAGAACTATGCATCGGACCTGCCACAACTGTGTAGTTACAATGAATACACCAGATACCACTGGTAAAATGTCTTTAAATGGCTACTGTTATAACCAAACTGTTTTTAGGACTAAGGCCAAATGTAAATCATCACTTGTACTGCATCCAGCCTGCACCTATCTGAGGCACATCTTCAGACTGACAAAAAGATATACAATCTACACAGATTTGGATGTGTTTCTTTGAGTAAAGCATTGGCATTAATTTTCAATCTTATCAGTTCAGGACAGGGCTGTTCGTATTGCCACACTGAAATGTTTCCTGTGATCTACAGGATTCAATGCTGTTTTCAGAGCTGGCTGGGCTGTAGATGCACAACCACACCCCTATAGCACAATTTTAGTCCTGGCTTCCTACATTATAGAATAGGTTTGAACATGTTTTGCAAGTGCTGATTTTAGTTTCCAACCAGACTCTCTATGTATTTAGATTGACAAACCAATGTGATGTGCTCAGGACCATCCAAGTAAGTGGAAGAATACTGAATGTCCCAGTTGGCAGTGTTGAACACGTAGATCAGTTTGGGCTCAATTTGTAAGAATGAGTTATTCCCACCTGTAGTTAATGGAGAAATGTATATTCTAATTAATCATTTCAAGTCCTTATTTGAGATTTGTGCTTGAGTGAGGTATTGACTTGGGAATCTGAATTTTGCACCACTGTTCTCCAAGCAACCAGTTACAATAGCAACAGCTCTAAAGAACAAATTCCTGCATTGGGGCCAGTAAATTCTGTTCTCTGATCTGAGTCTAATTACTTTTGCCAAGGGGCAGAGAATGCAACACATGTGGTTGCTGCACAGAGGTGCTAAAAACATCTGTCTTGTTTATGCTGAGCTTCATGTGATAGTGGCTGTCAACCCATTTGCCTTCTGCCAGTTGGATACTGCCCAGATATTTGTGGGCGGTGTAGACTAAGGTAACTGGAGATTGGAGATAGCCTGATGTCATTTGTTAAGGTTTGCGGAGAAGCAGGGAGGCACGCACTCACCACAGCTGTCTGCATTGGCTCAGGACATTTGGCGGAGGGAAAACCATCTCAAAGTCCATCTACTAGCAGAATATCTTCCAGGAGTGGACAACAACCAAGCAGACTCGCTCAGAAGTATGTAGCAACTGGTCCAGGAGTGTGGAACTCCACTCGCAAGTCCTCCTCCCATACTTCATCGGTGGTGATTCCCTGACATAGACCTCTTTAAAACTGCTGAAAATGCGAAATGCCCAAGCTTCGCCCCAGATATTCACACCCACAGTATTTGTCTATATTTTTCCACCTCTCATTTCTTCTGTCCGTGGCTCAGAAGCTTTTGCAAACATCCCTCCCTCTCATCCTAGGAGCACCCACTTTGGCCAAACAGCCCTAGTTTGCCACACTCCTCACCTTTCTCTGGTGTTGCCTGAAAAGCTGCCCAACCGGCCAGACCTTCTCACGCAGAACCAGGGCACACCCAGAAACCTGAACCCCAAGCTGCTAAATCTTGCAACTTGGCTCCTGAGGTCTTAGACTTGGGACACCTCAACTTACCTCCATAATGTACGATCATCCTCAAGGAAGCACACAGGCCTACAACAAGAGCCTGCTGTGCAGCTAAACGGAAATGGTTTTTACGTTACTGTACTCCCAGGCACGTTAACTCTCCCAGGGTAGCAGTCCAAGATATGGTGTTATCTGCATCCTCTCCAAGTTAGACCTTGCTTATACCTTCATTAGACATCTCTTGGCTGCCATTGCTGCCTAACTTTAGCACATAGAGCATTTGTAACTGTTTAGAGTCCCGGTCATTAAGGTCTTCATGGAGGGACTCAAAAGCGTAATGCCACCCAGCTTGCCACCTGCTCTTGTGTGGAATCTCAGCACAGTTCTCACCGGACTTACGGGCCCTTCTCTTGAACCACTGCACTTATGCCCTTTGCAGTATCTTTCCTGAAAGTTAGCCTTTCTAGTGGCCATTACCTCCCTCAAGCGTGTCGGTGAACTTCAGGCCCTAACCCTTCAAGAACCCTTCTTCAGAATTAATACAGATAGGGTAGTCCTTAAGGCAAACCACACTATTCTCCCCAAGGTTGTCTCTTCTTTCCACCTCAATCCAACCACATCCAGAGTCGTAGGAGATAGGGCTCTTCACATTTTGGATGTCAAAAGGGCCCTCATGTATCACATTGACAAAACAAATCCTTCCATAAGACAACAACTTTTTGACTTTTTTTGCAAGCCACAAAATGACCATGCTCACTCTAAAGCGGGAATAGCACGTTAGTGTATTCAGACCTATTCTGCAAAAGCCAAACTCTTTCTTTGCTTATCCATCCTGTACCCACTCATCTAAAAAAGGTTGAGTCCCTTTGGCTTTGTTAGGCAACATACCTATAGCTGACATCTGCAAAGCAGCTACCTAGTCCACACACTTTCAGCAAACATCACTGTGTGAATGTCTTAGCACACCCACAAGCTAATATTGGCCAAGCTGTACTCAGTGCCCTCTGTACCGTCCTCTGGCTAGCCACCGCTTATGGAAAGCTGCTTTACAGTCTATGCACAACATGTGTATCTACAGCTACATATGCCACTAACAAAAATGACACTTACCCTTTAAGTATTCGTGACATGAAGTGCTGTAGACTCGCATGCACCCACTCTCCTACCCGGAAGCCTTTGGTCATTGCAGAGGCTCTTCTTTCTTTACTCATTGCATTGTCATTGAATTCTGTAACTACTCCAATTCCTATCCTCACCCTCTGTGCAGCGAAACAATCTAAGAATGGATCCGAAACCCATGGGAGTGATCAGTAATAAATGGAGTCCCCATACCATGTGACTCCGACTCCTTCAAAGAAAAACAAATTGCACATGTCCGAACCCAACACTAGATGGTAGGAGTATGCAGAGCATGGAATCTACAGCACTACTTGCCAACAACAGATGCTTACAGGGTAGGTAACTTTCTCCATTTTAGTTCTAAGTCTATCTTTGCCTCCTGTTGTACTTGCCACTCGCAAAGTATCTCCGGGCTCCTGCCTGGATCACTTGAAGTCTATCCACTCAAGCTCTGGTACCAAAGCAGCGCCTTCTACTAGCAATATTGTATAAATCTGCCATGTGGATTCATATATTTTATTTTGGTATGTTCTTTGAACTGGGTTCACAAGTTTGATTCCAGTTACTGATGCTAAATTGAAGCAAGCCAGTGTCAAAATATTTTTCATTTCAAGTTTACTCTGTATTTGGTTCTGTTTGTTTTTTGTTTTGCTGACAGCCCTTTCAAAACCTGCTGAATATATTTTACAAGGAGTGGTACCTTCTATAAAGTTCTAAAATATTTAATGGTCTCTTTAATTTTTTTTTTAGGCACGATTCTATGCTCCAACAACCATATTTATTGATGAAATTGACTCCATTTGCAGCCGCAGAGGTACATCGGAGGAGCATGAAGCTAGCAGAAGGGTTAAAGCAGAGCTGCTTATTCAAATGGATGGTAAGTAAACTAAGATATCTATCAAGTACGATTAGAAACTATGTTGTAAATCAATGCTCCTGTTCTCTATGTAGGGGTGGTCTTTATTTTCTTTAGCTGTTTAGGTCATAAGAAATCAGTTTTTTGTGATGTTTTGGTTAAGTGATGTGCTTGCAGCCATTTTAGTGCTCCTGATTCTGCCCAGTTTCTTGAGTCTCCTCTTCCTCTCGTTATCCAAAATGTCTGTCATGCTGATTACAGGGAGTATAGACTGTTGCCCAATATGGCACCTCATCAGTTTCTTGTGCTGTTAATAGTCTCTGTAGTCAGGCAGTTTTCACTTTACTTCTATGATGAAACTGACCTTTACACCAAGCTTCAACTCTGAGATCTTCTGTGACCTGGCATCCTTCAATACGAAGATTTCCAAACGATGTGAATCTAACTGTCCCACAACTGGCTCTTTGCCATTCTTGCTACCTTCTGAAGGATGTTAAACGTATACATTTACTTTTTATTGGAGAATATCATTCCTAGCTCTCAGTGCAAACATCAATGTGGTGCCTATATGCAGCCTTTGGACATTGCAGTCTGTTCTCCTTATTCTTTGTGTGTGACACATTTTGTGGGCTTTGGAAATGTGCCCTGATGAGAAACTTCCCCAGCCAAGAGCTGGTGGTTTTTGGACAGATGTCTTAAGATTTCTCCTTCCTGAAGTGCTTTTCACTTCTCACAATCTAGATTAGTCAACTTAGAGACAACTCTACATTTCTCACAGGCCCCATTCATGGATTAGTCCTCCCATTCCTCTTGAATAAGTCTATCCCATCACTCCCAATGTCCTCTTGAAATTTCTCTTCCTAGTTTTCAAAAGACCAGCAGATGAGTCTATGGGAGCCCCTCTGAGCGAGACTCATCTTTCTGCCTAAAATATGTTGGTTTTTCCTGGCCCAGCAGAAGAGCCCTGGTGCAAGCTGCCACTTTATAAATTGTGTTACACAGAATAACTAATTTGGTTTTGCTTAAATGAAAGATTGATAGTAATCCTTTAATATAGTCCCATCTGAACAGCCTTAAACACCCTACTCAATGAAGAATGTTTGAGGTTTACTTTAATTTTAAAAAAGTGTTTCTCTGGTTTAAAATTTTCCACATATCCTTGGCTGTTCTAGTTTGCAGACATGTTTTTTGCTAACCCCTTATCAAATTCCTATCTTTCCGTTAAGTCTTTTGATTATTTCTCTTGCCCCTGGTGCTTTTATTTTGTTTAAATTTGTTTTTGATGTGTTTTTAGCTTGTATGAATGGGTGTAATGGATGCCTTGGCCCCAAATCCTAACGATTTGAAATAGCCCCCAATTATCGGATGGTGCCCTTGCAGACCTTTCCTTTCCACATATGGCCCCAAAAAACACAAGTGGATTCAGCCGCAGTGAGACACTGACCTCTTTACCTGATGTAATGTCTAACCCTACAGTGCTGCCATGCATTCATGACTGATTTTTTGCACAGCAGGCACTTTGATCCTTACCTTTTGAAATTTCCTATGCTTTTGTAGGCTTTCTTGGTGACGGTGATGGGAATATGTTGAGAACCTACTAGGTATTGCCGTAAGGCTACGACCGGCAGTCTCTGCATTTTTAATTCATAATCCACCTTTTTATGTTATAATAGTCTTGGGGGATGTGCTATTTATTAGGGAGTTTTGATTTCATAGGTGGCAATAGGATTTTTTTTTTAACTGCATTGAATTGGAATCTGAAATGGGAAATAATCACATTGAATTGGTGTTAGTCAATGTGCAAAGGGTGATTATTCCTGGAGGCTAAACTGGTGCAGGCTTTCTAGGGGGCAATTTTAAAGAGTTTGGTTGAATTAGACTCTTACCTGGTCGAGGTTCTGAGTGCAGTATTCCGCCTCGGAAGGAGGCTGTGTGGAACATGGAGCGTCGCCATCTTGGGGCAGGTGCAGACTAGTGTTGCACAGTTCAGGGAGGAGGAGGGTTCCTATATAATCATGGCCCTAGTGCGGACACTTCTACACTAGGTATTGCCTAAATGGTACGACCATGAGTCGGTGCCTTTTTAATTCATAATCTTTTTTGGGGGGTTTTTGTGTGGTTTATTTTATAATCGGTTGGGGTGGGGGGTGCTATTTATTAGGGAGTTTTATGATTTAATGGGGGGCAATGTAATTTTTTTTTTTTTGACTGCATTAAATTTGAATCTGAAATAGCAAACCGAAAATGCTTACATTGAATTGGTTTTAGTCCACATGCAAAGGGTGATTATTCCCTGAGGCTAAACTGGTGTGGGCTCTCTTGGAGGCAATTTTAAAGAGTTTGGTTGAATTAGACTCTTCACAAAATAGGGCCTGCCCAGAAAGTAAAATGAACAGAGTGAACATGCTTTTCAGTATCCCATACAAAACTACTTTGTTTTGATTTATCATGAACGGCCACATTTTATGCCGTGCATCGATCGGGTCCGATGTCACTCGCTTCTTTGGAAACCTATATCGTGTCTGTGTGTGTATAAAGTGCTTCCCTTGTCTTCTCATTTCCTAAAAAATATATATAAAAAGGAAAAGGCAGTAAGGAACCATATACATATGGTATCCACTCAAGAACAACAGTGATAGAAAAAGGTGGAGAAAGGATGACAGTGTCTCACGGAAGTAACACCATGGAGGATATGCAGACAGGTACTCGCCTGCTACCTCACGTTCTCATAATTAGCAACTGCCACCCAGAAAGGAAGAAAATAAATCAAAAACCTCTTATCAATCCCCTCAAGTGGTGCTACATGTGTAACTTAAATATTAATTTGTGTGTGTGCGTTCCAAAAAAAGAAATTTAAATAAAATAATGTCGACCCAAATAGGAGAGACGGGGTCTGATCTGAACCTGCGTCGGTCCGAGTTAAAACCGAGCGAAACAACACTGGCTATATGACTTTTTATTCTGTGCTGTGTGTCTGCTCATTTAAAACCAACATGTTTCATTGCCTAAATGATTTGCGGCAATTTCATCAAGGCTAGGGTCGACTGGCCAAACTGCACTCCTAGTTCAGACCAGTGCACTTTCTGTCTGCACCTAAGGAAGACACAATTTATAAACACACAATCAGCTTTTGCACCCGCATTAAACACATTTCTTTCATACATTTATGTAGGAATTTTTCTTAACCGATTATGCTGTAAGGGTCCGGTGCCTGCTACACCATGAATATTTACCATAGAGTTGCTCGTATTTAGCATACCTATACCCCTCTTGTAAGTAGGTGTATGCTACATCCAAATGTACTTGTCCACTTTTTGGTCGCCCAATGGCCGCGGTTGTATATCTCTAAGGGACACCTAAAAATCCAATTACTACCCATATTCAGACAATGTCAAACACTAAGCATATGGATCAGATGCCGCCTGACCTATTGCTAATGGATAATTACTACAGAATCCGGTTTGTAATAGTCTGAGTGGGGGGGGGCGACCTGCCCATTCACCCCCTAAGCTCCGTATTGTTGGTTATGAGAACGGCAGCCTAGCCGTGAGCTTTTTCGAAAAAACAGTAAAAACATTGGTTTTACACACTGGGGATTTTTGACATCATACTGGAGGTGATTTCCCCCCGCATTTATATGAATAACCGTTTGTTCATCTGTGAATGCCAGGCAAAATTGGTCCATTTTCAATATTCCAGGCGTATACAGGCAACCGGACTCAATTACACATATAGCATCGATCTTAGCAGGGCCATCACTGCTCCCTAACGCGCCCCTCAGTGGAATTTCTTCAGCTAGGGAAGAATGGGAAAAACTATCCAACACTAAAAAACGGCAGGTCATAATAGCGCTCCACGGGGCCTTAATGACTGAATACCTGCGTGCAGGTGCAGCCCCGGCTAGTCTCCTGGTCCGTATAGAACCTAAAATCTTTCTTGAGGACAAGAGGTTCCGGGTGGACTGGAGCTATATAGCGAACAAGTGCACCCGTGACTGGCTTGTACTAATCATTAATACAGCCAAGAGATTTAGTGAAGAGCTGCTAAAAGAAATATTAGACCTTGAAACAATTCTAAAAGCAGACACCACCATAAAAGATATTAAGGAACAGCTGACCACGATTCAAAATGACGTGGGGGAATACCAAATATATATTGTGAACCAGAAGATGAAAGGCCTAAACAGGAACCTTGATAGATTTAGCCATGAGTGGGCATTTCCCTATGTCGAGGATAGCTATTACCAACAACCCTCAGAGCCACCACTTTACACACGAGGGACCAGGGGTGGGCGACGACAGAGCAGACGTACTTTTAACAACTGGACGTTTGATAACACGAGCAGCGAAGAGGACGATTGTAATGGACAAACCTCTACTTCCACCTCTAACCAGAGAGAGATTTAATACTACAGAAAGGACAAATGCAGATCTAGGTGTCATGCTGTGCACTTTTTTAGAACAACGCCCTCCAGATCAGAGAGGGGCCAGTCACAGGGGCAGAGGACGCGCCCGGCACAACACCAATCCATCGTGGCAGAATTTCTCTCCCAGAATCACACGCAGCAGGGGCAGAACACCCCTTTAATCAGTAATGAAAATGACATAGTAGTGAATTTGTCAGCATACCCATTAACAGCAGATGAACACAGGGTTTTGAACAAAGGTCTGGGGGTATGTTCCAACTCCTAAACATGACCGTTTCAAACTGCGTGGGGAACTATATGGACTGATGAGAAAAATCAAATTGAATTTTTTTTTTGAAGGTAAGGAATTAGATGCCCCTTCAATATTTTCCACCATCTGCGTCGTCCATCTCACTTCTGTCCCCCTAATCACACTATTGGCCCTGAGGTCCAAGTATTTGAACAAAAAGTAATGCAGGACATTGCGACTCTGGAAGAACCGTGTTTTAGTCACAGCAACATGACGCAGGCTGATTGGCTAGCAGTACACTCCCTCCAGCAGAATCTTAAAATCACCATCAAACCGGCTGATAAGGGCGGCGCGGTGGTGGTGTTGAACACCATAGATTACGAAACTGAGGTGGCCAGACTATTAGATGTGCTCCATAACTACAAACCTTTGAGAGACCCTACTAAAAATTTACAGACTACCATTAACAACATGGTAACAGAGGCTAAGGAGAAGAAATGGTTGATGGCCAAGGAAGCAGATTTTTTGATTAATGACAAACCGAGGATACCCGCCTTTTTACGTTCCAATAATTCATAAGGTCCAGAGGCCCCCACAGGGGCGCCCCATAGTATCGGGGATTCAATCAGTTTTGGAACCATTATCTCAATATTCTGGTTTTTTTTTTTTCCTGAGGGAATGTCATCACACAGCCCTCCTATGTACAGGATACCACAGATGTTCTAAAAATTCTAGATGACATTGTGTATGATCCTGAACAGCAGTTTTTAGTGACGAACGATATAGAATCATTGTACACCAGCATCCCCCAGGAAGCAACACTGGTGGCAGCAGCACGCGCCCTGGGGGAGTGCGAATGGTTCTATGACGTCCCTCAAACCTTTGTTCTACAATGCATTAAATTAGCTTTGACCCAAAATTTCTTTGCTTATAAGGACCAACTGTATTTGCAGGTGTCCGGGACTTCAATGGGGGCTACCTTTGCCCCCAGCCTGGCATGCATCTATGTGGGTCAGTTTGAGACCAACCACATCTATCACACTACAAATCTCTTCCAGGAGAACATTGTTCTCTGGAAGAGATACATCGATGATGTGTTGTGCAAATGGACAGGCTCTGAAATCGATCTGGATAGGTTCCTGAATTGGTTGAACAATCTAGATGAGTGTCTTAAGTTCACTTGGACAATAAGTAGAACAGCAACCTACCTGGACTTAGACATTAAGGCGGCGAATCACAAACTGGCCACCAATGTTCATCAGAAACCCACTGATAAAAATTCACTTCTACATTATAGATCTTATCACCCCAGGGCCCTCCGGGATAATTTGCCTGTAGGGCAATTCCTGCGATACCGCAGGAACTGTTCTTCCACTGAGGACTATGTGGAACAAGCAGGGGCATTGTCCCGTAAACTGGAAGAGTGATCTTATCCGAGAAAGGTCATCAAACAAGCTAAAAAAAGAGCCTTAAACACTCCCCGAGCTGCATTACTTGATAGGGCACCTAATACTAAGGGGGGACTGTATCCCTGTGGTTACCACCTTTTGGACGCTTGTGTACAAAAATCAGGCAAGTTATCAGGAAACATTGGTCCCTGTTGAACACCCCAACAATGACTATGCCACAACCCCGATTCGCTTTTAAGCGATCAGCCAATCTACGAGACCGATTGGTGCATTCTCGACCAAAACCTGAGAGTAAAGAAACAGGGATCCCGTCTGGACATTATCAATGTGGAGGATGCACAGTATGTGAACTTACAACGCCAACAAAAAGTGTCACTCTAGCAGGAGGCAAAACATGGTATCTCAACATGTTTAGTAATTGCAATACGTGCAATGTTATTTACAGACTAACATGCCCCTGTGGACTTCACCATATCGGTCTCACCACACACAAAGTTAAGATCAGGGTGCAGGAGCATCTTAGTACCATACGGGTGGGTAGATAAACTACGAGATTGGTACAACACTTCATAATGGCGAAACACAGTCCCAAATATTTGCGCTGGGTTGTATTGGAAAGGGTGGTGGGAGACCTATACAACATTGAAGCCAGACTGATAACGAAGGAGGCACGTTGGATTTATCAGAAGAAAGTGGACCAACAGGGTTTAAATGACTATATTGAGTGGCATAAGGTATTGATCTATTAGTCTACTTACTAGATTCATGACCTTTTTTGATCCTTTAAATGTCCTCACATGAGAATAATTAACCATACACACAGGGTCTCTATTACTTTTTTAATATAACTTCCGGAATCTAAAAATATAGCAGGTTGCCAAAATACATAGTAGCCTCTTTTTGCTTCAGTCATTGTAGGATTACAAATTTTGCCCCTGTAAGACATATTGGTCTAGATGTGTTAACAGAATTCAGCTTACTATTGAGACACTGGATAAAAGGGCTCCCATCGGAGGGCACAGTATCTTAAACAATATGGCCGCCGAACACTTCAATACATTTACAAACTACATTTACAAACTACCACGCATGCGCGGAAGTGGCGCGTAATGCGTATTTAAAACGTAGGTGGTTGTCCTATCTCGGAGGCCGAATACTATCGGGACCAGAGGGCTGACAAGGTGAGTGGACGCATATATCTTGGTAAAAGTAGAAATTTCCCGACTCGTTTTTCCAATTAAATAGACACTGGAGTTCTACCGGTGGTTAGCGATGAACGGGCACACTAAGATAGCCGTTGTCAGTATCTTGACGCGAACACCAGACGGCAGCCATAATAATGAAGTTATGAGAGTGGGGTGTTGGCAGTGATGACTAGGATTTGAGCAATAGTCAATTCAAAATGAGAGGCTACATAAATGGTAACCGAACGGAGGTAAACATAATACAGGAGAGGAATGTATACTGAGCTAGTTGCAATAGGAATTATTTACAAACAGGAGTCTGTAGTAATTATCCATTAGCAATAGGACAGGCGGCATCTGATCCATATGCTTAGCGTTTATCGACATTGTCTGAATATGGGTAGTAATTGGATTTTTGTGTCCCTTAGAGATATACAACCGCGGCCATTGGGCGACCAAAAAGTGGACAAGTACATTTGGATGTAGCATACACCTACTTACAAGAGGGGTTTAGGTATGCTAAATACGAGCAACTTGATGGTAAATATTCATGGTGTAGCAGGCATCGGACCCTTACAGCATAATCGGTTAAGAAAATTTTTCCTACATAAATGTATGAAAGAAATTTGTGTTTAATGCGGGTGCAAAAGCTGATTGTGTGTTTATAAATTGTGTCTTCCTTGGGTGCAGACAAAGTGCACTGGTCTGAACTAGGAGTGCAGTGTGGCCAGTCGACCCTAGCCCTGATGAAATTGCCGCAAATCATTTAGGCAATGAAACATGTTGGTTTTAAATGAGCAGACACACAGCACAGAATAAAAAGTCATATAGCCAGTGTTTCGCTCGGTTTTAACTCGCACCGACGCGGGTTCTGATCAGACCCAGTCTCTTCTATTTGGGTCGACATTATTTTATTTAAATGTTTCTAAATTTTTCTTTTTTTGGAACACACATACACAAATTAATATTTAAGAAACGCATGTAGCACCACTTGAGGGGATTGATAAGAGGTTTTTGATTTATTTTCTTCCTTTCTGGGTGGCAGTTGCTAATGATAATGTGAGGTAGCAGGCGAGTACCTGTCTGCATATCCTCCATGGTGTTACTTCCGTGAGGCACTGCCATCCTTTCTCCACCTTTTTCTATCACTGTTGTTCTTGAGTGGATACCATATGTATATGGTTCCTTACTGCCTTTTCCTTTTTATATATATTTTTTAGGAAATGAGAAGACAAGTGAAGCACTTTATACACATACAGACACGATATAGGTTTTTCCAAAGAAGCTAGTGACATCGGACCCGATCGATGCACGGCTTAAAATTTGGCCGTTCATGATAAATCAAAACAAAGTAGTTTTGAATGTGTATGGGATACTGAAAAGCGTGTTCACTCTGTTCATTTTACTTTCTGGGCAGGCCCTATTTTGTGAATAGTCTGAGTGGGGGGGGTGACCTGCCCATTCACCCCCTAAGCTCCGTATTGTTGATGAATTAAACTGTTACCTGGTCGAGGTTCTGAGTGCAGTACTCCAGCCGGGAAGAAAGCTGGTTAGGAGGCTGTGTGGAACACGGAGTGACACCATCTTAGGGCAGGTGTGGGATAGTGTTGCACAGTTTGGGGAGGAGGGGTTCCTATATAATCATGGCCGCAGAGCGGATGCTGCGCCAAAGGCAAGGCCGTCCGCATCCCGATTGCGGCTAGCCAGTATGCCAGTTGCATAGTGGAGGACCAGCCTGACTGGACTTGCACAGCAAGGGAGCTTTCTGGCATGAAAGGGGGGGCTCAGCAGGGTTGTAGGCCGATGTCGGTGAGTGTGAGGGGGCCGGTCTTATGTGGGAACTGTGTGTTTGGCGTCTCCTGCCTGAACCAGCTGTTTTCTAATTGCGGAGCCCCTAGTAGGGAGCTAGAAGTTGAGGCAAAATTAATAAATGTCCACTCCTTTCATAAACATGCCTTCGATGTGTATGATTTGTTAAGGGAGGAAACACTGAAAATACTTTTTATGACCGAAACCTGAATGGAGGATGCATGTCCTGATTTGCACTTGGCTATACATGAGGCTTATGTCTGTTTATTCAGACAGGGTTGGGAGGTAGAGGAGGGGGCTGGCGATAGCTTTTTAAAGAACATACAAATGCAAGTTCTGAGCCTGATGGGATTACAGGAGCTGCATCCTTAAGCTTTAGCTTTTCCATTGACTGATAGACCAAAATCCCAGACAGGCTATGCTATCGCCCCTCAGGATATGCAGGAGACTTTATCTCTGCCCTGGATCAAGTACTAGGCCCCTAAATGCATTTCATAAGCCAATTTTACTTTGCTTGGAGACTTTAACATCCACTTAGAGTAGGTAGTGGACCCATTACCGAAGCGTGGAATGGAGTCTTTAGCCTCTTTCAGTTTAGGGAAAACTATTGCAAAACATGCCCAAATTGCTGATCATACGAATGACTATTTTCAAACACAACTCTAAAAGGTGGATCCCCTCAGCCAGTGACTTGGTCAGACCACTCCCTTTTGCCTCTCGTTTGGAAACTGGGTGGATTAAGAGCCCAGCCCTACACTGCCACATTCTCAAAATAGATGCTGGCGCAGGGTCACTCTGGATGAGTTGAGTACTCTTGTGGACTCTAAACCTGAGATCCCATATCCCATTAGATAGGAGGACAGAACTATCAGCTCTTTGCTCAGAGCGGTGGTAGATTTTGTAGCACCCACTTTTTTCTCTAGAAAGAAGAGCCGCTTACAGCTCACTGGCTCACAGAGGAACTCACTCTGGAAAGAGCAGCATTTAAGAAACTAGAAAGTGTGGAGGCGTGATTATTTGGACTCCGACAAAGCCATTTAGAAACAATCCCTGAAATCCTATCATAAAAATATCAAGTGGACTTGTGGCATATTCTACTCGCATTGCATTAAAGAGGCCAATAATGATGGGAGGGGATCCTCAAAATTGAATCTAATTTTACTGACTAAAGGTACTTTCCCCCCCGCTGGAAAATACTGAGAATCCAGCGGTAGAAGAACCAGTGGAGCAATTACAACATCCCCCACTGGTTACTTTTTTTGAGCCATCAGTAGAGGAGGTAACAGCTGCATCCCTTGCCTCTCAACCCCCCCCCCCCCCACCCCACCCCACTCCCCCCACAATATTTTGAAGTAAATCTTGGACATTATTGATCCAGTGTATCCAAAGCTATTTGCTAGTGTCCTCGACTCGGGCATAGTGCCCGATAGCTGTAAAAATGCCTGAATGGTTCCATTATTAAAAAGGGCAATGCTGACCCTGATTGATTAGCAGATTTCAGACCAGTCTCGCTGCTGCCAGCAGCTTCTGAGGTGTTGGAAAAGGTAGTAAACCGGCAACTTACCACCTTCTTAGCAGATAACCACTTGCTACACCCCTCTCAATCAGGGTTCAGAGCCGGCCACAGCATCGGGACCACACTGTTTGAGGTCTGAGTCCATCAAGTTCAAACTAGACTCTGGCTGCAATGTGGCTCTGGGGCTGCTGGACTTGTCGACAGCTTTTGATACGGTGGATCACCATATTCTGCTGCACAGGTTAAAACATCTGGGTATTGTGGGCGCTGCGTTGTTGTCTGGGTTCTCTCCTTAATGGCTGCAAACAAGTGGTTTGGATGAAACTATATACCTCGGGAGATAAAGAGTTGAAATGGGGCATATCGCTGAGGTCCTTGTTCAGTCCTACACTCCTTAATATTTGTCTCCCTTGGCTCATCTGGTGTAATCCGATAATATGATCTCTTATGCGGATTATACTCCACTTCTGCTCACGTATGATGGGGAGCCTGAGAGGGCGATGTTTGCCTTTGCTAACTGTATGGTGGTTGAGGGCCAACAGTTTGAGGTGCAGCCTGATTAAGACAAAAGTCTTATTTGGAGTCACAGGGGCAGACGGCAGCCATAATAATTAAGTTATGAGAGTGGGGTGTTGGCAGTGATGACTAGGATTTGAGCAATAGTCAATTCAAAATGAGAGGCTACATAAATGGTAACCGAACGGAGGTAAACCTAATACAGGAGAGGAATGTATACTGAGCTAGTTGCAATAGGAATTATTTACAAACAGGAGTCTGTAGTAATTATCCATTAGCAATAGGACAGGCGGCATCTGATCCATATGCTTAGTGTTTATCGACATTGTCTGAATATGGGTAGTAATTGGATTTTTGTGTCCCTTAGAGATATACAACCGCGGCCATTGGGCGACCAAAAAGTGGACAAGTACATTTGGATGTAGCATACACCTACTTACAAGAGGGGTTTAGGTATGCTAAATACGAGCAACTTGATGGTAAATATTCATGGTGTAGCAGGCATCGGACCCTTACAGCATAATCGGTTAAGAAAAGTTTTCCTACATAAATGTATGAAAGAAATTTGTGTTTAATGCGGGTGCAAAAGCTGATTGTGTGTTTATAAATTGTGTCTTCCTTGGGTGCAGACAAAGTGCACTGGTCTGAACTAGGAGTGCAGTGTGGCCAGTCGACCCTAGCCCTGATGAAATTGCCGCAAATCATTTAGGCAATGAAACATGTTGGTTTTAAATGAGCAGACACACAGCACAGAATAAAAAGTCATATAGCCAGTGTTTCGCTCGGTTTTAACTCGCACCGACGCGGGTTCTGATCAGACCCAGTCTCTTCTATTTGGGTCGACATTATTTTATTTAAATGTTTCTAAATTTTCTTTTTTTGGAACACACATACACAAATTAATATTTAAGAAACGCATGTAGCACCACTTGAGGGGATTGATAAGAGGTTTTTGATTTATTTTCTTCATTTCTGGGTGGCAGTTGCTAATGATGATGTGAGGTAGCAGGCGAGTACCTGTCTGCATATCCTCCATGGTGTTACTTCCGTGAGGCACTGCCATCCTTTCTCCACCTTTTTCTATCACTGTTGTTCTTGAGTGGATACCATATGTATATGGTTCCTTACTGCCTTTTCCTTTTTATATATATTTTTTAGGAAATGAGAAGACAAGTGAAGCACTTTATACACATACAGACACGATATAGGTTTTTCCAAAGAAGCTAGTGACATCGGACCCGATCGATGCACGGCATAAAATTTGGCCGTTTATGATAAATCAAAACAAAGTAGTTTTGAATGTGTATGGGATACTGAAAAGCGTGTTCACTCTGTTCATTTTACTTTCTGGGCAGGCCCTATTTTGTGAATAGTCTGAGTGGGGGGGGTGACCTGCCCATTCACCCCCTAAGCTCCGTATTGTTGATGAATTAAACTGTTACCTGGTCGAGGTTCTGAGTGCAGTACTCCAGCCGGGAAGAAAGCTGGTTAGGAGGCTGTGTGGAACACGGAGTGACACCATCTTAGGGCAGGTGTGGGATAGTGTTGCACAGTTTGGGGAGGAGGGGTTCCTATATAATCATGGCCGCAGAGCGGATGCTGCGCCAAAGGCAAGGCCGTCCGCATCCCGATTGCGGCTAGCCAGTATGCCAGTTGCATAGTGGAGGACCAGCCTGACTGGACTTGCACAGCAAGGGAGCTTTCTGGCATGAAAGGGGGGGCTCAGCAGGGTTGTAGGCCGATGTCGGTGAGTGTGAGGGGGCCGGTCTTATGTGGGAACTGTGTGTTTGGCGTCTCCTGCCTGAACCAGCTGTTTTCTAATTGCGGAGCCCCTAGTAGGGAGCTAGAAGTTGAGGCAAAATTAATAAATGTCCACTCCTTTCATAAACATGCCTTCGATGTGTATGATTTGTTAAGGGAGGAAACACTGAAAATACTTTTTATGACCGAAACCTGAATGGAGGATGCATGTCCTGATTTGCACTTGGCTATACATGAGGCTTATGTCTGTTTATTCAGACAGGGTTGGGAGGTAGAGGAGGGGGCTGGCGATAGCTTTTTAAAGAACATACAAATGCAAGTTCTGAGCCTGATGGGATTACAGGAGCTGCATCCTTAAGCTTTAGCTTTTCCATTGACTGATAGACCAAAATCCCAGACAGGCTATGCTATCGCCCCTCAGGATATGCAGGAGACTTTATCTCTGCCCTGGATCAAGTACTAGGCCCCTAAATGCATTTCATAAGCCAATTTTACTTTGCTTGGAGACTTTAACATCCACTTAGAGTAGGTAGTGGACCCATTACCGAAGCGTGGAATGGAGTCTTTAGCCTCTTTCAGTTTAGGGAAAACTATTGCAAAACATGCCCAAATTGCTGATCATACGAATGACTATTTTCAAACACAACTCTAAAAGGTGGATCCCCTCAGCCAGTGACTTGGTCAGACCACTCCCTTTTGCCTCTCGTTTGGAAACTGGGTGGATTAAGAGCCCAGCCCTACACTGCCACATTCTCAAAATAGATGCTGGCGCAGGGTCACTCTGGATGAGTTGAGTACTCTTGTGGACTCTAAACCTGAGATCCCATATCCCATTAGATAGGAGGACAGAACTATCAGCTCTTTGCTCAGAGCGGTGGTAGATTTTGTAGCACCCACTTTTTTCTCTAGAAAGAAGAGCCGCTTACAGCTCACTGGCTCACAGAGGAACTCACTCTGGAAAGAGCAGCATTTAAGAAACTAGAAAGTGTGGAGGCGTGATTATTTGGACTCCGACAAAGCCATTTAGAAACAATCCCTGAAATCCTATCATAAAAATATCAAGTGGACTTGTGGCATATTCTACTCGCATTGCATTAAAGAGGCCAATAATGATGGGAGGGGATCCTCAAAATTGAATCTAATTTTACTGACTAAAGGTACTTTCCCCCCCGCTGGAAAATACTGAGAATCCAGCGGTAGAAGAACCAGTGGAGCAATTACAACATCCCCCACTGGTTACTTTTTTTGAGCCATCAGTAGAGGAGGTAACAGCTGCATCCCTTGCCTCTCAACCCCCCCCCCCCCCCCCCCCCCACCCCACCCCACTCCCCCCACAATATTTTGAAGTAAATCTTGGACATTATTGATCCAGTGTATCCAAAGCTATTTGCTAGTGTCCTCGACTCGGGCATAGTGCCCGATAGCTGTAAAAATGCCTGAATGGTTCCATTATTAAAAAGGGCAATGCTGACCCTGATTGATTAGCAGATTTCAGACCAGTCTCGCTGCTGCCAGCAGCATCTGAGGTGTTGGAAAAGGTAGTAAACCGGCAACTTACCACCTTCTTAGCAGATAACCACTTGCTACACCCCTCTCAATCAGGGTTCAGAGCCGGCCACAGCATCGGGACCACACTGTTTGAGGTCTGAGTCCATCAAGTTCAAACTAGACTCTGGCTGCAATGTGGCTCTGGGGCTGCTGGACTTGTCGACAGCTTTTGATACGGTGGATCACCATATTCTGCTGCATAGGTTAAAACATCTGGGTATTGTGGGCGCTGCGTTGTTGTCTGGGTTCTCTCCTTAATGGCTGCAAACAAGTGGTTTGGATGAAACTATATACCTCGGGAGGTAAAGAGTTGAAATGGGGCATATCGCTGAGGTCCTTGTTCAGTCCTACACTCCTTAATATTTGTCTCCCTTGGCTCATCTGGTGTAATCCGATAATATGATCTCTTATGCGGATTATACTCCACTTCTGCTCACGTATGATGGGGAGCCTGAGAGGGCGATGTTTGCCTTTGCTAACTGTATGGTGGTTGAGGGCCAACAGTTTGAGGTGCAGCCTGATTAAGACAAAAGTCTTATTTGGATGGGATCCCCTACCTGGCTGTGTTCGGTCCTGGCCTGAAAGTGTTCCCCCCACCAACGGCGGTGGCAAGACATTTGGGTGTACTGTTCGAAACCCAGCTTGCATTTGGAGCACAGATCTCCGCTGTGATGAACTCCTGTTTTTGGATTTTCTGCATGTTGAAGTTTCTCAATTTGCTTCCTCATGAGGCCCAAATTGCAGTGGTTAGATCACTAATTCTATCCAGGTTAGACTGTGCTAATGTCCTGTATCTTGGTCTCCCTGCACATCTGATCCAGCGCCTACAGGTCATGCAGACTATGGTAGTCCATTTATTATAGCTCTGACCCGAACGCATCAAGCCCTCCACAATAAGGAACCTAGGTAGTTAAAGGATCTCATTAAGGCTTACTGCCCAGGAAGATTGCTGCGCACTTTTTGAAACAGCAGAGAGGTGCTTCCTTCACGGTTATAGCAGAAAATCTGTGGAATAAATTCCCAGATTACCTCAGACGGATACCCGAAAAAGCAAATTTAAAAAAAGGAACTGAAGACATTTCTGTTTAGGTGTTAGCAGGGAACAACGGCTTCTATCCCACGCTCTCTCCCCTTTGGGCATACTGAATAGCACCAGGACACTTTGTGAGTAGCTGTACGCTTTAGGAATGTCATGCATTCATCCATCCTCCATAACCACTAGATTTGTTGCAAGGGGGCTAATCAGAGAGAGATGTACCATTTTGGTGAGTAAGTTAACTTATCGTTTTTAGGGGGAAAGGGAGGTTAAAGGTGAGGCGGCGGTTGTACGTTTTTTTCCTTGCACCTTGGCAAACGGTATGGTTACATTTTGCCCCTCAGGCTGGCTAGCGAAGCATAAGATGAGATCTCCTGAAAAAGGGCCTTCCACAATTCACAATATTCTAAAGCTTCTCTTTCCACAAGAAGTGGAACTTTGGATCGCATCAGCATGAATAATCATTTTTGGTTTCCTTGCCTTTTTCTGCCTTTTGTTGAGAGAGCTTCTGATGTTCAAGGTCATGCCACCAGTGCCCATGTGGGGTCTAGTATACTCCTACGGTGACACACCCCTGTGACATATAAGCAAGTGCTGGGTGCTCAGACCTCTAATTTGCAAGTAAAGATTAGGATTATGTTTTTTGGAGCTGACCACAGTATCCACTGGCTCGAGCATCTCTCCAGCCTCTGCCTGTCTGTGGCACTGTTTTTGTTTGCAAGTCCTCATCATTGCAAACTTCGGATCAGGTCTACCACATCCTAGCTGACTTAGCAGTGTAGCACAAATCCTTTCTACACACACTATTGAGAGAGCACTTACATTTTATGAAGTTGTTTCAGAATGATTGACCATTATGTGCAATTAAATCACTTAGAAGTGTGTACATTTTACTAGAAATTGACCCTCTCACACTATTTAGTGAGGGTGTGACGGGCAAGAAGCATTATTATTCCTTATGCTGCACCTTTTGAAGGGATGTTAATTTGATGAAGTAATTTAGACTACATAGACATTAGAGGGCTTTCTGTCTGCCTCAGAAATAAAACAGACTGACTGGAATACTGCAGGTGGGCACCAGTTTGAACCCATACTTCTATGTAACAAAGTATTACTGGGGCTCATGCTGTGAGGAAAAAAGTCCTATACCTCAGGGGTAAAACTCAGCACTGAAATACAAGGAGCAAAACAAAAAATCCCTTAATGTCAAAGATATTAAAGCTGATGTCTTAGAGAGGGCATATCCCTATTTGCAAAAAGATTTTTATACCAATCGCGCAAACACGAACACCCATAATGTCAGGCCTTGTGGTAAATTCAATAGACTCAACAACTCTGATCACGACGAAGGTCCTAGTACCTCTAGTCGTGCCCCCAACCCCACTTTTTTAGACTGGGTAAAAACGAACCTTCAAAGTGAGGACAGGTGAAACAACCATAATGGTACAATCCCCCAGGCGAGCGTCAAACCCGCCAGAAATTTTATCAATGGGAACAAATACCAATAATGTTTCGCTGAATATATAGACAATACCCATCTTTAACCTCGCTAATCATACCCTAGCGGATTCAGAACTATCACTTCTTAGCAAAGGCTTGTCTTTTGTCCCCACCCTCCACCCCAATTTTCTGGCACTCCAGACTGAACTACTCTGGTTCTTCCGGCGCATTCACCTGCCTGCCTATTTTCTTCTCAATCCCTCACCAACTATTTCTTCCAACACACCGTTACGCCCTCTGTCAACCTTTTTTCCCCACAAGTATGATCCCTGGCGTAATTGTAACTTTCGAGAAAATGGTACTCAAAGATGTTGGACAACTTGAAAGCACCAGACGCTTTATCCCATATAGTCTGTCACTAGAAGAGGGAGGCAATTAATACATTGAAAATCAATGATTCCCTCATCGTTAAATCAGTGGATAAAGGCGGAGGTATAGTGCTGCAAGAGAGCTATACAAATTGGAAATTTTACGCCAACTTTCTAACACAGACCATTCCTGTAGACTGCCCACTAAGGAAATCCAACAATTGATTCTTTAAATTACTACTGATGCCAAATTACAAGGCTTCTTGAGCCAGAAGGAATTTTTGTTTCTCAATGTAAATTCACCACGCAACCCAGTGATAAACACACTCCTGAAAATTCATTAAAACCTCACAGACCCCCCCCCCCAGGATGTCCCATAGTGTCTGGTTGTGACTCTAGTCTAGAGCCACTTGGTCAGTATGTTGACTACTTTATAAAGGTCTTCGTCCCCACAACTGAATGCGACGTCGGACAGTATGGCTATGATCCATTTAGTTGAACACCTCCCCTTCAATACCGACTCAGACATTCGCTGCACATTGAATGTCGAATCCTTGTACACGAATATCCCACAGGTCAAGGCACTACGATGTTTACAAAAGTGAACCTCCAAGGAAAAAAACTAACACAGTGGACAGAGGATGGGTGAGGCTTTCCCTTCTCTGTAGTGAAGCGGTTAGTCTCAAATCCTGATGTTTACATAGTGTTCTGATTTCTACAGTTCATCTACCGATGTGTAGGCGCACAAACAAGTTGTAAGCAGAATTTCAAGAATGCTAGTTTCCCAGTAATGGACTTGTTTGCCATAAGGAATAATGCAATTCTTACTCTTTTGTGTCAGTGTTGCCGCTGAGTTGGAACATCCTTTCACTTTATGCCTTTCCACTGTTGCCAGACTTAAGTAATGAGGAAAATTAGTCCATGGAGCCAGAGCAAATCGGATACCCCACCCCTGACAAAGAAATGTTGGAGTTCATGAACACTCTGGAAATGTTCCTTTGGCAAAGACCTTTTTTGCTCCTAAACCTGCATAAATCTATTCTACTACACTTGAAAGGGACAGCAGTCAGTATAATGCAGATGCATGTGGCTCTACTTTCATAGTGCGTCTTGTACATGAAATGGTCCCTTCATACAGTCTCAATAGAACGTGAAGTTCGCCTGGAAGCAATCATACATGTGTACAGCCCGTTTGTGGATTTTGGGACCTTTCTCTCAAAGCTCAAGCTAGACCTGTGGTGCGTTTGTGCCCATGGTTATTGCAACCCTTCTCCATAAACTAGTGGAGAGGTGCATGGAGAAATGCAGAAGTTATATGGAAGTTGAAATCCTATGGATAAATGTAATGATCTTCCAATAGCGTAAAACGCACATTTCAAAGAGGTATTCAAAAAGGAATGATCAACTCTGATCAAACAAAGTGCAGCAAAATAGTGTTGAGACCTGGAAGCACAATGTATCTCTTCATGGTCCTTCCAAGAGACACTGACTCTCTTCCTCACATTGCTATTCCTACAGACACAAACAAGATCACAGATATGCCTTTTTCTAGTTCCCAACTTTTTAGTTACTTTGCAGATGAAGATATTCATTAAATTGTAAATTAAACTAACTGTAAGGTGTTGACCTGGAAAAGAGAAGAGCTAACAAAAGACAGTTTAAATATTACTGAGCGAACAGGACCCCTCACTCATCTCTTAAAGGAAAAGATCAATTTAGCACCCAGAAAAAATGGCAACAACTTCCTCAGAGCTTCTAACTGGAGACTGCGCTCGTACTTATACCTAGCAAGAGTAAACAACCTTGCTCTTCTATGTTTAAGTAGACATAAATAGTCAAACCAAGACTTGACAAATTTTAGATGTCAAATTTGATAACGTGTGTCAGGAGGGAAGAATGCAGGATGCAAGCCCTGCACCAAATCTTCCGATATCTCCACCAAGGAGATACGTGAATGTACAGAATGTCTGTATTCACATTAGGATATGCAAGCATAATACACCCATTTATAGATTGCGAACAGCTACCTCCAGCAGAGGTGTCCCGGCGCTATAGCAACAGGTGGCACGCAAGGGTCAAGCAAAATAGCTAATAGCCCATAAAGGGCTAATCTAGGCTAAAAAGCCATGTTTTTGCTGCTTTCCTGAATTGAGGTTCAGAGACAATCTGACGCAAAGCATTAGGCAGGGAGTTCCATAACATGGACGCCCCGACCATGAAAGATCTGCCACCCATCCGAGCTTCCCTAACTCGTGGGGTGCAGAGCATGTTCAGAGCATTCAACCTCAATGCACGCGTCTGCTTGTAGGCGCAAAGCCGTTGTTTCAGGTAGCTAGGGCAAATACCATGGATCGACCGGAAGGTTAGGGTTAAGGCCTTGAATTTGATTCTTTTAGCCACCGGCAAGCAGTGCAATTCCTTGATATGCGGAGAGATATGATGACTAAATGGAACCAGTCTAATCAGTTTCGCAGCCGCATTTTGAACCATCTGAAGTTTCTTGACAAGGTATGCTGGCAAGCCCACATAGAGGCCATTCGCATAATCCAGCCTAGCAGTTACTGTGGCATGGACTATAACCCGACAGGAGTTCTCTGGCAGCAGATATAAAAACTTTCGCAGATTTCTCAATCTGCTGAAGCAGGCAGCTATCACCTGCTGAATTTGGGCCGAAAAGGATAGGTCTGTTTCCCACTTTATTCCCAGATTTTTGGTAATGTCTGCTGGAATGGGAGGTGAGCCTATTTCCATCAGCCACCACAGGTCTGCAACTGGGGGCTGGTTTGTACCGAAGAACATCACTCCGGTTTTATTGGCATTAACTTTGAGCTTGTTGTTGTTCATCCAAAGGGAAATATCTGTTACAGCCCTTAAAGCTCTTAAGTCTTCCGATTGATCCCTTAAGGGAAACACCAACTGGGTATCATCGGCGTAGGAAATCGCTTTCACACCCCAGTTGGCTAGCCATGAAAATAGAGGGGCCAGGTAAATGTTTTTGATGGTTAAATGTTTTCTTGTTTTAACCATGTACTTTTTGTATTGTTGGTGTCACTCCATATTCCACAGCTGTCTGTCCTTACAATCATAAATGGGGGAAACCAAAGTGCTTCTGGAAAACCTGCTCAGATGTATTCTGTTTATGAATTTAGAGAGTATGCATGGTAGACAACTAGGGTTAACTGTACGTAACCTTTCCTTGCTATTTATCTCACGTTTCACAGTTCCACCAAAGGGGATTTTTAATTTTGTTTTTTTAGCTTCCCTGGTTTTTCCTTTTAAACACTTTCTGGAAATCTCTTGCCCAAAATCACTTTGGTTCGCTTTAATGGAATTTGAATTGCCACCATGTTCAGTCTGTTTGAAACTACCACAACTTCACCCTGAAAAAATATATGTGTTTTTGGTTTGAAGATCAATTAGGGTCCATGTGTGCGCTTTGCTTATACAGTTTCTTGCTTGATTCTGGTTCTGTAAAAGTCTGCAGCAAGCTCTGGAGACTCCCTTATGTATTCTTCATTACCCCTGTGGAGGTGACGTGGTATTCTTTGAATTCTTGTCTAACAAATGGCAGCATCACACTCCTACCTCGAAGTTGACACAATACAGAAAATTGTGCCTAGTCTAGTAAATCCGGGAGAAGCCCTTGCTGAATCCTTTCACTCTGTATTTTTCCTCATAAATAGGATTTCCCTTGAGTTGGGAAATAGTCCCATCTGTTTGCAGAGCTCTTGCATACCCAGTGAAGTTTAAATTGGATCTAAAAACACATTCATGATATTGTATTACAATCATTTGCCTCCCTTCCTTCCAAGGTAAAACTATTTTTGTATGCTTCACACGAAGTGCCTTGTGGAATCCTGCTGCTTTCTGACCTCTTGAATCACAAGGATGTATTTTTGTGCCCTGCATCCATTTGCGCGGTACAGGGTACTTCCTTTCAAGGAGATTTTCTGCACATTGTCATTCTGTTATATTTACACTGCTAATGATAATAGTAATTATTAAATATTACATTTATGATTTAATGCAACAAAATTGTGCTCAAGTGAGAAGAAAATATGGATATTAAAATATTGTCTTCAAATTGGTTTTAAGTTGCATAAAATCGCCTTGGTTGATAGTCTCAATTAAGGCTGTAAAACCAACAGATTTTGAAATCCCTTAACCTCCAGCCTACTGTTGAAAGTTTACCTGTTGCTTGGTTCAAACATTTCTATTGGACAAGTGATGCATTCATTTGGGCTAGTTTGGTCTTACTATGTCATTGAGGTACTGTGCTGCTACATCTTTCTTACATTTCACCCATATTCAAGACATTTTAAGCCTTTTTTAAATTGTAGGATATTTAGTCCAGTATTGTGTTAATCAGTGAACCAATCAGCATGGCTTCACTTTAATGATTTTCTTTGAGCACATAAGGTGCAATTTCATGTATTTATGTATTCTACCGGGGCGTGCATGAAGAGCTTATGTATTAAAACTCAACTGTTGTGCCATTTTACTTGAATAGAATGGCCTGGCCAAGCACCTTGGGTAATATGGTACACAAATCAATGCACCAAAGTCTGGCTTTACTTCAGATTAATAGCAATTGTATATATTTTGCTCCCAGTGAGCTAAAAACTGCTTCAGCCCTCTCTGAGCATTTGCCAAATAGAGGGAGATATTTGGGATCAGGAGTATTCAGTTTTGAGCCTTAACAGTATTTGCTTGGGGTCTATAGGATAGAAATTTAAGTCTTTGCTTCCTAATGTGTATGCAGGCTTTTTAATAGATAACAGGCACCTCACATGAAACAGCTGAGACCGGAGCATTGTAGGCGCTTACCTGTATAATCTAGCCATTCCCTTCCATGAAGGAGGTAAACCAGCTGGCTCCCTAATCACTCACCCCACCACCTCGTTGAGTTGCAGAGCCACGGTCCCATGATTCACTTTATCCATTGTCTGAGATCTAAGCATGTTAGAAAGCCAATTCCTCTCTTCCCTGCAGTATCTAGCAGCTTGTTCACTACCTCAAGCAGTGCCTTTAAGGTTCCATACCCCTCCTAAAACTCTGATCTTTATCGCACCATCATGACCAGTTTGGTTGTCCCTCAGACTGACTTGTCTGTAGTTACTCTGAACCTTCCACTCTTCAGTTTTTGGTTGACCCCACCTGTGTGGTAGTGTGTAACGTTCTGTAAGATGTGCTGGACCCTGGGGTGCTGATTGTGGGTTGATCCAGTGGCTTACTAGTTATTTCAGGGCTTTTTTGGCCCTGCTACCCTGGGCCTTCCTCAGTGTGAATTCTAATATTTGTATATTTTTCTGGTTTCTTTTTTTTTTTTTTATTTGAGTTAATCTAGCACCCAGGGTTACCTCCTCAGAATGTTTATGGAAGCATCCTTTGTGGCTCTTTTCCTATTGACAGTCAAGGCTAATGCAGGTCCTCTTGGAGCTTTTCTTTTTAGTGTTAAAAAAAACGTCCTCTATGCTAGATGAGCCGAAATCCTACCTCCAAGTCGAGGAACACTCTTCTCTCATGTCTAGCTGACTAGTGCACAAGACTGTGTTCACAAGTGATCTCATTCCCTTATCCTTTCAAGTACAAACATTAGCAAACCTAAAACTGTTTGCTACTAATTTAGAAATGCAAAGCTAGGTCAGTACACATTTCTGTGTGGCTAGCCAGCGTCTACAAAGTCGTCTTTGCATTTGGGCAGTCAGCACACCACACTCTCTTCTCTTAGCTGACGTAAGAACTATTTGAATTTCAGCTGTGCTTTGGTCTTAGCCTATCCACACATGAAGTTGTTTGCATGCAGCTGCTCTAACTGCATCTACAATCTCAAAATATCAAGAGCAACTGACTGACCTTTTCTCTGTTTATGTACCAACCCCTTCTGGGGTAGCACTCTTATGTCTATAAAAGAGTTCTACTTTCTAATCAAATAGTTCCCCCCCCCCCCCCCCTTCCCCCCTCTGCTCTGATTGGACCACATCTACTAGTCTTTCAGGCATATTTTGCCTTTCACGGTCGTGGCTTTTTGATTGGTTATCTTTGGCTAGGATATTTAAAGTACACCGGTGCTTCTGTTTCCCAGTTTCTAAACCATGATAAATGACCGCTACAACAAATGGTGCCAAAGTTGTTCCTCTTCAGAGAAATTGCTGGTTTACCTCCAGTAGTGTTGCTGGGTTTTCCCTTCTCAGTAGAAATGTTAGTCTAATTGCTATGTGTTCTAATGTTCTGAGTTATAACGAGAGAAACTATGCCTACCAAAAGTCCGGTGCTTGCTGGTAGCAGGATGGATGTCTAACCATTGCCTGAATCTCAATGGTAACAAAACAGAGGTGCTGATTGTGGGAAAGGCTCCATCTGTTTGAACATCTGCTTGGTGGCCTGAGACTCTGGGTCAACTACCAACCCCGAAGGCAGAAGTTGAAAACCTTGGAGTGTGGTTTGACTCCAAACTGAGATTTGATAGTCGAATCCCGAAATTGATGGGTAAATGCTTCGGGACCCTGATAGTACTCTGGAAGATCCTCTATCTATTACACGTCAATGCAAGGAAAACAATAGGACATGCCGTGGTCACCTCCCAGATGGACTACGGCAATGTCCCCTATTTAGGTTCATCAAAAAAGGGCTAAAGAACCTGCAGTTGATACAAACTGCTACAGCTCGCCTAGTGATGAATCTCCCAAGAAGAACATCTATAACAAAAGCCCTGGCATGCCTGCATTGGCTACCTGTAGAGAAAAGAGTACTGTTAAAGATGATGTGCTACTGCCACAGAATCCTGGCGAAAAAAGGTCCACGGTATCTCCAAGCAATGATAACGGCCTACACACCCAGCCAGAACCCTAAATCCAAACGAAGGGCTCTGGTAATTGTACCAAGAATATAGTAGGCATGGATGGGTGGACGCTCCTTTAGATTCCCGGCAGCCAAACTCTGGAACACATTGCCAGCAGACATTAGAACGGATCCATGTGAAGCCACCTTCCGCAAAAACCTAAAGACATGGCTTTTACCCACCATCAAACCAGAATAGACTGTAGAGTCCTCCAGTCACTTGCCCGAGAGCGGAGTGGTCACTCTAGACTTTCCCTTTCTGCCTTATGATAGTATTCTTCCAGCGCGGGGACACACCGGTGGTGTAACTAAGCGCTTTATAAATGAATAAATGTAAAATGTAAGAAGAAAATACGGTATGGATGCATGCGATTTCTGATGGATACATCTGCCAGTGGATTCCTCACCTTGTGAATATCCCCTGCGCCAGCAACATTCGGAAACTTTTGTAGCAGTCCACGCCGATGGGGTCGACGACGACGTCAGACACGGCTCCGCTCGCGACTCCGCTGACGTCACCGGCTCCATAAGACCTCGTCGGCGTGATGACGTCAGTTCCCTTTTTTCCGCGCCGTCGAAGCCAACGGATTTCGGGAATCTCTGTTAGCGGCATCGATACTTCGTGTATTTTCGTTGTTTTTCCTGTCTTCTTTGAAGATGTCGACAAAAGTCTGGGTTTAAGCCTTGCCGGGAGTGTGGCAAGCATATGTCCATCACTGACCCACATGAGGACTCTGTGTGGTGTTTATCCTCGGACCACGATGTGGATGGCTGTAACAGCTGCCGAAAGATGAGTACGAATGCTCTGAAGGAACGGGAGGCAAAGCTCTTTATTGCCAGAATGAAGGACAAGAGAGGGAGAAGGAGATTGAGATCGAGGTCTCGATCGAAGTCGAGGTCGGCGTCGAAGTCTACTTTGGGGCATGCTTCTCGAGCTAAGAAGCACAAGAAAAAGAGAAGACACTCCTCTCGGCACCATTCAGATAAGAGCACGGCGCCGAAGTCACCTGCTCGGCGTCGAAGGGACTCTGTTTCTCTTTCTACTGTGCCGGGTTCGCCTGCTGGTCCTTCATCTCCGGTGGTCTCTTTGTCTCCGGCTTCGCCGGTTCCATCCCCGGCTCCGGTTCCGTCTCCGGCTCCATCTCCGGCCCAGAAGATCTTCAAGCCCCGGGTGAGCCTGCGATGCCGTTGATTCCACTGTCGGCGCCGGTTGGCCCGAGTCCGGTGGGGCCTGGCCAGTATCCTGCTTTCCCTGGGCCAGGTCAGGACCCATCACATTACTTAAATGCAATGTATGGGGTATTTGCTCGTGCCATGTATGTCCCTGGTGCACCTGCGGGTCCGACGGGTCCTTTGGCATTTAACTTGGGGGTGCCGCAAGTATATCCTCAGGCCCCTTTCTATCCATTTTATCCAGCGACGCTGTCTTGGAATCCTCGGGCTCCGAGAACGTAGACGCCGCTTCCATCCTCGCCGGCTCCGGCTCGACCTCGTTCGACGCCGATGGCTCCGCCGGATCCACGGTCGACGCCGGCGCCGTCTGAGTCGATTACGGCGCCGAGGATTCGAAGAAGGGAGACTCAAAGGATTATTGAGGAGCAGAGATACCTTCAGGAGGAAGCGGAGGATGGAGAATTGGTGGAGTCGGATGAGGTTTTTGACGAGCTTAAGGAAGCTAGTGGTTTGGACCAGTCTCCTGAGTGGGAGATTACTCCGCCATCAGATGAGCCATCCAAGGACGTTGCACCCTACCGTGCAGTCATAAGGAGAGCTGCGGAGTTACTTGATCTCCAACTTCCAACAACGGAGTTTAAGTCGAACATCTTGACTGAAGTCTTGCATTCTCCCACAGCGGTGTCAGAGCCTTTGCTTCCATTTAATGAGGCCATTGCAGAACCTGTGTTGGAGGTGTGGCGCAAACCCTTTTCTGCTCCTGCGGTGTCTAAGACTATCGCTAGGAGATACAGAGCGGCCCCAGGTGATCCAGAATTTTTGTCGTCTCATCAATCGCCTGAGAGCTTGGTAATTCAGGCGGCTTGTTCTGGGAAGTCTAAAGGAGCCTTTCCACAGGTCCCTGGGGACAGAGGCAAAAAGACTGGACCAGTCGGCAAAGAAGGTGTTTTCATCAGCCAGCAAGGCTTTGAAATCGACTAACGCCACATGTCTTTTGGGACGCTATGTACATGCGCTGATGGATTCGGCTAGGAAACTGGTGCCGAAGCTACCTGATGAGGATAGAGCTGATTTTAACGACATCTTGGCTGATGCTCAGGCGGCTGCGCGGCAAGTGATCCAAAGTGGGTTGGACACAGCAGATTCTGTTGCAAGGATCATGGGGTCGTCGGTTGCAACTAGAAGTGCTTGGTTGAGAACTTCGGAGTTCTCTCAAGATGTGCAATCAACCCTATTTGATCTACCGTTTGATGGGTCTGGCCTCTTTGGGGGGAAAAAGGCAGATGCTGCTCTAGAAAGATTCAAAGAGCAAGGCAACTGCTAAATCTTTGGGACTCCAGTCTCAATCGAGAGGGTCTTTTAAGAGGTACAGAGGTTTTGGAAGGACATCTTTTCGAACCTATAGGCAGACTCCGCAGCAGCAGCAAGGTTCCTCGTCGAGAGGTTACAGAGGAAGAATCAGCTCTCCTCCTCCTCTTCCTCTTCCTCAGCCCCTCCCACCACCGCAAAACAGCCCTAGATCCGACATTCCGGATCATGCTGGTCCTGTGGGGGGCCGGCTTACCCATTTTCTACAAGATTGGGAATCTGGAACTACAGATCTCTGGGTTCTAGATCTTGTGGAAAATCGGTATGCCCTTCCCTTTCGGGAATTCCCTCCAAATTACCCTCCTTGCCAAGGGGCTTGCTCGGAGGACCACAGTCTTCTCCTGCAGGAGGAAGTCCTGAAGTTGTTTCAGAAAGGTGCGATAGAGGTGGTTCCAGAGCAGGAGAGGGGTCAGGGATGCTACTCCCGGTATTTCCTGATTCCGAAAAAGGACGGCAGATTGCGTCCGATATTGGACCTCAGGATCTTGAATTTTTATCTAAAGCAGGAGAAGTTCAAGATGCTCACCCTTGCTCAGGTTCTTCAAGCGCTGAATCAGGAGGACTGGATGGTGTCCATCGACTTGCAGGATGCGTATTTTCACATCCCAATCCTGAAGTCGCACAGAAAGTATCTCCGTTTCACGGTAGGGTCGCAACATTATCAGTTTGCGGTCCTCCCGTTTGGTCTTACTTCTGCACCCCGGGTCTTCACGAAGGTGATGGCAGTGGTGGCAGCCCATCTCAGAAGGTCAGGGGTCTCGGTTTTCCCCTATCTGGACGACGGGCTGATCAAGGCGGAGTCTCCAGAGAAGGTGCTGCATCATCTGCGGAATACAACTCGACTGTTGTACAACTTGGGGTTTTCATTCAATGTGCCCAAATCTCACCTGGTGCCCTCTCAGCGCAACCTGTTCATAGGTGCGGTACTGGACACTACTGTTTGTCGAGCATTCCCTCCTCCTCAAAGGATTCTCGACATACAGGAAATGATTCCTTTCTTTTACAACGGAGCGGTTGTTCCGGTCCTGAAGGTCCTTCGCCTGCTCGGTCTGTTTGCTTCTTGCATTCTGTTGGTCAACCATGCACGCTGGCACATGAGGGCGCTCCAATGGTGCCTCCGCAAGCAGTGGTATCGGCACAAGGGAGATCTCAGGGAGTCTGTGAGGATCTCCAGAGAAGCTGCGGCGGATCTATCTTGGTGGGGCATGGAGGGCAATCTGTCTCAAGGAAAGCCTTTCCATCTTCCTCCATCGGTGGCCACAGTGATGACGGATGCATCCATCTTAGGGTTGGGTGCTCCTCTGGGGGATCTGGAGATCAAGGGTCTTTGGTCTCCAGAGGAAAGGTTGCTTCACATCAACCTTCTGGAATTGCGGGCGATACGTTTGGCGCTCAAGGCCTTCCTCCCTTCCCTTCGCTGTCCGTCTGTTCAAGTCCTGACGGACAACACTACCGCGATGTGGTATATAAACAAACAGGGAGGAGTGGGGTCTCTTTGTCTCTGCAGAGAGACCCTGCGTCTATGGTCCTGGGCTCAGAACCATCAGATTTGTCTGATGGCAAATCATCTGGCCGGGGTGCGGACAGTCTCAGTCTGCAGTTCTCCGCCGACCACGAGTGGAGGCTCCATCCGGAGGTGGTTCGTCACGTCTTTCGGACGTGGGGAACGCCTCGGGTGGATCTATTTGCCACCCGCGAGAACGCGCACTGTCCGTTCTGCAGTATTCGATGCAAGGAGCATTGGGGGACGCGTTTCAGTTGAGTTGGGAGGTCTCGACTCCTTTACGCGTTTCCTCCCATACCCTTGATTCCTCGGGTTCTGAGGAAGATTCGCCAAGACCGGGCCCAAGTTATACTGATCGCTCCGGATTGGCCAAGAAGGGTGTGGTACACAGATCTTCTCCACCTCTCCTCCTACCCTCTGCTCCGTCTCCCGCTGAGGGCAGACCTCTCGCAGTCGGAGGGGCAGGTTCTACACCCCCCACCTCCAGAGCTTACACCTTCATGCCTGGAGATTGAACGGGGCAACCTGAATTCCTTCTCTCTCCCACCAGATGTGGTGGATGTTATTTTATCGGCCAGGCGACACTCCACCAAGTCCATTTACTCATATAGGTGGTCTAAGTTTGTTCTCTGGTGTGGGGAGAGGTCCATTGATCCTTTGAAGGCTCGTCTGTCTAATATTCTACAGTTTGCCCTTTCTCTTGCTCAGCAGGGCTTTGCTGTGGCTACGGTGAAAGGATATTTATCAGCTGTCGGCTTTCCTTTTGTTTGCCGGATCAGCCGTCATTATTCAAATCACCTATTGTTCTTCGTTTTATAAAGGGCCTTACAAACAAGTTTCCTCCTCCCTTTATTGTGCCTCAATGGGACTTAAATCGTGTACTAACCTATCTTATGGGTTCTCCCTTCGAAACCTTACACAAGTGTCCCTTGAGGTTGTTGTCCTTTAAGACAGGTTTCCTCGTTGCAATCACCTCGGCAAGGAGGGTAAGTGAGCTTCAAGCTCTAAGTTCGAAACCCCCATTCTTGACCATTCATGCTGAACGAATGGTACTCAGGACCAGGGCTGCATTTTTGCCTAAGGTGGTAACTCCCTTCCATTTGGGGCAGTCCATTACCCTTCCTTCTTTCTATCCTCCCCCGCACCCTTCCAAGGAGGAGGAGAGACTTCACCGCTTGGACCCTAAGAGGGCGGTGAGCTTCTACCTGGACAGGACAAGGGACTCCAGGATTGATGACCAGCTCTTTGTGGGCTTTGCTGGCTGCAGGAAGGGTCGAGCGGTGCACAAGCGCACCCTTTCCAGGTGGATTGTCTTGTGCATCAAGATATGCTACTCCCTAGCTGGTAAGGAGCCTCCGGAGGGTTTGAGGGCTCATTCTACCAGAGCAAAGTCTTCCACATCTGCCTTAGCTAGGGGTGTTCCGGTGGAGGACATTTGTAGGGTGGCAACTTGGGCCTCCCTCCACACCTTCGCAAAGCATTATTGCTTAGACACCGAGGTGAGGAGGGACGGACACTTTGCTCGTTCCGTCCTTCAGGATTTTCTGGTATAGAAGGGTGGACACCCTCCTCCGGGAGTGGGGACTGCTGTGGAATCTATTCACAAGGTGAGGAATCCACTGGCAGATGTATCCATCAGAACAAGTTACTTAACCTTTGGTAGCGCTTTTTCTGGTGGATACAGTATCTGCCTCTGGATTCCTCACTGACCCACCCGCCTCCCCGTTGTCCATCCTTCTAGACCGGTATTTCTATGCCTGTAATTCTATTGATGGGTTTCAAATGTGTTTATCACTGTCAAAAGCATTGTTATTTCTTGTGCTTTATTTATTTTCCACACTGAGTGTTGATATGCATATTGTATACTGTGTATATATATATATTGCTGTCCGTCCGTGTGCCTCGCAGGCACGGAAAAAAGGGGCGGAACTGACGTCATCACGCCGACTAGGTCTTCTTATGAAGCCGGTGACGTCAGCGGAGTCTCGAGCGGAGGCGTGTCTCTGTGACGTCGTCAACCCCATCGGCGTGGACTGCTACAAAAGTTTCCTAATGTTGCTGGCGCAGGGGATATTCACAAGGTGAGGAATCCACAGGCAGATACTGTATCCACCAGAAAAAGCGTTAACGAAGGTAAGTAACTTGGTCATTTGTGTAGCACAGACCTAGACGAAAGGCAGCAGAGTGCTGTACAGAACCAGAGGCAAATGCAATTGATTTGAAGGTTAGCTGTGCTCTGGAATGGACCATTCCAGATTGTGGGTGCATGAAAGGTGAAGGCCGGTTTCCTTGTGGTTTTTTTTTTTTTTTTTTTTTTTTTTTTTTGCAGTCTGAAGATGAGCTGACTGCAGGTATTCTTAGAGCATATGAAGATAGTAGGCATGTCACTCAGACATGGATACCTGTTAAATTGGCTTTTTAGGTCTCGGCTCGAAGGCTGCGCTTGCGCAGTCTTGCTCCGAGATTTAATGACTTGGAGAAGAGGGGCTTGAACCCGCCCCTCTTCTCCATTGGCTGGCCTCTTGAATGCTGGCCAACCATTGGAGAAGAAGTTTGTCTCTCCGAACAGGCCCAGTCCTTTTCGGATTCGGGGGCGTGTTTTTTGCTACTTTTCTCATTATCTCCTCCAGCCAATGGCAAGAGGAGAACACTCCCCCCGAATCCGAAAGCGCCGCTGCCTTTCTCCGAGGCATTTCTGCTTCGCCTCGGAGAAAGGCACTGGTGTGTGTAGTATCGGGGTAGTGTGCTTGTTTTTCAATCCAACCAGGTCAGAGCCCCCCGCCCCCCACCTGAGATGTCAAATCTGCCCAGCTGTGTCCCTCGCAGGTTGCACCCCATCCTGTAACCCAGGCACCGTTGGCGGCCCTGTCGTCTTGCCAGCAAGAGCTGCGCCCTGTTGCCTTTGTATATTTTTCTCAGGGTTGATTTGCTTTTCCCTTATTTGATGTTTACTCGGCTGATTCGTTCTTTGTTAGCTTACATTTCTTACCTGTTCATTTTACGCTCACGGGCTCGCTTTGTAATCTGAGCCGCAGCCAGACACGCATAGAATGGCCCCGTGGTTATCATTTACAGGTACCGCAGCCTACTTGTGGCCTGAGGGGGCGCTCTCGGCCCCGTGGCAGGGCGAGGGGCAAGTGTTCTGCTGTTCAATTGGCGTCGTGACGGCCCCGCTGGCCTTGTAGAGAGCGCCTCAAGGGGCCTTCTGCCCATGTGGCAGATAGAGTGCCCAGCTGTGCCCTCTGGAGGGGTGAGGGCCCAGCTGGCTTCGTGTCAAGGAGATGGGCGGGGGTTGGGGGCCTGCAAGGTCTGTGGGGGGCCCAGCGACCACTCGACATAGCAGTGGGACAAGAGGCCTCCTTGCCCTGTGCCAGGGCCAAAGAGAGGTGTGGGCGTGCCCTGCTATGTCCGTGGAGGGATGAGCGAGTGTAGGGGGGTCTGCTGTCCCCGTGGCAGGGCGAGAGTCAAGTCTGTCATAAATTTACACCTTTCGCTTATACGGTTTTATTTTTATCCAACTACGCAGTGCGTTCTGGGAGTTGTAGTTGCACTTTTCCCAATAAATTGTGGGTTTAAAAGTCCCTACAAATCCGACCGCGGAAAGTGGGCTAAAATGCCCCGACGGGCTGAGGGTGCAAAGTAAAAATGGCGCCAAGCTGGAGATAGCGCTAATGTGTCACATTCATGGTGGAAGGCGCTGCACGAGTGGTGATATCTTAACTCTGGGCTGCTTGGCAGTGGGAGCTCCGAGCAAGGATATGCGAGGGGAACCGAAGATCAGCGGCCGGATTACGTGGCTTGTCCGACACATAGCGCATGAGATGTGAAACTCAAAGCGCCTCTCGCTAATGGGAAGCGTCTGCAGGGCCAGGGAGGCTGCCAGGAACGCATTCATCGGGTCCCCGGGAACCAAAACCCAGAGCAAAATAATAAACTCGTCCCTTCCCTTCGCTGTTTGCAGTTGGAGGAATTTCACTGGGCGAGGGCGGGCGTCTAAACATTTCCAGATGGTGTCTGTAGGTTTCAGCTTTCCAAGCGGAGGGCGAGGCCTGGTGACCCGGGGTGGAAAGTGGGGACTTATTGAGCGGGAGGCGGTGGCACTGAGATGGGGCTACGGAGGGAGGGGTGGGGGGAGTCTCTGCAGGATTGGGGGAGAGTGTATGGGGTGGGGGGAGCTATTGATCTGTAGTGTTGAGCGAGGGGGGGGGGGGTGGAGGGGAGGCATGGTTTAAATGCAAGGGAGAATGATGTCAAGTGTGACCAGAAACGCCTAAATGGTGCCATTGCAATATCACAGATTGCATTTTTGACACTTACAAGCACGCCCCCAGACGACAATATCGAATCCGATTTATTGTATAAATTCTGAGTGAAATGGACAGTTCGGCGGTGAACATCTTGTGAAGAATAGGCACAATAAAGTGCTTACAAATGAACGTTTTGAAGTGCTGCACGTCTGCTTCTAAACGCGGTTTCCCTAGTGAAGGATGTCCAACGTGGGTCTCGGAAGGCCGCGTCATGTCAGATTTTTACGTTGGATAATTGTGCAAACAAAGGCCATATATTTTATATAGTGAATGGTTATCCCGATGTGTCATGAGCCCGTGGATGACACCATTCCATTATTTTGAGGTCATCAGACTGTGGATTACTTAATTCCGTAATGGCCAGAGCTGCTGACTTTGGATCTGGGGCATTGAGCCGCGCGGGGCACGCTGCAGTAATCCCCCTCCGGCAGGGGGCGGGGAGATGCAGGCTTCTCCTCAACCGTCGTCTATTTGGGGCGGCTGCGTAAGTCTTCTAAGAAGGGGTCGGATGACGGGGGGTAGGCTCTGGCTAGAATAAGCCACCTGTGGGGCAGGTGGAGAGAGCCCGAGGGTGGGCACATGGAGGAGGCGGGGCTTGCGAGAGAAGGACACTTGGGACAATGGGAATCTGCAGCAGGAGGGAGGGATTAGTGAGAAAGCTTCCCCCGTGTAGTGCGTGCCCCATGGGGGCGGGGGCCACCTTTGGTGGGAGTGGTCATATAGAGGGATTGGGCCAGGGGAAGGTGGAGTTAGGGAGTAGGGCATCTAGGAAAGGTGGCACACGGATTCGGAGTGGGCTACCTGGAGGACAGAAAG
This sequence comes from Triturus cristatus, assembly GCF_964204655.1. Lineage (NCBI taxonomy): Eukaryota > Metazoa > Chordata > Amphibia > Caudata > Salamandridae > Triturus > Triturus cristatus. Next base: position 1,295,073,471 of record NC_140589.1, read on the forward strand.
ATGAGCAGCAGAAACTACTTGGGACAATGCGGATGATGGGGGGGTGTGGATGATGGGGGACCAGGGCATCTGTGTGTGGATGATGGGGGACCAGGGCATCTGTGTGTGGATGATGGGGGACCAGGGCATTTGTGCGTGGCTATTGCAGCAGACTGTTGAAACCTCCTGCTTTTAAAGCCAGACAGGAGATAAACACTGCTTAGTTCGTGTGGTCTCTCTTAAGTGTTTAGTAGCCTGTGCAGGCCCCCATTGCCTACCTGTTGTGATGCTTGCATTTTAATATCCTTGGCAGAAAGGGCATGATGCTGAGGGTGTGTGGGACCTTTGGAGCTTTCACTGTGTGGGTGGGTGGCTGTGTGTGGGTGGGTGGGTGGCTGTGTGTGGGTGGGTGGGTGGCTGTGTGTGTGTGGGTGGGTGGCTGTGTGTGTGTGGGTGGGTGGCTGTGTGTGGGTGGGTGGGTGGGTGGGTGGGTGGGTGGGTGGGTGGCTGGCTGGCTGGCTGTGTGTGGGTGGGTGGCTGGCTGTGGGTGGCTGGCTGGCTGGCTGGCTGGCTGGCTGGCTGGCTGGCTGGCTGTGTGTGGGTGGGTGGCTGTGTGTGGGTTGCTCTATTTGTGTGTGGGTTGCTCTATTTGTGTGTGGGTTGCTCTATTTGTGTGTGGGTTGCTCTATTTGTGTGTGGGTGGCTTTGTGTGGGTGGCTTTGTGTGGGTGCAAATGCAATAGGTCTCGCATTGGAGAGTGATTAAGCTATTGACATTGTAAATAACAATGCAGTTTCTTCTAATGTTTTAAAAACAAAAACTTAAACGAGAATAATGTCATGAACAATGCCAACAGCTCTAACTTTAACAATGCCGAGACCATTGCATTGTAAATGCTATTTAGATGGTGCTTCTAGTTCTAAAGATGTTGCCAGCTGAAACGGGAAGCAAGTGGATATCCATTAGGATGTGGCCAAATTCCTTCAAATGGTTGATTAGGCTTTCTGTGGTGTGTAATGCTTCCTTAAGTGGGGTGGTGCAATTTGGAGTCTTGGAGGCTGTGGACAATGTCTTGCAACCACTCAAAAGCAAGAGTTCAATAGCCGTTCTAAAGCAGCTTCGTCTGGAGAACTCTTTCAGTTTAGTAAAAAGCAGTGGTACCTGGCCAACTAATTTCTTTTGCCGATGTGCTTTTAAGACTTGAGAAATAAGTTGACCTAAGGAATTGCCAATAGGAGACAGTACTGCTTGTCTTCTTTGATTAGCACAATATGGCCTTCAGTCCTCGGATACCAATGTGTTTTTGCTGCGATCACTGCTTATAAGAATTCTTCAGAATTTGTTTTCATCAGGCCATTGGAATGTGAGCCTGTGAGATGTTTCCTCAATCGGGTCTCCCACCATGGGAGCTTATTTTCCTTTCCAAGTTAAGAGGCCTTCCATTTGAACCCATGCACCAGTCTAATATGAAACATTTTTTGTGGAAAGACACTTTTCTTGTAGCTGGAACATTTGGAAGAACGGTGAGTTGGTTTCAAGCTGTGTCAGAAGGAAGCTTACTTGGTTTTCCACTGTATCAAGGTTTCCTTGAAACACACTTCTCTTCTGCCCAAAGCCATTTTGGATGTTCACATTAAAGCAGTTTCCTTTCCAAATGTTTCCAGGTCATTCATCTCCAGCAGAAACATCACTCCATACCCTGGGTTTGAAAACCGTTCGGAAATATTATTTAATAAAACCAAAGGTTTTTGACAATCGAAACAGTTTGTCAATTATGGAGTAGTCTGCACCAGATTTGCTTCTGTAAACAAACCATAGATAAATGGATAATTTCCTGCATAACCACTTTCCATCAAAAGGTCAACATATCCCTTCCATATAAGCCTAAGGCCAATTCTACTCGGAGGAAAGCGACTTTTGCTGCCCTGATACCAGACATTTGCAGAGCTGCAATCTGGAGATTTGTTCATGCTAAACATTACTGTATTGACTGACTCCAGAACAGAACCTGGTATATCCTGTTTCCTCACATAACTTAGTTGCTTAGTAACTACTTGGTCCTTCACTGGTGGAAACCCCCACAAATGAGAATAATTGCTCCTGCTGTTGTCTTCCACTGTTTGTGGTTGTTCGAGAGAATCCCACGATGGACATTTGCTCATGTTTCAATGACATGGACCTTCTTACTGAGTCCATAAACAACCCTCCTACCTCTCAGTTTTCCAAATGAATTGGCAAAAAAATGCAACTGTAGTGATACTGCTACTGCATTTCCTTCAAACTTGAATGTCTTCTTATCTTGCACTGCATGATTGAAAAGGCTGGCAGTTTCAGGGGTGTCATTTAGGATTGTGTGTGCTCTGCCTAATGGAGGCTATATTTGTCCTTCCTTCAAAAGGCAAGCCAGCAGAGCTTTGAACACTGTTGGTGGAACTTCTTCACTCTTGGAACTTACTCTGTTCAATAATTGATTTTTCCAGACCATAGAGGTTAATATATGGCTCCACAGAAAGTTGGAGAGGCGTAATGGACCAGCTGTGTGTTCCAAGCACCATCAAACCTACAAACCCTGCGTCCACTCTAGCCCAAACCCCAACTCTTGCCACTAAATTATTCTTAGTAATATAAAATCAACAGAAAATTGGTTGTTACATTTTCCCACAAATTAAACAATTGTTTAGGAAAAGAGTACCTTATGGAATTAAGAACATTATGTGCATTTTTGTTGCATTCCTCCACTAAACACTTATTGGGGAGAAATTGCTTGGTCCTCCTGGTGGTCTTTCTTTCATTTTTGTAATTTTTTGGTACATTTATTTCATTTTTACATCGTTTTTCAGGCAGTCGCAGGATGAAAGTTGAGGGAAAATTCATTAAAAGCAAGCCCTTTTTTCATGTTTTTGTGTTTACAAACAAATCTCACTCGTACCATCAAGAAATTAATCTCATGCCAGTAGCGAGTAAAAAAATCTAAAATGATCATTTTCATTTTTCAAGCGTATTCGCCATAGAACCAGTGGGATTCTGGTGCCAAACAGGTGACCCCTAGGCACTGTAGATTGAGAAACTGAAGGGTGCAGCCCATTCAACTGTATGAAAAAGTTATAATATGTAAAATTGGGTTCCTGAAAGTGTTCTGCAGTTTGCGAACCCAATGCTTAATGAAATATGGGATTCGCGGTCATCTCTTGAATATATCCTTTGCTCACTGTTTGGTTAATGGTTGTTACACTACTACTATAAAGTCAATGAAAAGATTACAATCACAATAAACTGCTAGTAGTGCAGGACCTCCTCTTGAAGTAGCAGCTCACCAACTGAGTGTGTGGTTGTAATGCTATAAAATCTATAACCCAAATTGCAAAATCAGTGTATTGCTTTTCTCCTTTTAGGTGTGGGAGGATCTTCAGAAAATGATGATCCCTTAAGAATGGTAATGGTGCTTGCAGCAACTAACTTTCCCTGGGATATCGATGAGGCTCTTAGGCGGAGACTCGAAAAAAGAATTTACATTCCTTTACCATCAGGTAATCTAAATTAGAATGTTTGTACCTTTCTTGTAGATGCTTTTTTGCAGCATACATCCCAGTGGCAATTGTGCCCTCTGTCTTTTTTTCCACTTAATGGTGAAATTCCATAACTCTGACCTCCGCCTTTTGATTTTTTAAAAATCAAATGATACATAAATTTTTGCTTTATTGAACTTTCTGCCTGTCTTTCATTCTAAAGATGCATCTTTTCCTACACACCAAACCACTCCTCATTAAAGGCTTGAACGCCGTCTAAATCGCTCAACTTAGGGGTCATTTCCTGTCATAATGATCCTCTCAGGCTTGAAGCCTACTAGAAACAATTTGTTTTTGGTGAGTTTGCCTGTAGGATGGATATATTCTTAGGGATGGGAAAATGTGGCTTTGTAGGGAGGTAAATGTTTGGAGGGCAATAGTATGTTCAGCTATTGTTTTCTAGGTCCCTTTTTTCATGGGACATTGTGGATCCACTGGGGGCTAACGCACCAAGCAGCTGAGGTGTGATCATTCCCCTCCCATCAATCCTTGACACGCGTTCTGGCCCATCAGGGGCAAAGGTGCAATTTTTCATACTCCGATCTACAGTTATTGAGTCCTCATCCATTAAGGTTGCCCTGACATCTAGATAGTTTTGATGTCAAAACCCTCAATGATTACTCTTGACAGATTTCGGTCAGTACATATTTGGACATTGTTATCTAGTGCTGGAATCTTAGTTGGACTGTGACCTTTGGTTTTTGAGTTATCCCTTTTAAGATGGAGTGTATGCCACATCTACACCAGATTCCTGTCCCTGAAAATCTTCTTTACAAGGTGGGACAAATTGCAGCAATGACTCCACTCATGTGAATGTACTTCTCTGGTGGTGGTAAGACCGCAATGATACAACTGCAGATTGCTCCTCATCATCCTTGGTAATCCAGATTGTCATTCCCCCTGTGGACCCTTGGTGGATAAGGAAACTACAGCCAGGCATTTAAGGTGGTTTTTCACTCCTGCAGTTTGTCTGTTCTGTACACACATTGGTCACTTTAGAGCAGCTCTTACAAAATAGAATAGTTGTATGCAAAACTTTCCATACACAGGCTTCAATGGACGCTATATTTAAAGACCGTTGTTGAGAGGTGAAACTTATCCAACATAAAGGTTTACAAAGATTAGTAGTTTTAGATATGTAATGGATACATAAAAAGTGCTTTACTTCATAAGTGTTAAATGCTTTGATTTTTGTCACAGGGTCTTTACTAACCATGTCTTATACGGTTTTGTTTTCTCACTTGGCTAGGTCTATTCTTCAGGAATACTCTAATTCTGTTTAAGAGCAATAACCGCATTTACTAGAAGAACCTTTGAAGAGTTATTTAACCCCACAGCACTAATTTTAGTAAAAACATGGTGTATTTGTTTGTGGTACAGGATGCATCTGAAAGAAACACGTTAGTTAGATTCCTCACCTTAGAATATCCCCAGGCGTCAGGCTGGATCCGGAAAGATTTTTTGTAGCAATACCCCTTGCGCGTCGCTAGGCGTCTGCGGCTCCGCGTCCGTCGTTGGCGTCGTGCGCCGGAATGACGTCGCCGGAGTACTTAGACGCCGCCCTCGCGCGCTGACGTCAGTTCTTCTTTTTTCTGCGCCAGACAGCGCCGATCCGGGAAGAGCTTACCCCTTAGTCAATTTTTTTTGGGAACACATTTTATTAGTCAATTGTACAATCAGCGGAGCTCTGTACCCCAGAGACATCCGTAGCATCAATGTACCACACCTTGATTTTGACAATTTTACCATAGAATAACAAAAGTGGAATACATAAGGGCCATGCATATAAAATACAACCCCATTGAACAAGCTCCCCCCCCCCCCCCCAAACCCCCTCCACACCCCAAACCCCATCGCACACCCAGTCCAACGCCATCCGCAGGTATGATCCAAACCACAGCTATACTCTCACCTTGAGACATGCCCTACCTACACCCTGTCACCAACACTCGTGTGTTACATGCCACCCCCAGACAAACGGGGAAGATACAGCAAGACGCATGGATTCTATTCTGGGGCGGGTTCCAAATCCAATCTCCTGTAATCCGCCCAGCGCTTCCAGATTTTATAGTGCTTGCGCAGGCAACCTCGTGCTAGAAAGATGGGGGCCTCTAGACCCATGCAGAATCCAGTCCTGCTTTCCACACCGAAACGGAGGGTGCGGCCGTCGCCTACCAAGCCCTTGCAATGTCACGCTTTGCAATGGTAAAACCCAGGAGCATCAAATGGTGCTTGTAAACATTGCCCCCTATATCCTCCATGACATGCAGGAGTACTAATTTAGAAGACCGAGGGAGATCCCAGCCCAGGACCTCCGAGAGGCATGTCAGCACACCCCGCCAGAACCTAGACAACGCAGTACATTCCCATATGGTATGTAGTAAAGTCCCCTCCTCGCGCAGACAGCAAAGGCAATTCGGGGACGCCACCAGACCCGCCCTATACAGTTTGACCCTAGTAAAGTACACTATGCAGATATTTAAACTGAATTGGGCGAAGGCTTACCCACGTCCCCGCCCCATCCCCCCCCCCCCCCCCCCCCCCCCCGGTCGCGCGGAGACGCTGCAATGATGGGGAGCAGTGCGTTACTAGACACTGGTAGATCCTCGACACACAGCGGAAGCCCAAGCCCCTGGGTCGGCCCCTCCCCCCCCCCCCCCCCCCCCCCCCCCAGGACCCACAACGTAGATTTGCGCTCATTCATATATAACCCCTTGGTCTCCCCAAACACCTGCATAATGCGCAGCAACCGCGGGCCGGTCCTATCCAGTTGAGTAAGAAAGAATAGTACATCGTCCGCGTAGAGGGCAAATGCGATCAGACAATCTGCTTGCCCACTCCAGGCCGGACACCTGCGCATCAATACGAACCCATGCAGCTAGGGGCTCCATTGCTAAAGCGAACAGATAGGGCGACAGGGGGCACCCCTCCCTGGTGCCCCGACCAATGGAAAAAACCGAGGAGACCGATCCCACCACACGTACTGACGCTGTTATGTCCGTATATATAGTAGCATCAAGTAGGAGAGAAAACGGGGCCCCAGATTCAGCCGGCGTAGGATGGCGAGTACCCCCAGCTCAATGAATCGAAAGCCTGATCCATGTCAGCAAGCAATAGAGCCGCTCGCACCCCCAAACTCTCAGCCGCCGCTATCGCCGCATGGGCTCTGCGAATATTGTGACGGGTCGCCCGCCAAGGCATAAACCCCGCCTGATCCGGATGGACAATAGTCGAAATGTGGGGACGGAGACTGTTAGCCAGCGCCTTGGCCAGAATTTTAGCCTGTACGTTGAGAAGAGAAATGGGACGGTAAGAGGCATGATGCTCCGGGGGCCTGCCAGGCTTGTGAAAGACCACCACCTACGCATGTCTCCAATCTCTGGGCATGCAGCCGGCCTCCCTCGCCTCCTCCACCACCCGGCAATAATGGGGACCCAGCTGCTGGAAATATCGTTTGAAGAATTCATTTGGGAAGCCATTAGGACCTGGCGCTTTGCCGGGCAGAAGCTCCTGAAGAGCCGAATTAAACTCATCTGCCGAGAATGGGCGATCCAGAACAATGCGTACCTCATCCGCCAGAGCCCTGGGCGGGAGATTGTCCAGAAATCGTACGATAGCCTCCGCTGATACACTCTTGGGGAGCGTAGAGACCCGCATAGTAGACCGCAAAGCTTTCTGCAAGAACGGACGGATCTGACATCGGCCGACCGTCCGGACCGACCACCCCCAGGAGGACCAGGGAGCCCGTCTCCCCCTGACGCAATCTGTGCAGAAGCTTACTAGACTTGTCTCCCCACTGGTATATCCTGCTACAGGTCGCCAGCCACGCCGGTCTGGCCTCTTCGAGCAACAGGGACGAATATTCCTGTTGCGCCAGCACTAACTGGCAGCGGACCAGCCTCCCTCCTCCCCGCTGCGTGCTTCTAGGTCCAATACCTTTGCTTCTGCCTGAACAAGAGATTCCCTGTAGGCCCTACGAGCCGCCACACAATAGGAGATGTCAACCCCCCGCAGTGTGGGCTTCATCGCTTCCCACAAGGTAACTGCCGCCGAAACCGTACCTATATTTTGCGACCGGTAATGATCTATGGCTTCGCCCATGTGCTCCCTGTATTCTGCCCTTTGAAGGTTCCATGTAGAAAGGCGCCACCGGAAAGGTCCCCGCGCAAGACCAGCACGTAGTGTAATAGCTACAGGCGAGTGATCAACCCTCGGGGAAGAATATCAGCCTCCGTCACCCTGCTAGCTACCTCCCGAGACACAAATGTAATCGATACGAGAAAAGGAGTCGTGAACCGCCGAGAGGTAAGTGAACCCCGGAGTTGCGCCATGCAGCCGAAGCCACGGATCATCCCATTTCTGCCCTAGCATGAGGGAAGACAGCCAGGTGGGGCCGCAGACCAACGAGGCCCCGTCAGGCCTCCACCTGTCCACAGCAACATCCATCACATCATTCCAGTCCCCACCAATCGCAGCTTGGCCCTCCGGGACAGCCGTCATCACTGTCACAAGTTTCTCCACAAAGCCCCAGGACAATGGCGGCGGGGCAGAGACGCTACCCAAAATCATGGATTCGCCTCAACGTACCCTGCAGGAAAAGATATCTGCCCTGCGCATCACTCCACGTTTTTATGTGGATATAGGGGACTCGTCTGTGAATCAAGTCCGCTACCCCCCTTGAACCTCGCACAAAGCCCGCATGAAATACCTGGGTAAAGCCGAAGCGCTGAAAACAGAGCCTTAGTCCCCATAAGATGTGTCTCTTGGAGCATCAGGATATCAGCATTGGCACGTTAAGCCTGCTTAAGGATAGCGCCACGCTTAATCTTGTCTAACGCTCCCCTGACATTCCAACTTAGAATATGCAAGGACCCCAGGGAATCCACAGATCTACCCCCTTTGGCAGCCATACCAGGACATCCCAGCCGTGGAGGGCCTATTGGCCCAGGACATGACACACAGCGCGATCCCTACCTGCAAGTGGACAGTGCGATGGAAAACAGTTCCCCTTAACCCAACCAACCCCCCCCCCTGTACCTCAAACAATGAAGTACCTGTCCCGGCAGGCAGAGCAGGCATACCCCAACAGGGGGAACCACCCCTCACCCGCCAATGGATCCCCAAACTACAGTCCATTGTCCCTCAGCCCTATCCCCGTCTGAGATGCCTGACAGGAATACTGGCCCTGGTTGAGCTCCTCTGCCCCCTACAAGCAGTTCTCCAGAATGCGTACACACACACAAACATTGATCAGTCAGCGGGCGCCACTTGTTCTACAGCCGATTCTTTCAGCGATGGCGCATTTCCAGATCTGGACCGCCTTCTGGACCTGGAGCGACGAGACCCCCTCCCCCGGCCACCAGGCGCCCTCCGGACCACATCACCCGAGGAGGAGTCCGAGTCTTTCTCTGGCGGGGAGTAGGGGCGCAGCCGCACAGTCTCGTCCGTCCAACGGAAAACCTCCTCCGGGGAATCAAAGAACGTATGTGAGCGATAAACCACCCTCAGCCGGGCCGGGTAGAGCAGCGCATAGGGAAGTTGAAGTTCCCGCAGGCGGGCCTTAGCCGCAAGAAACGACTGCTGCAGTTGCTGGGTCCGCTTAGTATAGTCCGGGAATATCAGGATGCGCGCATTATTGTATCACAAAGAGTCCTGGGCCCTAGCCAGTTTCAGAATCGCGTCCCGGTCATGATAGTTGAGCAGTTTCGCGATCACTGGCCGCGGCCGAGCCCCTGGGGGAAGTTTCTGCATCAGGGCTCTGTGCGCTCGTTCCACAACAAAACATTTAGAGAGGGAGTCGGGGGGAGCCATCCCTCCAGCCACTGGGCGATGAATCTCTCCATACTTCCAGACTCGCACCCCTCCGGAAAACCAACAAAGCGAAGGTTGTTGCAGCGAGCCCTACCCTCCGCATCCTCCACCCTAGACTCCAAGTCCCGCTGAGCAGTCTCTAAAGATGTAACCCACTGCTGCAGGGTCGTCACCACATCCTCCACGCCGGAGATACGCGATTCAGTCTCGGTGATGCGTGCCACCGCGTTCCGCAGGTCTTGGCGTATCAACATGACATCAGATCCCACCGCACCTATCTTGGCGTCGAGGGCATCTCTAGACTGTGTGATCGCCGCCATGAGGGCAGCATTATCTGGGACAGCGCCCTGTGATCCACCAGCCGGGCCTCCGGGACCAGCAAACTTGTCCAGCGTGCTTTGCTTGGAGGGCCCCCCACCATGTTTGTCCCTCGTCATGTTGGACCAGGTATATTGCGGCGATCTTACTTCCAGCTGGCAGGCTCTCTCTGCGCACTCCGGCAGGGCCCCGCAGGCGATACCCGGGTGACCGCCCCGGCCAACGACTGTCCGCGCAGCACGATCCCACTGCCGAAGTGGCCGTCCAGGCACCCCTGCCGCGGGTCCCCAGGCCCCACGCTCCACGCAATCCAGCATGTGACAGTCAGCGCTCCACCACTAGCCCTCATGTGATGTGTGCTCCTCCAAGGCGTCGTATTGGGCCCCACCGACTCCCAGTAGCGCAGGGTCTCACAGGTCTGGACCCTCGATGGCACCCCCACCGAGCCCAGGGGACGAGCAGGACACACCTCTAGGCCTTCTGATAGACCCCGAAGGCCCAACCAATCCCAGTCGCCACGCCGTACCCCCACGCGGTCCGACAGTACCGCCGAACCCCACACAGAGCTGGAGACGATGGGGGGGGGGGGGGGGCAAGGATTCCGGCACTATCTACTTCACTCGGGGGATGCCACCACTCGCCCCACGGCGTTGGGATCCTCCCCGCAGCCCAAGTTGGCTGCCGATATTAGGGAATGCTCCTCCGTAAAGACCAGAAGCCACCAGGGGCCTCACGCGGAGGAATGGAGGTCCACTCACAGGCCATGATGTGCGCGTCTACCTCCTCGACCTAGGAGCCACGCTCCAGGCCCGCCTCAAGTGTGTCCAATGCGGAAGGAGGAGCCTAGCACGCATCCAAGATGGTCGCGTGAGCACAGGGCTCCCCGGACCCTCGCTGCTCTTCGGAATTTATCCTGACTTTATCCTGACTTGGTTGACGGATTCTGGAAGATGACCGTTGGCTGAACCCTAAACTCTTTTCAGAAACCAAATCGGACCTGGGAGACCTGATCTACAGTGGTTTGAACTTTTGAGGCCCAACTGATGGCTGTGCCCGGTGCGAAGGTGAACTGTGGAGCCGGGGCATAGTTGAACAACAACGGCATCGGGGCTGTGCCAGCGGCCGCCCCATCACTTTCGGTTTCACTTTTGGATCTCTGAGTGGCTGGACCGTGCAGTTGCTTTGTGCGGCTGGGGTTTTCACTCGGCCTTCGCTTGGTGCCTTTGCCTCCGCCTGATACCAGTGTGCCCATTGACTTTGGTCCTCTCGCACCGCCACATTGCGGTCTCTGGTACGGCTCTTGTCTGCTTCGCCTGTGCCCCTTCGCCGCTTGCTCGGTGGTCCCTTTCGGCGAGCGTGGGTCAACATGGGTGGCAAGGGGGATCCCGAGAGGCGTAAGACAAAGACATCCCTACGTGGGGGACCGGTCCAGACTAACAACATGGACCGCTACACTCAAGGTAAAGGGTCCCCTGGGACGGCCAGTGTTCTCCCGGATGACGCTGGTGGTGTTCCGTCCGTCCCTCCGGATTTGTCATTGCAGGACATCATGGGCGCCATTAATGGCATCAAGGAGACCATCGCTAAGCAGTACGAGGCCTTGGCCCGTAAAATCGACACGGTGGCCATTGATGTTACGCTAATCCGGGCGGATCTCTCTAAGACCAATGAGAGGGTTCAATCGCTGGATTTGCGGACGTCCACCCTTGGTACGGATGTGTCGGACCTGCAGACTGCTCTTGGCGACCTCAAGTCGGCCAACGACCTGATGGCCCGGCGGCTGGAGGACTTCGAGGGACGGGCTCGACGCAATAACATCCGCGTCATAGGTGTTCCAGAGACCTCCGACAATCGCCCGGTTGATCTTATGGTTGAGGATCTCATCCTCAACCAGCTTTCCCCCACTGGCCTGAGTAAGTTCTTTGCCGTGGAGCGGGCCCATCGAGTCCCGGGCGGTCGGCCGCGACCGGGGGCTCCCCCGAGGCCTATTGTTGCAAAAGTTTTTCACTACAGAGACCGAGATGCGATCCTGCAGGCCTCACGGGTACATGGCCCGGTCCGATATGAGAACTCATCCGTTAACTTTTTCCCGGACTTCACACAACTTGTCCAGAAGCAGCGGATGGGCTTCCAGGGGTTGAAGCGCCGTCTCCGGGACCTGGGTCTTAAGTACTCTATGCTTTTTCCTGCTTGGCTCCGAGTGGAATACGAAGACCGGACTACCTTTTTTGACTGTCCTGCGACTGTGAGTGACTGGCTGGATTCTCTACCGGACCGGGGTGACCGGCCTGGGCCTTCTGGTGGTGCCGAGGGTGGCGGGCCTCTTTTGGGGTGACTTTTGGTCCTTGACTTTGACATTTTGTTTGGTTCAGCTGGGTTCTACTTCTTTTGTACATTTTGTTTAATTATGATCTGTGTTGGGGGCGGGCAGGGACGGGTCCCTTTCCTCCTCCGGGGTCTTTTCGTAGAATGGGGTTGCTAGGGCGACAGGCACACTGCAAGTTGGGGTGGTTTTTTGGACCGCAGGGGTGCAGGGTGGGGGGAGTTGAATTCGAGGGGGGGGTTGGTGGGTGGGAGGGGTTGTTTGGATTTGTGTTTTTTGTTTTCAAGGCGAGGTATTGGCTCTGTTTCAGTCTCAGGTGTCGCGCTATTTGTTGGGGGACCCTTGATCTACTGGAGGGGATGGGGGGGGGGACGGGTTGAGATTGATGTCTTGGAACGTCAATGGATTGGGGGATCGTATCAAACGGGGTGTTGTGCTGCAATATTTGCGTCGTTTGACTCCTGATGTGGTATTCTTACAGGAGACGCATTTGGTTGGTAATGTTTGTCATGCCATGAACAGGGGGGGCTACCGACTCGTGGCCCATTCCGGTTTCACCACCGGCTCTAGAGGGGTGGGCATTCTCTTACGATCTTCACTTCCGCTAGAGATCACCAGGGTTGTCCTAGACGATAGAGGGCGCTATGCGCCCCTGACTGGGAGGTGGGAGGGACAGTCCCTTTCCTTGGTTTCGGTTTGTTCCCCCGGGCCTCCAGAACTCCACTTTCTCAGACTTGGGTCGTATGCTGCTTGAACTTCCTGACAGTCTTTTGCTTTTGGGTGGGGATTTTAATTCGGTCGTTTCGGGAGATCTGGATCGCCACCCGCCCAGGGCCCTCCCTGCTGCCCAGGTGTGGCTCGGCGGGCTCTTGGATACCCTCGGTCTGGTGGATTGTTGGAGGTTAATGCATCCGACACAGTTTCAGTACACATTTCACTCTGGGGCCCATGGGAGTCTTTCCAGATTGGATTATTTTCTTATGCCCGCGGCCCAGACTGCCCGGATTCGAGAGGTTAAGCACCTGGCCCGGGGTATCTCTGATCATTCCCCACTGTGGTTGCTTTTTGACACCGGGACGCGGTCCGTTAACCCTTGGTACTTGCGAGACCCCAAAATTCGTGATAGCCTTGTTAAGTCGATTGATCTGTATTTTCTCGAGAATGAGGGGTCGGTGTTGTCCTCAGTGTCCCTGTGGGAAGCCTTCAAAGCAGTGCTCCGCGGGCATGCCCTATCCCAGATAGTGGAGGCTAAGAGGGTTAAGAATGAGGTGGTGGTGAAGCTGGAGACTGAAGTATCGGGGCTGGAGGCGGCTTTGGAGACGGGTGTCACTCAGGACGGGCTTCACGCCCTCAGCTTGAAGCAGTTTGAATATAAGTCTCTTGTTACTGACGCTGCCAAGACCATGTATAGGGAGCAGCAGGGTAGGTTGTATGATGCCGGGGACAAGGCGGGTAAACTGATTGCTTGGTTGGACAAGAAGGAAAGAGTGAATCGTGTGGTCCCGGAGCTTCGGGTTTCGGATGGAGTGTGTGTGACTGACCCTGGTGAGATTGTGGAGTGTTTTGCTGACCACCTCCGGGCGGTGTACTCCCCGGTATCTGATAGAGATGAGGATGACTCTCGTCTCTTGCTGCGGGATATTGCCTTGCCCGGCTTATCCGTCGATGATCGTGAGCAGATGGAGGCCTCCCTGTCTGTCGACTAGATCGCTACCGCGATTCGTTCCCTTCGCTCGGGCAAGGCTATGGGCCCCAACGGACTGCCGATTGAACTGTATAAACTACGCCCGGATAAAATCGCGCCCTTCCTCCGTCGTATGTTTCTGGAGTCGCTCGAGCGGGGTTCCCTTCCCGACGACCAGCGTCTGGCTACCATAGTTGTGATTCCCAAGGACGGTAAGCCACGAGACCGCTGTGCCTCATATAGGCCTATTTCCCTACTAAATGCCGAACCGAAAATCCTTGCCAAGGTCCTCGCTAATCGCTTGCTGAGAGTTATATGTGATCTGATACATCCGGATCAATGCGGCTTTATCCCGCATCGTAATACCGCTCTCAACTTGCGGCGTCTCCATGGCGTCCTCGCTAGGGCGGAGTCCTTCTCTGAACCGGCCATATTGTTTTCCTTAGACGCCACGATGGCCTTTGATACCATCGAGTGGCCATTCCTTTGGGCCGTCTTGGCGAAGTTTGGCTTTGGGGAGGGATTTATTAGTTGGGTTAAGCTCCTCTATGCTGGACCAATGGCTCAGGTTGTTGTCAATGGGTGGGTTTCTCGGCCCTTCGCTCTCGGGAGGGGTACTAGGCAGGGGTGCCCATTGTCCCCTCTGCTCTTTGCCCTCGCCTTGGAGCCGCTCGCTGCCTGGCTCCGCTGGGAGCCCTCGATCAGAGGGATCCGATGGGCCCCGGGCTTCGAGGATCGGGTCTCGTTGTACGCGGATGACATTCTTTTGTACCTCACCTCACCGCGGAAGTCGCTCAATGTGCTTTTTGATGATCTTACTTCCTTCGGGAGAAATTCGGGTTTGATAATTAACTGGTCCAAATCTTGCGTGTATCCTATCTCCGGTGGCCTTCCTCTCTTGCCGCCTCGGCTTCCGATCCAAACATCTCAATCCGGCTTTAAATACTTGGGGGTGTACGTTTCGTTGGACCCGGCGGCCCGCTACGAGCAGAATCTCCTGTCTCCCCTCCGGCGTTTGAGGGTGGATACGGCTCGGTGGTGTAAGTTGCCCTTGTCTCCACTTGGTCGCGCAGCACTGTTTAAAATGATGTCCCTTCCCAGATTTCTTTACGCACTCCAGAACTCCTTCGATATCATTCCGGCGGCCTACTTTAGGGAAGTGGAGAGTTTGCAGAGGAGACTGGTTTGGGACGGTCGTGCGCGCATCGCTTTGGCAAAGCTGACTCTTCCCTGGTATGACGGGGGCATCGCGCTTCCTGACATTAGAAGGTACTATTGGGCCTCCCAGCTGGCTGCCATTAACCATGCTACGTACGCTCCTGGTTCGAACCCGGCATATGAGATGGATACATTCCTGCTTCCCGGCGGTAACTATAACGGAGCGCTTTACTCTCGCTCTGTCGGAAGGACCCTCACGGGCCCTACTAGGATTGCGGTACGGGTGTGGAAGGCGGCGAATGTAGCTGTGGGCTGGAGTGAGCGTTTAACGTGTGCTACTCCTTTATTCGCCTCAGAGCGCTTGGGAAGCCTCTTGACAACGAAAGGCTTTGAGCACTGGGATACGATCGGCATTAGCAGAGTGGGGGACCTATGGGTTAAAGGCGCGGTTAAATCCTTCGCGGCGCTTCAGAGCGAGTACGAGCTTAGTGAAAGGGAGTTCTTCCGCTATGCCCAGGTTCGGCACGCCCTGCTCTCGGTCTTTGGGGAGGGGACCACGGTCCCTGTTTCTTCGCCTCTCGAGGACGTATACTCGACGGACATGTCCCCGACAGTACTATCTCCCTGATATATAAAAAATTAATAAATAATCGGGCTGATCTCTTGGTGCGACTTCGGGAGGCGTGGACGGGTGATGGGGTTGAGTTGGACGACGAGGACTGGCAGTCTGCGCTGTCATCCCCTAAGGAGGTTGCCATCCCGGCCCGTCTCCGTCTGGTCCAGCTTAAGATTCTCCATCGTGTCTATGTGACGGGTCCCCGTTTGGTCTCGATGGGGTTTTCTGACGACGGGCTCTGTAAGCGTGGTTGCGGGCTCAGTGCCACCTTTCTCCACATCCTCTGGGAGTGCCGCGAGGTGGCGGAATATTGGCGCCAGGTGCATGATGTTATGAAACGAGTCACTGGGGTCGCTCTGTTGCCGGAGGTGCGCCGATGTGTTCTGAATGTGTGGGAGCCCAATGACTATAATGCGGCCCAGGCTCGGTGGGCGGCCCTTGGGAACATGATCGCGAAGAGAGATATTGCGCAGCTTTGGGGTTCCCAACGGCCTCCCACCGTGTCCGTATGGAAGGAGAACATGGACTGGTGCATGTTCAGGGAGAAGACGGTGTATGTGGCTCGTGGTAAACCGGGGGCGTGGGGTAGAATCTGGGGTCAGTGGAATGTGTATCGAGGGACTATCTGTTCTCCCCTCCTGGTGGATACGTCTGAGGTTGCCTTGTCCCCCTGATCCTTGAGGGTTCCTTGCTTAATTTGTTCATCTGTGTATAGATTTGGTTTTCCCGTGGCCTCCCCCCTCCCTCTCAGACTCCCCTCCTTTTTATTGACCACCCTAGGGTGGTCGGGTGTGGAGTTCCTCTACTGTGGTTAGACGCCCTTTCAATGTTTTTCGCCTTGCTTTTTGTTTTTCTTTACTTTTGTTGATATTTATGTAAAAAGGGTATATCCTGACGTCCCTTTTGTGCAGTCTAATCTTCTGTAATTTAGCGGAGCCCCTGTGGGCCAGTCAATGTTTTTTGACCTGCTCGATCATTTCTGAATACTAGCGGCCAGCCCAGGAGGTTGTAGGCCCGTGCTTGTACCCTTTTTCTCTGCACAATAAAAACTTTAAAAAAAAAAGTGTCCAATGCGACCAGGCCCCCAGCCGGGCGGTCCGCCACCGCCAAGCCAGATCCGGGTCCCAGGAACTCCTCCTCCAAGGCGATCGGAATGGTGCCACCACAGCAAAACGTCGCTCTGGGCCCCGGCTCCCGGCCCCGCGGTCCGTTGAACCGATGATCGGGGGGGGCTTGTACAGGCCGCCCCGCCGATGTGCCCGCCAACCAGGCGTCCCACCTCTTAACAGCGGGGGCCGCCCTCTCCGCAATTGCTCAGCCGCGCCGGAGTCCCTCAGTGGAGCAGCACAGGAGGCCGCGGCTTCAGCGCCGCTCACAGGCCTCAGACGATCCAGCTCCGCCGCGGCCGCAGGATATCGCCACAGCCTCCAGCTCACCATCGGCGCGTGTCGCAACTTCACGCCACCTCCAGGTACCACTAGTGAGGGTTTTGAGGGGCAAAGGAGCAGGATAAGTGCAGGATTAATGCAGGGCTAGATGGAGCCTATCTAAAAGACGTCCGCCATGCTGGCTCGCTAAGCCACCCCCTTAGTCAATTTTTGACTAAACTTTTTGACTCTTTTTGGTCTTCTGTCGACTCGACTCTGGTGCCGGTAGGATGCCTGGATTTAAGGCCTGTGACGCCTGTCATCGCCTGATGTCGGTGACGGACTACCATCGCCGGTGCCTTTACTGCCTGGGGGCCGACCACGACGCGTAGTCGTGCCCCGATGGTCAGGCCTTGACCGCGAAGGCTAGGCGGGAGCGGTCCCGTAAGCTTCTCGAGCTTCGGCACTCGGCACCGCTCACGGTCCAGGAGGAAGTCCAAGGACCGGTTGCGGATCCGCAGTCACAATCATCGCTAGTCGAGCTCTAAGTCTTCGGGTAAGTCGAAGCAATCAAAGAAGTTAAGAGGCGACGCCGCTCTCCGGAATCCCCTCGCCTGTTGCCTGACTCGGCCGAGGGTCAGGGTTTTCTGCGGAGCCGCGTCCGTCTCCATACCCGCCGGTCACTGGGACAGACGCGACTCCGGCGGAGGTCAGTGCCTTCCTCTCGGCCATGAGGGGCCTGGCTCTGCCGTCGACGCCTGCCAGCGCGCCTTCGGGCCCCGCAGGCTCGACTGGGCGACCTCGCGTGCCGGCAGCTCAGGCGCCGTCGACGACTTCGGTCCCAATGCTGCAGGTCCCCGAGGGATCCAGGCGACGCCGCAGGTCCCCAAGGGATCCAGGCCTGTGTCGGCGCCGGTCGACCTCACGACACCTCCGCCGGCACCGACACTGGTTCCACCTCCGGCGCCGTCTCCGGACTACGCCGTTCCCCGGTTTAGCCCCTGTCCGGACCCGACGCCGGCACGGTGCCGCCCGGCGCCGCACCCGACGCCGATGGATGAGCGTTTCATCTACCGTCCGGCTCCGATCGTGCCTCCTGTTTATCAGGAATCGGATGACAGGGGCAACTGGGAGGGGTCTGAGGACCCTATGGCCCTCCAGGGTCAACTTTCACAGGACTGGGCAGACTAACTGGGGGATGCCAGTGGTCTGGACACTTCGCCGGACGCTGGCTTCATCTCTCCTCCGACTGTGGCTTCGGAGGAAGGTGCAGCTTTTTCAGTGGTGCTGCGCAAGGCGGCCGAAGCCCTGGGGCTCGAGTTGCCTGCTGCGGCCGTGAGGACTAATATCCTCACAGAGGTGCTTCAACCGTCAGCAAGCTCCACAGGGCCTCTGCTGCAGTTCAATGAGGCCCTCATCGACTTTCTGCAGGGCACTTGGTCCAAGCCCTCCACAGTTCCTCCTGTGGATCGGAACGTGGCCCGGCGCCACCGCCCTGCTCCGTGCGACCCCAGTTTCCTCAACACCCCACCCGAGAGCCTGGTTATCCAGGCCTCCACTTCCCAATCCTCCTTCCTGTCTGCTCCTCCGGATCGGGAATCCAAGAGGCTGGAACAGTTCGGAAAGAAACTGTTCTCTTCCCTGAGTTTGGGCCTGCGGTCTTTGAACACCGCTTGCCTCTTGGACCGTTTCTCCCACTCTGTGGGATGCAGTGGAGGACGTGCTGCCACTGTGTCCGGAGGAGGCTCAGACACGTCTCTCCCAGGCACTTGCTGACGGGCGAGATGCAGCGTAACATGCCATACGGTGTGGACTTGACACCACGGACTCGCTGGGTAGGGAGATTTCCACCACAGTGGCGCTCCGGCGCCACGCCTGGCTGAGGTCCACATCTTTTTCGGGGATGTCCAGAGTACCCTCATGGATATGCCCTTTGATGGCGCTCTCCTTTTTGGTGAGAAGGCGGATAGTGCGCTGGCTCGTTTTAAGGACTCCTGGGCTACGGCCACGTCCTTGGGTCTCTCGGCCCCACGGCCGCACACTTCTGCCTTTCGCGGCCAAGGAAGGGGCGCATTCTCACGTCCGCCTAGCCACCGGCCGCAGAACCAACCTGCATGCGGACGTGGGTTCCGCCGTGGCGGTTCTCGAGGACAACGCGGTCAGTCCACATCCACCCCGGCAGCATCCGCCTCAAAGCCCTCCTAGTCCGAGCTTTCAGGCCCATTCCACGCCAGTGGGCGGCAGAGTTCGCCATCACCTGCTCCACTGGCGCTCCATCACTTCGGACAGGTGGGTGCTGCAAATCGTCCAAAGGGGCTACTCCCTCCCCTTCGAGACGACCCCTCCAGCCGTGCCACCGTATATCGGAGGATCACTTTAATCTTCTGCGGGAGGAAGTTACGGCTCTCTTGGCCAAAGAGGCCGTCAAGCGCGTTCCTGGTCCAGAAGTAGGCCGTGTTTACTATTCCCAGTACTTTCTGGTTCCCAAGAAGGGCAAAGGGGGCCTACGCCCTATCTTGGACCTCAGGAGCGTCAACACCTTCCTCCGGAAGGAACGGTTCAAGATGCTAACATTAGCTCAGGTTCTGGCTGCCCTCGCCCCTGGAGACTGGATGGTAGCGTTGGACTTGCAGGACGCCCATTTTCACATCCCCGTCCTGCCGGCCCACCGGCGTTACCTGCGGTTCACGGTAGGTCAGGAGCACTTTCAGTTCACCGTGCTCCCCTTCGGCCTCACCAGTGCCGCTCGGGTGTTCACGAAAGTGATGGCGGTGGTCGCAGCTCATCTGCGCAGATCGGGGGTTCCAGTCTTCCCCTATCTAGACAACTGGCTGTTGAAGGCGGGCTCGCCCCAGCAAGTAGTCTCCCACCTCCAGACTACGGCCGACCTCCTGCATTTGCTTGGGTTCTCCATCAACGTGCCGAAGTCACACCGGAGTCCCTCCCAGAAGCTCCTCTTCATCGGAGCGGTTCTCGATTCGGCGCAGTTCCGGGCTTATCCTCGAACAGCGGGTCCGGGATATTCAGGCTCTGATTCCCATCTTTCGGCCTCTATCCTGGGTTTCGGTCAGGTTGGTGCTGCGGCTTCTAGGGCTGATGGTCTCCTGCATCCTGTTGGTGCATTACGTCAGGTGGCGAATGCGGGCTCTGCAGTGGGACCTGAAGCTTCAGTGGGCCCAGCATCGAGGCAACCTGTCCGACCATGTCTTTATCTCGGAGGGCACTGCGACACAGTTGCAGTGGTGGCTCACGGACCGCGATTGGGTCAGCGGCAGATGCCTCTCCCTACCCCAACCGGAGCACGTAGTAGTGACGGATGCGTCCCTCCTGGGATGGGGGGGGCCACATGGGAGAGGTTGAGATCAGAGGACTCTGGTCTCCGGCGGAGGCTCGACTCCACATCCACATTGGAGAGGAGAGCGATCCGGCTTGCACTGAAAGCCTTCCTTCCCTCTGTCCGGGGAAGTGTCGTGCAGGTGTTCACGGACAACACCACCACCATGTGGTATTGCAACAAACAGGGCGGGGTGGGGTCGTGGACACTTTATCAGGAGGCTCTGCGCCTCTGGACATGGCTGGAACACCAGGGCATCAACCTGGTGGTTTGACATCTGGCAGGCTCTCTGAACGCCAGAGCAGACTAACTCAGCCGCCGGTACATGATGGATCACGAATGACGTCGGAACTCTGACATGGCGCAAGGTCTTTCTGCAGTGGAGAGAGCCTTGGTTAGATCTATTTGCCACCGAAGAGAACGCGCAATGTCAGCAGTTCTGCGTGTTGGAATTTCCAAGGCAGCAATCGCTCGGAGACGCTTTTCGTCGTTAGTGGAGTTGTGGTCTGTTGTACGCCTTTCTGCCTATACCACTTCTGCCCAGAGTGCTGAAGAACAGGCGCGACCGGGCCCAAGTTATCTTAGTGGCTCCGGATTGGGCACGAAGGTTCTGGTATCCCGAGCTACTCAGTATGTCAACCGATCCCCCCCAATATGACTGCCTCTTCAGGAGGACTTTCTGTCGCAGCAGCAGGGGGACGGTCCTCCACCCGAACCTGTCCAGCCTCCACCACCATGCGTGGAGATTGAGCGGCGGCAGTTGATGCCATTTGACTTGCCTCCTGAAGTCTGTGATGTCATTCTAGCAGCCAGGCGTCCCACCACAAAGACTGTATACGCCTTCCGGTGGAACAAATTTGTGGCATGGTGCTCAGCAAAGGCTGTGGATCCTCTTTCCGCCCCTCTTTCTGAGGTTCTACTCTTTCTTCTCTCTTTGGCCCAGCAGGGCTCTGCTTTGGGCACCTTGAAAGGTTATCTTGCTGCAATCTCTGCCTTCTTACGGCTTCCTGATCAGCCTTCTCTCCAAGTCCCCTGTTTCCCGTTTTCTCAAAGGCATTACTCAAATGTTCCCTCCTGTCCCCTTCGTAATGCCTCAGTGGGACTTGAATCTTGTTCTCACTTTTCTGATGTGCGCTCCTTTTGAGCCTCTTCACAATTGTCCCATTCGTCTTCTGACCCTGAAAACTGATTTCCTGGTATCACCTCAGCTAGACGGGTGAGTGAGCTCCAGGCTCTGTCATCTAAGCCTCCCTTTCTTTCTGTTCATCCGGACAAGGTTGTCCTCCGGCCTCGTCCTTCTTTTCTACCGAAAGTGGTGACCCCCTTTCACATCGGGCAATCTGTCACATTGCCCACCTTCTTTCCGCCTCCGCATCCTTCAAAAAAGGAAGAGAGGCTCCACCGCCTGGACCCAAAACTGGCGCTGTCCTTTTATTTGGACCGCACCAAACAGTTCCGGGTGGACGATCAACTTTTTGTTGGATATGTAGGAGCTAAGAAGGGAAAAGCGGTACACAAACGGTCCATCTCTCGGTGGGTCGTGTTGTGAATTAAACTTTGTTACTCCTTGGAAAAAAAGGACCCTCCTGTTGGGTTGAGGGCCCATTCCACCCAGGCCACAGCGGCTACTTCTGCCCTGGGACGGGGAGTTCCCTTGCGGAACATCTGTCAGGCGGTGACGTGGGCTTCACTGCACACGTTTGCAAAGCACTATTGCCTGGACAGCCAAGTCCGGAGAGACTGCTTCTTTGGCCGTTCTGTTCTCCAGGACTTTCTGGTGTGATCTTGGTTCGCAGACCCACCACCGGGGTTGGTATTGCTGGGGTATCTATTCTAAGGTGAGGAATCTATCACTAACGTGTTTCTTTCAGATGAACAAGTTACTTACCCTTGGTATCGATGTATCTGTAAGAAACATTAGTTAGTTAGATTCCTCACCGACCCACCTATCCTCCCAGTTCTGCGAACTGACATCTAGGGTTAAGGTTATCCTTTTCAGGGCCCTAGCTTTTTTGGCACCAGTGTCGGTCTCTTGCATGGCTATGCGCTCCTGGCGCGGAAAGCTATGTACAAGAACTGACAGCGCGCGAGGGCGGCGTCTAAGTACTCCGTCATTACGGCGCACGATGCCAACGACTGACGCGGAGCCGCAGACGACGCCTAGCGACGCGCAAGGGGTATTGCTACAAAAATCTTTCTGGATCCAGCCTGACGCCTGGGGATATTCTAAGGTGAGGAATCTAACTAATGTTTCTTACAGATACATCGTTACCGAAGGTAAGTAACTTGTTCTCACTGGTTGTGGCATAAATAGTTATTTCTGAATTATTGATTGTAAGCCATTTGAAACTGTGGCTACCAGTGTCATTTAACTGGAGAACAAACAGTTTTCCTTGTTGCTGTTACCACCACTTGTTGAATTAGTGGATTATATAATCTTTAGGCCTGCAATCCCAACGGGTTTTTCATAAAAGCAATGTGGGGTCAAGGCAAGACACTTGTTTAAGGATTTCCTAGTCCCACCACAACCTCCTCTTCCCCCCCCCCCCCCCCCCCCCCGACCTCTTGTATATGAGCTTGCCAACTTCTTTTTCCTCATTTCTCTGCCACAGTTGACCGCTTTCAAGGGAGTTCGTCTGTTAAGGTCCCCTCTCCTAACCTCCATTCACATTTGCTATTCTTTTAATTTGTCTGTACCAGGCACCACTGCCTTGAATGCGCACTGCAGTGTGATGTTCAACTGGGAACTATTGAACTGTCTTTTCCAGTGGCCTTACATTTCCGTGATTAGTCATAGAACTACTGTGAGATTCTAGTTCACCTTCATTATAGTTTACCAGCATGAAGGACACTACCTGCCGTAAATGATATGCAGCCCTGTGCAGATAATGGGCTCTGCCTGGGGAAGGGGGGCATATTCAGAATGGAAATTCTGCTTATTAATGGTTAAAAGTATCTCCAGGGGGCTGACCCCAATGATCCCAACCACCTCAGACCTATCTCCAACCGCCTGTTCCAAAGCCAAAACTATGGAGAAGTTTGTCCTACAACAACTTAACCAACATGTAGATGAATTCAACCTCCATGACACCTTCCAATCCGGATTCAGGCAAAGATGTAGCACGGAAACTGCCATTCTTAATCTCA
Source organism: Triturus cristatus (assembly GCF_964204655.1). Classification (NCBI taxonomy): domain Eukaryota; kingdom Metazoa; phylum Chordata; class Amphibia; order Caudata; family Salamandridae; genus Triturus; species Triturus cristatus. The sequence goes on from NC_140589.1 coordinate 1,295,096,774, forward strand.
GATGACCTCACAGATCCTTAGACTAAGGTGGTACATGCCTACGTATCCTACTAGACATGTCAGCAGCTTTTGATACCCTAGATCACCCAGCATTACTTGAGCCACTCAACATATGTTCTGGTATCAATGGCACAGTCCTAAGATGGTTCACATCTTACCTGCAACACTGCTCGCAACAAATTAAAATGAACACCTGTCTCTCTAAACCTACACCAGTTACTCTTGGTGTGCCCCAAGGCTCAATTCTCTCCACTTGCCTTTTCAATCTCTTCATGGAACCCCTTACAATCCTCCTGAAGCAAGCAGGGGACAAATATCACTTTATGCTGATGACACTCAACCCTACAACCGAATCAAATATCCCAGTGACTTCGAGTTGGTCTACTGACACTGATGAGGAGACATTGGGAGAGCTGCGCCGAGTACGTAGTGCAAAGCCTAGTCTTGACCTGTAAACGGGCCTACTTCAGCTAGCGGCCCGGATCTCCTAGCCTTCCTCCGGGTGCTAGAGGGTGCTGATCGCTGACGATGACGACAAGAGTGGATGGCGACAAACTGAAACCCAAATCTACCCGGAAGGGAGCCTATTCCCAGGCCAACAATATGGACCGCTATGCGCAGCCAAAGGGATCCCCTAGTGGATCACGTAAATCGCCTAAGCCGCCCACGGAGGCCTCGGGCGCATCACCCGAATTGACTCTGATGGATGTCATGGGGGCCATTGAGGAGATGAAGGTGACTGTGAACCAACAACTGGATACTCTGGCCAACAAATTGGACTCGGTGCTGATTGATGTCACCTTGGTCAGAGCGGACCTGTCGAACCAATGACCGGGTCGACTCGTTGGCCCAAGCGTCGTCGAGCCTAACGGTTGATGTGGCCGCTTTGCAGACGACGGTGCGGAGGTTACAGCTCACTAGTGACCTGACTGAGCGTCGCCTCGAGGACTCTGAGGGCAGGGCCAGGCGGAACAACGTCCGCATTATCGGCGTGCCCGAACGATCGGAGGAGTCTGCTGTGGATCTCTTTGTGGAGGATCTAGTGGTGACTCATCTGGCACCCAAAGGGCTGAGCAAGTTCTTTGCTGTTGAACGGGCCCACAGGGTTCCAGGGGGTGCGCCTAAGGTGGGGGCCCCCCCGCGGCCGATCATTGCCCGACTTTTTAATTTTCGGGATAGAGACGCTATCCTGCAGGCGTCGAGGGTGGCTGGGCCATTACGATTTGAGAACTCTGTTAGCTTTTACCCAGACTTTACGCAAGCGGTTCAAAATCAACGGATGGGTTTCTCGGCCATCAAACGGCGCTTGAGAGACATGGACTTCAAGTATGCGATGCTATTCCCGGCTAGGCTGCGGGTCGAGCTAGATGGTCGCTCACACTTCTTCGACCGGCCGGAGGCGGTGGGAGAGTGGCTGGATGCCCTGCCCAGGAGTCGGGAGCCGGAGGGTCGGATGACGGAGAGCGGAGAGGGTCGGACGGAGTAGGAATGGAACCGTGATTTTGGCGCTGGACTGCACTGGTAACGTTTTGCACCTGTGGCTGCACTGGACTCCAGTTTGTGACACTTTGCCCCGTGGTGTTTGGACGTTGCGGGGGGCTTGCTGGGGCCCTTTCCTCCTTCTGGGGGTTCTTTTTTGTCCTTTCTGTAGTGAACTTTCTATTGGGGCGACAGGCACACTGCAGGTTGGGGGGGGGGGGCTGTTCGGCCTCACGCAGGGGTGCAGGGAGGGGGGGAGTTTTGTTGGGGTTGATGGGGTGGGGTTGGGGGTTGTTTGTTTCACAAGGCGGGGTAATATTTCATGTTGTGCTACTATGATTGTGCTCCCCGGGAGAGGGATGTTTTGTGTTGGGAGGGATGGGGGGTAGGGGTCTGAAACTTCTTTCCTGGAATGTGAATGGGCTGGGGGACAGGATAAAGCGGGGGGTAGTCCTGCAGTTCTTGAAACGTATTTCGCCTGACATTGTGTTCCTGCAGGAAACGCACCTCATAGGGAACTCTTTCCATGCCATGAACAGACGAGGGTATCGCCTTCTGGCCCATTCTGGTTTCACCTCTGGCTCGAGGGGAGTGGGCATTTTAGTCAGGACCTCTCTCCCGTTGGTGGTGGATGAGGTGCTCCACGACGTCAGAGGGCGCTACACTGCGCTGGTGGGGAGGTGGGAGGGTAGGTTGATTACGCTGGTCGCGGTCTATGTGCCGCCGGGCCTGCAGACGGCCACCTTTGCCGATTTGGGACGCCTGCTGCTTGGGCTTCCGGGGGGGGGTGTTGGTCCTGGGGGGGGACTTTAACGCTGTGGTTTCCGGAGTTGAGGATCGATACCCCCCTAGGGACCTCCCTCTGGCCCAGAACTGGCTGGGGGGCTTTCTGGATACCCTGGGACTGATAGATTGCTGGCGATTGAAACACCCTGGACAGGTGCAGTATACCTTCCATTCCGGGGCCCATGGTAGTCTTTCGAGGCTTGACTATATGCTAGTGCCTGCGGCCCAAGCTGGGATGATCAGGGAGGTGCGACATTTGGCACGCGGTATAGCAGATCACTCCCCCCTCTTGTTACACCTAGATATCGCCCTGGGGGCGGAGGGGAGGGTGGCGCCGATCAACCCCTGGTACCTACGAGACCCCATGATTCGTGCAGACCTGGTTAAGTCTCTGGAACACTACTTTAATGACAACGTGGGGTCGGTGTCTTCCGCCATCTCCCTTTGGGAGGCCTTTAAGACGGTGCTCCGGGGCCAGGCCCTATCTCTCATTTCCTACACCAAAAGATGCGCTGCGCAGGAGGTTGTTCGGCTAGAAGATGAGATCACTGAGTTGGAGAGTGATTTGGAGCAAGGTGTTACGGATGATAGATTGCATGTGTTGGAGCTTAAGCAGGCCGACTATAAGGCGCTGGTTACTGAATCTGCTAGGAGTATGAGCAGGGAGCAACAGGGGCGTTTGTATGATATGGGTGATAAGGCCGGGAAGTTGATTGCTTGGTTGGATAAGAAGGAGAGAGCGGGTCGAGTGGTACCGGAGGTTGAGAGGGTGGACGGTGTGTGTGTGTGTGACGGACCCCGGTGATATAGTTGATTGCTTCGCGGAGTATTTTCACGGGGTATACTCTCCGGTCTCAGAGCGCTCGGAGGAAGACTCTCGACTGCTGCGTCGAGACATCACTCTGCCTTCCCTATCTGATGAGGATAAAGTATTGATGGATGCGGCCCTGTCGCCAGATGAGATTGCTTTGGCCATTCGCTCTATTGCCTCGGGTAAGGCCATGGGTCCTAACGGACTTCCCATCGAATTATACAAGTTGCGCCCCGATGTGCTTGCGCCTTATCTCCGAGACATGTTCCTTGAGGCTAAGGCGGCGGGCTCCCTCCCACTATTGTGGTTATCCATAAGGAGGGGAAGCCGCGGGATCGGTGTGCTTCTTACAGGCCCTTCTCCTTGTTAAACGCGGAGCCCAAAATCCTCGCCAAGGTACTGGCCAATCGTCTGATCCGGGTTGTGGGCGACCTGATTCATCAGGATCAATCCGGCTTTATACCCCACCGCAATACCGCTTTGAACCTGCGGCGATTGCATGGCGTCCTTGCTCGCGCTCCATTCGTACGTGAGCCGGCCATCTTGGTGTCCTTGGACGCTACCATGGCGTTTGATACCTTGGAATGGCCGTACATCTGGGCAGCATTGGCGAAGTTTGGTTTTGGCCCGGGTTTTATCGGTTGGGTGAAATTGCTTTATGACAATCCACTGGCACAGGTGGTGGTCAACGGACGTGTGTCGGCTCCCTTTGTCTTGGGTAGGGGCACCCGACAGGGATGTCCACTGTCACCTCTTCTTTTTGCGCTTTGTCTGGAGCCCCTTGCGGAGTGGTTGCGGTGGGAACCCTCGATGCGTGGCCTTAGATGGACGCCTGAATACGAGGATCGGGTCTCCCTATACGCGGACGATATCCTTTTGTATCTTGCATCACCGCGCAAATCGCTCATTGTGTTGGTGGATGTTTTGAGCTCCTTTGGTCGCAATTCCAGATTGGTCATCAACTGGGCTAAGTCCTGTGTATACGTTCTTTCCGGGGAGGCCCCCCCCTTCCGCGGGGGTGCCCTATCCAGGTTGCGCCGTCGGGATTTACGTATTTGGGAATTTTTATAACACTCCGCCCCCCCCCCCCCCCCCCCCCCCCCCCCCTTCAGCGCCTAAGGGCGGATGTGGCGGGTTGGCGGCGGTTGCCGCTCTCGTCACTTGGTCGGGCAGCACTGTTCAAAATGATGTCGCTGCCACGCTTTTTGTACGCCCTGCAGAACACCATGGACCTAGTGCCGGCCCGTTATTTTCGGGAGGTGGAGTGTCTCCAGCGTCTATTGTTTTGGGATGGGCGGCCGCGGATTGCTCTTGCCAAACTAACTCTACCGTGGTATGATGGGGGGGTCGCCCTCCCTGACATTAAGCGATATTACTGGGCCTCCCAGTTGGCTGCCGTCAATCACGGGATGTATGGCCCTGCTTTGAACCCGGCGTTTGAGATGGACAAATTGCTATTGCCGGGCGGAGACTATAATCGGGCGCTATACTCGGGGTCCCTTGATGCGCGGTTGATAGGCCCGACGCGGGTCGCGGTACAGGTGTGGCATGCAGCAAATGCGGCGATGGGGTGGAGGGATGGTTTGACTCGGGCTATGCCATTGTATGCGTCCCAGCGTTTGGGTTATCTGTATACTACGAAAGGCTTTGATAAGTGGGATACGATTGGTATCAGCACGGTAGGGGATCTCTGGACGAAAGGGAAATTTAAGACGTTCGACATGCTAAAAACTGAATACCAGTTGAATGATAGGGAATACTATCGGTATGCTCAGGTCCATCATGCCTTGTGTTCAGTGTTTTCGGACGTGGCGGCTATTCCGGAGCATTCCCCGTTGGAGGACAGGATATTGGACGGCTATGTGCCGGATAGCACCATTTCGCTGATTTATAAGAAGCTTATTAATGATCGGATGGGTTTGCTGGCTCCATTGCGGGAGACATGGATTGCCGACGGCTTAGAACTGGACGACGAGGATTGGGCATCGGCGGTGGCCTCCCCGAAAGAGGTGGCTATCCCGGCCCGGTTGCGGTTCGTCCAGCTTAAAATACTCCATAGAGTGTACGTCACGGGGCCTGCTCTGATGCGTATGGGGTATTCGGTGGATGGTTTGTGTAAGCGAGGCTGTGGACTCCTGGGGAGTTTCCTCCATATCCTGTGGGAGTGTCCGGAGGTGACTCGGTTTTGGTGCAGAGTGCATGCGGTGATAGAAGTCACGCATGTTGCCTTGTTGCCGGAGGCACGAAGATGTTTGCTGAATGTCTGGGAGCCGACTGATTACAATGTGATGCAGACGCAATGGGTGACGCTGGGCTATATGGTAGCTAAGCGTGACATTGCACAATTGTGGGGCTCCCAGAGGCCACCCACGGTCTCCGAGTGGAAAGAACACATGGACTGGTGTATGTTCAGAGAGAAAACGGTGTATGTGGCGAGAGGCAAGCCTGGGAAGTGGATTAAGGTGTGGGGTCCCTGGAACTCCTATCGTGGAGGTATATGCGCCCCGCCTCAGACGCTTGAGATAGATGCCGCTCTGTCTCCCTAGCCCGCGCATTCCTGTATGCTTCTGCGACATGCGAATTTGGTTTCTTCGGCCTTGCCCCCCCCCCCCTCTGTTTACCCGGGTTGGATTACTCCCTCGATACGAGGGGCACATGCTACTGCTATTAATTTCCTCTGCCTTGTGTGTTTGCTGTTTTTCGTTTCCTAAAAATATGAAACCTTTTCTTTATTTGTTTATGGGCTGCGGCCGACTGCGATGATTAACTCTCCAGTGACTCCCTTTTTTGTTGCTTCATCGATCTGACTGTTCAGCTGTGCCTAGGGCTACACTGCATTTTTAGCGGCCGGCCTGTTGGTTGTAGGCCCATACTTGTATTTCTCTGAAATTGTAATAAAGGTTTAAAAAAAAAAAAAAAAAAAAAAATATCCCAGTGACATCCTACATCTCAACTCCACACTAATTGAGCTACAAACTTGACTTAATTCCAACCACTTAAAGTTTAACCCCACCCCCCCCCCCCCCCCCCCGATCCGTTCTAAACATGGCAACGCGCCTCATAACCGGTTTTAAACGGTTTGAACACATCACACTGGCCCTCGATCCTCAACTGGCTTCCCATCGAAGGAAGATGCGTTCAAGACCGCTTGCATCTCCCACAAAGCCCTTCACACTCAAACACCCCCCCCCCCCCCCACCCCCCTTCTACTCATACCTCCCAGACGGAAAGATATCCACCCAGACTCGCTTTTTTTTTAGGTCTCGCCTGGCGTTAGCGCGCATGCGCTGCTCTCGCCTTGCCAGGGCCCTTTGTGAGCGATTCAGCCAAAGCTAAACATGCACACGTACGGATGGACAAAGATAAGATGCTCCACAGACTGATACAGCAAAAGCTAAAATGGGTTGCAGAATGCAACTGGAGAAGTTAATTGCCGAGGGTGCCAGGGTGGGAGAAATGTTTAATGTTCTCATTTTATTTGTGGTTTTTCAATATTGTTATGAAACAGTGTGGTGATTTAAAAAATAAAGCCACGTGCAATAATTAGCAGCGTTTGGTAAAGCTGCATAAGTATTTCTAAAAAGCATTAGGTATTGCTGAGTAAAAGGTCACCTCACGTGGGATGTGGAAGCACGGACCACAAATCTGTGAGCCTTTCGGCTGACTGAAGTACTCAGAACAGAAGCCACAAGGTGTGGCAGCCTCAGTCTGCACGATGTAGAGAGACACTCACTCGCACACTCTCGCCCCCTCTTGGGCTCTTATGTTGCTGGCAATGGGGAACAGACTATTTGTAATTTACAAGCCTGGGAGCCTAATCTCACAGACCGAGGATGCTTGCACACGCAGATCTGACTACAGAGCTAGAAAATCGGTTCAAGTCTCGACGTCGGCACAACATCCTGTGATCTTAAGCAAATCATTTAATCTCCCTGTTTCTACAAAAAGAATGTGTCCTTTGTTTAAAGTAACTGTCACTCACGTAAAGCATTCTTTCGGCGTTGGAGCAACAGCCTGTGATCTTGGGCCAATCAGCAAGTTACTTAATGTCCCTTCCCCTTAAAAAAACAAAAAAAAAACATGGTCTTGTGCAGAGTAACTGGCGCTCATACGAAGTGCTTTAATATTACATTGAGGTGGTGGTCACGCTATATAAAACTACATTTAAAAAAAGAGGCAGGACGGAGCGAGTGAACTGAAACCAAGAGCACTGTATGGAGTGTTACGAGGCAAAGAAAACCAGCATTGGCATAGCCAGTAGGTCAGGCCTTTGGGATCTTATAAGTATTTAGTTATGTAGCAGGTCACAAAGGCTAGAACTATAGGCTATGCCAATGCTTGTTCGGGTAATGCATCCAGGATATGGAACTCAATCCCTAGAGATCTCCAATGCAACCCCTCCTTCTGCTTCAAAAGGGACCTAAAACTGCTTCCCTTCAACAAATACTTTAACACGCATGCTTACAGAACTGTGTTCCAATAGCTCACTCTCTGACTAGTCTTTTTGAGACAGTCGGTTATTTGATTCAGCTGTCTAATGTCATGTACTCTTTTAACTCATGCTGTTGTAATTGTCCCCTCACAGTACCCACCCTAACTGCCTACCAGTTCTTTGTCTCTATTTATGCAAGTACTTGAATCGAAGGGTCTCGCATTATATGTAAAGCTAGTGCTATATAAAACCTATAAATAAAAAATGTACCCAGTTTAATTATTTACACTGCACACGTATAACTACTGCTCGGCTCACCCGTATGTACCCTTATGTCAGTCACAGGTGTCCAACTAGATGTCGATTTTTACCACAGGGAGTGACTCTGCCTGCAGATCGCCATGTATCTGGTTGAAGTGGCGGCGCATTCAGCTAGCACAGTGGGAAAACAGATCCCCTAATATCCTATGTATTGTCTCCTGGGACTGGCAAAGCGCACAAAGGCCACCAAAACATGTACAGGTTCTTGCACTTAACCTCAATAACTCACTAACCAACTTAAAACAATAGCTTGGAAGTCCCCACCTGACCCTCCCACTCAAGGAATGGGTAAGGGGCAGGAAAAAGAATATAAGCAGAACTAGATGTAGCTGTGAAAAACGCACATAGCACGAGACCAGCCACACTACTGTTGCAGTGTCGAGGGTTTTTGATGGTGGATGCCAAAGCAGATGACTGGCCACCCTGATCCCCCTCGCTGGGTTAACAACTCTTAGTGCACAGAGTTAAGGTTGGACTCTTCACAGTGCAACCAAACCCACTGCATAAACAAACTGGGCTCTGATGCACAGCTGCACCTCCTCCCCACCTTCTTTGGGTGGTATATGGGCACCTCTTTAATTGTACTATCTGTAGATATACTTAATGCGATACGCTTCCTACTGGGTAGATCGACTGTACTGTGGTTTTTGTTATTAATCTTCAGTGCCTTCCTTGTTGTATAATAGACAAGGCACCTTGCACTGTAATGCATGCAAGACAATAAGTTGTACTTGCAGTATGGTGCATATATGATGTATGGGACAGTAATGTAAGAAGCTGTTTAAAATCAATTAAGAACCACTGTGGAAAAAGACTCTACAATGGTCTCGGGCGGGGTCACTAGTGACTGCTTCCTTAACATGATCTTCTGACAGTAGTGGAACGGTTACCACGGATCATAAACTAGCAAATGCTACTGGCATTTAGGGCACTAGACTGCACTCGGGTGCTTGTTTATCTATAAATGTGCCCTGAACGGCTGTTTTCAGTCTGCTTTCAAAATGCTGTCTCTGCCCATTTTGAATACTATTCTTTGTTCAGAGGCTCCTTTAAATGCTCAATCCACTGGTACAGCTGACGAGTGTGCAAATGTTTCTCTGGCCTAAGCTAGGGGGCACACATTTGTAAACTGAAATACTCAAAAGCTTCCTTCCATTTGGATGACTGTTTTAAATCTCAATCTTTGTCTAAATGTGACTAAGGATGATCTAGCCAGTAAAAATGTGGTCAAAAGTTGCCACATTTCACGGTATGCATCAAACTTGCGGGAGAAAGGAGTCTGGGATTTTGTCTGTGCTGCTTTGGACCAAAGAGAGGACATTAGTAAGCTGGATGCAATGAGACCCACAACTGAGGCTTCTAAAGTTTTGCCCGTCATGATTCTCTTCCAGTGGACCTTCCTATCTCTGAGGTGGCATCTTCCCTTACTCTTGCTTACAAATCCAACCCTCTTTGGTTCGTTCTTCTATGATGGGATTCCCTAGCATAACCTATAAATCCTGACAAACTATAGGACTCCAGGTTCCTGACCTGGCCTCTGTCTCTGATCAGCAGAATACAATGATTTTGGATGGGTGAATGATGTGCACCATTAAGTCATAAGTCCTCTAGAGGGCTATTTAATGACCTTCTGCAATATGCTCAATACTTACCTAGCTGCAATCCAATGCAGTTTGTGTCAGGCCTGCTGCTGCACTTTCATTAGCTTGAAGTGTTTTCTCCTTCTAGAATTTCTACTCCCACTCCGACCTCAGAGATCCTGATATAAATCTCAATGAGAAGAGCCAGGATATGAAGGAGATATTGAAGACTAGCTTATTCCACACCTTTCTCTTGGACATGATTTGTTTGAAGTTGATAAGTTCTCTTCCTCATGGATGAGGACATGAGATGTAAAGTGATGTGTTTTACTCATTCCTTAAAAATCTCTGCAGTTACCACCCAAGAAGGCCATTACCTGTAGTCAATGGGTTGTTTATCTCGGAGGCTTCATACTTTTTGGTTCCTTGTGCGACTGTGCTAATCCTATGCTTGAAAACTGTGCTAGAAAAGAAGACATTAAGGTGAGCAGATTCAGAGTCACTGGTGTTCTAGGGTGCTCCATACAGGTGCTGCTCTCCAACTAAACTTAGGAACCACCCAGAGGTCTCTGCTTTTTTTTTTTGTATGACTTATGCAGCACTCTAAGCCTAAAAGGGCATTGTTTACTTGTGTGTGTGTATATATGTACATGTAAATTGTTTTTAATCTTTTTTTGCAGTTTTATATAGCACAATCTTGAACTGGACTGCTTGACATATAAATATTATAAACCATGAATATGCTTCTTCCGTAGTGTAGCCTTGGCACAAGAATTTACTGAATTTCATGGCCAGAGAGTAAACTACCAGTTACAACAGCTAGAAATGCACCGCCCCTATTTCCAATGTTCGAGGACTCCTCTTCCTATGCCGTAGCCTTCAGCTCATCCTGCCCCTGTTATTCAATCTCTGCTTCTCCGTGAATGAGTGAGTCCTATCTCATCCTGGTGTAGAGGCGGTCCTTTTTAGAAGCCGTTCTGTGAGCCCAGGAGAGAATGTTACAATCATCTGCTGATCACCCCGACAATTTGGGATGCATCTTGGGCTTTGCTGTAATCCGATGGTAGATTGCCAACTCTTGGTGGCCATTGTGTCGTGTCAACCAGAACGGTGGGTCTGGCCATGCTCTTAGCTAAATAGTCAGGTCTTCAGCTTGTTGAGGAGTGGAGTAGCAATTATGTGTTGAGCAAGTTTTTTTCCATGTTTGGGGGACAATGCATGAAAACCTCCTGTCTTGCTTCTGCGGATGCGCAGAATTCGTGAGAGGAGTTGCCTGTAGGGATGGTAGTTTGAGTTGGTCATGTAGTATGCTGGTCCTGTGTTGTGAAGGGCCTTCTAGCTGTGTATGAGCAGCTTGAACTTGCACTGTTGGGTGGATAGCCAGTGACGTTTAGTGAGGTAGGGAGTAATGTGGGCGTTTCTGGGGATGTCTAGGATGAGTCTGGTGGCGGTGTTTTGGATGGTGTGGACTCCTTGCGTGAATTGTTTGGAGATGCCGATGTAGTGTGTTGCCGTAGTAGTCTGCTGGTGATGAGGACTTGGGTGACTTTGCATCTTGTATGCATGGTTAGCCATTTGAAGATCTTGCAGAGCAGTCTAAAGATCTGGCAGCAGAATGCGATCATGTCGTTAACCTGTTCGTTTATTGTGAGTTTGTTGTAGGAAAGTGGAATCTGACTGCATACTTACCCCTACATTTTTTCCTGGTGTTTTGCTGGTTTTCGACTAGTCTAACTGGTATCCTGCTAATCAGGACCTCAGTTTATCTGCTTTCTCCCTAAATTGGTTGTGCATGTACTTTGCGCACACTCCAGATTGGATACTGGGGTACCCTTATAAGTCGCTAGTATATTGTATGCTATTTACCCAGGGCATAGGTACCCCAGAGGCCTCCCGGGGGCTACAGCATGTATTATGCCACCCCTGAGAGACCATTCAAATGGACACCACAGGTCTGCTACTGCGTGTAAGGTGTACCCCTTACTTGGATATAGGTTCACTATATCTATTCTAAATCACTGCACATATAAACCGATCAGTCATCCCTATGGCAGGCCTTATCAATCCTGAAGGCAGGGTGCCGGGTTTTATGTGAAAGGGTGCCCCTGCATGAGCAGAGCCCCTCTGCAGCCTTCGGGAACCTATTTTCCGGGGTTGTTTGTTATGCAGCCAACCATATATATTTAAGTGCATTATAACTTCGTGGTAAATGTTAACTTTAAAACGGCTGCTTAGAAACCATGTTGTGTTTGGTGTCAAACACCTTGGAATAATATCTCCCCGCCAGTAACTGGCAGGAGAGGTATGATTCCACCCTTCTAGAGGGACTTGTGTGAAACACTGGTACACCCAGTACCAGCTTTCTCGACCTGTGCGCACAAAATGGATGCTGCCAGCCACAGACACTAGTCTGCCCTCCTCCTGCTGCTGAGCTGAGCTCTAGCAGTGGAAGGCTTGACAATAGGTTTCCTGTCACAGGGAGGTGTGACCACCTCCCAGACAGGCTTTTGTGTATTGGAGCTGGGTGGGTGCACTCAGTGTTTGAAAGTCTCCACTGGGGGCACATTTGGTGTCCCTGTGCATAGTCCAGTTCAAACCGGTTGCAGGAGCCATTTGCTCCTGCTCGGATGCGAAACTGGACAAAGGACATGGGTGTAGCCACCCCTCTGTCCTGATCCTCCCATAGGTGGGTCCCAGAGTTTGTCCAACCCCTTTCTTGGGTATAAAGTAGGAACCCCGACTACAGGATTTAAGATTTTACCTGGACTAAACTATGCTACAGAAACCAAGTACTTCGATCTACACTCGCTGGACAACTGAAGAATCTCCCTTTGAGTAAAGGAGTTACTCCCCTGCAGCAGGAGGCACCTTAACGCAGCTGACCGGTTTGCATCTCCAGAGCTCCTGAGTACTCTGAATATTTCTGCACCACAGGAGGTGGGTTCCCGAGCATCTGAGGTTGATCTGGCCTCAACAATTCTGAGACCAGTATCCCTCGTGGGGACCGTGTACTTTTGCAGCAGCATATGCTTTTTGGTGATCCCTGAGGCTGCGCTTTGGGCTATGTGTAGTCCTTACCCCAAGCAGTATTTCCACTGAAGATTTCTGGCCTACACTCCACGTGTTTCGGGGGCTGGTTTTCATGATTCAGCTCGAGGGCCCTTCGTGATCCCTGGTCCGTTGGCCTGTGGGTCCCTGTGAAGGTAACTTTGCCTTTCCTTGGGATTTCCTGGTAGCTCCAGACGTGCCCGGATTCTCAATTGCTTGGAGAGTCCCCAGGACCTTGCTGGTCCTCACCGTAGCTTGTTTCCTCTGCCCGCGTGGGTTGCAGTTGCCAAGGCTTGTTGGTGTTTGATCCGGACACTGACCTCCCAGCACTCGACATCATTCGTGGGACAGCTTACCTCCAGATTTGGTCGTTGTCGACGTTTCCTGGTCCCTGTGGCTGCAGAGTCAAGCATCCTATCTTCTCTCCTGAAGCACCCGACATCGGTGGGCATTCGTCTACTGAGCCCCTGGTCACCCTGAAGTGACCCAGACTGTCCCCTCTGCTTTCAGGTTCTTCTCACCTCAGATCCAGGCTTGGATTCCACCGGAGACTTCATCTTCCTGGCAGCAGCACTTCTTCGAATCACGCCACTGAAAACGACGAGGGTTTTCTATACCACTTGACCCCTATGCACCCGGCTCCTCTGGGATAGATAACACGTACCGCTGTACTCACAAGGGTGCTGGCTTTAGAACCTTCTATGTTCCAATGGGTTTGCTTGAAGTCCTTTCCGAAGGGTCCTTAAACTGTAATTTTCCAACCGCTACTTTCCCATAGGGTTGTACGGAGCTTGCACCTGTGTTCACACTACACCCATCCTCCGTGGGTCCCCTGTGTAACTACTTTGGGTGGTTCCTTGGTCTCAGTGCCTAGAGCACGTAGAGTTGCTGTCTAGTTAAGTCATGGTTGTTGTACTAATTTGTATATGGTTCGGTCTCGCCTTGGAGCCTGCTGTGTATTGTGCTATTTACTGTCGTTCTGTTGATTTTAATATTGTATGCTTTGTGCTCTAATCTCAAAGAGGTTAGTAGAGTGTTTAGTAATAAATGCATATATTTTATATATCTCTTGTGTGGTTCTCCTTTCATTTGGTCATTCAGGAGGTTCTGATCTGGTAAAACAAGCTGCTTTACATTCCTTCGAGACTTGGCCTGAAGGCTGCTCTCCACAGCTACCACTACGATAGCTTTCTATAAAGGTTGTCTTTAACCAAATCCTCTAAGAGTTGTTTGGACTGGTACAAGGTGCCCACTTTAATTAGTGGTCAGCATATACCAGGCCAACTTCTCACATTTGTTATCCAGGATGATGCCGGTTTCTGGCATGGTCTATGGGGGTGGGGAGTGAGACCCAAGTCTGGTGTTCACCACGAGGAGTCCCAGGGGTAGTTCTTATTTCCGAAGATTAGGATCTCCGTTGTGTTCATGGTGAGTTTGAGGCAGTTCTCTTCCATCCATTTGGCCACGTTGGACATGCAGGCAGTGAAGGTGGTGGTGGTGGTGGTGGTAGTGTTAGCGAGAGGTTGAGCTGAGTGTCGTAGGTGTAGGAGACCATGTTGATGCCATGGGTCCTTACAATGTGGGAGAGCAGTGTCATGTATACGTTGAACAGGGTTAAGCTGAGGGATGAACACTGGTGGAGCCCGCAAATAGCATCATTTTCGGTGGTGAAAGTTGCGAGTCTGACTTGTGTCCTGTTAGAGGAAGGAGGCAATCTTGGACACGTGCTGGGAGGAAAGAAGCAAGATGGCGGCCTCGTAACGGAGGCCGACGCAGACTGGCAGTGAGGGCAATGAGTTAAGCTCCTAGGACACGGTCCGACCCGATTTTTGGCAAAAACAGCTACGAAACCCCGTTATGCCGACGGCACTTACCAGGTGCCGGCTCTCTAGACAGGCTCTTCGTCTAGCGCTGGCCGCGTTCGCGGCTTTCTCGTCTGTCCACTGATTCCGCGAGCTTCGCGAGAAGGGGCGGAGTCGGGTCCAGAGGCAGCGGAGAGTGGCGTTGTACAGCTTACGTCCAGGAAAGTTTGAAAGTGGCAGTTTTGGCAATCTCTGCAGGAGATCCTTGGTTTCGAGAACGCAGAGGGATACCATGGCCCCCAAAGTGGCTGCTGGTTCCAAATCAGCGCTTCACGGGAAAAAATCTCAGAAGGAGGAGACTGAGGCTGAGGACCTGCGAGGACTCCAGATACCAGCAGGACAAATGAAAAGGAAGCAGCAGGGGGCAGGCAGGACCCGGCTCGCGGCAGCTTCAATCGCGGATATCTTCCCTAAAGTAGGTAAGGAGAAGGGCCCTAAGGCTGTCGAGGCCGGTGTAAACTTATCGGCGGATACTCTTTCTGGTAATTCTTTGACTTTTGAAGAGCGCAATGACTCTGCCACCCCCACTGGTATATCCTCAGTTAACTTCTCAAGTCCTTCATCTGCCCCTGCAGATATGGAAGCTCTTCCAGTTGAGCCTCCCCCCCCTGCGGATGTCACCACAGCATCTCTGGATATGGGGAAAGGATGCCGTGGTGTAAACTTCGAGCCACAGAAAGCTGATCCGTTGCCTATTGGTACGACTACCGATGAGAAAGTGCAGAGCGAATATTATTTCTCTGTCTCTGATGGGGCGGAATGGTCCGAGGAAGAAGAGCATAGCTCCTATTCAGGCGCAGAATCGGACACTGAGGATGGTCTTCCAGCAACACTGGCGCGGCCTCCGGTGGTCAAGAGTCAGTCTTTGAAAATTGGTCACTCCACCCGAGAACTGAGCTGGGATCACTCTCCTGACTTAGCCCTGCAAGGTGGATCTGCGGTGGATCTGCGGTGGGTAGTACCGGTGGGTAGTACTCATCGTTCACTCTTGGAGACTATACATCAGGAGATACTTGCCCATAGAGAGGAAAACTAGCCAGGATAATCGTAAGGCACAGGCCGCCATGAGGAAGATGCAGGGAGTAGTAAGGAAGCTCTCGAAAGTTTGCACGAATACAGCGGACAGAGTGACTAATCTGGAAGAGAGTGTGGTATCCACGGAGGCAGAGGTAGCTGCTGCTACGTGCAGTGTCAACGCTCAAGTTTCCAGGTTGTGGACCTACAGTGGAAAATGAAGGAGATGGAGAACAGGCTCCGTAAGAACAAACTGAGGGTCTTGGGGATTCCGGAGGGGTTGGAAGGGTCGAACATAAGAGCATTTATCATCAAGCTCTTTGAGCAAGCTTTTCCAGAGCTCTCAAGCTGGAATTGGTCTATAGAAATATGAGTCCACCGCACCCCCTTTAAGGCTCGTTCGAATGTTAAAGAAGGTGACAAACCCAGAGCAGGTTTGATATTTTTCGGTAATTTTATATTGAGACAGACCATTGCAGAAAAGGCTAGACCAGATGCTAGGAGGAGCGGTGATGGGTTTTCCTTCTTTGTTCATCCTGATTACTGCCACACGACTGTGGAGAGAAGATGGCAATTGAGGGAAATGATTAAACACTTTCAGGAGAAGAGGATCCAAGCCGATCTCATAAATCCGGCTCATTTAAAAGTGATTAATGAAGGAAGGACTCTTTTTCTCGTCTGAAATTAAAGCGAAGGAGTATCTGGCCTCCCTGGGCAAGAAGGTCGATTAGTTACTGAACTGGGTTGGGAGAATAATCATACATGTACTGGGGGTGGTCGGGATCTGAGTCATTTTGTTTGGAGTTATATAGCTAAAACTAAGCTAAGGGGCTATAAAGGGTACTAGATATTGTTTTCTCAGTGCTTGTCCTCACATGCCCACTGCAGCTCCATCATATGCACAGACTAGGTCTGCGCGCTTCACCAAGGAGGGGTCGGGGGAGGGACAGCAAAAGGGTGGGGGGTTCACAGCGGAAGGGAGGGTGATCGGGCTGGGAGGAAGGGATGTAGGGGTTTGGGGGTTAAAAGGGGAAAAAATAAGGGGAAAAATTGCAGTTTGTTTCATCGTGTTTATTTTCTTAGCCACAAAATGGCTTTGGTGATACAGAAGCGGTTTAAAGAGCAGGTTCATTGTTATGTTCAAATAGCACATCAAGATGGCTCGCATTAGGGTTTGCTCAATTAATATAGGTGGGTTAAACGACTGTAGGAGACGTCTAAGGTTGGCCCACTTTGTTAAGAATAATGGAATCGATATTCTGTCTTCAGGAGACTCACCTACCCTGGTCTAAAAGGAGCCTTATGTCTCTTAGTGGTTTTGAGTTGGCAGCTTGTTCTACCCAATCTTCAACAAATAGCGGAGTTGCGATTTTATTTAAAAAAAAATAAAAAATTTGGGAGGGGTCAGGCGGACTAAGTCGGATAGTTATGGGAGATGGGTTTTAGTGGAACTAGAAAGGGGCCTGACACTTTGTGTAGTGTATGGGTCAAACGAAGATGATCCAGAGCTCTTTGACTTCCTAGAATTGGAGCTAGCTACCTGGCCAACCCCCATAATTATGTGTGGTGATTTGAATATCTCCTCTGACTGGAGTGACTGTCATGTATCCGGGTCGAAAACCAAGAGTTTTCAGGGCAATAAAAGCCCTTATCAATTCACATGGGTTGAAGGATGTATGGGGTACAAAAGAGACGTTCAAACCCGGTTATACTTATTTTTCAAATCCTTATTAGAAGTTTACTAAGTTGGACTATTTTTTTTTATCTCTTCTAATGAAATAGAGTAGGAATAACGAAACTCCCAAAATTTGTCTGACCACAATCCCCTGATATTGACCTATGAAGTAGCGGGACATCACAGGGTTGGGACCAGGTGGACTTTTGAGAGGTGTTTATTGTTGGATAGAAGATTCACCGGGCATATGTTGAAATGGGTAGATGAGTTTTTTGCTGCCAATAGGTATAGCGCTTCCAGGAATGGTGTTTGGGAGTCATTCAAAGCGGCTCTAAGGGGTGAATTTATAAGTATTAGGGCCAGGATAAGAAAAAAGGATAAGAGGGAAGTCGAGGGGTTAATGGGTACTCTGTCTGCTGTAGAACAGCATATGAGAGATATAACCTCCGGAGGGGATAGCAGCAAGAGCCAGAGCGAATTGCTGAAAATTAGAGCAGAACTTCAGAAGCTGATTATTCAGATGGCTTCGGGAGAGTACCAAACATCCAAGGCCAAGTGTTACGAAACGGGAGAGCAGGCTGGCAGAGTTTTAGCTTTGCAAATTAGGCAGGGGAAAGGTAGGAATATCATTTCCTTGATTGAAGAAAATGGGGAGGAATATACACCGACAAATGAGATTTCAGGCTTTTAAAAACGTTTACCAACGCCTGTATGATGAGGAAAGGCGGGATGACAATCAGGGGGTCGAGGTGGTTGATAATGGTCCCCGTCTCAATATTTTGGAGAAGGATGAACTGGATAAGGATATTAGTGGGGGGTGAGATAATTTAAGCTTTGCGTGAGCGAGCTTCAGCTAAGGCCGCTGGCCCGGATGGGATCCCTCTGGAGGTCTACAAATGTTTTGAACCAGTGATTATACCATTATTAGTGGATCTATTTAATGGAATGTGTACAGGAGTGGTTCCAGCCTCTTTGCGAGAAACCAACATTGTAGTCTTCCATAAGAAAGGGAAACCCCGCGAGAAACTGGTCTCCTATCGCCCAATCTCGCTAATCCATGGCGACACAAAATTACTCACAGATTTGGTCGAAGAGGTTGGGCAGGATCATTGGTAGTCTTTTCTCCCCCTGGCAGCATGGGTTTATACCAGGCCGCAGCACTACGGACCATATTAGAAGAGCAATAGCGTTGTTCGATGCCCAGGTAGCAAGGGGAGGGGAGATGGCCATGATCCTGCTCGACGCAGAAAAGGCCTTTGATAGGGTCGTATGGGATTTCCTATGGGGTGTGCTGGTTGGGAGAGGATTCGGGGAGAAAGTTATCAGAGCTCTCAAAGCAATGTAGGTAGATCCAGTTGCGAGGGTGGTGGTTATGGGTGAGAGCTCTGAGAAGATAGCCATTAAGAGAGGCACCCGCCAAGGCTGCCCTTGCTGCCCGATCCTCTTCGCACTGTACATCGACCCTCTTATCCAGAAAATATTAGGGTCCCCCAGGATTAGCCCGGTGGTATGTAATGGCCATTTTAGTAAAATCTTGGCCTATGCCGATCTGGCAATTATTACTACCAATCCCCAGCAGGTGCTTTTTGCCCTGGTCGAAATAGCAGAGGACTTCGGCAAGCGGTCGGGTTATCTTCTAAACGAATCCAAAACCCAAATTATCTGTACCAGGAATTTAGTCAAAAGTGACACAAGATATGTGGATTCAGCAACATATCTAGGGATTAAGATCAATGCCTCGGTAGAGGAAATAATAGCCGAGAATTATCCCCCACTTGAAATCCATCGAAAAGGAGTTAGGGAGGATAGATGTGTTTCATCTTTCCCTGATCGGGAGGGTAAATGTTTTAAAAATGTCAATATTTCCTAGAGTTCTTTATTTGTTTAGAGCCATACCCCTGTTTTTGGAGGGCAAACTAATTAAAAGCTTGGATTCTATTTTTATAAGATTTATATGGCAGTTTGGCAGGATCAGGCGGTCTACAAATTATATGTTGCTCCCCAGGGAGAGGGGAGGGTTGGACCTACCAAATTTGAGATATCATTGGTCCTGTCTTTTGACACAAATGTCTATACTATTTCAACATAAGATTACTCCTGGTGTTATTAACTCGGCAGTCCAGGACATACCCTCTATTTTCGAGCTGTTAATTGGGGAAGAGGCCATAGGGTTGCTCTGTCGTGAAGCCGACCGCAGATATTATAAGAGGCCCCGCCTGAAGATCTTGGAAGGGGTCTGGGGGGTTTGGAGGTCTATTTCCAAGTATTGCATAATCCCAAAGGTAAATCGTTATCTCAACCTGTGTAACTCTAGTCTGCTCCCTTATGTGGGGGCTGATAGGAATCTGCAGGTATGGAGGGATCTCGGCATCAGGACCTTTGGGGATATTTGGAGGGGTCCTGAACCACTTGGTTTTGATGACCTCCAACAAAGGTTTGGCATCTCGGTTAATCATTGGTTTTTGTATGGTCAAGTCACACGGTCATTAAAGGCATTGAGACCAAAACCCCTGTCAATGGAGGAGGTCCCCCATAATTGAACTGTTAATTGTGGGACGTAGGAAGATAAAATGGGTTCATAAGCAGTTAATCACAGAATTGCAAGATGATATGGAAAAAACAGAGGCAGCTTTGGCTTTGAAATTGGGAGACCCTGATGTAGATCTTGATCTGGCCCTTACTCTGAACAGAAAAGTATTCAGATCTACAAACTTGAGGGCCCAGCATTGTAAAACCGTATTTAATTTATATAATTCTCCCGCCAAATTATTCCCTTTGGGGTGGGGGGTCAGGGTAGATGATAGATGCCCTAGATGTAATGCCGGTCAAACTGATACGTTGCATATGTTCTTTAATTGCAGCTCATTGTCCTCATTACAGAGGGAAGTTGGAAAGTTTTGGGAGGGGCTGCTAGGTCATAAGATCGATCTATCCCCGACCCTGATGTTACTGGGTTGTGATCATAAGCAGAAATTGGCACAGGCTGAGGAAGCGCTGGTTTTTATGTCTGTGGCGGTGCTTCGGATTTTAATTGCCTCGGGCTGGAAAGATATATCGCCCCCTTCTTTTCAAATGTGGCTCTCTAGACTATTGAGCATTCATAACAGCGAGAGATGCCTGTGAGCTGAAAAGTAAAAAAAAAAGCGGGATTTTGAAAATAGATTATGGGCCCCGATATTAACCTGGAGGGAGACGGCTAGTAGTCAGCCGAGTTAGGGTCATAAGATTTTAAACCTGCTTTTAGAAGTCTCTTTATAAGTCGCTCATTAATCTTATGTATTGTATTCTGTGCTGGTTTGATATGTTTCTGTGCTGATTTTTTGTATTGATGTGTTCAAACTGCAAATAAAAAATATTTTTTTAAAAAAGAGGAAGGAGGCAATCCAGCTCACTGCGGGCCCTTGGATCCTGAGTCCTGGAGTCTGGTGAGGAGAGTGCCATGGGAGATGGTGTTGATCGCCACAGGGAAGTCAAGCAGCATGAGGGTGACCCCTTCTCCTCTGTCCATATTGGACCGGTTGTTGTCTGTTGCTGCCAGGAAGGCGGTTTCTGTGCTGTGGTTGCTGTAGAGCCAGGACTGGGTGGCGTCCAGGAGGTGTTGCTGTTCTAGATGGGCAGAGCCACTTGATCTTTCTCCAGAACTTTGGCCAGGAACCGCAGAAGCGTGATGGGCGTGAGGTTGCTGATGTCATTCGGGCTGGCCATTGCTTTTTTCAGGTGAGCTAGGACTTCTGCCTGTTTCCAGCTCTCTGGAAGTTTCATCTGAGGCTGACTCTGATTAGTGTGCTTCCCAGTTTGTACATGTGGTGTAGACCGGGGTCTGTACGGGACCCTGAGTGGATGGTCTGCATTGTTCTAGTAGTGTCATCTGTGGAGAGACGTGTTCCAGTTTGTTAGGAGGTGGGAGATCCTGGAGGTGGTTGCGTGATGATGCTCTCTACACTGTGTTGGGGTCAAAGTTGGTGTAGATCTTAAGCATTTTGTTGTAGAAAAAGTCTGAAAGGTCATCACAGAGGATCTGTGAAGAGATTATGGTATTTGAGACTGAATTGTTGACTATGTTGAAGAGTTCTTTGCCGGAATTGAAGCAGGATTCCAGTAGGAGCACGAGAACTACTTTTCTGGCTTCTTTAAGCGGAGTGTGATACCTTCGGAGTGTGGATTTATAGGTGTCTCTGGAGGAGTTGGCTCTCCATCTTTCTAGTTGTTTGCAATAATGCTTGAAGTCTCAAGTCTTGAGCGTGAGTTCTAGTATGGTTCTTCATCTTCGAGGGGGCTAGGGTGTTGGCGCAGTTGAGAGCCTATCACTTCATTCCTCATGGTCCACAGGTTATAGGCGCTACCATTCTGCCAGAAGGGGATTGTGGTTCTGTCATCAGTTCTCTTCACTCTTGTGACCTCTTTTTACTATGTACATTTCTACTCTTTATTGGTATTGTAATTGCACATTATTCAAATTACTCTGCCACTTTCACCTCTGAAACTGATGTTACATCAAACAAACAGTGCATGAGTACAACCAGTTTTAAGTTCAGTGACTTCAATTGGCATCAGCATTGCCCCATTTGAGATCATTTGAGATAATGTCCTTCATAGCCTTCTACGTAGTCTGTGCCATATTCATAACCAAGCCAATGTTCCGGAAACTTGATCAACAGCTGCTCTGTCTTGTATGTCCGCTAACCTCCCACTCATACTTTCAGAGGTATTTTCCTAACCTTTTCTTAAATCTATCAGTCATGATACATAGCTGGCCCTCGAAACCAGCGTAGTTTATTGTTCATTTTTCCATGGCCTAATATTTGAGTACCTCCACCTTTTAGCTTTGTTAGGAGAGGTTGTATAGTCTGGGCTGAGCTGCATAACTTAAACATGAAATAAAAAAACAAAAAATAAACCATTTATGTGCTACAGAAGCACTTCATGGTTTCAAATTAGGTTTGGGTATGCCCCTAAATGCTTCAGAAAATAATTTTTAAAAAATTTAAAAAAGCAAGAATTTGTTTGTCGCCAAGGATGCCTCCGCAATCAATATTATGATCTTGCTAGGAACCTACTCAACATGAAGAAATAGCTAATTTCATGGATACTTCATAATCTGGTGTCTTGAAGACCACAGTCTGCCTGTCTGATGAATCTTTTCTCTGTGAACATTTGCTGTATGAACCCTCCATCTGAGCGCAAACTTGTTGGGTTGAGAAAAAGCCTGTAGAAGCGTCACTGACCTGTTAAGCATTGAACTTCAAATAAGCAGTGGCCCAACTTTTCATTTACTGTGGGCCCAGCAAAGAAACTTTTTTCGATTGTTTATCTAAATTAAAGCAAAGCAACAGCCTGCCTTCTCATTGAGTGCAACTTTTTAATTGTATCATTAGCTGGCTAGCTGCGGGGAAACATGGAGGGATTAGGACAAAGTATGAAAGGTCCTTGTTATTGGAGAAAAATCCATTAACAACCCTTTGAGTCCACAAGTCAAGTGATATTCTGTACTCTGGATATATGAAACAAAAGCGAACTACCTAGGTCCTGGTGCGAATTTACATTTTGAAATGAAATGGTGTTGTGTAGTTCCTAAAAATACATAGGATCTGCTTGTATGGTGGACAACATAAACTGAGGGGTTGGTGTCTAGAATGATTCTGGACAACCCCACAGGATATGTCCGCCTCTAGACCAGCTAGCTCACAGTGCTACAATAAGCCCCCAAACCTTACCAAGGAGCGAATAGTTTCTGACAACCATTGAACATGACAATCCTTGACCCTTCATGGATCGTGGAAACAGTCCAGTACTTTTCGCCCAGTCAGTCTTGCTCACTTAGTCTCAGAGAGATGCCCAAAATAAACGTTGGGGGATGTTTTCAAAAAGCATTTATTGAACCAGCGTCATTCTAGTATATAACATGTTTGCTGCGACAGTCAATAGAAGCAAAGGTAAGAGATTACAAACACCAATAGAGTAAACCCGAAGGGAGAATTCTACCATGGTGCTAAAACTGTAAATATATGTGGGCACAAACTTGACAGTAATCCAGCGTACTCCTTCTGTGCATACCCTACCTAAGTGTACCTAGCATATATGTAGGTGTAAAGCCAAGAATCCCCTAGGAAAGAGCCAAACCCATTACCTGATGAGCGAGAATGAAGGACTCCTTCCTGGTCAGGAATTGGACACCCCACAAGGGATCTCTGGCCGCTGCTTGTTTAAGCCTCCGCATGTAGGGACCTTTGTGTCAGCGTAAAAGTGTCTCCTCAGTCTACCTAGTGAAGGTGCGTTTCTTTTATACCAAAAAGGTATCCTCTGGGGTTCTACCACAATCAATATTTTGTGAGTACGATTATGTAGATGAGCCGAAATCAATAATTGTAATTATGCAAAGTCCCCCCTGTCGCCCGAGGGTGAAGATAGCGATGACTTTTGTACAGAGTATGTTAATCCTGTTATGTGGAGAGGATTAAGATATCCTCATGCATAATGAATGAGGCTAGTTTCAAGGAAAACAATCCACATTTATTCAGGACATAACTGGGTAAAAGGTCATTGCTAGAACGATTATGTAGAACAAGCTAGGACAAATGAAGATAAAAGGTCATTTTGCTACTTAGGCCTAGGTTAGGAAACATAAGTGGTACTTGACTAGCCACTGAATCCAACAACTCTGACAACCCTAGCTTTTTACTGCTTACTCTGCCTTTCTATTTCTATGGTATCAACTGGCCCTATTTAGCACTGTGATTCTATGGAGTCTTCCTTTTCTAGTTTTAATTGATTGCCCTTTTACATAAGCAATCTGATAGATTTCTAGCTGCAGATTCCTTTCCTTAGAATTATCCCCATGTGTCAGAATGTATCTGTAAATTTTTCGTGAGCTGTACACTTGCATGCTGGTAGGTGGAGTTGTTCTGCTCAGCGTTGCATCATCCGCACCGTAAATGGTGTTCGCAGCACCTATACAGTTACCACGCAGGCGCTCTGACATCTGTTCTTTTCTCACCAGCCAGCACAGATCCTGGAAGAGCTACCAGTTAGTCACCTTTTGACTTTTTTTTTCTTTTGTCTAAGACTTTATTGGGGTATACCTCCTGGTGTAGCAGGGATGTCTTCGTAGGTTGACGGACCCACTCCTTGTATACCTCTCGTCCCTCAAGTGGGACCATGACCCGAAGGCCTGCCCCAACTGGCATGCCATGCACCCAAAGGCCTTGAGGGAGCGTTCCAACAAGCTTATAGCAGCTCAACTTGTGCTGCTTGAGGTCCCAGTCAAAAGGAAGGCCCTGGAGCCAGAGGACGTTATCACACACAATGATGTCAAGCCATGCAGGTAAGTCTAAGTCCAGTAAGAAGTCAAAGTGTGCTTTGACTTCACCATGTCCGTCGGCTAACAAAAAGCCGAAGCAACCCCCGCGCGAATAAAATACTTTTGTAGCCATATTTGGACCTCCCGTTCTTCTGGTGCTCCTCTTGGCCTTGCTTATCAGGAGGGGCCCCGACTGGATCCACGCCGGTAACTGATGCCACTTGGGCCCCATGGATTCACAGATTGATCCGAATTGGTGCTGGTCGTGCCACCTTTACCTTCCCAGATGCTGATCCCGAGTGCAATGCTCCCGATGGCGGAATCTCCATCCTCCTTCCCAACACAGAGCTGGAGGAGTGTTGTTCATCTCCAGCGGAGACTGTAGCTATGCCTTCCAGGCCAGTGTCTGACCCTTTTGTTCGGTCTAGGACTATGAGAGGATTCGCTGAACCCTGAAGACCAGCCTCATTAAGAACAAATGGACTGGTGTGAGGATATGGGTGAAGACAGTGGATTGGATGTTTCTCCAGATACTGGCATGATTTTTCTCCCTACTGTGGCTATGAAGGCGGGAGCTTCCTTTGCAATGGTGGTGCAGAGGGCAGCTGAGTTCCTAGACCTTAGCTTGCCCTTGGTGACAGTCAATACTAATGTCTTGACAGAAGTGTTTCAGCCAGGAGTGTCCCCATCAGAAGTGCTTCTCCCTTTCAATTAGGCACTCGCGGATGTCCTGCTTGGTACTTTATCCAAGCCCAATAATGGGTCTCGTGTGAACAGGGCAATTGCCTACCGCCCCGCTCCAGGGTATCCACATTTCTTCACCAACGCTCCAGACAGCTTGGTATACCGAGCCTCAATGTCACATGTAAATCCTGGTGCATTCCCTTCCGCAACCCCAGACAGGGAATCCAAGAGGCTGGAAAATCTTGTGAAGATGTTTTAGTCCAACAGCCTGGCACTGCGGTCTGTAAACACCACGTGCCTTTTGGTCTACTGTTGAATACAGTTGCACAGGTGCTGCCAACGTTTCTGGAGGAAACCCATGTTGTGCTCTTCCAGGCTGTTGCCGATGGGAGGGATGCAGTAAAGTTTACCATCCACTGTGGGCTAGACACCACTGACTCACTAGGCAGAGTGGTTTAGTTTACAGTGGCCCTTCAATGCCATGCCTGGTTGAGAACGACTGGCTTTTCTGGTCATGTCTTTTGATGGCTCCCAACTCTTCAGAGACCTGGTGGATTCGATACTGGAGCGCTTTAAGGACAGCACTATGGCCCGGTACTTGGACCTTTCTATGGCCCATTGTCACCCGTGATCCGTCTTTTGCTCCATTTGTTGCCACTGAAGGGGCATACAACCGTTTCTTAACCCACCCAGCCACCATGACACACACTTTTTCCAACCTCTGCATGGCCACGGACGTGATTCCTACAGGCTCCGTGGGTCAGGTGGCTAACAGCTGGTCAGTCCACCAACCTCCTAATGTGCCCATTCACCGTCATGGGCACACAGTTTGAGGCAGGATTTGCCATCACCTGCCCTACTGGCCGTCTGGAACATCAGACTGGTGGGTTTTGCAGATTGTCTAGATCGGCTACTCCCTCTCCTTCGAGACTGCTACTACCTCATGCCATCAACTAATGACAGACAGACTGACTCAGGACTACCTATCTCTTCTCTGCCAGGAAGTGATTGCTCTTTTGGCCAAAGGAGCCATAGAGCAAGAGCAGACGGCAGAATTAGGACATGGTTGCTATTCCTGCTAATTTCTGGTGCCCAAGAAGAACAGAGGCCTTTGTCCTATCCTCAACTTGCGCTCGGTTTCCTCTTCAAGAAGGAGAAATTGAAGATGCTCCCTCTTGCTCAGGTTCTCTGTCCTGGACCCTTGTGACTGGATGGTGGTGTTGGACTTTCAGGATGCATATTTCGACATTCCTTCATGCCTGTCCACAGGAGTTTCCTGCAGTCTACTGTGGGCCGTAAGCCTTTTCAGTCTCTGTGCTTGCTTTTGGCCTCACCAGCGCCCCTCAGGTGTTCACCAAGGTGATGATGGTGGTTGTAGTTCATCTGCGTAGATCAGGGGTGCCAGTCTTCCTCTGTCTCGATGACTGGCTGTTGAAGGTGGGCTTGCCCAAGGCTGTTGTCTCCCACCTCCAGACTATGGCAGACCCCTTGCATTTGCTAGAGTTCACTATCAACATGCCGAAATCGCACCCAACTCCCTCTAATGCGCCTTTTTAACTGAGTTGTTCTGGACATGGTGCAGTTCCCGGCCTATCCTCCCAAATGGTGAGTCTAGGATATCCAAGCTATAATACAGCTGTTTCAGCCTCTATCCTGGATTTCGGTGAGACTTGCTGAGGCTGCTGGGCCTCATGGCCTCCTGCATCCTGCTTGCGACACATGCCCATTGGCATATGCAGGCTCTGCAGTGGGAACTGAAGTTCCAGTGGGCACATCAGCGGAATGTCTCCAACATGGTCCAGATCTTGAAGGTAACTGCAAAGGACCTACAGTGGTGGCTTGCAAACTGCTTTTGGGTCAACAGACCCCTCCCCCTTCCTCCACCATTTTTGACAGTGACAAACATCACTCCTGGGATCGGACGGCTATGTGGGAGAGGTGGAGATGAGAGGATCTGGACTTCGGTGAAATCTGGACTCCTCATCATGTTGGAGCTCCGAATGATCCAATTGGCTTTGAAAGGCTTTTTACCCTCCATCCAGAAAAGGCTAGTGCATCAGATCTGTCGATAATGGGTCCGAGCAGGCGTGGCTCTTAAGTATCTTTACAGTTGCTCAGGTGGTGTTCATTACTAGGTTCTGCATAATCAGGTTCTGTGAGTAGTGTCCCTTAGGAAAAAAGACATAGAAAACAGACCTGCCGCGTCAGGAAGGGCCTGTCCCGATGACGTGGGGGTTATCGGTCGTCATGAAATAAAGCCCAAGCCGTTGTATGGTGAAACGGTTTGGGAAGATAAAGTTAAAATAAAGCAAACTAAAAACAGAGCAGGTGGGACCATTGACAGAAATGGGTGCGGATGTAAAGGTACAGTTTATGGGCTTGTTGGGCCGTCTGTACCAAACCCCTGTTTGCCGGGAATGACCAGCACAGGGGGTGTATGGATTTCTCCAAACACACAGCACAACAATCACATGCACCCACATTCTCATTGTCATCCTTGATTTTCATTGTCATCCTTGATCTTTAACGCACTCATTAGACCATCGCTTATTTAAGCTGCGACACTTCTGGGCCCCATTCTAGCATCCTTGGACTTACTCTTTTACTATGGGACACTTTTGGTCTCCATGGCGACCAGCTTAACAACGCCCTTCATCAGACACACTAACACTCCCATAAACGGTGCCTTTTCATCCGCACCCATTTCTGTCAATGGTCCCACCTGCTCTGTTTTTAGTTTGCTTTCTCTTCCCAAACCGTTTCATCACATAACGGCTTGCGCTTCATTTTACGGGGCTTTAATATCCATGACGACCGATAACCCCCACGTCAGCAGCACAGGCCCCTCCCGACGCGCCAGGTCTGTTTTCTATGTCTCTTTTCCTAACAGACGCTACTCGCAGAACCGGATTATGAAGATCTAGATACTTTAGAGCCACGCCTGCTCGGACCCATTATCGACGGATATCCGATGCAGCAACACAGGTTTTCACGAGGGTCCTGAGCACAAATGTAGTAAGTTGACCACGAGGCACAGCTCTCCCGCTACAGACATGGTAAGACCTTTGCAGCTTTTACAAAGGGCTACCACGCCCCCCCCCCCCCCCCCCCCTTCTTTAGAGCCAGAATCTCATGTGATATTCACAGCTAATCGCCAATGCGAATAACTTTCTGACTACTTTTCTCACCTAATGTGTTTTTCCGCAGTGGGTTCCGTTCGTTCCGCCACTGCCTTTACGCTGTTTTCCGGACAATTTTGGTCCTAGTTGGGACACTAATTGGGACACAGAGCCGAACCGGCGCCGTTCCTTGCGCAGTTTGACAGTTTGTATTCCCCTGTCCCTCCCCCACCTCCGCAGCCTGTTCCACGGGCAGTGGAGGAAGGGGATGACTGGGAGGGGTCTGAGGATCCTCTCGCACTGCAGTGCGGGTCGGAACAGGAATGGACAGAAGAGTTAGAGGATGCCGGTGGCCTTGACCTCTCCTCTGACCCTGGTTTTCTTTCTCCTCCTGCTGTGGCTATGGAGGAGGGTTCTACATACACTGTGGTGCTCCGTAGAGCAGCTAAGGCCCTTGACCTGCCTACAGTGACCCTCAAGACTAATCTCCTCACTGAAGTCCTTCAGCCGGCGGCAAGCTCTTGGGAGCCCCTGCTGCTGTTCAATGAGGCCCTAACTGATGTCTTGATGGGTACCTGGTCTAGACCAGCCACGGGGGTCCCCATGGATAAAAATGTGGCCAGGCGCCATCGTCTGGTCCCGGGTGACCCTGCCTTTCTATCCACCCACCCAACCCCAGAGAACCTGGTCATCCAGGCCTCCACTTCCCAAAGCGCATTCCCTACCGCTCCGCTGGATAAGGAATCCAAAAAACTGCAACAGTTCAGAAAAACTGTTTTCATCTGCTGGCTTAGGGCTGCGGTCGGTGAACACCGCATGCCTCTTGGGCTGCTATTCCCACGCTGTGTGGGACTCTGTTGCGCAGGTGCTGCGTCAGTGTCCGGAGGAGGTTCGGACAGTGTTTTCCCAAGCTGTTGCTGAGGGGAAGATACAGCAAAGTTCGCCATCAGGTGTGGACTGGCCACCGAAGACTCACTGGGTAGGGTGACTTCCACAACAGTGGCCCTCCGTCGCCACGCCAGTTTGTGGTCCACTGATTTTTCAGGGGATGTACAAAGTTCTCTTATGCACAGTACCCTTTTGATGGTACTCGCCTGTTTGGCGAAAAGGCAGATAGTAGCGTTTTTAAGGACTCTTGGGCTACGGCCAAGTCCTTGGGTATCTCCACAACTCGCCCGGCCACGCCTGCTTTCGTTACTTTCGTGGCCACGGAAGGGGTGGCCGACATGTTCGTTCAACCAGACAACTGCGCAGAACCTACATCAGCACGGCCGTGGACTTGGTTCCTGCCACGGCGGGACAGGGGGCCAGCGTGCGAGTCAGTCCACCTCCGCATCCGCCTCAAAGCCTTCCTAGTCTGAGCTTTGGGGCACACACCACGCCGGTGGCCGGCAGGATTCGCCATTACCTTCCCCACTGGCGTTCCGTTACCTTGGACAGGTGGGTGCTGCAGATCGTCCGAAGGGGCTACTCCCTCCCCTTCGAGACTGCCCCTTCAGCCATGCCACCTCAGTTCCACCGCATGTTGGGGGCCAATTTTGCACTTCTCCAGCAGGAAGTCACGGCCCTCTTGGCCAAGGGAGCCATCGAGCGCGTTCCTGGGCTGGAAGTAGGACATGGTGGTTGTTCCCACTACTTTCTGGTCCCCAAGAAGGAGAAAGGGGGCCTGCGTCCCATCTTGGACCTCAGGAACGGCAACCGCTTCCTCTGCAAGGTGAAGTTCAAGATGTTGACTCTGGCTCCGGTCTTGGCTGCCCTCGACCCTGGAGACTGGATGGTAGCGTTAGACTTGCAGGACTCATATTTTCATATCCCTGTCCTGCCGGCCCACCGGCGTTACCTGGGGTTCACGATAGGCCTAGAGCACTTTGTTTGCCGTGCTCCCCTTCAGCCTTCCCAGCGCCCCTCGGGTGTTCACCAAAGTGATGGCCGTGGTCGCGGGCTCGCCCCAGGCGGTCGTCTCCTACCTCCAGACAACGGCCGACCTCTTGCATTTGCTGGGGTTCTCCATCAACGTGCCGAAGTTGCATCGGAGTCCCTCTCAGACGCTCGCCTTCATCGGAGCGGTTCTGGATTCGACGCAGTTTCGGGTTTATCACCCTGAGCAGCACGTCCAAGATATTAAGGCTATGATTATGATCTTTCAGCCTCCATCCCGGGTTTGTCAGGATGACCCTCAGGCTCCTGGGCCTAATGGCGTCCTGCATCCTGCTAGCGCAACATGCCAGATGGTGTATGCAGGGTCTACAGTGGGTCCTGAAATTCCAGTGGGCACAGCATTAGGACAACCTGTCCGATCACATCCAGATCTCGGAGGGCACTGCACGAAAACTGCAGTGGTGGCTCACGAATGGCGATTGGGTCAGTGGCAGATCCCTCTCACTTCCCCAACTGGAGCACACCGTGGTGACTGATGCGTCCCTCCTGGGATGGGGCAGCCACATGGGAGAGGCGGAGATCAGAGGCCTCTGGTCTCCCGCTGAGTCCCAGCTCCATATCAACCTTTTGGAGCTTTGGGCGATCCGACTTGCACTGAAAGCATACCTTCCCTCCGGGGAAATGTAGTGCAGGTGTTCACAGACCACACCACCACCATGTGGTACTGCAACAAACAGGGCGGGGTGGGATCGTGGACCCTATGTCAGGAGGTTCTCCGCCTCTGGACATGGCTGGAACATCAAGGTATTACCTTGGTGGTTCAACACCTGGCGGGTTCTCTGAACACCAGGGTGGACTAACTCAGCCGCTGGTGCATGATGGATCACGAATGGCATCTAAACTCAATGTGGCGCAAGGTCTCTTTCTGCAGTGGGGAGAGCCTTGGTTAGATCTATTCGCCACCGAAGAGAATGCACAATGTCCTCAGTTCTGCGTGTTGGAATTGCCAAGGCGGCACTCGCTTGGCGACGACTTTCGTCAAGAGTGGAGCTGCGGTCTGATGTACTCCTTTCCGCCTATACCACTTCTGCCCAGAGTGCCGAAGAGGATTCGGCGCGACCAGGCCCAAGTCATCCTTGTGGCTCCGGATTGGGCACGAAGATACTGGTATCCCGTGCTACTCAGCGTGGCAATCGATTTCCCCCCCCCCCCCCGATCGACTGCCTCTTCGGGAGGATCTTCTGTTGCAGCAGCAGGGGACGGTCCTCCACCCGAACCTGCCCAGCCTCTACCTCCATGCGTGGAGATTGAGCGGCGACAGTTGACGGCTTTCGACCTTCCTTCCGAAGTCTGATTATTATTCTGGCATCCAGGCCTCCCTCCACTAAAGCGGTATATGCCTGCAGGTGGAACAAATTTGTGACATGGTGCACAGCAAAGGCTGTGGATCCCCTTTCTGCCTCTTTCCAAGGTCCTTCTGTTCCTTCTCTTTGGCCCAGCAGGGCTCTGCTCTGGGCACTATCAAGGGTTCTCGCTCTAAAGACTGCTTTCCTGGTAGCGATCACCTCTGCCAGAAGAGTAAGTGAGCTCCAGGCTCTTTCTTCTAAACCTTTTCTCTGTTCGCCCGGACAAAGTGGTTTTAAGGACTCGTCCTTCTTTATTGCCAAAGGTTGTCACGCCCTTCCACATCGGGCAGACCATCACTTTGCCCACCTTCTTTCCACATCCTTCAAAAGAGGAAGAGAGGCTCCACCGTCTGGACCCAAAACATGCTTTCTCGTTCTACCTGAAGCGCCTACCTGAAGCGCACACAAGAGTTCCGGGTGGCTGACAAACTTTTTGTTGGCTACGGACCATCTCTCGGTGGGTCTCTCGGTGGGTTGTTCTGTGCATCAAAGCCTGTTACTCATTGGCTAAGGAGCCTCCTGTGGGGCTGCGTGCCCATTTTACCCAGGCAACGGCAGCCACTACTGCTTTGAGACGCGGTGTTCACTTGCAGGACATCAGTCAGGCAGCTATGTGGGCCTCGCTGCACTCATTTACCAAGCATTATTGCCTTGACAGTCAAGCCCGTAGAGACTGCTTCTTTGGCCGTTCTGTTCTCCGTGGCTTTCTGGTGTGATCTTGTTCATAGACCCACCACCGGGGTTGGTATTGCTGGGGTATCTATTCTAAGGTATGAAATCTATCACTAACGTGTCTCTTTCAGATGCACAAGTTACTACTTGTGTAACGATATATCTGTAAGAGACATTAGTTAATGATAGATTCCTTACCGCCCCTTACTGCGAACTGATTTCTAGGGTTAAGGTCATCCATTTCAGGGCCCTAGTTTCATGGCACCAGTGATCAGTTTCTTGCATGGCTCTGTGTTCCTGGCGTGTAAAGTTGTGTACAGAACTGATGTCAGCGTGCATGGGTGGCGCATAAGTAGTCTCCGTGACGTCCTCTCTGCACCTACCACGCCAGCAACAGATGCGGAGCCACATGACGCCACCTTCCGACGCGCAAGGGTACTGCTGACAAACTTCCGGATCCAGTCTGACGCCTGGGGATATTCTAAGGTAAGGAATCTATCACTAACTGTCTTGTACAGATATATCGTTACACACGTAAGTAACTTGTGCTTATGCCCAAAGGGTCAGTGTACTTCAAGCCTTGACACCCAAGCCTCTTTATCTTAACATCTACCTAAAATGGTGCTTCGTACGAGGGCTTCCTTTCAAAAATGGTCACTGAGTTTTCTGTAAGCCAAACCATCACTGCCTACTTTTTATGCTCGGCCTCATCCCTCCAAGGACCTACCTTGACAGCACACGAGAGGTCCTGGTGGACAACCAACTCTCTGTGGGGTATGTCAGTGAAGAAGGGAAAAGCCGGGCAGAAGCAGACCATCTCCTGATGGATCATGCTCTGCATTAAAATTCGCAATGCACTGGCCAAGAAGCAACCCCTTGAGGGTTTGTGTTCATTCCACCAGAGTTAAAGCTGTGACCAATGCATTGGCTCGCAGAGTTACGGTCCTGCACATCAGCCAGGCAGCAATATTGTTTTTTCTGCAAACGTTTACCTAGCACTACTGCCTAGACAGTCTGATTCGTAGGGTTGGGTACTTTGTCAGTTTGGTCCTGCAGGACTTCCTCATGTGAAATTGGTCCACAGGCCCACCTTCGGGTGGTATTCCTTGGGTATCTATTCTGAGGTAAGGAATCTGTGGCTAGAAGTATCTTATTAGATGAACAAGTTACTTAACTTTGGTAATGCCTTACCTGGTAGACTATCTAGCTTCAGATTTCTTGCTGACATACCAATCTCCCTGCTCTGTGAACGGATTTGTGGGGTCAGAGCTTTCCCCTTTTGGGGTCCAAGGTTTCTACACCCGTGGTGGGTGTACTTCGTGGCTCCATGCTTCTGACGTTGAAAGTCACAAAGTAACAGACGTCGGTGTGTCTGAGTGGCACCTATGTGGGCACAGCAAACGTAATTTCTGGCGTGTATGAAGCCACGCACAGCTGACTGATGCCAACTACCATCGCGCAGGGGTACTGCTCAAGAGCAAATTTCTGGGTCCAGTCTGACACCTGAGGATAATTCTAAGGTAAGGAATCTGCAGCTAGACTGTACCAGATAAGGCATTACCGAAGATAAGTAACTAACTCACCTGTGCCACTGTTGACAAGTTTATCTGCAGTGAAGGTACTGCTGTGTCTTTTCCTCAGTGGGGTGGGGAGTATGTAAAGTTTGGGTAGATTATGAATGTGATAATTTTCTTCTGCTAAAGTATCTTTAATGCAAATAATTAATATATACCTGTTCTTAATTCAGCAGCAATGTCTACTGAAGGATGACTTATGTATGTTTTTGTATTTTCAGCGAAAGGTAGGGAAGAACTTCTGAGAATAAGTCTTAAAGAACTGGAGCTGGCCGATGATGTTAACCTTGAATTCATAGCAGAAAACATGGAAGGGTATTCTGGTGCAGATATTACAAATGTATGCAGGTATGTCCTTAATCGATTGTGTGCACTAGATGGTATTTTATAGTATTTTAAATGAACTGTACAGTTTATAAACTTGCTCCTGGGCTGTGGGATCTCTTGTAATACCGTTAATTTATTTTACCTTATCCCAGATAGAGCTTCTCAGCACTCTGTGAAGCACTGTAAAACTGCATGGCATCCATCTCTCTAATGTTAAAGTAGGTCTAAAGTTCTATCATTTAGCTGATGGGCAGTGTATGTTTCCAACATTCCATCTCTTGTCTTTCCCCACAGAGCCAAAGTGACTGCACTTTTTCCAGTAGTTTGGACTTTTAAAGTGTCACCAGCTTGAGGACTTCTTTATCGAATTATCCAAAAACAAATGTACCATATGTGCAAAGTTTTCCCCATCTGATGAGCTGACCTTGATGGGCAGTGGCTTCAGTCCAATTTTGTGCTTTACAGTAGCTTCCCTTTTACTTACTTTGTTGCTAATAGTACCCTGGGTTGTGATACATTTTTGTGAGCTCATTGTGCAGACTCCTGTCAATGATCTAACAATATCATTTGACTGTCTTGGCATTCATGAATTACATTTGTTAATATAACTTTCTGATTGGTAATAACTTTGAGAAACAAAGGTAGAAATGTCCAAGTTGTTTGACGGAAGGCATGATTATTAAACAATTGCTTCTCCGAAAGCCCATTAATCAGTGCGGACCTGTTCTAAAGTCACATACTGTGCCTTATCCTACCATACAGTGGAGGGGCTCATTATGGCTTATAATGGGGCCAGCCCTATACCCACAGTGCCACCACACTGAGCTGCAGATTGTGGTTTTTTTTTTTTTTTGTTTGGTTTTTATTAATCGTTGAGTTTAGTAGCATATGCACAGTCTGGACTAAGTATAAGGAACCATCATTTGTTTGGGATCTGTGTTCATTCAGCAAAGGGTCATTTTGGACTTTGATTAATTTTGCCCGATAGAATTTAGCCCAAGTTTTGACTACTGGATTTTTTACTTTTCCATCTTCTCAAGGTCGGATATAGAAAACCTGCCATTTAAGCCTTTGCCAGAGGTGTTCCATTTGGAACCCATAGGTTGATCAGCTGAAGATGTATAATTTGTCTTCCACCGGCGAGCTGTTACTTCTGGTCTCCTAGATAAAATTCCTGTTCGAGAACTTGACAGGGTAGAGCAAGAAAATTATGGGTATTTCACACAATGGTGTCTTGAGAGGAGTTGCAGTCTAATCTCTAAAGCTGCACACCATGTTCTAGTCTCTGCTCCGAGCTGGTACTTCAGACATTGAGGAAGTAGAGCCATGGTCCAGTAATGAGCAGGACTTTCTCTTGAGCTGCTTGAAACTGCTTGAAAGGCAATATCCTTTCAAAGGGTCATGACACCATTCAACCATCTGCACTGACAGACCATCAGTACACTGCTGGGCCTGGCCTCTTCTGTAGGGTCACCCCCAGGTTTTTGCCTTCGGTTGCCAAACCCCTTTTTTGTTTTTGGAACTCTGTGCTTGTTCTCTTTTAAACATGGTAAAATTGCCTTCTACCCCACTGGCACATTTAATTTACTTGCATGTCCCTAGTAAATGGTAGTAGATGTACCCAGGGCCTGGAAATTTAATGTTACTAGTGGGCCTGCATCATTTTGTGCCCCACTACTATCCCTTTCTAAAAACTGCCTCTTTCTTAGGGTAACATTGGACATTCTTACACTTAAGTGCTAACTTATGATTGGGACCTGGTACAAATGTCCGATTTCTTCTCAAAAGACTTGTTCAAAGTTCTCTAATGATAATGTTGGATTTGAAGTCACAATTAAGCAAATACCACTTTAGAAAGTTGCCATTCTCTTGTCTAAACCGTCTGTGCCTTCACCAGTGTCCTGGATCACATGACTGTGAATGGCCTTGCTGTTTGAGTTTATATATTGCTTCCAGACAGTAACACAGAGGGGGCTTGGGTGCAGACCGGATGGACCATCTTAGCAGGATGACTGCGGAGGGGTTATACTCAGACCCACTTACACTTTATGGGGTTTTGCCTCCTAAACTCTCAAAGGAGCCAGACTTTTGTCACCCCAGACATTTTGGAGCTTTAACAGGGGAAAGGGAAAAATATTTCTGAGCTAGATAATGGAGGGGGGGGGGGGGTGTTATGACTGGGAGTCTCTTTAACCCCCACCCTTACAACTCATCAGACACACAAAGGCTGACTCCAGATAGAAGTATTGACACTTCGGGCCGCTCATCGGAACACTCCTGGACCTGTAAAAGTTAAGAGGACTGCCCTGCTGTCTGTGAAGGAAGACTGGACCGGTTTACCTTTATCTGAAATTTCCAAAATTAGCTGTTGGCTGCCCTGCTGTGAGCTACATGGACACAGCAAGCTTTAAAGGCCTCCCTTTAACTGTCCAGCTCATCTTCAGCAACTGGAGCTGCTTGAGACCTGCTGTTGGGTTCTGCTTGAGTGAGACCTAATCCCAAGTGGTGCCTCCAAGGTACTTGACCCTTGACTGACATCAGTGGAAGAGCATCCTGCAAGAAAAGGTGAAAATACTGAAGTTTGGTCTGCTAACGAATGGGCTCTTTAGCACATGGTTTCTGCTGTCCGAGACAACTGCCAGTGTGAAGCTCTGGATAAACTGTCTCTTCGCACCAACAGCGACTGTCTCCGACAACCAGCAGCGTGAGACATGCACTGTGCACTACAGCAGCACCAGTCCACGGTGACTGCCAACGAGGAACTACAGCAACGACTGCCCGATGGTCGACTGGCTCTTTGCTCTACTGCGACAACCAACCTCCTTCGGTGCAAACAGAACTCTTTAAGCTGGACTTAAGAAGGTAACTTCAGCAGGACTAACCTGTTCTTTGTCCGACCCATGCACCTTCGATGTCAGCTTGAACTTTTGACTTTCCTTGGTCTCCAATACCAGGTAAACGCGAGTCGCGCTTTGTGCCTTTAGGCACTGTACTTTAAGTGAACCCTTTAAAATTGCGTATCTCCGGTTCTACCGATTCGATTTGTCATTGTGGTGTCACATCATCTATTAAAACTTACTCTTTCTAAATTGGGTTGGGATTTTTCTTCTGTAATGTTTTCCCTTAATTATGTTCTGTGGTCTTCATAAATACTTTACACATTGCCTTTAAGCCTGCCTGTTTTTGTGCCAATTTACCAGAGGGTTAAATGCAAGTTCATTTGTGGCCAGAGTGGGCTCTTTCATCCCCTCAACCAATAACCCATTTTCTTAGAGGTCCTGAATAAGCTGCTTAAATTGTACCACTATCGCTCCAATATACACAAACTATGGAGCCAGACACTAGTTCACATTTATTAACAGTTTTATTTATTATCCCTAAACTCAACAGGTTGAATATAGGACATTGACACAAACGGAACATGCAAACAAAAATCTGTTGCTTTACGGCTGAGAAACGTGCAAACTCTGAATGCCAGGCATAAAAATCCATCAAGTTGACGAAGCATCTTGTGAATGGATACCAAAACATGTTTAGGAGCTGAAAAAGAAAATCTTTTGCGCAAAACGGTTGACGTCCTGCAGTCTTTCGTGATTGAAAGAAAATTGATCTTTCAGCCCCAAAAAGAAGTGGGTTCCAAAAGATGCTAAACTATCCTTTGAAGAGGCCATGGACTGTTATACGAACTAAAGAATTGCCCTCGTCCTCAACTGCAGGAAGATAAACCACAATATG
Organism: Triturus cristatus; assembly: GCF_964204655.1. Lineage (NCBI taxonomy): Eukaryota > Metazoa > Chordata > Amphibia > Caudata > Salamandridae > Triturus > Triturus cristatus. The sequence continues at coordinate 1,295,134,474 of NC_140589.1, forward strand.
ATCAGAACTCAACCCTGTTTCAGTAGCATATACAACTGAATGCAGACAGCTGGTTCTCAAGACCCCTTGGATGTTCAAGGGTAGGAGGGTAAGAAGGATTTAGAATACCAACAGACTTGGATTGCTTAGGAAAGTTTTATACGTGGGACAAATTACCCTGCATACTGGTACATTGAACCCTTCAATATTTCCTGCTTGCCAATGCCAAGTCACTAAATCCTGTGCAGTAGTTTTAGATAACCTGAATGGCTGAGGTTTCTGTGGCTACAAAGAGAGCATAGAGCAGGACAGACTGAAATAATCTAGAAAAGCCTCTCCATGTCTCAGCAAAACCCAAAATAGTGTATATGAGTTAGTCTTTCTCTTTTGGACCCTTGTTGGTTCAGTTTATGTTCTAAAAGTATTTTAATTGGTAGACAGCCTTAACAGTTTGGGCTAAATTTAAGATTCACTTCAACATCTTTGATGTGCACCCCAATAATTATAGCATCAGACTTTTATTCTGAACCTAGTTCTCTCGGACTAGTCACTTTCAAATGGTATTATAAAAATGTTACTTTCCTCTAAGGTTTATCTGCTAAGAAGAATAATAATTCTTGCAGATGGAAAAAAAACTTTGATGCTGTGTGAAATCGCTTTTTTTTTTTTTTTTTTGGTGGGTTCTAATTTGCTGTGTCCCTTCCTAAGGGACAACTTTGCCATAAATACAGTGAAAGATGTATTTGCAAGCAATAACTTTGTCATGCTCACCTTAATGGAGTTAGATGTTCAAGGTGCTGTAACAAGGTTTTAAAATGTTTAGTGGACTATTTCACAACAATGACCATTGTTACGAATTTATTATTGAATAGAAAAGATTATCATAAGGTTGACACACAGTAATAAGTTCATGCTACCACATAGCAACTGATCTGTTACCTATACACAAGACATGGTCACCAAGATATCAGAAAACAAGCAGTTAAGGGAATGGGAAAAAAAATCTTTACAAATCTATAATATATAGTCCCTGTACAAATTGCTAACAATCCAAGTCCATCCAGACAAACATCGGGACCCAAGTATCCTCAAGTCGTTTCTTTTCTGGATGGCCTGTCATTATGGACCTTTCCTGACCACTTTTTTAGAAAATTGACTCCGCTAGAACTTGGAGGGGCGGAGGTGTATTGGACTCTCATCATATCTTTGCAATACTAAGTCTTGCTTAAATTATTTTACAAATTACTAGGCCCCAGCTTTTGCAGGTGCCAACACCAAACTATGCAATATCATTACCTGCGGGGCACATATAATTATATTTTCGAAACTTCTTCAAATACAGGTGTCCAAAAATTGCCTACACCACTACAAAGCACAAAAACACAAAATGTAGACCTCATACACTCCTCATCGAAAGCATGCCGAGTCATTGCTACAGCATTTTTGGTCGTTTAATATAAATCCTTTAACGTTAGTGATGCATCTTTAATCTGGAGATGTTCATACATTGATGATTGGGCTAGATTGATTCCTCAATGTATGGTTTATGTATCCCTTTTGCTAGACCATATTTGTGCCAAAATGTGTGTCATCTGATTGAGGAAATATATATATATAATATACATTCTACTGGCGGTCGCCAGTTTATAGTTAGGACCGTGTTTCCATAGGAAATCCGCAACATTCTATTTGGAATAACTTTGGCGCCGATTGACAAATCCTCGCAAAATTTTCAAAATAGGTGGAGCGCTCCACTCCTTCCCTGAAAGTCTCGGGGGGAATTCGTCAAGCGGGGGCTGAGAAAAAGGGGGGGTCCCAAAACGCGTTTTCCCCATGCATTTTTCCATAGGACCTTTAGTCCAAGCTACAGCCCGAACAGCTATACAGAATTACTTGAAATTTGGCAGAGGTAGTCCTCAGGTCAGGGATGTGCCTTTTGCAGGTCTGGTGTAAATATGTTCAGTATTTCCTGAGAAAATAGCATTTAAATCAATATATATATCTATAGGCGCGCACCGTGCACGTACGGTAATTCTTACCGTACGTGCACGCTGACGAGCGCGATTCTGATTGGTTGTTAGATCTTAGTAAACCTTCGAATCGGTCAAAACCAGGAAGTGTCGGCCGCCATTTTGTCTCTCGCCATCTGAGGGGGTGAAAAACAAAGGTGGAGAACGTGAAAAGGGGAAGGGTGGACAGTTCCTGTCCCCCTAGCCTTTGTCAGGGGGTCCCAGAAGGACCCCCAAGGGCCAAAATTTGTTTTATTTTTTTTTACGAAAAATCGCGGGGTGCGCGCAGCGTGCGCGTACGGTTGAAACGGAAAAATTCCGCGAACTGCGTAACGTGGGCGCTTGGTGCGCGAAGCGCACCGTGCGCGCACGGTGAAAAACCTTAAAAAATAAAAAATAAATACATAACTTAGCATTTAAAAAACCGTACAAATTCACTGAAAAAACCATAGGTTTCACACATGTTCTAGTTAGTGCAGGCAACTATAACTCACGCGACCGCAATCCTCTGCTGATGATGTCAGATATTACATCACTGATGACATATGTGTGTTTATAAAAAATAAATATTTGTAATATATGTATAGCTAAAGATACAGTATTAGCATCAACAGAGGATTGCGGTCGCGTGAGTTATAGTTGCCTGCACTAACTATAACGGGGGAATTTCATTGGTTTTTTACGAGTGAAATGTACAGCTAACTATAACATGTGTGAAACCTATGGTTTTTTCAGTGAATTTGTACGGTTTTTTAAATGCAAAATTTTTTTTGAGATTTTTTGTAAACCTATGTATAAAATAATATATGTACTATACCCTGCATTATGGAAAGGTTTTTTTTTTTTTTTTGCATTTTTTTCCGTGCGCGTACGGTAAGCTGACGGTACGCGCTCCGTACGTCATAAGTACGGTGCGCGTACGGAATAGGATACGCGTACGGTAAGCTGACGCTCCGCACGTCATAAGTACAGCGCGCTTACGTGATACGTGCGTGACGTACGCGTACACGCGGAAGCAACGTCGCGGTTACGCAGGGGCGTGTAATGCGCATGCGCGAGTGCATCTTACGTACGCGCTCCGTAAGCGTCACGTTTGCGCATGCGTACTTGTTTACGAGCGCGTACCGTAAGCTTACGGAGCGCGCACGGTAGGTCATGTGATCCACAAAGAACACTTTTCATTAGTTGAAATTACTTTCAGTTCCAGAAACTTCCCACACCCATTCCCCTCATTACTGCTTGTGATTCTCTAGGAGCAGGAGCTGGATTGTCTTTGGGATACAATGGCAGAACAGCAGACCTCTTCTGAGAGTGAGGCTAGCAGCACCACCACCATCATCCAGAGAAGGAGGAAACAGAAGAATTCTTTTATATGGGAGTATTTTACTTTTCCAGAGGGGGAGAAAAAGGTCAATGCTCCACTGGTCACTTGCACACTTTGTGACCGTGTTTTATCAAGAGGAAATCCTAGGAAAAAGTATTCCTTTGGAAATCACTCTATGATGAGACACCTTAGGGATAAACATCCCAGGACCTTTGCTCGACATACTGGAGAAAACTCTTCAGTAAGTCACCAGAGCCCAGCCTCAGAAGCTCAGCCGAGTACATCATCGGCAGCTCAGCTGAGCCCTTCCTCTGAGGTGGGAGCATCACCTTCTTCTGCTCCTCTGGACGTTAACCCTCGATTTGGGAGGGTTGTAATGAGGTGTATAACGTGTTATGGTCTTATTGTTTTTGGGGAGACCAGTGTTCCCCTTATTAACAATAAGATAGACCAGCATGTTTGTAGACGCTCATAATATTCCCATTCTTTCTTTCCTCCATCCCTCTATGAACCCAACGGCTCTTTTAAGAGCCAACCTTACCTCACAAATAATTATTATTTTTTTTAAGCTTTCCGTTTTGAGAAATTTTTTACCGTGCACGCACGGTACGCGTAATTCCGCGAATTTCGCGGAATTTCTCCGTTTACACCGTGCGCATTCGGCTATTTTTATTTTTTTTTTAAATTTAAATTAATTTTTTGCCCTTGGGGGTCCTTCTAAGACCCCCTGACAAAGGCTAGGGGGTCAGGAACTGTCCAGCCTGCCCCCTTTTCACGTTATCCACCTTTGTTTTACACCCCCTCAGACTGCGAGAGACAAAATAGCGGCCGACACTTCCTGATTTCGACCGATTCGAATGTTTACTAAGATCTAACAACCAATCAGAATCGCGCTCGCGCACGGCACCGTGCGCGTACGGTAAGCGCACGGAGCGCGCCCACAGATATATATATTGATTTAAATGCTATTTTCTCAGGACCTACTGAACAGATTTACACCAGACCTACAAAAGGCACTTCCTTGACCTGAGGACTACCTCTCTGCCAAATTTCAAGTAATTCTGTTCAGCCGTTCGGGCTGTAGCTGTGTCTAAAGGTCCTATGGAAAAATGCATAGGGAAAACGCGTTTTGGGACCCCCCTTTTTTCTCAGCCCCCGCTTGACGAATCCCCCCGAGATTTTCAGGGTAGGAGTGGAGCGTAGCGCCCCATTAGTTTTGAAAATTTCACGAGGATTCGTCGACCGGCGCCAAAGTTATTCCAAATAGAATGTTGCGGATTTCCTATGGAAACAGGGTCCTAACTAGAACTATCTACTGGCGACCACCAGTAGATAAAATATATGCGTGTGTGTGTGTGTATATATGTGTGTGTATGTGTGTGTGTGTATGTGTGTGTGTGTGTGTATATGTATATGTGTGTGTATATATATATATATGTGTGTATATATGTGTGTATATATGTGTGTATATATGTGTGTATATATGTGTGTATATATGTGTGTGTATATAATCTCCCATAATAAATCATTCCCTTCTACTAATTACTTAAGAGCAATTCCATACTCAAATTTGATCAATCGTACAAGGCAATTAATTCAGTAAATGGCTGGAATTGATAACCCTCGAACAGCTGTCAAGCAATGTGGATACCAGATTAATGCCATTTGTCAGAGGGCTGAATAAAATAGAAGGCAGGAAAGTATGAATTATTTCATAGATTAGCGTGTTATTGGTAGGATCGCTATTTTGCTATTTAATATCTTATTCATGTATTTACAAACACCAACCACCTCTTAAATGTGTCCAAAAGCCCAGTGATCCCAGCTAGATATAGAAGGTTGAAGATACTTGTCCTGGTGAGATGACAGCAGACTGAGTGCTCTTTGTGACTGCATGCTGCGAGCTGCTATTTCTGAAGCATTGAGTAATATATCAGGAGAAATGCTACTTTAACACTAGCATTACAAGAAAGAACCTAGATGCTGTAACCCCTGGAGAACCTTTGCTGCACTCCAGTGACGCTCAAGAGTATAGTACTGGAGTCGCCGTGGCTTGAGCACCCTGGCTCTAGACCAAACAATACGCGTTAACGTTTGATTGGTAACAGCTAAAGTTATGTTTGCTGTGAGAAAGTGGCTCTGTATATACTGTTCCTTAATAGGTACAGGGTGTACAGAGTCCACGGACCCCAAGGGTTTAGCAGAGGTTAAAGTTAGATATAACCTTACTCTCTAAAGTGGTAGCCTGGTCGAGCAGTAAGGCAGTATCAGAGGACAGTGTAAAGCATTTGTTGTACACACTCAGTCAGCAAATAGTTCCACACACTCAATAACTGAACTCTAGGCCAATGGTTTGTATATAAAAAAAATATATGCTTGTTTTATTTTAGAACCAACACTTGGAATTAAAATATACTTTCTCGACAGGAGAGGTTTCATAAAAATACTTTTGTATATGCAATAGACTTTTTAGTAAACAGTTACAAGTAGTTGCAGTAAGCAACTCTATTTCTAAACACAATACATTGAGCTCACTGATAAATTCAAATTATATGCAACAGATTACTTTTTAGATTACTTTTGTAATTCCAGGCCTGGATCCTAGATCCAGTCCTGGGTCAGTTCTCAGAAGACGTTTTTGAAAGTCGACTTTGGTAGTGTAATGATTTTTAACTAATATTTAGCTATTTTAAAAGTTAGCACTTAGAAAATATTTCAGAGCAAACAATCAATGATTCCCTATGGAAGAAAATGTAGGTTACAGGTACAGTAGGTTATCGTTACTTTTGTAATCCAGTACTGGGTGCCTAGACTCAGTACTGGGACCTTTATCCAAAACAGGTAAGTAATTACGTTTTCAGATGTTATACGATTTTTGAAGAATATTTAGAAATTGCAGAAATCAACACTTAGAAGAAATTTCAGAGAGGGGGGCGGGGGGTCTCCCAGGGTCAGGTAGGTACAGTTGGTTCACCCTCTGCGGCTCTAGGGCGGCCGGGTGCAGAGAGTTAGGCCCATTGTTATCCTATAGGGGGGCCTTGTTTGGTGGCTGCTGTCTGGCAAGCCACGCGCCTGTGGGAGCTGGGCTCCTGGTCACTTACTCAGGGTAAGTGGGGAAGTAGGTAGGTGTAGAGTTTTCACTGCCAGGGTCACTCGGGCGGCTGGGTGCAGAGTGCTTTTGAGCCTTCGGGCGCTCAATGGATTTCAATGGGAAATCTCTGGTTTGGAAAGACTGCAAGCTCGGGGACGAGGACTCTTCAGGTGCCACCACCACTTCGACAGGTAAGTTGGGTAGTTGGAGGATAGGTAGGTACCCCGGGATTGGACACAGAGGGCCGTGGGGCGCCGGGTGCAGGGGTGCCTTTTGGTGTCGGAAGATCTTACCCTCTGTTGATCGCGGTTGGGGTGGCACACTGTTCTGAGGCTGCAGGCTTCTTCAGAATTGTCGAGGGGGGTCCATGGGTGCCGGACTCGGGGTCACAGTCGCTGTGGGGGTCGTCCTCGTGGGTTTAGTTCACTCCAGCACCGGCCAGGTTTGGCTGGTGCAGAGTGGGCTGGGATCGCGGTTCCGGGCTGCTGCCAGGGGTGAAAGGTAGGTTCTGAGTAGAGACTCTACTCATGGGAGTCCCAGGGAATCAGAGTTCAAAGGTAGCCAGGTCCTCTGGGGTTTCTGAGGTTGCTGGCCACAAGAGATGCCGCGCTGGAGCAGGTTCGAGGGTCGACAGGCCGGTAGGGCTGGGGCCAAAGCAGTTGGTGTCTTCCTCTTTTTAGCAGCTGCAGGGCAGGTCTTTGTTCTTCTTGCTCTTGTAGTTTCGGATCTGGGGAAGGAAGGTTCAGGGTGCCCCTAAATACTAGATTTAGGGGCGTTACAGGTAGGTGAAGGGCAGGGACCAATGGGTCCCTGTCCAGGGGTGGGTACACCCCCCCCCCCCCCCTATCCTGCCTCTCTCCTGTGGGAGGGGGGCAGTAGCCTAATCCTGATTGGGTAGGGCTTCCCATCTTCAAGATGGCGAGAGCCCGGGGATGTGCTTCACCTCGCCTCCCCCACCTGAGGGGTGGGGTTGGCAGGCTGGCACATTCCTTGTCCTTATTTGGGGTTTCCGGCCAAGCTTCCCGCCAGAGTGGGGGGTTGCAGTGGCCTGGGGAAACTCAGAGGCGGAATGCCTTTGAAGCTTCCCCCTGCCCATCCTGGGGGAGGAGATTTAGCACCTCGCCCAGGATGTGCATTGTTGCAGGCCCAGGAGAGCAGGGGTTCTCCTACCCAGGGGTCCAGCAACATGTCTGGTGTGTGGCAGCCTAGGCAGCCCCAGCACAGACGTGGATTGTAGGTTAGGTTTTAGGGGGCATCTCTAAAATGCCCTCTGGGGTGCTTGGCACATTAAATCCCACACTGGCATCAGTGTGGGTTTAATGTGCTGAGAAGTTTGATACCAAACTTCTCAGTCTTCAGTGCTGCCTTTGTGGTGCTGTGGAGTTCGTGTTTGACGAGCTCCCAGCACCATGTACTCTTCAAGGGCAGCACTGCACTTACAGAGCCCAGGAATGGACCTGGGTACTGTAGGGGCACAGGGCTCCTGCGCCTGTGCCCACACCATTGGCATAGGGCACCCAGCTAGAGGGGTGGCTGATGTATGCCATGGCAGTGTAGGTGTGGGCATGGCACACAGGGATGTGTGCCATGTCGACTCTGTTTTGTCTTATACCCAGACACTCAGCCTGCAAGAGCAGTGTGTGTTAGGGTACAGGGCCCGTAAGGGTGGCACAATAAGTGCTGCAGCCCTTAGAGGCCTTCCCTGGTCACAAGGCCCTGGGTACCTAGGGGTACCATTTACCAGGGGCTGACATGTGGCCAGGGTTTGCCAATTTGGGTTTTGTCTGTTAGGCAGTTTTTTAGGGAAGGAACACAGGCCCTGGGCTCCTGATTGGCAGGAACCCAGGGCACAACAAGGAAAAGTGCATCAGCTATTAGGCAAAAAAGGGGGGGGGGGGGTTACTGCAACAAAGACCCACTTTCCTACATTTGCCATTTAAGAGGATTTTAAATTACAATTCCCCAGATACCAAAGTTCAAGTTACAATTTAGAAAGTGCCACTTTTAGTAGGCATTTTACTGTCCTAACTATTTTTGGTGCCTGCAGCCTGTTCCTAGGTCACATGACTAGGTGCAGTTGATCTATGCGTATTCCTTCTAGACAGTGAAAGAAAGGAGGGTCTGGGTGTTGGCAGGATGTGCCAGGTCTGACTTGATAGGGTGGCGGAGCCTAATGTGCCCTCAGACAGACTGGGAATAGGGTAGGGAAGCAGGACCTTCCAAACACCTTTGTATGGGGAAACTTGAGAAACGGCTCCCACTTTAAAACAGGCACATGGTATGAATATTGGACCCTCAGGCCTCTTCAGATCACCTCTGGACCCGTGGACTCTGCCAGGAAGGACTGCCCAGCTATGAATGCTGCTCTGCTGACCAAGGACTGCTTTGCTATCCAAGGCCTGCTGTTGCTAGCCTGCCTGTGTGGAAACTGAACTCCAGGAAATCTCCAAGGGTTAGTCAGCTGCTGGCCCTGTGTTCAAGTCGCGGGGACATAACCGGCTTCTTCGATGTCGACGCAACTTCACCCAGCTACACTCTGGCCCAGCTCGACGGATGCTTATACATCACAGCACAAGTCCTCGCGGTTTCATTGACGCTGACACAGATTGGCTCTGGCACAGCGCGACTCATCGTGGCACAAGTCTTTGCAGCCCCAGAAGCTTCCTTGACGATGACCCAGGACATACGCATTGCAAGCTCATGTCCATGACTTCATTGGCTGCACTGCTGCACAACACATCGACGCCAGACTTCGCTTTGCAGCTCCTCTATGGTATGCCAGCCCGCGCAGCTCAATGGAAGGACTTTGCATCACGATGCCCAGACCACAAGATACTTTGGCAGCAGACTGAACTCCGTTCTGCACCTTCTGAATCCATGACAGTCTGGCACAGTAGCACAGTGCCTTTTTGGCTTTTCCTTCTGATGAGTGAACTTAGTCTTTTTAGCATTAAAGCCTTATACTGACTTTCAGATAGCGTTTTAATTCTACTGATACATTTTTAGATCAACTGTTTTTTCTTCATTTTATATCAATGAAAAATTACCGTGCCTTGGTATTCCTTTTTAGGTCTCGCCTGAGCCAGCGCATGCACTACTCTGGCGAGACATTTAGTGAGTGGGCTTTAAAAAACCCCACCACAGTTGTTTGGGTGGCATAGAGCGTGCGGTTACGCGCACAGTGACAAGTAGAGGTACCATCTGGCTTTCCTCTCTCGTCATGGTGCGCACACATCTCGCCAGACGTACTTTATTTTTTATTTTTATTTTTTTAACTTGCTGCGCGCTTGTTAAAATGGCTGTTGCTTGCCTTTTCTATGTTTAACAAGCGCAAGGCGTCTCAGCAAGCAGTCCTCAATGCCTCTCAGCCTGCACCTAAGGTTCAGTATAACTTCAGAGTATCTCTGCATGCAATCAGCCCCCTGCAGCGGATCAGTAATTTATTAGCAGTTGCAGCCTTCTCACTTACTTTGTCTGAAGTCTGTGAGCAGGCACAGTCCTGTTACTTGGAGCCGGTTTCAGTACAAGTCCACCAATGAACATACTGTGGGCCACCCCGCCAATATGGCTTCCTTATCCTTCAGAATACTGGAGGCGATCTGCAGCCCCGGACACCGATCCTGTAGCGCATTGCTCTACTGCAGCATTATGGGTGTCTTACTCGCGTGGCTTCGTCTACGAGTGGGGAGTCCACTGCTTCAGTCTCAGTGAGCCGTCTGTTTCCACGTTAGCTCTTCGGTGCAACCCCCCGGGCGGCCTAAATCCTCAGAGCTCGAGCACAGCAAATGTGTCAAGATAGCTTCACCCCTCCCCGCCCCCTCCCCGCCCCCTCCCCCGGGAGTCAATCACCGGTGGCTTGCCATCTCTGCTACCGCACCCGCAGGCCACCCACTGTTCTTCGGTAGACTACCTCAGGCGCCGACCAGCTGCTGCTCCCAGCCGTTCTTCCTATCCAGGTTCACAGTTCACACGGTACGGCCGATCTGCACACTTCCCTGGGACAGCCTTAATTCACCCACGCAACTCACTCACTCTGTGCCGGCGAGTCCTTCAATGACACTGGCAGTCGCTGCATTCGCTGATAGCAACTAAGCAGACTCCTCCTTTTCTCTTATTCCACTGCCATAACAATGCGATAGTTCACTTGTTTGTTTATACCATGGCGAGGTGCGGCCTAGCCTCGTGGTCTTGGTATCCCAGCCATTCCGTTTGGCCGGGGAGATTGCATGAAAAAAACTGCCCGAGGCTGGACCTTCTCAGGCCCCGCATACCAAGATCAATTTACTCCATGTGTGGTGCAGAATAGCAGGATTAGGATGGATTTCTTCTCCAGGCCGATAGAGCAGCACTAAAATGCGTCCAAGTTGCCAGGGGCTCTCTAGCACCCCCTGACCTTGCTAAACACTTATGCAGCCTGTTTGTACAAGTTCAAAATTGCCCCAATTTGCATACATGTGTTTTTTAGCTATCTAATTCAGGCCTATTCTCTGTCCCAGTTCAGCCTTGCTGCCAATTTCCTGCAGCTACATTTAGTCTTGATGGCCTCCCTAGACTCCCTCATGCCCCGAGTGTTGTATGTTCCGTGAGTGCTGCTCAATAGCCTCAAATTGTTGGTGATCTACTGCAAATCTCAATGGATTGAAGCACGCCCTTTTTCCACATATCTAAGCATGCCCTTTCTTTAAAGGCACGTGCTTGGGATTTGCTACTCAAATTGTAGTATGTTTCCCAGCTTATATGCAGGGACAATCTGTTGGGTCTGATGTGGTGTTTTGAACCATTTAAGAGGGTGCCACTGTAGGTGTATGTACATCCAAACCTATCACACACCAACAGATCACCATTAGAAAAAACACACAAGCCAGGCCCATTTACTTTGACCATGTTTGTTAGCTTAATTTTTTTTGTTTTTTTTTCATTTCAGTCAAATGAGTGTTAGAGATGTTATGAATAATTGGAATTGAAATGGTTTCAGTTCTGCAAATGAGATTGTGAAAAACTCTGAATACGATATTGGCAATGAAACAACCAGCATTGGCATAGCCAGTAGGTCTCACCTTTGGGATCTTATAAGTGTTTAGCCATGCAAAGATATTGTGCTGCATAACTAAATACTTAGAAGGTCCCAAAACCGAGACCTATTGGCTATGCCAATGCTTGTTACTAATGCTTTAAAACCCTTACGGAAACAATCCTCAACATTGACGCTTAAAACGCCTTTGAAGTTGCCACCCAATGCAACTAAATTCTATTTTTCCCTGCTTAAACAAGCATCACGAACAATAAGGATTTCAAGGCTTTTTGTCCAGCAACTAAATATGTAGGGTAGATGTTCCTATGCAGAAAAAAAGTCGAAAGAATCTATTAGGTGGGCTATGCTTTGTTGCGCTCACTTGTTAAATCCAGAGAATTGGTATTGTTTTGTTTCTACTTTTTGCACCATTCGAGCTGTGAAATATATGGCTTTCCAACTGCTTGTTAGAGAAAGGTTTGTTGTCTACATGAGCCCTTCCACTTTATTTCTCGAAGCATTACTGTAGGATAATTCACTCAGGAAATTAATGAAAGTTGTGACCAGGAATTTGTTCTCCGCTTGAATGTGTGTTCCTCAACACAACATGCCTGAAATGGGAGAGAAGCAGATGAAACAGTCCATAAAGCAGCATCCAAATCTATAACATTCATTTTATGCTGGTCTTTGACACTGTATACCACTCATCCCCCTTTTTGACTAGATTTGCACTAAAGTAATATCACCACATGCCTTCTAATATGTTAGTTCTAAAGCTCTCCCTCCAATTACTGACTCAACCACAATATCCCCCCCCCCCCCCCCCCCCCCCCCATAGCTTCTATAAAGACTAGATTATTTAAGGGGTGTGGTTAGTGAGTGCATTCTAGGTAGGGATGCCAAGTATGCCAACGCTGTTTCTTAGGACTTCTGTCTTGTTTTTCAACCTGTATCTTTTTATTTACATTTAGTTTAAACTTTATCATTGTAGTATAAGTTGATTCGTGTTGCGTCATGGGCACAAATAGCTGGTGGCACAATATTGAGACAGTCTTGATACATGAGAAGGAGGTACAGACAGCGGGAGGTTGGGCGGGGTGTGGGTGCAGACCACTTCAAAGTCTCACAGTTGCATAATCACAAGGCTCATTTAAGAGTCACATAGCCAATACTAATGATCAAGAATCCTGTTTTGCAGATTCCAGTGTCTGCAGGTAGTCCTGAAGAGGCTGCCAAATATCCTTTGGTCTCTAGGTCAGGGGTTGGAGGTTGGCATATAATTCTCTAGTTGTATTGCAGTACATTAGGCTGTTCAACCAGGCTTTGGCAGTGGGCGGGTGTCTTTTCCTCCAATGAAGAGCGATTTTCCCTCTTAGCCAGAAGCAATGCGAGTGCAGTTAATCCTCGGACACTCTCTGGTATATCCAGAACATATCCCAGCAGGGCTATTAGTGGGTCTGAAGCTCTCTCCATGTCTATCATCTGGGCTAGGAGAGAGTGGATTTTGCACCAAGAGGATGCAATATGACCACCTCCATGGCATGTGCTCAATCTGCCTTATCTGTTGGCATTTAGGACAGCTAGAGGACCTCCCGGGATCCAGGCGAGCCAGGGTCCTAGGTGTGACAAAGGCTCGATATAGGAATTTCTAATGGATTCACTTGTGACGGTGGTTGGGTGAAATGAGGTGTGTTTGGGAACAACATGCTTACCAAGTTTTCTTGGTTAAGGAGTGCCCTAACTCAGACACCCAAGTGTCCCTTAGTTTCCCATCGCTTGGATATAGGAGTGCAATGCATGCACGGTACAGCTTGGAAACGAGCCTACAACCACGAGTGTCAATAGGGCGAATTCCTCTGCGGCCAACATTTAAGTTGGTAGCAGTGCTTTGAGGGCGCCATGGAGACGTTTTAAAACGAAGTGGGCCAAATAGGTAGCATTGGTGAAACGCACATCATCCTCTTGGGAGCAGACTTGACCATCTGGGAAGAAGTCACCAAAGGTGTGTATCATGCGTTGTCACTGTACGCTGGACTAATTTCTCCTGCATTATAGGAAGCAATAGATTGTCTGCCAGTGGCAGCCCTGGGGTGGGTGTTAAGGAGCCCTGCCCCGAATACCTGGAGAAGTTTCTCCAGGCCCAGCTGGTGGTGAGTTTGGATATCCGTGGGATTTAAATTGAGCCCTCCTGGCAATATAGAGCACAGGGGCCTCGGTTCTATGTGATCTTGTTCGGGTTTAGAATAGGGTAGACTTGCATCACGATGGTACCATTAATAGGCGTATTGACACTGACACGAAATAAAAATGGTAATGTGAAACACCAAACTCACTTCACTCATACGGAAGACCTAGAGTGTCCCAGCCTATGTGTCGGTGCTGGCCTGCCCAGATCAATCTCAGTAGTATGCTTTGAAAAGCAAAATGAATTCGTGAAAGGAATGGGTATATTTAAAAACTGATATAAAAAACAGGGGACACCAGTTTTTATCATCCCGATAAGATGCACCATTGAGAGGGGAAGGCAGAGCCACCATTCCACCTGAGAGGTCAGTTTCTCTATGGCAGGGCCATAATTTAGTTAAATGACTTGCTCTCAGTCATGATGTAGGTAAATGCCCAGGTGTATAACCAGTCTGTCACACCAGGTCCGAGGAAATTCACATTGCACAGCCATAGTGGCTTATGTGGAGGGGGATAACTCTGATTTGGTCCAGGTAATGTGGAGGCTGGCGAGGCCTTCAAACCTAACCATCTTGAGGAGGATCGGAGGTGGGTTATCAGCAGGGTGACGTACAAGTAACAAAATATTGTCAGCGTACAGTGAAAGTAGCGGGGGGCAGGCTTAAACTGCGATGCAGATGCTTCTCTGGAGATACCTCACCAGTGGGTCCATATCGATAAGAAAAAAACAGTGCAACAGGGGGCAACCCTGCTATGTTCCTCAAGTGAAAGCGAGAGGAGATGTGGACAAGCCATTGGCCCGAATCCGTGTCACCGGTTGGGAATTTAAAAGCGTGATCAATGAGAAAAACACACAGTATACCCAGTTTGACTAGTGTTGCTTGCAAGAAACCCCACACCAGGGAGTCAGTCCTTTTTCGGGTCCAAGAGGGCCATGTCAACTGGGACCTCTAGGGAAATTCTGTTAAGCACCGAAAAGACCATACACAGGTTTAAGGATGTGGAGCGGTGGAGGATGACACCAGATTGAACAGGGGAAACAATCTGATCCAAAGGAAGTGCAAGTAGTAATTACTGCTTCCTGGAATGTTGGGGGGAGTAACCCCACATCGAGAGATTCTGTGTACATGGCAAGTGGGGAGCTAAAAGGTGCTACCTTTTTTTTTTTTTTTTTTTTTTTTTTTTTTTTTTCTTTTTTTTATAAAAGACCCCTGTAAGTCCATCCAGTGTGGGAGCCTTGGGACCTGTCAAGTGAATAAACTGCTTGCACCATCTCCTCACATGGAATCGGCTCACTGAGAAACTGTTGCTGGGCGTTCCTGAGCCAAACCGTAGCTACAGCAAGATATGATAGGTTAGTGGTGTTCTTTTGGAACTGGCACTCTGGTTGGCTGAGCCCTAGCCGGGCTGAACCTACCACTCCCGTCAGGGGTAGGTGATTACTCACTCTGTAACGTATGCTCACCCTTGGGTAGCTTGGCACTGAGCAGCCAGGCTTATTAGAGAGACCGTGTAAAGCCCTAGCACAGCACATGGTGTATGTAAATAAAGATTGTATTCAACACACACATTAATTAACATAACCTCAACATCATGTATTCTGGGCATAACACATTTTGAAATATTACTAGAGGTACTAGGCCCAACCATGTTAAGATGACATCAGTAGTATGCACTCTTGCAAAAGATCCTACTTTACCCTGCAGCACCCTTATGTGGTGCGAAACGTTGTTAGAACTAGGCCCACCCTGGCAATTATCACAATTCAATACCAGTTATAGGGTGCACCCCTGATCCCAATATAATCGGAAATGTGTACACATAGATAGTTGCAAAACTATTAAACCGCACCGTGGGCCAAGGCCACACGGGTAAAACAAAACGTTAAACTTAGTCTTCTTTTGGCAAGAAATCATTACCGAGCAGAAGCGGGGTGAGGGTGATAGTCGTTCAAAGGATTCCACAATTTGCCTTTCAGCCCAGTTCTGCGAAACACTGGTTGGGGTCGTCACAGTCTCTTGACCCACTTCCGATCGCTCTTAGAAGCTTGCCTCAGCCCAGTTAATTACTCTCACCACCCAGGCCCGATCCGGGTAATACTACTAAGAAACAGTTGTGTAGACCAGTTGAAGAGGGCAGTTGATCCACCGCACTGAGGGCACAAAGGGAATAATCAAATGGGTTGGGGGGTGATGCAGGGGAGCCTCTCAGAGGAAGGAAGAACCCAGCCAAACGCACGTACAATTGCACATAGGCTATCTGGTTACTACGGAACAAATCTGATCCTCCGCACCGCCCTGGAAATGAGGCTCAATCTCTAGTGTGCATTGTTTCAGAGCATGCCAGAGAATACCGGTCAGAGTTGCAAATTCCATATCTCCCTGAAAATGAGGCACAACGCCGGGTACGCTTTGATACTGGTTGCACCAGACTTTCCGGTCACACACACAGGCCCAATTTTAGCAGTGCTGCATGAGATAGAATGAGGCACTGCTACGGATACACCCTTTCTCCCAGTGTCTCAACATGTGAATCAGACACTGCATGCACCCGACGTGTTGCACGAGATGCAGCGTGATACTCAGCTGGCCACACTGGATCCCGCAACCAATGAATCCGCTCACCACCAACAAGATGCTTATGCGTGTTGAGGTGCCCACAATGCAAGAGCTACACTCTTTAGATGCGGGAAATACTTTTGAGGCTCCGCACAAGGCAGTCTGGTCTCCAGGCACAATACTTAATTCCACCTTACGCTGCACTACCAGTTGGGATCCAGCAAACTATGTTGGTTTTTGATGTCCCTTTGATGTGCCTGAGATCTCCACAAGAGATGAGAGAATGGTGGGCAAGCCAACAAGCCCTTAAAGAGCACTCTTCAGGGTGGCACACAGCAGCAGGTAGTCCGCCCGGGCCAGCCACTATTCAGGAAGAGTTCACGGTCCCTTCCAGTGACAGTAATCCTCCTTGTGCACGACACATTTATCTGGCAGTGTGCACCATGCAGTTCCAGGATGTCTGGCCCCATGTCCCCACAAGTGTATCCCTTCCATGCTGAAGTATGGCACCAATAGTTGTACTGAAGTGTGCCTTTGAAGTAGGGAGTGGATCAGAGGGCTCCCTTTGAGCCCCACATGTATCCCCTAAATTTCAGTCCTGTCTGCCACGAGGCCATGGAATGCAGATCTTAATCTTTAGTGGGGCCATGATCTGGCCTCTCAGAGGCCAAGTGTCAAAACCTCTCCCTCCAATCTATCCATCCAGGCACTCAAATGGTCTGTCATTCCAATTGCATGCCCAATGTTGTACTGTTGCTGGGGAATGCACAGATGTGTTCCCCCCGCCAGACTTCAGTCTAGAAGTGCCATTTCTAAGCTATTAATGGCATCCACCTTTAACACAGGAGAGGGTTTGTCATTGTAAATCCAATGATGGGAAACATTAGGAGACTGCTTCACTGCAAGCCACTGTTGCAGCTTGGAGTGATTTAAGCTATTGCCCAATGTTAACCTAATTTGTAGTGAAAACACATGGGTGTTCTTCACTACCTCAGTCCTGCCAAGTATCACGCATCAGGCGTTAGACTAACGCAGTTCAGTGTGGTACTCCAAATTACCGCACTGAAATGCATTCTCTTGCATATGTATTTGTCCCAGCTGAGCTGTCACTGATAGTGCTGCCTAAAACTATGAAGTGCGGCAGCGCTGCACCACCCGTGGCGTGCGTGCTGCTCCTGTAGCCAGCTTGGGGCTCCCAGCGGCATTAAGGCTACTTCCAGGGTCACTCATTTATCTGCTACAATGTAGCACAATGCTTTAGTGCGATTCCTCGGGGCGTGGCTCCCACTGCTGGTCAGCCTGACGTCATCAAGGTAGTGTGTTCAATAACTGTCACTGGACGGCCCCTCTTCCCGGGACTCACAGCCTGGACGATTATAACTGGAGGCAGGTTCGGCGGCAAATACAAATTTCCATGGCTCAAGGTGGCTCGGGGCCTGAGCCTGCCTGCTGGAGCCAGCCTTGGCAGAGCATAGTCACTGCCTGCTATTATGGAGGCGCTCCAACTGCCACAGCTTCGAGTCGGGACGGACTCATCTGCGGCCCAAGTAAGTACCAGCCTGTGTGTGGCAATTGCAAATACCGACACCTGATGACTTCAGACTCTGTGGTCACTAGTCTAATTCCTAAAGCAGATCTCATTTCTACGCTTGCCCTCATACTACACGATTAAGGCAAATTAACTCACCACAGGTACCCAGCAGAATGGAATTCTCTCCGAGATGGAGATGAAAATGGTAGCCCCTGCCTCGTGACCAGAGCCCTCTAGAGCTTCCCTTGCTAGCTGGTTGTTTATGTAAAGGGGGAGTTTCAGCCTCTGCAAAGTCCTTGCCGTCTGAGCCCACTGGCCCAGAGAGCCCATCGATGCCTGCTGTAGCGCCATCCCCGGGCCTCAGCTGCTCTCTGTGGGCGTTGATGTTCTGGTAATTAAGGTAATAAAAAAAACTCTGACCAGAAACTTCAGAGGGAGTGTGCGTGCCCAGCCTGCTGCGAAGTCAGATTGGGGCTGATGTACACCAACAACTTTACAGCTCAGCCTGGTGTACTTACGGCTCACATCGAGGAGCAGCATCTTTAGGCAGTGACATGCAGGCCGAGCCCCAGCTCTGGTTTTCTCAGGCATAGCCACATGTTCGGATGGCAGCATATTGCGGTTCCGGGATCGCAGCAGGCAGGTGGGTGGGCGCTGATGCGCTGTACAGGAGAGCACAAGCCGCTTTAGTAACCCGGCAAGGCCCAGCAGACTCATACCTCAGGCTCACTCTGCTCCTGTCGCTGCGTGCCTCCAAGGTAGGCCAGGCAACTGGGCGCTCACAGCTGACGGGTGTCCTGGGGTATTCAGCCACCTCTCATTCACCGCTCACTTGTCCAACAGCTTCGGGGGACTGTAATGCTCAGATTTCCCCTGGACCAAGGTATGTACCGCCACTTTCCCAGGGAGAGAATATCCGTTCCAAACCTATGGAATATAACATATACACAGCACTTCCTAAGGTGGGCAAACTTTCAACACTCCCCCAAAGGCAAGGCAAGAAAACAATATATCGAAACATACTTTGCACATCACTTGCCAGGAGTAGAACAACTTCCTATAACACAATTCCCTTCTAGCAGGTAATTCACCCATCCTTCTACAACAGAATACTTGGCCAAGAAGAGTCCACACCACCTGCTACAAGGAAAAGACGTATTGGTATATCTGGGATGTATTTATTAGTAAATAGCACCACACGGTAAGCCAAATGTACCTATCATAGCAGACTCTATTGAAACACAATCAAGGCAAACATATATGTAGAAATAATATATGTATGGATATAAGAATCAGAAAATAAAAAGGTAAGGAGAGAATCAGTAAAGAATCAAGAGACAGTTAGTAGTGGCGACACCTCCCCTACTGCTCCATCATTTCACCCCACTTCGCTCAAGGGGAGTCCATTGCTTGAACCGGGCGAAAGCTCAGAGGTGACACCAGCCTCCACTCTTCCGTGACAGCACTTCTGCTCCACGGCGTGAACCTCCACCAGGCCAGTGTAGGCTCCCCTTTTTAATACAAATTCAAACACAACAAAGCTTCTAGCAAGCCTCGCCCCCTCGTTCTCATGAGAGCCCGTACCAGCCTGCTCCAAGGCCACAGCAACGGTTGATCAGGCCTTTGCTATGGCTCCAAGACAAACCATGTACATTCCTCTAAGAACCAGTTCTATTTAGTCAGAAAAATGCGAAAAACAGGAGGCAGAGCAGAACATGCCCTCTTCTTCGTGCAGGCACAAAGTTAGTTAAGCCATGCACACAAAGGCCTAAAGCAAGATGGAATCAGAAAAGCAAGGATGACCTGAAACCATGTCAAAGGCAATAGTTAGCACCTATAATTCTCATCCACACAACTTACAAGCTCCACTGTGCACAGAAAAGTTTGAAGCAAGGTAAAGTCAGAAGGCAGAATGACATTGGACCACGTCAAAGCCAATAGGTCAAAGTCCTAATTCACCTAACCCAAATAACATTATACACATAAACCCTCAGTATACAACGTTGAGCACATGTGTGCACCATCACCCACAACACTGCACCTCGACATACCACACCTCCTATTCTTGGCAAGACTATTCCACTAAAAGTCAGCAAGATTACAGGACAAAAGAGAAGCAGGCATATGCAAACCCATCCTACATTAAGGCTAGGGTAACATAACTAAGGCTCCTTGTTTTCCGTTTTTACTGATTTTTACAGATAAATACGGACAAAACATTCATTTTCTTGTCTGTATTTATTTTAAAATGGGGATAAAAATGGAAATTGGGTTGCTTTTTGAATCATTCTAAATATTCTGACAGGCTAATGGATGTGTGGATTGATAGATAAGGGGATTAAAAAAGAAAGGAAATTTAGTAAAGAGGCTTTAAAAGCAGTAGATATGCACATGGTTGATACTGAAATGTGCATATTTTCATATAAGTGCATTGATTTATCTTCTACTGGTGTTCACAGCACTGAAACTTAGCACACATCCAAGCATGAGTGCATATTTATCGGTTAATTAAATGTGGAAATACTCATTTTAGCTTAATTTTTCCGCAAAACCCAAAATAAATGTGGATAAATACAGATAAAATTAGGAAAAAATAAATATGGAAAAATACAGACGGAAATGGCAAAATAAATACCATAAAACCGGGAGCCCTAAACATAACACACTTAAGTCAGTACAAAATGGTGGTGGTTGAGGGTCATCATAGTGTCAGACCACAAAAGTGGCTCATTCACTACAGGGGACATATCGGATTATCTGATTGCTCAGGGAAGGTGGAAACAGCCCATCTTTGCATGGTACGGGGCCAAGTTTGCGCAGGGCTTCAGTGCCATGAGGCCATCTTGGTTGCTGCTGTGGCAACACCCCTTTTTTTTTTTTTTTAACCAGTATCTAAACAGCCGTTTTGTTCCTATCACTAAGTATTGGCATCTCCCACCTACATCAGCTTGTGGGATGCAGTATAAGAACTAAGAGCATTAGATTAGTCACGGCATACTACTAAAAGCACAGTGATTGCCTTTAATACATGGCTTATGAGCCCTAACTAGAGCAAAACCATTCCTGAGTTGCTTTTGTTCTGGTTCAGGGAGGACCTGTCCAGGCAGTTCTGCATAGACAGTTTCAATTGGAGCAGGCTAAAGATTGATTTGCATTTGGCTAGTTCCAAACTGATGTGGCAAGGTGTGCAAAATAATGGTGGACTGTGTGGCTCCAGTAATTACCAGTGGTTGAGATTAATTCAAGCATTCTATCCATCACTTTTTTTTGGTATACTTTACTATTAATGGAATCATGCATTCCTATTGGAAACTGTACTAACACTACCTACAAAGACTCCGATGGTTGAAAATTATTGACTTGTAGGTTTCACTGAGCTAATGTTGGATGAGTTTGTGTAGAGATGCCTATAAAAGTCAGGAATGAAACTCTCAACTTGGCTAATGTAATGCTTGTGCATAATGTGTTTTAAAATAATAAAATGTTTACGGAAAAAATACATTATTGCGCATTGAATTCCCCCTTGAAAGACAACCTGTAACTATAAAAAAGGTTTGATTGCTTTTATCTTTCTATTTAGGGATGCATCTTTGATGGCAATGAGACGACGTATTGAAGGTTTAACACCAGAAGAAATTAGAAACCTTTCAAGAGATGACATGCACATGCCTACAACCATGGAAGACTTTGAAGTGGCCTTAACTAAAGTTTCCAAATCTGTATCTGCCCTAGATATTGAGAAGTATGAAAGATGGATTGATGAATTTGGATCATCTTAGATCATGTTCAAGCATAACAAGACTTTCAACCTGAAAATCCATTTTAAGTCTTAACATGTTTCACATGTCTGGAATAGAACCGATACAGAGCACCATGTGCCTTATTTTTTTACCTGTTTGTAATTACATCCATAAAGGTAGATTTTTATACCTTGGATATCGATTCCTGCTTACGCTTGAAATCTGGAGCCAACCACAAGATTAATGCACACATTAGTATGCCGCTAGCTGTTTAAAATCTTGAAAGAACCTTTTAGCTTCAATGTTTTAGGATAGTGCCAAGTACAATATTTATTCATGTTAGTGACCTTGACAACTTGAGATTTTTAAAGCTGCGCCTTTAATTAATCTTTTTTTTTCAGAACAAATGACAGTTGCTTTTGGTCAAGTAAAACTAGGGATTGTAATATTTGGATAACTGACAGCCAATTTAGTGATGTCATCTTACGAAATAAATAGCCCTTTACTTATATGGTTCAGAATGATGGCTGCTAGGCCAGGCTTCCCAGTTCTAGTTCAAAACTGTTACTAAAGGTATCCTGGAAGCACTGGAATGATCCTTTCCTTTTCTAATGAAGGTAAATGTGCCAAATAAGAATGACTGAAAAGTTTCAATCTTAAATTATAGTCTTATTATATTAAAGTTGCTTAAATAGACTTAAGACTAGAAAACCTTACATAAAACTTCCTTGATGTTCAGAATGATTTTCTTTGGTGCTACTGAGAAGAAATATTGATACAAAATTGCTTACAAATTCTACCTGTAATGGACCATGCGAGTTTCTCAGATGGCTCATGTGCAGTCTGTTAGATATCTTGGTTTAAGGAACCCATTAATTGCTTAAAGGAAAGGCAGTGGTAGACAGGGGAGTAATGATCTATAGAAGCTATCCTCCCCTATGTCTACTGCTGATGTTCTCAGAGCTGGTCTTCCCTTCAACCTGATAGCTTTCAGTATGGAAAAGGTTCTGTTAGAAGTGGACTACTTAAGTTCACTGCCATGGATGCCATGTTCACTGCCAGTTTGAATTGTTTCTCCTCACAAAATCTGGCACAGTAATTTAAAAAAAATTCTATCCATGACGTGGCAGATTTTTTCTTTTCTCGCATGCGTTTCCCTTTAGAAGTTCATTTCGATTTCATGTCTTGTATAACAATTCCAATCCAACACTAGTTAAAAGCATCACGTGATATATTTAAATGGTTTCCTTGTTTTGCCAGGCCATCAATTTTAAAATGTACAATAAATGATTTTTCTGTGTTGCAATGTACATTTTTCTACAGTAACAGGATTGATTAAATTATATTTTCCTGATTTTCATGGTGTTTCTTAAAGCAAATTTGATCACACTAATGACAACACACTATCTAGGATAGTAAATTGTTTGCAGCAGGAATCTTTTCTGAATTCCCATGCTGTGCATTATTCTGCCATGTAGCGGTTGGACTCTAAAAGTCTACTCCTGGACGTCCCTCGCACCCCCCTTCTGCGCAGTTTGTTATAGACCACTAACTAGGTTTACCCGTCCCCTAGGATGTCAGATACACCCGTGAAGCCAGTGTGCATGTACGCCATAGTAAGATTCTTTTTCCACCTCTAATTTCAGAAGTAAGGTCTACATCTCTGGGTCAAGAGCACCAGTGCTTTTGAGGAAGTTCCTGGAAATCTATGAAAGTAAAGAAAGAACACCATAGTCCTTAACAAACAAGAACTCTGGTGGGGGAAGTCAATAATAATTTTTTTTAACTCTTAAAACCATTTAAAACATTTTTATATAACCAGGTCCGAATTGAATCTAGCGGGTGGTGTGAGTAGTGGGAACGCCATTCAGTAATCAAAAGGTTGAAAAACACCCCTTTTGAGCTTTTTCCCCAAAGCCCCTACATGGTCACGCAGAAAGACAAACCTAAGGTGTGCAATTTGTACCTACACCACATGAATGGATGTCTATTGTGTGTAGTTCCTTCCCATAGCCCTTAAATAAGGAAGAAACAAAGGTGGGTGCATAATGCCGCAGCACAATCCAGAAAGTCTCAAACTTTGGAATCTCCTGCAACAAAGAAATGGCCAGAGACAGTTTTCCCAGGGAGATCAGGGTCTGACGTTGAAGAATCAACGCACACAGTCACAGGCAAGGACACACACAAGGGCACACGAGGGAGCAAGAACATTACAATAAACACTACCACAAGATCGCAGCAGTATCTGTGGCTGTCACTGAGTCCTTGATAACCAACTAGCAGGTGTCTGTCGATCACAGCTTAACTGATGGGGAATCCCGATGGGTCTAGAAAGGTACCGTATTCCCAAGGTGAGGAATCATTATAATTATATTTACCTTCTGTAATGCACTTGCATCCCTAAAATACTCGACCCTGAGCTGTAAACTATCCCTTCTCCTCCTGCCTTGAACCTTAAACATTAAGCCCACTCCCCAAAAACTGCCCTGACCCAGCCCCCTGCCTTGAGCCCTACATTTCTTTTCCCTATCTCTGAAGTACCCTGACCCGGCCCCCACCCACCCTGAGACCTAACTGTCCCTGGCCCTGAGCCCTAAATTATCCCCTACATCCCTAAACTACCCCGTCCCTGCTACCTTCCCTCGTAAAGTGTCCCTTCTCCCCCTGCCCTGAACCCTAAAAATTAAGCCTACGCCCAAAAACTATCCAGCCCCCCTGCCCTGAGACCTAACAGCTATCCCTACATCCCTAAACTACTGCAACCCTGCTTCCTGCCGTGTAAACCTTTTCCCTGACCCCCTCCTAAGTCCAAAACCTAGCCCCACCCCGATAAACTACCCCTCCAGCCCCGCCCCACATACCTCACCATATCCTTAGCCATAAAATTGTCCCCACCCTAAAAACTACCCTGACCCCCTCCTTGTGAGAAGTTGGCCTGATGTATGATGTCACTAGTTCTAGTGTACACCTTGTATCAGTCCAAACAACCCTTATGGTGATTGGTTGTAAAGTCAACCTTATAGACCAGCTATCCTAGTGGTAGCGTGGACAAGAGCAGTCTTAGGCTAAACTCTGAATGTCATGTGAAGCCAGCTGTGATACCATATATAATCCCTTGAATACCAAATGAAAGGACACCACAACAGATATATATATAAAATAAAGTGTATTTATTCTAGTCAAACCCTCAGCACTCTTTGAGATTAGAGGTAAGTACAACACAGTCTTATTTAAGCATACATTAAGTCACAAGGTAAGTAATACAGTTAGGCCCTAGGGGCCACGCAAACCATATACTAAGTAAGTGGTATAAGGACCACAGTCACGGAAATAGGATAGGCCTAGGGAATCGCTGGGGCTACACTACACTAGCAGCAGGTAGGAAGTGGGAGGCCCACGGGATTCAGGTGCAGAGTGGAAACACTCACGCGTAATGCGTAAAAGTCGATAGAAATAGTAGTTGTTAGCAATTAACAGTTTAAGGACACTTCTGAAGCAGCTAGAGAGTCGAGACTCGGAAACTAGACCCTAGGATAGTCACTACCCTTGTGAGCACCGAAGTACCCAAGTTACCTAGCCCACGGACTGCGGGTGCATAGGTGTGAACTTGCGTCGGGTTTCGTCGTGGACTTCTATGGATGCCTGAAGGAAAGTTGCTGACAGGCAGTCAGTGAAGAGTGTCCGGTGGATCCCAAGGCTGGGATCAAGAAGAGGAGACCTGCAAGCAGAAGGGACCGAGTCAAGGTCACTAGCCAGTGACCACGTGGAACCAGGAAGGAACCAGGCGATGTCGTGAAGATTGCAGGTGAAGGTGAAGCTTGTCGCTGCAGCCACGAGGACCAGGGAACGTCGAGGACGACCAGGAGGCGAGCTGTCCCACGAAGGCTCTTGCTGTCGGCGGCGTCGAAGTTGGACTAGGACTCACCAAGCCTTGGCAAGCGGAACCCACGAAGAACGGAGGACTTGCTTCTGGTGCAGACCAGGAAGGTCTGGGGTGCTTCCCTTTTGCAAGGAAGCGGGAGCCAGTCTGGAGGAGCCAAACCAGCAGTGAAGATTTCTGGATGCGTCGTCACAAAGGCCACTAGCCAACTGGCAAGCAACCGGACAGGCGCGGCAAGCAGGAAAATGCAGAAGGGCCCCACGCAGGACTCGTGGAGTGTGGGGGGCTGATCTTCGGTGCAGATGGTGCTTGGGGTTGGGGCTTCTCAATCCCCGGAGCACAACTTCGAGGGTACCTCAGAAGCTGCGCTGGAAGATACTCGCCACTTTTCCCAGGTAGCCGGTCCCACGTCTCTCGTCGCCTCCACGGATCTCAGCTCGGCTGTGGATGTGGATCAGGGTCGGAGAAGTCTGGAAGTCAAGGCTCTGGTCGGGCTCTGCAGTCGGTCCCTCGTAGAACTTTAGCAAAGCAAAGGGTAGTCTCTTGATGGTGCCTGTTTGCACAGGGTAGCCACTCCTTGGCCACAAGGGAGATTCTTCAGTCTTCTTCTTTTGTCGAATGTCGAATGTCGAAGGTCCAGAGTTTCTGTTCAAGTTGCAGGTTCAGGATAATCTAATCTCCTGGGGCCCAGCTACCACTCTTATACTAATCTGGGGGGCTGGGTTGCCTGCTAGGTCACGCCTTATGGGTGGGACCTGGGAGGGGGGTGGTTACACCCCCTTCCCTTTGTCCAGTTTCGCACCAGGACTGGGGCTGGAGTGCCCCAGCACCGGTTTGAACTGGACTATGCATGGGACACCTTGTGTGCCCCAGGCATGTCTCATTCCTTTCAGCCCTCCCTGCCTCAATACACTAAAGTCTGTCTGGGGAGGTGCTAGCACCTCCCCAAGCAGGAAACCTATTGTCCAAGCCTCCCTTGCCGGGATCACTCCCAGCAGCAGGAGGTCAGACTTGTGTCTGTGGCAGCAGCATCCATTTTGTGACGCTGAGGCTTTGGTTAGAGTTAAACAGCAAAGTAGGATTTTAACATGTCTCTCCCTCTAGAAGGGGGGAATAATGTCCTCATCACCAGAAATGGTATGGGGGTATTATTCCAAAGTGTTAGACACCTTACACGACATGTTTTGGTAAAGCCAAACCATAGTTACCATAACCGTTTAAGATTATAAGGCACTTTAAGAGTATATGGTAGGCTATATCATAGAACAGCTATAAGGACATGGTTCCGAAAGCTGCAGACAGGCTCAGCTCATGCTAGAGCACCATCTCACATGTTACCAAGCACTCTGCCTCCAGGATTGTTAAGGTCTGCCATAGGAGTGGCTGATAGGTACACATGTGTCTATATATAAGGTAGTTATAGGAATACTACACCTAAGCAAGGGGTGATTACACGACCTTGCCCCAGCTGAGTGATCAGCCAGTTGTCTGATTGGAAAGCCAGACCAGGGGTGGCATAATACATGCTGCAGCCCCTGGGAGGCCTAGGGTACACCTATGCCCTGGGTACCTAGGGTACACTGTACAGGGTCCAATAAGGTGATCCTTACCAATTGGGTATGTACCTAGGGTACATGGAGTCCATTTTAAAGAGAGCAGACAGCCTGAGACCCTGAATGGCAGGATCTCAGGCCAACTAAGTCGAAAAACCAGCTAGACACTAGGCAAAAAGTTGGGGGTAACCATAATCATATATCCACCTTCCTACACTCCTGAGTCCTAAAACCTACCCCACCCTGAAACTAACCCCCCCCCCCCCCCCCCCCCAAAGACCAAGCCCCAGCCCCACTTTCCTCACGTCTCCATTCCCAATAGTCCTGCCTCTTCTTGTCTTCCCCTTCCTGTACCTCTGCTCGGCAATAATACATTGCATTGCCTTAACCATGCTTATGCGTTAAGGCACATGCGTGGTTAAGGCAATCGTGGTACAGCCCGCGTTAAGGAAGTTTCCCCTTCATGTTTTTCTATTCACTGGAGTACAGCTTCTTTACTATCTTTCTAATTGGAAGTCTTGTAGCCTTCCATTTCATGATTCATGGAACTACCAATTTGTTTTTAGGTCTCGCTGAGTCAGCGCGCATGCGCTGCTCGGAGAGACTTTAGTAGGTGAGTTTTCAAAGTGCTGCTGGCTGACCTAGCGCTTGCGTTCACGCGAGCGTGCACCTGGCAGCTTTGCAATGTGTACAGCCGCGATCACGTTCGTGCGCAGCCTACTTTCACTTTTCGCGCGTGCACCACTCGCGTTTCTTGTTCGTCTTCCCCTTATGTTTTCCAGACCGCCAATTATTCTTTATAATTCCACGTCCCACCACTGTGTCCGCCCCCTCCCTCTCACTTTGGCCTCCCTGCTTCATTGCACCACTCATTTCTTGTTCTTCTCGCAAGAAGCTCGGTCATGACGTTCTGTTACCAGTGCTGTGTGTAGAGTGCTGTGTGTCTCCGGGGGTGTCCCAGCGGCTGAATAAATAGAATGTTTCTCCTGTACGGTCTGATGGGTGAACCTACAGATGTCGGCACCTAACGAGGAGGCTGTGTTTATATCCAGGCGCTTGACTGTCATGATGACATACAACTTCGTTCTTTCGAGACGCATAAAACCAGTGCATTTGTATGTCAGTCACAATAGTTATGTGGCTAACTCTGAAGGAGTGTGCATTGGCTCTGGCGGGCCGGATATTGTGCTATGCCATTACAAGTAGTATTTATATTTTTATTCTCCTGTGAGTAAACGTGACGGCAATCTGGTAGGTACACAGTTTGTGAGGTATAATCTAGTCAGGACATTAGTTGGTACATCTCACTAGGCGGCCTTGGGCTATTCATTTGGAAGAAGATGGTTACATTAGCGGTATTGAAGTTTAAACTCACTTTTACATCGACACTAATTCCACTAGTATCTTTTTTTCCTGAATGTTAACTGTCTGTCTTATCATCCAGTGGTACTCGTTTTATATAAATTGTTAATCTACTTACATGTATGCAATTTATGTATTAAAAAACCAAAACGCACATTCGAACATAATTTTTTGTCTGACAACTTTAGGCATTAATTGAGTCTACGTTTAAGGTTTTCATTTTTAATAGCTCACCTACCACCAGTTGCTGGGCAATTTTGGAGTAACTACATGTAAATCACACGTAGGAAAGTGAGAACCTTTTAGATCAAATTCTTACTAACAAATCTTAGATTGTTATTAAAGGTAGATTGGCTTAAAAAGGAACCAAAAAGCGCAGTTTGCACTTTCTGGTACTTCATGAATACGTTTGGGGTAAAGCATCTGAGTCCTACTTTTCTTAATTTATCCAGTTCGAGCACTAAAGTACTTCTCGCAGCAAGCTGAAAATATTTTTACTTCATTAAATATAGTGTAACTGGTGGGCACTTCCCTCTGCAGTGAAGAGCCCCAAAATGGCTCCCTCCGTGGGCCATACAGCAGCAAGAGGTTGCTGCCAGGAAGAGTACAAAAAAAAACACACCTTGTGAGGCCTCATTTGCATGCAAACTGGTGAGATCTTTGCATGACTCCTACAATAGGTTCGTATCTTTCATCACTCCCCAGGGCTCAGTGGGAGGGGCGTCCCTTCTGTAGAAATAATGGATACCGTCCACCTGCTTCCTCGCCCTACTAGACCCACTGGGACTAGAATACATTTACTAAACCTCAGCCTGGTGGAGACCTTGCATTAGTATATTGTAAAACATGTACTAGTGTTAGTCCATTGCAAAGTCAGAGTGGTATTAGCTGAATGTAAACCTCTTGATAACCTGAGGGCGGCAGCCATTAAAAAATTCCCACACCATGGGGCTGTAGGTTGTATTCTGGTCTTAGTACGAAAGACCTTATCACAGCTTGGAAATGTTTTGCGGTCTTACTATTTTTCTTTTCAAACTATTCCTGTATTTGCCCCCCGTGAGCTGAGTTGGAGTACACGACCATTGGAGATGCTCCATTGTGTGCCCCCTCCCACCCTTGTTTATCACTAGGTCTTTGTTTTTACTGTTGGGCATTAGAGCTTTAATCCGATGACTGTAACACCCCATTCTGAATGATGGTATCTAGTGGACCCCCAACCCTGGCTATGCAGTGACTAGTGTTGGTTACAGTGGATAAGTCATCCATGGGCTCCCTCCTTCACTTTACCACTGTGTACAGTCTCCCTAGTCAGCAGCTCTACCAGTTTCCCATAGCATGAATCTTTACCTTCCTCAAGCATGGGAAATGTTTGTAGGGTGTACGTGCATGTTGCCAATTACTTACAAATACTGTACGGCTGGTGGGGTGTATTTGCACGCAGGAGGTCAGTGTATAAGATGGCTGCTCTCTTTACCAGGCTGGCTTGGCCCTGGTGGACATGCCGGACTGTCTGACCTCTTGGAATCGCTTAAGCTTTTAGACAAGCTCGTGCATGTGGTGCTCACACGCCATTGGCCTTTGCGTCTGGCTTCAGCATGCAATTGGCCAAAGGCGTGTGGAGGTCCCAGGTTCTTCTGAAATGTTTACTCCCAGAGCGTTTTGCTCTCGGAAGCCCGCAGCGGCTCGCAGGGGCTAATAGGTCTTGCCTTTGGGACCTTATAAGTATTTAGTTATGCAGCACAATGTCATTGGTACAAGAGCATCAACTGTTGCATGGCTAAACACTTATAAGGTCCCAAAGGCGAGACCTATTGGCTATGCCAATGCTTGTTTCATTGTGCATTCCATGGGAGAGTTTGTTTTCTTGCACTTTCTGTTGCATGTTGCTTCCGAACTCGGATCCCTGTCATACACTATGTTGCTACCCCCAGCTCAGTCATTACATCCCCTACCACTCCCATTATGTCTTTTTTATTTTTTTATTTTTATGTATACAACACATTCTAGCTAGCTCCTTCATCCTTCCTCTACTGCTGTGCCTGAGCCAGCCCAATGCTTACTACTGGTTAGCGCCATCGATGCTTGTTGAAGTCTAGTGACTCAGTTGCTTTCTCCAGCCCTCATTCCCTTCTTCATATTGCAGGTATCTCCTGCACTTCATAGGGCTGTGAAAGCTCTCGTGCTCAGAGAATGGCGGTCTCTTGCTGGCTCCTGGTGCATAGCATGGCTGTATGCATACACTTTTTCTGCTAGATACATCTAATTTCAGATTCCACACCTTTTGGATATACCTATGCGCCGCCATCCGCTCTGATAATGCCTGCTGTATTGATTCCTCAACCCCAGGCTAATCACACATACTCTACTTTGCCAACTCCGGACACCGACCAAGCCATTTTCTAGACACCATGTTCGGCATATTTAATAGGACTAGTATCCCATCTGGTGTGCTTGTGGGCCCCACTCTTGTGTCCACTGGCCTATTCCTTGGGAGGCGTTCCAGCACATCAGTAGGCACCCTTTCTGCCATTCATGCTGCTGGCCCATTTTGACTCCTAGACTTTGGCTCGCCGACTTCTGTCGTCAAATTACTCCTCAGTTTGTTCTTCCATTGTCACGAAACCTGGAGTTCTTACCAGCGCCACAACAGATGCCATTAGCGTTGCAGCATTCACCAACAGCCGCTTTTGATGCCACAAGCGCACCAACCTCCACAAAATGTCCTTCCCAAATTGCTGACTGACACACAAGCTCACTTCACTGAGCTGTGTAATGAGGATTAACCCTTTCGCTGCCAGCCCCCCTCCCCCCATGCCATGCCCTTTTTTGACTTTTTGGGGTAGTTTACACTTAGGCCTCCATAACTTTTTGTCTACATACGGTAGCCACACCAAATTTGTGCCCTTTTCTTCCAACATCCTGAGGATTCTAATGTTACCAGGGGTTCGTGGATTCCCCTGGAGGGGACCGAGAAATTAGACAAAATACAGAGTTGGGTTTTTTGGGGGAAATTGGATAAAAGTGCTGCAGAAGAAAATGTTTGGTTTCTTTCCTGCAAATGGTATCAACGAAAGGTTTGTGGTGCTAAAATTACCATCTTCCCAGCTTTCAGGAACAGACTGACTTTTGTCAGAAAACCCAAATTTTCTACAGTTTTGGCATTTTGCTGGGACACAGCCTATTTTTGTGTTTTAAACCTCGTTCCAGTTAGTGGTAGAAATGGGTGTGAAACCAATTATGTCCCCATTCCCCCCCCCCCCCCCCAAAAAAAAAGCTATACTTTTCTTACAAAGTAGACCCAATTCTGAATTCAGCAAGGGGTCATTTGTGTAGGTTCTTTAAGGCTTTCCTATGGAATGTAACCGTTTATATTAAGTTGGAAAAAATAACCATTTGTTCCTACATTTTCACTAGGGTAGATTTTGAAAGCTATATACCATTACGTCTGCAGGACCCTTCTTGTTGCAGGTTTGAGGCTTGTAGATTCACCAAGAAACCTAGGTACCCAGAGCCAATAACGTAGTTGCACCTTGCAATTGTTTTTCACTATGTACCGGGTATACAGTAATTCATTTGGTAAAATAGAGTGAAAAATCGGTATCCAGGAAAACTATGTATTTCTGAAATGGGAACAAGATATGGAGTTTAGAAGCAGTGGTTATTTCTGCATCTCTGAATTTGTGGGTACCCATATTAGCATGTGAATTAGAGGGTATTGTTCAAAATTACTACTTTTTTACACATTGCCTTACATTTGGAAGGCAAAAATGTATAGAAAGACAAATGGTAATAACACTTGTACTAACTATTCTGTGTTGCCCCAAGCCTCCCGATAAAAATGGTAATTCACGTGTGGTGGGCGGAGTGCCTACAACAAAACGGCCCAAAACCCAGCATGGTCACACCACATTTAGAAATCATTTTTTTTGTTTTTTTTTTTGCAATGAGTCTAGCTGTGGGTTTTGGGCTCTAGCTCAGCCGGCACCTAGGAAAACCTAGCAACCCTGTATTTTTGTGAAATGCAGGATGGGGTGACTTGTGTGGCTCTCGCCAGGTTCTGTTACACCGCAATCCCTTGCAAACCTCAAACTTTGTCCAAAAAACACATTTTCCTCACATTTTCCTCACATTTCCATGTGTTTAAAGTTGTAGGATCACTGGGCCGACACACATTTCTTACCATCCCGCATTTCCCTAAGTCTCACGATAAAAAATGGTATCTCACTTGTATGAGTAGGTTTATCCCTGCAACAGGAAATGGCCCAAAACACATTGTGGAGACATCAAAATTATTTATCACGAAAAACCTAGTTTTGCAAAGGAGTCACTGCATTTTTGGTCTTGGGCTCGATGGCCGTCCAGTAAAAACCTACCAAACCCAGACATTTCTGAAATGTAGATAAACTGGGAGTCCAGGGAGGTGTCGCTTGCTTGGATCCCCCAATGTTTTCTTACCCAGAATCTCCTGCAAACCTCATTTAGCTGAAAAAAGCACATTTTCCTCACATTTCTGTATGGGAAAGTTGTGGTATTAGTGCGCCGGCTCAAATTTCCCCACCACCCAGCATTCCCCTCAGTCTTTCGATAAAAATGATACATTACTTGTGTGGGTGCCCTTGCCCAAGGGGCCGCTCCGCCCCCCCGCCCTCCCTCGTGTCTAGTTGGTGTGATCCCTGCTTGGGGATCGCCCGCCTGCAGCGGCCCCAAAGCAGGGATCCAATAGATAAGGATACAGTTAGAGAGGGGAGATTCTCCCATCTGCCTATGTGCTTGGGAGGCTGAGATGGCCCCAGGCGCATGTAGTCAGTGAACGTGATCCGAGGCCATCGGATCATTTTACTTTGATTCAGTTAAATAACGTCAGCACGTCATTAGCTGTTGGGTTTTTTTTCTGGTTAAAAAAATAAAATGCCTCTGGCAGCTGGGGAAGCTACGGATGTAGAGTGCTGTGGGGTCGGTATCCGGCGGGAGCACCAACAAACCTTGGCAAATGCAACCAAAGAAGGAGCGACGTCGGGACCAGCAAGGTCCAGGGGACCTCACCAAGAGCAGGGGAGTCAGAGCAGGCTCGAGCAATCAGGGGAGCCCAAAAGAAACCAGTTTGACCCCCAAGTGGACCCAGAGGCCGAAGGCACTGGAGCCACAAGAGGACCTCAAGCAGCTCACCAAAAGATGCAGACCACGATGCACACAATGTGCTGTGGCTAAAGATTCGGGTCACTGGAGGTGCTAGAGGTTGGGACTCCTTGGAGCCAGAAGATCTCCTTGGAAAGAAGTCAACAAAGCCTTTGCGACTGCAATTTGATGCAGTGCACAGGAGTTGGGTTATTGCAACCCCCATGAGGGTTACTGGCCTCAAACTTGGTGAGAGGGCAGTGCAGACCTCGGGAGCTGTGGAAAACCACCACCTGTGTTGCAGAGCCTTTGGAGTCTGGAGGAGCTCAGGAACAGCAGACCGGTTGTCTTAGTTGTGGTGCCTGCAAATGCAGGGAAGTGACTCCTTCACTCCAAGGGAGATTGCTTCGAGTGTCTTTGATGCTTCACAGGCCTTGGAAGGTTCCTGTATGATGCATAGGCACAGACTATGCAGCAGACTAGAAGGGAGACCAAGTCAGGCCTAAATGATGTCCAGGGTGCCCAGACTGTAGTGGTGTCTGGTCTGAATCTTATCCCACGACTAATCTAGGGACCTACACACCGGCCTTAAGAACCCTAGGAAAAGGGTTGGGAAGATTCAGAGGACCCTACCAGGGGAGGGTCTCAAAGGGGGGAGGATACTCCCATGTCCTTTGTCCAGTTTTGCGTCCGAGCTGGAGCCAACGGCTCCCAGGACTGGTTTGAACTTCACCATGCACAGAGACACTGGGCTTTCAGGCACTGGCAATCACACCCACCCTAATACACTAAATCCTGTCTGGGAGGTAGTCACATCTCCCTGTGACAGGATGCCTATTGTTCCACCTTCCTCTGCTCAAGCTTGGCTCAGCAGCAGGAGGACAGAAATGTCTCTTGTCGGCAGCAACCATTTTATGCTGTCCGGATCTAGAAGGTTGGCACCGGGAACAGTGCGAGCCTAATGGAGAGCTCTTCCAGTGCTTGAAATCATACCTCCCATGCGGTTTACGGTGTGAGATGTATGATTCCAACATGTTTGATACCAAACATGATGGGATCCATTGCAGCTGCTTTTCGAGATGGTCATCGTGTAATTATGCTGTGCCCCTCTATATAGTATATGGCTGCTTCAGTGACAACCCAGGAGAATGGGCTCGATGGGCTGCAGGGGTGGCTTGCTCATGCAGGGGCACCCTTTCGCTTAGAACCAAGCACCTTGCCTTCAGGACTGCAAAGGCCTGCTATAGAGGATTTATAGGTTTGAAGTGAAGTGACCCTTAGAACCTACATCTTAAGTGGTGCAAGCACCAACTTACACAGGATACAATGGCAGGCCTGTGGTTCCACTTTGCATGGTCTCCCATGGGTGGCATAATGCATGCTTCAGCCCATGGGAGACCTCTGTGGTACCTATGCCCTGGGTACCTTAGTACCATATACTAGGATCTGATAAGGGTATCCCAGTATCCAATCTGGTACCTAGGTACTAAACGCAACAATTTAGGGAGAAAGTAAATTGACTGGGATCCTGCTAGGATCCCAGTCAGACTAGTCAAAAACAGCATTGCATCAAGCAAAAAGTGAGGGTTACTATAGAAGCAGATCCTACAGTGTTGCCTAAAGAAACCCATTTTACTAACCGTTTTTCTGTCAAGATCTCTGAGCGGACCACTTTGTTACCTTTACTTTAAGGAAAGTATAGAAGTGTATGTTGGACAGATGTTTAGAAAGTTAAAGTTCTGCAAATGATAATGCTCTTGTGCCATAGTATAGTTCTATGACCGCGGAGATGCCTTTCTCTGCCTAAAGTAGCTCATTAATGTGTTTAGGATTATTTACAGTTTTTTGGCAGATCGATAGAGATAACAGGGTGGAGTTAGATATATGGGTCTCCTTTTCTTTTCTAGCAGGAGAATTGGTTTGATGGTTTCTTTAATACTTTGCGTGGGAAATCTGAAAGAAACACGTTAGTTAGATTCCTCACCTTAGAATATCCCCAGGCGTCAGGCTGGATCCGGAAGATATTTTGTCAGCAATACCCCTTGCGCGTCGCTAGGTGTCGTCTGCGGCTCCGCGTCCGTCGTCGGTGTCGTGCGGAATGACTTCGTCGGAGTACTTAGACGCCGCCCTCGCGCGCTGACGTCAGTTCTTCTTTTTTCCGCGCCAGTAAGCGCCGATCCGGGAGAGCTACCCCTTTAGTCAATTCTTGACTAACTTTTTCGACTCTTTTTGGTCACTTCTCGACTCTGGTGCCGGTAGGATGCCTGGTTTCAAGGCCTGCGACAACTGTCACCGACTGATGTCGGTGACTGATCATCACCGCCGGTGCCTGTACTGCTTGGGCCTCGACCACGACGCGGAGTCGTGCTCCGATTGTATGGCCCTGACCTCAAAAGCTAGGCGGGAGCGGTCCTGCAAGCTTCTCTAGCTTCGCCACTCTGCTCCGCGCCCCTCTCGATCCCGGTCCAGGAGGAGGTCCAAGGATCGGTCGCAGAGCCACACTCTACCTCGTCGTTCGTCTGGCTCGAAGTCTTCGGGTAAGTCGAAGCACTCCAAGAAGTCCAAGAGGCGACACCGCTCTTCGGACTCCTCTCGCCGGTCGCGCGACTCAGTCGAGGGTCCGGGTGGTTCCACCCCCGCGGCTCCGCGGGAGCCGCAGGCGCACTGATGCGACGCCGGCGGAGGTCAGTGCCTTCCTCTCGGCCATGAGGAGCCTGGCCCCGCCGTCGATGCCTGCTGGCGCGCCTTTGGGCCCCGCGGACTTGACTGGGCGACCTCGCGTGCCGGCGGCTCCGGCCCCGGCGCCGTTGGAGGCGCCGGCCCCGACGCCGCAGGTCCCTGAGGGGCCCGAGCCTGGACCCCCGTCGACCTCGTTACGCCTCCTCTGCCGGTGCTGACACCGGTACCACCCCTGACGCCGACTCTGGTCGACGTCGATCCCCGGTTCAGCCCCTGTCCGGTCCCGACGCCGCATCTGACGCCGCTAGAGACACATATTGTCTATCGACCGGCTCCGATCATTCCTCCTGTTTACCAGGAATCGGATGACGGGGGCGAATGGGAGGGGTCTGAGGACCCTATGGCCTTTCAGGGGCAACTTTCTCAGGACTGGGCAGATGAACTGGGGGAGGCCAGTGGATTGGATACCTCACCGGACACTGGATTCATCTCTCCTCCGACTGTGGCTTCGGAGGAGGGTGCAGCTTTTTCTGTGGTGCTGCGCAAGGCGGCCGCAGCCCTTGGGCTTGAGCTGCCTGCTGTGGCTGTGAGGACTAACATCCTCACTGAGGTGCTTCAGTCTGCCGCATGCTCCACTGAGCCTCTGCTGCAATTCAATGAGGCCCTCACTGACGTTCTGCAGGGCACCTGGTCCAAGCCCTCCACAGTCCCTCCTGTGGATAGGAACGTTGCCAGGCGCCACCGCCCTGCTCCGGGCGACCCCAGTTTTCTGTCCCAACACCCCACCCCCGAGAGTCTGGTTATCCAGGCCTCTACCTCCCAATCCTCCTTCCCGTCCGCTCCTCCGGACCGGGATTCCAAGAGACTGGAACAGTTCGGTAAGAAGCTGTTCTCCTCGCTCAGTTTGGGCCTGCGGTCTTTGAACACCGCCTGTCTCTTGGACCGTTATTCCCACTCTCTGTGGGATACAGTGGAGGACGTGCTGCCACTGTGCCCGGAGGAGGCCCGGGCGCGGCTTTCCTCGGCTCTGGCCGATGGGAGAGATGCAGCGTGCCATGCAATCCGATGTGGACTCGACACTACGGACTCGCCGGGTAGGGCGATTTCTACCACAGTGGCGCTTCGACGTCACTCCTGGCTGCGGTCCACGTCCTTTTCAGGGGATGTCCAGAGCACACTCATGGACATGCCTTTTGATGGCGCTCGCCTTTTTGGTGAGAAAGTGGACAGTGCGCTGGCTCGCTTCAAGGACTCCCGGGCTACGGCCACGTCCTTGGGCCTCTCGGCCCCGCGGCCACAAACTTCCGCTTTTCGCTCCTTTCGTGGCCAAGGAAGGGGCACCTCCTCATGTCCGCCTAGCCACCGGCCGCAGAACCAGCCTGCACGCGGTCGTGGTTTCCGCCGAGGCGGTACTGGAGGACGACGCGGTCAGTCCACATCCACCCCGGCAGCATCCGCCTCAAAGCCTTCTTAGTCCGAGCTTTCAGGCCCGTTCCTCGCTAGTGGGAGGCCGGGTTCGCCATCACCTGCTCCACTGGCGTAACATTACTTCGGACAGGTGGGTGCTGCAAATCGTCCGAAAGGGCTACTCCCTCCCCTTCGAGACGACTCCTCCCGCCATGCCACCGCAGCACCACTGTATCTCGGAGGATCATTTGAATCTTCTACAAGAGGAAGTTTCGGCCCTCTTGGCCAAGGAGGCCGTCGAGCGCGTTCCGAGCCCAGAAGTAGGTCGTGGTTGTTCACACTACTTTTTGGTTCCCAAGAAGGGCAAAGGAGGCCTACGCCCTATCTTGGACCTCAGGAACGTCTAGGCCTTCCTCAGGAAGGAACGGTTCAAAATGTTGACTTTGGCTCAGGTTCTAGCTGTCCTGGAGACTGGATGGTAGCGTTGGACTTGCAGGACGCATATTTCCATATCCCCGTCCTGCCGGCCCACCGGCGTTACATGCGGTTCACGGTGGGTCAGGAGCACTTTCAGTTCACCGTGCTCCCCTTCGGCCTTACCAGTGCCCCTCGGGTGTTCACGAAAGTGATGGCGGTGGTCGCAGCTCATCTGCGCAGATCAGGGTTTCCGGTCTTCCCCTATCTCGACGACTGGTTGTTGAAGGCGGGCTCGCCCCAGACAGTCTCCTCCCACCTCCAGACTACGGCGGATCTCCTGCATTTGCTAGGGTTTTCCATCAACATGCCAAAGTCACACCTGAGCCCCTCTCAGAAGCTCCTCTTCATCGGAGCGGTTCTCGATTCGGCGCAGTTCCGGGTTCATCCACCGGAACAGCGGGTCTGGGATATACATGCCCTGGTTCCCATCATTCGGCCTCTATCCTGGGTTTCGGTCAGGCTAGTGTTGCGGCTTCTGGAGCTGATGGCCTCCTGCATCCTACTAGTGCATCACGCCAGGCGGTGCATGCGGGCTCTGCAGTGGGACCTGAAGTTTCAGTGGGCCCAGCATCATGGCAACCTGTCCGACCATGTCTTGATCTCGGAGGGTACTGCACAGCAGTTGCAGTGGTGGCTCACGGACCGCGATTGGGTCACAGGCAGGAGCCTCTCCCTACCCCTACCGGAGCATGTCGTAGTGACGGATGTGTCCCTCTTGGGATGGGGTGGCAATATGGGAGAGGCGGAGATCGGAGGCCTCTGGTCTCCGGCGGAGTCTCGCCTCCACATCAACTTGTTGGAGCTGAGAGCGATCCGACTTGCACTGAAAGCCTTCCTTCCCTCTGTCCGGGGCAGTGTCGTGCAGGTGTTCACGGACAACACCACCACCATGTGGTATTGCAACAAACAGGGCGGGGTGGGGTCGTGGACCCTTTGTCAGGAGGCTCTGCGCCTCTGGACATGGCTGGAACACCAGGGCATCACCCTGGTGGTTCAACATCTGGTGGGCTCTCTGAACGCCAGAGCAGATGTACTCAGCTGCCGGTGCATGATGGATCACGAATGACGTCTGAACTCCGAG
Source organism: Triturus cristatus (assembly GCF_964204655.1). Lineage (NCBI taxonomy): Eukaryota > Metazoa > Chordata > Amphibia > Caudata > Salamandridae > Triturus > Triturus cristatus. The sequence goes on from NC_140589.1 coordinate 1,295,173,455, forward strand.
GTGGCGCAAGGTCTTTCAGCAGTGGGGAGAGCCTTGGTTAGATCTATTCGCTACCGACGAGAACGCACAATGTCAGCAGTTCTGCGCGTTGGAATTTCCAAGGCGGCACTCGCTCGGCGACGCTTTTCGTTGCGAGTGGAGTTGCGGTCTGTTGTACGCCTTTCCGCCTATACCACTTCTGCCCAGAGTGCTGAAGATCAGGCGCGACCGGGCCCAAGTCATCTTGGTGGCTCCGGATTGGGCACGAAGATACTGGTATCCCGAGCTACTCAGTATGTTGACCGATCCTCCGATGCGTCTGCCCCTTCGGGAGGATCTTCTGTCGCCGCAGCAGGGGACGGTCCTCCACCCAAACCTGTCCAGCCTCCACCTCCATGCGTGGAGATTGAGCGGCGGCAGTTGATGCCATTTGACTTGCACCCTGAAGTCTGTGATGTCATTCTGGCAGCCAGGCGTCCCTCCACGAAGACAGTATACGCCTGCCGGTGGAACAAATTTGTGGCATGGTGCACAGCAAAGCCTGTGTATCCCCTTTCCTCCCCTATTTCTGGGGTTCTCCTCTTTCTTCTTTCTTTGGCCCGGCAGGGCTCTGCCCTGGCCACCTTGAAAGGTTATCTTGCTGCCCTCTCTGCCTTCTTATGGCTTCCTGATCAGCCCTCTCTTTTCAAGTCCCCTGTAGTGTCACGCTTTCTTAAAGGCATTACTCGCACGTTCCCTCCTGTCCCTTTCGTAATGCCTCAGTGGGACTTGAATCTTGTTTTAACATTCCTGATGTGCGCTCCCTTTGAGCCTCTTCACAATTGTCCTCTTCGTCTTCTGACTCTTAAGACTGCTTTTCTGGTAGCCATCACCTCGGCTAGACGGGTGAGTGAGCTCCAGGCTCTATCGTCCAAGCCTCCTTTTCCATCTGTTCATCCGGACAAGCTTGTCCTTCGGCCTCGTCCTTCCTTTCTACTGAAAGTGGTGACCCCCTTTCATCTTGGGCAATCTGTCACCTTGCCCACCTTCTTTCCGCCTCCGCATCCTTCCAAAGAGGAAGAGATTCTCCACCGTCTGGACCCAAAACGTGCGCTCTCCTTTTATTTGGACCGCACAAAACAGTTCCGAGTGGACGGCCAGCTTTTCGTTGGCTACGTGGGTGCAAAGAAGGGAAAAGCTGTGCACAAACGGACCATCTCCCGGTGGGTCGTTTTGTGTATAAAAATCTGTTATTCCTTGGCAAAAAAGGACCCTCCTGTTGGGCTGCGAGCCCATTCTACTCGGGCCACGGCGCCTACTACTGCTTTGGGACTGGGAGTCCCTTTGCAGGACATCTGTCAGGCGGCGACGTGGGCTTCGCTGCACACGTTTGCCAGGCATTATTGCCTGGACAGCCAAGTCCGGAGAGACTGCTTCTTTGGCCGTTCTGTTCTCCAGGACTTTCTGGTGTGATCTTGGTTCGCAGACCTACCACCGGGGTTGGTATTGCTTGGGTATCTATTCTAAGGTGAGGAATCTAACTAACGTGTTTCTTTCAGATGAACAAGTTACTTACCTTCGGTAACGATGTATCTGTAAAACATTAGTTAGTTAGATTCCTCACCGACTCACCCATCCTCCCCATTCTGCGAACTGACATCTAGGGTTAAGGCTATCCCTTTCAGGGCCCTAGATTTTTTGGGACCAGTGTCGGTCTCTTGCATGGCTCTGCGTTCCTGGTGCGGAAAGCTATGTGCAAGAACTGATGTCAGCGCGCGAGGGCGGCGTCTAAGTACTCCGTCATTCCGGCGCACGACGACGGACGCGGAGCCGCAGACGATGCCTAGTGACGCGCAAGGGGTATTGCTGACGAAAAATCTTCCGGATCCAGTCTGACGCCTGGGGATATTCTAAGGTGAGGAATCTAACTAATCTTTCTTACAGATACATCGTTACCGAAGGTAAGTAACTTGTTTTTTAGGGAGGCATTGTAAAAAGTATCCTTAATTGATGGAGATAACTAATTCTCTTTTCATCCAGTACCAAGATGATTGGGAATCATCTATAATCAATCTTGCTCCTTGAGTAGCAAGGTCGTTTGGTGGTGAAAACAATGGGGGAGGTTCCAACCAGTTTCTATTGTGTGTAGACGTAGTTTTTTTAGGCAATTTGTGGCCATTTTATTTTCCCAAATAACAGAGGAAGTGATTTAGTTAACCGCAGAAACAAAATGTTCTGACAAGTGTACAGGTGACATACTTGAAATGAAATGGGGTAATCCTATTTTTTATGGATTCAAGTCTGCCCCACCATTGGATGTGTTTAGGAGACAAAGCATCTATAAGTCCCTTACTTTTTCTAAGGTCTTTGATTCATTGTATCTTACTAAAGATAGGTCATTGGAAAACCACAACTCAAGATTTTTAATACATTTAAGTTGTTGATGTAATGCAGAGACACCTAAGCATGAAGGGGACAGTGTACATTTAGTGGGAGGACTTTATTATTCCTATAAAGGCATTAGCCTGAAATTGCTGAGAAACCTCGATCATATCCAAAAATGTTGGGATGGGCGCATCAGCTTACTTAAAAAAGACCAAAATATTGTCAGCATGCACAGCAGTTTTGCGTTGGAATGATTTGAAGCCAACACCCTTAATGGCTTCAGAACTCTTAATCAATTGTAGAATAGATCAATTGCTAACAGAAATAATGATGGGGAAAATAAGACCACCTTGTCAGATGCAGGGGAAATAAGTCCAAAAAGCAGCCATTGACTAGGACTCCAGCTATCCCGGTATGTGTATAAGGCCATGACCATGTGCCCAAAGCCAGGGTCCAAGTTGCGGTAATGCAGGATCACCTCCAGGTAGGGCCAAATTACCTTTTCAAGGGCTTTCTCTTTGTCTAGGGCCATGGCCGAGATGGGTTCTTTCATTAATGGGGCTAAAGGTACATGTATTGTCACTTGCCATTCTACCCTCCAGAAACCCTGTTTGTGATTTATGAATCAAATATGGAATACAAGGTTTAATACCTTTAGCTAGGATTTTCTCATAGATTTTAGCTTCTATATTTATCAAGGAGATAGGCTTTAAGTTTTTTCGTCCGAGTGGTCTTTGTCCTTTTTTAAAATTGCTACTATTGTTGCTTCTGCCCCAGACCTGAGACCATCCCGTTAGTGCAAAGTGGTTAGGAGTGGCTTCAGGGGGTGTTGGAATTGTCTCTATCATGGACTTATAAAAAGCTGCCCGGACCAGGTGCTTTCTCACGAGGGATTGCTCTCATTGCCTTAGTTATTACCTCTCGTGATATGGATTTATTTAGTCTGGCGTTATCATTATCCAAAATAGAATTGTGATTCAGCTTATCTTTGAGAAATTTTACAGGTGTCTGTTAGTATGAGTCATTGGCTTGTGGAAAGAAGCAAAAATCGGCTATTTCGTTAGTCTTGGTTCTAATGCATCCATCAAATCCCCTGAAACCAGTATCTGATAGATTCATCTAGCCGCAGATTCCTTAACTTAGAATATCTCCCATGGCGTCAGACTAGATCTGGAAAATCTTTTTTCCCCAGCAATACCCCTGCACGCCGGGAGGTGGCGTCACCCGGCTCCGTCCGGACGTCGATGGAGCCATAAAAGCCCCTCCCGGCATGCTGACGTCAGTTCTTCTTTTCCGCGTCCTAACGCGGATCCGGGAAAGTGATACCGCTGGCCTGTTTGTTATCTTCAGGCCTTTTCGATACCTTTTTGCGTCTAGGAACAGTGTGTTCGATGCCCTTTGCGGGCTTCAAGCTGTGCCGGTCCTGCTCACGACAGATGTCAGTGATGGACCCTCACGAAATCTGTATGTGGTGCTTGGGTGAGCTCCATGACTCCGTGGAGTGTGACGCTGGCTGCGGCCGACATTCCTGCGGGAATGCCGCATTCAGCTACTGTCTGCCCGGATGTCCCACGACACACGTCTCCTTCTCCAGCGGCATCGGAGATGTCCATGTGGCGCCGGTCCTCACAGGAGGATGTTCTTGTTCCGGGCAGGTCCCGGGACTATCGCCGTCATTCACCTACCCCCGGTAAGCACAAGTGGAAGTTGTCTGCTTCGTGTTGACATCATGTCGGGGCCGCAGCTGCCGGTCTTTGCTGGACTCTGCCCTCAGGAGTCTGACAAGTCATACTCCCCGTTTCCGGGTGCTGGAGCGACTCGAGCTCAGATGGAGAACTACTGCAGGGCCCTGCAGTCCTTTCTTGCTTTGCTCCCCCTCCCTGGTGCACCTTCGAGCCCCACAGTGGGGTAGAGACTCAAGTCGAGACTCCGCCCACGGGTTTACCCTCGGCTCCGACCGAGTGCCCCGAGTCCGGAGTCACTGCAACGTTTGGACACGGCCCAGAGGGGCATCCCACGATGTCGAGCACTTCCACAGCGTCGTCTCACAGCCTTTCGAGTTTCCCTGCTACGTCGCTGGAGGTGGCTGCGGCGTGGTGCACACCACCGCTTCGGCGCACTCTCTCCCCGCAGGTTTCCACCTCGGGGGATATTGAGTTGATGCCGGTCCGACTCCGGCTGGTCGAGGCCTTTTCGGAGGTCGCTGTGCCGACTTGGATGGTTGAGGCCTTTTCAGAGGTTGCCGGTCCGACTTTGATGGTTGAGGCCTTTTCGGAGGTCACCAACACCGGTCCGACTCGGACGGTCGAGGCCTTTTTGGAAGACGCCGATTCTACGTCGTCTCGACGCCAGTACTATCTCTGGCTTTATTGGTGGAGGATGTTGTCCCGTTGGATTTTCCACCCCCTGAGTCATTTCAACGCTCTCCGGAGCAGGCGCCAGTGGAGCCTCGGTTAGGTGGCCGGATTAGCTTGCGTCCATCACCTACTGATGACTTGCTGTCACCGCCTCGCGGGGCCACAGAGGCTAGTGGTACGTTTGTCAGGGCTGTTCGCAGGGCTGCAAACATTTTGAGGATGCAGCCGCCCTCAGTCTCTAGACCTTCGGAGCCTTTACTGGATCTTCTCCACCGGGGTGGGGGGGGGGGCATGGAGCCATTGTTGCCATTTGCGGAGTCATTATTTGACATCCTTCTCGGGACGGTGTCGAGGGCCTCTTCGGGGAACCTCGTGGATCGTGCTGTGGCACATCGCCTGACTCCCAATGACCCTTCCTGTTTGACCCTCCATCCTGGGACTGGAGCATTTGTGCTTCAGGCAGCTCTTTCTTCCACTCCTGTTCTGTTGCATCCTCCTATTCGGGAGTCTCGGTGGTTGGAGTCATGTGGCTGCAATGTGTTTGCATACGCCATCTCAGGACTCTGGTCCCTAAACGTGTGTGTTTGCTCTGGCTACATTTGCCCTTTGGGACTCTGTTGAGCAGCTCCTCCCATCCTTGAGAGAGAGCTCTTGTGCTGATCTGGCCCGCCTAATCAGTGATAGCCATGATATGGCGCAGTTTTCGATTCGGTCTGCCATGGAAACCACTGACTCTGTGGGTCGTGCTATGGCCTGGTCGGTTGTCATGTGCTGCCATGCGTGGTTGCACGATGGCGTTTTCCCAGAGCATGTTCATGAGTGGCTAAGAGATCTGCCATTTGATAGCGGTCACTCTTTTTGACGCACATGGTGATTCGCCTCTATCTGTTTGATTGTCTTGCCAGGTTTTAATCCTCGTGGAGGATTTTTGGTTTTGTGACGGTGCCGTCACTTTCTTTTCTGTTACCTGTTGTGGGTTACAGATGTTCTGGGTTGTGTGGCTGTTCAGCAGTGTTATTTCCTTATTCTGGTACAGCTGGTTAAGCTGTGTTTACCTTTCTTTTGAGCTTCTGCCTAAAAGCTTGTTTCAAGAGGGACCCTTCTTTTCTAGGGTTGTGCCTTACCGTATGTGGGGTATATTTTGGCTGTTACATTGCTACTTTTCCTAAGTTACATTGCTACTTTTCCTAACTCAGGAATTTTTGCTGCAAGTTGACTCTTCCTTCTGTTGTAGGATGTCTCCTCTGGTGAGATCCATGGAGGTTGGTGTCTCTCTTTGGGGAAGGGGGGTGTTCACAATTGGTTGTCTACGGTTGGTCCGTAATACATCCCTGCCTCCATAGGGGCGGCCTTCCCTGCTGTTTCGTTGGGGTTTTGTCACACCTGTTCTTTCCTGGCATGTTCTTGCTGCATCGCTGTGCCTGTCTTGCATGTCTTAAGTGCACATGCGCCCCTGGGGAGCAGGCTCCTCTGTTCTGGAACAGTCTCTTCTGTATTCTGTGAATACTTACTGTATTGGTGCATACATATTGTGCTCTACGTCTTTTCTTGTGGCTCAAGCACTGTTGGGGTTCTTGCCTAAGGGGAGTTCCTGTCGGCTGTGTTGCCTCCTACCCCACTTCCCTAGTAGGGTCTCTGGTTCCTTGCTTCTTGCATGACAGAGGGTCCAGTTTGTCCGTTCCTGACCTGTGAATATTTCTTAGTTCTTCAAGGAGTGGCTATTGTCTAAGACTTTCTGCCACCAGATCTGTGCTCCACCCAGTTGTTTCAAAGTGTGGGTTCTTACTCACATTTGTAGCACTGGTGATGGGCTCCCCACCAGCTGTTTTTCTGGGTGTGAGTTCTTACTCCCCTTCTGGCACAGTTGCTTCTTTAGCTAGCGTTGCTGTTGCATGTATTCTTCTCGACATTCTCCTTTTTGGTAGATGGTGTCGGTCTATGCCTTCTCTCAATCCTTTACTGGCAGTATCGTGGTCTGTTTCCACCTGCCTCACAGGAGACCAGGTTTCTTCCCCCTCGGAACTGTTTTATCTGCGTTCTGTGCCTGTTATGCCTCACACCGGTACAGTGGTACTGATTGAGCGACTCCCCTGTTTAGGGTTTCGTCACTTCACGTATGTATGGCAACATTCCTGACTGTATGTTGTAGGTTCTACACTCTACAGGGGTGCTCGCATACTAGGTTCTTTTTGCCCTAGTATCAGGCCTTCTTGCTCACTCTCCTTCGGTATGGAGTACTTTGTGTTCCTGGCTTTGCAGGTTATCCCCTCGCAGTGGTACCTTTTGGTACGTTTGGCGGCATGCCTACATACTGAGCTTTTGCTCAATGGTGGCTCTTATGTCTCTGTTGGCACTAGACTCTGGGTTCGGCCCTGCCACTGTTGTCACATGTCCTAGGGGATACACATTTGATGTGTTTTTTCTTACACACAGGGGCATCCTGTTGCGGCTCCTGTTCTTGGCCGGACAGTCTTAGGACTGTCCCTTGTTTCATTTTGGCATCCACTGTGGTGTATGTTCAGGCGGTATGCTCTACCGTTGTCATGTTGTTTTGCCCCTTTGGGGCTTTGTTCCTCATGGATCATAGGTACCGGTGCTGGGATCCTTCTTTGAAGGAGTCACTGCATTGTTTCTTACGTTGGCACTGATCTTTCTAGTTCTGTATTTCCTTTCGTCTGTGTCTGGGCGAGAGAGGTCTCACACCGTCCCTAGTCGGATTTTGGTGTCTTTGCTGTCCCTTGTTCATGTCCCTTAAGGAGTTTCCTGGGTCAATGTCAGTGTGAGAAAGTGCCATCTTTCTTGCATGGTATGCCCCCACTTTTTGCTGAATTGCTGAATGTACTTTGACTGAGTGTGCCCTGGACTCCTGCCAATCAGGTGCCCAGGGCCTATGTTTCTGCCCTAAAAACCTAAAACGGCAAACCCTGGCCACATGTCAGCCTCTGGTAAATAGTACCCTAGGTACCCAGGGCCTTGTGACCAGGGAAGGCCTCTAAGGGCTGCAGCACTCATTGTGCCACCCTTGGAGGCCCTGCACCCTAACACACACTGCCCTTGCAGGCTGAGTGTCTGGGTACAAGACAAAGCAAAGAGTCGACATGGCACACATCCCTGTGTGCCATGCCCACCACCTACACTGCCCTGGCATACATCAGCCACCTCTCTAGCTGGGTGCCCTATGTCGGTGTGGGTGCAGGAGCCCTGTGCCCCTACAGTACCCAGGTCCATTCCTGGGCACTGTAAGTGCAGTGCTGCCATTTAAGAGTACATGGTGCTGAGAGCTCATCAAACACGAACTCCACAGCACCATAATGGCAACACTGAGAAGTTTGATATCAAACTTCTCAGCACATTAAACCTGCACTGATGCCAGTGTGGGATTTAATGTACCAAGGACCCCAGAGGGCAAAAATATTCTTCAGTACTACGAGATCACAGTCCTCTTTTAAGGATTTCTCCCAATAGCAGGATTTATGGCCCAATAGCAGGCAAGGGCTTCTTTTTCTATTGTGGAGTAATTGAGTTCAGCATCTCTTAAGGTTCTTGAAGCAAAAGCTATCACTTGGCCATTTGCCCTCTGTGTAAGGGAAGCTCTTAACCCCTTCATGCTAGCATCCGTAGTCAGAGTAGTTTTGGCATTAGGGTCAAATGCGCTTAGGATGGGTGCCTCAACAATGGCCTCCTTGATGTGTATAAAGGCAAGCTGGCACTGTTGACTCCACTCAAATGATGCTCCTTTTTTTAGTAGCTTTCTGAGAGAACGAACTTGATAAGCAAAATTCTTGACAAACTTGGACATATATTCTACTAAGCCCAAAAAAGATTTAAGTTCTTCTTTATTGTTGGGAGCTGGAGCCAGCTTGACGGAATCTACCAGGTTGGATTTGGGTTTGATTCCCTCACTTGAAATAGTGTGACCGAGGTAGACTACAGATTCCACCCCAATTTTGCATTTGTCTTTCTGAGTGGTGAAACCTGCTTTACTGAGTCTAGTCAAGACCGCTTCTAAAGTTTTGTTATGCTCCACCGCTGACGATCCGTGAATTAGGACGTCGTGTCTTGGAAGCAAAGCACTTTGTCTAGACCTTGCAGTATGTGTTGCATAACACGTTGAAATACTGCCGCAGCAGATGTTAGACCAAACGGTAATCTAGAGAACTGATAAGCTCCAAACGGAGTTATAAAGGAAGTGAGAGGTTTTGACTCTGGATGAAGAGCAACCTGATGATAGGCTGAGGATAGGTCTAAGACTGTAAAGAATTTATCGCCATGAATGGCAGAAAGCATTTCATTAATGTTGGGGAGAGGGTGTCTATCCACCCAAATGTTGGAGTTCAAATCCCTTAGGTCTACACATAGACGGATGCCCTTGCCACCACCCTTAGCTGCTACAACAATGGGGGCCAACCATTCGGATCTTTCAATCCTTTCGATGACTTTGCTAGCTTCCAATCTGTTAAGTTTTTTTTTCAAGTGGTTCTCTTACAAGTAACGGGATAGACCTGGGTTTGTGGACAACTGGTTTGGAATTTGCTTTGAGTTTAATTTTGTGAAGAAAACCTTTTAAAAGAACAAGATTGTCCGTAAATACCTCTGGAAATTTTCCACAAATTTCCATCCCAATGTTAGATCTATCCACCAGGTACACTGGTTCGGGTGCATTCGGGTCCAGTTTAATTCCTAAATCTTTCAGATTTTTCCATCCGAGTAAATTAGAACCATTTTTAGAAATGTAGACCTTTCCAACGGTCGATCTGTCTGTCTTTGAAGTCTATGTGCATGAGCAGCACAAGTGTTATAGGATCCTGATTGTATCCTCCCGGTCTGATGTCTGGAGGCAATAGACTATACTTTTTTTTTGCACCTGAATTGGCATGAAAAGTAGCTTCGTTGACGAGAGTATATGGGGAACAAGAGTCTGCGTATACCTCATACTTGACATTGTCTAGTAATATTACACACTTAGGGTACGAATTGCTACTACATTCAGTATAATTAAATACTTGGAAAACAATGTCCTCACCAGGAAGCTGTGGAGCAGGATCACTCGATATCATGTGGGTTATTCTTTATTTTGAATCATGACACACTTTAGAGAAATGACCTCTTTTTTTACATTTGCTACACATAGCGCTTCTCGTGGGACATTTCACGTTGTTAGCTAAATGGTTAGGATTACCACACCTGTAGCATCTTGGCTTGTTCCCAGATGTGGTATGCATTTCAGGATCTGTAGGTGGGGATTTGTGTTTGGTGTCCTTACTAGAAATCTTGTTTACATTGTTTTCTGAAACTTGTTTAACATCAACTGCTTCCTTCATCTCATTCATACAATATGCAGTGTGTTCTATACTCTTAGCAATGTCAATGGCGCGTTTCAAATCTGGGGCTTCCGCTAGAAGTCTTTCTTGTATTTTCTTGTCACTAGTACATCTTACAAGCTGATCCCTAATAAGAGACTCTGTTAAATTCCCAAAATCACAAGTAGAGGCTAAGCCCATCAACACTGCTATATAAATAATCACTTTTTCATTTTTCCCTTTAACACGCAAGAAAAACTTGTGACGCTCTAGTACAATATTAATCTTTTCCCCAAATTGCGCTTCCAATTTCTTTAAAGTTAATTGATATACATCATGTTGAACATTAACCTCACCTTCAACACCAACATTAACATTTTCAATAATAGAATCTGGAAGGTCATCGAAAATTTCCCTCCCCTGCTGCCCCAGGTTGTGCAGAAGGACATGTTTGCGCACAGCAGAAAACCTGTCACCACCTATAGCAATAAGATAAGATTCAAATAGGTTCACCTATTTTTTCCATGGAATGAGGGGTTCTCCAGCTTCATCAAGAAATGAAGGAGGTTGAGACATTGCAAACGCAGACATGATGGCGATTAGCAGGAAAATAAAGAGGAAGAAAAGTAGGAGAAAAGAAATAAGGACTAGGAAGGAAGGAAAGAAAGAAATAACAATGAGGACACTGAAAAGGGTACAGGAAATTGAAAAGCAAGCATAGAAACTTGCTAAGAAGGATAAGGAGAAAGACAAAGAAAAACTAGTAAGTAAATAAAGCTGAATAAGCAGGTTGGACAACACATAAAATATGTAATATTGAGCTGTGCCTGTCAGCGAGTTGAAATAGGCAGGCAAATGAGAATAATAACATCCAAATGGATTTGTCCATATACTTGGTAAATAACTTTGTCAATGAACTGACAAAGTATAAGCTGAGCCTGTCAGCGAATGTAGCATGCAGGCTGAAATTTACGAGGCGAGCAGTGAATAAGGAGAAGTGTCTGCAGAGAGTAGTGTCTGCTGAAGACAGTCCTGTCACATGGGAGGGGCGGGAACAACCTCCATAGAGCGGACCACCCCCACGGAAGCAGTAGTGTGAAGGCTAAAATCAATGGGGGAAGCCGAGAACATAGAGCAGTGTCTCCAGGGGGTAGTGTCTGTTGAGAAACTCCAACGAAGAAAATCCAGTCACATGGGAGGGGCGGGAACAACCTCCGTAGCGCGGACTTTCCACATGGAAGCAGCCAAGACGGGCGGAGAGACAGGAAGCAACGCTGCACTTCAACCGGACCAGAAGAGGAACCACACAGCGGCCGGACACTCTCCCGTCTCAGTGGTCGCAGGCACCAACAACATGCATAACGCTGTCCACAGGCCAGGCAAAATTACACCCACCGTGTAAATGAAAGAGCGGTAGGCACCAAGAGGCAGAACTGCTCCAACTGTAGCTTCGGCCAAACCCCCACGGAGAGGGCAAAGGCAGCGGAAAGTTGAAGGATTAAACGTCTGCAGAAGCGCAGCAGCGGCTGGCCCGGTATAAGGACGTCAAAGTCAATTGCGCATGAAAGATGACAGGCAGAATAGGCGAACTCAACGGCAAGGAGTGAATGACTATACACCGTCTGATCCGCCACTTTATCGTTGAAGGGATGAAGCAACCTTGGCAGACCTCACAGTGAAGCAGGAGACACAGGCGAGCAGGCAGCAAGAAGACTGGGGAAAGGATCCGCACCATCCCCAGCACGGTAAGATCCCATCCTCGTCGCCAAAATGTTAAGAAGGAGACTCCAAACTGTGAGAAGGAGGAAAGGTTTATTTAGTCAGATCCTTCAGCGCCTGCTCTCCCGACTGTCACCAACATTCCACAGTGAGATTCATCCCCAAAGTTCTAAAGCAGGGCAGTACCAACTCCAGGGAAGGAGGGGGGGGGGGGGGGTTACCGGGGAAATTATAACAATTTTGTTATATATATAAACCATTGGCCTAGAGTTCAGTTATTGAGTGTGTGAGACCATTTGCTGACTGTGTACAACAAATGCTTTACACTGTCCTCCTGCTCGACCAAGAGTAAGGTTATATCTAACTTTTTAGCCTCTGTCAAACCCTTGGGGACTGTGGACTCTGTGCACCCTGTACCTATTAGGGAACAGTATATACAGAGCCACTTTCTCACACTTATCCGTCACCCCAATTCAACAGAACAGTCTCCTTATGGGCACGTATCTCAATATGTCCCAAATTGAGACACCATTTGGGCAAATTGTCTTGTAACAGACTTCATTCTGAATGTCCACGTCCTTCTTAACCCAATCATAAACGGCTACTCCTGCTATAGCTCCAAATAGCTTCTATTTTTTCACAAAGTTTAGAAAGTGTCCTTAAAAAAAAAAAAAAAAAAAATAGTAGACGAAGCATGGACTAATTGTCTGGATGGACTTCTGGATCTTACTGGCCTTACTAGATTTTGGACTGGCGGAATAAGAAAGAATTGAGCGTGCTCAAGTTGGTCTTGTAACACTGACTAATTGGGCACAGTGAGCAATCTGTTTTTTAAGGCATGCCAATTCGGTTATGGCGCAACAAGGTCGCAAGAGTTTACTTTTAAAAATTGATCCCAAACTGAGCAGTTTAGTATCCAACAAAGCGGGTCAAGATTCAAATGGTTTATTTACTCTTTGGCAATAGCTTTATCAAAAAACTAAGCAAATATGTGGCCACTTTTGCATCAGTAGACAAGGTTCAGTCTTTTTCTTAATTTATTTTTTACAAAGATTCTTTACCAATTGGGTCATTGGCAGGGCCGGCAAAGGCAGGAGCAGCATTGTTGGCTGCTATACCTTAAAGGGTGCATTCAACCAAACCAGAGGCTCCTTCAGATGACAGCAAAATGTCAAACTATGGTTTTACTCTCAAAAGAATAGAGACTTCAGGCAGTGTGCTTTCAAAAGGCAGAGTATCTTAGACCTCAGTTAAGTGTTCCAGTTTCTGGCAATTCTGTAGTAAGAAGTCGCACACGTTTATTTCTCCTTGCTTGGAGTATACTAACTTCAGACACATTGGTTCTACAAAAGGTACAGGGCTTTTTGTATAGATCCTTATGCTACACCACTTTAAAAGCAATAATTCCACATCCCCTTTCTTTTTCCAAAGAACAGGCAATTCTAATGACTCAAGAAAAGCAGTCCCTTCTTCACTAGTAAGCTACAGAGGTGTATCCCCTGGATCCTTTAGGGGTTTGTAAGCACAATATTTTTGGTTTAGAAGAAAAACAAAAATGGGTCTGCCAAGAACCGCTAGTAAGGGGTTTAATAGAGGGTGGGTAGAGCAATCTCCTTATATGCTGATGCGATACTGCTGTATGCCACACAGCCAAATATAACTCGTTACAACGTGTACTAATACCATGCGTGTCACTACAACGTGTGTATTACATGTAGTCATTCACCACGACCTACCATTACAATATATACTTTTACCACAAATATGCCTTTACCACGAATGCCATTACAACGCAAAGGCATGCGTGGTAAACGTATGCTCTTGGTAAAAGTATCTCAGGAAAGTTACACTTCCCTTCCCTACCCCAAAACCCTAAATCTGATAGAGACTACTAGCTGCAGATTCCTTCACGTAGAATTATCCCCAGGCATGGGACTGGATCCGGAAACTTTTTGCCACAGCATACCCGCGCGCCAGTGGGCAGGGCGACACTACGCGACTCCGCCTAGGCGTCTGCGTACGTGACGTCAGCGAGGTCACATAAGCCCCACCCCGGTCAGTTTTTTCCTTTTCCGCGTGCAACGCGGATCCGGTCTTGCTGCGGGCCTGTTTTGGGGCCCTTTTTTCTTCATTGTCCTTCTTTTGGTAGAACAGTGTGCGAATGCCTTCGGGCTTTAAAGCTTGCATGTTGTGTGGGCGTCTTATGTCGGCGACGGACCCTCGTCGCATTTGTATGTGGTGTTTGGGGAAAAATCACGGCACCACAGAAAGTGAGGCGTGCCAACAGTTGAAGCCGAAGTCGCGGCGGGAGTGTCGAATGAAACTTCTCTCGGCGCGCCTCTCCAGGTCGACCTCCTCCCCTCGATCAGCCTCGGCAGACGGCTTCAGATACGGACGTGGTCGTCGTCATCGCCCTTCCCTGACGTCGTGAGAGCGTCACTCACCGGTGGGTAAGTGTCACAGTTTGTCCCCGGGGGGCGGGTTTCGGCCTGCCGGGGGTGTGGACTCTCTGCGGGTGATGCGGCCCGCGTGTCGTCCTACCTACCGTTTCCCGGTGATAGAGCGTCAAGAGTCCAGATGGAGACGTACACGGTGGCTTTGCAGGCCTCGCTGGCGTCTCCTCCTCCTCCTGGGGCGTCCGCGGTTCCCTTGCCTTGCGCGGGGTCGGATCCAGGCTTGGAGCATGTGGTGCTGTTGGGGTGCGGCTCCTCTGGGGTCCCTCCTTCACACCACAGCGTCTCTGCCTCGCCGCAAACTCCCACGGGAATCCCTGTGGTGTCGCATGAGGTCGCCGGGGTTCGGGTCCCTTGACAAGGTGTCTAAGGCCGAGGTGCCGCCGCTACAGTGCCGGCGGCTGCTGGACCTGGCGGCGCCACAGGGGTTGGTGGACTCTCCTCATCCCGCTCTGCGTCAAGGCTGGGCACGAACCCCTCACCCTCCTCCGGGACTTTCTCGTCCCTCCACGCAGGGGGCTGCCTTGTCGGGGGGCGAGTCGGAGGTTGGGTCGGCCCTGGCGACGCCGCATGGCTCGCCGGACCACCTGTCGTATACAGGGCTGAGGCTGGCAGAGGGCTTCGTGTCACTCCCCTGGTCCTTCTCGTCCCTCCATGCAGGCGGCTGCCTCGACGGAGGTCGAGTCAGTGCCGTTCCGACACCGCCCCCTGTCCACTGCGACTCCGGTCCCCGGCGCAGTGTGACTTCGAGGAGCCCTGTCCAGCGTCTTCTTCGCAAGCTGGCGTTCCGCTCTGCCTCAGGCCGCGGACTCTACAGCTCCGGACAGGCGTCGAGTTGCGGAGTCCTCTTCGGATGCTCCCTCTTCTCCGGAGGCTGCCTGCATATTGGTGTCGTCCTCTCCGGAGTCTGGCCGCCGAGTGGTGTCTTTTTTACTGGCATCGGCGAAGGGTGGCTCCCTGCCGCTTCTGAGGCTGCGGTGTTCGCCGGAGGAGCGGCAGGTCCACCATTCCTCGGCTCCTCCTGCTTTCCAGGTCTGGCCCCTGCCCGTTCTGCTTGGCTTTGGGGACGGCTGCCTTAGTCTGCAGCTGTTACCCACGGAGGAGCTCCTTTCTCCGCCGTGGTGTCCTACAGAGGTGGGTGCAGTCTTTGCTCACGCGGTGTCCACGGCTGTGCATATTCTACACATGGGTGACCCGATTGCTCATTTTCCGACGGATCATCTCATGGAAGTTCTCCACCAGGGCTCTGGTGGGAGGGAGATCTTGCTTCCCTTGAGGGTTCACTCCTTTTGTCCCCGACGGGGGCTTGGGGGCGTCCGGCCTCAGGGGATGTGGTTCCTCAGCACCTTCTACACCGGCGCCGCATGACCCTGTGTGTCTTTCCCTCCACCCCTCTGCCGCCAGTCCTCTCTTGCGGACTGCTTTACCCTCCCTGGTGCTGCTGTTGACTCTGCCCTCCCAGGAGGGCTGCTGGCTGGACTCTTGGGAGCGCAACATGTTTGCCTCGACCAGCGCGGCCCTGCGGGCCCTGAACACCTTGTGTATCCTGGCTAGAGCCTCCTCTTGTCTGTGGGACTCGGTTGAGTCTTTGGGGGCTGCAGCTTCTCAGGAGGCTGTTCAGGTGGACTTGCGGCGTCATGCGTTGGATGGCAGGGAGCTAGCGGCGTTTATACTTCACTCCGCTCTGGACATCTCGGAGGTGCTGGGCCAGGCCATGGCTTCTTCAGTCGCTCTCCATCGCCAAGCTTGGCTTCAGGATGGCGTCTTCCCCGAAAACATTCGGGAATGTCTCATTGATCTCCCGTTTGATGGTAGCCTGTTGTTCAATGCCCCAGCTGACTTGTACAACTCCTCCTCCTCCTCCTTCTCGTCCTCAGTGATTAAGGAGTTGGGCTGGTTCTGGTACTTCTTGGGACGATCGCTCTTGCGGTGGAGTTTTTTCTGGCCATCGAGTGCTCCTTGTGGGGACTTTGGCGATGTTGGCTGCTGGACGGCCCTTGTTCGCTGTGTGTGTGTTTTTCTTGCTAGAAACTGTTACGCAGACTTGGCCCAGAGATTAGGCCTTCTGTTTTTCTTTGGGCTGATTATCAAGCCGTTCGTGGGGTGTTTTCCCTGTGGCTCTTTTGTATTCCTCTCTTGCGAAAGTTCTTCCAAAGAGGATTCCCATGTCTTGGGACATAACTTACCCTATGTGGGGTAGTGGTAGATGTTATACAGCTTGCGCTCTGCTGGGGAGTTCTGGTGGCCCTTGGGTGCCTGTTCTCTGTGGCGTTTCTGTATGTTGCTTTGCTTCTTGGGGCGTGTGCGCGACCCCTCGTGGGGGTGTGGCCGTTCCTTTTACTCTTCTCCCTGCTTGGGATAATTCTGTACCCTCCCTTGTCAGGTGTTGCCCACTCGGTCTTCCTTGGGCCCTGGGCTGTTTTATTCTTGTTTCTGGTGGCTGGTCTGTTAGCGCCGCTCTGGTTGGCCTGTGGCCTTCCGTCTGGTGTGGCTTAGCCTTCTTTTCCCTCAATTCCTTGGGCCCACTGGGCTCTTCCCCTGGCTTTGGAGGAAAACTTATTGCCTTGAAGGGGTGTGGGGTACTGCGGCCTCTCTGGCCTGGCCCTTGGTTCCTCTATCGTGAGTGTGAAGGCCACCCCCCCCTTTTTTCTTTTTCCCCCCCATCCCTTTAGGGTCGATGGTGTTCTGCTTGTGGGGGGCTCCTCTGGCCTGGGAGGGGCCGGGTTATTGCCCGGTCCGCAGGTCAGGTCCCCTGTGTGACCCTCTGTCCTGTTATGGCTGGGGGGGTCCTTTCCCCGACCCTCCTTCCCTGTAGGTATTGCTAGGGTATCTATTCTACGAGAAATAATCTGTGGCTAGTAGTCTCTATCAGATGTACGAGTTACTTACATTCGGTAACGATGTATCTGGTAGACACGATTCTAGCCGCGGATTCCTTCACGGCCCGCCCTTCCTCCCTGTTCTGTGAGGACCCGTGGGTTGATCTCGGCACTCGCCTCCTGGTGGAGGGCTGTGTTTCTTGTGAGTGCATTCCTTTGCTCTTGGTGGTTGCTCTGTCTTGTTGCTGTTCCTTCCTTCCCTTGGTTCTCTTGCGGATGGGGTTATGGTGCTCCTGTGCCCCGCTACTTGGGCTGCTCCAGGTTTGGGGGGAGGTTTTACCTTCAATCTCGGCCCTCCCTTCCTTCCTCTTTCTGCTGGGGGTCCCTGCCCCTCTGCCGTCCTCCGTCTGGGGGTCACCTGGCGATGCCATGCCCCTTGGTGGATGGTTGCCCTCTGTGCTGGGGTGGCTTGGAGGGTTGTTGATGTCCTGTCTGTTCTGGGGCTGGCTCCCCTTCCCTATTTCCGGGTGGGGGTTGTAGGCCTGCTACAGGTGTCCTGCCTTTACATATTTTCCCTGTCTCCGGGGGAGGGGAGTGGAAGGCGGTTACATGCTGACAGAGTGGCTGCTTGGGGCTCTGCTCTGTTCTTTATTCCGCCCCTGCCTTTGGAGGCTGCAGTGTTGCACTGCTCCTTATGTTGTTGCTTGTCTCCATTCTTTGTTTCTACTCTTTCGCACACTGTTCCCCTGCTCCCACAGTTTGCCTGGTGGCTCCGCGTTGTGGCGAGGAAAATTTCTCCAAAGAAAACCGACGTTGGCGTGCTGGGGTGGGGCTTATGTTACCTCGCTGATGTCACCTACGCAGACACCTAGGCGGAGTCGCGTGGTGTCTCCCCACCCCTGGCGCGCAGGGATGCTGTGGAAAAAAGATTCCGGATCCAGTCTCATGCCTGGGGATAATTCTACGTGAAGGTATCTGCGGCTAGAAAAGTCTCTACCAGATACATCGTTACCAAAGGTAAGTAACTCGTACTTTAGTACCCCTGCACGACCTATCCTTTCCCTACCCTAAATCACTACCCCTGCATGACCCCCCAAACTGTTCCTTACACTAAACCATTACCCCTGCACGACCATCTCCCAACCCCCAGTCCTTTCCCTACCCCGCACGACCCCTACCCTACCCTAAACCACTACCCCTGCACGAACCTCCCCCTGACCGCAGTCTGCTCCTTACACTAAAACACTACCCTGCACGACCCCCCTGACCCTACCCTAAAATACTACCCCCAGCAGGACCCAACCCCCAGTCCTCTCCCTACCCTAAAACACTACCCTGCACGCCCGACCCTACCCTAAAACACTACCCTGCACGACACCCCCCAAACTCCAGTCCTCTCCCTACCCTAAAACACTACCCTGCATGGCCCCCCGACCCTACCCTAAAACAGTACCATGCATGACACACACACCCCACCCGTCGACCCTATTTTACCTTTAAAAAGAAACCCCCACCCCCACCCCCAATTCCCATTACCTCTCTCTCGCCTCGTTGTTCCTCCCTCTCCTCGTGGTTCCTGCGGTCATCTGAGGGGAGGTGCACGTAGTTGTGAGGAAATGGAAGAGCCTCTCTTTCCTCACAATGACGCGGATCACTTACATTTGTGTACAAGGTATGTGCTTTTACCACGCATACCTTTACAACTAAATTTGTTGTAAAGCATGCATGGTAAAAGCAGATGCGTTGCAAAAAAAACGCGTAGTAATGACTACACTTTGTTACAACCCATGCGTGGTAACACTTGTGTTGTAATGGTATGTGGGGAAACAGCCGCGTTGTAATTCTTTCTGTTTTCCCAGACGGCTGACAGACAGTGACACATTTTTCATCTTTTTGGTAGTTACTCTGGATACCAAATTAACTGGGACAAGTTCCTGATTTTTCCCCTTGTGGGAGATACCCCTTACCTGTCGTCCTGGTGTGCAGCCCTGATAGTGAGAGACTGGTTCACATTCTTTGATATTAATTTCACAAGGACGGCGATGACTTTTTGGCTAAAAACGACTTCCACAGTTAGAAAAACAGTGGAATGACATGACGCACTGGAGGAGGCTCCCGATGTCCGTTACGGGTAGGGCTGTCCTCTTTAAAATGATGGCTCTGCAGCATTTGCTATATTTTATGCATAACTCCCCATGTAAGACACAGCTAGACTTCTTTCAGGAGATTGACAGTGACCTGCCCAAGTGCCTGTGGAAGGGGGTTGTTCCAGGATAGCTTTGTGAAAGCTTCAAAGGAGAGTAATTGAAGGGGGCCAGGCAATCCCAGATATTCCGTAAATACTATTGGGCAGCCCAATAGATAAAAATCAATGACTGGGTGTTCATGGATAGAGATGAACCAGCCTATCAGATGGATTGTCAAGCGATGAGAAACCAGGACTATCCAGCAGTGTTTTACTGCAAAAGGCAAGAGGGTCAGCAGCCAATCCACATGCAAACAGTGCTTGATATTTGGCACAAGGCCACCACATTCCTGGGCTGGGAGGCCAGACTTATGTAGCGGACTCTGCTCTGGGAAAGCGATTTGTTGAGGGAAGTGCGAGATCTTCAGGGATTCCACAAGTGGAGACTCATGGGTATTGACCACCTCTGGAGAGGTCAGGCATTCATATTGTTTGATGACTTGAAGGCAGAGTGCCACATGACTGACAATGAAAGGTTTTGCTACATACAATTGGGACATTTGTTGCGGCGCTATATTCTAGAGTTGGTCCAATTGCTGGTGTACACGCTCCTAGAAGACCGGCTACTGCTTGACCCAATGACAGACAAGGCCAACTCCCTAACCTACAGGAAACTTATGAAAGCTCACCAGCCCCACTGTGCACTTTAAGAGAGGCATAGGAGGCAGATTAGAGCCTGTTGTAGGATGATGACTGGATATAGGCGATTCAAAGCCCCAGAGAGATAGCTATACTGGCCTGATTTCGGTTGATCCTACTCATTTAGATCACTGATGTATAGGCTGAAAAGATGTGACACAGAATTAGACTCTAGAGGTTGTAGGGTTGTGGGGTCCTTATTCCACATTCTCCGGGCCTGTCCCAAAATCCAGCAGTACTGGAGGGAAATAACGCTGGTCATGACCCAAATCACAGGTCTAGATGTCCAAATGGAAGTGAGGTGGTAAGTTTTATGCGTTACCGGGGAGGAGGTTTTGCCTGAATATTCTAAAATATGGCTGATGTTGGCCACCTCGTGGCAAAATGGAATATAGAGATGGTGTGGAGTATGGTCCACCCTCCTCAAGTGGCAGATTGGGGGGGGGGCAGACCTGGATTGGTGTTCAGCAGGTTGTAAAAGCTAATCTGTCAGAGCTGAGGAAGCCCACAAAAGTTGGGAAAGGTGTGGGGCCCAAGGGGCGAGTATCGGGGCTAATTGGGGGATGCCCTGGAGGGGTTACAGGTTTGTTAGCCACTTATGTTAATGAGAGACAATTGCATAAGATTGGAACACATATTGCAGAGGTGTTGTGTTGCTCTTTCTCTGTTACTAATCACGATTTCCTTGTAAGCTGAGCAATTGTTTAATAAAAAGAGGTTTGGGGGGGGGGGGGGAAACAATATGACCAGTAATCAATTTAAGGCTATTCAACAATTATGTGGTCTATCAGCATTTCAAGATGGAGACAATAATCCATCTCAAAGATTCCTTACTGGGAAAAGATTGGATGGTATGCCTGGATCTTCAGGACATGTCTATCAATTCAGATTCACCAATCATTCAGAACATTTCTTCAATTCCAATGGAAAGACACTTTTATCAGTTCCTTTCTTTTGGGCTTTCTTCAGCTCCTTGGTGTTTCACCAAGGTCTTGAGGCCTGTCATAGCACACATGAGAGCTCAGGTGTCAAATTTCTCACCTCCCTAAACAATTATTTTCTAGATCAAGACAAATGACATATCTAGCAGAGTGAATATCTTTTCTCCAAAATCTAGGTTTCCCCATCAACAAGGACAAGTCTGCTTTACTATCTACTCAACAGATGGAGTTTCTAGGTTTCATAATAGATTCAAACAAATCACTTCTTCAACTGCCGAAAGAGTCTTTCTTATAAAAAAAAGGAAATTATTCAAGCATTGAATCAGTCCACTTTAGCTCTCAGACTTAGCTTGAATTGTAGGTCTTTTGTCCTCCTTGATCCAAGCCATATTTTCAGGATCCCTTCATTACAGAGCATTAGAGGCTGAAAATGCTGTAGCTGAAAAGGTCTCGGTTGTGGAGATGTCATCCTTTGAGATCAAGAGGCTTGTTCTAAACTCCCCTCCAGTGGTTGTTAGAGCATCTAGAAGTGTGGAACGGAACAGCAATTTTCTCTACAGCACCAGATCTTGTTTCAGAGTCTGATGCAAGTCAAACTGCTTGGGGCGCAAGGTGAGGTCCGTTCTCGACTGGTGGCTCATGGTTGCATGAGGAGTCATTGTTGCACATTAACTGTTGAGAGAAGCTTGCATGTACCCTTGCAATTCAAACGTTTGCCAAAAACAAGATGTTTTTCCATTCTCTTTCAGATGGACAATTCCTCTGGTGTGTGGTACATGAATTATCTGATAGAGACTTCTAGCTGTAGATTCCTTACCTTTGAATTTCCCAGGCGTCAGGCTGTGTCCATGAACTTTTACTGAGCAATATCACTTGCACGCGCTGTCGGGTGGCTCCATTGGGCTACAAGTGATGTAGTCAGCAGCGTCCGTAAGGACGTTGCAGTCACCTATATAGGTGCCATCTAGGAACGCAGATGTCAGTTCTTCTCTTTCTGCACTAGTTGAGCATCGATCCGGGAAGAGCTACCCCCTGTCACTTTTTGACAGGCTTTTTCTCAACTTTTTGTCAACTTCTCAAAAAAATTCCAGCTTTGTGTGTGAGGATGTCTTCGAGGAAGATGGTTCAAGCCATGCAGTGCCTGCCACCGCATGATGTCGGTTACTGACCCCCCCCCCCCTCCTCTGTCTCTAGTGTCCTGAGCGCAACCACGATTCAAAGTCGTGCTCAGACTGTGGCTCCTAAGGCCTTGCGGCCGCAGGCTATGAATCTCCTTGCGCCCCGGCAGTTGACACCATCCAGTGAAACTCCTCACAAGTCACGGACTGCTCCTGGAGCCCAAAGTCCTCTTCATCCCACTTGAGGTCTTTGGGACACTCGAGGAAGAGGCACAGGAAGTAGTAATAGTCCAAGCAGACTTCATCTTCGCCTCGGCTGTCATCAAGAGATTAGGAGTATCCACACTCTAGGCACGGTTCTGCGGAGCCGGAGCCAGGGTGAACTTCGCGCCTCCCTCCCTTTCGTGGAGCCAGATAAAAACTATTTTCGAGGCTATCCACTGCATATTTGAGCGGGCTGACCCCGCTGGTGAGCCTTCAGGTCCATGGGGTCAGAGGTGGCCCCATTGGATTAGACTCAGTTTGCTCCTGCCACATCACCGGTGGGGCCTCAGGGATCTGGGGTGATGCCGGTCGTGCCATTGTGACCTCCCACCGGTATCGGACCCGATGACCGTCTGAATGGCATTGCTCGACGCCGATTGAACTCAGGGGTTCTATGTTGTCGCCTGAACACTTTGAAGATGTTTGGCTTGGGAGAGGAATGGGGGGGGTCAATGGACCACCAGGTTGACTGCAGAGCAGTTGGACTGGTGTGTGGAACTTGGGGAAGCCAGTGGACTGGACACTTACAAAAAATACTGGAATGCTCTCTCTGCCAACTGTGGCTACGGAGGAGGGAGCATCTTATTCCATGGTGATTAAAAAGGTGGCCGAGGTCCTCGGACTAGAGCTGCCTTCCATGCAGGTCAGGACTAATATCTTGACTGAAGTGCTTCAGCCTGGAGCTTCCACCTCTGAACCCCTTTTGCCCTTTAATGAAGCACTAACTGATGTCCTTCTAGGTACGTGGTCCAAGCCTAGCACAAGGGCTCCTGTGAATAGAACAATTGCATGCCACCATAGCCCAACTCTGCGTGAGCCAAAGTTCCTCAGCCAACACCCCACCCCCGAAGGTTTAGTGGGGCAGGCCTCTACATCACAGGGCGAGTTCCCTTCTGTCCCTCCGGATATGGAATCCAAGAGGCTGAATGCATTTGGTAAGATGTTTTCTTCCTCCAGCCTGGCATTGCGGTCGGTGAATGCTGTATGCTTATTGGGCATTTCCTTCCACTCCCATTGGGAGATGGTTGCGCAAGTACTGCCACAAGTCCCGGAGGAGGCCCGTGCTGTGCTCTCTCAGGCAGTTAGGAACAGGGGAGATGCAGCAAAATTCACCATAAGGTGTAGCCTTGATACAACAGATTTGCTAGGCAGATAGATTTCCACAACAGTGGCCTTGATACACCACACCTGATTAAGGACAACTGACTTCTGGGGGAATGTCCAGGCAAAATTGATGGACATGCCTTTTGATAGAACCCACATTTTTGGGGAGAAGGCAGATTCGGCCTCAAGCTTACGGCCAGATCCTTGGGCCTCTCTTCTACACCATGTGACCAGTCTAGCTTTCGCCCCTTCCGTGGCAACAGAAGGAGTTTCTAGCTAGCCAGCCAGCCAACCCTATCCCAGCCAAACCAGTGCGTGTACATCATTTGATCTGTTGTCTATTAAAGGGAGCAAGATTTTCAAAACCCTCTACCAAAAATATCTCAATATAGGATGTTAATGAGGTCCTACAATTTTTTCTTAATTTACCCGACCATTCTTTCTCTTAAATTTCTATCTGAAAAATTAACTGTCCTATGTCTAGTTTCCTTAAAGTGCCTTTTTGATATTAAAACACTAGATGTTCAATTTACTGCATCTGGTGTATAATTGCAGGTTCATATAAGAACTAAAATAAACTACTTTGTCTGTTTTCTATCCTTATTTTTCTCTTCAACCTACACCATGTGTAGGAACTTGTTTAAGAAAATATATTGTAAAAACAAGTCCGGTATAACCCCCCCCCCCACCCACCTTTTTTTACGAGACATGAAGATTGTGACACAGCTTTATTAAGGTTCGAGGCTTCAATAACAAAAGCCCTCGATTCTATTGCACCGCTCAAGAGGGTAAAAATTCAGGACAGGGCAGCCCCAGCCCCGTGGTATACAGACATTCTCAAGAAAGAAAAGGCCCTATGCAGGATTAAGGAAAGTAAATGGAGGAAATCACAATCTGAGCTAGACAGAGTTCCCTATCGTACCGCTTATTTAAAAAGCTGCAACTCAGCCAGAAGTGCACACTTAGGTTTTCGCATCACAGAAGCAAGGAATTCTTCTAAGGAACTCTTTAAAATACTCAGAGTTCACTAACCCTAAGACCAATAATACGCAACCTTCGCCCACTCCGACGTAATGCGAGAACCTAGCCAGTCATTTTATTCAAAAGATCGATATAATTTATCGCTCCTTTGACCCAGAGGATGTCGATCACGATGGAGAATTTCCCCCCCCTTCCCCCCTTCGAGCTTAGAATCCCTTTCTGCCATCACTGGTGAACAAGTGGGCTCCTTACTAATGCAAGCGAAATCTGGATCTCCTCTAGATCTAGTTCCGCCTGCTATGTCAGAACTCTCCCCAGTGTTAGCAGACGTACTGGCAGACATCTGTAACATTTCAATAGCGACAGCTACGTTTCCTTGTAAGTGGAAAAATGCACACATTAAACCATTACTGGAAAAAGGCGTTAGCAGATCCTTCCGATCTTCAAAACAATAGGCTGAACTCTCTTCTCCCTTGCTGCTCAAAGATCATGGAGACACTAATTAATTATCATCTTTCTGGCTATCTGAAACAGAACAATCTACTGGACTCATCCCAGTCGGGTTTTCGCGCCGGTTACAGCACAGAGACTGCATTGCTGGAAATTACCGACACCATAAGGATGTCTCTGGATATTGGGACTCCATCAATGTTAGTTCTCCTTGATCTGTCGGTAGCCTCTGACACCATCTCTCATTGTATCCTTCTTGATGGGCTTTGAGAGATTGGTGTCAGAAGCATGGCCTTCAAGTGGATCCAAAGCTATTTGACCGACCGAACTCAATGTGTCCAGCTAGATTACTTTGTGTCACAGACCACTTGGTTAGACAAGGGTGTACCGCACGGATCCATTCTAAGTCCCACCCTGTTTAATATATATGTAGCCCCTTTGGCCGCGATCATCAGAAGTTCTGGGTTTGAGACTATATCTTACCTAGATGATACGCAGGTGATGGTTCCCATAGAGACAGATCCTGTAGTGACCAAAATAAAGTTCAAGAACTGTATGTCTGATATAGCCACATGGATGTGGAAGAAGTACCTCCAGCTTAATTCCATCAAAACAGAGATACTGCTGTTTGGTAAGGCTGAGGAACTGTGGTCCCCAGACTGTGGCCATCAGAACTAGGGGAAGCCCCATCCCCCCAAAGGATGTGCTAAGAATTTAGGCATTAGAATCGACAATATGTTGTCCATGGAAGAACAGGTGAAGACGTTGTCAGGCACCTGTTTTGGAATAATGAGGATGCTTAGAGAGAGCTTCCCGTGGATCCCTCTCACGGCAAGACAAACCCTTATCCAGTTGCTCTTGGTTAGTCGACTGGACTATGGCAAGTCTCTGCTGGTTGGAATAAGGGAAGACTTATCAAAATAGCAGGTAGTTCAGAACACAGCAGCCCGCCTTGCCCTTAATAAACCAGCAGGGAACCCATTGGCACCTCTCGTGCCAACTACATTGGCTTCCTATCAAAAAAAGAGCTATGTTTAAGCTGCTATGTACGGTCTTTAAGTCTCTCCAGGGAACAGGCCCTTCTTATCTTAAGAAGAAACCTGAACTGTACTTTCCCGCGCGACAGTTAAGAGCTAGCAACCGCAACCTGCTCTGCAAGCAGAGAATTAGAAAGGCAAAGGCAGGCGGTATGGCCTTTTCTCATCTAGCCCCCAGCCATTGGAATAGTCTCCCTGAGGAAATCCGGTCCTGCCTGAACCTGCCACGTTTCAAAAAACTGCTGAAGACTTGGTTGTTTTAAGACTACAGCTCATTAGGTGGATAATAATTTGAGAATGTCATCTTCACCTCAACTTCTAATTTCCTTTAGATCTCACCACAATCCTGTTTGTTCTCTTACCTTGGCTCATTGGGTTGAATGGATAATGAATTTGGCAGGTAGTGACTCCTCAGTTTTTGGAGACCATTCTGTCAGAGGTGTTATGGCATTAAAAACCTTTTGTGCTGTAGCGGGGTCTGACTGGCATTCTCAAATCTGCTGATTGGTCAAATGTTTCCACTTTTAAAACTTTCTAATTTAGGCCTGTTTCTCCTGCTAATACAAGCCTCCAGTCTTGTAATAAAATTGAGATTTTCTTAGCTGTAGTGAAAGAAAGTCTTAATTTTATGAAAGACATGGAGGCCAGTATTGTCCCTCCGCATTTGCATTCTAACCCTCCCTTTTGATTTTTTTTATAGTGCAAATTTCAACCACTGACCAGACGTCTTAAAAAAAGAATTTCAACTCCAACATATTCTTGGACTTCCCCATTATTCAACATGTTTTTCCACTAAGAAAGAAAATTCAGATTTTGCTAAAGACTTTAATTCTCAATGTCCACATTTTCTTTTTTATATGAACTGTGTTAAAAACGTATTTGTTCCTCTTATGGCTTTATCAGTAGTTGATTTACTGTTCCCATGTTTCAACTCCTTGAACTGCTTCTGCAGAAAAGGAGAACTTGTTGGTCTCACTCAAGCGATTTAAAGGTTTGCCTTTATGTGATTGGTAGTTTTCTCTTTACAACTGCATGCTGTAGTTCTGTTATCTGTGCATGCTGGGAGATGTAGTTTATCTTTGCTGCTGTTAAAATAACTTCTAGAAAAGAAAGCATAATACCCGCCTCCCTGTCTTTAATAAAATCAAGACTTCCTTTCGATGATGCTAAGAAATTCTCCATTATTCCATTCCTGCTCAGTTGGTGATGGGTAGTTTATTGCTGTGGAGTGGTGCACTATTTGGCGCTGGAAATTACCTCTAGAAGTTTCCTTATCAGAGTGTAAAAATGTAAAACATTATAAGGAATTGGTATGCGGCCTGTACGAACTGCAATCAATTGCCTAACTGTTTACTGTTTGTGTGGGCCAGGATGGCTATATGTAATTGCATTTATATAGCGAGAACATTCATTAAGAAACTAAGGTTATTGGTTACCCCAGTATTTATTGGGGTTATTCTTGTGCACTTAAGAAAAATATTACATGCATTTACTCCAGTTTCTTTGTTGTAGTTTTGTAAATTAATAGAAGTTAAGTGTGATCTTTAATGCTGGTGTTAATGCATATGGTTGGTGCATGTATATGATTGGTGGTATTAACGGATAAGATGGAGATTTGGGTGTTCTTAGGTTTTAGGTATGACTTGAAGAGGTTGTGATTTTTTTAAAGTTTGGAGTGAAATGAGGGGAATTGGCAAATACAATAGTAAAGATTAATGCAAATATGCATGCCACTTAAACTAGGCTGTACTCAAAGACAGGATGCATGCATAGATTGGAAAGAAAGGAGAAAGTCCCTTGTAAGAACGGGAAAGGAGAGCTTTACATGTAGGGTTTTGGTAACACAGAGGAGGCTTATTTGCGATAGAATGCAATCTGAAGATGCAAAACTGTAAAAGAAAACATGTTTTGCATGTGATAGTGCTGTAATAGATACGTTGATAGGCACTTAAAGAAAAAACATAGGTATTTTGTATGTTAATAGTAGGCAGTGAGGTATTTTCTCATGTGATGGACACTCTTCAAAACAAAGTATAGACCGGGATGTAAAATAAGGGAAAGTCAGTAGTAACTTGGGTGTTAGTCACTGAAGCTGTGTCTAGTGGACAACAGTATCCGGAGAGGTCGATTATATAAGCAATTTCAAACATAATAAAGGACAAGTGTTGGAAACTGCCCACTCCCACTCCGCAGGGTGGTGGTGGACCTTCCCGACACAACGGGGTAGCTTGGCTCGAGTGGTCAGGAAACAGGCGCAGTGCTAAGCATACAATATACCCATACAATAACCATGCGTGCATCCGTTCCAAAAACGACTCTACACCGTAAAAATTATGAAAATATTCTTCTTTATCTTTTTCTCTTAGTTGCTGATTGGGAAAATAAATAACAATCACAGTATATACATTTTAAATAGAGCAGGTCAAATAAATATTTGCTGTTTGCTGAAATAAATAGGGGTGATCATAAATAACAGGGCATAAATACAAGTGCAATATATACAGACAATTAAATACTTTGAGGTAATAAATACTGTACCAATAAATACTGTACCAATAAATACTGTACACCAACAAGTCCTGTGGACCTATAAATACAGTGCAGCATTAAATAGATAAGAACTTAATAAATACAGTATCCCCAATAAACAATTAGAAGTATACAGTACACTTTGTGAATCAGATGGCACTTCAATTCTTAAGGGCTGATTTGGCCCAGGTACAGCTTGTAGGGTGTGGAAGGCTTGAGGGGGGCTACTCCCTGGCTGAGGCAAAGGCTGAGGCCTAAACTGAGGTAGATCAAAAGGGGGGAAATTCCAATGCCCTGGCTTCCCTCTCCACACAACCTCTCTAGGTTAGTCCCAGTTCACCCCAGGCACAGTCAGGTGGGTTTCAGCACCTCCCTAGCCCCTCAGAGTAGTCTCTCAGGTCTCCACAGGGCCTTAGGCGCCCTCTACTCCACTTACTGCCCTTTTCTGATGTTCCGACGCCGCTGGAGTCGTGTCGACGCCGTGAGGCGGTTCCGGTTCGGTCTCGGCGGCCTCGGCACAGTGTCAGTTCTTTGTCGACGCCGGTAGGCGGTTCCGGTCCGATGTCGGTGGCCTCGGTTCGAACTCGACCTCCGATTCGACGGCGTCGGGCAGTCTCTTCACGATGTCGACTTCGGGCGGCTCCGGTCCGATGGCGCACTCGGCTCCGATGACGTCGGCCGGCCTGGCCTCGCTGTCGACTTCCGGCAACTCCGGGGTGCGATCCTCACCCCCGACCTCCGGTGTTCCTCCTTACAGGTTCCGGGCGACTCCGGAGTGCGATCCTCACTCCCGACCTCCGGTGCTCCTCGACCTCGGTCTCCGACGACTCCGGAGGGCGGACTTCACTCCTCCGATGACGCCGCTCGCTCGACCTCGGTTCACCTCCTTCTCGACCCTTGGTATTCCTCTCGACCTCCGCCGGCGCCCTCTTACGACCTCAGGCGGCTCCGGGTACGACGTCTGCTACCTCAGTCAGCGCCGCTTCTCCACCTCGGGCTCCAGGTCTTCGGCTACTCGACGCCAGGCTCCAGGGAAACCAGTTCTCAGGTCAGAATCTTGCTGTCTTCTTATTTCTAAGGCCTGTTCCTGCTGTCCAGGTCCTTAGGATGGTTTTCTTCTGACTTCTTCCCACACAGGGCTATAGGCTGGGATCCATCAGTAGGGACAAGTATCAAGGGTGGGTTTATGGACCCCACTCCAGGCACAAGTTTCCACCCCTGCTGCTTCACTCCTTCCTCCTTCACTGCTGTGCTCCTCTCTCTTCACCAGTCAGGTGCCAACTGCCAGCTCCAACTGCCAACTGCCTCTCTTATCCTCCCAACATTCTAAACGGTTTCCAACTGTCACACAGTTCTGGAATCTCCTGGAAGGTTCTGGTAGGTTCCAGTGGATGCTGGTGATGTCATGGGAGGCCACCATTTTGTGCTCCAGGCCCTCAGACAGAAGTTTCAGGGGTAGCTAAAATGGCTCCCTGAATCTGTAGCAACACGAAAAAGTCTGGTGGTTCCCAATAAAAAGGAAAAATTCAAACAGGGGTTGAGGCAAAAGTGGGACAAAATAAATAATGATGAGGAGGGACCACCCAAAGGGCTGACAGGTCTAACACGCGTCCCCCCCAGCTGAAAGTGGGGAGAGCTACCCAACCCCTTGGGAGTTCTCATCACTAAGGCGGAAATACCTTGAGAGACCGTCTGCATTGGCGTGGTCCACTCCAGGCCGATGTTCCACCTGAAAGTCCATCCCCTGTAGGGAAATAGACCACCTCAACAACTTGGGATTCTCCCCCTTCATTTGCATCAGCCAACGAAGGGGTCTGTGGTCGGTCTGAACCAGGAAGTGCGTTCCAAACAGGTATGGCCGCAACTTCTTCAGAGCCCATACCACTGCAAAGGCTTCGCGCTCTATTGCACTCCACTTCTGTTCCCTGGGAAGTAGTCTCCGGGATAGGAAGACCACGGGTTGATCCAGACCCTCTTCGTTGAGTTGCGATAACACTGCCCCAATGCCATGTTCTGATGCATCTGTCTGGACAATGAACTTCTTGGAAAAGTCTGGGGCCCTTAAGACCGGGGCCTCGCACATGGCTTTCTTCAATTTCTCAAAGGCTTGCTGACAAGCCTCCGTCCAGACTACCCGTCGAGGTTGTTTCTTGGACGTGAGCTCCGTGAGAGGGGCTACGATGGTACCGTACCCCTTCACGAAGCGGCGGTAGTATCCCGTGAGGCCCAAAAATGCTCGGACCTCAGTCTGTGTCTTGGGGGGTTCCCAGGCCATGATGGCCTCGATCTTCGCCTGGAGGGGTTGCACCGTTCCCCTACCCACCAAGTGTCCAAGGTACACTACCGACCCCTGCCCGATCTGGCACTTGCTGGCCTTGATCGTCAATCCAGCTTGTCTCAGGGCCTGGAGAACAGCTTGCAGGTGACGCAAGTGATCCTCCCAGCTGTTACTGAAGACGGCTATGTCATCCAGATAAGCAGCAGAGAAACTCTCCATCCCGGTGAGGATCTGGTTTACCAGGCGCTGAAACGTGGCAGGTGCGTTCTTGAGCCCAAAGGGCATCACACAGAACTGGTAGTGGCCATTGGGCGTGGAGAAGGCTGACCTTTCCCTTGCTCCATCAGTCAAAGAGATCTGCCAGTACCCTGAAGTAAGGTCAAAGGTACTTAGATATTGGGCAGCTCCCAGCCGGTCAATCAATTCATCCGCCCTAGGGATCGGATGAGCGTCAGTTTTTGTCACTGAATTCAGTCCCCGGTAGTCCACACAGAACCTCAGTTCTGGTTGGGCACCCGGTGGTGCAGCTTTTGGTACTAGCACCACCGGACTGGACCAGGGGCTGCTAGAAGGTTCAACCACTCCTAGCTCCAGCATCTTAGTGACTTCACTATGAATGCTGGCCTTCACCTTGTCTGACATCCGGTAGATCTTGGACTTCACAGGTGGGCTGTCTCCTGTGTCCACGTCATGGACGCACAGGTGAGTCCTACCCGGGACAAGGGAGAACAACGAAGAGTACTGCCCCAGGGCCTGGCGACAGTCCTCCTGCTGTTCAGGAGTTAGAGATGGGGAGAGAATCACTCCCTCCACCGACCCATCCTTTTCTTGAGACGCAAACAGATCAGGGAGAGGCTCGCTTTCCACGTCCTCTCCTCCGTCAGTCACCATCATCGAGATGACTTCGGGCCTCTCGTGGTGGGGTTTGAGGCGGTTGGCATGCAGCACCCGCAGGGGCTGACGAGGGGTCTTCAGGTCCACCAAGTAGGTAGCCTTTCCCTTCTTCTCCAACACCTCAAAGGGTCCTGACCAGCGATCCTGGAGGGCACTAAGCTCTCCTGGTTCGATCACCCACACCTTCTGGCCAGGCTCCAACTCCACCGGGTGAGCGTTGTGGTCATACCACGCCTTCATCACTGCTTGGCTGGCTTCCAAGTTGTCAGAAGCTTGCTTCCACAACTTAGCCATTTGGCTCCGGAAGGCCAGCATGTAGCTCACCACATCCTGGGGGAGCTTTCTGGGAGTTCTTTCCCATCCGTCTCTCACCAGGTTAAGAGGTCCACGTACAGGGTGCCCATACAGAAGCTCGAAGGGGCTGAAGCCCACTCCCTTCTGTGGCACTTCCCTGTAGGAGAAAAGTAAACAGGGTAGGAGGACGTCCCATTTCCTCCGCAGGCTTTCAGGCAGACTTCTGATCATGCCTTTTAAGGTTTTGTTAAACCTTTCCACTAGACCATTGGTCTGGGGGTGGTAAGGAGTTGTGAACCGGTAGGTCACTCCACACTCCTTCCACATTGCCCGCATATATGCTGACATGAAGTTGGTCCCCTTGTCGGACACAACTTCCTTGGGAAAACCCACTCGGGTAAAGATTCCCATCAGGGCCCTAGCCACAACAGGTGCTGTTATGGTCCTCCGAGGTATTGCCTCGGGGTACCGTGTGGCATGATCCACCAGAACCAGGATAAACCTGTGACCAGCTGTAGTCGGTGGATCTAATGGACCCACAATGTCGATGCCCACCCTTTCAAAGGGGGTGCTAACGACAGGAAGTGGTTCCAGGGGAGCTTTCAGCTTCACCCCTGTTTTCCCACTGGCTTGGCAAGACACACATGTCCGGCAGTAGGTATCGGACGACACTTTCATCTGAGGCCAATAAAAGTGTGGGACAAGACGGGCGAAGGTCTTGTCTTGCCCCAGGTGTCCTGCCAAGGGGATCTCGTGAGCCAACTCTAAAAGGAAGGCTCGATAACGTTGAGGGACTACCAAGGCTCGTGACGATCCATGTAGGGGTGCCTTGGGTTCACTGTAGAGGAGGCCATCCTCCCAGTAAACACTGTAGTTCCCTTCAACGTTCCCTGCTGCCTGGGCT
This sequence comes from Triturus cristatus, assembly GCF_964204655.1. NCBI lineage: Eukaryota > Metazoa > Chordata > Amphibia > Caudata > Salamandridae > Triturus > Triturus cristatus. The sequence goes on from NC_140589.1 coordinate 1,295,206,124, forward strand.
TCGGCCTGTCGCCTCAGCCCCTCAAGGGTAGGGCACTCCCTCTGGCCCTGGCAGAATTCCTCCCTGGACGGGCCTCCCTCCACGTGCCACTCGGCCGGGATGGGTAGGTCCTCCAGGTTGGTAACGTCCCCCTCCGCAGACTCCTGGTCCACCACCTCCGGTGGCCTATCCGTCCTACGGGGTGGAGACGCCGAGGCAGGCTCCTCCTGTCCTCGGTTCTTCCCTTGACTGGCAGCTGGCTGGGCCTTTGTTCCAGGCTCCAGCCGGAATGAGCTCCCTCTTCGGGTAGTCTCGGACCTTGTGCTAACACAGGCCCAGTCAGGTGTACCCAGCATCTCGGTGTGAGTCCGGTATTCCACCTCCTTCCAAGCGTTGTGCTCCATGTCATTGCCCAGCAGACAATCGACTGGCACGGCAGGGCTTACGGCAACTCGAAGTGAACCTGCAACCCCCCCCCATTCAAAGGGAACCTCGGCCACGGGATAGTGACCTGTTCTGCCGTCAGCCATCGCGGCTGGGTGGAGTACATCGGGAATTACCTGCTCTGGAGACACCAGCTGGCTACGCACCATAGTCATACTGGCTCCTGTGTCTCTCAGAGCCTCCCCTCTTTGGCCGTTGATGGTGATCCACTGCCCATACTTTGCGGTATTTGCGGGCACCTGGATCTTAGGAACCATCTCCCGTTCTCCCAGGGACACTAGAGTGACACCCGCCCACTCCCTTCCCTTAGTTAAGGGCATCTCCTCCCCGAGCACTACACTAGCTACTCCGGGGGGCTTTCCTCCAGTGGGAGGGGGTGATCGTTTCTGACACTTCGGATCTCCTTTATAGTGTCCAACGCCACCGCACTCGTAGCAATGGACAACCCTTGGCTGCTGACTCTGGCCAGGATTAGGGTTTCTGGGTGGGTTAGCCTTAGAGGTGAATCCTGTTCCCTTCCCTTGGAAGTTATTTTGGGGGCCTTTGGAGAACTCCTTTTTCTTTTCCCCTCCCTCTTTCTTCTGGGGGGCGCCCTGTCCGGCCTTTTGAGTATCCCCTCCAGTCCCCCTTGTGGACACCCGGGTACTAGCCCAAATGTCCGCCTCCTCAGCAAGCTTCCGGGGGCTGGTCAGCTTGCTATCCACCAGGTGTTGCCGCAGTTCAGGGAAACATTTCTCGAGTAGGTGTTCCTTCAGTACTAGGTCAAACAGCTCCTCGTAGTTCCTTACTTCACTGCCCTGAATCCAACCTTCCAGTGCCTTCTTTGCATAGTCCAGGAAGTCCACCCAATTCTGTGTGCCCAGTTTGTGACTACCCCTGAACTTCTGTCTGTACTTTTCAGGTGTTAGTCCAAACTTTCTGATGAGCGCCAGTTTCATGGTGGGGTAGTGGGTCTGCTCATCCTCTTCGAGGGCCAATAAAGCATCCCTACCAGCTGGAGGCATGTATTTATACAGTCCCCCTCCCCAATACTTCGCTGGAACCCCATGGGCCCTCAATGAGACCTCATAGGCTGCTAGCCACTTGGCGATGTCGTCACCCGCCCCATAGCTAGCTACTATGTCCTTTGGCAGGTAAGGTTTGGATTCCCTGGTGATTTCTTGGTCTTTGCTGCCACCATTAGGAACAGTTGGTGCCCCAATTCTTAGGATCTGAAGCTCTATCTCCTTCAGTCTTATCTCATGAGCCATCCTCTCTTTCTCCGTCTCATGAGCCAACCTCTGTTCCTCCTTCTCCTTCTCCAGCTTTGCTAAATCCCATGTGAGTTGTCTTTTCTCTCTCCGATCTGCTAACTCCACGCTGGATAAGCCCCCACTAGAGGCACGGCTGCCCCCCCTAGAAAGTGTCCTGGGCCCTGCTGACAGGTTCCCCACCTCAGGTTGGTACATCTCAGCCCCCTCGGGGTCAGGCTCTCCATCCCTGTCTTCCTCCTCAGCCTTGCTTTCCCTGCGTGCCTCCCCCCAAGCCCTTAAGCTGGTTTGAAGTGCACCCTTCTTTGCTCCTGGGGGACAGTACACCCCCTCTCGCTGGCAAAACTCCCTGAGTTGGGCCACAGTGTATGTTTCTAAATCTTCAAGAACAAACTCCATCTTGCCCACTCAGGTTAGAGGATAGGTTTTGTGCAGTAACAATGCAGGGGGGTACCTTTAGTAATACCTCCTCCCACCACCAGAGTAAATTTGGAAAAAACAAAAACCCACAATTAGGAAGGCCGCTTTGAGAAAACTCCCGGTGTAGGCCTATGGACTACCCACAGTTATTGTTGAGTATATGTAGGCACAGCTCTATCCCACCACTGAACACCAATTTATGTTGGAAACTGCCCACTCCCACTCCGCAGGGTGGTGGTGGACCTTCCCGACACAACGGGGTAGCTTGGCTCGAGTGGTCAGGAAACAGGCGCAGTGCTAAGCATACAATATACCCATACAATAACCATGCGTGCATCCGTTCCAAAAACGACTCTACACCGTAAAAATTATGAAAATATTCTTCTTTATCTTTTTCTCTTAGTTGCTGATTGGGAAAATAAATAACAATCACAGTATATACATTTTAAATAGAGCAGGTCAAATAAATATTTGCTGTTTGCTGAAATAAATAGGGGTGATCATAAATAACAGGGCATAAATACAAGTGCAATATATACAGACAATTAAATACTTTGAGGTAATAAATACTGTACCAATAAATACTGTACACCAACAAGTCCTGTGGACCTATAAATACAGTGCAGCATTAAATAGATAAGAACTTAATAAATACAGTATCCCCAATAAACAATTAGAAGTATACAGTACACTTTGTGAATCAGATGGCACTTCAATTCTTAAGGGCTGATTTGGCCCAGGTACAGCTTGTAGGGTGTGGAAGGCTTGAGGGGGGCTACTCCCTGGCTGAGGCAAAGGCTGAGGCCTAAACTGAGGTAGATCAAAAGGGGGGAAATTCCAATGCCCTGGCTTCCCTCTCCACACAACCTCTCTAGGTTAGTCCCAGTTCACCCCAGGCACAGTCAGGTGGGTTTCAGCACCTCCCTAGCCCCTCAGAGTAGTCTCTCAGGTCTCCACAGGGCCTTAGGCGCCCTCTACTCCACTTACTGCCCTTTTCTGATGTTCCGACGCCGCTGGAGTCGTGTCGACGCCGTGAGGCGGTTCCGGTTCGGTCTCGGCGGCCTCGGCACAGTGTCAGTTCTTTGTCGACGCCGGTAGGCGGTTCCGGTCCGATGTCGGTGGCCTCGGTTCGAACTCGACCTCCGATTCGACGGCGTCGGGCAGTCTCTTCACGATGTCGACTTCGGGCGGCTCCGGTCCGATGGCGCACTCGGCTCCGATGACGTCGGCCGGCCTGGCCTCGCTGTCGACTTCCGGCGACTCCGGGGTGCGATCCTCACCCCCGACCTCCGGTGTTCCTCCTTACAGGTTCCGGGCGACTCCGGAGTGCGATCCTCACTCCCGACCTCCGGTGCTCCTCGACCTCGGTCTCCGACGACTCCGGAGGGCGGACTTCACTCCTCCGATGACGCCGCTCGCTCGACCTCGGTTCACCTCCTTCTCGACCCTTGGTATTCCTCTCGACCTCCGCCGGCGCCCTCTTACGACCTCAGGCGGCTCCGGGTACGACGTCTGCTACCTCAGTCAGCGCCGCTTCTCCACCTCGGGCTCCAGGTCTTCGGCTACTCGACGCCAGGCTCCAGGGAAACCAGTTCTCAGGTCAGAATCTTGCTGTCTTCTTATTTCTAAGGCCTGTTCCTGCTGTCCAGGTCCTTAGGATGGTTTTCTTCTGACTTCTTCCCACACAGGGCTATAGGCTGGGATCCATCAGTAGGGACAAGTATCAAGGGTGGGTTTATGGACCCCACTCCAGGCACAAGTTTCCACCCCTGCTGCTTCACTCCTTCCTCCTTCACTGCTGTGCTCCTCTCTCTTCACCAGTCAGGTGCCAACTGCCAGCTCCAACTGCCAACTGCCTCTCTTATCCTCCCAACATTCTAAACGGTTTCCAACTGTCACACAGTTCTGGAATCTCCTGGAAGGTTCTGGAAGGTGCTGGTAGGTTCCAGTGGATGCTGGTGATGTCATGGGAGGCCACCATTTTGTGCTCCAGGCCCTCAGACAGAAGTTTCAGGGGTAGCTAAAATGGCTCCCTGAATCTGTAGCAACACGAAAAAGTCTGGTGGTTCCCAATAAAAAGGAAAAATTCAAACAGGGGTTGAGGCAAAAGTGGGACAAAATAAATAATGATGAGGAGGGACCACCCAAAGGGCTGACAGGTCTAACAACAAGCATTTGCACATCAATCGGTCTTGCATTTGTGAAACTTAAAGTGTTGTAAATGACAATGATTTTTTTACATATGTTGTCCAGTGTTACTTTTCTTTCTCAAATTAACACAGTAAATAGGTGTTTGCATATGTGTTAACGTTTAATTAGCAACAAAACGACATCAGAAATGCTGTGAAGGGCGTCTGGGAGGCCCTGACACCACATGGAAACTAAACACACTACATATGGCAGAGGCCAGGATGTTGGGAGAGGTGTCGAAAACTGAAATGCAGAAAGACGCATGCATTTAAATAAAGATGTTTCTAACCAACGCAGCAGTGACCGCAAAACGGCAGTAGGAGGTGTAAGGAACAGAGTGGTTAGAGAAGGGCCGGCTTTAGGGCAGTGCAACCGGTGCGGCCGCACTGGGCGTTGGCCTGTGGAGGGGGCGCTGACCTCAGGGGAGGGCACCTTGTTTAGCAATGGGCGCTACCAGCGCGAAAGCTGGCCCTGGTTAGAAGATGCAACGCACATGCACTGTTATGGAGTGCTAAAACGAAAGTGAAACAAAATCAAGCACACTACCCAGTAACCACTGGAAGTCCCAAGAATGGAAAAATGGCCTTATAACCTGTTAGGAATAACTCCTGAAGTATTGCATGACCTGTATGTACCCCACCTTCTGAATTATATGAATTGTGCTATATAGTCAGCCTCTGCTGCACTCGGACCTCTAAGTACAACACTTGCTGCATAAGAGCAGGGCCCCTGTAATTCTGTGCAATGTGAGGACCAAATAATGCAACAGGGTTGACTAAATTATACGGCAAGGCCCTTCCACTTTGCAACATGTGCCACTGCATGTTTATTTTCTTTTGATCCATATGAGCAAGAAAGATTTTGTTCTCCAAAATCTGCAGCTTATGCAACCGTTGATGGATAATGTGACAAATCCATAATTATGAAGAAAACATTTTAGCTGCAGAGTCTCATTAAATCCAGTGGCCCTGCGTAACAGTCGCCCTGTCCATAAAGCACTCTAACACTTCAATCATGGCAGAAGTTGACAGTTTCAATGCAGCACTTGCCTCCTGTGTTGATGTGGTTGGTTAAGATTAGTATCCCATAGGCCATCGTGTTCAAGAAGTAATGCAGATGGACCTTGGGTGAGTAAAAAGTGGTGTGTGTGGAATTATTTGATGTGGTTCTGACTCCTCTCATTAATAAGATGTGTGCTTTGTGCAAGACCAAGTGGTCGAAACCCTTATGAACAATAAATATCTTCTGCACTGTGCCTAGAGAAGGAAAGATTAAAACAAATTAAAACAAAATACTTCTAAATGGTGCAGATTGAGACTGGCTTCGCCTGCGTTGGCTTACCAGCAGTGTCGTTGCCAGTGGGGGGGCCACGCAAAGGGGAGTTCTTGAGTGGCGGCCGCTGGACTACAACCCTCTGCTTCCTTGATGATGGTCTCATGTCCCATATAGGAAGTAGGGGGGAGGCTCCGTGGGAGATTCCTTTGTCTGTAAGCCTTAGTTCCAAAAAGTTAGGAACAGAGCCTCCAACTGGCTGACGACGCACAATTTAGTAGATTAAGAAAAAAAAAACACAATTTCAAATAGAGAGGAAATAATAGTCCTGGCACGGAAGGAGTCACACAAGCAGTCAAACTTGGCTCTGAAAACTTATGTGAACCGACCCCCAGAGCATTTAGGGTTAGAGCGAATGAGGCTGCGCAGAAGGAGATGCTTGTCATGCTCCAGGCCTCAGTAAATGGTTTATTCTGTGCACAGCCACTCGGAAGCACGCTGTGAGAAAGGGCAAAGCTCCACTTAGATGAAGGAGCAGGAGGTGCTGGTATCGCCTCCCCTGTCATTTACTCCGGAGAAGGGGCACCTAGCGCAGCATCGCACTTACTTTCAGGGCCGGCAGTGCAGATGTGGGCTGGATTCATCTGCATTGTGACCTTTGGGGACCGCTCAGAGGGTTTTTCTCAAGTGGCAGCTGCAGGAATACAAACCACGGCTTTTGTGCCGGTGGTTGCGTGTCCCATTTAGGAAGCAGGGGGAGGCCCCGCAGGAGATTCCTTTGTCTACAAGCACCGGTTCGGCAGTTAGGAATGGAGATTCGGCTGGCTCACCACGCACAAATTTGTAGGGACTGGGGAACGGGCACCGTAAATGCTTTACGCTTGGTGAAGTGGGAAAACATGTGAACTGAAGCACTTGTAACAAATTTTAGCTCCTGTGCAGCGTGACGGTGCAGTTAGACCCCGGAAGGATTGCGGGAGAGCGTGTCTTGCCTGCAACACCAGCTACGAAAAAGTCTGTAACAAAATAGCGTTCACAAACTGTAAATAAAACGTACAGAGTAAGAACGCATCTAACGGGGCAGTCCTCATGGGAGCTTTCAACAGAAAAAATGGAGGTACTAAGGAGGTGCTACTAAATAAATGAAAAAAAAACATTTTCAAAAGACAGTCAAAGGAGCCAACTAAATACATGGCTGCAGATGGGCGGAGCTTAAAGCCCATATTCTGAATAGAGCATGTCTCAAAGAGACCTTGCATGCACTGCCTAGGTGAGACCTAAAAAAAGAGGCAGAAAATGTAACTCCTTAATAATTCTAAACGGCAAAAGAATACATTTCATCTTGCAGAAAGAGCCTGCTGAAACAAGAAGGCTAAGTAACTGACAGGAACGCTCCTGTAAAAGACAAAGGTGAGTGTGAGCTAAAGATTAAAGGCCTATTCACAGACGTTTTGGTGTACGTAGAGTAGTACTCTTTTACATACTTTTACCCCCAAACCATTTAGCAGAGAAATATACAGGGAATATTCATATATAATAGTACAAACAGAAAGTGCTGTGTCCTTCTTGCACTTTTATTAGCAGGGATTTGGATGTTTCAGGGGATGATTCACAAAGGCATGTAAAAATACATAAAGGAGTACTCCTATAGTACTGCTACCTATAGTCGTAAATGCTTGCTTTTGTGATTCAGCCCCAATGAGGACAGATCATATGGGATTGGGTAGGTGGAGAAGAAGGGAGATCACACGGTCTAAGATTTCCTATGAGAACAATATGAGTTTAAATGCAAACATCCACGTTTTCTCTGCACAGTTCCCAGATGTGATGTTCCATAAAAGTAGGTACAGTCATTGAACCTAGTCACTAGTGAAGTTGTACATCATAAATGGGAATTCGCATAATCGCCGCGAATTTTCAAAAGGAGAAAACAATGTGCTCGGGTGTGAGAGACTCCCAAGTGATACAAAGTGCCACATGGAGAACCAGGAAGTGCACAATAAGGATCCGTTTTATTATATTTATTTATTTATTTGGGAATTTTATAAAGCGCACAGCGGCCCCAACGGGGCGTCCCGGCGCTGAAACAATGAGAAACAAAGGGAGGTCGTAGGGGCAGATATCCAAATTTATGAGGAGAACAGATGTGTTTTCAGGGATTTACGGAAAACTAATTCAGTCTGACAGGTGCGTAAGGCTAAAGGAAGTTTGTTCCAGCACTGAGAGGTACAGACCTCAAAGGTTTTGCCACCGGCCCGAGATCGTTTACATCGGGGGGTTTCCAGGAAATGGAGGGTATTGGACCGTAGAGTCCTGGAGTTGGCATAAGGTCGAAGAATGTTTTTGAGGTGTGCCGATCCCTTGCCTTTTGAAGCTCGAAAGGCCAGAGTCATGGCCTTGAATACACATCTTTTTGCTATGGGCAGCCAATGTAACTTACGGAGATGAGGAGTAATATGGTGTCTGGCCGGGATTCTCTCAACCAGCCGTGCGGCGGCGTTTTGGACCGTCTGGAGCTTGTGGCAGAGGCCCGCTGTGATACCAAGGTAGAGAGCATTAGCATAATCAAGATGGGATATGATCAGGGCCTGGATCACAGTCTTACGGCAGTCTGCCGGCAGATAATTGATGAGGCGTTTTATGATTCTAATCTTGGCGAAACAGGAGGTTGCTACTGTTTGCACCTGATTTTTGAAGCTAAGTTGAGTGTCCCAGCGGACTCCGAGATTAGGGATAGGAGCTAAGCTTAAGTCTTCTGGCCACCATATACTGGAATCCAAGGGGGATGATGTGTTGAAAAAAAGGATCTCTGTTTTACCGGCGTTGAGCCGGAGGGAATTGGTATCCATCCAGCTCGAGATGTCCCTGAGACAGGATTTCAAAGGATCAAAAGCAGAGGCAGAGTGAGAATCGAAAGTGAAAAGAAGCTGGATGTCATCAGCGTAGGAGGTAGATTTGATCCCCGTCTGTGCAATCAACTTGGCCAGAGGGGTGAAATACACGTTAAAAAGGAGCGGGCTCAGGGAAGAGCCTTGTGGGACTCCCCATTTGAGTGGTCTGGCCAGAGAAGAAAAAGGGGGTGTGAAAACCTGCTGTGTGCGGTCCGAAAGGTAGGATGAAAACCATTTCAGGACAGCTCCACCCAGCCCAAGGTCCTCCAGTCTTCCCAGCAGGATTTTGTGAGAGACGGTGTCGAATGCTGCCGATAAATCCAGCAGCACCAACACCGCCCTCGATCCTTGGTCAAGCGTCCACCTCACCGAGTCGGCCATTTCAATAAGGGCCGACTCGGTGCTGTGGCCCGACCTAATGCCGTGCTGGGAGTCGTGGAGAAGACCATGGGTTTCAATGTATTTCGACAGCTGGGAATGTGCCAGTCTTTCCAATATCTTGGCTGGGGCAGGCAGAAGAGAAATAGGCCTGTAGTTACTGGGATTGTCTGGATCTAGGTTAGGTTTCTTTAGGATGGGAACTAAGGAGGCATGTTTCCATTTGGCAGGGAAACAGCCCGTTCTGAATGAATCATTCCAGATGAGATTGAGGTAGGGGTTGAGAAGGGGTGCATGTTTTTTATAGAGCTTGGCCGGCCAGGGGTCTTTGGGTGAGCCTGATTTGCATTTGGTTAGTTCGGCCAGAGAGTCTACTTCTGATATGGTGTCAAATTCGAATAGGGTAGGTAGCTGGGGCGAGGGGGTAGAAAGTTTCTTTTTTTGCCCTGCGGTTTTGGGGAGGGGGAAAGAGGAGTAGATGTCCTCAATCTTATCCTCAAAGAATTTAGAGAGTTTGTCGCAAAGCGACTGGGAGGCAGGCTGAGTACGAGTCAGCGCAATGGGGTTTGTGAAGGATCTCACTATGTTGAAAATTTCCCTAGGGCCATTACTGGCAAGTTGGATTCGGGATGCCAGAAAATCACGTTTGTGTCTTTCAATCATTCTCCGATATTCTTTAAGGGCTGATTTGTAGGTGATTTTGCTGTCAAGGGAGAAGTTGAGTCTCCAAAGGCGTTCGAGGGATTTACAAGAGGCCTTTTTCTGCCGCCGCTCATCAGAGTACCATGGTGCGGAGGGTGTCGCCCTGAAGGTTTTTATGGGTTTGCTGGGAGCTAAGGCATCCAAGGCCTGAGTAATCCATGAGTCCAGATTATCGATCGATATGTCCGGATCGGACGACAGACAAGGAGGAAAGTTTTTGAGGTGTCCCAGGAGTGATTCAGGAGTGATGCAACTCCAGTTTCTACCTGATGATTTATATACAGCATCCTAATGCAGATGACAGCACAGAAAAGTATTTGAACAACACTCCAAGATACATTTTCTTTATTTGTAAAGCACAACATTCATATAGATATTTGAGAAGCTCACAATGTATTTATAAAGCACAAACCAGCTGATTTAATAAATAATATCACATAGATATAATAGTTTGAAGCATAAAGGCAACCATAAGTTCTCCCAAAAATGCCACAATAAGATTTAGCAGATTCCAATTAAGAGGTATCCCTATCAGGAAGCACAGAACATGTTAGCAAGGGGAAAATAATGATCAGATGCACTCTAGATGTTCACAGCATACGGACATAGCTTAGACAAGGGGCAAAGACTCCTTATTAAGTCTGGAGTAGAAGACCTTTTCTGCAAGGTTCAGTAACCTAAATATAAACGTATACAATGAATGGGGAAGGAGAGAGTTCGTGCCAACAAAGTAACATTCTGATAGCAAGGAGGGTAAAGGAGACCATGGTGGGTGAAGCATGTTTACATTGTGGTCTTCAAAAGATCATGGTTCAAGAGGCTCAGAATACGCCTATGAAGGCTCTGTAAACCAGAGTGGTGCAAGCTACTTCAAGGAAGGACCAAATGAACAGCGTGTAAATTCTGTGCCTCAACTAATGTGGATCACCCTGTTCAATCAATCAGGGTTTGTAAAGTGCAACGACTCACCTGTGAGGGTCTCAAAGTGCTGGGGGAGGGGGGGATGGCTTCCTTGAGTGATGGGATCATCCGAAGAGCCAGGTCTTGAGGTCCTTCCTGAACTGGGGCAGTTTAGGTGTTAGGTGGAGGGGGAGGTCATTCCAGGCCTTGGCTGCGAGGTAGGAGAAGAACTTTCCTCCCATTCTGGTCTTGTTGATACGCGGGATGGTGTCCAGAGAGAGGTCAGCTGATCGGAGGTGTCTCTTGGGTGTGTGGAAGGAGAGGCGGTCATTTAGGTATGCTGGTCTGATGTTGTAGAGGGCCTTGTAGGCATGAATGAGGAGCTTTTCTTTGGATGGGGAGCCAGTGAAGATCGCGGAGGTTCTGGGTGATGTGGTGGTAGCGGGTGATGTTCAGGATCAGTCTGGCTGCGCTGTTCTGGATGGTCTGGAGCCAGCGAAGTAGTTTATTGATTTCGGTGTAGAGTGTTGCCGTAGTCCAGTGTGCTGCTAATGATGGTGTGCGTGACCGTTTTTGTGGATTCGGGTGATATCCATCTGAGTGTTTTTCGGAGGGTGTTGAAGCAGGCCGAGGATAGGGCGTTGATCTGGCGGTTCATCGTGAGCGATGAGTCTAGTATGATGCTGAGGTTTTGTGCCTGGTCCGTCGATGTGGGGAGTTTTCAAGGGGCGGAGGGCCACCAGGTGTCGTCCTAGGCAGATGGGGTGGAGCCAAGGATGAGGACTTCTGTTTTCTCAGAGTTGAGTTTCAGGTAGCTCTTCTTCATCCAGGTGCCGACTGCTTTTATCCCTTCTTGGAAATTGTGCCTGGTGATGTTGGGTTTTTTGGTGAGGGAGAGGATGAGCTGGGTGTCGTCGGCATAGGAGACGATGTTGAGCCTGTGGTTTCTGACGATGGTTGCGAGGGGGGCTATGTAGATGTTGTAGAGGGTGGGGCTGAGGGAGGATCCCTGGGGCACTCCAATTCTGGTCTCTGTTGTTTCCGAGAGGAAGGGTGGGAGTCTGACTCACTGAGTTCTGCCTGTGAGAAATGAGCATATCCAGTCAAGGACCTTTCCACGGATGCCAGCATCGTGTATTCTGGTGGCTAGTGTGCGTTGGGAGACGGAGTTGAAGACTGCTGAGAGGTCCAGGAGGATGAGGGCTGCCGTTTGGCTCTGGTCAAGGAGGGAGCGGATGTCGGTGGTGGCAAGTAGGGCAGTCTCGGTGCTGTGGTTGCTGCGGAATCCGGATTATGAGATATCCCGGACGTTGCTGGCTAAAGTTTGCTAGCTGGGTGTTGACAACCTTTTCAATGACTTTGGCTGCGAACGGAAGCAGGGCCTGAAGTTATTGAGATCCATCAGGCCTGCCGAGGGCTTCTTCAGGAGGGGGTTGACTTTGGCGTGTTTCCAGTTGGGGAATGTGGCGGTTTTTGAGGGAGCAGTTGATCATCCAGCGTAGTTCGGATGCGATGGCCGTGGTGGCTGTCTGGAAGATGTGGAGTGAGCAGGGGTCTGAGGATGCTCCAGACTGGATGCTCTTTTGCTAGACTTCAGTACAACACACAAGTGGGGTAGGGTGAAAGGGAAAGTAATGAGAGGTCAGAGTTGCAAGACATGTGGGGCCCGATTCACAGAACTAACTTAAGACAAAATCCTAAACTTACTACTTATGGTATTCACAGAAGTTAGGATTTTGTCCTAAGTTTGACTTAAGACAAACTTAAGACAGACTTAAGACAAACTTAAGACAAACTTAAGACAAACTTAAGACAAACTTAAGACAAACTTAAGACGACTTAAGACAGACTTAAGACAAAATCCTAACTTCTGTGAATACCAAAAGTAGTAAGTTTAGGATTTTGTCTTAAGTTAGTTCTGTGAATCGGGCCCGTGGATTTTACTGAGGTGGAGAAACTAGGGAGAATATCCTTGAACTGTCCGTATATGGTATTTCTGTAAGAGGAAGGTTTGTTTTATTTTTGGTTTTTCCGGCTGTGGGGAAACGAAGGACCACAGTGCAACTGAGAGGAACATTTCTCTGTAGAAACAGAGGGTCAGTTGCTTCTTCATAAGAGATATTTCTAAGATTTTATGTGTCTCTTTTTAGAACACGAGAAAGTCTGATTTGCTGAAAAACAGATAATATGTATCGTAAAATCAAACACACTCAAAGGTGGCCTTTATACAGAGAGCACCCTGGATGAAACCAATGTAGTCCCCACACCTGTTGTCCGTATCTTGAAAAAGTGGTAGGGGGACGGTGAGGGGAATAACATACAGGAGGGCCATGAGAAAGAAAACGAACACTGGCACCCCTATTCGCATTTTGTTTAACACTTTTCTTTACAACCACGTCTAAGGGAACTATTGCAGGCAACTCCTGTGTACTGGGGACACTTGGGGACATATTTGAGTAGAGTTGCATCACGCTTGCCCCATGAAACATGTAGCATACATGACAACAGCCCGAAATTCGATTTAAGCCATGCAAGGCCACCTTGCGAAGCTCTGAGTGTCTTCATAAATCCAGAGTAACGCAGTGCAAATCGCTGCATTACGTTACTCTGCGGCAGGTAGGCATTGCATGGGTGTTGTGTGAGTGTTCTCACGCAACAGCCATGGATTTTGGCACATTCTCATATTTACCAAAAGTGGTATACCTGGGAATGAGCCAAAATGCTACGCCTTCTCAAGTGAGGAGCAACAAGGAGACATATTTTGGTTTTTCCTCTTTCTATCCGTGCTGCATTCTGCAGTAAAGACAGAAAGAGGGAAATACCTCTGTATTGTTTTTGTGTTGGAAGGTGTCCCTTCCTGAGCAAAAACAATCCTCTTTATAATGTAGGCACTCATGCACCATGGTGCAGGGGTGCCTGCATTGGTAGTAAAACAGACAAGATGATGGATGGACTGTTGCACATTGGCAAAACATTCACCCCGAGTCACAGATTTGGGTTTAATCCATCGTTATTTTGCCATGTCTTCCTTGGACCGGAATCAAGCATTGAGAACCTGGCCTGGCAGTTCGGGCTAGACTGTTCCCATTGGGCACAGGGTCAAGACTGATTTGCATATGGCTAGGTCCAAACTGGAATGGCATGATGAGCAAAAAAACGATGGATTTAGGCCCAGATCTCTGCGCTGGGGTGAATGTATGACATTGTTCTCCATTCTGTCCATCAATAGTTCTTTTTGCATTTGTCACTCCAAGTGGGACGGGTATGCTCAGACGTGAGTCCCGTGCTCTCCATGCCACTGGAATCAAGCTATCCTGGCTGATGAGGGGTGAAACACCGAAACCAGTCCTAGGATGCTTGTTTCCAGTCCCGGGAGGACCTGGCCTGGCAGTCCGGGCTGGACTGTTCCCATTGGGCACAGGGTCAAGACTGATTTGCATATGACTGGGTCCAAACTGGAATGGCATGGTGAGCAAAAAAAACGATGGATTTAGGTCCAGATCTCTGCACTGGGGTGAATGTATGACATTGTTCTGCATTCTGTCCATCAATAGTTCTTTTTGCATCTGCATTGGTAGTAGGCAGACAAAACTGTACCAGTACAGGGACAAAGACAGGAATGCACCGAATTCTTTTAATTATGGCAGATTCCTGCCCTTTCGTTGTGATGCAATGTGACGTGCTGCACTGGGTGACTTTGCCATAAATATGGCCATGACTGCGTGCCACATATGTGGTGATGCAAAATCCTTGGAAAGGTGTCCCATGGACTAGAGCAGAAAATGAAAAGTGAAAGGCTCCTTTAATGTTCTTATTACGTGATGTCATATAAAGTGTCATCACTTAAGCATAAATCATGTTCATCACCATTAATGTGACTTTACAAGACTATTCTGGGTGGTAAATATAACCCCTTCAGTTCACAGGTTAGGTCCTAGAGGGCACTACTCCGTTTTCAATTCTGGAGCTGTTAGCAGACCTTACCAGAAAAAGAGCATTATGAAGACCCATAGAGAAAGGAGCTTTGATTCCACTCAAATGTTGATTACCTTGAGTACAGATTTTGATTGGGTAGAAGTTGTTTGCTCTTGCGAAAAGAATGCTAGTATTGCACTTCTTGCCTTATGAGGAACGCTTATGCTCACCACAGCAGGAATGAGTTGGTTATGGTTAAAAGTCATCCCTCAGGGTGATAAAGCAGCACATTGTTCTTCAAATAAAGAAGGAGTCAGTCATGGGAGATCTTCAGTATTAAATTATCATCTTGATAAAGTTAAGCTCTCTGAATCACTCGCTCAGAGAGTCTATGAGTCAGCTTACAAACTACTCAGTTCATATACTTATATAACCCCATAAGAAATCATGGAAAACCATGATCCCAACACAATTACCAAAAGATTAAAGGTAATTGAAAAAGTGCAGCAGTAGCAGAAAGGTTCTCAGACAAGTTTGACGCTTACTGTTGCCGCAGTTGATTAATTTCCTTCCTTACTCATGTCTCTCGAAACACTTCATACAATGTTCTATCACCAGCCTTGAGAACAGAACTCAGAGCTAAAATAACTGTGTTTAGTCTCGTGTGAACAGCTGCACAACATCTAGTTTGTCAACGGTTCTCTATGAACCTAGATAAGAATGTACAGAGCTAAGTAACACATAAGCATTTCCTTAGTGATCCCTGAATCATGGAAAGAACATTCTGTAATGAAAGCATTTATCTGTGCATGTACTCCGGCTAATGTTTCCATGACCCCAAGCATGACACGGGCATTCATTCTAGCTCTATCTTCATCATTTGTATGAGTTCAAACTGGTCTAAGTTTGTCTGAGATACCATAGTTATCCTAAAGTTTACCTGAGCTGTAGAAATACAGGCATCAGGCAGGTATAGCTTGAATCAAAATGCACCAGAAAATCAACACTACTGTCAGAAGATATTGGAGAACATGGCGGCTAGCTAGGGTGGTGGTCACGGGTCGGCTCGTGATGGAGGGTTATGGTAGAAACAGGAGTAAGGGCACATGGCCGTTGCACTTACCTCCAGGCAAGCTGGAAATTGAGGTGTACGGTCTCTCAGCTTGTTTAGCAAGTTTGGGTGGCAGCGACCATAATCAAAATGGCAGGACCAGCGGGGTAAAGTTGGCTGCGTGTAGCCTAGATATCAGAAAGAGCCGGTGCATTGCAGCGCGGATCCCACTCCGGGGGAAGAGAGGCAGCACGCTCCCAACACTGGAAGCAGCAACAACTGCCAGCTCTCAACGCCATCCAACACCCAAGGCCAGATCTCCTGTCGACACTGCCACTGCACCTTCACCTACCTCTGGACCCCAACAGCAGCGTCCCGGACATCACCGCTGACAAACCCACTGAATCGCATCCTCCTCAAAGTGCGTTCCCTACACAGGCATGCCATAAACATTTTGGAGGGTGGACTGCAAGTTCCAGGACGCCGGGTTGGGAATCCCCTGAGAGCCCACAATAGCATTTTCTACAGGGTAGAAGGGGAGTCAGACAAAGAGGGAGATACTCACTGAGAAGCACTTCTCAAGTGTGCATTTTCCAGTCCCCCAGTAGGCAGGGGAAGAAGTAGTGAAGCTAATTAAAGTGGTACCAGGGGGAAAAACAAGGAAGTGGATGAGCCCCACTTGGAGGGCAAGCGTGCAGATAAAGCAGCATGACCTGGATTGCGAGCGGAGGGCAGCGCACAAAAGAAGCATCCACTGAAAGTAACTCCCTTCCTGAGGACTTTTTTCAAAGTTCAGCCAAAAGATGGGGAGAGAGCAAGTGGGCTGGGTACCCTTAGTCCTAAAGTGGGGGAGCTGGGGAGTTCTGGTAAACAAACCGCTCTCAAAATTAGATCTACCATCCCTTCCCTACCTCAGACGTTAATAGTGGGAGATTATAGGACACTTCATTAGCTTGGATGGAAAACGTAATTCATAGGAATAGGTTTCAAACCCTGTCTAATGTAGGGGAGAACCTACCGGAAGGAACAGAATAGGTTGGAGTTGATGAGGAGCAAGTGGAGGAGGAACAGAGACCTGTCCGAAAAGAACCTTGGCCTTGGAGAGTGTGGTTGCAGAGTTAAAAGTAGCCTTCACCAAATATAGCGAGGAGATTAAGGAACTGAAGCTCAGGGAGAGCGAGATTCAGGATAAGCTTGATTTTTCCAGAAAACTGTGCCAGAAGGCACAATATAAGGGTCCTAAATGTCCCAGGGGGGCAGAAGGTGAGTCTATAAAGGGGTTCTTGGTTCCTTAATTAAAGCAGATGGATTTCCATAGATTCCAGAGGCTGACCTCGTAAGAGACAGTCAAAGGATGCATGGGGATCCATTCAGGAGGCACCCAGGCAAGTCTAAACCTATGGGGATATTGGTAAACATTCTGACTTGCACGATAAAAGAGGAGATTTTGATGAGTGCACTAAAACACAAATATTTGAAAAGCAGTGATTTCTTCTTTGAGGTCAGGTCAGATCACTCTTGTGCTACTTTAAACCATCAGTGAGAAGTAGGGAAGCAAATGAATAGAGAAGTTTAAATCCCTTGGAGCTACCGCTCAATTAAAATTTCCTGCTATGTTGAAAGTTATGTATAAAAACAAAGTGCATAACCTAAGGGACTTCGAAAGGTTGTAGTTGTTGAGGAGCAACCGGAAAATGAATGGAGATCAGTAGGGGACCCCTCAGTTATACTCACTGATGAAGAACAGCAATTCTCCAGAAAGGGACACAGTGGAGAAAATTCTGCAAGCTCTGACTATGGAATTGAGGAACGGTTTTGCCACCTCACAAACAAAAAGGAATCCGAGATATGTGACAAAATCTGTCAGAAAAGTTGGGCTCGCTGTCCGAAAGAACCTTGGCATTGGAGAGTACGGTTGCAGAGCCAAATGTAGCTTTCACCAAAGATAGAGAGGAGATTAAGGAACTGAACCCCAGGGAGAAAGAGATTCAGGTTAAGCTTGCATCTCCAAAAAAAGGTGCCAGAAAGAAAGATATAAGGGTCCTAAATATCCCATAGGGGGCAGAAGCTGACGATATAAAGGGGTTATTTGTTTCCTAGTTAGTGCAGCCGGATTATCATCGATTCCAGAGGATGACCTTCAAAAAGACATTCAAAGGATCCATTCAGGCGGCACCTAGGCAAGTCTAAACCTAGGGGGATATTGGAAAGCTTTCTGACTAACTCTATAAAAGAGCAGATTTTGGCGAGTGCAGTAAAACTGAAATTTTTGAAAGGCAGTGATTTCTGCTTTGAGATCAGGTCAGATCTCTCTCGGGCCACTTTAAACAAACAGTGGCAACTAGGGAAGCGAATGGAGGAGTTTAAGGCCCTCGGAGCTACAGCTCAACTGATGTTTTCTGCTATGTTGAAAGTCATGTATAAAAACAAAATGCATAACCTAAGGGACTACAATGAAGCTGATAGAGGACTCCCTGAACTCAAGGGAGGGGGAAAGATGGAATTGTGAGCCTGCATTAGGATGGATTGGGAACTAGAGGTAGTGTGCATGTCTCTCCCAGGACTGAGTAGATGGAAGTAAGGGTTCAAATTCTTTCATGGAATGTAAACGGACTCAGAACAGCTAGCCGGCTCAATAAGTTGCTGCAATATTTGAGGGATTCAGCCCCTAATATCATAATGTTGCAGGAGACCCATTTTACCAAAGGGGAATGTTTAGACCTTTTTCACAAACAAAAATGGGTCTTCGATATTATTTGCACAGATCAGACCTGTAACGTGAGGAGGTGTAGCAATATTGATAAAACAGAATTTCGAGGCAACTATAATTGGGGGTGTAGCGTGGCTATGCCCCCAGATAGCTGAATTTTGAGACAAGGTGTTTTGTATGATAAACAAGATCACAGGCCTCTTGCTGGCCCCGGATCCGCTGCTTGTACTACTTGGCTCCAGCAAAAACATATGTAAACAGGCCAGACGACTGGTGGAAATGGGACTACTTCTCGCTAAGCGTAGGGTGTCTATGCGCTGGGCCACGGGTCTGATCCTGACAACAGCTGAATGGGAGATGGATATTGTTTGAACTGGGAGTCTCTAGTTGACAGTGGTAGGTACCTTTGACCAAATAGGGACCCTTGCTTCTAAGTCAGGGAAAGGGGATTACACTACTGGAGAACTCCTGCTCACCTCCTTGGTAGCTTGGCACGAGCAGACAGGCTTATCTCAGAGGCAGTGCGTTAAGCATTTGTGAACACATACAGTAATACAGTGAAAACACTACAGATGGACACCACACAGGTTTCGTTAAAATAAGGATTCTTTATATAGACTTAACACAAGACCCCAAACGACAAAAATCCACAATACTGTACTTAAAATTGACTTAAAGATGGGTAGAATTAGCTTAGTTCAAGTTGTTGGTAAATGCGACACAGCTCTCACAAAAGTACCTGGATGCACAACACAAAATAAACAAAAGGCTCGCAGCGTTGGAGATATGTTGGTTCCTTGCTTCGGGGGAGACGATGCGTCGCACCCCAATGCTTGCGCAGAGTAGGGGATGCGTCTTGATCCTTACCGGAGGTGATGCGTAGGTTCTTGTGCTGCAGCCCGGTTGCGATGCGGCAAGATGGCGCCTCGATGCGATGCGACAATCCGGTGCTATGCGATTAGATGGCGCCCTTGATGCGACGATGTTGAGACGATGCAACATGCCCTGGCAGCCTTGCGGCGACTCTGTACTTTGGAGCCACGACAGGCCCTGAGACACGCTTCTCTGATGATGCGACGGTGACCCTCACGGTTGCGACGCGGTTCTCCGGTGATGCGACAGCAGACAGCTGCGACGAAGGCACCTTCTGGGAGATGCGGCGGCGGCACGCTTCTCCGGCGATGCGATGACTACAGCTGCGGCGGCAACACGCTTCTTCTCGGTGCGTCGCGCTTCCAGCTCCCAGCGACACGCAGGCTTCTGCAGATAGAATTCCCAGCAAGAAAATTTAGAGGGGAGCTGGTGGTGAAGTCTGTTGTCCCTGAGACTTCAGCAGGAGGCAAGCACAAGTTCAAGCCCTTGAAGAAATATTCTACAAGATGATGAAAGTTCTGTAAAAGTTCCTTCTCCTCTCCTTGGCAATGAAGACACCACTGCAGGCCAACCCAACAACACAGCACACTGGCAGGGGGGCAGTCCAAATCCTACAGCTTCCTTTAGTTCTTCTCCTTGGCAGAGGTTTCTTGTTGTTCCAGAAGTGATCTGAAGTCTTGAGGTTTGGGTCCCCATATTTATACTACTTTTCTCTTTGTTCTCTGAAGGCAGAGAGGCCTTTGCCCAGTCCAAACCAGTTCTGTTCAGTCCTGGAGCACTTTGTTTACCTGACTCCTTCTTTCCTTTCAGAGTGCAGGGCAGAGACATCAGACACACCACAGAATGGAGCCAGCATTGTGGAGGGAAGGCACAGCCCTATTCAGGTCCCAGGTGCAGCTCCTCCCACCCATCTAAATGCAGATCTTCCTATTCAGCCCTGTGCTGACTCACCCTCTCCCCTGGAATCCCCAGCCCCTGTTACTCACAGAACCAGACACACAATACACAACCTAGCAGAGGCAGGCTTGGACACTTAAGCAAGAAAATACCTACTTTCTAAAAGTGGTATTTTCAAACACAGAATGTTAAAACCAACTTCACTAAAAGACGTATTTTATCATTCTGAGTTCAGGCATACTAAATTCGAATTTCTACCACGTTCCCTGAGTCAGTTATGATTATAAGATGTAATAATCATACTGCCTATTCTAGCCTATGGGGTACAGGTAGCCTTGCAATAGTGAAAAACGAAAATGGCTGTAATTCACTATTAGGACATGCCAATCACACCAGGGCATATCCTTCCTTATACTAACAATGCACCCTGCCCTTGGGCCTACCATAATGGTGTCTGATATGAAGAAAAGGGAAGGTTTAG
This sequence comes from Triturus cristatus, assembly GCF_964204655.1. Taxonomy (NCBI): domain Eukaryota; kingdom Metazoa; phylum Chordata; class Amphibia; order Caudata; family Salamandridae; genus Triturus; species Triturus cristatus. The sequence goes on from NC_140589.1 coordinate 1,295,226,477, forward strand.
GGACTGGCAAGTGGGTGCACTTGGTCAATCAGCATGGCAGTACCAGACTGCACATAGGCTCTGCAATGGCAGACCTGAGACACAATTTACAAGCTGCTTCTGTGGGTGGCACAACCAGTGCTGCAAGTCCACCAGCAGCATTTGATTTACAAACCCTGGGCACACATGGTGCACTGTACTAGGGTCTGACAAGTAAATCAAATAACCCAATTATGGAGTCACTAATCAATACATCAATTTAACATAGGGAGCACTTGCACTGTGGCACTGAATAGCAGTAGCACAGTGTCCAAAGCATCTAAACCAGCAAAACATATCAAAAACAGAGGAGGCAATCAGAAAAAATGGAAGGGAGACTCACGCCAATGGTACCAGGTCTAACAGATATGCTATATTGTAACACGCCATCAGACACTTCTAGTGAACTCCTTCCCCGCAGAGCCGGCCAGCAGGCTTTTGGAGCCTATACCAGCAATACCTTGTGGGGAAAGAAACTGGCAAGCTTGAGGGAAGTTAGGTCTATTAAGAGCTGAAGTATGAGCTTGCCAGCTACATACGGACATGTATTGTAGCTAAGCTGGAGAGTTGCTTGTGCTGACTTAATGTGACTAAATGCATTTGGGATGTGCATAACAATGCTTGTTTTTTAATGTGACCCCTGGAAATGTAATTTTCTCTGTATGGCATATATAAATGTATGGTATAAGATTACTGCTGATTGTATTCTGGCTAGCCAATGCAAATATGTACTGTATTGGGTTTCTGTACTCTTCTGTAATAATTTATAAACAAAGCAATAAAAAAACTATTAAAAAAAAACTATAATTGGGAGTGATGTGGATGGGCGATTGCCAACTTCCAAGCCCATGGTTACGTTGGTGGGTTAATATGGTCCCAACGTGGAAGACATTGATCCTCTAAATGCTATGTTTCAGAAACTATTATCCATCTCCGACCCAGTCATCATGGCTGGAGATTTTAATACAATTATGGATTATAGTATGGACTGGTACGACAACAGTAAATGTAGAGCATATCCAAAAATGCAGACCTCCCTAAAAAATATGATGAAGCAGAAGGGTCTATATATATATATATGGAAGTTGAGATCAGGGAGACAATGAGGACATACCTTCCATAATATGTCCATTTTTCAAGAATAGATTTTTTTCTGGTGGATAGGGCCATTTGCGAGGATATTAGTATGATTAAGCATGTTACAGCAAACTTGTCCAACTTGCTCTAGATTTGGTACGTACTATAGAGCAGAAAACGTAACGATGGACTCTCGATAGGGCACTGTTGTTGGACCCAGATGTTTTGGACCAAATAAAATGGAGGCTAATGAATTTCTGAGATTAAATGTTGGTTCCGCTCCGACACCAATAGTTTGGGATGCCTTTAAGCCTTTTATGACGGGAAGGCTGATCAGTGTTTCTGCCCAGAAAGTCAGGCAGTATAAAAGAGAGGTCGAGTCAGCAGAGAAAGCTTTGGGCCAGCTGTTAAGTTATTTTCTGGAACAGCAGTTGTCAGAGGAGTAGAGAGGGTCCATGGAGAAAGAAATGCTAATAATGGGAACAACATTCGTTAGTTGAAGCACGCACTAAGAATAGGTGGGAGGCAAACAAGTTGGCTCACTTCGAGTACAGGGGAAATGCAGGGAAAATGTTGACATGGAAAGATAGGTTAGATCAGGCTAGAAATTCGGTACACGAAATAAAGGATGAGGCAACAGGCCAAGTCTCCTCAAGTACTCATGATATAGAATCCTTCTTTCTGAAGTTTTTCTCTGTGCTGTACTCGGATAGCTTAACGGTATCCAAAAAAGAGGTGGACAAATAGTTAGCAGGGGACTTACTTAATATATTGTGGAGTGATCAGAGAGCCCAGTTTGATCATGATATAGAAATGGAAGAGGCAAGAAAGTGAGTGAAATTAGGTAAGAGAGGGAAAGCCACAGGCCCGGATGGCTTCCCATTGAGTCTTATTTCACATAAGGGGAGGCAATAGTCCTTTTCTTGACCCAACTATTTGGTGAAATATTAGGACGAGGGGTATCCCTCCCACTCTTATGGGAGAGGTGGTGGTCACCTTAATCTTCAAACCAGGGAAAAACCCTAAATTGTGTGAGTCATATCGACCTATTTCACTTTTAAACAATGATTACAAGCTGATTAGTAATATTATGGGCAAAAGATTAAACGTGGTTGTGGAGACTTTGATTCAAAAGGATCAGAAGGGCTTTATGAAAGGTAGATCCTTCGAGCTCATGCATGAGCTAATTGGTGCTATTGACCTCGCCACTACCTTCTGGATACCCTTTGCAGTTCTCACTTTACAAACATGCAACGAGACTTTCCACAGAGTAAATTGGTCATAGTTGAATGCCATCTTAAAACTTAATAACATAGGGGAGAAATTTAAACGCGTGATCCAAAGAATTTACTCCACTCCCTCTGCCAAAATTCGTATTAATTGTGGTACGACAGCAAAGTTTAAGATCTTGAGAGGGACAAGACAGGGTTGCCCCCCCCCCCTGCATTTTAATCTATACATTGAACCACTGGCAGGGAAACACAATGAGGAAAAGGAAACTGTCCCATTTAGGTGTGAAAGGTGGGTAAAAAAGATTGCCCTTTATACTGATGACTTGATGATTTATACAGATAATTGAAAAGAGTCATTGGCAGTAGTAGAGCAATTGGTGCAGGACTTTGAGAAGATATCCGGTTATGCTGTTAACACTTTCAGCACTGAGATAATGGGTTGGAAATGGGGGAGCCTCTGCCTGGAATAAAAATGGAAATGAGAAACCTGGGTATTAAAATTGAACATTAAGTGGATGAAAGAGCAGAGCTTAATTTTAAGAACGTTATGAAGAAGGTACTGGTCTCATCTACCTTTAACAATCTTTGGTAGGGTTAACAATCTTTGGTAGGGTTAACTCAATAAAAATGACTAACCTGCCGAAATGCACCTGCCTGTTTATTACAATCCCCTAAGTTTTAAAGAAAAAATGGTTAGGGAAGCTTCAGGGCAGCGTTAGTTAATTCATATGTGCATCCAAGGGCCCGCCCATTTCATGGAAGAAGTTGAAAAGGAGACGAGAGAAGCGAGGGATTGTGTTCCGGATTTCCAGTTTTATGCTTATGCCTTCCAACTGAAAAACTGCAAATGCCTACTAAAAGAATCTGTAGCAAGTGAGAGCCCATATGAAGCGATGATGAAAGATGTCAGGGGGGAAAATCTCATTTTTTGTATACATTTGGGGACACAAAACTTTACAAAAAAGTGAGGCTGAAGGTGCTTCAAGCCATGGCTTGTGTTTGGGCACAGATTCAAAGGGCTGCTAAATTGACATTTGACCGCAAACGAGCACCAATCTGGGATTCCCTGGGAATGCCACATTGTTTGATGGATAAGTTAGCAATTCTTATCAAGAAAGCAGGATTAGAGAGGTGGGAGCAGTTGATGCAGGATGGAAAGCTAATTTTAGACAAAGACTCTCTAAGCGGTTCCAGGAGGGATATCTCAGCCTTTAAGAACTAGCAGTTTAAGGGGTAGGCCCCCAACCAGAGGCAGGATATCGGGAGCTCAACTGAGCTTGAAAAGCAGCTCTGGTTAGGGTGAGAGATTAAGAGGGAGGTTTCCTGCTGGTAATGGCTGATCTTGGATAAGATGGACAGGGACGTCGACCTTCCGGAGGAATTGTGGGGAAGATGCGTGCCACAGCTGCTGATGCAGGATGTATTGCAAGTATCTATGCGTTTGTTTTATGCCACAGTCAAACCTGCATATCGGAGGAGTAATCACATGTTTTCTCTATACAGAGCTTTTTAGTCCCTAGACAAGCTGTCGAAACTCGGAAAGTCAAGCCCGCTTTGCTGTAAGAGGTGTGGCCTGGAAACGGCTGATGATGTCCATCTGCTCATGGAATGCCCACAGATTTGGCTGTTCTGGGAGGAGGTATGCAAGGTAATCTGCCAGATATTTCACCCAGAAATCAAGGTAAGCCTTGGATTAATTATTTTTGATAAAGCGGGACCCCGGATGAAACTTAATAAAAGAAGTGCCATGTTGATGTTCTACTTGATGCTCCTGGCAAGGAAGGAGATATGCCAGAAGTGGGAGTTAAAGGATGCTCTCACCTCTGCCGACAGTGAAACCGGTTTGAAGCATGGACAATTCCCCGAGTTCTCTAAGAAGAAAAACATTTTGGTGGCCATTAATTGCCTGGTTGGTGGTTTTATACTGCAAAATATCAATGTCTTATGATTACACCAAACCTCGAACTATAGACCAGCTTGAAAGTAGGTTTGAAATATTTTTTTCACAGGCCTGTAAGCTTAGAAGCTCTCTTGAGACGGTATCTAGGGCCGTATATGAGGCTGACAGTTTTGAGGGTGGAGATAAAGAAAGGTGAATGAGGACAAAAAAACACTACAATCAGATGAATCGGGTCCTTGATTACCCAACCCCAGCTGCCAAACAGCAGAACCCAATCCCAATTTCTACTCACTAGACCCTTAAGATTGCTTGTTTTTTCCTCAATCTGGACAGTTGTATTTCTTACTTTATTATGAATTCCCATAATGCACTTATCTTTCACTATCACACAAATTCCACCTTCCTGAGCCAGTATAAAATGTAATGCATACCTATTTTGTTCCGAGTATAGTCACATACTTTCTAATTTTAAAATGACAGCGCTTTGAAGCTGAGACGGTAGAGTTGGACAGGTCTGAAGTTTGCAACCAAAATATTCTCTAGCTCCTTCCACTCTTGCCCCTGCCACACTTCCTAGAAAGAATATTGATGCCATTATGTAACCAAATGTTTTTCTGTTACTGTAATCATTCATTTCATGATCTGTCACTCCATCACAATTCTTTAGTTAATGTTCTATACCATTGCACTCGAGGTATAATATCGGTGCATGGTACGCCAATGGGCGAGTCCATTCCTAACATCACATCTTCAGTGCCATTATAAATATTGGAGTATGTTCCATTAGAAAGAAAAAATAAACTGGGGTGGCCATGTAAAGGTCTCGTAAGAATATTATCTATAGAATAGCGGGTACTCCATTTAATAGTCTGCGTGTCACTTTTGTTACATAATGACAAGATTGGTTTGCGCTTCAATTTCCCTGAACAGTTTAATCTCAAATCAGTATTGTTCATAGCAATTATGTTACAAAATGCAGCATAACAGCCAGCATCCTTGGTCAGAGTTACTTGCTCATGGGAAAACCCTGTAAGAGTCACATGCTCCTCATCAAAGTATAATGTGTCACAATATGTGTTATTGTCACACCCAGGATACCCTTTATCTTGGTGTACCCAATTATATAAGCAGGGTCCCGGGATAGGCAAATCATAATTGGACATGTACCTCCTTGAAGTGGGGTGGTCTTGTGGATGGTCTTGGGAAGTGGGTTAAGCTGTCCACAAAGCAGAAGTCAACTGAATGGGATAACATGCTATCCCCTTCTCAAAATAGTTCTCAAGTGCTATTACAAAACTGTTAGCTTGAACACAAGTCATAAAAGTTAATACTATTCATAGTGTAATAGATATTATTCTCATTGTTGACTTACGCTGGTTAATCTTAAGCGCAAGATCGTAACTGCTATAGCGTCTTGAATACTTTACGCACATAATATTGAGACTGTACTTCTAGATCTTCAGCAACAAAGGCTAAGAGAGGTTTCTAGCATGTCAGAGCTCGGGCTCGTGTCCACAAACTATCGTTGTTTGGACCCAGAAGGTTGTCTTGATCTCAAATTGTATCGCAGCTTATCAGTATGCAATGGCTGTGGGATGTCCTCAGTTGCAGTCTGTGGAAGCTGAGCATTATCTGCGAATACAGGTGGAGGCTCTCATTTCACATGGTTAGCATGTATCCAGTTTTTATACCCCTGGCATTTCACAGCCATGTTAGTAATTAACAGTACTTGGGTGGGCCTTTCCACCTCTTTTGAAGGCATTTGTTGCTTTGAAAGGTCTTAGTGAACAACCAGTCTGCGGGCTAAAGACCATGTCCTTCAGTAGTAGATGATGCAGGCAGGGCATCTTTCACCTGATTGTACAATAGGTTCAGTCTTTTAGTTAAGGCAATGCAATAATCCCTCAGCGTTGCATCAGCAATATTTATAGCAGCATTTTGTTTAGGAGCCACCCATATTGCCATCAATCTGTCAGTCACTATCCCATGAGGGCTCAATTTAGTGGTGACATTTGGTGTGCTATGCATGCTTAGAAGTGCTTTGGGTAACACACCCACCCATGTCAACTCAGTCTCTGCGCATCTTAGCAATCTTTGCCTTCTAAGCGCCATTTCTGTTCTCCACTGCTCCTGTTGCCTGAGGTTAATATATAAAATGGAACTTTTGTTTTATCGCCAGACCTGAAAGTAAAATGACTTCCTCGATTCTCCCCTTTACATAGCCATTCCACCACATTATTCACAAAATGTGGACCGTTATCCGGTGGAATTCAGCATGGGACCCCAAACCTCGGAATCAGTTTCTTTAGCAAGCATTTAGCCACTGTCTGTGCATCATTCTCCTTTGTAGCATAAGCCTCCACCCAGCCACTGAAAATGCAGACCACTACCAACGCATACCGAAACATATGCATGGGCGGAAACTTCACAAAATCAATTTGCGAATGTTCGAAAGGTACTTCTTGAGTTGGGGAATGTCCTGATACGGTAGGCATTCCCTTACCACTATTAAACAGTCCAAATGTGACACTGTTTCTGTAAATGGCTTCTGCATTTTTCTGAAAGTTCTTATTCTACCAGAATTGTGAAAACCACCTGCACATTGCATCGCGTCCCGAATGCGCAGGGCCATGAATAACAAGGGCCAAATTATACACCATGGCATCAGGTAATCTAAACATTCCATTTGGTCCTACCTAGATCCCATCAACCTCAGTACCCTCCATTTGTCATTCGACCTTTTCTTACTGAACTGTATTTTGTTGCAAATTACAGGGATCCATGTTTACATTGCAATCTGTTTGTGGGGTTTGTTCGGACTGCTTTTTACAGCTACAGCAGTGGTTTTAATTTTCTTTCATTTCAAAGTGTCACATTTACACGCAGCAGGCCTTTTGCTCCCATTTGTCAGTTGTCACTTTGTCAATTTCATAACTGAAAAATAGCATTTTTTTCAAATGGGAGGAATTTAAAGTGAATTAAACTTTTTCTATGAAACATTAAGGGCCTTATTATGATGGCGGTCGGACGTGCGTCTGAGCGTCATCGTTGCGTAATGGACACCGACCAACATGTAGTTGGCGGTTCCACCTGCCAAATTATGACCCGACCGCCATGCAGGTGGTCAGGAAACATGCCATTTTCTATTGCGGCTTGTGTAGCAGCACATTAAAGAGCCGCAGCACAAGCCACAATAGAAATGGGCATGTTTGAAGCATCCATGTACCAGGCACGTTCAGGTGCCTGACACAGGGTCCGTAGATGTTTGGGGGTGCACCACATGTGCCCCCAAACCACATAGCAGACCCCAACAGGGAACCAGGGCCCCTAAGGTCCCTTTCAGTCTGCCTGTACATGGTGGTCAGACCGTACAGGCCGAGGGAAACAGGCATCGTATTTCCTACGGTGGTTCCTGAGCAGGCACCACCCCTATTGTAAGCATTATGGTCCCACCGCTGCCCCAACGGGCTCCTTGCGCCCGTTTGAAAGCACCGGTCGGTCCCTACAACCGATGCCTCCGACTGCCGGCTCATAAATCGGCGATTGGACCGCTTTCATGAATGTCGGTGTGCCCATCAGTTAACGGGTTGCTAATTACATTATGGATTTTGCTTTGCTGAAAGTCATTGATTTTAGATATTATATTTCAATGTTTATTTTATTTGTATTTTTCTTTGTCAGTACATTATAGTAGGAGGTTTTGTATTTAGTATGTTTGCAAATCATTTTTTGGTTAAGGAAGATTAGTTTTGATTTGTTTTATATTCCTATTTGGTGTTTGATGTCTTGGTTAGTGCATAGTGGGATGGGTAGTTTTATGTTTTGTTTAGGAGCACTGAAGGATGCAGTAGGGAACGGGACTCGGTCTAATTAGGTTTAATTGGGAAAACGTGTGCAAACTGGATTTAAGGAAGGGTTGTGGAAGGAGGGAAGTTGAAAATTTTGGTAAACAAGGGAAGACATTTAGATTTCGAGTTGCCGGTTTCACGAGGTAAACTCACACTGTTTCCAGATGGCTTTATATCACTGTAAGTGGGGGAGGAAATTTTCGATATTCTTTTCTGTTTCACAATTTAGTTGGCTTGGCTTCAAGAGGGGATGGGTGTTTAATGGCAGACCTGGGTAAAACTGCAGCTAATGTCATTGTTTTATAAAATCAAATGTTATGGGCTATTTTATTATTTTTGATGCAGTTCTTTTTAATTTATTTGCAGTACCACTGAGGAAGAACAAACGTTCGAAATGCATTGGGTTTATTTACTGTACCGGTTTAAGGAAGGTTGAAAGCAAGTGTCAATGTTTAAGCTTTCAGCAGCATTTGGCATTTGAAAATGCGGAATAAAACTTTCCTATTCAACTTGGCTGTCTCTGAAGTGATTTAAAAGGATGGAGTACATGGATTATTAGTTTTGCAAACTTCCACTGGATTACTATGGATTACTTGGTTTACCTGGTTGAAATACTGATTATTGGAAGAGGAAGATTCCTCATTTTCGCAGTGCAGCAGCGAGGGGCACAAGTGCTGCCCCTTATTTCTTATCTTGTTAATGTTTTATAAAGCATGTTTATTCACTTAAGATTTCTCACATTTGGAGAAATTTGAGATGCAGAAATGTTTTCCATATTCTGAACGTTTTTGCTGAACATTTTTCAGCACTTACATTTTTTCCCATTTCTGTTAAACATGTAAGGTGCCACATATGGCGAAATGTATGTTCTGTGCCACAAGTAATGACACAGTCTCCTAGTCACCTGTACATGCATATACTCCACTCATACGCTCATATATACATACATCCCCAAAGATCACACTCTCACTGGCCCTGTCAAAGTACCCCCTAGTCGAAGTATTTTGTTTAAACCATAGCATCTGTGCTCTATGGCCATTAGGCTTAAGGTCAATTAAGCTGGGCATGGTGCATCTAGTAACAATGCATGATTTGCTTATCCTTCAGTCACTCATGATTACTTTCACTGATCAGAAGTAGCTCTCACTGCTGATAAGGTTGGAGACTCTTGCTTTAACATAACCGGGAATACGCAATGCTGGAGACTCGCACAGAACCGTCTTAATGGTTTGGAAACTTTCATTGTGCATCTGCATCCAGGGGACAGGATTGGTAACATCCATGTGTCAGATCTTGTAAAGGTTTGGAAATGAGTGAAAAATGTGGGATCCATTGTCTGCGATACCTTGCCATGCCTAAAAATGAACATACTTCATGATGTGTTGTGGCAAGCGGATGTTGCATTATTGCATGAATGAGTTTGGGTGATATTCTCCTCTTCCCTTTAGAAATCAGGTGGCAGAAGTACATCACCTGTTTTGTACAAAAATAAAATTTCTTTGAGTATCTTTGTGACCATGGGATGCTAAGAAATTAAGCAAGTTTATAGTAGCCCATGAGGACTATTTTTCTGCTATGAGATCGTTAACATTTTGTATTAATGCCACCCCAGGTTCCAAACATGTTAGAGAAGAATGCCTTAATTATTTGGTAATAAGTTGTGGGTGCTTCTGTATATGCTATGGGGAGTTGTTTTCACAAGATTCTGCTCTGGCTGAATGCAAATGAAAACAAATACTGACTGTCAGGTTATAGGGGAATAGAAAAGAATGCATTTGTCAAATCTGTAAAACGTAGTGAGGACTGCTATTTATATACGTACATTGCTAAGTTAGCAAAACCGCGTTAGATGTTAGAAAGCCATCTTGCCACTTTTGCTGCTTTTGCACACGACACTGCAGTTACATGTTATTATTTGAGAAATGCTTGCTCGCCTTTGCTTCACATGAGAACTGTCTGTTGTTCACATCCCTAACAGTGAGCTGCGACCTTGGTCTGAACATTGTGTAAAGAAACAGTCTGGGTCGCTAGACGGTGCATGTTGTTGGGTTCAGGTTGATTGGCCCACTATTTAGCCTTAATAAGCACGCAGCTGCAAATACCTGAAAGTCGAGTGCTTTTAATATTGCAGGCTGCATGCTTTATACACATTCGGAAGAAGAACTTTCCCAGGAGCAGAGTATACCTGATCCTGTGATGTGATTCCACTAAGCTGATCTTTACGGTATGGGGTTCCCCATTCAAGCCTAGAGACCTTCTGTTAGTCTAATAATAATAATAATATTAGTTTACTAGTGAAAGGAAGGTGGCTGTAATCCACTGTCATTTTATTATGATTTCTCCTTTCATTTTCTATGGTATTGTAACTATGCTGATGGTTTTGATTGTAATCATTTGTCTACTTATGTTAGCCAAAGTACTGTATCTTAGGACACGAGGTTTATAAAATATACTCTTTAAACTTTATCGTGTCTCTGTTTACTCTTGTTGTGGACTGATATGAGAATAATTACGAACAGGTATTTCTGATTCCCACCATTCCTGAGAAATACACTAAGTCGCTTGTTCTGGGTTGTCTATACATTGGGACCGCCGAGATAAAATCGGATAACGAATGGGACACTGATGCTGGTCGGATAAGGGGTTCTGGGTTCTGAGGTGAGTTTTTGGTACACCACAATTCACAGAGGTCCTGGTTTCCTGTGCATAGTTCTGTGCATGAGCAGAATCTCTGCAACAAAAAGTAGGTAGCTGAATGGGGTATAGTGGTTAGAATAGTAGTGGAGTTTGGCACAACAGGAAATATGAGCTTATTATCTTGTTAATCTGGCGCAACTCTTGTAAGAGACGCCATTCATCAGGTTTTGAGGAGTCCTTACTTTTGCTTATCGGGAGACTCGAGGAATTACATACTACCCTTTGTTTCTATCAGTTCTCACTCCTTACAAGTGCTGGTGTTATTTCCAGCAAGCCCCACTCCCCTTCTTGTGATATATGGTACTCTGGAACTCGAGAAATCAAAGTGTTATCCTTCAGAAACTACATGAATAGGTTCAATGTTCTGCCCACATCAGATTTTTTAAAAGCTCAAACATCAACGGTTACATTGTTCCGCACAATGTCAGGCAAACAATCCAAAACATCAGAATTGATTTCAGTACGGTGTACACACATTTGAGAGGTAAATGGATGTTTGTCACCATATTTAAAGAAAACACCATCTGGCGTACATATAATGATAGCATTCATCTTTTTCAATAAATCAAGACCCAACAAATTGAAAACACTTTGATCAGAAACCCCAAAGAAATGCTTATCTGTAATTGGATCAATAGTAAATGTAATAGGTTTACTGATAGGATTTGTGATGGCAACACTTGAAATCCCCACAGAAGTATTTGCCATTCACGAGGGGGTAAGTGGAGAACAGTATTGGGTGATACTGTGGAATCCGTGGCACCAGTGTCAATAATTAACTTATCGTCATGACCGTTGACCTCTCCTTGCACATAGGAACACCTGTGGTCAACTGACAACGCAGGTGCCAATACTTCAATTTCTCCTCCGAGGCACCCCTACACTTTGTAATAATCCTCACTGTAAATGTCTTGTGTCATCATTTGATGTGAGGGTTGCTGTTATCTTTGATCACAAATAATTCCTGTTTATCTGACCCGATGAAGGGCCAGGAGGAAGACAGGGAAATAATTAGGTTGGTGTTGCATTGTTGGGTTCATATTAGATTGGGAATAATTAGGATTATTGGGCCATTCATTCTTTCAATGATCGCTAGCACCACAAATATGACATCCTTGATAAGACTGTGGGAGGAGAGTCCAACTTCTACACCGCCCTTGTCCCCTAAAACCTCCCCTCTCTGGGTCTGAATATTGCCATGAAATCCTGTTCCCCGCTCCCCACTCTGGCTTCTTACTGGACCATTGCACCTTTGGATCAGGTTTAACCTTAGCCCATAATTCTGAACTTATAATTATAGAAAATATATTATATCAGTCAGTTTGCCTAATTTCAATACCTGTTCTACCTTTGCATACCATGCATTAGGGCTATGTCATAAATTAGGAAACTCTTTAGTAAAGGTGAAGAGTTCCAACCTGGTCCAAGAGGTCTAAACATGTTGAAATTATGCAGCTGTCGTTCCTGGGACTTATCTCATAGGGAAAGCAGGAGAGGAATCTTTATTTGGGGAAGTGTTTTATTTTTCTGGGTAACTTCCACTGACCCTCCATCACCTTCCTTAGTCTCGCTGTAGAGAGGAAGACTTCATCCATATGTCCCTCTATTATTGGATCTGCCTCCTCCTCCGGTAGTGCTTTTAAATGACATGGTAGAGAGAGAATGTATACCACAATAAAGCTATGGTATCAGCTGAAACAGAACACAGCATACTTTCAACTCAACAAGGCCCTCTGGTCAGAAATGGAAATGGATAAAAAAAAATCACCATATAATCAATACCTTTATAATGCTCTAAAAATTACTTGCAAGACTGAGCTGTGGAACAAGAACTTGTCCTTTAAGCAAGTGCTAAATAAATCAGCCAAATGTATTTCTCTAATACTTGACAAAAACGCGTTCAGCTCGAGATCACATGCCTGGATGGGTATAAACCGCTATAAAACACTGGCCCCGGCACCTCATTTAAACATTATATTTCCGATTCACTGAAAAAGAAAACTGATGTCCTTAAGGTTTGGTAAACTACCGACAATTGCGGACCGGCTAACCGGGATATACAACAGACCCAAACATGCCGACTCTGCGGAAGCATAATAGCAATAATGGGGCGACCTGGTGTCCCTCAGAACCTGGGTATACGTTTTAAACAAAAACAATTGGTTCTGTTGAGGTTTACAAATTGCTTTGGAGTATAGAAGCAGCGCAAGTTTACTTCCAGCAAACACCAATGATTTACGGAAGGAAAAGAAAATGACATAACACACACCGAGGTATAGAATTGAATGCTGTATTCAAGTATAGGTCAACTATTCAAGGCTGTCGCAATTTACAAGCTCAATTGCAAAAGGAATAGGTGACTGTGGTGAAAAACGTGACATATGGTGATTGGTGACATAAACAGTACACTATATACATGACAAATCAACGTGACACTTGGGAAGGGGAGAAGATTTCTGTTTGTCCGTATAATTGTTTCACATACGCTACAAGGTACATAAATGATTCAAAATATGATCATGAGCGTTGTGTAGACATATCTGGTGCATCGGCGTTTCGACCCTGCAAATTGTGCAATATTGTGAAATGCGTCATGGTGGGTCTTCTTCAGGACAGGAGAGGAGGTGGGCAGTTTAAAGGATTAATTAAAATTTGCATCAGGTGTGTGTTATGTGACAAGGAATAAATGTTTAAGAAAAGGGCAAGAATCAAGCTTACCAAGTCGTAGATACTTATTTTCTACAATTGTGAAGGGCTTCTCATTCAAATGGTGGTTTATGTTTAAAAAAATCTCAGTTCTCCTCTGGGCGGTAGGAGCCTGGGAAAAAGTGACAATAGCTGAATGGTCACTTACGTAAATAATTTAATTAACTACTAGCAAACATACTATGTATGTGTTGGCATGGACAAACTAAGTCCATTCACTTTCATATGAATGCAGACACTTGTATTAAAAAAAAAAAAAAAATCCACAAACTCTTTAATGGTGAGGGCATACCTTACTGTAGTCCTGTTAATCAAACATAGTTAGATCATTGTTGGTTGGATTCAGACACCTATATTTATAAAAGCCCGCAAACCCCCTGTTAATGAGGAAGCCTAATTTAGGCACGTACCTTAAAGCTATTCTCTTTTATAGACTTCCACCCGTCGGTTGGAGTCTCTGTGGGCGGCAAGTCCAGTTGTTTACTGGAAGAATAGGAAACAGCTCGTAAATGCCTGCAGTTGGACAACTAATGTCAAAGCAGAGACGGGATCGCAAGCGCGTGTCAGGTCAATTACTCACCAAGATCTGGCGTCAGAGCGGCACTCGCTCCAGTTAGAAGTGAGGCCGGGGCAGGAGGCGAGTGATATAAGACCTCCAACACGTGAGGGCTATGTGCACGCTTCAGCCATCTGAGCTGGATAACGTCATACGGGTTAAAGAATGCACACGAGGTGCAGGCAGCAGCTTAATTGTAGCATGTCAAGGGACCAGTGAGAAGGGGAGAATGCGTAAAAATATTTCCGGAGGCTCATGTGAGATAACCAGTGCAAAAATACATTGAAGGCACACGATAAATACTATGTAGTTTCATGGATGAATTATACAAAGCATACAAAATTGCACATTTTAGAAGTTACATTTGAGGAATACAGAGCACATGTGATGTCATGATTGTGCAAAAAATGGCACACGATAAATAGTATGTGGTGGCATGGATGAATCATATAAAGTATTCAAAATTGCACATTTAAAAAAAAAAACACACACACACATTTGAGGCTGTCCTTTTGGGTGCCGCTCTGACGCCAGATCTTGGTGAGTAATTGACCTGACACGCGCTTGCGATCCCGTCTCTGCTTTGACATTAGGTGTCCAAATGCAGGCATTTACGAGCTGTTTCCTATTCTTCCAGTAAACGACTTGACTGGCCGCCCACAGAGACTCCAACCGACGGGTGGAAGTCTATAAAAGAGAATAGCTTTAAGGTACGTGCCTAAATTTGGTTTCCTCATTAACAGGGGGTTTGCGGACTTTTATAAATATAGGTGTCTGCATCCAACCTACAGTGATCTAACTATGTGTGGTTAACAGGACTACAGTAAGTTATGCCCTCACGATGAAAGAGGTTGTGGATATATATATATATATATATTTTTTAAATACACAAGTGTCTGAATTCATATGTAAGTGAATGGACTTCGTTTGTCCATGCCAACGCATACATAGTATGTTTGCTAGTAGTTAATTAAATTATTTACGTAAGTGACCATACATCTATTGCCACTTTTTCCCATAGGAGAACTGAGATTTTTGAAACATAAACCACCATTTGAATGAGACGCCCTTCACCATTGCAGAAAATAAGTATCTACAACTTGGTAAGCTTGATTTTTGCACTTTTCTTAAACGTTTATTCCCGGTCACATAACACACACCTGATGCAAATTTGAATTAATCCTTTAGGCTGCCCACCCCCTCTCCTGTCCTAAAGAAGACCCACCTTTACGCATTTCACAATATTGAGCAATTTGCAGGGTCGAAACGTCGACGCACCAGATATGTCTACATAACGCTCATGATCCTATTTTGAATCATTTATGTACCTTGTAGCGTATGTGCAACAATTATAAGGACAAACAGAAATCTTCTCCCCTTCCCATGTGTCACGTTGATTTGTCTTGTATATAGTGTACTGTTTATGTCACCAATCACCATATGTCACGTTTTTTACCACAGTCACCTATTCCTTTTGCAATTGAACTTGTAAATTGCGACAGCCTTGAATAGTTGACCTCTACTTGAATACAGCATTCAATTCTATACCTCGGTGTTTGTTATATCATTTTCTTTTCCTTCCATAAATCATTGGTATTTGCTAGAAGTAAACTTGCGCTGCTTCTATACTCCAAAGCAATTTGTAGACTCTGCGGAAGCAACCTTTATTCATTTAATTTGCATATGTCCCAAATTACCCACAGCACGATTTACATGCTAAGGAAAGCTTTGAATCTCAGAGGAATGAGGACATGTAGAGCGGCTCTAATAACAGGGTTAGATCCCGCAGACCCTCAAATGAACCTTAAACTGATCACATTTTGCACATTTACGATCAGGTCCTGAAAATTGAAATCTCATTGTCGAAGCAGAATGAGAAAACTATGAACTCTTGGAATTTTATCACATAGAACTTGCGAGTTATTAAAATCTGCTAATTGTAACAAAAGGCTCAGGAATCAAATCAGTATTTATGAATTATAGAATGTAGACATTTTTAATCTATTAATAATCTCTCAGTATAGGCTACGAATTTTATTGAAGTAACAAAATTATCAATTTAAGAATGTACTGCTAATAATGCTAACAACTTGACAATGCAAAACCCACAAAGTTTTAATTCATGTAGAGATTTTATTGTTCCTTTTTATGTGAAATATTGTTAAGGTTTTAATTAACTAAACAATAAACATTTACTTACTTACTTTCACTTGTTGCACACAATTTAACTCCATAGCATGTGACTCCCATTCATTCAAGCAATCAAACTGTGCCAGTCTAATCTTTTTTTCTCTTTCTTATCATGCAGTGTCTCGAATACGGCAAATTTACTAAGTCAAAAGTTCCTTACGTGGGAAACTTCAGATAAATATTATCTTTGGTATAGTCATATCATTGATTCAAGAATACACCTGTCAATATGGAAACCTTGGTCATTATTTCATGAGCTGGAGACCCTTTGGGTGGCAAAGGCTGACTCTGGTTTAACCAGTTATATTTGCTAAGTGATTAACCCATTGTTAAAGTTATCCTTCTGCACTCCAAAAATTCAAACAAACCAATCCCCTTTGTTCCCTTTATCCTGTCTGCCACCCTTACTTATTGACAGGTTTCTCAATAGTTCTTTAGGAGGAAGCATGAATCACTCACAGTTGTGTGAATGTCACACAGCAAGTCCCCTTCAGATGCCGACTCAGGAAAGCAGTCCCGTTATTGAGGTGCACACTTTGGGATATGTAGGGGGTCTACGCTGGCCCCTTCACTGCCATGCTGAGGGCCGGCTGGAGGGATTCATGTCCATCCAGAGTTTCAGCACCAGTGGATAAGGCAGAACATTGTTCTTCAAATAAAGGCGGAGTCAGCCATGGGAAATCTTCAGCATTCATTTATCATCTAGCTGCAGCAAAGATCTCTGAATCGCTAGCTCAGAGAGTCTCTGAGTCAGCTTATAGAATTCTCAGTTTATATACTGTCATAACCACATCGGAGATAATGGAAAAGAATGATCTTAACACAAAATTATCAAAGATCATTGAAAATGTGCATCTGTAGCAGGACAGTTCTTAGACAAGTTTGCCACCTACTGCTGCCAACAATTGATACACTTCTTTCCTTACTCGTGTCTCTGGAAACACTTCATACAATGCTTTATTACCACAAAGCAGAGCTAAAATAACTGCAATTTGTCCCATGTGAACAGCTGCACAACATCAACTTTGTAAATAGTTCTCTGTGAACCTTGATGTACAGAGCTAAGCAACAGATAAGCATTTCCTTAGTGATCCCTGAACCATGGAAAGAACATTCTGTAATGAAAGCATTCACTTGTTCCTGTACTCTGACTAACATTTCCATGACCCCAAGCATCCTCAAATAACTGTTAAACATATTTTTCTTTACACCAGAGAGCAGAACTGAAAGTAAAATGGCTTCCTCAAGGTCTATACACTTGATCTATTTATTATGAAAAGCTACAACAAAAGGAGTAAGCCTGACTTATTTCTTTTGAAAGAGCATATGTTAATGACATTAAGCCTTTAAGGGTGGGCTGTTATTACACTGTATTAAATCTTGTAACTGAGAGCACAAATGTTCTATTAATAAAAATAACACACTATATTTGAGATACTGCCAATATTGAATTATGTTTACATAGTCTTCCATCTTGTTTCAACATTCTCCTATGCCACATGATATTATTGTTCATTCCGCTTATAAAAAAAAATCTCTAATAGTTTCACTCAGGTCAGCAGAAAAAGTTCTCTTGAATGTACTAAATCAAGGAAAAATTCTGCTAAACCTATTTCTGTTAACATTGTATCATTTAAACTGCATAAACAAGACTGAGAATTATTGAATAATATTGCATTTGTGGTGGGAAAATCTATGAATGTATTATACGTACCAATGTGGTGTACGGCCGTTGCACCGAAATTGCATGCAATTCATTTGTTCAGATTGTTCGAAGCTTGAAAAGATTGATATGGAGTCGGCTTTCCACTGGAGACCAGAGCCCTCTGATCGCCACCTCTCCCAGTTGCCCCCTCCCCCAACCCAGCAGTGAGATATCTGTTACAAATGTAAAGTCTGGTTGGGGAAAGGAAAGTGGTCTGCTGCTGGTCAGGTTGGCTGATTATCTACCACCACAGAATATCCTGAGCTGTCTCCTGTGAGATCTGGATGGAGTCTGAGAGGCAGCCCTTATGCTGAAGTCGAGGTTTTACTGCCGTGTCCACTTCTGCCTTCGAGGTTTTTCAACGTGGAAGATGTGTGAGGCTAGGAGTCCAAGAAGCCTTATAGCCATCCTCACCAAGGTCCACAGAAATGACTATAAAACACTGGGATGATATTACAAATGTCCCAGATTCTGTGCAGCAATGGAAAGGCCTTGAACAGCACCATATCCCAGATAGCCCCATTTAAGGAAATCCTCTATGTAGGGCACAGGTGGAACTTTTGCTCATTGACGGGAAAGCCAAAAGATGTCAGGATTATGTCTGTCTTCCACAGGTGGTCTATGACTGATTGCAGTAAGCCCCCTTGAACAGCAACTTGTCGAGGGATGGGAATACATGTATCCCTGGCCTTTGAAGGTGGGCAGTGAGAACCGCCAACACTTTTGTGAACTGTGGGCTGAGGCACGGCTGAAGGGGACTATAGTACATTGAAAGTGTTCCAATCACCCCATGAACTACAGATAATGCATGTGGGACTGAAGGCAGGTATGTAAAAATATGCGTCAGGGAAAACATTTAATATCCGGTTTCTAAACCAGAAAGAATCTGAGACTAGGCGAACTTTTTCCTTTTGCTTAATATCTGTTTTATTGAGTTTTGACATTACAACATTCCATCAATCCAATGCAAAATACAAGAGCAGAAACAGAGGTGACTTTATCATAAGCAATACAATCAATTGTACTACAGTTTGAGTCAGGTACTCCATTGCCATGGTGTGCCAGAGTTTCATGAACCAGGATGCTAAAGGAAGAGCAGAGAGAGATTTCCAGGCTCAAGCTAGGAGCTGTTTTTCTGCGCTTGTTATGTGTCATAAGATACCAGTCCGCGTGGGTCATTGCTTCCTATGTCGTTGGGTTTTTATCAAGAAATATTGTGATAGTCTGACAGTATCGGGAAGCCCATAACACTTTTTAATTGGCATAGAATCTCCTTCCAAAAAATGGCACTAGGTAGACATACCCACCATATGTGATGGAAGTCACCTAATTGCGCTATGCATTTCCAGCACGAGGCTGGGGTTGCAGGGCAGATAGACTGCAAGTGGGCATGGGTATAATACCATTATATCATTATCTTGTGGCCAGTTTCTTGTTGAGGGATACTTCTGTGTGTTTTGGCGATTTCACGTCACAGCGAGTCCCATGGCTTCTGTGAGAGGTCCAAGGTGTTCTCGGGGGCTCATCTCCACTGGTATAGGTGGCAGGATTGTTGTAGTACATCGTATGTCTTGGAGACAAGGCCCCGTTAAAGTTATGGACCAGCGTTTCAAAAAGTGTGAGGAGTCGAGTGGAGTGGCCACCAGGGATGGGATGACCAATGATGCAATTGAAAATATTGACGGCGGGCTGTGTTGAGAAGGCAAAATTCAGCTTTGCATTGGTCGAATGATTTGATAGTCTCTGAATTGCTAGCTCAGCTTACAGACTTCTCAGTTTATATACTTTCATAACCACATGAGAAATAATGGAAAACAAGGATCTCAACACAAAATTATTAAAGGTCATTGAAAATGTGAAATGTCTTGATTTATTGAAAAAGATGAATGCTATCATTAAATGTACACCAGATGGTGTTTTCTTTGAATATAGTGACGAAGTGGTCTTCATCGCCAGAGGTCTTGGAAGATCGCTTTATCATAGCGTAGCCAGTTAGCCTGCGCCTATGTGGCGAGGGAGTTGGTGATGGTAAGGCCCAGTTATTGGATGGAGTGTGTAGACCAGTGGAGAGGGGCCAGTGTCTGCAAGTGTTGGAGGTGCTGCTGTGGGATCGTTAAGTGCATGCGGCTTAGCCAGGTTGATCCTGTATCCCTACACTAGTTCATATATTTTGAGTCCTTGGACCACTGCAGGGAGAGAGGTATACAGCTCAGTCAGCGCAAAATGGCGGTCATCAGCATATAAAAGAACTTTATGATCCTCTCTTCAAAACGGATGCCCTTGATAGCCTGGAACTTCCTGAGGTGGATAGCCAATGGCTCCACTGCAAGGGCAAACTGCATGGGGGATAGGGTACAGCCCTACTGTGGTGACCAGAGACAGAGGGAAGGAATGGGTTGTTTGGCCATTCACTCGGATGGTCACAGTGAGTGCCACATAGGAGGCTATGTTTCTGCTGATCATATTGGGGCCTAACCCTATTTTCAGGAGAATTGCACTCTGAAAGGTCCAGCTCACCCGATCAAGGCCTTCTTGGCGTCAAGGGAGAGGAGGGCAGGGCGATTAAAGCAAACACAAGGAGATTATGGACAGAGCGCTGAAACTTTTCAGACACTCCTCTGCAGTCACAGATCTGGGTTGAATCCATCATCATTCTTTAGTTCACGTCACCACCCCAGTTCAGACCCAGTTATATGCAAATCAGTCTTGACCTTGTGCCGCATGGGAACAGTCCAGACTGAACTGCCAAGCCCGGTCTTCTCTGGACGGGAAACCAGCATCCTGGGACCAGTTTCAGGGTAACTTTGGGCGATTATGACAGTGGATCTTTTCTGCGAAATGGGCAAGACGCCAAACATTGTCAGAGCCCTGCCTATGCTTCATAAAGCCGACCTGGTCAGGGTCCACCAAACCGGGCAGAGGGTTTCTAAGCGACTGGCAAGCATTTTGGAGTAGAGTTTCACATCCGTGTTTAATAATGCTATTGGGCGGTAGGAGGAGCAGGGTGTTGGATCCCTGCCCGGCTTGGGGATGAGGGTGAGCTCTGCGTTGGACATACTCGGCGTAAGGCCAGTGGCTTGGGTGAATGAACTGTAAAGCTTGAGCAGGTAGTCTTGTAGTTGCTGGAAAAAAAACTGTGTATAAAGCTAGGGTAAAGCCGTCTGGGCCTGAAGATTTACCCTTGGGAAGTTCTCTAAGGGCCCTACGGAGTTCAACTATAGAGAAAAGCTCTTCCAAGTCACACGCAAAGTGGGGGTCCAGAGGCCACCAAGGGCAGTACTGGAGGTAAGAGTAGATTGTTGCTTGAGCTCCTCCCATAATCTTAGAGGTGTTCGTAGTAGGCCCCGAAACCTTCCTGTTCATCCAGCTCCCTGGTAGCCCAGTCAGGGACACCCACCTTGATCTTGGTGATATTGGATCAAGCGTGTTGTTGGCATAGCCTCCATACTAGAAGGGTGCCCGCTGTGTTGTCCCCCCCATAATACTTTTGTTTGAGTGCTAGGAGTGAGAGTTCAGCTTTGTTGACCCTATGTGCTCGGAGTTGTCACCTCAGTATGGCTAGTTGTCACTTAGCACATGATGTGGGATGCTACTTGTCCAAGTGTTCCAAGGAGAGCATCTCCTCAGTAAGTTTCACTTCGAACAGGCGTGCTTACCGAGACCAAGCTATAGAGATGGATGACATATCACAGCATATGGTGGCTTTAATAACATTCCAGAGCATGGGAGGGGGTGGGAGGGAATTGTGTGTGAAATACTCAGTGATAGCGTCTTTGATGCAGGCCATGTCCATCAGGTCTCGCAGGAGCCAGCGCTCTGCCCATACAAGTTGTACGTGTGTCTGCTCCAAAATGGAGATGTCAAATATCTGCGCAGAGGTCAAGTTCCTCAGTAGGAAGCGGGATATGAATAGGTAGTTAACACGGGAGTAGAAAAGGTGCACAGTAGAGTAAAAAAGTTTTGTCTCTTGAAGGAAGTGACCCGATTAGGCCACCCAGGTCACTCATGACCACCTCTCAGCCTTCCAAACAAATTAAGAGTCGGTCAGACAGTAGAGAATACAAACCAAGTTATTTAATTGTATTACACTGCAGCGGAGCCCAGTCTGACCAGCCTCCTAAGATGACTGCCAAGGGACGGACTCCCCGCAACATGACATCAGGAATGATACATTTTCAATTCCCCAAGTACACACCCAGACTGGAAAATTCTGATCCGTGCAACAGTGAACAAAGGAGGCAAACAAGGATGGGCTGTGGTCCTGGGGCCGGGTACACGCTATCTCTGCCCCAAGGTTGCTCAGACCGTGCTTGCCATTCTAGAAAGTGGGAACGGGTCTAGCTAACAGCAGAGGTATGTTACAATAGACAGTACATTCATTAGTGCAGCGAAGCTCGGCCTTGGAGAGATGTTAGCTAAGGAGACATCGAGGCAGTTTTCTGCTGAGGGAAACGATGTGGGACAGAAACTCAGCTTCGATCATGGGATAAAATGGCGGCTACTAATAAAATGGCGTAATGAATGCTAACTAAATGCAGAACGAATTTGACTTTGACTTGGTGTCAGAGGGCATTACATACTTGGGGTTGGTTTTCTATGGTAGTCTGGACAAGATGGCAGAACTGAACTATGCTACTCTACTCTCATGCAACCGGAAAGACCTCGCCCAGTGGCAGCATCTACCCCTGTCATGGCTTGGGAGATTGACAGCGGTAAAAATGTTTTTCCCCGGGCCCTCTATCTTTTCCAAATTCTCCCTTTATCGCCCCCGCCGATGATGCTCTTGCACATCCAAACGGAGGTGGAATGTTTCATTTGGGGCCCGATCTCGTCCACACTGCAGAAATCGCTGCTACGACGACCTAAGAAGGAGGGAGGTCTGGCTGTCCCAAACTTAACCTGCTATTTTCAGGCCTCGCTATTGTGTTTCCTTGTGGAATGGAACCGTCCCATGACGGAAAAGCATTGGGTGTTTATGGATCAGCCAGTGGCTGGTCGGCATATCTGGAGGGAGGTCTGGCTGCCTCGATCGGCGCGCTCCTGGGGATTCTATTCCTCGCCAGTCACCCGCCCCACTATGATTGTTTGGGATAGAGTATCTAAATCGGCTAACCTCACCACATTTCCCTCCCCCATGTCCCCAATTTGATCAAACCCCCACTTCCCTCCCGGGACGGGCAGGGGGGTGGGCACACAGTGGGCGGAGGGCCGGTGTAAGCACCTACGGCATCTCTTTGACCACCTGGGTCGCATTCCCTTTAAGGAGCTCTGAGAGGGTTATGGCCTTGCAGATTCGGACCTCTTTCTATACATACAACTGTTGCACTGGACATATGGTCCCCTGGTCCGCCCCCTGGTCAACAGACCGCTCCTCCTGTTTGAGAAGTGGCTCCTCCTGAAGGAGGATGATAGCAAACTTATCTCTGAACTCTATATCTTCCTCACGAAAGCTGCTCAGGGGGCTTGCTCGACAGGGCAGAAGCAGTGGGAGGCTGAAATAGGGTGCACCCTTTCAGATAAGGACTGGGAGGATATTTTTTACAGGTCACATCACTTCGCACACACTATCGGCCATACAAAGACCTTATTTAAGATTGTATCCTACTGGTATTATACCCCGGCCCGTTTAACTAAGTGGAACTCGCAGTGCGACAGACTTTGCTGGTGTGG
Organism: Triturus cristatus; assembly: GCF_964204655.1. Lineage (NCBI taxonomy): Eukaryota > Metazoa > Chordata > Amphibia > Caudata > Salamandridae > Triturus > Triturus cristatus. Next base: position 1,295,250,076 of record NC_140589.1, read on the forward strand.
CTGTGGGAGCCTGGCACCCTCTTGCTGTGGAATTGCCCAAAGCTTATGAGGTACTGGGAGAAACTCCTCGATGAAATTGACAGAGCCTTTGATACTGCCATTCCGAGATTCCCCGCCTACACTATCTTAGGGCTGCCCAATGCTCTGACCTTCCCTCTGCTCTCGATCAGGGGCAGGCTGATTGCCCTGGGCTTGAACGCAGCGCATCGGGTCCTTCTAGCGGGCTGGAAGACAGACAGGGTCCCAGACCAAAAGGGGAAGACCCCGGCACTCAACTAATTTATGCACAATACACATTCGTTAGAAATTAATCATACGCACTACAAGTACCAAGTCATAGAGAGAAGAACCAATTCCCATGGGGAATTTCACAAGACCAACAAGTGTATGCTGTGAATTTGGTTTAATGGTTTTTAAGCACAAAGCATTTCATCTTAGCATATTATATCAAAACTTGAACAGAACATCAGACAGAGAAGAATATATCCCTCGTTAACATGTATGTCCCAAGTCTTGCAGTTCTTATGATTGCTAAGTTTTGACACGTAGAGTGTTCTCTCTGAAACAGCCAACGCGCGTTTCGTCACCACCGTGACTTCCTCAAGGCTGTAAGATAATAGTAAAGCAAACATTGAAGTGCCCGGAAGTTGATGCCCAAATTACTGTAACAGTCCTTTGTAGAGAAAAGATCCTTCCTTAAATAGGTTTGATTTAAAATTCAAGTACCATAAAAAACACTAAACATAGTTGACAAAAAGACTAGTTAAAAACAAGTCCTATATACAATTTCACCCTCAGTGTGTAAACCAAAAAGTGAGTGATGAAGACATGCACAGAAAAGAAAAGGAGCAGTGTGTTGAACATAGAACAAACTCCAGATTAGAGAAAATAGTCATTCCAAATAGTGACACAGTCAGACTGACCCGAAAAGTGTTCATATTTACACAAGAGAAAGTAGGTAAGCCAGTCTAAGAAAAAGTAGAATCTATGAATCCATGTTCACTTCCTGAGTAGGTTACAGAAAAACGGCTCCATTATTAAGAAGCCAAGCAAGAAAAAGAGAATCATAAATCAAGTTCTTGTATGTTGTTATGTCACCTTCAGATATGATGTTCGCATAAATGTTGGCAATGGCTATGGTAGGCCCGATCCCCTATGTATCTCCGAGGTCCCCAGGGAGTAATTTGATGAGTCCAAAACTCACTGGCTCCTGTGATTGCAAGAATCGTGGCTGGAAAAGGAAAGAGAGCGCAGCAGTCCTCACAATATCAGATAATTCAATTTGGTTAGCAATAAAAGAGCTTAGGTATTAACCTGCCTCTTCCAATGTCTAAAAAGCCAAAAATTCACCTTTATTTGTCTTCAAGTCTGTAGTAAAGCATATTATGCTGTGATGGGGCCGTCTACAACCTCCAAAGTTCTGTTGAGTATACAGATCCTATGAGCCAGATGTGGTATTATACAGTTTGGCAAAAACTGCATATAAAAACAGATAGAGAAAACAAATATAAAATAGAAATTACTAAGCCTAGTAAGACGTAAGCACATCATATATGTGTGACTTACATGCACCTAAGAATTTTAGAAACACCGTTTTTTTAGATCCAGAAGTAATGAATGTCTCTTGTCGTTCGAGCCAAATAAAAGAACGTCTATGGACAACAGAAAATGTGCACATTAGAATGCAGACTGCAAGAAAAGACCTACTCAGATCAGGAGAAAAATAACCTCATGTTCAAAATCCAATACGAAATAGTTAGAGGAGTGGTTAAAACTATAAAAGAGCACTTACACAGTCACCAGCAAGCTTAGTCTGCTCTGCTGTTCTTCGAATATCCCGTGGATACTGCTTAGGGAGCCATGATAAGGTCCTAGGGTATGTAAAGAAAGTGTTTTTGGAAAATTATATATCGAAGTTATTTGAATTGCTTATCCAAAGTTAGGCTGTTGTGAGCAGATTTATATCCGTGTGACAAATGGAGAGAGAGTTGTTCCATGTTTGTCCAGCCTTGGTGCTGCACTTTCTAATAGCGAAGTATGGAGCAAAAGGACCTCCTATCAAGTACCACGCTATACACCACACTTGCCCTCAATCACTAAAATATTAACATTAGTGGTTGGAGCCATTTAACAGTCAAAAATAGAGGAATAGTGCATCTTGCTCACCTAATATTAGTGACAAAACCATTAAAAACATGTCAAGCAGGATAAGTACGCTAGCGGTAATTACAGCCGATAGTCAGTAATGCACAGAACCATTTAAGACCTATCAAGCAGAATGAGTCCGCTAGCGGCAGTGGCAGCCGATAGTGCGTTAGAGCAGACCTCCCGCTACGCGTCACACTACCTAATGCGAATACCTTCAGTTTTGCGAAGTGTCGTCCTTAGAATCCCATCGTCCTGCAACAGGCAGTGCCGCTCGAGGTTGGGTTTATGAACCTGTTTCGTACCGGAAGTAAAACTAGCACTATGCCGAAGTGCGCGAACACGTACAGATATTCAAAAACGGACTAGTGTTCGTCGGTGCGGGCGCCATATTAGAATAGGTAAAGGTTGCTTAATAATATTCGTTTATTGAGGTAACCACCGACCCATTATTTTAGAACATTAAAATGTCCCTAAAAGAAGGTAATACACAGAGGTGAGGTGCTCCTTACATTTCGAGCGAATAATAAACACTTGCATTTAGAGTGGATAATGGTTTTGCAGTACGAGCGCCATATTGGAATATTTAAATATATACTTAAACTCCATTCAGTTCGTATAGTAAGGTCGCTATTAACCCAATGTATAAAGAGTTAGGACCCCAAAAGTGTGGTGCATGAGATTCGTAGTACAAGCAATATATATGCTTCAAATGTCAGGGCATAAATGAATTTAGAGAAGAAGAATGAGAGGAAAGTGCACAAAGTTTGGAGGGAGAGTGCAAAAAGACCCCCGTCCGCCTTAATTCAAGAATTCGATAGTCTAGTCTGTCATTTGGGTATCCATAAATTCCCCGACATAACAATTAGAGGAATTCTATAAACAGAGAACAAAACATTCGTTGCAATTAATTTCCTAGCGGTTTTCAATGATTATGATTGTCATCCAATACAACATGGCATAAAACACAGGTGAGAGAAGTCAAACCCCAGTATGTTTTAGTTTCAGGATTCAATAGGCCATTCTATTGATAAACATCTATACATTTTTAGAGGGGCCATTTGTGAAATACTGTAGTCAAAGAACAAGGCAATTCTCATAGTACATATGTTAACAATGCTGATTAGTTCAAGGCAACTTCTCCAATACTTATACAATTTTCTTTTGGAACCTTCTGCGGAAAGCTGCCAGTGGAGAACAAAACAGTGGTCATCCTTCATGTATTCACAATATAGACTTTTTACGGGTAATCTTCCAATGCATCACAGTACATGACTATGAGTGGAAAACTCGATGAATTGGTCAAACCCATCCACAACATGCGAGTTCTTAACAGTATGCGCACTACTCATTTTAGGTGCATTTTACATGAAACATAATTATACATCATGAGGTCACATTGCACGTTGCGGTACCTTTTCGGTTGTAAGCCCACAGTACAGAGACATGTTATGGTATATTTCCTTGTGCAACGAATCCATCTATAACCCTGGCTAGCACTACATAGTAGTTACTCAGACAGGAAAACATGTAGTTCCTTATCAAAGTTTAGGCCATGTTCTACCGCTCTTAGTTTGATGATCCATTGTGTCTCCGTTCTCCGAAGTCTCAGGACTCGGTCACCAAATTGAATTATCTGATATTGTGAGGACTGCTGCGCTCTCTTTCCTTTTCCAGCCACGATTCTTGCAATCACAGGAGCCAGTGAGTTTTGGACTCATCAAATTACTCCCTGGGGACCTCGGAGATACATAGGGGATCGGGCCTACCATAGCCATTGCCAACATTTATGCGAACATCATATCTGAAGGTGACATAACAACATACAAGAACTTGATTTATGATTCTCTTTTTCTTGCTTGGCTTCTTAATAATGGAGCCGTTTTTCTGTAACCTACTCAGGAAGTGAACATGGATTCATAGATTCTACTTTTTCTTAGACTGGCTTACCTACTTTCTCTTGTGTAAATATGAACACTTTTCGGGTCAGTCTGACTGTGTCACTATTTGGAATGACTATTTTCTCTAATCTGGAGTTTGTTCTATGTTCAACACACTGCTCCTTTTCTTTTCTGTGCATGTCTTCATCACTCACTTTTTGGTTTACACACTGAGGGTGAAATTGTATATAGGACTTGTTTTTAACTAGTCTTTTTGTCAACTATGTTTAGTGTTTTTTATGGTACTTGAATTTTAAATCAAACCTATTTAAGGAAGGATCTTTTCTCTACAAAGGACTGTTACAGTAATTTGGGCATCAACTGCCGGGCACTTCAATGGATTTAGTTTGGGGTTGCACCTATGCACAATTTCTTAGATTTTTGATGCCCTTTATAAACGTGGGCCTCGGGTTACTGCACTGATATCTCTATTTTCATGTGTTCATTATGACAGTCTGACCTTTGGACATGGCTGCAATTCTAAAGAAATGGCTTGCCAGTAAATGTTGTTTTTTCGTGTTCTTTATGGCAGTCTGACCTTTGGATATGGCTGCAATTCTAAAGAAATGGCTTGCCAGTAAATGTTGTTTTTTCGTGTTCCGTTTTCTGCTCATGTAACTGAATACAGTATCTTTATTTACGTATATGGTGCTGTGGATTTGATTTAAAAACATGGCTCTTTAAGCTCTTGGACCGTTACATTATCCTATATAAATAACGCACTTGCAGTGAACTGGTATCATCTTTTTCGGTATATTGGATACTCCAATATGGCCGACTATTTGTGAAATTCTCTCGCAGCCATGGTCCTTTTTCTATTGCTCTATTCTTTTCGTTGGCAACGCGGATGCGGTCATGTGATTGTCCGGCGCGCTGCTTAAAGGCCAGGATGCTTCCCTGCCTCTGCTTGGCGATATTCAACACGGAAAGCAGTGACAGTGACACTTGTCTAGATACGGGTAAGCGACGTCGGGCTGGAATATATACCGTCAATGACGGGTGTTATTGCGGATGTAAATTGTTGTTACTTAGCAGAAGGACGCGTGTACGTTTGATCGCTATCGTCCGTTTTGGCAAAAATGTGATTCACCCCCCCTCTTTTATGTCGTGATTGCCTTGACTTTTAACTTAGGCTTCCCCCCCCCCCTTTCCTCTTATTGTTTCTTTCGTATTGGTTTGCGTATCTAATTGTGATAACAATTTTAGGTGACCATTGTTATTATTTGTTAGTGTGGTAGCAAAGGGCTTTTTTATTTCTTCCTTTCATAGCGCTGTTTGGTCAATAGATGTTGTTGATCTTGGGGTAAATGTGAGGGATTTATAATTTCGAGGCCATTTACACCTATATCTGGACAACAATATTTTGTTCTGATTAGGGATAGATTGGGAAATCCAACTATAGAGCACGCTAGCTATATGTGGCTCTAAAATAGACATTACTTTTTACCTTTGAGGGCGCACGTTTCTCTATGACTGTTTTTGATTATAATTAATCTGCTCACTACGCTGCCCCTTTCTTTCTTATCAACAGATAATTCTTGGGATAATTCCCACTTACTCAGGACTACCTAATAATCGAAGTGTCCTTACATTGGATGTTTCTTTTACACCTACTAAGGTGAGACGTGTGGCTGACACTAGTTTTTTCATCATTGGAGAATGTGAAACAGTGATGTGTATTGCCCTATCGTGATGTTGTTTTAAGTTGTCTTATGTTACACTACTGGACAGCAGCTTCTTTATGCTTCATGTCCACAGGTCTCAATTGCGGGTTTTGGTTGTACCTAAGAACCCTTTGGAATATAAGGATCTACATCACATGTCTTGAGGGGTTCTCCCCACAAATATCATTTGAAATTATATTGGTGAGCACCTCTTTTTTCCCTTTCCCCCCCCCCTCCTTTTTTCGTTTTTTGCTAATTGTACTGACCGTTATTTCCACTTTCTATATAATCATGATCTTTTTTCCTTCCTCCGTCTTCTGTTGTTTCTATGTTGCTTTTCCCTCATTTCTCTTTTATCATGTCTTCTAATCTCTCTAAAAGGAAATGTCTTTGCCCCTTTTTTTAAGATATCCTATATGATGGCTGTAATGCCACATTTTGATCATCAAAAGGAATATGACTGTGGGTGTATCCATTGTTGCATTTTTATATACATATTTATATTTGTATGGTAATTAAATTTTGTCTCATCTGTCCGTGTTGTTAGTTCATTTGATGTCGTTTGTATTGATTTTGGGTCACTTTTATATGTATTTGTGGTTCTTTTTGTTCAAATGATTATTCTTTTGATTGTTTGTGACATTCATTTTCATGTACATGTTTGGTTCCATTTTTTGCACATATAATTTCTTCCTATGTAATATGTATCTTGTGTTATTTTCTTGTGTTATTATTGTGTATTCATGGGTGGTTTTATGATTATTACAGCCCTGACGAAGTTCCCAAGGCACAAGGGAACGAAACGCGTTGGCTGTGTGCCGTTTCTGTGTCAATCATCTTCAAATAAAAAGAAAACAGAAAAAAAAGACTTCTGAACTACAAGTGTTTGTTTCCTACAACTACTGATGAAGTGCACCTTCCCCCTTTTTTCCTTATGAACTCCTATATTTTCTGCGGAGCATATGGAGGTTGGGGTTGTGTATCTAACAGATCCTCTGCAAAAGGGTCACCTTCTTCTTGGGCAACATAGGATTTATCACATTGCAACCTAAACCTCCGGTCAGCACACTCTATACCCTTCTCTATTTTGCCTCTATCATACGCTACTGCCTTCTGTGTTATTGTCTGCATCTTTCCTCTTCGAGCCTCCTTTTCTGCTCTCATTCGTCTGTTTAGCTTCCTTTTGCCGTACCTGGAGAGAATCAAACATCGACTGCCTACTCCGTTTTGCGAACAATTTATCCTGCAGGAAATTCAATTTCTGTTCATCAAAGGTACCTGTTAACGACACATATTTGTGCCATAATGTACTAAATATAATAGGGCCAAGGCTGTGCTTAACGTACATGTCATAGTTTGGAGTGCCTTCCAGAGCCGCAGGTTGCCTCTCCTCCAATCAAGCATCAGCAGCACAGCAACGGCACCTCAAACAGCATAACTTACTAAAACATGGCATCTTGAGAGAGAAAAAAGATTTGCTATGCGTACCAGATGAATGACTTACAATTATCTTTACGAAGGTCGGTCCTTGGACCGTATGAAGCAAAGAAAAAAAACGAAAGTCAGTCATCAGACTGCACCACAATTACAAATCAAAACCAACAGTACAAAAGCCAAAAACTAGTCAAACCCCAGGGAGTTTCAAAAGTAATCCAAATCCATTTGTTTGCCTGGCAAAATGTCCTTAGACACCTTGTATCCAAAACTGGTCGGCAGACCTACAAAGCACAACTCAAAAGTGGTCCTCAGACCACACCAAAGATCACTCAAAATGGCGCCATATTCACAAAGAACCAAAGCAAACTCACCTGGTGCATGCAGGTTGAACAAATCTATTCTCCACTGCCGACTCTTCGGACCAAACGGTCAGATCCAAGGGTTTCACCTTTCAGGACCCCAGTCGGGGTGACCACTGGGCGAGGCATCACCTGGTCAGACAGGCAGGGCAGCTCCATCGTGCAGGGATCCCCGATCTGCCACGATCCGCCCCAGCGTGGCCCCGTCCTCTAGACCTGTCTGCGTGCGAAGATGGGTCACCCAATGGACTCCCTGTTCGGGTGCCAACTGAAGGAAGTGACCCGATTAGGCCACCCAGGTCACTTACGACCACCTCTCGGCCTTCCAAACAAATGAAGAGTTGGTCAGACAGTAGAGAATACAAACCAAGTCTGACCAGCCTCCTAAGATGACAATAGACAGTACATTCATTAGTGCAGCGAAGCTCGGCCTTGGAGAGATATCAGCTAAGGAGACATTGAGGGAGTTTTCTGCTGAGGCAAGCAATGTGGGACAGAAACTCAGCTTCGATCATGGGATAAAATGGCGGCTACTAATAGAATGGCGTAATGAATGCCAACAAAATGCAGAACTTAGTATGAGCAACAAGACATTACATTTTCAATTCTAACATTCTTGAGCCCAGGTGTAAATTGCATCAAGTGTCAAAAATCCCTGCATCTGCAAGTTCCTTCTTGAGCAGCCCGGACATGGTGCCTGTACCTTGACATTGCGCTGTATTGCTGTCAAGACCAAGGTCTCACTCCAAGTTACAGTCTCCCCCCACTATGAGATCCTCTTAGAAAGGACGCAGCTGTTCCTCGAGTGTCTTTCATAGTGAGGCATCTATAGTTTGATTTGGGGCATGAATGTTGAGAAAAGGCAGTGTGTCCCCACCTCTGTCCACCGTCAGCTTCAGGAACCGCCTGCCTGGTTCTCTAGTCGTTTTGGTTAATTTAGTGTATTAACCCCTTTTGAAGAGAACACCCAGGATTTTGTGTCGGTGAATGACCAGCTTTGGTGCGGGTACCTAGGATGCATCATGCAGTGGCAGTCCACCCTGATCAGGTGTGTCTCTTGGCAAAAATCACATTGGGGTCCTGCTGCAAGAGATATTGGACCTGATATCCGGTCGTTAATATGCGTTCGGGCCTATGGGAAGTTGGAGCTCGGACGATCTGCATCCTCCACCATTCCCGGTTAGGCTACACCCCCCAGGAGAACATTTTGAATCTGGTTTCCCGCAGAAAGGCATCAGCGCTTGGAGGTCTAGTATAGGCTTTAGGCTCCATCCTTCTTCGATACAAGGAAATAGTGCAAACATAACTTTTCTCATTTCTCCAAAGTTGGCATCTGCTGTAATGCACCCTTGGCTTGAAGAAGGTTGACTTCATCCTGCAAGATTGCAAAATGATCAGCTGGCATTCACTCGGACATTGGGGGTAAAATTGGGGCAGAGAGGAAATGAAAGGCAGGGTGTAGCCCATTCAAATGATCTGCAAGACTCCTCTGTTCGGCATGAGCAATATCCAACTGGAGAGAAAATGTTGTTTCCTGCTTGCTTCCGGTTGAGTATGGGCCTTTGAAGGCAGGTTTAAGTGCTTAGCAGTTGCAACCAGCCACGGCCACAGCCACCACCGCTGCCCTAAAAGGACTAAGCTTGCTGTATAAATTAAGAGTGCGGAGGTTGTCTATAAGCCAGCCCACTGGAATAACACCTAAAATTCCTGTACTGTTGGTGGAACTGGTTTGTGGGAAACAGGTTTTACAAGGACCATAATGTGGCTTGAATATCCTTAAATCATACAAGTGCTGCATGAGCCTTCTCTCCAAACCATCTAGAGCCATCAAAGGGCATGTCCATCAAAGACCCTTGGACATCTGAAAACCAGGTAGATCTGATCCACGCGTTCCTTCTCAGTAATACACTACGGTCAATAGCTCTGGCAACACAGTCTGTGGTGTCCAAGCCAGCATGTAAGACTTATTTTGCCACGTCCTGGCCATCATGTATTGCACGAGCCAGCCATGATCTGAGGTCTCCTGGGACATCTGGCAAGATTTCACTGGCCATAGCCTATAAAGTATGTGTACCTGTCCAGATGCACACAGCATTCAAAGACCTTAAGGCTAAACTTGCCAAAGCAAATATTCTCCTTCCCAAAGCATCATTACGTTTTTATTCACTACCTAGAGGATTGGTCGAAAAGGCATTAGAATGGTCTATACTTGTCCTCTGTACCACCAGGCTTCAATCATAGAATGCTTTTTCAAAAATCAGAATCATCAGAAGCATGTCTATGTTGCTTGGCACAGGCCAACTGACCAGATGGCCATGAGGCTGGCCATGAGGGCCTCGCTGAATGGAAGTAGTGGCTCAGATAAGTTATCCTCCTGGTTGAAGGGTGACATAACAAGTATGCCTTCGTTCCATCTGTAAATATGGCACTTCTGCTACCCTTTGCACAATGACTGCAAAGGAGGCATTTTCTTCTTCGTTGCCCCAGGTTGGTAGTCAAGCTCAGTCTCTAGAGATTTAGCTAGCCCAGTAGCATTTTGTAAATCCAGGAATAGTACCCAATTATATGTAAGTTAGCGCACACCAAGTGTAAACATGGAGTCACATTTCGTACAAGTAAACAAATGAAGCGTGCAACACAGAGTCGAGGAAGCCCACCTCGCAACTGAACAAGCAAACTGCTGGTGAACAGACACCAGTATACTGAGTGCACTGCTGTACATATATGAAGACCAATTATAATATTTTTTCCGTTTAGAGAAAATCAACGTGAGTTTGAACTGTTTAAAACAGCAATCTAATGGTCAATAAACACAAAGCATGTCACAGAATGACTGTATTTGTAAGTCAATCACACAACAACAATCAAATTGAACATAGCATCAATATACAAATTACAAAGGAAAAGAAACCACATTGATACAATCAATGACGAACTGCACAAAGGCAGTGAACTTGATCGTCAGTTCTTTAAGAAAAAAAGCCCAATGCATTTCGGGATGGTTCACATCCCTTCTTCAGGGGAAGCTGTGGGGAAAAGGAGATAACATTGGAATCTAGTGCATTGCAAAAAACTCAAAGTACTCGTACAAGAACACTAACAAGATGCATCGTATCAAAGGCACAGGAAACGAAAAACTGATCTGGATCAGGCAGAAGCAATTCCAAAAGAAACATCGTGAGGAAATTGGAAGTGATGCCATGCTTGAGTTAGAAACAACAACAGGTCCAAAGTATTCTACAAAATGAAAAATGTGTGCAAAGTACCCCAGAGGTTGACAGAATGAAAATGTGACGAGACAAAAGGTGAAGGAGTCTCCCGTGGAGCTAAACAGAGTGAGAAGACATAAAGAATAAGGAGTTCTTACTGATTAAGAAGAGACGATGTTACTCGATGCGGGGTTCACAGAGATGGCAGCAAGTGGGAAACGCATACGTCAGAGCACTGTGTGATGAGAGGAAATCTGAGAAGCTAGGCCGGCTAAATCATAAGCTTAGCACTGAACGGAGAACAGAACAAAACTTACTGGATGGTCACGTGCTAGAATTCCGAGAGGCGGAGTTTGACCCAATGGATGCCCGAAGGCGTGGTGTGTTAAATGCGCAGACAAACTGTGGAACAAACGAAGAAAATGGAAAATTCAAACGGGGTGAAGCATGAAACGATGGTGCTCCAGACTGAACAAAATGCTAAAAGAGAGGGGCAAGGAACTTACCACAGAGACGTATGGTGTTGGGACAGGAAAGAAACTGTGGCTGGGAACCTCCGGTTGGGAAAGTGACGCGAGCAAACAGAACCAGGAAGTTAAATGGACAACCACGTGAACACGTAAAGACGAACCTGATAGTAATCGAAAGAGGACTACGATGTGGGCTGCGGGCCGACAAGAAAACTAGAATGTAATGTGCTTCACAGGTGGAAAAAAGTCATGTATATATGATGCAATGAGGAAATTAGCAAAATGTGAAAAAAGTGAAGCGGCCGGAAAGAAAGGCGAGTGAATGTGGCACAACAAGGTGGGAATGGAAAACCAAGTGGTGGAGCGCTAATGATGGAACGAAAACAGACATGGGTGTATGGCAAAAGGTAAAAAGTGTCGGAAAAATTGTGGAAATATTGTGAGGTGCTGCAATGTAAGAAAAGGGGAAGGATACTGAGAAAACAGAAATGCAAGCGGTGACAGATGTGAAGGGATAAACAACCAAATCCAATGTGAGACAGGGTGAATAATAACGAAGTGCAGAGTACGCTACGAGAGAAAATGAATAAAATATAGAGATCGTGACTTCTAAACTAAATCCAGAGTAAGAACAGTGCTGAATTGCTCAGTCTGAAGCAGACGTACAATCTGCGGAAAATGAGTAAAAATAACACGCGTGACATCAAGACTGAAACCAGAAGAACAGTGCTGAATTACTCAGTCTGAGCCAGACGTGCAAACTGCGGGGAAGAAAGACAAAATGACACATGTACATGTTATAAAAAGCATTGCATTTCTAATCTGTCATTGAGTCCGAAGGGTAGCAAGGTCTGTAAGTACTTGGTCCACCAAACTTCTCTCTGTGAAAGTAACCTTTCAATGTTAGTCTGGGTGTTGCGAGGCATCATTTCGAGTATGGTGAATCTTAATTGTGCGATAGTGTGGTGGTGTTCTGACCAATGTACAGACAAGGGAGATTTGAGACTGTTAGTACGAATTGAACTTTTATGTTCTGAAATCCTAACTTTGACTTTGCGGGAAGTTTTGCCAACATACATTGAACCGCAGGGACATTTGATGGTGTAAATGACATTAGTGCTGTCACAGGTGCCAGTGTATCTGAGTTTGATGACTTTACCTGAACGTGGATGGTGAATGACATTGCCAGTGATAACATTATGGCAATTGACGCAATTGTGACACTTCTGCATGCCTTTAAACTCATCATGATCAACTGTAGGTGTAGCTGACAATATGTCTTTGATATTTTTACTGCGAGTAAATGCGAAGATGGGTTCAGAAGAGAATAGGCTGTTGAAATCTGGTTCATGTTTGAGAACTTCCCATCTGTTTTTGATGATCTGACGGCTGCGCCGTGAACTCGTGGAAAATGTGGAAACGAATACATGACGATTCTGAGGATTATTCTCTGAAGGAGTGAGGAGTTCTGTGCGCGTTTTGGTAGAAGTTCTGGATATGGCTGTCTCAAGGACTGTTTCAGGATAACCACGCTCTTTGAATTTCGTGACTTGTTTTTGAAGTGATGAATCCAGATGTTGGCTGTCAGAAACAATTCTCTTAATCCTAATGAGCTGGGAGTACGGAAGATTGCGAATGAGTGACGGAGGGTGAAAACTGGAGAAAAGTAGAAGGTTGTTTCTGTCCCTAGGTTTAGAATAGACTGTTGTTGCTAAAGAGTTGGATTGTTTCATGATCAGTGCATCCAGAAAAGACAATTGTTCTGTGCTGATGTTGTATGTAAACTGGATGCGTGAGTTTTTTTGATTTAGTACACCAATTTGTTGGACTAGTAAAGCTTCAGAATTCTTCCAAATCAAAAAAATGTCGTCAATAAACCTTGCGTAAAATGCAAGGTTGTCACTCCAGATGCTGTCTGAAAAGATGTGGTCATGTTCGAACTTGGCCATGAACGTATTAGCATAGGCAGGAGCGCCGGAAAAACCCATAGACGTGCCGCTTATCTGTAGGTAGAACTCATTGTTCCACTGTAGGTAACTGTGTTGGAGACAAAAAGTAAGGAGCTCCAAGATGAAAACTTTGTCTATGGCAGTTTCTGGTAACTGAAGTAATGCCCATTTGCTGGCTTCCAGGCCTTCAGACAGTGGAATAGATGTGTATAGGGATGTCACATCGATCGAACAGAGAAACCATGATTCTGAAAAATTGTGGACTTGATTGAGAAGAGATAAGAAGTGAGTAGTGTCCTTGATAAAGCTTCTCCACGTTTGTACAAACTTTTGAAGGAAGTGATCCACGAGTTGGCCTGCTGGCATGAAGATCGAATCACATCCAGACACAATGGGTCTGAACGGTGGGTCTTGTAAATTTTTGTGTATCTTCGGCAGCATGTAAAGTTTGGGTCGTCTGGGATGAGAAACTGTAAGAAAACTGCGGATTTTGTGAGTAATCCAAACCATTTCTTCAGCGTGATCTAGAATCTGAGTCAAAGTGTGTTGAAATAAAAATGTGGGATCTTCATCAAGTTTTATGTAAGTGGTGGTATCTTGTAAGTGAAGATTAACTTTGTGTTCGTAAAATGCTCGGTCCATAATAACCAAGGCGCCACCTTTATCTGCTGGTTGCAATGTAAGTCTGTTGTCCTTGGCTAAATTGTTGATGATGGCAACTTCGTGTTTTTTCAGGTTAGTGGGAAATGGTTGCTTGAAGTTAAGTTTAGACAGATCACTGCGGATGAGTGCTTCAAACGTGTCCAGAGTTTTGTGAGACATTGGTGGCATAAAGGTAGATTTGGGTTTGAATCGTTGCAAGTCTGGATTAGGATCTTCGATTTGTCCATCAATTGGATCTTGAGAGGGTACTATATTTGAAAAAAAGTGTTTCAATCTGAGATTCCTCATGAATTTGAACAAGGATATTTCTACCTCTAGGGAATTGGTGTGGTGGACAGGAACGAAGGACAAACCTTTATTCAAAACTTTCTCTTGAGATGGAGATAAAGGAACAGATGAAATATTTATGGTAAGGGTTTGCCTTTGCTCCTCAGATTCCGGGCTTCCAAATCTTTTTCCTTTTCTTTTGCTCCTCCTGATTTTTTTGAATCCGGAGGTCGACTGGAGGATGGGCCGCTGGACAAAAAAGAAGAGGAAGGGGTAGGTTGAACATTCGTATCTTTATCCGTGGGTAAGGCACTCGTTGTTGGTAATTCATCAGGAAGCGATACTGGTGTACGTGTGGCATCAAGTTCACGGTCTGAGACGACAGATTCTTGAGATGAGGGGTTGGGTTTCTGAAATGGTCTTCTGCGGGCGTATACCTCCGCCCAGGTGTAAACTTCGTTAAGCTTGTAATCTATAGTGTCTCTGCGGAATTTCCGTAATTTGCGCTCTTGTAATTCTTTGCCATATGTCTCAAGTTTGTTGTTGATATCGTCAAGGGTAAGTTTCCAGTAGTCAGCCTCACATCGGGTGGATAGATCAGATTTTAAAGACACTATTTCCTCGTCTAATTCTCGAATTGTTCGGGCAAGTTCCTCGATGAGCAATAAAATAAGGTCTAATGAACATTTATTCAATACTGCTTGCCACTTATCCATAAAGGCTTTATTGAATTGAAACTTGTATAGTAACGGTTTAATAGGTAGACGAAGTCCTCGTGGGATACGTTGGACTTTGTGATATTGGATAAGTGTGGAAGCATGAAGTCTTTGGCTTAAAGCCCTGCGGGTGACAAATTCAAGTTGGCGTATTTGTTGCGACACGGAACCACTTTGTGCATTGAAAGACGGTGCATCTTGTATAAGTGAGTAGATGTCATTGACCTGTGATGATGAGTATGTAAGAGTGTCAGCTCTGTTATCGGTTAGGTTGGACATGCTTTCGAAAGACATTTTTGAAAAATCGATATGAGGGGTGCAGCTAATTAGGGACGGGCTAGCAGAAATAATACCCAATTATATGTAAGTTAGCGCACACCAAGTGTAAACATGGAGTCACATTTCGTACAAGTAAACAAATGAAGCATGCAACACAGAGTCGAGGAAGCCCACCTCTCAACTGAACAAGCAAACTGCTGGTGAACAGACACCAGTATACTGAGTGCACTGCTGTACATATATGAAGACCAATTATAATATTTTTTCCGTTTAGAGAAAATCAACGTGAGTTTGAACTGTTTAAAACAGCAATCTAATGGTCAATAAACACAAAGCATGTCACAGAATGACTGTATTTGTAAGTCAATCACACAACAACAATCAAATTGAACATAGCATCAATATACAAATTACAAAGGAAAAGAAACCACATTGATACAATCAATGACGAACTGCACAAAGGCAGTGAACTTGATAGTCAGTTCTTTAAGAAAAAAAGCCCAATGCATTTCGGGATGGTTCACATCCCTTCTTCAGGGGCAGCTGTGGGGAAAAGGAGATAACATTGGAATCTAGTGCATTGCAAATCCAGGAATAGTCCATCATCCGCATTATGATGGGGAACCAGGCTGTCCCCCTCAGTTTCACAGGGACATTTTACATAACCTGAACTGCGTCAGAGTCATCTCTAGCCTCTGATATAGTGGTGTCAAGACAGAGGTCGAGAACTTGAGTCTGGTTGAAAACTGACTGGTTGTGCTTTAGTCATCTCGTGGTGTTACATAGGCCCAGAGCAGGCTGACAACAGCTTGGTGTCATCGTTGCGCCCAGGGCCAGAGTTGGCATTATCACAGGCACAAAAGGGACTAGCACAGACTCTGGGGTTGATAAGGAATTGTGAACTAGTGTTGTAACAGGCCCAGAAAGGGGTTTGGGGGGGGGGGGGGATAACGTCCTAGGCACACCATCTGAGGTACATTTTGAAGATGTTAAAGACCGATAAAGTTTGAAGCGGCTTCGAGGTCCACATCGAGTTGTGCCCAAAGGCACTGAAATCATTGCAGGGTGGCACTTGTATGCTGCTCTGCTGTGTCACTTCCAGTGCAGTACGGAGTCACCACAGAGTCACAAGGCACCACCTATCGGCTCCAAGTAGCATTGCTGTAAAATTCTTTAGATCCAGTCTAGCACCTGGGGATATTCTAAAGGTGAGTAATCTGTGGTTAGATGTATTCCATGTGCTATGCCTGGAGCATACCGACTTATCCATGGTTGAGTGTGCCCTTACATGGTATGACAGTTGAATTCCATGAAAAGTGTAGTGAAAGATAATGCACGCTGCTATCCATCAGGCAATGGTAGTCTTAGCAGTTGTTATAACCAACAAGAAGTCAGTCTTCCATGGAAAAAGCTTTAGATCACAGGATGCTATTGCTCAAAAGGCTTGTGCATCAGCCTAGCAAGAACACAATTTAAGTCCCAGAAGCCTGTGGCACACTATACCAAAGGGACAAAAAGCAGTCAAAAAAGGCTGCTAGAAGGCAAAAAAAAGATTTATATATATATATATATATTTTTAAATATTTTTTTTAAAACGCACCATAACAAAGAACTCAGACAAAGGCGGCACTTTCTATAGATGGAATAGACCTCATGCATTCCAAGGAAGGTGAAGGAAGCACCCACACTGTCAATAGCATGAGGTGAAGGAGAAATATTTCTCTGGGCTGAGCCATGATATGACTGACAAAGTGTCAAGGCATTGGCTAGAAGAAGCTGGTCTAAAAAAACAAAAGTAGACAAGGCAGACCCAAATCCCACTCTGAATATTGTATGTAACAAACCAGCTGTTCTGTCAATGCAAACATAAATAAGCAGACAAATGTATTGTTCAATTGACTATTTCTTTGTTTAAGACTAATGTATAGATTATTGATGATCTTTGACCAGAAACACCCAAAAGCATTCCTTTGCCATTAATCAAATTATTTCCGTACAGTACTTATTTGATAGTTTTACAGTGGAAACCCCGTCCCGGGGGCATCGTAACTCTGTACTTAGTAGCAAGTTTGGGATCTAAACATTTAAACACATAATAGCATTTAAGTGTTAATATTCATGGAGATGCAGAAATCAGAAGGATGAAGGAGTGAGAATCTACCTGTGGAGATGGACTGAGATGGCCAATTTAACAATCAGCTAAAGCAGCACTATGGTGCACTGAGCAGAGTATGCAATAGGTATTTGATTGAAGGGGAATGAAGCAGAACTTTTATTAGAAATAAGTACAAAAGAGCACTTTCACATGTATGCATTAGAAAGAGTTGGGGGTAGCCGACTGGCATCCAAGTGACGTGAAGGACCTCTGGTCAGGGCTTAGCCAAGC
Organism: Triturus cristatus; assembly: GCF_964204655.1. Lineage (NCBI taxonomy): Eukaryota > Metazoa > Chordata > Amphibia > Caudata > Salamandridae > Triturus > Triturus cristatus. Next base: position 1,295,267,560 of record NC_140589.1, read on the forward strand.
CATGCATTGGGAGTCTGATTGCTTAACCACTAAGAAGGCTATGATTGATAAGAGGTCAGTTTCACACCCTATTCTTTTAAGGGGTGTGTAATGGGAAGGCAGTTGTGGTGGAATCCTGTCAGACTTTCTACAGAATCTACAGAAAAGTTGGTGACAACAGAGTGAAGCAGATTAGTGAACAGAACAGGAAGCAGGAAGCAAACATTGTTGAAGAAATAGACAAAACTCGAGAGGTGTCTCTTAAGACGTGTGGAAGGAGTCGTATTTATGAATTTTAAACTATACTAGACATACCTGGTGTAGGGAAATCTAAATCTTTTTTGACAACTCTGTGGGATTATGTCGCAGTTCAGGGGGTGAGTTCTGTATTCTTGGGGTACATTACAACGAGATTATAGATTGTCTCAGCCAGTAGGGGCTTTCCCCACAGAGCCTTTGCTTGTTGTCTGTAACCTGCTAGTTTCATTGCCTTTCTTACAATGTTAACACTCAAAATTACACTGCCAAATATCTGCAAAATGTTTTTATTCAATAATTTCTTTCTACATGTACATAAAAAAATGTTTGGATAAAAAGTGCCATTAAAATCATGAATAGAAGAAAAGTAAACTCTTGGAATACTGGCTAACTAGTAGTGGTGGTGCATTCTGGTGTGCAAATAAGTGGTTTCTGAAACTACAGATTATTTTAATAAACCAACACCGAAATAACTTACTTCAGAAGAATAGTTCTCGTCTTACGCATTTATAATGTTGAGTTGGGACCCAGAGCAACTTGATAATAATTTCTCACTGAAGATGACATCTCTGTGAAGTCGTAGTCAGTTTGTAAGATTTTACAGAAGTGCTTGCAAATCAAAATGATCGGTCATCTCTAAATTTTAAACAACTTGCCTTACTACAGTTTTGCAACTTGAAAGATTAATACCAACACATAATCACAGTCAATGATCCAATTTTAAAAACAGCACACAAAAAGGTATCATATGGTAATGAAAATCTCATAGCACACCACCACCCTTATTGACTCCCTTACATCGGTAAAATTATGTCAAACGAACATCTCTCTTTTGAACACTACTAGCTACAAATATGTATTTAACCAACACCGAAAATCAAAACCTGTCAGGAAATCTGAAAAAGAAATACATTACCTGTAGGTAATTGACATATACAGACCAGATACCCTTTATGCCATCTCTACCTTTTCATGCCTTGAGCCTGCCAAGAAAGCAGAGCCCTGGATCAAAGCCTCTCACTGCAAGTAGTAGTAGTAGGCAGTACTTATAAAGCGCACTGTGACCAAAAATGGTATCCTGGCACTAGTTATTACCACTATGTAAGAAAAACAACTGCGGAAGTGCATTCATAATTTAGTGGTCTCTAACCTAAGACCGGTAAAAGTAGTCAGGTTGTGCTTTTCTTCTCTATTATCCCTACTTGGTGTGAGATATTACAAAGAAAGAAATCTGAAGTTGCTAAATGCCTTGCTAATGTAAAGCATTACAGAGCACCACTCGCAACAGCAGGACACTACCCCTAAAGTAGTAGCTGTGCTTAGATGCTTTGTTCAGGAATGGTCAGCTGGAAATATCTAAGCTTTCCTACCATTTGTCATAATATCCAGATGTGCAGAACAGATTCACAGTCGGCGCCAGTGGTCTTGATAATGCCACTTTTGAAGGCACGCCATGGTATCCTTTCATTCACGGGTTATCATTAAGCTGTCCAATTGTTCTACTTGTCTTAAAACAGTTGTTGATAAACTTGGACGGGCAGTATCAAAACCTCGTCTTAAGAGGGTAAGCTCACCCTAGCGGTGTGGAACCTTTCAGGACACCTGCAGACATGCCTGGCTTTTAGAATCCGCTTCTGGTTTTATCAGGGTATTCTGGGTGAGAAGTATAACTAACTACCATAAGTTAGCCTAGATGCATGGTTTAGATGGTGTATGGAATCTGATACTGATCCTATTTTCTCAGACATGGTAAGGTTCTCAATTTTGTATAATTGGCTGGTTGACAGACGTCATATAGGATTATTAATGGGTATGGGTATACAATATCAGCTGGGCTCTACAAAATTTGGGGCAAACCGTCTGAGGAACACCCTTTGGTATGTATTCTGTTAAAGGGAATTAGATACTTAAATGCTCCTAAACCTAAAAACTCTATACTGTGTAATGTTAAATAGTTTTTTTTACAACTTTCAGTCATGGAAGGACAAGAATGCGCCTTGATTTAAGTTATTGCCTTGCACACTAGTCATGTTGTTATGCTTAGTCGCTTTTGAGAGAGTACTGGATGTGAGATCATTGGACATTTCCTCAATGTATTTTCTACAGCGGGGATTCAGTACAAGGTGTACTAAGAAAGGATCTACTGTCACAGTGTTTTTAAAATTTCCTTTACAGCAGAAGTTATGTGCAGTGAGATGCCGCAAGCAGTATACACAATGCAGAAGAATTTGAGAACATCTGCCTCACTTTCATTGATATTTTTATGTAAACCTTTTAATCCAGTTAACTGCAGTTACTCTAAATCGTTGAATTAAAGGGGTGATGTGTCTATAGGGATTGGCTTCAGGGCATATTGTAGCTCATAAAGTCAGGCATGCTATGCCCTAGAAAGCTTTATTGGTGGGGCAAGTTTGGAGGATATTCTCAAGCCAATCATTGGTCAAGGGTGTCTACATTGAAAACCTTTTACTGCAAGCTAATTTCACATGCAATATTGAGAGTATGATTTGAACCAGAGTAATAGAAAATCCTGTCCTGTCTCGTAATAAAATAGCATATTATCATAGCCAGTTGGTAAAGGAGAGTCCCGATCTTATTAAAGACAAAGGAGGTGAATATTACAAAATACCTGTGCTCAGAGACTAGCATGGACCAACACAATCTATTACACAGAAATGCATTTGTATTGATGTATTGTGTCTTTCCCCTTACAGATCTTGAGACTCTGCCATCAATTTTTTAAAACGCGTGGATCAGGTATGTATTGTTTTTATCCTGGGTGCCTTTCCACAATTCAATTAACCTTTCACGTATACTCAAAATGTTGCGCGTACCTTTACATTTGTTAGATAAATGTCCCAGCATCGAGATCGATACAACATCGAGAGCAACGTGTCATGCTAGGTGAATACCTCTCCCCTGTCAAGTCGTTGCAATGTGGGGTGCCACAGGGGTCGGCATTGAGTCCGACCCTGTTTAACATCTATGTGGCCCCCCTTGCAAGACTTGTAAGATCTCAGGGGATGGAGGTAGTGTCGTATGCGGACGACACGCAGATTATGGTATCCCTGACCCACTCTGTCAGTAAAACTGCCTCCAACTTTAGGGCCTGCATGCAACTTGTTGCAGACTGGATGGTTTCCAACTCCCTAAAGTTGAATGGGGACAAGACAGAGGTCCTGGTCTTTGGCAAGGACCAGGACATATGGTCAGATGACTGGTGGCCCCCTTCTTTAGGCAGCTGCCCTATACCTACCAAATCTGCTAGAAACCTAGGAGTCATCTTTGACACCCAGCTCTCCATGGAGCTACAGGTGAATAGAACGGTGGCGACCTGTTGGGGGGTCATCAAGACCCTAAAAAGGATTGTGAATTATCTGTCCCCACAGGCGCGGAAACAGGTGGTGATCGCCCTTGTTGGCTCAAGGCTTGATTACTGTAACTCTGTGTACGCCGGGGCCAACAAGGGCTTGCTCCAGCGTCTACAGGTCGTACAGAACGCTGCAGCGCGGTTTGCCCTCGCTTTGCCCTGGTTGTCATCAATGACCTTAGCGAGGAAGAACCTCCATTGGCTTCCCATTCCGTCAAGGATCACCTTTAAACTTCTTTGCCTTACATTTAAGGCTCTAACTGCAGGCTCGGCTGATGCTCTTGGTTCATTACTCACCAGATATGTTCCGAGTAGATATTTACGTTCCAGCGAGCAATACCAACTGGTAATCCCCAGAGCCAAGAAGGCTAGATGGGGGTCCAAAGCTTTTTCCATATTGGCACCTCTCATGTGGAACTCACTCCCCCTTGAAATCAAACGACTTCCTTCCCTTGATCTCTTTAGGAAGTCCTTGAAAACTTGGCTCTTTATTAAGGCATACCAGTAGGTTCTGTTTCTGTCTGCTATCAGCTATATATTTTGGTTTAGGCGCCTTGACGCCCACTGGGCCTAGCTGCGCATTATAAATAATATTTCATTCATTCATTCAGAATAGTCCTAATGAGACCCTAAAATGCCTGATGGGTTTAAAACACATCAATAATGAGAACAGGGAAACTGCGCAAAAAGTCACTGCTGAACGGTTTCATAAAACGCAGGACTAAGTAAATGGATTTATATTTCAAGACCCCCGTTTTTGGCCTTAGCAGTAATTATGCACAACTGTCAATGGGATTACCACAATAAACTGTTTTAAATTCTGAATGACATCCCATCCAAACAAAAATTATTGATGATTTCTGATCAATGTAATCAATTTTCAGGATATGGAATGTTATATGCCTCAGTGTCTTACTTTGCACTCTAATCACAGATTTGGGGGTTAGATTTTTTAAAATCCCCTTTTTACTGTTCAAGGCATACAGTACATCTGCTACTATACCACATGTGTGCCAATGCCCATATGATTTTGGTATACCACAAAAAGATTAATTTAATTGAATCAAAGGTCTTACTTTCATTTAATGCATCTCGCAACTCCTATAACTTTGGTTTAGCAAACTAAAAATACCATTACATGTTTTAATGCCCAGGTGACACATTTTCTCTTTTTAATATTGTACAAGGCCTAACCCCTGTAGCTTAATATGGGCAATCTTCTTTTCCTTATGTCAATTTTCATTAGAACATTTTGATATGCATGGTTTCAACTGTTGTTCACTGTGAACAACATCAAGATGCCGCCAACCTTTTAGCACGAATAACATTGTAAAACATTATAAATACACAACATTTTCTTGTACCTTTGTAAAGGTACTAACTCACTACAAAAGGAATGAGGGGAAATTCGACTGCTCTACGTCCGCATTAAAGGATATTGATTCAGTTATTCGTTTCGTCTACAAAAGTGGTAAGACATGCGGAGATTCACTTGTACATTTGTCTAAATAAAGAGCTCTTCTGTGCTTTTAAAAGTGCACTGCATTCCAGTTTTTACACATTCAATTTGCTAGGCAGCAGTCCTTCTGTAATCCATGCGTTAATCTGCTTAAATCAAACTGTATTCAATGATCCTACAAGTCAGAAAATTCACCTTAGAGTTCATAATGAGCAATAATTTACATTGAGTACTTTTCGGGTAGCTTTGATGTTCTTCTTAATGAAAGGTACTTTTGACTGTGGTTGCCGGAAACGGGGTATTCACTTAAAAACAGTTAGAGGCATTTTGCAGACAAAACATTGTTCATCATTAAAAAGTGTATCTCAGCTTCAAGTCACCAAAAAAATAAACATATTAAATCCGCTAATTGCTTTTGTCCTATTTGCTGAGTGGAAAATGGTCTGTGAAAAAGGAGACATCATGAAAGAAATCTTTTACTTCAGTAGCAGCACAGATGCTAAAACATGAACGGTTATGTTCCACATGGCTTGAAGGTCGCAGGAGAGAAATCATTTGTAAGCAAGGCAACATGTTTCAGTTTCTCAAGATCACAACAGGAACTTTATGTAAAGTAATTTTTCTGTAACAACTCGAAAGTTTATTACAGAAGTAGTGTATGTATTATTTTCTTCAGTTAAATTTGGTGAACAGGATTGGGATTTAAAAAGATGACAATCCACCATTTTGGGTTTGTAGTACTGATTTGTGAGAAGGTCGCACCCAAAAATTAGTTATTAGAGCAAGACAAGCTGTATTCCTTCAAACCACCATCCTTATTCTCTGGAATTTCCAAAAGTAAAGGCACAGCAACGATTGGTAGAACATGAATGTCATCATGGAGAAGTCGTCCCCTTAAAAAAAAAAAAAAAAAACACAATTATATAATATCTTCAAATGTATGTATTGAACTGCTTCAACTTTCATGTCACAGACTGTATAGTTTTTCGGGACACCAAACTACTTTTTTAGTTTAAAATAAGTCATTTTAATTTTCATTGTTATAAAATTATATCAAATACAATCTGAATACAAAATAAAATAATAAAAATACAAATAATCAAATTTCCCCACCCAGTCTTACTCCCCATGCACACAAGCTTACTAAACTCCTTGTACCGTTCTATAGTTGAATGTCCATAAAAAGAGGATAAACTGAGATTAAAGCAAATCATTTCCCAATATAGTGATAAATGACCATCTGAAAATAATGTAATATATGGTTAACTGCAACCAACAGGGTTTCCAGGGAGGAGGGTGGGTGCATGTGAATCTACAGCACCACATGCCACAAACAGATGCTTACTGGGTAACAGTAACTGTTTGAGGCATGTGTGGGTGTGGATACACATGCTTAGCAAAGACAGTAAAGCAGTTTACTCCATAAGCGGTGGCTAACCTGTGGAGGTTGCAGTTTCAAATAATGTATGTAGAACCGCTTGGCCCACATTAGCTCCTTTACAGGCCATGACATCTACACAGTAATGTTTTATAAATTGATGCGGTGTAGACCGAGTAGTCGATTTACATATATCATCTATAATGTTTCCTAAGAAGGCCATTGAAGCACCTTTTTTGGGAGTAGATTGAGCTTTTGGAGGATAGGTAGAGTTAGTTTAGCTTTAGAATAACAGGTTTGGATGCATTTCACAATCCAGTGTGAAATGCCTGATTTAGAAATGTCCCTCCCCTTGTGTATTTTTGAAAATGCAATAAACAGCTGTTGTGTTTTCCTAAATGATTTGGTTGCATCGATATAGTACACAAGGGCTCTTTTTACATCTAACGTGTGTAAAGTCCTTTCTGCAACGGAGTCAGATGAAGAAAAAATAAGGTAATTTAACAGAACTGATTTCAGTGGAACTGAGATACCACCTTTGGAAGAAATATTGGATTGGTACGTAGTAGCACTTTGGGGTCTATTAGGATGGTGTTCAGAAAACCACCCCGACCACCATGGTAGCAGAAATCGACTGTCCGCTGGTACCACGGCAAAACCGGCGATCCGATTAGGATCAACTGCCAAAAGATCCCGACTATGGCGGAACGACGCCACGTAAGACCACCAGTAGGGTGCGGAGCTGGTGAAAATTTGTCCGCAGCGGTCGCATTTGCCGCGGAAACACAATAAACCGCCGCCAGGCCAGCAGAGTGACCGCACGTAAAATTAGGATTCCCCCGATGTGACAGCAGGACGTTCCGCTGTTTCTGACCGCCGCCATCGCAAACAGTGATGAATGGGAGAGCCGGTGGAAGGGCTGTAGCATAGCCACCACAGCGGAGGCTCCGTGACAAATACGGCGGTTGACAAAAAAAACACACACAACAAGGCCATCAAGTGCACACAGCAAACTAGCTCTGCACCCAAAAACAGCTAACACACCCCAATGACATACCCCCATGGCAACTTAAAAATACAAATCCCAGGACAAACCACACAACACACCTGACAGCAATACCCCATTTTGACACACCCACATAGCGGAGTATAAAGCCAGCCCCTTCCCTGACCAGAATCCTTTGCACTCCTCCACCACTGAAGGAACCAAACCCTGCAGCAGATTGGATAGGCAAAACACCACACATCTCACAAACAAGAGGTGGGATGACATCTGCCGGCTGAGCTCTGTGATGTTGCTAGTGTGATGGCTTGTGAGGAGGCTTGTAAGTGGCCTCTGTGTTGGGTGCAGCTTCATGCATTTTCCCTACCTGTACTTTCTCATGTCATTGATGTAATGGCCCTTGACATTGCATTCTGAGTTGTGGCCTTCTGGCATAGTCTGCATTGGGGAAGTCAGGGACATCCCATGGAAAGGAACGGCAGTGTGCCTCATTTGAGTTTGCTTTCATCAATGTGTGCATTGCCGGACGTCAGAACTGTGAGGACTACACATCTGACACCAATGTGCAACTGTAGTTGTGCCCCAAAGTACGACATGGTGGATGGCTTGAGCTCATGGCCATTGCGGACTGTCATGTTGGAGTCTGTATCTGTGTTGTCCCCTTCTGCTGCCTCCAGATGTGACTGTGCAACATGTTGGGCTGTACATCTTTTCCCCCCTCAGGGCCCTAGGTATGCTCAGAGTGATCTGTAGGTCAGGTTACACGGAGCCACGGGCAGGCTACTTGGCTGTGTGGTCATCACATGGGTCATTTATGCCAAGTTTGCATGATGCCGCGTAAAATTCGAGTTTTGAATTGAGGTTGCACAATGTTACTGCACAGGGTTTTGTGCAACATGGGGTATCATCATCTTGTTTAGTGCTTTGCTTGCATATGATGTTTGTGTTAATGCCACTGAATTGACCCTACGTCTCTGTCTCTTGCAGCATCTACCGTGGGCACAGAAGGACAGGGGATGGGCACCAGTGGTGAGGTATCAAGCATGACTGCTACACACGAGCACACTGACACTGATGTGACCAGCGCCTCGGAGGGGGACAGGAGTCTGCTTGAGGAATCACAGCCAGAGACACCAACCTCAAGGTTATCTGACGCCAGCGGTGACACATCTATGTTGGCGGGCACAGGGAGCGGGAACTCTGCCTCCTCTTCCACCACATAGTGTCCAGTGCCCACCCTCCCACCTACTTCCACTAGTGCTGCACTTGCTCACATCAGTAAGAAGGAAAGAGTGTCCTTTACCCCAGGGACCGCTGCCCCTGCCCCTGTCTCCCCTGCTGCCATCAGTGTTGAGTCTGTGGACCTTTTGTGCCAGCTGTGTGTAGGTCAGACAACTCTCCTAAATGCCTTCCTAGACCATGACAAAAAGTTGGCACAGGTAGTTGCCTTCATGGAGGGCATTCATTCAGACGTGGGTGGGCTACACCGGACTGTCCAGTCTTTGTCCTCCACAGTGACAGCAGCCATTCAGCTGTCACAGTCTCAGAGTCCAGCTCCAGTCCCTTTGGCCACCTCACTGCCAGTGGCTACATCTGACGATAGTAACCACACACCACAGACCTCAGGCTCAAGATATAGCACACATGCAGCACACAACAGCAGCAGCCCAAGCGGGCCAGAGCGCAGACACCAATCCCACAAAAAAACAAAGCCACCCCAGAGCGCAAAGGCAAAAGCCCTTAGGGCGACACTCAGGGGCATAAAGCCAAGAAGCAGGCCTCAGGCTCACATACCTCAGAGGTATCCCCAGCCAAGGACTCTCCTATCCCAAAAGCATCTCGCAACGAAAAGAAGTCCGTTCCTGTTCCTGCTGTGAAGCATGTGACTGCTAAGGGTCCACAGAAAAAGCCCGCTAAGGCAGATTCACCCACAACCTCATTTCCCATCCAGACACCTGTGAAGCAGGGGAAGGAGGTCGGTGTAGGGGGTTCACCTGGTCAACAGGTGATGGAGGAGAAAAGGCAAGGCCAAGCCAAGCATACCTCCGGATCCAGCAGGTCCCCAGAGGGAGGGCCACTGGCTGCACCTGGTGCAGCTTTGGTGGAGAGTGTGCCTGTTGTGGCCACCCCTCCTACCACTTCTCCCAAGACCAAACTTCCATTTCGACTCCCCAAGAAGTGGAAAGGCACCCCCTCCACATTCTCCCTCCCACACTGTCTCACGGCAGCATGACTCCACGTCCAAGTGCCACCACACCACCCGGTCCAAGCAGCCCTCCGGATGCCAAAGCCACTGATGCCTCTACCTCAGCTGGTCCTCTCTCTCCCAGGTCCAGTACTCCAGCTGGCCCAACACTCAGCCACCTCCCAGTCCGACTGACAGCCATGTGTTAGGCTAAATCCCCCTCCCACACCGGTCTCTCCCACAGCAGTGCCTGGACTGCCCATTGTTATCCCCTGACTGTGTTACTGACCATGGCAGTGTACAGTCTCACCCATTCCCTGTGCAGCCTCTCATGCACACATGTACCTACTCTGCACTTTGGACTGGACACTGGCCTTGCTGTTCATTGCTGTGTTTGCCCCTTCCCTGTGCCTGATCTCATGTACCTACTCTGCACTTTGGACTGGCCACTGGCCTTGCTGTTCATTGCTGTGTTTGCCCCTTCCCTGTGCAGGATCACATGTACCTACTCTGCACTTTGGACTGGGTACTGGCCTTGCTGTTCATTGCTGTGTTTGGCCCTTCCCTGTGCAGGATCTCGCATACCTACTCTGTACTTTGGACTGGACACTGGTCTTAAGCTTCTCTATTTTTGATGACTATCTGTGTAATATGTAATAAAGACAGTTACTCCTGTTGTCTGCTTTGTCTGTGTCCTTGCTAAATAAAGGGGTTTCTCTGTGGGTATGGTTTAATGTGACACATGCTCTGTATGCCACTTTAACATTGGCATTCACTTTTTTATCATTTACAGGGTTTAGCAGAGGTGACATGCACTTCAGTTTTTATTGACTCTGAGGCTTGGGGGTGCAATGATGCTGGTTTGTGATGACCTACTGTCATCCTAATCATTCTATGGTCATGTTAGCTCCATTGTACACATTTCATGTTTGGATGCACTGCCAGCACTGAGTGTGATTCTATCCACAGGATTGCTGGCAGGCTGGCCAGGGACCATCATGTCTGTGTGACCTTTCTTGATGTGGGCACAGCAGTGTTGGTGTATGGTCATCTTGTGATGGCCAGTCATCCTAGTCACATGGGTAAATGTAAATGTGTGCACTTGGGTGGTCATGAAGTGTGGAGGGGGTGACTTGGTCAGTAGTGTAGATGTGTGTGCGCCCCTGCAATGGCAACTGCACACATGTGTCAAACAGGAGTTGTGTGCCTGTTAGTTTGATTAGTCATCCCTGTGCTTGTGATTGTGTGCACATGTTGGAGTTGTAGGTTGTGCACTGTGCAGTGTGTGGCTGTGTCCTTGCACGTCTGGGGACACCTACTTGTTGGTGCCAATTGTGAGTATGCAGAGTGTGTGACTGGCAAGTCAGTGTTGTTTAGTTGATCATCCATGTGTCTTGATGCTGTTTGTGCTCACTGTGCAGACCTGCTCATCCACACTGACATTGTGGGTGTATTTTCTCATGCATTGCGGTCACTTGGACATTTTTGTATCCAGTATGGCATGTGTGATGTGGAGTCATACCACACCTATCTGTGCTTCTGATGCCTACCCATTGTGAGTGATCACTCCATCTATTTGTGTATAGTGCACTCCTGACATGTCCACTACGGACGTTCACCCCACTTCACTCTCATATCAGCTATCTCCTCGGGTTGCCAGTGTGTGTGCCTCCCCACCACTTTATTTGCTACACTATGCTTTGGGGTGCTGAGCTGTGCACAGGACCAATGTGCCACTCAGGACAGTTTCCCAATTGGTTATATGTGATTTCTTGTACTGTTTTGCAGTCATGGTTGCTCAAATGCAGTTCAACTGTTTGTGCTGCATAGTCCTCTGGTCATGTTGTTTTCACCTGGGTGTCCCAGACTTGTACATCTATGGGTGATTGGTGAGCTGTATGTGTGTTTGCTGATGTACTTCTTCCCTTCCTGAGTGTGATGTTGTCTGTGTGCTATGGTGATTTGTGTTGTGGGGGTTCATGTTGTGGCACTCAGATCTGTGTGGAACTGGTATGCTTGTTGTGCACACACTGCTTGTTGTGCATGCAGTGCTGAGAGTGCATGTTGCCTTGTAATTGCCTGGTGTGCATCCCCTGATGTCCAGCTGTGTTTGCAATGTGATGGATTGGCATGTGCATCTGTTGTGTGTTTGATGTGGATGTGTGCAGTGTTTGGCCTGTGTTGTCTCTTACAGCGGACAGATGCTCTGTGTGTGATGTTCTATTTGCATGTCATTGTGTGTGATTTGTTTGTGCACTGTGATACATTCAGATGTGTGTTGCAAGTGTAGTGGGCATTACTTGTATGTCTGTCACATGCACTTAGGGATATTCTTGTTCCTGGGCTTATTTGGAGTGCACCTTGGTTTCTCCTCTTATATTTGACCTGTCACTTGTCAGGATTGTGCATGTGGTACACTATTACACCATGTACACTTGATGGCTGGTGTGGTATGTCTGTCTGTGTTTTCTTATTGACCCTTTGCTCCCAGTTTGTGTCTATGATTGTTTGGAGATGATGCACTTCTTCTCTGTGTTGGGGTATGGTGTCTGTGCATTGTTCCCGAGTGATGATATTGTGTACTCCTGTTCTCTCTGGGGTCCCATTGCCTTTCCACTGTTTTTCTGCACAGGTCTGGGCTTGTTGTACTTCTGTGTATGTTGTTAGTGAGGTTTTGTGTTTGGCTATTGGTTTTGTGCCAGCATTGGTTCATGCATCCCTGAGTGTGTGTGTGTGATGTTTGTGGATGCCCCCCAGGGAGTGTGATTATTTGTCAGTGTATTCACAGGACACTATTGGCACCATTCTGTGTGTTTGACACTAGTGTTGAGTGTTGCAGGTGTAAGGTGGGTGGGGAAGGGTATGTATGAAGGATCCAACTTGTGTTTGACAGTCATGGAGTGGGACAATGGGCCCTGTGTGTTGTGCTAATGACATACACGTGTCAAGTTATTAGATACAGATGTGTGGCTGATCACTGTTTGACTTCAGAGACTTCCTATCATCCCTGTGCCTATGCATGGGTTGCCTTGCTGTCTCCCTGAGTTGCTGCACAGAGGTAACTGTGGTTTAATTTCACTCACTGTGCCAGCCGTGTGATTTGATGGCCTAAGGGTGTTGTTATATGTTCCTTCTCTTGCATGTGATGTACACATGCTTTGTGGCTAGCTCCTTGGCTTTCCATTAGTGTCAACTTCACTTTAGTCTTGCCCATTTCTTGTCCTCCATTGCTGCTATCTGGTCTGTATGTGGCTGTGTGTCAGTGTGGGGTGTGTCTGTGTGACTTGACAGGCAGTGTGTCCAGTTGAGTGATTGTTCATATTCGTTGTGTGTGTTCAGTTTGTGATTGGACTCAGTTTGCTTGACATGAGTGTAGTGTGTGTGTGGTGAGAGGGTTGCCCTGGCCCCTGAGCTTCTGAGCTGTGTGTTCCTCTGCAGCCTCACCTGCTGAGACTGTCTCCCTGGTTGTTTGGTGTGTGTGTGGTGGAGGGTGTGGGTTCACCTAGCTGGTTATTGTGCATGGGGGAGCACAGGAGGAGCATATAGCATGTCCCTTAATGGGTGTGGAGGGGGCCTAGTGTGTGGAGGGTGGAGGTGTGGCCCTATGATCTTTGTGGACTTCCTATGCCTGGCGCTGGCCCTGCCTTCTACATTGTGCGCATGTTTTCCCGCGTCTTTACCACTGCGGTGACGTGACCGGGACATTGCATTGATATCGTGGTTGATGGGTGACCGGGATGCGGAGGGGTGATTTAGTGACGGGTAGGACATGTGTGAGTACACTTGTGGATGTCTTCCTGTCCCCTGGTATGGACAGGAAGCGTATATCAGCTCTGGAGTTGTGTGTTGTGGTTGTGTGCGGAGATGTGTGATTGCGTACCTGCGGCGTTGTATGTGACGGTGCATTACTTGCTGGTAGTGTATCAGGTATAGCACCGGGAAGATGTGTAGAGCAGGATCCATCATGGTCGTGACCAGGTGATGGGGAGTCTGGTTTTGCACTCCGCTGTCGTGCTTCTGCCATCTCTGGTTGGGCGGTTTCTCTGCTGCGGTGTGACTGGCTGTTTGGGGCATCCTGATTTGTACGGCAGTCGGGACGTCATTCTGCATGGCAGTGGGTCTCTATTGGCTCCCACCGCCGCGGTGGCAGGCGCATTTTTATGGCGGTTCACGTCGCACCGCGGGGGACGGGAAATGGGCTATGTTTGCCCATATTAATATGGCCGGCGTAAGGACCGCTGCATGCATGCGGAAAATTGAATTTTCCACATGCACCGCGGTGGTGGTTCCGCCCGCCATCCTAATGGGCCCCTTTGTCTTTATGTAGTGGGAAGAGTGGTCCTTCTAAAGTTAATGCATGAAGCTTACTGTCATGTCTGAGTGAAGTGATTGAAGTTAAAAATGTTATCTTCCAGGATAGAAATTGGTGGGGGGCAGGAGTGTAGGGGCTCATATGGAGGACCCATTAGCTTTGTTAACACAATGTTAAGATTCCATGTAGAGGCTGGTGGTACTCTTGGAGAAATGACTCTTTTGAGACCCTCTCGGAAGGCTTTAATTACAGGAATCCTGAATAGAGAAGTGTGTTGCCTGTTTTGGAGATATGTGACTACAGCTGCTAAGTGGAGCTTTATGGATGTAAAAGCTAACCCAGAGGTATGTAAATGAATTATATAACATCCTAGAGGAAATCGATACTTCCTAGAGGATTAATATGTTCTGAATGACAATAGTGAACACATCTTTTCTACTTTGCCACATAATAGGCCCTAGTAGGGGGCCTTCTTTCTTCTTTAAGAATGGTCATACAGGGCTGAGGTAGATTTAAGTAATCAAACTCTCTGACTTCAGGAGCCAGATCGCAAGGCTGAGAGACATGGGGTCTGGGTGTCTGACTTCTGCATGGTTCCGAGTGAGAAGGACCTGCCTTTTGGGGAGTACCTTGTGTGGAACTACTGATAGTTCTAGGAGCGTAGTGAACCATGGATGTCTTGCCCCTGTGGGAGCCACTAGGATGAGGGTAAGAGATGTCGGCTGAAGTTTGTGTTCCACAAACGGCAGCAGTGGGAGAGGTGGAAAAGCTTAAGCAAATATTCCAGCCCAATTCATCCATAGTGAGTTGCTCCTGGACTGTGGATGTGGGAACCTGGAGGCAAAGCTTGAGCATTTGCCATTTTCTGCTGTGGCGAAAAGGTCTATGTGTGCCGGTAAAATGGGAGGAGGACTTGCAGGTTGAGTTCCCATTCGTGGACATATTGGAGCCTCCTGCTGAGGAGATCTGCACATTTGTTGTCGACTCCTGGGAGCTACTCTGCTAATAGGTGAATGTTTTACCAGAGAGCCCATCCCCTGATATTCTGGGCTAAATGAATGAGATGAGATGAGATGACCTGGTGCTCCCGTTTTTTGCAGAATAACATGGCAGCCATGTTTTCTGTTTTGATGAGGACTACCTAGACAATTAGGTGTGGAAGTTAGACTTTGAGCACTAGATGAACAGCTAGCAACTCCAGGTGATTGAAATGGAGATGTGTTTGACTGATTGTCCAGTGTCCCTGGACAACCACATCCTGTCAATGAGCCCCCCAACCCATGAGGGAAGTGTCAATTGTTATGATTTTCTGTGGGACTGGGTTTAAGAAAGGCTGTAATTTTAGGAGATTGTTGGTATTGCACCACTGCAGAGAGTGGCAGGCCTGACGGGTCACCAACACTAGCTCTTCCAACTGACCCTCCGCTTGCGTCCATTGAAGCGCTAAGCACTCCTGCAATGGATGAATATAGAGTCTGGCATAAGGTACTATTGCTATGCATGAAGCCATGGTCCCTAGGAGATGCATAACTGTTCTCACTATTATCTGCTGAAGAGGCTAAAACTGGGGAATGAGTAACTGGAATGATCGAATGTGGGTAGCAAATGGGTAAGCTATCCCCAACAGAGGGTTGAGGATGACTTCTAAGTAAGGTTGTATTTGAAGGGGTTGGCGATGGGATTTGGCTGCAAAAGTAGTAAAGCCTAGTTGATGAAGTAGGTTTATGTTGGCTTGCATGTGTTGAAAACACTTTTGATGCATTGTGCTTTTGATGAGCCAGTAGTCCAAATATGGAACACAGTGTATGTTTTGCCGGCATATGAAGGGCAGCTACTACCACAAGATATTTAGTGAAAAACCTGGACCCTGTAGTGACCCGAAATGGGAGCACTTTGAATTTGAAGTGCTGCACATTTAGCACGGACCTGAGGTATTGGCGATGTGCAGGGTGAATTGGAATGTCCTTCAGGTTAAGTGCAGCTATGAAGTCGCCTTGTTAGTAGTGGGATGACATCTTGAAGGGGGACCATGTGGAAATGCTCTGAGAGAATGTACTTGTTAAGAGGTCTAAGGCCCAAAACTGGCCTTAAGGACCCATCCTTTTTGGGAACAAGGAAGTAAAGTGAATAGACCCCTGTGCCTTGCTGGTGTAAGGTTCAAAGGTCCCCTTTTATTTTATATTTTTCTAAAGAAGTGACAGAACTTCATTTCTGAGCAACTGTTGATGGTCTATGGTTGTGTGGTCCAATGCTAGGGGGTGCAGAAGTGAGCTCCGGACAAAAACCCTATTGAATAATATCCAATACCTACTGGTTGGAGGTGATATTGCTCCGTGCTCCGTGCGGAAAAGAACCTTTTCAGACAACAGCTGACAGGTGTTGTGTGATTGGGTGGAATGGTTGGTAAGTCAAGGCTTGGTGGTAGAGGCAAAAGATTTGGTTAAAACCCCCTTGCCTTTGCCCCTAGAATGGTTTCCTCTGTATGACCTTCTCTAATATCCCCTTGGGGAGGCTATTTGGGCATGTGGTTTGTGATAGGATGTGGAGATCTCAGGTGAGGTAGTTTTGGACACTGCCTGAGCTGATGAACGGGGCAAGGAGCCAAGTTGCGAAGGTGTCTGTAATGCCCTAATTGCTTTGGGCATTTCATTATCCTTCTTGATCTATTCTAGAAGGGAGTGCATTTGAGACCCAAAAACGTGCTCCCCATCAAAGGGAAGAGTTAGCAGATTTTGTTGAACCTGAGGCTTGAAGCCTGAAACTCGGGCCAGGCATGTCTCCAGAGGGGATGCCCCTAGCTGCAGTGTCAGCTGCACCAAGGGCACAACAAATGTTTGTGTTTGATATAAATGTTACCTCCAATTAATTTGATAAGCCCTTTTCTTGTATTCTTCGGGAAGATACTGGAGGATGTCCTCCATTTTATCCCAATGTTCCCTGTCGTAGTGTGATCCAAGCCCATAGGAGTTTGCGATTCTCCAAAAGTTGGCAGACTGTGCAGCGACCCTCTTACCTCCTGCATCTATCTTCTTGCTCTCCTTATCTGGAGGGGCGCCTCACCAGATGTTTGAGAGTCCTCTTGCGGTCTGTGGCCACAACTAGGAAGTTGCCCTTTAATGTATGTAGGATTGATAGGTAATGGTTTGTATTTTTTGTCGATCCTGGGTGTGAGGACTCTGGACCTGAAAGGGTAATTAAAAATATATTGAGTGTGTCTGAGCATGCCTTTTAACATTAGTAGACATTGTGTAGAAAGCAGAGTAGAGGAGAGGGTTTAAAAAAAAAAAGATCCTTTTAAGGCCCTGTGTGTAATGGGACCTTGTGCAATGTAGCCACCCCACCTATGAGGTCATGATAGGTGGTAGCGTCATCAGGGGGGGCAAGGGTTTGCTTGGCTAGAGATCCAAGTCTTAATTTGCTGGTGGATCTGTATCATAAAAATCCCAGGGATCGTTCTGCGGTGTAATGGAAGATAGATCTTCGCCTCGACCTTGTGTATGAATGTAGGAAACCTTCAGGTAAGTCTCTTGTGGGGTGAACAGGCGAACGAGGTGGTAATGGAGTGTGGTGCGCAGCAGGCACTGGTGGTGGGCTGATGTGCAGAGGGCTGGTTGCCTTGCCTTCCGTTTTCTTTGGAGGAATGAGAACCTCTAAAGCCTCATCTAGGGACAATTGTCTTTTTGTTGGTTGAGCTCCTGAATGGGGAGGTTTTGCAATGATACGGCCTGACTCCGTGTGTATCATTATGTGCTTTTGGCATTAGTCCAACTCTTGCTGGAGTCTCTCTAGCACTGATTCCGCCGACTGCGAAAGATGCTTCGTAAAGGTGTGAGTTTTCGGCTCAGAAGTGTATTTTGACTCCGGCTTTTTGGCATTGATAGTTTCTGTTCCAAAGCAGTCTTTTTAGGCACCGAGGTGGAATGTTGTTTCGACACTGAAGTTTTCGTCTCACACGGTCGACAACAGTCCGATGTAGTAGGCTTCGGGTCGTGGACATTCTATTGATGCTGTTTTTCAGCACCAAGGCTAACCTTGTACAAAACAGCTGGTCAGTGCCGATCATGCCCGAATGCAGTGGAAGCCCAACACCAGTCTTTGGTCGATTAGGGGGGGGTAGGTGACTCTTTGAAGAGACATGCTGTGTTCGGGGTGAAGACAGAGGGGGCACAGCACTCATGCGTTTGCCTAAAGTGATATCTTGCATCTCCATGTCAGAATCTTAGCTGTCTTTAGGAGAGAAGGAGCCCTCGTCAGTAGCAGATAGATGGGCCTGTACCTCCTGTTCTGGATCTTCTGAACCAAAGAGGTCTGGTGTGTCCTCGGCGGAGCATCAAAACATCTTTAAATATCAAGCTCTTCTATCTCTATGCATTTTCTCTGATCAATAAGACCAGCAGGCCTCACAGGTCGCTCTCTCATGCTTGGAGGAAAGGCACAAGTTAAACAACTGGGGTCATATTACATAAAGTTCCCAAGGGGCCCAACAGGGGTTTGCGCCTGCTTTGCATGCCCGGGGCACTTTGGTATTACAGAAGGGGCAGCAAACGCTGTGCGGTACCTTCGGTAATACCAATACTGCTGGCGCACAAAGTGCCAGTACTATCTTAAAGTGGGCGTTCCCTCATTTGCGTGGGGGTGTACCGCATACAAATGTGGGAATCCCTTTGCCTCTGTGCTCGTGCTGTATTACCGACATTGGTAACAAAGCCCTCAGGAGGCACACAGAGTGCGTCATCTACTAGGTGGCACACTGTCAGTGCGTCTCCTGATAGCAGCCCTGTGGAGGGAGGAATGGGGGTCCCATGGACAATCAATCTAATAATGGAGTTGAGGACCATGCACGTTTCAAGCAAGAGGAGTCGCCACTTTACCTCATGACTCGTTAGACTTACTTCGAAAACCAACAGCGTGCACACATTCGAGCCCAACACTAGATGGAGTGCTTTTGCTAAGCATGTGTATTTACAGCCACACATGCCTCAAACATCTATATTCCAATTATAGGAGACTCCCAACAGCACTAATCCAATGTCATAACCCTTTTAAATAAAAACATAATTTTAGAGAACAAGCCCATCCTTTATCAGTCCCATGGGTGCATTAAATTTAAATGACCCGAATAACAATCAAATGTGATCATGGTAAACATCCTTTCTTAGTGTGTTCTCTGTCCATAAGAGCACCAATTATGCTTTAGATCTGCTGGTAGCAGAGATCTGTGGACTATTCCCAAGACTCGCAGCATCAAAGATGCCTGAAAGCTGAAAAACATCTGAGCAAAGTTCAACAAAAAAGCTTCCAAATTCCAATCATAAATTATTGACATACATTTTTAATGCTGGATAGATGAATTGCTTGACTGCAACATGTCCTCTTCGTTTTGGGTTTATCAAACCCAACACATCTTTGCAGAATGAACAAGTTCCTTACCTTTGGTAACACTCTTTTTGGTGGATACTTTTATTTACCAAAATATTCTTCACCCCAGTTACCAAAATGGATCCAGGACCTTCTTTTCAGAAATGCCTCCAGTGGTGGTGCCATAGGACTTCATGGAAGACCAGCCCACATCTCGAAGTGACGGTGCAGAGCCATAAATAGGCGCCATGCTGCTCTCAGTTTTCAAAAAGTATACACTCCCATAGACATGGAGCATCACTAACAGATTAAGAACTGGGACTGCAATGTCTAATGCAAAAACTTAATAATAACTAGATGTCCACTTCACAAAAGGGGAAGGAGAGTTGGTCTTTGAAAATCTTTGTTTCAGTAGATTATTCATCAGAAAGAGCATTACCAAAGGTAAGTTGCTTACTCTTCTGATGGATTCTTTTAGCAGATGGATACTTCTATTTGCAGATTCCCCATCTTTTGAATAGATAACAAGGCAGTGCCTCTGAAAAGATGGAGGTACAGAGGAGTGCACTTCACACCAGGAAATCCTGCATGACTGAATGGGCAAAATGCCCCTCCCTGCGGAATTGAGAGTCAAGGCAGTAATGTCTGCTGAAAGTGTGGATGGACACCAATATAGCCACCTTGCATAACATGCAGAAGTGGAACATCTATGGCCAAGGCTGAAGTGACAGCCTTAACTCTAGCAGAATGAGCCCAAGGGCCCCCAGGAGGATCTTTTTGGCCAAGGCATAGCACATGTATATGCAAAAAAACTATCCATCTGGATAAGGTCTATCTCTGGACAGAGCTTGCCTTCTTAGCACAAACGAATCCCAAAAAAAGCTGGTCATTCACTCAGTGTTTTCCCTATGCCAACTGAAAGTTAAAGGCCCTCCTAGGATTCAACAGGTGAAGCACTCCTGTATATCTTATGGATTGCCCCGTAAGGAAAGGTGACAACATTTTTTAACAAAAATGATGTCCGAGTCCACAGCAGCAGCTTGTGCACAAAGTTGATGACATAACACTGACAGAGCCTGGAGTTAACTGAAATGGTATGCAGAAATAATTTCAAGAAAGAAGACAATCTAAAGGGTCACGGCAGAGGCATCACCATCATCCACAAGGACACCCTCCAATACACCACTACCGAAGACTTCTCAATCATGGAACAACACAACTTCCAAATCGCAACCGATGCAAAGACAACAATTGGAGGAAATATCACTCAATTCTGGAACACCTCAACTTCCAAATCCCAACCGACGCAAAGACAACAATCAGAGGAACTATCACCTACAGACCCTCTAGCGATAGCCTGGCTTCTGCAACACCATCTCCCCCTGGCAATCAACTCCAAGCCCTACATCTTCCTCGGCGACCTCAACTTCCACCTCAACGACCCCAACGACACCAACTCCACCAACCTGCTGGATAACATGAGCAACATCGGCCTCACACCGCTGATCACCAGCCCCATGCACAACACAGGACATACACTGAACCTCATCTTCACAGCCAGCAACAGAATCAAGTTAACCCATGTCACTGAGCTAACCTGGACCATCCACAGCATCGTCCACTTCACAACTGATGCTTTACCGGGACCTACCACCAAACCTCCTCATCCCTTTACATAACATATGGAACAAAATCCCTGAGACCCAATGGACCACCGCCTTCAGGCCTGACTCCACCAGCAACCTCAATCTGGCTGTCCAGAACTTTGCAGACTGGATCTCCAACTGCGCCGACACAGTCGCCCCAATGAAAATGGGCTGCACCAGCAGATCCAGCAAGCACGCCGGCTGGTTCACCCCTGATCTCCGGCCACAGCCTTCATGAACTTGATTCACTCCAGAGCACCAACAGACTCCTGCCACCACCACGTCTTAAACCTGGGAGGGAAGGAGATCGGCAGTGCTCTCACCAACATCCTCTATACATCAGTTACCACAGCTACCATTCCTGACGCATGGAAGCACGCAGAGGTGAAACAACTCCTAAAGGAACCCTCCGCCGACCCCAGCAAAGAATTACCACCCCATCTGGTTGCTCTCCTTCCTCTCCAAGGTCCTGGGAAAAACATCAATGGCCAGCTCACTGAACATCTGGAAGAAAACAACCTGCTTGATGCCTCCCAATCAGACTTCGGCTCAAACCACAGCACTGAGACTCTCCTGATCAACTCAACTGATGACATCAGATCCCTCCTCGACTGTGGTGAGCTTGCAGCCCTGATCCTCTGCGACCTCTCTTAGGCCTTCAACACGGTATCCCATGTCAAGGTACTTATAGAGCGCACTGTCACCAGACGGCCACCTTGCGGTGTCGCCTTTGCGGTTTCCTGGCGCTGATACTCATACCGCTGTGGAACCCCTCCTGGCTTTCCCTGTGAAGTGTCCACTCCTAGGCACCCCCAGGGTGAAGCCAGGCATCCTTAGCGCTGTTGGGGCCGGTGTGGAGGCTAAGCAAGCTATTGCCCAGAGTTGCAGCGTGGGACCCATGATTAGAATAGGCACCGAGGGGAGAATAGACAGGTCCGAGGAAATTGAGCCTGAGCCCCGCCGAGGCGGGAATCGAACCCTGGTCCCTGGCCAGAACTCTGCTTCAGGGTCTGCCACTCTAACCATTGAGCCACATCCCACCACATCCTCATGACCCAACTCCACCACATCAGCATCCAGGATAATGCCCTAAAGTGGATCCTCTCATTCCTCACAGGACGCACGTAGAGAATCCGCCTACTGCCCTTGACCTCCAAGCGTATCATCTGCAGAGCCCCGCAAGGCTCCTCTCTCCGTCCACCCTCTTCAACACCTACATGACTCCACTGGCTGACATCGTCTGCACCCACGGACTCAACATCATCCCATACGCCAGCAACACCCAACTCACCCTCTCCCTCAGAGAAGACCCCGTCACCACCAGATCCAACTTCCGGAACACCATGACCAACGTCGCCGACTAGATGAGGTCCAACTGCCTGAAGCTGAACACAGACAAGACTGAAGTACTGCTCTTCGCAAAGAACACCTTACATGGGACAACACATAGAGGCCCACAGCACTCGGCCCCTCGCTAACCCCTGCTGATCACGTGCAATCTTGGCATCATCCTGGACAGCCAACTCACCATGAAGTGACAGGTCAACACAGTATCCTCCTCCTGCTTCCACACCCGCCCCAAGCTTCGAAAGATCTTCAGATGGATCCCCATCAACACCAAGAAAACAGTCACTCAAACCCTCGCACCAGCTGACTTGACAACAGTAATGCACTCTATGACGGAACCACCCTCCAACTCCTCAAACTACCTCAGACTATGCAGAAGACCGCAGCCAGAATCAACCTCAACCTTCCCAAACAGACCAGCATCACCCTCCACCTCAGAAGTCTCCACTGGCTCCCCATCCAGAAGAGATGCCAATTCAAGCTGCTAACCCACGCCTACAAAGCCCTCAACAACTTTGGACCCACGTACATCTACCACCGCCTGACCTTCAACCTACCTGCTCTGCCTCCCTCACCCACGCACATGTCCACCGCATCCACTGGAGCCACAGTGGAGGTCATTCCTCCTTCTACCTCGCTGCCAAGTTCGGGAACAACCTCCCCCTTCGAACATCACTTTCACTCGCCAACTTCAGGAAGGGACTCAGTCAAGACCTGGTTCTTCGTCTAAGGCCGGCAGGATCTCAGCGCCTGGGTACCGCCAGAGGTGATAAGCCATGCATTCAAATACTGATTGATTGAAAAGGACAGCAGTGCATAGGCTCGAAAGGTGTGCATAACAATAAGGTAAGTACCAAATTACGGTCTCATTGCAGTCCAAAAGCAGAGGACGAAAAATACATGCAAGCCCTTTAAAACCCCCTTCAGGCAAACTTAGAAAGACCAATAGGGCAGAGAAATAACCTTTAATAGTGCCAGGCCAAAGATAGAGCCAACAGAAGAACATAAGACCCCCGGACGAAACACATGTTGGCTTTGGACTCATAAAATTGGAAAGAACGATGTTTCTGTGAAATTGGGAATGGATGAAAAGATTTGTTTTAGGAACTGAGTAAAGGTTTTGATGTCTGTGCTACACTATGGACTACTGAATTGACCTCTGATTGTGCTCACAAAATCTCTAATTAGGATGGAGATTAACCTCATACTGAAGGGCAAGGTATAGCTTCTCCTCCTTTGTTGAGCACGTTGGGGATCTAATTGGGACTGGAGATAACAGATTGTGAGAGTTACAGTGCACCTTAAATGTTCTGGCCACCATAAGTATAAACACAATATTCTGCCGAGGTCTCAGTGAAACAAGATGACCAGTAAGTGGGAGTATTGATAGAAAGGGAACGGTTTAACCATGACTGACAACATGCAGGGTTCACCGCTCTGAGGTACCCACACGCCAATTCGACAGATTAAAGAGTTTTCACCCCACCACCTACTGTGGATGTCTCTCAAAGGGGGGTGGGGGGGGGGGGGGAAATCAGCTGGCTTGGAAGTGACACCAGCAGGAGGAAAAGATAAGGACTGGCCCACTTGAAGGTGGCTATGTCTACTAATGCCACCACGCCTCTTTGGGCCTGCGAAAAGACTAGACAGCTTGCTGTATAGGATGATAAGGCTGCTTTTTTGTGATAAGCCAGGAATCTGAATTAACCTATGAACTTTTGGTATTGGTGATGGAACTGGTGGGCTGGAGGGATCAAACTAGATCACGTCATGACACATCGATCTTATAATGTCACCTAGGCTGAATTTGACTTTTCACTAACCAATCTGGAGCCATTAAAGAGCGTATTCATGAGGAATATCTGCACATCCCTGGAGGAGGGGTGATGATGAATCACCACACGACCTACACAATAGCTTAAACTCTTGTAAATGTGAGACCTAATAAATGAAGCGGACGCCATTGTCCCGGCTGCTTAGAAAGTGAAAGCGTGCACGGCGCTCTGAATTGTGCAGGAAAGCATGTCGTGCCAGCTGTAGGAGAAACTATTTTAAGAAAATAGTGCTTATAGACTAAAAAAGACTCACTGTGTAACAACCAAATTAAAAGGGTCAGTCCTCATGGGAGCTTACGAATGAAGACAAGGCGGTACTAAGGAGGGACTAACAAACCTATTAATGAATCAGAAGTCAGCATTTACGAAGGACAATTACACAATCCAATGACAAATACAGGCGGAGATTGGGCGGGGCTTCTATTCTATACCCCAATACAGCATGGCAGGCAGAACAGCGCATGCGCTGCCCAGGCTCGACCTAAAAATGGCATTGATTTACTCCAGTTTGATTCCTCTCCTTTGTTTCTTCAGTGAGCTTCTTCCTACCTTCCATCCACCTCATACTTTCTATTTCTCAGTATAGCCTCCTCTTAGTCTCATGGCTGTCTGCCTCAATCCTTATTCTGATTCTGAAATTGGGCGATACCTCATTTCATAGATCACAGCCTCTCCTCCTTAAATTGCTATCCCTGTAATCTAACATTACCCAATCACCACCAGCCCATCTATCTCAACATCCATTCACCTGAAACCACAGAGTCCCCGCTAATGATCATACCTACCTGGTATTCATATATAACAATGTAACTGGAGTAAATGGATGCAATTTTTCTTGAGACCATATTACTAATCACAATAACCAACAATAACCACTGCACTAACCACTAACCTTGGGTTCCAGAGTTACTCGCCATAAAGTGCTTTGAAGCGTCATCAGAGGTAGTAAGCGCTATATAAATCCAATTACAGTTACATTACAATGTCTGGATCGGGGCAAACACTTTTTGCACCCAATCCTATTATTACCCTGCAAGCTATGTTCCCTTTAGGCTGCATGCTTTCCTGTGCCCAGACTATCACTGGGATCGCCCCGGCCACTTACTAGCCCAGAAGGAATAATGAAAGGACATTTTGCTAATGCCACCCGGTAGGTGTGAAAAGTCCTTTTTAGGTCTCGCCTGACCCAGCACATTCGCTGGTCTGGCGAGACATTTTGTGAGGGCTCCAAAAAGTGCTACCAGGCCAGCCTAGAGCTACAGTGCATGTGCGCGGGCGCGTGCGTCGCGCTTTACCGCGATTACTTTTGCGGCCGTGCGGCCGCTTTGATGTTTGATTGCGATCACTTTCGCGGCCGCACGACCGCTTTGATGTTCTCCGTGAGGCTTCAATAGATTGCAGCAGTTAAAACAAGCATTGGCATAGCCAATAGGTCTCGCTTTTGGGACCTTATATGCAACTGTTGCATGGCTAAACACTTATAAGGTCCCACAGGCGAGACCTATTGGCTATGCCAATGCTTGTTCGTTTTTAGTGTGTGGCAGGCTGCACTGCAGGAGGCCCAGAACTTGCACCAAAGGCAAAGGGGGTGCTGCTTCCTTTAATTCAAGAATGGAGGGTTTTGAAGCCGATCTGGGGCAGTGTGAAATAAACGTTGAACTGGAATATTTTGTTTCAAGACTTGGCATATGCTTTTAATACCGAGCCTCTTTTTTGTTCATTATCGCATACGAGATCTCCTACAAATAGCTGAGTTCAGGATGGCAACGGAGCAGGGCTGGTTTTAGGGCTATGCTGTGTGCTCAGCAGTATTCAGGCAATTATAAAATGAAGAGAGATTGATCTTTTTTTGTGTCAATTTTGACTCATCATAAAGTAGCTTAGAGGGTTTATATGCCTGCTGCAAAGAAGACGTAGCATGCAGACCACAGAACTGTATTTATGTGGATATCACAGTGGGTGACTGCTTGTATCACAGAGATCCTTTTTTTTCTTGCAGTACATAAATTACAATCTTAATATAGCATTGTGGACTTTGAACTGGCATCAAAGAGGTGCATGCAAACTGCAAAGTACAGGTTAAAATGTTATGGTTTTCCCCCATCTTTCATTAACCTAATGTTGCTAAAAAGGGTTTGTTTGCATGTAATAGATTCCTATTAGTGAAGCCAACACATAACACTCTGGCACGTTGTAAATCCTGAGTTTGTGCTTCTCCAGACAAAACATTCCTAAAATATACTTCCTACTAGTATAGATGACGTGATTCCTACACCTTGTAATCCTCATAATTGTATACAACATTTCTCAGACTGATTTACACATGTATGATTCATTGTCTCTGTATAATGTGTGTGTGATGTAAAGTGCTCTGACACCATACTCTGGTGTGAGTAGCGCTAACAAATAAATGAAATGCACGTGAGAGAGGGGCTATGGAGAGATGAGGGGCGCTGTTGGAGGGTGGTAGTGAGTGTATCCGTGGAGAATGAAGTTTTGGGGGGCGCCAGAAAAGACTGTTGCACCAGGCGCTACCAGTGCTAAAACGTGCCCTGCTATGGAGGTTGTGTGTTCATCATTGTGGAGACATACCATATATACCATGGGCTCAATATGTTTGATAGTGCTGCTTTTTAAAGATTTGCACTGGTCTCATTCCAATTAATAAATCAGTTCACTTTTTTCCTTAACAAATGTACTTAATTACTTTGCAACGGTTTAATAGTGCCCCCTTAATTGGAATGTGAATTGTTAGTTTAAATATATGATTTCTTTTTTTTAAACAAAAATTATTAAAGTTATTTTATTTAAAATTGAATAACCATTTTTATCTTAATGTAAATGTATCACTGTACTTGGTGTTGAGCCAGGCTGGGTCCTGCACTTCTGCCGGCAGCCGCATCTAGGGCAAGATCTATTTGTGCTGCTTGCCTCTGTTGGAAATAGCCTGGGAGGTATGATCAGTCAATGCTGAAAAACTAAGGAGAAATTTGGGCTCGGGTTGTAAGGTGAGCCTTTCATCCTTCCGCGGTCGATAGGCTGGGCACCAATAAGTTGGGTAACAGTTCCTCAAGGTATAACTTTCGGCTGTATGCTTCTGTTAGTGCAGGTGACGAGTAGCCAGGCATACATACATCCATCCATCCATCCATCCATCCATCCATACGCATGTGAAATAGTTATACGAACCAGTCTTCTCTCAATAGTGGGCGGGGGTCAGCACAAAAGTTCGAGTTTGGAAGGCTGAAGCTCAGGGCATGTCAGCACCGGGGCAGGGATATGAAGGACTTATAGTTTGGTTTTGCAGGGACTGCAGAGAAGTAGCATGTCTGTCCTGTGGAGAACATGAGGGAATGGGGACATCAGCACTGAGCTCTGGAGTGCTCAATGAAGGAACCTTAGCACAGTTGGATGGAGTTTCGGCTCTGTGAAGAGAGGGACCTTAGCACATAGGCCTTGAAGGCTGATTTGCACTCCTACACTCTGCCTTTCACATATTCCATCTTGTGAAATGCACGGCATGCATATGCCCACAGTGAGGCTTACTCTAGTGAAGGTACCTTCCGAGACCAGGCGCTTGCAGATGCATTGTGGCCAATGGGACCCAGCTTGCAACCTAGGACCCATACACTTAAAATGGTTGGAAGCCAGTAGTCTGGGCCCAGGAGGTGCAGAAGTCTGGGCCACCCACATAGGAGCCAGAGGCTACTCGGACTGTGGGAGGTCATCCAGAACGAGGGCTGTCACCCCGACTGCCCAGGCCAAATTTTCATTCACTGGGTTTTTGTAGGAGCTTGTCATGAGGTAGAAAAGAAAAGAGGACAAGGAGACACAATGGAAGTTGCTAGATTAGGTGAAAAGACAGAGGCAATGAAGAAAAACAGAAGGTTGGAACGCAATAGTGCTGGACAGAAGGAGGTTGGAAGAGGAGGGGGCAAATATGGAGGAGTGATATTGAGGAGAGAAATAAAGAGGGATATAGAAGGGTGGGTGAGATTCGGATATAAGAGAATGAAGGTAGGGAGTCCCAGCGTTAAAAAATGGACAAAGGATATAGGAAAGACAGAATGAAAAGAAAGATTGGAGATAAGAGAAAAGGTGATAATATAATAAGGGGGACTGGAAAGAAAGAAAAGGTGCTGGATAGGAAAGCAGAATAATAGAAAGTATATAAATAACAGAAAGATGGAGAGGGAAGAAAATTTGGATGGGAGCGCGAGGGAAATTGGAGATCTGAGTGAAGACAGAAAAGGGGGCATGTATGGGGAGGATGAGCTATGGAAGCGATGGTAAAAAGGAAGACGTGAATAAACCAGAAATACTGAAGGAAAGAAAGAAAGGGTTGTGAAACATAAAAAGGAGAGAAAAGGGGAGGGAAAAAAGTAAGGATGGAAGAATGAGAAGAACAAAAAAGGTCTAGGTAACACGATGGGAGGGAAAAGGAGTGAAACAGACAATAAGATGACTATCAGAACAACATCGAACCCACTAGGTCAATGGGTTAATCACCTGAGGAATAAAATGTATTAGTACAGTAGCTAAGGGACTTTTCACATGGTTGCCAGGTAAAACCGATCGGGGGTGGGGGGGGGGGAATCTTAGAATGTAACAAATTGATAACTTGAATAAAATAGATTTTTTTAAAAAAAGGGGATAGATACACAAAGGTGGCAAACAAGGAGGTCAGACGTGGAATGAGATGAGTGGGAGAGAACCAAAGTGAGGATAAAGATTTGATAGAAAAAGGGTGGAATGAGAGCGAAGACATGGAGTTTAAAGGGAGTTTGGGGGAAGGGAGAATGGTAGGATGTAGATTGAAAAGAATGAGGCAGGGTGAGGGAGAAGTAGAGGAGATCGGAAAGGGAGAAAGAAAAGTGAGGAAGATAAGGAGGAGCAAGGAGACAAGACAAAAACATAAAAAAATGCATGAATGAGATAAGGACAAGCAATAGAGAGAGCGGAAGTTGATAGGGATAAGAAAACGTGTCAGGAGGAGAGAAGAGATTCATGGTGATGGCGAAGAGAGAGGAATGATACGTAGAATGATTAGGGCACCAGATTCAGTGTCACCAGTGCACAGAGGTGCAAGGAACCCACTGTACCCCTGTAATGGGTGTCTTAATACCAACCCAGAGGTGAGGTAGGTCACTTTTTTTCTGGTTTATTTTAGGGCCCATGTACCCTTGCTATGCCACTGTTTTTTGTAGCTTGCATGTGGCATGTGCTTTCATATTAAGTTGTTGCTTGTATTCCGTGCATGCAGCCTTGTTTTCAGTGCACAAAGCACCTTTATTGCCGAACATTGAGGAACAATTGGAAGGAACATTGCCTGCAAGCACTTCTTCATTTACAAAGCATTAAGTGCAAGGGCACTAGGTATTTCACACAAGTCCCTTGCACCTGGCAGCACTCACTTATCACCTTAAACTGTATATTTAATTCCTAGTTTTATAACTTAAAGGAATATTAATTAGCTAAATGTTCCACTAACAAACTTTGCTAAAAAGTAAAAACACAGCTCCACCGAGTGATGGATTCTAATAAATACATGCAGTTAAATAAGTGCAGTGCTGAGCACAAATTAAGCACAGCCTTCAAGGCGCAGAGGCTCTGATTGTGCGCCCAGCTGCTGCCCAGAGGGACACTGAGTGATCAGAGATTCTTTTTCATCTGCGAAAGCTCCCATCTAGTTCCAAATAGAAGGACAATTAATTCCTTTTGTCTGTGCTGCATTCCAGGTAGCAGGTGTCCACGTCACAAGGGGCTCAACTGAATACAGTCTCACCTTTCCTGCAGACCAGGCTGCCCATCAAGAGAAACAAGGATTTAATCCGTTATATCCCTAATCAAGTTTGCACAGAAATAAACTAAGAAATTATGATTTTATAGGAAACATGAGCAATTTGCTCTTGGGGCAGTTAAGGGTTACCAACAACATTTCTGTGAAGAGTCAGAGTTGCTTCACACACCATAAAAATATTCGAATATGCCATGAATACCCCTTCATAACCTAAGGCTTTTTAGCACTTTCAAGTAATAATTGAGCTGTAAATGCACTATTTTGCCCCATTTAAAAAACAAAATCTAAGTTGGCTGTTCTGCCTCGATCCTGCCTATATAGGAAGTCGGGCAATCATTTTTATTTAGTGCTGCGTGCCACACGTTTTATTTCTAAATACCTTAAATGCCATGTGTTATTGTTGCCCAATTTAAGAAAGCCTAGGTACCTTCACATCACCGCAGGTTTCAGCGATGAACGTTCAACTCTTGAACCATCTTTCCGGCTTTAAAAAAACTACCAGAATACAGTGAATAGAACAACTGGGCGTACTACTCACACGTGTCCTGGGCAATTTGAGAGTTATGAAAAGCTAAAACAGAATTATTTTTACCACGTTTAGTTGTGGTGTTGTATTACTACCCAGCATCGGATTCAGCGGCGTCACTAGGGGGGTGCGTACCGCACCGGGTCCGGGTGACACCATAACATGGGGTGACACCAATCATCTGGTTACGCTGTGTAACACAGCTCTGCAGCCTCGCCTCTGCTCTGCAAGCACACCTGCTTACAACAAATACCGCACTGCAGTGCAAAGGGCACATTCCTGATCACTCGGGTCGTTTTTCGATGCCGCCAGCGGCCCAGTGGGTGCATGTGTGACCTTTCTGGAGGTAAGATGGGCGTCCAATACCTCCCTTTTCTCAAGAGGTGTCTTGCCCGCACTGTTGCTGGCAGGGACACAGAACACATCTATAACCTCATTGCGGCACTCTGCTCTGCCTTGGTAAATCCAAGCTCTTCGTGTGTAATACCCGCCCACGTGCCCAACCTCCATATCAGTGACTGATTGCAGGTATTACCATTTTGCCCTACCGGTTATACTTCGCATAATGCCACGCTGCACCTTGCGGTCACTTCCTGTGTATCCTCCGTATACTGTGTGATACTGCCAACGCGGTTAACTTCTTTATCCGCATGATTGTAGGTTTATTATTTTTCCCATCATTTACACGAAGCATGATGCTGCGCTGCACCTAGCGGTCACCCCTATGCATCTTCCTTTAATTAGATAGCCGCACATTCCACGCCACATCAAGATCAACGTGGTTTCCGTACCCTGGATTCAGTTGTGATTTAAACCTCTCACCAACTCGGTTGACTGATCCCAGCATGGTTTTTCATTAGACACTTAAGGACAGCGATCTTCACGCATTAGGATACGCTGGCTCTCACACCCCTTCTTGTGACACCACCGTAGAATGCATTATTACACAGTAGATACGCCTACATGCATCGCATGTTACTCCATGCTGTTTTATACCTATATTTCCTTAAAATCTAATTTCGTTTTTTCTTTTTCCTTCTCTTTTACTTCCTAAACCCAGGCCATTGTATTCAGGCATGTAAATGTAAATGTCCTGATGATGATCCAAAAATGTACAAAAGGGATTGAAACGTCGTCGACTTAATGTACACCTTATACACCTTTGTACTGATTATTTATGTGTAACGGAGTCCCACCACATTCTTGTTTGTGTTATCAGAATGTGCAACATACAAACATGTCACTCAGCCCAGGCCTTTCTTGTTTCTCTATTTTGCATTCTGTGTTCGTTTTTAATGTTCAGTAGGAAGCAGGCTTGTGTTCCACTTTATTGTTTTGTTTACATTTTATAAATTAACATATTCCTGTCCCACTGGACAGTTTTAAATATAGTACTGACTCTGAGTCTATAATCATCTCTCCCCTTGTCTATTGCTCCTGTCTAGGGACCACTGTGTCTAAAACCTAGGCAGCGGGAGCATTTTTAGGTCTCGGGACCATCCGGTCGGCAGACCGGAAGTCCGGAGATTTAATGTCATTGAGAAGAGGGGCTTGCACCCGCCCCTCTTCTCTCCTGTTCTCCATTGGCTGGCCTCTTAAATGCTGGCCAGCCACTGGAGAAGAGGTCCAGTCACTCCGTTGAAGCCCCGTCTTTTTCGGATTGGGGGGCGTGTTTTTTGCGAGAAGTCTCAGGGAGGAGACAACAGCAAAACACGCCCCCAAATCCGAAAATGAGGCTCCCTTTCTCCGAGGCATTTTCGCTGTGCCTCGGAGAAAGGCGGTCGTGTCTTCCGGTGCCCTCGGGTTGTTTTTGGAGGGGGGGTTAGAGACCTAAAAACCATGTTTTTTACCTTCCCTGTGAATTGCAGACGCTTTTCCAACACCCGAAGTAGCAGTAGTAGAGTTGCGAGGAACCGCTTACACGTAGTATTTTCCAACACCCGAAGTAGCAGTAGTAGAGTTGCGAGGAACCGCTTACACGTAGTATCTCTATTCGAGAACCCAACACAGGACAAGAATATGAGCACACGTTTCAATGTACGTTTTGAATTACTAAAGGGTCCCAGACCCGAAGAGACCCAGCCAACTTCAAGCCCTGCGTATACCAGCTCCCTCCCCACAACTGTCTTTGAACGCTGGCTGTCGACTGTGCCTTTTCAGCCAATTCATTTGAAAACCGATGTAAAGTCCACCCGTCACTCATATTTAACCAAAATGTTTTTTCTGGGTGAGTTAAGGGTGGGTAGTAAATCACTTCTCTCCTTGACGTCCGTAATCAGATCACACGCGTCTCCTCCCTGGCCCACGATCGGCAGCGCGGACCCTTTAAACTGCGGTCCTAAGGAAATGCTGACTGCAGTGGGCGGGGCTTGGTGGTAATGGGGAAAGTCATGTGAACAAAGCAGAAGACACCAAAACAAAGTCCGACTTTCCGTTCGTTCTCCTGATACCGGCAGGTAGGGCTTGCTGCTCCGCGGGCAGGTGTGCAATTACAGGTAAGGAGTAGGCGGGGAGGCGAGGGGGCGGGGGGGAGGAGGCGAGGAGGCGAGGGGGCGGGGGGAGGGGGCGAGGGGGGCTTTAACAGGGATATTTGTTTAATGCCTAGGTCTTCTGCCTAAATGTAAATTAAAAATACAAAAGGACAGAACTGCGCCCCACAGCAGCCATGCTCGCAGAGGGTTCCGATATTTCATAAAGTTAAGGCCCACGGGTGTCTGGAGTGAAAGTGTTAAAATACGTGTTTTGTTCCCACGCTTGGGACATGCATTTATTTGTGAGGTAGCCAGCCCCCTGGCAAAATATAATCATGACAACTGTTTAAATCCTGACTTTCGCATGACTTGTTCATGCACTGTGTGTGTAACGGGCTGCACAGAGGTCGCATTGAATATTGCATAATATATCGCCTAGCCAATCGCAGTTAACTTCCTTGTGCATTCACTCCTATGAGTCGCACTGCATGTCGTAGTGTATAAAGTACTCCCCTCACGAAGCTATGTTTCAAACTACACTGTGCTGAAAGTCAACTTGCATAAATCAGTGTATCTATCCTTGTATGTCGCACTGTAGAGACAACCCTGTACCCCCCCCTCCCCCCACCCCAAAAGAAATTATGTATTCTACACGGTAGTGTATGCTGAATGTTTGCGGCTGCTTGCTTCACTTCGTCTTGTTGTGGGGGGAGGGGGGTGGCCCAACTATCCGCACCGCTTTACTGCTCGTGCCCCCCTGGGTGGGCGGCAGCCAAGTCTTCAATCCACATTACCTGTCATAGCTTCCTGTCGCTCTCCATTTCATCTCCGTGTACTGCACAAGCGCCTAGATAACCCCCATCCCGGCGCAATACCCACATCTGAAACATTACTTGCTGCTCCTTGTTCTGTGTATGGGGAAACGTTCCTGCTTCCACCCCAAACAGCGCCCAAAGCCATAAGTAACTACTTCTAATGTCCTCCCCTTTCGAGAATTTAGCGCCTAGGGTCCTAAGAGTTGTGCGATTAAACTATAAGTCACCACGCTCGGTGTCAGCACTGCATAAGGCTCTGCCCCCTCTGTTAATTGACTAACACACAAAATGTTCCTCCACCCACATTTTAAACGCTGGGACTCACGCGCATCTGTCCCTTGTGTGAATCACCCTTTACAGGAAATCAGTTGTATTGTCAATGGATGAGTGGCAAAAACCTGAGACTGTTTTACTCTGCATTTGCCTCGCGTCTCTGTGACTCACTTCAGCTGCAGCAGCTTTGTGTGAAGTTTGCTTTGCTCGGCCTGCCCCCAGCAAGCAGGAGGGGGTGGAGGCTTTTGTTCGTTGTCACGTCGGTGCCCTTTCATGTCGGGCTGTAAAAGCTTATCGTTGTACTGCATGGCAAAGCATTCCCCCACACAGAGGACAGCAACGCCACTGCCAGGGAGACAAGCACCCAGCTCTCACCGAGGCGCTCGGTCAGTTATACCCTGACATTTAGGAGCAAGCGTCTATTTTATTATTACACAGTTGCGGCCAGCATGGCTTTTACACACAAAACCATGAAAACATTCCAACTGCCTGGCAGTGAATGCCAGGACTTATAGTTTCCTACCTACTAGAGTTTTATAGTTTTTTTTGATAAAATGGCTAAAATTACTTCCAGGCATTTTTAAGCAAAAACGTTTTATTTCTAGAAACTCAAGTGAAACACGTCCCCAGTCCTACATATGGGCCTATGTAGGAGTTTTTGTAGTTTAGGCCAGGGCACCCTAACAAAAAGTGGCCCACATTTGCGGATTGCTCCTTTTCACAAACACTGCTTCAATGTTTTTAGTATTATAACAAACATTTACAATGCAACGGTCTCGGCATTGTTAAAGTTAGAGCTATTGGCATTGCTCATGACAATGCCGTTTCTTTAAATGTTTTAAAAACAAAAACATTAACAAAAATAATGTCATGAGCAATGCCAATAGCTCTAACTTTACCAATGCCGAGACCGTTGCATTGTAAATGCTTGTTTAATCTCCCACCAGACAGGAGCAAACATGTTTCCTTGACTGGGGAAGTGCAGGGAGGGAAACTGTGTCCTGAGTGGGCTCCCTGGGACACAGTAAGTGACCCCTGGGGCCTTTTTAAGGTTCGGGGAGGGGGTCTTCACAGCCCCCTCTCCTTTTGTTACATTCTGGCCCCAGGGGATGGTGTCCCCGGGCCCTAATTAGGCACAGGGAGGGGGTAGCATACCCCCTTCCCTTCATATAATTGCACAACCCCAGGGGATGGTGTCCCTGGGGTCTTATTTGGCTTGGAAGTGGGACCACGCCACCCCTTCACCTTGACTAATGACTAATGTGTGTACCCTGGCCACCTCCAGGGTTTTTTTGGGGGGGGGAAATGCACCGGACTGCATGCTTTTTGTTTTATAGATTTTGCTGCGGATTCGTGGATCCACCACATATTTGCGGCAATTATTTTTTTTTTTTTAAAGTGTCTGTCACCTGGTGTGATTCCTCTGGGATCCCACCACCAGGCCTAAGGGATCAGGGGATCTTTATCCTGCCCCCTTATGTTTCTTAGCATTTTTTTTAGGACTCAGTACTGAGTCCTAAGGTGGCTCCCACCACTTTCTAGTTGATGTGGTGGCAGCAAACCAGATCTCAAGAGGAGATCTGTTGGATCCATGAAGGCACAACATCCCCAGTATACCATTTTTTTAGCATAAATTGCTCAAAAACCTCTAAACGGATTTACACCAAATCACAAAAATCACTCTTTCTTGACCAGGATGTAGCTTTCTGCCAAATTTGGTGCAAATCTCTTCAGCGGTTTGGTTGTAGTGGTGTCTAAAATTCCTATGGAAAAATGAATGGGGAAAATGCATTTGGGACCCCCCTTTTTTTCAGCTCCCACTTGATAGATCACTCTGAAACTTTCCATGTAGAAGCTAGTCAAAAAGATAGCACTTTTTATAAAGTTTCGTGGCGATTCGTCAAACTGTGCCAGTTAGCAACACAAAAAATGCATTTCCTCTGGAAACACGATCCAAACTATAACTAATATATAAAGATATATATATTCACTAAAAGAAAACAAAAGGTTACAGGGACGTTTTAGTTGGGTTCATATTTTCCACACACAAAGCCATAGAAATTTAGCAGTTATAGTTATCCTAAGTAACTATAACTCATGCCTAGGCCATGCAGTTTTCTTATCAATAATTTATATGCAAATGTTGCAGTGATATCATTAATGAAGTGATAGAAGCCATCATGAGTGATATAATATTTGAGGTAATTAGCAGTGCATGGTGAGAGCACACGTTATAGTTACGTTAGGGCACAAGTTATAGTTACTTGGGATAACTAGAACTGTTGAACTTCTATGGTTTTCTGTGTGTAACATCTGACCCTAAATATAACACCCCTGTCATCTTTGTTTTTTCAGTGAATTTCTACGGTTTTTATAGCCATTTCCTAACTATAAAGTCCCTGTAACCTTTGGTTTTGTGTGAGTGGGTGTTGTAACTCCGTAGGTGTGCAAGTGAGTGTGAGAATGGGGGGTGCTCATGGCTGTAGTAGTGGTTTTGTGGGCCTGTGAGTGGCTGTATGGATCTGTGAGTGCTTATGTGAATGTGAGTGGGTGTGTAAGTGGTTGTGTGAGTGGTTTTGTGGGGGTGTGAGTGGCTACATGGGTGAGTGATTGGCTTTGTAGGTCTGTGAAGGCATGTGGTAGTGGTTTTGTGGGGGAGTGTGATTGGTTGTGTGGATGTGCAAGCAGGTGTGTGAGTGACTGTGTGGGTCTGTGAGTGGGTGTGGTAGTGGTGTTGTGGGTCTGAGAGAGGGTGTGGTATTGTGGTTGTGAGTGGTGTGTACGTGGCTGTATGGGTATGTGTGAGTGGGTGGGTCAGTGGTTCTGTGGATGGGTGTCTGAGTGAGTTTGGAAGTGCCTGTGTGGGACTGTGAGTGGTTCTCTGAGTCAGTGAGGGGATGTGTGAGTGACTATATGGGTGTGTGACTCTGTGTATGGCTGTATGAGTAGGTTTGCGAGTGGTTGTGTGAGTGGGTGTATGTTCTTTTTTAAAATCACAGCTTCACAAGGGGGGGATCTCGCTGAGTGCTGCACTGGATCTGCGGATCCTAGTGCACGAATAATAAAATGTTTTTGGGGAATTTCTTGTCCATGAGGGGTCACTCACAGAACCCCTCCATAAGTCCCATGAGGACAGGATACCTTTATCTTGACCCCTTCTATCCAAGATTTACTTTATCACCCCAACCCCCATCAGAACGGTGTCCTGATTAAAAATGGCAGCCACAACTCCCAGGTTGCAGCCAGCCAATCAAAGCATTGCTGTTGGCATGTGGAGCCACGTCTAGTTATGCATAAGTCTTTTTTCTTTAATAACTCCGAAAACTACTAAAAAGATTTACACCAAATTGAAAGAAGCACTCCTTCTGGACCAAGATCTAGCTTTCTGCCAAATTTGGTGAAATTCGGTTCACCAGTTTGGGCTGTAGTTGTGTCCAAAATCCCTATGGGAAACTGCATGGGGAAAATGTGTTTTGGGACGCCCCCTTTTTCTCAGCCCTAATAATTAAACTGTTCACCCCGACACTTTATAGACAGCATGAAAAGTGAGTCAGCTCAGCAGTCAAGACTTACAGTCAAGTACAGTAAATTCAGTTTACACATTCCGCAAACATTTGTTGTAAAGTGATGAATACGTACTTGTTTTCACAGGATGGTATACAAAGTTGCAGAAGATGAAGGATAATGGAAGCTACTATGCATCCTACTGCCACCACTTGCATAAACTTGAACATCACTGGCAAGACCGCAAGCCAGAAGACAGAGAGCACATTTCTGAAATCATCCACCCACTTGCACATCACCTGAAGATAAAATAATGTGTGTTAAAAGCTTAAGTCAAACTCTTTTAAATTGAAACATATTGCACAATTCACACACATCACACTACTGCTCACAAAGGAGGAAATGTTTCTTACCTGTAATCCTATTTCTTGTCCAGGGCAATCCTCCTCAAAATCAAAAGCCCTATATAATAAGTGCAAGTTCTCTTTGAACAAAAAAAGTGCATATACATGGACAAATTGTGTTTGCATCCTAAAAAAGGTTATAGATGGGCAAATGTCATTTACGTTTCATTTTTAAAAAATATCTCCAATAATCAGTGCTTATGACTATTAATGAAGTACCCCTGGAAGAGAAATGCAATTTATAATAGCAGTACATAGATTTGACAGGCCTTTAAGGCTTTAAATAGTGCCTTCTAAAAGCACAATCGCTTCTATAGAATGAGCCAAAAACCAAGCCACAGAAGTCAGGGTGCACTGATTTCCACTGCCCCCACGGTCCACCATACTTCGATACAAGTGACAAAGTACAAGGTAAATGAGGGGAGTAAGAATTGAGGGATGGATGTTGAATCTGAAAGATATCAACGCTGGAGAACTGTACTTTGAGATAACTAATTTCCTGCACTAATTCTTTAATAGATGAATATGCGTGAATTAGTTTAGGAAGCAGAAGAAATCCTATACAAGTGTGACAGTAGACCATGAGAAACGAGGTTCACTTGAAAAGATGATGCGATACCTTTCCCACTGTCGACTCTCACCACCTCTGAATCCAAACAGTAGTGTCTTGACTAACTGTGGCTGCTCTTTCAAATAGCTGCTCTACATAGGTCAGTGGCAGTTTGGTGTAGAGAGCTGCTGTTGTTGTTACTACACTGCAATTACGTGGCAGAGGGTGAGAGAGACTACTGTCCATGTCACAATCCTCTGGTTGAAGAGGAGATGTACTTAAAGAGGCAAACAGCTGGCTGGTCTTTGTGACTATGCAGAGGTTACAGTACTCTTCTGCTGCACCTTTGCAGAGAACGCAGCGCCCTTTCCGCTCCTCCGGTAGCGGCTCTGAAAGTGGCTTTCAGGGTGACAGGCTCATTAAGGTAAACCCTCAATTGGAAGGAACTTCAAACTGGTGTGCAAAACTAGCTTCGTGGAATTTGAGAAAGGGGCCCTTGATTGGAAAAGTCTGCATCCCACTGACCCCTCGAAAAGGTTAGTGTTAGGAATAAACAGCCTTCAAGGAAACTTACTTAATATTCATCTAATGAACAGCATCAAACGGGTTATTCCTAAACTAGGCAGAACAGCATTCAGTTCCACAAAGGAAGAACAATCCTAATAGCCTCTTCACAAGCTCCTTTAGCATCCTTCAAGAAAAGAGGGGATGGCTGCTCCCACAAAGGGCGCCACCTTGAAACCTATTCGACTCCAAACTGGGTCACATGAAGCAGGTAATATAATATATGATGTGGCAAACACCGGGTGTAAGGCTTTTGCTGGGCACCACGTACAGAATCTCACTCATTTACCTTGATATGTTTTTATGTTGAGTTCGCTCCAGCAACCCTAGGATTTGCCTGCCTTCTGTGGAGATGTTTAAATGTGTCAATTGACTGGGAAGGACTCCCAGATAAATGGAAAAGTATATATGAAGATTTACACCTCTGCTTGAACGAACTTTTTTACCAATTTGCAATTCCTACTCAGTGCCCGCTGTACACTAGGAGACCTAGGCAAGCACAGGTTTCCAGGCTCGCCATTGAGAATGCAATTTATTATTTTTACAAGTTGTTACTTTAGCAATGAGGAATTGTACACAGTATATAATTCTGCATTCTGAAAAAACAATGGGTAAATTCATATTTCCTCTTTTGTCTTCAGGAGGAAAACATTTTCCCCAAGGAGAAAAGCCTTCGCCCTACCTCCATGCCTTTTTGCACCCTCTTGGTTAAGCCACTTCAGATATGCTGTCCAACCACAATGGAACCAAAGGGCTATTACTACTCCAGGAAAGGGGGCAAATGCTAGCCTATTCGCACACATCTGTGACCTGATCCCATCGTATAGCAATGCCATATACAGACAGGTTTATTCCTCTACCGTTTAAATAGACATGTTGAAAATGTGAGTTTCTTTGCAGAAAACAATATGGGTCATATTTTGCAACAATCTATGGTTTGTCGACTGTTTTTAGCCTGACAAAAGATAGTTGTTGAAATGCAAATTTCGAAGTGTAAACTCGTAATGAACTGTACAGTTACCTTGTAAGAATCTGGAGGCTCGGCTCTCAGAGGCGTTTCCGGTAATTTCCCAGGAGAAGGCTCTTCATCAACTGTAGTTTCCACCAGCCTGGAAAGATACTGGCTCGTAGTTTGCAGAGGCCCAAGGACATCTACTAAAACGAGAAAATGGACAAACCTATTAGTGTGCATCTCACAGGTTGAGTAAATCTAAAGTCTGTCCTTTACCAAATACAGACTATGTTCTTTTTTGATGGAGTTACAATTGTAGGCATTCTGGAAATCAACCAATAACATCAAAACTCCCAACTAAAATGCCACCAGAATCGGAGCCATATCTCACCCAATGAAACACTATCGCTAACCAAAATTGGTTCAGATTGTTGATATCCAACAACAGCCAGCCTGGTGTCTTCATTTGGG
The DNA here is from genome assembly GCF_964204655.1 of Triturus cristatus. Taxonomy (NCBI): domain Eukaryota; kingdom Metazoa; phylum Chordata; class Amphibia; order Caudata; family Salamandridae; genus Triturus; species Triturus cristatus. The sequence goes on from NC_140589.1 coordinate 1,295,308,020, forward strand.
CTGGAACCATTGCTATGGCACCCAGTATTTATTGATATCTTGGAAGCAATGAAGTTTCACCCAGTTTAATAACTGTTCACAGATTGGTATTGGGCAATTTGAGTCTACTCGTGGTGGAACAAAAAGAATCCATTTCACCCCCTACCTGATTATGTGTGGTTATTGATGACTGGCATGGAATCGGGGCGGGCTGCTTTCTCAGTGGAATCCGAGGATCTTTTTCTACGGGAGGTATAGACTCGGGGGTGAAGAATTAGGTACTTGCCTTCGGTAATGATATTTATGATGGATACTCTGATTACTTCCAGATTCCTCACCTCTTGAAATTCTCTCAGGCACCACAGGGGATCTGGAAAAGTTGAAATAGCTCTCCTACAATGGCAGGTGGCGCCTCAGCTCCTGCTCTACTTCGGTGTCTCCATGGAAGTTACATCACAAAGCCAATATGGTGCCATCCTGTGACTTTGACATCAGTTCCCATCCCTTTTTTCCATGCCTTGAGAGGTGTAAGGAGTGACTAAATTGGAAGGAATGCAGTGCACTGGGAACATTATTAAAAATACAAAATGGCTTCTCAGAGCTGTGGGAGATGTGGGGGGGGGGGCAAGTGTTGAGGAATCTGCAAGTATATAGAGTATTCACCAGAAATATTACTATAGGTAAGTAAGAAAAATACCATTACTATAGGTAAATTATTTATTCTTCTGACGGATACTCCTACTTGCATATTCCTGACCTTGTATCAATACAAAAGCAGTACTCTACGGGAGGAGGGAATTCAATTTAGAAACTTGCAATACATACACTAAAAGACATCCATTCCTGCAAGTCCCGGGCAGAGGCAATACTGTCTGGCAAGCAAAAGAACATTATCCCTCATTACAGTCTAACCACTTCTCGGTTGGGAACGCTCCTGGACGACGCCTAATGCATGGCTTTTGCCACAGCAACGTCAGCCTGATACCCCCAACAATACAGAACATTTATTTATATATTTATCATTATTTTATTTTCATGTGTTTTTTTTTTTTACTTTGCATCAGGAGATCAGTCTGTTCCTGGGCTGTCTTGTCTCCCAAGGACCGATATATCCACTGAGATTTGGTCGACAAGACGTTGTGAAGATAAAACAATGTGAAAGTCAAAATCCTGGAAGCTGTCAGCATGGTGCATTCCACCTCATTTTCCTTGTTTGGTAAGACACGGAAACCAAAGAGTATGGAAAGAAGAAGCAGTCTGCTTTACAAACGCCAACATGTTGGCTGGAATTAAATAAATGGTGTATACACCGTCAAAACCTGTAGCTCAAAAACAAGATAAACATGTGGAAGAAGTTGTGGCCTAATAGCCAGAGCTACCAAATTTGGAATAGGGTACTAGATGTCTGTATGTCTGAGAGAGTGTGTGTGTGAGAGAGTGTGTATGTGAGTGTGTGTGTGTGTGTGTGTGTGTGTGTGTGTGTGTGTGAGAGAGAGAGAGAGAGAGAGAGAGTGTGTGTGTGAGTGTGAGTGTGTGTGTGTGAGAATGTGTGTGTTTGTGTGAGAATATGTGTGTGAGAGAATGTGTGTGTGTGAGAAAATGTGTGTGTGTGAGAAAATGTGTGTGTGTGAGAAAATGTGTGTGTGTGAGAAAATGTGAGTGTGTGAGAGAATGTGAGTGTGTGTGCGCGTGCGTGTGTGACAGACAGTGTGAGAGAGGGTGAGTGTGTGTGTGTGTCTGTGTACACGCAATCATAAAGTAGAAAAGTCATAAATTGTAGGTGGGCCAAAAACAAGAACTCATCAGAACAAGGCATCACTGAGGCCAGAGAAATATTGAAGAGCATGTCCATAAGTGAATGCTCGACATCACTCAAGAATCCGGTGGATCAGATCCAAGCATGGCACCTAAGAACTATGCTGGCCCCAACTGGTCTAATCAGGCAGTCAGTAGTATTCAGGCACAACTTGATGGATTTCCTCATCATGTCTCTGCCATTCTGGACGAGATGTTCGACATTTGGGCATACATCACTTGGGATGGAGGGCAAGATGTTCACCACCATGTCCCACAATAGGTTGGTATATCTTCCCAGGAGGCAGCTTGTGTTGATGGACCGGACGGCAAGGCTGGCAGAAGAGAACATCTGTTTGGGGCTGAACTTGTGATCTATTGGGATAATTGAAAACACAATTGGGTTCTGATGACCAGTGGACGCCTTTATCACCAAGCTTTCTGGTGACGGGTGTTGCAATAGGAAGGCTGGATTCCCTTATGCAGGGTTATGCTACTTTGCAATTTTATTATTGACTGGAGGGCACGATCCTGGTTTTGCCAAAGTGCCCAACAATTAGCCCATGAGGAGCTCATTAAATGGTAGCAGGAGCTCAGTGTTAGTCTGTTTGGAGTGAAGCAATTTTGTTAGTATTTTTTTCTTGTCCTCTGTGGTAGGCAAGGTTAAGACTAAGCCTTAGCTGTTCTCCTTATAATTGTGGCAAAAGAGGCAAACTTCTCAGTTGCCAATGAGGGAGAGGAGAGCATAGGCTAGCATCAGGGGAAGTTCCTAAGACACTGGCATCCTGTAAATCCACAAATTTGATTTTGTCCTCATAAATGAGAGTGGAACTATGGTCATTGTTTGAAAAGCACGTTGGCATTGCAGGAGTGACTCGGGTTCGGAATGAGAGTAAAGGTGAGGTTGGCGTGATGTCTGTGGAAGTCACTGCAGGTTAACCTGAGTCTGAAATGACTATTGGCTCCTCCTCCATCGTCAATGCTCAGCGGTGCAGCATGGAAAGAGACACCGTGTAGGAAATTGCTGCAGAGTCTGAAACTGGAACTGGCTTTGAGACAAGGTAGTGTGGCACAGTCGAGGGCAGACCTGCCAGCAGGAACTCTTCTGGAGGCCACCTCAGTTTCTTGGGGCCCAAAGTCACGCAAGGGGATCCTAAGGAGTACCGATAATGTGCTCTAATGTGTGCCTAAATTCCTGAATATGTTAAGGTTTGCTCCTCGGGCCTGAAAAGCCAGGCCTAATCGGGAGGAGGGCCGGAACCAGTTCCTGAGTCGGAGATAGGAAGTTTGTGGCCTCACAATACCTTGAGCGTAACAAGACTCCAAATGGTGCGAGCGGTTGGACTAAGGGGAGCCGCGTTTGGACTATTTATGTTTTGTATTTTTTTGTACTTACCCTAGGAACTCAATTTGGACAATGATTGGTTCCAAGATCGTCCCAGGGAGCAGGAGCATGCCCGCGCCATTGACTGAATTTTTCAGCTTCCTTTAATGCTCCATGACTGAGTTTGACTTCCCGGTCACAGATGGCCTTTGGGTTCATCTTAGTGCACTTATCGCACAAAACTGAGTCGTGTATGAAGCCCACACACCAGAGACAGACCTTGTGGGAGTCCATTGCTGACATCTGTTTGTGACTAACTTTACATGCCTCGAATCCTATGGCTTTACGATGGGGGACATATCCCTTGCACACTGAAAACATTTTAGAAGAAAAAAAAAGTCTGTCAAGACTGACAGACTCGAGGGAGCAAGCACCAGAGCCACACCAGAAGACACAGACAAAAACTGATGTCAGTGCACAGAGGTGGCCATAATTTAGTACCTAACATCAAATATGGAGCGGGAACAGAACCAATGCGGAACTGGACAATGCCACAAACCAGTGCGTAAGAGTTGCTTTGAAAATGTTCCAGATAAAGTTTTACACCTGTGACAATTAAAAATGCAAGGGACCTGCAGTTAAAAATCTCTATCAGAACTTGTTCTTTTCCTGGATACTTCCAACCACAGATTCCTCAACTTACCATACCATAGTAGTACCTTCCCAGATGGTGAGTGTGTGAACTGGCTCAAACTAAAACGTCCTGCTGGAATGAGAGGGCAAAATGCTCCTCTCAAAGGACCTGACAGTTGAAGCAGTATGGCTTCATCAACGTAAATACAGCTGCCTGACAATTGTCCAGGACAGTCAACTTGCATGCCACGCAGTGGTAGCACTTTTGGCTCAGACGGAATGAGTCCATAAACACTCTGGAGGCTGCTTGTTAACTAATGTGCAGCAGGTTTAATGCAGGGAAAAATCGATTGGGAGATGGTCCATTTTTGCACCGACATGCCCTTTGCCCTGGAGAAACCCACATATCATCCACCTGATGATCTTTGGTGCAATCTATGGAAAAGCTTAGTGCTCTCTTGTGGTCCAAACAATGAAATCTCCCTTCCTCCCTGGAGGGATGAGTTTGAGAAAAGAATGATGGAAGGGTGACAGCCTGTCTGATATGGAACAGAGGGACTACTTTTGGTAGAAATGAAGCTCTGGTCTTCAACACTAACTTATCTGGGAAGAATGTTGTATATGGTGGGTTAACAGAGAACCCCTACAGGTCTCTGAAAAGAAGACGACAACGGAGGTATGGAGGAGCTTCTTTATTCACGTCCAGCTGAACAGTCAACCCGGCAGCAACTGCCGTACATGTCCATTCCACGTTCCCTGCACGGAACCTACATTCCAGGTTCCGCGCAAGGAACCCGGTTAGCACACCCAACACACCCCCCTCCCTGCACAAAAAAAAACAGCACCCCTCATTACATGAAAACAATCACAACACCTCCTTAAAACTGCATTGATCACAAAATACAGGAAATTAAAATCTAATATAGTCCTGTACTTTGACGGGGGATGACCTAGCTCTGGCAGGAAGAAATCTAATCCTCAAAAGACCTTGTTGAGGAGCAAGGTTGCTCCCAGACGCACGATCCCTAGGAATATTAATGCTAGGAGCTGGAGTTGCACCATGAGTGTTGACACCAAATTTGTTTTTCACAAACTCAACCTTCGGCTTAGGCACAACTGAAACAGCAGACTTATTCCAAACCTTACCATTTTCCAGAACAACCACATGATCCCTCACCTTACTGACCTTAACAGGGGCAGAAAATCGGGAAAAACCCTTGCGAACGAGCACTGGTTTCTTAATTCTTACCCAGTCTCCTTGACACACCGAAGACTGCTTAAGACAATTGGATCCGTACTTGGCTTGAGTCGCAGCTCTGACATCAGCTACCATACCTAATCTTTGTGAATCTACCTCCTTCCTTAACATCCAATCTTTGTTAAGTTTGGAACCCGCAACTCTACCTCTCAGCAAGGTAAATGGAGACATTCCAGTACTGTAGTGTGGAGTAGTTCTTATTGCCCATAGCATGTCCGAAATCACTAACTTCCAATCAAGACCATTTATGGAGGCCAACTGTAGCTGCTCTTTGATAACACGATTAAAACGCTCAACTAACCCATTACTACGTGGATGGTAAAGAGAGGTGAGTATATGTTTAATGCCATGCTTCTTCAGAAAATCTTGCATTTCAGCAGACACCAACTGGGTACCATTGTCAGTTACTAATTCCTCCGGGAATCCCTCATGAAGAAAAACCTCCATAAGAAATTTGATAATGATAGCAGAATTAATTCCATCCACAAACCTAATTTCTGGCCACTTGGACATGTAATCAATTAAAACTAGCACATACTTGGGAGAAGTCCCTAAGCCACTGAATGGACCAGCCACATCAAAAGCCAGTTTGCACCAAGGTGATTCTTTGACAGGAATAGGACTGACAGAGGATGGACAGGTTACCTGAGTTTTATCACTCAATACACACGCACCACAATCTCTAACACAGTGTTCGATGGACCTGTCAACACCCGGCCACCAAAAATCTTCCCTCACCCTCCGCTTCATCGCCCGAATACCCAAATGGCCTTCGTGGGCTAAGTCTAAAACCTTATTGCGTAATGATAACCAGTAACCCACCCCTGCGCAAAATTCCATCAACCAGAGACAACTCATCACTAACTCTCATATAGGGAGTTAACTCCGAAGGAATAGTAGTACTGTTGGGCCAACCCAGAGTTACAAAGTCCATCACCCTACTGAGCTCAACGTCCTCAGAAATGGCAAGTTTCCAATCAACTTCAGATAAGGCAGCTCCCGTATCAGCTATAGTGCTGACCGCACACACCATCTCCAAATGATCATTTTCAGGTTCAACAACATTTTCAGAAAGAGGCAACCTTGACAAGCAATCAGCCACGCAATTCTTTACACCAGCAACATATTCTAAACGATAATTGAATTCGTTGAGTCTGTACTGCCATTTAGCAATACGAGGCGTTGCTCTACCCCCACCTTTGGTGGTAAAAAGATCCACCAAAGGTTTGTGGTCAGTCCTGAGAACAAAATCATTGCCCCACAAGAAATTGCGAAAATACTGTACACCCCACCATAGAGCCAAAGCTTCTTTTTCAATGGTAGAATAGGTCCCTTCGGCACCACGGAGTGTTCTGGAAGCGAAGGCAATGATTTCTTCCCTATTGTCCGATCTTTTTTGCATTAAAACAGCACCAAGTCCCACATTACTGGCATCGGTGGCGACAATGCATTGATCATTGATGTTGAATAGTTTAACTGGCTGTGCTTGTACAATTGCTTCTTTCAACAACTTGAAATCAGACGCACACTGATCAGACCATACATATTTCACATTTTTCTTAAGAAGACCACGCAGACATACAGTTCTATCAGAAAAGTTAGCTACAAATTTTGCGTAGTACTCAACTAGCCCCAGAAAAGAACGTAGTTGATCCCTGTTCTTAGGTTCAGGTGCATTTTGAATGGCATCTAGTAGTCTCATTTTAGGTTCAACTCCTCTAGCAGAGATGTGGTGACCCAGGTAATCTACCCCTTCTTGAAGAAATTTGCATTTGTCTTTTCTTAATGTTAACTCACTAGACTTAACAATTTCTAGTCCGTGCTTGACTCTGGCATTGTGCTCCTGTATGGTCTTCCCGTGAATAAGAATGTCGTCCTGAAAGAACACGACTCCCGCAGTGCTCTTGAACAGGTTTCCCATGAGACGTTGGAACACTGTGGAAGCCGATGCCAAACCAAACGGCATACGTAAATAGCGGAACGCCCCATCAGGAGTTACAAATGACGTGAGATGTCTCGAGTCTTTGCACAGTTCAATTTGATGGTAAGCAGAAGATATGTCAAGAGAAGAAAAGTACTTAGCACCCTCCAAGGTTGACAACATCTCATTAATGTTCGGTAGAGGTTGACGGTCCACCCATATACAAGCATTCAGATCGCGCAAGTCCACACACATCCTAAGAGACTTATCTGCTTTGCGCACTAAAACAATAGGTGACAACCACTCAGACCCTTCTATGGATTCAATCACCCCCATAGCACATAACCGTTCCAACTCTCGTCTCAACTCACTGCGCATGCTAAGCGGTACCTTTCGCACTTTGTGCGTAACAGCCCTAGCACCTTCTTTAAGAACAATGTGGTGTTGGAATCCTTTAAGTTTGCCTAACTTTCAATTAAAAACTTCAGGGTAATTTTGAATCCAATCATTCTCAACATGCAAATCAGTCGTGGTAGTATGCACAGAAGAAACATCAGGCAGACTAGCATAGTATTGTTTAGCTTCCCGTTTGGATAAAACCATGTCTGCATGATTGGGATCGAGGATGATTCCTAGTTCACCTTGTTCATGCCATCCTAACAAATTAGCACCTTCTTCCACGATGAATACAGTACTATAAATACAATCACCCTTGAATTCTAAGTTCCCCTTAAATTTGCCTAAAACCTCCACTCTTTTGCCACCAAAGCAAAAATCCTTATACTTGAGTGAGCTACAGGGATGTCGCCCAAACTTTTAAAATCCTCGACACTGATAAGAGTAAAAGGGGAACCAGAATCGGCAAGAAAATTAATGCCCTTCCCGTTCAAACATATAGTGCACACAGGAGTTTTCCTTCTTTGACCCTCTCCAATGGAAGCTATGTCTACAACACCCTCTTCTTGTATAGATGACGAAGATAACATCAATAATTCATAACTTTCATCATTTTCATACTGATGCACACAGTCCTCTTCTATGGCCCTTACAGTACGTGGGGGTACCTTGTGGGCTATAGTTGCCTTGCACATACGTGCCAAATGCCCCTTCTTCCCGCATTTGAAGCAAGTCTGGTTTATGGCAAAACAAAACTTAAAATTTCCCAGATGAGAGGCACTGCTGCAACGATAGCATGAAGGATGTTGTCCTTCAGCTCTCGTTTTCGGGCAATTAGGCACAGATGGTACACGGGAAACATTAGTTTTGGTGCCCCTGAATGGTTTGTTAGAAGCTTTTGTAGTAACTAGCTTGACTTCGGACCGAGATGTAGTATCAGATGTTGATGCAGGTGTATTTAACTCTTTCATACAGAATTGAGAATGCTCAACACTCTTCGCTAAGATAAGGGCAGTCTCTAAATCAGGATCATCTGAGGATAAAAGTTTCTGTTGAACCTTCTTATCACATGTGCGTTCAATCAGCTGATCACGAATAATTTCATCACGAAATTCCCTGTAATTGCACTCGACAGCCAAAATTCTGAGAGCAGCAACAAAGTCATCTATAGATTCGCCAGGCATCTGTGTGCGTTGCAAAAATTTATGACGCTCCAGAACTACATTGCGCTTAGGATTGAATCTTTTATCAGGAGTTTTTATTAACGAAGCATAGTCATCAACGATTAGTGAATCGCCATCTTCACCTCCGCTGGTGCACGTCCAAACCGACTCCAGAGGTAGAGTTTGCAAAATCGACCTGGCCTCAGCACCTAAATTGTACACCAGTAAAGCTTTTTTTTTTTTTTTTAAGTGAAAGTATCACCATCAATTGCCTCTAGGTAAGCTTCGAATGTATCCTTCCATTGTTGCCATAGCATAGGAGGAGGACCAGGTGACTGTAAAAACGGAGGTGGAGCAACAACGTTATCCATTGATAATCTTGCGTGGGCGAGTTGCTGCCACTTTAAAATAACCACAGTACAACAAACTTGGCCTTCTTCCTCCTATTGAAACTGACGAAAAAAATTGCGCTTGGAATAACCATGCGGTTATTTCCCTGTACGATCTTCAATTAAAACGCCTGCCTTGAAGCGCACAACAGTTGCCAAGGCAACGGTAAACAATGAGGCGGACTCGAGGAGCACTCGCGATGACGCTCACCATGACGCCGCGCGTCGATATACGCGCCGAAGAGATTAAGTAAAAACTCAAGTGCCACAACAGGAAAGCGATGGGAAATACTTAAATCAAACGCCTCACCAGGTGAAGATCGTCAGCAGGCGCAACACAGGAAGAATGCCGGGTCCAACGACTTCTGAGCTCAACGAAGCTCATCCCAATACACATCAGCCATGAACACCGCTTCAGGCAGGAAAGTCGGAAGAGTCACTGGACCCGCAGGAAGGAAGACTGGACGCTGAACCAGCCCGTTCCCAGTGAAAAGAAGACGACAACGGAGGTATGGAGGAGCTTCTTTATTCACGGCCAGCTGAACAGTCAACCCGGCAGTAACTGCCGTACATGTCCATTCCACGTTCCCTGCACGGAACCTACATTCCAGGTTCCGCGCAAGGAACCCGGTTAGCACACCCAACAGTCTCTCACATGCCTAGCCAGTGTTATGGTGATGAGTAAGACTGTTTTAGTGTCAGAAGCCCAAATGGGCAGCTGTGCAGTGGCTCAAATGGGGTGCACATAAAAAAGAGAGAACTAAATCCAAGTTCCACTGTGGCATCACAAAGTGTTTTGGCAAGCCTAAGAATTGCACACCTTTCAAAAATCTCACCACAAGAGAGCCAACAGTTCTCAAAGAATCCTTGCTGGGCCAGGGACAAAACAAACAACAACAATAGTTCAGATAACTTGGATTTGAGTGGATCAATTTGGCAGGAGCTGGTCCAACAACTATCATATACCAAGTGTTTAGAGGGATGCCTCGCCATCAAGATGACATCAATGATCTCAGGAGGAAGATCAAATGCATTTAACTGCTGCCGCTCAGTCTACCTGCACGGAGATGCAGCTGGTTCCAGGTACCACACTCTCCTGGTCCAATCCGGTGCCACTATGATGACGTGGGCTGGAGAGGTGGCAGCCGGGAGGTATACTGGAGTCCTGAGCTCCACTGTAGGCAAAATGTGTATCCAAGACAAACCCTTCTTGGGAACTTTAGCGCTAAAAAATGCTGACATTGAGCGTTCTCTGAGGTTTTGAAAAGAATGAGCCAGGGTTCTCCCCATTCTTGGAAGATGCTCTGCACCAGAAGTAATTGCTATTCGTGGTCCACTAGGCGTCATTAGCTGAATTCATCTGCCCTAACTTTTAGAGACCTCACCAGGAGGCTCACCATCGAGAATATCCCCTGGCAGTCTAGCCATTTCCCGAGGCGTAGAGCCTCTTGGCATAGGATCCGAGACACAACCCTGCCCTGCTGTTGCAATATCACATGGAGGGGCTGTTGTCCGGGAATACTTGTACCACCCTCCCTTTGATGGTGGGTAGGACAGCCTTCAGTGCCAATTCACTGGTTCCCAACTCCAAAAGACTGATGTGGAGTCGGGCCTCCACTGCAAACCAGAGTGCTCTGATCTTCACCTCTCCCAGATTGCCTTCACCAAACCAAAAGTAAAGCGTCCATCACCATTGTCAAATCTGGGTGGGGTAAGTTGAGTAGTCTGCCGCTGACCCAATCACGGTGCAGCAGCCACCCCTGCAGGGCTTTTACGGTTTCCTCCGAAATCTGGATACATTCTGACAGATTGCCCTGGTGCTGTGTCCACTAGGAATTTAGATCCAACTTCAGAACCTGCATGTGGCATCTGGCATGCTTCACCAGCAGTATGCGGGAGGCCAGCAATTGTGGTCTTCTGCACTGAGATCCAGGACAGAGGTTGAAATATAAGGATCATAGTCCACATGTTCTGGCCTCTCCTCTCTGGGGGAAATGGCATGAAACTCTACTATATGCAGGATGGCTCCAATTATTTGGAATGTCTGCAAAGGAGTGAGGTATGACTTCAGCATGCTGATACTGAACCCTAACTACGCTTGAACATTCCCCGTCATCAGAAAAAGAGATTATACCGAGGTGGGGAGTCCCAGAAGCAATAACATCTGATAATGGAACTTATTTTTCAAATTATATCTTCAAGCATATCACAGAAATGTTAGAAAGAAAGCATAAACTGACTTTAGCTTATCACCCACAAAGTAAGGAAATTGTAGAGCGCCTTAATGGCATTCCAAAAAAACACAAAACTAGCAAAATATCAGCAGCTTTCAACAAGAAATGGTTACACTGCCTTCTCATTGCATTATTGGCCTTACGAAACACACCAAGTACTGTTCACCACTTCACACCCCATCAGATAGTCAGGGAGGACTATTCAAATGCAGCATCCTCCATCCAGAAGAAAAACAGATGGTGAAGCAAGCAGTGAGGTACTAGGATAAGAAATGTATAACTATTTGTCTCAACTAACAAAGGCAGCAGAATTGTTTTCTGAACAGGTTTTACGTTACCAACAAAAGAGCTCCAACGATCCTGCAGAGGCAGACCCTGACCCACAACCATGAGACAGTGTACATCAAGAAGGTCATCAGGAAGTGGAAAGACCCCAAGTTTGAAGGACCTTACACAGTCCTTAACTCAACAGCTACAGCGCTGAAAGTGGAAGACCAGAACACCATGGATCCACCTGAGCCACGTACAATGGACAAAAGCCTAATACCAGGAGATGGAAAGGAAATAAAAGGGGGGGGGGGGGAAGGCCAAAGGAAGGAGAAGCAACCGGAGACATTCTCCCCTTCAACACAGCATTTGGACTTTGTTTCACCACAAAGGGATATGAGATTTACTTTGTCAATTTTTCAGTTATGCATGATTGGGTTATGTATGTATATATATCATATTAATTTACCTAAAAAATTAATGAGCAACAATGATAGGGGTATGATCGTATGAGGAGGTGGTATAGGGGAGCAATGCCAGTAAACCAATCAGCTTTCAGGTCAATTTAGTAGGGAAAGATAAGACACCGGGATGATCAAAATGCATTGCAACAAGAGTGTGATCATGCGTTCTGCTTATGCTGAGATTTTAGAAATAATACTTGTAGTCAGATTGCGCAAATCAAATAACAGTCAGATCACGCGTTCTGCTTGAGCAGAGGTTTTAGAAATAGGACACGCAGTCAGTTGAAACAGATAACACATAGTCAAGAGGGTGGGAGTGATTGCACCAATGAATGTAGGAGGGTTGTATGATGTTACAACGCACGCCATTACCCCGCATGCCTGGAAGTTGGAATAGTTTAATTTTACTATTCCAACTCCAGTGTGTGCAACAGTAGTGAAGGTGTTGGAGTTAAATCCAACACCTTCTACCCCCTGCTACACACCTTTGGCATTGCAACGGCATGAGGGGAAATGGCATGCATTGTAACGCTTGCTGTGTTACGTCTGTTTCCCATGTAGGTGGGTTGGAGGCTAGCCTGGAGTTGTGTATTGTTGCTCAAAAATGCCATATATGTCCATTGTCCGTTACATGATTAGTTTCTATAATTCAGCAAAAAATACACTATAGAAAGAGCACCTGCTGTAGCCAATTTGAGAGTTGGTTGGCAATCCTACTTGGGTTCATTACTCTCCCAGCTGCTGTAAAAAAGAACCTTTATACTTATCACTTATTCTTGCTTGTTTTTCTACTTCAATTAAGGTCTAACCAACAGAAGTATCCATCAGAAAAATAATGGTTTGAGACAATGGTACTGAATCTGGTAAGGAGTTAGGTATGGATTTGTCACACACAACCGTTTTTATAGATTTTATTTATTTTCAGATCAGTTTTCAAACAATTACTTTTACATTCCAAACAGGCATTGCCCATATTGTCAGTCACTATGTAGTTTTTCTTCTATGGGAAGAATTCTCCCATAATTGAAAAAGGGAGCCAATGCATTCAATGTACAGTAAAATAAATAAAAGAAGAGAGAGGAGAGTGGAGAGGTGTGGCTCACTGGTTAGAGGCGGCAGACCCGTAAGCAGAGGACAGCCCGGGACCAGGGTTCGATTCCCGACGCGGCAGGGTCGTGGACCAGGGGTCAGCGGGCTCGATAATTCTCGCCTTGGTGCCTACTCCAGTCAGGGACCACACTCGGCAACTCTGGGCATTAGCTTGCCTCATCTTCACAACGGCCCCCCCAGACCGCCGGGGATGCTTGGTCGCACCTTAGAGATACCCATTAGGGACCATCTCTCAGGGTGAGCCAGGACGGGTTCCCCAGCGGTCGAAGCGCGGAGATACTCCTCCGGGAGTCGATTCTAGCGCTATATAAACCCACAATTAAATTAAATTAAAGGAAGACATAAGAAAATAAAGAAATTTGAGTATACAACTCATACTTATTACAAACATGGCATGGTTTAAATTAATGCAACAGATTATAAAATCTCGAAGTGGTGGATAAACAAACGTACAAAGCTTAAACAATTTTGAACAGTTTAATACGCAGAGACAAAATAAGCAAGTGGAGTGTTTAGGTTCTGCATCAGATCATGCAACTAACGTATGGCTGAAGTAAAGGACATTGCAAAGGAGCAGTCATATACCAATAAGATATAAAATATTGACAGTGTGTCACATATTCGATATAAAACTATACAGGCCTTTCATTTGTTTTGGCCTTCAGAGTGATCATCATTGTATCCCATATTGTCGCTCCTCATTTCACCCTTACTTGACTTTCTAAATTATCAAGGGTGTCGCCCTCCGCTGCAGTCCATTTCAGTAATTCGTAGGGCCAGGCTTTGTGTGCCCGAGTGTAGGAGAGTAGGATCTGCACTTATGTTGCCCCCACTTTTTTCTGATGTTAACACTGGTTTCTGGCTATAGTCTGGCTGGGTCCCTGCTAATCAGGGCCCCAGTCTCTCTGTTCTCTCTAAACAACTTGGAGTGCATACTAGATGCACTAGTGATTGGATACTGTGGTGCCTTATGAGCCCCATGTATATGGTACCCTAGGTACCAAGGGCATAGGTACTTAACAGACCTACCAGGGGCTGAAGCATGTTTTATGCCACCCCTGGGAAGCAGACTAAATCTGACACCACTGGCCTGCTACTGCAGCCTGGGTGAGGTAGTGTTAGCACTCCTTACTGAGGTAGGTATACGTTCCCTATATCTCACCATACACACACATATAAACCTATCAGTCACCCCTATGGCAGGCCCTATCAATCCGGAGGGCAGGGTGCTTGGTTTACAATGTGAGGCAGTGCCTCTGCATGAGCAGGACCCCTCTGCAGCGAGTCTATTTTCTGTGGCTGTTTGTGAATGCGGATAAACCATATACTCTTAAGTGCATTATAACCTCCCGGTAAATGCTAACTTTGGAATTACTGCATCAAAACATGTCGTGTTTGGTGTCAAACAACTTGGAATCATACCCCCACACCAGTAACTGGTGTAACGCTTGCTGTGTAACTGGTGTGGGAATATGATCCCACCCTTCTAGAGGGGACGACATGTACCTACTGTGGTAACACGGTAGAAATCTGAAAGAGCCCTGGCATCATAAAATGGACGCCACCAGCACAGACACTGGGCTGCCCTCCTGCTGCTGACCGAAACTCGCAGTGGAGGAGGCCCAACAATAGGCATCCTGCCACAGGGAGGTGTCACCACCTTCCAGACAGGATTTAGTGTATTGGGGCTGGGTGGGTTCACTTCTAGAGTGCTTTGAAGTCCTGCACCGGGGGAGCAGTAGGCTCCTCTGTGCATATGCCAGCTCAAACCAGTTCAGGGGCTACCTGTCCCTGCTCTGGCACGAAACTGGTCAAAGGAAAGTGGGTGTAACCACCCCCTACCCTGGCCCTCCCAGAGGAGTGGTCATAGAGCTAGTCCCTCCCCTACCTTTAGTATAAGATAGGGAAACCTTGCCATTGCAAGTTAGATAACCCTGGACCACGCTCTACAAGAAGAATCCTGGCCTTCGACGTTGCACTACCTTTGGAAGACAGAAGAATCTTCCTTGGAGTCAAGGAGTGACTCCCCTGCTTGGCAGGCACCAGAAACTCTAATCAACGGTCGCAAATGTTCCCGCTGGAGTCCGACGTCCCTGCAGCCCCAGAACTGGATTTCCTGACTTCTCGATGGCCATTGTGAGTCCCCAGCAAAGCTGTGGCAAGTGGACCTCACGAGTGACTAGGAACAGCAATACCCGGGTACTGTGCACTATTGTCAAGTGCAACCCCTTCACGACGTTCTATGAACTCGTGCATTGGACCATTTGTGGCCCAAGCCTCCAGCAGGTTTTGCAGCAAAAATCAGAGGCCTACCCCATCCCGAGTGACCGTGGGCTCCTGTAAAGCATTTCCTCACGAGGCGTCTTCG
Source organism: Triturus cristatus (assembly GCF_964204655.1). NCBI lineage: Eukaryota > Metazoa > Chordata > Amphibia > Caudata > Salamandridae > Triturus > Triturus cristatus. Next base: position 1,295,323,320 of record NC_140589.1, read on the forward strand.
TGATCCCTTGCCCGTTGGCTTGTGGGTCCCCTGAAGACTTTATCGAACCAAAGGGCTCCCCTGGTTGCTCCAGGCCTGCCCTCACTCACCCTCGCTGGGTGAGTCCCTCAGACCTTACTGGTCTGCACCGCTGATTTTATTCACTTTCCACGGGACTTGCTGTTGCCAAGGCTTGTTGGCTCCAATTCGGGTGCCGACATCTCAGTAAGCTGCAGACGTCGTGGAACACTACGAATCCAGCTGCTGGTCATCGTCGATCCTTCCTGGACCTCGTGAGCGAAGAGTCAAAACACCCTTGATCACCTGAAATCAACCTACTTCCGTGGGCATCCATCTTCCTGGCCCCGGGTCACTGGCAAGTGACTGTGAACACTGTCCCTTCTGCTTTCAGGTCATCTTCATCTTGAATCCAGCCTTGGATTCCACCGGACACTTCTTCAGTCTTCGCAAGCAGCAATCCTTCTCTGGCTTCCATAGAAAACAGCGACGCGACCAGACACCAAAAGACACCTATGCACCCGGCTTCCCTGGGTGAGGTAACTCGTGCACTCCTGTGCCCTAGTGTGCGTTGGCCCTCGAATTACTTACCTTGTAAGTGGCTTGCTTGTAGACTTCCTCGAAGTACCCTAAAACTTTAAAAATCCAACCGCGACTTGCTCCATTGAAATCAATAGGGAACCCGCGGCTGTGTTCTCACACTGCACGCGTCTCCCGTGGGTCCTTTACTTACCTGCTTCTGCTGCATTAGTGAAGCCCCAGCGACTTTACAGGCCCTAGGCCTTGTCCCCTTGCAAGTCGACTTTCCTAAACCTCTTTTTTAGTATATGGTCTGGTACGCCCCTAGGGCCCCAGCCATATTTGTGCTTAACTTATTGTGAAACGTTGATATTTGAATGTGTTCCTGGCTTCTAACCTCATAAACAGATTAGTAGAGTGTGTCTAGAAATAAATACATATATATTTGATATATATACCTGTGTGGTGTCCTTTCATTTGGTAATTCAAGAGATTATAAGGTAAAACAAGCTGCTTTACATTCCTCTGAGACTTAGCCTGAAGGCTGCTCTCCACAGCTACCACTAGGATAGCTTTCTTTAAAAGGTTGTCTTAAACCTATCTACCATAAGAGTCGAATTGGACTGGTGCAAGGTGGCCACTATAACTAGTGACCAGCATATGCCAGGCCAACTTCTCACACCGAGCCTGTGAGATTTCAAAGGCACTGCTTTGTCAGTCATATCCTTATGTGATTTTTAACCACCTTTCCTGACAAACCTTTTCTGCTACTTCCTCATGGTGCACATTATGTGTTTTCTGGAAAGTATTTTGATGTGTTGGGTACCTCAGTACAGCCGCAGCAATCCAAGAATCACCAATACTGATGTTGTGGTCCTTGGACATAAAAAGGAGACTTACTAAAACTCTTAGAGGAAGTCTACCTTCCTAGGAGATGCAGCTTTAAAAGCCTAATTAACCCCAAAGGCATGTACATCAGTTAATGGTATAACAGATGTGGAAGCAGTGATAATTTCAAGATCTTACCAGAGGTGAAAAGGTCATCTGGTACTACAGGACCCCAAATCTTAATATCTCTCTAATACATACTTGCTCATCAAAAGGCCTAGTAAATGTCCTTCCTGGATAGGTGGCTAAAGGCCTAGAACATGTGTGTCATCTCTCACACTGGCATTGATGGTCTTTCTGAATAAAAAAAAATCAGGCCCTGCCCCAAACTCCACACCCACATGGGAAAACTTCTATTCCGTGAGGGGTAACCTTTAGCACAACCCTTTCTTAGTCTTTGATAGGAGACTTCATGACAGACATTGGAAAGCCTGAATACTTTTTTAACCCAGCTTCAATCTTAGGTGTTTCAGGTAAAGAATTTAAGAAACTATGTTTGCACCACATGGAGGGGCTGAGATTTGCGAGTGAAGTGACAAAACCCACTGTCCTCTCAAATCTTATGCTAACTTCCTCCCTCGGTATGCAACCGTACCTACAAAACACCATAAAGGGTTACGATAGATTCGTCCTTACTCGATTCAGGTTGATCATTTTTCACAGGTTGGTCACCTTTCCATCGGTTAACGATTGGTCCAAGAATTTATCTACCTGCCCTTGTGATGACTCATCCCAACAATCAACAATTCATGTCATCCTGTTTTGCAAATTTTATAATGATGTGAGGAAAAAATGGATAGTCCCAATTTTAAAAATATGGGGCATCCGACAATGTCGCCCTGCCTTTATGGCCCTCCAATGTCTTGAAAATGAATGCATAACCCTAAACGTTATCCCTTTTTTAAAGAATCTTATTAAATGTCGGAATAACCTAGATTTAGACCACACTGATAACCAACGATAGGGTGTCTTTTTAATGTCATCTATTGAAAATTCATGTACGAATATTAATGCTTTGTATGTTAATTAGCATCAGGATCACAGCGCTTAAAAATTAAACAATATATTGTATATTACTCTGATAATCTATCCTGAAACTCGGAAACTAAACCTACGAGATATGTTTTAGCGAACGAGTAAATCTTTCATGGTTCTTTTATTCCCTACTTAATTTTACTATAAAAATCATCATACAATTTATATGACTCTAAGACGGATATTTTTAAAACATAAGGTACCCTACGTTGATTTGGGAATATCCCCCAATGCATCTTAATTTTGCTGATGGGGGCTTTCTTTTCCGTCTTTCAGAGCAATAAAATATACAATCTATGACCATGTAAAGAAAAATGATAACAAACTGACTATCTTCCCTCCTGTGATTGCGATTTTGCACATATTTTTATTGAATTGGTCATATTGGACATTTTTAATTTACATCTCTTTTTTAATTCATGCGTTTTTGCACAGAACAAATGTTTAAATGTCTAAATGCTGGGGGCTCATTTATGACTATCCAATGAAAAATGATAACAAACCGATCAATTTTTCCTTTAAGATTGCGACTTTGCACACATTTTTTATTGTATTGGTCATACTGGTCATTTTCAAATTGTATCTCCTCTCTAACTCATGTGTTCTTGTACTATACAAATGTTTGCATGTTAAATTGTTTATGCTTTTATGGTTTGTAAATTATCTTACCGAATAAAGCCTTTTCTGATTCTGATAGGAGACTATACTTTAGCAACTTCAAACCTAACTCCAGCACAAAAAGGATAAGTGCTCAGCCATTCCAGTCCCCCAGACTCCACACACAGGACTTACAAGGGCCAGATGCCAAACACTGTCCACTGCACACAGCAGATTGCTATAAGCCCATTATCATGGCTTGCCCAGAATAGGGATGCAAGGCTTTCTTTTTAATTATATAATTAGAATGATTGACAAAATGTCCCTTTCAGAAAGAGTATTTCACTAAAAGGGTTAACACCAAAGGAAGCAGATCCCTGAATTATGAAGAAAAATCAGTAACAAGGATAGATGATCACGGTGGGCATTTAAGTCAAGAATGCAATGCTGGAGCTGCGTGCTCCACCAAATCTTTCAAATGACTGCGTTCTTTTAGAGTAGCTTCTATTGCTTCCAATTACAGAACCATGCAATTTCCAAATGCTTGTGTAGAGAAAAGAGTGGAAAAATACTACGGACACAAAGGATTCAACCCAAAAATGAATCATGCAGTTCAGGCCAGCAGTGTTCCCTTGAAGAAAGAGTTCAGGGTTTTAAAAGTGTGGCCTCCGTAAACCATCCCTCATTTGAATGTTCCCGACTTTATTTCGAGCAATGGCGTGGTGCCCAATCCTGGTTCCTGAAGCAAGTTTGGGGAATTAAATCAATTACATATGAGCAGAACAAGTGAGTGGAAATGCAGGACCACATTCTGCAATAGGTCTTTGTGGTATAGTAAAGGCTAACTATGCAACAAAGAAAAACAAATTACGTGGTGTAGGAAAGTGGATCTTTTGCATGTCAGACCATTTTTGTGACTGGATGTGCTGGCATATACAACTTTTTATTCTGGGAGGCTCCTAAACAGTCCTCGTTGCATGTGATCTCATTCCCAAATATGGTAACACACACTTAAATCCAACTGACATTGCTGGCAACTGTAGTATGGTGTAAGATAATAATCAGTGACATAAACTTTACCACCCATATGGGTGACTTTAAAAACAGGATTTTACAGCTGCTAAATCAGTCCCAGATACCTTGCCATGCCGGTAAATTTCTGGAAGGTAGGCAGAAAAAAGGTTAATTACAAAGCATCTGTTTCTAGTTATCCAAAATGTAGGAGAGAGCAATGACGGAGACAACAGATGAACAACAAAATAAGGGACACAGGAACTCCCACAGAAATATTTTTATAGTATATATGGTTTAGTTGGTAGGCTCATTTTTGATAATGACCTGCTCTGCCCCAAGGTCTCTCCTATTGCCACAGGGGGTGGTCAGGGCGCAGAATTTGACTGCGCTCGTTTTCCTGGGGTTTGTCCTCATTTAAAAGGACAGTGCCTGAGTGGAGTATTAAAAACACGGGCACAATGAAGTGTGTGAACTCTCCAAGAGGTTTTCATCAGCCTTCAGGAAGCAGTAACCTATGCAAGACAAATGGACAGGCTCTTCTTAGAAACTTCCCCCACCCTGAACAACAGAATCTGCCGACTCACCTGCCCCCATCTCTCCCATCCACCAAATGGCAGTACTCAGGAAATCTAATCAGCAATTCCTAGCTTAGAGGTTCTCACAGGATTTCTAAGGGCAGCCCTCTCTCCATCCATCCTCACTCCGGGGTCTGGATCGCCAACCTCTAGCATCAGGTAAGTGTATCCCACCCTCTAGCTTGTTCCATGCTAAACCATTGGTCCGAGCACTGAGACACTCACCACAGATGGGGCACTGCTCCCATACATGTCCCACACCTTCAATATGCATACACACACTAAACATGCACATGGCATATCAGTGCAAGTGTCTGGGTGCTACACCTCAGTAAAACTTTACATGAATGGGACCTATAGGTCGAACTCCACCCTGGAACACAGAAAAAGTATGCTCAAGACTATTAATTTACGAAAATGCTTCATGTGAACAACCCAGGATATGGACAGTGGTCTCATGTTAGTAAAGAAGGTACAACTGGTGTGCCCCTCCAGATCATCGAACAGGTTCTGGACCTTCTGTTTGCCATGGACAAGCCTAAGCCTCAGTGTCCAAGCTAGCTTAGCACGTTAGGTAGGCCAGAAAACAGTAAAAATAACAGTTTTACATGCAGTCGAGTCACTCATGGCAAGGGTACATACAATCCTGTAAACCATGCAGGGGGCATTTCTGCCCCAACAAATACCATCTGCCAAATTTGCCATCAATCTACAGAGGAGTCCAGTTACCTTTTAACCTGCTTGAGATTCAAACACAATGTTTCTATTGACATCAGCAAATTATGCAGATGATGGGGAACCATATGCCAAGTACCATAATCCATTTTCAAGCAGAGAACACTACAAAATCCCACAAATCTAGTGGCTCTGTATATTAGCGGTCTCAACATTTCACAAAAGAAAGGCATTGTGAGTCTTTTTTTGAGGTGTTTTAAGACCCTCAGTGGCAGACAAAGCATTGCAATCTATTGAAAGTGTGGATTTCAGGTTACCCTCTCATCAAGAGCAGAGGGTCATGAATGCATCTCTGTCGGAAAGGGACGCTCACCATAAAAAGTTTACTATGAATGAACTTTGGTGAACAAAAAGCATGGCTCCCATGCTTTTCAAGCTCAGGGTAATTTATGTAGCTCTGATGGGACTTCTGCTACCGTTTCCAGTTCAACTAGACATTCCAACTTGTTTTGTAAGATGTGACCAACCAAGTATGGGTAGATTTGATTATGTAATACTGACAAAACTACAACTTTGCGGTTTTTAATGAATCTACAGATGTTTTGCATCAGTCTGCCTATTTAGCAGGACCAGCACCACAAACGTGCAAAGCAGCCTATGCTCAACATGATCCCTGAACGAAGACACAGCAAGCCACTTTTTCAAATACAACTCGGTTTCACTAAAAGAACGTAGAGAAATTTAATGATAGCTATGATCCTTCAAGCAATAAACTCATCAATGGGAATATGGCTTTCCCCGTTCTTGCCAAGTGGTAACCGGATTCTGAGCCAGCTGAATGGAAACTTCTGGTGAAGGGTTTAGGGAGTCTTTCCAAAATCTTCTGCTGAAGAGGCTTTATACCTTGAGCCACAGTTCCAGAGCCACCATCAAGACAATAGCACAGAACTACTTTTTTTGTTACAGCTTTCTAACTACTTATAAACTTTGGCTGAACCGGGATCAAGAAGCTGCTTATTGGTTCTTCTTAAACACTTTGGATTGATAACGGATGGGTTGATATCCGTTAATCAAGTCTCCATGATATGTTTGGAGTTCCTGAATGGTCCTAAAAGTAAAGTCTTTAGACTACTGGTAAGGGTACTCAATGTGTCTTGGAGGCAGTCACATATGAAAACTAGAAGAGTCCAATAACCACTTGTAAACCTTTAAAATGGCCTCCTAACCGAGGTGTTCTTGAATGGTTTATTTAAAGCTGAAATTGAGCTAGAGCACATAATGTTAACTAATGAAGCTAGACTGCAAACAATCTCAGCAATATTACTTGCAGCTAAGAATGGAGCAAGTGCAATTATTAGATGTGTGTGGTCATTGGGAACAATTTGACTTACTAAGAATAATTATGCTGGATTGGTCAAACTGTAAAATAAACTGTGACGCAATGCTCATTGTATTATGAGGCAAGGTTGACAACTGCACATTCTTGCTAAAAAATGCCAAAGTTTATTTTATAAAATAGCAGCAGAAAATGCTTTGCCTGATATTAGTAATTATCACTGTGATGTAGTTCAGAGAATTGAAATGTACCTATGTATTTGAAATCTGCAAATGTGATTTGTGTGATGACTGGTTTATGTAAACATATTTTTAATAACAGTTGTATCTTGTACTACATACACAGACCTACCTAGTGTTTCAGTGTTAACAAGGTCATCGCACCTGAGCATACAGACACACGCTGTCTTGCTTCTTGGAAGGATTGCCACAGGCTGCAGTTGATTCATTCTCCATAAGAGACACCAAAGTGAGAATACTCTCACCCTCAATATGATAAAAGTATGGCCTCGTGATTGACGACAGAAGGAAGTAGCCCGTTTCCATTCATGCGCTCAGAATCGGAACTCGACCCGTCCTGACAACGCTTTAATCGTGCCATCTTCCGCATACATGGATTCCTACACTGTGCGCATTCAAGTAATAGCCAGCTCACCACTCCCCTCCCACTTGGGCTCCCGGTTGGGACCCATGTGAGTATCTTTTTCTTATCCTTTGCACGGTGCCACACCCTCTGCACGAGCCGGTCCATTACCCTTCAGGTGTCCCTACGATCATAGGTCCTGAAGAGACCCTACACTGCACACAGGGTCGAATGCCATCGACAAGTTGCATAAATGAACCATTGTTTACCAGCACTGATCACTGTATCTAGCGCTGTTTACTGTACATATATATGTTAAAGGTCGTTTATATGAAGCATTGGAAATCTTGTATATGTTTCACATATATGTCACTAATTTTCTAGGTTCTGTTTTTCACTGGGACACCTCTCACTCAGAACTATATGTTCAAAGGTGTTACTTTGTAACAGTATTTCATTTCAAGGATTATATAAATATTTTTTTATTAAAAAACAAATCAGAGGTGTATTTGCTTCCTTCTCTCCCCAATATCACTATAATCCAATATATTGCCGTTGTGCCTATATACGTTGAGATTACTTCATTAAGTGTCTACAGGAGCCTTTTGTCTTTTGATAATGTCTTTGGTTTGGGGCAGCTTCATAAAGCAGAGCAATTGTCAAGTCAAATATACTTTTATTTGATTTCGTTAAAAATCGTGAAAGGTTGGAAGAACTATCGTGGAACATAATACTTTGAGTATACATTTAAAAACATATTATAAAAAAGGCAACTAGGTTGTGACCACAAGCGATAAACTACTGGTAAAAATAAAAATATTGACAGGTATATCAGTGCAATTGGAAATGTGTAAACAGATTGTTGTTACGCAACTTGAATAAAATTCCCTAATTTGTCCAGTTCTTTTGCCGCGATTTTCCAGAAATGTATGGCTCTACAAGACAATTGAATCAACGACCCTCCAAGACACTTTATCACTGCTGCTCTACATGTTCTTTATTGTTCCTTCCTTAAGGCTTCCCGAAGGACAGTTTTTTGGGTTTCTAATAGTGCAGGGCAGATACATAGTAGATGTAATAATGACTCATCCCTTTGTCCGCAGAGGCGACATTGCTTGGATGGCCATGTGTATTTCCATTTCGGGGTCAAATCCTTTGAGGGAAATGACCCCATTCATAGCAGCGTCAGATAGTGCTTTTTCTGATTAGAAAAATGTTCAAACAGGTACGGTTGGGGTTTCCGTGTCTGATAGGCATCTATCACTGCCCAAGCATGGTGTTTTTTCGAAAAGGCAATTTTATCCGTTAGTAGAGAAATCTGTTTGATGGCTTTATTCATGACGGATTTAAAACTGGGGTACGTTGAAGGATTAAGCCAGGCCTCCTCTAGCTGTAATGCCGAGAGAGATTCCTTCAAAACTGTAGTGATAGAGTTGGTTAGCCTTGCTTGATTTTCGATCTCTACGCAGCAATAGTGGGCGAAGGTGTTGTCTTCTGCTTCCCTCATCCTCCAATAATATTTTACTAGTGCACCTTGTCTGGCCGGGATCTGATTTTTTAATACATATTCTAGTCGGATTTGTGCTTGGGAGATATCTTACGGAATTAAAAACAATCTCTTGAAAAAGGTGGATTGTGCTGTATTTAAAATTATGGCATCTTTAATGTTAAAAAATTCTGAGCCATAAGATATGGAAGGTAGAAATCACTTTTAGCAGGTGGCCAGTAGAACAGCCTATAAACTTTTTTGTTAACAACAATTGTTTGGCTTTCATGCGTCCTTGGTCCAAATGTAGCTTAAAGTTGAGATTGCAGTCCAATTGAAAACCTAGGTATTTGTATGAAGCGACCCGGGTCAGTGGTTGGTCATCGAATTTCGGGGTAAATTTACGATTTTTGTTGTTTTATTATATTTAGAGAAGCACATCACCTTTGTTTTTTGATAGTTGGATCGTTAGTTGGGCCAAGGTGGTATAAACTCCTAATTCCGTAATCAGTCACTGCAGGCCTACAGGAGTTTGTGCTAGCAAAACAATGTAATCAGCATATTGGAGACATTGTGTCGGTATTTTGCCCAATTTTGGGGGGTCAGCTTGGATTAACCGAAGATGCTTGTCCAGGTCGGAGATGAAGATGTTAAAAAGGCAGGGGGCTAACACACACCCCTGTTTTAACCCGTTGAGTGTTGGAATCTTGTTGGTTATACTTCGCCCATCTCCTTTCCTAATTTGGACCCACGTGTGCGAGTAAAGATTCATTATGGCCTCCAGGAGCTTGGTTGGTACCCGCCAGCTTTGCATTTTTGCCCATAACTTTGCTCTCGAAACCTTATCGAAGGCCACTTTGAGATCGATAAAGCACGCGTACAAGGGTCTGGATTTTGCAAAGGCTTGATTGGTTAGGAGAGTGACCGCAGAAATATTCATGAGGGTACCCATCCCTGCCCGGAATCCGGTTTGCGTGTGAGATATAAGGTTGGTTCAGCTGACCCAGTCCTCTAAATCTACCAAAGGGTTCGATGCGTATATTTTTGCCTCCACATCAATTAATGCAATCAACCTATAGTTGGATGGATCAGAGCGTGGGCCCGACTTGTAAATTGGATTTAGAATACTTCCTCTCCAGGAGTCAGGGATCAGACTGTAGGAGATGCCATGAGTAAAAAAAGGAGTAAGTAGGCCGGACCAAAATGAGGGATCATGCCGAAACAGGGCGTTTGGCAAGCCGTTGGGCCCTGGAGCGCCCTCAGATCGTATATTTTTTTATGGTGTTTAAGACTTGTTCTTGTGGAATCTGCAAAGAGATTTCAGGTGATTCGTGTGTCAACATGTCATTGACTAGATCTGCACCAACGGCCCCCTTCCCTATTGGTGTTCCATGCTTTAGGGTACTTGAGAATGGAGTTTCGTTATCGTTAAGATCGATATGTGCTCTCCATGTAACCTCCGTTCTATCCCAGTTGTGATGTTGGTTCCTGCCGTGTGACAGTTAGTTGATGTGTTCACAGAAAAGCTTAGAGTCCTTTTGTTTATAGGCATGGAGAAGTTTCACTCAGATGTTTTCGTGGAACTCTTTCTTAGCCAACTTAGTATCCCTTCTTAGCACTTTTCTTGTTTCTGATATTAAGAGCAGGAGTTCCCAGGGTGGGGCGGGTGGGGGGGACTGGGCCTTGGGTTCGTAGTTGTCTTAGGCACTTGTTTAATTGCTGTTTTTGCTTCCTCAGACTTTTAGTGAACCACACTGCCCCTTTTGAACTTCTTGCTTTATGGCCGTAGGCATGGTTTGAGAATTTGTTATTTAATTCCTGAATGAAGGACTCCCAGGCCTTTATATTCAATGGTTCAACATTGAATCTCTCGAAAAGACTGGTGTATGCACCCGTGATATCCTCAATGCTATCCTTTTTCCAGCTGAGATGTTTTAGGTTGTAGCATTGTGTTGGAAGAGACATCGCGTTGTCTTTGGCTGGATTTTACGGTGTATCCTAACAGCGTGAAGGACTGTGGCTGATTGTCACTTTCCGCCCTATCTATGATTTGAAAATTCACAATGTACGGGAGAAGATCATGATCCGTGAAGGTGTAGCGGGCTGGGATAACAGGGAGAAGCGATCTTTTTTTAACTTGATACCCCATTTGGCAAATGAATCCCTCTGCTGCCAAATCTGCTCGATAAGGGAGTTATCAACTAACGTAGCTGTTGTAGTTTCTTGACCCATGGAGTACGAGTTCTGTTTGAACTCTAAGCTTTCAATGTCACTAGTGTTGATATGACTCAGGGGAGAAAGGGCTTTAAATAGTTTAAGCAGTACGCTTCTATTAAGAATGTCATGGGTTCCCCTTGAGACATATTGGGGAATGAAGACCAGTTTGTTGTTTTTAAAGAGATCGCACTGTGACACGTTGTCTGAACTCTTTTCCATTATATTCTTATCCACCGTGAGCTCCAAGAAAGTCAGAGGTGATTTCAGGAAGACATGTGTATTTTTTTGAGTGAATTTCGTGATCCCTTACATGGGCGACTTAGTTACCTCCCTGACTTTGGCTGTAAGTTAAATACAGATTTCGACTTTCTTCTCTAACATCTTCCTTGACCAAATTGAGCTTGCGCCGGCAAGTTATCCTGAATTCTGTCGAGGTGCTACCTGACGCTGATATAGGTTTCGCAATTTGTGTGACCTGGATTTTTGAGTTTTGTTTCTCTTTCCTTGCGGGACGTTTGAATAAACTATATATTTTTTCAGGTGGGGATTGCACTCTTGTATTATGATTTGAACTACCAGGAATGATGGACGAGTTAGATGATAGTCTTGATTGCTCCTTATAACTTGTCTGCGTGGTAAGGCATTGCTTTGCTGATTGTATCCATGGTATTTAGCAAGAGCGGCCAAACTAAAGATGTTGGTGAACGACTTTGTTCTGCTGGTGTGGAACGAACATGATGTTCCCGGTAAGGAGGGCACTCTAAGGGTGAATCGCTCAAAGGGCCGAGAAACCTACTGGGTAATTCCTTTTTCTTTTGGGTAGGTGACATTAGAATAGTGGTTCTCCAAGTTATTAGGTTTAGATGACATCCCAGCGTATGATGTAGACAGGCGATGTTCCTGGCCAAGGTGCTGTTCCCCTTCCAATGGATGGAGATAGGAGTCTGACTTGTCTTGAATATTGGTGTTTGTATTAACGAACCCCTGCACTTCGGGGTGATGGACTCTCACTGACATAAATGGCTTGCCAAAAGGACTCGAGAAGTTTGTGTTCGTCTGATGCGTTAGGTCAGCTTCATTATATCCATCGTGTCTACAGTGACCAGATGCAAATTGTTGTTGCTGCTGACAAAGGATGTCTGAAGAGGACAAGTGGTAGTGAATTTGTGCCTCAATGACATGAGAGTTGTTGCTTGGCTAGTTTCCAGAGAGTGGAGAGCTTTAGATTTTAGACCTTGGAGACTCGGGACTACTTTGTTTATGGCACAAATTGCTTCCAATCCCTTATCCTGGAGTTCTTTCCTTTTGCTCTCTCTACTGTTGATTCTGTCACTAAGAGGGTTTGTATTGGTCTCGCTTTGAAGATCTGTAGTGTTAATAGTTGTATTTGTGTCTTTGAAGGGCTTAAAATCATACGACGATAACAAAGAGAGGGTGAGGGAAAATCACTCTTGATCCCCCTGGCTTAATAAATCAACAACGAAAGAGTGAACAGGGGAAGGAGCAAAACTAGGAGTAACAGCGTGGGCAAAAACCAAAATAATGTGTTAAAAGAACCCTCACTCACCAACCTAGTTGGTGACATGCTTCATCATCGGGTTCCCACCAGAGAGGTTGAGTGCCTCTCTGGTGTGCTGCAACGCCTGAACTACAGCGGAGCTGGTTTTTGAATGAAAAGGGAGTGAAATTTAAAAGGTGAATGGTTTTAACCAATAACCAATTTAATCCTGGTAAACCAAAGACCGAATAAAAACAAGTGAGTTGGACAGGAGCCGGCCAATTAGGTAAGACAGGGCTCGTCCGAATCAAGGAGAGGGCTTAAAATCATGACAACGCCAATTTTCCTCAGTGGTTTTGATGGCTACTTTAAAAAAAATCAGTAATCAATGCCCGTTTGATGCTGTTGTGGCAAGAATAATGCCTGGTTGGAGCCGTACTAGTAGCTTTCTTACTTCCTACATGCTTGGCTTGTGGAGCAGACTCTGTGGCTTTTTTGTTATAATTGGCATGGTACTTGCCATAGCTGATGTAACATCCAATGGAGCTCACCACTCGTGCCATGCTTCTATATCTTCTGTATTTGGAGGACCAGGCTCTGCGGAGGACATTCCGGGAGAGTTGCGCGTGTGGACCAGCCAACAGAGGCTATACTCTGAAAATGGTGTCACAGATAATAAAGGGAACCACAGGAAAGTGATGGGATGAAAATTAAAAACAAAGCAACAGCTGCAGCTAGTGCGATGCAACAGCAATATACAGAGGGTCAATCCTTTCTAATAACGGACTGGACCAGGTAGCAGCTGTACCACCCAAATAGGATAAAACAAACATAACCTTTGATTATTCATTGGGAAAACAAGCCGGCTTACACATCAAGTGTAACGAACACTTGTTTATAAAGGTGACAAATTTAGTTGAATCACCTGTGAATCGCTCAGGACAAGACAATGGTATAGTGTGGGGGGTAGTAACATGAATAACAGAGGCACCTGCTCCCTCACTAGTTCCAGATAGAAAAGTACTCTCTGAAGACTCTTTCGCTTTTGGCATTCTCAGGTGACCAGGGCCCATATTTTCCTTTCTCTGTAAGGTATCTATCCTTCGAGTCTAAGCCTGAGTTGACTAGTTCCAGTTGCAGATAGAAAAGTACCCTCTGAAGACTCTTTCGCTATTGGCATTCTCAGGTGACCAGGGCCCATATTTTCTTTTCTCTGTAAGGCATCTATCCTTCGAGTCAAAGCCTGAGTTTCCTTCTGCAGACTCCTAATCATATGGGCCAGGTAAGCTAGAGTTAACTTCCTTGTCTCCATTTTACACTGAGGAGAAAAATCTTCGTGGGCTCGTCGTACTGTCAAGACCTGACCAGGTAATGTTTTCGCATGAGTGAAGTAGAAGGCTACCAGAAAAACCCCAACCACCTAGTTAGGCTGAGAAAGTCCCTTTAATTAGGAACTTGCAGGTACAGTAAAGATGTTCTCAATATTTGCAATCAATTAAACATTACTTCTTACTTCACATACAAATATTGTTTTCCAAAAACATTATAATTAAACATGTACTATAAGTGAATGCAGCCTTGTTCAATGATGTACTCAAATACCATTCATATGCCCCAAAAGGACCCGAAAAATGTCTAATATATATTCCGTGTCTCACTGACAGGTCATAAAACAACCAAACAACTCAGCCCCCGAAAACCAAGAACACAACGGGGTAAATTAAATTCCTTCAAAATAATGAGAGCACAGCCATGCGTTACCCAAAGGAGTCTTTCAAGACCTTTTTGTACTTTTTAAAAAAATGTCTTCCATAGGTTTCGTCGATAGCACTGTGGCAACACAAGAAATAAAACCAGGAGCTGCTCCAGGAACCCGAGCACACCGCAACAATCCACTCGACGTTGACACGGCAGAAAATAGAGTGACAGCAACATCCCAGAAACTCAGATGCCATGGAAGGACGTCAACCGAGGCACAGCCAGGTAAGTTCACTGAACGGAAGACGTAGGATGGACACGAACCGGAGCACCACCTGGGAAGTCTGTTGAGCACAGACAGAGCCACCTTGACAATGAGAAGCTTCCTGCAGAGTAGCGTGCAAGTCCTCTTAAGGGAGCTGCAATAGTCTGGACCTTTACTCGGGTAGGTCTGCCACCATCAAGACAAACAATGTTCTCTCTTTATTCTCCTTAATATTTCTGCAGCTTTTCAACACAAAGCAGAACACTGCACGTCTTTCTATTGGCACTTCGAGTTTGACTGGCTCTTAGTTTTCATACTAGCTCACCAGTCACTAACATTCTGCCTCATGGGATGGCCAACAGTCATCCGCTTTCCTCCTCCTTTAAAGAGCATTTGAGAGCTCAATACTTAGACATCGCATTGCCTTTTCTCCACCTATGCTATCCACTATTCTTCCTCATTTCAGTTGTTTGGGCTAACCAGCCACTTCTATGCCAATGACTCCCAAACCTTCATCTCCTACAATTCCTACGACCCAGCCCTACATTATTTTATCTTTGATTGTGTCACCTCTGTTGAGTATGAATGCCATCTCATTTCTTAGATGTTAACATTTTCAAGAATGAAACATTTTTCTTTCTTGCTCCCTTTCCCTGCCTCTGTCCAACATCCATTCCCTTTTACTCCTGTGTCTCGCCCTTTTCCACGCTAATCTTGGGCTATTTTCTTATCACTGGCCTTGTTTACCCATTGCTGCTATGGCTTGCTCTTGCCTTTCAAGATGCACAATGCCAGTCAAATTTGATCCATTCTTTCATTTCACACTATAAAGATTCTGAACAACTTCTGCTAGCAATATTGGCCTTCCCTTTTAGATGGCCATCCAACTAACCACTTGCTCCTCTACAATTCACATTTAGCTCTTACATTACTGTTTAATCGCCTGTCCTGAACACCCACTGCCTCCATTTCCGCCTTTTGCTCTCTTCCTTAATATGCATTCTCTTTTGATTGCTCACTATTGTCTTCAAATGTATTAATGGCATAGCCTTCCCTTACACCTCTTCACTTTTCTTTATATGTTTTCAACAATAATTTCTATTCTGCTTAGCTGTTCCTACTAGTAATCCTTTCATCAGTTTGTGTGCAATCCCATTTGTAATCTTCATCCTTCTGCCCCTAAGCAGAAGGCCAATCCTCTCCTTATCTACTCTGCCTCTATACAGCAGTCCTTCCATCTACTAAAGGATCACCTCCTTTCACTCCTTACTCACCATTGTCTTTTCTTGCCTTGTTACCTCATATTGTATTGAATTTGCAATGTTTGTATTCATTTACTGTGAAGTGCTTCACTAAAAGTTATACAAATAAAAAAATGAAAATGTTGCTCTACAATAGGAAGACAAGAAAGAGAAGAGGAGAATTTGCCCTTGCACCTCCTTCCATCCACGAGCAGTTGAATAGCTCTTAGTTTCTTTCTCGGTGCTCCTCTGCAGCCATTATGACCAGAGCTGAACGTATAACAGCCACCTGGAGAGGATTTTACTCACAGCCACCCTCCTAAAATGCATTGCATGATTAGCAAGTGTGAAATTTCATTGAGTCATGAAATTCACCAGAGCCGTTACCAAGGAGAGTCAGAATATTAAGGTTCCGTTCTCTACCATGAAGCAAGCCAAAAGGGAATACATTTGAGTGATTCAACTCCCAACAATTCTGTACTAACAGTGATTTAAAAAAATCTGATTTTTTGATACCTCCAGTTCAATTATGCCTCTGGAGCAAGGGCTTACTGATAAATGCCCAGCTTTAAAACACATTCATCGTAAATGAATACAAACACTTTAAGAGATTTGCTGGTGAGCCTGGGTAATGCATATTTCTGTAATTCTATGCTCCACAATAGATTTCTTCAGAAACCTTCTAAGAGCTGTTTGCCCTCTGAAAGTGCCTTGCTACTACTTACCAAAGTGGGCCCTAATTAAGTTGAATGGGCATGGGTGTTTTTCAGTCCTCAATTAAAATAAAGAGTACACAATGAATTAAAAGAAATTTGAGTATTAAACGACATTGGCTGTTAAAAGCCAGAGAAAGCATCAACAAAGTGGAATTGTTTGGAATGTACTTCTGTTTCATTAGCTAAGTCTGCAATAATTACATTTTTGCAAGCTGATGAGCTGCAATGATAAAAGAATACATAAAAGTGCACATTTAAATTTAGTAATAGTGTAATCCAAAAATCTTTGGACACAATACTTTAACATATAAGCAAATCAAAAAGTGACGGAGGCAACCCAGAAATATGAAATATGGAAATTATAAACTTCAAATGTGGACCTTGTCAAAATTAGTGAAAAAACAATCATCAGAGCCTATACTAAAACAGTTCTGCTCACCCACACCGATCATATCAAACAAATCTAAAAAGTACTCATATTATTGAACCAATACAGGACTAGTCGTAAGTAGCACTTTTCAGATAAAATAACATTTTCCTTTTCACTCTATGTCGGCGTTTTCATTCAATCTATACCTTTTCCCGAGTGGTTGGGAACCGTAAATAAAACGTCACTCTCTCTTGGTATGGAATGCAGCATGCTTTCATTCAAAGGAACAATGTAACGTGAATGTCTTTTCACAATGAAGTCTTCATTGGCTAGGATTTCCAGCACCACAGTCTCCTCTTGTTCAACCTGTAAGAAACAATGACGTGCCAGTGAAACACATTCAATACTACTTATCAAGATATGTTTTTCTGCATCATATATACATTACATTACATTTTTTAAAAAAATCATCATCATATTTCTAGGTTCTAAGAAAAATGCTATTTCTAAAGTCAGGTCAACAGTAAAATGTTATTTCTGAAGTTGGCACTTGAGGACACATTTTGTCCATTTCAACATGCATTCGATGACCAAAGGAAAATTAATCCTTAATCAGGGAACACTAGGTGGATGCTATACAGATTAGGAAGTAGAATACACGCTTCTTTCGTTTTGCACCTGAAATCAGCTCATAGACATGACACAGCAATGACGTGCTTTGGAGTTTCTCAAGTTTCCATAATGGGCAAGCAACAAGATTCACAGAAGTATACTTTCAATGCGGGGAGAAAGCTACCCACAAAAGGTTATTTCATTGATTAAATCACTGACTGCCCAAACACAGCATCAGATGACTGGCCACATTGCACTTCCTCTGCTGCCAGTTCACTCTTTTTTCCAGCTGCAGGTAGACCTTTTTCACATCTAGTATAGGTATTTTTTGGAAGCTACAAAAGTTGTTCACTGCTTGAGGACTTTTACAGGTTTCATGGGGCTGCTAGCAGTGCCCCAAGCGGGGCATGTGCAACATCTTCCAACTGCTTGTCAACCCCCACCTCCTTATGAAGCATTTTAAGCCAGGAGAGTCACTGAAGTTCACGAGAGTGAATTGATGCCTTTATTCTATTATTCAAGGCTTGTTTCAAAGACAATTAATTTTATTCACCTTAAGAGGCGTTAATGTTGGCAAATCACTGCCACTGGAAATTGTTGGCCTTCAGGAAGAAACTATTACAGAATCCGAGCAAGCAGAAGGACATTCTAACCATTGTTTGTGTAGCTTAAACTGCAATGTTTAGGGTGAGGTGATGGAGAATTCAAAGGAAAGTTCTTGAATTGGAAGGTAAAGTCTTTTAGAAGGACAACAATTTAAAGGTACTGCGAACCTCAAAACTGGGGGTACTTCAACAAGACCCCACTCAGGCTACATTTTTGTACACACTTTGGAACAGGGGTCTATTCTCAGCATCAGACACCCATAAACAGACCACAGCAGGACATGGAAACGTACATAGATGCTGCCCATAATTTGGGAAGGTGGAGAGGAGAAGTTAAGATCTTTTTTTCCCTACCTACATGCACAAGATCCTAATCTGAGATTTTCTGAAATACATAGACGTTATCATATCTTTAGTTTGGATTTAGATATGGAATCTGTAATGGGACCATGAAAACCAAAATACACTTCAAAGGAACAGAAAGGAATGCACTGCTAAACTTTCAAAGTTATAACATTTGTGCTTTAAAGGTGAATCTTGGGTGCTATCTGTGTGGTTAAGGCACGCGTCATAAAGGAATGCATGGCAAAGGATGCATCCCATGACAACCCAGATGTAGGTCTCATCATGTTATGGTCTACTTTAAAGCAGTCCATTGAGGCATGTTCATGCCCGAGGCTTCTCGCCAGAAAAAAAGGTGAGATCACGGAAGGAACTGGAATCACAGCTTAAGGCCATGGGATGGAACACAGACATATTGCCTCCTCTAAACTTTGAAGTAAAACCTTAGTGTTGCGCTTCCAGGTGAAAGCCTTAGGCAAAGAAGAAAAATACCTTGTTGTGGACCTAACAAAATATTTACTCATCTCGCATTAAGGCGGGTAAGCTGCTGGCTTCTTAATTGAAGGCGAAGGTTGACATGGTCAGAGTGAAAACAGTCAGACCCAGTGTATGGCCAGTTTCGGAAGATAGAGAAGTTGAATATTCATTCTGCGATGTCTATTCATCATTATATTCTAGGCATAAGAAACTGGATTATTGGTTTAGGACGGTGGAAGTACTACTCGGGCAAAAACCACAATCCTTGTCAGGGTGAACCACAAGTCACTAGATTACTCTGTGGTTAACCCTCTGGTAGCTTTTCACAAAAGTAGTCATTCTTACCTTAGAGTAACTGTCTTAAGTAAGTATGCAGCATATAAACAGTAAGTAAAAACACAATAGAAGATACATTTAGGAAACTAGAGTAAATTTTTATAAACAAAATGACACCAAAATGACAGAAATCTTATCAATTTGAACTGGAGATGTGGAATTTGAAAGTTTTAGGTAAGTGTAGTGCGTAAAAGCACAATGCACCACTTGCAGTCATCTGGTCGTGTTAGATCAGGGGAAAGTCGCAGGTTCAGGCCAATTGTGATGGAGCATGGACTGGATACAGGGACCAGTTTAGTCTTGCTGAAAAAGTTACCTTCTCAAAGTCTGGCACGAAGAGTCCAGAACCTCAGAATTTCTCAGGAGATGCTCAACTGATGCCAGCCACGGGGCCAGTACCTTATAAGGCACCTCTTGTGTATTAAGAACTCACTACAGCAGAAGGCAGCAGGTCTCAGGCAGGTCCAGTTGCAGGTCTAGGCGGGGCCAGTTGGGCAGTTGCAGGGAGGCCTCTGGAGCTTGTTATGTCCCTGTAGCTCAGAAGAGGAGGTCAGCCAACTGACACCTGGAGCCAGTCAGGTTAGCATGGCATAAAATGAGCAGTTCCAGTCTTTCTTCTCAGAGAGCAAGGCAGGCCTCAAGCAGCAAGGCATTCCTAAGAAGAACAAGGCAAGCCACAAGCAACAGGTCAGTCCTCTGGGGAACAAGCTAGGCTTCAAGCAGCAGGGCAGTCCTCTGGGACCAGCAGGACAGTCCTCTGGTAGCAGCAGGGCAGTCCTCTGAAAAACAAGGCAGGCCTAAAGTAGCAGGGCAGTCCTCTGGGGAACAAGGCAGGCTTCAAGCAGTAGGGCAGTCCTCAGGAGAACAAGGCAGTTTTTCTTCTGTAATGTCCAGAGGTCCAGGAGTGTACTGATGACTGGTTCAGGAGGTCCAATATTTATACCTGATGCCACCCTTTGGAGTGGGGGAAACTTCTAGTCCATCCCTACATTTGGCGCTAGAAAGTTTCTTCCTTAACCTTTCTTCACCAGCCTAGGCTCAAAAAGGTCTAGGGTGCCAAAAAACTGGAGCGAAGTTCCTTTGATAGTGTACTGGAAGCAGCCCTTGGAAATGTAAATAGGACAGGGCACAGCTCCGCCTCTTCCAACCTGGCAGGAAGACCCTCTACTGGCTTCACCTAGGTCCTACTACTCACTATCTTGGCCCAATATGCGTTCCTGGTGGGGGAATAATTAACAGGCCCAGGCGGTGGGAAATTCCTAGAAGGCATCAAAGTTTAGGGCAGGAAAATGCGAAGTTTCTAAAAGTAAAAAGAACAAATGATGAACAAGTGATGGACGGAATGCTGAACAAATATTTTTCTCACCATGCCACCTCAGTTTGGACCCAGCCATGGGCAAATCAGTCTTGGCCCACTGTCCCTCAAGTGTACAGCCCAGCCCAAACTGTCAAGCCAGGTCCTCCCTGGACCAGAAACAAGTATCCTGGTACTGGTTTCGGAGTATCACCCCATATCAGCCAGGCTAGCTTGAAATCTGTGGCACAGTGAGCATGCAACCCACTTCTAACCATACCCATCCCACTTGGGGCAACAAAAGCAAAAAGAACAAATGATGGACGGAACGCTGAACAATTCACAAATCACAAGTCACAAATATCTGAGTTTAATCCATTGTTCTTTTGCTCACCACACCACCCCAGTTTGGACCCAGCCATATGCAAATCAGTCCAGCCAGAACTCCCAAGTCAGGTCCTCCCTGGACTGGAAACCAGCATTCTGGGACAGGTTTTTGCGTATCACTCCTCATCAGCCAGGCTAGCTTGAATCTAGTGGCGCAGTGAGCACAGGACCAATAGATCCATCAAGGTTGCCTCACAGTTCCAGGGGGGAGCGACCAAATCCTTGGAGGACATAAAAAAAAACAGTATAACTTACCGAAGCAAAGAGGTTTGCATGCTTACAAGTTCTTTATCGAGGTGCAGCCTCTCTTTGCTGGGTCCAGATACTTTGTCACTTTTGTCCGACTACAGATAGAGCATTCTCAGCACTGATAATTACCTTGTACTAGGTGTAAATCTTATAGAGTTCTTTGTTGGACCCTCATGGGCCATTAATTTTTATCTAATTTTTGATGATAGAACAGGACCATGGAGAAATGTCTTCCCTGGCTTCAAAATTCCCCAGTTCTTTCTGATAATCTACTTGATTAGATGACTAAAGAAAGTGAAGACTGCTGTATCTCTTTCCTGTACTTCCCTAACTATGGAAGATAGGAACTATTTTCCTACAGTTGTTCCTAGCTCACTTTTGCGCACCCTTCTCTATTATTTTGGAGGTAGCTCTTTGGTCTGCCTTTTCACTTGGCCATACTGTGTCGCAGAAATTGTGACATCAGAGCAGTTACGCCAGTCTCTGGGGAAAATGCCCAGAGAGGTGATTCCCCTTCAGTTTTAAGTTTTATTGATTTCCTTCCTTGCACATACTATTGCCTACAATCACTGGCATTTTGAGGGATCTGGTAAGCTGTTTGCCAATCAGGGCACTATGTGATCATCTGCCCACCATTGGAAGGCATAGTAGTAACACTGCTGGGTATCTAGGTACTCAAACTTTAAAAGTTCTGTCTAGTTCTTTAAGGACTTATTTCCACTATCTATGTAATTTGGGACAAACCCATAGCAAATATGATGAAGTGCCAGTTGCACCACAAACTGGCCAGCATATGGACAATTATGTCTGGTCCCACTCTGGGATATGATACCATAATGTGAGGATTTTGTAGAATGTTTCTCTCAACTTCACACATTTGGGAACTGTTTGTGTTTTTATCATGTAACCGCTCCCAGCTTTCACTGAGCTGTCTCTGCCCAATTCCCACTCCCACACTTCTGCGCTGGTGTTTTGTTGGTAAGGCATGGACTTAGGAGGTGTCTCTTCAGATGGGCTATAATGTGTTGGTCACGTAGCCCATTTTTCAATCATTTTCCAAAAACCCTGAGGGGACGAGATGCCCTGCCTTTAATTGAGGGGTGTGTCACTCGATAAAGAACTTGTAGAAACTTTATGGTTACATTATGATTTCACGAATCATGGTGATATGTTCTATATTCATACGTTTTGTTATTGCAATGGACGACATAGCTCACCCGCTTTACGTCGGTTCTTGATTTTCACCACCATGTTGCTATGACATTATCATCAAGTACATGTTTTCAAGTTATGTACAAATATAGGTTTTCAATTTCTTTTGTAATACAGCCTTGAAAAAGTCGCGGGATTACATTCCCTTGTTGCGACGAAACACGTGTTGGCTGGCTGTTATGTACCATACAGAAGACACCTAATGAATAAAGAACCACCTAGAAGAGAAGACTAATTTATTTCTTCTGCTAACTGATTTGAACTGTAAATGTGAAAACACGAAATAACTTTTACGTTGTGACACGAGGGCGTGTGCTAAGGATTGTTTGCATAACTGTTTAGAGCAAAGGCTCTTAATTCTGGGAAGTCAGGCGGTACTTCCCACCTTATAGCACCGTCAAACTACTTAGCAAGAAAACAGATAACGTATGTGAAGTTTCCCTGTGGCGCCTTTACCTAAACCCAAAACCCCAGTGACAGCATTTCAGTAGGCTCGTGGCAACTGGATTTTGCCAGGACTTCAATCGTACGAAGAGGGACACCCACCCATGTGGCCAAAGTCACCCCAACATGATCGAGGAGTAGCCTCAGGAAGCCCCTGTCGCTTGATCAGCATCCTTCGGGATCTTCAGCATCCTCTATTTCTTGAATCAGAACCACTCCATTAAAACCTCTGATGGTTCGCCCATACAACCTGGAACTGGACTGGAGGCTGCTTTGACTGCGAGGTAACTGCTCAGGCAAGCATAACTGGCCACTTTGACTCACTCCCTGCTGGAATTGGTAGCCCAAAGTGGGCCGGAGAAGTAGTTTACAACTTTACAAACATTTTCAAAGTCACTGCTAACAGTGGTAGTTGCCACTGATTGTTTGAGATTAGAATGAAAAGCAGTGACTTATTATTTGCCTAATAACTGATATCTCTGGAAACCTCCGGGTATTTTATTCATTTCTGTATATAAAAATTCATAAAAGTAAGAGCTTTTTTAAAAAACTGGTGTCGGATTCCATTAGTGTTGTGTTTCTTTCTAACTTAACTGTTTGGAACTTCTAAATGCTTTGCACCTCTTCCTTTAACAAAACCTAATTGCTCAAAGCCACAGCTGCCCAGGGTTCAGATAAGGTTTTGCAAACAAGCCTGACTGGACCGAAGATGGATTTGTGTTTAATACACAGTGAGGTTGCATAACTACCCCATATAATGAACTGCCTTCCTCACTCAAAGGAACTCCAATTGGGTCTGAGAAGCCCTTGGATAAGAAAGCAGATTGAAGGCCACAAAAGCACCATCAGTAGTACAACTATAACATTGAAGTTGATATCACACTTCAGGAAAGCTGACTACAGTGCAGAATCGTTAAAGTGGACTATAATTCAGATATTGTTCAAACCACAAAAACTGGCAGAACAATGCTCATTACTCCATTTTGGTTCAAATATGGGGTTTTAATCTATGTAGCAATAGCGGGTCTTTCAATGATGATGGGGAGTAGCTTCATCTCATCCATTAAAACAACTCAATGTCTTCCCCATGTGTTTTTAAGAATTGAAATTCATTAGTATTGAGATTACTGTTGCTGGCCACAAGTCCGCCTTTGGCCCTCATGGTGGGAGGTTTCAACAACTCTCAGGAAGGAACACAAAGGGCCTGCCACTGGAAAAGGTGTTACTTTGACCTGACAGGAAGGCCAAACATAGTGTGAGTCCAAAAGGCGAGCTTCAAAGGGGAAGTAGCCTTGGAAGGGCAAATGATGGGCACACACAACAGGGGTTGCTCTTTTGTTCTGGTAGACAGGTTGGCACCGGGGACAGAAAGGTGGAAACATTTGCAAAACCAGCTTTCCACGGTGCATGTAGCCCATCGGTAGCCACAACTCTTGGGTTTGCTACCAAGCGCCATACACCAAGATAAGGGTACTGCCTTTGTGGGCAAAATATTGCATTTTGGGATAGCTAGAAGCTCCACTTTGAAGGATGTCATCAGACAGTAGGTATCCCATTGGCCGAGGGCAAGTTTTGGGCATAAAAGTGGTAGCCCTGGCACCCAGACCTCACATGTCTGCATTGGAGAGGACCGAAGAAGGACTGCCCTGCTGATCCCTGGACCAGTAAAGAGAGATGCACCAAAGACTGGACTGCACCTGATGATTCTTGGCTAGCAAAGATAGGACTGTGCTTGTGGTGCCCGGCTTGAGGAAAATTGGTCCCCGAGCCCCAAGACAGAATAAGTGACTCCAAGAGTCAGTCGGCTGACTTTCTGTTACAGCTGCAGTGACACAAAAATAGTCTTAGTGAGTTGGTATCCAAGATTGCCTGACCACCACTGACCACCGAAGACCAGCCTGGGAGATAAGTCTGGACACTCAATAGTTCCACCTGAATCTGCTAGACATGGGAAAGTTGTCAAAGAGCAATTTGATCACTCAAGACTGACAATAGCCTCAGTTAAAGGGAACAGCTGGTTTTGCTGTAACCAGAGACCAGTGCCACTAGTTTTTTGGTTGGACGTCAACCGGACGTTGAGGGACATCGACCCCTGTGGCCAAAGTCGTCAAACTGGGTTCGTGGAGCGAGGGGTAGTCCAGTAAGACCACTGTCACCGGATCAGCATCTTCAACATCCTGCATGCCTTGCATCAGGACCCCTCCATTGATGTCTATGGAGGTTCACTCGTAGAGCCTAAAAGTGGACTGAAGACTGCTTTGACTGCAAGGTAACTGTCCTACCAAGCCTCATTGGCCCATGTGACTCGCTCACTGCCCGAGTTGGTTGTCCAGATCCAGCTGGAGTAGCCGTACTAAACTTTACAAACGTTTTCCAACTAACCACTAAATGCGGTAGTTGCCAATGCATGTTTGCGATTTGAATGAAAAGCAGCGATTTATTATTTGCTTAATAATTTATCTCTCTGGAACCCTCAGTTGGAGTTTGTGCATTTTCTTGTTTGTTTGTTTATTACATGGTGAGGTCACACAACCAGACCATGTAATGAACTGCTTTCCTCACATATAGTATATCTGTTCACTTTATCTAAAGTATACACCGGGGGATTAAACACAAGAACCTCAGCGGTAGGTATGTTATTGAGCCAGTGTATGTACATCACTATATGAGCAGGGTGAGGTAGCAACCGGCAAACAGCGGACATATTGTGTAAATAGAAAGGTTTGCACCCACAGTGTCCTGTCTCGGACATCGTTGGAGCCGACGCATGTCCTTTGTGCTACAAATAAGAATATCTCCTCCTGTATATGAAGATCCTCAAGACAGGTCTGATCGAGGCCACCCTGTGTAATAGTAGGTTGTCTACATAATACAGATGTGACCATTGAGCCTGACCCGATTCACTAGATGATATGATGTGTCTCTAGAACTGTCCACATGTGATACTCTGGGAAGAGTAAGAAAATATATGCTTCAATTAAAATCACAAATATATTGGAGGTTTAAACAGCAATTTCTATAAACAGTGATGGTTGCCTTGATCTATTGTAAATGTTTATGTTTTAGTTCATTAATGTATATGTAGGAGTTTTTGTTGAGTCCTAATAAAAGTGTTGGACATGGGTTATTTAAAAACACTGAAATCAGTTAACACACTTAAAGGTCATAACAAACTGAGCTATATGTGTCACAAATATGTTTTAGCTATGGGTGTGCTGGGCAATACATTACTGATCTGACAATTTTGTATTACTAAGTAAAGAGGTACATATCTATGGGAGTGGACAACCTAGAAAAAAACACATACTTGGGAATTAGACAGAGACATACCCCCTCCCCCAATCCATCTCCCTATGGTTAGCAAAACACATCATTATTTTGGTCCACACGCACGCTATATTATCAATAAGGTATGAGGAGTAAGATAAATCAAGTGAAACATTCTATAAGTGATGAATACGGTGCTCTGTTGACACTCTGTGGTCCTGAGAATAAAATTCAGTGATTGAGTTGGTTTTCCGCTCTATATAATCCCATACAAGACCTTTGAGAAATCTTAGGTTGTCCTCTCTTGTTTTTCTTTTGCAAGGAACTTACCAGTTTCATCAAAGACAGTAAGGCTCAACAGCAATGACACGATTAAAGTTCAGGGAGTAAGATATGCACAATATTGCCATATCCCTAAAAGTAAAGTGTACAGCTTGGGGACATTAAAAGTGGGTCATAACACTTATAATATGGTTTACACTAAACACATGTCATAAATTCGTCTGGTTTGTGTGGAGGGTGGGATCAGTGTGTACCTAAGGCTTATTGTTATTCAGTGGGGCCATGAATGTGAACTTGCTTAATCTACTGGAGGTCCTCTTGCGACAAACTGTTAAGTTTATAAATGTCAAGTCATTATATAGATTTTGCCTGTGCTCTTGGAAAGCTGGCCCGGTCTGCTAGAAGAAACCCTTATACTAGATGGTACAGATAGATGTAATGTTTCTGGGTACAACACCAGTCTGTCCAACTGGGGCCTGTCTCTGAACATATTTAAAGTGGTAAAAATCAGAGAAATGTGTAGAAAAGAATTCAACGTTATTGTGCAATATTTGATCAGCACGGCAATCCTCAACGTTGCTGTACTTCATCATTTAGAAGTGTAGCATTGGTATTTTTTGTCTTATTTCATGATGAACAGATCCATGTGCATCTCTCTCCAGATGTCAAAAATCTGCCACAAGGTCTCTGGGTGCAGCTCCCAATCTGGTTCTGCTGAAAGATGCACACTCAGAGATTCTTTCATCTTACTGAGTACTCCTGAGAGATGCCAAATCAACAGATAAATGTTGTGTTGGATCAACAAGAACCACAGATGCCTGGCTTCCCTGGAGAGTACCAACAAATCCTTGACTCCCCTTCTACTTCTGGACAAGTTGTGCAACGATCACCAGCACCAATTACCCTTGAAGTACTGTGAGAAAGGCATTGAGTGCTAACCTGCTGGCTCTCAAATCCTGGACACTTTATGTGGTTGACAGACTCCTACAGAGACCATAGATTCCAAGTGGTAACATTTTTTAAGAGGATCTCTGCAGCCTGTGAGGGATGCAACCGGGACTACAATCTTCTAAACAGGGGTCTAAAGTAGGGACAGTGACACATGGAGTTTGATGTAGTAGTGATTTTACCTCCTAAATTGACTGTCTGCTCTTGCCAGACATCCTTGATCTTGAAAAACGCTTGACACAGCCTGCCATTGGGAATAGTTTCTTAGCTTTGTGTCTATAATCTCTCCTATAAACTGGATTAAATGCTATGTAATCACCAACCACTTTTCCCAGTTCCTTTGGAACACTTAGAGCTGCCCTTGCTGAACAGATATTGAAGTGCACATTGCCAACTGATGCTTCAGAAAAAAAGACTTTCCATCTAGGGCAAAGTATAGGAACCTTGGCATCACAGATATGTCGCATTACGCCTGCCAGGCACTTCCTAAAAACTCTTAGCCCAGATCTCAAGCTGAAGGGAAGTATTTGAACTGACAAAATCAACTGCATACGAAGGTACTCATCTTGAAAAATCCACATTGACTATAAAGTCCCATTGGTTGAGAAAGTAGCAATGACTTATGGAGTAACCATTTTTTTCAAATATGTTTGTTTAAACAACCTAAGTCTGAATCGGGTCTGAGCCTTTGGCTACCGGGGAAACTTGAGAAAAAAAACTCCTCTTCCTTGGCCATTCTACTGCAGTAACAGAAGATGAACATTCACATTACGACCCATCCAGTGATGTTTTTCAAGAGAGAAGATAACTGAACAAACTGGAGTCTGTAACAATGAGCTACCTTACCCTTACCCAAGCATTGCCTGTAACCTCTTCCGTTCAGAAAACAGCAGGAATTTGGGGACCAGCAAAGGCCCTTTCTCTATACATCACTGACTGCCATACTTAGATTGAAGAACAAGTTACTTACCTTAAGGTAAGGATGTATCTGTAAGAGACATAAATTAGTTACAGATTCCTTACATTAGAATTACCCCCAGGCGAGAGACTGGATCCGCAGATTTCTTTCTCTTAGCAGTGCCCCTGCGCATCGGTAGGTGGTGTCGTGAACTCCGCGTCCGTCGCCGGGATGACGTCGCGATGACCCCTGTGCACTGACAACAGTTCTGACATGACTACACACCAGAAGCGCAGACCCATGCAAGACACTGACCACAGGTGCACATTTGGATGACCAACTGCAAAGTCGAGACCCGAATCTGTGAGCATCGGAGCACGACTAGATGCAAAAAGAACGTGACCAAAATGACCAACCATTTTATGGAGGCAGGACATACCACCAATGATATGCGTTGGGTCATCATAGAAACCCTTGACCCTAACATGCCTAATATCCAACAGCAGCTATTCCAAAAAGAACAGAGATGGATATATCGCTTATCCAGCCATAAAACAGGATTGAATGATAATATCCCTTGGAACAGCCTTAACAAAGCTTAATGCAGGACTACCTATTCTGGTCAGCTTTGTCTCCACTGATTGACAATATACATTTTGACTGTACTCAATATCTCTGCCCACTGTACCATAACAGCCCTTCTGGGATCCTGTGCGATCACTCCCCAGGCAGACAAGACCAATATTCCTCTATGCCACTCCTATTGGAGTCTGACACCTCCTGCACTTTCTGCTGCATTGTGCCAGTCGCTGTCCGATAACACACTCACAGCGACCTGCTTCCATTGAACTGTATTGACACAGCCTGTCTAGTACATGATTCCATAGTACCCACGAGTCCCTATGATTCTCACTTCCTTCATTATTGTTCATTATTGTTCATGGTCATGGCACATTGAATCGTATAATCACCCACCCTCGCATTAGCTTAATCCATCTTGAACACCTCCCTAAGATGGCCGCGGTGTTTTCCTAGCGCTATCGTCACTTTAACGTATCAGCTCCTCGCATGCCTGCGCATGCGCACACCACCCAGTGCCCAGTCATCGCTTAACCCGGACGTGCAACCTCTCATGTACCGGGACCCATACACTTACTATTTAAGCTTTTTTTCCCCGGCACTTCCAGCACCAGACGGGACTGCGAGGGACCTAATCAGGTTTACAGCAGAGGGACCATCTCCACCAAGTGAGATTATGCGTGCTCCATGAGGCCTCTTCCCACAGAGTCCGCGACCAGACTCAGTACTGATAGCAATTATCGTTGTGTTTTCAGATCGGTTACTTGGATGAGCGACCCTCCCCCCAAGCCCCGATTCTCCCGCATTTTGCCCCATACATTGTAACTACAAACTCATTACTGTGCATGCTTTTGAATGTAGTAGTTTTTTACCATTACCATTTTAGTTTCTTACCACTGTCTCGACAGTCCTTTTACTACCATTCGTCTAGGATAAGCTTTCACTGTATGCACTCCTGACTACACGCGCACATCGCAACCAGGACCTTAGTAAATAGCGGCTCAGTCCTTCCCACACCGGGTTGGTATTCACTTATCCGGTAGACTGCACCTGGTGCTCCTCACTTGTATTTATGGTCTTCTTTTCACCTTTAGGAGCCACTCAGCACCACTATGTCAGTCTAAGATCAGCGCCTTGAGTCTCCTACTCTATGTGCGCATACTGTGTACTTACCCTTGACCCCCAACGCAGCATGCATAGTACCCCCTGCATGCAGCCAACCGCATGGGCTACAATCACTGTGGTAGTCAGAGAGACTCTTGACTACAATCACACCCTTTACTACTAAGATTGCATTTTATTGTTGCGATATTATATGTTTTGTTGTGTCTCTGTCTTTCCTTACAGGTATGTTCTAGTGTCAGTGAGTACGCAGACACTTTTTGAACCACTCACCTTAGCGCGTGTGTAGGTTTACATAAGGTTTCACGTGGCACCATTCTCCTTTGCCACTCACTTTTCACTCACTTTTTTGGTCCTGAAGAAAGCCCTTATAACATTTTTACAGGCTGAAACATGTATACCGCCACACATACAGCAACTCATTGTAAATAAATCCAATTTAGTTGCACAACACATATTATATTTTTTAACCATATCCTGAGCCGCTACCATTAAAATATTTCAGGCAAGGATCCTCAGAGATATTTTTAACTGTAAATATTCAACCTCCCCTCACATTTATGCACTACACCAGCTCCGCTGTAATCAGGCGTCGTAGCACAACCGGGAGGCACTCGGCTGCCCGGTTGGGACCCCAATGATGAAGTATGACACCAACCAGGTTGGTGTGTGAGGGGTCTTTTAAGAACACGTAATGGGTCCAGTTCCTTACTACTCACAGTGATCTAATCACATACACATAGTGGGTCCGTCCACATTGTTTAAGTCTTGTATTGATCTGGGGAAGGGACTTACCCCTGTACTTACTTTTTTCCCTAGCTCTCCCTTTGATTTCGTATATGCACATAACTAGGGCCCTGGAAGGAACTACCTATCCCTAGAAGTCAGTTTACAGAACAGGGAGGGTGGGTAGGGCGGTAAGGAATCTATAACTAATATATGTCTCTTACAGATACATTGTTACTGAAGGTAAGTAACTTGTTCATCTGAAAGAGACCATTAGTTATAGATTCCTTACCTTAGAATAGATACCCCAGCAATGCCAACCCCGGAGGTGGGTCTGCGAATAAGTTGACACCAGAAAGTCCTGGAGAACAGAACGGCTTAAAAAGCGGTCTCTCCGGACTTGGCTATCCAGGCAATAATGTTTGGTGAACGTCTGTAAGGATGCCCATGTGGCTGCCTGGCAGATGTCAATATGCGGAACTGCACGTCCCAAAGCAGCAGAGGCTGCTGTCGCCCTGGTAGAGTGGGCGTGCAGTCCCACTGGAGGTTTGTTTTATCGCCAATGAATAGCAGATTTTAATGCATAGGACAACCCAGCGAGAGATGGTGAGTTTTTGTACAGCCCAACCTTTCGTGGCACCCAAATAACCAATGAAGAGTTGATCGTCCACCCAGAAATCTTTAGTGCAGTCAAGGTAGAAGGACTGCGCGCATTTTGGGTCCAGACGGTAGAGTCTCTCCTCCTCTTTGGAAGGGTGCGGAGGCAGGAAGAAGGTGGGCAAAGTGATGGTCTGACCTATGTGGAAAGAGGCAACCACTTTGAGTAGAACAGAGGGCCTAGTGCGAAGGACCACTTTGTCCAGATGAACTGCAATAAAAGGAGGCTTTGAGGATAGAGCCTGAAGCTCACTCATCCTGCGAGCAGAGGTGATGGTGAGCAGGAAGGCAATCTTCAAAGTAAGAAATCGAAGAGGACAGCTATGTAGTGGCTCAGAGGGAGCACACATAAGGTAAGTAAGGAGAAGATTCAAGTCCCATTGGGGCATTATGAAAGGAGAAGGAGAAAAGAGATGAGTGATGCCCTTTAGGAATCTATTTAGAATAGGGGACTTGAAAAGAGAAGGCTGATCAGGAAGGCGAGGAAAGGCAGATATGGTCGAGAGGTAGCTTTTAAGAGTGCCCAAGGCAATGCCCTGCTGGGTTAAAGAAAGGAGGAACAAGAGGAATTCAGAAAGAGGAGCAGAGATGGGATCCACAGCCTTTGCTGTGCACCATGCCACTAATTTGTTTCATCTACAGGCGTATACCACTTTAGTGGAGGAATACCTGGCTGCCAAGATGACGTTACATACTTCGGGACGAAGGTCGAAAGCTGTTAACTGTTGCCACTCAATCTCCACATAAGAAGGTGGAGATTGGACAGGTTAGGGTGGAGGACCATCCCCTGCTGCTGCGACGGATGATCCTCCCGAAGAGACAGTCTGATCGGAGGATCGATGGTCATGCTCAAGAGCTCGGTGTTCCAGACTCTTCGTGCCCAGTCCAGAACCACAAGAATGAATTTGGCCCGGTCGCGCTTTATCTTCTTCAGCACTCTGCGCAGAAGTAGGAACAGGCGGAAAGGCGTGCAGGAGGCCGCAATTCCACTTGCGCAGAACTGGCACTGCACATTCTATTTGGTGGCGAACAGATCTAACCAAGGCTCTCCCCACTGCTGAAAGAGACCTTGCACCACCTCGGAGTGAAGATGCCATTCGTGATCCATCATGCACTGACAGCTGACTTTGTCTGCCCTGGCGTTCAGCGAACCTGCCAGGTGTTGAACCACCAGGGATATGCCTTGATGTTTCAGCCATGTCCAAAGGTGAAGAGCCTCTTGACATAGGATCCACAACTCCACCCCGCCCTCTTTGTTGCAGTACCACATGGCAGTGGTGTTGTCTGTGAACATCTGCACTACTCTTCCTTTGACAGAAGGGAGGAATGCCTTCAGTGCAAGACGGACCGCCCAGAGCTCCAAAAGGTTGATATGGAGACCGGACTCCGCCAGAGAATAGAGACCTCTGATCTCCACCTGTCCTAAGTGGCTGCCCCATCCCAGGAGTGACACATCCGTCACTACTGTCAACTCTAGCTGGGGAAGGGAGAAGGATCTGCTGCTCATCCAATCCTGGTTCTTGAACCACCACTGCAATGGACGTGTAGTCCCCTCTGAGATTTGGAGGACGTTGCAAAGATTCCCCTGATGCTGTGCCCACTGGAACTTCAGGTCCCGCTGCAGAGCCCACATACGCCACCTGGAATGATCCACCAGCAGGACGCATGAGGCCATGAGGCCCAGCAGCCTCAGAGTCAATCTTACCGAAATCTGGGACAGAGGCTGAAACGTTGGTATCATAGCCCGAATGTCCCAGACTCGCTGCTCGGGAGGATAAGCCCGAAACTGCGCTGTATTCAGAACTGCTCCGATGAAAAGGAGCTTCTGAGAGGGAGTCAGGTGTGACTTTGGCACATTGATAGTGAATTCCAGCGATTGCAGGAGGTCCGCCGTAGTCTGGAGGTGGGAGACAACAGCCTGGGGTGAGCACTCCTTCAACAGCCAGTTGTCGAGATAGGGGAAGACTGGAACCCCTGATCTGCGCAGATGAGCTGTGACCACCGCCATCACTTTCGTGAACACCCGAGGGGCGCTGGTAAGCCGAAAGATGAAGCAAGGTAAACTGAAAATGCTCATGGCCTACCGTGAACCATAGGTAATGACTGTGGGCTGGCAGGACGGGGATATGGAAAAATGCGTCCCGCAAGTCCAACGCTACCATCCAGTCTCCGATGTCGAGGGCAGACAGGACCTGAGCCAACGTGAGCATCTTGAACTTCTCCTTCTGGAGGAAGCGGTTGAGGGCCCTGAAGTCTAAGATGGGACGCAGGCCTTTGTCCATCTTGGGTACCAGAAAGTAGTGGGAGTAGCAACCATGACCTACGTTTGGCACAGGGACCCTTTCAATAGCTTCCTTTGCCAAGAGAGATGTAACTTCCTGGCGGAGAAGGGCCAAGTGATCCTCCGACATGCGATGGAAGTATGGTGACAAGGAGGGAGGTTTAGTCTCGAAGGGGAGGGAGTAGCCACTTCGAACTATCTGCAAAACCTACCTGAACGACCTGAAGTTTTGCCAGTGGGGGAGGTGATGGCGAATCCTGACGCCCACTAGCCTCTGGTGGCCCTGAAAGGTCGGACTAGGAGGGTTTGGAGGCTGCTGCAGAGGGGTTATGGGTGGACTGGCCTGTTGGCCCCAGACCCACGTCCCTGGGACCCACATCATCAACCACACACAGGCTGGGCAGCTTGCATGAACCGGTGGTTAGATTGGGTCGAATGTCGTGGGGCCCCCCTTTGGTACAAACGAAAGGGGCAAAAAGCAGACTGCGTGGGGCGAAAGGTTGCTGCGAGGCCCAAGGATCTGGCCAGAGCCCTAGAATCCTTGAAGCGCTGAGTCTGCCTTATCACCGAAAAGGTGAAGGCCATCAAAGGGCATGTCCAGTAAGGTGGATTAGACATCCCCAGAAAGAATAGACATCCTCAACCAGGCGTAGCGCATTAGGGCTACTGATGTCGAAACCATTCTGCCCAGTGATTCAGCGGTATCCAGCCCACATCGGATGGTGAATTTAGCTGCGTCTCAACCCTTTGACACTGCGTTAGTGAGAACGGCCAGGGCCTCCTCGGGGCACCGTGGCAGCACTTGCGCCACCGTATCCCACACTGTATGGGTATAACAGTGTATAATGCAGCGATAAACTGACAAGAGAAAACATCTTCATCCCAATGTGGTCCAGCTTCTTGGATTCCCTATCTAGGGGAGTAGTAGGGAATGCGCCTTTACAGGATAAGGCTTGGACCACCAAGCTCTCGGGGGTTGGGTGTTGGGAGAAGAAAAGTGGTTTGCCAGGGGCTGGGCGGTGGTGTCGGGCAATCATCCTGTCCACAGGAGCCCCTGTGCTGGGCTTGGACCAAGTGCCCAGAAGGACGTTGGTGAGGGCTTCATTGAAAGGCAGAAGGGGTTCCGAAGAGGCCGCTGCTGGTTGAAGCACCTCTGTCACGAGGTTAGTTCTGACTGCCACGGTAGGAAGCTCCAGGCCCAAGGCCTCAGCCACCCTATGCAACACCACTGTGTATGAGGCTCCCTCCTCTGTAGCCACAGTAGGGGAAGGGAGAGCATGCCAAGGTTTGGGGAGGTATCCAAACCACTGGCATCACCCAGGTCCTCTCACCAGTCTGGCTCTTCAAGTTGTCCTGCTAAAGGGTCAACAGACCGCTCCCAGTCCTCCTCACCCTCCTCTGGTTGCCATTCAGGCCTGAAAGGAACATCAGAAATGAACAGAGGCACAAACCTGCCTTCCGGAATCAGTAACGAGGTCAGTCGGGCGCCTTGTTCAAGTCAGGGGTGAGGCTGGGGTCGGCACCAGTCGGGGGCACATCCGGCACCGGGGGCGTCATCACCGGGATCAGCGCCGTGGAAGTACCGTGAGGTCAACCGGTGTCGATCCAGATCTGGATCCTCGGGGGCCCTCTGGAGCTGGGGCAGGAGTGCCAGCATTGAAGGCCCAGGGCTTCTAGCAAGTCCATGGGGCCAGAAGGCACACCGGCGGAGTCAGGCTGCCCACCCAAAAATGCCATGAAGCATTTCGAAGAAAGCTCGAAGCTTGGCAGGGGACGCTCTGGCACCAGGAAGGGGAGGAAACCTCGGTGGCATCCCTGGAGCAGGCTCCAAAGACAGAGCTGGAGAGCCACGACGCTCCGCGTCCCATGTCGCATCAGCCGACTGACTGGAAAAAGGTGAAGAGCGTCGCTGCTTCTTCGCCTTCTTCTTGTGCTTCGACTTACCCGAAGATCTCGAAGACTTGGATGACGAATGGTGATGGTGGCTCCGCAACCGGTCCCAAGACCTTGCTCTCGACCGGGACCTCGAGTGACGCAGAGCCGACTGCCGGGCCTTCAAAAGCTTTCAGGACCGCTCCAGCAAAGACTTTGGATTCATGGCCCAGCTGTCGGAGCATGACTTTAGGCACCAAAGGCACATGAGGTGGGGGTCCGTAACTGTAAATCGGGCGATTACAGGCCTCGCACGGTTTAAACCTAGTCCGACGATGGGACATCCGTTGTACACCAGGAGTCGATAGACTCATAAAGAAGTCGACAAAAAGTTGAGAAAAAGTTAGTCAAAAATTGACTAAGGGGTCGCTCTCTCCCAATCGCTAGGCTGGAGCAGAAAAAGAAAGAACTGACGTCAGCGTGCAGGGGCGGCGTCTTAGTGGACATCGCGTCATCATCTCGTCGACCACAAGGCAGACGACGGACGCGAAGTAGACCTACACGCAGGGGTACTGCTGAGAGAAAAAAGATCTAGTCTGACCCCTGGGAGTAATTCTAAGGTAAGGAATCTATAACTAATGGTCTCTTTCAGATACCTCTTTGTATAAAAGCTGACTGCCTTTGGAGTTGTTTGAACACCTTGAATGGCTGTTGCCTTCGTTTTTGCGTCCTGAACTAACTGGCCACTCTCTAAGCAGCTTCGCCAGATGTACGAATTTTCTTCCTCTTAATGCACAGTTTACAAACCAATTTTGTGGAGCCATCATAACTTAATAAGGAAAAAAGTTGGGGACCAATCTACTATTCCCATATGCAAACCAGGGATGTGTAAATTGCACAATAGCCAGTCTGTGACTGGGAATCCAGTTTATGAGGCCGTTTATATACTAATAGTTTGTGTACATTCTGGGGGTCTCAAAAAGACCAGCTTGTTGAACATTAAATCTGAAAGAAACACGTTAGTTATAGATTCCTTACCTTAGAATTACCCCCAGGCGTCAGACTGGATTCGGACAGTTTTTTCATCAGCAGTACCTCTGCGCGATGCAAGGTGGCGTTGGTTGCCTCCGCTTCCATCGTTGGCATCGTGGTCACCGGGATGACGTTGCGGTAGCTACTTAGACGATGCCCTCGCACGCTGACGTCAGTTCTTTCTTTTTCCGCGCCAGCTAGCGCAGATCCGGAGAGAGCGGTACACCCAGTCACTTTTCGACTGACTTTTTCTCGATTTTTGTCGACTTAACTTTGAGTCCATCGACTCCTGGTGCACGAGGGATGCCCAGCTTCAAGGCATGAGGTTCCTGTAACCGAATGATGTCTGTTACGGATCCGCACCACGTGTGCCTCTTTTGCCTGGAGCGCGACCACGACCCCAAGTGGTGCTCCGACTGCAGGTCGATCGCGCAGAAGGCTTTGCGGGAGCGGTCCCGAAAGCTGCTTGAGCGCCAGCAGTCGGCTCCGTGCCCTTCGAGGTCCCAGTTGCAAGGGAGGTCGAGGGACCGGTCGTGGAGCCATCACCTCTCGTCCAAGTCATCGAAGTCTTCGCACTCGGGTAAGTCGAAGCACAAAAAGAAGACGAAGAAGCATTGTCGCTCTTCGACTTTGCCCTTCGGTCAGCTGACGCGACGAGGGATGCGGGCGGTGCCCCTCTCGCGGCTTCAAGCATGGAGCCCGACATGTCAAATCTGGGCTTCCCTCCCTTCTTGGGACCCGGAGCGACTCCCGCCCAACTTCATAAGTTTTACGAGGTGATGCATGCCATCTTTGGGTGACCTGAATCCGCCTGCGTGCCTTTGAGCCCCGCGAAACTCGGTTGGGGGCCTAGGACTTCTCCGCTGTCGGCACGGCCACCGCGCCGCAGGCCACCCCTTGGATCCAGGCCTGGATTCGGATCAGCGCCGGTTGACCTCATTACACCTTCACTGGCGCCGCTTCCTCCGGCACCGCAACCGACGCCTGTTGTGTCCCCGGCCAGCGTCGACCCCGGCCTCCAACCCGATGAGGACCCAGAGCCGGCGCCAAGAGGGGTTTTTGTGCCCCTGTTCACTCCTGGGGTCCTTTTTTGGCCAAATTGGCAACCTGAGGATGAGGAGGAGTACTGGGAGGGGTCAGGTGACCCTTTAACTGAACAGATGGAATCTGAGCAGGACTGGAGAGAGGAACTGGGGGATGCCAGTGGTCTTGACACATCTCCTGACCTTGGCATGTCTCCTCCTATCGTGGCTACGGAGGAGGGAGCGTCATACGCAGTGGTGTTGCGTAGGGTGGCCAAGGTCCTCAATCTCTAGCTTCCTACGATGGCGGACAGGACTAACCTCCTGACAGAGGTGTTTCAGCCGGCAGTGTGCTCTTCGGAGCCCCTGCTGCCATTCAATGTGGCCCTTAACGACGTCCTTTTGGGCTCGTGGTCCATGCCCAACATGGGGGCGCCCGTGGATAGGATGATTGCCCAACACCACCGCCTGGCTCCGGGCTACCCCACTTTCCTCTCCCAACACCCCACCCCAGAGAGTTTGGTGGTCCGAACCTCCACTTCCAAGAGCGCATTCCCTACCGCTCCACCGGAAAGGGAATCCAAGAAGCTGGACCATCTTGGGAAGAAAAGTTTTCCTTCTGCCAGCTTGGGACTGCGGTCGGTAAACACTGCATGTTTATTGGGCCGTTATTCCCACTCTGTGTGGGATACAGTGGCGCAGGTGCTGCCTCAGTGTTCGGAGGAGGCCCGGACAGTGCTCTCCCAGGCTGTCGCCGCCGGGAGGGATGCAGCTAAGTTTACCATCCGTTGTGGGCTGGATACCGCTGATTGTCTTGGCAGGACGATTTCCACGTCTGTATCCCTTCGTCGCTACCCCTGGATGAGATCGACTGGCTTTTCAGGGGGATGTCCACAACACCTTGATGGACATGCACTTTGATGGCCGTCGCCTTTTTGGCGACAAAGCGGACAACGCTCTTTAGCGTTTCAAGGACTCACGGGCTACGGCCTAGTCCTTGGGCCTCTCCAGCCGCCCAGCGCAGTCTGCTTTTCGCCCCTTTCGTGGCTACTGAAGGGGTGCCCCACTACGTCCCACCCAGAGCCACATGCCGCAGCAAGTTCCCCAACCTTTGCGCGGCCGGGGACCTAGGAACCAACGCCGTAGTTCAGGGGGCCAGCGGGCGGGTCAGTCCACCACACACACACACCCCTCTGCAGCAGCCTCCAAAACCTCCTAGTCCGAACTTTCAGGCCCATCAAACACCAGTGGGTGGCAGGATTCGCCATCACCTCCCCCACTGGTGCACCATCACATCAGACAGGTAGGCTTTGCAAATAGTCCGAAGGGGCTACTCCCTCCCCTTCAAGGTTACCCCTCCAGCTATGCCACCTCAATACCACTGCATGTCGGAGGATCACCTGGCACTTCTCCAGCAGGAAGTTTTGGCTCTCTTGGCCAAGTGTGCCATTGAGCACGTTCCTGCCCCAGAAGTAAGTTGTGGTTGCTATTCCCACTACTTTCTGGTACCCAAGAAGGACAAAGGCCTGCGTCCTATCTTGGATCTCAGGAACGTCAACTGCTTCCTTCGGAAGGAGAAGTTCAAGATGTTGACGCTCGCTCAGGTTTTGTCTGCCCTCGACCCAGCAGACTGGAATGGTAGCGTTGAGCTTGCAGGACGCTTATTTTCAAATCCCCGTACTGCCAGCCCACCGGCGTTACCTGCGGTTCACGGTAGGCCACAAGCATTTTCAGTTTACCGTGCTCCCGTTTGGCCTTACCAACGCCCCTCGGGTGTTCACGAAAGTGATGGCGGGGGTCGCAGCTCATCTGCGCAGATCATGGGTTCCAATCTTCCCCTATCTTGATGACTGACTGTTGAAGGCGGGCTCGCCCTAGGCAGTCGTCTCCCACCTCCAGACTACGGCCAACCTCCTGCATTCACTGGGGTTCTCCATCAATGTGCAGAAGTCACACCCGATTCCCTCTCAGAAGCTCCTCTTCATCGGAGTGGTTCTGGACACAACGGGGTTTTCGGGTTTATCCTCCTGAGCAGCAAGTCTGGGATATTCGGGTTATGATTCTGATCTTTCAGCCTCTATCCTGAGTTTCGGTCCGAATGACCTTAAGGCTGCTGGGCCTCATGGCCTCCTTCATCCTGCTGGTCGATCATGCCAGGTGGCATATGAAGGCTCTGCAGTGGGACCTGAAGTTCCAGTGGGCGCAGCATCAGGGCAATCTGTCCGATTGCATCCAGATCTCAGAGGGCACTGCTCGACAGTTGCAGTAGTGGCTCACGAACCAGGATTGGGTCAACGGCCGATCCCTCTCCCTTCCCCAACCAGAGCACACGGTGGTGACGGATGCATCCCTTCTGGGATGGGGCGGAAACATGGGAGAGGCGGAGATCAGAGGCCTCTGGTCACCGGCGGAGTCCGAGCTCCACATCAACCTTCTGGAGCTTCGGGCGATTCGTCTTGCACTGAAGGCATTCCTTCCCTCTGTCCGGGGAAGAGTAGTGTAGGTGTTCACAGACAACACCACTGCCATGTGGTACTGCAACAAACAGGGTGGGGTGAGGTCGTGGACCCTATGTCAGGAGGCCCTTCACCTCTGGACATGGCTGGAACATCAGGGCATATCCCTGGTGGTTCAACACCTGGCAGGGTCCCTGAACGCCAGAGCGGACGAACTCAGACGAATTACGTCTTCACTCGGAGGTGGTGCAAGGTCTCTTTCAACAGTGGGGAGAGCCTTGGTTAGATCTATTTGCCACTGAAGAGAACGCGCAATGTCACCAATTCTGAGCTTTGGAATTTCCAAGGTGGCACTAGCTAGGCGGTGCTTTTCGTTGCGAGTGGAGTTGCGGTCTGTTGTACGCCTTTCCGCCTATACCACTTCTGCCCAGAGCGCTGAAGAAGATCAGGCATGACCGGGCCCATGTCATTCTTGTGGCTCCGGATTGGGCACCAAGAGTCTGGTATCCGAGCTGCTCAACATGGCCATCGATCCTCCGATCATACTGCCTCTTCGGAGGGATCTTCTGTAGCAGCAGCAGGGGACAGTCCTCCACTCAAACCTGTCCAGCCTCCACCTCCTTGCGTGGAGATTGAGCGGCGGCAGTTGACGTCTTTCGACCTGCCTCCCGAAGTTTGCAATGTAATCTTGGCAGCCAGGCGTCCCTCCACTAAGACGGTATACGCCTGCCGGTGGAACAAGTTTGTGGCATGGTGCACAGCAAAGGATTTGGATCCCCTTTCTGCCTCTCTTTCTGAAGTTCTCTTGTTCCTTCTTTCTTTAGCCCAGCAGGGCTCTGCTCTGGGCACTATCAAAGGCTATCTTTCGGCCATCTCTGCCTTCCTTCAGCTTGTCGAACAGCCTTCTCTTTTCAAGTCCCCGGTTGTTAATCGTTTCTTGAAAGGCATAACTCATCTCTTTCCTCCTATCCCCTTCGCTATGCCTCAGTGGTACTTGAATCTCGTTTTAACCTATTTAATGTGCGCTCCCTTTGAGCCGCTTCACAACTGTCCTTTAAGACTCTTAACTCTAAGACTGCATTCCATGTGGCCATCTCTTCTGCCAGAAGGGTGAGTGAGCTCCAGGGTCTTTCCTCCAAACATCCTTTCCTGTCTGTCCATCCGGACAAGGTGGTTATCAGAACCCGTCCATCCTTCCTTCCGAAGGTTGTCACTGCCTTTCACATCGGGCAGACTATCACTTTGCCCACCTTCTTTCCCCCTCCGCATCCTTCGAAAGAGGAAGAGAGGCTCCACCGTCTGGACCCAAAACGTGCGCTTTCTTTCTATCTGGTTGCACAAACCTGTTCCAGGTGGATTACCAACTCTTTGTTGCCTACGTGGGCGCCAAGAAATGTCGGGCCATACACAAACGAACCATTTCTCAATGAGTCGTTTTGTGTATTAAAGCATGCTATTCTCTGACTAAAAAGGAGCCTCCAGTGGGGCTACCCGCCCAGTCCACCAGGGCAACGGTGGCCGCTACTGCCTTGGGAAGAGGAGTTCCTATACATGACATCTGTCAGGCAGCTACGTGGGCATCACTGAACACGTTTACGAAACACAACTGTCTGGACAGCCAAGTCCGGAGAGACTGCTTCTTTGGCCGTTCTGTTCTCCAGGACTTTCTGGTGTGATCTTGGTTCGCAGACCCACCACCATGGTTGGTATTGCTGGGGTATCGATTCTAAGGTAAGGAATCTATAACTAACATGTTTCTCTCAGATGAACAAGTTTCTTACCTTCGGTAATGATATATCTGTAAGAAACATTAGTTAGTTTTAGATTTCTTACTGCCCCACCCATCCTTCCCATTCTGCGAACTGATTTCTAGGGTTAGAGATATCCTTTCAGGGCCCTAGTTTTGTGCACCAGTGGTCAGTGTCTTGCATGGCTCTGTGTTTCTGGTGCGGAAAGTCGTGTACAGAACTGACGTCAGCACGCGAGGGCGGCGTCAAAGTAGCTACCCCAACATCATCCCTGTGACCACGACGCCAACGATGGACGTGGACCCGACCGACGCCACCTTCCGACATGCAGAGGTACTGCTGAAGAAAAAACTTTCCGGATCCAGTCTGACGCCTGGGGGTAATTCTAAGGTAAGGAATCTATAACTAACTAATGTTTTTTACAGGTATATCGTTACCGAAGGTAAGTAACTTGTTCTTTACAAGGTTTCAGTTTTTTACTCCCTATGATTGCAGCAAAAGGAAGGTTGGAGGCCTTCAAGGGACTGTGTAAGGAAATGCTGTTTTTGAGTGGTCACCCCCAACACCACACACACCTTTTGCTACATTTCATTGGTTTATGGACTCTAAACACTTCGGTAATGCCATCGAGCACCAGTGTATGCCCTCTGACCCCTAAATACATGTAGAAGTGGATAATCCCTGATTGGCATATTTCACTTACCTATAAGTCCCTATTATATAGTACACAGTTTACCTAGGGCCTGTAAAGTAAATGTAATTAGTGGATTACTGCATCCATTGCGTCGCCAGTAAAGTGACAAGACAAATCATGCCTCTAGGCCTGCCCATGCAACCTGAGTGTGCAGTTTTAAAACTGCAGATTTCACATTGCAAAATAAACCTTATGCCAGTCTCAAACCTGCCTTTTTAATACTTAAAAAGGGCACGCTTAACAATGGTCCTAAATGCCTATAGGGCAGGGTGGATGGTATTTGAAAAGTAATACATTGTGTACTTACGTTTTAAATGTCCTGGTAGTGAGAAATCTCAAAATGTGTTGATTTTTACATGTAGCAAGGCTGGCTCTCCCATAGATAAGCACTTGGTTACATGATAACACATTAGAACGCCAAAAACTAAGCTGATTGTCAAGTCAGATTGTAAATTACTATTCCGAAAATGCCATTTTTAGGAAATTTTACAA
Source organism: Triturus cristatus (assembly GCF_964204655.1). NCBI lineage: Eukaryota > Metazoa > Chordata > Amphibia > Caudata > Salamandridae > Triturus > Triturus cristatus. Next base: position 1,295,366,063 of record NC_140589.1, read on the forward strand.
CAAACAAATGATGGACGGAATACTGACAATGCAGACATTCTCCCCCAGTCAAGAGATCTGGGTTAAATCCATCGTTCTTTTGCCCACTACGCCACCCCAGTTCAGACATGGCCATATGCAAATCAGTCTTGACCCTGTGCCTCATGGGAACAGTCCAGCCCGAACTGCCAAGCCATGTCTTCCCTGGACCGGAATCAAGCATCCTAGGACCGGTTTCTGGCTATCAGCCGTCATCAGCCAGGATAGCTTGACTCCAGTGGCGTAGTGAGCACGGGTCCCACGTCTGGGAATACCCATCCCACTTAGGGCGAAAAGCGTTACAACAAACAAATGATGGACGGAATGCTGACAATGCAGACAGTCTCCCCCAGTCAAGAGATCTGGGTTAAATCCATCGTTCTTTTGCCCACTACACCACCCCAGTTTAGACATGGCCATATGCAAATCAGTCTTGACCCTGTGCCTCATGGGAACAGTCCAGCCCGAACTGCCAAGCCAACGCTTTTCGCCCTAAGTGGGATGGGTATGCCCAGACGTGGGTCCCGTGCTCACTACGCCACTGGAGTCAAGCTATCCTGGCTGATGACGGCAGATAGCCAGAAACCGGTCCTAGGATGCTTGATTCCGGTCCAGGGAAGACATGGCTTGGCAGTTCGGACTGAACTGTTCCCATGAGGCACAGGGTCAAGACTGATTTGCATATGGCCATGTCTGAACTGGGGTGGCGTAGTGGGCAAAAGAACGATGGATTTAACCCAGATCTCTTGACTGGGGGAGAATGTCTGCATTGTCAGCATTCCGTCCATCATTTGTTTGTTGTAACGCTTTTCGCCCTAAGTGGGATGGGTATGCCCAGACGTGGGTCCCGTGCTCACTACGCCACTGGAGTCAAGCTATCCTGGCTGATGACGGCTGATAGCCAGAAACCGGTCCTAGGATGCTTGATTCCGGTCCAGGGAAGACATGGCTTGGCAGTTCGGACTGGACTGTTCCCATGAGGCACAGGGTCAAGACTGATTTGCATATGGCCATGTCTGAACTGGGGTGGCATAGTGGGCAAAAGAACGATGGATTTAACCCAGATCTCTTGACTGGGGGAGAATGTCTGCATTGACAGCATTCCGTCCATCATTTGTTTGTTGTAACGCTTTTCGCCCTAAGTGGGATGGGTATGCCCAGACGTGGGTCCCGTGCTCACTACGCCACTGGAGTCAAGCTATCCTGGCTGATGACGGCTGATAGCCAGAAACCGGTCCTAGGATGCTTGATTCCGGTCCAGGGAAGACATGGTTTGGCAGTTCGGACTGGACTGTTCCCATGAGGCACAGGGTCAAGACTGATTTGCATATGGCCATGTCTGAACTGGGGTGGCGTAGTGGGCAAAAGAACGATGGATTTAACCCAGATCTCTTTTTTTTTTTTTTTTTTTTATTCACATTTTGGAAATGCAATCAACATTTCAACATACAAAACCAAAACAATTAGGCCGTGGTACAATATCATCCGGCCTCTAGGACCTTCCCAGCTCCCCTCAGGCAGTATCTTTATGGTATTAAGCAGCCATACCCTCCCTCCGTCGCCCAACATTATCACACATTTTGATGCATTTGTAAATAGTCAATCAGGTACACCCAGTAATCACGTGGTCTCGACCCTCCCGGAAGCTCTTCCTCATAGGTTTTGAGAGTGTCCTTACAGAAAGTTAGATCTTTGAGCCATAGCTGAATAGATGGTGCAAGTCTACTGTTCCAGCAGAGCGATACACGCCGTTTGGCCATCAGAAGCGCAATCACAGCAAATTTACGTTTCATAGCTCGCAGATCAGGCACTATCCCCAGCAAACACATCTTTTCCGAACACCCCAATTCCATTCCCACCATTTCTCCTAACATCTCCATCACTTTTACCCAATAAGCCGCCACCCCTGCGCACCTCCAGGCCAGATGGCAGAAGTCTGCCCCCTCCTCCCCACACCTATAGCAGCGCGAGTCCTCCCTTAAACCATACTTGCAAAGTCTAGCCGGCGTATAATAGGTCTGGTGTAAATATTTGTAATGTAGCATTCTTAAATTACCATTAGGTGTCAGCATTTCAGTTAGTGAACAGGCTATCTCCCATTCCTCCAGTGTCAAGTGGTCCTCTAGTGCACTATTCCATTTGTCCAATGATGCCTGCGTTGTGCACGCAATATCTTCGTGCAATTTACTATAAAGTCTCGACACCAGTTTAGTGGCAGTGGGCGTGGTTAATACGAACTGCAACGCTTGCATTTGTGGCGGCTCCTCAGGGAACGAAGGATAGAGCACCCTCATGGCTTTTTGCAATCTGTAATATGTAAATCTAAACAGCAATGTTTGATTACTAATATAGGTAAGATCGCTTAGTTCCTGAAATGTCCCATTAGGGAACAAATCCCCCATTGTGGCCATGCCTACCCGTCTCAGCAGTCCCATCCCTACCTCCTCCTGAGTCACCGACAATGCTGGATGTTGTAAAAGGGGCAAACCCGGCGCGTACAAAGGTAGTTTACCCGCTTTCCTCCCCATTACCTGCCACGCTCTATTCGTCGTATCTATTGTATTGATGTCACGCTTATGCAGCGGTGCGCGCTTATGTGGAAGTATTGCCTTTAGCGGAACAGGAGCTGCATCACCCTCCTCTACCGCTGTGTGTGTTAGGAACGGTACAGGATGATACCAGTAGTGCGCAAACTGCGCTTGTGCGCATAAATAATATAACCGAAAATCCGGCACTTTAAACCCACCTTTCGCATATGGTAACGTCAGCGTCCTCAGTTCAATCCTAGCGTGTTTACCCGCCCAAATCAATCTTAGTACCATCGCTGTGATTCTACGGAACACTTCAGCTGGTGGCTGTATCGGTATATTATTGAATAGATACAGCAGTTTGGGTAATACAACCATCTTTACAATGGCCAGTCTATCCGCTAACGAGAGGGGCAATTGTATCCAGCCATCTATTTTCCCTTCCAGCGTTCCCACCACTCTACCATAGTTCGCTCGGATCACCTCCTCTGGGTCCCTATGATACCACACTCCCAGATATCGCACTGGGTCCGATTGCCACTCTATTGGGTAGTCCAGCTGATGCGGCTGAGTAGTGTCCGATAACGGAACAATGACCGATTTCGCCCAATTAATGCTTATCCCGGATGTTTGTGCAAAGCGCACATACTCCCTTAGCAATGCATTTAAATGCACTTCTGGATCTCGCACATACAGGAGCATATCGTCCGCATATAGCGAGATGTGGAGCGGGCGCTGAGGGAACTGTAACGCCGAGTAGTGATGTTTCTGCCGTATTCTACAAGCCAACGGTTCCATCGCCAGTGCGAATAGCAATGGGGACAGTGGGCAGCCCTGTCTCGTCCCCCTGCATATAGGTATCGGGTCCGACACATATCCATTGACTCTCACTCGCGCCACCGGGGCTGTGTATAGTAGCTGTATCCATTGCAGAAAGCGCAGCGGAAATCCCATCCGCCGCATCACCTTGTGCAAATACGGCCATTCCAGGGAATCGAACGCTTTGGCCGCGTCCAGGAGGACCGCAGCCGCCCTGGTCGTTGGTTGCAAATAGTGTGATAGTGCAAATAGGGTGCGCGTATTGTGCGTGGTTGATCTGGTGGGGATAAATCCCGACTGATCCGGTAGAATCAATCGGGTCATTAGCGGCTGTAGCCGTTTCGCCAACAGTTTGGCCAGAATCTTGACGTCAACATTAATGAGGGAGAGTGGCCTGTACGATTCGCAGTATTCAGGGTCCTTTTTTGGCTTTAATAATGCAATAATAAGCGCTTCACGGAGCGTGGGCGGTAACCGCATCTGGTCATGCGCAGTTCCGTACATCTCCACCAGATGTGGGGCTATTTGGTCAATGAATGCCTTGTAAAATTCACCCGTGAACCCGTCAGGGCCCAGTGTCTTCCCATTGGGGAGAGTTTTGATCACCTCCTTCACCTCCTCCACTGTAATGGGTTCCGCCAAATACTCTCTATGTTCATCCGATAGCCAGGCTATCGCTACCTCCTCCAGATAGTTCCCTGTCTCCTCTTCCGTCGCTGTCTGCTGAGTCTCGTATAGCTTACCGTATGTGGCTCTAAATTCCCTCAAAATATCTTGTGCCCCATATTGCATGTCTCCTTTCTCATCTCGTACCCCGCGTACTATCTGTGGCATTTTCCCCGCGCATATTTTGGCCACCAGCGCTCTACCCGGCCTACCACCCTCGCCGTAATTCCTGGCCACGTGTCGTTTCGATATATATTTCAACTCATCGTCTGCTAACGTTTGGTATTTAGTTATGTTGCTTCGTATATCGGCCAGTAGTGTCGTGTTTTGTGTACATTCATATTCTCTCTCTAACTCACGGATTTTCTGCTCACAGGATGCCAACTGTTGGCGAATATCTTTCAGTAGGCCCGCACTTGTTCCAATGCAGATCCCCCTAATGGTAGCCTTAAACGCCTCCCACAGCAACCCGGGGTCTTCTGTGGTTGGCGCATTTAATTCAAAGTATTCCGTCACGGCCTTACCAATTGCGTCTTCATATAAAGGGTCAGTTAGCGCTCTAGCATTAAATCTCCAGCTAAATGGGGGAAGGGGTGTAATTCGGTATCTCAATGGTGAGCTTTACCGGATTGTGATCCGAAAGCGTCCTAGGCAAGTGGCATATGGATCTCGTCCACATGAGCACCGCCTCATTTCCCAACCAGTAATCTATCCTGGACCAGCTACTACTAATCGCTGTCGTATGTGTCGCCTCTCTGCTCTCCCGGTTCCTGGCTCTCCAGATATCCTCCAGTTCCCTATCCTCCATTATGGCCAGCAATTTTCTCCTAGCCCTAGTATGCGGTTCAGTGGTGTTACTCGACCTGTCCCATCCGTCCCGCAACGCTATATTAAAATCTCCCCCCCAGATCAGTGGTATTTCAGGTAGTTCCCCCAATCGTGTCCATACCTCATCATAGAAGTCTGGGTCATCTATATTTGGTCCATAAGTATTCACTAATGCCACTTGCTGACCCCGCAGTCTTCCCATCACTAGTACAAAGCGCCCCATCTCATCTCTTTATGCGTGGACTCCACATCAAACTGCACCCCTTTCTTAATCAGTATCATGACCCCTCGGGAATAGGAAGAGTATGACGAGTACTGCACCGTCTCCGCCCATCTACTACCCACTCGCATAGGGGCTGCCGGCGTCATATGTGTTTCCTGTAGCATTGCAATATCAATGTTATGTCGATCTAAATATGCCAAAACCTGCCTTATTTTCTTGGGGTTGTTCAGCCCCCGTACATTCCACGTCAGTAAAGATAATCCAGTATCACGTAGCGCTCTACCCTCCATCATACACCCATGCGGTCCATAATGTCACAACCTCTGTTCGGACGTCGCCCCCATTGCAGTCAACCTCGCAAATCCTGCCCGCACCTCGTGTCACAATACCACCCTTCATAGTGTTGTTGCTTCTGTCGTACCAAAACCTAATAAACAAACCCCAACGCCCCCTCCTCCGCCCCCCACCCACTTTAGCAACCCAACTCTGCCAAAGACATTTCCCATTATCCTGTAACATTACAACCCAACTGGATTTGGGGAACACCCGCGTGGGGGATCCACCAAGAGCGCACTTTTCCATCCAACCTAATGGATGTGGTCAGTTGTATAATCACAATACATGCCAAATCCCAGCACACCCCTCAGCTTCCATCAGAACAGTTATATATCCTAACATTTATGGTGCTATCAGGGAGTCAATATCTCACACGACGGGAGTTCACTCCGGCCCTCTTTTCCCCACAGAGCTCTTGTACTCACGTCTGCCATGCCTTACTTCTCCGTGCACTTGCCAGAGAGCTTGTGTACAATAGATTAATCAGCAGTATCTGCCTCTTACCTCCCCCGTACGCTCTCTCTTGCAGTATGCTTTCCGGTCGACACCCACCCCCCAAAAGATATATGGACCAGCCGGCAGCGTGTAGCTCACCACACTCAATCACCATCATATCCTCGATCTTTATCGTCTATTATGACCAACAGCGCACTTATCCATGTATTAGTTCTCAGTTCGAGTCTATGGCGGGATCCGCTCGACGTTGTTCCTTTCGCCGATTAACAGTCCTTTTGATGAAGTCCTGTGCTTCCCTAGGCGTCTGTAGCAGCGTTGTTTTCCCGTCGCAGGTGACCTTCAAACGCGCCGGGTACAACATAGCATAGTCAATTTGCAACTCCCGGAGCTTCTTTTTGATCGGGTTAAACTCCCTGCATGCCATCTGCACCGTTATTGTGAAGTCCGGGTAGAACTCCAGCTCGTTGCCCTGATAGTTGATCTTGCGTTTTTCTCGGGCCATACGCAGAATGGTGTCGCGATCCCGGTAGTTCATGATCCGCGCCACTATAGGTCTCGGAGGCAGTCCACGTTTCGGTCTTGGTGCTAGTGTTCTGTGCGCGCGTTCGACTAGGAAGATGGGTGATAGGGATTCCACTCCACACACAGTTTTAATCAATTCCTCCACATAAGTTTCCATCTTGGCTATGTTTGTGGACTCCGGAACTCCCGCTATTCGTACGTTGTTGCGACGGGACCTCGCTTCCAAATCCTCCGCCTTGTTTTTTATCACGTCCAGCAGTCGCTCCATGTCCGTACACTTTCGGGTTGTGGCGTGCGCTTCGTCCTCCACCGCCGATATCCTGGTCTCCGCTTCCACCAGACGTTCCCCGTGGCCATCCAGCTTCGCCGCCATGTTGTCCACGCGAAGCGTGATAGAGTCGAGCTTGCCATGTATGTCCTGCAGGCTTTGCTGTATGGCCTGGAGGGCACCCTCCATTCCCGCTGGCGCCGACTGTGCAATCTCCGCAGCCTCCTCAGATGACGCCGTGTGCGCTTTTGTCGATTTTTTCGCGTCAGATTGGAGCTTCGTCTGGCCGCGGTCGGCCTTTGCCATGGCGCCACACACCTCCCCGCACGCTTCAAGCCTCGTCCACTGCGCACTTCGTTCCGTGAGTGGTCTCTGTGGTGCTCGCGTCTGCACTACACTGCAATATTTAGCACTTCAGGTGTTCCTCCTCACCTCAGACGGCTCTCCTGGTTCCCCGATTGCCGCTTCGCACCCAGTGCCAGTCAACTGTGTCAGGCGCTCAACTCACCCTACGCCAGCTCTGCAGTGCACAACTTCAGCTGCCCTCTCAGCACGCAATCAGCCCTGCACTACATGCATCCGTTGTAGCGCCCGGTTCAGCCTCTCTCCATCGGTTACCGCCGGTCTCCTCCGAGTGATTTTACGTGTAGCGAGGCCGTGTCCCACTCGTTGCCTTCAGAAACCAAATGTCTAGTTCCTCTTTTCGCTCCTCACTTGTGTCCGCTCTTCTGCAGCCGAGCCCGACATGGCGGGCGCCATTTTGCATTCAGGTCGTCCTCTCGCCAGCGCCGTCCACCTCGCTCTGCCTTGACGCCGGTCCAGGGCCACAGCTCCAGAGACCCCCTCCTCCAGCCAGCAGCTCCACAGCGCAGCGACGGTAACTCACTTCGTCTCCGTAGGCGATCCCCGTTAGTCTCGTCTCAAACCGCTCTGCTACTCCAGCGCCGCCATGTTGTCCGCACCTCTGCCAGCCACGATCGTCCGGAGTATCGCGTTCGTCGGAGGTCTGCAGCGCCAGAGTTTCAAACCATCACACATTTAGTCCAGCATATATTAAGGGGCTTTGCCCCCGTTTGTAGGGCGCTAGGATCGTCGCATGTCGCCGATATCTGCCGTTTCCTCACACCGACCAGCGGAGCCGACTTAGCAGGCGGCCATCTCGCCGTGCGCCCTCTAGCGCCCCCAACCCAGATCTCTTGACTGGGGGAGAATGTCTGCATTGTCAGCATTCCGTCCATCATTTGTTTGTTGTAACATTTTTAGGAAGTTGGCATTTTCCTGCTGAATGTCTCTGGTAGCCTTTTCAGAGTTAATCCCCAACTGTCACATAGCAACCTGCTTGCGAATGGCTCCAGGAAAAGCAAACGAAGGGGCCTTGACAGGAGGAGGTGTGACCTCCTCCTGAAACGTTGGCCAGTGGGGGATGTGCCCATTGTCTCCACAGGCTTCAAAGGGGCATCCCCTCTCACAGGATGATGGAACTCACACCCAGGCCTGCCTCTACCATTGTCCAAGTAGTCAGAGTGCTCCCAATCCCAGTTGGGGGAAAACAGGTTACAGAACTGGTTTCGAGGGAGAGTTCCACATTTCCCTAGTCACACATCAAGGGTGTGCACAAAGCTCTGTCTAGGAATAGAAAGATTCTGCCATGATGGATTTTTTGGGCAGAGTATGGCATTGTGGGATTGTTTAGGGCTAGACCCCAGAAAATGATGTCAAAGTGCCTAGCGCATTGAGACGCTAACGGGCGATTAGCCGCGCTCTTTAAGAACCCTGATTGAAAGTGTGTAGGGTTGCCCCGGGGCATTTTTCCCTATTGGACAGAAACATTCCCCTACCCACAAGCTAGTGCCAGGCATAAACATGGCACCACTACGTAACTTCTTCAGAACACCTCTAGATTTGTGGAAGACAGAAGGACTGCACCTGCTGAACCCTGGACTTCAGAAAATGGACCATCCCTACTGTACCTTGTGGAAAGAATCCCCAAGGGCTGGGCCTGCACCCACTTATACCCAGCACTGAAGAGTGGTTTCCAAGGGCTAGATGGCTAACTTCTTGTGAAGTTCCAGGAACACAAACGCTTCAAGAAGCCTAAGACTCTGCTGAGCCCAACTGATTAGTTCCAACTGGATTTTTCCCGGACAATGCTGGAGACTGAGGACTAACCCCAAGTGGTGTGCAAAAGGTCCCGGACCATTGGCTGATGAGGATTGGGCTTTCTCCCCATCAAGAACTGCAAAGCGATACACTTCCAACTTTAAAAAAAAAAAAAAAAATCCAAAAAGAATTAATGGCTACCACTGGACTGCCTCCGAGGTCTCATCGCCGATCAGATTTAACTTGCTGGTTCGTCCCGCTGAAAGACATTTGACTTCCAGAAAAGTTTCTATGTGAGAGCGTATAGGGATTCCACTGAGGGAGACATTGAGGAGCAGCAGACGAAACCTTCCTGGGCACAGACGTCAGACTTTGCCCGCTCTGAACTTTCCTGCTGTCGATGCTGCAAGCCTCAACTTTCCGGCAAAACCGAGACTCCCACCAAGGACATTCACACCAAATGGCTGAGGATGACAAGCCCTTCTTTGGATCAAGCTGGCACCTGGACCCACAGACTACTTCACTAATGAGTTTTTCTCCAACAAAAAGAAGTCAGAAGGTAACCTTTCCACAAGTTCGACCTTGGTCTCTGCATCTGACCCGTGCCTATCTCGGCCAGCCCTTACTTTGCCTGGGTCTAGCGCGACCAGATACCCACAGTTGGCGCTCTGCACTTTTTGGCACTAGAAATATTTAAAACTTCAACAACAACAAAATTAAAATATATCTCCGGTTCCCTACAACCAGTTGTTGTCGTTTTGGTGTATATGAGCACATTTAAATTTTCTCTTTTTATAAATTGGAGTGGGATTTTTGTTTGTTTTGTTTTCTACTTTTTAACTATTTGGTATTGATAAATGCTTTACATATTTATCTTAAATTAAGCCTGTCTGCTCTGTGCTACAGCTACCAAGGATTAAGCTCAGGTTCAAATTAATGAGCCTTAACTGGACCTAGAAAGGAATAATGCCTTTATTACTTGAAGAGGACTATCCACTTCAACCAGTAATCCACTTCTCATAGACAGAAGCCCCTGAATATGCATTTCCAAGTGGGAAACATACAATTTTTTCAAGTAGACAGAGTTAATTAAATAATTCGGTGATCCTTTAAAAAAAAAAAAAAAAAACGAGAAAAGATTACCATGTGGCAAGACATGGGGAGAGCTAGCAGTAGTCCTCAGAATCGCTGCCTCCCCGGGCCTAAAGGATGCCGTCATGATTTTGACAGGGGAAGATGTCCCGCGGAGACTGCTGACCATTGGCAAATGAAATAATGCTACCGTTGAGGTGTCTATCTATTCAAAGGTTAGAGACACCACAATTGAAGACAGAAAACATTGATACGCTACGCTCCAAATTGCAAATAGAAGGGGATGTCCCTTTTATATCCCATCCTAGTTGTGATTTGGACCTGGTTGCAAAAGCCCCTTCCGCATTGGGAAGATTTTACTGACACCTAAAACTACTTTTGTTAAGAGTTAAATTGTATTTTGTTGTCACAAACTATGTGATTGCGTGGATCAATGGAACAAAAGCAGCATGCTTCCGAAATAGAACAAAGTTAAATGATAAAAATATAATATTATTACATTTTTGTTTCAATAAGTATGGCACTCTTCTGACATGGTATGGCTTCACAGCATGATACTTTCTTAGCCAGCACAACAAACTATAAGAGAACCAAGAGAAATGCCCTTGCTCTCAGTAGATGCACCTGTTCATGACACACTGTCTATGACATTAACAGAGGACATCAATGGTCTCTCTGCACATCAATACAGGCGTTCATACTCATCACTACTAGGGTTACTAGTACAAACCATCAAAGCACCGTACCTCATGCCCGTCGATCTCCGTCAACTCTTCCTCAACAACGATCAGTGTGGAATCTGAACTCGAAGCCAGGGGCCACTCGTGGACCAGAATTCGAATGCTTATAGAGCCCCAGCGTCCCTGACCAGCAGAATTATTCGAATCTAAACTTGCTGCAATCAAAGGAAAAGGATACGAGTTTACCACCTCTCAAAATAAAGGACTAATCCCATATCCTCTACCTCCTGAACCCTATAGGATTCTGATTATTTCTACAAGGTTTACAAAATTTTAAATGCCTCCGGGATAAAAGAGGAAGAGGACAGAGACAAAGACAGATCTACGAATACAGACTTGTGTTTCTTTGTTTCGATCACTGCAAGCACACACTAATGCAATCTGCCAACACCCTGATTCAACAAGAGGTTAGAAACCAGTGACGCCTTATTAGTCTGATGACTTCACAAGTGAAGAGGTAACACTAAAACCCTTAGACGAGCTACAATGAGAAAAGATGTAAGCTACGCACCTGCATAAGGAAAAACATACAATTCATATCAGTTGCAAACTGTGTAGACTCGTTGATATTGTCAACATATTCATTATTATAGGTTATTCAGAGCACAAAAGAATTGTTAAATTCTAAAAAAAAAAAACAATTTAAATATAAGTCAACACTTCAATGACAGTGTTTCAGAATGCGCCAGGACAGCCCAAAAACGAATTTTTTGGGAAGGTTGTGACCTGTATGTAAATTGAAGGAAAACTGAACATGTAGCACACAAACTCATAACAGACTGCATGCGCTCTTGCATCGAAGACAGGCTGTGTGTAGATTGCGGAGGCTTTTTAAACACCGCAGACAGTCATTTAAAAGCTTACACTTATTTCTGGTACTCTGGTACAATGCATTTACCAATGGAGCATGGAAGATGTCCCTTTTTAAATGATCACATCCCAGCAAGAACACAGCTGGCATGTGTCTGTGCCGCACCTTTAAGAAATGCAAAAACAACAATTGATGGACAGAATGCAGAACAATGTCATACATTCAACCCAGTACAAAGATCTGGGCCTAATTCCATCGTTTTTTTGCACACCATGCCATTCCAGTTTGAACCGAGTCATATGCAAATCAGTCGTGACCCTGCGCCCAATAGGAACAGTCCAGCCCGAAATGCCAAGCCAGGGCAGGTCCTACCTGGACTGGAAACAAGCATCCTAGGACCGTTTTCGGGCTTTCAGCCCTCATCAGCCAGGATAGGTTGACTCCAGTGGCATGGAGAGCACGGGACCCACGTCTGGGCCTCACTGTGCCACTGGATTCAAGCTATCCTGGCTGAAGAGGAGTGAAACCCCGAAACCGGTCCTAGGATGCTTGTTTCCCGTCCAGGGAGGACCTGTCTTGGCAGTTCGGGCTGGACTGTTCCAATGAGGCACAGTGTCAAGACTGATTTGCATATAGCCAGGTCTTTACTGGGGTGGCATGGTGAGCAAAAGCATGATGGATGTAACCCAGATCTCTTGACTGGGAGTGAACGTTTTGATTTGTTCTGCATTCCGTCTATCAATTGTGTGTCTATTGCACCTTTAAGAAAGGCTAGATACAAAGATATTTTTCCCTTTAAGTTAAAGGGCATTTGCTGCGACCTTTTCTGTGAAATTCAGGCTTCAAGCTTCGGAGAGCAGCCTGGTGCCCATTGCCGATGACACAATAGGCGGCTACCCCGTACAGTGTTCTGTAGAACCAACCATGATCAGGTGGGTTGAAATCCTACTGTAGAGGTCGATGTGCAACATACAGCTCACAACATTCAATATCAACAGAGCCTTCTAGTCTTTCAAACTTCCAAGTTTAACACATAATTAATACTGTGAAGCGGGCCAATACTACCATCTACTTTTTAGTGCTAGATGAATTCAGTTTTGTGGTTTTTCCACGTAGTTGGTCAAGGTTATTTACTGGTTTTCTTGAAACCCAATATTATTCTGGTTGCCATAGAAAAGCTGGGAGCGTGCAAATTCTTGCAGAACAGGTGCGACTTCATATATTCATTTAATTCCTGTGTGACGGGAAGAACTTATGGAAAATAACCATCAAGAAATATGTCAACCTGTTTCACAATGTGCTCCTCTGTGTAGTTTCTGTGCATCAGGAATTAGCAGGAAGGGGGTGGAGTAAAAGCCAATGGTCTAATTTTTTTTTAGTTTTCCGTATTTCCACAGAAACATTATCTAAAGTTTTAACAAGGCAATGCAAGCCACCTACAATGCATGCAAGCAGGCTGCGAGAAATTAATATATAGACAACTTTCTAGGATGCATACATAAGAGGCGGCTTGAAGTTTGCAACAATGGAGATATAACTTGATACTCAGTTTACTACGAACAGACTGGCTTATCAGTATGTTTTCTCTTCCTTCAATACCCCTTTTGGATGTTCTATTTGTAGTGCTGAGCAAGGGACACAAGAATGTAAGACAAGATAAGCATGCCAGGATTGTAGTCAGTAAGGTGTGGAGTGAGGAAGGGCAATCATGTAAAGTGTTCTTCTGGAATTGATAGGAAACCACCTATGGGCATAGAAGAGCGGCCTGTGAACAAGTATAGTGACAAATGATGCATTTGTAATTACATTAAGCCAGTGATATTAGTAAAAAATAAATGTAAGCTTGAAAGATTATTTTAGAGAGGGATTAAAAGCCAGCAGGTTCATATTGTAAACGTTTCCTGCCATCTCAGCCCCGAGCCAATGGACATTGACTGTGGGAATTACAAGGAACATTCTGCCAACTGTATAATGCAGTACATTTAAGGATGCAGGGCATGTGTAGCCGCAGCACTGAAAAAATATTTTGAAAAAGCAGGATTCAATATGTCTGGGTGCTTTGCAGTCTGAATGCAGGCTAATAGTCTAAAAAGGGCTAATAATGGCCTTACAGTCCTCCTTTTAGTTAGGTCACAAGAATACTCACATATAAGGGTGTCGAACATCAGCCGGGTGACCCCACTCTTCACTGGAAGGTCATTCATGTACGTTTGTCCCTGAGACAACCTGAATATAAGAGTTACCTATAAGAGATACAAAGAGATTAAAAAAACCTGAATTACAGAGCGGACAATCTTGCAACCGAATTCCAATTAAGCAAACAAAGAGGTAATAATGACCTTAAATTAATAAAAAATTAACATGGACTCACCTGTACTTGTGCGTGTTCATTCTGATTCGGTGTTGTGACATTTATTTTGATAAGTTCCTGCAAAAGATCACCACACAATCAAATAGACATTCAAAATGAACAGCAAATTCAGAATATTTTATGAAGGTAAACATTTTTAAAAAAAAATCAAGCATGCTTTCTGAAATAAGTTGAAGTGGATTTAGGAAATCAGAGAGGAAGTGATAGTTCGTAACACTGATATACTTGGGAAAGACAGTTTTCTTTCACTTTAATAAAATATACAGTAGTTTATCAGAGTCGCTGTCCCTCTGGTTATGCAAATATATAGATTAATTCTCTTACAGAACATGTCTTTTGATAAACTATCTTTTCGAATATTCCTCATCTGGAATTGTCTCAAGTTTTCAGAATGGGATCAATCATGAAATGTATTTCTGTCAATTCAATCATCTAGCGCTAACCACCACTAGGTCTGACTCTCATAAGTAACATATACGTTTAGTTAGGGAATCGCACATTTCAACTCTGCCTAATTTCCCAGCTTCAAAGAGGGCACAAATAAAAATATTTCTAGATAATGTTAGGGACTCTGGACACAGTTGTTCTACCAGAATGTCTTATTTGTAAAGACTCCTCTATGTGTGAGCATGCATCCCTTAAGTGTGGGTATGACCCCCACCCCCAGGTTTTTAAAATGTTCAATTTGGGGCTAGGCATGCTTATGCCTCCTACTTTACATGATAATGTCTTGTCTGCATACACGAAGAAAAAGAGGATCATATAAAGCAGTAATGTATCATTTAAGAATGAATTGCTGCAGCAAGTTTGCTTGTTGCGTTCATTTATTCTTATTTTGTTATTAGAGAACTGCCTGCTGCTCTTGGAACAATGAAATAAGAAAACAGGTATTGGCAAAGCCAATCTGTCTCGCCTATCCAAGACCTATTGGCTTTGCCACTGTATTTTAGACATGTTGTACACCAGCGTGGCTGCTGTTTAGCATGGCTAAAAGTTAGTGGCACGGGGGAGAGTGGCATGAAGTGTCAGAGTGGAATGCCGAAGAGTGGAGTAAAGTGTTTGAGTGGAGGGGCAGAGCCCGTTGTGTATTGGAGTGGCATAGTGTGATGCCGCGTAGAGTGGAATACACTGAAGTGGCAACGGTGTGGAGTGCATTGGAGTAGAGTGTTACAGATTACAGTGGCATAAAGTGCAGTGGCATTTAGGGCTATGGCATTGAATTCAGTGGTGTACAATGCAGCGTGGTAGAATGCAGTGGTGTACATTAGAGTGGGGCATAGTAGAGTGCAGTGGTGCAGAGTGGAGTGGCGCTGAATAGAGCCAGGGGCATAGAGTGGTGTACAGTTAGGATGCAAAAGGCAGTAGTGCAGAGTCGAGTGGCATAGAGTACTGTGGAACAGAGTAGATTAGCGTTGAGTGTTGCAGAGTAGAGTATAGTGCAGTAGAGTGCAGTGGCGTAGAGTGGAGTAGAGCAGAGTGCACAGAGTAGAGTGACGCAGTGTTCTGTGTGTTGAAAGTGCAGTGTTGCAGAGTAGAATGTCCGAGTGCAGTGGTGTAGAGTACAGTAGCGAATAGAGCAGTTGCGTAGAGTACAGTGATGCAGAGTGGAAGGTAGTGGAGTAAAGTGCAGGTGTATATAGTGCAGTGGTTAACAGAGTGGCGTGGAGTTGCATAGAGTGGAATATAGTGGTGTAGAGTGCAGTGACATAGAGAAGATTGTTTCAGAGTAGAGTGAAGAGGCGTGGAGTGGTGCAGGGTAAATTGCAGTAGCGTAGAGTGACAGAGTGTAATGCACAGAGTAATGTGTTGTAGAGTGCAGTGGTGTAGATTAGAGTGGCGTAAAGTGGATTGGGGTAGTGTGCAGGGGCATAGGTTTGAGCGTTACATAGTAAAGTGCATTGCGTAGAGTGCAGAATTGCAGAGTGGTTTAGAGTGGAGCTGTGCAGAGCAGAGTGGTGTAGCCTAGAGTGGAGTGGTGTAGAGTGCAGTGCCAAAAACTGCAGTGGTGTAGAGTAGTGTGTTTTGGCATGGAGTAGAGAAGTGTAGAGTAGAGAGGCGTAAAATGCAGTAGTATAGAGTGGAGCAGAGTGCAGTGGCAAGGAGTGGTGAAAAGTGGAGTGTGCAGAGTAGAGTGTAGTGTAGTGTAGTGGTGTGGAGTGGTGTAGAGTGGAGTGGAGTATTGATGGTGTGGTAGCACACTGCCATTACAGGCAGCAATTGTTTTATTGAAATGACCCTTACTTTTGCACAGACATACGGTTTTACTAATAAAACTATACAGTGCACAGACGCCAATGTGTGAAAATTGCATAACCTAGTGTAATGATTTGTTTTGATCATACTAAAGTATTTGTTTCCAACACACTTCAGAAATAACAAAAAATGTGCTTCATTTGTGTACCTAATTCTGAAATACTTATACGGTCCATTTAAAAGTTGTCGTGTGCTAGAAAGAAACTCTTTCCTACCCCCAGTATCCAGCAAGAGTGTCACATAAATCCTCTCACTTTGAAGTCAGAGAAATAGAAGTAAACAAGTGCCCTCGAAAGACAGCGCCTGACATTTGACTTTGGTCTTTGAATACAAGGCAAATGTGACGAGATAAGAACAAGATTGACAGCCCTGTTTACAGAAAAGGAGCGCTGGGAAGGATCCTGCAAATAAGGTTTGGGCAAGGGAAGGTACAAACTCAAGCTGGACAGAGAAACAAATAAAGCCAGCAAATGGAAAGCAAGAAAACATGAGTAACAAACCACAAAGCCAATGGCAAGCAACAGACAGAATGCATTCCTAGGTCAACTTTCTGAGTACCACCGAGTTGCGTAACAATAAACATCTGTTATACAGCTCCAAGACACCCTTGGGTGAACGTGCACTTTACAAATACATATGTAATGTTATGTTTATGAATGTCCCCAGGATGTCTTTAGCAAACCGTAGGCTGGAACCTAAAAAGATTACAAAACTGCTTAATAGAATTGTTTGAGTTTTTCTTGTTTGTAGACACTATAATGGAAAAATAGGAGGAGCACAAATCCCCAGACCTAATTCAAAGATATACATAACTTGTTTATCACTATCAATAGAAAAAGAGATTCTGAAGAGCAGAACATGTCCTCAAAAGAGGGGAGGCAGGAGGACAATGACAAATCTACAGCAAAATCTGAGTACTTACCAGAAAAAAGTGTCACCAAAGTTAAGTAACATTCTTCTACGGGCAGAATATTTATATAGACGGACTCCCAAAGCAATGTCCCCAAAAGGAGGATGTTCTGGAGAGTACAACATAAGGCTGAACTCAGCTAATAAAAGCTCAAACCAGGGGGGCGTGGCCAAGATGGTGGGCAGGTGAGACATCTTTCTCACTCTCTCCAACCCACTGCTTCTCTTACCTTCTACAGCGCCCTTCCTGCCATTTCTCTCTCCCTCCCCTCGACCTCCATGATCGAAGATCATCAAAGTCTACCTGTTTTTGGGAATGGACTGCCTAGCCCTCTGCAGCGGAGCGGAGCGGTGGAAGTGCCGGAAGTACACACAGCGGCTGCCCAAAGCGGTGAATAGGAACCATATCAGCAGCGGCCCGTGGGGTCTCCCATGAAGTGGAGACTGCCCCGCTACGCTGCCCCTGCTGTGACTGAGGTTTGCCACTACTGCAGAGGAGGTGAGCTGCTGTGGCTTGCGATAGTGTCCTAGTTGGTGGAGGTGACTGGGACTGAACGGGCCCTGGGCCAGTCGGGCGTAAGTGGCTCATTGGGCCTAAGCACTACTTTCCTGTTTGAATAGGGGCTATTGCCCTCCAGAGCTAGCCCCACCCTTCATTGACTACAGCACCTATGACACGCGGAGCCCTGTGAGCTCAAGGTGGCCACTCACCTATCACCTATGCTGCCTAGTCGCACTGGGAGGCCACATGGCGGCAGCGGATGGAGCATAGGCCCTACGGCCTGTCGTGGCCCTTCATCTGCAGCTGTTGGTGTGGAATAGAGAGAGGCTGCTGGCTCACAGCCATGGGCCTGAAGCTTTGACGGGCCCCCTACATCCAGGCACTGGCCAGAGCAACCAACGGTGTATCACCTGCCCCCCTTCACATACAGTGACTCTTGCAAGACATTCTGGAGCCAGCTTTTTTGGGGTCCCTGCATCCTTGAGCACCTCCAAAATGCTTTGGGGATGTTCCTGTGCGGTGCTTGTGGGTGCCTCCCGCTGGCTCTATTTAGATCCCCAATGCCATAAGCCTAGTTTTTGTCACCGCTTCCTGGCCCAGGGATTGTTTACCTGGACTCTCGCTTGGCATTAATTGCAGACCTTGCTGCCATGGGCCTGTCCCACGCTCGATGACTGCTCAGTCATTGGAAGACTTTGACTGTGAAGCCTTTGTGGCCCCCTCAATATCAGCAGCACTTCCTATAGAAGCTGTGATCCTCGGTGAGGACCCTTACTCTATCGGCCACTTGGAGGTACGTTGACAGTTTGAACGCCCTCACAGTTCTGCAAATTTGGATGGCAAACTGGAGGGAGCTCCTTCATACAGACTGCATTGGGCGGCTCTCTACTTTGGCGGCCCTCCATCTGCCCACCTCCTGTGTGCTTTGTCGCCTGTAAGCCCTTGTACCTCAATGTACAGTCCCTTAACAATCCCACCAAACTGTCTGCTGTGCTTTCATTTCTGGAACAGTCTGGCAGCGATATTGGCCTTTTGCAGGAGACACACCTACTTTCAAAAGATAGACCCAGAATGCACTCCCAGTGGTTCCCTCGCCAGATCTGGTCCTCTGGCCTCTCCAAGAAGGGGGGGTAGCCATTCTCTTCTCCTGTGGTTTTAAAGGGGAGGTACCAGACACGACCATCGAAGTCAAGGGGCGTCTTCTTGCAGTTAGAATTAAATTGGGTAACTTTAATTTTACTTTACTAAACATATATGCACCTAATGAAGGTCAAGAACCCTTCATCCTGAATTCCCCGACTCCTGTCTTCAGGTCCCCAGAATCCGCCATCTTGATCGGGGGCAACATCAACTTAGTAATGGACATCGCACTAGAATGCTCTGGGCAGTGCTCTGAGAAAATGGGAGCTTTCTCTGCTTCGGGTCTACAGTGGATGGTAGACTGTGGGTTATAGGATGTCTTTGTGCATCTTCTCCCACTCTCTAGAGACTACTCGTTCTATTCAGCAGCCCATTAAAAATGTATGCACGCATAGACCACTTTCTCGCAACTGCGTCTCTCTTGGCACTTGTCGCAGAGGAAAGTCATTGCTCCCCGCTCTCTGTCGGATCATGCCCCCTATCCCTGTCTCTCCGAATCAATGTGACTCACCCACTGTCTTCTCACTGGTGTCTCAGAGATTCTTTGCTGCAGTCTCAAGTGGCAGTAGACTCCCTTCGACAGTATTACTGATTATCTTCGGACTAAAGACAATGGCAAGGTCCCTCTATCTTCC
The DNA here is from genome assembly GCF_964204655.1 of Triturus cristatus. Taxonomy (NCBI): domain Eukaryota; kingdom Metazoa; phylum Chordata; class Amphibia; order Caudata; family Salamandridae; genus Triturus; species Triturus cristatus. Next base: position 1,295,385,280 of record NC_140589.1, read on the forward strand.
GTCTGGGAGGCCCTGAAACTTGTCAGGGAGAACTTATCACGCTTTCAGCTGCCGAGAATCGGAAACGTCGAGATAAGGGGACTCTCTTATAAAAAAAAAGTATACGAATTAGAGGACATTTATAAGGAGACGGCCGCCCGAAGGTCTGGAGGGAACAGGAGAAGAAGAGGTTCCTCCTTAAACGTCTTGATCTCGATCGGGCAGAATATGCTTTAGTTTGCCTCAAACATAAATTCTATCTCGGCAGCAATAAATGCGGGAGGATGCTAGCTTATCGCCTTCACAGCCAAACCCACGCAGGTACGATTAGAAAGACTTAATCGGGCCTTCACTGGCAGCTCACTCTAATGCAGAGATTGCTTCTGCTTTCCGGGCCTTTTATAGCTCCCTTTACTCTACCGCGGTTTACTCTCAGAAAGACCCTCTCCCGATCTTACTAAAGCTAACTTTACTACCCTTCCTTCCATAGAGTTAGAGGCTTAGAGCAACCAATATGTATTGACAAAGTAATCTTGGCGATTTCCCTCCTGAAACTTTTAAAATACCCAGGACCAAATGGTTTTGGTGGCCTTTTTTATAAGGTTTCCTGCCAAGAGCTTGAGCCCATACTCACTAGACTGTACAATTCATTCGTAGATTCTGTCTCTCTTCCTCTATGTTGGAAGCCGCTACCTCGGTTATACCGACACCTGGCAAGGATCCGAATCAATGTGGGTCTTATAGGCCCATTTCTTTACTGAATATAGATGCTAAACTATTCACTGGTTCCTGGAACAACGCCTGAACCCGGATTTAATCAGGCCTGACCAACCCAAATTCATTCCGGCGCGTCAATGCAGAGATAACACCAAGCGCCTTCTCCATTTTCTGGATAAGATTCAAAGATCTAGGAGGGCGGCTTTGATCCCCTCCATAGACCGGGAAAAAGCATTTGATTGCGTCTAATGGTCCTATCTCCTCGCAATCTTACGCCAGTTTGGCTTTGGGGAAGAGTTCTGCCGATGGCTCCAATGCATCTATAGCACACCTAGGGTGTCGGTGATGGTTAATTGCCTCTTCTACTCCTCCTTTACAATATCTCGGGGCACATGACAAGAGTGCCCTTTATCCTCGCTTCTTTTCGACTTCTATATGGAACCCTTTGCACAACGGCTGCGAGATAATCCTGACAGCACCGGTGTGGCATTTGGAGGTGACCAACATCTCATCAGCCTTTATGCAATTAAGTCATCTTATCCATAACCAACCCCATGTCCTCAATCCCTGCACTAGTTTCTGAACTCCATCTATTTGGTGCTGTATCTGGTTTAAAGTAAACCTTCAGAAATCACAGATTCTGAACCTCTCCGTGGAGCCTGCGCACAAACTTGCCCTGCGTGCACAATTTCCGTTTCAGTGGGCAAAGAACTCCATTGATTATCTTGGTATCAAATTGGCCGGTTCCCTTTCCAGGACTCTGTCTTATAATTATTCGGCCCTTATCTCCCAGACAGAGCATTAGCTTCATGGAGACAACTTCAGCTGTCTTAGACTGGCCAAATAGCAGCTAAAAAATGTCACCATACTCCAGCACAATTTATACATCTTTCAGACGCTCTCCCTGATCCCTCCTCCTAAGACTCTGTGATCCTTGCAACTAGCAATAAGCAACTTCTTGTGGGGTGGTAAAAGATTTTGTCAGAAAAAGGATGGGGGTTCTAATGGTGCTCCAATATTTCCAAGCAGTAAAACTCAGTTTCTTGGTGGAATGGAACCACTCAACATCTGAAAAGTATTGCTCCTTTATGGACCAAGCCATTCCAGGCTCTAGTATTTGGAAATAGGTCTGGTTACCATGCAAGAACAGACCTGGGGCTTATACTCTTCCCCGATCACGAAACCCACGCTTAAAGTATGGGATGCGGTGGCAGTGCGATCTGGCCTCACAACATTCCCGTCTCCAATGATGCCGATCTTAGGTAACCCGGATTATCCCCTGGGGCTGACACCAGGGTTTTTCCAACAGCAGCAGTATGGGGGCTGCAAACGAATAGGATCTCTGTGACCAGAATGGGCTCATCCCCTTCAATCAATTACAAGCTGACTACTCGCTTACAGGGATGGAACATATTGTTTATATATACAGCTTCAGCGCTGGGTGACCTCCTTGGGATATCGGACGAGAGCGGGTGTCCTTGACTCCATTCGAGAAAGGGCTACTGCTTAAGAAGGCTGATAAACATCTCATATCTGAATTATACACCATGCTTGCCAGAAATGCCACCCTGCAAACACCAAAAGGCAGACTCGCTGGGAGACAGATGGGGCAGGCTCACACCCTAAGGAATGGGAAGACATCTTTCTCAGGGTTCACCACACAGCACACAACATGGCCAGTACTGAAACTGCTTACAAGATCGTCTCTTATTGATACCTAACACCAGATCAAATTCACAGATGGGATTCAGGGCATTCTTAGGATTGTTGGCAGGTTTGTGGAAATCCCAGGGCCCTCCTACATCTTTTATGGCATTGCCAGAAACTTACTAGATTTAGAGATCAAATTCTCTTTGATATTTTCATACCTCCATCCATAGGTTTCCTGCCTACACTGTCTTAGGGCTCCCGAACCCTCTGGCTTTCCCTTTACATTCCACTCGGGGTAGGCAAATGGCACTGGCCCTTGCCGCTGCTCATCAGGTGGTTTTGTCCCTTTGGGCACCACTAAGTTTCCAGATCATACTTCCTAGCTACACAAATTATGGTATTTACTAGGGAAGGAAAAACTGTCCTTAGCTCTAGACCTCAAATTCATCTCTTACGTCGACTGGTGGCCCCTTTTTTTACAAATATTATCCTCTGAAATTAGAGCCTACTTCCTCCCCCTCTTTGAATTACTCCGACTGGTTCCCACTTATTCTCCTACTCTTGATTCAAGGTTGCCTCCGACCATCTATAGCTCCTCTCGTTGGTGTTGTCGCAAGATCTAGGTATTAACACAGACATTCTTGTATGGAGCCACAAGGGATGTGGGAGTGGGTATGGTTATCCTTTCTTTGTTACAGTTTAATGTTTCAAACTTCTGCCTGATTTGCGCTGCTAGCCCCAAGGTTGTAGGCAAATGGCTGTGTCTAATGTGCTATTTTTTACTCTGCTGCTGGCCATTGGTAGTAGGCGTACAGCTGTGTATTACCTTTGACAGGCTTAATCAACAGAATGGTTTCTAAAAAGCTCAAACCAGATAATGTTGCAAAATGGTGTACATTTATTGAGTCAGGCTCCTCTCCTCATGCCCTTGTTCGGATAGAACTCATTCATCCCTCCATCAGAGCAAAACCCCATCATCCTACCCCACCATGATACTGTGCAGCTTTGCAATTACCTTTCAAAAAGGTTTTAAAGACTTTGATGTGGGACATTAGGAAAGTAGGATATTAGGAAAGTAGGATATTATGTGGTGAGGCTGGTTAGGCTTCACTATGAAATACCTTCACAATACCCCAAATAGGTCCTATGGATTCACACTAATATATCCCTAGCTTAGTCCTTTAGTTATTTATGGACTTTTGGAATGTGTTGTATTGTGATATATATAGATTTTTATATGATGATGACTACAATAAACAATCTATATTTTTGATAAAATTCTGACTGATGACACTGATGATTCTCTACATGTCTGATTTATCTCATTTTGGTAGGTACATATATACACACTATGTCTCATACATGACTTGGTAAGCATCTTTGAAATATGGCGAAATACTCCGCCAACTGAATCTATTTCAGACAAAAGATTTGTTCCACACTTCACTGTTTTCCAACACTACCACCTGAACCCTGACCTCTGAGTTGAACAGGAGCAGAGAAATTAGAAAATACTTTCTGCACATGGACTGGCTTCTTGATCCCGACCCAGTCAACCTTCTTGATGGAAAAGAATATGATATTCCCTGCCTACCGTACAGTATTTATTCAGAATTTTACACCTGGCATCAACAACTTCCGGCTTTACTTTATTCACTCGCTTTCTGTCCATCCACTCAACTTCACCCCAGCTACTGTTCCTCTCAATAAGGTAAAAGGTGACACTCCAGTACTGATGTGCAGTGTGGTCCTCATTGCCCACAACATGTCCCTGAATACAGATTTCCATTCTAAACCATTAATCGATGGCAACTGCAGTTGATCTTTAAACACGTGATCCCCTCTCTCAACCAATCCGTTATTACAGGGATGTTAAAGGGAAGTCCTCATGTGCCATATCCCCAAAGATGCCAAAAGTGCATGCCTTTCTCAGGACACAAGGAGTACCATTGTCAATAATTAACCCTTCAGGGTACCTGCCACTCTCTTAAAAAGATCGCTTGAAGAAACTCAATGATGACACGCAAGTTTATATTCTCCACAATATTTACTTCAGGCAACTTGGAAAAGTATCTATCAAAACAAGACCAAATTTGGGCAGACTTAACACGATACCAAAATGACCAGAAATGCTAATCTGTGCCATAGCAAGTTACAGCAGGTTACAGGCATGAAAGGACCAGGTGTAGTCACGTGCATTTGGTCGGTAATAGCACATGCACAACTATCCCTGACAAAATGTTCTACACCCTCATCAACCACAGGCCACCAAAAATCCTCTCAATATGCGTTTCGTGGCACAAAACGCCAATATGCCCTTCATGAATTAAGTTCATGACTTTATTCTGCAAACCGTTAGGACCCACTAGTAACCCACACATTTGCAACACACCATCGACCACTGATAGTTCACCAGCAACCTTCTGGTAAGGAATTAAGTTATCATGTAACATCTTAGAATTGGGCCATCTTTGAGACAGTTATCTCCTAACAGTTTGTATTTCACAATCATCCTCTAGTGTTCTCTTCCACTGAACTTCAGACAATGCCCCTTTCATGGCAACCTCCAGAAAGCTAGTCGCACATAGCATCTCCAGGTCATCTGAATATTCTTGGTGAGAATCTGTCTCACAAAAAGGTAATCTCAACAAACAATCAGCAGCAAGAGCAAGGTTCTTTACACCGGCCACATATTCAAGGGTGGAATTAAATTCCTGAAGCGTGTACTGCCATTTGGCAATACGAGGAGTGACCCTACCTCCTCCAGAGGTGCTGAATAGATCAACCTGTGGTTTGTGATCATTTCTGAAGATAAACTAACCTCCCACACAAAGTTTTTAAAGTACTGTGTCCTCACGACAAGGTGGGGGTCACTTTTATTACGGTGAAATAAGTAGATTCTGCTACACGCAACGCTATAGATATTATTCTATGAGCCCTAAAAAAGACCTCAGTCGATCTATATTCACAGGTTTGGGTGTTTTTTTTCAATTGCTTCCAAAATATTTTGAGGAGAAGAGTTATGCAGTTCCTGTGGGTGAAGGAGGAGGAGGCTGGGTCGGTAAACACACATACCCTAAGGTGGAGACGGGGTGTCTCCCAATTTGGGAAGTGGGACCCTCACACACCCAGTTGGGTGTCATGCTTCATCATAGGGCTTGCTCCTCGTCAGGCCAGCACTGCAATGCCCGATGGGCACCCTACGAGGGGCTCTTTGAGATATTTTTCCCAAGCCGTTAGGTTTGGTGCGGGTTTGTGGCCTCGTGGTGTAGATTTGGACAAGGTATTGTGGTGGAATGGTGTGTGAGGGGATACAATGAGGAACAGTGGTGCTCCAAAATTAATTTAATCTGCGAGCCCACTGGTCCCAATTAATAACATTAATGATGTCACCGCTGATATAATGGTGAGGGGTGGCTACAAGTGGTTGGTTAACATGTTTCTCGCCTAGTGTGTGAGAAACCACGTGGCAATTTGTCAGGACCAGAAAAACTACACTATCTACACATCGGTTGGTTCGGTGAAGCTCTCCAAGATGAACCAAGCACTCTGCTACCTAACATTGAGGTACCTTTTTATTATATAAAGAATGGACCGACCTGTACAAGGGAAAGGACAAGGAAACACCATAACAGAAATCATAATTAAACAAAATAGACAATGAACACAGCAGCCTACAAAGCAAAAACAAGCCAAATCACATGCATGGGTGGTTAGTGCAACTAAAGAGTGTTTAGCCGTATAAAGTCAAAGAAGCAAAACATGGCACACACCATGGTACTGAGGTGAGGATGGTGGAAACCAACCACCGTTCAAAAATTACAACTAGGGACTCAACCGATTTGGGTTACGGTCAGGCTCCATAGAGTGAAAGGCAGAAGATGTACGTTACAAAAGTTAACATCCTGCCGGTTCAGAATCAGATAAATGTATTGGCAAGGTTAAAAAAAAAGACAATAGAGATGAGCTAAAATGGATGCACGCTGTGTGGGCGTACAGCGGTGCCCCCAGGGGAGCAGTCGTACTCCCAGTTCAGCCGCAATCCAGTGCCGGGAACCTACCCCTCACTACACCATGCTTGGAAGAGTGAGGGGGTGTGTGCAGGTCCGGTTTAAGTATCCACAGAGGCGTTGAACTCAGAACGAGTACCGGAAACTGCCCGGGCACATTTGCTGATCGGCACGTAAGTGCTCATGTGTGACCGGTTTGCGTTGGAAACAGGTGACGGCCATCTTGAGTGAGGAGTTTTGAACGGAATCAGTCGGCTACATAATCATGATGTGAAGTTGGGCGACATTGGGAGGTGGGCACATAGAAATATTGCCATGTGTATTCCAGTGGCTGCTTAATCATGATATGAAGCTGGTCGACTGTGGAAGGTTGGTAGACACTACGGGCATATAGAGGTATTGCCATATGTACCAGCTTGCATTGCAAGGGGGTTACAAACTGGATAAAATAAAACCTATATCCAAATTCTTCACCGTGTTTGGTGAATGGTCATTTGTGGGGCTAGTCACTTGTTGCCAATTAAATGTGTGGCAGTGGTTTGTCAGGGTGCACTCATGTTGAAGAACCATATTGGGCAGTCTAACTCCCACGAAAAAAAGACTTGAGGTCTGGGAGAAATTAGTAGCCCCAGTGAAAGGAGGAGAGCCACGTCGAAATGACATAAAGGGGTGGCCACGGGACTCTCAAAAGTGGGAAACTGGCCAGTTCTAATAACGCTCCTGTAGAACAGATGTAGGAAGGAGCCTATAAAGTAGAAGTAGAAAGAGTCTGTCAAACAAATCGTTCAACAAGAGGAGTGGGTAGGAGCACCACAGTACGGAGGCTTTGACTGACATAAATGACCACATATCAAAAGGGTGCACTCAGAGGAGGGGTGTGCAGTCATACGGTACTGTGTCTGACCTGAACGGCTACATGCCGTAGGGAGCGCTCAGTGGTTGGTTGCATGGTAGAAAGGATGGAATTGGAACAGTGTGGGGGCGAGGAAATGTCAGGTTATCCACTCCATGGGATATCTTCATTTTTACTCTGTTACTGTCACAAGACAGATGGAAAATCCAATGCTGTTCTTTCCTACAGAGTATGTGTAATCACAATTAAAGAGAGGGGGACAAGGAGCCTATTCGAACAAGGTCCTGGACCAATGCTCCAAAGGATACATGTAATAAAATGTAGATGGTACCAGTTCCTAAAGGGAAGTAAAGGGGCAGCAGCCTATTGCGGTTGCAGTGGGCAAAGGGAAAGCAAGGTAGTGGGTGTTGCTCCACAAGGGATGAGATGGGTGGGAGTGGTACTCCATGTGTATGTCGTGCCCTCACACACCTTTACAGGTGTAGAGCGTCATCATTGGGCACTGCTCCTCGTGGGGGTGGTGCTGCAGTCCCTCACGGGCCCTACTAGAGGGCTCTCTGTCGGCGATCTTTTAAGGAGTAGCCGCAGTTGTGCATGAGGGTGTGGGGGCCAAATGGTGATAGTGCGTGTGATTAAAATAACCCATCGGTACCCTAGTGGATTTACTGGTGAGTCCTCTGGGTTAGGTTAAAAGACACAGTGCGGGGATGGAGCTGCACTTTATGCTGGTTAAAGAGAGGGTTCAGCGAATATAGTCCTTCTACTCTCGACCCGTGTAGTGGTGTTCTAGTGAAGTTTATAGATAAAAGGTGGTCAACATGTTTCGTGCTCTACATGGGTCCCTAGTGGATCCCACAGCGCTTCATCAGGACCGTCAGGAAATAGTGAAGAAAAAGTAGAGTCAGGGAAAGACACCCTGTAATGCTACAAAACCTGTAGATGAGGTAGCGTGTACCTGGATAGGTAATGAGTAATGGATTATGCGTATACTCTGTTTCAAACCTAGTGGAGACAAAAAGGGAAAAAGAAGGGGGGACGGGGACGGACACAACTAATGTCATTGACAAAGTAAAGGCAAAATGCAGAAACACATTAGCGACTACACGGAGCTATAGGATTATCAGTGACGTCCCCTGCGGTGGATACAATAATGTTGGCATATGTAGTAGGAGTGTAGGGGACTCACTCAAAAGTTCGTACTCACTATAATGCGGATGTTTGTGCACAGCTTGCTGACAAGGAGTTTAGTGTCGTGGTAAAAACCACGATGTGTCAGACAAAGGTCCTAGCGAAGACCGGACACGGAGATCTACCTCGTGTGATGAATCTAATTGGTCTCGAGTGAAGGAAGCAAGTTGTACTGAATTGTCAAGGTCTCGTTGTGAAGAATCCATCCTTTGGTATTGTAGCCTTAATACCTAAGTGGGACTTCGGGGAGGGGGGGGGGAGGAGGGGGGAGGGGGGAGGGGGGGGGGGAGGCTGTCAGTGGTGTTAGCAAACACCGTCCAAACCGGGTATGTGGCAGAGTGCATCAGGGAGACGGTGAAACAGCGGGACTAGCGCTTGTATAACCATAAGAAAAAGACGGTAGTAGTCTTAAAGTCATGAGCACAGAATACACAATAAGGGGAATTGTAAGTTAATGTGCAAAGCGATTGATACTGTAGGCGCCAAGTTAGTGCCTAGGTGGGGGTAAAGGATACGTCTCTGATTGAGTCACGGCGTCGGGGCGGGAGTTGACATAAGCAGACGCCCGGTGTGCCGTTTGGTGCGGGACCCATCATAGAGCAGAAATGGGGCGTAAAATACTGAACCCCACGTAATAACACTGGTGAATAACTGAAAATGAATTAGTGGTTACAATATTGGTATATCATACCATTCCCTGAGTGGGGTAAGGCTTCTTCGGCAAGAGGAGGGAGAGTGGGGCGGGAAGGCTGTAATGGGAATAAATAGTGAGACGAGACTGAAATGGTTAGGAAGCATAAAAAACTGCAATGCTAGTATCGGTATGACTATTGGATTCGTCGTGGGATAGCAAGCCCTGGGTCAACTTACTTCTCACCGCCAGTACAAAGCCTGGAGACCTAGTAGCCTACCAGTCCGCCGGTAAACGCTGTCCATGTTCACCTCGTATATGTAGTCGCGCTTGCTAGGGAGGGAAACGTCATGGAGAAAGCGACCGCGGAGAGGTAGTCAGAGTATGGAGAGAGAGTGCGATGAGGAGCGGCCATCTTAGAAGGGTGTTGTTTGTAGGAAAAACAGTCAACTCCTATGTAAACTGTGATGCCGAGTCATGGTGGCTGTTCGAGTTGACAAAGGTAACAGATCAGACCAGTCAGACACGAGTTGAAAAAATACAAATAATCATGCATTGGGGTAGGGTAGCTGGAAGGATATTTAAAATAAGTGTGTCTACACTAGTGTACCAATAAAGTTGTAATTGATGGGAGTGGTCACAAATGATGTACCAACAGGGTGGAGCATCCAAATGTCAAGCAATGTGCATGTGAGACCATGGTATATTGTTCAGTAATCCAAGATTGGTAGTAGAAATTTGGAAAAGAGCTTGAATGAGGAGTGATGTGGCTGGGGTAGCCCATAGATGTGGGGCAAAAGTGCTAGTGGTGACATCAAGGTAATCACCCATGTAGCGCGGGATGTACTGTGCACACTTGATAAAGAGGATCTGAGGACGAAGTAGAAAGGTCTGGATTGGCAGTAGAATCCTATCTTATCAAAATAGGGGTGAAGTGCGTGTAACATCTAGTGACACGTCTGCTATCCTGAGGGAGACGCATAGGAGAGGCTAAATATATCTACGTGAATCAAAAGGCCAATTCGCTCCATGGTATGTCGTCATTAAGCCCTTCTCTATTGCTTTTGAGTTTGAAAACCCAGCGTTGTTCTTGTCTGAATAGGGTTGTTGCTGTCCAGTTGGGATTAGACTCAATACCGGTCCATAGTAGACTCTCAGGGGAGTGGTTCATTTCTAAGAAGTGAGATTGCAGTTTAGTTGTGGTTCTTTTGCATCGTATAGTGCTTTTGTGTTCTCCGATCCGTAGTTTCACTGGTCTAACTGTCATGCCTACGTATTTGGATCTGCATGGGCATGAGATCATGTAAACACAATTCTTCGAATTGCAGTTAGTATGTCGTCTCTGTTGCCAGGGTCTGGTAAGTCCCAAGTCTAATTCCTTAGATGATCTAGTTTGGGGACAAACTGAGCATGAGCCACATGGGTAATGGCCAATAACTGGTGGTAATGCCCATAGTGTCGGTTGTTGTGGAGTCGTGCTCTTGGGATGGGTATGTACAAGGATATCCCTTAGATTCTGTGTTCTTTTGTAGGCAAACAGAGGTGTGGGTCCGGGGTTGAAGTTGCCCATTTCGAGAATTCTCCAATGTTTTTTAACAATTTTCTGGATCTTGTTAGAGTTAGGGGTGAATGAGGTTACGCAGGTCAGTGCGTCGGTCTTGTTTTTTTCTTTAGTCTCTAAGAGGGCCTCTCTGTGATTATTCTTGGCTCTTTTGCGGGCTTGTTTGATGATTGTTTTGGGATATTGTCTGGCTTCAAGGTTCTTTGTGAGTATATTAGCTTGGTCATCATACACTCTTAGTGTGTTGCAATTTCTCCGAAGGCGAAGGAACTGATCAACTGGAAGATTGTCCCTTAAAGATTTTGGGTGATGACTGTGATAAAGGAGGAGACTGTTTCTATCTGTGGGTTTTTTATAGTTGGTGGTCATCAAGGTGCCATCGCGGAGGGAGATGGATAAATCCAGAAAGGGGATGGCTTCGCGTGATATGGTGCCTGTGAATTTAAGAAATGGATCAATGGTGTTGATCCAATCGAAAAAGGAGAGACATTCATCTTCTTCACCTTTCCAGAAGATGATAATATCATCGATGCACCTTCGCCACAGTAGGATCTTGGCTGTAAATGGATTGGTCATGTTGAGGATGTGTTCTTCCTCAAAATTTGCTATGTAGAGGCAGGCCAGGCTCGGCGCGAAGGTACTCCCCATGCTGGTACCTTGGACTTGATGGTAGAGTTTGTTATTGAAAGCAAAGAAGTTCTCTTTAAGTGCTATGGTGGCGCAGTCACAGATGAAGTTGATCGGGGTGACATACGGCCAAGGGTCAAGGTTGTGGAGGGCCTTTTCCATGACAGCTATCGTAGCGTCTTGGGGTATGTTCGTATAAAGTGCTTCCACATCCAAGGTGACTAGGAGGTTGATGGATCCCGGTTCTGGGAAGTATTCTATGAGATTGAAGATCTCTGTGTTGTCTCTTAGGTATGTTGGGGTCTTGGTAACCAATGGTCGTTAAGAAAAAGTCACAGAATTTACTGAGGGGTTCCAACAGAGAGTTGACCCCGGATACAATCGGGCGACCCGGGGAGGGGGACACCCCTTTGTGAATCTTAGGTAAGCAGTAAAAGTATGGGATGCGGGAATCGTTGTTGGTAAGAAATGCCGCTTCATCACGGGATATCCAGCTTTCTGTCTGGGCTTCAAGAATGAGGCTCTGTATCGTAGGGCTTGTTATCCCACGACGAATCCCATAGTCATACCGATATTAGCATTGCAGTTTTTTATGCTTCCTAACCATTGCAGTCTCGTCTCACTATTTATTCCCATTACAGCCTTCCCGCCCCACTCTCCCTCCTCTTGCCGAAGAAGCCTTTCCCCACCCAGGGAATGGTATGATATCGATATTGTAACCACCAATTAATTTTCAGTTATTCACCAGTGTTATTACGTGGGGTTCAGTATTTTACGCCCCATTTCTGCTCTATGATGGGTCCCGCACCAAACGGCACACCGGGTGTCTGCTTATGTCAACTCCCGCCCCCGACACCGTGACTCAGAGACGTATCCCTTACCCCCACCTAGGAACTAACTTAGCGCCTACAGTATCAAGCGCCTTGCACATTAACTTACAATTCCCCTTATTGTGTATTCTGTGCTCATGACTTTAAGACTACTACCGTCTTTTTCTTATGGTTATACAAGCGCTAGTCCCGCTGTTTCACCGTCTCCCTGATGCACTCTGCCACATACCCGGTTTGGACGATGTTTGCTAACACCACTGACAGCCTTCCCCCCCCCCCCCCCCCTCCCCCTTCGAAGTCCCACTGAGGTATTAAGGCTACACTACCACAGGATGGATTCTTCACAACGAGACCTTGACAATCCAGCACAACTTGCTTCCTTCCCTCGAGACCAATTAGATTCATCACACGAGGTAAATCTCCGTGTTCGGTCTTCGCTAGGACCTTTGTCTGACACATCGTGGTTTTTACCACGACACTAAACTCCTTGTCAGCAAGCTGTGCACAAACATCCGCATTATAGTGAGTGCAAACTTTTGAGTGAGTCTCCTACACTCCTACTACATATGCCAACATTAATGTATCCACCGCAGGGGACGTCACTGATAATCCTATAGCTCTGTGTAGTCGCTAATGTGTTTCTGCATTTTGCCTTTACTTTGCCAATGACATTAGTTGTGTCTCTTCCCCCCCCCCCTTCTTTTTCCCTTTTTGTCTCCACTAGGTTTGAAACAGAGTATACGCATAATCCGTTACTCATTACCTATCCAGGTACACGCTACCTCATCTACAGGTTTTGTAGCATTACAGGGTGTCTTTCCCTGACTCTACTTTTTCTACACTATTTCCTGACGGTCTTGATGAAGCGCTGCGGGATCCACTAGGGACCCGTGTAGAGCGCGAAACATGTCGACCTCCTTTTATCTATAAACTTCACTAGAACACCACTACACGGATCGAGAGTAGAGGGACTATAATCGCTGAACCCTCTCTTTAACCAGCATATAGTGCAGCTCCATCCCCGCACTGTGTCTTTTATCCTAACCCAGAGGACTCACCAATAAATCCACTAGGGTACCGACGGGTTATTTTAATCACACGCACTATCACCACTTGGCCCCCACACCCTCATGCACAACTGCGGCTACTCCTTAAAAGATCTCCGACAGAGAGCCCTCTAGTAGGGCCCGTGAGGGACTGCAGCACCACCCCTACGAGGAACAGTGCCTAATGATGACGCTCTACACCTGTAAAGGTGTGTGAGGGCATGACATACACTGGAGTACCACTCCCCACTTCCACCCATCTCATCGCTTGTGGAGCAACACCCACTACCTTGCTTTCCTAAAGAGTGCCTGCTTATTCAGAAGAGGGTATGCCTCTAAGGTCCATCTCAGACTATCTGGAGGGTGACCTTTTTCTGCAAAGCGCAGACAGAGTTTGGTCTGGAGTCTGTGGCAATGGATGTTATTGCGTTGTTCCATAATCCTAGTTTTTGCTAATCTCGTGGTCATGCCAACGTAACTCAAGTTGCAGGGGCAAGTGATGGTTTAAACGCAGTTGCTTGCGTTACAGTTGGTCTGCCTCTTTTGAACCCATTTGAAGGTGGGTGATAGTTGGATCTCCTTCGTCGTTTCAGTGAGGGGGAACACAGAGCATGACCCACAAGGTCAAATACTTTTACCAGACACAAAATGACCAAGATAGTCAACCCCTTGACAACAAAACTTGCACTTATCTTTTCTGAGAGTTATGCCACTAGTACCAATGATTTCCTAACGTTCCTAACTCTTGTGTTATGCTACATCCTTGAATAAATTATCCATTAATCTTTAAAGCACTGAAGAAGCAGACGCTAAACCAATAGGCATGAGGATAGAATGATAAGCTCCTTCAGGTGTAACAAAAAACGTAGGGTGCCTGGAATCTATGCATAGCTCAATCTGATAGTATGCAGCAGACATGTCAAGAGACTTGAAAAACTCAGCCTGTTTAGTGTAGGCAACAATGGATTCATGTTGGGTAACTGTTGTTGATCAACCGAAAATGGTTAAATTCAAATCAAGCAAGTCAACTCACAATCTCAGAGACTTGTCTGATTTGTGGGCCAGGACTACAGAAGCGAGTCATTCTGAACCTTCGACTGGTTGAATAATACCTAATGTACATAGTCATTCAAGCTCTGAATTCAGTTCTGCTCTTAAACTCATTGGGACTTTGAATGCCTTGTGTACTAAAGGCCGTGCCCCCTATTTTAGAATGATGCAGTGTTGAAATCCTTTTAATTTTCCACAACTCATCCCTAAACACATGCAGAAACTCATTGACCCATTTACACTCATTAACTTGATTAACAACTCTGGTGATGGAACTAATACTTTTTCTAATTAGACAAAACCATGTTAGGATGATTAGAATATTGAGATCACCATGAACACGCAAACCCAATAAGTCTGAACCATTCCTTACAATATACACATATGGGGTAGTATGATTACATTCAAATTCTAAAGTTGATCGATTTTCCCCACGACTTCCACTCTTTTACCACCATATGCAAAGATATTTATATGCGAGTCCTGAAGTTGCTCTGCGTCAAGATCAGAAAGTTCACATTCATTGATCAAAGTAAATGGAGCTACTGAATCAGCCAGAACCCTAACATCTTTTTTATTAATAGAAATACTGCAATTAGGAGGATTCCCCCATTTCTTGTTTTTGTCAGTAGCAATTTCAAATACTCCTTCTTTGTCACACATGGTGGAGGACAAAATTAGCGCAATATTGTTGTCGTCCTCACTAATGCGGCTAAAGGGCAACAATGTCCAGAGAATAAGAGCACTAGCAAAGGGCGATGGTTTCAAGGCCCTAGTTACCATCCGTTCCAACACCTCCGCCACTTGCCTGATCAGGTAGAGTACATCACTCGGCATACGTGAGCCGCATTATCAGCAGTGCCATCAGCGAATGCACACCATATGTGCCTCGTAGCATTCACTTCACAATTGTCTTCCTCAACTTCCCAGTGCGCTGCATGTTGCAACTTAGAGGCATAATAGTAAAGTTCCAAACCTGGAAGGCCTCCTTTCAAAAAGTCACGTTTAAGTAGCAGCCGCGCCTCTCAGCCCCTCTGTCTAGCCCATACCAATGAGATCATGAGGCTGTAAGGGGTCTTAAAAAAGCTACACCGCAGAGTATAAAGTGCGTTTTGGACTACATAGAAACACCAGGGGAAGAACACCATTTTAATCACCACATTTCTCCCCGTCATAGATAGTTGCAGTGTATTCCAGATTTGTACTGACTTCATCAATTTTCTCACCAGCGGCTCAATACTATATTGTTGCTGACTATCCAGAGAGTGTCCACGGTAAAGGAATACCCAAGTCTCCTAGCTCAGACCCAGTTGAGCCAAAGCCCCCTTTGGGATCCCCCTCAATGCTACCAATGGAAACAGCAGCGATTTATGCTTGTTAATGCGTCCTCCCGCCACCACTCTGAAAACCTCCAAATGTGCCAGTAGCACTGGCACCGCCTCAACGGGACGTTGCAAGTAAAACAGAATGTTGTCTGTATATAAAGAGATTAGGTGTGTGGAATCTCCCACCTCTACACCAAAGACCCTCATTTCCCTTCTAAGCCCCAATGCCAGAGGATCTAGTGCCAGCTCAAAGAAGAGGGAGGAAAGAGGGCAGTCCTGCCTTGTACTCAGCCTCACAACCCATTCATCCGATACAAGGCCTCCACTCTGTACCCCGGACTAAGGAGCCGTGTACAGGAGACTCATCCATTTGCAAATGTGTGGCCCAAAACCCATCCTTCGAAGCCCCTGCAGCAAGTAATTCCACTTGAGCATGTCAAATGCTTTAGTGATATCCACTGACTCTTTTGCTAGGTCCTACCTGCTCTGGCTTACCGAGTGCATCAAGTATGGAAGCCGACACAAGTTGAGGGCTGCGCTGAGTTTGGGCATGAAGCCACACTGATCTTCATGTATCAGTGTACCCACTACACCACTTAACAGTTAGGCAAAAACCTTACACAACATCTTGCTATATGAGGTCAGACTCATCACATGAGTCCATGACTTCAAAACCATACAAAGGACACCTTTTCCAAGGGTGGGGGCAGTATCCCCTTGTCCCATGATTCCCAGAACATCTCGAGCAGCAGTTCCGCTAACTATGTGGAGTACACCTGGTAGAATTCCACCAGGAATCCATCACCGCTCGGTGCTTTCCCCCTATTCATTTTGCCTAACGTTTCCTTCACTTCCTCCAGGGTGATGTCCGCCTCCATCTGCTCTCTTAGAAAAGGAGGCAACACTGGCAGCTCCACACCATCCATATATCCGTCCACCACTGCAACATCGGCCTCCACTCCTCCTCCATAAAATTCTCGTAAATGCTCCCCCAGGGTGTCATTTAGGACCCAGTGGGATGTGGCCAGGAACCCATCTCGTCTCCAAGAGCCACAATAGGGCTTTTATCCACTTCATGCTTGAGCAACCAAGTCAGCATCTTACTGGGTTTATCCCCTTTCCTGTGCAACCACTGTCTATGTTCCCGACGCATGAATTAGTCAAGCCCACTCCATGTGTCCCCCAGATGTCTCTTAAGGGCTACAATAGTCTCCTCTGCATCTGTGACTTCCATCTCCCCTCTCTGGGCTTCTGTTAGATTGTCATCTATGTCCCTGAGTTCCCTCTGCAGTTGCCACCACAGACCACACATCTTGCCAAGACACTGCCCCCACCACCCAAAGACAGCCTTAAGTACCTCCAATTCATTTCCTCTACTACCCGTAGAGTCTCAGTTACCCAATAGATATTCTGTGATCTTTTCACCCAGGGTCTGTCTAAAATCGACACATTCAGCAGGGTATCCATCGGTAATCGCAAATATCTCACCCTTGCCGGGGCCCTGCCCCTCCCCACTCCAGCAGCAGCTGGGAGTGATCAAATAAATACCTCCCCAGATAGGTAGCCATCTGTATCTCGGCCCAGATGTCAGCAGTTTCCAAGGTCGGATCCAGCCGGCTATTGGTGTGATGGGTGTCAGAGTAACAGGAAAACTCCCTTATGGCATGATACAATGCTCTCCAAATGTCCTCACAGTCTAGCTTGTGCATGATCATCGCCAATGTTTCTGTCAGTTCAGGTTTGGTTAGGGTACGGGGAGGGTTTTTGTTCATATCTGCATCCAGCATGCAATTGAAGTCCCCAACCCGTAAAAGACACTCGGCCATGTTACCTGTCAGTAGGGACTGCACACACGCAAAGAGCTCCCTATTGTTCACATTGGGGCGCACACATTCAAAATAGTTATGTCCACACCATCCATCATTTCCTGCACCAACACAGAACCCCCACCTGGATCTGCTTCAGAGTAAATCAACTCAAAGGAGACCCCAGGGCCCACCTAAATCAGCACCCCTCGTGCTTAGGAGCAATACGTAGAAGAAATGATTTGACGCCTCCACCTTTTCTTAAATGTTTCCCCCTCTGTGTGATGCATTTCCTACAGACAGGCTATACTCACTCCTGTGCGCTGCAAGTAGGAGAGCACCCTGTGTCTTTTCACGTAACTACCCAAGCCACTGACGTTCCATGTGACTACCTTATTTTCATGTGACTATCCTATATGATCGCATCTTGCAAACTAGTTCCACTTGGCAATTTCCATCTCCTCAAGACCACCCACACTCGCAGGGTTGATGCCTTCCCCTTCCTGCAGCATGACAATGTGTGTACCATTTGTGTACCCCATATTATAGTATGTACCATTACAAAAGTCTAGCACCCCTGAAATAGGAACCCCCCATACCACCCCGAGCAATCAC
Organism: Triturus cristatus; assembly: GCF_964204655.1. Taxonomy (NCBI): domain Eukaryota; kingdom Metazoa; phylum Chordata; class Amphibia; order Caudata; family Salamandridae; genus Triturus; species Triturus cristatus. The sequence continues at coordinate 1,295,403,167 of NC_140589.1, forward strand.
AGAACATCAAGAAACAAACAACATCCCGCCCAACATCCTGTGCTGAAAACACATCCTCCCTATTCCCACCCCACTGTGAACAAACTGGTTGGCGCTCTGCCTAAAAACCAAAAGCCCAACCCTCACACAGAAAACCCTATACTAGACCCTATGATGTACAGGGGGGGGGGGGGGGGGAGTCAGGTCGATGCCACCCCCACCCAACAGAGGCACACAACTAATCACACTCCAGCTGTCCTAGAAAGCCGAAATATACCCCCGTAGGGTTCAGAAATAACAAAAAGATACAATACTGAATCCTTACATTGTATGCTCCATGTATAGCACCCCACTGCTGTATGGCTTTGAGGTCTGTGGAGGCCCACAGCCACGCTGTCCGCCCAACCCAGTGGCATACTCATGTACCAGGACCATGGCCAATCACACCCTACAAATATCTTCCAGCAGTCTCATTCAGACTAATTGCCGGCAGTCCCTGATGGAGTCTGAACTGCACCTTCCACCTCTCCACTCGAGTGCCAAGGCAGGCCAGCAGTATCCGTCTGTTCAGCCGCCAGTGTGCCATCCTCCTGCAAAACAATTTGTGACACAGTGCTGCAAACCAAAGATGATTCCTGGGACTTACTGTGGCGTGTATTCCCTGGTCGCCTCGTCCATCTCCCATGGGTCCTTCTCATCATCCCTTGTTCTCAGCATGACATCTTGTCCCTTTGTTCAACCCATTCCTAGACATCCCAAAATACAATATTGAAGCACTCATGCTACCACAATAGGTGGCGTTTTATCACCCAGAAAGCAACACCCACTGCAGGGGTGACCAGGAACCGGCGGCAGATTGTTGCCACTGAAAGGAAGACACAACATTCATCCACAACCAACGTTTCCAGAGTCCAGGTAGTAACTTCCTTTTAGAATTGGCATCTTTTGGCGTGTTTCCCTTGAGTTTTTGCTTTCTGACCTCCTGGTTTTGACTGTTTTTGCTGGTGTAATGATTCTGCGCACTTTCCTCACTGCTGTCCAGTGGTAAAGTGCAAGTGCTCCTGTATAAACTGTGTTCTGGATTGGTGTTTCCATGATTGGCCTATTTGGTTTACGTGTCAGTCACTAGTAAAGTGCACTGCGAGTGCCAGGGTCTATAAATCAAATGCTGTTGGTGGGCTGCAGCACTGGATTGTGCCACCCACGCAAACAGCCCGTAAAGTGTAACTCTGGACTGCCATTGCAGAGCCTGTGCGCAGCCTGGGGCTGCCACAACGACTTGGCAAGTGCACACACTTGCAAGTCCCTAAACCTTTCCGTTTCTACATGTGAGTCGCCCCTCTGGTAGGCCCATGGGCAGGGTGCATTGTATGTGAAAAGTAGGACATGCCCTGGTATGTGTGCATGTCCTACTTGTGAATTACAGCCTACTTCGTTTTTCACTATTGCAAGGCTACCTGTTCCCCATAGGCCAAAATGGGCATTTTGATTATTACATCCTATAATCCTAACTGACCCACGGAACATGGTAGAAATTCGAGTTTAGTATGCCTGAACTCAGAATGATAAAATGCATCTTTTAGTGAAGTTGGTTTTAACATTCTGGGTTTGAAAATTCCACTTTTAGAAAGTAGGTATTTTCTTGTCATACCATCCAAGCCTGCCTCTGCTAGGTTGTGTATTCCTTGTCTGGAGTTTGAGTGACAGGGGCTGGGGGATTCCAGTAGACAGGGTGAGTCAGCACAGGGCTGAATAGCAAGATCTACATGTAGATGGGTGGGAGGAGTTGCACCTGGAACCTGAATAGGGCTGTGCCTTCCCTCCACAATGCTGGCTCCACCTCCTGTGGTGCGTTGGATGTCCCTGGCCTACACTGTGAAAGGAAAGAAGGAGTCTTGTCAACAAAGTGCTCCAGGACTGACCAGAACTGGTTTGGACTAGGCAAATGCCTCTCTGCCTTCAGAGAACAAAGAGAAATTGAGGATAAAAAGGGGGACCCAGACCCCAGAACTTTAGAACTCTTTTGCACCAAGAAGACTGCCAAGAAGAAGAGCTGGAGAAGCTGTGAGGAGGAACTACCACTTTGCTGTGTTGGCCTACAGTGGCTGCTTCTGTCTTGGGCAGTGAAAGGACTGGACTGAACTTTCTGCAATCCACTTTTGTGAGTTTCTCCAAGGGCTTGAGGTAGAGCTTGCCCCCTGTTCAAGAAGTCTCAGGAACAGCAAAGACTTCAAGCCCGACGCCGTCAACGCTGCCGACTCCGTGTCCCGAAGGCACCGCAGAGGGCACCGCCGCACCGCAACCTTGGTCACACCGACGACACCTGTCGACGCCGCCACCGAGCCGCTGCTTGCACCGCGACCTGTGGGCACCGCACTCCGCACTGCCTCGTTTCATGCCAAAGCTTTGGCACCACAGAGAGCACCGCCGCAACGCCGCACTGCGGCCCTGGTATCACAGACGACGCCTGCTGATGCCGTTACTGAGCCGCTGCTCGCACCACGACCTGTGGGCACCGCACCCCACACCGCCTCGCTTCACAACGACGCCATGTTATCCCCGATGACGCCGCTCCACGCCGGACTCAATGCCGCTGCTTGCACCGTGGTACGAGGGCACCGCTCGTAAAGTTACACGATGCACCGCCCTCATCCCATGCCGCAGCCTTGGCCTACCGACGCCGATGCCATCGACTCCAGTTCGTCAGCCGACGACAGCACTTCAGCAACGACGCCGTCACTGCTGCACCGTGACCTGCCAGCACCGTGACGAGCACCGTCTTCATCTCACACCGTGACCCTGGTCTCACCGACGACGCCATCTGACGCTGCCACCAAGCCGCTGCTTGCACCGCGACCTGAGGACACCGCACGCCGCACCGCTGCACTTCACACCGCAGCACCCAACGCCTGCCGACGCCAGCGCTCCTGACTCCATCAGACAGGAGATCGACCTGCAACGCGTGGCACAACGAGAGGTCATCGAAGACCTGCATTTCTGAAAGGTACTGTTTGCGGGTCTTCCCGACACCGTAGCTGACCCACGACACCACGATCAGCCAGAACTGTTTGGATTTATTTGTTCTCGAAGCCGTGATAGCCCCGGATGGAGCTATCGACATCCAGGAACTGTTTTTCAAGGATACTTTGATAACTGAAGATTTTTAAGTACTGTATTGTGGATTTTTATCGTATTGGTCTTGTCTTAAGTATATAAAAATATTGGCTATTTTTCTAAACTGGTGTGGTGTCCTTTTGTAGTGCTTACATTGTATTACTGTTGGTTTTGTGCAAATGCTTTACACACTGCCTCTAAGATAAGCCTGACTGCTCGTGCCAAGCTACCAAGGGGGTGAGCAGAGGTTATTTTAGGAGTGTAACTTCCTTATCCGGACTAGGAAGAAGGGTCCCTACTTGGACAAAGGTGCAAACCCTTGCCAACTAGAGACTCCCATTTCTAACATTGGTGGTCATCAGTGAGGATAGGACTTGTGTTTGCACTTGACTTACAGTGATTGGTGTGCACTACTACCATATCACAGACCATTACGTACCACATACTTGTTCTTTTTACCTTTTTGACCTATTTTTGAGCTTGCCAATTTTTAACTTGCTACTTCATCATGTCTGAATCAGGGGCCTCATCTATTGCATCCATGGAAATTGCCTTTGAGGAGGATAGGTTGGAATTCTACAATGTCAAGGAATTGAAAGTGATTTGCAAAAATCTGAAAGTCCAGGTCAGAGGCCTCACTAGGAAGGAGGAGCTACAAAAGGCGCCGAGGGCCTGGGTAGCAGCCAGACATGCCAGTGGGCAATCTGGTGATCTCATTGGAGAGGCAGAGGAGCCGGTTCCTAGGGTGGATGTGCTTTTGGGTGAGGGGGAACCCTCCAGGCAAGGCAGCAGTAGCTTGTCCCCAGAGGAGCTGGAGGACAGGCGGGAAGCAAGGAAGTTCGAGTTGGAGAAACTCAGGATAGAAAGTGAGAGGGAGGACAAAAGAAAAGCCATGGAGGAAAGGAAGATGATCTTAGATCATGAGAAGTCTCAATGAGCTGGAGCTGAAAAGTAGAACCGGCTCAGATGGTGGCAGCAACGCTTCAGCGCACAGAGATAGGATTGTACACATCCCCAAAAATGTAGGTAAAGAGTACAAAAAGGGGGATGACATACAAAGGTGGTTTCAAGGGTATGAGTCATCTATTCATATGAATGGGGTCCCTGGAAGGAACTGGGGGGCAGGGTTGTGGCCTCTCTTTCCAGAAGAAGCTAGGGATACCCTGATAGCTTTGGGTAAGGGGCAGGACCTCACCTATGCTGACATAAAGGACGCTCTCCTCACTAGGTATGGACTCACTCCTGAAAAGTACAGGGATCAGTTTAGGTCCAGTAAAAAGTCTGAGACCAACACTTGGTTGGAATGTGTGGATATGTTCTGCAGGTCGCTGGATGAAGGGCATTAATGTGACAGATTTTATGGGGCTCTACAATTTGATTGCATGGGAGCATTTGTCTAGTCTATGCTTTGAAGATCTGCGCCAGCACCTAGTTGATAGTAAGCTGACTGACCCCAGGAAGCTTACTATGGAGGCGGACCGCTGGGTGTGTACCAGGGCCCACAAGAAAGCGTTTGTCGGAAACTCAGCCAAAGGTGGGCAGGGTCTCCAGCAGAAAAGTGGGGGGGGGACAAGGGTAAAGCACAGGAGTTCTCTAAAGGGCCCCAAACTAGTACCCAGGGTAAAGGTTCCCATACCCCAGGAGATAAGAAGAAAGGGGTCTCTACAGGAAAGCCTGCTGAGACCGGCCCCCGCAAGAGTTTTGCATGTGACCAGGTGAGTCACTTGAAGGGGGACCCCAGGTGGCCAAAGGGGACCCAGCCACCCACCGGTGGACAGTCCAAGGTGTTGGCTAGTGTAGCGCTTGTGGAGGAGGGGTGCCCACAGGAGGGTGGGGATCCCTCAGAAATGACCCTCGTCTCACTAGGGGACAGTGAGATGGTCCCAGGAAACCAGGTGCCCCCTAACACAAAGAAATATAGCACCTGGGTCACCATCAATGGGAAAAGGGTAGAGGCTCTCAGAGATACTGGAGCCAGTGTGACTTCAGTCTGGTGTAACCTGGTCTCTGAGAAGCAGGTAGACCCAGGGGCATTCCACCAAGTAGTTGCTGTAGACAACTCTGAGCGCCAGTGTATGGTGGCGCAGGTTCCCTTTGAGTGGGGGGGTCCCTCAGGTCCCTTGAGGGTGGTTGTGAGCCCTACCATGCCTGTAGATTGTCTGCTAGGTAACGACCTGGAGCAGTCCTTATGGAAGATGTTGAGCTCAGGTCTCACTTGGAGATGCTGGGGTTGCCAGAGTGGGCATGTGTGTCTATTCAATCAATGGCAGCCAGAAAGGGTGATCAAGAGGACTTAGAGCCTGGAACAATGGCCCAAGTCCCTGCCAAGAGAAAGGGCAGGGGACATGGGAAACCGGCCCCTGAAGTTCCCACGGACCGGGAGGAGGCGGACCTCGAGGGGGACGCCCCACTGCCTACAGGGGAGCAGGTAGCCGAACCGGGGGACATCTCTGAGCTGACCCACTGGCAGAAAGAAGGGGGTCCCACCAGGGAGGAATTCTTCAAGGCGCAGAAAGAGTGCCCTACTCTGGAGGGTCTGCGGCGGCAGGCTACAGACCAGGCAGCTAATGATCAGTCAGGGTCACATCTGATCTACTGGTCCATGGGCAACAGGTACATCCTGGTCTTGGTGGACCATGCCACCCGGTACCCGGAGGCAATTCCTCTCAGGACAACGTCGGCGCCAGTGGTGGGCCGGGCATTAATGGAGATGTTTTCCCGCGTGGATTCCCCAGAGAAGTGGTTTCTGACAGTATATGACATCCCTGTGGAAGGAGTGTGGTGTAACCTACAAGTTCACCACTCCTTACCACCCACAAGGAAACGGTCTGGTGGAGAGATTCAACCAGACCTTGAAAGGCATGATCAAGGATCTAACAGAACCCATGAGGCGTCAGTGAGACGTCCTCTTGCCATGCCTTCTCTTTCAATACAGGGAGGTGCCTCAGAAGTCTCTTGGGTACGGCCCCTTTTAGCTCCTGTATGGCCACCCTGTCAGAGGACCTCTCAGTTTGGTAAAGGAAGGCTGGGAGGCAGCTCCCAGGAAAACTCCCCAGGATGTGTTTAGTTACATGCTGGCCTTCAGAAACCAAACTGCCCGCTTCAGGAAACTCGCTCAGGCGAACCTAGAAGCAAGCCAGGAAGAAATGAAGAGGTGGTACGACCAGAATGCCACTCTGGTCGAATTTCAACCTGGGCAAAAAGTGTGGGTTATGTCCCCAGTGGAACCTTGTGCCTTGCAGGACAACTGGACTGGACCATTTGAGGTGGTGGAGCGCAAAGTAACGTCACCTATTTGGTAGACTTGCGGACTCCAAGGAACCCTTTGAGGATCCTCCACGTGAACCACCTCAAGCCCCACTTCGAGAGGTCCGAAGTGAGTATGCTCTTGGTGACAGATAATGGGGTGGAAGAGGAGTGAGCCTCTCCCTGACCTCCTGTCTACCATGGAGCATGAAGGGTCAGTGGAAGGTGTGATCCTCTCCCCTACACTAACTCCAGAGCAGCAGGGGGGACTGTCGCCAGTTGTTGGGACAGTTCGCCCCACTGTTCTCTCTGACCCCAGGTGTTACTCACTGGTGTACCCATGACGTGGACACTGGTGACCGCCCTCCTGTAACGCACAAAATTTACAGGTTGACTGACCGGGTCAGGGCCAGCATCAAGGAGGAGGTCTCTAAGATGTTGGCGCAAGGGGTGATTGAGCCCTCCAACAGTCCTTGGGCCAGCCCAGTGGTCTTGGTCCCAAAGGCTGCTGCACCCCGTGTCACTCCAGAACTACGGTTTTGTGTGGACTACCGTGGGCTCAATGCCGTCACCAGGACTGACGCGCACCCCATCCCCAGAGCTGATGAGCTCATTGATCGGTTGGGAGCTGCCCAGTTCCTCAGCACGTTTGAATTAACGTCTGGGTACAGGCAGATTACCTTAACCGATGGGGCCAAGGAGAGATCAGCATTCTCGACCCCAGAAGGTCAATTACCAGTTTCGGGTGATGCCCTTTGGCTTGAAGAATGCCCCCGACACCTTTCAGAGGTTGGTCAACCAGGTGTTGGCTGGACTGGAGGATTTCAGTGCCACCTACCTGGATGACATTGCTGTGTTCAGTTTCAGCTGGGAAAAACATTTACAGCACCTCAGTAAAGTGTTGAGGGCTCTGCAAGGGGCAGGCCTCACGATCAAGGCCAGTAAGTGCCAGATCGGGCAGGGTTCTGTGGTGTACTTGGGACACCAGGTAGGAAGTGGCCAGGTGGCGCCCCTACAACCCACGATTGACACTATTCTGGCTTGGGAGCCCCCCAAGACCAAGACAGAGGGGAGAGCCTTCTTAGGTCTCACCGGGTACTATAGGAGATTTGTTAAGGGCAACAGCACCATTGTTGCCCCCTTAACAGAGCTGACTTCCAGGAAGCAGCCCAGAAAGGTGATCTGGACTGAGTCCTGCTAGAAAGCTTTTGATGCCATGAAGGCAGCCATGTGCACGGCACCCGTGCTCAAGGCACCCGACTTCTCCAAGGAATTTGTTGTGCAGACTGACGCTTCAGAGTATGGTGTGGGAGCGGTGCTCTCACAACTGAACGAAGAGGGCCTAGACCAGCCTGTAGTCTTCCTTAGCAGGAGACTACTCCCCAGGGAACAGAGGTGGAGTGCCATAGAAAGGGAAGCTTTTGCTGTGGTCTGGGCGCTGAAGAAGCTGAGACCATACCTGTTTGGGACTCACTTACGGGTTCAGACAGACCACAGGCCCCGCAGATGGTTGATGCAAATGAGGGGTGAGAATCCAAAACTGCTGAGGTGTCCATCTCCCTACAGGGAATGGACTTTACGGTGGAACACCACCCAGGCACAGAACACGCCAACGCAGATGGTCTGTCCAGGTTCTTCCGCCTTAGTGAAGAGAACTCCCAGGAGGTTGGGTAGTTCTGGTTGGGTAGTTCTCCCTACTTTCAGCTGGAGGGGACATGTGTTAGACTTGGCATCTTTTGGCGTGTTTCCCCTGAGTTTTTGCTTTCTGAACTCCCGGTTTTGACTCTGTTTTTGCTGGTGTAATGATTCTGCGCACTTTCCTCACTGCTGTCCAGTGGTAAAGTGCAAGTGCTCCTGTATAAACTGTGTTATGGATTGGTGTTTCCATGATAGGCCTATTTGATTTATGTGTCAGTCCCTAGTAAAGTGCACTGCGAGTGCCAGGGCCTATAAATCAAATGCTGTTGGTGGGCTGCAGCACTGGATTGTGCCACCCACGCAAACACCCCATAAAGTGTAACTCTTGGCTGCCACTGCAGAGCCTGTGCGCAGCCTGGGGCTGCCATGTCGACTTGGCAAGTGCACACACTTGCAAGTCCCTAAACCTTCCCTTTTCTACATGTGAGTTGCCCTGGTTTGGACTAGGCAACGGCATCTCTGCCTTCAGAGAACAAAGAGAAATTGAGGATAAAAAGGGGAACCAGACCCCAGAACTTTAGAGCTCTTTTGGACCAAGAAGACTGCCAAGAAGAAGAGCTGGAGAAGCTGTGAGGAGGAACTACCACTTTGCTGTGTGCTTTGCTGTGTTGGCCTACAGTGGCTGCTTCTGTCTTGGGCAGTGAAAGGACTGGACTGAACTTTCTGCAATCTACTTTTGTGAGTTTCTCCAAGGGCTTGAGGTAGAGCTTGCCGCCTGTTCAAGAAGTCTCAGGAACAGCAAAGACTTCAAGCCCGACGCCGTATACGACGCCGCTGCCGACTCCGTGTCCTGAAGGCACCGCAGAGGGCACCGCAAACTTCGTCTCACCGCCGACACCTGTTGATGCTGCCACCGAGCCGCTGCTTGCACCGCGAACTGTGGGCACCGCACCCCGCACCGCCTCACTTCACGCCTCGCTTTGGCACCGCAGAGAGCACTGCCACAACGCCGCCCCGCGACCCTGGTCTCACCGACGACGTCTGCTGATGCCGCCACCGAGCCGCTGCTCGCACCGTGACCTGTGGGCACCGCACCCCGCACCGCCTTGCTTCACGACGACGCCTTGGTATCCCCGATGACGCCGCTCGACGCCGGACTCGACGCCGCTACTTGCACCGTGGTTCGAGGGCACCGCTCGTAAAGTTACAAGACGCACCGCCCTCATCCCGCACTGCAGCCTTGGCCTACTGATGCCGGTGCTATCGACTCCAGTTCATCAGCTGACGACAGCGCTTCAGCAACGACGACGCCGCTGCTGCACTGTCACCTGCCAGCATCGTGACGAGCACAGTCTTCATCTCACACAGCGACCCTGGTCTCACCGACGACGCCATCTGATGCCGCCACTAAGCCGCTGCTCGCACCGCGACCTGAGGGCACCGCCCGTCGCACCGCTGCACTTCACACCGCAGCACCCGACGCTTGCCGACGCCAGCGCTCCTGACTCCATCAGAGAGGAGATCAACCTGCAACGCGTGGGACATCGAGAGGTCATCGACGACCTGCATTTCTGAAAAGTACTGTTTGCGGGTCTTCCTGACACCGTAGCTGACCCGCGACGCCGCGATCAGCCAGAACGGTTTGGATTTATTTGTTCACGACGCCGTGATAGCTCCGGACGGAGTGATCGACATCCAGGAACTGTTTTTCAAGGATACTTTGATAACTGAAGATTTGTAAGTACTGTATTGTGGATTTGTATCGTATTGGTCTTGTCTTAAGAATATAAAAATAATGGCTATTTTTCTAAACTGGTGTGGTGTCCTTTTGTAGTGCTTACATTGTATTACTGTCGGTTTTGTGCAAATGCTTTACACACTGCCTCTAAGATAAGCCTGACTGCTCGTGACAAGCTACCAAGAGGGTGAGCAGGGGTTATTTTAAGAGTGTAACTCCCTTATCCTGACTAGGAATAAGGGTCCCTACTTGGACAAAGGTGCAAACTCTTGCCAACTAGAGACTCCCATTTCTAACACTGCCCCACCTGGAACACTAGTTTCACAAACCCTCACAGGGTTATATGACTAACGTTCCACCCCATTGTTCCAACACAACAGTGAACTCTAAAACAGGGTATGTTGAAGTCGGCTTGTGCATCTGAGTGGAATTTCTTAGTAAGGCCGGTGCAGAAGCCCTATTCTAAGTCACGAAGATCTTCTCGACCAGGGTTATGATGAATGGCATGATTGCCATAATATCTCTATAAGAAGTTCAGATTTCTGCTCTGTAGACTCCAGTTCAAGACCTTTGTGGCGTTTTAACAACGTATAAAAAAGGGGCCTATTTTCAGTGGACCAGACTTTCAGGTTAGGGCTGAGAGGAATAAAGAACCATCCTCCAAAAATGTGAGCACCCTACTTGCATTTGATAGGTCTGCCAAAAAGGGCCTAGTCCATGAAGACCAAAATTGGTCAGCTTCTTTTCATTATTTTCCTCTCTGGGAGTACAAAGTTTAGGAAAGCCAAATGCATCTGAAACTAACTCACCATGCAGCATTGATAGAGTGAAACTGGAGTCCTCTTAAACAAGTGTTCTTGCTCAAAAACAAAGTATCAGTTAGCCTCTTTTTGGCTGTTTTTATGAATAGGTATTTAGAAGAGGTGACAGATAATGCATTATGTAAAGCAGTAAATTCTGCAATACCGTGCGCTCTACCTTCAAGACTGTTGCTGAGGACCACTGTTGCGGCACAGCATGAAACTTTGCAGGTACAGAGTCAGATGACAAAGAAAAGAGACGGGCTCACACCTGGCCCTTACATCACTGGTGTGGTACTTTCCATGAAGTCTTCGCCATAATATTAGCTCTCACAAGTGTGCTGGCAGTCTGAAACTTGATTTGCTGTTAGACACATGGCGTGTGGAAGGGCAGAAATATCTGCCATACTGGAATTGTTCCCATGGACTTCCTAGAATATAAAGATTCTGGTGTGGTGAGGAGTAGTGTAAAAAACTTTCTTAATCTGGAGAATGGCCGCTCAGGGTTTAGCTCTAGACAACACACAGATCATAAAAAAGTGTCAGAATCAGACATGTTTTACAGTTGTATTGTACTGTAATTGAATACACTGTTTACTACCCCGAAGGTGTTGGAGCACTTTATGGTGGGTAGCATGCTACTCTATAACCCAAAGTTAGTTGTTAATGCAGTGGTTATTAATCATTGTTGTAAATGTGTTGGTTATGAGGATAGTCTTGTGCTCTGAGGAAACAGAAGCATTTCCTCAAGTTTTTAGAAATTAGAGTTTGGTGTAATTATTATATTGAGTTCATGCAAGTGGGAACAAATGGGATAAATAAATAGGGAGGAGGAGAAAAAGTACCATAAGATCGCAAAGAGAGGTTACGCATAAGGAGACACTGCGATTTATAGGCGCGGGATGAATAGATTTATTATAAAAGATTAGGTATTGCAGGAATGGTTATGCAGACGTTTAGGATTTGTAAGGAGGGTTATGGTTAGTTTACTGAAGTATAAGAGAGAGAAAGGTGTCGGGCATGTGTTAGGAGTAAACTACACTCGGAAAAATTAAGGCAGGCAGAGGATGGAGTGTAATGAGAGATCATTCAAACACAAGGCTAGGAGAGAGAATAATCCCTAGCTATAAATCAGCTTTATTTTCATGCAGAGTTTTGTTTTGGAATATTGAGGTAGGATGCAATCTGGGGAAGTATAAAAGGTAGAAAGAAGAATTGAAAGTTCATCACTCGTAGGCACGTGATACTTATAAATTGTTAGCAAATCAGGATGCCTCTGCACACGTTGTGAATAAAGCTGTATCAATACAGAGAGTAAGCATAAGAGCAGCAGTCTAGACATAAATTACAAAGTCCACCAAGTTTCGTTTTTCTTGATTTAATATGATTCCGTTGCCCAGCCAACACGTGTTTCGTCCGGGTGTGAAACCCACGACTTCTTCAGGGCATACAGGCAAAGAACGTGCACAGGTGAAGGATCTCTCCGCCGGTTATTATTCCGTCCCGGCTGCGCGGGAAAGGTATAAACGTCCCAAATAGGGATAGTAATTAGGGAGTAACCCAGATGAATCAGGACCTCGAAGATGAGTGCGTCCGAGAGTGTAGCAGGTATCCGGTAAGTAGACACACCCGGACGAAACACGTGTTGGCTGGGCAACGGAATCATATTAAATCAAGAAAAACAAAACTTGGTGGACTTTGTAATTTATGTCTAGACTGCTGCTCTTATGCTTACTCTCTGTATTGATACAGCTTTATTCACAACGTGTGCATAGGCATCCTGATTTGCTCTCACTGTTAGACTCTTGTCTACTGAAAGGGGTTTAGGGTTTGTTTTCCCCTCGTCCTATTTGCACCGTGCCACTTTTCAGCCCTAAACGTTTACGTACAAACTGTGGGCGCCATCGCATACCGCACAACCTAAAACCCTGCGTCAGTTTTACTTATAAATTGTTACCTTTGGCTCTTGATGGTGTTAATACAGTCTATCATTTTTTTTACACAGATATTGACCATTACTGAAACTGTTTGACTTTGTACTTATTTTTTTTAATACGTGGTACTGAGTTTTGTAGGATGTGCGTACCGCTGGTTGTTTAGGTTTGACTGGTGAGATTTTGAGGAGAGGACAATCCTGAGGCTTGCTACAATCATTCCATTTTGTGTTTGTTCAGATGCACGGGTAATATGTTTCTGAAGGGACGTGGTTCTTCCTGGTATTAAGTGTGGCTTGTGAAGAGATTCTGTTAACTTAGCACTTCCTTGACCTTAGAGTCCTGGGGTTATCGGCGTGTCAGAAGAAAATAAGAATGCGTGGATTCCTTGTTGGATCACATTGGTGATAACCAGGTCTTAACCATCCTACTGAACACTAAGTGACGGTCAGTGGGTTTGACCTTTGCAGGTAGGGAATTCCATAGCTTTGCCGCTTGAAAGGAGAAAGTAGTGCCATAAATGTTTGTCTTCCTGCAAGTAGAAATTATTAAGCACAGTGCCAGGATCGAAAAACCTAACTAATGCCCAAAGATGTCAGAGGCAATATCTTGAAAATAATGACAGAAAAAAACCTGGGCATCACAGAAAAAGAAAGAGGAAGAGAAAACAACAAGAATGGGGGGGGGGGGCTCTAAAATCCTGGGGTTTGTTAAGTGTAGAGAAAAAACTGATATCACAGATCTGGCCACGACTTTACGCAGCCTGCATGGCACTCTCTGCAGTTATATTGTGGGTTTTAGATGCTTTCTCCTCCTTCTAGTGCAATTACCGCTTCTTGTAATTTGGGTCACTTTTAACTGGTGCTTAGCATGGTTCTAAAGGAGTGAAATTTTGAAATGAAACTCCATTGAATATCTGTTTGTGACACATTGTGCACTCTTGTTGGACAAATGAACTATGCAGCTTCTACATGTCTCTGTATAGTACACATGGATTGTATACAGTTGAAGTGGAAACATTTACAGTCACCTAACCTAGAAGTCTGTGGTACAAGGGATATTAGAAAATATGTCTTCACAGGGTGCCTACTGCAGTTTTGTGACCAGATTACATTTTCAATAGAAAACGGTTGCTGTGGAGGGGGGAGCAAGGGTGGGGGGAACTCAACTGCTTCGTTGGAGTGATGTGTGTCAACGCTTCTTGAAAGTTGATAAGTTGGGCTGGTTTCCGAAGTGTGCATGTTTTTGGGGTTGAATCTGGATCAGGCAGTCACTTTGCTAATGTCTAATAATAAGTCATGACCGGCAAAGTATTTGGGGACCACCTTACACAAATCTTGTCCTTTTCCTTGTGACAATTTTGGAATATGATCACAAGATCAAGTTGATGAGGCTCAATGTACATTCAGATATGATCTAGCTGATTGATTATGGATCATGTCATTAGCACTCATGCAAAGACTACATGGAAGTAATCCATCTGGAATAGGACCAAAGCCCTGCTGAGTATGAACAGATTTTCTGTCTGTAGGAAATGCAAAAGTACCATGAGCTGAAAAGTGACATGATCTTTACTGAAATTATCTACCTTGAAAATAAGAAATCCAGGTAAGACCCACAAATTATTGACTTTATGTGCCATAGTAGGACTTGTACCAAGTCCAGGGTAAAGGGAGCTACCTTGCACCAAGATCTCTGTGCATGTTCACAAACAGCACTGAATTGTATTAGCACGTTAAAAAAAACACAGTTCTGAAATGTCTCCCTTTACACTGTATTTGATGGTTCCACAGTTGCTTGATTTCAATCTCATTTTAAGAATACACTGCAATGCAAGACTAAGAAGCCACTATTGTGCTCCCTGCAATTGCACTTCACAGTGATATAGCACCAAAGAAAATAACATTTGCTAATTGTTTGGTCACATATTGTTTTAGTTGTACTTAAAAAGTGCAAATAAATGTGAAACATTCCATGGTTGTGTCAAGTGTGTGCTATGCTATAGTATGCTTTGCTTTAAAAGAAAAATAAATCAATTTTGTATCTTTGTAAATTACTTGCAACTAGTTCCGATCCACATCTTTGGACCATTCTTTAGAAATGCCCTGCTTGAATTGATGCTATCTGGGGACTCCTTTCCTGTAATGTGGTCAGTAATAATACAAGATTTGAAACCATATTTCAGTGAGTGACAAAAATAGTGGAACCTAAACAACACCCTTTCTTAACCCCGCATTTCCATTTATTATTGAGTTTTGAAGGTACTTGCATTACCGGAACAGTTACCGTATTAAACTATCAACATTCATTTTTCACCACTCATTTCAGGGCGGATTCGTAAATGTCTGGATATTTACTCATTTACATTTGTGCCTAGGTTTGGGGTAATTGCATGATTTTTATAATTCACAGAGAATTTCAAGAGTACTCCCGTAACTTCTAACAGTTGAATATATTCTGTGGTGGGTCTGGAATTGCTTGCGAATTCCGAGTATCTCACGTGCAAAGGCATTTTTGCAAGTGAAAATTTAGGAAGTGTTCACCTGATTATGCTTAAAAGATGAAAATTTTCACAAAACAGAGGAGACAAGGGGCTGAGTTTTCTCCGACTCCCTTATCAATATCCAAATCACACACAACCAGACTGAGGGACAGGAAGATACACAAAATTCTCCACCTACCCTCAGTGGGGTGGTGTCTCACACATACAACCCTACTTAACACTAAACCAGGGAAGACAAAAATTGTCATAATAATTTCTGGTCTTCACCCCTGTACGGGTGTTTATTACCTTTTTCCAGTGTGTTGGTCTGCACCTGGATGTATGATGCGGCCCAATGATGAAGCATGATACTGTCAAGTGTGTGAGGGCAGTATTAAGACAATTTTTGTCTTCCCTGGTTTAGTGTTAGGTAGGGTTGTATGTGAGACACACCACCCCACTGAGGGTAGGTGGAGAATTTTGTG
This sequence comes from Triturus cristatus, assembly GCF_964204655.1. Lineage (NCBI taxonomy): Eukaryota > Metazoa > Chordata > Amphibia > Caudata > Salamandridae > Triturus > Triturus cristatus. The sequence goes on from NC_140589.1 coordinate 1,295,418,583, forward strand.
TATCTTCCTGTCCCTCAGTCTGAGGAACAGAACAACCCCTTTTGGTAGTTTCTCTCTGTTGTGTGAGATTTGGATATTGATAAGGGAGTCAGAGAAAACTCAGCCCCTTGTCTCTTCTGTTTTGTGATATTTAGTAGAGGCACGGCCGTAGAGACGTGAACAGGAATTACCTGAATTTCTTACCCAAAAATAAGAATAAAGAAAATAAAGAGCAGTTGGTACTGGGATTAAGAATGAAGGAACAAGGTCTCACCTATGGAGATGAGGCAGCAGCCAGGATTTTGGCATGCCCTTCCCTTTTGGGGGACACTACACTTACACAGGCACTTACACAGGTGGAGGGTTGGGAATCTCTGACGGAGTTAAAAAGAACACAAGTTAAGACTATTTTACATGGGGATATCCTCACTGAATATCTTAGAGCAAACTCAGCCCGGGGGGGCCTCCTTGTAGTCAACGAACCCCTAATCTTCTTGGAGGATGCCTCGTTCAGAAAGAATTGGTCATTGATTGCCTGGAGATGCTCTAGAGATTGGCCAATTCTAATTATAGATACAGCCAAAAAAATCTCTGAAGAGCTATTGATAAAAATTCAAACTAGTGAGGACAATCTGAGAACTCAGATTCAAATCTCAGTTTTTAAAAAGAAATTGGAAGAGACAAATAAAATCGTGAACGAGTATAAAGATTACCTGGTTAATTCTAAAGTACAAAAGTTACAAAAAGATCTCAAAAAAATTTCCAGGGAGAAAGTACACCCGTATATGAACGATGAATATGTGAAAACAAAAGAAAATCTAAACACACAAAGGAAGCCAACACGACAGAATACAGACACCTCAAGTTCAGGTAGTGAGAGCAGTGATGGTGACTATAGATATATTCAAATTAGGAGTAAAAGAGGGAAAATGTATGCCAGGCCACCCTCCACTCAAACTGTAATACAACAAAATAGACCTGGTAACATCAAGGCACTCCTTTAAATCAATTGATTACATGTGATTCCTAAGAGGGTAATGTAAAAATATCTTACTCCTTCATACGTAGTTCTTCTCATGAACTATCATTAAATCCCTGGTGCCATACAACTTAAACTTTACTAATTCCCAAACGGTGAAGGTAACCAACCATGTACAAAATCACTCAACCAATCTCCATAAATGACTGTGGTGCAAAAAATATAAAATAAAAAATAAAGTGAAAAATGAGAAAGTATCTCACGTGCGCAACACCAAAGGAGCTGCTGGAAGGTTCTCACCAGTTTGCTCACGATTTTATCATCATCGATATCTTTCTCATAAAGAAAAATGTGTGTCCCATTTAGGAAAGTGTAAAAAGTGTAAAAAGAATTTATGCAAACCCCAAAACCAAAAAGGAACAAGAAAAAGACCCGCGAAGTCTTTAAATAAAATTAGGTCTGGCTCACATATATAATTCCAATTTCTTTAATCCGTTGTGTGAGTCATCCCAAGGTTAAAAACACGGTCATGTCATGTAACCACATTCAGGAATGGCCAACATGTTTCATTGCCTTATCAAATTTGCGGCAAATTCATCAGGGCATCAAAGGTCTGCGTTCACTTTCCCCGGACTTTGTCTTTTTTTGAAAAAGAGGGAGTGACTGCAAATATGCAAACAAAAATAAAAGAAGAGACATGGCTGGTAAATTCATGAGAGACAACACCTATATCCCACTTCAAGACTCAAAAACAGAAACTCTGGCTTAAAAAACACACATAACGACGGCCCAAGGCCACCAATGTTAATTACCTAATGAGAGCCACGGGCCCGCATACCAGCTCTCAATTAGTTCAGGGAGTCAATACTGGTTGCACTTCTTGAGCAAACTGGTGAGAACCTGCCAGCAGCTCCTTTGGTGTTGCGCACGTGAGATATTTTCTCATTTTTCACTTTATTTTTTATTTTATATTTTTTGCACCACAGTCACTTATGGAGATTGGTTGAGTGATTTTGTACATGGTTGGTTACCTTCACCATTTGGGAATTAGTAAAGTTTAAGTTGTATGGCACCAGGGATTTAATGATAGTTCATGAGAAGAACTACGTATGAAGGAGTAAGATATTTTTACATTACCCTCTTAGGAATCCCATGTAATCAATTGATTTAAAGGAGTGCCTTGATGTTACCAGGTCTATTTTGTTGTATTATGGTGACTATAGACCCAGATACAGGGGCTGGTCAAGAGGGTATATGCGCCCTTATCAGCCAGGGCCTCAAATGGGATTTGGATGGCCTCCCATGTACCCTCCGATGGGTCCACCCCAATTCTTCCCTAAAGATTATCCGCCTTTTTTAGAGAGAGGCAGGGGGATACAGAAAGCACAGAGAACACAGAGAGTACAGTGGGAGGATATGAATCAGAAGATAACCCGCAGCATGGCCCGAGAAGGAGAACCGAGCACCAGCAGGGAACACATCTAGTTATGAATCTAAGCAGTAAGATTTTGACACCGACACAAGAGAGGGTGTTATCGAGAGGCCTTGGTTTTCTACCCACAAACGAACCAGACACTTTCAAACTAAAATGTGAACTAGCTGGCTTTTTTCGAAGTGTACGTTTAAAAGTATTTTTTGAAGGGAGGAATACCATTGAAAGAGAGGACGATACAGGATTTAGAAATAAGTCCACTTTCGTTCCAGCTTTGAATCAGTTACCTCCAGAAGTGGAAGTGTTTGAGCAGTCGGTCTTGAGAGAGGTAGACCTTCTAGGGACGACAAAAAACAACAAGCCCTTTTTTAACATGTCCACGATGGAGAACCAAGCCCTTAATGAATTAAGGGACTTTTTATCTGTGGTTATTAAACCCGCTGATAAAGGCGGTGCAACAGTGATTCAAGAACTGGATACCTACAATGCAGAGTGTCTTCATCTGTTGAATGATAGAAGAAATTATATAACTCTAAACAATGATCAAACAGAAGAGTTAAGAATCCAGATTACCTCGCTTGTAGAAGAAGCTACTGCCAATGATTGGATAAGTCAAAAGGAGGCATTATTCTTATGTAATCAGCATCCTACGGTGCCATATTTTTACACTTTGCCTAAAGTGCATAAATCTGCACGTCCCCCTCCTCGTCGTCCCATCGTCTCTGGGATCAATTCGATTTTGGAGCCTTTTTCCAAATTTTGTGATTTTTATCTGCGTCACATTGTACAGAAGATGCCAGCTTACCTAAAAGATACACGTGAAGTACTCAATCTTATTAAGAACATGGAATTCCACAGTAACAGTGACCTTATGATTGGACTCGACATAGAGTCGCTGTACACCAATATCTCCCAACGAGAAACACTGAGGGTTATTGAAAACATCCTCTTTGCAGAAGATTGGGATTTCCAAACTCCGCGGGCATTTATACTCTGCCTCTTGGAATTGGCACTCACAAGGAACTTTTTTAAATTTGAAGACCGATTCTATTTACAAACCCATGGTGCATCCATGGGGAGTTCGTGTGCCCCCAGTCTAGCCTGCCTGTATGTCTCTAAATTTCAGGAAGAAACGATCTTTTCACAAGCCAACCCCTTTTCAAATCATATTAGGGTGTGGCGGAGGTATATAGACGATGTCTTTATCATTTGGAGAGGGAGTAGAGACTCTGCTCAAACCTTTTTGACCTGGCTCAATCAAAGGAACCCGTTTTTGTATTTTACGGGTATGACAACGAATGATTCACTGCCTTTTTTGGACTTAAACATCAGAGCAGAAGGTGGGACACTTATCAGTAGTGTCTTTCACAAAGAGACAGACAGAAATAACTTACTATCTTTTCATAGTTTCCATCCTCGTTCACTTAGGGAAAATCTACCCTATGGGCAGTTCCTGTGACTTCGTAGAAACTGCACGCTGGTCGTGGACTATAAAAAGGAAGCGGAGTGCTTGAGTGAGAAACTCAGAAACAGAGACAATCCCAAACATGTAATTAAGAGAGCACAGAAAAGAGCAAGAAACTGTGATAGGGAAGCTCTATTGGAAACCAACGAAAGAGAGACCATAGAAAGGAGTATATGTGTGACGACATTTAACACAATATCCAATCATCTGAAAAAAATCATACATAAGAACTGCCGAATTCTGAATGCAAACGGATTAGATCAATCTGTCCCTCTGTTCTCCTTCAAGAAAAGTGCGAGTATCAAGGATAAGATTGTGAGTACACGTCCCAGGATACAAAGGAATCCTGGGAATACTCAGAACCAGAACCAATTTCTACCACCGGTAGAAGGCCACTACTCATGTGGTTACTGTAGGGTTTGTTCGTTGTCAATCAATGGTAAAAGTATAGATATTGGGCTGAATCACCCATGGGAATTGAGACAACATACCACATGCAATACAGAAAATGTAATCTACCTAATCAAATGTCCTTGTGAGATGCAATATGTGGGTATGACAACACGTAGAGTAAAAACCCGCATATTGGAACATATGAGTACGATACGATGTGGTAAGACGAATAGAAAACTTACGGCCCATTTCAATGAGTATAAACACAGTGGAAGAGAGTTAAGGTGGACAGTACTGGATAAACCCTTTATCCCACCAAATATGAGTGACATTTCTAACTTCCTGTTACTAAGGGAACAACGGTGGGTGGAAAGGCTGAAGAGTAGTACAAAGGGACTGAATGATTGTATCCCTTGGTTCCAATTACATGGAATCATAAAGAAATGAAGAAATGGGATTTCTTAAGAATAGGTACTCTATGGCTTTCCTGTGGATAAATATACCTCCAGATTCACTGACATATAGGAAGTACAAGGGTAACCCTCATGAGGGATATAATAGTATGGGACACTGTATTAAAAACTACATACTGTTTGGAAGCCTGTATAGTAAAATCCCACTTGGATATACATTTGAGGTGATCTCCTATTAGAACAGACAGTTTAAAAATGGCCGCCAATCGGGTTATCCTCGATACATGGGAGACAGCTTGAGCCCCTCTCTAGGTCTATGAATTGTACCGTCTTACGGGAGACGTGTTGACGCGATTGGGGGAAGCGACGAGTTACATACTCCGTAGCTCTTTATATGGAGGCGAACAATGAAAAACCTGGATCGGCGGAGGACCGTTGCGGGGCCATCGGAGATAGTGCCTCTTTGGAGTAGTGAGTAGATGCCGAATGCAAATAAGAGAGCTTTGGGTGTATTTATAGAATTGATCTATCTTGCGCATTGACAATTTTTAATTAAGATATCCCACAACTAAGCTACAAAAAACAGACACAGTGTGGCTAATGCTTTCGGAGCTTATGCTTCAGAGTTAGAAGAGAGCTATGATAAGCGTGTCGATACAGTAGATAAATGAGAAACATTTAACTGACATCGTTTCCATTTTCCTGTCGTTTTGCTTTCTCCTTCTCTTAATGCATTATTTGACTCCAGAATGTGACGACAAGAGCACCGCCCCCCAAGGTCCCGGGTTTAGAACAGTACTCGTAAACTCTTGTAAGTAACACGAAGCTACAAGAGTAGCGGTTCAGAAAAGTGACGCGTTTGCTATGGGGTGATGGTCACTGTTATCACTCACCAGATAATATGAGAACGATATAGTCTGGCAGACTTTTGATGAAGAAAGAATAAAGATTATGATACTTTGAATATATGAGCGGATTAGAAGCTCGATTTTAAATTTACTTCACTTCCAGTCGTGTTTGTGTTCTCACGCGGTGTAGTGATCTTACCAATAGGGAACCAGGTGTGTGCAAAAAACTGGGTTGCTATGAGATAATGGAGTTGTTTTAATGACACATGGGGGAATTCAAAAATAGGAATGTATAATGATAAAAATGATGAGCACGAGAATTATAGATTTAATTTTTGCTCTTTTTTGCTTCTTCTTTCTTTAGAAATAGGATTCCTCTTGGAAATTTCCAGAGATAGTGACATTGGGACATTGCCTAACGCACAAAGTAAAAAGGTAATAAACACCCGAACAGGGGTGAAGACCAGAAATTAGGTACCAACACCCTGACGAATGCCAGAGCGACCTGGTTAGGCGCAAAAAAAACTGGCAGAAACATGTTGGTATTTGCAGTGGGGCTAGAAGAGTCGTTACCTTCCCCGTATCTTTGGTTTTAATCCTACCAGGGGCTAACAAAATGGAGTGTTGACAGCTAGGTAGTTTTAAGTATATGTATCTGCCAGGGGCGGCTGGTGACATTTGAAAGTGGTGAGGCGTAAAATGATTGGTATACTTCACCGTTGCGAGCGAGCCCAAACCCCTATAAGGAGGGTTCGGGGGGGTTCTCCCCCCGAGAAAATTTTGAAACAAGCATTTACAATGCAACGGTCTCGGCATTGTTAAAGTTAGAGCTATTGGCATTGCTCATGACAATGCCGTTTCTTTAAATGTTTTAAAAACAAAAACATAAATAAAAATAATGTCATGAGCAATGCCAATAGCTCTAACTTTACCAGTGCCGAGACCATTGCATTGTAAATGCTTGTTCTTATAGTGTAGGTGACTTCACGTGTTTGGATCCAGATAAATAGATAGATTGTCAAGGCCGTTGATTCTCCACAGAGGCAGAAGATGCTTATTCCCAATTCCTTCCTCTCAGAACACACTGCGTTTAGCAGCTGCTCTAAGCAGGGGGAAAGGGGAGTTGGACAGAGAAGAGAAAGACACTCGAGCTGGTCCTGAAATCCCTGGTCTTCTGTTTTCCTGTCTTCAGAGATTCTAATGCACATAAGGGGAAATAAGCATTCAAGTACACTCAACAGTTCAGCTCATTACATATCTAACATTTCTTAACTGTCCTACCAGGTATTGCTAGAGTGTAGGCTCCTCTTCTGTAATGAGGTCTCTTAGTTCCTACTGTTCTGGAACTGGAGCTTCCTAGCACACATGGAAGACACTACATTAGGATCACAACTCTACTTTCAACCTTTCCTCTAATAACTGAGAAAGGGACTTCTCCTACCTTACTGGTAGCTCGACCTATCACTTAGGTTTTCTCATAAAAGTTCGGAATATTTGTCTAATAAATTGAAGTTTCACATAAGTCTCTCTTCTCTGAAATCTGGAACAGTTCTCGTTGAATTAGTGAAGGTAAATGGCTTCAGGGAAGTACGCGCAAGAAGGATCAAGGAAGGATAGAGAGGAAGGAAAGGAGAAGGGAAGAACGCTAGGAAGGTAGGGTACAATGGTTAACGCGCTACTCCAAAGTTGCAGTCTCCTTAGCGCTGTAGCAGAGCAAATTCTTGGCTTACTTGACTATGAAGATTCTTGGGCTCACCAACGCTGTACTCTTGGAACTCCTGGAAGGCTGGAACAACTGGCCTCTGAAGAGACGAATTATTAATATCCCAACTAAGGATTGGACACTAGAATACTAACCCTTGAATGGGAAAGAATTCCTTCTGAGAAATAATGTCTTTGAATAAGCGCCGCTTCCACTGAATTACTTGAAAGGAAGCGCGCTTCGAATTCGAACTTCTCTACCTCAGATTCAAATTGAAGTGCGCCGTTGAGCGCGCTCGCGAGCCGCTTCATTCCGAAGCGCCTTCAAGACTAGAACGTCTCTTCTGGGGCCTCTGATACTTCGCGGGCAACGCGGCGGCCATCTTGAAAGGGTCTTTTTCACCGGGTTAACATTAACCCAATAATTTACAGTAGCCGGTTTAATTACCACTCTACGTTTCTTGGGATAACACTGCCCTATGGTAAGGGCACTCACCAGGTTCCTGACAGTACCCCCTCTCAATGACCGATTCATCGGTCTAGGTTTGAGAGGATTTTGCAAATGAAAGCGTTGAATTAAGTGGGAAGCATGCACATTTAAGGCCGGTTCCCAAGATCTCTCTTCAGGTCCATACCCCTTCCAGTCCACCAAGTAATATAGTTTCCCTCGAATCCTTCTTGAGTCTAAGATTTCTTTGACTTCATACTCAGTGTGTCCTTTGATTCTCACTGCAGGGGGGGGGGTACCCTTGCGAAGATAGGGGACTGCTGGCTTAAGGAGGGAAACATGAAATACACGGTGAATCTTTAATTGTGAAGGCAACTTTAGCTTAACTGTCACTGGCCCTAACACCTGTTCTATAGAGAAGGGACCAATATACCGTGGTTGAAATTTTCTATTCCCCTTCAATCGCAGGTGTCGAGAGGATAACCACACTGAATCTCCTACCTGATACTGAGGGGCCTTCTTTCTGTGTTTATCTGCTTGTCGCTTATAACTCTCCTTAGCCTTTAGAATATTAGACTCTGCAGATTTGTGAGCTCGGGATAGTTCTTTCAAATACTGATCTGCTGCCGGAACCCCAAACTCTTCTCTACAACTGAAGGGATTTGGATGTCTTCCAAAATTGAGGTAAAATGGAGTAAATCCAGTGGAGACATTCTTCGCATTGTTGTGCGCGAATTCTGCCATCCACAGCAGGTCTGACCACTCACCATCCCGAGCCAAAAGGAACAGGCGTAGGTATTGTTCCAATTCTTGATTGACTCGTTCCGTTTGACCATCAGTCTCGGGATGATAACTGGTAGAATGCCTGACTTCTGTCCCTAATCCCAGCATGAAAGCCTTCCAGAATCGAGAGACAAACTGAGGACCCCTGTCAGAAATCAAGATCTTAGGCACCCCATGAATCTTAACTATGTGTTCACTGAAAAGTTTGGCTATTTCTCTAGCTGTGGGAACCCCTTTTATAGGAATGAAATGACTCATTTTAGTAAAGGTGTCCACTACTACTAAAACGGTATCATACCCCCTACTCACTGGAAGGTCTACGATTAAATCCAATGTGACTGTGTGCCAGGGTTCTGTGGGAGTAGGTAGGGGTTGTAAAAATCCTTGGGGCGCTTGCCTACTGGTTTTCCCTCGAGCACAGATGTGACAGGATTCCACATAGCGTTTCACATGAGCCTTCATATTCGGCCACCAGAAGTATCGCTGGACTAAGTCAAGTGTCTTGGCCATGCCTTTATGCCCTGCTAATGGTTGATCATGACAGTCTTTCAAGGCTTGTTCTTGGATTGCTTTGGTTGGCAAATATAACGCACCTCGATGGTAAGGCAAGGAGTTGACAATCTCTCGGTCTGTTTCTTGATCTGCCCATTCGGACATTTCCTCTGTAGTCATTTGTCTTCCAATTTCTTCCTTATAGTTCGTGAAACTAAGTGTGCATACAATCTTGGATTCAGGAATAATTGGGCGTGATTCCACTGGATGTTCTGAGGCCTCTGTTTGAATTCGAGACAGAGCGTCCGCCTTGCCATTCTTACTGCCTGGGCGATAAGTAATCACAAAATCAAAGTCGGCAAAGTAAAGGGACCAGCGTAGTTGACGAGGAGTCAAGGTTCTGGCTGATTTCAAAAACTGAAGGTTTTTATGATCGGTGAAAACTGTGACCTTATGCTGGGCTCCTAATAAATAATGCCTCCATTCCACAAACGCATCCTTTACAGCCAGCAGCTCTTTCTCCGCAATAGTGTAATTCTGCTCTGCTGCGTTCAACTTTCTAGACCTGAAAGCTACTGGATGTAGTTGTCCCGTAGATCGGTGTCTCTGAGACAGGATTCCACCTATGGCTTGGTCTGAGGCATCCGCTTCTACAAAGAAAGGTTCAGAAGGATCTGCATGAAGGAGAATTGGGGCCGATGTAAAACTGGTCTTGAGATAGACAAAGGCCTGTTCCGCCTCTTCTGTCCATTGAAATTTTTCTCCCTTTTTTAACAATTTTGTGATGGGGAGAATCTTTTGAGAAAATCCTTGAATGAATCGACGATAGAAGTTGGCAAACCCCAAAAATCGCTGGACCTCCTTGACATCTGTGGGAGATGGCCATTCGACCACAGCCTGCACCTTCCTGGTGTCCATGGTAATTCCGTCTGGTGACAGTACAAACCCCAAAAACTCAACAGTGCGAACACTGAACGCACACTTCTCTAGTTTCACATAGAGCTGATGTTGTCGAAGTCTTTCGAGGACCAACTTCACATGCCTCACATGTTCTTGTGGAGTCTTAGAAAAAATCAAAATGTCATCCAAATAGATCACCGCTACCTTATCCAACAAATCTCCCATGGCATCATTAATAAAATGTTGAAAGGCTGCGGGAGCATTGCACAGCCCGAAGGGCATCACCTGATATTCGAAGAGCCCGTACTTGGTTCTGAAGGCTGTCTTCCACTCGTGACCCTCCTTCATTCGAATAAGATGGTAAGCTCCCCGAAGATCTAGTTTCGTGAATATCTGAGCCTCTTTGATCTGATCCAAAAGGACGGAAATCAAAGGTAACGGATAGCGGTTTTTAATTGTTGCTCTGTTGATGGCTCGATAATCGATGCAAGTCCTCAAAGACCCTTCCTTCTTTGGAATGAAAAACAATGGTGAGGAGACCGGAGATTGGGATGGTCTAATGAACCCGTTAGCTAAGTAACGATCCAAATAATCTTTCAAATACAAGTTCTCGGCCTCCGTTAATGCATAAATCCGACTGCAGGGCAAAACGGCCCCAGGTTCAAGGTCAATGGCACAATCGTAAGAGCGATGGGGGGGCAATCGTTCCGCTTCACATTCACTGAACACATCTCCAAATTCCTTGTATTCCTCCGGAACAAGTATGGACTCGACCACCCCAATAGGATCTCCTGTGTAAGACAACAAGGTGGCTGTGGAAGGTTCTAGACTCTCTTCATCTGAGGAGAAACAATGTTCGGCACAAAACACAGAAGTCATCTCAACAGTCCGATTCTCCCAGTCAATTGTCGGGTTGTGTGTGGTGAGCCACGGGATACCCAGAATGATCTGAAACTGTGGGGCATCAATCAAGTTAAACTGAAGATGTTCTCGATGTCCATTTGATTGGACCAATTCTAACAACTCAGTGTGATGGGTGATGGGACCCGATGAAAGATTGGTCCCATCTACAGCTCGAACCAACTCCTTCTTTTCCTTTAACCTCGCTTGGATTCCCATCCTCTTCGCATACTTGATGTCACAGAAGTTCCCCGTAGCTCCGGAATCAATCATGATGGCTACTCCTGTGATTTCTTGTTCACGGAACTTCAACGTCATCTGTAGGATCAAATGCGGTGCTTGAGTTTGAAGGGTGTTCATTATGCAATGAGATTCTGGAACCTTCTCTTCACATTTCGCCATCTGAGCGGCTCCTCCTACAGATGGTTTTGAGAGTTTCCCGACACAACAGGTTTAGGTCTCTTTGGGCACTCTTTCACAAAATGTCCTGCTGCTCCACAGTACATACATAACTTCTTTGCTCTCCTCGACTCCTTTTCCTCTTTACTTAAGGGACCCCTCACTGTTCCTATCTGCATTGGTTCACTCTCTGATGTGGATCCATTAGTTTTACTCCCTTCAACTCTAGGTCTGTCAAAACGTGAAAAATTCCATTTGATATCTCTAGACTTCCTTTCTCCTTTTCTCTCCGTACAGCGAAAGTCGATTTCTAACACTAAGTCTACTAATTCTGTAAAATCTGTAGGTCGGTTTGGAATTTGTGCAAGTGTATCCTTTATCTCATCCCGTAAGCCTCGATAAAACAGTGCAGCCCTCTTCTCAGGTGGCCAATTAGTTTCCATTAACAATTTGTTGAATTGCGTTAAGTACGTGAGGAGATCTTTGGATCCTTGACGCAGTTCCAAAAGTTCATTGTCAGTGGCCTGGGAAATTCTTCTCCTGTCAAAGATACGAAGAAACTCTGTCTTGAAGCGTTCAAAATCATATAAAAAAGGATCATCTCGGGAAACCAGAGGCATAGCCCAATTGGCGGCATCCCCACTAAGGTAAGACAAAATGAAAGCCACTCGGGATTGAGCATCTGGAAATAGGGTTGAGCGACACATGAAATGAAGGGAACATTGCGTGAGGAACAATTGGGCCTTTTGAGGATCCCCACTAAACCTTTCAGGTGGTGCTAAAGGAATAAGGGGTGAAACTGAATGAACAACTTGGGCCACTGTGCGAGGGTTAGTTTCTGGCAAGGAACCCTTTACATCTGCTACAGAAGGAGGAGAGCCTGAAGGCATCATCTCACTAACTCTTTGGGATAGCATCATTGTTTCCTGTCGTGAAGCTACCATTTCTTGTTTAAGACTCTTATTCTCTGCGCTAAGGTGTCCCACATCCCGCTGAATTCTCTCTAACATGTCCCCTAACGCCTTCAAACTAAAACCCTCTGCCATTCTGCCTGTTTGTGTTCTCACGCGGTGTAGTGATCTTACCAATAGGGAACCAGGTGTGTGCAAAAAACTGGGTTGCTATGAGATAATGGAGTTGTTTTAATGACACATGGGGGAATTCAAAAATAGGAATGTATAATGATAAAAATGATGAGCACGAGAATTATAGATTTAATTTTTGCTCTTTTTTGCTTCTTCTTTCTTTAGAAATAGGATTCCTCTTGGAAATTTCCAGAGATAGTGACATTGGGACATTGCCTAACGCACAAAGTAAAAAGGTAATAAACACCCGAACAGGGGTGAAGACCAGAAATTAGGTACCAACACCCTGACGAATGCCAGAGCGACCTGGTTAGGCGCAAAAAAAACTGGCAGAAACATGTTGGTATTTGCAGTGGGGCTAGAAGAGTCGTTACCTTCCCCGTATCTTTGGTTTTAATCCTACCAGGGGCTAACAAAATGGAGTGTTGACAGCTAGGTAGTTTTAAGTATATGTATCTGCCAGGGGCGGCTGGTGACATTTGAAAGTGGTGAGGCGTAAAATGATTGGTATACTTCACCGTTGCGAGCGAGCCCAAACCCCTATAAGGAGGGTTCGGGGGGGTTCTCCCCCCGAGAAAATTTTGAAACAAGCATTTACAATGCAACGGTCTCGGCATTGTTAAAGTTAGAGCTATTGGCATTGCTCATGACAATGCCGTTTCTTTAAATGTTTTAAAAACAAAAACATAAATAAAAATAATGTCATGAGCAATGCCAATAGCTCTAACTTTACCAGTGCCGAGACCATTGCATTGTAAATGCTTGTTCTTATAGTGTAGGTGACTTCACGTGTTTGGATCCAGATAAATAGATAGATTGTCAAGGCCGTTGATTCTCCACAGAGGCAGAAGATGCTTATTCCCAATTCCTTCCTCTCAGAACACACTGCGTTTAGCAGCTGCTCTAAGCAGGGGGAAAGGGGAGTTGGACAGAGAAGAGAAAGACACTCGAGCTGGTCCTGAAATCCCTGGTCTTCTGTTTTCCTGTCTTCAGAGATTCTAATGCACATAAGGGGAAATAAGCATTCAAGTACACTCAACAGTTCAGCTCATTACATATCTAACATTTCTTAACTGTCCTAGCCGGTTTAATTACCACTCTACGTTTCTTGGGATAACACTGCCCTATGGTAAGGGCACTCACCAGGTTCCTGACATAGATCTTATTTGTAGAATTGTATGAATTAATTACTATCCTAAAGATTCCTCAAAGAATATTTAGACTACTTTAAATTATACTTCAGTGAAATATCACATTTCCTCTGGTTTTATTTAATTTTTGTTAAGGTTTGTTTACGGCAGCCAAGATAGAAGCGAACAAAACCACTGCGCACGCTCTAGTATGAATTCGGGTCTAAATTAATACGTTATTTATGTTTTTTAAGTATGTTACCTTTTGTACTCATATATATATTTTAATAAACGTGATAATGTTGCGTCCGTGCTTACTGCACCCTTTGCAAATAATACTGTAAATCTCAATGAGAAAAAAAAACATTCAACCGATTCCCAAAAATTCCAGCCACCATCCAATCTTCCCGTCTTTCCAAAACAAATAAGACGAATCGTCAATGGCCATCGAATTGCCCCTTAACAGTGACATCAAAGACTCGGGTAATCTAACAATTCTATTTTGGGGAGAAAAACTGCCATCTAGAAACTAACCAGCGTCCGCCCTTTGTAGATAAATGTTCTGAGGATACACTTGCTGAGCATTTTTTTTTATTTTGCGTATAACAATACAATGATTATTTTTGACAAATTATAATGCGAATTGTTATTGATTCTAATGATGATAATAATGCAGGTATTACAAATATTCACCATTTATGTTATGGTGTATGACGTACTGAACAAAAGTTATCTCATTTGCTCGTAAAGAGTAGTAAAGCATGTCTTTGTGCACGTGAAACAACATTAAACACGGGGGGTGGGGGCTAATTCCACAGAAAGTATTGCATTCCAGAGTCAGGTGTGAAATCTCTAGCGCCATGAGACCCTCACGGGTGATTTGCCGCGCTTTATAAATCCTTGATTGAATAATAAACTGTACAGAGTCGGAATTAGCGACTCTAATTCATGTGCATCGTATAGGTGGAATATACGAAATAACCAGTACTACGTCATAATTGCACGAAACCCTAAGAGAACTTTTTGCAAACGTCACTAGAACAGCGAGATGTAGTATGTATGAGCAGCAGGTTTCCCGACCCATGAATGCCGTCGCACGTGTAAAATATAACACACGTACGGACATATAAGAAACAATGCAGTAACCGATGCATGTCTCTGGAAAGCTCAGTAGGTTGAGTGCCTGCTAGCACTGGTGGTCGGGCACGTGGGTGGGTAGATACATGCTCATGCTCAGTAGAGTGAGAGTCCTGAACAGAAGCAGCTCTGGCAGAGGCTTGTGGTCCCCACGAGTGGCAGTCTCCCTCGAGTCCCGCCCTAGCTCCTCGTTGTGACTGTCAGCATCGCTCCCTCCCGGGTTTCCGAATCCTACGCTTCCCTCCGGGAGGAGGGCCCGGGTTACGTCACGTGACTCTGCCTGCACCTCATGAAATGGGAAAGCAAAACATGCGAGCACCTCCGGCAGGGGGGAGCCGTACAATAGGATGTGGGAGACCTTTTTGAAGATTGGTAAGTGATTCAGTTCATGAATATACAAAAGAAATGCCAAGTTTTTGTCCCCCTGCAATATGGGAAGGGTAAGTAAGCCGTTCTCTGAAATCGTGATGCAAATGAGTACAGTAGCTAGCCCCTCAACATAACTAGGGTCCGCCCCCTCCGCCTTTCTACGAGTCGATCTATCTGCACACACCTAACTGCACCAACACGCCCACCAATAAGACACCAGCTCTGTGGACGTCAGACGATTGGTCGTTCTCAAAGCAGGCTGGAGATGCAGCCATACCCTGCTGAGTCTGGCCGCACGAACCCTGGCATCCGGGGGCGGGGGTACATACAGTGCTTGCCTTCTATGGGGAAATCTCACGTGACCCTTAAGTGCTTTCACCCATACCTATTCCTGGGGACTCTCATCTGGGATGATGGCAATGAGAAAACAAGCCGAGGGCACCGGAAGACACCACCGCCTTTCTCCGAGGCAAAATGCCTCGGAGAAAGGCAGCGTCCTTTTCGGATTCGGGGGCGTGTTTTGCTGTTGTCTCCACCCTGAGACTTCTCGCAAAAAACACGCCCCCCGATCCGAAAAGGACGGGGCCTAATCAGAGTGACTGACCTCTTCTCCAGTGGCTGGCCAGCATTTACGAGGCCAGCCAATGGAGAACAGGGGAGAAGAGGGGCTGGTTCAAGCCCCTCTTCTCAAAGTCATTAAATCTCCGACTTCTGGTTCTGCCTTTCGGCAGACCGGTAGTCCTCGACCTAAAAAGAGAAGAGAAATGGTGCATTTTCAAGCAAATTTGAGAAAGCAGGAAGGTTAATAAAGCAATTGTGAAAGTGCAGTTATAACATTAATAAAGAGATGTCATATAACATAGGTAGCTGCTTATTCAGTATAACCACAGAGCTTCATAACAGACTTCGAGATACAATGCATTTCTGAGTACCTCACTCACAACCTTTAGTACCTGAATCACAATACACCTTCTTCAACACCGTAGATGCAAGTGTCCCACAGTTGCACATAGATACAGGACAAATCAGGTGGCGAAATTACCCTAAGAAATTCCTGAAGAGTCGTGGGTTAACATTTGTGCCAGAGCAGTGAGACCCTCGAACTTCTTTCTCTCAACATAAATAAACTCTAGAACAGACTAACTCCTCTTCGGTGTACAGTATGGCAGAAGGGCAATGAAAAAAAATACTGACTGATATAAATATTATAGCCGGGGCTTTAAGTGGGATGAAAAAACTGGGGAGTGCTGGGGTCTCTCAACCTGTGGGCTTAAACCAAAGACCTATATTTCAGAAAACCCCTGAACACTGAGCAGCTCTGACTGGCATTTAGCAAAGATCATTTACAAAGGGGTAGCATCAGAAGCATGCTGGTAGAGCCCAGTCCGACTTTTAATACATACTCTGTTTCTATTATCTGTGTAGCTCCAGTGCTTGGAATTAACCACAATGTGGCCTTGTAGCGCTTTACAAAAATCTGTCCCTCAATAAATAGAGTAGAAATATGGTTTTATTTCAAAGCTTCTTTGATTTCTGTTCAAACAACCTGCCTGCCACCACAATGCAAAGCGATGTTTGAAATGAATACCTGCTAGTTTCTTGAAAACAAACCACCATCAATTTTGCTTCTCAATTCAAACAGCAGGTTTTCCTGCTCACCACAATGCTAGGTTACAGCTGGTAGCCTGACTGCCTGCGGCTTCGAGGCACACCTCCTTCAGTTCCTCTTACGGCTCTGGAATCATCAAGTCTGCAACAACTACAGCGCTCATCCTTTCCGATTCAGAATTAGAGATCAGATAAGATTGATTTGTCTTCAGACCATATTTCCAATATATCTAGTATAATTCTACCTGGTAATTTCACAGATTAATCCAATAAAGAAATTGGATGGCAATACTGTGCGTCTGATCTATTGTCCTTCTTAAATATGGGGACGATTGTTGTTTCAAACCAAGTGGTCAGTAGTGTTCCCTGTTCGATTGATATTGAAAGGTTAGTTAGCAGCGGAGTTCATTTACCATTTTCCTGGTAAATATCAATTGAGACCCTATCTGAATCTGCAACTTTGCCTAAGCTACTTTTATTCAGGGCAGACTAGAGAACCCTAACATCTAACATAATGCAACTCTTTCCCGTTTTTAACTCACTAATGTATTCAGAAATAGTGTCATCATTGTAGCGTTGTGGGCCCTAGGCCCACATGCTGCAGAAAGCACATGCGCCCGGCCCCTTTTATTAACAGGGTCACCTGACCGGTGACGCCTGTGATGGGTGGGTGTACAGTGTGGGTGGAACACTAGAACGTGTCCAGCAGGACACTATAATCATCATGAAAGTTATGAGTAAAATGTGCATTCCAATCAGCTTCCTGGACCCCCTACATTATGAGAAAGGGCTGGGACTTCAGTAAGGTATGGGGAATTAATAATTCTACAAAATAGTACACTATCTTCGATAACACTTGCCTTAGTCATGGTACCCGAGGCATTTGTCTACATTTTATTTCCTCTAGTATATGGTTGGTTTGTACATTAATCTGGACATTTGAATCATAGAAATATCTCTGGGAAGTGTATTTAAAATAGTTCGTAAGTTAGTGTGAGCGATTCTCGGTCGAAACAGCCTTGGATTCTTTTTTATTAGCCTTTGTGGTGTGCCAGAGTAAAGCATCAGTTGCTTTATAAATTTATTCAAGGGATGTTGTCACCTCTCTTGGCCTCGGTTGGTCCTTCAACCATTCTGAAAAAGCAGTCTCATGTGTGAAAGCTAACTTAGCAAGAAACTGTGTCGTATTTACCCCAGACCATTTCATGCAGGACTATTGTATCTAACAACCTCAATACTTCCCATAATAATTTGTGATTTGACTGCTGGGATAAGCGCAGTTAGGTCAATCGTAACAAGGATGTGGTCACTGAGTAGTGCGAGTAACCTTATGCCTTCTTATGTGTGGAAATAACTAGCCTGGGACCAATATGTGATCAACCATTCCATTCCATTCCATAAGTGAGGCACTCGATGCTTCTCCAAACTGGGTGTGTTTTAAAAGGGTCTGCCCCTCCCTTCCTCTCAACAGAGCTCTTTCGGGAGTGGCATGCATAAATGAACATTGGAGATCTACTCCCTGATAATGTGACTGTCTTTATTATTTATTGTTCTATCTTCCTCTAGCTCGCCAGCCAGGGCCTCGGCCACTTCAACCCCACTCGCGTCAAAAATGTATTAATAATAGCTTGTAAGCCGGGTGGGTGCTTAAGCACAATACGTTGAAAAAGGGAGAGTTTAGTTTGACCCACAGGATACCTATCGGTAAAAGGGTTGAATTTAATATTGCTAAACGTCCCTTAGGTCTACCTGACGTTAAACGATTAGCGTAACTGTCCTAAGTTGCCTTGAAGGAGTTTAAAAAGAGGATGGTCAAAGACGGCCTTTTGATTCTGTTTTTATTTTGTAGCATTTGCTGCGTGCTCAGCGATAGTGGTCAAATGTCAGACAAAATCTTCTGACAAACTTCTGCTTACTCCTTTAAAACAGAGAAGATGTTGAAATTTTCTTTCTCCGACTAGACAGGGAGAGAATTGAGTAACACCAATGTATCGCGGAGGTGGGGGGGGGGGGGGGAGTTTTGAAATAAAATTTTAAAATCCTACCTGAGCAGGTCCGCTGCCTCGGGTCCGTTGGCGCAATGGCGCCTACACTCGGGAACAGCCACGCACGGACTGCTTGCAAGTGGGCGTGGCAAGCCCTCTCAGCCGATTGGCTGGGGGCACGTTTTACACGCCGCCCGCCTGCCCATTAGGAGACCGAGGTTTGAGCCTTTGCTCAACCCTCGCTCTCCTAATGGGCATGCGCCAGAACTGCAAACACAAGTGGGCATGACTGGGCACGGTGCGAACATTCGCCCTCCGTCCCCAATCATGCGCACTTGTGCATTGTGCTGATCCATGCCCCTGGTGACGGTCTGACTGCATGTCAGTCAACATGACGCCGGACCGCCCACCCCCTTCAGACTCTGAAGGGGGTGGGTGGTTTGACGTCATGTTGACTGACATAATTGTCAGTTGTTCTCCCTCGCCGTCTAGTAAACTGAGTGTTTACTTAAATTCAGACGCCGAGAGAGCTGCGGGCGGGGGGGGCTACGCCCCAACGCCCCAATGGACGCACCGCGCCTGGTATCTGCACCTCTCTTGGTCCCTCTTCTAAGGGGAAGATTTGTTTTTCCTTTGATTTGTGTTACACTTTTGTGTTTCGTTGCGTCTTTTTTATATTTACTCTACCCTCACCACTACTCTTCATAGTTCTAAAAAAAAATTGTGCTCCATCCAGTGTGTTGGTCTGCACCTGGATGTATGATGCGGCCCAATGATGAAGCATGACACTGTCAAGTGTGTGAGGGCAGTATTAAGACAATTTTTGTCTTCCCTGGTTTAGTGTTAGGTAGGGTTGTATGCGAGACACACCACCCAACTGAGGGTAGGTGGAGAATTTTGTGTATCTTCCTGTCCCTCAGTCTGGGGAACAGAACAACCCCTTTTGGTAGTTTTTCTCTGTTATGCTTAAAAGATGCCCAGATGCAGTTGGCTTGTTAAATATATTTTTTTTTTCCGCAGGGAAAGTGTGTTTCGCTCATAGAGAAACTCCATTACTTACAACCAGCCAACTATGGGGGGGAGGGGGGGGGGGTTCCCTTTTAGTTAAATGGAATTTATTCCTGCCCTTAAAAGTGTAACCAGTGTGGGAATGTGCCTGCCAAGGGTTTCTAAATACCCACATATGGTTGTGGGAGGTCCCCTCATCGAGCAGATATCCCAAGCCCACAACATGCCTTTTGGAGTCTTTTTGCCAAAATGTATTGTTACACCATGATGGTGTAATACATGTGATCAAATACTATCACGAGTACAAGCTCACATTTTGTTAATGCAGATCCGGAGTTGAAATTTGTAAATTTAGTTATTTGTGCACCTTCAAATACCTTTAAGAATCAGGCCCAATGCACCCAAAGTGACTGCCTTCTTTACTTGAACCCGGTACACATTCTGTACAAAGATGGGATTTTGCCACTTTTTGAGATAACTTTTGGCTCAAGATACACCACCTTTCCAGCCACACGAAATGAGCTCAGAGGCACAGGCCAGGCTTACAGGGCACAGTAATTTCTTCCTGTTTAATTACCAAGTCTTTGCTGTGCTTTGTGCATTTGTCTTCAATGTGCAAAGTTCAATGGAGGCTTTCTGCGCTTTGCAATTAGACTGCTGCCTATGTATGTTTGACTCCCAATGCTGATGAGGTGAAGTGACAAAGAAAATCATGGTTGAAAAAAATGGAAGCTGAGCTGCTATGCTTTTAACATTTGCTTGATAATGTCCTAGCTGCTGCTCGTCATACCAAATTTGGCAAGAGAGCAGCAATACGACATCGGACTAAGAAAGTCTTGAGGCATTTCTGTGCCGAGCATAATTTCATCATAGAGCAACACTAAATATTGTGGTAAATGGGAATTTAAAAAAAGTACGATTAAAATAATTTTACAACATAATTTGTTTGGGATCACTGTGCCACTTCAAACAGTGACCGACCATGTGCAAATTAGCACTGGTTATGCTGCATTATTAACACTGACGTGCTGAAGTCTGACCTGCAAGAACACGTCACAAAAGCAGCCCAGATCTGTTTTAGCCTTGTTGGGCCTCATCACTGATGGGAGGCATAGTGAACTGTGGGACCTATGCCCTAGGTTTCCCATTGCACTTCGGGCTTTTTACTGAGGAAAACAATAGTTAAATGGAAGGTGGAATGCACGAGTCTCTTACTCTGGACTGCATTCCAGTTTATCCATCTTTCCTGACTATGGTACAATTCATATTGATGGCGCCTCATCACTGAAGGTATCTGAAATTCTTTTAATTGACATACAGACATACATCTGCCACCCTGTCGCCCAAGTGGATGTGCATTAAAGTCATAAATAAGCACTGAAGAGATCTGTTCTGAAGCGTGGGTAGAACTATTAATTCTCTATGACTTCAATAAACGTGTTACATGTGAACTTAGTGGCATGGAAAAACAAAGTCCATCACTGATACTGGAGTTATTAACCAATAGGTCTTAGCGAGAAGATGTACTTGTTTTAGTGGGACTCTTCGGCATTTTACACAAGGGACAAGGCACTGTACATCAGGATTATGATGATTACTCTTGATGTTAGCCCGAAGATTAAATGGATTTCAATTGGGAGCATTCAAGCAAGAGCTCTACCCCTGTAAACAGGCATGGATAAAAGAACAGATTAGGATAAAGGAAAAAGCAAAGTTACTTGAAGTAAAGTAAACACAGGTACTTGGAGGGTATCTCTGTAGCACAGCAAGTTAAATGGTCTAGAAGAACACAAGCAGAGAGATCAAGATGTTCGAATTGTGTTACTGAGAGTTTAGTTAGTGGCAATCTATTCAGAACACGTGAGAAGAATTCAGTAAGGTTTTCTACTCAACCCTTAGAATTTAAATCATTTAAGTTACTCAGTTTAACTCACCATATATGAGCTGAACAGATATACGCTTTGGTATGAGATCAGAATATGTGGCTGACATAAGTGGGACACGTGATGTAATCTTAAAACATTCTGAGAAACAAAATAACAAACACCCAGTTCAGGTGGCACGCATGAGAAACCTCAGGAAATGAAAAGCTGGCAAATGGAGTGAGAGGACAGCAGGAGAAAAGAGCCTGGTGGGGGAAGGGGGGGAGCAAGAGGGAACACAGGAAAAGAAAGGAGAGGGGCAGGGGAGGAATGAAAGGGTGGCATGATGTAATGAGACAGAGGCGGTGAGCAGGGAATGGAAAAGCACACAGGAAAAAGAGGTAGTGGAAGGATGGAATTATAAGAGGGTATGAGGTAATATTGCATGCTTTCAAATGTGTATGTCTAGGAAAGTGCCCCTTTTTGACATGGTCACCCCCACTTTTTGCCTGGTAAATGGTGCAATTTTGGCTTAAGTGCACTGGGTTGTTGCTATCCAGGTTCCCAGTGACAGATCTTTTTCCCTAAAACTGTACAACTGTTCCCCTAATTGGCAATACCTTTAGCACCCCTGTAAGATCCTAGTAAATGGTACCCCTGGTACCAAGGGAATAGATGCTAAAGAGGGTCCCTAAGGGCTGCAGCATGTATTGTGCCACCCCAAAGGACCGCTCATCCTACTCACACAAACTGCCATTGCAGGCTGAGTGACAAGGTGCAAACAAAAGTGGAAACATGACATGGAACATTTCCTGTGTGCCATGCCTGCATACACTGCTTGCAATATATGTAAGTCACCCCTACAGCAGGCCTTCAGCCCTAAATCAGGGTGCATTATATTACATGTGAGGACATATCTGCATGTTCAGATATACCGCTGTGAACAGGGAAGCCCTCTTGAATATTTGTACTGGGCGCTGGTGATTATGAGTTTCCCCAGCTACATGATGGCTTCACTGAAGCCAAAGATGTTTGGCACCAGATGTCTCGTATTAAAAAACCCACACTTATTTCAGATGGACGTATTAATACATGCACCCTAAGGGTACCGTAGAGCTACTCCCTGAAACCTAATAGTCCACTAGTGTGCTCGCTGACTGGTCCTGTCCAGCATGTCACCACAGATGCGTTTCTTAACCGCCTAGGAGGTGAGAGCCCACTCTCTGAGGTCAGGAACAGTGCCTGCTAGGGCAGGTCTTTACACCTCCTCCAAACAGGATAGATAGCAATCAGCACACCAAGGATGGAGGTCTCAAAGCCGTGCCGCCTTTGATATGCAACCCCGGCAGACCTGGAAGATGCCACTCCGAGCCCTGAGGCCCATTTGGTACCAGGACAGGCAGGAAATTAGTATGCAAAGTAGGCATGGAGCACACCCAGTACAGTCACACCCCTACACCAGTGAGCGCCTTGATGGACAAGAGTCAACCAACCACAAACACTCTGCATCCGGGACACCCTGCCTGTGCCTGAATTAATCAACTGGTCCCTGCTGTGCTCCCAGGACCCTCAGTGACCGAGCCCCCCATTGGGAGCTACCACACTTGTTCCCAAGTCCCCACTTGTAGCTTATTTCTAAGTGCCCCCTCCTTTCTACTGCATAGCGTGCAAGGCTGTCAACCCATCCAGCAGCTCTGCAACCAGGGCAGATACAACCATTCAGCTGATGGAATTTTGGTCCTTGTCCCTCTACCCCCTAACGAACAAAAGGAATCCCAAGGAAACGCCTCACAAGTATATGTAAGCAGTGAATATTCTTTCTCCCATATGAAAGCATTACGTGTAAAAACGCACTGTTGGTTATCTGTGCTAAAACTGTAAAACGTCTATGCCGAAAAAGTACTGACCTGATAAAGTTCTTGGGTTCAAGACATATATATATAAAGATACCTGTTATTTTTCCAAATTGGTGTGAATATCTGTTTCGAGTGTGTGCATCATTTATTAACTATGTGTGCTGCAAATGTCCAACACTCCTCTCTGATAAGCCTAAGGCTGCTCAACAACACTAGCCTAGTGTAGGGAAGTGTCTATTTTGACATGGTTAGACACCACTTTTAGCCTGGTGCAAGATGTGATTTCGAATTTAAAGTGCACTGGGTCCCTGCTAACCAGGTTCCCAGCGCCAGGTCGCTTTCCTAAAACTGTACCACGACTGGCACAAATTCAGCAACCCCTGTAAGTCCCTAATAAATGGTACCCCTGGCACCTAGGGCATTGGGACTGAAGATGGACCTCTGGGGCTGCAGCACAAATTGTGCCATCACAGAGACCCTCACCAAGACTATGCAAACTGCCTTTGCAGGCTGTGTGTTGGTGCAGAGCAAACCAAAGCATCGACATGGCACACAGCCCTGTGTGCCATGCCCCATACACTGCATGAGGTATATGTAAGTCACCCCATCTGCAGGCCTTACAGCCCGAAGGCAGGGTGCACTATATTATTAAATAAAATTTGTATGGCGCACAGCTATCTGGAGGTTTCCCGGTGCCTATATCCCATGTGTGGACATATCTGCATGAGCGGATATCACCCTATAACATCGAAGTCAATTCTTGGATACTGTAAATGCACAGGGAAGCCACAGAAAGTACATTGATGGGCTGGATACTTGTTATGACGGGTTTCCTAGCTCCACAATGGCTTCACCGTACCCTAAGATGTTTGGTACCAAACATCTCATCTTAATAAACTCACCAATGTTGGATTTATTAATGCACACAGAAGACACCTACGAAAGGTCCCCTGAAAACCTACCAAGCACTGGTGTGGTCTCCGACTAGTCTTAGCCAGCCTGCCACCACCAGACATATTTCTGACCTCATGGTGTGAGAAAATAATACAAAAAACAGACCTGGTAATATCCAGGCACTTCTTTTAATTACATAGGATTACTAGGAGGGTAATGTAAACAACTATTACGCCATCAACAGTAGTTCTTGTCATGAACTATTGTTAAATCCCTGGTGCCATAAAACTTAGTATTTACAAATTCCCAAAAGTGAAAAAACAACCAACCATGTGAAAAGTTACTCCACCAACTTCTGTGGAAAACAAAAAGAAAGAGAAAAGGTGTGGAAAAATGAGAAAGTATCTCACGTGCGCAACACCACAGGAGCTGCTGGCAGGTTCTCACCAGTTTGCTCACGATTTTGTCATCATCGATATCTTACTCATATGAATGATTATGTGTCCCAGTTAAAGAAAGAGAGAACAGGGGGGTTTTATAAGCAGCCCAAAACCAAAAAAGAAAGACCCGTGAAGTCTTACAGATAAAATTAGGTCTGGCTCACGTATATAATTCCAATTGCTTTATTCCATTCCGTGAGTCATCCCAAGGTTAAAAACACGGTCATGTCATGTAACCACATTCAGGAATGGCCAGACCTAATTTTATCTGTAAGACTTCACGGGTCTTTCTTTTTTGGTAATAGTTTGTGAGCCCATATTCAGCCAGCCCCACCCCTAAGGTGGGGCAGGTGATGTGGGCACGACTTTTCCAATTCCTCCATCTTGGGATGGCAGGAATTAACCAATCAGGTATAGGGTAGCCACTCTGTCCACAGAAAGTGGTCACTTAGAGAGTGTAGCCACATTAAAGGTAAGTAGCCCATTGGCTATTACCTAAATTTAATATTTAGATGTTACCCCTGGACTTCAGATTCGACTGACATAAAGAAGAGCTGCTGACCTGAGAACAGAATCTGCTGCAGAATTTTTGGCACAAAATACTGCCTGCTAATTACAGGACTCGACAATCATCGTGTGCTGTCTCGTCCTGCTGCTGTGAGGACTCCAAGAAACACGAGCAACCCCTGCCCTTCATTTTCCACCAAATAACTCCCATGGGGTAGAAACACTACTCCCCTGAAGAACGCAGGCACTGAAGCCACAGTCCAGTTTACCGATATGCTACTACCCGACGCAGAATTCCTGCAAAATGAGGTACATCAGCTCCGGAGGGTCAGAACTGTCCCCCCACCAAGTGTGAAGACACCAGGACCTACGAGAGCTGTTCCGCACCAATAACTGGGGTACCGTACACCCTGCAACCTAGACCAAGACAAAGAGTCCATTCCAGACTTCAACTGCCCAGGAATCAAACGCCCGTCGAGGGATGTCAAGACCCCTGACTCACTTTGAGTGGCCCAGCTGTGCCGAAATCGTCCATGCAACCTGCCCGCCCCCTTCTTCGTAGCACACCAGCCAGCAACGACCTCAGCATCCTGCTCCCAACCTAATCCGGGATGCTACCCAGAATCCACTGGTGGAACATTGCACCTGGAAGTGCTACTTACCTAAATCCAGAAGGAGAACCTCGAAATCCAACAGTACTATTTTGTATGTATTTTCCTATTTTCTCCCATTGACTTCAATGCTATCTAATTACGCACAAGAGTGACTTATTTTGGGAAATTGAAAAATTCATATCTTGAAAAGTATTTACTGTAGTTCTTGATCTGAAAATTATATAAAAATCAATGTTATTTTTGCAAATTGGTCTTGGATTAGTTCTTTTTTGCAAATTGGTCTCAGATTATTTCTTGATTGTGTGTATCATTTATTTCATCTGCGAGTACAACAAATGCTTAGCACTACCTTCTGATAAGCCTAACTGCTCGCCCAACCTATCACAAATAGAGTGTTAATATTATCTACTATTGCCTCTGTATACCAATCTGGGTCACCTTGGAGACTCTGCATAGTGTACTTTGTTTTAGTGCAGTTTATAGAGAGACAACTTCCTACACCTAGATAGACGATATACGATTGGACGAGGTTTTCCCGACTTTGACACAATACCCACAAATGACTTAGCAGTGTGTTGTAGGGGAAATGGCTAATGCACTAATAGAGGACTGGAGGACTAATATGAATGAGGAAGCTCCTTGTGAATTAATTAGGGTATGTAAAAGGACAAATGAAGGAGCACTGACCGCTGCTCCCTTAAAACTAGCGGTAGAAGATATGTTCACTCAGAAATGAAAACTTAAGAGGCTCATGTCGGCTCCGACTAAAGCTTTCCCTATGCGAGAAGCAACCCCCATGTTTCAAGAAGCTGTAGGAGACGGTCAGGGTGTTAACCCGGCTGGGTTCCGGTTCCAATGGATATATTCCCCTTGGAGGCGATCGGACGCATTGGCCCTTAAAAATTCTTTGCCTGATCCTAGAAAAAAACAGAGTGCATTTTATGATTAATTGAATGCTGCCATAACTTCTTGTGTTATGACTTTAGCTGATTTTGATGTGTTTTTGGATTGATATTGCCCCCTGACCTTTGGAGTATGGTCCGCAAACAGGACCATGAGGCCTTTGGTGGTACTTGAGCTCAATTACAAGCAGTGGATATTGATAGGAAAGCGGGGGGAAACCCCCACAGCTTATATTAGATTTACCGGGTCACATCATTACCTACTTGAAAGGGATACTGCCACCAAAGAAAATATCATGGGCGAAATTGGTAGCTTGCAAACAAAGGAAAGAGGAGTCGGTCCCTGACTTTTTCACAAGGTTTGAAATGACGTTTCATGATTACAGTGGTCAAGATACAACTTCTGATACTAATATAAGTTATGAGTAGCTGAAAGTACGTGGGCTTCCTCTAACCCGCCTAAGATTTTGGACATGGCCCAGTATTACGAGAATCAAGTAAATGATGAAAAGGAAAAGAAAGAGGGTAAAAATAATGAATTAAAAACTACAATTTTGTTGCAATAGATTTATGGGCCACAGAGAGGTAGAGGTCGCGGAGTATTTAGAGCTGACCTCCCAAAGAGGAATAATCAAGATTCTTGAGCGTTTGGTCCGTTGGGACAAATCAATGTGCATATTGTAAACAAGACGGACATTGGTGATCCGAATGCCCATTGCTTCACAAACCAGGTAGAGGTACGGGACGGGGAGTGACAAGGGGCCCTCAACAGCATCCAGGTCCTAGTAATAGACAGAATTATTTTGACAATCATGCCCTGACGAAAGCCTATTATGCAGATGATGTCAGTGCATCCGATGCCACGGGTTTGCAGTGTAACTAGGACAGCGTAGGATGAGGATAGGGATCGGTTTCCATACCGACAAATCAGACAGGCAAATATGTTACTGCTGAAATATTGGGGACCTCGTGCAACTAACTGAACAAAGACTTGGAAGAAGAGGGTGCGGCGAGTCTGGTCCGGTAAGAGGGCCTACTTGGCAGGGGACTCTGTGCTGCAGAGGCGGCCGAACTAGGTGTGGTGCAATTTGTGGCGTGGATATCCTGAATCCGTGGAAGAACCCAGACTTTTGAACTACAAATTGATTTTTTGTGGCAAAATCATCCGTCCCACAGTATTTGAATGGAGAGAATTCGAGGGTTTTTGGTGCAGAAAACGCCTGACACTATTCAAGTGTTTACAATCTGCTTTGCCCAGGACTGGGGATAGAGTCAGAACTTTCCACTTCTTGGCCAAGGAATCCAGTCAGAAGTAAGATACCTGTTTGTCTTGCCCCAGAGCTTCAGTTTCCTGACTTTTCCTTGACAGGATTTTATAGGGGACCCGAATTCCATCCTTTGAAAGTGGCAGTATATCTAACGATCCTTGAGGCTATAAGGGATGAACTTGTGGACGATTCTTCTTGAGTACTTGTTATATTGATTTTCTTTTTCATTGCTATCATTGAACTGCAAGCTTCCAACAAATTTTTGTTTCTTCTTTATTTTTTACTTTGGACTTTTTTGAGGTGAAGAAGAGTTGTTGGATTCAAATGTTTGCTTTTTCTCTGAAATTTCCTATTGACTGATACATGTATTGGACAAAAACCATAGTCCCTTTTGAAAAACAACATTTTTTGTGCAGCATTTTTAAGAGACAATTCAGTTAAAGACATTGTTGATTTTTGGTCGTTAAATATGAAGGAAGAACACCAGGATATTCAACACCCTACGTCGAAAGAGAAAACCCAAAAATGGATGTCCATCTGTTTAGCAGCAAGTTTAACTAGTGTTATGGGAATTTGCGCTATAGCTTGGTTTTTACATGTGAAATTTCCTGTGCATTCACTCGTACTTCCAACACCCACACCTTCAGAACAGTACCATTTTATGTTGCCACCGTTAGATGAAAGGCATAGACTCTCCTACGAGAATAATTCATTTATTTGAATGTTACATTATACTCATAGCATTACTAATATTTCTAATTGTTGGGTTTGTGGATTGTTACCTGCACACCAGGGTGCAGGGGGAACTCTTCTCATCCCGCTCCCATTCTCACACAATGGTTCTTGTCGTGCTTGGTTTGCACTTTTGTGGACTGCAGAAATTAGGGGCGTTTCTAAAGCTGATGTAGGGGGTCTTAATAAGAAATTGAATACAGTATGTTACCCAGATGATGATGGTAATCCGCAAGCAAAGCGATCAGATGGGGAACTGAAGAATATGCTAGAGGTACCTCTGCCACGAGATGTGTCTTTGCAAGGGCACAGACTAAATTGGAAAAAGGATTCCCTATTATAACAATAACAGACACACAAGCCCCCCTATGTGTAAAATGTTTTGGTTCCATCTTTGTAGGTAATAGTGATTGTAACACTGTATGGACTATAACGGGTCTTACTTTTAGGTAGTTTTCTAGCATCCCATAATACATATTTTATTTGTGGGAATAAGAGTTATTTCTATCTACCTCCAGCATGGTCAGGGATATGTTACGTATCTTTCCTCCACACCTCCATTTATTTAGCTCCAGCTTCTTATCATAAGACTGGATTATCGCCTCACAATCCTTTACTAGCTCGGACCAAGAGAAGGATAGATATTAAGGCAAAGGACAAGACTGACACCTCATTGCAAGAATACGTTGACGTGAACTTGGGTATATTTTTCTTTGTTGGTCCACCTCTTAACAGTAGGAACATAGGAAGACTCACTAGAGTAGTTGAGGCAGTAGTTAATTAGACTACAACAGCTCTAGGTAACATCACTGAGGAACTCCAGGTGGCAAGACTTGTAGTTTTGCAGAATCGTATGGTTCTAGATATTTGTGATGTTAATAAGCAGCTTATGCTTCAGCAACAGATAGATTAATTTATGAAAATAGATACAGGAAGCTTGAATGATGCAGATAACGTACCCTCAGCTGTCATAGTATAACATTGATTTGAATTATTATGTATTTTCATTGAAAAGTTCTTTTTATGTGTTTAAAATATACTCTCAATTGGACAAAATGTATTTTGCAGAGGCTAAAAGGAGGAACTGTTAAAAAATATGTTGTTAAATTAGCCTCTGCTTGCAGCCATTTTGTCTATTAGCCCCATTTCGTGTTTCTGCAGGGACTTTCATAAAGTCAGAAGTTACATGTTCACTGGAAAGCTTGTTATACTGATAATGCTCGCGTGTCACAGTAAGCAGCCCTGACCTGCCGAAGGGCCTACGTGCACAGATGTGTAATCTGTTTGCCCACCTACGCCTGTAACCTCCCTTGCCTATCTACAAAGATGACGTGGGTAGGGGTTTATCAGGATTCTACAGGTCAGCGTGTAAGCATTGTGTAAGGGGTTGTGTAAGCGTTATTTAAAAATGCTAAAGAGAGTTATGTCAAGTGTGATGTAACTATGACAAGGGTTTTTTTTGGTGAATTCCTATGGTACCCAAAATGTATAAAAGGCAGGTTTGGAACTGTTCTAGTTCGTGCCACAGTCTGGAAGTTATGAATTTTGTAATTTCATTGTTAGGGATAATGTATGCGCAGTAACCTGGAGAATTTATTTTTGGCTGACGTTTGCTTGCCTAGAGGCCACACAATGAAGTCAATTTTCCAGACAGAGAAAAATTAATTAAGACTGCATTTTGTAAAGTTAAACACTGGAGAATAACAGCAAGTTCCATCTACTGCACATTACATCGGTGTACTTTCTGCAATATGTGAACAATTCACATTTTATCCCTTGTGAGTTTTACTCCTGAAAACTCAAGATTAAGTCAGATCTTCTTGCACAAAAAAAAGCTTTCCAAACTGGGCCCAAAAGCCTCATGTTCCAAGCCTGCTCAGCAAGAGGCTTAACTCGAGTTATGAATACGCCCTGCGCATGAGAAAGAGGACTATCGATTTTAGCCTGGCACTTGAAGAATGAGACAGGTGTATGCCACACGACTAAAACGTAAAACTGAGAAACCAAAATGTTGAGCAGCTCACATACATGATTGGGCTCTGATTAAAATTCCCTATGTTAAAAGAACTGTGTAGGCTGTTTCATCTGAAGGCTTTAGAAACAGTGCAAGGTAGATTTATGTTATCATGTTCATCGTACAAGACTACTGGATCCATATTGTGACATTAATTAGGGATGTAATCAATAGAAATGAATGTCCTTGGTATGCCTGAACATCTATGCCAGACATGCAAAGGGCATGTATTTCTAGTTATTACATTACTATTTAAAGGCAGCACATGGATTCTGAAGCTATGCACCATGAACTTGATCTTTCGAACAGCAGGAGGGTGTAAAAATACTCTGCTTCAAAATTTGGAGAATGTATAGCTGATTATTATTCAGGTCCAGTCCCAGAGAAGCATTTGTAGCTAGCAGAATGTGGTGTAGTCGTCTTAAATGTATTTATGATTATTTACCACAAGGGAGGAATTTATTGTATCTTTTAATTGTTTGTGCTTTGTTCAAACTGAATTGGGAGAATCTGCATGTGTTTGCAAATTAATGAGTGAACATATTAATAGGTATCCATGGAAAGCCTGGTAGATGTGTAGTTAATATTTCATACCTGAGAAGGTATGGCGAATGATCATTCCTGACCGCCAAGAGACTGTCTGAATGATGAGGGGAGGTTGATATAATATAAGTGAAAGCTTTGCTTGGGTACATGCTGCGTCATACATCCCACTCCCAGACCCCAATCCAGGTAGTCATACCGTTGGCATTCACTATTCCCCCAAAGAGTGAACACTCTCCCCTCCCTCTGCAACTTCCATTGGCCCTTGCTCCTTTCTACACACACCATGTGTACTCACCCACTTGACAATAACTATGGACACTTTCCCATTTCCCTACCTACATCCCCATTCTCACCCTTCTCCTTACATACCATGGGAACTCACTCTCTGCCCTGGTGCAAGTCATGAAAATCTCTCCTATGCATACTGTAAGTAGTCTCTCCTTCAAACATATTCCCACATACAATGGGCACACTCCATTGCCAATAAACATAGCATCATTCCTCTCCATTTCTTCATACATACTACCTACTCTACATTGCTGAACAAACATGTACATAGCGTAGCCACCCCCTTTCATGTAATCAAAAAAACTAAATTTCAATCTTGAGCGTTTTGTTTTTTGTTACAAATAGTTATCAAGTATGTCAGTTGAAGTGTGTCAATGAAAACAAATCCAGATTTCACTAGAGTGTTACTTTAATGCACAGGACTGGGAATAGGAGGGTCTAATGACATGAGGTGAGGTGGCAATCATATATGCGATTACCCCTAAAATATGAAATGGTAACCTAAATGTAATGTGCACCTATACCTCTAAAATATATATGTCCACTCACAATCAGAAATATGGCATGCAGCAACTTCTCTTTTCACAAGGGTTTATTGTATGATCATAGGTGCCAGGTTGAAACTGATCAAGGAGCAGAGGTCTCATCAACAATTCATGGTTGGAACCACGGTACAGACTTACAGGCACATGCATCAAGAAAAGCTTTTACGAGTCCTTAATTGCGATTAATAAAGAATCGCAATTAAGGACTCTCAAAAGCCTATGCATGTAGGAATCGCTTGTAAAATGGCGATTCCTAAACATTCCTTAATTGCGACTCGCAAATTGCGAGTCGCAATTAAGGAATGCCTTCTCATTCATTCCTATGGGCCTACTTGCCCATAGGAATAAATGGGAGATTGCATGCGCAATTTACGAGTACTAATAGGTACTCGCAAATTGCGCATGCAATTTCAAGGGTGCAAGGGTGTCCAAAGGACACCCTTTTGCACCCCTCAAATTGCTCTGTGCACACATGTTGTGCACACACATGCCCCAAGGGCATGTGTGTGTGTAACCTTCAACTTTGAAAAATGCACTTTTCTAAGTTTTTGCAAATTACCATCAAGTTCAACTTCATGGTAATTTCACCCCCTAGTAGCGAAAACGCTATTTTAACCCCTTCCATGCTCATGACGGAACGATTCCGTCATGAGCATCGGATGAGCTGTGCTCATGACGGAACCGTTCCGTCATGGCCCCGCCCGCGCTCGAACCCTTCAGCACCGCGGGGGAATCCGCGCAGCGCTGAAGGGGTTAAAGTGGTTCTTGCATTGCATTTAAGGAATCGCAAATTGCGATTCCTTAAATGGAATCAGAATCTGAGAAATAGCAATTAATTGCAAATTCTCAATTTGCGATTGCCTTGAACGTTGATGCATCGCAAATGCCCTTTTTGCGGGCGCAAACAGCCGATTTTTGCGAATGGCACCGTTTTCGCTCGCAAAAATGGTTGATGCATGTGCCTGTAAGACCCTTACATTCCTTAGCCAGGTCTGGCCAGTAAAATGCTGATAAAGGATAAAGAGGTGTAACCTAGTAACTGTGAAAAAAGGAGTGGGTGGTAGGGAAGCTGAAAAACACAGGAAAGCACATGTTCAAATGCCAAACTTTCTGAAAGACCAGATGTTAGAGTGATCTGCAAAAAGGCAGCTGAGGGTAATCAGACAAACATGAAGCTGCAACTGCAAGCCATCTTACCTTTGTGAGATTATTTGCAATTAAACACAGAATATGTGTTTTAATCCTGGTACAGCTGCCCTTTTAATACATCTAACGAGGTAACCTCCCATTTGTTTTATAATATCATTTTCCACCTTTTACCCTATATTTAGTGGCAATGGTGCACATGAATAACAGGTGAAGTAACTTGTAATTGTCCTTTGCACGTTTCCCTTTATATTATACATTTTTCTTTTTGTACAGCGCTCATATCATCAGGATGTCACTTCAGAGCACTAATAAATCAAACATTAACAAATGTATATGCCTTTAATTCGAAGTGCCTGCCTATATATAATAGACAGAGAAGGCTACATCGTGCAGCATTACTACATGAATAGTATATTGTAAGCACTACTTCATTGGCGCAAGAAAGTCAAATGTTAAGTCAATAGCATAGTTTGTAACCGTGAGCGATACGCCGGTGCCCTGTATGGTGATGAATGACATTTGCGCTTGGCAAGACATCTAAAGCGTTCTTTTGCCAGATGTTAAACATAATATGACTCAAACCTCTGAGATCCCTGTGTGTAAAACTACACTCGGGTCCAATGCCCACTTTTTATAACGTATCTTAAACAGTGCATTGACATTAGATGCCAGCCCTAATATAAACTTGAAGACTTCCATATAGAAGGGCTTAGGTTCTTAAATCAACATTGCTATTAGTTTTTTTATACTGCATGGCAGATATGATTAAATATTTATAGATGCATGAATTATTTTTTAAATGTAGACTAATGAATTGTCTCAAACATTCATTGCTTTGCAGTGACAAGTAGATTAACAAAAGCATGTGATTTATAAATGAAAATCTACACTGTAAATCCTGTTTACATGCAAGAAAATAACCAATGTAATACTTGTACCTCAGCTATTATTCCAATTCATGACACATCAAGGGTCTGACTAGAGCTAGGCAGGATATATTCCCACAATGCCAATTCTATCTGCAAAACAATTTTGCTCGAATGTTTCCAAATTTGTTCCTATGAGCAAAAGGTTTCAAATTTGTAATGTTCGCTAAAGTTTTACTTTCCAACTCACCCACTAAATGACAAAATGCTGCAGACTAGAGTAAAATATGGATGTGGAATCATTGGTTTATGGAGCACCTAAGTAAAAAAAAAAAAATGACCACATGTAGTTGTGAGAAGATAACATTACATAATGACCAAAGCTCATCAGTAAACAACTTGCTCGTTCATGATTTGTTTTCTGCTTTCCAGGTTCAAAGGAGGTCAACATGGGTGCCCTGCCTGGTTGGCATAACACTAAATAAATGAGTAGTGGTCCTAAGGCCTGGGGCTTGTGCTCTTTTGAAAGGACAATTGACCACATGAGTCGAGAAAAAGAAAAACATTCTAGCACTCGTGGTCAAGAATTTTCAAATTTATTAAGAACAAACACCAGCCATAGACTCCCAATAACCATTCTAATCATCAGGCCTCACTTAACCTTTTATAGCCGTGAGCTGGTCACACCAATAGTCTGGTGAACCAGCCTCCTAGGCGCACAATTGTTGATCACTCTCCATCATAGTAGCCAAATAAACTCCATGTAAATGGAAAGCTCAGTTCGTATTATTTATGCCCAGTTCAGTGCTTAATAATTACAACTTTTGAAGGAGGTATTGGGGAAATTATCTTTTCCTTGATCACTTTCTTATTCCCTCATTACGGACCCCACCCTCTAAATTACGAACAGACAAGGGCCAAACGTAGGCCCCTACAGCGCAAGCTCCCACCCTTCAGAGGGGCCCCATTCAGCATAAGCCAATGCATATATATCTGCGAGACATGTAAGACTCCGGACCAGCATCACATTCTGGGGCGAGGGGTGTATTTTGCGTTACCCCACTGCGAGCAGCCACTCCACTGTGAAATACAGTGATTCCCTTCACAATACCCCACTCACTGCACCTGCCGCTGCCTCTCTGTCCTGCCCCACTCTGATACCTTAAGGTCCGCAGGCGGTGAGGTCGTTGATGCAGAGGAGCTGAAAACCCGCCACAGAAACAGTAGCATAGGGAGAAACCGTGTAGCTTCCATCTTCAGCCAGCAAGCAACAAACAAATGCAGAACCCAGGGGAGGACGTTATAGTAAGGAGCAGCCCCCGCTGCCAACTGTGACAGGACCCTAGCTGGCCGGGGTGTAAATATTCCCAAAGCCAAACTGTGAATAAGAGTAGGCGTGCATAAACACTGCGTATAGTATGCATGTTGGCGGCCATGTTGAAATAGACTGATGATAACGTGTCTTATCCTGAACACTAAGACAAGACTCATTTTCAAGTGAATTTCGTTAGAACGATGACGGTTTTCTGAATTATATTTTCGACTTATCTCAAAGTTCATTTGATGCATTAAAATATTTCCCATTCTTACATTGATAACTAATAACATATGTATAAGAGAATAGCTGTATTAACGTGTGTGATTGGATTATTTTCTTTACATTTCCACAATTTCCAACAAAGAACTTATGTTTTCGGTTGGATATGATGTTTTACAAAGCAATACTGTCAGCAGCTGAGGCAGCTTTTCACTGTGCTATTTCTTACGCTACTGTAAACTCTCTCGTCCCAAAACAGCCGGTCTGGGTGACGGTGAATTTAACTGCTAGACTCTGACTCACTTCCCATCTGAGGCTGGGCACACAGCCAATGTTATGTCCTGGATGTTGCAAGCAGATTCTTAAAGACTGTTGCAAAAAAAAAAAAAACTTCTTATGAAACTTGCTCCATTTTGCAACATCCAACTTTCCCAGGACCAAGACTCTCTAAAATTAAGGGAAATAAGCAACAAAAGGTTTTTTAACCCTGCTCATTAAGGTGGGCTTCAAAAAGTCACCATTCGTTCTTAAGCATCCTAATTATTATGGACACTGTACACTGTTTACTAAACGTCGTGACATTGTTTCGTCTTCAAATAATGAGCCATTGATCTTTGAAAACATAGGATGCTACGTTTTTTAAATTGCAAATTTAGTTTGTTATTTGTGCAGTGTGTCTTGTCCCTGTTGCTGGACATAGGAGGTTAGATTGCACCTTTCTTAAAACAAGGATTGAAAATGCAATCGGTCGCCCATTTGTTTGAGTTAGAGCTATTGGCATTGTTAATGGCAATGTATTTTGTTATGGAATGTATTTATGTGGTGTGTATGGAATTATATGTGTTGGATTAGATTAGTTAGTTGTGAAATTGTGTGGCATGGAATTGTGTGGTGTGGATTTGTGTAGTGGAATTATGTGGTATGGTGTGCTGTGGAATTATATGAGTAGTAAATATGTGGTATTGAGTGTACTTGAATTATGTGGATTGGGAGTGTGTGTTATGGAGTGAAATTATGTGAAATGGTATTTTGTGTTGTGGAGTGGTATGTAGTGGAGTTTAGTTATATGATGTGCTGTTTAATTTTGTGGCACGATGTGGAATTGTGTGGTGTGGATTAGATATATGTGGTGTGTTGTGCAATTGTGCTGTTGAGTTGTATTATGTGGTTTGGTGTGTAATTATGTGGTGTGGATTGCAGATGTGTGGAGTTAAATTGTGTGGTGTGGAACTGTGTGGATAGCTTTACCTGTTTGGTAACGAAAAAGAAGAAATAGGTAGGAGCTAAGCTTCAGATCTGTGTGTTTGAGAGTTACAGCTATTGGCGTTGTAAATGTATCTTACATATATGTTATGAATTGGAGTGGATGTATGTGGTGTGCAATGGAATTATGTGCGTTGGATTGGAATTGTTAGTTGTGGCATTGTGTGGCATGGAATTGTGCGGTGTAGAGTGGATTTGTGTAGTGGAATTATGGGCATGGTGTGCAGTTGTATTATGTGGATAGTAATCACGTGTTTTTGAGTGTATTGGAATTATGTGGAGTGGAATTGTGTGTAATGGAGTGTAATTATGATGAATGGTATTTGTGTTGTGGAGGGTTATGAAGTGCATTTTAATTATGTGGTGTGCTGTTAAAATTTATGGTACGATTTTGAATTATGTGTTGTAGATTGGATATACGTGGTGTGTGGTAGAATTGTGTTGAGGGGTGGAATCATGTTTTTTTTTTTTAAATTATATGGTGTGGAATGGTTTTGTGTAGAATTGAATAGTGTGGCATGGAACAGTGTGGCATAGAGTGAAATTATGTTGAGTGGAATTATGTGGCATGGTGTGGAGTGTTTTTATATGGATTGTTATGTGGTATAGAGTGGATTTATGTGGGTTGTATTTATGTGGTAATGAGTAGTGTTTAATTAGGTGGAGTTGAATTTTTTGGTGTTGAGTGGTATTATGTGGATTGTAATTATGTTGCGTGGTGTGGTTGTATGGATTGGTGTTGTATTCAGTGGTGTTGCGTGGAGTAG
The DNA here is from genome assembly GCF_964204655.1 of Triturus cristatus. Lineage (NCBI taxonomy): Eukaryota > Metazoa > Chordata > Amphibia > Caudata > Salamandridae > Triturus > Triturus cristatus. The sequence goes on from NC_140589.1 coordinate 1,295,456,087, forward strand.
AGTGGTGTGGCTTTCAGTGGAGTGGCGTAAAGAACCGCAGAACCATGAGCACGTGCAAGTTTTTGAGGTCAGCAAAATATGCAATAACTCCTTTCTATCGCTCCCGATGGAGCAAGGACTCGTAGAAAAGAGACTTGCTCGGAAGCAATCCTCTCATTTAACTCCCTAACATGGTATTAATTACGTATTTTGTGAAACTAATGCGCACCACATAAAAATGAGGGTTAGAGAAGCTTACATATGTGTTTACTAACGTGAGTTATTATTCAAACAAGAAACAGAACCAGATTAGAAAGGCAAGAAACTAGTGAGTACCACATAGGTGTAGAAGAACACGCTCAGAAAAAGGTGAACAGAGCTACTCGAGATAAAGAGCAGGACCAGATAGGGAAAGAAGAACATACTCAGGCAAAAGCAAACAAACCTATCAAAAGACCTGAGCAGGGACAGATAGGAGAAGAAGAACACGTTCAGGCAGCAGAAGAACAAATTGTAGTAAGACCTGAACAGAACCAGTAAGGAAAAGAAGAACAGGTTCGGGCAGAAGAAGATCAATATGAATTAAGACGCGAACAGGAACAGATAGAAGAAGAAGAACAAGTTCAGGCAGATGAAGCCACAATAACAAGACCTGAACAAGAAGCGATAGAGAGTGACTCTGAAGAAGAGGAAGAAAGGAGTGTGCCAAAAAATAACGAAAATAAAAGAGCTCTTGAGAAAGACAAAGAGGGTGAAAGTGCAGTGTAAATTAAAAGGGTCAGAAAAGGTGATAACCGGCTAGGTGGAGTCAAAAGATTAAAATACTATTTGAGAAAAACATGAAAAACCTGAACAAGTGAATGAGATTACTAGTCAAACTCAGTCTAAGCAGTCGATTGTGAAAAACACTCGAAGAAGTCCAAGACTGAGAATCTTGAACAATACGTTCAAGGGTCCTAAGTGGACCTACGTAATATTAGAGGAATTTGAAAATTTGGATTTGAGTGAAGAGACAGAAGAAGTAAATGCTGCACAGATTAATGAAGGGAAAGTGAGGCCTCCTTGAGAACCAAAAGTTAGAATTTACAAGTAAAGAAAAGAAAAGAAGAGGAATCTTCTTAGACTAAAATGGCTAAAGACAGGGTTACTGAAAGACCAAAACGAAGTTGCACTCAAAAATGCTGTAGGGCTTGCATATGTAGCATTTTATAAGTGGTCACAGTACGGATATTCCTAACAGTAGCAGTTCCTTATTTCATGATAACAGACAAGAAGAACGATACAGAAACTAATGAAAAGACAGCTACCATGAAAGGAGATAGAGTGAAATTAGAAGCAGCAGATGAGATAGATTTACATCACACATTATCAGATAATGACACGTCTTTAAATGTCTTCACAAAGTTGTTGTTTCAGTATGTAGATACGATGGAGATTAGTGATTGTTATTTTTGTACGAAATTACCAGCTTTAGTGGCAGAAGGAGCCACATACAATCATTTATCTTTAACATACGGTATTTCATGTAGTATACTGACAAGTCTATTCTAAAGAACAGGAAAACTTCAATATTATTACTCAAACTTAGATGTAGTATTTTCAGAAATTCCTATTTGAAAGAATATGAATCCAGTGCTTAGTAGTCCAGACGCACAGTTTATGGGTGAATTTTTCCTAACAATGAAGTTGCTCCGGCCCATTTTAGTATCTCGCAATTATCTACTGGAACCCACTCTGGTCAGATGGAACTTTTTACTTGCCCAATAGCGTGGAGGGAAAGACACAATTATCAAAATTACTGTCCACAATTTGCCATAATCAAGGACTCGAGACTTAATCTCTTGGCTCTCTGGTTTTTATTATCAGCATAAAGATTTGGAGATACAAAGTCCTCAATACGAGGCACAACAAGTACATAGGCACTAACACAAAAGCTACTCTACGGAGAATCCGCATACGGCTAAAAATAACTAAAAGTACAATCTCTAAAAGCATGAGGTAGAACACTACCAAGCAAATGTCGATACTAGGGACACTGAACCATACCATCTCTGTCCCTACTCTGCACTAGATGACATCCCTACTTAGCAATCCCTTGAGACCCTCATCCAGTAAAAGGTGTCAGAGTGAAACTTCATAAGAAGCCTTCACTTAGAGAGCTTGGTCTAAGTTGCCCCCTCTATCCCTTCGCCTAGCCTTCCTCTGCTCTGGGCTGCTCTGATCTGCCTCCACCCTCGGGGCGCTGTCCCTAATACAGAACCCCAAATCCCAGAACACGCCCTTTGCGCCTCCTCCTCTGCGGGGTCGTCTTTCAGTAAATTTCCACAGAGCGCTGTCCAGTTCCATCGTCCATCGCTTGGCCTTGAGTCCCAGACGCCATCCGCACTAGGAGTTACGATTGGCACATTCCAATACACTCCCATGTCTGGCTTTTACTACATAAGTCAATTTGTGAACAAAGAGCTTCTCTACTAACGAGCAACTGTCCTTGCACCTGGGGTGAGATCATGCAAAGCAGACATTCTTCACATCCTTTAAGTTGCAATTTACTACAGCCTAAAACCTCTACTGGAATAAATCCTTTTTGGCCTATTGCCCTTGGCTAACATAAGAAAATACCAGGCCTTTCGCCTCAACGATATATGCGAATTCTGGCCACTACTTCGGTTACACAAGCAGGCTTAAATCACAGTATTGACATTTACGTCTTTCTTTCATGTGTGGTCAAACTAAACAGTCTACAGACACGAATTCTAATCTACACGTTTTAACATCACAGTGTTTAAAAGAACTAAGCTCTATTCATTACTTCAATATATACATAAGATGCTTGTACATAGCTAACACTTCTATTAAAATCGATATAGGTTATACAATTCGTAATACATTGCACATAAAATACCTGAGCACACATTTGATTATATGCGGGTGCCAACTAACAGTGAATATAACGCACCCCTACAATTTTCAAACTTTTAAGCGCTACATCAGTTCCCCCCTTTGATGACATCATTCATCACACCATTACATTTCTCTTCTTTAGAACTGATTTAGACCGCGCTAGTCATAACTTTGCCATGTCGAACTCCCTCCAGTCTCTTAAGACTCTCATATTGCTGCTCCTGGAGCTTCGCCATCCTTTTCTCGTTTGCCTTAAGAGCCCTTTCAACCTTGCCTCCTTGATACCACTTCCATGCCTTCACGCATCCCCACAAACAAATCACGCAAACCACAGCAATAATAATCGGCTTCAACACTGATCCCAGAAATCCTCTTCCCAAATTCGCAAACCAAGTTCCCACTCTTCCAAATCCTAATCCAATCTTCTCCCACACATTCTCCTCCGTCAAATCCATAATCTCCTTGTGAATAGTCGTGATGTTGTCTATGTACTTCCCTATCTCCTTTGTGTTGTCTGGAATATATGTGCAGCATTCCTGAACCTTCAATAATTTGCAGACTCCGCCTTCTTTTGCTAATAATACGTCTAAAGCAAGGCGATTCTGCATAACCATATTCCGTATCGACAACATCTCTCCAGCCACCAACAACAAAGATCTCGCCGTGTTCATAGACAACTCATCAACCACAGTCGCCAACCTCCTAATCTTCACGTCATTCAATACCACACCCATACTAGGTATCATTGCTCCGTATATGTCCCCAATCACTGCACCGGCGTTCGTAGCCCTACGTTTCCTAGACTGTCGCTTCGTCTCTAACAACTCCAAGTCCTCGGTGTGATAGATCTTCGGGAATATGATAGCCAAATAGCATATGCCATACCAATTCGCAGGTAGTCTGACATAAGCATTCTTCCCACATACATAATATACTGTCGGAATTACCTCTACTGGACCTACCATAAAATTCTTAGCAGAAGCTTCCACTGTGAAGGTCTGAGAACAAGTGCTATGTCCTACTGCGACCTTATCCGTATCGGATTGAGGCCTTCCAATACACAAATTCCCTCTCTGTACCTCATCTAACGCTATTGGTCCATAACTTCCCTTGGATCTGTGAGCCCTCTCCTCGTCTGTTCAATCTACTGGACTATCTCCGGTGTGTCGTGTCTGGGTCAACTGTCTGTATCTGTCCTCTACCTGGTCTATGAATTTCTTCTCTATCTCAGATAACGCACATGTCAGGTTATTCCTGTGAGCATGCGCCGTATCCAACTTCATAGTCGGTCTAAAATACTTTAGGAGTCTGTCCTCTTTCTTGCTAGAATCATATTTGTTCAAATGCTTGATTGCCGGAACTTCAGGAAGTACCGTGTCAAAATTTGAAAAGAAATACTCGAACTGTCTCCTGTCATAAAATAAACTGAGTAATAAACTACAAGAAATCCCATATGTCAATGGGAGATGATGGTACTTGATACCCTCATCCACTGAAGCAGGCAACTGCATGCACACATAGCAATCCTTCACATTCATCGCATCAACATACTCATACAGCAACCTTGCATACGCATTAAGCTTAAAATCACCCTTGGACAGATCCATGTGGAGTCTGCGATCATCCCTCAACTTCGATATTTCCTGTTCTCTAATACTAACACCACTCTGCCCTGGGGTAATAGGTGTGGGTGCTCCCTGAACCTTCCCCTCTTGCCTGTGAGCCACCATGTATGAACTTATCACTACCGCAAATATGGTGACTATCACAACTCCTACCAACGTGCCTACTATCAATTTAGCCCTACGATGTGGGTTTGCAGGATCTGCCATCTTCGGAATAGACTCAGTGTCCAATACAGTCTCTGAAAGGGTAAGTCTCCTTCTCATTAGTGTCTCTTTCGTGAACTTAGGCAAACCTCCCTAACTTTTCTTCGTTCTATAACGGAAAAATCCCTAATTTTGTTCTTCTTCCGCTCGGATCTAGGTTATCTTCTTCTCTGCTTGCAACCTTCTCAAATCAATCTAACATAAGCGCTGGTCCCAACAGCTCCAAGACTCCTTGCAATATTTCGAGCTTAAGAATGATCAGTTCTTGTGGGTCTGGCACAGTCGTGAACGTCGGGAACTCCAAATTGTCCAAGATCATACCTCGAATGACACTCAGGAATGGCGGACTCGGAATATGGATCGTCAAAATTCCTTCGATCTCCAATCCCGGAACCTTCAGCAACACTTCCACCCTCTGGAGCGGGACACTGTTGACCAATGTCATCGACCTCAACCTTCCCGTGCTCGGTAACCCTGGCATCAGTCACTTGATATGCCCACTCTGGTGAAGCGTACTTCCGACTTGGCACTTGAGTTCTCTTGGACCTTCTCACACCCCCTTGAGGATTCTCCTCGTCACCTGATTCTTCTTCTGGTTCCTCCGAAACTGGGGCAAGATCTGTGTCCGGAGCCAACCTCAGGTTTACCCGGTTCTGTCTTGCGGGCCAAACCCTTTCTGCTTCGGTAGCACCTCCGGTCTTCCCTTCGATACCCGGTGCACTGACCTCCTCTTCTTCGGCAGAACTTGATTCTGTACTACCCACTGCACCTCTTGCTCCTTCGCCGGTTTCTGGGTCAGTACTTCTTTCACGCTCTTCCCCAACTCGATTCAGTGCACCATCGGCCGCTTCAGCAACCCTTACAGCTTGACTGGCCCTCTCAGGAGGCTCTGTCGGCTCACTGGGATCTTTGTTCTCGAGAGGGGCTGTATCTTCCAAGGGTGCTGGGACTCTACGGGTATGAGAAGCATGCACCCAGTTCGGTAAACCTCCACACTTAACGGCTGTGTTCGTGACAAGAATCACTTGGAAAGGGCCGCGCCACCTAGCATCCAAACAACTCTTCCTCACGTGCTTTCGGACTAGGACCCAATCGCCTGGGTCCAAGTCGTGGCACCGGTCACTCGCAGCTGGAACCGTTGCTGTCTGCACCTGCTGAGACACAGAACGGACCACGTCAGCAAGGCCTTTACAATAGTCCAGGATCATATCATCAGTGATATTTATCAGAGCAGTAGCAGGTATTGCAGGCAAACGCATCGCTCTTCCCATGAGGATTTCATGGGGTGACAACCCAGTCCTTCTATCAGGCACACTTCGGAGGCTCATAAGGACCAAAGGTAATGCGTCAGGCCATTTCAGAGACGTTAGCGAACACACTTTCGCCATCCGAGCCTTCAGAGTTCCATTCACCTGCTCCACTATCCCTGAAGCTTCTGGTCTATAGCTACAGTGTAACTTCTGATCTATATTCAAAGCAGCACAAAGCAACTTCATAACTTCGCTGTGGAAATGAGTTCCTCTGTCCGATTCAAAGGATGTCGGGAACCCGTACCTTGGAATGAGTTCTCTCAATAATAGTTTCGCTACTGTGAGTGTGTCACATCTGCGTGTAGGGTATGCCTCCACCCACCTGGAAAAGACACATACTATCACTAATATGTACCTCAACCCATTACACTTCGGCATTTCGACAAAATCCAACTGCATCCTATTGAAAGGTCCCCCTGACCTCCCTATGTGGCTCAACGTCACAGCGGTTCTTTTCCCCACATTCATCTGTGGACAAGTGACACACCTCTGGCACACAGTTTCAGCCACTGCACGAAACTTCGGGTTATACCAAGTCTGACGAAACACTCTCATCATGGCATCCCTACCCAGATGTACAGCACCATGTATCAACCTCGCCATGGGATTCAACAAACTTTCCGGCAACACCGCTCGTCCATCATTCTAAACCCATATATCCACATCTCCCTTCTCACATCCCGCTCGTATCCAGCTGTCACGTTCCTGCTCCGAGACCCCTTCCTGAAGCTGTTTCAGTTCCTCCCATGAGTCTGCCATAGCTAACATCTGACCATACACCACCTCCTCCCCAGTTTCCTCGACGTAGGTCTCAGTGAAGTTGCATCCCTGTTCTGCACAAAATCGGGCTACTTCATCAGCGTAGTTATTTCCCAACGAGACGAAATCATTTCCCTTTGTGTGGGCAGCACATTTAACAACAGCAATTTCATCTGGACCTTGCAATGCTTTTAACAGTTTCCGTACATGTTCACCATTTCTTATAGGAGAACCTGAAGACGTCATAAACCCTCTCTGGGACCATAGCTGTCCGAAGTCATGAACCACACCAAACCCATACTGGCTGTCCGTGTAAATCGTTACACGGATCTTGTCGGCTGCCAAACAGGCACGAGTCAAGGCAATGAGCTCAGCCACCTGCGCGGAGTGTACTCCTTCTAAACAAGCGGCTTCAACCACACCCGTGATGGTGCATACAGCAAACGCTGCTCTCAATCGACCGACACTGTCTCTTAAACATGAACCGTCCACAAAGAAAATCTCATCTGACACCGGGAGCGGTTCATCGACAATGTCAGGTCTCGGTTTGGTGCATAGTTCCGTAACGTCGAGACAATCATGGTCCTCACAATCTTCATTATCATCTATAATTGGAACAGGTAACAATGTAGCAGGATTTAAAACAGCACACCTCTTCAATGTCACATTATCGGCTGCAAGGATAACTTGCTCATAACGAGTCAGCCTATTATTCGTGAGGTGCTGTGTTTTAGTCCTAGTCATCAACCATTCAACAGAATGTGGCACATGTACAGTAAGAGGATGACCCATCACAATGCTCTCACATCTCTCGATGCTGACACCTGTCGCCGCAACGGATCTGAGACATCCGGGCAACGCAGAAGCTACTGGATCTAAAGTAGCTGAGAAGTAAGCAACTGGTCTACGGACACCTCCATGATTCTGGGTTAACACTGCTAATGCGCAACCTTCTCTTTCGCAGCAGAATAATGCAAATGCCTTGTTGTAATCCGGCATTCCCAACGCAGGAGCGCTACATAAGGCTTCTCTCAGCCTCAGAAATGATTTCAAACAGTCGTCGTCCCATGGTACCGGATCACTTACATCCTTTCGCGTCAGCCGCTGTAAAGGCTTCGCTTCAAAGGAAAAGTTTGGGATCCACTGGCGGCAATAGCCCACCATTCCCAAAAACATTCTAACTTCCCTCTGTGTCGAGGGAACTGGCATTCTCAGAATCGCATCAATGCGATCTGGAGACACTTTCCTTTTACCCTTCTCAATTCTGTGCCCCAAATACTGTACCTCAGGTAAACAGTATTGCAGCTTGTTTGGAGACACCTTGTGACCGTTCTCTCCCAGGAAATTCAACAACGCAATGGTATCGACCCTGCAAGCATCTTCTGTCTCTGACGCGACAAGCAGGTCGTCAATGTATTGCACCAAAACAGAGTTTTTCGGCAACACAAGACCTTCAAGATTCTTCTTTAAGAGCTGATTAAAAATTGACGGGCTCTCCGTATACCCCTGTGGGATACGACACCATGTTAATATCCGATTCTCTAGCCTAAATGCAAAAAGAAATCTACTCTCTTCATGTAGGGGAATCGAAAAGAATGCCTGACATAAGTCAATCACTGTGAACCATCCAGCTTCGCATGGGATCTGGAACAGTATCACAGATGGATTCGGTACCACTGGACAACATGGAACAACTATGTCGTTTATTTTCCGCAGGTCTTGCACTATCCTGAACGTCCCACTTGGTTTCTGCAGTCCCATAATGGGTGAATTACATGGACTACCCATGATCTCCACCAGAATTCCCTGCCTAATCATAGACTCGATCACAGGTTTAATCCCTGCAATTGTTTCAGGCGACAGTTTATACTGGGGTGTTCTCGGGAATTCCGCGTTCGGCTTAACCTGTATTCTCACTGGTTCCACTCCCCTGACTAAGCCGATCTCCTCTCCGCTTAGATCCCACACATCGGTCGATACAGACTCCCTCAAATCCGGTGGAAGCTCCTCCACGGTCAAAGCCGGGTACATTTCCACGCACACCCGCTGATTTGCAACCTTAAAGGTCGCGTCATCATCCCTTGTCTGTACCTCTACTCCTTTCGGGGTACAGTAGATTGTGCAATTGAGCTTACACAACAAATCTCTTCCCAGCAAACAAACAGGGCTAGAATCGCACACCACGAACTGATGTCGATCCCTAAAGTTGCCTATCCTGACTGGAATCGGTTCTGTCAAGGGGCTCACTAGCCTCTTGTTCGCCACTCCAACCACTTGTATGCATTCTCCAGAGAGGGCTACCCCCGGGACCACTGCTGACCTTATGGTTGACCTGGTAGCCCCCGTATCTACCAAAAAGGTAGTCGGGCGTCCGTCGAGTTCTGCTTCCACAAAGGGTCCTCTCTGATCTACCTCTAGTATGGCCCTAAGTATGCAATCATCGTCCTGGCCTAGACTTAACTGCGCCAGCAAATCTGCATCCCTCTCCTCTCCCACTTCGAACATGGGCATCTGCAAATAAGTCCGAGCTCCCTGCTGTATGTTCTGCATCCTGGGTGGCTGGGGAACCTGCACCTGCGAGACGCCGGTCCCCCCTTGCATCATTCTCGGTACAGTCACCGTCTGTACCTGTTCTGCCCCAGGGACCTGACCCATTCCTCCCTCCATCTGCGGCTGATTATAGGGGTTCAAGGGACACTCGCGCCTCCAATGTCCCACCTGGTGACACTGGTGACAAGCAGTCGTCTTCTTCAAGATCGCTACATCTATGCCTGTCCTAGGGTCAACGGGCCTCGGCCTTCCCTGACCCTGCGCGTTCTGATTCCCTGTCTGATAGTTTCCTTGTCTCCGCACCACTGGACCCCCATTCGGCGGTCCCTGAGCAGCTTGCATCTGAATGAGCAATAGGTTATCCTTCATCTTCTTGTGCTTTGACTCAATCTCATCCGTGCAGTACCTGGCGTACCGCAAGATCTCATCTACAGGCTTATTCTGCCAACAGATCAAATGCTGCTGTATCATAAGACTGACCTCGGGCTTCAAACCCAGCACGAACTTAGACACAAACTGTCCCATGTCCTTCGTTTCCAGCTCATCTAAACCACTGTACTGCTTAAAAGCCTTCAAAAGTCTCTCATAAAATTCATGTACTGTCTCCTTTGGCTCCTGCACTGTCCTGTCTATCTTCACCCAATCGATGTCCTGGGGTGAAACCTTCGATTTCAACCAGGTAATTACCTTATCGTACAGCCTCATTACCACGGGCGACGGACCATTTGTAACCATGTTCCTATCAGGCTCATAGTCCGGCCAATCAACAGCAATTTTACATGCGTTCCACAGATCTCCCGGAACCACGATATCGAATAAGGTGTTCAGATCTATCCACAACACCTTTGAAATTTTAACAAAACGCTCAACTTGCTTGTACCACTCTGCAGGCTTCTCCCTGAGCCTGGGAAAATCATTCGTAAATGATGCCAAATCCCCCCTGCTCCATGGTACATGCACATATCCTCCATTCGCCACCTCTTTCAAGGGAAGGATCTTTACCTCCTGCAAATCTCCTTCAGAGCTCCCTCCTTTCGCTCCCCTAGAATTCTTTTTCCTATCCCATTTCTCTTGCCATTTGTCAAGCATCAGCCATATTCTCATAGCTACAATCAGTTCCTTAGTATGTGACCTTAGACCAACAACTCTTTTCTCTTCCAATTCCCGCTCAGTACAATGCATCCTATGGTTCCCTTGTAATGCTCTAGTCTTGGACAGATCCACCCCATATTCTCTAGCCAAACCCGCCAGTTTCTCATGTGCCGCTCGTGCTTTACGAGTCACATCTTTTGCTACAAAAAGCAATTCATCTGGAGTATATGTCACTACTCTCTCAAGAGGTAGATTCCCATATATTATTTCATCCGCCTCTGCTTTAAGTCTTACTACATCTATCATTCCTGCCTTCAAGGCCCCTTTCAACACCTGACAACTTGCTCCACGTCCCTCATCATACTCGCATTCCGGTTCCTGCTCTCTCCTTTCTTCTGGTGGTTCTATGGGAGCAGAATGGCTCGTAAAGGCAACTGGGGTTGTCCCCGCTTTGCCCATATTCCAGCTCATTTGCTTCTTTGGCGGTACCCATGACCCCAAATCTGATCTCGACTCCATCAGAGTCCTCGGCCTCACCGGTCTCTCGTCCTCTTCGCCCCTAGATGTGTCTGACACCGCTGCTAATGGTGTACTCCATTGTACAGGGCTTGGAGGTCGGGCCGTTGCCCCTTCCAACTCACTTTCCCCGCTTTCTCTCCTCGTTCTTTCTGTCACTCGTTCAGACCTCTCTCTTTCCTCTGATTCCGGACTGTATATTGACACAATCGGTCCAATGGTGACCGGTACCCTTAAGGCATCCGGTAACCTCATCTCTCTTTCAATCCTCCCACTAGCCTCAGACTGACCCTGTGAACTCGCGGTTTCAAACGAAACCAACCCCTCCACTCGGGTCTCAGACTGGATTGTTACCCTCCTAGTTTCTCCCCTCTCACCCCACCTATCATCCGCTTCATCTGGATTATAAGGGGGTGGTCTCTCGTCTAGCAATCTTTGCAATACCCCATCATCAGAATCACTATCCTCTTCCTGTGCTTTCCCATGCCTTATCCCCGTCTCCTCCATTAGCGCGGGATACAATTTCGCTTCCTCAATTGTCTGCACTCTCCACCTTTTCTCCGCTGCGTCCCACTTGGCATCCTGAAATGCCCTAATCGACTTCCTCATCCTCTCCTGACTTCTTCCCTTTTCCTTATCATGCGCTGCTCTTATCCACGCATGTAATGCTTCGAACTGTGCTGGTCTTGGCAAGGGTCTTAAGGACCCCATCACCGTCTTCAGTTGGTACAGCACTGCTAGTCTAAATGAGCCATACCTCGGGAAAGCTAATTCCCCTTCGCCTTGTGTCATCTTGTGCCAATTCTCGATCCAAACTATAGTATGTAACCCCACATTCTGTGCCATGTAATGTGCCGGGGTATCCTCGGGAGGGGCTTCTTCTCCCCCACGAACAACCACATGCTTATCGCCTCTACACAACTCTCGCAAAGCCCTAAGGCACTTCATGATGAGCAAATTCAATCTCGCGACCTATTTACTTCTTGTTCTCCAATCCTCCAATAACAGCGCGACTCACACCAACCGGCCTATCACAGCGCGACACTCTCTGACGTCACCTTCCTTCGCTCGCAGCAGTTCCCTTCTCCAAAACTCGTTTCACGCTTACTCACGTCCCATTCACACACTGAAATAACCAATTAAGTTACTTCTCTGGCTGTCCGTCCACAGCCTCTGACTGTTCGTCCACAGTCTCTCGACTTTGTTGACCTCAATTGGCGCCCGTCTGCCCCCGTCCGGCCAGACAGATCGCCTCTGATAGGTTACTAACACTCCGATCTGCACACCACAACCCACGACCAGCGTTAAGTTGCCATACACACACGCATTCGCTCCCCCTATCTCGGTCCAGGTGATCGATGGTACCTCACGATCTCCTTTGGGTGGTCAACAAAATCTATCTCAGGTGTCTTCTACACCACAATTCCCGGGCTGCGCGCGCTCACAGCCTGATCTCACAATCACACGACATACACAACAACTCCGCAAGACATCACACAACAAATCAACACCGCAATCTACAACATCTCATTTTCATACTCACTCCTGGAACTGCTGCTTTCGGCCGTGCTGCTACTCGCCGTCGATGCTCATCTGCTGCCGTCTGCTGCTCGCCATCTGATGATTCAGCATCACTTATCGTCTCTGGGCCTCAAGGGTCACTTATCCTTATCTAATCTTCCCTCGCTATCAGAAAGAAACCATCCTCGTTTGCTACCAACTGCTCCGGCCCATTTTAGTATCTCGCAATTATCTACTGGAACCCACTCTGGTCAGATGGAACTTCTTACTTGCCCAATAGCGTGGAGGGAAAGACACAATTATCAAAATTACTGTCCACAATTTGCCATAATCAAGGACTCGAGACTTAATCTCTTGGCTCTCTGGTTTTTATTATCAGCATAAAGATTTGGAGATACAAAGTCCTCAATACGAGGCACAACAAGTACATAGGCACTAACACAAAAGCTACTCTACGGAGAATCCGCATACGGCTAAAAATAACTAAAAGTACAATCTCTAAAAGCATGAGGTAGAACACTACCAAGCAACTGTCGATACTAGGGACACTGAACCATACCATCTCTGTCCCTACTCTGCACTAGATGACATCCCTACTTAGCAATCCCTTGAGACCCTCATCCAGTAAAAGGTGTCAGAGTGAAACTTCATAAGAAGTCTTCACTTAGAGAGCTTGGTCTAAGTTGCCCCCTCTATCCCTTCGCCTAGCCTTCCTCTGCTCTGGGCTGCTCTGATCTGCCTCCACCCTCGGGGCGCTGTCCCTAATACAGAACCCCAAATCCCAGAACACGCCCTTTGCGCCTCCTCCTCTGCGGGGTCGTCTTTCAGTAAATTTCCACAGAGCGCTGTCCAGTTCCATCGTCCATCGCTTGGCCTTGAGTCCCAGACGCCATCCGCACTAGGAGTTACGATTGGCACATTCCAATACACAAACATGTCTGGCTTTTACTACATAAGTCAATTTGTGAACAAAGAGCTTCTCTACTAACGAGCAACTGTCCTTGCACCTGGGGTGAGATCATGCAAAGCAGACATTCTTCACATCCTTTAAGTTGCAATTTACTACAGCCTAAAACCTCTACTGGAATAAATCCTTTTTGGCCTATTGCCCTTGGCTAACATAAGAAAATACCAGGCCTTTCGCCTCAACGATATATGCGAATTCTGGCCACTACTTCGGTTACACAAGCAGGCTTAAATCACAGTATTGACATTTACGTCTTTCTTTCATGTGTGGTCAAACTAAACAGTCTACAGACACGAATTCTAATCTACACGTTTTAACATCACAGTGTTTAAAAGAACTAAGCTCTATTCATTACTTCAATATATACATAAGATGCTTGTACATAGCTAACACTTCTATTAAAATCGATATAGGTTATACAATTCGTAATACATTGCACATAAAATACCTGAGCACACATTTGATTATATGCGGGTGCCAACTAACAGTGAATATAACGCACCCCTACAATTTTCAAACTTTTAAGCGCTACATCAAAGTCAATAGATATAGTAAAGCCACACAAAATAACCTAACATGCACATTACATGACGCAGAGAAGGTGTTTTTGAATTTAGTTGAAGAAAGGAGACAGGATTTGCAAAGAAAAGCTGCTGAACAGAAAACCCATTTACCACCATGGGCTGAGAAAGAGGGCATTTATACAGCTGGCAAAGCTCATGCTGCGATGTCCCTAAACTTTGTGAAGAAAGGGAAAACCTGCCTCCATAGATTAAAGACAGACTATAATAACGTATTTATTGGTTCCAGTGAATGTGAACATAACTTCCTGATTCTGGGAGGTTGAGGATTAAAAGGGGGAACTTATCCAGTATTTCCTGGGGTTTACTACGTGTGTGGGAATAATGCTTACTATAAGCTGCCTGCACGGTGGTACGGAAGTTGCTACTTTGGGATTGTATTTCTGAAAATTTATCACGTAAAAAGAAACACTGGAAGCAATGAAAACACTAATGAACTAACATGAAGAAAGAGGGCTAGTTTTTCAGAAATAATAGGTGACATATTTGGTGCATTGATACCTTCAGTGGTAGTCATTCTAAATTCACATAGAATCTGTTAATTGTCACCAGCACTTACATACCTGATAAAAGTAGGGAAATCAGAGGGTATATTAAGAATATTACAAAACTTCAAGAAGATTTGAAACCATTGGAGGTTGACAGTGTATGGGACAGTGTATGGGACTTGGTTTACTGATTTAGGAAAAGGTATTTTAGGTCAAATAGTTCTTCCGTTAGTTGGTTTAACAATAATAGTTTTAACAATAATGATATGGTGTAAATGTTGCAGAAACAAAAGGAAGGGAAGAAAATATGAAGTGACTGGAAAGGGAAAGAAAAGAAAATATGAAGAAATTCAGCTGGAGGAAATGAAAACGAAGTTATATAAAAGAATGAAAGATTTGCAAAACAAAGATTAAATTAAGAATGAAGATGGAGGAAAAGAAAATTAGATATGCTAAATTTGGCATCTGATTGGGATGGGTAATTTTGTGATGGCTCAAAATGCCATCAGAGAGAGGATTGATGGAGCAAGAACTCGTAGAAAAGAGACTTGCTCGGAAGCAATCCTCTCATTTAACTCCCTAACATGGTATTAATTACGTATTGTGTGAAACTAATGCGCACCACATAAAAATGAGGGTTTAGAGAAGCTTGCATGTGTGTTTACTAACGTGAGTAACTCTAATGAATTTCTAAAATGGCTGCAAACGGGAAATCTTTATTGCGCTTGCGTCAAGTGCATCTACGCAGTATGACGAGCTGTTGCTTGGAGGGAAATTCTTGCGCATGAGCAGAAAATACTAATATAGAGTCTTGAAGACTCGCGTGCATGGCACCTGCTTAGCTGAAACTAAATCGAGCTATTTTACTAATGCTAATGCGGGAAAAGTATTAATAAGTAAAGAGGGTTAGAGTAGAGATGGGTGGTATACAGTGAAACCATTTATTTTTTAAAGTAACATCTGACTCTATCACTAGTGTGCATTTGGGCCTCTTGGGTATGTCTGAGGTGAGCCGAGACACGTGGGTTTTGCGCATGACAGCTGAGAGACAGCCCAGAAGAATGACAAGTAGGTTAAGAAGAGGACAAGGTCACGGTCTGCCTGAAGCCTTGGAACCGGTAGTGAAGAACCTGAATGAATAAGACTATATGTTCTAATTAATACATTTGTTGCAAATATAATGTGAATGCGGGTGGGAAAATAAAATATGAATAAAAATTAAGGGAATGGGTTTGTTAACAAAGAGCTAACTGAAAAGAGTGATATATAAGCATGGTGTGATGATCTTTCCCCCCTTGCCTGACCAATCAGAATTAGTATTTTTACGACATTGAAACTTTAGTGGGTGGTACATGAAGAACGAAAGGTATAATTGAGGTAGTCTTAGTTAGTTAGTCAGACGGAGATTTGCTGAAGTATGCAGAGGTCGGGATGCTGTCAGAGAGACGTTGATGCTGAGAAGCTGTGAGCAGTGGGTGCTGTCAGAGTAGCGAGAGATGCTGATAAAAATCGAATGCTGAGTCTGATATCCTAAAGTATTAGGATTAGAAAGAAGATCGCAGAAGAATCTTGAGGAGGAAGAGAGTGTCAGAGAGGGGTGTGACTCAGTCGCCGGTATTCTAGAGAGGTCATCTATCCTGTCCTGATTCCTGTCCTGAAGCCTTTGTCGCCTGATCTATCCCGGGGAACCCTTACCAGCCCTTTGGCCAGGGGGTTGGTCTTCACACCATCATAGGTAATTATAATTTTGTGAATTTGCAGATGTTCTTTTCTCTCTGTCCTTTCCATTCTGGGCATAAGTCATTGCAAAAGTACAAAGTATGTGTTTGTTGATTGATTAATTGAATCTTCTCTCCTATGAGTGACGGTGACTGTACTGTACTTTGAAGGGGTTCACATGCCATCAATTTAGATAAAGATTTAACATTTTCCCGAGTCTGTGGTCATTTCGTTTTAATATAAGAGGATTCATTTATGTCTTTTCACCATCAACTAGTTCAACTAATGGTCCATCGACCAGAGGAAAGAACTTTTTGATCAGTGAGAGGTTAGTTAGGAATAAGAGGTAACTAATCTTAAATTCAGAAAACATAAACTTTTACTCCAGCGGTTTTACCCAACTGTGTGTGTGTGCTTATGGGCCCAGGTGAGTACATGGTATTGGAGTATCTGTTGTTGGTATGCCGCTGGATGAGTTTTCAATTATTTGGTGTAGAGTGCTATTATGTGGATTGTAATTATTTTGCGTGGTGTGGTTGTATGGATTGGTGTTGAATTCAGTGGTGTTGCGTGGAGCAGAGTGGTGTGGCGTTCAGTGGAGTGGTGTAAAGAACCGCAGAACCATTAGCACGTGCAAGTTTTTGAGGTCAGCAAAATATACAATAACTCCTTCCTATCGCACCAACTGGCCCAACCTACAGAGTATATTCCTCCGGCAAACATGGGAATTGCAACCTTTGCTTTTGTTTCGTTGATAAAGCATCTTACATCTGGAAGTATGAACCCAATCATCCAAAAAATCTTCTCTGAGCACTTCCTCTCATAGGCGTGTTAAAAATGTCCCTGTAACCCTTCCCAAAAGGTTCTTTTCTTATTGATTATCTTAATGTTATGTCACCTGGAGTAGTTTAGTAAATCATTTCCAACAAGTTTGTATCGCTTTATTAGTAGCAACCTTTTTTTCTCCCTTCAACTGTGCCACCTCAGGACCAAAACAGTAAACAAAATATCAGGTCAGACAACTCATTGAAGTAACCAGCCGAGTAGTCTATAATCTTAAGAAATACCATAAAGGGAGATGCTCAAAGCTGCCAGTTTACAGAAAAACACAAACAGCTCGTCTAGCTCTCACAGCTCCTCATCCACCAGACTGCTAAGCCCTGGGGCACAACAGCTCGCTGCCCTGCTCTAGCCAGGGAGTGAGGGGAGCAGAGGAGGAGACAGGACCAAGGGGTGCTCCTGGGCCTAATCACGTGCACCCCTTATGGGGCTGTGCTCTGTTGAAAATCAGCAGCCTTCCAACCCACACCTGACATGGTATACCTTGCTGCCCAGGTTGGCAAGAGCATCAGTGCCCCATATAGGGGTTGTCAGCACTATATCAGTGCTGAAATACAACAGCAAGTATGTCTAGATACAACCCCAGAATTGAATTGTGCATTTGTATATCTGTCTTGTTTGATAGCGTGAGGTACCTTCCTACTTCAAGTCTAAGGCCCTGGGATGCTTGAAGAAATCCAAGTTGATGTGTTACAAAAGGCTGGGTCCCATTTCAGCGTGTGGATTTTCCACATTGATCTCTAGGTGTGTAGAAGGAAAGATAAAGGAAATGTCTGCTGTTAAATCAATTAAACTAATTAAACTGCTTGTTATACACAAATAAAGACAAGGACATCTAGATTTTTTGAGTAAAATTTCATTTATGTCCAGGATCAAGAGGCTGCATCTGAATTTAGCAGAAGGCATCCGTTACTGGTCATTTGAGATTTCTTCTGGTGACTTCCTCAACCAAAAGTTAAAATCTTGAAAGATGCGCCAGAAATTGAAGAAAATTCTCTAGATAAAATTAATCAGCATGCAGACGCAGCTGTCTATGGACCCCATTTATAAGGAAGGTTTTCCCTCCGCTCGTGTCTTTACCATAGAGCTCTAAGCATGCTAGTGCCTGAAGGCTCATTCGTACAGTTGAAACTGCAAGTTACAGCATGCTTAGTGCTGCTGTTAGAAAAGGCATGGGCGGATGAAAAAGCGCCCTCGTGACAAGCACAACTTTATACTGAAAACTTCCCTGCAGCTGCCTCTGTCTGTATACAAGCAGCTTCAGCACCATCTGCCACACAATGACATTGGGAGATTCCCATCAGTTAGTTGCCATTTGACGCTCTCTGCCCCAGCCGTACTCGCCTTTCAGAGGCCCTTTCCTCTCAATAACAAGCATTTACAATGCAATGGTCTCGGCAATATTATAGGGAGAGCTATTGGTATTGCTCATTATTTTTTAATTATTTTTGTATCCCTAAATAAATGGCATTGTCATTTCTATTGGCATTAACTTTTTTTTTGCATATGTGATATCTATTGCATTAGCAGAGAGAGAGTGAGGTAGTGAGATAGAGAGAGAGAGTGAGGTATTGAAATAGAGAGTGAGGTAGTGAGAGAGAGAGAGAGAGAGAGAGAGAGTGAAGTTTTTAAGTAGTGTGTTAGAGTGAGAGATAGTTACTGTGGTAGTGATATTGTGTTGCTGTGAGAAAGAGAGAGTTGAGTAGCGAGTTAGAGAGTGAGGTAGAGAGTTAGTGAGACAGAGGGTAGTATAGTGAGATATAGTGAGGTAGTGAGAGATAGTGAGGTAGTGAGAGAGAGAGAGTTAGGGAGAGAGAATGACGTAGTGAGAGAGCCAACCCCACACACATACAGAACCACCCACACAGAGCCACACACATACAAAGTGTATCACCCAGACATACATACAGAGCCACACATACAGAGTCAGCCAGACACAGATAGAGAGCTATCCACACAAATATTCAGAGCTACAGACATCCACATACCAAGCCACTGACTTACACATACAGAGCTAGCCAGATAAAGATACTGAGCCATCTATACACACACAGAGGCACCTATGCACTTATTGAGCTACACATACACTGAGCCACACACACGCACAGCTACACACATAGAACCACACAGACATACACAGACTTACACATACTGAGCCACACACACACAGAGCCACCAACACACACAGAGCCACACACACACACACAGAGCCACACAGTAACCTCAAAATTTGACACATATTTACTTTTTGCTACTTCAAATGTCACCACTACCATAGATCCAGTTGTAGAGTGCATTGATTAAACTATGAATACTGTGTTGAAGATGGAAGGACGCAGGCAATACCGCAGTTAGTTATTTATAGCAGTGGTGTTGAGTTATGATTCTCAAGCACAATTTAGAATAGTTCCACCATAATTTACGTTAAAACCATAAAACAGCAATATACGTGTGACGTCATTCCCACCGGAAAATACCATAGGCTTGAATCTTCTGGCAATATTTACATCGTGTCCGTGGGCTCAATTAACTAGCAGTCCTTTAAAGGGTTTCCTTAATTAAAGGGGGTTAAATTAGCTGCAGATACTTCCACTTGCCAGTGAACTCTAAAGGAGGGTATTACAGCATTACAAGTTCAACCCACCTTTAGCTCTTCGCCCTCTGCGGCTCCTAGGCCCGTACGTGCCCAGGTGAATCCCAGAATACAGCGCTGCTGGCCCCAGAGATCTGACGTACGTCACAACTATTAACTGGCCCGGGGCAGGAGTTTGAACTCCTGCGAATTCAGCTAGCATGTGATGTGTCCGAGGCCAAATTGGGCAATATTAAACAGTGTAATGACAACAGCTATTGCTTACAGTGATTTGAAACATAAGTGAGGCACTATATAACAACAGTTAATTTGCAGGGTGCCCGCTAGGGCCAAACCAGGAGGTTGACGGTGTCACAGATGACACAGGAAACACAACCGGTGCTCCGTCTCCCTGCATCACTTTATCAGGGTAATAAAACACGGCGAACTCCGTATCAAAAGCTGAAGAATTCCTTGGAGTACCTTACACCCACAGGGCCGGGAGTGTTCAGTCAAAGAGGTGCGCAAGAACAAAGGCGAGACACTGAGCGTCAGCTGCAGCCAGGATCAGATAAGATCTACGTTGGCTGGGAACCCGGGAAGAGCAGTTGAAGCCTGCACACTGCCCCCACAGTAGCCCACAGGTCCAGAGTCAGACACCCCACGTCTGCACCACTCAAGGAGTCAAGACAGGGGGGGGGGCACCTCACTAAGTGACAACACCCGGTACGTGCTCACATTTCCATCTTGTGGTCGGAAGTGCGGCCGCCAAGCCCCGCCGCCAGACAACTATATTACGTTTTGGGTTGTTTGCCCCCCACGGGGGCTCCTTCTGTGGCTATTGTTGGGAGACAAAGGCGCCCCTGTGAACTGTCTGCAGAGGCCCGGGGCCAGGAGATACAGGCCTGGGGGCACGGGCGTGTCTCAAAGTCGGCAAATCAATCAGGTTTACAACTTTGTCGCGAGAGCTCACATTTAAACACAAATCACAGATAAGATCTGCAGGCTGTAACTAGAAACAGGCAGCAAGCAGAAGGACCCCCTTAATGAATGTAAGTGGCTCCTACACCTGGGCTCCCTAAAGGAAGCAGCCGGGACTACCAAATTAGGTAGCTCAGCGAGCTAAGCACTCGCTGACGAGAAAAGCAGCTAACAGATTCAAATCTCTACAAAGTTGTCCTTTTAATCTGTTAAATGTTGTTAAAATGAGTACAAAGTTTACTTGGGTTAAAATAACTGCATATAAAAAGTTATGCTAAAGCGCTCTACAGACAACGTTAGGAACCATTGAAGCGGCGCATTTCTCTACCGGCAACTCTCTCCCAAAACAGCTCGACACAACTGCACGGCCCTCCCCCATCCTCGCTCCCCCCCTGCACAACTAAGAGCACTGCAAATAGCCGTCACCTCTCGCATCGCAACGCCACACGATCCCAACCCCCAAAATAAACGTCACGCCGCTGCACCGGGACATTCCTGCCGGACCGTCACCACTGGGGAAGATGAGCATGGGGGTGGTGTGTGAGGGAGCCAGACAGGGGAGGGCACTGCAGTCTGGAGTTTAAAGGCAAACAAGAAATTCGACAGAATCAGAGAGAGACAACTGCCTTTCTCCGAGGCAAAGCAGTAATGCCTCGGAGAAAGGCAGTGGCATTTTCGGATTTGGGGGCGTGTTTTCGGATTCAGGGGACGTTTAAACACGCCCATCGAAAAGTAACAAAAAAACACGCCCCCGAATCCGAAAAGGACGGGGCCTGTTCAGAGTGACAAACCTCTTCTCCAATGGCTGGCCAGCATTCAAGAGGCCTGCCAATGGAGAAGAGGAGAGAAGAGGGGCGGGTTCAAGCCCCTCTTCTCCAAAACATTAATTCTCCGGACTTCCGGTTCTGCCTTCGGCAGACCGGATGGTCCAGAGACCTAAAAAATAATTGTACGTTTATATAACTCTTCACGATGCCCTTCTTCCGTTTCTAAGCGCTGTTTGTTATGGGTGCATTCTGTGAGCTGCTGGGGAGGCCATGGTGAGATGAGCAGGCCGCAGGCCCCCCTTGTGTTCCGATGTACATATTATCTGCTTCCAGAGAAGATCCATTGGCGGCGTTAATGGGAGCAGCCATCTAGAATCCGTGAAGTGTTTTTGATGGCACTTAATGAAAAGTGCTGTTAGCCCCTGATGCCCATCGCTGGCACGTTATCAAGCGCTGAAGCCTCGATCGTGCTCTCCATTATGGTGAAGGGCCCAAGTAACGGGCCGTTACTGGTCAGTAATCAGGCCATGTGGACAAGAGTAGAGTCTGCCTTCGAGGCCTTTTTAAATCACTGCATTTAAGTGCACACGTCAGTGCACATACATAACACTGATTGGATAAGACATCTGCCATTGGTAGTCGACATCTCTGTGTCTGTACCCACAGGGCAGTGCGAACGAATTGGTCAATGCCATGATAATAACCCCGTAGCTGGCCACTACAGGGGAAAGAGCGAGAGGAGGAGCCACGCATGCCGCCACTGCAGCCTGCAGTCCGCCTGTGCTTGTTCGCTGTTCACAGCTCTGCCACCGGTTACCTACCGCCTGCAGCCTGCAGCTTGTGACCCGCCTGAGACCCCTTCCCCTGTCGCTCTACATCCACTACCGCCCGGACCGGTCTGGACAGCACCGCGCCACGTTGCCGCATTGCGGGCGGCCTGGAGTGCCAGGAGTGCCAGGAGTGTCGGCAGCGGCGGCGGTGGTTAACTCCTGGAGTCTGGAGCCTCGAAGGTAAGGTGAGTGCTGCAGAGGGCCTGTGAGGTGCAGCTGGCTTCTCACAGTTCGCATAAAGTTTGCATAAAGTTTAAACTGTAGAAGGTTTGTTCTGTTTTTGAAATAACTAAGGACACCAAATCTAAAGTAAAAGTGACTGTTGCAGTCACAAGACATTGAGTTGCTAAAAGTGGCTCGGGAACCCCTGTGGAGGATTGTAACAGTGAGGATATATTCTAATGCGATATAGGACTGGAGACCTAAGGGCGAGTGGCGAGTGACGAAGAAAGTAATTAAAAGATGGCACCTGCCAAAGCAAAAGCCCGCAAAGGTTTAAAAAATGGGAAAAAGAATGAGACAAACGCTCTGGCGGCAGGCGAAGCGAGCAAAATTTGTATATCAAAAGGGGCGCATAGTGAGCCAACCGGAAGGAAAAAACAAGCAGCAAGAAATACACAATCCCTGACGCTAACACCACAGTCAGCAAAATCAAAGACAACAAAAGGTGGCTCATCAGTGTCAAATTTGCGTAAAGATTTTTTTGGAAGACATTTTAAGGGGAAGGACATGACGGATCAGGAGTCAAGCGCCGTGGCATATCCAACCTCGGAGCCCTCGGGCGAGTTGGACTTAGTCTCTCCAAATGAGACCATTTTTAATATCTCTGGGGTAACTTTGAATCCACGGCTGTCCTCTTCGCCAAGAATGTTCCAGCGGTCACTTGAGCACGAAATTGTGGATGAAGGCGAAGATGAAATGCCAAGTAGCAAGGAACTGAGTATAAAAGGCAGTAATGGAACAACTACCCAAACTAATGAGAACGCTGGCATAGAGTTCTCTTTTGGTACAGGGAGTGAATTGTTGCGCTCTCCCTTACAGGGGCTGGAGGTCACAGGAACCTTGAGTGCCTCTATGCTTGAGGTTATGTGGATCCTCCAAAAAACCTTGCAAGGCTTGTTAGAGGTATCTTTACTAAATAATGAATTCTTAAAAACACAAGGGGAGCAGTTTAAAGCAATGTTGGGAGAATTGACACAAATTAAAGGGTTAATGCTGGCATTAATTAGACCGGTTGGTGAAGTTGGTGAAGATCATAACGGGGTAGGTAGTAAAGAGGAAGTTGTGTTAAGGGCTCCCAACGCACAGAAAGAGGAACCAAGTGTATATATCCCGACAGCCAATGATCGTAAGAAAATGGGGTGAAAGGAGATATTATATGATGGGCTTCCCGTGGTCTAGGGGGGAGGAGGTCGCCCCTAGAAATAGACAACCTATAAGACAACCTGTAAGGAAGGTGAGAAAAGGGAAAGGAGTAAGGAATGAACATGAAACCCCAGTAAGGAAAGTGACGCAAAGGTCGAAGGAAAATAATGTAAGGCCCCCAGCTGAACAAGTAGGACACTGGAATCAGCTAGATAGATCAAAGAATAGCAAAAGCAATCTGATGAAAACTCCGAGAGTGAAGGAGGGGAAAGTCACAGAAAAGAGGATAATCGCACAATCGAGACCTAGAAGTCCGAGGTGTAGCAAGACCCTTATGAAAAAAGATAAAGGGGATGTACTAACAAAGATAAGGGAAGCTGGATTAATGGGGGGCCCCCATGGTGTAAGGCAAGAATGTACCCCCGACTTATGGGTTTTCCTAGAACCTTCCAGCCAGGGTAAAGGCGGGAAAAAAGCTAGGAAATTAAATCCACTAAATCGATCACAACTTCTATTCTCCCTGTCAAAATGTGTAAGCCTCTGTAGCATTGACACAGAGGACCTTAGAGAAGTAGGTTTTGTTATGCTGGAGCAGAGTTTTCTTTTAGAAAATTCAGGGGCTTTTGGAGCTCTAGTATGTCTATGCGTTTTATTAATTATTAATTAATAACAATTAATTATTTGTCTTGTGCAAGTGTGTTTTTATTAATCAACTTGTTTGTCTTAACATAAGAGAAAGTTACACAAGGGTTAGCATGTGTGTGCTGTTATTGTTTTCTAAAAAATAACGTGCAAGTTTTCATGTTTAAACGTTGCTGTGTGCTGTTTATTTTGAGCACAAAACGCTGTCTGAATTAATGCTTTTTTATGTCGCAAAAGCTAGATAAATGCATACACATAAGGGTATTAGTGGGGTTAACACTGTTTAATCATTATGCTGTAGTAACATTGTTTTTATTTCTTTTAATTGAGATGGTCTATTGTGGCCTATGGAGGCCTAATCCATGATGGCTAATTTTGAAGCCTGGCCTCGAGTGAATATGTGAAAGACGTGTCGAGGGCGACCCCTGCTGGAAATGGTCTTGAGGGTGACTGACCATGGTCCTTCTATGAAACTTTCCATGAGGACAGCAGCAGTTTTGGTTGTTCTCCAAGAAAAGTGAAAGTGTCCTTGGCAATCTCGAAAGACAAAGGAGCCGTAGAGGAAAACTCTGAACTGTGGCTCGATGGCCGAGGAGAAACCGGATTAAATGTGATACATGTTTTATTTTCTTGGTTCCTGTTCCGTAGTCTTCGCTGTGTGTATTTTTCCTGAGCGGAGGTTCACAAATGTTGCAATGTTGCATCCTTTCCTTCTCGCTCTGCTCAGTGATTCAGCGTATTCTTGCAAACCTGATGAGTCTTTCCATTGTATTTTTCACTATAAAAACTGTTAGCTTAGGGAGGGATCTCCCCACTCTTTTGGCCACTCTTTTGCCGCCCTTTTGCCACTTGCCATTTTACCTTTGCTGCGTGAAGCTGCGTTGCTGAGGATTGATGCAGAGGACTTCGTCTTGAGAGACTTTACCGAGAGACTTGTCCTGACCCGTTCTGACACTTAGTTAGAATAGGTAACTATGAGAAATGATTGATTCTGATTGATTTTACTTTGACTAATTTTAGATAAAGCAATATAATTTTAAACATGGTGTTGAATTTTATTTCTTGTCAATTATTGAGTTTATATTTTTGATCATTATTATATATGTTGTGTAGATTATGTTATTGATTAGGACAGTCACTAAATCAGATCTGATCGACCTGATATTGATGCAGGGTGTTTAGGTGTTTTCTTTCCACAGGTTTATTGCTGGTAGAGTATTTGAGCGTATGTTAGTGAAATGGGCCCTAGCGTATGATGAATGTATGTGCGTGTAACTGTGTGATTACTCTATCCGTGGTAGTGGGCATATTTTAGATACCCTGATCTCTATCAATTTCCTGGTAGCAGAGGATGGTTTTAGATGGTTGTCTTGATCTGATAAGATTGCTTGTACATTGGCTTATTGATTATTGATTTTATTTTGTCGATAATGGTATGTGTACTAATATTATATGTTGAAGTCGTCATGTTGAGTTATATGTAGTGCTTCTGGAACTTGGAAGCTGTTGTAGCAGTTCCGTAGTAGGGCAGAGGGAAGTATATGCTGCTCTCGGGAAAGACGGGATTGTAAGGAATAACGTGTGACAATTGAAGTTGCGCGTTCACATTGTCTGGGTTCGGAATCAGTGACATCGTCGTATGTTACTATTAGATATATTTCTGGTATGTAAGGAGTGTGTATCGTAGTGAAGGTTATCTTTGAAACTCTGGTCTTAAGTCCCAGGGATCCGTAAGGATTTCCGTTAAAGCTTATCGCGGGAGGAGTAATAGGTATTCTCTGAACTTGTTCGAGGAACTGGGCGAAGTTGCTTAGTTAATGTATGTTATAATTCTGTAGTGGGACAGATTGTGCGCTGCTTCCCGAGAACAGGATTCTGTGTGCATGTACTATATTTTTCTTGCATGAATGTGCGTGAATGTATATACATTTAGTTGATTGTAAGACTCTTTGGACAAGTCCTAGAGGAAACAGTTAATGAATGTATGTTAGTAGGGCAGAGTAGAAGAAGTGCTACTGTGTCAATGAAAGGTTTCTTATGAAAATAGACTCTCTTTACTATTCTGTGGTTAGCGAAGCAGACAATGGAGATGTTTTAATGTTGTAACTGATAGATTTTGTAGAAATCTTGACACAAAGTCTACTGAGAGATTTTGTAAAGGAGGGGTAGACGAGTGACAGAAGACAGAGACAAACTGCAGCGACTGTTGACGTCAGAAAGTCCGCGCTCTGATTGGATAGTGGATCAGAATAGGGTTCGCGCTAGGATTGGTGCGTTAGTGTGTGTCGCGCAGGGATTGGAAGAGCTGTTTAGTGACGTAGACGCTCCAGGATTGGTGCGTTAGTGTGAGTCGCGCTGCTATTGGTTGAAAAGCTCGTATTGTATATTTATAATACGGAAAGAGTAGAGAGTTTTGGTAAGCGCTAAAATGTATTATCAAGAGGAGAAAAAGAAAAAAACATTCTTTGGGAAAGTTAAAAAGTGGTTTACCAAAGATAAAGAGGTTAAAACGAGAGAGGGTGAGTTGCTACCTCCAGCGAAAACACCTGCATCCTTCATGGTTGCGAAATATGGATTACATACTTGTATATGGTTACAGAATTGGGTTAGGTATACTAAAGAAGATGGTGTTCTAGCATTTCCAGAACATGGTTCATTTAATTTGGCCGTGTTGAGAAATTTACGGGAAAAGATGGTACGTCTGGACCCGAAGCCGAGACCTACGCAGTTCGAGGCTTTAGTGGAATGGGAAGAGGAAGTTCATGAGCGAGAAAAGCAAAGGTCTGGAGGGTATTACAGGAATATGTTTGGGAGGAGACATGATCGTGAAACACATCATGATCGGATGAAAAGATGGCGAGATGTTAATATGTCAGAGGGATTATATCCTATGAGAACAATTGAAGAAGGAGCAGTTGGAGTTAATGAGTATGATGATGAGGTTTTAAATGACATGATTTACAAGAGACCACCTCCATATAGACCAGAACCAGATGAGAGTACACCAGTTGTTTCTCCGATAAGAGATACAGTCTGTATTTTTGAGAAAGAAAAAGTGACACCTGAATCAAGAAGTAATAGTTCTTTCAGGGAGAGAGAAAATCGAAGTAGTGAGGAAAATGCTAGAAAATTAGCAAAAACGACAACAGAACTGACTGAGAAAATTAGGGAGTTAACGAAGAATCTGGAAGCTGTTACGGTGCCTGTAACTATAGGTCCAGTTATGCCTGTGTTTGATAAACAGAGAGCAGGTGAGAATAGACTAGTGATTCCATATGTTGGGAATAATTTGACAAATTCAGTTGGTCCTTCAGGAGATTCAGATAAAAGAGCAGAAAGAAGTGACCTGAGACAAACGAGACATGACACATGTAGTGAACTATTGGATACTAGTGAACCTGGTTGTTCAGGGATGACAATTTTAGAACCGCAGAAAAAAGTGGTTCCAGTGAGAAAAACTGCTGAAATAACAGTTGATGATTTAAATGATTGGATGAAGGTTCTTCAGAAAAAGGATAAGGATTCACAAGTTATTGATGTGGCTAGGTTACGTATAGAATTAGAAGAGCTTGTGACAGGAACAGTTCCAGTAGAAATACTGAAGAGTCATCATGATGGTGAGCTATTGTTTATGTGTAAAAGTGTTACCTGGAGAGCAAGGAATACACATGACAGGCTAAGAGCAATAGCAAATGAGCAAGGAGTTGACATTGATAAAGTGAAAGCTTTACAGAGAACTTACAGGATGGATTTTACTGAGAAGGATATTGAAAATTTGAATGTTTCTGGTAGAACAGGACAGATTAAAGAAATGGTGGCATTACTGCGAAGATGGGGTGATGTTGAAAAGTGGAAGGATAGGTGGTATAAGAAAAGAGAGGAATCTGTAGATAGAACAACATATTCAGCATTTCCAGTAAGAGAAAAGGAGAAAACAGTGGATAATTACCCTATGAGAGAAATACCTGGAGGAGGATATGTACATGTTCCATGGACCAGACAGGATATTTTATCATTTACGAATGATTTCCCTCGATTGAGAGAAAAGCCCGTCGAGTGGTATAGGCAGGTAGATAGGTTTGTGAAATTGTCAAAAGTGCTGTGGGTTGACCTGAATAGTCTGTTTGATATAATTGTTCCAGCAGACTTGTGGACTGAGTGTAAAATAGTTGTGAGTTGGCCTACTGAGGAATATCCAAGAGATTCAAGAACAGGGGCACCAGATCCAGAAGTAATGAGGAAGTATGATCAGGTGATGGTATACCTGAAGAGTAAAGTTCCTCCAAAAGAGACAGACTGGGTTAAGATAGATCGAACACAACAGGAAGCAAAAGAATCAGTTCATGCTTTTTACGAGAGGCTGATACTGGCTTTTAAACAATTCAGTGGAGATGAACACCTGGGTGACAAAGACTTGAGTCACTTTGTATACAGATTTGTATATGGCCTAAGACCTGAAATTGGTGAGAGAATTCGTGAACACACGGTGGATTGGCAGAGTAAAAAAGTAGATGAGATTCTGAGACATGCAAAATACTTCAGTGATGAAATTGAAGCAAAACAAAGAAAGCTGAAAGAGAAAGCAATGTGGGCACAAGTGAAAGTTGCAGAAAGACAGGAAGCACAGTTAGTGGAACAGGCGAATAATCCAGGAAATAATGCAGGAAATAGACCCAGATATGCAGGAAAGGGGAAAGGAAGTCTTGAGGAAGCAAAGAAAAAGTTCCCTTGTCACAACTGTGGCCAGCTGGGACATTGGAGATCTGAATGTCCTAATCCACCATTAGTGAGTAATGAGAGTAAATCTTTAAATCAACAGGTGCAGAACCAGAATGAAGGGAATAATCAACAGCAACAACAGAAAGTTGTGAGACAGCAGAGTCAAGAGCCAAAACCGCCCTTGCCGCAGAATAGAGGGGTACAAAAATATAATCAGGACTCAGGATTCTACAATGATGAGCAGGTAAACAAACCAAGACGTTCTAACAAAGTACAGCAGTACTTGTTAAAGAGTGAAGGGAGTGAGTCTGAGGGTGATTATTGACGGTGCCGAAGAGAGGAGGAAGAGTGCATACTTGGTGCAACTCTAGAAATAGACCAGGCAGGACCATTTGTGGATGGGAAAATAAATGAGGAGAGTGTTACTTTTTTGGTAGACACAGGTGCGACAAGATCAACTGTCAGGTCAACAGATGTTAGAAATCTTCCTCTCTCGGATGAAGCAATCCAAGTAGTTGGTGTAGCCAATACACAAATCAGAACACGTCTTACTGAACCAGTAAGAGTACAGATAGGGAAATTTTCAGACATGCACAGATTTATTGTCTGTGACACGAGTCCAGTGAACCTGTTAGGTAGGGACTTATTGTGTAAGATGAATTGCACAATCTTTTGTACACCAGATGGAATAGCTTTTGAGACACCAGATGATGATGTTTTCTACCGAATGACTCTAGAAAATAGAGAAAGTGAGTTAATTGGTGCATTTGCTGTGTTTAATCCGGAGGATTTGCCTCAAGAGCTGAGAGACACAGTGAAAAGAGCAGTTTGGGATTTTACTGGAGAGGATGTGGGATTGATGAATAATGTAGATCCAGTGAAAATTGCAGTGAAAGAGGGAATTACATATCCTAACATTCCTCAGTACAAAATGACACCAGAAATAATTGAAGGGATAACTCCTATAATTGAGAAAATGATTCAGCAAGGAGTTCTGAGAGAACTACTGAGTAGTCCGTGTAATTCACCGATAATGGGACTGAAAAAGCCCAATGGCAAATTTAGGATCGTACAGGATTTGAGAAAAGTTAATCAAATTGTGGTGGCATGTTGTCCTATTGTGCCAAATCCATCAGTGATTCTGTATCAAATTCCACATGATGCTGAGTGGTATACAGTGATTGATTTGTGTCATGCGTTCTTTTCAATTCCATTGCATCATGACAGCCAGCCGATTTTTGCATTTAGGTTTGGCCAGCGTATCTTAGCATGGTGTCGAATCCCACAGGGGTATACGGAGAGTCCTTCGATATTCAATCAGTTATTGAAGAAATCGTTGGAGAGTTTGATCATGCCTGAAAACTCAGTGTTAGTGCAGTACATTGATGACCTACTGGTGGCATCAAAGACACGTGAAGCTTGTGAAGTGGATACCATAGCTTTACTGAATCATCTGGCTGATGGAGGGTTAAAGGTATCTCCAGCCAAATTGCAATTTTGCAAGAAAGAGGTTCATTATCTTGGACACAATATTGAAAAAGGTCTGAGAAAAGTGACTACTGACAGGATCAGAATAATCAGAGAAATGAAAGCTCCAAAAACCCAGAGAGAAGTGAGAATGTTCCTGGGTATGGTGGGTTATTGTCGTCAGTGGATAATTAATTTTTCCCTGATAGCTAAGCCACTGATTAAATTGACAAAAAGTGAAATGACAGATCCATTAGATTTAGATGCAGAACAATTGGCAGCATTTGAAGAGCTCAAAAGTAAAATGTGTGAGGCTCCAGCTTTGGGTATGCCTGACTATGAAAAGGAATTCGAGTTGTACTGCAGTGAGACAAATGGATGTGCACTTTCAGTGTTAATCCAGAAACATGGACAATTGAGAAGGCCTATTGCGTACTTCTCATCAACTCTTGACCCTGTAGCTGTGGGTTTACCAGGTTGTCTGAAATCTGTGGCTGCAACATGCAGGAGCTTGGAACAGAGTGAGGGAATCATAATGGGATATCCTGTAAGGGTATTCGTACCTCACAATGTGGCAATTCTTTTGACAAGAAGCAGAACTCAGTACATGTCACATAGTCGGTTGACTAAGTATGAAAAAGTGATTCTGGGAGCATCAAATGTGACTCTTGAGAGATGTGTGAATGTGAATCCAGCGACACTTTTGCCGGATATTGAAAATGTGGGTATAAAGATGGAAGATGATCATGATTGTTTGGATGTGCTTGAGTACTGTACGAAACCAAGACCAGACATAAGGGATATTCCCTTACCTGAGAATGACCATGTGTTGTTTGTGGATGGATCATGCTTGAGGAATGATGATGGTGTGCTATGTGCAGCATATGCGGTGTGCAAAGTTTCAGAGGTCATGGAAGCATCACCATTGAAAGGAGTGAAATCTGCACAAGTTGCTGAATTAATAGCATTGACAAAAGCTTGTGAGATTGGGAAAGATTTGAGGACGACTGTGTTGACTGATAGTCAGTATGGATTTGGAGTGGTGCATGATTTTGGCCAACTTTGGCTACAAAGAGGTTTCTTGACATCGAGTGGAACTCCAATAAAGAATGCTGAAATGGTTGGAAAATTGCTTGAGGCGATACAGCTGCCTAAAGAGTTAGCAGTTGTAAAATGTGCTGCCCATGGTCCAGGGGAGGATTTTATAACGATTGGTAACAGGTACGCCAATGATGTTGCGCAGTACTGTGCCAAGACCAATCAGTCCATTAACAGGGAAAGAGAGAGGGAAATGTCTTTTCTTTCTGTGATGTTTACTAATGTCCTAGAGACCTGGGATGAAGTGAAACAGTTACAAGATGAGGCAGGAGATGAAGAGAAACAAGATTGGATTAAGGCAGGATGTGCTCCAAGAGAAACAGACCATGTTTGGGTCTACAGAGATGGCAGACCAGTGATGCCTAACTCTATCTTGTCGTCAATGGCAAGGATGTATCATGGCCAGGGACATTTGGGTAGAGACGCGATGGTTAGGTCGTTTAAACAGACCTGGTACAATGCAAAGTTCAGGACAATTGCAGAGAGCATCTGTCAGAGGTGTTTAGTTTGTCAGCAATTTAACACTGGGAAAAAGACAGTGGTGAGTCTGGGAACAATAGGCAGAGAAGGAGGTCCTTTTACAAGAATGCAGATTGATTTCATTGAAATGCCCCAAGTGAACAGACTGAGGTATGTTCTAGTGGTAGTCTGTTTGTTTTCAAGGTGGGTGGAAGCTTACCCGACTAGAAGAAATGATGGATTAACAGTGGCAAAGTTACTGTTGAGGGAGTTGATTCCTAGGTACGGGTTTCAAGTTACAGTTGAGTCTGATAGAGGTAGACACTTTCAGAATGAGCTCATGGGTTTGATTTGTGAAGCATTGAAAATACAGCAGAAGCTACATTGTGCATACCGACCAGAGGCTTCTGGTGTGGTTGAGCAGATTAATGGCACGATCAAGAATAGGATTGGAAAAATGTGCTTAGCCACTGGCATGAAATGGCCAGATGTTTTGCCTCTAGTTCTGATGACAATGAGATCTACTCCAGATAGAACTACTGGTTTGAGCCCGCATGAAATAATCATGGGACGTGCTATGCGCCATGCATTCGTGCCTGTCAATAAGTTGGTGACAATAACTGATGACATGATTTTGGATTACTGTAAAGGCCTGGCTGACGCAGTTCATTCTGTGTTTCACCAGGTTGGAGAAGAAGCTACCACACTTGAGAAGAAGCAAGCCCATGATCTGAGTCCAGGAGACTGGGTGAGGATTAAGGTACACAGAAGAAGAAATTGCTTGATTCCAAGGTGGGGAAGGCCAAGACAAGTTATTCTGACTACGATGACTGCAGTAAAGTGTGCTGGAGTGAAGCACTGGGTACATGCAAGTCATACTCTGAGAGTTCCTAACCCAAAAGAAGGGACTGGTAAAGAGTATTTTGAAGAGTCAGATTCCAGTGATGATGAAGATACAGAATCAGTGGGGAAAGAAGTAGGAAGAGCTTCGAATGAACCACTGCGAGTATCAGAAAAGAGATCAAATTCTGTAAGAGAGCCTGAAGTTTCAAACAGCAGCGAAGGAAAAAGAAAAGAAAAGAGAAATCACACAGAGATTACTCCTGAATCAGAAGAGGAGGAGATTGAAGAACCACTTGAGATTATACTTGAAGAAGTAGGGTCAGAAAAAGATAGAGAGGGACAGATTGCGGAAGACCCCCGAGGATGTGTAGGGAACATTCTTGATGAGCCAGGTGAAGGGACAAGTAGACAGCAAGAAGATTGCGTGTCGGAGACCCGAGGAGGGACAGGAGTAGGGAAGTCTCAAACAGTGGTGAAAAAATCTGTGGAGAAGAAGAAAGCTGCTGGAAAACGGAAACAAGAGGCACTTGAAACAGATGATGAGGATGAACAAACAGAGGGTCGAGTTCTGAGAAAGAGAACTTGGATTGGAGAAAGGAGTAATAAAGAAACAAAGCCGAAAAAGGTGTTAAGAGGAGATCGTTGGCCTAACAACAGAGTTAAGAGGCTGAGATACAGAGTAATAAGAGCAAATTCATCGAAAGCTGAACAAGTGAATGAAGTTTTGAGTCAAAGTTCAAAAGCTGAAGGAGAAGAATCAAAGGAATCAAACGAACCAGTGGAAATAAAAAGAGTAAGAAGACCCAACCAAAAGTACAGATCACCGGAATGGTCTTATGTGGCACTGTCTGAAGGAGGAAAAGAAGAAACAGTGACTCGAGATAATCCGGAAGTGGTCTTGAGAGAAGTGGTTGAGGAAGATACTGGTGAAATTTTGAAAGTACTCTTGACTGACATTGGAGAAGAGTCGAGTACTGAGGATCTTGATGTTGGAGATCTGATACAATTTGATGTTGAAGAAATTGAAGTGAAGAATGACAAGTATCCAAATTGAGTGAAAGAAGGATTCACTTGGATCAAGTGAACGAAGAGATCATTTGGATAAACTGAAAGCTGAAGAATTGCTGAAGAATTGAAGAAGTTCAAACAGTAGTGGAGTAGTAGAGGCTAAACTAAAATGGCTAACATAGAAGATAATAGAAATAGATGTGCCTTCTTTAAGAGGTGGTGTAGAATGTGCTGCTGTTGTACTGGATTATTAATGCTTCTATGGGGTGTTTTAGTTTTATTAGTTACTTTTAGAGTAGAATTTGGAATGAATATAGAGAATGTGACAAATGTAGAGAAGAATTCACAAAAAGTAGTTCCAATTAGAAGTAGTAGTTACATACACAAAGATAGGTCAATTAATAATTTTTCTAGTAATGTTTTTTCTAAACTGTTATATGAGTATGTGAAGACAATGGAAGTAAGGGATTGCTACGTCTGTATGCAATTACCTGCATCCGTCTCAGAGGGTGTTACTTATCACCATTTACCAGCTACATATGGTATTTCCTGTAGTATTTTAAGTAGTGTTTTTTATTTGTTAGGGAAAGTAGATTATAAGATGTCTAACAGAGATAGTATTTTTGGGCACTTGCCAATGAACAAAGAGCTGAATCCAGCTAAAGAAGCTAACACTTTTGGTGAGACTTTTATTGAAGAAAAAGGATTAACATTAGATTACATTTTTAAGAATAATTTAACTTGCAGTTTGAAAGAAGAGGAGAGAGCTTTCCTGGATATGGTAGAAGAAAGGAGAGTGAACATGCATGAGAAAGGGGGAAAATATGAAGTGAGTGAGACAATTTGGGACATTGAGATGGGAAAAGAGTTGAGAAATGGGGCTAGTCCAACTTTAGCTCTAGATGCGCCGCAGAAGGGTAAACTTTGCATTACCAGAAGGAAATCCCAATATGATACATATTTTGTGGGAACTAGTGAGTGCCATGATACATACTTCATTGCGACAGGTTGGGGTTTCAGAGGTGGAGAAGATACGATTTTTCCAGGAGTGTACTATGTTTGTGGGAACAAGGCTTATTACAAGTTGCCTGACCATTGGTATGGCACGTGTTATGTGGGCCTGGTTTTTCCTAAGATTTTTCATACAGATAAAATAAGAGATGTAGAAGATATTAACTTATTAACACGTTTTAAGAGAGAAACTTGGTCTGAAATTGTGGGTGATATTTTTGGGGTTTTGATTCCAGCAGTGGGAATTTCTTTAAATGCTTATGGAATTCGGAAACTGTCCACAGTGGTTGATCGCTTATCGACAAATACCGCAGGAGGGTTTCTTTTGGTGAATACGGAATTAAGTGCCGTACGTGCCATGTCTATGCAAAATCGACTTGCCCTTGATATTCTTTTGGCCAAGGAGGGTGGAGTTTGTGGAATATTGAAAGTTCAACATTGTTGCACTTACATTCCTGATGAAAGTAAAGACCTGAAGGTCTATATCAAAAATATTACTGATTTGCATGAAGAATTAGTACCACTTGAAGCTGGGAGTTTGTGGACTAAAATAGCTAATAAAATGATAGCTGTTAAGGATTTTATTGCAAAAATAGGTAGTACTATTATAGGTAGAATATTGTTTCCCTTGTCTTGTATAATTGTGGCTTTATTAATAATAAGATTGGTGTGTGTGTGTTGTAAAAACATGGGAGGGAAAAATAAATTGAATAAGGAAAAGAAAAATAAGAAGTTGAAAAGAGAACCTCAAGAAATTGAACTAGAAGAATTGAGGGAGAGTGTTTATTTAGAGACAAAGAGAGATGATGAAAGAGTGACTGGTGTTTAATGTTGTGTAAGGGGAAAAGACATTTCTGATTTCTCCTAAAATGGGACTAAATTTTCACTAATTTTTTTTTTTGGGTTTATTTGGTGATAAAATCACCAAAGGGGGGATTGCTGGAGCAGAGTTTTCTTTTAGAAAATTCAGGGGCTTTTGGAGCTCTAGTATGTCTATGCGTTTTATTAATTATTAATTAATAACAATTAATTATTTGTCTTGTGCAAGTGTGTTTTTATTAATCAACTTGTTTGTCTTAACATAAGAGAAAGTTACACGAGGGTTAGCATGTGTGTGCTGTTATTGTTTTCTAAAAAATAATGTGCAATTTTTCATGTTTAAACGTTGCTGTGTGCTGTTTATTTTGAGCACAAAACGCTGTCTGAATTAATGCTTTTTTATGTCGCAAAAGCTAGATAAATGCATACACATAAGGGTATTAGTGGGGTTAACACTGTTTAATCATTATGCTGTAGTAACGTTGTTTTTATTTCTTTTAATTGAGATGGTCTATTGTGGCCTATGGAGGCCTAATCCATGATGGCTAATTTTGAAGCCTGGCCTCGAGTGAATATGTGAAAGACGTGTCGAGGGCGACCCCTGCTGGAAATGGTCTTGAGGGTGACTGACCATGGTCCTTCTATGAAACTTTCCATGAGGACAGCAGCAGTTTTGGGTGTTCTCCAAGAAAAGTGAAAGTGTCCTTGGCAATCTCGAAAGACAAAGGAGCCGTAGAGGAAAACTCTGAACTGTGGCTCGATGGCCGAGGAGAAACCGGATTAAATGTGATACATGTTTTATTTTCTTGGTTCCTGTTCCGTAGTCTTCGCTGTGTGTATTTTTCCTGAGCGGAGGTTCACAAATGTTGCAATGTTGCATCCTTTCCTTCTCGCTCTGCTCAGTGATTCAGCGTATTCTTACAAACCTGATGAGTCTTTCCATTGTATTTTTCACTATAAAAACTGTTAGCTTAGGGAGGGATCTCCACACTCTTTTGGCCACTCTTTTGCCGCCCTTTTGCCACTTGCCATTTTACCTTTGCTGCGTGAAGCTGCGTTGCTGAGGATTGATGCAGAGGACTTCGTCTTGAGAGACTTTACTGAGAGACTTGTCCTGACCCGTTCTGACACTTAGTTAGAATAGGTAACTATGAGAAATGATTTATTCTGATTGATTTTACTTTGACTAATTTTAGATAAAGCAATATAATTTTAAACATGGTGTTGAATTTTATTTCTTGTCAATTATTGAGTTTATATTTTTGATCATTATTATATATGTTGTGTAGATTATGTTATTGATTAGGACAGTCACTAAATCAGATCTGATCGACCTGATATTGATGCAGGGTGTTTAGGTGTTTTCTTTCCACAGGTTTATTGCTGGTAGAGTATTTGAGCGTATGTTAGTGAAATGGGCCCTAGCGTATGATGAATGTATGTGCGTGTAACTGTGTGATTACTCTATCCGTGGTAGTGGGCATATTTTAGATACCCTGATCTCTATCAGTTACAAGTAGTAAAGGGGGTGAAGTAACCAAGGTTCTTTTCTACTCTGCCTTGGTGAAAGTCGCAGTGGAAAAATCTAAAAATGAGCTGCAAAAGAGGGGATTAGATTGGTAAGAAGGGAGGAAATTCAGGGGCAGTATTTCCTTACGAGCCATGCTGGCCTAGGGTTACGGCAGATAAGATTAATCAATTCATGTTGGAATAAAACGGAGGATCTTGCGATAACTATAACTGATAACGAAACTGCAAGATATGAAAGAGATATACTTGCTGGAAACAGGTTTAATGTCCTAGCATCCCCAGAATTTATGGAGTACGAAGAGGTGGGGTACCTGAGCGAAATCAACTAGGAGCATGGGTCGTCACACAGCCTATCAATCCTATCATGGAATATAAATGGCTACAAGAAAATATCGATTCAAAAGAATTTTGATAAATTAGTTAAGAGTAACAATATTGTGTGCCTGCAGGAGACCTGGCTGTGTGACGATACCCTAGCAACCCTATTTACAGAAGGATTTGTCCAACACTCAAAAGCAGCAAAGAAAAACACTTTTGGGAGGCCATCGGGGGGACAACTAACATTGATCTCCACACAGTTAGCCAGGAAGGTTGAAAATGTGAAGCTACACTGTAAATGGGCACTAGGTTGTAGGGTTCTGCTACAGAAGTCGGATCCCTGTTATGATGGAGTATGTATTATAAATGTTTATATACAGAAGGGAAAGGACCATGATTATAAGGAGAATCTGGGAAAGCTGAAAGAGGCTATACCGTCTGTAAGTGTAAATTATCAGAAGGATGTATTATTGGTGCTAGGCGATTTTAACCATAGATTGGATCCCCGAAGGGTGGATTGCTGGCATAAGGAATTCCTAACATCTTACAATATTGAAGTGGCCATCTTAACTAGAGGAGAGACTTCGCCACAAGATGTGATTTTTACACAGTTGAATGGCTAATTAGGCATGGTATGTGTAAATGGGAGAATGCAGTCGGATCGGCCAGCGAGCCGCACTTTTGTGAAGGGCCAGCAACCGTGCCCAATAGATTATGTGTTTTCCCATGCCTGGTGTTTTGGGTTGATCAAAAATTTTGAGGTGGTAAAAATGAAAGGCAGCGATCATTACCAATTGAGGACAGAATTATGTTTATGAAGTCGCAAAAATAGAGAAAGGGTTCTACAGGTACATGTGGAGCATCCTAAATGGCTGTCAACTAGAATAACAGCGGAACATATTGAGGAGCTAAAGCAAACCCAGTTGGCTATCCCTTTAGAAGAAATTCCATCTAGAAATGGAAGCACCTGGTTTGAAACCACCATAAGCAAGTTGGTGGATACTCTAAAGATAAAATTTAAATCAAGAAAGTTAGGGCCTGGAAGTCACAGAGTCATTAAAAATGTTGCATGCTTGGTTTGACGAAGAATGCCGTGCAGCCAAGGCACAAATCAGACAGAAGGAGAGAAGATTAAGGGTAAAGTTTAATGTGGAATTATCTCAGGCCCTCCAGTCATCCAGGATAAAATATAAAACATTAACAATAAAAAAATAATTTATAAAGATAACTGCTGGGCAAACATGTTGGAGGTAATTGAAACTAGAAATGTCAAAGGATTTTGGAAATCGGTCCAAGAAAGTGTGGGCAGAAAAGTAGGATCCCTAGATTGTATGGTCCCTGAATATGACTGGGTGGGCTATCTGGGAGAAATATATGGGAAATGGCCAATACAAGACGAGGCAAGGACATTAGTTTGGTCCCGGGTGAGGGATGACATAAGAAAAAATTATAGCAAGTTCGAACCTTACTCGTGCCCAGATAATCTTCCGGCAGTGATAATAAAAACTAGACCCGAGTGGTGGGCAGAGTTTTTTGCAAAGATGTTCCAAGTGATCTTGGAGACAGGGATTGTACCAGAAAGCTGGAAGGGTGCAATTATAAGACCAATTCATAAGAAGGGTGATCTAAAATCTCCAAAGAATTTTAGGTTAATAAATCTCCTGGATATAGGGGGAAAAATCTTTGCGAAAGCAATTTTGGGATTACTTAAAGACTGGGCGGAGGAAAATCAGATTATACCCCCGGAACAGGGGGGTTTTAAAGCAGGCCACTCCACAATTGGTCATTGCTTTGCTCTCTGGTCCATAGCGTGGAAGTCGATCGAACAGCAGGGAAGCTTGTTCTGTTGTTTTGTGGACTTCCACGCAGCCTTCGATTTGGTGGACAGGGAGCTGTTGTGGGAGACACTAATTAGATATGGTATCCCAAAAGATTTGCTAAGCCTGATACAAATTCTACATACAAAGAACTGGGCCCAGATAATCTTGGACACAGATGGAAGTTTATCTGAGAAGATTAAAATTGGAAACGGGCTGCGGCAGGGATGCGTACTGGCCCCCCTGCTGTTTTCTCTGTTCTTAGCAGATTTGTCGTTGACCATAGGGAACGTAAATGGGGCAAGCCCGAAACAAGATGGTGAGCATATTGCATGTTTGCTCTATGCAGACGATCTTGTGATAATGGACCAAACTGAAATTGGCCTGTAAAGGAAACTAAATATATTTAATGATTATTGTTGCAAGAAAAAACTTGTTGTTAATATGGACAAAACTAAAACCTTGAGCTTTGGCCGGAGGAAAGTTGGGTTCACATGGTTTTTGGGGGCTGAAAAAATAGAAACGGTTACAGAATATAGGTATCTAGGAATGTGGCTTGAAAGAAGTTTGAAATGGCATACCCACCTAGATGCGCTAAAATTAAAAACATCAGCATCGATTAGCGGATTGAAACTATTCAATAAAGCTTATGGTGTGATGTCAGATAGAACAGTTTTAAAAGCTTATTCGGCCATGGTACCCCCGCAATTTCTGTACGGCGCGTAATTGTTATACCTGAGCGGCAAAGAGGGTTGGGATGTTGAGGAAGGTAAAAATTTAAAAAACCTATTCACACTCCCTCTGTCGGCAATGGTCCAGGCCGTAAGACTTGAATTGGGACTGACCTCATGGAGTATTTTAGCCGGTATGGCTCTACTTCTTTTCTGGCAACGCCTAGGAGTAGGTGAGAACTCCAAAATATCACAATGGTGTAAAAACGAAATCCAGAATAGTGAATTAAAATGGGTGAGAGAGACTAGAGCTATCATGACAAAGCTGTGTTGCCTAATGAAGGTTAAATTGTGCACCTTTACCAAAACTACCATTTGAACAAAATCTCAGTTCATTTTATGACTGCTGCATGGAAAAATGGACAATGCTTCCCCTACATTGACAGGTTACCCGATTGTCATTTACGAAGCGAGGTTTTAAGGGTAAGAATTGGGGTGAACCCTTGTTATGTAAATAATGTGGTAAAACGCTCAATGATCGATAAGACGGGAAGTTGTATTTGCACTTTGTGCTCCTTATGTGATCTGCTACATATTTTAATGGATTGCCAGAAGTTTCTTGATATTCGAATTATGTTTATAAGACCGATATTTAGAAAATATGAGATTAAAATTGGGACACAGGCAGTAATTTTGGTGACTGAAATGAGCCATTTAGATATTGCCGTTGCCATTGGGAAATTTATGCAAAGAGTGAAGGCATTTTGTCTTTCTTTATTTTAATGAGTTTTTAATACTTACCCTGATATAATTGATGGAGGGTTTTATAATAATGTGTGTTTTAAGATGCGTTTTAATGTATTTAAGGATGTGTAATTTTAGATATATTTTAACAAATATATGTAATGTTTGAGGACCAACGGTCCAAATAAACATGAATTAAACTTGAACTTGAAAGAGCGAGTGAAGAGGCTACAGGAGAGAGAGCGAGTGATGAGCGCCATGAGACCCTCACAGGTGAGTAGTTGCGCCTTGCCAACCCCTGATTGAAGAGCCATATATTTTAAAAATTGGCTACGGCATGCACCTAGGCTTCACAGATCTAGTAATCAGTTTAAAATAATGTTGGGGAAGCATCAATAGCATTAAGCACAAAGGGAAAAACAAAAAAACAGACCTTGGTTTTTTAAATCCCTGTAAATGGGGCAAGATAAGAGCAAGATTTACAGCCCTGTTTACACCAGAGCTAAACCACAAGCACCAGTCTTGAGTGCTCTACCTTAAAGAAACAAATAGTGCCAAAAACCATCTGAGTAACAACACATGTAACAGAGGAGTCCTTGAAATTGGGTGGAGCGTAAAGCCCATATTCAGATTTAAAATGTCTTGAAGAGACAGCACAATCGCTGCCTAGGCGAGACCTAAAAAGAATACATGCCATTTGTTTATGTTTTGCTATTCTAGAACAGGCAAGAACTGGTAGATGATAAGAGTTTGTGTGAAAGCCCAAGGAGTCTTTTTAGGTCTCACCTAGGCAGCGCTTGCGTTGTCTCTTCGAGTCATGCTGTATTCAGGATATGGGCATAAAAAAAACTGCTCAAGAATTGGCTCTTCCCCACATAAGCACCATACGCAAACAGAAATTTACAGCATATCCCTCTGTACATAATCATTTATTTTTACTATAGATATATACCTATCTTTGTGTATTGCTTTGTATAAAAGACACTGAAAACCCTGAGGTCTAAAATAGCAAAGAAAGAAAGATGAAAAGGTGGTGTGTGAAATGAGAAACAAAAGCCCAATGTCTTGAATACTTTGTTTGGGGATATAATCCTGTGCGGTCTTTAAAAATGTTCCCTCTGACCCTCCGGTATCTAACCGTTTTGTGACAGATTGCTTTGTATAAACATGTAGAATAATTATGTTAAAACATTTTTTTTAAGTACAATAACACTTGAAAACCAGAGTTTATCTGGTGCATGTTTGGTCTACATGTACTTCTTCCATTGTGTATCTATGTACCTTCCATGTACTAGGATCTGTGTGTTTGTTACTTTCCTCCTGAAAAGCATATCCAATGCACTACCCTATTTCTCATCCTGTACCTCTATCAATATCTTTAGTCTACATATACCTACCTCCTTTATGCATCTATAAAATGTCAATATACTTATGGATCTATATATTTATCACTTTCTTCTAATTCAGCATCTCTAATGCGCTACCCTATCTCTCACCCTATACTTCTCTCAATATATCTTCTAATCCAACTTTCTGACTCAACTCAAACTTCTTTCTACTACTCTTTCCAATGCACTACCCTATTTCTCACCCTATACATCTACCAATACATCCTCTACACCCACTCTCTCATTTATCCCAAACCCCATACCACTACTATGATCCCCAAAATAACCCTTTCTAGACTCTCCCTTACTCTACCCCTCCTTGCACCATCTGACAACTCTTTTACTATACCAATCCCCAAGACAAACCTTTCTAAACTCTTCCCTCTGACTCTTCGCCTCCACAACCCCTTTTTACTCATCCAAAAGACATACATGTTCACTTCTCAAATTTCATATTCCACTTTACTAATTCACCACTAATCCTTTATGGGTCTCAGAGTAGCGTGCTACTCGCCAGAAAAGCACTTCAACACCTCATCAGAGGTAAGCAAGCATTATATAAATGCTAACCTTTTCCCCTCTTCTATCCCCCTGCTACCTTTCTCTATCCAACTGAATAACACATCCACCACTCAAACTAATTTCATATTTCACTATACTAATTTTCAACACTAATCCTTTATGGGTTCCGGAGTAGCGTGCTACTCGCCAATAACGCGTTTCAATACCCCATCAGGGGTACAAGTGCTATATAAATGCAAACCTTTTCCCTTTCCTACCCCTCCACAACCTTTCTCAATCCAAATAACTGACTAACATATCCACCACTCAAATTACTTTCATATTTCACTATACTAATTCAACACTAATCCTTATGGGTTCTAGAGTAGCGTGCTACTCATCAAAAAAAGTGCTTCAAACCCCATGAGGGGTAGCAAGCACTATATAAATACAAACCTCTTTCCCTCTTTTATCCTGCCGCTACCCTTCTCTATCCAAATAACTGAATTACATATCCACCACTCAAATTACTTAATGTTTCACTGTACTAATTTTCAACACTAATCCTTTTATGGGTTCCGGAGTAGCGTGCTACTCTCCAGAAAAGTGCTTCAACACCCCTTCAGGGGTAACAAGCACTATATGAATGCAAACCTTTCACCCCCTTTTATCCCTCCGCTATCCTTCTCACTCCAAATAACTGACTAATATCCACCACTCAAATTACTTTCATATTTCACTATACTAATTCACCACTAATCCTATATGGGTTTCAGGAGTAGCGTGCAGCTGCCCAAAAAAAAAAGAAAAAAAGGCGCTTCAACACCTCATCAGGGGTAACAAGCGCTATATAAAAATAAACCTTTTTTCTCTCCTATCCTTCCGCTATCCTTTCAAATCCAAATAACTGACTAACCTATCCACCACTTAAATTACTTTCATATTTCACTATACAAATTCAACACTAATCCTTTATCTGTCCCGGAGTAGCGACGCCTCGTCAGGGGTAGTAAGCGCTATATAAATGCAATTACAATTACAAATACAATTACAATGAAGCTCCGCCCACTTTCCACCCATCTTTTTAATTGGCTCCTGTCCCTGTCCTTTGTAAATGGTGGCTTTTCATTGGTCAATAGGCTTAGTAGTCTCTCCTTAGTACCGCCTTATCTCTTCTTGTAACCTTCCATGAAGACACCCCCCTGTTACATGTGTTGTTACTCCCTAGGTTTTAACTACAATCTCAGAGCACTATTATCTTAAAGGGCTTTAGGCAGGACACACACCTGGTCCTTCTAT
The DNA here is from genome assembly GCF_964204655.1 of Triturus cristatus. Taxonomy (NCBI): domain Eukaryota; kingdom Metazoa; phylum Chordata; class Amphibia; order Caudata; family Salamandridae; genus Triturus; species Triturus cristatus. The sequence continues at coordinate 1,295,499,988 of NC_140589.1, forward strand.
TAATTTCCCTTCATCAGCTCCACAGAGTACAACCTAATCCGGAATTAATATAATAATTATTTTGTCACATTTCAGAACTACTAATTGTATATATGGACATAGCTATTTGAATGTACTTGTGGTACTGTCATGCATGCAATGCATTATGGGTAGGGTGGATTTACTATATCTTCTGCAGGGTGCAGTACCATATGTGACCAAAAGAGGTCCCATGTGACCTCTTTTGGGCATATATGGTACTGCACCCTGCAACATGGCTAGGTAAAAAAACATTGCCATTCATAATGCCAATAATTCCAACTTTCCAGGGTGCAGTACTATATGTGGCCAGAAGAGGTCCCATGGGACCTCTTTTAGCCACATATTTTGGCCATATATGATACTGCACCCTGCAACATGGCTAGGTAAAAAAACACATTGGCATTTATAATGCCATTAATTCCAACTTAGCAGGGTGCAGTACTAAATGTGACCAAAAGAGGTCCCATGGGGCCTCTTTTGGCCACATATGGTACTGCACCCTGCAACATGGCTTTGTAAAAAACATTGACATTTATAATGCCAATAACTCCAACTTTGCAGGTTGCAGTACTATATGTGGCCAAAAAAGGTCCCATGGGACCTCTTTTGGCCATATATGGTACTGCACCCTCTAACATGGCTAGGTAAAAAAATTGGCATTTATAATGCCAATAGCTCTAACTCCAACAAATGCGAGACCGATTGCATTTCCAGTCCAATAGGTCTTGCATTTGTTAAAGGTAGAGCTGTTGGCGTTGAAAATGACAATGTTTTTCACTTTTGCTTTGTATCAAATTGAGGATGGCTGCCTGCCTGTTTGAGAAGGGTCAGTCTCCCTGTTGCGACAGTAAAGAGCTGTCTTTACATTGCCAAAGAGGAGTCTGTGTCTTTTCATTTTTAAAAGGTTTTAAGTCACCCTGCATCAGTGACCAGATCCACTGTATGTTTGCTGATCTGCAGCGACTCTTGGTATCATGGAAAAAGGAGGGAAGGTGTAATACAGTTCTTTCCACTCCTGCAGGAAAGCTAGTCAAATTGAAGCCCTGGGTATTCTTAAACTGTGACTCCTCACTCAAATTGGAGGAAGCAGCAGTGAGGAAGAAAGATAACGACCACAATATAAGAATCCATGGGCCCCGCAGCACCATGAAGTCTCCTTCTCTTAAAAGGTCTATGAGTAGGTAAATGCCCTCCATCTTGAAATGTCTCTAAAGAATCCAGGTATTGACTTCTTTGAGACTGATTGTTTTAAAAAATATATATTGGGTTCTTTTTATAATATATCAACCATTAGTAGCAAGATAGCATTGGTACATAGCGTAATCTGTTATAGGTGTAGTCCCATTGATCAGCATCTAATTTTTGCAATTTCTTCATCAACAGGTTGGATTGTGAGTGCGAATTTATCTTTCTGGAAGGTGATATGTCTTGAGGGGTTGTATGAAACTCCAATTGAAAACCGAGAACAATCTTCTGAATTCAGCCATTCTGCATATTCTGAGCCCAATTATGTACCAATAAGTTTATCGTGCTTTTCTGTTCTATTTGGAAACAAATTGGCAACTCTCCAAAAGAATCCTTTGACCCAGGACGGAAAGAAGGTGTCTACTCTTTGAAAATTGTCTGTGTGGGAGCCTTCAGTAGGAAGCTTAAGATAGTGACATTGCCAGCAGAGCGCTCTCTTCCTCTGCCACCACTGGCAAAAAGGTTCTGGTTACACTCTTTTTTGAGAGCTGCCTGTACTTTTTTCAGGGAGTTAAAGTATTCACAAAATTAGTCCACCTCTTTAACAAAAGGATCTCACCACAGGAGATCTCCTTTGCTTGAAGATAATTCCCAATAACTTTAGGTCAATATGCAACAAAATAAACCTTTGCCTCTGTTGAGATAGTGGAAATTCATTTCCCAAAGGGCAAATTGCCTTCTGGGTCAAACCTGCCAAAATATCTGGTCTTTTGCAGTAACAGTCCGTTGTGATAAGGGGTGCAGTTCTATAAGCATTTCTTGGCAGACTTTCCAGGATCTGTAAAATACTCTCTGTGGTTTTTCACAAACTTACCTAAAAAAGGTGATAAACTTAGGTTCTATGCCTGTTGTACTGGTTTACCTGTACCTCAATTGAAGGTCTGGGGCATTCTGCTACCAGACGATTTCTTACTTCTTTTGGGAAGGGTTTTATGACCATAAGCTGCCATTTTGATTGATGGGGTCCAGTTTGAGGAACGCTAAGGGGGAGTAGTGTCGCCCCACTGTCTTGACGTGGCCAAAGAAAGGAAAAAATTAAATTATAATACCTAATGTTATTATCATTTTATTCTGCCCTCCTACTGCAGCAGCTCGCGTGAGGGGGCGGGGTGGGGCTGAAGAGCAGGGCAGGAGTGGTACAACCCCCTAAGTACGCAATGACTGTTTGGTCGGCCCTCTTGGGCCGCCCAAAACAGTCACTCACACTTTCCCTGTTCTATATGCCGGCTGCATTTCAGCTTGCATGGAGAACATGCCCACCTTTCCAACCCCTGGCTGAGCACCATGTCACGGCACTCAGACCAATCACAACACTGCATTGCAGCATTGTGATTGGCTGCGGGGAGCTTGGGAGCCCTGGTGCTTCCTGCTTCCTGTTTCTCACAAGAAGCCAGGAAGAGGACACAGGAGAAGTGGTGATGGCTGGCCAGCTGGCCGGCAGGGAGGTTAGTGTTTTTTTTTTTTTTTTTAAACGATTTCCCCCACCCACCCCACTCCTCCGACCAGGTAGCAGCTGTGACTGGGAACGAGGTGTGCAATCTCCTTGGGATCAAGCTTATCTTTGAGAAAGGATGAGCCAGAGACCTAGAGGGGTGATGTTCCTTCTCCCACATCCAGGTCTTCTAGCCTCCTGCTTATAGATAAAGGGTGCTATATATCAGTCATGGTCTTCATCAGAGAAACCAGAGACATCATGCTACTCCATACACTTTTGTAAAGAAGGTGGGTCTTCATATCTGATAAACATAAACAGCTATGAGTCTCACATAATTGAAAACCTTGACACAATCGTAAGGGAATGCTAGAGATAGTGAAGTTGTGAGTTCATGTGTACATGTATGTGTGTATCAAAAAATCAATGGGAGAGTGGATCACTGGTCCTGGGAGAACCAGGGTATTGCATGGTTAGTACTTTGTACTGTTTAAGAAACCCTCATTCACGTTTGGTAAAGGATCGAGATTAGCGGTATATCTTGATTCTCCGCTAGATTTTTCATTAACGTGATCGCATAATCATTGGGTTAATCCAATGCTTCCTCCACCCGGAGGCTTTTACCACTGGTGGTCACAGTAGTGATTGTGAATAAAAAAGGTGAGGTGATTGTGGTGAAAAGGTGTTGTTTAAAAATCTCGTAAAGCCAGTAGATTTCTTTATTGGTACTGGATTCGGGATAGGTTTAAAAAAATTCTTGTAATTGTGCACACATCAGACTTATTATGGTCTAGTGCACATTTAAAATTAGTGTCCAAAAAAGGTCGACATGTTTCAGCCCTCGTCAGCCCCGAGGGGTCAAGTGGGCTTTCTTCAGGACCTGGTGCAGAATAGAGTGGCCTTAAGTTCAGGCACCCTTGTGGAAGTGCGGGAAAATATTGTTTCCTTTTTGGTCGCACATTCAATCTAAAACCATTGAAAAGTGTTTGTCGGGGGAGGGGGGAAAAAAGAGGGAAAATAAAAACACAGAAATCATTGTGAATTCATTCAATATATATGCAATCATAGAATGGCAAAACTTTTTTTCGAGTGAGACCCATTTTTGTTAGGGAAGACACTCGGTATGGCAAACTTCGTCCCTCCTTTTTGTAAGAAAAAGACCCTTTAACAATCCATTTTGTCATATTCACATTTGTGAAAATAAAAGTAAAACCAAATCTCAAAACATCTCCTCATTACCATCAACAAAAATGCGTGCTCTATGCTCCCTTGTGATTGGTTCAGGTTGAGGGGTCAAGAGAACAATGGAGAGAACAATTCTAGATGTTCACAGGAGGTGATTAGGATATTGGTCATAAGATGGCGCCAAGTTAGAAATAGGACTAGGACGGGACTCGTGATCTGTGCTGTATAGCACGGATGGTATCGATAAAAAACCGAGCCGTGTATAGGGCTCGCGTCATGGTTGGTATCAGACCTTATTTGTAGAGAGATATATAATTCATGTCATCATTAAAAGTATGCAAGTAAATTCGTGCATTGTCTCGTATGATACTTAAGTTTAACAAAGGACAGAGCTATGCGGCATCTCTATGTAATAAGGGACACTCGTTTGTGTTGGTTCCGTGGCTGGTTGTAGGAACTCTCAGAGATTGTAGACTTATGGCAGAAAATACAGTAGTGATACGCGACTCGAGCTTGGAAAAGGGAATTACAGTGCGCTGTTTTAGTTTTCAAGGTAAGTAAAAATGACGAGTAGCGATAACTCTCAAATGGCTTTTAAGTCGAGCAAGACGAGTAATGATGACTCTAAATTACAAGACATTGTGATACAAAACCCGCTAAAGAATACTCGTGCAGTGTCTGCATTTGTTACCTGGTCTCCTTGGTTTCAGGCCACAACGGGTACTCTAGGGGGGTCGCTTCACGCTCTAGTAGTGATTGGAGAGAAAAGCAGTGCTTCAAAGAAAGTATATCTTGAAAAATACGTTACGGTTTTGCGGCGGTCCAAATCTCCTTCTATTACCTCTTCGGCGTCGGTCTGGGACCTGTGCTGACTCTGCCTCCTAGGACCCGGTGAAGACAAGGGTTCCAGGTTGGCTGATTCTTTTAAAGGCATAGAGGTCATAGATATAGAGGAAAGCCTAACTAGTTTTTTCGTTTCCTTAAAGATTCAAATCATTGGTAGGTGGCCGTTTTGTTATCATGTTTTGAGCAGAAAAGTACTAGTAGGCATTAGTCAATAAAGTTATCTTACCATAGTTGGTTATTTTATGTACTGACATGATTATATCCGTTAATTGATTCATTATGTTCTTCATTACCTCTGGGTGTGTGGTACCGTGATCTCGTGAAACTTTTGGTGATTACGTTTTTTATTGTTTTTTTGAATAGTTCTGATAATCAAGGGTTCGACTTTGTTTTTTCAAAAAATGATGTCATTATTATTGCGAAGCTCAGGGTTATTGGTAAGACATGCCTGAACCGGACAGGGTCTGAGTAAGTCAATAGTACATTGACACTTGTACTTGCTGTAGGAAATGGAGAGGTTGAGGAGTCCTAAAAGCGGTACATAGTGGTATTATGCCCGCGTGGACCATTGTTCTTTTTATAGGTGAAGTGTTGGCAATATCTGCTTCGTTTTATCATGAGAAATGAGGAAATTGATCTTAGTTTCCAGAATAATGCAAAAGTTCACAGACTTCTTAGTACTCCATGTTGATGGGTGTTGGTGTTTCAATCATGTATTCTTGAGGCTGAGCCATGGGATATTATCGTTCAGACCTCGTCTGTGTGTTTGGAGACGATATACCCATCTTTGTTCCTTTTCGAATAGTATTTTTTCAGCATTGAAGTTTTTAGAGGGTAGAGTCTCTAAAATTACCCATTGAAGGTCATCAACAGTGTGTCCTTGCTCAAGGAAGTGGCAACTCATCTTCGTGGTCATTTTTTTACATTTTACATTGCTTCTATGTTCACATAGTCTCTGTTTGGCTTTTCGGCTCGTCATGCCAATGTATCGTAAACTGCAGGGGCATGTAATCATGTAGATTACATGGGTGGTGTTGCAGTTGGTGTGTGATCTAATTGTCCATTTTAAATCAGGCAGTAGTTGCAATGTCTTAGTTGCTGTTGTTAGGTGACATACTGAGCAGGTGCCGCATGGGAAGTGTCCAGTTATGGGTGAGTTGTTCCATGGCCCTCGTGGGATTTTATTGATGGGTTTCTCCGGAGGTCTTGTATGGACGAGTAGGTCTTTCAAGTTCTTAGTCCTTCTATTTGAGAACCTTGGTTTTGGCCATTTTAAGGATCCGGAGGTAAGGATCTTCCAGTTCTTGTTTATGATTTTCTTGATGTCATTGGACATCGTGCTGTAGGTACTCACACAGGTGATGAGGTCTGGTGTTGGTTCTTTTGTGATGGTTTCGAGTAGGGCTTCTCTCTGTTGGTTTTTCGCCCTCTTTTGGCATTTTTCGATGGTCTTGATAGGGTAGTCTCTTATACGGAGTTTTTCACTGAGTTCCCTTGCTTGACTCTTGTAGTCTCTCGTGTCACTACAATTACGTCTTAACCTCAGAAATTGCCCATAGGGGAGGTTATCTCTTAATGGACGTGGGTGAAAGCTCTTATATGACAAGAGACTATTCTTGGCGGTTGACTTAAAGAAAGTTTTAGTGTGTATTGTGTCATTTTTGATGAATATTGTGACATCCAGAAAATCCAGGCTGTTCGAACTTGCTGTATACGTGAATTTTAACCACGCATCTCTAGCGTTCAGCCATTGGTGGAATTCAGTCAGGGTTTCTCTATCCCCTTCCCATATTAGGAGCACATCATCGATGTAGCGTTTCCAAAAAACGATTTTGCTTCGAAAAGGGTTAGAGATGTCAAAAATATGGTTATCCTCAAAGTCACTGACAAAGAGTCCTGCCACACTAGGCGCAAAGGTGCTCCCCATAGATGTTCCGTGGCACTGATTGTACATTGTTTTATTGTATTGAAAGTGGTTCTCAGTCAATGCTAGTCTGCAGCATTCAAGGACAAAGTGTCTCGGTGTTTTATGCTCCCATTGCTGGTTGAATAGTAGTGTCTCTAGGGTTTCTAGAGTCTTTTGTTGGGGCAAGCTTGTATATAAGCTTTCAACGTCTAGACCAACTAGTAACATCTTCTCTTCTGAGAATTGTAGGTTCTTGAGAAGGTTCAGAAGGTTTTTAGTGTCCTTCAGGTAGGTGGCAGTCTGTTGTACTAGTGGTCTAAGATAGTGGTCAGCAAATTGTGACAATGGTTCAAGGATGGATCCTATTCCTGAGACAATGGGCCGTCCTGGTGGTGGTCGTTTTTCTTTATGGATTTTGGGGAGGGAATAGAAGTACGGCATCCTGGGTGATTTTGTCAGCAGGAAGTCCGCTTCTGACTTCGAAATCCAATTATTGGTCTCTGCTTCGTCGACCATTGAAGCAATCGTATTCTGTAAGCGTGGGGTAGGGTCTATAGTGATCACTTGATAGAACTTGGTGTCACTGAGAAGATCAGTACATTGTTGGTTATACCCTTCTTTACTTAAAAGTACGATTCCCCCACCTTTATCCGCTGGTTTGATTATTAATTCACTGTTTTGACGTAATGTATCTAATGCTTTTTGTTCAGATTTGAAAAAATTGATGAAGGGTTTGTTCATCAATTTTTCCAAATCTGAACAAAAAGCATTAGATACATTACGTCAAAACAGTGAATTAATAATCAAACCAGCGGATAAAGGTAGGGGAATCGTACTTTTAAGTAAAGAAGGGTATAACCAACAATGTACTGATCTTCTCAGTGACACCAAGTTCTATCAAGTGATCACTATAGACCCTACCCCACGCTTACAGAATACGATTGCTTCAATGGTCGACGAAGCAGAGACCAATAATTGGATTTCGAAGTCAGAAGCGGACTTCCTGCTGACAAAATCACCCAGGATGCCGTACTTCTATTCCCTCCCCAAAATCCATAAAGAAAAACGACCACCACCAGGACGGCCCATTGTTTCAGGAATAGGATCCATCCTTGAACCATTGTCACAATTTGCTGACCACTATCTTAGACCACTAGTACAACAGACTGCCACCTACCTGAAGGACACTAAAAACCTTCTGAACCTTCTCAAGAACCTACAATTCTCAGAAGAGAAGATGTTACTAGTTGGTCTAGACGTTGAAAGCTTATATACAAGCTTGCCCCAACAAAAGACTCTAGAAACCCTAGAGACACTACTATTCAACCAGCAATGGGAGCATAAAACACCGAGACACTTTGTCCTTGAATGCTGCAGACTAGCATTGACTGAGAACCACTTTCAATACAATAAAACAATGTACAAGCAGTGCCACGGAACATCTATGGGGAGCACCTTTGCGCCTAGTGTGGCAGGACTCTATGTCAGTGACTTTAAGGATAACCATATTTTTGACATCTCTAACCCTTTTCGAAGCAAAATCGTTTTTTGGAAACGCTACATCGATGATGTGCTCCTAATATGGGAAGGGGATAGAGAAACCCTGACTGAATTCCACCAATGGCTGAACGCTAGAGATGCGTGGTTAAAATTCACGTATACAGCAAGTTCGAACAACCTGGATTTTCTGGATGTCACAATATTCATCAAAAATGACACAATACACACTAAAACTTTCTTTAAGTCAACCGCCAAGAATAGTCTCTTGTCATATAAGAGCTTTCACCCACGTCCATTAAGAGATAACCTCCCCTATGGGCAATTTCTGAGGTTAAGACGTAATTGTAGTGACACGAGAGACTACAAGAGTCAAGCAAGGGAACTCAGTGAAAAACTCCGTATAAGAGACTACCCTATCAAGACCATCGAAAAATGCCAAAAGAGGGCGAAAAACCAACAGAGAGAAGCCCTACTCGAAACCATCACAAAAGAACCAACACCAGACCTCATCACCTGTGTGAGTACCTACAGCACGATGTCCAATGACATCAAGAAAATCATAAACAAGAACTGGAAGATCCTTACCTCCGGATCCTTAAAATGGCCAAAACCAAGGTTCTCAAATAGAAGGACTAGGAACTTGAAAGACCTACTCGTCCATACAAGACCTCCGGAGAAACCCATCAATAAAATCCCACGAGGGCCATGGAACAACTCACCCATAACTGGACACTTCCCATGCGGCACCTGCTCAGTATGTCACCTAACAACAGCAACTAAGACATTGCAACTACTGCCTGATTTAAAATGGACAATTAGATCACACACCAACTGCAACACCACCCATGTAATCTACATGATTACATGCCCCTGCAGTTTACGATACATTGGCATGACGAGCCGAAAAGCCAAACAGAGACTATGTGAACATAGAAGCAATGTAAAATGTAAAAAAATGACCACGAAGATGAGTTGCCACTTCCTTGAGCAAGGACACACTGTTGATGACCTTCAATGGGTAATTTTAGAGACTCTACCCTCTAAAAACTTCAATGCTGAAAAAATACTATTCGAAAAGGAACAAAGATGGGTATATCGTCTCCAAACACACAGACGAGGTCTGAACGATAATATCCCATGGCTCAGCCTCAAGAATACATGATTGAAACACCAACACCCATCAACATGGAGTACTAAGAAGTCTGTGAACTTTTGCGTTATTCTGGAAACTAAGATCAATTTCCTCATTTCTCATGATAAAACGAAGCAGATATTGCCAACACTTCACCTATAAAAAGAACAATGGTCCACGCGGGCATAATACCACTATGTACCGCTTTTAGGACTCCTCAACCTCTCCATTTCCTACAGCAAGTACAAGTGTCAATGTACTATTGACTTACTCAGACCCTGTCCGGTTCAGGCATGTCTTACCAATAACCCTGAGCTTCGCAATAATAATGTCATCATTTTTTGAAAAAACAAAGTCGAACCCTTGATTATCAGAACTATTCAAAAAAACAATAAAAAACGTAATCACCAAAAGTTTCACAAGATCACGGTACCACACACCCAGAGGTAATGAAGAACATAATGAATCAATTAACGGATATAATCATGTCAGTACATAAAATAACCAACTATGGTAAGATAACTTTATTGACTAATGCCTACTAGTACTTTTCTGCTCAAAACATGATAACAAAACGGCCACCTACCAATGATTTGAATCTTTAAGGAAACGAAAAAACTAGTTAGGCTTTCCTCTATATCTATGACCTCTATGCCTTTAAAAGAATCAGCCAACCTGGAACCCTTGTCTTCACCGGGTCCTAGGAGGCAGAGTCAGCACAGGTCCCAGACCGACGCCGAAGAGGTAATAGAAGGCGATTTGGACCGCCGCAAAACCGTAACGTATTTTTCAAGATATACTTTCTTTGAAGCACTGCTTTTCTCTCCAATCACTACTAGAGCGTGAAGCGACCCCCCTAGAGTACCCGTTGTGGCCTGAAACCAAGGAGACCAGGTAACAAATGCAGACACTGCACGAGTATTCTTTAGCGGGTTTTGTATCACAATGTCTTGTAATCTAGAGTCATCATTACTCGTCTTGCTCGACTTAAAAGCCATTTGAGAGTTATCGCTACTCGTCATTTTTACTTACCTTGAAAACTAAAACAGCGCACTGTAATTCCCTTTTCCAAGGTCGAGTCGCGCATCACTACTGTATTTTCTGCCATAAGTCTACAATCTCTGAGAGTTCCTACAACCAGCCACGGAACCAACACAAACGAGAGTCCCTTATTACATAGAGATGCCGCATAGCTCTGTCCTTTGTTAAACTTAAGTATCATACGAGACAATGCACGAATTTACTTGCATACTTTTAATGATGACATGAATTATATATCTCTCTACAAATAAGGTCTGATACCAACCATGACGCTAGCCCTATACACGGCTCGGTTTTTTATCGATACCATCCGTGCTATACAGCACAGATCACGAGTCCCGTCCTAGTCCTATTTCTAACTTGGCGCCATCTTATGACCAATATCCTAATCACCTCCTGTGAACATCTAGAATTGTTCTCTCCATTGTTCTCTTGACCCCTCAACCTGAACCAATCACAGGGGAGCATAGAGCACGCATTTTTGTTGATGGTAATGAGGAGATGTTTTGAGATTTGGTTTTACTTTTATTTTCACAAATGTGAATATGACAAAATGGATTGTTAAAGGGTCTTTTTCTTACAAAAAGGAGGGACGGAGTTTGCCATACCGAGTGTCTTCCCTAACAAAAATGGGTCTCACTCGAAAAAAAGTTTTGCCGTTCTATGATTGCATATATATTGAATGAATTCACAATGATTTCTGTGTTTTTATTTTCCCTCTTTTTTCCCCCCTCCCCCGACAAACACTTTTCAATGGTTTTAGATTGAATGTGCGACCAAAAAGGAAACAATATTTTTCCGCACTTCCACAAGGGTGCCTGAACTTAAGGCCACTCTATTCTGCACCAGGTCCTGAAGAAAGCCCACTTGACCCCTCGGGGCTGACGAGGGCTGAAACATGTCGACCTTTTTTGGACACTAATTTTAAATGTGCACTAGACCATAATAAGTCTGATGTGTGCACAATTACAAGAATTTTTTTAAACCTATCCCGAATCCAGTACCAATAAACAAATCTACTGGCTTTACGAGATTTTTAAACAACACCTTTTCACCACAATCACCTCACCTTTTTTATTCACGATCACTACTGTGACCACCAGTGGTAAAAGCCTCCGGGTGGAGGAAGCATTGGATTAACCCAATGATAATGCGATCACGTTAATGAAAAATCTAGCGGAGAATCAAGATATACCGCTAATCTCGATCCTTTACCAAACGTGAATGAGGGTTTCTTAAACAGTACAAAGTACTAACCATGCAATACCCTGGTTCTCCCAGGACCAGTGATCCACTCTCCCATTGATTTTTTGATATATTGAGATAAGGAGGCTGAGTGGACCTAAGCCCTTCTTTCTCCCTCCTATCTGATTTTTGAGCATGTATGTGTGTACGCATGAGTATAAAATTCCCATCATCCACCCGAAGTGGTTTGCTTCATCATCTGGGAATTGGGGACTAATTTAGAGAACCATCTTCTACTTGGCAAATCGTAGATCTTGGTCTCTTTTATGTCCCAAACTGGTAACTGGTATAGTAATTATGTTAGATGATGGTAGGGTGTGATGGTCGCAGTGCTAGTGAAAGGTGATAGTGTGTAAGTGCTGTATAACATTTGTCTAGCAAGGCACTGAAAACACTTTATTGAGTAGCTACCTTGTTAACAAAGTCTAAAAACAGTGCTCTAACAGTTTCAAAATATAATAACTGTGTTGGAAAACGGTCTACATGTTTCTGCTATAGGATGAAAGTCATCCAAGCTTTTGTCAGGACCCAAAAAGCTACTGCGAAAATACTATTCAAGTTACTAGTGAAGTGATGTATACAACCTGGACCCTAATGGAGGGCCAAGAAGCTCCGTAGGAGGTAGTTTACATTCACTGACCTGCACAAGTGGAAAGAAAGAAAAAACGAAAAAACACAACATAGCAAAATAACCCTTCACACAGTTTGATTTTCAAGGTTAACATTTAGCATCCAGAACAATGTCCGGTATACAAAATACTCGTAGATGTATTAAGACTATAATAAGTCTGTAAACTTAAATAAGATAGAACAACTTAATAGCACTCACCCAATGCGTGATGGGTGTGCGCCTCACCTCACCTGGCTACTGCTCAGGTATAAGGAGGCCCCGCTCTGTAAAGGAATCAAAAGGTTCAACAGTATCAGAACCTAGTTGTTGGTTCAATTAAAATCGCTATCGCCCAACCGCATTATGTTAAGAAAAGCCAGGACTCACAGAACGCCGCCTGAATGCTACATCATTGGTAAAATCTCAAGACAGTACTAACTATCGGTAATGTGTATGGGAACTTCATGATCGGCCTCACTAGGGGGCCAGCCAGTCAAAATGCATGTCGATTACATCGAGTCCGTGCCTTTGCACGATCGCGTTGAGAGCGACGCTTAAATATTTCTGACGGTAAGAGAGTGATGCCAACTCACCTATCCGTCGGTACCTCTTGTCAGTGCTGAGCTCGTAGGGGAGGCAACCTGCGATGTGTGAGAGCTCAGTTGAAATAGAGAAAGCCGGTCTTGGTTGTCAGGGCAACCGGGAAAAAACGCGGCCGTCATTAGAACGCTGTTGAAAGCGTCATCGCGTTCCGTTAGTGAGCCTGGGAAATGAAGTATTTCGACCGGGGAGTCTGACGGAAGATAGTAGAAGGAACCACAACTACATCGTCATCCCGTTCTGTTCATAAAGTAGGGAAAATAAAGTGTTTAAACCGGTAGTTCTGACGTAAAACGGGTACACTGGGCCGGCAGGTACAAACAGAACCCGTGTCCCATACTAAGTCAGAACAAACATTCAGGACTGGAATCGACCAGATAACGTGCCAGTCTTTGTGTGGCCACACCAAACAGGGACAAGCGAAGAGAGCTTATGGTATATTGAGCATACCAGGCTAGTAGCGCAGTAAGAGAGAGCTTATGGTATATTGAGCATACCAGGCTAGTAGCGCAGTAAGAGTGAGAGGTACTGGTCTCAGAGTGAAGCCCATGGGATATCGTCATTCAGCCCATTGCGATCACTTTGGAGTCTAAAGACCCATTTCTGTTCCTTGTGGAAGAGGAAATTAGTGATGTCTGTTATATGTGGTGGGATGAATGGTTGTTCCAGGACTATCCACCTTATGTCTTCTGGTTTGTGATTTAATGTGAGGAAATGGTTAGTCATTCTAGTCGCTTGTTTTTTCCGCCTAATGGTACTCTTGTGTTCACTTATTCTCACTCTAATTTTGCGGGTGGTCATCCCTACATATTTAAGTGAGCAAGGACATGTAATCAGATAGATGACTTTCTCTGAATTACAGTTGGTGTGTTTGTTGAGAATCCAAGGTTTGGGGGTACCAATATCAACCGATTTTGTGGGTTCAGTCTGTGGGCAAACTGAACAGGAACCACAGGGATAATGGCCCTGAACAGGTGGCAGGTTCCAAAGTGTAGATGTAATAGAGTTCCTCTTGACTTTAGGTCATGTGTGTACCAGGTTGTCCCTGAGGTTCGTTCCTCTCTTGAATGAGAAGAGTGGAGGAGGGATTTTTTCATTGTTCAGATTCAAAATACGCCAATGCTTACGTACCACTTTTTGCACGTCATTTGACAGTGTACTAAAGGTGTTAACAAATGTCAGTCTCTTTAGTGGTGGTTTTGGTGTAGCTGGCGCAATGAGAGCATCTCTGTTATTGTTTGCCGCTCTTTTTTTGGCTTGTCTTACCAGGTGTATAGGGTATTTCTTTACTTTCAATTGTTGTGATAAATCGGCTGCATGTTTATCATAAGTCTCTTTGGTAGAACAGTTTCTGCGTATGCGCAGAAACTGTCTGATAGGTAAGTTATTTCTTAAAGACTTGGGATGATGGCTCTGGAAGTTCAACAGAGAGTTCTTCGCTTGGGGTTTCTTGTATAGTTCACTCCCCAGAGTCCCTTGTATGGGGTAAATGACAATGTCTAAGAAAGGCAATCTGCATTTATAGTGTGTCACTGTGAATCTCAGAAAGTTGTTTTGGGTGTTTAACCACGCATGAAAATCAAGCAAGGTAGTAACGTTCCCACGCCAGACTACCAAGATGTCGTCGATATACCTCTTCCATATGACAATTCTGTCACGGAAGGGATTGGTATTGGTCAACACATTATTCTGTTCAAATAGATGAACATAGAGATTCGCCAGGCTGGGAGCAAAAATGCTTCCCATCGATGTGCCTGAGGTTTGGAGGTAGATGGTTTCCTCATACCTGAAGAAGTTCTCTTTCATTGCCAACCTTGCACATTCCATGATGAAATTAATCGGGGTAATCGTAACCAGATCTTTCGTATCAAGTAAGCCCCTGATGGCTTCTAATGTATCATCCTGGGGAATGCAGGTGTAAAGTGATTCGACATCGAAACTAACCAGTAGGTCTGTTTCGATGTCAAATGGAGTCTCAGGTAACAATCTAAGGACGTCTTTAGTGTCCTGGAGATATGTTGGCATTTCTTTGACCAAGGGCCGTAGAAAAAAGTCTACAAAAGTGGACAAGGGTTCTAATAGTGACCCTATCCCTGAAATAATGGGACGTCCCATTATTTCAGGGATACGCAGAAACTGTTCTACCAAAGAGACTTATGATAAACATGCAGCCGATTTATCACAACAACTGAAAGTAAAGAAATACCCTATACACCTGGTAAGACAAGCCAAAAAAAGAGCGGCAAACAATAACAGAGATGCTCTCATTGCGCCAGCTACACCAAAACCACCACTAAAGAGACTGACATTTGTTAACACCTTTAGTACACTGTCAAATGACGTGCAAAAAGTGGTACGTAAGCATTGGCGTATTTTGAATCTGAACAATGAAAAAATCCCTCCTCCACTCTTCTCATTCAAGAGAGGAACGAACCTCAGGGACAACCTGGTACACACACGACCTAAAGTCAAGAGGAACTCTATTACATCTACACTTTGGAACCTGCCACCTGTTCAGGGCCATTATCCCTGTGGTTCCTGTTCAGTTTGCCCACAGACTGAACCCACAAAATCGGTTGATATTGGTACCCCCAAACCTTGGATTCTCAACAAACACACCAACTGTAATTCAGAGAAAGTCATCTATCTGATTACATGTCCTTGCTCACTTAAATATGTAGGGATGACCACCCGCAAAATTAGAGTGAGAATAAGTGAACACAAGAGTACCATTAGGCGGAAAAAACAAGCGACTAGAATGACTAACCATTTCCTCACATTAAATCACAAACCAGAAGACATAAGGTGGATAGTCCTGGAACAACCATTCATCCCACCACATATAACAGACATCACTAATTTCCTCTTCCACAAGGAACAGAAATGGGTCTTTAGACTCCAAAGTGATCGCAATGGGCTGAATGACGATATCCCATGGGCCTCACTCTGAGAGTAGACACCAATCAGTACCTCTCACTCTTACTGCGCTACTAGCCTGGTATGCTCAATATACCATAAGCTCTCTTCGCTTGTCCCTGTTTGGTGTGGCCACACAAAGACTGGCACGTTATCTGGTCGATTCCAGTCCTGAATGTTTGTTCTGACTTAGTATGGGACACGGGTTCTGTTTGTACCTGCCGGCCCAGTGTACCCGTTTTACGTCAGAACTACCGGTTTAAACACTTTATTTTCCCTACTTTATGAACAGAACGGGATGACGATGTAGTTGTGGTTCCTTCTACTATCTTCCGTCAGACTCCCCGGTCGAAATACTTCATTTCCCAGGCTCACTAACGGAACGCGATGACGCTTTCAACAGCGTTCTAATGACGGCCGCGTTTTTTCCCGGTTGCCCTGACAACCAAGACCGGCTTTCTCTATTTCAACTGAGCTCTCACACATCACAGGTTGCCTCCCCTACGAGCTCAGCACTGACAAGAGGTACCGACGGATAGGTGAGTTGGCATCACTCTCTTACCGTCAGAAATATTTAAGCGTCGCTCTCGACGCGATCGTGCAAAGGCACGGACTCGATGTAATCGACATGCATTTTGACTGGCTGGCCCCCTAGTGAGGCCGATCATGAAGTTCCCATACACATTACCGATAGTTAGTACTGTCTTGAGATTTTACCAATGATGTAGCATTCAGGCGGCGTTCTGTGAGTCCTGGCTTTTCTTAACATAATGCGGTTGGGCGATAGCGATTTTAATTGAACCAACAACTAGGTTCTGATACTGTTGAACCTTCTGATTCCTTTACAGAGCGGGGCCTCCTTATACCTGAGCAGTAGCCAGGTGAGGTGAGGCGCACACCCATCACGCATTGGGTGAGTGCTATTAAGTTGTTCTATCTTATTTAAGTTTACAGACTTATTATAGTCTTAATACATCTACGAGTATTTTGTATACCGGACATTGTTCTGGATGCTAAATGTTAACCTTGAAAATCAAACTGTGTGAAGGGTTATTTTGCTATGTTGTGTTTTTTCGTTTTTTCTTTCTTTCCACTTGTGCAGGTCAGTGAATGTAAACTACCTCCTACGGAGCTTCTTGGCCCTCCATTAGGGTCCAGGTTGTATACATCACTTCACTAGTAACTTGAATAGTATTTTCGCAGTAGCTTTTTGGGTCCTGACGAAAGCTTGGATGACTTTCATCCTATAGCAGAAACATGTAGACCGTTTTCCAACACAGTTATTATATTTTGAAACTGTTAGAGCACTGTTTTTAGACTTTGTCAACAAGGTAGCTACTCAATAAAGTGTTTTCAGTGCCTTGCTAGACAAATTTTATACAGCACTTACACACTATCACCTTTCACTAGCACTGCGACCATCACACCCTACCATCATCTAACATAATTACTATACCAGTTACCAGTTTGGGACATAAAAGAGACCAAGATCTACGATTTGCCAAGTAGAAGATGGTTCTCTAAATTAGTCCCCAATTCCCAGATGATGAAGCAAACCACTTCGGGTGGATGATGGATATTTTATACTCATGCGTACACACATACATGTACACATGAACTCACAACTTCACTATCTCTAGCATTCCCTTACGATTGTGTCAAGGTTTTCAATTATGTGAGACTCATAGCTGTTTATGTTTATCAGTTTGTGGATTTGGGGATTACAACTATTTGAGTCTTTAAACTTCATCCCTTGGACCCCCACTCTTTTCTGAGATATCATTAATATAGGGTCTTCATATCTGTCATCTCGCTCCATACTGCGCAGGGGTTTGGGTATAAAATCTAAAAAGGCCACTTTTAGCCTCACATTAATATCACCCAACCAATCAATATTTGGGATAATGAATCCTTCGTAAAGGATCTAGCTACTCTCATCTACACAACCAGAGATAAAATAATGGGCCTTCCGAAACCGCTGACGACGCAAAAGTTTGACACTCCACCATGAAATGGACTTAAACGCTAACACAAACCAGAATTTAAAAACAACAGTAATGTAGGAGGAGGAGTCTAAAGCGATTAATCCCGGTGGCAATAGAATAGTGACCCAAGCCCAAGTGCACACTAGGAATTTAATATGGCGTCACACAGCTTGACAATTATAGTGATAATTCTAATGTGGTAAGAGCGAATGACTCTTGGCTTGAATCAATCTCATAAACAACATGGGTTTAATGCAGGCTTTAAAAGTTTTAACAATGAATCCAGATGACAATCAGACCAGTAATTCAGCCAAAGATCAACTGGTAGCCTAGCGACAAACAGTAATTTAGATATGAAGTGCATTGGACCAATTAAACTGTGAGGAATTGAATTTAATGCAGAAAAATCAAGGAAGCAAGGTAAATCGCAAAAAACAGGCCCAAATGTACAGCAGCAATGGTAAGACCGATAAAACAACATTAACAAAGGGGATAAGTGAAAAAAAGGAACCGACTATTATGTCACTGACAAAGGAGAAAGAGGATAAACCGTAAATAAAAGTGGAAGACCTTTTAAACCTTCACACCCTGCTAATAAACACCCTGCAAACCTCAATTAGTGTTCTCAATATGCAGTCGGACAAACTGGACATCCAGATTAATCTAATGAACATAATAGCAACGCATATCACAGGTAAAAACTTAAAACTCAGAACACCAAAAAATAGAACTGCCACTGTCAACTCGAAACTGTGCATGTGGCCCAATTGTTGATAAATTAAGAACTGAACCAACCTTCCTAATGAGTATGTTGAACGAGGTTAAACAGAGCAATCAGTCCATCGTGCCAAGCGGTCCAGTGCAGGAGTATTCAAACAAATTAAAAAAATAATATCTCCACAAACAATAACATCACCAAAGAAAAAGAAATCAGAGCCTAGTAGCTTTGTGCAAGAACTTTGTAAAACCCCCCAAAAAAGCATTAACCTTAGAAAAATTACCATCACTATCCAGTAATCCAGCAGATAGCAATGGAGCATTTGCTCAGCAATCAATAAACCAACACAATAAACAAGATAATCCCTTGGCTCCAA
Organism: Triturus cristatus; assembly: GCF_964204655.1. Taxonomy (NCBI): domain Eukaryota; kingdom Metazoa; phylum Chordata; class Amphibia; order Caudata; family Salamandridae; genus Triturus; species Triturus cristatus. The sequence goes on from NC_140589.1 coordinate 1,295,518,746, forward strand.
TCTAAACAAAGAGACAGAAAAAACGACCTAGGAAAGCTAGAAAGCATCTTCAGCATAAAGGAAAGGATTCTCAACATGGGAACAGTTTATATCCAATTTTTGATCCAAAGCCCGAGAAAGAAGACCTACTAATGACCACTCCAACAATAAACCAAGATGCCAAGGAAGAACACAAGTATATTCACAAGACGTTCTCGTTATTAAATTCATTAGATTCTACAACAAAGGAAACTGCGGGGATAAACAGCACGCAGAACCCACAGCTTTGAACTCAAGGCTTTCTTCAAAGAGAACACCAATGGAAACAAAGAACCTTACCGATCTGAGAAGGTTGTTTGAGGGACGGGAATACTGTCTGGGACAAAAGGAATAAAATGTATTCAGACACTGCTGTAACCCACCTTAAAACTGTGCAGACGACAGAGAATTTGATAATCACATAAAACCGAATACAGGTTTATCTACTCTTAAGAAAAGTATCAATCACAACAAAAATCAGCGGGAAGATCCTAAAGAGATGCACTCAAACAAACAAAGAGCACAATGACCGGACACTAATAAACGTAAATTTACATAAGAACAACATGAAGAACAAAATATTGAAACAACAACAAGAAAAGACAGAGCCTAGTACCTACTCACCATTGCTGACAAAAACAGAGGAGCAGCTAAAAAAACCTTAAACAATCAGATCATACTAACACAACACTATACATCACAAAATCCTCAATATTACCTGAATGGAGGAAACATCCTGAGACTGATGGCAGCTATACCAACACTAATCCATCTCTCTTCAACCAATCTACTATCTATCGAGTTCATCACCCAGGGGTATAAGAAGCAAAACGAACAAACACTGTCTACTTGGAAGACAGCAGAGACTCTATCACTAATTCTAAATGCAGCCCAACAGTTTGAAGCCTGGGGCATAACACTCTCAAAGCCCATAAGGCAAAGCTACCCCTAACCCCTGTTACGCCTGCACGGTAGCCGATGTTACAACCATGGTACAACTCCAGTATGCTCTGTACTACAAAGCGCAAGAGGCAAAATGAGAGATATCGAGCTAGAATCAAAAACACAAGGGAAGACCCAGGATGAGTATGACTGGCGCTGGACTGCACCGATCAGAAATGATACAGTAAGGGAATGACTTGTTAACAGCAGAAGTAAAGGGAATCAGTCGTCATTTAATCTTATATCGTAGAATATTTCAGGGGCAAATCATGAACTGCAGGATGACTCGCCACCAGATAATTGGAAAAACAATGAGGTTATTGCCCTCCAAGAGACAGTGTGGATTAATCCAGTTCAAATGGCAGGCTACATTCTCCATCATGTAAGAGCGACAATATCTTAACGATATGGAAGACCAAAGGGTGGTCTTGCTGTCTATGTCTCTACCGCACTAAATGCCTACCTCAACAACAGATATGTAACTAATAAAAATCGACTTGGGGCACAGAAAGACAACAAGTACAATAATTTTCATAAATGTATATGCGCACCCAAGCAGAGATAAAAAGTGTGCTATTTAACAAATTGACATTCGCGATAATAGAAATAAGCTTTGAGAACCCAACATGGGAAATAATCGTAATTTGCGACTTCAAATCCAATTTAATATACACATCAGAGGAAGATGACTGATCTAACTGGGAAAAATGCAATATGGTCAGTGCAACCCCGAGCATACTTATCATTCAAGCGACATGACCAGAGCGGACAAAAATTAGTGACAGATTTAGAACATCTCGGTCTGAGAGTAATAAACAGTAGAACCCAGCAGGATAGACCTCCAAAATGCATATATCATGGTGTGAATGCCCGGTCCACAATAGATTACACAATCCTCACCTTACCACTGCTTGCTCAAGTAAAGAAGTTTTCCATCAAATATACCACGAGAATTGAACACTCATATCAACACCTCGAATTAACCACTTCTCCTCCAAGGCATGTGACAGCTCCACCAAAGGTAGGGCAAATAACAACAGTCGACTTAAAGCGCCTAAGATGGTCGAGCAAAACTCTAGTTATTTACCAAGGCAAAGGAATTGAAAATAAATTGTGATGCCTTTATAGGCACCCAAGTAGAGATCTGGTTCACCTTTTTAACAAACTTACTAAATGATGTTCCTGCAATTAATCAGACTGGAAGATCACGGCATATGCAGTTCAAATGTCTGGGGGAATAAGCCCGGAGCTTAAGAAAGGAGTTAAGAAGAACAGTTAAGTCCACAACGGACTTCGTCGTGTCTAAGGAAACATAGGAAAAATTAAAAACCTTAAGGAGCAGTCTGGGATGACAAGAGAATACAAAAAGACATTCTCTTGTCTAAACTCCTCTTTAATGCAAAACATTCACACACTAGAGCTTTTTGGGAGACAGTAAACAGCCTCACAAGATCATCAAAAATAATAAACGTTGCTTGTGTTACTAAGCCAGCCTGAATACTTTACTTAACAAACACTTTTGCCAAAGAGGTACTGTTGGACTTGGCCCTTTTTGCAGGGTCATCCCTAAACTTTTTGCCTTTCTCCTGGCCTTTTTTCTGACATGGTGTTGGTGGTTTTAGGACTCTGGGCACTTTAGCACTGCTGTCCAGTGTAAAGTGTGTGTGCTCTCTGTGAAAAACATGGTAAGATTGGTCTACACCTGTTTGGCCTATTTAATTTACCTGTCAGTCCCTTGTGAAGTGGTATTCCATATACCCAGGGCTGGTAAATTAAATGCTACTGGTGGGCTTGCAGCGCTGATTGCGCCACCCACCAAAGTAGCCTTTCAAACCTATCTCAGGTCTCTGCCATTGCAGGACCTCTGCGCGCAGTGTTACTGCTGCTGTGACGTTGCATCTAAAGTGTGTGCCATGTCCGTGACCCCCCCCTTTCACTACATGTTAGTCACCCCTAAGGTAGGCCCTAGCTAGCCCTATGGGCAGGGTGCATTGTAGGTAAAAGATACGACATGTACCTTAAGTGTGTGACATATCCTGGTAGTGACAAACAGCCATTTTGGTTTCTCACTACTGTGGGGCTGCCCTCCCATAAGAATGCATTGGGGATTCCCTGATAAGTGTTTCAGTGGTAATCCATGAAATGAGAGGCGCAGCGTGGTCAAGTTTGGTATGTTTGGAATAGTGATAACAAATGCTACGCAATGGTGTGCGCAGATTTATTATAACTATTTTAGAAATGTCACTTTTAGAAGTTGGCATTTCTGTGTGCTATGTGTCTGCCTGCCTGATGTGAATTGCATGTCTGGCTTTTGAGTGACAGGGGCTGGTGAGGTGTGTGTGGCTCCAGGAGGGGAAGGGTGAGTCAGCACTAGGCTGAATGAGACATCTGCATTTGGAGTAGTGGGAGGAGAAGTCCCTGGTCCCTGAATAGGATGGTGCCTGCCCTAGTGAATGCTGGCTCCGCCCCCCTGTGGTGTGTCTGATGACGAGCCCCCACCTAACAATAGAGAAGAGGAGACTGGTAAACAGAGTGCTCCAGAACCGGTTAGAACTGGTTTGCCCAAGCCCTCTGCTTTGCAGACAAAGGGGAAAAGTGGTATAAAGATAGGGGCTGTGACCCCATGAAAAAAGGTTGTTCTTGTGCTTACTTGGGCTGAGGAGAGACACTCTGCCAGGAGGAACTGCTTCTTGGGGTCCCTGCGTGCTGGCCTGCCTGGCTGCTCCCTGCTGGGGTCCTCAGCCCCAAGGACTTTTTTGTTATGCCTGCTGGATTCCTTGCCCAGCTTACCCCAGGAACCTTGAGGGGCTTAGCGCCTCGAGAGTGCTATATTTTGATTGCCCAAGAGGAGAGTGAGGAGCTGGCGGCGTGCAGCGATTATAGAGGGAATCTGCCCACCCCGCATTTTGTGGTCTAGCGGGAGCCTACCCAGCGTTTTGCCAAGTTCGGTGAGTGCCCACCCTGCATGTGAGATTCATTGAAAAGCGGGTGCCCACCCCACATTGCACCGCAAGAAGAAAGGAACCCCTGCGGCCTGGTTGGGGGCGTGGCCGGAGGGGTGGCAGCGTGACCCGGAAGCGGACGTAGCCACAAGCGACAGGAAGCCAGGCAAGCCTTTGGGTCCAAAGCGGGGCTCCCGTGACCAGAGAGAGACCCGCGTGTGGTTGGCAGGACCTCCCTGTGTGGAGGGGAGAAGTCCGCGTGACAGAGGAAGACCGGATGAATCCCCCGAGAGCCCGGTGAGTGGGGCTCGAAGCACTTCCCTCCATAGCTTGTATGGAGGGAAGTGCACCAGGAGAAGCCAAGGTGAAGTGGGGGCTAAGCGGAGCAGCATTGGTGCTCCAAGAGGCACCGTGGTGCCACCGCTGAGTTTTACTGGTGCAGTTTTCTACACACAGAGCAGCTGCCACATGTGGCAGTGGGCAGCTGCTCCCCCGAGATTCATAGGGGCGGGTGAGTTACGACCCCCCCTCGCAGTAGAGGCCGGTGGAGGCCTCGTGAGGTGGAGTCCCAGAGTGGGGCTCCCCAGGCACAGTAGTGCCAGAAGCAATTTCACAGCTGCCCCGCAGGACAGTGGGCAGCTGCAACGCTTGGCGGCCAGTTCTTTTGTTGAGAAAGGGGTGATTTGCACCCCGCACCCCAGCGCATCTGAGCCCTGAGTTTTCACTGCATTGGCAGCTGAGCCCTGAATTTGCTGGACATAGGGCATTGGAGCCCTAGAAAATGCCAGCTGGCATGGGGTCAGTATCTAAGGTGGGCCCTACTGTGATGTGATGCATAATGTGGGTTATGCATAAGGTGCTGTGTTACGGTGGTGCCCTGTTTAGGCTTATGATGCCTATTGCGTAATGTGGCTACGTTGGTAATTTATTGCCCCATGTCATTTATGTGATGCCTAGGACAAATGTGATTTATGCACCATGATTATTGCCTAATGTGTTTGGGCTGCTGAGTCCCTAGTGCTTAATGTGTTTATGCTAATGAGGTTTGGGACTAATGTGGCTATGCCTAATGTCATGCTATGATATTTTAGGATGGTGTCTAATATGACAGTACGGGTGTACTTTGCCGCACGCTGAAGCCAAGGAATACTATTGCTAAAACTGCACCTGGGGTCGGCGGGTGCAGAGAGAGGGCTACAGTACGTGTGCGGAGGGTGGACGCTCCCTACCGCGCTGCTGTTTCTGGTGACGCTCGCAGGAGGGCTAGAACTCCAAAGCCCAGCATTCCCGCCAGTAGCTCCGCCCCCACCCACCACGACTTCCGCGCCTGGAGGCGCTGAATTGGAACGACTCCCTCGGCAGAGCGGGTGTACTTTGCCGCACGCTGAAGCCAAGGAATACTATTGCTAAAACTGCACCTGGGGTCGGTGGGCGCAGAGAGAGGGCTGCAGTACGTGCGCGGAGGGTGGACGCTCCCTACCGCGCTGCTGTTTCTGGTGACGCTCGCAGGAGGGCTAGAACTCCAAAGCCCAGCATTCCCGCCAGTAGCTCCGCCCCCACCCACGACGACTTCCGCACCTGGAGGCGCTGAATTGGAACGATTCCCTCCGCGTAGCGGGACGCGCGCGGGCGGCGACGGGCTGAGCCCGAGCAGAGGGCGGGCCGTTGTGTGGCCGTTAGGGGGCCGGTAGAGGTTGGGTCGGGCCACCCCCCTAAGCCAGGAGGAGTCATTCTATGCTGCAAGTATTTAAATCGTGATATTGTGTGATTTATTGTGGGCTCATTTCAATCGAGACTGGACCATCACCTTTAGTCCGCTTCTATCTGACTGTTGTGGTTCATATACTGTGTGAGACTGAAATATATCGGGGTATACACTGTGAGTTTTGCTTCTAAATTTAATTTCATCATTATTTGCCCAGCATGTCGAGATCTAAAAATGAAACGTATGCAACCGGCCAGGGCACTATTGACAATTATTTGGTGAAGAGAGTAAGCCAGATTAACAGCGACCGGCGTGCTTCACTAGGGAGGGAGAGCCCAGCACCGGTCGTGGTGGAGTTGCCCTTACCAGTGGTGGACACCCAGTGTGATTTTACGAATAACACTGCCACAGAAAATGTAATGGTGCCAACGGTGGTGAGTGTGGAGGTTCACACAGTCCAACACAATATGGCAAGTGAACAAATAGAGGAAGCGCCATTAGTTTCAAGGCCAGTGCGAAACTGCAGGAAAGTGCAGCCTAAACGGGGGACCAAATATAACAAAAAAAGATGTGACTTGGATCAGTCAATTTGCACCGGTCCAACCATAAACCCCTTCATCTTTACTGGAAATACTGAAAGCGGTGCTAATATGATTATTGATCAGTTTGCCATTCTTATTAAAAATCTAAAGGCAAAGTTAGAGGAGAGGCTAGAGGAGATGATGAGACCTCTGATTACTAAGATAGATATCCTGACTATGGAGGTGGCTAGGCTTGGTGGACTTGTATCTACACACATGGCAGTAGTCACAAGCGAAAGGGCCAAGGTTAAGGCTACGGCAGGAGGGCTGAGAGACGTGACGAGTGGTAAAGTGTATCAGAACATTTGTAACACTCGTAATTTTGCTGAAGGAGCCACCACTGTGAATAAGGCTCTAACTACCCCAGATACTTTAGCAATTCCTGCCCCGCTGGTGCAACATAATATAGCCACTAGCATAGTCCCGAGGAGTAGACTAGATCATAGGCCTTCTAGGAGCAATCACTATCTTAACTTGCCACCTGACTGTGCACCGTATGTGGTAGTCCTAACTAATGTTCCACCCTGTGGCTCCCATCCTGCCTCACCGTATGGTGAATCGCATGACTCACTCAAAAATAAGACAGTCGCATGGCTTAATAAAAACTGTGGCTTCCCAACTCCATTCCTTGATCAGATAATGGCAGTAAGGAGGGTGGACTGGGTAGGCCCGTCAAAAAAGTTAGGAAATGGGGATTGAATTGTTGTGAATTTTAAACATCCCCAACATGTGGCAACTGTACTTTTAAGAGCATCCACACTTATATATAACGAGAATAGTATATGTGTGCGTCCACTAGGGTACTTTTATGCGCATCTGTGCAAAAATCCACCACAACAAAAGTTAATTAGCTCAGCGGCTGAATTTCAGACCCCGATGTTGAACACACAATTTGTATATAACATTGCAAAATCATATGGGTCTGGTAATGCTGCCGAGACTCAGAACGGGATTAATTCTGTTGGCCACTACCACCATGGGTCTAATGTCTATACACAGAATAGGTATGAAGTGCTATCCGGTCTAGAGATGTGTGACTGACATACAGCACCTACGGGCCAGGGTACTGAAGTAATAGATGATTTAGCATCCGCTGAAAACTTACAGGGAAAAGCATTGACCAGTAATGTTGTCCCGTGGAATATCGCGGGACTGGCTGCTAAGTTGGCGGATGTCAATTGGGTTAATTATATTAAGCAATTCAAGGTAATTTGTTTACAAGAGACCTGGTCAGTAGAGTGTGACCTTTTTATAGAAGGATATAAGGCCTTTTATGTGCCAGCTATACCATCAATCAGAGGTAGACCAAAGGGGGGACTGGTGACCTTTGTCTCTATTACATTCCCCTGCAAGATTCGTAGAATCGCATCATATCATTCTGGAATGATGGGGTTAGTTTTAACTGGTGAAAACTGTTCGGCTGGTCTGGTGAATTTTTATAATGCCCCTAATGCTAGCACAACGTCTACTCCAATACCTGCTTTGCATGTTTTTATTACTACGTCTATGAAGGATTTCACTCATAATCTTATGATCATGGGTGATTTTAATGTGCACCCGTGTGGTGACCCTCTGAGGAATCGTCTAACAGATCTACCGTGTGAGTGCATGGGTGGTTTACATCTGGAACACACGGCAGACGGGGAACTTTGTAATGATTTATTGAACAATCTAAATCTTGTTTTGGCTATGACACTTAGGGATCCTTCAAAATGTTTTGATATTCCTACCTTTAAAGGGCATGGCAGGGGCACCATTATTGACCATATGCTTTTTTCAGTGCCAATGCAGACCTTTTTGGATTCGTTCAATATAGCTCATAGTGAATTTAGTGATCATAATCCCTTGACAATCCGTCTAAAGGGACCCTGGATTAATATGGAAAAACAGATCTGCAGTTCAGGCAGGCTGGGTACAACTGATGGGAGGAGGCGACTTAAATGGTCAATGGTCACACAAGATAGATTATATAAAAATGTTATAGATAAATGCACTGAGGACATAAAGACCTGTACATATGAGGGGGGAGATCCAAGGCAGGTTCTTATTGCATATCAAAACCTGACGGAGAAGATGTCCAAGCTGATGTTGGTCCCCGTAAATAATATGGAGAAAGGTGACCCAAGGTGGTTTAATCATGACTGCTCTAAAGCCGCTCGCAATCTTAGGAGAGCCCTGGCAGTCAAACCGAGAAATCAGGTGGATGTAAAACTATGCAGGAAAGAATATAAATCTGTTATTGCATCTCATAAGGAAACTTTAAGAGAGGAGGCTTGGAGTGAGATACTTGACCCCGCCACCTTAAAAAGTAGTTCTAGATTCTGGGCGCTAGTTAAAAAACCATTTCTGGTAGAAGACCCAGGTGATGGTCTAGTTTGTTGCATAACCAAAGAGGAGTGGGAACTTCATTTTAAACAACTGTATCATTCAGTACTCCCTGTAAAAACTAACTTAATACTGTGTGTTAAGGGAGATACTCTTAAGTTCAATAGAAGTGAGGTTATGGAGGCCATAGAGGGATTGACAGCCAGGAAAGCTCCAGGACCTGATGGGATTCCTCCAGACTTGTATAAGTCCGACCCGAGTTTCTGGGGCACCATCTTGGTTGTAGTTTTTAATGCAGCTGCTAAAGTGGGTTGTCCTATGGCTTGGGGATTATCAACGATTGTCCCTGTGTTTAAGAAAGGAGACAAGGGCAGCCCTCTTTGTTACCGTCCAATTTCATTGATTGATTCTATGGTCAAGATTATGGGGAGAATCCTGCTGCAGAGATTGTCATGTTGGGTGGCTGACAATGATATTATGTCAATCTCTCAGTACGGTTTCTGCAGTGGTCGCTCTACCATAACTCAGTGCCTCAATCTTTTTTTGGTTTTGAGCAAATATACGGTGGTTCAGAAGGGGACTATTCACCTTGCCTTCATGGATCTGTCATCGGCCTTCGACTGTGTTAACAGGGGAAGGCTGTGGCAGACCATGAGGGAGAAGGGTGTGGATAGGGGGATTGTTGATTCTCTGGTGGACTTGCATAGTAATACCAGTGCCAATGTTAGGTACTCTGCAAATGGGGATACTACCGGTAACTTTGACATTAAGAAGGGAGTACGCCAGGGCTGCATTCTCGCCCCATTTCTTTTTAATTTTTATATTAATGATCTAGATGTTGTACTCCAGGAGGTACAGGCAGACTGCCCTAGAGTTGGCAGGCAGAGTATTCCAGTTCTTTTATACGCAGATGATGCGGTTTTAATTTCTAGAACGGAGAAGGGGCTTCAGGCTCTCCTAAACGCTTTTAACATTTTTATGACTGACAGAGACTTAATGGTCAATAATGCCAAATCATATATTATGCATGTTGGCCGCCAACCAAAAAAGAATTTTGTTTTCAAACTAGATGATGTTTCAATCCCCACTACACAATAATTTTCATATCTTGGTGTCTTATTCGACTCCAAGCTTAGTTGGGGCCCTCACCTGGCTAAAGAAAAGGGGGAAATGGCAAGGGTAAATGCCTCTATTTTTAATTTTGCAACAAAACTGGGGAAGAAGCCAACTAATGCAATGATTAAACTCTATAATGCCAAATCAGTAGCTACCGCTGTATATGGCAGCGAATTATGGGGTTATGTAACTGGAGAACAGTTACAGGTTGCAGAAAACAATTTTCTTAAACGTCTTCTCTGTGTTCCCGCTAGTACATCGAATATGGCAGTTCATGAAGAATTGGGGACAAAGTATTTATGTGATATATTTGCCCTAAGACCACTGATCTGCTGGGTAAATTTGTGGCTAAATAAAGATATACCGCTGACCCATCTGATTGTGAAAGACCTTGTATCCCAGGATAATTCAATGTGCGTCCCCTGGCTAAAATATTTGAAATCCTGCTTTTTCCGGCTTGGCCGTCTGAATTTGTTTGAAAACCCAGGCGGGATTGTAAAGGGGGACGTGGTAGCAATCAAGCAAGCTTTTTTCTTGGATAGGGTGGCCCAAAGAGAAGGGGTGGAGCTTATGAAACCCAGTATCAGAAAATACGTGATCCTTAAAACCTGTGATACGATGGAGCCGTACTTAACGGGCAGTTTTACTTCGCATGAAAAATTTCTGCTGACAAGGTTTAGGCTCAATATTTTTCATCACCTTTTAATTAGACCAAAACTTGATATTTTTAATAAGACTGCTGCTCCCTGTGGCTGCGATGGAAAGTCTCCACAGGACATGCTGCATTTTATATTTTTATGTAAGATTTATGAATATCCGCGTAGACGTTATCTTGTTGCCCTTTTAAAAAAACTTAATTTTAATCAAATTAGACCAGCTCTTGTGTATTTACAGCTTCTGCATAGTGATAGTGTTTTACATGTAATAGAATTTTTAAAATTAACTGTTAAAATGAGAAATTGTTTGGAACAGTGAAGTTGTATCACTCAAATTATGATCAGTTTACCCACAGGAAGATCTTTTTAGCACCTACCAAACCTGACATCATTTGCACTTTATATTTTATTCTGTTTATCTGCCTCATGTACTATGTACGTTTTTTATGTATGATTGATGTTAATATTTAATGTGTTGTATATGTGTACTTTTATGGTGTGAAATAATACCGAAATAAAGTCTCGATTGATTGATTGATTGATTGACTGTGATAATGCTTAGGCCATCATTGTGCCAGTAGTTACTGGTTGTGGTTTATATTTACTTACCTGTTCTGATGGTTCTGACCATGGCCCAATTGGCCTGGTCCTGTATATAATCCCCTGTGACTATTGCCTAGTGCCAGTTGGCACAGTGTAAAATGTGTGATTATGGTTCTAATGTGTTTATGATAGTACAAAGGCTATTTTTGATATAACCTTGTGTGGAGTTTCTTTTGTAGTGTCCCAGTGTGTTGCTGCTGTGTGAGTGTGTTGCGCAAATGCTTTACACATTGCCTCTGGGATAAGCCTGACTGCTCGTGCCAAGCTACCAAGGGGGTGAGCAGGGGTTATCATCAGTGTGTAACTCCCTTGCCCTGACTAGAGTGGTGGTTTCTGTCTCGCTTAGGTGCAAGCCCTAGCCAACCAGAAATCCCATTTCTAACAGGTACACAAAAGTGATGAAGGTACGAGGATCACCAACCATCCTTTAGTTTTGACGCATAATACAACAGCAGACCTACTTCCCAGAATGCTAAGCACTAATGCTATGTCTGTGGATTCGGTTAGCCCAACGGAACAGGCTGCACTACCGTATACAGGTGACAAAATAGACAAGTTCACTCAAAGACCTTGAATCACCCAACAGACAGGCCCCTAATACAATACACAGAGGATAAAGTATCTAAAGTAATAAGCTCAGGTCGAGTGGATCGTGCCCCAGGCCCAAATGGTATTCCGCAGGCAATCTATAAATGGGATCCTGACTATTGGGCAGCCCTGTTATCACTGTAATTCAACGAGGTGGGCAGTACAAGTACACTTCCTGAGAGTTGGAGAGGGTCAATAATTAACACGGTGTACAAAGGAGGTGAATGGACAGATCCAGCCAACTTTAGACTTGTCGCCCTTATAGAGTCAGAAGCAGAATATTATGCTTCACTTATCCCATGAGACCTGGTAGACTAGTCAAACAATATAATTCCTATTAACAAGTCTGGATTCTGCAAGGGGCTTTGGTTCCATAACAAACATTTTAGCTTTAGGGTTAATGGCAGATAAGAGCATGCGCATGCGGAAAAATCGGCATTTATGTTTTATAGATATTAAGTCGGCATTTGACTGATTTATTAGAGGCCACCTATGGAATAAACTAAGAATGAGGGGTCTCCCTGAGTGAACTCTTCGAGCCATAATGCAGTTGTACACAAATACGTGGATGCAAGTCAAACTACCTGATGGCACGAGACTCAGAAGGAAAATATACACTGAAGTAGGCCTTAAACAAGTCTATATTTTAGCCCCTCACTTGTTCAATCTTTTTATTGCCGATCTGTCGCCAAAACAAGATCAGGTAAACTTGCATCCTCCATGTCTGGGAACACTGCATGTTACGCATCTATCTTATGCAGATGATGTCGTTTTACTAAGCTATACAAGAGTAGGTCTTCAAAGAGTGGTTGATGAACTGGAAGATTTTGCCAAAGTAAACCTATTAGAAATAAATACAACAAAAACAAAAGTCATGACCATTAATCACCGTGTCCAAAAGCAATTCTCATGTAAGCTGGCCAACACGAGCCTGGAGGTGGTCAGTAACTACAAGTACCTTGGTTTATACATAGACAACTGACTTAACTTATAAACAAATAATCAGTATGCAGTTAAAAAAGGAAATGCTCTGATATATATGCCTTCTGCTCAATCCCGAAGAGCCTAAATGGTCCTTCTTACAAGCCACTACTAGCAGTTATAAAAGCTAAACTCCTGCCGACTGTGGTCTATGCAAGTGAAGGACCTCTCAAAAGTCTTCAAATAAGGACATATAAAATAGTATTTGGTCTACCACTGAATGCTTCCCCAGCGCAGGTCCGATTGGAAATTGGGCTGCTACAGCAATCTCTAGCAAGAAGATACGCAACAATAAAATGATGGTACACAATCTGGTAAAATCATCAAATTTCACTCAATAACACCCTGTGGAGGGCTCAGGAAGCTGACACCCAATCAGGCAACAGCAACTACTTAAAATCATCAATGAAGTTAACGAATGTGACAGATCTCTGGCAACAGAATCTACCTTTTTCAGCATTTCACCACTTAATGAATACATTAATATAGTGTGCTAATTGAAGACAAAAACATATCTAGCAAATGTGCCCATGCATGCATATCTAGCAAATGTGCCCATGTATGGATGTTCTTACAATCATATTCTACATTACAACCCGCAGTATATTTGAGTATAACATATTCTCTACACCTAAAAAGAAAGCTACTAGCAACGTGCCTCAGCTTATTACCATCTTCGGCTGATCAACCAACCTGGAAAACAATGGACCAAAGTCATGCAGTCTGTGTGGTGCGACAAAGCAAGACTTTATACACCTAATCTGTTCAGTGGATAGCGCTGCTGGCGTACTTGAGTTCACAATGAAGTTAAGGTAATCCTCAACTGTTTTTGATGTTGAACTGTGAAGATTTGGCGGTACTTGTGAAAAATAATCAGCAGGGTTCTGGTCTTTATCCGGCTTGAATACAATGCATATTTGTACTCTTGCAATCTCTAACCACACCTCTCGATGCGAGGGGGCATCTTGGCTGATGGATTTCCCAAATTGGTGAGCAGTGCTTGATGGTCTGTTACGATAGTGAAACGTTTCCTGTATAGAAACACATGAAAATGTTCCCAGGCCCACACTACACTTCTCTGGCTGAGAATAGGCATGTTCTGTGTCAGATAAGCTTCTTCTTGCATGGCCACAATGTGTCTCTGGGCATTCGTATCATCACATTATTGAACAAGGACTGCACCCAGCCCCACCGGGCTCGCATCTACTGTGATCTCAGTCTATAGTTGGGGGTCAAAGTAGGCCATCCCTGTTGCATTCCCAATTGTATGTTTTATTCTTTTGAGGCTTTGATCACATTCATCAGACACTTTGAATGAGACATTTTGTTTTGTCGGTTCTCTCAATAGCGCACTCACAGTGGCAAAATCACAAATGTATCTTGAAAAATAACTGGCCATGCCTAAGAAGGATCACAGTATAGTGACATCTTGTGGGGGGCAAGTAGCTGATGGTGCTTTCACTTTATCAGGGTGATGAGTCAATCCCCAATCAGAAAATATCCTTTGAGTTTTGGCGGGCTAAGTTTTTTAATGTTTATAATTTGGAATATAGCATATATGCCTTGAAGGGATATAGGAAAAGACAGCTCGGATTATCGATATGGGGGGCTGTGAGGGAGTATATGGCTGGGTAATTTAGTTTATTATGTATAATATTGGGGGGGATTATGTGTATGTTCATGTTCAATTGCAAACCTAGGATACAGGTTTTTTTTTTCTTATCTGTATTTACTTGGAGCTTATGTGTCTGTTTAATTGTGCTGTTCTTTTTCGGTGCTGCTATGGAGCTTCAATAAAAAAAAAAATACATCTCCTTCTGACACAAATGTTATAAAAAAGGTACAGTGTCAAATGTGTTCTAGAAGAGGTTATCTGAGTGGTGCCCCACCTTTTCGAGAGGTGCTCTTTAAAACCTCTTTTGGAGTGGTAGGCATACACTATTTCCCCTAATTTCCAAGGGGGTTTCTGGTGCACAATGGCGCAATATTTCCCATGATCAAGTTAGCAAAAAGCATGTCTTATCTTGGAAATAGGGTATTAGAACAAGGTGAAAGTAATAGAGGGACTAGGGTGTGAGAAGGAGTGCAACTGGGCCTGTGTACAGAAATAGGTGGGTAGTGGCAGGGGTAGCATCTGTGGTAAAGAAAAAATGTAGTTAAGGAGGAAGGGAAAAATATAAAGCATTGAAGAAGGAAAAGAAAGGGAGTGTAGAATGGGTTCCTCCCTACAATGAATGTATGTATGTGATTCTGAACAAGCACAGAGGAGGGACTATTTTTCAACAAAAATGGCTTTCATCAGAATGAGATCGACATCATGGGAATGCCATTCAGTGAAAAAAAATAGAAGAAACAGGTTCTTGGCGAAAGAGTCCCCAGTACAGGTTTCCTTAATTCTGTTTTTCTTCAGAATCACGTACAATTCCTAGTGGAAGAGCGCTTCGCTTTTTGATATGGAAGTTGTTGATTCACATTGTTAGTGCATGCTCACAAGTTAGGATGAGCACTATTCAACATGCAGAGCAAGTTTCAGCACTACAAGCAAATATAAACCTTTGTTTCTCAACTAAACTTGGTAATGATGTCACCTCACTATTACCTCTCATCTCTGCTATGTAAGAAAAATATAGGTGTGAATTCTAACAGGAATGAGTCCGAATACAATTCACAGGAATCCAAAAATGCAGAACCTGAAGTACTCATATCCATTTGACAGAGAGACCAGAAGCAGACAAGCACGCGCGCCTCGTGCTGAGGCGTGAGAGAGACACGGAGGGGTGCACCCGCGAGTGGTGCACGCGCTCTGGAGAGATCAGTCGGCTCTTTTTCAAAGCACATACTCGTGCTTGTGGCGCACCACTGCGCACTCCCGCAAGGCGTATGCCGCCACAAGCAGGAGTATGTGCTTGGAAAAAGAGCTGTACGACGGCTAAAGGTATCCTATGCAGTGCATGTGCACTGCGTAGACGAGACCTAAAAAAGGGGCTTTGACAATTTGAACTTAAATATTACATGGGTACTAGATACAAACAAGTACATTTTCAAAATGTCAACTATTTCATGCAGACATCAGTTTATGAGTTGTGAAAATACAAAAGAAATGTTGTCTTGAATGCATGAGTTTTGTTTTTAAAATATAGGTTGGACTGCACACAGGAGAGCTACTCACAGGTACCTGGTGATCTACTAGTAGCTCACGAGCCACTAATTGGAGACATAGCAATGCAGCAGAAGGTTGCAAACAGACTACAGTGAAATGATTGCATCACTTAGCCTCCTTGGGACAAAGTATCTCTTTTCCAGTTACAGTATTGTCAACAGAAAGTTACCTATTTAGGTCTCTTCCTGTCGAAGAGGGGTAAGACGCTACACCAACATAGAATATAATTGGTGCAGAACTTGCAGAAACCACTGACTCAATCTAATATCTGTGCGTTTATTACCAAACTTTTCACTAATTAGAAAACCACTGCTTGCTTTAACATTAAAGCATGTATGCATGCCGCTTCCTTGGACTAATCAGTGTGAAGCTGTCTTGCAATTGAAAAATGCTTTATGTAATGCTCCTGCTTTAGGTAAAACCGGATTATTACAAATTTGTGCATGCAAAAGATGGTTGTAGCTTGGCACGGTCCCATGTAGGAAGGAATAGGTCATGCGCATATTTCTCCTCCACATTGGACCCCACTGCAATAAAGTAATCTGAAATTTATATTTAAGGTCACAATTTGACAGTTATGGTACCACATTTAGTGGATATCTAAAAAAATAATTCAGACCCAGCACCTGACCAGTGCGATATTAACAGGGTATGAGTAGACACTTTTTGCTCCAAACATCACTCTGAAATGCTGTAACATTTTTAATCCAGCCACTGTACTGCCCCTTTCTGAGTCCCAACAAGATGAGAAGCATGATTGCATATTTATTACTGAGAAGGAGACTAAGGGACGGGTAGACCTGACAGATACCCCTATATCTGTCCCACTGGGGGAACTGTCCGTGGATGGTGCATGTTACAAACTACCTGATGGCTCTAGTACAGCGGCCTATACAGTTACTCCCTTGAAATCTGTGGTTGAGTTATGCAAAATACAACAAATGTCAGAGCAATCTGTGGAGCTGACAGCTTTGACTAGAGCCTGTAAATTAAGTAAAGATTTGACTATATATATATATATATATATATATATGTATATATATATATATTCACTGAAAAAACCATAGGTTTCACACATGTTATAGTTAGCGGAAATTTTACTGATAAAAAACCAATGAAATTGCCCCGTTATAGTTAGTGCTGGCAACTATAACTCACGTGACCGCAATCCTCTGCTGATGCTAATACTGTATTTAGACACTTATTTGCCCATGTCTTCTTCCATACATTTTTATCTATACATATATTACAAATATTTTTTTTTATAAAGACACATATGTCATCAGCAGAAGATTGCGGTCGCGTGAGTTATAGTTGCCAGCACTAACTATAACGGGGCAATTTCATTGGTTTTTTATCAGTAAAATTTCCGCTAACTATAACATGTGTGAAACCTATGGTTTTTTCAGTGAATTTGCAAGGTTTTTTAAATGCTAATTCCTAACTATAACGTGTGTGAAACCTATGGTTTTTTCAGTGAATTTGTACGGTTTTTTAAATGCTAAGTTACTTTACGCCATTCGAGGCGTGCGCGCCCACTTAACGCAGTGCGTTCCGTGCACGGTTTTTATCAACTTTAATAAGCCCTGTACATTTGGTGGCCTTCGGCCACCAAAAGCACAGGGGGTGGGGTCAATGTGGATAGTGTTTTTTTTATTTCGATTTTATAATTTCATGTTGCCAAAATATAGTTTTTTTACTGATGTAATAAGCCCTGTACATTTGGTGGCCTACGGCCACCAAAAGCACAGGGGGTGGGGTAAGTGTGGATAGTGTTTTTTTTATTTCTATTTTTTACCGTACGCTTACGGTAAGCGTACGGTAAGCGTACTCGGCGAAATTGCCGAAAAAAAAATAAAACCGTTTTTGCTCTTGGGGGATGTTTGGGGACTCCCTCAACATGACTATGTGGGAGGGAGTTGTCAAAACAGCCCCGTAACATGTTTTTGGGCATCATGTTTGATAAATAACACTCAGTGCAAGAGACAAAATGGCGGACGCCGCTTCCTGGTTTCGGCCGATTCGAATGTTTACTAAGATCTAAGAGCCAATCAGAATCGCGCTCGCGCACGCCACCGTACGCGTACGGTAAGCGTACGGTAAGCGTACCGTAAGCGGGCTCAGATATATATATTGATTTAAAGGCTATTTTCTCAGAATCTACTGAACAGATTTACACCAAACCTACAAAAGGCACTTCCTTGACATAGGGACTACCTCTCTGCCAAATTTCTAGTAATTCTGTTCAGCCGTTCAGGCTGTAGCTCTGTCTAAAGGTCCTATGGAAAAATGCAGGGGAAAAACGCGTTTTGGGACCCCCCTTTTATCTCAGCCCCCGCTTGACGAATCCCCCCGAGACTTTCAGGGTAGGAGCGGAGCGTAGCGCCCCACCTATTTTGAGAAATTCGCGAGGATTCATCGACCGGCGCCAAAGTTATTCAAAATAGAATGTTGCGGATTTCCTATGGAAAAGGGGTCCTAACTATAACTACCTACTGGCGACCGCCAGTAGGTAATATATATATATATATATATATTCAC
Organism: Triturus cristatus; assembly: GCF_964204655.1. Classification (NCBI taxonomy): domain Eukaryota; kingdom Metazoa; phylum Chordata; class Amphibia; order Caudata; family Salamandridae; genus Triturus; species Triturus cristatus. Next base: position 1,295,536,904 of record NC_140589.1, read on the forward strand.
TTACAAAACCATAGGTTTCACACATGTTATAGTTAGCTAGACATTTCACTCGTAAAAAACCATTGAAATTCCCCCGTTATAGTTAGTTCAGATAACTATAACTTGCGCGCCCGCAATCCACTGCTCATGACGTCACATATTACATCACTCATGACATGGTCAGTGGCATCACTCATGACATCACTGATGACATCATCCTTGTGATAGAGTGGCGGTCGCGCGAGATATAGTTATCTGAACTAACTATAACGGGGGAATTTCAATGGTTTTTTACGAGTGAAATGTCGAGCTAACTATAACATGTGTGAAACCTATGGTTTTTTAAGTGAATTTGCAAGGTTTTTTAAATGCTAATTTCTAACTATAATTTGTGTGAAACCTATGGTTTTTCACTCTCACACACAAAACACACAAAATGGCGGCCTGATTGACTTACTGATTTCGACCGATTCGAACGTTGATTAACATGTAACCACCAATCAGAATTACGCTCGCGCACGTTAAAGTGCGCGCACCGTGCACGCACCGTGCGCGCACATTGCGTGCCTATAGATATTTATGTACTTTTAACTGCAATTTTGTCAGGAACTACTGAACAGATTGACTCCATATATGCAAAAGGCACATCCCTGACCTGAGGACTACCTCTTTGACAAATTTCAAGTAATTCTGTTCAGCCGTTCGGGCTGTACCTTCGACTAAAAGTCCTATGGGAAAATGCATGGGGAAAACGCGTTTTGGGACCCCCCTTTTTTTTCAAGCCCCCGCTTGACGAATCACCCCGAGACTTTCAGGGTAGGAGCTGAGCGGAGCGCCCCATTAGTTTTGAAAATTTCGCGAGGATTCGTCAACCGGCGCCAAAGTTATTCAAAATAGAATTTTCAGATTTCCTAGGAAACTCGGTCCTAACTATAACTATCTGCTGGCGACCGCCATATATATATATATTACCTACTGGCCGTCGCCAGTAGGTAGTTATAGTTAGGACCTATTATCCATAGGAAATCCGCAACATTCTATTTGGAATAACTTTGGCGCCGGTTGACGAATCTTCACAAAATTTTCAAAACTGGTGGCCCGCTCCGGTCCGCTCCTATCCTGAAAGTCTCGGGGTGATTCGTCAAGCGGGGGCCGAGTAAAAAGGGGGGTCCCAAAACGTGTTTTCCCCATGCAATTTTCCGTAGGGAACGTTAGTCGCAGCTACAGCCCGAACTGCTGAACGGAATTACACCAAATTTGGCAAAGAGGTAGCCGTTGGTTCACACTCGTGCCTTTTGGTTAAATGGTGTAAATCCGTTCGGTAGTTCCTGAGATATTCAAAAGTAAAAAGATAGATATATCTAGGGCCGCGGATCCTCCCGAGCACGAGCTTTATGCTAATTGGCTGTCAACACTTCAAACCAGGAAGTGTTGGCAGCCATCTTGCGCCTCGGGAACCGAGGCACAAGAAAGCAGTGAAAAACATGCAAAAAACGCAAAAAGGGGGGAGGGTAGAAACACCCTGACCCCCTATGCCTGCTCGGGATGCACTTAGGATCCGCGCATCCCGTTGTGAAAAAAAAACAAAGCGCAGGCTTCCGCGCTTACTTTTAATTAGCCTCCGGGGGGGGCCTAGACCCGGGGACAATATGCATATTTGAATGGGGGGCCCAGAGGGGCCCCCCAGCCCCCGGGACCGCCACCCCTGGGTCTTTACTGAATTATGGGGGGGCTCTCAGCTCCCCCCCAGCCCCGGGGACCGCCAGCCCCGTGGCTTTAATATACATAGGTGGGGGGGCTCAAAGGCCCCCCCAAGCCCCGGGGACCGCCACCCCCGGGGCTTTGTGATAATGTATGCGGGGGGCTCACTGCTCCCCCACAGCCCTGGTGACTGCCACACCCGGGGAATTTTTTTAAAAATAAACCTGTGTTGGGGGGCTTGAGGCCCCCCACATGCCCCAGGGACCACCACCTCCCCGGGGCACTAAATATTCATGCCCCAGGGACCACCACCACCCCGGGACACTGTAGTTTGTAATGACAGGGTGGGAGCTTCGCGGCTCCCACCCTGTCATTGCAAACTGCTTTGCTTTATTGAAGCGAGAGCAGGGAAACCTGCTCTCGCTTCAATGAAGCAAAGCAGATTGCTTTTCCACATGGGGTGCAGCATGTTAGCAGCTCCCCATGTGGAAAAGCAATGCCGGCTCCCGCAGGAGGCGGGGAGCCGCTGGGACCGTGGGGATATTGGGGACCCCCCACGGTCCCCAAGGAGGTGGCCAGGCACTGGGGGATGAGGTCCCCGGGCCCAGAATTAGCCACGGGAGGGGGGCCACGCAGCCCCCTTCCCGTAAATACATTTTTTTATTTTAAATAGGGGTCAGGCCCTGGGGGATGGGGTCCCCAGGGCCCCAAAAAAGTAAAAGGAAGGGGGGCCACACAGCCCCCTTTCAAATTATTATTATTTTTTTTTTAAGACGCGATCGTCCCTAGGCCCCGCCCCCTCAGAAGCACACTCTGCAAACGCGCCCTGTGGCGCGTTTTAAATTGGGGAATTGATTCCCCTGCAATACTGGGGGTCCCTGGGGGCCAACTAGCCCACCAGGTACCTCCAGTAAGCGCCACAGGGCTGCGTTGCAGAGAGGTGTTCCAGGCCACGCCCCTTTTTACACCTCTCTGCAACGCAGCCTTGTGGCGCTTACTGGAGGTACCTGGTGGGCTAGTTGGACCCCAGGGACCCTCAGGATTCAAAGGGACTTAATCCCCCAACTTAAAACTCGCCACAGGCTCGTTTGCACAATGGTGAAGGTAGGGGGCAGGGCCTGAGGTGATATGTGTGCAAACACGCCCTGTGGCGCGTTTTAAGTTGGGGAATTAATTCTTCTTCAATCCTGAGGTCCCCTGGGTGCCAAGTAGCCCACCAGGTACCTCCAGTAAGCGCCACGGAGCTGCATTGCAGAGTGTTGTAAAGAGGGGCGTGGCCTCTGAACACCTCTCTGCATCCCAGCTCTGTGGCGCTTACTGGAGGTACCTGGTGGGCTAGGTGGCCCCCAGGGGAACTCAGGATTGAGGAGGAATTAATTCCCCAACTTAAAAAGCGCCACAGGGCATGTTTGCACACGTCACCTCAGGCCCCGCCCCCTTCCTTCACCATTGTAAAAATATTCCTCTAAAAGCAGCCGAACTACGAATTCCGATTTACTCACCTGTTATCAGGAGAGAACCCAGTGCTGCATCTTTTAGCCCAGCACTAACCCTGAAAAGTAATTCTAAGCGTACTTACCAGTAACTTGTATTTCCTTCTATTGGAATCCATTGTGTGGTTTTCAGCAGAAAAGTTTCTAAGTGTCTATTTTCACAAAATAAAAATATTCCTAAAAAATCGTCTGTATGACTTAAACACATTCTTTCAAATGTTTACAGGAGATTCACCAGTGCTGGATACAGGATCCACCACTAAGTAAGAAAAAGTAACAATAACACTACTTACCTGCTAAGTGAATTTTCTGGCATAGGAAAAAAATTGGTGATTCTATGTGAAAAAATTTCTAAGTGTCAGCTTTTACAATACAATAATATCCCTTACAAATCACTACTGTAACCAAAACGCTTTTACTCAACTGTTTACAGGAGATGTCCAAGGACTGAATCTAGGATCCAGTCCTGTAGTTAGAAAAGTAATCCATAAAGTAACTAATTGGATTTGACTAGAAATTCACATCGAGCTCAATGTTGCATTGTGTTTGAAATTGTGTTGCCCATTGCAACAACTGTAACTACTGTACTTAAAAGTCTATTGCCTATTTGAAAAGTATTTAAACTAAAGTAATTCATTCTGAGAAAGTATATTTTGTATTGTAATGTATAATATAATTATAATATAATTAAAAAAAAATCTAAAAATAAATAGTTTATAAAATGTAGTAAATCAGTATTAAAAAAATCAGTATAACAATTAATACATTAAAAATTGTCATTTACAAAAACTTTGAAATTCACTTAAAAAACCATAGGTTTCAGGCCTGATAGCGTTAGGAATTAGCATTTAAAAAACCTTTGAAATTCACTGAAAAAACCATAGGTTTCAGGCCTGATATAGTTAGGAATTAGCTTTTAAAAAACCTTTGTAATTCACTGAAAAAAACATAGGTTTCAGTCCTGATACATTAGGAATTAGCATTTAAAAAACCTTAGAAATTATAGGCCTTTGGAGTTGTCCACTCATCCGGACGACTCTAAAAACAAAAGGGGACTTTTTGACTTTGCATGGTGATAAGATACAGTATGGGGAATGAATAGTAAAGATACTGGATACCTTGATGTTACCAAAAAGAGTTGCTATTGTTAAATATTTTGTCCACAAGAAAATTATAGATGAGGTAATACAGGGAAATACTTTTGCCAATGAAACAGCTAAACTATCAACCTATTTAGAGTATAGTTTAATGTATATTGTAGGGACCGTTATTTGGACACCAGAAGTGACTATGTTTAATCAGACTCTAGATTGCATTAGGGAAGTACAGGACGAAGCTTCGGAGGAAAAGAAGGAACAGTGTAAAAGATATGGGTGTCAGGATGTGACAGGATGTTGGATAGATCTGTCAGGAAATCAAAGATGAATGCTTCCAAATTGTTATGTGAATGTTATTGTTACCATGGCCCACAGTTCAAGGAATAGTGGCCGTGTCAGATCATGTATGTTTCAATAATCTGATTCCCAGGGTGGCAGAGTTCTATGTCAAGAGGTGCATGATGTGCCATACTTATAGCACAGGAAAAGGTACCCCGTTTCAACAGGATATTTTGCACCCCCAGATCTGCCTTTTGAGGTCTTGCAACCAGTTGAGGTGGTTATGGGGAGGCCAGCAAATGTATAGGGTGTACCAAGATAAAGGACAATCTGACATTGAAATTACCATTCTTGTTGATTACTGTGTTGACTAAAGATTTGCATTTGATCCATTCACAGGTGAAGGCCAGTCTCTCTCCCAGTCTTAAAGGTCCAGGTCACAAGCTGAGGTCTAGAGACGGTGTCTTTACCCAACAGTTTCAAAGGCCAGTGCAAGTTTTCTTCACCACTCAGACGGCTGTTAAATGCGCCACTCGCTTTGCCTTATGATCAGTGGATAACAAGAGAAATACCTGATTTTGAATATGATCAGATCTCTCAGCAAGTGCTTTTTGGGAATGGTGATCTTTTTGAAACATGGTGAAATGGTGTCATTGGAACAATAAATTGCTGCCATCTTGCCTGACCCAGATGAACAGATTCTGTTTGAACATCTTGACATTTTTCAGCCCTGATACAAAATGCGGCCAAGGGACAAAAAGAACGATAGACTTAGATTGAAGAAACTATCTCTGGAGAGATAGCAACCCATGCCGGTGGTCAAGACCGCCAACGTCCGGACCGGTACATAAGCCTGCCAGTGAGGCTTTGAAGCAAAAGACTCTTGGGACTTAATGCTCTTTGATAGTGTAGTGAGGGAATATTGGGAGAATTGAGATTACAGTGCTGTGTTTCTGGCAGATCGTTACGCTGCTCTTTGTTACCTTGGCAATCAAACAAATACTACAGTAAGAAGAAGGAAGGTTAAGAAACATACAGGTTGAATATAAAGGATTAGTATAGGGAATAGTATTAGGTGTTCTTCTGAAATAGGTATTTGTATATAGATGAGGTTGAAATGGGTAGAGTTGTCGATCTGCCATTAAGGCCCTTTGGGAAGGTTTTTTTAACCTGTTAGGAGGAATAGAAGTACTTGCCCCGAATGCCCCCGCTAAAAGCTGACAGTTTTGGATTAGAAAGAGGAAAATAGGGATTTTTGTATATTTCTATTGTTAGTATTGGGATCTTTTGGGTCTATTTTGGAGACTTGAAACATATTATCCTGTTCATAGCCTAGTGCCCCCTACTCCTACCGCATCTAAACATTATCACTTCACCTTGTCCTCTCTTAAGGATTCACACTGCCAAATACATTAAGCATAATACATCTCTTCAACATTTACATGAAACACCCTTAATGTTAATTGAGCCACCAAAAGCTTCACCAAATAGCTGCAGAAATACACCAGGAAAGAGCATGGACTTGGTCAGAATGGTTTTGAGGTATTGTTTCTGCTTGGGGCTGGAAATTATTAATGGGAATAGTGATTATAGGAGCCATCTTTCTCACTTGCTGTTGCTGCATTCAGCATGCCCCTGTGATATGTACATCTTGTATAGCTACTTGTAACAGTATCAAGCCTTCCCCAATAAATGTTCATTAATTGAATAGAGAAATGATGATGCATACTGAAATATATGAATTGATGAATATTAATATACATGATTAATACGTGTACCTCATAGAATGGATTCAGCACCGCTAAAAAGGAAGGGCTGTTAAAATGTAAAATCCGATTCTTTCATTTTTTGATTAAGCTGTGCTTCATCCATTTTCACCCCTGCCCTACTTTCAGCCTGGCTCTCTTTTTGACACAGCAAAAACCAAAGGAAATGATGGACGGAGTGTTGGACATTGCAAGCACTCACCCCCAGTCAACTGATCTCGGTTTAATCCATCACCGTTCTTTAGCCCACTCTGCCACCCCAGTTCAGACATGGCCATATGCAAATCAGTCTGACCCTGTGCCTCATGGGAACAGTCCAGCCCGAACTGCCAAGCCATTTCTTCCCTGGACCGGAAACAAGCTTCCTAGGACCAGTTTCTGGCATTTCAGCCGTCTTCAGCCAGGCTTGCTTGAATCCAGTGGCAAAGTGAGTAAGGGACTCATGTCTGAGCATACCCTGCCAACTTATGGCGAACAAAGCAAAAACCAAAGGAAATGATAGACGGAGTGTTGAACATTGCAAGCACTCACCCCCAGTCGACTAATCTGGGTTTAATCCATCACCGTTCTTTAGCCCACTCTGCCACCCCAGTTCAGACATGGCCATATGCAAATCAGTCTGACCCTGTGCCTCATGGGAACAGTCCAGCCCGAACTGCCAAGCCATGTCTTCCCTGGACCGGAAACAAGCTTCCTAGGACCGGTTTCTGGCATTTCAGCCGTCTTCAGCCAGGCTTGCTTGAATCCAGTGGCAAAGTGAGCAAGGGACTCACGTCTGAGCATACCCTGCCAACTTATGGCGAACAAAGCAAAAACCAAAGGAAATGATGGACGGAGTGTTGAACATTGCAAGCACTCACCCCCAGTCAACTGATCTGGGTTTAATCCATCACCGTTCTTTAGCCCACTCTGCCACCCCAGTTCAGACATGGCCATATGCAAATCAGTCTGACCCTGTGCCTCATGGGAACAGTCCAGCCCGAACTGCCAAGCCATGTCTTCCCTGGACCAGAAACAAGCTTCCTAGGACCGGTTTCTGGCATTTCAGCCGTCTTCAGCCAGGCTTGCTTGAATCCAGTGGCAAAGTGAGCAAGGTACTCACGTCTGACCATACCCTGCCAACTTATGGCGAACAAAGCTGTGCTTCATCCATTTTCACCCCTGCCCTACTTTCAGCCTGGCTCTCTTTTTGACACCGCATCTGTATAAACATGAGTAAAGAATTGCAGGTTGGGACATTGTAGGCTGTGTAAACATGCAGAGTCAGCTTGCTCAAAGGTTTTCAGGCAATGGTTAATCCTCAAGTAAAGTCTACTCAGAATAGCATATCTTGTTGTCCAGCTTTAGGACGTAGCAATTGCACAATACACCGAGGCTGTCGATTCTTGCCATGCCTCATTTGTGTGTTCTTTCCAAAGTTCTATTTAACTCTGGGCGTTCCTTGTTTGTGATCTTCCCTATAAAAATAAAACGTAACCATCGTTCAAGTGTTCTCTCTCCTTGGGTATCTTGATGGTACTTGTCAGATGGAGACCCATTCAAGAATGATTAAATGACCTATGGTTTGACTTTGCTCCTGTGTCCTTTCCTCCTTACTTGATAAGAACCCGTGGTGAAGTGGTGTGACCCTGCACCAGCAGATTAATAATGATTTGCTCTACAAGGTTGCCAAGGATTAACTCTGACTGGAGCTCTCTAGCAACAAAGTAACCTGACCGGAGAAGAGCAGCAAAGCAACTAGCCCTGGAAGAACACTCGAGGACCCAGGAAGCGGAAGAGCACTCAGGAAGCCAACAGCAACACGAGCAATCAACAACGAGAGCTAGAGATCAAGGACAGAGACAGGTAAGCTGGGAGAATGTTAGGAGTGGTGGGAGGCCAGGCGGGATCCGAACTGGAATGCGAAGCACGTTACTAGCGTGGATCCCATCCTTAAGTATCCCTCAAGTGCTGCCCGGCTGCTGACAGGGAATGGCAGGCGTGGCTCTCTGCTCCATGTGCAAGCGCGGGTGCCGTTAAAGGCGGCGCGCGCCACGGAGCCTGACACAAATGACCAAGAGGGAGAATTCTGGGTGTTCTGGGTTAACGGTGAACATTCAGTTGAAACTTCTGGAACTTGATCTCCAATTTCGTCTCACATTTGAACTTCCTTTGTTGACAAGGTTAGGCGTGTTGAGCCATCTTATCCTGGATGTAGCTGAATTTCCCTTTCTGGATTTGAGAGAATTCCCTGTGCTAGTTGACGAACTGAAACATTTCATATTAGAACTGGTTATCACTGAACTTGGACACTACATTCTCAGAGACATTGAATGACCTTTGTGCTATAATCATTAAAGAAGATTACCTAGGTCCAAGTGGAAAAAGAATAAACATAGGGTTGCTCTGAGAAGAACATGGAGTATTGCTAGGAAAGTCTTATGAAGATGTATATATATAGATGTTCTATGTCCTATACACTTTGGTTTTGCTTTTGTGCAGGTGGAGACAGACAGAGAAGACTCTGCTGCTGCTATTCTCCACCCACTGGTCTGACTTTAGTGAAGTGTTGATGTAGATACATATTGGGGATTGCCTTTTTTTTATTTAAAAAAAAAAAAAAATTATTCAATAACGTAACAGTGCAGATCCGCATGTGTTACAGCAACCTCATATAGTTTTCTTACAGTCACTCATTCAAATCAATTTTATCGCGATACATCTACATTCTCATACCCTTACACGTCTTCGTCCGACCCACTATCCTGTTCTGGGGGTGAACAAATTTCTCCTCTATGTGTGTTCCACTTTCCCCACACCCTAGCCGATTTGCGAGGGCATCCACGATTTACAAAGGTGGCCTTCTCCGCCACCATGACCATATCCACATCTCTATACCACTGCGCTATTGTTGGTACTGTTCCCACACCCCAATTCTGCGCTATGTTCCTTTTTGCTATCATCATGCTAGTTGTGGCTCACAGGCGTTCAGCATGGTTAAGGTCGGTCGGACCCCAGACGTTAAGCAGACAGCACTGGGGCTCGACTGGGACCCGCCTCCCGGTGACCTCTATAATCGTGCCTATCACCTCCTCCCAGTAGGTCTTCAGTTCCGGACATTCCCATAGCGTGTGATAATATGTACCAATTTCCCCACAAATGCGTAGACAGTTAGGTTCAGGAGCCCTCCCCATCTTGTGTAGTACCGTCCGAGTGAAGTAGGTCCTATGTAATATTTTAAACTGCACCAGAAGTAATCTGGAGGAAATTGCCACTTCTTTAGGTGAAGCTAGTGCCTCTCGCCAATCAGGATCATCCGTATCTCCCACTTCAGACTGCCAAAGTTCCCTAAGGCGGATAAGGGGGTCCGGTCGATTATTGATAATTATTTTATATGTCAGGGATGTCGCTTTTTTTGTAAGGTGATCGGTGAGCAGTCGGTCCTCTAAGGGGGAGGCCACCGGAAGTGACGCCCTCGCCGGGAGTGCTGCTTCGATTGCATGCTTGATTTGGATGTATCGGAACCTTTCGCCTAGGGCCATGGAGTACTGTTCCTGCAGGTGAGTGAAACTGACCACCTTCCCCTTTTGCCAAAGATCTCCCAGTCAGGAGATACCAATTAAATCTCAACTGTGGAATTCCTTACTATTGCCCAGTGTTCCTAGTTTACGTGCGTCCCATAAGGGTGTGTGTTTCGTGAGTGTGTCAGTCCATCCCAAATGCCTGTTTACTGTGTGCCAGATGTGGACCGTATGGGCCGCCGGGCCGATAAAGTCTCGGGTTTTCCGTGTATTATAGAGTGCTCTATTGAAACCGCCTTTCCCTAGAGTCAGTCTGTCAAGGTGGTAAGCCGGGTCCGAGTCTGGTACGTGAAGCCAGTGATTAATGACTGTAAGAGCAATCCCCCCATCATACCAGCTCCTCACCATTTTTTGTGCCCCCACTCTCGGCGGCCTGCCATCCCAGAGGAGGGAGGCTATCTCAGCGTTTACTGCTTTGAAATATGAGTCCTGGACTGGATAGGGGGTATTATGCAGGGCATATAAAAACATGGGCAAAGCCATCATTTTAAAAAGAGCCGCTTTGCCCAAGAGTGAGAGCGGAAATGACTTCCAGTGTCGAATATCGCGTTGTAGTCGCTGCAGGGGGGCTTGTAAATGTAGTGTCATGAAAGTGTCACGGTCCGAAGTAATATGTATGCTGAGGTATTTGAAAGTGTCTGTGACTATCTGGACCTCGTAGTTTTGGGGGAGACGCGGGGGCGGTCCGTGTAGCAGATATAATACAGACTTATCCCAGTTGATGGCGTATCCGGATACAGAGCCATATACAGCGCAGATATTAAGCAGTGCATGGAGCGACCCCGTGGGTGAGGCTATATATAATAACACATCGTCCGCATATAAGGAAATGCGGTCTTCCCAGTCCTCCCTCCATTTCAGTCCTCGAACCATGGGGTCCCATCGTATCCATGCCGCCAGTGGCTCTAGAACCAGCGCAAATAACAGGGGTGATAATGGGCATCCCTGCCTTGTACCTTTCCCCAGGGGGAATTCTCTCGATATGTGGCCATTAGCGACTACGTGCGCCACCGGGTCAGTATAGAGTAGACAAATCCATGAGCAGAACTTCGGCCCAAACCCCAAATGTTGAAGGACCGCAAAGAGGAAGGCCCACTCCACCGAATCGAACGCCATCCGCGCGTCCAGGGATAGGACCGCCGTGTCTTCCTGAATAGTGTGCTTCCGACTTATTACGCTTTGGAGGCGTCTGAGATTCAGGGCTGTGTTCCTACACGGCATAAAGCCGGATTGGTCCGGGTGTATTAATGTACGGAGATGGGGAGTAAGTCTGAGTGCCAGTGCTTTAGCTAAAATTTTCCCCTCGGCATTGATTAAGGAGATAGGGCGATAGGACGTGCAGTCCTCCGCTGACTTCCCCGGCTTATGAATGGCTACAATGGTTGCCAGTCTCTGGTCTCTAGGGAGTGTCCCTATTTCGCGACTGGCTTCGAACATTTGCAGCAAATATGGGGTTATTTTGTCCGCCATGTGCTTATATAATTCTATCGGGATTCCATTAGGACCGATGGCTTTACCGGATTGTATTTGGGAAATGGCCAGTTTGAGTTCATCAGCTGTAAGGTCTGCTTCCAGAGTGTCGGCATCTTTGGACGTGAGCCGAGGCTTCTGGATATCATGAAGGAATGCAAGCGCTTCTTGTACAGTGGTGGTATTTGTGGAGGTGTATACATGCTTGTTGTGTCGTGCTAATGTGTCCACTATTTGTTGCGGGACGGACGTGAGTGCACCATCTGCAGTTCTAACCTGCGCTACCCATCTACGCGCTCGATCCTTTTTGTTGAGCCAAGCCAGGAGTTTACCTGCTTTGTCACATGACTCATAGACCCGGTGTTGGACCGCCTACAGACGGGAATGGGCGACGGCCATGAGTTGGTCTTTATAGTCTTGTGTTTTGACGCGAAGGGCATGCATTGTCTCGTCTGTGAGGAAGGCTGCATGGTGGGATTCTAGGTGTTGTACCTCCTGCTCTAAGGTTTCTATTTTGTTCCGTCGTTCCCGTTTATGTCCCTCTATCAGAGAAATAGCTTGGCCTCTTAAGACTGTTTTGTAGGCTTCCCACAGCGTTAGTGAAGGGGAAACTGAGGCCTCGTTTTCTAGGAAGTATTGTGTGGATGTCGAAGTTAAGGATTTCATGATCTTTGTGTGTAGGAGGAACCCTGGATAAATGGGGTATATACGTCTTTGCGTAGCGCAGTGGGTATGGAGCTCTGTCTTCACCGGGGAATGGTCAGATATCCCTCTGGGTAAGTGTGTGGTTGTTCCTATCTTACCTATATCGTCTATGGCTACCAATATGTAATCTATGCGGGAGAGGCTATTATGCGCTCCCGAATGAAATGTATACTGTCCCCCCGTCGGGTTTTGAAGCCTCCATGTGTCTAATAAACCGTGTGCTTCTAAAAAATCCGCCAGTGGGGAACTGGCGCGATGCTGTGGTCTGCTCGGTGCGCGGTCCAGTGTGTCAGTCAAGGTCATATTGAAATCTCCTCCTATTATCAAGTCTCCGTCAGGTAGGGTAAGGAGAAATTTGCCCAAATCTTGAAAGGCGGGAGAGTGCAAAGCCGGAGGGATGTAGACAGATACTACGTTATACATTCGACCCTCCCATTGCAACGATAGTGCCGCAAAGCGACCTAGGTCATCCTTAAAGGTGCGGTGGATAATGAGGGGAAATTTCTTTAGCACTAAAACCCCTACTCCCCGGGAACCCGTGGTGAATTCGGAATGGGCCACTAATTGGAACCCCCATCGGTCAAGTGCTTTGCAGGTGGAGCCCATTAGGTGCGTCTCCTGGAGTAATACAACCGCCGGAGAACTACGTTTTAAATATTGGAGCACCAATCCTCGTTTTATCTTATCTCCTAGACCATTGACATACCAGGAGATGATCGATAATGTGGGCGTGTTGGTGTGGTGTGTCAGTGGATCAGTGGATGTCATTGGGGACCCCGAGTCACGTGACGTGTCTAACATCAAAGGGTACGAGAAGCTCATTACTACAGTGACTATACATTATGTTTCGCAGATCATGCACAAATAAACCAACAACAATCAAAACTTCCCCATGCAACACCTCACCCCAATCTGGTCGGGTTATCGTGATACATAGAGTATGACGGGGTGCATCTATATAGGGGGAAGGCACGGGACCAGTCCCTGTAATGTCCTGCAAACTCCCTATCCATCCCTTTCCCCTGACCTGAAACAATACACTCCCCCTCCCTGCATCCCTGCCCAGTAGGTTTATAACTACCCACCACCCCAACAGCAGAGTGCTTACAAACCCCAACATCAAACCCATTAACTGAGGGGACACGTGGTACTAGCGCCCAGAAGTCTCCTTTTTTTCCGGGCCCACGGCAGTCTCAGGGTACATTGTTAAGTATCATAGTTCGGAAAGTTCTATTGTTCAGTGGCCTCTTGTGAACTCTCCCTAGTCAGACCTGGAGAGTCTCCACGTGGTCCTTCAAACTGAAAAATCCCAATCTTTACCTCCACCCGTCCCACTAAATAACAATAAGAAGATGATTACCGACCAGTCCGGCCTGTAGTCCTTCATTTTCCGGCACTTGCAGCATCACTGCCAGGACTGGCAGAACGGGAGCCTCTGGATCGTGATGGCGAGCGATGACCGCCCACGCGCTTGCGGGAGGAGTCTTTAGGATGATGTTCAGTGGTACGGTGTTTCAACTCCTCTCTGCTGCGCTACGATGTGTGTGGACCCTCATCCAGCCACCGCTGTGCCTCCTCCGGCGCCGTGAAGAACCATGATTTCTCTCCATCGATGATCTTCAACTTGGCCGGGAAGAACATCATGTACTTCAAGCCCCTGTCTCTGAGAGTCCGTTTGACACCTTCGAAAGAGCGTCTCTCCCGTTGCACCTTCAAGGTGAAGTCTGGGAAGAATCGGATCGTTGCATTATCATACTTAAGGTCTCCAGCTACCCTTGCGGCTTGCAGGATCGCGTCCCGGTCCCGGAAGTTCAGGATGCGCGCTATGATGGTACGCGGTGGCGCCCCAGGTTTTGGTTTCGGAACCGGGGCCCTGTGCGCTCTTTCTACGAAGAATAAGGGGGAGAGTCTTTTAGGCTTTAGATGGTTTAGGATGAAGTCTTCGAGGAAGAGGTCCACGCTGGGTCCCTCCATACCTTCCTGCACTCCCATTACCAGTATGTTGTTGCGACGAGTCCTTCCTTCCTGATCGTCCAGACGGAACGCCATCTCTTTATGGTGATCGATTAATTGTTGGACTTTATCCTCCAATTTGCGTGTCGTATTCTGAAGCTCTTCGACGTTCCCCTCCGTTGCTGTGACTCTGTCTGAGGTCTTTCTCATGTCTGCTCTCATGAGATTCATCTCTATTGTGACCTTATCAATTTTGGTCTCCAGGTTAACGCCAACTGTCTGTATCGCTGCCATAATTGACGCAAGGGACGGTTCCTCTGTGGGTGTATTTTCTTCACTTGTGCCACCCGTCGCCGCAGACTGTCGGGGGACCGCATATTTGTCCATCTTGTTAAGCTGGACCGCCGCTGCAGCACCTTTAGACTTCGTCATAGCGCTCTGCAGTCGCACCCGAAGCACTATGACTTCGACACGGGGAGTCCCACTCTATTGCGTCGCGGCATACGCTGTCCCGGAAGCAGGTGTAGTAGATAAGTATCGCTGGACGCCAGCCCGATGTGGTCCGGCTATAGAGGTGGTCATCCGCCAGTCCGGACTTCTCCGCAGCGCCGCGCGGCTCCACTAGGTCTCCCCTGGCTCCCGTGCGTCCTTCCCGCAGTCGCGCCACCAGAGTTCCAGTGTGGAAGTTACCCCAGGGACAGAGGGGCAGAGCGACCCGCAGGCGGCTGATCAGTGGTCAGATTGTCTATCAGGGTTCCATTGATGGCCTCATACTGTGGCCTGCCCGGCCAGCCCGGTCCCTACGTGGCGCCGGAGGCTGGAGGCCGCCGGGGCCAGGCTATAGGCCCGGAGTCCTCCTGCCACCCTGGGGGGTGCACTCCTTCCCACCAACTCAGGCACCCACGGCTCCAGTGCAATGGCCAGTCCGCCAGGGAGCCCAGGCTCCTGATATTGCGCCCATCCAGTGTTACAGTCCGGCCTTAAGGGGGGGTGGTGGGGCATGGGCGCAGGATCTGTAGGCCACACAAGGAGGAAGAGGGGAAGGGAAAATCTCCCACTGGCACCCTGATCCTACCGCTACGGAGTTCCGTTGGTCTCGCAGGGAGGCGTCACCCCCGGGGGGGGGGGTTCCCCGTTGGCACTCGCGCCCCACCAAACGAGGGAAGGCCCGCAGCCGCGGCTTCCTCGTAGCTGCCGATCCCGGCCCTGGGACTTGCGCCGGGCCTCCGAATCACGAGACTCCGCCTCTCCGCGACGCGGCCGTTCTGCCGCTTTCGATTTCAGGCCTCCGCAGATGTGAAAGCTGCAGCGGGAGGCAGGATCCCTCAAAGCAGTCTCTGCCCCGCTCCGAGTCCCCCGATGCCGCTCGTGTACCAACAATGTCCCGGAGTCCACGGATTTATGGTCGGATTTTTAAATCATGCCGCAGGCCTCGGTGGAGCTCCGAGACTACGCCGCCATTCCAGTCGGCGCCAAGCCACGCCCCCGGGGATTGCCTTTTTAACCATAGTAGCAGTATACATTTCCTTCCTTGTAGTATTATATTCCCCTACGACTAATACAATAGAGAAGATGGTTACATCTAAACCAAAATCATCACATGTAGCTGATAGAAATATTTACACAGGTGATCAAGAGTAACACACCGATCTTTCTAGAGGGGATTACACTTTTTAAATGCGTACACTAGATTGCTTTACAAATATGTTGACCCCATGGATGCAAGGGATTGCTAAGTTTATATGCATATGCCTGCTCTAGTGGCTGAAGGCATAAACTTACCATCAAATACCTTTGACGTATAGTGTTTCCTGTAGTCCTTTGTTGAGTCTTTTCTATAGACTGATTCACTTTTAGTATCACTATTCGAATTATGATTTAGCCCTTTCAGAAGTTCCAATGTTCAAACATTTGAATTTGTTCCCATCAAAACATTATATACAGCTTATGCCCTTAGACATAATTTAACTTGAAACCATTTAACTATATAGGGGTTTGAGGCATTACAAGACCGCACTTGCCTTAACAGTGGGGACAGTTAACAACTTGCTTTAGTGCACAGAACCAGAAGTTTAACCCCTCTCAACTTCCAACAGGAAAAACCTGTTTATGGCTGACTATGAGACACAAAGAGTTTTTACAATTGACAATCCCTTTATTGACAAGATAAGGAAGGGGTCTAGGTATATAGACAATGTCTTTTTAATCTGGAGGGGTTCGCTAGCTGAATTACATCTATTCCACACATGGAATAATACCAGATCTACGGACATACAATTCACGATGGAACACAGCAAGAATAGCATCCCTTTTCTAGACCTTAGAATTGGAATTGATTTTTGGGTCACTATACAGAAAGCCCACAGAAACAAATTATCTACTACATTACATCAGTAGCCATCCTATGAGTCTAAGGGACAAGTTACCCTTCAAACAATTTCTGCATATTCGTAGAAATTGCACCAGGAGACCTGATTATTTCAGGGAGTCAGATACACTCCTGAACAAACTCATTGAGAAGGGTTACCCTAGACACCTGGTGAGACAAGCTAGAAAAGGGCATGGTATAACTATAGGGAGGACCTTCTGTAACCACGAACTGAGAACACCACTATTGAGAGAATTGTTAGTGTCACCACTTTCAGTCCAGTTAGTAGCGAAGTGAAGAAAATCGTAAAAAGGCACTAGGTACTAGTGGAACAGCACCTGACTAGTAAGGAAGTACCCCTATTTTCCTTCAAACGAGGCAGAAATCTAAAATATGCCCTTGTTAGGGCTACACTGCCCCAGCCACCCAGAACCATCCTTAACACACTATGTGGGACACTTCAAATGTGGCCAGTGTATGGCATGTAAATGCAGCTTGAATACTAGCACCTTTACCCCCATGGATGTTGACATTACATTGACTAGCTTAAGTAATTGCAATACTCAGGATGTCATTTATGAAATCTGGTACCCTTGCCAACTACTCTACATAGGACAATAAGCATCTTTTATTCAGCACCAAGATACCATTGAGTGAATGTGCGCTTTACAAATACACATGAGAAATGAAGCTATGAAGTTCACATGAACATTCCTTACTCATAATATATTGGATCACTTTGAAAATGTAAATGAGATAATGACAATGTATTTTGGCATTACAAAACGTGTGTTGATATGGACTGAGCCCACTCCATGACAGGAGCATTTGATCACACTCAAGATATTGGACTATTTTGCCAACAACAATGTGACAATGTACTCTGAGGCTTGAAAGTACTAATTGTTACGGATTCCGTCCACTCTAGAATCCACCTAAACAATTCACCCACTGTCTCAACACATGACAACAATGTAAATGAATATGATATAATACCAGCAGACACTTTTTGTTGTTTTTGGTTTGTTGTTTTTTAGATCTCGCAGACCTGCGTTGCAGCGCGCATGCGCTGCCCGCGTCTGCGAGACATATTGTGGGTGAGTATATTTCAGAAGGGGGCTTGAAGCCCCACCCCTCATTTTCTTTGGGTAGCTTCACCATTTATGGTAAACGGTGGCTTCCTATTGAAAATAAGGCTTCTGTGTTACCACCCTTTCTTCTTTTGGGACGGCCCATCCTGACTGGGTCTCCTGCTGCACAGCTGTCTTGAAGCAATTTTTTATCTCAGAGGCGTGTTATGTAAACAAGCCTCTGAGATCCAGTCCTGATGGGCCGACCCAAAAGGAGACAGGGCGCTGCGTGTTTATTTTTGAATCGCGCTTTCGCTCTCACTGAAAGTGAAAGCACGATGCAAATATAAACAGCACTGCCTTCCTGGAGCGCTTGTTATTGCTCAGTCCTGTGGCAAGTGAGCTGTGTGTGTCAGAAACGTCCATTCCAGCCCACAGACACACGAAAAGCAGTTACTTGTAGGAGCTCCAGCCATCAGTAAAGGAGCATTTGGACCCTTTCTCTATGAACAAAAAGTAGCCATGAGAGGAGCGCCGGCAATTACTTCAGAGGAAGAGTTTGGAGCCGAGAACTAGACTGTCCCAAACTCCTTGGATGGAGACAGAAGGGTTTCATACACAAGACATATACAAATGTCTGGAGGTTTCAGAGTTCATACATGGAGATGGACACTTCACTGTTCTTCATTCGCAAAGATGAAATAAACAAATACGAGCTTGGCTGCGACAGGAACGGCGGAAACATTTCTTGAGAGACCCGTTCCCATGAAGTGCACCAAACACGGTCTGGAGAAACACTGTCCTGAGTCATTTCATCAGCGGCGTGGGGATTCAATTAGTTTAAATGAATATTTGTCCAACTTTGTGTTTTTTCCTTCGGCTTCTCTGCACAACATTTAAATACCATCTTAATTCAGTTTATTTAGTTGTGACTGTGTAGTTCGTTTTTTGTGGACCATAGTCAACTTGAAATATCGTGAAAAGAGATTTTTTTTTTTGTTATCCTCATTAGCCTCTAAAAACACCATTCCATTTGCACCTGTGAATGGAGCATTGTGCCCTTTTTTGTGCTGGAAGCAAAGGGGAGAGAGAAGAAAGGGAGACACCAGCTTCGACCTTAACCGCCCTCGATTGTTTGAAGCGCCGTCTTCCATCTTACACTCCCTAGCCATCACACCCCTGCTCACCCCCATGAGTTGAAGCACAGAATGCGAAGCAGGGAGGAGACCAGATAGCCAGACGAGGCAGAGAAGGCATAATCATTGGACTTCGTTATTCATTTGTTGCTCACACCACTCTATTAAGGGAGACCAAAAAACATGCTTTTTGAAGTCCTTCATATCTAAACTGGCAACATACTTAATAGAGGTTAACCAATCAAGGACCCTGGGAGGGGATACAGCTATCCACTGTTTGCATATTTCTCTATGTGCCAACAACATAGAGTAAAAAAACAACCTTGCCTTGTTATCTGTGAGAATCTGCACATCCAAAAATCACAGACAAAACGCTTACCTTGATGTCAGTATCCAGCATAAAAGAAAGGGCCCTACTCACATCATTCCAAAATGACTGAATCTCGGACATTCCACAAACATATGTACGTCATCCTCTTTCGGACTACCGCACTTAGGGCAAGCTACGTCTCCTCTTCTCCCAAACTTTGACAACCTCTGCGGCGTCCAATAAGCCATGTGAATGGAGAAAAGGTGGTTTCTTCTTAGTTGCGGAGGTTTTACTATTTTAAACAACATAGACATTGATACTTGCCACTTATCTTCCAGCGAAGACTCTGGCAAGCATCTTTCCCACAGTTCCGTTGGCAATATAAAAGCCCCATCTTCCAATTCCACCATCAACCAGTATATTGTTGCAAGCTCCTTTTTGAGTACTGCCTCATCCAAACATCTGTCTTCCAGTTCGTTTGATCTTCCTATCACCGTACCTGGATCTTGGAACCAACTTTGCATTTGCAAAAATTTAAATCTAGACACTTGCTGTTCCGAGAGATAGTTACATGTTTCCCAGTTTATTAAATGACCCTCTTGTGTAATGTCGTTCCATCTTCTTAGGCCTGCCTCTCTCAACGGTCGAGCAAGCGCATCTTTTGTCCAGGTCAGTGAACCTGGTAAATCCCAGATAGGGGCCATTTGACTATAATAAGGTATTTGAAAAGAGAATTTTGTACATATAAAAATATAAAATAGTGGTGGACTGTATGGAGTATGATCGGACGCCTGAAACTGCAGTTGTTGTGTGAGTGCTGGATCCCGTGACACTCTGTCTCTCTCCTGCCGGCTCCTCACACAGTGCTGTGACTCTCCACCCTTCTACCTCTACCATTCTACCTCTACCCTTCTACCTCTACCCTTCTACCTCTACCCCTACCTCTACCCTTCTACCTCTACCTCTACCCTTCTAGCTCTACCCTTCTACCGCTACCCCTACCTCTACCCTTGTACCTCTACCTATACCCTTCTACCTCTACCCTTCTACCTCTACCTCTACCCTACTACGTCTACCCTTCTACCTCTACATCTACCCTTCTACCTCTACCTCTACCTCTACCCTTCTACCTCTACTTCTACCTCTACCCTTCTACCTCTACCTCTACCTCTACCTTTCTACCTCTACCTCTACCCTTCTACCTCTACCTCTACCCTTCTACCTCTACCCTTCTTGCTCTTCCTCTACCCTTCTACCTCTACCTCTACCCATCTACCTCTACCCTTCGACCTCTACCTCTACCCTTCTACCTCTACCTCTACCGCTACTTCTACCTCTACCTCTACCTCTACCCTTCTACCTCTACCTCTACCCTTCTACCTCTACCCTTCTACCTCTACCCTTCTACATCTACCCTTCTACCTCTACCCTTCTATCTCTATCTCTACCCTTCTACTGCTCCCCTTCTACCTCTACCTCTACCCTTCTACCTCCACCTCTACCTCTACCCTTCTACCTCTACCCTTCTACCTCCACCTCTACCTCTACCCTTCTACCTCTACCCTTCTACCCCTACCTCTACCCTTCTACCTCTACCTCTACCCTTCTACCTCTACCTCTACCCTTCTACCTCTACCCTTCTACATCTACCTCTACCCTTCTACCTCTACCTCTACTTCTACCCTTCTACCTCTACTTCTACCTCATCCCCTACCCTTTTACCTCTACCCTTCTACCTCCACCTCTACCTCTACCCTTCTACCCCTATCCTTCTACCTCTACCCTTCTACCTCTACCTCTACCCTTCTACATCTACCCTTCTACCTCTACTTCTACCCTTCTACCTCTCCCCTTCTACCTCTACCTTTCTACCTCCACCCTTCTACCTCTACATCTACCTCTACCTCTACCCTTCTACCTCCACCTCTACCTCTACCCTTCTACCTCTACCCTTCTACCTCTAACTCTACCCTTCTACCTCTACCTCCACCCTTCTATCTCTACCTCCACCCTCGTTCCTCTGCCCTTCTACCTCTACCCTTCTACCTCTACCCTTCTACCTCAACCTCTACCCTTCTACCTCTACGTCTACCCTTCTACCACTACCCTTCTACCACTACCCTTCTACTTCCACCTCTACCTCTACCCTTCTACCTCTACCTCTACCCTTCTACCTCTACCCTTCTACCTCTACCCTTCTACCTCTACCTCTACCTCTACCTCTACCCTTCCACCTCTAACCTTCTGCCTCTACCCTTCTACCTCTACCCTTCAACCTCTACCTCTACCCTTCTACCTCTACCCCTACCCTTCTACCTCTACCCTACTACCTCTACCCTTCTACCTCTACCCTTCTACCTCTACCTCTACCCTTCTACCTCTACCTTTCTACCTCTACCCTTCTACCTCTACCAATACCCTTCTACATCTGCCCTTCTACCTCTACTTCTACCTCTACCTCTACTTATACCTCTACCTCTACCCTTCTACCTCTACCTCTACCCCTCTACCTCTACCCATCCCCCTCTACCTCTACCCATCTACCTCTACCTCTACCCTTCTACCTCCACCTCTAACCTTCTACCTCTACATCTACCCTTCTACCTCTACCTCCACCCTTCTATCCCTACCTCCACCATTCTTCCTCTGCCCATCTACCTCTACCCTTCTACATCTACCCTTCTACCTCTACCTCTACCTCTACCTCCACCCTTCTATTCCTACCTCCACCCTTCTTCCTCTACCCTTCTACCTCTACCCTTCTACCTCTACCCTTCTACCTCTACCCTTCAACCTCTACCTCTACCCTCCTATCTCTACCACACACTCTACCCTTCTACCTCTACCCTTCTACCTCTACCTCTACCCTTCTACCTCTACCCTTCTACCTCTACCCCTACACTTCTACCACTACCCTTCTACCTCTACCTCTACCCTTCTACCTCTACCCCTACCCTTCTACCTCTACCCCTACCCTTCTACCTCTACCCTTCTACCTCTACCCTTCTACCTCTACTTCTACCTCTACCTCTACCCTTCTACCTCTACCTCGACCCTTCTACCTCTACCCTTCTACCTCTACCTCTACCCTTCTAGCTCTACCCTTTTAGCTCTACCCTTCTACCTCTACTTCTACCTCTACCCTTCTACCTCCACATCTACCTCTACCCTTTTACCTCTACCCTTCTACCTCTACCCTTCTACCTCTACCCTTCTACCTCTACCCTTCTACCTCTACCCTTCTACCTCTACCCTTTGACCTCTACCTCTACCCTTCTATCTCTACCCCACCCTCTACCGTTCTACCTCTACCCTTCTACCTCTACCTCTACCCTTCTACCTCTACCCTTCTACCTCTACCCCTACACTTCTACCACTACCCTTCTACCTCTACCTCTACCCTTCTACCTCTACCCCTACCCTTCTACCTCTACCCTTCTACCTCTACCCCTACCCTTCTACCTCTACCCTTCTACCTCTACCTCTACCCTTCTACCTCAACTTCTACCTCTACCTCTACCCTTCTACCTCTACCTCGACCCTTCTACCTCTACCCTTCTGCCTCTACCTCTGCCCTTCTACCTCTACCCTTACCTCTACCCTTCTAGCTCTACCCTTTTAGCTCTACTCTTCTACCTCTACTTCTACCTCTACCCTTCTACCTCCACATCTACCTCTACCCTTTTACCTCTACCCTTCTACCTCCACCTCTACCCTTCTACCTCTACCCTTCTACCTCCACCTCTACCCTTCTACCTCCACATCTACCTCTACCCTTTTACCTCTACCCTTCTACCTCCACCTCTACCTCTACCCTTCTACCTCTACCCTTCTACCTCCACCTCTACCCTTCTACCTCTACCTCTACCCTTCTACTTCTACCCTTCTACCTCTACCCTTCTACCTCCACCCTTCTACCTCTACATCTACCTCTACCTCTACCCTTCTACCTCCACCTCTACCTCTACCCTTCTACCTCTACCCTTCTACCTCTAACTCTACCCTTCTACCTCTACCTCCACCCTTCTATCTCTACCTCCACCGTCGTTCCTCTGCCCTTCTACCTCTACCCTTCTACCTCTACCCTTCTACCTCAACCTCTACCCTTCTACCTCTACGTCTACCCTTCTACCACTACCCTTCTACCACTACCCTTCTACTTCCACCTCTACCTCTACCCTTCTACCTCTACCTCTACCCTTCTACCTCTACCCTTCTACCTCTACCCTTCTACCTCTACCTCTACCTCTACCCTTCTACCTCTAACCTTCTGCCTCTACCCTTCTACCTCTACCCTTCAACCTCTACCTCTACCCTTCTACCTCTACCCTTCTACCTCTACCCCTACCCTTCTACCTCTACCCTACTACCTCTACCCTTCTACCTCTACCCTTCTACCTCTACCTCTACCCTTCTACCTCTACCTTTCTACCTCTACCCTTCTACCTCTACCAATACCCTTCTACATCTGCCCTTCTACCTCTACTTCTACCTCTACTTATACCTCTACCTCTACCCTTCTACCTCTACCTCTACCCCTCTACCTCTACCCATCTACCTCTACCTCTACCCTTCTACCTCCACCTCTAACCTTCTACCTCTACATCTACCCTTCTACCTCTACCTCCACCCTTCTATCCCTACCTCCACCATTCTTCCTCTGCCCATCTACCTCTACCCTTCTACATCTACCCTTCTACCTCTACCTCTACCTCTACCTCCACCCTTCTATTCCTACCTCCACCCTTCTTCCTCTACCCTTCTACCTCTACCCTTCTACCTCTACCCTTCTACCTCTACCCTTCGACCTCTACCTCTACCCTCCTATCTCTACCACACACTCTACCCTTCTACCTCTACCCTTCTACCTCTACCTCTACCCTTCTACCTCTACCCTTCTACCTCTACCCCTACACTTCTACCACTACCCTTCTACCTCTACCTCTACCCTTCTACCTCTACCCCTACCCTTCTACCTCTACCCTTCTACCTCTACCCCTACCCTTCTACCTCTACCCTTCTACCTCTACCCTTCTACCTCTACTTCTACCTCTACCTCGACCCTTCTACCTCTACCTCGACCCTTCTACCTCTACCCTTCTACCTCTACCTCTACCCTTCTAGCTCTACCCTTTTAGCTCTACCCTTCTACCTCTACTTCTACCTCTACCCTTCTACCTCCACATCTACCTCTACCCTTTCACCTCTACCCTTCTACCTCTACCCTTCTACCTCTACCCTTCTACCTCTACCCTTCTACCTCTACCCTTTGACCTCTACCTCTACCCTTCTATCTCTACCCCACCCTCTACCCTTCTACCTCCACCCTTCTACCTCTACCTCTACCCTTCTACCTCTACCCTTCTACCTCTACCCCTAAACTTCTACCACTACCCTTCTACCTTTACCTCTACCCTTCTACCTCTACCCCTACCCTTCTACCTCTACCCTTCTACCTCTACCCCTACCCTTCTACCTCTACCCTTCTACCTCTACCTCTACCCTTCTACCTCTACTTCTACCTCTACCTCTACCCTTCTACCTCTACCTCGACCCTTCTACCTCTACCCTTCTACCTCTACCTCTGCCCTTCTACCTCTACCCTTACCTCTACCCTTCTAGCTCTACCCTTTTAGCTCTACTCTTCTACCTCTACTTCTACCTCTACCCTTCTACCTCCACATCTACCTCTACCCTTTTACCTCTACCCTTCTACCTCCACCTCTACCTCTACCCTTCTACCTCTACCCTTCTACCACCACCTCTACCCTTCTACCTCTACCTCTACCCTTCTACTTCTACCCTTCTACCGCTACCCTTCTACCTCTACCCTTCTACCTCTACCCCTACCTCTACCCTTCTACCTCTACCCTTCTACCTCTACCCTCCTACCTCTACCTTGCTACCTCTACCTTTCTACCTCTACTCTTACCCTTCTACCTCTACCCTTCTACCTCTACCCTTCTACCTGTACATCTACCCTTCTACCTCTACCTCTACCCTTCTACCTCTACCTCTACCCTTCTTCCTCTACCTTTCTACCTCTACCCTTCTACCTCTACCCTTCTACCTCTACCTCTTCACTTCTATCTCTACCTCTACCCTTCTACCTCCACCTCTACCCTTCTACCTCTACCCTTCCACCTCCACCTCTACCTCTACCTCTTCCCTTCTACCTCTACCCTTCTACTACTACCCCTACCTCTACCCTTCTACCTCTACCTCTACCCTTCTATCTCTACCTCTACCCTTCTACCTCTACCCTTCTATCTCTACCTCTACCCTTCTACCTCTACCCTTCTACCTCTACTTCTACCCTTCTACCTCTACTTCTACCTCATCCCCTACCCTTTTACTTCTACCCTTCTACCTCTACCCTTCTACCTCTACCTTTCCCTTCTACCTCTACCTTTCTACCTCCACCCTTCTACCTCTACATCTACCTCTACCTCTACCCTTCTACCTCCACCTCTACCTCTACCCTTCTACCTCTACCCTTCTACCTCTACCTCCACCCTTCTATCTCTACCTCCACCCTCGTTCCTCTGCCCTTCTACCTCTACCCTTCTACCTCTACCCTTCTACCTCAACCTCTACCCTTCTACCTCTACGTCTACCCTTCTACCACTACCCTTCTACCATTACCCCTACCTCTACCCTTCTACCTCTACCCTTCTACCTCTACCTCTACCCTTCTACGTCTACATCTACCCATCTACCTCTACCCTTCTACCTCTACCCTTCTACCTCTACCTCTACCCTTCTACCTCTACCGTTCCACCTCCACCTCTACCCTTCTACCTCTACCCGTCTACCTCTACCCTTCTACCTCTACCTTGCTACCTCTACCCTGCTACCTCTACCCCTACCTCTACCCTTCTACCTCTACCCTTCTACCTCTACCCCTACCCTTCTACCTCTACCCTACTACCTCTACCCTTCTACCTCTACCCTTCTACCTCTACCTCTACCCTTCTACCTCTACCTTTCTACCTCTACCCTTCTACCTCTACCAATACCCTTCTACATCTGCCCTTCTACCTCTACTTCTACCTCTACTTATACCTCTACCTCTACCCTTCTACCTCTACCTCTACCCCTCTACCTCTACCCATCTACCTCTACCTCTACCCTTCTACCTCCACCTCTAACCTTCTACCTCTACATCTACCCTTCTACCTCTACCTCCACCCTTCTATCCCTACCTCCACCATTCTTCCTCTGCCCATCTACCTCTACCCTTCTACATCTACCCTTCTACCTCTACCTCTACCTCTACCTCCACCTTTCTATTCCTACCTCCACCCTTCTTCCTCTACCCTTCTACCTCTACCCTTCTACCTCTACCCTTCTACCTCTACCCTTCGACCTCTACCTCTACCCTCCTATCTCTACCACACACTCTACCCTTCTACCTCTACCCTTCTACCTCTACCTCTACCCTTCTACCTCTACCCTTCTACCTCTACCCCTACACTTCTACCACTACCCTTCTACCTCTACCTCTACCCTTCTACCTCTACCCCTACCCTTCTACCTCTACCCTTCTACCTCTACCCCTACCCTTCTACCTCTACCCTTCTACCTCTACCCTTCTACCTCTACTTCTACCTCTACCTCTACCCTTCTACCTCTACCTCGACCCTTCTACCTCTACCCTTCTACCTCTACCTCTACCCTTCTAGCTCTACCCTTTTAGCTCTACCCTTCTACCTCTACTTCTACCTCTACCCTTCTACCTCCACATCTACCTCTACCCTTTCACCTCTACCCTTCTACCTCTACCCTTCTACCTCTACCCTTCTACCTCTACCCTTCTACCTCTACCCTTTGACCTCTACCTCTACCCTTCTATCTCTACCCCACCCTCTACCCTTCTACCTCCACCCTTCTACCTCTACCTCTACCCTTCTACCTCTACCCTTCTACCTCTACCCCTAAACTTCTACCACTACCCTTCTACCTCTACCTCTACCCTTCTACCTCTACCCCTACCCTTCTACCTCTACCCTTCTACCTCTACCCCTACCCTTCTACCTCTACCCTTCTACCTCTACCTCTACCCTTCTACCTCTACTTCTACCTCTACCTCTACCCTTCTACCTCTACCTCGACCCTTCTACCTCTACCCTTCTACCTCTACCTCTGCCCTTCTACCTCTACCCTTACCTCTACCCTTCTAGCTCTACCCTTTTAGCTCTACTCTTCTACCTCTACTTCTACCTCTACCCTTCTACCTCCACATCTACCTCTACCCTTTTACCTCTACCCTTCTACCTCCACCTCTACCTCTACCCTTCTACCTCTACCCTTCTACCACCACCTCTACCCTTCTACCTCTACCTCTACCCTTCTACTTCTACCCTTCTACCGCTACCCTTCTACCTCTACCCTTCTACCTCTACCCCTACCTCTACCCTTCTACCTCTACCCTTCTACCTCTACCTCTACCCTTCTACGTCTACATCTACCCATCTACCTCTACCCTTCTACCTCTACCCTTCTACCTCTACCTCTACCCTTCTACCTCTACCGTTCCACCTCCACCTCTACCCTTCTACCTCTACCCGTCTACCTCTACCCTTCTACCTCTACCTTGCTACCTCTACCCTGCTACCTCTACCCCTACCTCTACCCTTCTACCTCTACCCTTCTACCTCTACCTCTACCCTTCTACGTCTACCCTTCTACCTCTACCCTTCTACCTCTACCCTTCTACCTCTACCTCTACCCTTCTACATTTTCCCTTCTACCTCTATATTTCTACCTCTACCCTTCTACCTCTACCTCTACCTCTACCTCTACCATTCTACCTCAACCTCTTCCCTTCTATCTCTATCTCTACCTCTACCCTTCTACCTCTGCCCTTGTATCTCTACCTCTACCCTTCTACCTCTACCCTTCTACCTCTTCCTCTACCCTTCTACCTCTTCCTCTACCCTTCTACCTCTACCTCTACCCTTCTACCTCTACTTCTACCTCCACCTCTACCCTTCTACCTCCACCTCTACCCTTCTACCTCTACCCTTCTACCTCTACCCTCCTACCTCTACCTTGCTACCTCTACCTTTCTACCTCTACTCTTACCCTTCTACCTCTACCCTTCTACCTCTACCCTTCTACCTGTACATCTACCCTTCTACCTCTACCTCTACCCTTCTACCTCTACCTCTACCCTTCTTCCTCTACCTTTCTACCTCTACCCTTCTACCTCTACCCTTCTACCTCTACCTCTTCACTTCTATCTCTACCTCTACCCTTCTACCTCTACCTCTACCCTTCTACCTCTACCCTTCCACCTCCAC
This sequence comes from Triturus cristatus, assembly GCF_964204655.1. Classification (NCBI taxonomy): domain Eukaryota; kingdom Metazoa; phylum Chordata; class Amphibia; order Caudata; family Salamandridae; genus Triturus; species Triturus cristatus. The sequence goes on from NC_140589.1 coordinate 1,295,565,096, forward strand.
CTCTACCTCTACCTCTTCCCTTCTACCTCTACCCTTCTACTACTACCCCTACCTCTACCCTTCTACCTCTACCTCTACCCTTCTATCTCTACCTCTACCCTTCTACCTCTACCCTTCTATCTCTACCTCTACCCTTCTACCTCTACCCTTCTACCTCTACTTCTACCCTTCTACCTCTACTTCTACCTCATCCCCTACCCTTTTACTTCTACCCTTCTACCTCTACCCTTCTACCTCTACCTTTCCCTTCTACCTCTACCTTTCTACCTCCACCCTTCTACCTCTACATCTACCTCTACCTCTACCCTTCTACCTCCACCTCTACCTCTACCCTTCTACCTCTACCCTTCTACCTCTACCTCCACCCTTCTATCTCTACCTCCACCCTCGTTCCTCTGCCCTTCTACCTCTACCCTTCTACCTCTACCCTTCTACCTCAACCTCTACCCTTCTACCTCTACGTCTACCCTTCTACCACTACCCTTCTACCACTACCCCTACCTCTACCCTTCTACCTCTACCTCTACCCTTCTACGTCTACATCTACCCATCTACCTCTACCCTTCTACCTCTACCCTTCTACCTCTACCTCTACCCTTCTACCTCTACCGTTCCACCTCCACCTCTACCCTTCTACCTCTACCCGTCTACCTCTACCCTTCTACCTCTACCTTGCTACCTCTACCCTGCTACCTCTACCCCTACCTCTACCCTTCTACTTCTACCCTTCTACCTCTACCTCTACCCTTCTACATCTACCCTTCTACCTCTACCCTTCTACCTCTACCCTTCTACCTCTACCTCTACCCTTCTACCTTTTCCCTTCTACCTCTATATTTCTACCTCTACCCTTCTACCTCTACCTCTACCCTTCTACATTTTCCCTTCTACCTCTATATTTCTACCTCTACCCTTCTACCTCTACCTCTACCCCTACCTCTACCATTCTACCTCAACCTCTTCCCTTCTATCTCTATCTCTACCTCTACCCTTCTACCTCTGCCCTTGTATCTCTACCTCTACCCTTCTACCTCTACCCTTCTACCTCTTCCTCTACCCTTCTACCTCTTCCTCTACCCTTCTACCTCTACCTCTACCCTTCTACCTCTACTTCTACCTCCACCTCTACCCTTCTACCTCCACCTCTACCCTTCTACCTCTACCCTTCTACCTCTACCCTCCTACCTCTACCTTGCTACCTCTACCTTTCTACCTCTACTCTTACCCTTCTACCTCTACCCTTCTACCTCTACCCTTCTACCTGTACATCTACCCTTCTACCTCTACCTCTACCCTTCTACCTCTACCTCTACCCTTCTTCCTCTACCTTTCTACCTCTACCCTTCTACCTCTACCCTTCTACCTCTACCTCTTCACTTCTATCTCTACCTCTACCCTTCTACCTCTACCTCTACCCTTCTACCTCTACCCTTCCACCTCCACCTCTACCTCTACCTCTTCCCTTCTACCTCTACCCTTCTACTACTACCCCTACCTCTACCCTTCTACCTCTACCTCTACCCTTCTATCTCTACCTCTACCCTTCTACCTCTACCCTTCTATCTCTACCTCTACCCTTCTACCTCTACCCTTCTACCTCTACTTCTACCCTTCTACCTCTACTTCTACCTCATCCCCTACCCTTTACTTCTACCCTTCTACCTCTACCCTTCTACCTCTACCTTTCCCTTCTACCTCAACCTTTCTACCTCCACCCTTCTACCTCTACATCTACCTCTACCTCTACCCTTCTACCTCCACCTCTACCTCTACCCTTCTACCTCTACCCTTCTACCTCTACCTCCACCCTTCTATCTCTACCTCCACCCTCGTTCCTCTGCCCTTCTACCTCTACCCTTCTACCTCTACCCTTCTACCTCAACCTCTACCCTTCTACCTCTACGTCTACCCTTCTACCACTACCCTTCTACCACTACCCCTACCTCTACCCTTCTACCTCTACCTCTACCCTTCTACGTCTACATCTACCCATCTACCTCTACCCTTCTACCTCTACCCTTCTACCTCTACCTCTACCCTTCTACCTCTACCGTTCCACCTCCACCTCTACCCTTCTACCTCTACCCGTCTACCTCTACCCTTCTACCTCTACCTTGCTACCTCTACCCTGCTACCTCTACCCCTACCTCTACCCTTCTACTTCTACCCTTCTACCTCTACCTCTACCCTTCTACATCTACCCTTCTACCTCTACCCTTCTACCTCTACCCTTCTACCTCTACCTCTACCCTTCTACCTTTTCCCTTCTACCTCTATATTTCTACCTCTACCCTTCTACCTCTACCTCTACCTCTACCATTCTACCTCAACCTCTTCCCTTCTATCTCTATCTCTACCTCTACCCTTCTACCTCTGCCCTTGTATCTCTACCTCTACCCTTCTACCTCTACCCTTCTACCTCTTCCTCTACCCTTCTACCTCTACCTCTACCCTTCTACCTCTACCTCTACCCTTCTTCCTCTACCTTTCTACCTCTACCCTTCTACCTCTACCCTTCTACCTCTACCTCTTCACTTCTATCTCTACCTCTACCCTTCTACCTCTACCTCTACCCTTCTACCTCTACCCTTCCACCTCCACCTCTACCTCTACCTCTTCCCTTCTACCTCTACCCTTCTACTACTACCCCTACCTCTACCCTTCTACCTCTACCTCTACCCTTCTATCTCTACCTCTACCCTTCTACCTCTACCCTTCTATCTCTACCTCTACCCTTCTACCTCTACCCTTCTACCTCTACTTCTACCCTTCTACCTCTACTTCTACCTCATCCCCTACCCTTTTACTTCTACCCTTCTACCTCTACCCTTCTACCTCTACCTTTCCCTTCTACCTCTACCTTTCTACCTCCACCCTTCTACCTCTACATCTACCTCTACCTCTACCCTTCTACCTCCACCTCTACCTCTACCCTTCTACCTCTACCCTTCTACCTCTACCTCCACCCTTCTATCTCTACCTCCACCCTCGTTCCTCTGCCCTTCTACCTCTACCCTTCTACCTCTACCCTTCTACCTCAACCTCTACCCTTCTACCTCTACGTCTACCCTTCTACCACTACCCTTCTACCACTACCCCTACCTCTACCCTTCTACCTCTACCTCTACCCTTCTACGTCTACATCTACCCATCTACCTCTACCCTTCTACCTCTACCCTTCTACCTCTACCTCTACCCTTCTACCTCTACCGTTCCACCTCCACCTCTACCCTTCTACCTCTACCCGTCTACCTCTACCCTTCTACCTCTACCTTGCTACCTCTACCCTGCTACCTCTACCCCTACCTCTACCCTTCTACTTCTACCCTTCTACCTCTACCTCTACCCTTCTACATCTACCCTTCTACCTCTACCCTTCTACCTCTACCCTTCTACCTCTACCTCTACCCTTCTACCTTTTCCCTTCTACCTCTATATTTCTACCTCTAACCCTTCTACCTCTACCTCTACCCTTCTACATTTTCCCTTCTACCTCTATATTTCTACCTCTACCCTTCTACCTCTACCTCTACCTCTACCTCTACCATTCTACCTCAACCTCTTCCCTTCTATCTCTATCTCTACCTCTACCCTTCTACCTCTGCCCTTGTATCTCTACCTCTACCCTTCTACCTCTACCCTTCTACCTCTTCCTCTACCCTTCTACCTCTTCCTCTACCCTTCTACCTCTACCTCTACCCTTCTACCTCTACTTCTACCTCCACCTCTACCCTTCTACCTCCACCTCTACCCTTCTACCTCTACCCTTCTACCTCTACCCTCCTACCTCTACCTTGCTACCTCTACCTTTCTACCTCTACTCTTACCCTTCTACCTCTACCCTTCTACCTCTACCCTTCTACCTGTACATCTACCCTTCTACCTCTACCTCTACCCTTCTACCTCTACCTCTACCCTTCTTCCTCTACCTTTCTACCTCTACCCTTCTACCTCTACCCTTCTACCTCTACCTCTTCACTTCTATCTCTACCTCTACCCTTCTACCTCTACCTCTACCCTTCTACCTCTACCCTTCCACCTCCACCTCTACCTCTACCTCTTCCCTTCTACCTCTACCCTTCTACTACTACCCCTACCTCTACCCTTCTACCTCTACCTCTACCCTTCTATCTCTACCTCTACCCTTCTACCTCTACCCTTCTATCTCTACCTCTACCCTTCTACCTCTACCCTTCTACCTCTACTTCTACCCTTCTACCTCTACTTCTACCTCATCCCCTACCCTTTACTTCTACCCTTCTACCTCTACCCTTCTACCTCTACCTTTCCCTTCTACCTCTACCTTTCTACCTCCACCCTTCTACCTCTACATCTACCTCTACCTCTACCCTTCTACCTCCACCTCTACCTCTACCCTTCTACCTCTACCCTTCTACCTCTACCTCCACCCTTCTATCTCTACCTCCACCCTCGTTCCTCTGCCCTTCTACCTCTACCCTTCTACCTCTACCCTTCTACCTCAACCTCTACCCTTCTACCTCTACGTCTACCCTTCTACCACTACCCTTCTACCACTACCCCTACCTCTACCCTTCTACCTCTACCTCTACCCTTCTACGTCTACATCTACCCATCTACCTCTACCCTTCTACCTCTACCCTTCTACCTCTACCTCTACCCTTCTACCTCTACCGTTCCACCTCCACCTCTACCCTTCTACCTCTACCCGTCTACCTCTACCCTTCTACCTCTACCTTGCTACCTCTACCCTGCTACCTCTACCCCTACCTCTACCCTTCTACTTCTAACCCTTCTACCTCTACCTCTACCCTTCTACATCTACCCTTCTACCTCTACCCTTCTACCTCTACCCTTCTACCTCTACCTCTACCCTTCTACCTTTTCCCTTCTCCCTTCTACCTCTATATTTCTACCTCTACCCTTCTACCTCTACCTCTACCTCTACCTCTACCATTCTACCTCAACCTCTTCCCTTCTATCTCTATCTCTACCTCTACCCTTCTACCTCTGCCCTTGTATCTCTACCTCTACCCTTCTACCTCTACCCTTCTACCTCTTCCTCTACCCTTCTACCTCTACCTCTACCCTTCTACCTCTACTTCTACCTCTACCTCTACCCTTCTACCTCCACCTCTACCCTTCTACCTCTACCCTTCTACCTCTACCCTCCTACCTCTACCTTGCTACCTCTACCTTTCTACCTCTACTCTTACCCTTCTACCTCTACCTTCTACCTCTACCCTTCTACCTGTACATCTACCCTTCTACCTCTACCTCTACCCTTCTACATCTACCTCTACCCTTCTTCCTCTACCTTTCTACCTCTACCCTTCTACCTCTAC